>NC_138768.1:836446976-839196976 GCF_965119305.1 Pelophylax lessonae | reverse complement strand
GTAACAGTGCATATTTTTAGCACTGATTACTGTAGTAATGTCACTGGTCCCCCCAAAAGTGTAAAAAATATCAGTTAGGTGTCCAATCTGTCCACCTTAATGTCACAGTTCTGCTAAAAATTGCAGATCGCCGCCATTACTATTAAAAAAAATAAATAAATAAAAATTACATAAATCTTTCCCCTAGTTTGTAGATGCGATAACTTTTGCGCAAACCAATCAAAATACTCTTATTGGGATTTTTTATACCTAAAATATGTAGCAGAATACAAATTGGCCTAAAATGAAGAAGAAATTAGATTTTTACATTTTTTTTTTTATTGGGAATGTTATATAGCAGAAAGTGAAAAATATTGTTTTTTATTCAGAATTGTCGCTCTTTTTTTGTTTATAACACAAAAAAATAAAAATCCCAGAGGTGATCAAATACCCCCATAAGAAAGCTCTATTTGTGGGAAAAAAAGGACATCAATTTTTTTTAGGTACAGCTTAGCACGACCGCGCAATTGTCCGTCAAATTAACGCAGTGCCGAATCTCAAAAAATGGCCTGGTCATTAGGGGACAAATCCTTCTGGTCCAGAAGAGGTTAATTGTGGATTTTTTTGCAAATCAGGCTGTAAAGCATTGCCACCCCATTTAGTGGATGGTGGATACAATTCCAGCTTCTGCCCTCATGTTCCGTTGAGACTACAAGTCCGTCTGCTGTGATGGCACACAGGGCCTATCCACCTAGTGTAAGGAACAAGCCTTTTCTGCAACTTTTTGTTTACAAGTAACTGTATTTTTTGCTATAAAATTACTTAGAAAAATGATGCTTTCTTTCAAGCAGAGACCCTAGAGAATAAAATAGCAATTGTTGCAATGTTTAATGTCACCTGAAATTTGCGCAGCGATTTTCCAAACGTAATTTTTTGGGAAAAAATACATTTTAATGAATGTTAATGCAAAAAAAAAAAAAACACAAAATATATCCCAATGTTTTGTTAAATTATTAAAGATGGTGTTACGCCACATAAATCGATACCTAACACGTCACGCTTTATAATTGGGGAGGCTCGTGGATAGGCGCCAAACTACAATACTTGAAAATCTTCATAGGCGACACTTTACAAATGTTTGCAGGTTATCTGTTTAGAGTTACAGAGGAGGTCTAGTACTAGAATTATTGCTCTCGCTCTATCGTGTGCGGCGATACCTCACTTGTGTGATGCAAACACCATTTACATATGCATGCACGACTTACATTTGCGTTCGCTTCTGCACGGGAGCACAGAGAGATGGGGGCACTTTCATTTTTTTTTATTTATTTTATTTTTACACTGTCCCTGAGTTGCATAGCTGCAGGTGACGTCGGCCTGACGAAGTCCTGCCTAAGGGGACGTAACACGTACGGAGGTGGGAGGAGATTGTGATGTCACCTGCAGCCATCCAACTCGGAAGTGTATCCCTGTACCACGCTGTTTTACCGTGCACTGGTTGTAGCGCCGATTTTGGTAATTTTATTATATTTATTTGCAATAAACTGTGTTATTATGGTACACACTATGTGCTGTTCTTTTATCCTTTTACATCAAATACTGCTATTGCCGGTGAATCATTGAGGAGTTTAGGTATCGTATTTTGGGAGCATCCCTGTCAGAAGCACACCCTCATCCCCTTTTAGGAATTGGTTGATTATACCCGACTGGTAACCCAGGGGTCTTAGCTGGAGGTGAGGAGATAGTGTGGCTGGTGGAGGATTTGCACACTAGAGCACATCTTGAATGTATAGATGTCTGCATGAACACCCCTCATCACTTTGGGACTCTATTTGATGTTTATCTTTGAGGATTTTTTTAGATTGTCCTTTTAGGGAAAAATTATTCGATTTCTTTTTTTATTGAGCACTGCACTGTTTTTTCAAGTTATTTCTCTGGGATTTGACATTTTGGCCCTAAATGTTCAGCTGCTTTTATTTGTAAAAGGAATGTAAACAGCCCTTGTAATAGAAAGAAGGGATGACAGGCCCTCTTTATGGAGAGATCCCAAATCTCTCCTCTACTTTTGAAATCAAAAGATAAAAAATAAAATGTTGATCTTTTGCTTTGAACATAAAAAAAAAAAAAAAAAAAAAAAAACTAGACCGGAAATGACGTCACTCTGGTCCTCCTAGATCATAGAGGTGATCAGAGATGATCTGGTCTCTGTTCACCTCTATGGCCAGCCATGTGAACTGTCAGATCGTGTCTTGGGCTCGTCAGTAAGAACGGTAAGCCCAAGAAACTCTGGCGAGGACAACTCCTCCTGCTGCTTCCGAAAGCGGATTTTTTATTTATTTATTTTTTTGGGAGAGGGTGACAAAGGACAGATTTCTGTCTGGTACTACATCCTAAAAAGCTATGTGTACAAAAATTGTTTCTAACAAACTAGATAGAGGTACCTTAACCACTTTAGCCCCGGAGCATTTGGCTGCTCAATGACCAGGCCCTATTTTGTGATTCGGCACTGCATGACTTTAACGGACAATTGCAGAGTCGTGCGACGCTGTACCCAAATGAAATTGAAGTCCTTTTTTTCCCACAAACAGAGCTTTCTTTTGGTGGTAATCGATCACCTGTGTGATTTTTATTTTTTGCGCTATAAACAAAAAAAAGCGACAATTTTGAAAAAAATAACAATATTTTTCACATTTTTTTATATGAAATTCTCAAAAAGAATCTAATTTTTTTAACAGTTTAGGCCAATTTGTTTTCTGCTACATATTTTTGGTAAAAAAAAATCACAATAAGCGTATTTTGATTGGTTTGCGCAAAATTTATTTTGTTTGCTAACTACGGGAAAGATTTATGTCATTTTTATTGTTTTTTACTAGTAATGGCGGCGATCTGCGATTTTTTTTTTTGCGGGACTGCGACATTGCGGCGGACAGATCAGACCCCTAACTGACATTTTAGACACTTTTGGGGGTACCAGTGACATTACTACAGTAATCAGTGCTATACATATGCACTGTTACTGTAAAAATGACACTGGCAGGGAAGGGGTTAACTTTACTGGTGATCAAGGGATTAAGTGTCCCTAGGGGCATGATTATAACTTTCAGGGGGCGTGGCTAGTGAAGTAACCGCAGAGACTATGCGATCCTATATAGCAGGATCACATAGCCTCTGTGCTTACTTCAGAGAGAATGACAGATGGCTGTGTTTACATCAGCCGTCTGTCTTTCTCTCTCTGCTGTGGGAGATCGCGAGTGGCCGGCGGCACACACTCGCCCCCTATAGTCACCTGACCGAGCGACATTTGGCTACGTCGCTTTGCCCAGCAGCGGCAGAGTGCCACAGTAAATGTACAGTGGGCGGGGTTAAAGTGGTTAAAAGCACATATAGTGCGATTTTATTGTGCAAGAAAAGTATTCATTAAAACCTTACAGATAAGAGATTTTTAACAGACATTAGACACATCCTGTACATAGAGCTCTATATAGGAACACTAAATTTCCCCAATAGGGAACTTATCCTTCTACCCTGCTGCAGTTGGGTGGTGGATTGTCTCGCCATACATTGGATGAATGTAATTTATGGTGAGACAATTTATGGTAAATATCTAGTTTGTTAGAAACATTTTTTTTACACATGCTTCTGAAAGCTAATATCCTGGAGTTTTAAAAAAATAAAATAAATATATATGTAGCAATATTTCCAGACCTTGGGCCTGAGGTGGGTGAGCTGCCATTGTTACCGGAGACACTTCCAACACATTTAAGTTGTGAACCCAGGTTTGAGAACTGAGACAATGACCATTTTGGCATCTTTGGTTTGTTGTGTTTTATTGTATTTAGGGGATGGGAGAAGGGAATGAGTGGGATACTCCTCTGGCTCAATTAGGTTTGACTGGGACACTATACAGAAAAATGCCTCTTGGCGCTGTCTTGGTGCCAGCTGAATGCCGGCCAACGCTTCCTGCTGCTTACAGTTACTATGAGCTCCCTCCAACCCTTCACTGGCTGAGGTAGCTCCTTGTCACTGCTTGTGCTGCTGCAACTCTTAACTCTGTGCACTACACACTGTACACTGACTCTTCAGGGCCCAACCACTGGTGCCCCTTTACATTTCAGGGTCCTCTCACTAGGTACCCCCTCTAACACTTCAGGGTCCTCTGACTAGGTACCCCCTTTAACACTTCAGGGTCCTCTGACTAGGCACCCCCTTTACAGCTAGCTTACTCCTGGATCCCTGGAACCTTCTCTGAAGTGGTCCCTTCTACACTAGGCAGACCCCTTTGGGACAGTTCACAGTACTCACGACCTTGCAAGGCTTTCCTGGAACTGAACCCATCTTCCTCCACTGGTCCTCAGCACACCGGATCCCCGCTGCAGCTCAGCTCACTCTCATACAGCCACCCGAGACTCCCAATCCTTCTAACAGGAGGAGAGACAGCCATACTCTCCCTCCTGGGACTCTGCTTCCCGCCAAAGACGCTGCGTCATGCGTTCCCATCAAACTTCTACCCACTCCCAGAATCCTCTTGCGGCAGAGTGGGTTACTGATTGGGTTTCCTCCACTGTCCAATTTGAATCCTCTCACAGAGCCAGTGGGGAGACTCCGCTCTCTGCAACCACACCTGATTGACATGACAGTCCTGCTAAAATCATGGCCCTGCCGTTAGGTAGCCAAGGTGCTACATCTATATATATATATATATGATCTTTGGGGATTCTAACTAAATTTCTAGCAAAATAACACAGATTTGTCTAGGATTTTTGGGTGGTTAGTTAGAAGGGGGAGGGGGAGGGATTTTGCTAATATTCTGGACTTAGACTTTAACATTTCTAGATGTTCCCTATAACATTCCAAATCTACTTTATAACTTCAGATCCACAGTACAGCCTTGCCACCCTGGGACGACTGTGTTTCTTCTTTTTCACTTGTATTCTCTCCCTGTCAGAGCAGAAGTGGGCTTTAAGAACCTATGAAGTCTTCCTTGTCTACGGCATAAGTTCAAGGCTGATAATTGTCTGGGCAAAACTATCAGTTAACAAAGTCTTTCATTTTCTTTTTCTTTTTTCTAATGGCAGTTTATGAGTGTCTATTATTAACACTTCCCGAGGGGGAACAATGGCCTTATAGTCTGACAATGTAGTTTAACACTCCTGCTCTGACAGCAAAAGAATACAAGTCAGCAATAGAGAGAGAAAAAAAAAATCAGGCTGAGAGGTAAGACCACACTTTTATGACAATTCAAAAGTAGAGATTTACATTATTATAAACCAGCATTGCTGAGTGCTTTTCTTTAAGTAGCATTACATAGACGACGCTTGTTTATTCCATTATTTTCCTGAAAAGAGTGGGGAATGGGGATGCAGAGGCCAAGCCACTCTGTGATGTACATATAGAGTATGGAGGAGTTTTTATCGTTCTCTCTTTCATTTACTGTGGACTTTCCACCCGCCTTTGTTGCAGGCTGCGAGCCATTCCAATCAAGGTATTGACACAGGAGCGGTTACTGAGGTATTGAGAGAAGAGTGATTACTGGGACATTGATTGCAAAGATTGAGACAACAATTATATAACAGTAGAAATTGATTGTTGAAAATGTTTCACTTGTGATTACAGCACATTTCTGTTTCCATGACTTAAAAAAAATCTTTTTTTCATAACCCACTCGGCTTTGATCATTGTTATGACAGTAATAAAATATTGGGACAAGCCATAAATGTGTTGGTATGCCTGAATTCAGAAGGAGTGCAAAATTGCTTGCAATGTGTCAGGGTTAGCTGTGGTGTGAGATAAAGTAGAACAAGATGGGGGGCCTTTCTGGGAATCCGAGGACATAAAGGGCTACATTAGGACCAGACGGTATATACATCTATAGCAGAAGAAGACACCAGTACATATATACTTATAATGTATCTTATATACTTATAATGTATTTAAACCCAAAAATAAAGGTGCAATATATTGCAGCATACCAGTCTGTAGATGTAGTGGCTGCATTTGTTTTCTTTTATTGTTTTTTTATTTTATTTTTTTATTGTTACCATCTGTTGATTCTCTCCTCTCCTCTCCTCGTTTCTCTTAACATAGATACACATGGTTCTGGTTCATTGAGTCCACTGAGATAGACTCTTCTCCCTGTCCTTCTCTTTCTCTTTCTCTTTCTCTTTCTCTTACTCTTACTCTTAATCTTTCTCTTTCTCTCTCCTTCTCCTTCTCTCCTTTTTTTCCTCTTTTCTCCTCTTGTCTCCTCTCCTTTCCACCTCTCTTGAAGATACAAGGTTCTGAAATCCTCAGATATAGACTTTCCCCTTCTCCTTCTCTTCTCTCATTCCCTATTTTCTCTTCCTCTCTCCTTTCCTTTCCTCTTTTCTCCTCTTCTCACCTTTTCTTTTCCTCTCCTCCTCTCTCCTTTCCATTTGTCATCCTCTCCTCTTTGATCCTCTCCTTCCCTTTTCACTTTTCTCCTCTTCTCTCCTTTCTTCTTTTCTCCTCTTCTCTCCTTTTCTCTTTTCTCATCTTCTCTCCTTTTCTCTTTTCTAGTCTTCTCTCCTTTTCTTTTTTTTGTCATCTTCTCTCCTTTTCCCTTCTCTCCTCTTCTTTCCTTTTCTTTTCTTTTCCTCTCCTCCTCTCTCCTTTCCATTTTTTTCTCTCTCCTCTTCACTCTTCTCCTTTCCCTTCCACTTTTCTCCACTTCTCTCATTTCCTCTTTTCTCCTCTTCTCTCCTTTTCTCTTTTCTCCTCTTTTCTTCTGTTCTCTCCTCTACTTTCCACTTTTCTCTTCTCCTCTTTCCTCCACTCCTCTCCTTTCCTGTCTGTTTTATCTCCTCTCTTCTCCTTTCCTTTCCTTTCCACTTTTCTCCTCTGCACTCCTTTCCTTTTTTCTCCTTGTTTCCCTTTTCCTTTCATCATTTATCTTCTCCTTTCCTTTCATCTTCTAGCCTCTCCTCTCTACTCCTCTCTTCTTGCATAACAAATGCCTCGCTTCCACTGAGCGGTACGGTTCGGTTCGGTACAGTTCGGTGCGGTTCGGTATGATACACCTTGATCAGGCTTGCGCTTCCACAGCCAACAGTACCTCAGCTCAACAGTACCTCAACAGTGTAGCTCCACCCTGTTGGTACGGTACTAATGTGCTTGGTAGCCCAACAAAAGGGTACCAAAAAAGTGGTACGGTACGGTTTCGGAATTAGGGTACCATTTACAACTTTTGACAATGGAAACGTACCGTACCGAACCGAACCGTACCGCTCAGTGTAAACGAGGCAATAGATACACATGGTTCTGTAGTCCTCAGAAATAGAACACAAAAAGAACAATGTAGCTGATAACACTGCAATGCTTTTAAATCACTACTGCAGTGAAGTCAGTGCAAATTAAACTGCTAGAAAAAAGCTACACAGCAACAAACAGCTTGACAGTGGATTGGAGGAGTCAAGACAGCGGAGAGCACAGACAGCTCACAAGATTTCTGACAAAGTCAACTAGTCAAGCAGATATAAAAAAACACTTTCAATGTCATATTTTACAGGCCAAAGGGGGCAGAAAAAAGAGAAGTTTGTGTTAGTAGGGATGAGCTTTTGGTTCAGCCCGAATATTATATGTTTGGTGTTCGTGGAATGGCCAAACTAAGTCGGTATTCAACTAAGGTGAACCTCCAGCTGCAGCGGGAAGAGAATCATTCAGCAGCATTAATAATACAAATATTAACTTCCTGCTCAGGCTGGTTATTAGGGAGCCAATGTCATTACTTATGGTAACATAACATAATGTAATGCATACAATGTTTTTTTTTTTTGTACAAAGATATTTTCTTGCCAATATTGTCTTGAAAAAAACATTTTTTTTCAAGAAAATTTTAGACAAAAGATGCAGCCAAATAAAAAAAAAAAAATGCCCCCTTATTAGTTTAACTGATGTTCATTTTAAATCAACAAATATTTCTGTTGATAAAATGTGTACATTTATATTTTATAAATTTTCTTGTATAAAATTGCAATTCTGTTTCTATTACAAAGCATAGGCAAGTTATTTACCAATAAAATAAAGGTTTATTTATTTATTTTTAATTCTGTGATTTCTTGGAAATGCATCAATAAAAACATTAGGGAAAAAAAAACATGAAAATAAAAAAGTTTAAATATTATTAAATAAATAAAAATGGAAAAAATTATCTGCAGAACAAATAATAGCGGAGTGAAGTGTAGAATTAGGGCTGATTAGCGTTAACTAAAAAGTCATTAAGGAGTAAACACAGTTTAATTTAATATAAATAATCAAACTATTTATTTTTTTAATTTATTTTTTACTTCCAAGGTTGCATTATCTGGTTTCATCTACAAAACAGGTTACTCTGCTATGGATTAACCAAAGAAGTTAAAATGAAGCAATAGCGTTATTACATCATAACTCTTCCTGACACTGCAGATGCTGTTCTGTGAGTATACATGTATACAGGAACAGAGTCTTTCTAAAAACAAGTTTCTGATTCCTCCTGTATTAAAGTGTATTGTATTTATAGTGTCTACCCTCAAGTTGTAAAGCGCTGCGTAAACTGTCGGCACTATATAAATCCTGTATAATGATAATAATTATATTATGTTCTTTTATAAATGAAAGGAAATATCAACTCTAAGAATAGTCTCAGACCCAAATCCCAAAATCATACATTGAAAAAGAGAAGGAGTATGTACGTTCTTTTAAATTGATTATTATTCTTTTTTTTTTTTTAATATCCTTTTTTTTTAATTATTATTATTTTTTTTATTTATTTTTTTATAGTTTTTTTTTATATCCTTTTTTTTAAATTATTATCATTATTCTTTTTTTTTTTTTTTTGCTTACCTGTTCAAACTCTTTCTGACTTGGGGTGTGACAGTATTATGACATCATCCTAAAAACATTTGTGCTAAATCTCATACATCAGGGAGCAAGTTAATCAGTAGAATTAAAGATATTTCCCTGATTGTTCGCATACAGATCTGTTTGATCCACACAGAATGACAAAATGCATAAATCCAAGAAACTGCCCTTAACCACTTAAGGACCCAGCCTTTTTCTGACATTTGTTGCTTACAAGTAAAAATCAGTATTTTTTGCTAGAAAATTTCTTAGAACCCCCAAACATTATATATTTTTTTTACCAGAGACCCTAAAGAATAAAATGGTGGTTGCAATTTTTTATGTCACATAGTTTTTGCGCAGTAGTTTTTCAAACGCAATTTTTTTTTTTTTTTAATACACTTGAATTTAAAAACACATAATATATACCCCAATTTTTTTTGTATGATATGAAAGATGATGTTACCACAAGTAAATAGATATCTAACCTGTCATGCTTTAAAATTGGGTGTGCTGGGGGAAAGGCACCAAACTACGGAACTTAAAAATCTCTATAGGCGACGCTTTAAAAACGTATACAGGTTACTAGAGGAGGTCTAGTGCTAGAATTACTGCTCTCGTTTAGAAGTTCACACCAATACCTCACATGGGTGGTGGAAACACATTTGACATATGTGGGCATGACCTACGTATGCGTTCACTACTGTGTATGGGGACAGGGGCACTTTGAATCTTTTTTTTAAATACATTTTTTACATTTTTGACACTGTCCCTTTGAAAAAATGTTTTTTGAACACGTTTATTGCTGTTTACATTCCTTGCGATAATAATACAGCCTCTTTATCTCTCTTTATGGAGAGATCTGGTGTCTTTTCTCTATGGATACTGTGGGCGCCGGATGAATCCCAGGCTCAGCGATCGGTAACACAAGCCTGGGAACCACCAGGAAGCGGCGGGAAGGGGGGAGGGTACCTCTCCCGCCACTTCCAAAAGTGATCTTGCGGCAAATCCACCGCAGGGATCACTTTTATCTGAAAGACCAGCGCCCAGAGTTGTATAAAGTACTCGAAACCCATACTTTAGTAAAAGTACAAGTGCTCGATCAAAAAGTGACTTGAGTAGAAGTGGAAGTGCTCAATCAAAAAGTGACTTGAGTAGAAGTGGAAGTGCTCAATCAAAAAGTGACTTGAGTAGAAGTACTAAAGTATTCAACATTTTTTGCACTTAAGTATTGCAAGTATTTTTTTTTTTAAATTTTGCTACTCAAGTACTGAAAGTAAAAGTACAAGTACTGTGTTATGTAGTTATTAAAGAAAGAAGTCAAAAGTTTGAACATCATATTGTTTTTTATCATTTCAAATGCAGCTTTTATTTATACATACAGTAGCATTTATTTTCGTATGCGCTGATAATACACATGTTTTGAGCTTCATGAAACCTGCCATCTACTGTTCTGGCAGTGGTAATTTTTATAATTGTAACGAGTAACGATGCAGCACAAAAAAAAAATATTGGAGTAGAAGTATTGAAATCATCGAAAAAATGTAGTGAAGTAAAAGTGGAAGTAGGAGAAAAAAATTCTACTCTAGGAAAGTACAGATACTGCCTTTCCGTACTTAAGTACAACAGTGAAGTAGTTCTACTTAGTTACTATACATCTCTGCAAGCGCCTAATGGAAACGAAAATACTGGGATCATGGCATCTAGCTGCAGCCATAACTCCGGTATTTAACGTCAAAGTAATAAAGTATTTTCCCAGTTAAGCGGTTGACAAGTGGTTTTAAAGAGACCCTGTCACTCTACCCATTAAGGACAAAGGGACAGTGTCTGTGTAAAATCCACCCCTGACCATTTTACACTTTCCTCTCCCATGCTGTCCACCACTCTGCCTTCTTTGGCCATCAAAGGAAAATACCTAGTGCTTCCCCAGTGTATGGGGACAGTATGAGACATCACACTTTGATAAAATGCTCCAGCTCAGTGGCCAATTGAAGGAGGTACTGTAATGACATCACCATTTCCTCAGAGCTCTGGCACCAGCCAAAACTAATCATTTTGGAAGGACGCAGCAATACAGGAACAAGGGAGAGGTAAAATTTAAAGCAATCAGGAGATGATTTCTGTGGATGGTAGAGGTGCACTGTAGAGATGACTTTAAAGTGATTGAGGGAGGGCATTTCACTGCCACTTTGCCCTGAATTTAATTAATTTTTGCAGATTGCACAAATCCTTATGCATACTGTATATACAGGTGTAGCATTCTCCTAGCGTAGGTGCTAGGCAAATTTTGCTTTGGCTCCTCTTGTAATCAAGGGGACAGTAATTGTTCTGGCTTGTTCAGGGTCTCATGGGTTGGAAGTTTGATTGCTTCCCTCTGCCTCTGGGAAGAAGATTCCAGAGCTTAGGGCATGAGATTCAAATCAAGTAGCCCAAATATTAATCAGGCTCCAGCTAATCCCTGGAGGGGAAGTGTTCAATAGGGGGCTGGAGTGTGTATAAATAGTCTGAGACACGGAAGAGCAGGGTTCCGTCTACCTAGGAGCACTCCAGAGGAGCAGGGGCTGCTGCTGCCTGGCAGCTCCTGGATCAAACAACTGCTCAAGGATGCCACAGTGATCTGAGGCTCAAGTGGACTTGCTCAGAACAGACTGCAGAAACACACCACAAGAGATCTGGTCCTGAGAGGCTCCATCTCATGGGTTTGGGCCTGGGTGAAGCTGGAAGAAGGCAGGGGTCCTGGTAATGTGTGAATCGTGATTTTATATTGATCCCTGAGACTGTGTGCTGGACACTCAACTGTATACCAATAGCTGTGCATTGGCTCAGGCTAACCAGAGAACAAAAGTTTACCCCCTGGTCTTCAGCTGCAGGTCCTTGGACTGTTCTCAACCAATACCACTACTGGCTTTTAAGTGTTTCAGAGTATCCAAGGCTAAGTTCATCTCCTTTCCTTTTGAAGTCCTGCAAGCAATAAACTTTCAAAAAGCATCCCCTAGACCAGGGATTCCCAAACTACGACCCTGCAGCTGTTGCAGAACTACACATCCCATGCAGCATTGTTAAACTCTGGCATTCACATACATGACTAGGCATGATGGGAATTGTAGTTGAACAACTGGAGGGCCATAGTTTGGGATTCCCTGCCCTAGATCAAACTTTCTAAACAAAGGGCCAGTTTACTGTCCTTCAGAGTTTAGGAGGGCCGGACTGTGGCCAGTAGAAAATGCCCTAGCCTCAGATGTATCATTAGTTTTAGTGGGAGCAATAATACCCCATTGTTGGTATCAGTGGGAGGAATGGTGCCCCATCATTGGTGTCAATGAGAGGAATGGTGCCTTACATTAGTGTCAGTTGTGGATGGAATAGTGCCCCAAGGGCCTGATAGAGACAAGCAAAGGGCCACATCTGCCCCAGGGCCGCAGTTTGGAGACCACTGCCCTAGACTGTTCATTGGAGCTGGAATGAATAGACTGTTCATTGGAGCAGGAGTGAATAGACTGTTGTTGGAGCTGGAGTTAGAGCCGGTTCACATTAGCGCGACTTGTCAGGCGACTTGTCAGCCTGACAAGTCACGCTCCCTCGCGGTCCATTGACCGCTACAGGACCAGTTCTAATAGGAGCAACACAAGTCGCTCCGACTTAGAAAAAGGGTCCAGTACTATTTTGGGGCAACCTCGGAGCGACTTGCATAGACTTCCATTATGTGAAGTCCCTGCAAGTCGCTCCGAAGTCATGGTGCAATGTAATGCACAAGTCGCCCCCGAAGTAGTAAGGAGTCGTGCCGCCTCAGTGTGAACCAGCTCTGAATGGACTGTTGCTTGGGAAACTGGAAGCCTGTGTATTATTTACGAAATAATCATTTAAATCAGCGGGTAGTGCTACACAGGTACATAATAAAAATGTGTGATTTGACAATTCATTTAGTACTATTTGAGATATATGCGTAGATAGTTTGTTGTTATCTCTATTATCTGGTAAAGCCCTGCGGAAAAAAATGTAAGCTCTATTTAAACACATAAATATAGTTGTCATCTAAAAAAAAAAATAGTGTAGCTCTTTAGCTCTTACTTTCCTCTATAAACAATATCAACAAGTATTTTCATATATATATATATATATATACTGTACATAGCCTGGCACGCTATGGTCCATGAGGTCACGAAAAGTTAGACACAACTAAATGACTGAAAAACAACAACATATATACATTCACAGGCCACTTTATCAGGTACACATTGCTGTTACTGGGTTGGACCCCCTTTTGCCTTCAGAACTGCCTTCATTCTTCATGGCATAGATTCAACAAGATGTCCAACAGGAATGGCACCCGGTGTGGTCTTCTGCTGCTGTAGACTTTCTGCTTCAAGGTTCGATGTGTTATGCATTTAGATATGGTATTCTGCATACTTTAGATGTTACAATGGTGGTTATTTGAGTTACTGTTGCCTTTCTATCATCTCAAACCATTCTGACATCAACAAGGCATTTTCCTCCACACAACAACCACTCACTGGATCTTTTCTCTTTTTCAAACCATTCTCTGTAAACTCTAGAGATGGTTGTGCGTTAAAATCACAGTAGATCAGCAGTTTTTGAAATACTCAGACCAGCCTGTCTGGCACCAACAACCATGCCATGTTCAAAGTCACTTAAATCCTCTTTCTTTCCCATTCTGATGCTCAGTTTGAACCTGAGCAAGTCATCTTCAGCACATCTAGATGCCTAAATGCATTAAGGTACTGCCAGGTAATTGGCTGATTAGCAATTTGTGTTACCAATCAATTGAATAGGTGTGCCTAATGAAGTGGACAGTGGGCGTATATACAGTATATATATATATATATATATATATATATATATATATATATATATATATATATATATATATGTATACTGTATATTTTAAGTCTCAACAAATATTGCATATAACTCTTCTGTATACAGCGCACCCTTGAACTCTGCACTATTAATGTAGTGCACCCCTGAACTCTGCACTATGTGTATAACCCCCCTCCCAAACTCTGCACTCTACTGTATATGCACTCTGCGCTATTTATGTAGCACACCCCCAAACTCTGTACTCTGTGTATAACCTCCCCCTTGAACTCTGCACTCTGTATACAGCGCACCCCTGAACTCTGCACTATATGTAGCGCACCCCTGATCTCTGCACTCTGTGTATAAACTCTCCCCTGAACTCTGCACTCTGTATGCAGCACACCCCTGAACTCTGCACTATTTATGCAGCGCACTCCGAACTCTGCCCTCTATATGCAGTGCACCCCTGAACTCTGCACTATTTATGTAGTGCACCCCTGAACTCTGCACTATGTGTATAACCCCCCCCCCCCCAAACTCTGCACTCAACTGTATATGCAGCGCATCCCTGAACTCTGCACTATTTATGTAGCACACCCCCAAACTCTGTACTCTGTGTATAACCTCCCCCTTGAACTCTGCACTCTGTATACAGCGCACCCCTGAACTCTGCACTATATGTAGCGCACCCCTGATCTCTGCACTCTGTGTATAAACTCTCCCCTGAACTCTGCACTCTGTATGCAGCACACCCCTGAACTCTGCACTATTTATGCAGCGCACTCCGAACTCTGCCCTCTATATGCAGTGCACCCCTGAACTCTGCACTATTTATGTAGTGCACCTCTGAACTCTGCACTATGTGTATAACCCCCCCCCCCCCAAACTCTGCACTCTACTGTATATGCAGCGCATCCCTGAACTCTGCACTATTTATGTAGCACACCCCCAAACTCTGTACTCTGTGTATAACCTCCCCCTTGAACTCTGCACTCTGTATACAGCGCACCCCTGAACTCTGCACTATATGTAGCGCACCCCTGATCTCTGCACTCTGTGTATAAACTCTCCCCTGAACTCTGCACTCTGTATGCAGCACACCCCTGAACTCTGCACTATTTATGCAGCACACTCCGAACTCTGCCCTCTATATGCAGTGCACCCCTGAACTCTGCACTATTTATGTAGTGCACCCCTGAACTCTGCACTATGTGTATAACCCCCCCCCCCCAAACTCTGCACTCAACTGTATATGCAGCGCATCTCTGAACTCTGCACTATTTATGTAGCACACCCCCAAACTCTGTACTCTGTGTATAACCTCCCCCTTGAACTCTGCACTCTGTATACAGCGCACCCCTGAACTCTGCACTATATGTAGCGCACCCCTGATCTCTGCACTCTGTGTATAAACTCTCCCCTGAACTCTGCACTCTGTATGCAGCACACCCCTGAACTCTGCACTATTTATGCAGCGCACTCCGAACTCTGCCCTCTATATGCAGTGCACCCCTGAACTCTGCACTATTTATGTAGTGCACCCCTGAACTCTACATTCTGTGTATAACCCCCCCCCCCCCCCGAACTCTGCACTCTGTATACAGTGTACCCCTGAACTCTGCACTATTTATGTGGCGCACCCTGAACTCTGTGTATAAACCCCCCCCCCCAAACTCTGCACTTTGTATACAGTTCACCCCTGAATTCTGTACTATTTATGTAGCGCACCCCCGATCTCTGCACTCTGTGTATAACCTCCCCCTTATTCTCTGCTCTCTGTATGCAGCACACCCCTGAACTCTGCACTATTTATGTAGCGCATCCCCGAACTCCACTACACTCTTTGTATAGCCCCCCGATCTCTGCACTCTGTATGCAGTGCACCCCTGAACTTTGCACTATTTATGTAGCACACCCCAAAACTCTGTACTCTGTGTATAACCTCCCCCCGAACTCTGTATACAGCGCACCCCTGAACTCTGCACTATTTATGTAGCGCACCCCTGAACTCTGCACTCTGTGTATAAACTTCCCCCCTGAACTCTGTACTCTGTATGCAGCACACCCCTGAACTCTGCACTATGTATGTAGCGCACCCCTGAACTCTGCACTCTGTGTATAAACTCCCCCCCCTGAACTCTGTACTCTGTATGCAGCACACCCCTGAACTCTGCACTATTTATGTAGTGCACCCCAGAACTCTGCACTATCTGTATAACCTCCCCCCCTAAACTCTGTACTTTTTATGTACCGCACACTCTAACTCTGCACTCTGTGTATAACTCCCCCCCCCCCCCCCTGAACTCTGCACTCTGTATGCAGCTCACCCCTGATCTTTGCACTATTTATGTAGCACACACCCAAACTCTGCACTCAGTGTATAACCCCCCCCCCCCAACTCTGCACTTTGCATACAATACACCCCTGAACTCTGTACTACCTGAACTCTGTACTGTTTATGTAGCGCACCCCAGAACTCTGCACTCTGTGTATAACCCCCCCTAAACTCTGCACTCTGTATGCAGTGCACCCATGAACTCTGCACTGTTTATGTAGCGCACCCCAAAACTCTGTACTCTGTGTATACCCCCCCGAACTCTGCACTATTTATATAGCGCACCCCCGAACTCTTCAGTCTGTGTATAACTTCTCCCCCCTAAACTCTGCATTCTGTACGTGCTGCGCTCCTGGTATTTAATGCTCCTTTAAGATCCTCACACTGTTAATGAAATTTTACCACTCTTGTATTTAGACAATATTTGCTTATCCCGGAGATCAACTTTGAAAAGCCTCTCTAATAAAGGATGGTTCTGTTCACCTGTATTCCCTCCACCCTGCTACTGTAACCTCTATTATTACTAATATCAGCAGTAATTAAACAGGCTCATTAGCAAAATAAATTGCCCAATAATGAATCATGTAATGCCTTCTCATATTCAGTTTTGTTTTAGCCAAGAAGACAATAATGATTCCTAATAACTTTTGTGATTAAATTTTAATTAAATGTATTTGATTTTCAAATTAAGCCGCCAGACTTCAACAGATTGCAATAATTTCTGTAACTAAACTAGGTCACTAAGTCAGACAGGATAAGGAACCGGGGCTCCGTCATTATGTATTTAGTGTATCAAACATCAATTACTGCTTAATTAACTTCTTTTTAAAGTTAGGATGGTTATTGACGAACAGAAGTTTGCATACTATTTCAAGGAAAGAGGAAAAGAAACACTTCAAAAACTTGTTTCTCTATAAATTCCTGCATTATGAATTACACTGTCTCTATCAACATGAAACATTTTAATCCTTATGCATCTAGCATTAGTAAACAGATAGGCAGAGCTGGGACAAGTGTGGGCAGGAGGGGCGCTTGCCCTGAGCACAATAGTTTATTACAGGGATGTGGGTGCCCTGATGCTGTCACTAGGGAGTGCCTACTAACTGTGTGTAGGAGGTGCTCTGACTGGATGAAGACAGAGATCCGTGTTCCTTCTTCCCTGTCAGAAATGTGATCTGCCTTGTTTACATAGGCAGAAAGCCATTTTTCCTCTCTGGGGAACAATCGCGGGTGGCCGGCGGACAATCGGGTCCTCCGGACCTGCTGATTGGCATCCCCTGTGTCCAATCAATGCACAATCCCGCCTCCGGCTGGGCATGCGCCACCCGGTGGCTATTGCACAAAATTACATACAGGTGTGTAATTTGAACAATAGAGCCGACCTGCCGCAGTAAATATGCGGTAGGCGGTCGGCAAGTGGTTCCAATGGATTCCAATGGAAGATTTTTTTTTTTTTGAAGCACGTGATCAGAGCCAGAGGCTTTAATAGGCTTCAAAAAAGGGTGGACTGGGGGCGCAGAGCACTGCGCCCTGAGCCCACCCAGTTGTATGACAATAGCGAATGAATATTCGCTATTGCCACACTGTTTCTCCTCATCAGGAATCAATTAGGAAGCGGGTCCTGAGACCTGTTTACCGATTGGCCAAAAGGAGAAGGCATTCTATTGGCCAAGGAGGGAGGAAACGGCCGCCGAGAGGGAACATAGGGACTGAGGGGGAAGCCGCCACCGCCACCTGTCAGTCCACGGAGCAAAGTAAGTAAACTGGCCGGGGGGGGGGGGGGAATATGGTGGTGTGGGCTGGAGTGATTGAGGGGGTGGGGGGTCCATCTGCTGCCCGCACAAATATAGTGTTCACAACCTTTTCACTTTTTCTTTTCCTTTTTTTTTATTTTTTAACTTAGATCTTTTAAAAGATCTTGATTTGGGGAATATCAAATGCGAGAGCAATTTTTAAAGCGGAGTTCCACCCTGGGAAAGTTTTTTTTAATAAAAATACCCCCGGGACAGTCAGGGCTAGTGCATTCCACAATGGATAGCCTCTGATCTGTCCCGGGTTGCACTTACCTTTTAGAAGAAATACTTACCTTGAAAATGTATTGTCCAGCACTGCCATCTCAGGTGTGGGCAGCTTGAAGCCAGCGTGATCCTCTTCTGCATCCTCTTCCGTCTTCCTCGGTCCCACGATGCACTGCACCGGCCCCGCCGTCACTTCCGGTGCCGCAGCGTCATCCCAGCACAGCTTCTGGGCATGCCCAGAAGCTGTTTAGCAAGGTATGACGGCGCCTGCACCGGAACTGACGTCGGGGCCGGTGCAGGCGCATTGATTCCTGGGAGCGATGACGTTCAGCTCCCAGGAATCATTGCAAGCCAGGAAGTGACGAATCGCCGTGGCCGCCGAGGGGAGGAAGAGGAAGTAAGGTAAGTATATTTTCTTCTAAACAAGGTAAGTAAAAAAAAAAAAAAAATTGTGATTATCCATTTGTTTTTCAGGTGACCCGGAGCAAGACGATGGAGGTAAGTATCATTTTAGGGTGGAACTCCGCTTTAAGATGTAGGGAGCACAAATATAAAAGCAACTGTAAAAGGTATAAAAAATGTCACTTCCAGCAGTCTTTTGTAGCAGCATGTTTCCAGTCTCCAACCATAACTGTATCATGTCTGAAGACTCTGACCAGCTCCTGTAATATGCTAACAGTCTGACAGTCTTCTGCAGCATTGCATACGCCAAATAAAATGGGCGGCACTTTGATGATCTTAGGACCTGCACTTGAGTTCCCCATATCTATAAAGTTGACCAAAACACTGGGAGGAGAATTCAGCTCACTTTGGATAGATTTGCTCTTACTTTCTGTTGTGTCTGCTGTACAGGAATTAGAAATCTTCAAAGTGAGACACAGAGAGCAAGCAGAAGAATGTGTATTGGCTACTTTTACTGATCAACCATTACCTGGCAGGATTTGGAGTCAAATGATAGGATTGTGTAGGTGCATTTAGACATGCCATTTGCATTTGTACAAATATACACAGCTCCAATCCATGGGTGTAACTATAGGGGTTTCAGAGGTTGCAATTGTGACCCAGTCCCATGCTCCAGGGGACCAGTTCAGCTCACCTGTACACCTGTGTAGAAGGGACAGTTGAGGCAGCATAGAGGGGAACCAATGCCCTATATTGCTGAAAGCCTACTTATCCTTCTCTCCCTGCCACAGGCTTTCAACAGCATCCAGTTGCTGCAGTGGGCATCCTTAGGCCAAACACAGTGGGTGGGGCTTCTGGGGACATCACTTTTGGCCTATGGAGTGAACACTGCAGCGGTGCTTCCACATTTACATGCAATTTTTAATGCATTTACAATTCTCAAGCCATTTATGTGTTATACTGAGTGGTGCTAGAGATTGAAGGGGAACCAGGGGATAAGTTCCATAGTTAGTCAGGTTTAAAAAAGACACAAGTCCATCTTGTTCAACCAACAAAATGGAAAAAAATTAAAAATCATACAATCCCATATACACAATCCTATACCCATATTTGATCCAGAGGAAGGCAAAAAACCCCAGCAAAGCATGATTTAATTTTCTCCAGCAGGGTAAAATAATCCTTCCTGATCCCCCAAGAGGCAATCAGATAAAGTGGCAAAATTAGTAACAACAGCTGCACTATCCGTTATAGACCTTGCTTTGTGCACTGGTGCTCAGTCATGCTGGAACAGGAAGGGGCCATCCTCAAACTGATCCCACAAAGTTGGGAATATGAAATTGTCTAAAATGTCTTGGTATGCTGATGAGTTAAGAGTTTCCTTCTCTGGAACTAAGGGGCCAAGCCCAACTACTTCTATGATGAAGTGACCTGCCATCTAGATAAAGGTAAGCCTGTGGATGTGGTGTATCTGGACTTTGCAAAGGCCTTTGACACAGTTCCCCACAAACGCTTACTGTACAAACTAAGGAAGTTAGGTATGGACCATAGGGTGAGTACCTGGATAGAGAACTGGCTCCAGGGGAGAGTTCAGAGGGTGGTGATTAATGGGGAGTTCTCGGATTGGGCGGGTGTGGAAAGTGGGGTCCCCCAGGGTTCGGTCCTGGGACCAATCCTGTTTAATTTATTCATAAATGATCTAGAGGAGGGGATATCCAGTACAATCTCGGTATTTGCGGATGATACTAAACTAAGCATGCCAATATCTTCTATGCAGGATGTGGAAACCTTACAAGCGGACCTGAACAAAATAACAGGGTGGGCAACTACATGGCAGATGAGGTTTAATGTTGAAAAATGTAAAGTAATGCACTTGGGTGCCAGAAACACGAAAGCAAGCTACTCACTAGGGGGGGGGGACCTCTGGGTGAGTCTAGGATGGAAAAGGATCTGGGGGTACTGGTAGACAACAGGCTTGGCAGTGGCATGCAATGCCAAGCTGCTGCAAGCAAAGCCAACAGAATACTGGCATGTATAAAAAAGGAGATTCACTCCAGAAATAAAGAGATTATTCTCCCACTCTACAAGACTCTGGTCCGGCCACATCTGGAGTATGCTGTCCAGTTCTGGGCACCGGTCCTCAGGAAGGATGTGCTGGAACTGGAGAGAGTCCAGAGAAGGGCAACAAAAATAATTAGGGGAATGGAGGATATCAGCTATGAGGAAAGACTACAAGCACTGAACTTATTCTCTCTGGAGAAGAGACTCTTGAGGGGGGGATATGATATCAATGTACAAATATTGTACTGGTGAGGACTCTACAATAAGGAACAAACTTTTTGGAGAAAGGGAATACAATAAGACACGTGGCCACTCACTAAAACTAGAGGAAAAACGGTTTAACCTTAAAATACGTAAGGGGTTCTTCACTGTCAGAGCAGTAAGGATGTGGAATTCTCTTCCACAAGCAGTCGTATCAGCAGGGAGCATTGATAGTTTCAAAAAACTATTAGATGGGCACCTTAAAGACCAAAACATACAGGGGTATACAATGTACGGTTAACAGCAAACACACACATCATAGGTTGAACTGGATGGACTGATGTCTTTTTTCAACCTCACAAACTATGTAACTATGTAACTCCTGAAAAACAACCTCACACCATAATCCCCTCTCCACCAACTGATTTATACCAGTGCACAAAGCAAGGTCCATAAAGGCATGGATAAGCGAGTTTGGGGTGGAGGAACTTGACTGGTCTGTACAGAGTCCTGACCTCAACCCGATATAACGCCTTTGGGATGAATTAGAGTGGAGACTGCGAGATAGGCCTTCTCTCCAACAACAGTGCCTGACCTCACAATAGCGCCTCTGGAAGAATGGTCAAACATTCCCATAGACACACTCCTAAACCTTGTGGACAGCCTTCCCAGAAGAGTTGAAGCTGTTATAACTGTAAAGGGTGGGCTAACTCAATATTGAACCCTACGGACTAAGACTGGGATGCCATTAAAGTTCATGTGTGTGTAAAGGTAGGTGTCCCAATACTTTTGGTAATATAATGTATGTATATATTTTTTGTGACTATTCACGTGATAGTTGTGTATCATATATGAGGGTGAGAACATAGTAGCAGTGCCTTCTACAGTGATTTCCAGCTTCCAGGGGGATTGGCCAAGTATGCATAGTTACATTGCTCCAAGCTGTAAAATATCCATACCTGGAATTTTTCTTTAAAGCCATCAGCATTAACCACTTGCCGACCAGTCACGTTGACTGTACTGCGGCAAAGTGGATCGTTCCCGTCCGCACGCCGCCGGAGGCTCGCTCCCGCTGTATTCAGTCACAGCGGGAGTCAGGCCAGGGGAGGAGCGGCGGTGATCACCGTCGCTCTTCCCCGATCGTCGGGGAATCGAGTGTGGAGATCCGCCCGCTTGTGTAAACAAAGCGGGCAGATCTCCTAAGTGACAGACAGGGTCAGATTGCAGGGTTCAGCATAGCTGAACCTGCGATCTGTCTCTGTGTCACTCAGTCACCTCCCCCCACACACGTTAGTAAGCACCAGGCATACATTAACCCCTTGATCACCAATAAAAATTAACCCCTTCCCTGCCAGTGTCATTTTTACAGTAACAGTGCATATGTATAGCACTGATTACTGAAGTAATGTCACTGGTACCCCCAAAAGTGTCAAAAATGTCAGTCAAGGGTCTGATCTGTCCGCCGCAATGCAGCAGTCCGGCAAAAAAAATCGCAGATCGCCGCCATTACTCGTTAAAACAAAACCCACCAAAAATGACAGAAATATTTCCCTTAGTTAGTAAACGCAATAACTTTTGCGCAAACCAATCAAAATACGCTTATTGCGATTTTTTTTACCAAAAATATGTAGCAGAAAACAAATTGGCCTAAAATGATAAAAAATTTTGATTTTTACATTTTTTTGGGGGGGAATTTCATATAAAAAAATTTGAAAAATATTGTTATTTTTTCAAAAGTGTCGCTATTTTTGTTTATAGCGCAAAAAGTAAAAATCGCACAGGTGATCAAATACCACCAAAAGAAAGCTCTGTTTGTGGGAAAAAAGGGACGTAAATTTCATTTGGGTACGGCATTGCATGACTGCGCAATTGTCAGGTAAATTAGCACAGCGCCGAATCGCAAAAAGTGGCCTGGACGTAAGACAGCAAAATCCTCCGGTGGTAAAGTGGTTAATATGGAATTATGCTGTAAACTTTGTTAAAAAATAGGGATAGTGAGAAGTACACCATATGTAAATGTACTTTATGGCAAAATGTTCAACTTTGGTCTTTTCTTGTGTTGAGCGAATTGTGTCCTTTCTGCAGACGATTAATAAGTAGAATGGAATCTTCAGCAGTCAGAATGCCAGAACAAAGAAGGACAGTGAGATCTGCATCATTACTTCTAAAGGCAGAATGTGTCCTATTGTAAAAAAAGTATTTTAAAATGGGGAAAGGCCTTCGTCGTGTCCTATAAGGCATCATTCTTCTCTCTTTCAGTGTAACTTCTAACAGCTGTTTTATATTTTTAATGGGGACATGTTCTCCCTGTGGCATTAATTTAAGAGGAAATGTATTTCAAACAGTGTGACTTGTGAATGTTTGAACAGGGACGGTATCTGTGCAGCTTCTTTGGCTCGTGGCGATTTTCTAAAAATACAAAAAAGATATCTACAGTGGGAAATTTAGCAATTCACACATTTTAGGAGCTGAAACATTGCACTTACAAAAAAGGGGGCATTTTATTTAACTTTAGGAGTTCAAAAACGACACCAAAGTGTTCTTGAGGGGTTCTAAATCTGGAGAGTCAATCATGAATGAATGTGAGGTCCCCGGGCCCTTTGGCTACATTCTACAAAAGCCAAGAAAGCAGAACATAAGGCAAAAGGAAATTTAGAGGTGGCAAAGACTGCGTATCGTTAAAGTGTCTGCCCAACTGTAACGGATTCTATAGTCTCTAGGAGAGAGATCCGTGCAGCTTCTCCCGAAATCCCAGTGACAATACCATCAAGAAGTGAAAATAGCTCCCCATTCCCCCAAACATGAGTCCAGACTTCATGAAGGGGTAAAACAAACTGTTTATTGAACTCACACACAGTCAATTTATATACAGCATGGACACATCCCCCTCCTCATCAAATTACTACACACAGATCAGGGGTTGAATGATTACATTATAATATGTAGATTCAATTGTATACAGGGACTGAACTAATTATCTAGGGAATAACAACCACAAACAGTATTCTTAACAGATGACAATGACTCAATCAACCTGAGGCAGTTAACTGGAAGACGGCCGTCCTCGAGCTCATGAAATACAATACACATTATCAAACAGAGGGATACATCAGCATATTCAATAATGTCTGGAAGACAGAGGGTTGAGCTGATGACATTAGTATCTGTCACAAGAAGTACACATCTAAGCATTGTAACTTGGGGCATTTTGTCACATAGCTCCCCCTTAGTTCCATGGGACGGCATACCCGCCTAGACCCTAACGGGTCGGCTTGGGGATTTCCGGGAAGTAGAGTTTATTTCTCCAGCTCTGTCTGCCGGGATAACCCATCAGCATTGGCATTCTGCTTCCCTGGCTGGTATTGTATGGTGAAGTTGTAGGGCTGCAGTGCCAAGCTCCATCTCAACAGTCTGGGGGTTATCTCCGGCTACTCGGTTGAGCCAAATAAGTGGGTTGTGGTCTGTCATTACTGTAAAGGAACATCCATACAAATACGGCTGCAGTTTCTTGAGCGCCCAAACTAGGGCCAAACACTTTTCAACTGTGGCATAACTGACCTCCCTGGGTAGAAGTTTTCTGCTCAGATATGCCACCAGAGGATCCATGCCATTCTCCCCAACCTGGCTTAAACAGCTCCCAGTCCAAACATTGAGGCATCTGGGTATCTGGAGAGGGTGAGGAATCCATAGCTCGTTCCTGCTGTCTGGTGGTGACTGGGAGTGCTCCTTCCGAAGTCAGGGGTATAAATTGTGAGGTTAAACACCCTAAGTCATTCCCCAACAAGACTTCAGCTGGTAAATCTGGCATGATGCCCACTTCCACTGACTTAGCCCCGGTGCCCCAATCAATATGCACCCTGGCGGCGGGTAACTTGTGGATGGCTCCCCCTGCCACTCTTACTGCCACAGCATGCCCAGTGTGCTGTGAGGGTTTAACCCTGTGCGGTTGTACCAGGGTTATGGTGGCTCCAGTGTCTCTCAGTCCCCTGGCTTCTTGTCCATTTAGTCTCACCGTCTGTCTGTGGTGAGCCCTGTTGTCCTCAGCTGCTTGCACTGGGTTAGCCTTGTGAAGGGTACCCAATTGCTCCTCAGTGGGTTCAAACCTGGGTACGACTGGGGAAACCTCTGCGAGATAGTGGGGGACCATTGTCTGTGCTGAAGGGGGTGACCCTGGTCGGATCCATGCAGCTTGGTTCCTGCTCTGGGTACAGTCTCGTTGATAGTGCCCAAACTGCTTGCACCTGTGGCACTGTACCCCACTGTGGGACTGGTATCTGAGTGTCTGCCTGTGGGTGTGGTAGTAGTGAACTGCTGCTTGCGCTGGGGAAGGTGGCCCTGTTCGAATCCATGAAGCGTAGTTCCGTTTCTGAGTGCAGTCTGTCTGATAGTGCCCAAATTTCTTGCACAAATGGCACTGCACTCCATTTTGCCTGTGGTATTGGTTTGCCGGGGTGTTAGGGATTAGTCCTGATTGTTGTGGTGCTGGTGGTTGAGGATGGTACTGGGGACATAATCCTAATGATCCTCTGTGAAGGTCGACCCGCCTGCTCTCATAGAATTTGTCCGCCAGCCTGGCTGCCTCCTCCACAGTCTGAGGTTTCCTGTCTTTGACCCAGTTTCTGACATCTGCTGGAGTGTAGTCGAAGAATTGCTCCAGCAGTAGCAACTGTAGGGCATCTGCTAATGTAGTCGCCTAGCATCCCTGAATCCAATTGCTGGCGGCGCGGTGCATGCGGAATGCCCACTCTGTATATGACTCTTTGCCCTGTCTCCTGAGGGCCCGGAATTTTCTTCTGTGTGCCTCCGGTGTAACAGCATGACGAGCCAACAAAATTTATTTTACTTTGTCATAATTGTGAATGTCCTCGTCAGGCACTGCTCTAAAGGCTTCTGCTGCTCTGCCTGATAACTTGCTGCTCAATATCGCAGCCCAGTTAGCTTTTTCCAGATCCTCTAATACACACTGTCTCTCAAAGTCTTGCAAATAATTATCAATATCCATCTCACCCTCTGTGAAGCTTTTAAATGCAGCATAGTTGATCTTACGCGGCTGTCGTATTGTAGATCCAGGTAGCGACAACATATCCCCTTGTGGTGATCTGGCTCTAGTCTCACGAGCTTCTCGGATACTCTGTGCTTCCGTAGCTTGTGCCATGATTTGCACCACAATTTCTTGTGAGGGGTTAGGTCCCAGCATACTTAGTCTCCATCTTACATCCTTTTGGAACCCTGTTTCCTCTGTGTTTGTTGCTGGTTCAGTCGCTCTCCAGTAGTTTGTCTATTATCGTGGCTTTTGGCTTGTTGCTCGCCCCTAAGCCTCGAGCTTCCAGCAGTTCCATAAGCGTTGTTCGTTTGAGCCGTTCGTATATATGCGCCATTTAACACCTCTTTCAGTTCAGGATATCCATTCGGGAGAAAAATCCCACCGCTTGCCACCAGTGTAACGGATCCTATAGTCTCTATGGTAGAGATCCGTGCAGCTTCTCCCGAAATCCCAGTGACAATACCATCAAGAAGTGAAAATAGCTCCCCATTCCCCCAAACATGAGTCCAGACTTCATGAAGGGGTAAAACAAACTGTTTATTGAACTCACACACAGTCAATTTATATACAGCATGGACACATCCCCCTCCTCACAAATTACTACACACAGGTCAGGGGTTGAATGATTACATTATAATATGTAGATTCAATTGTATACAGGGACTGAACTAATTATCTAGGGAATAACAACCACAAACAGTATTCTTAACAGATGACAATGACTCAATCAACCTGAGGCAGTTAACTGGAAGACGGCCGTCCTCGAGCTCATGAAATACAATACACATTATCAAACAGAGGGATACATCAGCATATTCAATAATGTCTGGAAGACAGAGGGTTGAGCTGATGACATTAGTATCTGTCACAAGAAGTACACATCTAAGCATTGTAACTTGGGACAAAATCTTCATACCTCTGGAGAGACATTGTTGACAACTATCAATCTCCCTTACAGGCAAAACTTCAATTTTGTCACACCACCCAAAACTGATATTTCAGTGTCTGGTACATGCTAGAGAGTCAATTTCTTTGATATTTTGGAAACTCGTGTGGAGACATCTTGAGACTATTTGAGTTCCAGGAAGTGCAGAGACTCTGCGGCTTACGCATGTATTTGCAAATGTGTGCAAACTAAACCTGTGTTTTTAATGCATACTGTTAGACAGGACAATTTGATTAGTTGCAAATATTTAGCTCTTAGGTCAAAGAGCTAACTACAGTGCTTGCTGGAATACTTTTTGTTGTTATCAAAGGAGAGGAGGAGAGGTCAACTTCCTGCCCAGCACTCTTCTGTGGTGCTGACTGAGCAGGAAGTCAAGTGAGGGCAAGATGGCCCCCACTTCACCCTATGCCTCTTGGAGGACGTCAGATGGCGCTTTCACCCAACGGCCTTAAAGGAAAACATTTTTTTTTTTTTATTTAAAAAAAAAAGACTTTTTTTATTTTTATGGCTTTTAAGTGTAGATGTGAGATCTGAGGTCTTTTTGACCCCAGATCTCACATTAAGGAGGACCTGTCCTGCTTATTTCTATTATAAGGGATCTTTATATTCCTTGTAATAGGAATAAAAGTGATAAAAAAAAAATATATTTTCAAAGAGACAGTGAAAAAAAAAAAAAAAAGAAAAAAAATTTAAAGCACTCTGTCCCTCTGAGCTTGCGCGCAGAAGCGAACGCATACGCAAGTCACGCCCACATATGTAAACGGTATTCAATCCACACATGAGAGGTATCGCCACGATCATTAGAGCGAGAGCAATAATTCTAGCCCTAGACCTCCTCTGTAACTCTAAACTGGTAACCTGTAGACATTATTAAATCATCGCCTATGGAGATTTTTAAGTACCAAAGTTTATCGCCATTCCACGAGCGTGCACAATTTTTAAGCATGACATTTTAGGTATCAATTTACTCAGCGTAACATTATCTTTCACATTATAGAAAACAATTGGGCTAACTTTATTGTTTTCTTATTTTTTAATTTAAAAAAGTGTATATTTTTTGTACCAACAATGGTGCCCAATCAAACCATTAATGGAGCACAATTCCTCTCAATAACACTAATGATGAGGCACAATTTTCCCCAATGACACCAACAATTTGCCCCAATGACTCCAATGATGGGATACAATTTCTCCCACTGACACCAAAGATGGGGCATTGTTTTTTTTTTGCACTGATGTCTGGACCTTTACAACTTACCCCGACCACAGTCCAGCCCCCTGTCTGAAGGACAGTAAACTGGCCCTTTTTTTTATAAAGTTTTGAGACCCCTGCTCTAGGGCTTTGTCTAGCTTTGTGTGTACCGACCAGGGTATAGTTGTGAGTGGACTCATACACATGTTACACATGTCTGTAGCATGGATAAAAATTAGAGTCCCCAGCAAGTGGCTACCACAATGGACAGTGTTATGCACAAATTCTCCTCCAGATCTGGAACATACCCCACTAGCATGCACCCTCATAGCTGCTCAAGATTGTTCTATTTTTATTCATATCTTGATGTTGTTGTTGAGAAACCAGTCTGTTATTCTCACTAGATGACATGGTTGGTAATTTATGTGAAATGTGTCACCATGCAGTGAAAAATCTCTCCCCCTATTAATAAAAAGCCAACACACATTAATATGTGCTTCACACCTTTCACACACAAGATATTAAAATAATGAATCAAAATGTGCTGCGTCCAGTACATATACATTTAAGAAACTAATAATGCTGAAAAAAAAAAAATCAAATTATCATAGGCCAATTTGTGGACAATATACAAACTGTGTCTGCAAACAAAAGCATCCATAAATGTGTAGAGCTCACCCTGGGAGGGGCTGCTGAGAATATGCCCAGGTCTCCCCAGCTAGTGCAGAGGCCGCCATTTACATGAACAGTCTCAGGCACACCGTCAATAATGTCTCTGTCTAAGTGATGTTTTTTTAGCATTTATTGCTAAAGAACTGTAACAGGAGAGGGGTTTGAGTTCACAGGATAGTCAAAAACAATAGTAGCAATCAATGGGACCACAGCCTTTTAGCTGGAAATCCTTACAGTAGCAGGCACACATTACCATCCCAAATTCAGTCCTACTCAAAATATCCCAGGAACTGTCTGCCACCCAGCATCCACAGGTAGATCCTCAGTAAAAGAGACAAGAGATCCTTCTTCAGTCCCAGACTTGAGGACAATGCCCTCCATCAAGAATTCATTGGAAATCTTCTCCAGTCCCTCAGCTCAGCTCAAGCGGAGGCCTAAATTGCATTTCTTGTCACCATAGCTCACCCCCAGGGGTAGCAGACTCAGGAGAACTGGAACCCTCCCTGGAGAGGAAAGAAAATCCTGGAAAGGCCTCCCAAACATTTATCACCTCCTCAGCCTCCTTCTTGATGCCTCCTTCCAGGGAGTGGCTGGAACACATGCTGGTCATTTAAGTCTCCCTACCCTGTATTCTGGAAGCTTCCTCTGGAAGCAGGTGAAAGTAATCAAACACCCCATCTTGGAAAAACTGACCAGCCAAAAACAGTCAATTACTGCTCCACTGACTGCAGTGAAGCCAAAAGCTAAATTTAGCCTAGCATCCTAACTAGAGAAGGATGCTACAAAATATATAAGAACAATTCCACCATAAATCTCTAAAACTCAGTCCACTCACATGAATATTGGTGTGAAATAAAAACGAATGTCCAAAGAAAACAAATATGCAGGGAATCCAATTCATTGTGACCTTCTATCTTCTCCGCAAAACACAACCATCTTTGAAAATTAACCACCTTCAGCCTGGGTTCACACTGCCCGTGACTTCAAAGTCACGTGACTTCCATAAGACTTTGAAGTCCGACCCCAGCACGACCGGCATGTGAAAGACATAAATACAAGTCGTACCAAAGTCGGACCAAAAGTAGTGCAAGCTCTAAGTTGAAGTGACTCAAGCCACACTGATTAGAATGGTTCCATTGCACTGAATGAGGTCCAACTTCTGAAGCGGCAATTGCTCCAAAGTCAGAGAAATTGTAGCATCAGTGTGAACCGGGCCTAACTCGTGAGTAATAGTTGGTTGCTTACCATTACATGCTGACCCCTTCGATTACAGTAGCTTGCAAACATAGGGGGACATAGGATAGTGTCTGTCTGGGCTGTTAAAAAGGTACAAGGATTTTTGTCTACACAGGCAATGGTGCATTTTTCCGCCCCTACTGAACATCAGGTTAGAGTTATCCAGGAGCTCTGGTGCTACAATTATTACTTTGGCATGCGCGGTGATATATAATATGTGTAGGGCAATCCCTGTTTACTTGTTTTTATGTATGTGTGAGCGAAGGGGGGCTCTAATTTATTTTTTGTTCTTTTTATGTGTCTCTTTAAATAATAAAACTATTTTTAAATTAATTTTTTATTGTTTTTTTTAAATGTAACTTTTATTGACAGCTCCAGGCCAGGAAGTGACATAATACACATCACTTCCTGGTCTTTCCACAGGATGGAAGCTCAGTGGACGGATGTCCTTTGAGCTCCCACTGCCCTTACCAGTTACACCTGCCATGACCACACTGGTCCTGCAGGTGGGACAGCGGAGCCCAGTAAATATGGTGGTGGGCACATCGCTGTGGTTGTGTAAGCAAGCTATTGGCAGCTGCTTCACGGCTGCTTGTTTCACTTCCACATTGAATGTCGGCAGTTGACTTTACAAAAGTACACACACTGACAACTTTTTTTTATCCATGATACACATGCTGGAGCATGGTTAAAAATCAGAATCCCTAGAAAGTTGCCATCACAATGGACAGTGTTATGCACAAATTCTCCCCCAGATCTGGAACATACCCCACTAGCATGCACCTTCATAGATGCTAAAGCTGTATGGTCCTCCTCACTTATTAGATTACAAGAAGTCGCAAATGCATAGTATAGTGTCTGCCTGGGCTATGAAACCACCACAATAGACAGTGTTATGTGTAGTAATAGTGTTTGGGATTTGGAAGACTTAGACCTCCTCTGCATTTGGGAAGATATAAGATGGATTTCTGCATACGCGGCCCTTTTCCTAACCAGATAAAATGGTCAAGTTCTTGTTCTAGGGATTTGAAAAAGGAGATATAAACCTGAATAGGGATGGTTTGGAACATGTATAGCAAATAGGGTAAGTTATAAGTGTAGCACTACCCCCGTAGAAGGCGCTTGGGTTAAAGTGATTGTAAAGTATCTTTTTTTTTTTTTTTTAAATAACCAGTATGTTATACTTACCTCCTATGTGCAGTTGTTTTTGCACAGAGCAGCCTGGATTCTTCTCTTCTCGGGTCCCTCTTCTGTGCTCCTGGCCTCTCCCTCCTGTTGAGTGCCCCCACAGCAAGCAGCTTGCTATGGGGGCACCTGAGCCGAGTCACAGCTCCGTAAATCTATTCAGACATGGAGACTTGACCCAGCCCACCCCTTCTCTCTCCTGATTGGCTGACTGACTTTGATTGACAGCAGCTAGAGCCAATTGCCCCGCGCTGCTGTCTCAGCCAATGAGGAGGGGAGTCCCGGGCAGCTTAGACACTCCTGCAACATCGCTGGATAAGGACGGGCTCAGGTAAGTATTAGGGGGGCTGAGGGGGGATGCTGCACACAGAAAGTTTTTTTTTATCTTAATGCATAAAATGTAGTCTTTTCTGGTGTCACTACATTTTGTAAAAAAATGTTTTATAGCTAACAAATACTTTGGTTGTAACCAATGAACTCAGGCTGCCTGAGTATAGTGGGGACTGCACGTGATGTATTGGGGTGTCAAGGTATAATGGGGACTGCATATTGGGCTGTCTCAGTGTAATGGCTACAGTTTGTGTGAGATATATTTGGCTGCATGTGATGTATTATATTGTCTAGTGATAGTATGATGTTTTTGAGCTTTGTACATGTGATGGAAACTTGGGTTGGCTGTGTGTGATGAGAATGTGTGTGATCATCCTGTGCTGTTAATGTGTGATGGGGACTGCTTGTGTTTGTGATGGTTTTGGTCTGTCTGTGTATGGTGGGGATGACTGTGTCTGTCTTTGAATGACAGTAATAACCACTGATGAGTAGATAGCATCGTGTAACTGGTCATCTGTGACCTGTATAAAAGTTGGTGAATCCTAGAGCAACGCAAACTAAAACGTTGTGTTTCATTCTCACACAATATGTAATCCTGGGTACATACAGTATATACAGTGCCTTGCGAAAGTATTCAGCCCCCTTGAACTTTGCAACCTTTTGCCACATTTCAGGCTTCAAACATAAAGATATAAAACTGTAATTTTTTGTGAAGAATCAACAACAAGTGGGACACAATCATGAAGTGGAACGAAATTTATTGGATATTTCAAACTTTTTTAACAAATAAAAAACTGAAAAATTGGGCGTGCAAAATTATTCAGCCCCCTTAAGTTAATACTTTGTAGCGCCACCTTTTGCTGCGATTACAGCTGTAAGTTGCTTGGGGTATGTCTCTATCAGTTTTGCACAACGAGAGACTGACATTTTTGCCCATTCCTCCTTGCAAAACAGCTCAAGCTCAATGAGGTTGGATGGAGAGCGTTTGTGAACAGCAGTTTTCAGTTCTTTCCACAGATTCTCAATTGGATTCAGGTCTGGACTTTGACTTGGCCATTCTAACACCTGGATATGTTTATTTCTGAACCATTCCATTGTAGATTTTGCTTTATGTTTTGGATCATTGTCTTGTTGGAAGACAAATCTCCGTCCCAGTCAGGTTTTCTTCCAGAATGGTCCTGTATTTGGCTCCATCCATCTTCCCATCAATTTTAACCATCTTCCCTGTCCCTGCTGAAGAAAAGCAGGCCCAAACCATGATGTTGCCACCACCATGTTGGACAGTGGGGAGGTGTGTTCAGGGTGATGAGCTGTGTTGCTTTTACGCCAAACATAACGTTTTGCATTGTTGCCAAAAAGTTTGATTTTGGTTTCATCTGACCAGAGCACCTTCTTCCACATGATTGGTGTGTCTCCCAGGTGGCTTGTGGCAAACTTTAAATTACACTTTTTATGGATATCTTTAAGAAATGGCTTTCTTCTTGCCACTCTTCCATAAAGGCCAGATTTGTGCAGTATACGACTGATTGTTGTCCTCTGCAGTTCATCCAGAGTGATCATGGGCCTCTTGGCTGCATCTCTGAACAGTCTTCTCCTTGTATGAGCTGAAAGTTTAGAGGGACGGCCAGGTCTTCGTAGATTTGCAGTGGTCTGATACTCCTTCCATTTCAATATTATCCCTTGCACAGTGCTCCTTGGGATGTTTAAAGCTTGGGAAATCTTTTTGTATCCAAATCCAGCTTTAAACTTCTCCACAACAGTATCTCGGACCTGCCTGGTGTGTTCCTTGTTCTTCATGATGCTCTCTGAGCTTTAAACGGACCTCTGAGACTATCACAGTGCAGGTGCATTTATACGGAGACTTGATTACACACAGGTGGATTCTATTTATTATCATTAGTCATTTAGGTCAACATTGGATCATTCAGAGATCCTCACTGAACTTCTGGAGAGAGTTTGCTGCACTGAAAGTTAAGGGGCTGAAAATTTTGCAAGCCCAATTTTTCAGTTTTTTATTTGTTAAAAAAGTTTGAAATATCCAATAAATTTTGTTTCACTTCATGATTGTGTCCCACTTGTTGTTGATTCTTCACAAAAAATTACAGTTTTATATCTTTATGTTTGAAGCCTGAAATGTGGCAAAAGGTCGCAAAGTTCAAGGGGGCCGAATACTTTTGCAAGGCACTGTATCATCTACTCAAAAGCTTCACTTCGTTAATTATGGTCTTAGTAGTAATGCCACTGTCTAGAATGTGAAAAGTACAAATATTTTTCTGTGCTCGGACCAAAAAACGTGTAAAATATTGGCACTAGTAATACTTCTATTATAACCAAGCAAAAAAGAGAGAGGTGAGAAAGTGTATATACTCCAAATAAAAGGTGTGTATATCCCTCGCGCCTAGGATGTTCCACAAATGGGTAAAGGAAAAACAGGTAAAAGGATAAAGGAGGAGATATGCAGCTGCTATAAGGAATAATAGTAGGTATGTAGAAATAAGACCCCAGGGGGAAAGGGGCCAGTTGTAGCGCTTGCTAAAATTAAACCAGGGGTGGACAATGGCTTGTCAGTGTCCCAGGTAAGGGACGAGTAGGCATAACAATAAAGTGCTAGGTGCTGATAAATCAATAAATTAGTAAATAGTGTGGATAAATATCATAATAATATTGACAATAATAATGTGAATGGATGGATGGCAATCAATTGGCATAAAGTTAAATCAAATAAATACTGTCACAATAAAAACATATATGGTGCTTCAAGTGCAAATGTGCAAATAATAGTCCAAATAAAAGTTAATTTTGTGACTTGGGTGAAAATACAAATAGATCTTGAGTGCCAAATAAGGAAAGTGCAGGTGCTCTGTGCTGAATCCTCCAATGATCAAATGCTGGTACTTGTGGTGTCACCGTGAGGAAATAATAGGGGAATGCACTCACCAGACTTAGTGGGTCTTATATACCGTACGGTATTAAGACCTGTATGCGCTTGATGGCCGCCAGGGCCAGGTAGGATACTGCTGGGCTTTGTAGTACCACGGCGATCTGGGGTCCCTCTCCTGGATGAGCTAGGTCCTCAGGGTCCGATCAGGGTAAAAGAATAAAAGCTCCAGATAGTGTAGTACCGTTAAAATAGTTTCTTTAGAATACTACTAAGCATCCGTCCTTTCGCAACTTCGCCCATGGTTCCAGAGCTCCCCAGATACTGTCTGGGGGGAACTGGAACAGCATCTTGCCCCTCGCAGAGACCTCGCCTCATGGCTATGTAGTAGGCAAATTAGGGACAAGATACCGGCGCACTTACCTCCTACCGTTAGAGCTTCGATCGCGGCATGGCTGCGATTGACGCACTCGAAATGGAAATACACCCCGCTTACGACTATTTCTCGACCTTTACTTAGCCTTCTCCAGGTAGTCCCAGATGTGAATCTGGGTCACTGGACGAACCATGAAATCACCACTCTAGACGCCCTCTATGCTGGAGGTGCCCTTAAATCCTTCCCACAGCCTTCTTCGGATTCCATATCCCCAATACTGAATGGTACAGACATGTCCAAATTAAGTCCTGCCTGCAGCGTAACCCCCAATTCAGGGCCACCATCCCAAAGAAAATTTGGGAGTTCCTCACATCCCCTTCTCAGAAAGCGAAGGGTATCTCTACTATCTATCCTATTTTAAGCAAAAAGAGCGTCTTCACCAAGTCTCCTCCCCTGCTCAAATGGGAGCGACATCTGGGGGAGTCCTTCTCCCCTCAACAGTGGTCCAAGGCCCTGTCCTTGAGTAGTAAAGCCTCCTTGAGTGCCTCCATTAGAGAAACGCACCTTAAAATTCCACTAAGATGGTACCTCACCCCTGACATAATAGCGAAGTTCCATGATGACACTCCTCCGACATGCTGGCGTTCATGCGGCAAACTAGGCACCATTAAACACCTGTTGTGGGACTGCCCACCAATCCGCGCCCTCTGGTCTGAAGTTTTCCAGCTGATAACTTCCGTTATACAGTTACCCCTGAACCCGACACCTGAACTGGGACTTTTGAACTTGACCATAGAGACTATCCCAAGACTACTCCGTAAAATAGTACTGAATGTCCTATTCGCAACTAGATTGAGTATTACTAGAAAATGGAAGAATAGCCAACCTCCTTCCCTCCAGGACATCATCCACACTACTCAACTGCACCACACGTACGAGTTGCTTGTAATCCCCAATAGTGAGTCTTACCGAAAGGAAAAGGACATATGGTCCACCTGGGACCACTGGTTTAATCTGAATGTTTGTGTGTAATTTAATTGATGGCCGCTAGATGGCTAACTCCCACTGTTATGTGATTTCCAGAGGAACTGAGTGAAGTAGTCATGTTTCAACCCCCCAATTGATATCTGTTATGGATGTTGTAGGCTTATAAGCCCAAGGGATCTAGTTTTACGATTGTTATTTTATTACTGTTTCGCAAAACCTGTTACACGTACTATGCATACCTGCTTATTGTTATACCCTGTTGTTTGAAAATTTCAATAAAAAAGATTTGAAATGAAAATAGTTTCTTTAATAAAGTAAACGGTGTGCAGTACATAAAAAAAAAACAAGAAATCGTCAGCCAAAAGGTGCCCATGAGTGGAGAGTGGTAAAAACCGGCTTGCGTTCCACTCAGGCTACCGTGGCGTGTGCAGCGTGCGTTACACCACCTGACGCGCGTTTCGTCAGTGCGTATGACGTCTTCAGAGAAACCTTTTTAATGGTATGGATGTTTCCCCTATCCTTCAGAAGAAGCTTTTGGAATTTAAGGTGGAAGAATTAAAATCCATGGCCTGAATATTTATTAGGGCCAAGCCAATCTCTAGGGAGGTGTGCCCAGATGGTGGTTGGGGATGCTGGAACCCTGAGAGAATTGCCTTTTCTCCCTATGTGGGGATAGATCCATGTCGTTAAGAGAAAGGAGACTGCTTACCTTTGGATCCCCTTTCTTGGAATGGAAGCTGGGCTACTCTGTTGGATGTCATACTGATCATTGCCAGGATCTGTAAGTAGATTCCAACCCCTGTGTTTCAGTGTCTGGTGGTTCCTCAACTGCGAGAAGCTAGACCACTTCAGCCTATTTCTGCTAAACTTGTCTAACAATTCCCCTGGATCTCAGCTGGGAGTGGATGTTGTATTGATGCTCACTAGAGATAGAGAAAAGCCTTCTGCAATTTATGCATCAAGCAAGTATCTCACACCCCACTGTCGACCCAATTTACCAGCTATTTAGCAATAAACTTCAAAAAGACACTTCTGGACTGTTTATTGAGCCTGAATGGATGAGATGTTGTTGTGTGCCTGGCTGCCTGCACTGATTAGAGAAAGACCCTGTGCACATCTACAACAGCTCCTATGGGGGTAGCACTATACATACTGTAGAACCCTCCTAGATAGGTGCTAGGTAGGTAGTGTATATTTACGCTGCCTGCTTATCAGGAGAGTGACAGGTAAAACCTAGTGGCTCTTTCTGCTTATCAGGGATCAGGATTTCTAGTCAGGCCTGTTACATGTGTCCAGGGTGTGATTCATCTGGGCTGAGGGAGTGTCCGCACTGTATCCAATAGGAAGGCCTGTTGGACAGTGGAGGAAACCCAGCCAGTGACACACTGGCTTTTGTGGCTGTCTCAGTGGGTTGGCACAGACAGTGGTGCATCCTGAGATAGGCTATAAAAGCCAAGGGCACATGTGTCAGGGGGTCTTTGGGTGGGAAGTCAAGTCCCAGAAGGAGAGTATGGCTGTTTCTCCTTCTGCAGCTGGGAAAAGTGGTCACAGGCAGTCGGCCTGGGGAACCTGAAGGTGTTGCTGACCGCAGAGGTCCAGTGAATGCTGACAAGTGGAGTTTGGAGGCAACGGTGACTCTGGAAAAACAGTGTCCATGAATACAGAGGAACTTGCCCAGGGGTCTGCCAGAAAGGGGACCACTACAGAAGCTAGGGTCAGCGGACAGGCGTTAGCACACCAGTGTTGAGAGGAAAGGGGGTGCCCGTTACAGAACCCTGAAGAGAATAACTAAAACAGGAACCTTTAAAACCATCTTCACATCAGTGGGAAGGTGAAGCAGCGGCCTTGCCGCACACTACAGCTAGTTGTCCTCAAGATTGTGCATAGTTCATAGTTGGAGTATCCCACTCATTCCTTCTCCTAGAGGTCCACCGTCTGGATATATCTGGCCAGGCTTGGTCGATCTGAGTACAGGATAAAGATGGCAAAGTTGTATGCATCACTCATCCAGATTACTACTGCTGAAATAGACTGCTGACTTTATCCAGGCTGGCTAGCCTATACAAAAAAAAATTCTGCTCAAGTACAGGTGCAGTTGTTGCAGGGTGCAAGCCCTATTTTCAATACCCCCCCCCCCCACTCCTTCTATTCTTACAAGAAGGGTTAAGGAAATTCAAAAAAATACCACTGACAAGTGGATTCATCATAGAGGGCCGCCCCTCTAACTTTCAAGAGAAGAGACCTTTTTTTTTCTGCAGAAGGCACTCTGAACCTATGCTGAACCATGTGCTATCAATTGCTAAGGGTAACCCAGAGGAATCCAGAAAGCTTTATTCTCAGCAGTCCTCTAGGGGGCAGTGCTACAACACCATACCTGGAACTCTTCTTTAACCGCTTGCCGACCGCCGCACGACTATTTACGTCGGCAGTCAGCCCCTCACAGGCAAAGTGACTTAGGGCTACATCGCTAGCCTGTGAGGGTCTAGGGAGCGAGCGAGCACGCACAGCCGGAGGCGCGCTCCCGCTCCCGCGCGGTCACGGACCCCCCCCCCTCACTCGGGATCGTCCGTTAGAGCAGGAGAAAGGCAGGCGGCTAATGTAAACAAGCCGCCTGTCATTCTCCCCTGTGTAAGAATAGTGATCATACGGTTCTACTATGTAGGACCGTTGATCACTGTTCCTACACCTCAAGCCACAGCCAATCACAGTTAGAATCACGCCCCTAGGGACACACATAACCCCTCCCTCTCAAAAAAGTTAACCCCTTCACTGCCAGTGTCATTTTACAGTAACAGTGCATATGTATAGCACTGATTACTGTAGTAATGTCACTGGTAACCCCAAAAGTGTCAAAAATGTCAGTCAAGGGTCCGATTTGTCCGCCGCAATGTCGCAGTACCGCAAAAAAAATCGCAGATCGCCGCCATTATGCGTTAAAAAAAAAAACAACAAAAATTACAAAAATCTTTCCCTTAGTTAGTAAACGCAACAACTTTTGTGCAAACCAATCAAAATACGCTTATTGTGATTTTTTTTACCAAACATATGTAGCATAAAACAAATTGGCCTAAAATGTTAAAAAATTTGATTTTTACATTTTTTGGGGGGAATTTCATATATAAAAATGTGAAAAATATTGTTATTTTTGCAAAATTGACGCTCTTTTTTTGTTTATAGCGCAAAAACTAAAAATGGCACAGGTGATCAAATACCACCAAAAGAAAGCTCTGTTTGTGGGAAAAAAAGGACGTCAAATTCTTTTAGGTACAGCGTCGCATGACCGCGCAATTGTCAGTTAAAGTCGCACAGCGCCGAATCGCAAAAAGTGGCCTGGACGTAAGACAGCAAAATCCTCCAGGGGTAAAGTGGTTAAGAATGTTGTTGCTCTTTTGCTATACTTTTCTAAAATTCAACTTAAAAAGAAAGCCTTTCATACAAAATGTATGCCTCCTTGTAGAAGTGCTAGTTGCCTGATTGCTTTGCCGATCCCCTGGCTTTATTACTTTCAGTAATTGACCTAGAAAAGTATGCAAAAGAGTCTTCACTTTATTTCCACGACCTTTAGCTAAATATCCATTTCAGGTCATAAGCTCAAAAAATATTGAAGCCAAAGGATGAGTTGGATAGCCTGGCAATAAGCGTGCCAAGTATACGATGAATGATACATTACATTTATAATAAAAAAAGAAACAAAAGAACCGATTGAAGTTGATCGTTATTCCTTTATTGTCTGTTTTTATTCATTTATTTTGCTTGTCAGAGTTTTTTGGTGCCTGTGGACGGGGAAGTTGTGATAATATCTCCATGACAGATGTGACAGCAACAGATGTAACTTGCAAAAATCCCTTACAATTGTTGTCACTTCTCAGCATCGACCATCATTTCTCATCTATTATTGACATGACACTCAGCTGCTCTTTTTGTTTCACAATACCCCAACACCCGCCTCCCCCCTAGCCGTATTCCCTGTCCCCTTTCTGATATTTCATTTATGAACGCCTGCGAACAGACATGTGCTGAATGCCGGTATGAGAAACCAAAGTTCACACAATTAATATGCAATTAGATCCATTGCAGAAATAAATTATATCTTACTGCTTTTTATATTCCGCTAAATAAGCTGAATTTACATGGACCCGAGGTGAGTGAGCTAAGCTACCTGCTTTGAGAAAACAAATGTTTTTTAATTACAAAGGTTAGATTTACGAATTGGCGACCCCCTATAGCACCTTTACTATAGATACTTACAGTACCTCACAAAAGTGAGTACACCCCTCACATTTTCATAAATATTTTATTATATCTTTTCATGTGAAAACACTGAAGAAATGACACTTTGCTACAATGTAAAGTAGTGAGTGTACAGCTTGTATAACAGTGTAAGTTTGCTGTCCCCTCAATATAACTCAACACACAGCCATTAATGTCTACAACGCTTTTCCGAGGACGAATGGGAGCAAATTTTCATAAAAAACCACAAGTGTTCACGGAATGTGACGACCCAAGAAAACGGGTACAAAATTGTTTCCAGGTGGTACCGCACTTTGACGCTCCTTCATAAATTTGCACCTTCCATACCCTCCACCTGTTGGAGGTGCCTATCGGACACTGGGTCTCTTCTCCATATCCTGTGGTCTTGCCCACGGTTGACCACGTTCTGGAAGGTAACCCCATTTCCCCCCCTCCCTCCCCCCTTTTTTTTTTCTCTTTCTGTCTTCTTTCTTCCCTCCCTCTACCCCCGCGTCCCCCATTACCCCCCCCTCTCCTCCCCCCACATTTTTAGGTGCTATATCCCCTTTTCCTCCCTTTTTTTTTGTGCCACCCCACCGTTGCCGTGCCTTGGCCCGTTTGTGCCCGGAGAATGAGCACATGCAAGGTCAAGGCCCTCTTGTTTAGAGTGACTAGTAGTAGGGCTCCTTCACGGTTTTTTAGTTTCTGCGTCTGTCCTTGTACTTGACTCTTCCCTCCCATTCTTGGTATGCCTTTCCAGTCTGTACATTCTCTACGAGAGACGAACGATGCATTAGGACCACTATGTGTAGGTTGGGGGTTTACATTGCCTTCGGTTGGTCCTGGTTCTTCTTGGCCTTAATATATCTACATATGATGGTGGGATTGTTTTTTCTGCTACAATGATCGTTTGTTGTTATCAACTGTACATGCCTGTTTACTTGCATGTGGTTGTTTGTTTTTCTGTATTGTATTTTCTTTTATTCAATAAAATGTTTTGACAAAAAAAATAAAAAATGTCTACAACGCTGGCAACAAAAGTGAGTACACCCCTAAGTGAAAATGTCCAAATTGGGCCCAATTAGCCATTTTCTCTCCCCGGTGTCATGTGGCTCATTGTTACAAGGTCTCAGGTGTGAATGGGGATCATGTGTGTTAAATTTGGTGTTATTACGCACTAGGCCAACCTCCTGAAGTCTGTTTCTGATTGTTTGGTCAGAGACATTCCCACCAGTGGCCAGTCTGAGGTCATTTTATAGGGCTCTGGCAGTGCTCATACTGTTCCTTGTTGCACAAAGGAGCAGGTATCGATCCTGTTGGTGGGTTAAGGACCTTTTTTGGCCCTGTCCAGCAATCCTACAGCAACTGCCTATCTCCTGGAATCTCCTTCATGCTCTTTAGACTGTGCTGGGAGACACAGCTAACCATCTGACAATGGCATGTATTGATGTGCCATCTTGGAGGGTTTGGACTGCCTGTACAACCTTTATAGGGTCCAGGTATGGCTTCATACTACCAATAGTGACACTGACCCTAGCCAAATGCAAAACAAGTGGAAAAAAGTCAGAAAAGATGAGTAGGGGAAATAAAAGTCAGTGGCCTCCACCTGCAAATCCATTCCTGTTTTGGAGGTTGGCTCATTGTTGCCCATCTGGTGCACCTGTTGGTAATTTCATTAACACCAAAGCAGCTGAAACTGATTAACAACCCCCTTTGCTACTTAACTGATCAGATCAATATCCCAGGAGTTTAACTGATTTGATGCTATACCCTGATTACAAAGTGTTCCTCTCATTTTTTTGAGCAGTGTATATATATATACAGTATATATATATATATATATATATATAGTGCAGTCGTAAAGTATTTCCACATTTTATTATATTACAGCCTTATTCCTTTGATGCCAATGCGAAAGAAATTTGTTTGAAACCTTTGCAAATTTAATAAAAAAATAAAAATAAAAAAAAAACGAAAATATGCCATGTACATAAGTATTCACTGCCTTTGCCATGACACTCAAAATTGAATTCAGGCGCATCCTGTTTCCACTGATTTTCCTTGAGATGTTTCTACAACTTGATTGGAGTCCACTTATGGTAAATTCAGTTGATTGGACATGATTTGGAAAGGCACGCACCTGTCTATATAAGGACCCACAGTTAACAGTGCATGCCAGAGTACAAAGCAAGCCATGAAGTTCAAGGAATCTCTGTATACCTCTGAGACAGGATTGTATTGAGGCACTGATCTGGGGAAGAGTACAGAAAAATGTCTGCAGCATTGAAGGTCCCAATGAGAACAGTGGACTCCATCATCCGTTAATGGAAGAAGTTTGGAACCACCAGGACTCTTCTTAGAGAGGGCCGCCCGGCAAAACTGAGCAATCAAGAAGAAGTGCCTTAGTCAAGTGGGTGACCAAGAACTTGATGGTCACTCTATGTGGAGAGAAGAGAACCTTGCAGAAGAACAACCATCTATGCAGCACTCCAGCAATCAGGTCTGTATGGTAGAGTGGCCAGAAGGAAGTCACTCCTCAGTAAAAGGCACATGACATCCCACCTGGAGTTTGCCAAAAGGCACCTGAAGGACTCTCAGACCATGAGAAACAAAGTCCTCTGGTCTGATGAACCAAAGATTTAACTTTTTGGCTTGAACTACCAAGTGTCATGCCTGGAAGAAACCAGGCATTGCTCATCAACTGACCAATTTCATCCCTAAAATGAAGCATGGTGGTGGCAGAATCATGCTGTGGGGATGTTTTTCAGTGGCAGAAACTGGGAGACTAGTCAGGATCAAGGGAAAGATAAATGCAGCAATGTACAGAGACATCCTTGATGAAACCCTGCTCCAGAGCACTCTGGACCTCAGACCCCCAAAGGTTCATATTCCAACAGGACAACAACCCTAAATCACACAGCCAAGATAACAAAGGAGTGGCTACAGGCACTATTCCTTCCACGGACACCAATGATGGACCATTCTTTCTCCCACTGACACCAACGATGGGCCATTCTTTCTCCCACTGACACCAATGATATGGCACTATTCTTCCCATTCATGCTGACTATGTGGCATAATTCCTTCCACTCACACCAGCAATGAGGCACTATTCCTTCCAATGACACTAACAATAGGGCACTATTTCTCCCACTCACACCAACTATGGGGCACTATTCCTTCCACTCATACGAGCAGCAAGGCACTATTCCTTCCACTGACATCAATGATGGGCCATTCTTCCTCCCACTGACACCAATGATTGGGCACTATTCCTCCCACTGACACCAACGAAGGGGCACTATTCCTTCCACTCATACAAACAATGAGGCACTATTCCATCCACAGACACCAATGATGGGCCATTCTTTCTTCCACTGACACCAATGATATGGCACTATTCTTCCCACTCACGCTGACTATGTGGCATAATTCCTTCCACTCACACCAGCAATGAGGCACTATTCCTTCCAATGACACTAACAATAGGGCACTATTTCTCCCACTCACACCAACTATGGGGCACTATTCCTTCCACTCATACGAGCAGCAAGGCACTATTCCTTCCACTGACATCAATGATGGGCCATTCTTCCTCCCACTGACACCAATGATTGGGCACTATTCCTCCCACTGACACCAACGAAGGGGCACTATTCCTTCCACTCATACAAACAATGAGGCACTATTCCATCCACAGACACCAATGATGGGCCATTCTTTCTTCCACTGACACCAATGATATGGCACTATTCTTCCCACTCACGCCGACTATGTGGCATAATTCCTTCCACTCACACCAGCAATGGGGCACTATTCCTACAACTGACACGAATGATGAGACACTATTCCTTCCGCTGACACTAACAATAGGGTACTATTTCTCCCACTCATACCAACGATGGGGCATTATTCCTTCCACTAGTATCAACAATGGGGCACTATTTTTCCCACTGATACCAACAATGGGGCACTATTTTTCCCACTGATACCAACAACGGGGCACTATTCCTCCCACCAATATCAATGATGGGGCACTATTCCTACCACCAATATCAATGATGGGGCCCTTTTCCTCTATTGACATCAACAATCGGGCCCTATTTCTCCAACTGACAACAGAGATGGGGCACTATTCCATCCACTGACACCACAGATAGGGCATTATCCCTCACACTGACACCAATGATGGGGCACTATGCCCATCACCAAAATTATTGATGGGGCACTATTCCTCCTCCTACTGACCACAGGTGCTATGTAATTTTCTCACTGCCACTGACCACTAAGGCATTGACATTGGGGACATTTTCTAAAGTCTGAAGGACAGAAATATGGCACTTTGTTTAGAAAGTTAGAAAACTCCTGATTTAAAAAAATGATGAAGGAAAATGTGGTTTCGTCTTTGGGAAGCAGAACAAAGATACATATTATCGTTGGTAATTTTATTTATCAGTTGTTACTACATTTATACAGAAGGCTTCTAGTTTCCAATAAAGATAGAAGGATGGTATGGAAAGCCTTTAGGGCAAAGCCGCATCCTTGGTGTTTCAAAGCATTATCACATAAGCCTGAAATTTGAAAGCTTCTATGAAACTTGATTGCTTCTTATATCCTTATATTTCACAGTAGAGGGTGCAGTATTCCTAGTAATGCATAGCGATGTCTGATATTTCCCAGAGTAAAAAAGTTGTAACTATATGATTTATAAACCAAGTGTTTCCGGGATTTATTTTATTGAAGCCCTCGAGTGTCCATGCACAGAAAAATTTACTTATTTTTTTCCAACGCACTGCATATGTATAAATGCGTTCATGTTGTAATGCACACATTGAGGATGAAAGGTCAGGTGCACTGTTGTTGCATTGGCATGTGTTGTGTGTGAAAATTAGGGATTGATGTGATAGTGTTCCCCCAAAATACATGTACAATGTGTGTAACTAGCAAACATCAACATGCACTAAAACCCCATCTATGCGCATTTTAATGCATAGGTTCAAAGACAATTGTAGCCCTGGCTGGTGGCCTCTTTATGGTGTGGGAGCCATGTGGCTAAGACACTGACATCATAGCCATGTTGCCAGGTCCCTTGGCCTTTGATGCATCGTCCATCAGGAGAGAAAAGGGTGTAAGGAGAGAAAAGGATTTTGACTAGCTAGATCTGTGACCTTTGACCTAACAAAAAATAGTAGCTAATGGGACTTTATAGGTGCTGAAGCTCCACTCAAATATAATTAAAAGTATGCCATCATTAATAAAAACAATCTTTACTATACAAGCTTTAAAAACTTTAATAAAGTTTTTAAAGCTTGTATAATAAAGATTGTTTATTTTATTAATTTATGGTGTACTGTTAATTATATCTAAGAGGAGCTTCAGCACCTATAAAGTCCAATCAGCTGCTATTTTTTCTTCAATGTTCTATTTTGGGATGTGGTGCTGACTTGGCCAATGCAGGACTTCAGCGTTTCTAGACCTTAGACCTAATGCCTCGTAAAATCTGGTGTGCAGGCTATAAAATTTTTGTTGCCCGTCAACACCATGGCCGATTTGTGTGTGTGAAAAAACACACGGAAAGTAAACCAGCACATGACATCACTTCTGAAGTAGATTTTTGTTGGCTGAGAAAATTCGTGGGCAGTCTAGGCACATTCCAACCAACAAAACACCACTCTGGACAAAAGTCGGATGATCGGTGGGCCGATAATCTTTGCGTGTGTACGAGGCATAAGTCCCACCCACAGTACACAAAAAAAAAGCAGGTAGAGAGAGAGAGAGCCTGGAAATATGCTGCTGAAAAGCCCTGGAAGAGGGAGGAATGGAGGTAATTTTAGGAGAGTGTAGTCTTTGAGGGACAGGGTGGGACATGAACAACTAAGAGAGCCACAGAGAGAGACAGCCAGTGTGCTAGGAGGGCCACCAGAGAACCCCAGGGACAATGTGTGTGTAGTTTTACATCAGACAGGAGAATTAACGAGGCCACCAAGTAAGGCACTGAATCAACAGGAACAAAAGGGTACAGGCTGAAGAATATAGGCCCAGGGTGTCGGGGGCTGCTTCTTGACTGAGCTCTCCAGCTCCCCATAGTCATGCCACAGAGGCCACCAGGGACACTACAGCCTACATCACTCACCCACTATCATTGAGCCAGATAGAGATACTGCAGCCTACTTCCAGGGAACACACTGCTGAAGGACATCTGTGAAGCTTTAGTGTGGTGGGGAGCCTTTGGCCATCCTTTTCTGTGTTAACCTTGCTGTTATTTTTTTTTCTTCTGCCCAACCCTGGTATTCTCCCCAAATCTGTTCTACTTCTAGCTGACTCTTCCCTTCTCACCCTTGTTCTTACCTCTTAAAAGAGAAGTATGGCCAAAGCTGTTTTTCTTTTTTTCTTGTGGGCCATGGCAGTGCAATTACTTCTGTTTTTCTGTGACCCAGAATCAGCCAACAGTAGGCTTAAAATGGTTCTAAAGGCAGAAGGTATTTTATCTTAATGCATTCGATGCATTAAGATATAAAATCCTTCAGTGTGCAGCAGCCTCCCTAATACTAACCTGAGCCCTATATTGATTCAGCGATGTTGCACAAGAGTCTTGGCTGTGCTTGACTCCCCCTCCTGATTGGCTAAGACAAAGCAGCGGGCATCATTGGCACCCGCTGCTGTCAATCAAAGTCAGTGAGCCAATGAGGAGAGAGAGAGAGGGGACGGGGCCGAGCCACAGCTCCGTGTCTGAATGGACACCAGATGAGTGGCTTGGCTTGGGTGCCATAGCAAGCTGTTCACTGTGGGGAGACTTGGCAGGAGGGAGGGGCCAGGAGCACAGAAGAGGGACCTGAGAAGAGGAGGATCTGGGCTGCTCTGTGCAAAACCAACTGCACAGGGTAGGTAAGTATAACATGTTTGCTATTTTTTAAACAAAAAAAACAAGACTTTACTAATAATAATACTTTAACCCCACTGTCAGCTGATGTCAGCTCCAGGCAGCACAGATGCCTGGTCAGAAGCTGGCTTAGCCTTTCAGTGCGCCACTTGGATTCTGGTCCAGTCATTCCTGCACCCTCTGCTGCCCGATGCTCTCCTGAAGAAGTCCTGCCCATTAAATGTAATGCATATTGGGGCGGGGCCATGTGCTGATGATGTCACCATGCTGTATCTCCTGGACTGCTGAGAGGTGAGAGACCGATACCTGCAGACTGATTACATACATTGAGAAGTGTTTTATTGAGGGTGATTGCTTGCTGTGGTGTTATTTGGATTATTGATAATAAAGACAGTGAGCATTATTATTATTTTTTTTTTTTTTCATACATGTGATGTTACATTCGAACTTCATATGAGATTAGGCAAGGAAGGGTGAAGAGATTAATTCCATTCATTTTCATCAGCCCTGTTGGGTCTATAAAGTGCTGTTTGGCCTCATTTTATAATAGAAGGTCAAATGATGATGAGCAGATTTAAATTCTCATGTAGCGGAGAGCATGGTTTTCACAAAGTGCTACAGTATGTGTGAGAAGAACTGGGAATTATCCCACATTTTTTTCACTGGTGTTTGGATTGCACTTTTATTATTCAATTTTGGGAAATTAATTGAGCAATTTTGCGATACATGTGTTATATGGACTCATTATTTATTTATTTTATATATGTGAGCTACTTTAACCACTTTAAGACCAGGCCTTTTTCTGACAATTGCTGTTTACAAGCTAAAATATTTTTTTTTTTGCTAGAAAATTATTTAGAACCCCCAAAAATTATATATATATATATTTTTAGCAGAGACCCTAGAGAATAAAATGGAGATTGTCGCAGTATATTTTATTACACCGTATTTGTGCAGCGGTCTTACAAACACAATTTTTTGGGAAAAAATACACTTTTCTGAATTAAAAAATAAGAAAACAGTAAAGTTTTTTTCTATAATGTGAAAGTTAATGTTATGCCGAGTAAATACATACCCAACATGTCATGCTTTAAAATTGTGCATGCTCATGGAATGGCGACAAACATTGGTACTTAAAAATCCCCATGTGGGACAATTTAAAAATTTGTACAGGTTTAGAGTTACAGAGGACGTCTATAGGGCTAAAATTATTGCTCTCACTCTAACGACCGCGGCGATACCTCACATGTGTGGTTTGAACACCATTTACATATGTGGGCGCGACTTGTGCATACTTTTGCTTCTGCGCGCATGCTAATGGGGACAGGGCACTTTAATTTTTTTTTCCTATTTTTATTTTTACACAGTCCTTTTTAACCAAAAAAAATGTTTTGATCACTTTTATTCCTATTACAAGGAATGTAAACATCCATTGTAATAGAAATAAGCATGACAGGTCCTCTTTTTAATGGGAGATCTGGGGTCAAAAAGATGATGAAAAAATATGGGACCTTTAAGGCCATTGCTAGGAAGCGACGTATGACTTTGCTCCGGTCCTCCAAGGCCATAGAGTCGAGTGGGGGGCCATCTTGCCCTCACTCGACTTCCTGCCTAAGAGGACAGCGGACCGGATCATTTTCCCCGCTACCGACGGCTCCGGTAAGCGGGAAAAACAACTGGGAAGAGGCTGGAGGGGGGGGGGGGGCACCTCTCCTCCCGCCCATAAAGGTGATCCCGCAGCAAATCCGCCACTGGGACCACCTTTATGTGAAAGAGGACCACCCGCCGTTTGAAAAAATACTCGGGTTATGGCAGCTATCTGCTGCTATAACCCTGGTATTTATCGTCAAAGTACCAACGTAAAACTGTGGTGGGCGGTCCGTAAGTGGTTAAGGGTAGTGCTACACTATATTTGTTTTTGAGGACTAGTGTGAGTCACCTCTCCTCAACCATACCCGGTCGCATTCCCTTAACCCCTCGGAACTCCCTTTGTAATGCACCTTGCCCCTATGTTGATGAGGACAAGACAAGGGACTCTTCCTCACAGCCCTCACTGGTGATTGTGGGGTGGGGGGGGTTATCATAATCTGAAAGCCCCCTGTATTAACAAGGGGCCCCCAGATACTGCCCCCCTCCCCAAATGGAAATGAGCGTGGGGTACATAGCTACTCATTCACAAAAGAAAACAGAAGAATTGTAACCTAGAAATGAAGACACCCAAAAAAAAAAAAATCCCCCAAAAATGTCCCCTGATTCCCATTGCCTGTCAAAGGAAACCCAAAAATGACCTAGTGAACATGACTGATTCCCAATGGTACTTACAGAAGAATGACATCTACCTGAGCTGTCATAGCTGTATAAGAGAAGGGGCGGAGATGGTAGTGACCTCATTCACCAAATATAACCACGCCCATACTTGGTTAATGTCATTGCCAGTGACCATATTTGAGCAGTGATGTCACTGCTATCCATGCCCCTTTGCTTAAAGCGTAACTCCACTTTTGTGGGAAAAAGCATTCCCCTCTGGGTGATCTCTGTACATCGCAAGAATTTTAACAAACTTTGTTGCAGATTCCTACCTTTTGTTATTCTGAAGAAATCCCTGTGTGTTTGTCTGTGTCCATGTGGGAAAGTGTATCTAATGGCAGTGGTTTTATAATTATCAATCAGCTGCACCCTGCAGGGCTCTAATGAGGAAAGCTGCTGTGCCTGCATCCATTTAGACGTGATTTCCTATTGGGAGTATCTCACCAAAAATTAAATTTTTGTTGCAGGGGGTGCCCAAAATCTGATTTGTATCTTAGTGTAGAACGTCTGGGAAAATCAGTGAGCCAATCACACAAGGAGGAAATTATGTATCTGAGGGGGGTGTGGTGTACACATTCTGTGTACAGAACACATCCAGGTAGCCATATTGGACTGTATTTTACAGAAAATTACAGCGGCTGCAGATTAAAAAAAAAAAGATCATTTTTAATAACATTCAATTACAATATGACTTGAGTCGCAATCCTATATACTATATATATATATATATATATATATATATATATATATATATATATATATATATATATATATATATATATATATTTTTTTTTTTTTTTTTTTTTGATATTTTTATTGTTACCCTTTAAGTGAGGGGAATTCCAGTGATGTCAATGGTTCCTTGGGACACGGCAGGTGCAAGCACCCACTGCTTCCTTAGAAACCAGTGACAGCAGAAAGTTGTTTTATATATATATATATATATATATATATATATATATATATACCGGTATATATATACTGTATACTATATATATTTATATATATATATATATATATATATATATATATATGTATATATATATATATATATATATATATATATTTATATGCGATAGAAATACCTTTTATATATATGATTTTCAGCTCCCACAGAACAAGGAGTCCAATGAGCAATGGCATCAGACATTGATCCCACTGAAAAGGGCAAAAGAACCCAACATTCAAGCATCTCATTGGTCATCAACATTTCAGTCTATCATGAATGCTGCTGCCAGATTAATACACCTTACTAACCGATCTGTGACTGCTTCCCCTCTCTGCCAATCTCTTCATTGGCTTCCCCTACCCCATCGTATAAAATTCAAAATACTAACCACAACATACAAGGCCATACACAACATCCCCCCCAGCAACATCACCAACCTCATCTGCAGATATTGCCTAAATTGTCCTCTCTGTTCCTCCCAGGACCTCCTGCTCTCTAGCTCCCTTGTTATCTCCTCCCACGCTCACCTCCAGGACTTCTCCAGAGTCTCTCCCATCCTCTGGAACTCCCTGCCCCAGTATGTCTGGTCAGCTCCTACCCTATCCGCCTTTAGCTGATCTTTGAAAACACACTTATTCAGGGAAGCCTACCCCACCTCCACCTAAGAACTGTACTTGAGTCCCCTCCATCAGATTATCCCCTGCAGCCACTACCTTTTGTACCACCTCCCCCTCCCTTTAGATTGTAAGCTTCATGAGCAGGGCCCTCCTATTCCTTTTGTATTGAACTGTATTGTAAGTTGTGCTGTCCCCCTTTTTATTGTAAAGCGCTGCATAAACTGTTGGCACTATATAAATCCTGTATAATAATAATAATCTCTTTGGGGAGTCATTACTATAATACCTAAGTGGGGCCTGGTAGCAGATTTTTTTAAAAAAAGGATATATAGACCAGTTTTTTCCACTCATGGACCTGACAAATTGGAATAGTTAAACAAGCCAGTATGCCTCCAGAAATATAAGCTTTTGATGAATTGATGATAAAAAAAACTTTTTTTTTCTGTCTTTCATTGGTGATCAAAGCACAACATTTCAGTACCATAATAAAATAATTGAGAACAAAAATGCTCTCCTTTTATTTTTGCATATTTTCACCACTCACAGGACGAGCTCTGTGGAAAAAACTGTAATTACTGTTATGTTGAATGAAAATTGTAATATGCATTTTAAACACATTTCCTATTCACATTATTTGTTATGTTGGTAATTGTTCTGTGCGTTTGTCATGTTTTGGTTGCTAGGCAGCTGCATTGCGGGACTGAAGCTCTCTTTTCCTCTTTGGAATAAACACTGTGCATGCCCCACAAAATAATTGTCTTTTCTAAAGATAAGGACATGAAAAGGGACATAATGAATATAGAAGACAGAAATAAGACACAAAACTGTAGAAGTATGGGCTATCAGGATTGGATTTTGCCTGTCCTGAGCCCCTGTTACTGCGCTTTACTTTAACCACTTTACCGCTGCTCACTGAGCTTCTACTGCGGCAAAGTGGCTCGATAGCGTCTGAAGATGTAGACCTACGTCGCCAGACACTCCCCTCTCTCGGCGGCGCGCGCGCGCCGCCGGGGGCTCGCTCCCGCTGTATTCAGTCACAACGGGAGTCGGGCCAGGGGAGGAGCGGCGGTGATTACAGGATTGGATTTTACCTGTCCTGAGCCCCTGGAACTGCGCTTTACTTTAACCACTTTACCGCTGCTCACTGAGCCTCTACTGCGGCAAAGTGGCTCGATAACGTCTGACGACGTAGACCTACGTCACCAGACGATCCCCTCTCTCGGCGGCGAGCATGCGCCGCCGGAGGCTCTCTCCCGCTGTATTCAGTCACAGCGGGAGTCGGGCCAGGGGAGGAGCGGCGGTGATCACCACCGCTCTTCCCCGATCGTCGGGGAATCGAGTGTGGAGATCCGCCCGCTTGTGTAAACAAAGCGGGCGGATCTCCTCTGTGACAGGCAGGGTCAGATTGCAGGGTTCAGCATAGCTGAACCTGCGATCTGTCCCTGTGTCACTCAGTCACCTCCCCCCACACACGTCAGTAAGCACCAGGCATACATTAACCCCTCCCTCTCCAATAAAATTAACCCCTTCCCTGCCAGTGTAATTTTTACAGTAACAGTGCATATGTATAGCACTGATTACTGTAGTAATGTCACTGGTCCCCCCAAAAATGTCAAAAATGTCAGTCAAGGGTCCAATCTGTCCGCCGCAATGTCGCAGTCCCGCAAAAAAAATCGCAGATCGCCGCCATTACTCGTTAAAAAAAAAAAAAAAAACACCAAAAATGACAGAAATCTTTTCCTTAGTTAGTAAACGCAATAACATTTGCGCAAACCAATCAAAATTCGCTTATTGCGATTTTTTTTTTACCAAAAATATGTAGCAGAAAACAAATTGGCCTAAAATAATAAAAAAAATGGATTTTTACATTTTTTTTTGGGGGGGGGGGGGGGGGATTTCATATAAAAAAAATAATTTTGTTATTTTTTCCAAATTGTCGCTCTCTTTTTGTTTATAGAGCAAAAAGTAAAAATCGCACAGGTGATCAAATACCACCAAAAGAAAGCTCTGTTTGTGGGAAAAAAAGAACATAAATTTCGTTTGGGTATGGCGTTGCACGACCGCGCAATTGTCAGTTAAAGTCGCACAGTGCCGAATCGCAAAAAGTGGCCCAGACGTAAGACAGCAAAATCCTCCGGTGGTAAAGTGGTTAAATGCTCCCCATCAAGGCTCCTACTATGCTTCCCACTTACACCGTATGGTCAAAAGTATATAGGCCCTTCTTCAAATGATGGAGTTCATATGCCTCCAGTGAAGGGGATGGTTAATGCTACAGCATACAAAAATATTTTAGACAATTGTACCTTGTGAGGAACGCTCTTTTCTGTACCAGCATGATGGCTCCCCTGTATACAAAACCAACTCCATAAAGACATGGTTTGATAAGTTTGGTATGGAGGAACTCGAGTGGACATGCAGAGCCTTGACCTTAATCCTACTGAACACCATCAAAATTAATTGTAAAACCAATTGTGAGCCAGGTCTTCTCATCCAGCATCTATATCTGAACCCCCAAATGTTATTTTGGCTAAGTAAGCACACATTTCCAGCCAGGTCTTCTCATCCAGAAACTATATCCGACCTCCTAAATGTTCTTTTGGCTGAGAAAGCACACATTTCCAGCCAGGTCTTCTCATTCAACATCAATATCTGACCTCCCAAATGTTCTTTTGGTGGAGTAAGCACACATTTCCATAGAGAGACCCCAACATCGTCTGGAAAGCCTTCCTAGAAGGGTAAATACTGTTACAACTCCCAAAGAAGGAAAACCCATTAATGCCCATAATTTTAAAAATAGAATGTCCAACAAGCTCATGTAAGTGTGATGGTGAGATGGTCACACTTATTTAGCCATATAGTTGTAGCACCCTCCTAGATAGGTGCTAGGTAGGGAGAGTAGTTTTGGCTCTGCCTGCCTATCAGGAGAGCAGCAGGCAAAATATAGCTGCACTCTGCTTATCAGGGGAGCATGATCACTAGTTAGGCCTGTCCAGTGTGTCTGATGTGTGATTCATCTGGGCTGAGGGAGTGTCCCCACTGTGTCCAATAGGGAGGCCTGTTGGACAGTGGAGGGAACCCAGCCAGTGACACACAGACTTTTGTAGCTGTCTCAGTGGATTGGCACAGACAAGTGTTGCATCCTGGGCAGGGCCGGACTGGGAATAAAAACCAGCCCTGGAAATAATTTCATACCAGCCCCATAGCATTATTATACCGGCCCAACAGCATAACACCATTATTTTCCTGTTCCTAAAAGGGAAAACCATGCATTTTAAAGCACATGTTAAGCGTGTATTATATGTAGATCAGACAGATATGAAATCACATAGGGTTTTATATATATATGTATATAGATAGATACATAAATACTGTACATAAGAGCAAATTCCAGTTAAAGTGGAGCAATTATCAAGAACAGTCCACCTATTGTGATGGTGATATATTACCAGAATAAAAACAATCGAAGTCTGGCAGCGGTGGTGGTGGTGAGGGGGGTGGGATCGGTGGCTGCGGTGGTGGTGAGGGGGGTGGGATCGATGGCTGCGGTGGTGGTGAGGGGGGTGGGATCGGTGGCAGCGGTGGTGGTGGTGAGGGTGGTGGGATCAGTGGCAGAAGTGGTGGTGGTGAGGGGGGTGGGATCGGTGGCAGCGGTGGTGGTGAGGGGGGTGGGATCGGTGGCAGCAGTGGTGGTGGTGAGGGTGGTGGGATCAGTGGCAGAAGTGGTGGTGGTGAGGGGGGTGGGATCGGTGGCAGCGGTGGTGGTGAGGGGGGTGGGATCGGTGGCAGCAGTGGTGGTGAGGGGGGTGGGATCGGTGGGGGTGATGAGGGGGGTGGGATCGGTGGTGGTGGTGAGGGGGGTGGGATCGGTGGGATTCGTGGCAGCGGTGGTGGTGGTGAGGGGGGTGGGATCGGTGGCAGTGGTGGAGGTGGTGAGGGGGGTGGGATCGGTGGCAGCGGTGGTGGTGGTGAGGTGGGTGCGATCGGTGGCAGTGGTGGTGGTGAGGGAGGTGGGATCGGTGGTGGTGATGAGGGGGGTGGGATCAGTGGCAGCGGTGGTGGTGGTGAGGGGGTTGGGATCGGTGGTGGTGATGAGGGGGGTGGGATCGGTGGTGGTGGTGAGGGGGGTGGGATCGGTGGCAGCGGTGGTGGTGAGGGGGGTGGGATCGGTGGCTGCGGTGGTGGTGAGGGGGTGGGATCGGTGGCTGAAGTGGTGGTGATGAGGGGGGCGGGATCGGTGGCTGCAGTGGTGGTGATGAGGGGGGTGGGATCGGTGGTGGTGAGGGGGGTGGGATCGTTGGCTGCGGTGGTGGTGATGAGGGGGGTGGGATCGGTGGTGGTGAGGGGGGTGGGATCGGTGGCTGCGGGGTGATGAGGGGGGTGGGATCGGTGGTGGTGAGGGGGGTGGCTGCGGTGGTGGTGGTGGTGAGGGGGTGGGATCGGTGGCTGCGGTGGTGGTGAGGAGGGGGTGGCAGCGGTGGCAGCGGTGGTGGTGGTGAGGGGGGTGGCTGGGAGTGGGCCGGACTGGGAATAAAACATTGCGGCGGACAGATCGGACCCTTGACTGACATTTTTGACACTTTTGGGGTACCAATGACATTTCTACAGTAATCAGTGCTATACATATGCACTGTTACTGTAAAAATGATACTGGCAGTGAAGGAGTTAACTTTATTGGAGAGGGAGGGGTTAAGTGTGTCCCTAGGGGCGTGTTTCTAACTGTGATTGGCTGTGGCTACTGGTGTAAGAACAGAGATCAACGGTCCTACATAGCAGGACCGGACCGTATGATCTCCATTCTTACACAAGGGAGAATGACAGGCGGCTTTGTTTACGTTAGCCGCCTGCCTTTCTCCCGCTGTAACGGACGATCGCGAGTGACCGTCACACTACCTAGACCCTCACAGGCTAGCGACGTAGCCCTACGTCACTTTGCCTGTGAGGGGCTGACTGCCGACATAAATCGTCGTGCGGTTAAAAGAGAAGTGTGGTATTTCAAAATAACAAACATACTTACCTAGACGAATGCTGCATCTCCCCCTCCGCCCCCCCCCCCCCGTAGTTCCTACACCAATAACTGAGTAATCAAAGACTGTTCCCAGTCTTCGGGGAGCAAAGATCCATTGACTCATTCACCGACTCTAAGCTCAGCCCCTCCAGCTCTCACTGAAACGCCGGGCTTTAGAGGGAGTGGGAGCACAGACTTAGGCTCTCAGCAATGCACTAAGAGGCATCTGCCGCTCCAGGCATCTGTGTGGATCACAACATTAAAGTTGTCCTTTACCTGTTCAATGCCACCGCCATACATAATATGTAGGTGGTTGTGGGGGGTCTTCAAACACTCTACAAGAGGGTGCAGCTGCTGGGATTTTGTAAAAAACTGACTGTCCGCTGTCTGTTGGATGCAAATCTGCCAGATCGCTTCCACACACCTCCATATGTGACAAACCCCCTTTGTGCGTGCCCCCGCTGTGGCAGGTACCACCGGTAGAGGGGAAGTTAATTAGTGATTGTCAATTTTCTCTTCCTGCTAATGACCCGGAAGTGACCTATAAATGCCACTTCCAGGTCCTGGTGTTGCTTTCCCCAGCCAGTATAGAAGGATAAATTGCAATGTGATTTGCACTCCATTAGCTTCACTAGAGGACAGGAGAAACATCAGGGATCTTTAACCACTTGCCGACCGCCGCAAGTACATATACTGCAGCGGTCAGCCCCTCACAGGCAAAGTGACGTATGGGTACGTCACTAGCCTGTGAGGCTCTGGGGAGCCAGCGCGCGCCGCCGGAGGCGCGCTTCCACTCCCGCGCGGTCACGGACCCCCCCGCGCGTGTGACCGGCAGACCAAATGTCCGCCGGTCACTCGCGATCGTCGGGTGGAGAGGGAGAAAGTGTAATGTAAACAAGCCGCCTGTCATCCTCCCCTGTGTAGGAATAGTGATCATACGGTTCTACTATGTAGAACCGTTGATCACTGTTCCTACAGCTCAAGCCACAGCCAATCACAGTTAGAATCACGCCCCTAGGGACACACACCACCCCTCCCTCTCAAATAAAGTTAACCGCTTCACTGCCAGTGTCATTTTACAGTAACAGTGCATATGTATAGCACTGATTACTGTAGAAATGTCACTGGTAACCCCAAAAGTGTCAAAAATGTCATTCAAGGGTCCGATCTGTCTGCCCCAATGTCGCAGTCCCGCAAAAAAAATCGCAGATCGCCGCCATTACGCGTTAAAAAAAAAAAAAACAACAAAAATGACAAAAATCTTTCCCTTAGTTAGTAAACGCTATAACTTTTGTGCAAACCAATCAAAATACGCTTTTTGCGATTTTTTTTACCAAACATATGTAGCATAAAACAAATTGGCCGAAAATGTTAAAACATTTTGATTTTTACATTTTTTTGGGGGGGAATTTCATATAAAAAAATGTGAAAAATATTGTTATTTATGCTCTTTTTTTGTTTATAGCGCATGATCAAAAAATCGCACAGGTGATCAAATACCACCAAAAGAAAGCTCTGTTTGTGGGAAAAAAAGGACGTGAAATTAGTTTAGGTACAGCGTCGCACGACCGCGCAATTGTCCATTAAAGTCACGCAGTGCCGAATCGCAAAATAGGCCCTGATCAGGAAGGGGGTAAAATCTTGCGGGGCTTAAGTGGTTAAACCCCTGATGCCTCATTAAAAGAAAACCTTCAACCACAAATTATACCAAATAATACTAAATTGTAACATTATCATGTCCCATATAATGCATAATCAATATAGTGCAACTTTACTAGAAAGACCATTTACGAATAACAATCTTTAAGTGCTGCTTGCAGCTATCATTTATCTTGTGCAATACTGTCCAAAAAATGGCTCCATGCAAATTGAGCAAACTAAATTCTATTGATCATAAAATGCTCTTCAAAAAGTGCTGTTGTATTCAGCAATAGGTCACAACCACATATAAAACTTCACCAGACAGGATTGACCCCTGTTAGAGTAGGCCAGTCAGTGCTTTCCCCCAAGGGTTAATCATCCATGGTAATGTAGCGCTACCACAGTAGGAGCCTAAGAGTATTACCCAGATAGTCCTTACTTCTGCACTAGCAGCCAGGCACAAGGTATTTTCCACAGCCAGGTACACACTCTTTAGCTTTGAAGTCAAAGACCAGTCTAGGGGGTGTTATTTTGTAGTTTTATTTTGTAGGAACTTGGATAGGGAAGGGGTTTGTAGTAGGATTATCCAGAACAAAACTATGCACAACTCGAGGACTTTACCTAATCTAGAATTGAGCAGTAGGTGAAGTCTCTCCCCAAATCATCAATGACTGTGGGAAATGTTGCATTTCATTTGAAAATTAAGGTCCCAGAGTCTGGAGGAAGAGTGGAGAGGCACAGAATTCAAGTTACATGAGGTCCAGTGTGAATTTTTCACAGTCAGTGATGATTTGGGGAGCCATGTCATCTGCTGGTGTTGGTCCACTGAGTTTTATCAAGTCCAAAGTCAGCGTAGCCCTCTACCAGGAAATTCTAGAACACTTCATGTGACCCTCTGCTTACCAGCTTTATGGAGATGCTGATTTCATTTTCCAGCAGCACTTGGCACCGCCCACACTGCCAAAAGTACCAGTACCTGGTTTAATGATCATGCTTGATTGGCCAGCATACTCGCTTGACCTAAACCCTATAGAGAATCTGTGGGGTATTGTCAAGAGGAAGATGAGAGACACCAGACCTAAGAATGCAGATTAGCTGAAGGCTGCTATCAAAGAAGCCTGGGCTTCCATAACACCTCAGTAATGTCACAGGCTGATCACCTCCATGCAATGCCGCATTAATGAAGTAATTCATGCAAAAGGAGCCCCGACCATGTATTGAGTGCATACTATACTGTACACACCAGACAGATCAGGGATAAAGTTGTGGAGAAGTTTAAAGCAGGGTTAGGTATAAAAAAAATATTCCAAGCTTTGAACATTTCGCGGAGCACTGTTCAATCCATCATCTGAAAATGGAAAGAGTATGTCACAACTGCAAACATACCAAGACATGGCCGTCCACTTAACCGGCAGGCCAGGCAAGGAGAGCATTACTCAGAGAAGGAGCCAAGAGGCCCATGGTAACTCTGGAGGAGCTGCAGAGATCCACAGCTCAGGTGGGAGAATTTGTCCACAGGACAACTATTAATCCTGCACTCCACAAATCTGCCCTTTATGGAAGAGGGGCAAGAAGAAAGCCATTGTTGAAAGAAAGCCATAAGAAGTTCTGTTTGCAGTTGCGAGAAGCCAAATGGGGGACACAGCAAACATGTAGAAGAAGATGCTCTGGTCAGATGTGACCAAAATTGAACTTTTTGGCCTAAAAGCAAAACTCTATGTGTGGCGGAAAACTAACACTGCACATCACCCTGAACACACCATCCCCACCGTGAAACATGGTGGTGGTAGCATCATATTGTGGGGATATATTTCTTCAGCAGGGACAGGGAAGCTGGTCAGAGTTGATGGGAGGATGGATGGAGTCAAATACAGGGCAATCTTAGAAGAGTCACCAAAAGACTTGAGACTTGGGCAGAGGTTCACCTTCCAGCAGGACAATCACCCTAAACATACAGCCAGAGCTACAATAAAATGGTTTAGATCGAAGCATGTGTTAAGGCCCGTACACACGTACCGATCGTCGGCATACAAACGTTCGTCTTTTCTCCCCGGGATGTCGGTGTCTGTTGAAAAGTGCAAAGACTGCCCAAGAATTTTGTCCGCCGACTACAGCCGACTGCAGAAGTGATGTCATGTAATGGTTAACTTTCCCTGTGTTTTTTTCTTTTCTGAGCATGCCCAGTCTTGCAAATCTGCGGTCTGTCGGCAGAATTCTGTACTGACTGGCGAACAATCGTCCGTTCTGGTGTTGGCATACAAAAATTTAAATGCTTGCAAGAAAGACTCCTGTCCGCAGAATGTGCGCAGACAGCTGTCGGAGGCACCATACTAACAAGCGTACAATCGGCAGATCTTTCGTCCGCCAACGTTTGTATGCCGACGATCGATACGTGTGTACGGGCCTTTAGAATGGACCAATCAAAGTCTAGACATAAATCCACTTGAGAATCTGTGGCAAGACTTGAAAATTGCTCTCCATCCAATCTGACAGAGCTTGAACTATTTTGAAAAGAAGAATGGGCAAAAATGTCACTCTCTAGATGTGCAAAGCTGGTAGAGACATCCCCAAAAAGACTTGCAGCTGTAATTGCAGCGAAAAATGGTTCTACAAAGTATTGACTCAGGGGGGTGAATACAAATGCACGTAACACTTTTCACGTATTTATTTGTAAAACAATTTCAAAACCATTTATCATTTTCCTTCCACTTCACAGCTATGTGCTACTTTGTGTTGGTCTACCACATAAAAGCCCAACATAATACAATTACCTTTTTGGTTGTAACATGACATAATGTGAAAAATTTCAAGGGGTATGAATACTTTATTGTTTTTATCATACAACACTTGCTTCACTATAACAAGCGCAAGCCCTTTTTTAAACGTGAGCATGTGAGTTATGCATTTGAATAGATGACTTCAGCAATGTCAGCCGTTATATTTTCAGAGCTCAGGTTTCCTTTAAAAGACATTTAGAAAAGAAGAAAAACAAGAACGTACTTCTGAAACCGTTACATTGTACTGCGGCATCCTCACTGTGTAAAGTGAGCTCCAGAGTAAAATAAAAATATGTTGCTACTGCCTAAAAAAGCTTTCATGTGTGCCTTTGACGAGCTAGATATGGCACTTCTCACCAAAGCGTGCATAAATGCAAAAAGTAGGAAGAAGCTTTAAACTCAATATAAAACCGATCTGTTTTGTTTTCTGCTGATGTTATGTTACGCAAATGCATACTCTTGATGCATTCGATACGGTTAGTTTATGTTTTTTTGTATCCCTTCTGCCTTTCGTCCATAATCCGCTCTTTTTGCCATTTTACTGATGTAATGCTGAGAAGTGACTTATTTTAACCACTTTAGGACCGGAGGATTTTCCTGCTTTACGTCCAGGCCACTTTTTGCAACTTGGCACTGTGCGACTTTAACTGACAATTGCGCGGTCGTGCAATGCTATACCCAAACGAAATTTACGTCCTTTTTTTCCCACAATCAGAGCTTTCTTTTGGTGGCATTTGATCACCTCTGTGCTTTTCATTTTTTGTGATATTAATAAAAAAAATTGACAATTTTGAAAAAATAACAATATTTTTCTACTTTGACAGTTAAAAAATATCCAATATATTAAATTTTTGTCATATATTTAGGCCAAAATGTATTTAGCTACATGTCTTTGACAAAAAAATTCCCAATGAGCGTATTTTTAACAGCTTTAAGACCGGAAGATTTTACCCCATTCCTGACCAGGCCATATTTTGTGATTCAGCACTGCCTTACTTTAACGGACAATTGCGCGGTTGTGCGACGCTGTACCCAAATTAAATTTATCTTATTTTTTTCCCCACAAAAAGAGCTTTCTTTTGATGGTATTTGATCACCTGTGCGATTTTTACTTTTTGCGCTATAAACAAAAAAAGAGCGACAATTTTGAAAAAATAACAATATTTTTCACATTTTTTTATATGAAATTCCCCCCCCCCCCCAAAAAAAAAATGTAAAAATCTAAATTTTTTATAATTTTAGGCCAATTTGTTTTCTGCTACATATTTTTGGTAAAAAAATCGCAATAAGCGTATTTTGATTGGTTTGCGCAAAAGTTATTGCGTTTACTAACTAAGGGAAAGATTTCTGTCGTTTTTTTTTAACGAGTAATGGCGGCAATCTGCGATTTTTTTTGCAGGACTGCGACATTGCGGCGGACAGATCGGACCCTTGACTGACATTTTGACACTTTTGGGGGTACCAGTGACATTACTACAGTAATCAGTGCTATACATATGCACTGTTACTGTAAAAAATGACACTGGCAGGGAAGGGGTTAATTTTATTGGAGAGGGAGGGGTTAATGTATGCCTGGTGCTTACTGACGTGTGTGGGGGGAGGTGACTGAGTGACACAGGGACAGATCGCAGGTTCAGCTATGCTGAACCCTGCAATCTGACCCTGCCTGTCACTTCGGAGATCCGCCCGCTTTGTTTACACAAGCGGGCGGATCTCCACACTCGATTCCCCGACGATCGGGGAAGAGCAGTGGCGATCGCCGCCGCTCCTCCCCATGCCCGACTCCCGCTGTGACTGAATACAGCGGGAGCGAGCGTCCAGGGGCACGCGCGCGCCGCCGAGAAGGGGGAGTGTCTGCCGACGTAGGTCTACGTCGTCAGACCTACAACAGCCACTTTGCCGCAGTAGAGCTCTAGTGAGCAGACGGCAAGTGGTTAAAATCACGGTTTACACAGCGCACAAAATCTAAAGGACAATTCCCAGCTCCGGTGGGCGGTGGATTCCATTCGACATTCCACTCATGCTGTAGGAATAACGAATGTATAATCCTTGAGGGTGAGGTTGGATGTGCATGTTTAGCGCCATGTCACAATAAAATGGGACTGAATACTTTTTAATAACTCTTAGGGTCCTTTCACATGGGCTTTCAAGGCTTACAAGGCTCACACTTGGTCCACCTATCCAGAAAACCTGAGGAAACCCTCTCCTCATGGTCAGCTGAAGCTGACCACCAGGTATTAGGTGATGGGCTCTCCAAAAGATAGACTTCCCAATTCAGGGGAGGAAGGAACCAGATTTTTAGCATTTGTTTCACACAAATAAAGATAATTTTTTTTTTACTTGCAATAGTTTTTATTAGTATTTCTAAAAGTACAAAAATACAAAACAAGAAATAAGAACAGAGAAATCAAACTGAATACAATGCGTGATAAGGGAGCATTTTACAGAACATAAACATGAACAGGTACTGTAAGTGAGATATTTTTTCTTTTTAGTGGTACGTGATCACCACTGGATTATTTGTTTTTTTGTGGAAAAGAATGCATTTTTCTTAGTTTCTGTTATAAAATTTTGCAAATAAATAATATTTTTTCATAAATTTAGGCCAAAATGTACAAACCCAATTCCAACAAAGTTGGGACACTGTACAAATCATGAGTAAAAAAAGAATGGACTAATTTACAAATCTCATAAGCTTATATTTTATTCACAATAGAATATAGATAACATATCAAATGTGGAAAGTGAGACATTTTGAAATGTCATGCCAAATATTGGCTCATTTTGGATTTTATGAGAGCTACACATTCCCTAAATGTTGGGACAGGTCGCAAAAAGGCCAGAAAAGTTAAATGTACATAGAAGGAACAGCTGGAGGACCGATTTGCAACTTATTAAGTCAATTGGCAGCATGATTGGGTATAAAAAGAGCCTCTCAGAACGGCAGTGTCTCTCAGAAGTCAAGATGGGCAGAGGATCACCAATTTCCCCAATGCTGCGGCAAAAAATAGTAAAGCAATATCAGAAAGGAGTTTCTCAGAGAAAAATTGCAAAGAGTTTGAAGTTATCATCATCTACAGTACATAATATCATCCAAAGATTCAGAGAATCTGGAACAATCTCTGTGCGTAAGGGTCAAGGCCGGAAAACCATACTGGATGGCGGTGATCTTCGGGCCCTTAGATGGCGCTGCATCACATACAGGAATGCTACTGTAATGGAAATCACAACATGGGCTCAGGAATACTTCCAGAAAACATTGTCGGTGAACACAATCCACCGTGCCATTCCCCGTTGCCAGCTAAAACTCTGTAGGCCAAAAAAGAAGCCATATCTAAACATGATCCAGAAGTGCAGGCCTTTTCTCTGGGCCAAGGCTCATTTAAAATGGACTGTTGCAAAGTGGAAAACTGTTCTGTAATCAGACGAATCAAAATTTGAAGTTCTTTTTGGAAAACCGGGACGCCATGTCATCCGGACTAAAGAGGATAAGGACAACCCAAGTTGTTCTCAGCGCTCAGTTTAGAAGCCTGCATCTCTGATGGTATGGGGTTGCATGAGTGCGTGTGGCATGGGCAGCTTACACATCTGGAAAGGCACCATCAATGCTGAAAGGTATATCCAAGATCTAGAAAAACATATGCTCACATCCAGACGTCCTCTCTTTCAGGGAAGACCTTGCATTTTCCAACATGACAATGCCAGACCACATACTGCATCAATTACAACATCATGGCTGCGTAGAAGAAGGATCCGGGTACTGAAATGGCCAGCCTGCAGTCCAGATCTTTCACCCATAGAAAACATTTAGAGCATAATCATGAGGAAGATGCGACAAAGAAGACCTAAGACAGTTGAGCAACTAGAAGCCTGTATTAGACAAGAATGGGACAACATTACTATTCCTAAACTTCAGCAACTTGTCTCCTCAGTCCCCAGATGTTTGCAGACTGTTAAGAAAAAGAAGAAGAGGGGATGCCACACAGTGGTAAACATGGCCTTGTCCCAACTTTTTTTTTTTGATGTGTTGATGCCATGAAATTTAAAATCAACTTATTTTTCTCTTAAAATTATACATTTTCTCAGTTTAAACATTTGATATGTCATCTATGTTGTATTCTGAATAAAATATTGAAATTTGAAACCTCCACATCATTGCATTCTGTTTTTATTCACAATTTGTACAGTGTCCCAACTTTTTTGGAATTGAGTTTGTATTCTGCTATATTTCTTTGGTGAAAATAACGCAAATCAGTGCACCAGTATATTAGTTAGTCTGTAGCAAAGTTATAGTCCATAAACTATGGTATATATCTGAAAATTGATCAGTCCTGATGTACTGATGACCTCTCATTTCTTGAGACACTAACAAGTCAGGACAGTACAGATACCTCCAAATGATCCCTTTTTTGAGAGTAGCCAGCTCACGGTATTTGGTAGAAGGCATGGCAAGTTTTTTGAAATTGTAATTTTTTTTCATACTTTTTTGGAAATTTTAAAATTATTTTTTTTTTTTTTTACAAACTGTCACTAGTGCAGTACAGCATCATCATAAAACTGGTGTGGTGGTGATCAGGGACACTGACGTCTAACAATATGTAAAAAAAAAAAAAAAATTATAATTTTTTAACACACACCGTGGCCAGAACAATACAGTGTTACTATAGTATAGTAACACTGTACTACTGTGATCATATATTTTTTTTAAAACACTATGACTGCTTATACCAAATTTTCTAAAAAGTGAGCAAGTTTCCTGTTCTCCAGACTTTAGGGGGGCCAGGACTGTGCCCAGGGGGAGAATAGTTGGTGTCAGTGGAAGGAATAGTGCCAAAATTCTGTTGTAGGTGGAAAGAATTATGCCCCATTGTTAGTGTCAGTGGAAGGAATAGTCCACAATTGTGGGTGTCAGTGACAGGAATAATGTCCCTTTATTGGGGTCAGCTGCAGGAATAATGCCTCAAGGGCCAGATAAAGGCAAGCAAAGGGCCGCAGTTTGGAGACCACTGGCTTATACCAATGAATTCCATTGGTATGTAGCCATGTCCCCTGGGGAGTGGCTAAGTGTAGACACATCCTCCTCACTTCGATTATCCCTAATGTTGTTCAACCCACTTGACACTATAGGTTCTGTCATTATAAATTATTAGACACTACCAGAGTTTGCAATAAAGAATCAGATTTACTTATTCTTTAACTTGAGCTTAGTAAAATGAACAAACAGTGTCAATAGAACAGTTAAAGCAGAGTTCCGGGCACAAAATTCAATTTCTAATAATTACTGCATTGTATTCCTTACTCTCCGCTGAGTCAGAATTGGATATTCCCATAGTTTTTTTTTTTCACTTACCTGTTTACAGAGGTTTGTATACTCACCTTTCAAAGGACTTCCTCCCTCCTGTGCCTCGGCTCTCCTCGTCACTTCCTGCCGCAATGCGTCCTGGGAGCTCTTCCTCGGCCCTCCCATGATGCACTTTGCAGTCACATGGGTGGCCGACCACTGTTCTCATTTCTTGACTCACAGGCCTACGCCCACTGGAATCAGGAAGAAGGGAAGACATTTCCCCACAACGGACTCGGCAATCCACAACAAAGATGGCGCCGCACATCAGAAATTATATAAAGTAAGATTTTATTCTTGCAAACTCATTATTTCACCATTCTAACCAGGATTAGCGGATGTATCGATGTGTAAGGGTGATTGTTAGGGGGAGATTGAAAAAAAAAAAACGATTCTGTGCCCGGAACTCCGCTTTAACACAAGAACATTAATGGCAAAATAGATCCTGAATCCTCAACTGGTGACTGAGTAAGGTTCAGCACTCAGGATCAAAGAAACAATCCTAGCATATATATTTTAATATATACTGGAGGATTGATACATTAAGACTTTGTAAATACACTATTTCTTAAGTGTAATGCGAGAGTGACCACAAATCAATATTTGACAATATTAAAGAATAGCTCTAACTATTAATAACCTCTTAGCAGTTCTGATGTGATTGCACTAAGCTAATTATCAGAGTGCACTCTGTACCCTATAGGGGGTCCCCTTTACACAAGATGGCAAGAGTCTCCTGGATGAGCGAGGCCTCGCTAGTCTTCGCCGGCAAGGGTGTCCTCAGTTAGTAGTCAATCTAGCACTGGGAAGGAGAGGCAAGGCCTTCCGATCCACCACGCACTATCCGAAGCTATAGTATCCTGTGGCGACCATTAGAATTTACATAACCTTCCACTAGAACTGCTCTGCAGACCCACCCTTGCTTATTCTAAAAGTACAGCAGATACTTTAGATTGGATTTCTCTCTCATGATGATCTTTGCGTTCCACAGCCTTCTCCAGCAGCGTCCCGCTCTCCTCAGCGACACTCGCAGCCTCTCGGGCGTCCCTCCTCTCGGTCATGCTTCCGAGATCCTTACGCACACCGTTCACTTTGACTCAGGTGTCTGCCCAGCTAGGCCTCCGGCCTATCCTTCTGCGCTCCGCAGAAGCTCTAACCCTACTCACAGTGCGCTGTCCTCGAGACAAGAGATCGAGTGTTGGTCCCGCCCCCCTTTATAAAAACACTACCAGCAAGCCCTGCGAATCACACTGCTCCCTGGGAGAAGAGTTCAATCACACAGGCCGTCCATGGTCCTTGCTCCTCCCAGAACTACACCTGCCATAATTCACAAGTCAGTCCTTTGTAAAACTTTTACAACAGAACAACAGTATGAACAATACTAGCCTTGTGACCAGGCTACAGGTATAAGCAACCATTTTAACTGAATGAAACTAGATCATTCAGTATTTACTATTGTGATTAGCTGTGATTTGCCACAGGTAATCACATGGTACATATGGGCTGTGAGTGGCCCTGTCTGTATCATGTGATTACTGTAACTAATCACAGCTAACAACATATTTATACACAATAGATGGGATTAAATAAGCCTCCATTGTTTACAACGGATGTCATGTGAGTGAGCCAGTACAGTGATCTGTCATTGGCAGTGTCCAGAGGACACCGCCAGTGACCAGTTGCGCCCGTAGTGTGGCCACGCAGCCGCGTGTGAGGCGCAATCCTGGGAGGATGTCAAATGGCATTCGCCTGCAATGACGAAAGTCCCGCCCAGCTGTCATTTTGCTAAAGGCCGGGTGACAAGTAGTTAAGTAGTTTTATAGAGCAAATTTTTTTCCCCTAAAATAACAAACATGTCATACTTACCTTCCCTGTTCTGTGGTTTTGCACAGAGCAACCTAGATCCTCCTCTTCCCGGCTCACTTGCTGGCACTCCTGGCTCCTCCTGCCTTCGAGTACCCCCCCTCCCAAGCAAGCCACTTGCAAGGGGGGTACGTGTGCGGCCCCACATCCTGCTACCCCATCACTGGATTTGAATGGCAGCAGCAGCAGCCAATGGCTCCCGCCACTCTCACTGAGTCCAGTGAGGAGAGAGAGCAGCACCAAGCAGTTAGGGGGGCAGAGGGAGCTGCACCTAAAATATTTTTTACCCTAATGCAGAGCATGCATTCAAGTAAAGAACCTTTAGCCTTTATAATCACTTTAAAGAAATCAAAAAGTATGGCAGTGGGGCAGAACGGTGTTCATAAAGCAGATAGAAGGGGGTGTTGAATAAAATATGTCGACATTTATATTTAAACAGGAATCCTTTATAAGGGGATCCATATCATAACAGTGTCAACTGTTAATAAGTATTTTTACATTTGAATCATCTTAGATGATTTCTTTCTGACAGGTTTTGTCATTGTATTTTACTGCTAGGGTTGTGGGGAAAAAAAATCATAAAAGAAATAGAACTCTTGCATTACAGTGTGGAATAAATTCCATAGCAAGATGATTATATTGGAAGTGAAGAAGGGGATGTCTTGGATTTATGGGGGACCGTTCAAATGTAACGCTACTGTATAGAGTTCTCCTTTTCATATGGGCACTGCACAGAAGCTCTTCCATTGTTCTGTGTGCTGAGTATACTCACATTGTCTGCTCTTTTTCTTTATGTAAAGATCCTGCACAAGGCCACTACTTAGCCCCCCCAGATGAGCGGGTTTGCCTCAAGGGCCACTGACAGCCTCTTCAGCACTGAATCTCCATCTTCCACCCGACTCCCCTCCCAGCATGATTCATGGCATATTTAGAGGCTCATTTAGTCCCCTGCCAGGCCACCTCCGGGGGATTGGCTAAGCGCCCCTAAATATGTAGAACAGCCCTCCTAGCCTCTGCCCTCTACTTTCCAGAAGGTTTTCCAACTGTCCAGAACCGGGAGGAGGCACCAGAGTCTGGATGAGTCATTCTGCCCTGCCCTCTAATAACCCTAAACCAATTACAGACTCACTGGTTTAACCACTTGCCGACTGCCAGCGGCAAGTTGGCTCTGTCCCCCAAAACGACGTAACTGTACGTTGATCCGCAGGACCACTAGTAGGGGTGCACGTGCACTCCGCCAGGGGTGTGCGCACGTGCCCATTGGCTATAGGGGGAGACAGAATGGAGGTCTTCCGTTGTAAACACAGCAGACCGCTGTTCTGTCAGTAATGAACACAGGGATACTGTGTTTCTCTTATTTAGGAACACAGGTCTCTGTGTTCATTTTGCAAGCCCATCCCCAACACAGTTAGAAAGCAGTCCCTAGGTACACATTTAACCCTTTGCTCGCCTGTGGTGTTACCCCATTCCCTGCCAGTGTCATAAGTATAGTAACAGTGCATATTTTTAGCTCTGATTACTGTAGTAATGTCACTGTTCTCTCAAAAAAGTGTTAAAAATGTCAGTTAGGTGTCCGATCTTTCCGCCGCAATGTCGCAGTCCCACTAAAAATCGATAATTGCCGCTATTACTAGTAAAAAATATAAATAAATAAAAATGACATAAATCTTCCCCCTAGTTTGTAGACGTGATAACGTTTGTGCATAACAATCAATATACACTTATTGGGATTTTTTTTTTACCAAAAATACAGTCAGGTCCATAAATATTGGGACATCGACACAATTCTAATCTTTGTGGCTCTATACACCACCACATGAAATGAAACAAACAAGATGTGCTTTAACTGCAGACTTTCAGCTTTAATTTGAGGGTATTTACATCCAAATCAGGTGAACAGTATAGGAATTACAACAGTTTGTATATGTGCCTCCCACTTTTTAAGGGACCAAAAGTAATGGGACAGATTAACAATCATAAATCAAACTTTCACTTTTTAATACTTGGTTGCAAATCCTTTGCAGTTAATTGCAGCCTGAAGTCTGGAACGCATAGACATCACCAGACGCTGGGTTTCATCCCTGGTGATGCTCTGCCAGGCCTCTACTGCAACTGTCCTCAGTTCCTGCTTGTTCTTGGGGCATTTTCCCTTCAGTTTTGTCTTCAGCAAGTGAAATGCATGCTCAATCAGATTCAGGTCAGGTGATTGACTTGGCCATTGCATAACATTCCACTTCTTTCCCTTAAAAAACTCTTTGGTTGCTTTCGCAGTATGCTTCGGGTCATTGTCCATCTGCACTGTGAAGCGCCGTCCAATGAGTTCTGAAGCATTTCAGAACTCATTGACATTGAATTGAATTAATTATTGAATTGAATTATTTGGCCTCAACACCAAATGACATGTCTGGCGGAAATCCAATACATCTCACTATCCAAATAACACCATTCCTACAGTAAAGCACGGATGTGGTAATATCCTGTTATGGGGGTGTTTCTCTGCAGCAAGGACTGGAGCACTTGTCTGGATAAAAGGAAAATGGATGGGGCAAAATATTGACAAATTCTTGAGGAAAATCTGCTGCCTTCTGCCAGAAAGTTGTCAATGGGAAGAAGGTTTACCTTTCAACATGACAATGACCTAAAGCACACAGCAAACATGAGCACACAGTGGTTGAAGGAGAAAAAGGTGAATGTCCTTGCATGGCCTAGTCAGAGTCCAGACTTAAACCCCATTGAAAATCTGTGGAATGACTTGAAGACTGCAGTCCACAAACAGCCACCATCAAATTTAACTGAACTTGAGCAGTTCTGCGAAGAAGAGTGGGCAAATATTGCAAAGTCTAGATGTGCAAAGTTAGTAGAGACATATCCCAGCAGACTAAAGACTGGAATTAAAGCAAAATGTGGTCCAACAAAGTACTGATATAAGGGGGTGATCCAGAGGCGTAACTAGAACCTTCAGTGCCCCGGTGCAAGAAATCATAAAGGGCCCCCAGACCCCTGGCCGGGGCCCTTCCCTTCAAGCCTGGGGCTCTTCCTACTGATCCTGAGGCCCTTTACTCTCATTGCGGGACCCTTTCACAAGTTCTGCAGTGGGATTCCTTCCTGCCATCTTGTGGCCTCCCCACAGTGGTCGAATGCCAGGGCCGGGTCGCAAGTGTGACCTTTGCGATCCTGGAAGTTCACCCACTGGTGTCAGTAGTTTTTATTTTTTGGTATTTTAATTGTATTATTTTTTATCATTTTATTTTATTTTTTTACAATGTCACTGACTATGACTCTGTCCATTCAGAAAAGGAAGGAGCTGGTAAATTACATATTTACTGACCCCTTCCTGGTTCTCTATTGTGACACATTCCCTGCAGCTGGAAGGAGAGGGAAGGGAGCACAGTGGGGGAAGGGGGAGGGGGGCAGCACAGTAGGGGGGGTGGGGCAGAGGATCACACAGGGGCCCAGAGACAGCAGAACACAAGTGAACTGGATAGGAGGAGTGGCGGGAGCAGCATACAGAGGAACCAATCTCCTCCACTTTCCTCCTGCAGCTACAGGAGGAAAAAGGAGGACAGTGATTTCGCTACATGCTACCCCCGCCATCCCTCCTATCCAGGTGTACAGGGGAGCCAACTTTTTCCAACTCATTGATTTTGTTTTTGAATTTTTTAATCTTTTTCTGACATGTTGGTGTTAAATCATTCACGTGGTTGTTAGAGGTTGCTCTGAGTAAATACAGCTGGATAAAACAAAGACTGTGTCTATCTTCATTTCAGGCTGCAAAGCAACAATGTTTGATTATTTTAAAGGGGGGTAATTACTTTCTATTCCCGCTGTAATACCCAGTACCTATTCTTTCTAAATACTTTATATTTAGCCACAGTAGAAGATTTTTTGGTAGCGATCATACAACATTGGGCAAGGCAGCCTATTTAAAATATCTCAAGTTGCATATCTACGTTGGACTACCTTTTCTACACATATTTAAAGTGTTACTGAACCCAGGAGCCTGCAGTCACTATATCTGCTCTCCCACAGTACACAGAACATGGAAATGCAATCATTTTGGTAAATATAAACTGATAAATACCTTTTCTCATCAGCAGTATATAGCAGTCTTGGGACTTCTATCAGTACCTAGTAAAGCTTGTAGGAGGAGTTGTCCTTCTCCCCTGATCCTCTGTCTGGCCCTGTGCTAATTGGCCCCAGTGGCGGCTGGTGCTCAAATTTTTTTTTCTGGGGGGGGGGGGGCGCAAACAGAAAAAATCGAATAGGCATTGCTTTGCGGCAAAAAAAGGGGCAAAAAATTGCATGACTTTGAGGTCACAAAAGTGTGAAAGGGGCCTTCAGTAATCAAAGTATAGTGTGCCCCCATCAATGCAGAGTTACTACAGTGTACCCCCTCCTCGGCCAATGGCATGGGGGTTGCCTTGCAGCCAATCAGGAAGCGCGTATCGGACACGCTTCCTGATTGGCCAGGAGGAGGATCGGTGTGACAATAGCAAATTTTCATTCGCTATTGTCACACAATGGGTGGGTTGGGGCGCACTGCTCTGCGCCCCGGCCCCACCCTTTGCATCACCCTATTAGAGTCTCTGGCTCTAATCAGGTGATTTAAAAAAAAAAAACCATTAAGCTCCATGCGTCCGGCACCCTGCATGCCGAAAAGGGGGCCAGACGCATGGATGGGGGGGGCGGCGCCCCTGCGCCCTCAATACACCGGCCGCCACTGATTGGCCCTGTGCTGATCACATGCACTCTCCCAAGAAAAAAATAACTCTCTAGCAATACACACCAAACTGAGCATGTGCAGCCTGTCTCCTAATGCTCTGTTCTATCATGAGATGGGTTGGAGTCAGTTAAAGAAGAGGAGGGTCAGAGAAGACAGGATCAAATAGCCTTTATACACAATGCAGAGGATTGACCCCTTAGGTTCCATAGTGAGTATAACAAGCATGCTTTGCTGCATATACAGACTGATTTTACTGTTGTGGGTTTAGTAACACATTTTAAAGATTTTAAGTTTATTTGCAATTTAGAAATCCAGAGCCCTTCCTTGCTTTGCCTAAACCAAAATTAAAATATGCACCTATGGAGGAAATGGGTCCTTTTTTTGTAGAAGAAGTTGCTTTCATGTCTTGGCTTCAGCTGTACAAGTTGATGCTTTACTTAAAACATATGCAGATTTAACATGGATGAGAACTGAGTTTTTGTCTTGTGCTGAGGAAGTGAAATAAAGCCTTGCTGCAATTATCTGTGTCTATTATGTACTTACAGTTGTTCAGAACTGGCAGAATTCTGGAAAACATCCTGCTCCTGCAATGAAGGGTATAGCTGCCAAATTCCATCTGGAGCAGCTGCTGGTCTTCATATAAGCAGTGCAATGGAATATCATGGTTTCCAAGACAACCCTTTTAAGATGTCACCTGTTTCATCCTAACCTATTTTAAAGTGTGACCAAACTTGAAACTGCTAAAAATATTAGAGCTGAACTTGAGCAAAAATAAGAATCTAGTAATAGCTAAGATGAAAAATAAGCAGATTTTCCTGCAGAACCCACCTTTAAACAAGAGCTACCCCCTCAGTACTTCTTTTCTGCCACAACATGTCCACAGTTTTCCAGGATTTAATCAACCCATATCATTTAAAGCCAGGCTGTCACTAACTTTCCCCCTGGGGCAGTGCCATCAAGCTGTCTGGGCTCAGAGAATACACTACATCTCAACATCTCATTCACAAGTGGTTACTGGAGGACTTACCCATGATCAGATGACCCATAATGCTAAACTAGCCATAATTCTAAAAAAAAAAATATATATATTTATATATATATATATATATATATATATATATATATATATATATATATATATATAAGGACATGGATTACTGGAACCATGTCATGTGGTCTGATGAGGCCAAGATAAACGTATTTGGTTCAGATGGTGTCAAGCGTGTGTGGCGGCAACCAGGCGAGGACAGGGGCTGACTGGCAACTTTTGGCCCAGGGGTCAAGTACAAACCAGAGGCCCATGGTGCAGCCCCCCTCCCAATCTCTCTCTTCCTGTCCTCCTCCTAACCCCCATTCCTGCCTGAAGCTCCGCTCCAGGTACTCTCTACTGATCGAATCCAGGTTCCCCACCTGGGGCAGTTGGGGGGAGCTGGGACAACTCTGTCAGGGCTGGCTGGGGGGAGGAGAGTCTCCAATGGGGCATGGAACTGGCCTCTGCTCAGACACAGTTTACACCACCCATGCTGGGGGGTCTGCGTATTTTCCGTGTCTTCATCCCACACTCAGTAGGTCAGCGGTGGGGACTTCTTACTTCTCTTCATCAGGAATCCTTTAGTTATGTCTGTGGCAGAAGCAGTGCAGCCTTTTGGGGGGCATCAGAGCAGCCCAGGGGGCAATTGCCCCCCTGCCTCCTGGGCCAGTCCTCCCCTGGGCGAGGAGTACAAAGGCAAGTGTGTCTTGCCTACAGTCAAGCATGGTGGGAGTGTCATGGTCTGGGGCTGCATGAGTGCTGCTGGCACTGGGGAGCTACAGTTCATTGAGGGAACCATGAATGCCAACATGTACTGTGACATACTGAAGCAGAGCATGATCCCCTCCATAGACTGAGTCGCAGAGCAGTATTCCAACATGATAACGACCCCAAACACGCAAAGTACTCATTGCTGCTTGAATACCCAAACAGTGACCACATTGGATCGGTTGCAGTCACTGTTTGGGCAACAAATTTCCACTTGGCTTCTTCAATTTTTGGATTGACTTTGTTGCGCTAGATAGCCACCCACGGATTAAATTCCATCTGATTTAACAGGCATGAGCCAAATTTCAAGCCATGTATGGCAAGCCTACAGAGGAGAAGGTCCAGAAAAGTGGCAGAGGGAGGAATGAAATGGGGGGGGGGGGGGGTGCTTAGAGCCTTCTTGTGCTCCCTACCAGGTTAAAAGTCTTATAGAGAGGCATGGCTTCCATACTTCCAGGTGGAAGTAATGCAAGCAATCATTGCATTTTAAGTGGAAAATGCAATAGTTTGACAGCTCAACATGTGAATTTTGAAGGGAATGTAGAGAATGTGTAAGGAAGGTAACATTCACCCTTTTCTTATAGAGTAAATGTTATAGCTAAGACCTTTTCCTAATGTAGCACTGTCCCCGTAGGGCTTGCTCTATGATGACTTCTAGGGCCTCCTCTGAGTACCTGCAGACAGTCACTTAGGGACAGTTCACACATCCATTTTTACTCCCAATGCCCCGTTACTCAATAAACAGTCCAGGGGTTTTGGTTTTTGGTATTTATTGTGGAACTTGGATGGGAGAAGGGAATAGTGGGATACTCCAACTTTAATTATTTACAGTTGATAAGGACAAGTCTCACCAGGTTATTTGTGGAAGCAGACACACTGCTTTAAAGCGGAGTTCTGGCCACGAAAATATTTTTCAATAAAAATTCCCCCGGGACAGTCAGGGCTAGTACATTCCACAATGGATAGCCTCTGTACATTCCCGGGTCGCACTTACCTTTTAGAAGAAATACTTACCTTGAAAATTTCTTCTCCAGCGCTGCCATCTCGGATGTGGGCAGCTGAAGCCAGCGCGTTCTGTTCTGCATCCTCTTCCATGTCCTCGTCTCCCAGAATGCGCCTGCATCGGCCCTGCTCGTCACTTCCGGTGCGGGTGCGTCACCCCTCCACAGCTTCTGGGCATGCCCAGAAGCTGTTTAGAAGGGAATGACCCGCCCACACACCGGAACCGACGAGCGGGGCCGGTGCAGGCGCATTGATTCCTGGGAGCGATGACGTTCAGCTCCCAGGAATCAATGCACAGAGGAAGTGACGGCGCGGGCCGCGGCCACAGAGGGAGGAAGTGGAAGAAAGGTGAGTATATTTTTCTTCAATAACAAGGTAAGTAAACAAAAAAAAAAAATCGTAACTATCCATTTATTTTTCAGGTGCAAAGCGGATGGCCCAAAATCGACTATGTCGATTTTGTGGCCGGAACTCCGCTTTTACCATACTGCCACTTGTATGGAAGAATTAAGTCTTCGTGCTCTCTCCAGCAGCAGACTTGTTGTAACTTATTTATCTTCAGGACACTCTCTAGCATCCCCTTGACTGACACTCATCCATTGACTCTTCCTCAGAAGGGGTGGCCCTCTCAGAACAGGCCCCACGACACAGATCTGTACTCACAGTAGGAAGAATGAGATTCTCTCCAGTGTCTTCCTTTCAGTCAGCTCTGCAGGACCTCTGGGTTCAGCTCCTCTCTGACTCTATGGCCCTCAGGTTGACCACCTGAGGTCACATGACAGCTTCTACAGATAAGGGGCATCCGCCCCCTCCCTCTGGGACCCTGCGCTCTAGCTGAAATACCCCGAGCACATGTGCCATTTATACAGTATCCCAGCATGCACAGAGGCACTTTCCTCTGCCAATCACCAGGGCTGTACTACATGCCTGTGCGCTCATTTGTCAGGTTTACTCCCACTGTCCAATATGCCTCCCTATTGGACCAGTGTGAAACACTTCAGACGAATGGAGCTGCACCTGAGCACCATGAGCAGACCTCACTAGCAGACCCTGCTCTCTGGTAGGCAGAGAGCAAAATAAATTTACCTGGCAATCTCTCTGGTAAGCAGAAAGAACCAAAAACTATATTTTCTCTACTAGCACCTACCTAAGAGGGTGCCACACTAATAAAAAACTGATGTTGCCGCATGTCAGGGAATATAAATTTTACTGGCTAAATATATGGTGAATTTCCACTAATTTGGCTTAAAATATATGCTAAACGTTCAACAATAAATTGCCCATCGAGTTTTTTTAACATCCTTGGGTGGTCATATGTGAACATTAGCATCTGCTGTTTTATTTTTTTATTTTTATATTTTATATTTCCATTTAAAAGAGAAAATATGAACTTTCCGAATCCACATTTCTGTATAGTAAGCTCTTCGAGCTCCTAGACTTCAGGAAAGGCAGTTTTTGGGAAAAAAGTACGTACAAACCAATTTCTCACTTGGGAAGCAGCACTAGAGCCTTTTTGCTCTCAAAACATAATGCTGAAATGGAAACAGGTGAAAATCTGAACACAAACTTTAGTTACATTAGGGAATTCTTGATATATTTTGGGTAAACTGGCTCACAAGAAATCCTTAGAGGTCTAAAAAGTATAAAAAATAACCTGCACAGGAAATATTTGATTTCCCAGTGGGGATGCATACACTGCTCAACAAGCTGTAGATATGGGCTATTGAAAGAATTACGGCGTATTATTTCATGCACTAGAAAACATATATATATAAAGGTGTATTTTGCTAGTTCAGTTTGTATAGAATTGTATATACTCTTCATCTTGCCCTAGGCAGGAAAATAATAATGTCCTTTTTGGCTAGGTTCCACTTGAAAGGGATTTGTGCAAGAATATGGGGGGTAACAAACTAACTCCTGGTAGCAAATCAGCCTGAACACCTAAGAAAAATCTCTACTGGGCAGAAGATGCCAATGGTACCTGGCCAGCCTGACAGCACCCCTTCCTCTGTGCTGTTTCCCAATGGTAATGTTAAGGGCAATAATACCAATCTACAGCTTGTCAACATTTGCTGGATCATGGAGAAAGCAAGGGAGTTCCAGAAGAATGTCTACTTCTGCTTTATTTTCATTTTTTTTATTTATTTTTTTATAACCAAATTTTTATTGAATTTTTGCAAGGAGGTTAGGTACAAACGTTGTATTAGCATAATAAGGAAGAGAAAATATATCACAATGGTCACAGATTTGAAACAAGAAACATGAACATAATAACAGGTCGAGTCAAGGCACTTCAGGTGAACCTTGCCGGTAACATATGAGTGTGTTGAGCTTCCACCTTATGAGGACCAAAAATTAAGGTACACCGGGCTCTGACTACCCCACATGGGAACCAACTGTAGTCAGGACCGGGTACAACAGGGGGAGTATTATGGGTTGGGGTCAGCAATGATTAACTGGTGCTAGGCCAATCGGGGGGGGGGGGGGGCTACGAGAAGAGGGATCATGTACTGGCAAGGTTCCACAAAAAGGAAAAGAAAAAACCTAAGAGGAAGATGTTTTAATAAGTAGGTGGACACCTGATGCAGAAAGCGTGGGAGTGTCCCCAGGCCATGGGGATGTAGTGTATTTCCCAAACAGAATAGAGTTGGGATGATGTAGGTTATCTGGAGGCGGAGTTCAGGAAACAGATTTAGACCGTTGGAGATTCATAGGTTAGCACTCCTAGTATCAGAGAGCCAGGGTACCCAATGCTTGTAGAAGGAGGTGGTGGTCATATTGGCTTTGGCAAAGGCAAATTCCATTGGGAGCTGATTGTTTAGCAAGAGAATGGTGTCCGCTAGTGTGGGGGGTTTTGGTGATTTCCAGGCTTTCGCCAGTGCTAGACAAGCTGCTATGAGGACATGGGTAGCCAGGACTTTGATGTGAGAGGGCCATGTTGGAATTGAGAGACCCAAGAGGAGATCTAGAGGGGAAAGTGGGGAAGAAATGTTGCACAGGGAGGAGAGAAATGCTGAGATTGAATTCCAGAAAGGTTTGATATGCGAGCAGTCCCACCAGATATGTTGAAGTGATCCTATTCCTTGACAGCCTCGCCAGCATAACGGAGATGAGGTGGGATACATAGTTGCCAGTCTAGAGGGGGTAAAATACCATTTGTGGAATAGTTTTTGTAGAGATTCCCAATGGGATATGCACCTTGAAGCTTTTAATGGTAGGAGCAGTGCTCTGTGCCACATATGTGGGGGTGGTGAACTGGGCCCTATTGAAGACCAAAAGACCATAGATGAAGAGGATGCATTTTGTGTGGATTGTAAGAGCATATTGTATATGAGGGATATGCCCTTAACTGCAGGTTTGGGAATGTTGTAGAATTTCATGATTGGATCCAATATGGAAGGTTCAGACTTCAGTTGAATTTTGGAGAGGAGTGAACGTGTCCTTAGGTATGGGAAAATGGAGTTGGGCGGCAAATCAAAGGACTTTTGAAAGTCATAGAAGGACTGTATGCCAGAGCTTGAGAGAATGTAGTTTAGGTTGCTTAGACCTTTGGTAGACCAGAGTAAAGATGGGGAGGTCCGGGGATAGCAGTTCCAGAGCTGAGAGAGGACGGTGGGTGAGTATAGACTGTGGTATTCCTTTCATAGACTTAGTCGTGGCTAACCAGACCCTTGTTGCTGAATTACTTCTGCTTTATTAACTACAATAAAACCTTTGATTGTGTGGATCTCAACAAGATGTGGCAAATACTGAAAGAAATGTGAATACCCGACCACCTCATCTGTCTTCTGAAAAACTTGTATGTAAGTGAAGAAGCAACAGTTAGAATAGGACATGGAATAATTGACTGGTTCAAAATTGAGAAAGGAGTGCAGCAAGGGTATAAATTGTCACCCTACTTATTTAACCTCTATACAGAGTACATCATGTGAAATGCCAGGATCAACAAATCACAAACCAGAATTAGGATTGTAGGAGAAATATTAACAACCTGAGATATGCAGACGATACCACTATAATGGCAGAAAGTGAAGAAGAACTAAAGAGTCTCTTATTGAAGGTGAAAGAGGAGAGTGCAAAAGCTGGCCTGAAATTGAACATTAAAAAGGAAGGAAAGTCCACTTTTTTTTTTTAAAAGGCATTATGTGCTAGTATTCATTGCATACTAGCACATTATGTGACACCTACAAAAGAAACCCTTGTCTTCCCCGCTGGAGGCCGCATCCATTTTCACCCGTTTTCCCTATAGATCTGCAGACTCCGGCTGTGCTACTGGTCAGAGCTGCGTGACGTCACTCATGCGTGCATGAGTGTAAGGGTACTAGGAAACCAGACCACATGGGGATGCAGGTAAAATAAAGCATTTATTGGAACAAACAAAAATAAATGCACAGCCAGAGTGAGGAAGTGAGAGCAGGAACAAGCCAGGGTCAAGTCCAGAAGCGGGTAGTCATCCAAGAAGAGGTCTGGAGGATGCGAGATTGTCTGCCGATGCGGGGTCGAGAGCCAGGAGAGTCGTCAGCCAAGCCAGGTTATGCACGGAGGAACACGGAGAACAGAAGACTGCTAGCAGAGATGCACCTTGGAGCACAAACGCAAGGGCAGGGACTGCAACCCAACAGGTGATAGATATAGTCAGGTGTGCAGCATCATCATTGTGCGACACCCAGGCAGCAGGCAAGTGATGATGCAATCAGAGTTTATAAGAGGCAACAGTCTGCACATGTCCAATATGGCTGCCAACAGGAGGGCAATATAAGACCTTGACAGGGAGCTGCTGGTCACGGCGCAGGGCTCTGAAGAAACGTTACGGGCGGCCGTTCCTTCAGAGCGTAGGCGCCAATGATGTCATTGACTCGGTATACAGTAAATATCTCCTAAACGGTGCAAGTTTAGGTGATATTTTCAGTACCTATAGGTAAGCCTTATTATAGGCTTACCTATAGGTAAGCCTTATTATAGGCTTACCTATAAGTACAAACAAATATACAGAAGTTTACAACCACTTTGGGAAAACTAAGATCATGGCAACCAGACCCATCACTCCTTGGCAAATTGAAGGAGAAGAGATGGAAACTGACAAATTTTATCTTCCAAGGCTCCAAGATCACGGCAGACAGTGACTTTAGCTATAGAATTAAGAGACACTTGCTTCTTGGGAGGAAAGCAATGGCAAACCTAGACAACAATATAAAAAGCAGATACCTCACCCTACCGTCAAAGTGCCCTATAGTTAGCTATGGTATTCCCAGTAGTAATCTATGGCTGTAAAAGTTGGACCATAAGGAAGGCTGATTGCCAATGAATTAATGCTTTTGAACTATGGTGTTGGAGAAGACTCTTGAAAGTCTCTTAAATGTCAAGAAGATCAAACCAGTCAATCCTGAAGGAAATCAACCCTAAATATTCACTGGAAGGACAGGTCCTGAAGCTGAAACTTGAACAATTTGGCCACCTAATGGGAAAAGAGAACTCATTGGAAAAGACCCTGATGCTGGGAAACATGGAAGGAAAAAGGAGAAGAGGATGACATAAAACAAGATAGATAGAGAACATCATTGAAACCATGAACATGAAGTTAAGCAAGCTCCAGGAGGCAGTGGAGGACAGAAAAGCATGGCGCGCTATGGTTAATGAGGTCACCAAGGGTCGGACACGACTAAATGACTGAACAACAACACAGCTTGTCACCATGAGCAACTGCACCATTACTGGCTTCCAAAACACTGGTGTAGAAATCACTCTTGTACACCCTGAGTTGGACAAAAAGAACATCATCCAGAAGTTGTTTACTCTTACTAGTGTTGAAAGTTGAGGGTTTTCATTGATTTGGCAGGAAGCAGAATGATAGAGGTTGGAGTCCCAGACAAGATTCTCACACTTGTGCTGCTAGATACAGATCTGGGGACTCTGATGACAGATAAGATTCACACAATGGACCTTCTGGACATACCAAGGTACAATGTAAAGATGTAGGTGTGACATCAGGGCAGCCTGGGAATGTAGGGTGGAGGTTAATAGTTCTCATAGGAAAAGATAGAGTAATTGGTCAATGAGACCTTGAAACAAATGCTAAGGACTCTTGTCTTGTGGAGATACAGAAAAGGGTTTGAGAAAAATATTTTCATCACCTGCTGTTTGCCTATAGAGAGGTGCCCCAGAAGTCCTCAGGTCTTCTGCCATTTAAACTCATGTACAGAAGGTGAGTGAGAGGACCCATAGACCATATCCAAGAGACTTGAAAGAGCAAAATTGCTGGCCCCAAGGTCCCTGTGGGGGATTATGTGCTAATGTTTCAGGACAAAATGGAGACACTGGTTATCCCAACCAGTGTCTGAACCAGTGCAGAAGAACATGACACAGGTTCAGATCAAGCAAAAATGCTGGCACAACTGCAATGCCAGAGATTAGGTGTATAACTTGAGGAAGAAGGTGTATGTCCAACTCCCTATGTGGCAGAACAAACTTTAAGTAGCATGGCATAGGCTATATCCAATCACAAAGAGTCTGAAAGTCATTTATATGATTATTATGATAAGTTTAGAAGATAGAGATACAAGACAAAAATCTTTCCATGTGAACACACACCATGAAAGAACAGCATATATAATGTAAGTTTGCAGCCAGCCCAAACAATAATTTGGATTACTCAGGTTCATGGTGATGCCATCTGGGATAAATAATCAACTTTCAGGGGGCTGTGAATTACCTGCTGAAAGAACTTTGAAGCATTCACAGTCAACGGTCTGACATTGCAGTGTTCAGCCTTACCTGGGAAGAAAACCTTGCACACTTGTCACAAGTCTAGGACAAACATCTAACATTTAAACCCAAAAAGGGTCAGATAGGCATGGCTGAAGTCAGTATTTGGGACACCATGTAGGAGGTGGTACCCTAAAACATGGGACAGGGAAGGTTGATTACATTATAGCTTGGTCTACCCCGCAAACCACAAACATAGATAAAATAAAAGTTAGGCATGCACCAGTTAGATCTATTATGCCCGACTAAAACTGTCCTGCTACTGGCCAATTGTACACAGCTGTAAAATTGCCAGGAATTGCCATGGCTTTGGTGTACCACGTAGATGAATGAGTGCACAGTCATAGCATTGAGAGAAGTGCTGTTACATAGTTGATAAGGTTGAATAAAGACAGTAACCCATCCAGTTTAATCTGCGTAGGTGTGTGTGGGGTGTTCAAGGCACTGTTCATTGTTCAATAGAGCATGTGCACCTGCTGGCACAATTATTTAAATGTACACTGCCTGGCCAAAAAAAAAGTTGCCACCTGGAATTAACTAAGCAACTAACTAAACTAAGCATGCATTAACTATCCTATTGGATAGCTACTGCACATGCCCAAAGAATGAGGTCAGCTGACTACCTGAATATACTGAATGACCAAGTTATACCATCAATGGATTTTTCTCTTCCCTGATGGCACGGGCATATTCCAAGATGACAATGCTAGGATTCATCGGGCTCAAATTGGGAAAGAGTGGTTCAGGGTGGATGAGACATAATTTTCACACATGGATTGGCCACCATAGAGTCCAGAACTTAACCCCATTGAGAATCTTTGGGACGTTCTGGAGAAGGCTTTGCGCAGTGGTCTGACTCTCCCATCATCAGTACAAGATCTTGGTGAAAAATGAATGCAACGCTGGACGGAAATAAATCTTGTGACATTGCAGAAGCTTATCGAAACAATGCCACAGCGAATGCATGCCATAATCAAAGCCAACAAAATATTATAGTGTGTAACCTTTTCTTTTTGGTGGCGACTTTTTTTTTTTTGGCCAGGCAGTGTATTTTACAATGAAACCAGACACAGCATTTTTCAAAGCAATGGCAGCCTAGGTACATGGCTCATAATATGTTTTTGTTTTTTTTTAAGTAATGCTCTGCTTTATTTATATTTTCAATTGTAAAAAAACTGTTAATACAATACCAAATATTAGCATTAGATGGTATTTGTGCAAACATATAGTATTTTACATAGTGCAAGCAGCTCCTTTAGATATAAATAACTTATATTTTAGTTTTACTCGAAGAGGGATAGTTTTTCACGCCATAACTAAGTTTCTTTTTCTCTGACTTGTGCCCTTTGCAAAATTCTAGACCTTAATGTCAATCTAATTGAAGGAGTAATCATACGAGGTCCCAAGAGATAACTAAATTCGGGATCTAATCACATTCACTTCACCTTTGTGTTGCCTCTGGAGCTTTGCATGTGGTCAAGCTAGTTTTCTTCAGAATGAGTCAATTAAGCAGACGAGACACTAGAGAACAGTGCAGAATTTATTTCTGACCCCTTTATACAAGTTCCTAAAGTTACAACCTTCATATTATAGTTTATTTGTTTTAGGACTCATCCTCCGGTTCACCAACACCAATGGACATAAAACAGTCACAGTCAGGGTTTAGATAATGTTTTCCTAAATGTTCAAATGTAGGTCACCAGCATCTTTTGACATTACTGAACTTTAAAAGGTTGGCAGTAATTTGGCCACAAACTCACTAAATTAGCTTTTTTTGAGGTCCTAATGAATATTTCTGGATTGTTAAAGCTAAACTCCACGAATATATTAAATTATCTACTCATTAAAAAATCTGTAAATATATTTGTTTAATACGTTAGGACAGGGGTCTCTAAACTTTTTAAATAAAGGGCCAGTTCATTCTCCTTTAGACTTTATGGAGCTAAACTATGGCCAGTGGGAGTAGAATCTGACCTGGCATGAGTGACCTGGCATGTCCCACCGACATCATTGGTGTCAGTGGGAGGAATAGTACTCCACTGTTGGTATCAGTGGGAAGAATAGAGCCCAATCATTGTAGTTACAGGGAGAAATTGTGCCCCACTGTTGATGGCAAAAGCCCGGAATGTGGCTACAGGGTTGCTGGCTGCAGTTATGAGCAGAGAGTATCTATTACCCTCTCTCACACTGCCCAGACCCAGCACTGAAAGCTTCCCTCCTCGCACAGACCGGAGAGGAGAGAGAAGGAGATCTGCTCCTCCTCCTCTCACCCCCCTCCTCCCGTGGGTGCAGACAGTCCCACCCACATTCTAATCCCTGGCCTCACTAAGGGGATGAGTGGGCAGGAAAGCCCATCAGCCAGGAACTAGATAGTGGAGGCAAGGTGCAGCCTGCCTGAGCCTCCATCCACGAAGTGTCCCCCCTCCCTCCCTTCTCCTGCCAGCCTCTAAGCACACTAATGTAGGGGGGGGCTCTGTGGACTGTAATGTAATGGGGGACTCTGATGTAAGTGGGGGCATTGGTGAGCAGAGACCCCCTTACATCAGGGTTCCCAGAGCACCCCTGACATCAGAGTTACCCTTTACTTTACAATCCAAAGAGGTCCCCCTTAGGGTCCTTTCAAGTGAGCAAACTCCATCGAGCAGAACCGCCTGCTTAGCGGAGGTTATGTTTGCTGATCCCCGCTGAGCAGGTGGATGACAGGTCTGTGTCTCCTCCACTTGTTGAAGGGCGGACCCAGACTGCCCTTCTCTATGGGTCGGTCAGATGTAAACAGACCAATTTTTAGTTTATATCTGGCTGTCATCTGATCAGATTAGCTAGATGAATGGAGATTGGATCCCCATCCATCTGTTTTCAGCAGATCTGATTGGATGCAGGCGGTTGTAGACGAACACATATCTATTTACATCCGCCTCCCCATAGAGAACAAAGGGTGGTCAGATCAGTCTGCCTTTGTAAAAGGGCCCTTATAGTGCAAGTGGAAATTCTGCAGGCTCTGAAGTAACAGGGGCTCTGGGAACCTTTATTAAAGGGGAATGCTGGGAACAATGATGTAAGTGGGGGCTCCGGTTACCAGGGACCCCAATACATCAGAGTTACCCTTTACACAGATTCTTTAGTGTTCCCCCTAACATTGGAGTTCTCACTGTTCTTCCTTAATTCAAAGTCCCCAGAGCCCCCCTTACAGTGTAAGGGAACTCTGCGAGTTCAGATGTAAAGGGGAACTCTGAAATTTCAGATGTAAAGAGGAACTCTGTGGATTCACATATAAATGGAAAACTCTGCGTATTCAGATGTAAAGCGGAACTCTGTGGATTCAGATGTAAAGAGGGAACTTTGTGGACTGTAATGTGGGGGGGGGGGGGTTGCTCTTGTGAATAAATATATACAATTAGAATTGTTATTCATTCACAAAATATATATCTAGTATATACTACAAAAAATAATTTGCTGTGCACTGCTAAAGTCTTCAGGTTTGGCTTGAAGAAAAGGTGGCAACCCTACCCAAGACCGCAGGAAGCGGGCTCGCTGCAGGACCATAATAAAGGGCCCCACAATGGGAGAAGGGGGAAGGGCCTGGGACCAGAGGTCAGGGGGGCCCTTCATAGTTTCTTGCACCAGTGCCTTAAAGGTTCTAGTTATGACTCTGGCTAAAGAGCTTGGTAAATGAGGTAAAACTTCATTTTGTAAGGAATATCCAATCACATACAAGAAAAAAAAAAAAAAAAAAAACTAAATTTTTGCTTGCATATGATTGGATGATAGAAGTCAGAAGGAATTCTGCTCATTTACTAAGCTCTGGCGCAACTGCTCTTGAAGAGTGCATCGGCAATTTGCAAATTGCACAGTCAAATTGCATTTAGTAAATCAACCCCTAAGGGTCAGTTTTAAATGCTGAAGATTCTTCATCCAACAGAGTTCTTTAAGAGAGTTTTGATCAGCTACAAAGGTGATGAGCCATTTTTAAAAACAATTTTACTTATTGACAGTGTCATTTTAAGGACTATTCTGTGTCACTCTTTATGCTGGAAAGTTTTCTGTTCAGGAACTTTCTTTTTGTATCAGAGTATTTGTATTCTTAAAGTGGAACTAAATTAACCTTCCCTTGCTCCTTTGCTGGCCCTGACATCTTCATGTTTGGGATCTTCAACCATCTTGATTGGTTGGGCTGGATTGAGGTAACTCCAATGCATGTGCATGTGAGTTCATTCATTCCAGCACCGAGGTGGGCTGAGAATGTACATTGAGCTGCACATACACAGCTCAATGCATTTTCCAAAGACGATTGCAAACAGGCAGGTAAAGTGGATCTCCCCAACCCCCCCCCCCCCCTTTTTTTTAATCCCTGCTTACCTTATGGAAAAATTCTCCACAGTTCACGTACTTACCCACCCAGTTCAGCATTTGCCATGCCAAAATGCTCTTCTCAGCAGCCACCATTTTTGTGCATGTTGTCATCGGGAAGGCCACTGGCTCCTCGGGGTTCAGTCTGTGAGCCTCTCGATGATGTCCTGCTAGGCTCACCCCCCTCCTCCTCTGGGAATGAAACACTAAGGCCTGTCACATATATGTAGGTCACATATCCCAGCAGGCACAGTGGGCACAGTACACATCATTTTCCTAGGTGAATGACACGTATTGGAGATGGAACTCACCCCTTTTTCAGAGAAAAAGGCAAATATTTAGAAGGTTAAGTGGAGGAGGGGTGGACGGAAAGGACTTTCAGTCTGAGGTTGAAGATCAGTGTTAATTGTAGAAGACTCACATTTTTTTCCTTTAGTTCCACTTTAACCACAAGTTAGTAAACAATATCCTAATTAGATTGCTACAAAGTCTATTTATAAGAGCCCATTCACACTAGCACGACTTGTGAGGCGACTTGTGTCGCCCCAGGTCGCTTGACATAACAAAAGCAATGTTAATCAATCAGTGCCATCTTAATTGGCATTACTGAAGTCGCTCTGACTTCAGAAAAGGGTCCTGTACTACTTTGAGGCGACCTGTGATCCGACTGTCCCATATACTTCAATGGGAGTCGCCTCCTTATCTTAATTAAAGCGACTTGTTATCAGACTTTCCAGGAAGAAGAAAGAGATTAGCCAGGCATTCCCCACTGACAAAGTCACCTGTCTCATCAAAGTAGTGCACAAGTCTCTTCCAAGTCTCTTCCAAGTCAAGTCTCTTCAAAGTCACGGGGCGACTTTCTGGTCGCGGTAGTGTGAACCGGCTCTAAAAGAGGGCACACATCGCTTTCAGCTCTCTGCTATACAATGCAAAGTTACTTGCCGCAATTTACAGCCCATTTATAAAATGAAGGATGCAGTGTTGACGTCACCTACCTGCCTGTGGAACTTGAGATGACGAGGGTTGCGTCTTTTACGATTCCCGTCCAAGAAGCCCTGGTTGTGGAGACAGGGACTGCTTGGACAGTGGAAGGTTGCAGGGGCCAGGAAGCTGGAGTAGTGAACTGGAGCTTGGAAACACAGCAGTCCTTCAAGTGCCAATGTGGAGGCTGGTCATGTTCAGCAGCAGCCAAGCAAACAGGTGCAGGGTCAGGATCAAGTTCAAGGTCAAGAACACGCAGGAGTCGGTAATGTGCCGGCAGCGAGGTACCAAGTCATGAACAGAATCATGGTCAGAAGTCCAAGCTGAGGTAGGTAACACAAGCGAGCAGCAGACATAACAGGCAGGGATGATCCAAGAGAGGTGTCAGGAATAGACGTGTCCGGGACAAGGTAAGCAAACTTTCAGGAACTAGGAATACAGGAACCAGAGCTGAAGACAGACCAGCACTGAGGTCAGGCAGACTCTGGGCTTAAATAAGCTGCTGGGGCCAAGACCTGAGAGTGTGCACACATGTATGCGCCCAGGGCTTTTTTTTCTCAGAAAATAGGTGCAGGAACTCAACTATGACCCTCCCCCCAATAATCCCCCCTCCAAACCGCATTACACAGTGGGTGTGGTCAAATTTCACTAACAATGGGAGGGTCTTAACCGCTTGCCGACTGCGCACAGTATATTTACTGCGGCAGTCGGCCCCGGCCAGGCAGAGTGACGTAGGTCTACGTCGCTCGCCTGTCACTCCTTCCAGAGCCAATAGCGGGCGGGCGCGCGCCCGCTGAGGCGCGCGCCCGCCTCGGCTCGTTCACGGAGGAGTGCGGGAGTGTGACTGGCGGACCCGATGTCCGCCGGTCACACTACAATCGCCGGTACAGCGGGAGAAAGACAGAGCGGCTTATGTAAACAAGCCGCCTGTCAGTTCTCCCTGTGTAAAAGTGAAGATCAAACAGTTCTACTATGTAGAACTGTTGATCTTTGTTTTTACACTAGTAGACCTGTCCCTGCACAGTTAGAACCACGCCCCTAGGACACACTTAACCCCTCCCTGTCCAATACTGTTAACCCCTTCCCTGCCAGTGTCATTTTTGCAGTAACAGTGCATATATATAGCACTGATTACTGCAGTAATGTCACTGGTACCCCCAAAAGTGTCAAAAATGTCAGTCAAGGGTCCGATCTGTCCGCCGCAATGTCGCAGTACCGCAAAAAAAATCGCAGATCGCCGCCATTACTCGTTAAAAAAAAAAACACCAAAAATGACAAAAATCTTTCCCTTTGTTAGTAAACGCGATAACTTTTGCGCAAACCAATCAAAATACGCTTTTTGCGATTTTTTTTACCAAACATAGGTAGCGTAAAACAAATTGGCCGAAAATTTTAAAAAATTTTGATTTTTACATTTTTTTTGGGGGGAATTTCATATAAAAAAAAGTAAAAATATTGTTGTTTTTGCAAAAATTACGCTCTTTTTTTGTTTATAGCGCGTGATCAAAAAATCGCACAGGTGATCAAATACCACCAAAAGAAAGCTCTGTTTGTGGGAAAAAAAGGACGTGAAATTCGTTTAGGTACAGCGTCGCACGACCGGGCGATTGTCCGTTAAAGTCACGCAGTAAAAAATCGCAAAATAACCCCTGGTCTTTTAGCAGGAAAATCCTCCGGTGGTAAAGTGGTTAAAGGGGCATTAAATATCAGGAGTGCATTATGTACAGAGTGTGGGGGAGGGGGGTTTTACACACAAAGTGCAGAGTGCTAGGTGTCTTACGTACAGAGTTCAGGGGTGTGCTGCATACAGAGTGCAAAGTTCAGCCTTCTTTCACAGCTGCTTACCACTGCATCCCCCATCCAAATCTCACTTTCACCCTTTATCTCTTTGCATGCGACTCCACTGCCCCCATTTTCTCTACCCCCCACCCCTTTAACCTCCCTGGCGGTATGATTCTTTCGGATCTTAAGTGCTAAAAGCGGTACCATTATTTTGCATGTAATTCTTGAGAATGAGCAGCCCAAACCAACTATTTACATATTTTTTTTTTTTTTACTGTGCGTTCTTCTTTATAACATCTGGGGTATGATAAAGTTTGAAACACAAAATCATAAATTTTAATATAATAAAAAACTATAAATAAGTTAAAGTATGTATGTATGTATGTATACATATATATATATATATATATATATATATATACAGTGGGTACGGAAAGACCCCCTTAAATTTTTGTTATATTGCAGCCATTTGCTAAAATCATTTAGGTTCATTCTTCTTCCTCATGAATGTACACATAGCACCCCATACTGACAGAAAAACACAGAATTGTTGACATTGTTGCAGATTTATTAAAAAAGAAAAACTGAAATATCACATGGTCCTAAGTATTCAGACCCTTTGCTGTGACACTCATATATTTAACTCCGGTGCTTTCCATTTCTGCTGATCATCCTTGAGATGGTTCTACACCTTCATTTGAGTCCAGCTGTGTTTGATTATACTGATTGGACTTTATTAGGAAAGCCACACACCTGTCTATATAAGACCTTCCAGATCACAATGCATGTCAGAGCAAATGAGAATCATGAGGTCAAAGGAACTGCCTGAAGAGCTCAGAGACAGAATTGTGGCAAGGCACAGATCTGGCCAAGGTTACAAAAAGATTTCTGCTGCACTTAAGGTTCCTAAGAGCACAGTGGCCTCCATAATCCTCAAATGGAAGACGTTTGGGATGACCAGAACCCTTCCTAGAGCTGGCCGTCCGGCCAAACTGAGCTATCGGGGGAGAAGAGCCTTGGTGAGAGAGGTAAAGAAGAACCCAAAGATCACTGTGGCTGAGCTCCAGAGATGCAGTCAGGAGATGGGAGAAAGTTGTAGAAAGTCAACCATCACTGCAGCCCTCCACCAGTCGGGGCTTCATGGCAGAGTGGCCCGACGGAAGCCTCTCCTCAGTGTAAGACACATGAAAGCCCGCATGGAGTTTGCTAAAAAACACCTGAAGGACTCCAAGATGGTGATAAATAAGATTCTCTGGTCTGATGAGACCAAAATAGAACTTTTTGGCCTTAATTCTAAGCGGTATGTGTGGAGAAAACCAGGCACTGCTCATCACCTGTGCAATACAGTCCCAACAGTGAAGCATGGTGGTGGCAGCATCATGCTGTGGGGGTGTTTTTCAGCTGCAGGGACAGGACGACTGGTTGCAATAGAGGGAAAGATGAATGCGGCCAAGTACAGGGATATCCTGGACAAAAACCTTCTCCAGAGTGCTCTGGACCTCAGACTGGGCCGAAGGTTTACCTTCCAACAAGACAATGACCCTAAGCACACAGCTAAAATAACGAAGGAGTGGCTTCACAACAACTCCGTGACTGTTCTTGAATGGCCCAGCCAGAGCCCTGACTTAAACCCAATTGAGCATCTCTGGAGAGACCTAAAAATGGCTGTCCACCAACGTTTACCATCCAACCTGACAGAACTGAAGAGGATCTGCAAGGAGTAATGGCAGAGGATCCCCAAATCCAGGTGTGAAAGACTTGTTGCATCTTTCCCAAAAAGACTCCTGGCTGTATTAGATCAAAAGGGGGCTTCTACTAAATACTGAGCAAAGGGTCTGAATACTTAGGACCATGTGATATTTCAGTTTTTCTTTTTTAATAAATCTGCACCAATGTCAACAATTCTGTGTTTTTCTGTCAGTATGGGGTGCTATGTGTACATTCATGAGGAAGAAGAATGAACTTAAATGATTTTAGCAAATGGCTGCAATATAACAAAGAGTGAAAAATCTAAGGGGGTCTGAATACTTTCCGTACCCACTGTATATATACTATATATATATATATACATAAAAAGTACAGAAAAACAGCTGGAAAGGGGACTGGGGGGCAATGTAATGTGAATTTATTTTATTTTGAATGTTATCAGTGTGTTTGGTGTGTTTTACATTTGAATTTTCCACCCCCCTGCGAACGCCACGTCGCAGGAGACGGAGGCCAGGGCATGGAGACGATCGGGAGGAAGATCCGCCGCCGCATACCGCTCTCATACATCGCTGGATCCCGGTGACAAGGTAAGTAACCTCTTTTACAGGATCCAGCGATGCTTCTGGCGGTACCCCAGAGTGTGGCTTGGGGTTACCGCTTTTGGCTCTGAAATGTAAGCCCCAGCCACGCTCGGGAATACCGCTAAGAAGGTTAAAAGCTCCACCATCTTCCACATTTCTTACTTTTGTTGCTGTATTAAACTGAAGCACCCAGCCGGTGTTAGAACCTCCCCTCACACTGTAGGTGGCTCGTCTCTCTCACCCGTAGGGTGATCATTTAGTGGGTCCGCATCCACACTTCACCCCAGGCACCTGCAATCTCCCTTGTCCCCATCCTGAACTCAGTGAGAGCCACTCAGGAGATCATATCTGTGGGGAGCCATTGGGAAACAAGCTGTCACTTGTTAACACAGAAGCTGGACTTTTTGTGTTTACAAGTGATAGTGGTGAGCAGGGTGCAGGGGGCCTGAGCCAGAGGTGGTGGAACTGAGTTCCACCAAGTTCCAGCTGAAAAAAAATCCCTGTATGCGCCAATGTGCTCAGGAAAGATGCGGATCTTGACAGTTGAGCCTGTGCTGTGCCATAGAGTCCTCTCTGTATAATGTATCATGCACATTGTGATTGGAGGAAAGACTGGTCCAATGGATTTGACAGGACACATGACCAAGCTTTTCTCCTTTTTTCTTTTTTGCCATCCATTTTAGTTGCAATGCCCTTACTTTAGACTCCCAAAGAAAGCGGAGTGCAATTAAAATGAATGAAACCTGTAGTTTATAAATCTGTGTTCTTTATAAATATTCATGTCATATTCCCTTCCATAACCATATCCATACATCTACAGGCAGCAACTAAAACACTATTAGTCTTTGCTCGCAGTGATGGCTGAGCCAATTTGAATTCCATCAAAGGATATTCTCCTCTGACCATTACTCATGTACTGCAAATTGTCTCCATTTGCAGGGAAACTTGAATTAATCATTGATTACAGCAAATTTGGGTGACCTAATTATAACTTCAGAGCTAATGATGTTAGCGGGAAAAATAGAGCAATTACCAAGAAAATGTGTTTTAATTTGACACATGCAATTTACTTACACCACACCTGCCATTTTTCAGGCAAAATGATAAGTGCAGTCAGATTTTCTTCCTAAGCGAATTATCGAACGTTGCTGTGATTTATGTTACTTTTTTTAAATACAATAATTAAAATCTGTAAAGTGAAATGAAACAAACGATGCAGATAAAGAATGGATGTTTTCGTTGCTTCACACTTCAGGGGAGCCATGAACCAATATCCTCTTATCGAGCTTTAAATGATTCTGCCTATTTGTCGAAAAATGCCTTTAAGAAATTTTTACAGTTGCCAGGTAATAGGGATCATTTATCAGTCTGGAAACACCTGATCTCATGTAGAGAAGCTGCGTCCACGGCAGGAATTTAGGTGCAGGTCTTTTGAAGCCTGGATTGGTGGTTTAAGGAATTTCCATGAGTGGAGTAATTGGAGTATGCTCTTCAAGGCATAGGGCTAGACAGGGTTGAATTTCGAAGGCAAGCCAATTGTACAGTAAGTAGGAGTTTTATGCTGCCCCAGCTGGGAGGGTTTGTGCTAATATGTTTTCTATTTCTTTCTTGGGTCTGACCCACTGGTCCTGTACTGCAATGTTTCTCAACTCCAGTCCTCAAGTACCCCCAACAAGTCATGTTTTCAGGCTCTCCATTTTTTTGCACAGGTGATTTGATCAGTTTTACTGCCTTAGTAATTACCACAGGCGTTTCATCTGAGGGAAATCCTGAAAACATGACCTGTTGGGGGTACATGAGGACTGGAGTTTAGAAAAATTGCTGTACTGTATAAAATAGAACAGGGGTTCAATTCAGGTGATGAGTGAGCAGATGCGCATATTTCCTGATATGCACAGTTGTATAAAGTACTCAAAACCCATACTTGAGTAAAAGTACAAGTGCTCGATCAAAAAGTGACTTGAGTAGAAGTACTAAAGTATTCAACATTTTTTGTACTTAAGTATTGCAAGTAGTTTTTTAAAAATTTTTGCTACTCAAGTACTGAAAGTAAAAGTACAAGTACTGTGTTATGTAGTTATTAAAGAAAGAAGTCAAAAGTTTGAACATCATATTGTTTTTTATTATTTCAAATGCAGCTTTTATTTATACATACAGTAGCATTTATTTTCGTATGCGCTGATAATACACATGTTTTGAGCTTCATGAAACCTGCCATCTACTGTTCTGGCAGTGGTAATTTTTATAATAGTAACGAGTAACTATGCAGCACAAAAAAAAAAAAAAAATATCGGAGTAGAAGTATTGAAATCATTGAAAAAATGTAGTGAAGTAAAAGTGGAAGTAGGAGAAAAAAATTCTACTCTAGGAAATTACAGATACCGCCTTTCGGGAATTAAAGAGGAAGTAAAGTCCAAAAAAAAATCAGAGAAAAAAAAAGCCCTGTAAAGAGAAAGGCATAATGAGCTAGTATGCATCGCATACTAGCTCATTATGTAGTACTTACCTTAAAACGAAGCCCCCGCCGTGCCGCCACCTCAGCGACAGGACGGCGACATGTCCTGCCGTCCCACTTCCGGGTTCGCGTCCTCCGGCCATCTGATTGGCCGGAGGCGCGATTACATCACTCCCGCGCATGCGCGCGGGAGCCGCCGTTCACGGCACTGAGCTCTGAAGGAACGGCACGGGTGGCCGTTCCCTCAGAGCGCCTGCGCCGATGACGTCATCGGCAGTTTGCGCTGTAAATATCTCCTAAACGGTGCAAGTTTGGGAGATATTTATAGCACCTATAGGTAAGCCTTAATATAGGCTTACCTATAGGTAAAAGTTATACAAGAGGGTTTACAACCTCTTTAAGTACAGTAGTGAAGTAGTTCTACTTAGTTACTATACATCTCTGCTGATATGTCACTCTTACCGGGGTCTGTCCACACAGCCTTCTGCCGAAACCAGAGCACCTATGGACAGGGCTGTTTTTCAATGGCAACGCCCGGTAACACAGTTCCAGGCACCTCCAGTACTGAATGTATGCAATGGTAAGGGGTAGTGGGGTGTGCTGAAGGGTCCAATGATTTCAGCTGCTAGGGAAACAATTTTTGCTGGGGGGTCTATTGTTGCTGGAAAGGATCTACTGTTGAGGGAGAGGTTTATTGTTTCTGGCTGCTGGAGGGTCTATTGATGCTGGCTGCTGGGGGAATATATTGTTGTTTGAGGATCGATTGTTGATGGAGGAATTTATTGTTGCTGGGGGGGGGGGGGGCGTCTTATGTTGCTGGTGGCCAATTGATTTTGGACTCTTTCTGGAATTTGATCATTTGACCCTGAGTGTTCAGCTGCTGTTCTTTCAAGGGATTGTTTTACACTGATCTAATTTTTTAATATGGTGGTCAATTATTGCTGGGTGTGATCTACTGTTGAGGAGGGGTCCTACTTTTGCTGGCTGCTGGAGGATCTAATATTGCTGGTTGCTGGAAGATCTATTGTTGCTGGTGGGGTCTGTTGTTCCTGGGGTGGGTCTGTTGTTGCGAAGCGGTATTTTGTTGCAAGTGGTTTATGGTTGCTGGGGGTATTTGTTATTGTTGAGGGTGTCTGTTAAAGTGGGGGAACTATTTTTGGTTGGGGGGGGGGGGGCTATTGTTGCTGGTTGCATGGGATCCCTTTTACTGCTTTTCTCATTATAATAACCATATTCCATACCGAGTACTTAGCACCACAAAATGATACTTGGTTCTGTTTTCTCTAAACAAGGTGGTACTGGGAGGTGAGTATGGGGTGGAAACAAGGGGCGGTGCTTGGAGGTGAGTAGGGGGCGGAGACAAGAGTTGGCTTGGAAGAGAGGAGTTTATGCACTTATTCTCTGAGAAAAAAAGCCCTGCCTATGGATAAAGAGCCTCAACAGAGAACAGGACCACTGAGAGCTACAAAACGCCCGAAGACACCAATGCTTGAATTCTGCCATAATGGACTCTATCCTGTGCAGGTATGCTGGGGCAGCTATCAAGCCTAAGTTAGGGACTAGGGATGTTAGGAAAAGACTACTACTAATGTTATCTGGAACAACCAAGTCTTTCAGTAAAGCTTTTGAAACTTTGCCCTTGCCTGGTCTGAAGTTATTCAAAGGGTGTAATGCAAGTAACAACACACAGTGGGGTATGAAGACAGCAGTATAAGAGTTAATACAGTGTGAACATTATGGGGTTGTCTAATGAGTAATCGCGGGGTGGTTATGCGGGTACCCAATAATATAACGTCCTAGTTATGAAGCAATAATAATGTTACCAGGAATCATGGACTTTATAGGCACAAAAACACAAATATATGAAAAATTATAAATATATGAAAAATGGCAACCCAACTTTATTGATACACCATTAAAACAGCGCACTTAATAAGGCAAGATATCTATTAATTTCAGTTTCTAAGCCTTTGGGCTCTATATAGTGTATCCTTTAATCAATAGCTCAGCTGGACATGTTTTGGGTAAAGCCATATCTTCAGGATCTTACTTTGGTGCTGAGTTACATAAAATCACTATAGATATATACATATTGTCTCCTTCCTTTATACATATAAGTCCTACTAGGATTACTATGATGCGATAATTAAGTTGATGACATATCTTTATTGGTGAATGATAGCCCGTATATACCGTGACAATGGTTTTCTAGCCACGGATGCATCTGATCATTCAGTAAGTGTAATGAGATATGATGTGATATTTTTACAGATTCAAAATATCTTGTATACTAATGTCAAAATATTTGTACGCGACTCAGCACCCAAGGAATCTCCTGAAAAAGCTGCTTTCTGCGAAACATGTTGAGCTGAGCTATTAATTGAAGGATATACTATTCGGAGCAGGAAGGTTTAGAAACTGGAATTAATAGATATCTTGCCTTATTGAGGGGGCTTTTTAGACCTTTTCACTGAGTTCAGTGTTTGAATGATGTATCAATAAAGTTGGTGTGTAATCTTTCATACATTTGTGGTTTTGTTCCTATAAAGTCTATGATTCCTGGTAACCTTATTATTAATACAGTGTGAATACACAAGTGGTTATTAAGGGTAGCAAAGGTTTCTCTAGCATTCTGTCATATGTGTGTACATGTGCCAGGTAGGGTAGCCTTTTGAAGGAGGAGTTGTTGTCGGCACTCTCTCCATGAGCAATCCGTTTCCCACAGCAGATTAGCACTGCAGAGGTCCTCAGCCTGTGCACAGGTATGGAAGAGAAAGAGTTAAGTAAGTCCACGCTGGGTGCACAGTGGGACCCCATTCCGTTACAGGGAGTGAGGTAGTGGAGATATGCTGGACAGGTGGAGAGGGCATTGGCCCTGTGAGTCCCTCCTAAATGCAACAATGACCGTGGTGGTGCATACTAACATCAAGAAAGTTAACTAAACTTCAAGCTGGATGTACAAGTAAGGCCCCGTTCACATACAGGCGACGCTACTTCCAGGGGCGACCTCCGAGGTCGCGGTGCGAGCAGCGCGCCACGACCTCGGAGCGGCCGGCACGGACTTCATAACATTGAAGTCTATGGCGGTCGCCTCCTGGTCGCCCCAAAGAAGCTCCGGACCCTTTTTCTAAGTCGGAGCGACTTGTGTCGCTCCTATTAGAACGGGTCCGCAGCTTCCCTATGGAAGGCGACCTACGGAGACCTGTGAGGCGACCAGGTCGCCTCACAGGTCGCCTTAGTGTGAACGGGGACTTAAGGTAACCCATGTCTGAGGCAGTGCCCTGTTCAAAGGCCCACCCCAGGGTAAGCCTCCCATGTGACCCACACTTGGCATCCAATGAGGAGAGAAACATTGAGGACATGACTACCACCTGCCTACTACCTCCCTACACACAAATCAAAGAACTCATCAGGGACTGGTAGGAATAGGGGTTGTTATACCAAAACTGGTGGGTGCAAAATCTGGTGCAGCTCAGCTTTCAGTTTTTTTTTTTGTCAAAACTTAACTGAATAAGCTGAAGTTAGAAGCTGGTTGGCTACCATGCACAGCTGCACCAGATTTTGCACTCTCCACTTTTAGTAAATCAACCCCATAGGCTCTTACAGAGCTGCTAAAGGAATGAATTGGGGCCCATCAATAATATGAATTATTTTGGATGATTATGATTTTGTAATCTTACCCTTTACTGGCTTCCAATCAAAAATCTGTGCTTTATCTCCGCTGCTCAATGTCCCATGCTAAGGGAAAGTTGTTTAACCACTTAAGCCCCGGAAGATAGATTTTACCCCCTTCCTGACCAGGGCCTATTTTGCGATTCGGCACTGCGTGACTTTAACGGATAATTGCATGGTCGTGCGATGCTGTACCTAAACGAATTTGACGTCCTTTTTTTCCCACAAACAGAGCTTTCTTTTGGTGGTATTTGATCACCTGTGCGATTTTTTGATCATGCGCTATAAACAAAAAAATAGCGTCAATTTTGCAAAAATAACAATATTTTTCAAATTTTTTTATATGAAATTCCCCAAAAAAAAATGTAAAAATCAAAATTTTTTAACATTTTTGGCCAATTTGTTTTATGCTACATATGTTTGGTAAAAAAAATCGCAAAAAGCGTGGCTTGAGCTGTAGAAACAGTGATCAACGGTTCTACATAGTAGAACCGTGTGATCACTGTTTCTACACAGGGGAGAATGACAGGCGGTTTGTTTACACTAGCCGCCTGACTTTCTCCCTCTGCAGCGACGATCACAGAGTGACCGGCGGACATCAGGTCCGCCGGTCACACGCGCGGGGGGGGTCTGTGACCACGCGGGAGCGGGCCTCCGGCGGCGCGCGCTCGCTCCCTAGACCCTCACAGGCTAGCGACGTATCCCTACGTCACTCTGCCTGTGAGGGGCTGACTGCCGACGTAAATAGTCGTGCGGCAGTCGGCAAGTGGTTAAAGTTACTCCTTTGGCAGCGATCAGTTGACACTGTGCATTGGCTGTCATTGCCACCATGGTCAAGCAAGAAAATGCTGTTTCAGGGCTTGAAGGTCCGCTTAAATTCCAAAATAAATAAAAGGGCTACTGTCACATGTATGGTCAGCATTCCTCCTCTAACGCTTTACAATAGCCCAGGTGTTTTCATCAGTCTCCTGGCTCACTCTTGCAGTGCACTGTTCATGCCTCAAGCTTGGGACCTTTTGTCTCATCTCTCAGACCCCTACACAGTACTGCTGTGCTCACATAAAAAACTCTGCACCCCTATTTCTCTCGCAACTCCCTGTTGCAGCGGCCCATGCTCTGAACTCTGGGCAGGGGACCTCCTGTCTCCCACACGGCGCTCTGAATCGTGGCTTTGCCCTTGATTTCAACAGCTGTGCACACCTGCACATTCAGCCAGCTGGTCTTTGGTAAGACTTGTACACGGGGTTAGAGACTTCTACCCTCCCAAGACTCTTTAAAGTCTCTGGACTCCAGAAAGTAAACACATAGGGGTTGATTAACTAAAGGCAAATAGACTAAGGAAAACTTCACTTTGAAAAGAATACCCAATCATGTGCAAGGGATAAAAAAAAGACAGCATTTTAGCTTGCACATGATTGGATGATGGAAGTCAGCAGAGCTTCTGCTCATTTACTTAGTTCTGGAGCAACTGCTCTTGCAGAGTGCAACTGCAATTTGCAAAGTGCACAGCCTGTTTACTTTTAGTAAATCAAACCCCTAATCTGGGGGTTATGAAACTCAGAGAAAACAGAAAAAAAACTATTTTCTTTGCTAATAACCAATATTCTGGAGCCCCTCAGTCTGCATCTGCGAGAGAACACACAGTCTCATATATATATATATATATATATATATATATATATATATATATATATATATATATATATATATATATATACTATATTGTCAAAAGCATTGGGACGCCTGCCTTTACACGCACGTGAACTTTAAAGGCATCCCAGTCTTGGTCTGTAGGATTCATTATTGAGTTGGCCCACCCTTTGCAGCTATAACAGCTTCAACTCTTCTGGGAAGGCTGTCCACAAGGTTTAGGAGTGTGTCTTTTGGAATTTCTGACCAATCTTCCAGAACCTGCGGACTAAGACTGGGATGCCATTAAAGTTCATGTGCATGTAAAGGCAGGTGTCCCAATACTTTTGACAATATAGTGTGTGTGTGTGTATACACATACAGAGAACGATTTTATTAAAACAATGAATCAAAAATAACAATTCATTACAATTATTTAGGTATGCAAATTACTAATAGAGTTATAGTCATGTTAACTAAAGCATATCAACAATGCTGGCTTGATATACTGTATATGTTTTCTTGATTAGAACTCTATGATCCAGGATTTGTATATAATTTCTGCATCCTAAATAAATGTCCACCTTGAGAAATGAAGCAGCTGGACTGCAAGATGTTGTTTTAATTGCCCGATATTATATTTGTCTTCGTGCCCAATTTGAACTATTTTCTTGTATTGAAAAATATATAAATGAGTAATAGTGGTAAAAAGTAATAGGGTTTTTAGGTGACATAAAATTCAAGACAGAAGTATCTAAAATGTTTAATTTTATTCATATGAAATGTTAAAAACCATAATAAAGGAACATTTTTACATGTTGGTCAAGCAAATATTCCAGTTGTTCTCGACATGTTTCGCTACATATACATAGCTTCTTCAGGAGATATCTAACTCTGGAAATTGCTCATGAAAACTAGTAAAGTAATAAACAAACAATTAATAATTGCGTACACCATATAAGCACATATTTGTATCTCAACATTTATGTATCTGTAAACAAAGGGGCTCACATTATTAGGTCCGCATTGAAGATGCACAATCTTATTTTTGTCAATGAGACATAAAACCAGGTGTAAAGATATGGAACTGAACTGGAGACACTTGAGCTTTGCCCCTTCATGCCGGAAAAGGCTTGGTTGGCAGCTATTGATGTTGAGGCCCTCTACAACTCCATCCCCCACGCATTGGGGGTTCGACTTGTGGAGGGTTTTCTATCTGAGCGAGGGTTGGCTGCTAATTGATACAATGATTTTGTCCTAAAATTGTTGGAATTTATTTTATCCAACAATGTCTTTATGTTTAGCCACTCCCACTACCTCCAGGTGCAGGGGGTTGCTATGGGGATCCGTTGTGCACCCTCATATGCAAACTTGTACCTGGGGAGGGGGGGGGGGGGTTGGGAGCGTGATTTATTTTCCAACGACGATCTATTAAAATACACCAATCAAGTACTGATCTGCCTTTTCTTCATAGACAATGTGTTAATTATATGGATAGGCTCTAGGGAGAATTTAATGGCCTTTTTGGATAAATTGGGGAAAAACAATTTTAACCTCAAATTCACTATGTCATGTCTAAAGAGACTATAGAATTTCTATATGTACAAATATTTTTGAATGCAGTTTTTTGGAAAAACTAAAAGACTTTTTTACCATAGAATAAGAGACCACGTGTCACCTATATCCAAGAAAAAAATGGAGACTCCAATCAGTAGACACATTGGACTGTACCATAATTTTGATTCATTCAAAATGAAATTCTTTGCATTGGAACATATTCGGAGGCAGGAAGAGGTGGGGGGGGGGGGGGCATTGACAAACTGCTGATGCTAATTTCCGTTATCCATGCATGTATATTGTATTGTTTCATTTATCCATTAATATATGAGACATTGACGATAGGATTGAAGAACATTTATGTGATTTGGTTTGTTGTCTTTATGATTTATTTACACAATATTTTTATAATTGATTTCTTTACAATAATTTGTGCATAAGAGTGCCCCATAAAAATGTAAGGGTTCTCAGTGAGTATTGCTATTTCCAATTTATTTTCCTTTTTTTCACTTTATACTTTGACCACTAGATGGCATTTACTTATATAGATTGAAGATATATGTTTTGGGTGAGATGGGTGACCATATGGATGCCTGGGGACCCGAAATGCGAGACCAGGGGTGGTTTTCTTAGCGCTTCTCTTCCTTTCCACCTAGATTTCCATTGGTCAATTGCTGGCAACTCCTTTGCCGCGACTGATGGTGGGAACTTCCATGTTAGCACCAGTGAAGTCACGGCGCTGCGTGATGTCATCATCAGGTGCCATCTTGCACATACGCAGTGGACCATTTACGATGTTCGCACTTCTATTCTGCGTTTTACATGATGGAGGTGAGGGGCAATAAGAGGAGCCCGGAAGCAGCGCTTCTTTAGCTCTGCGGGCATCCTGGAAAAGGCCATTCTGTGCTTTGGAGACAGCTTAGGTAAACATCAATGACAATTTGAATCATATACCCTTTGATATCTACATATGGGGATTGTGTAGTTCATCTGTTGTTTCATCTCCTAGAGGTAGCGAGACCTTTTTGTGTTCCTTACCATCTATGACAATCGGACTATTTCAATATACTTATATCTCCTGTGTCCTGTATCCTGTGTAACCTGTGGTTACCATTAGGATTTGGGTGATTTCTAGGTAAAGCATTTTTGGTCTGTTATGCTTACCTTATATATATATATATATATATATATATATATATATATATATTTTTTTTTTTTTTTATATATCATTTTTGTTAATTAGTGATTTTAAAGGCATACATTTATTTTATATTAAGTGAATTACTGAAAAATTTGAGACCTAATTGAGTCATGCTTATATTTTTATAGGCTGCTTCTGAAATCCTGGGCTCTGTTGTCCTTTATGGTACACTGATATCCACCCATAAACATTCCTATAGCAAAGCTCAAGTGTCTCCAAATCAGTCCTATATCTTTATACCTGGTTTTATGTCTCACTGACAAAAATAAGATTGTGCATCTTCACCGTGAACCTAATAATGTGAGCCCCTTTGTTTACAGATATATCATTTTTGAGATACAAATATGTGCTTATATGATGTATGCAAATACTAATTGTTTGTTTATTACTTTACTAGTTTTCATGAGCAATATCCAGAGTTAGATATGTCCTGAAGAAGCTATGTAAATGTAGCGAAACATGTCGAGAACAACTGGAATATTTGCTTGACCAACATGTAAAAACTTTCCTTTATTATGGTTTTTAACATTTTGTATGAATAAAATTAAATATTTTTACATACTTCTGTCTTGAATTTTATGGCAACTACTCTCTTGTATTATTAACTATGCATATATTACCATATACTAATCGCTCATTTGTTTGTTAAAAACCATGAACTGATCTGTGTAGACAGATAGATAGATAGATAGATAGATATAGATAGATAGATAGATAGATAGATAGATAGATAGATAGATAGATAGATAGATAGATAGATAGATAGATAGATAGATAGATAGATAGATAGATAGATAGATAGATAGATAGATAGATAGATAGATAGATAGATAGATAGATAGATAGATAGATAGATAGATAGATAGATAGATAGATAGATAGATAGATAGATATGGATAATTAATAATTGTAATACCTTTTATTTCTTTTGTCAAATAATTCTATTTTTTAATATCTGTTTTTCCAAGATTTCTATGCAGATGTGGAAGGTTTGGGCACCAGCTCAGGTTGAAAAAGCACTGCTCATCAACTTTGGCAGCCATCCTCGGTGAATGTATTATATGTGAGCTTGCATCCAGGTTCCCCCAAGAATGTTTACAGCTTAAAGGGATTTACAAAAAAAGAAGAAAACAGGACCCCATCCTGTCATAGGAGGACTTTACTGGCATAGATATAAGACCAATTCCACTTATTAAAGTGTAACAAAATATATTTATTGAAAACATTAAAATTATGTCAAATGACTTGAATCAATCATGAACACATTAAATGATGAAAATAACCTCCGTAGGTCAACGCGTTTCACTGTAGGCGTGGCTTCTTCAGGACCCAAACATAAAAGAGGAGGAACTTATGTTAAAAGCACCAGGTGAATAGACCAGGTCATCCTAAATTGCCTCCCGGGTAGACACAGGGGTCAAGGGGTCCTCCCCCTGCAGACTCTATTTATATTGATATGTGAAGAAGCTGTTTGTTTTCCTTTAGGAACCCAATCGCTAATACGTTTCCACCAAGTCAGCTCAAAGGAGTATTTATTTGAGCATAGATATCTTGCCAAGACTTTGTGCTAATATATAGCTGTAGTAGAAAGATGAGGTCTCGCTTTCAGTGGAAATAGCTAGTGGGGGTAGCTAGTGCTGCATAAGACCACCAGCTCAGTAACATATGTTACGTCCTGTGTCTCAAGAGGCAAGACCAATGGTATTGGGTTACTGAGCCAGAGGGTTGTCAGACAATAGTTAGAAAACTAGAAAGGCTCATAGTCAGCCAAAACAGTGTCAAAGGATAATACTATGAACAAAGATTGGGCTGTTGTTAGGGGTAAGCACAACTTTGCTTGACAGTTAGTTTGTTAAAGTGGAACTTTAGTCAGAAAATTAAGTCCTGCTAGATCACTTCAGGTTGGCCCCTTTTCCAGGTATATCTATGGAAAAGTCCTGCAGTACACTGTTTCACCCTGCTCTGCACATGCTCAGTGCTCTCCCATTTTAGGCATTTTTAGGCATGCAAAGTTTGTAGAGGCTGATCTGCTGACAGCCTTAAAGCGGAGTTCCAGCCTAACACACTCACCTGTCCAACGGTCCAGCGATGCGGCCGCCCAAAGCCTCGCTCTTCTCCCTCTCTGCTCCCCGGCGCCGGCATCACTGGTGTGGGCACCCGGCTATGACAGTTTGCGGCTTCACAGCCGGGTACGCACTGCGCATGCGCGAGTTGCGCTACGTGTCGTGATTGCCCGGCAATCTTCTGGGACCTTTGACATGTCCCAGAAGATTGCAGGGAGGGAGGGGGAGAGGAGAACTTCCGCTCAGGAGAACTAGGTCCCCGATCCCCCCCCCCAAAAAAAAATGACATGCCAAATGTGGCATGTCAGGGGGTTAGCACTAACTAAAGCAGAATTAAACCCTCCTGTCCTTAAGCCAAGTAAGCTGCTTCTGCTTAAACTGCAACTGCCATGATGCTGCACATGGGATCAGTTATGACACCCGCCATTTGATGCCTTGACAGTTTGGTTGAGGACACAAGCAAATGTGAAAGTTAGCAATCCCAGCATTCCAGGAATGTGACTGATTTTTGAAACCGTTAAATAATGGGTTTAGTTCTACTTTATGATTTACTGCTGTTTGGGGGCTCTCGGCTTCAGCAAAATGGCAGCCTCCAGCAAGAAGTAAGTTCGGTATTATTATACAGGATTTATATAACGCCAACAGTTTATACAGCGCTTTATAGGGATGGGCTTGATGTTCACGTTGAAATTGGGCGCTGGGTGGGAATTTCGCACACCACACCAAAAAATAGAAAAAAAAAAAAAGACGTCCCCGCCTCTTCACACGCCTCCCGCGTAATGAGCTGTTTGAGCTGTGACAGCTCTGTTATAGGAAAGGGGTGGGGACACTTAGCCCCCTTCTGACGTCACGAGTGCTCCATAATGCACTGTGCTGGTGCAGTAAATAAATTACTGACATGACATCAAAAGGTGCGGTGCTAGCAGGTGATGTAACCGGGTGTCTCCAACCCTTTTTTTCAAAAGAGCTGTCATGGCTCAAACAGCTCATTAGTTGGTAGGCGTGTGAAGAGGCGGGAGCGTCTTTTTTTTTTTCTATTTTTCCGGTGCGGAGGGCAACATGATCCCTGTATCCCGCTACCGGATCATCCGCTCTTGCCGAACCTCTCCTCTGCTACATTGCTATTAGTGATAAGTACCCCACAGGGGAAACCTCTATAACCTTTATACTAAAGCTTACACTATCTAGCTCTGCATACTAAGGACTATTACTACATCTGCATTATCTAAGATTGCTAGCTCTTGAGCCTACTACCACCTGTTCTTGCACTGGGTTGATCTCTCTTGTATGTCCACCTGCTACTCTGTCATCTACTACCATACATGATTGCTAAACCTATCTGCATCCCATCTGCTACTATCTTACTTTCAAGAACATTTCCTTTCAAGTGTCTGTCATCTACCATCTCTACCCAACCTGTCTCTTCAGCCTATCATCACTGTGTTACTATATACATAAGTCACTCTAGGAAACATCTTATTGAGTGTGTGTATTTACTTGCTGAATTGAGATCATCCACACATAATGAGTCATTGAGAGTTGGGAATGGTGTCTCAGCGTTTCTCTACATGACTACTGAAGTGGAATATTTCTGCAGCTGAAAATCCACATCATACGTAAAACGCAGGAGCGTTACAGATTGAACGAACCACAAATGGATTCAGCAGAAATAACCACTCAGATGACACAATTAAAACAGCAAGTAACTGCGTTAATACACGCACTTGCTGAATTAAAAGAAGACAATCAGGCTCTGTCGCAGCAGGTAATTAGACTGACACAACTTACCTTTGCTCAGTCCCCTGAACCCAAAATAAATCCTCCTTTGGTATTTACAGGCGATCGCAAAAAAATTTTGCGAATTTAAAAACGCATGTGAGTTACTTTTCTTGCTAAAACCCCGTACCTACCTTACTGATCACATTAAGGTTTGTACTATTATTTCTTACCTAACAGGCGATCCTCGGGCCTGGGCAGACTCTCTTTTTGAGAAAAACGACCAGCTTCTCAACTCCAATGCCTTGTTCCTAGCAGAACTCACTAGCCTATATGATGATCCCAATAGGCAGAGTACTGCCGATCTTCAATTAAGATCCTTGAAACAAGGTAGGAGACCTGTAGAAGACTTTGTCACAGAATTCAAGAGATGGACCCTTGATTCAGAATGGAATGATGCATCTCTGAAAACCCAATTTAGGCTTGGCCTATCAGAGGCCGTTAAAGACGAGCTCGCCCGAGCGGATCTGCCAAAAACCCTGGATGCATTGATACAACTCAGTATCACCATAGATAGAAGACTACGAGAAAGAAAGGCTGAGAAAATGGGAATGCCATTATCCAGTTCTTCTCGGATTTCGGCCGTTGACCCCGTTCCTATGGAGGTAGGAACCATACGCCCACCTCTATCAACTATGGAAAGAGCCAAAAGACGATCTGGTAATCTCTGCTTGTACTGTGCATCCCCGGATCACAAGATAAACGTCTGTCCCCTAGTCTACAAAAAGAAGGGTGAGTGTTCACATGTCCTCCTAGGGGGATTGACAACTTCAATCACTAACCCTTACCTTTCTGTTTGCTTAACATTACAGTGGGACCAGAACAGGATTACTACTAAGGCCATGATTGACACAGGATCTTGTGGAAATTATATTGACATACGTTTTGCTGCTTTAAATAAAGTTCCTATTATTTCTAAACTTAAACCTGTCTCAGTAAGTCTTATTAACGGTGTTCCTTTATCCTCTGGTCCGATCACTGATCAGACACAGGCACTCCTAGTCACTACTAACGGGTCTCATATGGAGACCACTACCTTCGATCTAATACCTTCACCCCACTTTCCCATTGTGTTGGGACTTCCCTGGTTGCACACACATCAACCAACCATAGATTGGAAGGAACGGACCCTGGCCTTCCTCTCTTGCTATTGCGAGGGTACGTGTAACCTCCCGTCTTTCGGGAAGATCCTGTCTGTGGTGACAGATGAGATTGCACCACTATGTTATCAGGATCTCTCTGAGGTTTTTCTTGAGAAAAATGCTCAAGCACTACCTCCCCATCGAGACTATGATTGTAGCATTGATCTACTCCCAAATAGCAAATTGCCGTTCGGTCATGTTTATCCTCTTTCACAGGATGAACTTTCCCATCTCAAAGACTATTTGGATGAGAATTTGGAAAAAGGTTTTATTAGACCTTCCACTTCTTCCACAGCAGCAGGACTCTTTTTTGTCCGCAATAAGGACTCAAGTCTCAGGCCTATTATCGACTATAGGCAATTGAATGCTATTACAATAAAAGATCGCTATCCTCTACCGCTTATCCCTGAGCTCATTGAGCAGGTGCGTGGAGCTACCTATTTTTCAAAATTGGACCTGAAAGGAGCATACAATCTCATTCGAATCCGTGATGGACACGAGTGGAAGACTGCATTCAGAACCAGATACGGATTGTTCGAATATCTTGTAATGCCATTCGGGCTATGCAACGCCCCTGCAGTTTTTCAACGATTTATAAACGATACTTTCAGAGACTTACTAGATGTCTGTGTTGTGGTATATCTGGACGATATACTTATATATTCACGATCCCTGTCTGAACACATAAGACATGTAAGACTAGTATTATCGAGATTGCTTGCACACAACCTTTATGTAAAACTGAAAAAATGCTTGTTTCATAAAGAAGAGGTACTCTTTCTAGGCTACATCATATCCAAAACAGGAATCGAGATGGACATGAGTAAGATATCCTGCATTCAGGATTGGCCTACACCAACCACACGCAAGGCGCTACAGCGATTCCTTGGATTTTCGAATTTCTACAGGAAGTTCATTAGAAACTTCTCTGCCATTGTGAGACCCCTCACACAGCTCACTAGCATTAAAAAAACATTCAAATGGTCAGATGAAGCAAATAAAGCTTTTCACCTGTTAAAGACAAGGTTTACTTCTGATCCCATATTACGCCATCCAGACCCATCCCTCCAATACATTCTGGAAGTAGATGCGTCAAACATGGCAGTAGGAGCAATACTCTCCCAACGACCAACTCACACTTCACCACTTCATCCAGTCGCCTTTTTTTCGAAATCCCTAAGCAGTCCCGAGATAAATTACCCCGTGGGTGAAAAGGAACTGCTTGCTATAAAATTGGCTCTGGAGAATTGGCGACATCTACTCGAAGGCACCCAATTACCAATACTTATATACACGGACCATAAAAATCTCCAATATCTTCAGACTAACAAAACTCTCTCACACCGACAGGTACGATGGTCACTATTCTTTCTAAGGTTTAACTTCCTAGTGACCTACACACCTGCAGATAAGAACAAAAAGGCGGATGCACTATCACGACTAACTGAAGAAAACTACTTTGAAATCCCTTCCGTTCCTATAATACCTCACAAACGCATTATTGGAGTTGTCCGTTCCTTGAAGGAAGAGGTTTTGCATGGTATAAGTTTGGATTCACCCCCACCACAACTAAATACTGATGCAGAAGGCTTCCTCTACTACAACGACAAACTTTACATACCACCTACCATACGCACCAAGATCTTGGAATTATCGCATGATGTGCCTATGGCAGGACATATGGGTATGACAAAGACTCTTAATCTGATTACCAGGCAATTCTGGTGGCCTGACATGAAAACATCTATACAAAAATTCGTCTCTTCATGCAATGTCTGTGCCAGGTCCAAAATTGACACTAGGAGACCATCCGGTCTACTATGCAGTCTACCAATACCCCAAACTCCATGTGAAGTTGTGTCCTTGGACTTTATAGTGGAATTGCCTCCTTCCAAAGGATTTAATACCATCTTAGTGTCAGTGGACCATCTGACAAAAATGGCACATTTCATTGCTATTCGCAGACTACCTTCGTCCAAACAAACGGCAGAACTCCTGATGAAACATGTCTTTAAGTTACATGGTATCCCAAAAACTCTTCTGTCTGACCGTGGATCACAATTTATTTCCAAGTTCTGGCAAGAACTATGTCACATACTACGGATCGAGCGGAAGCTCACTTCTCCTTACCATCCGCAGACCAACGGACAGACTGAAAGTGTCAACCAATGCATCGAGCAATATTTACGTTGTTACACTTCTTACCAACAGGATGATTGGGTGGATCTTCTCCCTCTGGCAGAATTTGCCTACAACAACGCAACCCACAGTACGACCAAGCAGAGTCCGTTCTACTTGAACTATGGGTTTCATCCCTCTATTCTTCCACCACGCATTCTTCCTTCAAATAACCCAGTAGCTTCAGACTATCTTACCCAAATAAAGGACTCTCTGGGTTTGCTTAATACTACCATTGCACACGCTCATAGTCAACAAAAGAAGTACTATGATCTTCGCAGAAGACCTTCTCCTCAGTACGCTATCGGGGACCTCGTTTGGCTCTCAACAAAAAATTTAAGACTGAAAATCCCTAGCAAAAAGCTTGGACCTCTGTTCTTGGGACCTTTCCCAATCAAGAAACTTATTGGAAAAGCTGCAGTACAGCTTACATTGCCAATAGACCTCAAAATACATCCCATTTTCCATGTGTCGCTACTGAAGCCCCATGTTCCTGACCAAGGAGTAAGGCCTACTATCCCACCTCCTCCTCCTGTACAAGTTGAGGGTGGAGAAGAATACGAGATAAAAGAGATTCTGGATTCTCGTATCCACAGAGGAAGACTTCAGTACTTGGTTCGATGGAAGAACTATGGGCCCCAAGACGACACCTGGCTAAACACCTCTGACATACATGCCTCTAGATTAATCCGCAAATTTCATGCGAAGTACCCAGACAAACCAGCTCCAGAGGCCTTCAGGAGCCGGCCTTAAGGGGGGGGGTACTGTAATGTTCTGGTACCTTTGGGTACCCTAATTACTCTTTCATAAGTGTATGCGCCCCACCATTCTCTTTTGGTAAGGTGCGCATACACCTTTAAGACTGATGCTGTCATCACTGAGCGCCGGACTGGATGGCTATTTAGATCGCCGGCTCTCACTCACATGTGTTCGTTCAAACTGCTTTGTGCCTTGATGCTAACCTGTCTTGAAGCTCACATGCTTGCAAGCATACCTCGCTATCGGAACCACGCTGCGCTGATCCCTGTATCCCGCTACCGGATCATCCGCTCTTGCCGAACCTCTCCTCTGCTACATTGCTATTAGTATTAAAGTGGAGTTCCACCCTATTTTTATACTTACCTCCATCTTCTCGCTCCGGGTCACCTGAAAAAGAAATGGATAATCGCATATTTTTTTTTTTTTTTACTTACCTCGTAGCGAAGAAAATATACTTACCTTACTTCCTTCTTCCTCCTTCCTCGGCCGCGGCCCGTCGTCACTTCCTGGCTCTGCAATGATTCCTGGGAGCTGGATGTCATAGCTCCCAGGAATCATTGTGCCTGCACCGGCCCCGACGTCAGTTCCGGGTCGAGCGCGTCATCCCCTTCTAAACAGCTTCTGGGCATGCCCAGAAGCTGTGGAGGGGTGACGCGCGCGACCCGGAAGTGACGTCGGGGCCGGCGCAGAGCATCGTGGGACCACAGAAGGCGGAAGAAGACGCCGAAGAGGACGCGCTGGCTTCAAGCTGCCCACATCTGAGATGGCAGCGCTGGACAAGACGTTTGCAAGGTAAGTATTTCGTCTTGCAGGTAAGTGCAACCCGGGACAGATCAGAGGCTAGCCATTGTGGAATGCACTAGCCCTGACTGTCCCGGGGGTATTAAAAAAAAAAAAAAACAAATCCAGGGTGGAACTCCGCTTTAAGTACTCCACAGGGGAAACCTCTATAACCTTTATACTAAAGCTTACACTATCTAGCTCTGCATACTAAGGACTATTACTACATCTGCATTATCTAAGATTGCTAGCTCTTGAGCCTACTACCACCTGTTCTTGCACTGGGTTGATCTCTCTTGTATGTCCACCTGCTACTCTGTCATCTACTACCATACATGATTGCTAAACCTATCTGCATCCCATCTGCTACTATCTTACTTTCAAGAACATTTCCTTTCAAGTGTCTGTCATCTACCATCTCTACCCAACCTGTCTCTTCAGCCTATCATCACTGTGTTACTATATACATAAGTCACTCTAGGAAACATCTTATTGAGTGTGTGTATTTACTTGCTGAATTGAGATCATCCACACATGATGAGTCATTGAGAGTTGGGAATGGTGTCTCAGCGTTTCTCTACATGACTACTGAAGTGGAATATTTCTGCAGCTGAAATTCCACATCATACGTAAAACGCAGGAGCGTTACACATGGAAAGCATCAAGATGGAATCATCCAAAGAGTTCCTGCACCTTCCATGAGTTGAATATTGTTGCTATAGGAGACAGCTTATGCTACAAAGTACAGATTTCTGGTTCTAGCTTGAAGGCTCTTTTCTGTACCCCTGTCTACCTTTTCTACATTTTTGTCTAAAGAGTCTGCCAATCTGCTGTTTTTGACTAAGGGTGTCCTGTGCCCTACTCCTCTCTCCCACACTTTTCCTGTTATGAGAAATAAACTTCTCTTTGTTTAAGCATAAAATTGACCAGCGCCCATCTTTCCACCTTGTACACCACCCACCATGCCTAGTAACCTGCACCCTAAAGAGGATTGTTGGCCTTCCCTGTCTCTGGGGGTCGCCACCTGGCCTCTGGAGGTTGGGGGGGGGGGGTGCTACATATGTCATTCTTTTACTTGGCTCATTTCATTATTCCACTTTAATGTGCTCACAACAGACAGCACAAGAAAACCAAGGGTGAATTAATAGCTGATCAGCTAACTAGCAGACATTTAAGGGAAGCTGTGCTCCCGGGCCGATTGGAGTGATTGAACTGTTGTTCTCGTCTCTTGAGGGAAGTGACACAGGTCACAAGACCGCACAGGGAATGTATGCGAAAATCAATTCAGTTACTTCGTTGACCTAGAGCATCTCTTCCCTGAAATCTCTGCTAATCTACTGTAAGCACATGAGTAACTGTTAACCCCCCCATTGCTTCACTTTGCACTCTGCTGATTTTGCAAGCAATACCAGATGAAGGGCCTCTAAAAAAAAAAACTATTTTGGACTCCTTATTCAACTACAAGCATTTATTCACGGTAGAAGTAAAAATACATAGAGATAGATAGATAGATAGATAGATAGATAGATAGATAGATAGATAGATAGATAGATAGATAGATAGATAGATAGATAGATAGATAGATAGATAGATAGATAGATAGATAGATAGATAGATAGATAGATAGATAGATAGATAGATAGATAGATAGATAGATAGATAGATAGATAGATAGATAGATAGATAGATAGATAGATAGATAGATAGATAGATAGATAGATAGATAGATAGATAGATAGATAGATAATTATTGTTTCCTGTTCTAAAAAGGACGCAGTCTATTTGTCTTGTGTATGTGACCTTCAGATTGTGGCGAGAAAATTAATTCTCTGACATTTGTATTTCAGTGTCTCAGTCAATCAGATGCTCCCAACATTCAATAAGACACAGCAAAGTATTAAAGTCTTCTTAAAGCGGTAGTATACTCTGCTTTTTAACTGTTACCTACCGGTAAGCCTATAATAAGGCTTACCTGAAGGTAAAATTAATATCTCCTAAACCTGCACAGTTTAGGAGATATTCGCCCAGCATGCACCCGCTGACACCAGCGGCGCATGCGCTCTGAAGGTCCGGCGCATGCGTGGGAGTGACGTTATCGCGGCTCCGTCCACTCACAGCGCCGGAGCGGCCGAACCCGGAAGAGACCCAGAAGAGACGAAGATGTCCGTTGTCTCAGCGGTATCCGGGCGACTGTGTCGGGGCTTCGTTCTAAAGGAAAGTATTTCATAATGAGCTAGTATGCTATGCATACTAGCACATTATGCCTTTGTCCTGCAGGGTTTGTTTTTTTGTCTTTTTTTTTTGAGGATACAACAGCTATAACAGACTGATCTGCTGTGGATGGCGAGTCTCCTTCGGCAGTATCATGATTTGCCAACCACAGTACCTCTCATAGTGACAGCCTAATCTGCAGAAGGCTTGCTTACTAAGCTAAGTCAGGATTGAGAAGATACTTACAGAGTTTTCAAACTCCAGTTTTTAAAGTGGGAGTAAACTGTCATCTCTGACTTTTACCTATAGGTACTGTAAATATCTCCTAAATGTGCACAGTTTAGGAGATATTTATTGTACATGTAGCTGGTGATGCCACCAGCGAATGTGCTCTGAAGGTACAGCCAGCCGGGCAGTTCCTTCAGAGTTCTGTTGTCAGTGAAAACTTCTGAGAAGACCTGGCAAATATACCAATATCCGATATGCTAATTTGCACATGTGCATTAGCAAACGGCATGCGATGGCGCATTGGCGCATGCCAAGTGAGCTAATTGCCAGTGTCCACTGGCCTATATAAGGACAGCAGCTCCTCTCACAAATTGCTGAATTATCTTCAGCCTTGTATCCTGTATTCCTATGCCTTGTGCTTCTGCTTGATTTCCCGTTACCGACCCGACTTACCCCTGACCTGCTCTGGCTTCTCTTCTGGCTCTGAACCTGGCTTGCTCCACAGACTTGCTTCTGCCTTGTTCCTGACTGACTTCCTGTGTTTGACCCCTGGCCTGGCTTCTGACTTTGCTTCCTGCTTTACCCATCTGTCAAGATCTGCCAGCACCTCCAGAGAGTCATCTGCTGTGGCTACTTCTCTGCTTTTTATTGTCCTCACATCTGGAACCATCAGGCAGCTTCACCTTCAGGCAACCCCTGCATCTTTGGGCATATCATCCTCTGTCACCACCTTCAGGGGTACTCTGCACTTAGCTGTAAGGGAAGCCATTTTATCAGCTCAGCCTCCAGTCAGCTACATGACACCTCTGCCATAAATGGCGGCTCCCATGCGCATGCGCAGGAGTGACGTCAATGCGGTTCTGGCCAGTCACACAGCTGGAGTCCGTGGACCCAGAAGGAAAACCGAGTAAAGATAGAAGCGCTTGCAGCAGTGACAGCTCAGCACTGGAAAGCTTTGTTTTAAGGTAAGTTTAACATAATGTGCTAGTATGCGATGCATTTTAGCACATTATGACATTACCTTGCAGTGTTCAAAAAAAATTGATGCGGTATACTACTGCTTTAAGTTTTTCTCTTCTTGTATTGTAGTCCAAGGTAGTCTTTGCAAAGACAAGGAATAAAACACTGTGCTAAAGGTAAAAAACAAACAACCCAGATAGCAAGCAGTTGAGCTGCAAGTGTAAAAATACTTACTAAGCCTTTGCTAGACTTGCCAGGCTTCAGTGGGGTCACTAAGGGGGGGGGAGAGGGGGGCATGGCCCCCCAACATTATGCTGTGGCCCCCATGTGCCCCCCCAACAGGATCATACCTCCTGCTCTGGGATGGCAGGTCGGTAAGACCAGATTGCCGGACCCCGACCTGCCATCCCCGAGCATTACTGTGAAGAAGGGAGCCACACTAGAGGAAGCAGAGCCAATGCTTCCTGTATAGTATCGGCTCCTGTCCCAGGCGGAGTGATACCAATTGTACTCTGCCTCTGAAAGGAGCGATACAGGAAGCATTGGCTCTGTTCTCTACTGCAACAGCACGCTTCCTCCAGTGCCGCTCCTGTCACATCTCCATTGGTGTCATAGAGGAGCAAGCTGTCACAGCAAGCAGTACCAGCCAGCAGTACCCACCAGCAATACCAGCAAGCAGTACCAATCAGCAGTATCCGCCAGCAGTACCAGCCATCAGTACCTGCCAGCAGTACCAGCCACCAGTATCCGCCAGCAGTACCAGCCAGCAGTACCCACCAGCAGTACCCACCAGCAGTAACAGCCAGCAGTACCCACCAGCAGTACCCGCCAGCAGTACCAGCAAGCAGTACCAGCCAGCAGTACCCACCAGTAGTACCAGCCAGCAGTATCCACCAGCAGTACCTGCAAGCAGTACCCACCAGCAGTACCCGCCAGCAGTACCTACCAACAGTCAGCAGTACCCACCAGCAGTACCAGCCAGCAGTACCCACCAGCAGTACCTTCCAGCAGTACCCGCCAGCAGTACCCACCAGCAATTCCAGCCAGCAGTACCCACTAGCAGTACCCACCAAAAGTACCAGCCAGCTTTCCCAGCAAGCAGTACCTACCACCAGTACCAGCCAGCAGTACCCACCTGCAGTACCCACCAGCAGTACCAGCCAGCAGTACCCGTAAGCAGTACCAACCAGCAGTACCCACCAACAGTACCAGCCATCAGTACCCACCAGAAGAACCAGCCAGCAGTATCCACCAGCAGTACCAGCCCTGGAGGAAAGCCAGCAGCAGCCACCAGCTTTACCCGCCTGGGGGACAGCAGCAGCCAGCAATACCTGCAGGAATACTGAGGAAGAAGTGAAGATTGAGGTCAGTTGTGGTGCAGGTAAACCACAGTGCATCCGTGGGAAAGCAGCCTTAGGCCCCTTTCACACAATTGATCTGATCTGGTCCACCTGTCTGTTTTTTAGGTGGACCCAAGCAGACCCTCCGTTCAACTCTATAAAACAGCAGATGTAAACGGACTTGTGCCGTTTACACCCGCCTATCTCCAATCTGATCCACTTAAAAAAACAGATGGGGATCCATACCCTTCTGTCTGGGTGGATCGAAGGGCCATAGAGTAGAGCAGGCTGTGCCCATGTCTGCTCTACATATGCTGAGTGGACACGGAGCTGTCCACTCAGCATGCTCCACTCGTTGTGGCCCGTGACCAGTTACCAAGTCGCTAAAGTGACCCTCACTCCACAAAAGGTTAGGCAACCCTACTGTAGGGGCATGAGTCCTGGATGGAGAGGTGCGCTATAGCAGCCTTCCCCTTTAGTTTCGCCACGGTGTGTGGAAGAGGGAAGGATTCCCGGATGGAGAGATGCGCTATACTGTAGCACATCAGGACATCCGCGAGGAAGTCACAAAGATCTCCCATGAAGTTGATAAAAGTGTTAAGCCACTGTTGCGGCTGGCCTTAACACTTTCATCACTGTGGTTGGCAGGTCTCACTATTCTTGCTGGGAGTATGGCATCAATACTAGGCTTTATTACTGCGTAAACTGACACCAATACTAGTGTCACGTACCTGGTCAGTGAGCCTGATGTGTAGAGGAGAGCCTCTCGTACATCATCGGTTTGAGGGTAACTGATATGGAGACAGCAGCCACAAAAGCACGGAGACGTAGGAGCACCTGCAATCAGTCCAGTGATCTGCGTGGCAGCAATAAGCAGGAGGATGTGCAGCAGACAGGGTAGTGGTAGGTAAGCCGGTACAGAGCTTGGCAGACTGAAGAAGCAGCTGAAGCAGACTGGAAGTTCAGGGGTAGAGTCAGACAAGCCAGGTCGGTAACATTCAGGTAGATCGAGCAGAAACAGCAGGCAGAAGAAGAATCCAAAAACAAGCTGAGGTCGGGGTATTAAGCAGGCAAAGTTAAGTCAGGAGTAAGCCGGATCAGAATCAGAGGTCAGCACAGAAAACAGTAATAACATACAGAAGCTGCAGACCAAACAGCAATGAGTCCATACTGCAGCCTGCAGCCAGTTTAAATAGCCCACCTAGCACCAGCATTAGTGACAGGTGCACACATGCGCGTTCGCCTTTGCACGTTGCCGTGCTGAGACATGGCATTGAAAAACAACTGCATGGTGTTTAGTTGTGCATAATTCTCCAGAAATCAGTGAGCCCAGGTCTGTGGTTTCCCTTGAATTAGGGAAATGGTAAACCCCACTTTGGTAGCTTCCAAGGAAAATGTTCATGGCTAAAGGGCAAAGTACAGTTGACATGCGTTGCGGAACGCTCTGAACTTATTTTATAGCTGGAAAAACTCTCAGGAGCTGGTACTCGAGGTTCGGTGGGTAGCATAATTACTGTAGGATTTGCAGGGGTCCCTGTTGAAGTAGGAGGTGCACCAAAGGAAGAAGCAGAAACAGAAGTAAGTGCTGATGTTGCCAGGGACTGGACATGTTTTTTGAGATGAACATAACCCTCTTGCAAAGATTTGACTGCTTGTGTAAGAGAAGCGAGGTGCTGGCAGTTTTCATCCAATGGAGAGGGTCCTCTTGCAGGCTCTGACATGGCTGTTTGGTACTGTCACGTACCTGGTCAGTGAGCCTGATGTGTAGAGTAGAGCCTCTCATACAGCACAGGCTTGGGGGTTACTGATATGGAGACAGCAGCCACAAAAGCACGGAGATGTAGGAGCGCCTGAAATCAGTCCAGTAATCCACGGGCAGCAATCAGCAGGAGGATGTGCAGCAGACAAGCTGGTGGTAGGTAGGCTGGCACCGAGCTTGGCAGACTGAAGAAGCCCCTGAAGCAGACTATAAGTGCAGTAGCAGAGTCAGACGAGCCGAGGCGGCAACATTCAGGTAGATCAAGCAGAAACAGCAAGCAGAAGAAGAGTCCAAAAACAAGCCGAGGTTAGGTTATTAGGCAAACATAAGTCAGGAGTAAGACAGATCAGAAACAGAGGTCAGCACAGGAAACTTGAAAAACACACAGTAGCTGCAGACCAAACAGCAATGAGTCCATACTGCAGGCAGTTTAAATAGCCCACCTTGCACCAGCATTAGTGACAGCTGCGCGCATGCCTGTTCGCCTTTGCACATTCCCTGGTCCACAACCATGTCATTTTGCCTGAACAGTTGCTGGCTTGCGCATGTGCGTATATATGCGCCATGAATCCTTCCCCTGTACAGGCATGCTTTCCCTAACAACTAGGCTTTATTACTATGTAAACTGGCACCAATACTAGGCTTTATTACTGCATAAACTGGCACCAATACTCTCAGTTATTACTGCGTAAATTGCCACCATTAGTAGGGGTTATTACTGCGTAAACTGGCACCAATACTAGGGGTTATTCCTACATAAACTCGTACCAATACTAGGGGCTATTACTGTATAAACTGGCATCATTACTAGGTGTTATTACTACGTCAACTGGCACCAATACTAGGGGCTATTACTGCATAAACTGGCACTATTACAAGCAAAACCTGAGGAAGAAAGGAAAACTCCTTAAAGCTTGTCTTTTAGGTGTTAGGTTAGTACAATAAAAAGGTATCATTGCATACTGCATTACTCTGGTATTTTGTAACCTTATTTATATATATACTTATTTCGTTTTTTTCAGTGGTATGAAATAGTGCCCCCCTAGTTTTGACTGTGGTATCTTATGTGTCCCCCCCCCCCCGATATATTGTTCCTAGAGTCACCACTGACAGGCTTCTCAAGTTTATTGCACATGACATCAGATAAACTTTCTTTGCAAACATTCTGCAAGTCTGCTTTACGTTCTGGCTCAGTTATGTTGTACAATAATCATCCCACCACAGGGGTCACTGTGACTTGCAGAGCTCTCACCACTGCAGCTTTGCTCTTTCTAGAGAATTGCCATGCAAATTTGCTACAAATTGGAAAAGTGCCAACTAGAACCTGTGCTTCAAGTGCTCTAAAAGTGTACAACTAGCCAGTGAAAATGTGCAGCAAGTTAACAAGATTTACAATGCAACATTGCCACAAATTTGTAGCAAGTTATCCTTGCTATGTGGAAAATAAATTGTGCAAATGCAAAGGGTGCGGGCACTATATAGGATACACTATATAATAAAAAAAAAAGTAAATAGGTGCCGTGCCTTTTCCCAAAGTGAACATATACAGTGAATATATATATATATATATATATATATATATATATATATATATATATAGTAACAACAACAAGCTTTCAGGCAATCATATATTATGTGTACAGCAAAAGTGCAACATGATCACCCAGAAGTTATTTGAGTGTGCAACACCACGTCTCCTCCATGGGCTTACCAGAGGGAATGTGAGAAGTTAAACGCTGGTTGTTGTAACCAATGGTGTGATGATGGCATTCACACTGCTTACATTCTGTTTTATCTTCCTTCAATAACCTCAAAAACAGTGGAAGGAATAATGCTCTATTGCTGGTTTTAGTGGAAAGGGAATTAAGAGACTGAAGGTTGTGGAGAAAGGAATAGGCTGGGTGCACAGAGGGAAAAGTGTGGGGGGAGGGCAGAGGGAAAGAAGGGATAAAATTGACCAGGGAAAAGGAGGGGTAAAGTATTTCACAGATAGGTGCTAGAGTGCCAAGCAGTGGATCAGATGTCTTTAAGAAGGAGAGCCTTGCCCTTCTTTGATACCGTAAAGTTGATCCAATAAAACAAAGTTGTCTGTTAAGTGTCTTGTCTGTTTTGGAAGGAGAGAATGACTGATATATGGGTAGGAAAGGGATCTCTCCATTTCAGGGGAATGCAGTATTTGCTGAGACCTATTGTTAGGGGTTAGGTTTTCGGTAGGGGTGAAGTTTAGAGTAGGAATAATGGTTCGTTTGGGGTCAAAATAAACCTGTCAATAACCAAACAGTGCCTACAGACTCCTAAAGACAACAGTTCCAATTCTTGTTCTTAACCATCTCTTGTTTGCCCATAGCAGTCAATCACTATTCATTATCTTGCACAGGAATATTTTTATTTTTTTTGAAGGGATTTGTTTAAGGGCCCAATTACACATCTTCCTACATCTTAACGTAACATCATCAAAACTGCACAGAGAGACTGTTCCATTGTTTTCAGAGTTTCTATTTTTCTCACCAAAGTGTCTTTGTGTGGTTCCTTGTTAAAATACATTTAGCATGTTTACCTGAGGATGCCTGCAGATGTATCTTCTGTAAGAATGAATAGCACGGAAAGCAAATGCACTAAGGACACATTTAATGTGTTTTAGCACATGGAGCTTCAAGTAAAAAGCAAGAAGTTTCCTACTCATCCTCAGAAAATGCATTTAGAGCCTAAGTTAAAGTAGATCTCAACTAGTGATGAGCCAAACACCCCCCGGTTCAGTTCACACCAGAACACTGCGAACAGAGGAAAAGTTTGTTCGAACAAACAAACTCCATTGAAGTCTATGAAACTCGAACGTCGAAAACTAAACGGTTTAATTTTGACAGATTAAATTCAAGTTATTGTCCCAAAAGAGTGTATGGGGGTCTGGGTCCTGACCTGGGGAACATGTAGCAATGGCAAATTTTCATTTTTAAAGGAGCAGTGATTTACTGATTTTAATGAGGCTTTAAGTGAAACTATACAAATAAAGAATTCCTTTAAATATCGTGCCTGGGGGTCCCCTTAATGTGCCTGTAAAGTATGGCATCTCTATGATGTATGTAGCCTGCTGCAGCAATACTGACATTTCAAAAGGAAAAAATGTCATATACATGTAGAAGGATTCCCAGCTGTTTTGCTGGATATGGGTCCCCCTGGGTCACCGGGTGCAACAAAAGTACCTATGTGCATGCTTCTCCAAGTGTGAGCGCTGAGACAATGACCAGTCTAGTATCTTTGAGTTTTTGTATTTATTGGGAACTTGGATGGGAGAAGGGAATGAGTGGGATACTCCTTTGGCTCAACTATGCACAATTTTATAGGCAACTGACAACTGAAAAACGCTACTTGGCGCTGACTTGACGCAGGCTAGATGCCAGTCAACGCTGGTTGATGCTGGTTAACGCTGACTTGCTGCCCGTTAACTCCAAACTGACCTTGGACTGCTTTCTCACCCTTTTTGGGACCCTTTTCGAGTAGGCCTCACAGAACCCCAATTTTTGAGCCAACTCCCCTCCTTCTATCGACTCTTGAGTCTCTTTATCTGGTACAGGAACAATCTCAGGGCCTGGTGAGCTGCTCCCAGCCTCAGAACCCCAACCCCACATTAATAACCCCAGCTTTTTCCTCACTACTCTGACTGGTCAGTGAGGCCTTGATGGCCGCGGGCCATTTCTGCTGTGATATAGGAACAGGGACAGACCTTATTTCTGCTGTGGCAGATTCTGGTGCATCCTCTGGCCACCTCCCTGCCCACTGGATTGCCATGCACCCTCTTCCTAGTGACTGAGTCCCCCGCACTAATAAAGCTGGACCACTGTCAGTATGCATGGTCTCCAACTTCATTAGCACCGAATCATGCCCCTCCCGCCTCTGCAGAGGCACCTGGACTCCGTGCCTGTCATTTATCGGGTGAGCCTCGACTCCCAGGCCACACACATCTGCCTGGGCCGGCCTATACCCTTCTCTGCCTGCAGCAGCAGGTAGCTGCAATGCCCGCACTGACTCCACGCTTGCACTTTCATAGTGACTCGCTCACACTGAGGACATACCATGCCAAGGTACTCCAGGCCTCCTACCGGGCACAGCGCCTGTTCTCCTTCGGGCACCATCCATATGCCTGTGTCCCATATGAAGGTTAGGCTCGGCTTTCCGGTCTGCTCCTGGATCTGCCCAGCAGGTTCTCCCCCAATGGGTGAATCGATCATGGTTGTGCACTTCTGCTCTCCAAAAAACTCCATGGTGCTTGTCCTCGCACGTGTCTCCCTCTCAGCCACAACCGAAGGGGGGAGTATTATATGGGCTCCCTTTGTCACTCCTGATTGGCGGGGCGCAACTGATATCTCCACCCTTACTCCTTTTTTGGCAGTGGCTCCTCCTGCTAGGCAGTGCTTTGTGGATTGCGCTTTCCTGCACGGTGCAGTAACCCTTCCCATGCCTTGCTTTCTCTCTCTCTCCGCAGGGAAGTTACTGTAAAGTAGACCATGCCCCTCGTCAGACATGCATCCACTCTTCTTACTTGCAACAGGGCCCCAGCCCCAGCTGCGCCTCCCTCTCCCAGAGCAACCTGTCCCTCTTTGCCAGGCAAGAGAATTGTCCCGCTGTCACATGCACGGTCAATAGGCTTCTCCCTGACACATGTGCAAGTAAGGCCCGCCATACTGTCTCCGAAGTGAGAGGTTCCCACAATTTTACAGCATTGACTGGAACATTTCCGTTGCCACAAACAACCTTCCATGTGCACATCAATCTTCATCCCACTCTCCCTGTCTCCTGTCTCACACTTGTCTTGGGTTTTGGAGTAAAGTCCCGGGCACAAAAATTGTGATTTTGGCTTTCTGTTGTGGCTGTTGCTGTTAGCAACCAGCCTGGTAACCCAGGGTGAAATCCTGGACCAGCCCCCAAATGTAGCAGGATTCCTAGCCATTTTGGTGGATATGGGTCCCACTGGGTCACCGGGTGCAACAAAAGTACCTTTGTGCATGCTTCTCCAAGTGTGAGCGCTGAGACAATGACCAGTCTAGTATCTTTGGGTTTTTGTATTTATTGGGAACTCGAATGGGAGAAGGGAATGACTGGGATACTCCTTTGGCTCAATTATGCACAATTTGATAGGGACAACTGAAAAACGCTACTTGGCGCTGACTTGACGCTGGCTAGATGCCAACGCCAGTTGATGCTGGTTAACGCTGACTTGCTGCCCATTAACTCCAAACTGACCTTGGACAGCTTTCTCACATTAAGAAGTCCTTTTTGAGCTCCCCTAAGCACTCCTTGCTGAGGTAGCTACTTGTACTGCCCACACTTCAGGGCCCACACTAGATCAGTGTGTCATCTATCACAGAAGCCGGTCTAGGAGGTGGGACGACCCCCCCATGTCAATGAGTATGGGGTGCATAGTACCCCTACTCATTCACCTAAAAAATTAAAAAAGTAAATAAAAACACAAAGACAAATTTAGACAAGTCCTTTAATAAAAAAAATTGTAAAATACATAAACATGTCTCCCTATGAATATTCAGCATCAATCATGACTATTTCTTTCCAGAGACACTCAGGGGTTTACTTACTAAAGCTAGAGAGGGCAAAATTAGTCACAATTCTGCAGAGAAACCAATCAGCTTCTAGGTTTTTATTGCTAAAACTTAATTAAACAAGCTGAAGTTAGAAGCTGATTGGTTTCTCTGCAAAATTGTGACTATTTGTGCTCTCTCTAGCTTTAGTAAATAAACTCCTCACTGACTAACAGCCGCTTCTCCCCCGGGAGGTAAACATGGTGGCAGGGTCACCCGGAGACTACATCACCTATGACGTCATGCACAGGGGTCTGCGAGTGACGTCATGGAAGCGTGGTCTCCGGGAAAGTGGCTGAAAGAGGCTGGATGAGATTAGCAACACTGAATTGCAACAAATGATGAAAAAAATTATGAAAAAAATGAGAAACTAGTACCCTGTCCTGACTGGGAAGGTAGGAAGTAATGCCTTTCCCGGTTCTTTGGTCTTTTGTCGGGCTCTTCTCTGGGTCCGGCCCACTAATTTTGTGATATATAAATATGGGACAGTGGTCTGGTATGGAAGCTTCCCCAAGGAGGCCCCCAAGAGAGATCCAGCATGGAGTCTACAAAAAGTGCTCAGTAGAGAGCCGAGGGGTCCAGGGCCCACATCAAGCATGATGCCCGTAAGAAAATAAGACAGAGAATAAGACCCAAGGGGAGCATAAGGATGTCGCTCAATACTACCTGGATGTAAAGTCATCAGAACCTCCTCTGTTCAACTGTGTTACATGACCGCTACCTTTGCAGGTTTGCCGAGGCAGCACACAGCCTGTAGTTAGAGAATTAGGGAAGAATTATGCCTTTTAATGTTGGACTATGTAACTGCCTTTGCAATTCTCTAAGTAAAGCGTTTGAAATGTTGTCCCTTCCTGGTCTGAAGTAGCTAAAAGGAGTGCAATGAAAGTAACCAGCACACATAGTCTTCTGAACGGGTCTTAAACATATTAGGGTATGAAGAGACTGATGTGGAGTAAAGTAATGTGAAGACACAAACTGAAGTTTTACAGAAGCCTGTCAGTAGCGTGTACCTGTTATAGGTGAAAATGGCCTCTAGCCCAGAGGAAGATGTTGTCGGTACTCCTTCTGTCAGTGGTCTGTCTTCTGTGGCTTCGGGAATGGATTCACACTGCAGAGGGTACCATCCTGTACAGAGGTATGGAAGCACAAAGTTAAAGTGGTTTTAAAGGATTAAGGTTTTTTTTTTTTTACCTTTGTGCACTCTATGCTAGCTGATTGTGTAGCTTAGTAAGTCTTAGTATCTAAACTGGACAAACAGCTTCTTCCTGTTCTTCACTGACACCGCTATTTTCTGTTATCTGAATTTGAAAAGCTGTCTTTCACTTCCTGAAAAGGTTGTCGTTCTTTCTTAGACATCTATACCTAGACCTGCTCAGCACCACCCCCATCTCTCCTATCCCTCCCATCCCTCCTAGCCTTCTCAGAACATGGTCTCCTCCTGTCTTTATAGCGGCGTTTAGGCTGGCAGCTTCTTCTGAGAGAGAGAGAGGAAGGGAAAGAAAGAGAGAGGTAGAGAGAAAGTTAGGGAGAGGGAGAGAGAGAGAGAGAAAGAGAGAGAAAGAGAGAGAGAGAGAGGGAGAGAGAGGAATTGAAGTCATGTGACAGCACTGAATACTGCAAAATAAAGGTAGAAAAACTGGGATTTTTTCCATTTGGAAACATAAGACTGAACTGATACATTAATTATTGCAGGGGAGAATTTAGGGTATTAGGCTGGACTTCAAAATCGAGTACTCCCCTACGGCAGCCTCATTCTTGTCCCGGGGCATTGTTGAAAATCACACAAAGAAAAGGTACCCCATGTATAGTAAAGTGACCCTGTACAAGGTGCCTAGCATAGCCCTGAAGAAGCCACCCTGGGGTAGGTCTCTTATATAACCCTTGCTTGGCCCTCAACGTGTAGGAAGGGAGGGTGTGACAAACAACTACCACCTAACCTGCTGTCTCCCTGTGACCACAAAAATTCATAGAATACAGACGGCACCTTCCTAAACACCCGTCCAATGGAGAACTGCTAGAGCACTGTGGGAATTGTAAATGAAACTGGTAACTTTACTAAATCATCATGCCCACCTCCCTCCCAGTATTCTGCAGATAAGGAAACCGTATAATCCACAGCTGACGTGGAGCCAATGCTATAGTCATAGATCCCAACTGTCCCTGATTTCGAGGGACTGTCCCTGATTTGGAGCAAAGTCCCTGTGTCCTTCTTTCCTCCTCATTTGTCCCTCAGTGTGGTCTGACCTATTTAATTATATTAAAAATGCAGTATTTATCTTTCAAAAATTGGAAACCATTCATCCAGTTTCTAAATTGTTGTAAATTTCAAATGCTAGTATAAAGAAAATAGTAGTGGCAAAAAAATGAATTCTTCTTTAGGGGGTTTTGCTAGTAGGTGTCCCTCAATCCCATCTCAAAAAGTTGGGAGGTATGGCTATAGTGGACTGCTGTACCCTAACACTTGTCTATTGAGTTTTGTTGTCTTGTATTTAACCACTGTAAGACCGGAAGATTTTCCTGCTTAATGACCAGGCCCTATTTTACAATACGGCACTGCGTTACTTGCGACGCTGTAACCAAATAAAATCAACTTATTTTTTTCCCACAAATAGAGCTTTCTTTTGGTTTGATCACCTGTGCGATTTTTATTTTTTGCGCTATGAACAAAAAAAAGAGCAACAATTTTGAAAAAAAAAGAAAAACAATTTTTTCACATTCTGCTATATAACATTCCCAAAAAAAAAATGTAAAAATCAAAATTTTTTAACATTTTTGGCCAATTTGTTTTCTGCTACAGATTTTTGGTAAAAAAAGAAATTGCAATAGGCATATTTTGATTGATTTGCGCAAAAGTTATTGCATTTACTAACTATGGGAAAGATTTATGTCATTTTTATTGCTTTTTGTTTTTTTTTACTAGTAATGGCGGCGATCAGCGATTTTTAGCTGGACTGCGACATTGCGGCAGACAGATCGGAACCCCTAAGTTACATTTTTGACACTTTTGGGGGGACCAGTGACATTACTACAGTAATCAGTGCTATAAATATGCACTGTTACTGTAATAATGACACTGGCAGGGAAGGGGTTAACATTATGGGTGATCAAGGGGTTAAATGTGAGCCTAGGGGAGTGATTCCAACTGTGGGGGGGCGTGGCTTTTGAAATGATCACAGAGATCTGCAATCCTATATAGAAGGATCACATGGGCTCTGTGACCATTCCAGAGAGAAGAACGGTCAGCTGTGTTTACAACATGACCGTCCTTCTCTCTTAGCAGGGAGCGATCACGGGTGGCCGGCAGCAACCACAGCTGCCGGCCCCGTGCATCGGAGTCCCTGGTGCCGAGTGGGGGTGGGAGCGCGCCCCCCGCGGCGCATGCTCGCCCCCTAGCAGCAGGCAACTAACTTAGGGCTACGTCGGTTTATGCAGGAGGGGCTGGCCTGGTCATTACTACAGTAATCAGTGCTAAAAATATGTACTGTTACTGTAATAATGACACTGGCAGGAAAGGGGTTAACATTATGGGTGATCAAGGGGTTAAATGTGAGCCTAGGGGAGTGCTCCTAACTGTGGGGGGGCATGGCCTCTGAAATGACCGTAGAGACCTGTGATCCTATATAGAAGGATCACATGGGCTCTATGATCATTCCAGGGAGAAGAACGGTCAGCTGTGTTTACAACAGCCGACCGTCCTGCTCTCTCAGCGGGGAACGATCGCGGGTGTCAGGCAGCAATCGGAGCTGCCTGCCCGCTGCATCGGCTTCCCCGCTGATGAGTGGGGGCGGGAGCGCGTACCTTAGCCTCCCGAGAGCGAGCGTCGTACAGCTCAAAGTTAAGAAGACAGGGTGACTTGGCATGGTTTTTTAACCAGTTTATGACCACCCACCACAGATGAACTGCGGCAGGCAGCCGCTCCCAGGCTGCCTGCCGTGGTACATCTGCGGTGGGTGGTCGTAAACTGGTTAAAAAATCATGCCAAGTCACCCTGTCTGGTGATTCTTCTTATCTTTGAGCTCCCACTTAGGCACCCCCCTACATGTAGAACTTCCTTACACCAGTTTGTGGACCTTTCCTTGTTATTATTTCCCTTTAATACAACCTAGCTTAGAACATTACGTTCAATTGGATATTCGTTTCATTGACCTAAGTGAGGATGAGGGAGCAGGTGGAGAAACTGTTAAACTGTCAAATGATATAATGTGCATCACAATGCGAATAACACTTTGGGACAATGCGGCCACCACCGGCTTATTAGTATAAATATTTGTTTGTGCTAAATCGGATGAAGTGCATCCTGCAATATTATTGCCTTTCAAATTGTGTTATGCCTGGCTAGTGTGAGCCTGAATTAAATTACTTGTGTCAAACAAGCCCGGATGTTTAGCCTGCAGTTGCGTTAGCACACGGTCATACAATTTGCAAAGATTATCATTTGACTGTCATAGGAAAGGGATTAAACGCCTTCCGGAGGAGAATAAAATTAGCAGGGAGCAGGAGAAGTTTGTGTTTGCAAAGACAACGGTAATGTCATGGCAAAAGTATTCTGATGCAGAATCATTCCGGAAAAAAAATGGAAAATGAAATGTTTTAACCACTTTACCACCGGAGGATTTTGCTGTTTTACGTCCAGGCCACTTTTTGCGATTCGGCACTGTGCGAATTTAACTGACAATTGCGCGGTCATGAAATGCCGTATCCAAATGAAATTTACGTCCTTTCTTTCCCCACAAACAGAGCTTTCTTTTGGTGGTATTTGATCACCTGTGCGATTTTTACTTTTTGCGCTATAAACAAAAAAAGAGCGACAATTTTGAAAAAATAACAATATTTTTCACATTTTTTTATATGAAATTCCCCGCCAAAAAAATGTAAAAATCTAAATTTTTTATCATTTTAGGCCAATTTGTTTTCTGCTACATATTTTTGGTTAAAAAAAATCGCAATAAGCGTATTTTGATTGGTTTGCGCAAAAGTTATTGTGTTTACTAACTAAGGGAAAGATTTCTGTCATTTTTGGTGGGTTTTTTTAACGAGTAATGGCGGCAATCTGCGATTTTTTTTGCGGTACTGCGACATTGCGGCGGACAGATCGGACCCTTGACTGACATTTTTGACACTTTTGGGGGTACCAGTGACATTACTACAGTAATCAGTGCTATACATATGCACTGTTACTGTAAAAATGACACTGGCAGGGAAGGGGTTAATTTTTATTGGTGATCAAGGGGTTAATGTATGCCTGGTGCTTACTGACATGTGTGGGGGGAGGTGACTGAGTGACACAGGGACAGATCGCAGGTTCAGCTATGCTGAACCCTGCAATCTGTCCCTGCCTGTCACTTAGGAGATCCGCCCGCTTTGTTTACACAAGCGGGCGGATCTCCACACTAGATCCCCGACGATCGGGGAAGAGCGGCGGTGATCACCACCGCTCCTCCCCTGGCCCGACTCCCGCTGTGAGCCTCCGGCGGCGTGCGCGCGCCGCCCACAAGGGGAGGAGTCCAGCGGCGTAGGTCTACGTCGCTGGACAATAACTAACCACTTTGCCGCAGTACAGTCAACGTGACCGGTCGGCAAGTGGTTAAAGCTGATGTTTTCCTTTTAACATTTTTCTATCAGCTGAGCCACAGGTGTCAAACTGGCGGCCCTCCAGCTGTTGTGGAACTACAAGTCCCATGAGGCATTGCAAGGGTGACAGTTACAAGCGTGACTCACACAGGCAGAGGTATGATGTGACTTGTAGTTCCGCAACAGCTGGAGGGCCGCCAGTCTTTTCTGCGGTATACTTTTTCATCATTTCATTTATACTTTTAAATGTATAAAAGCAGCAGGCAACCGCTTGGCCACCGGGGCATTTTTATTTTTTTACTTTTTCCGCACACAAATTAACCACTTCTGGACTGGAAGGTTTTACCCCCTTAATGACCAGGCCATATTTTGTGATTCAGCACTGTGTTACTTTAGCGGACAATTGCACCAACGTGCGATGCTGCACGTAAATAAAATTGATGTCCCTTTTTTCCCACAAACAGAGCTTTCTTTTGGTGGTATTTGATCACCTGTGCAATTTTTATTTTTTTGCGCTATAAACAAAAAAGAGCGACAATTCTGAAAAAAAATATATATATTTTTCACATTCTGCTATATAACATTCCCCAAAAAAAAATTAAAAATCAAAATTTTTTAACACTTTAGACCAATTTGTTTTCTGCTACATATTTTTATTAAAAAAACTCTTGATTGGTTTGTGCAAAAGTTATTGCGTCTTCTAACTACGTGAAAGATTTATGTCATTTTTATTATTTTATTTTACTAGTAATAGCGGTGATCTGTGATTTTTTGCAGGATTGCAACATTGCGGCAGACAGATCGGACCCCTGACTGACATTTTTGACACTTTTGGGGGGGACCAGTGACATTACTACCGTAATCAGTGCTAAAAATATTCACTGTTACTGTAATAATGACACTGGCAGGGAAGAGGTTAACACTGTGGGTGATCAAGGGGTTAAATGTGTACCTAGGGGCGTGTTTCTAACTGTGGGGGGGCGTGGCTTATGAAGTCACCACAGATACCTGTGTTCCTATATAGATATCCTTGATGAAAACCTGTGCCTGTAGGGTGGAGGGATAGAAGTAAGCCTGTGGGGCTCCCCAGCGGTTGTTCTGCTACTAGCCAATGAGCATAGGAAGGGTGCTGATACGGACAAAAGTACATGAGGAAGGCAGCGCATGAACCACTTGTGGGAAAACACCAGGAACCAGGGTGGGACACAAGCTATAGAAAGTTATAGTATAGCTACCGGTTGTTACAAGCTATAGTATAGTTACCGGTTGTTACAAGCTATAGTATAGTTACCGGTTGTTACAGTTATGTTTTGTCTCTAGAGCGACATATCCAAGTATAATTGCCATCATCCCTAGCATAATTCTATCAAAGTTTTGTTGGATCCTCAAACCAAATAAAAATGGGATTGTGCAGGCAAGAATATTATAAATAAAACATAATTTTATTGAAATTGGTTAAAATCTGAACTTGGTACAAAATAGTAGAAAAGTATGTGCATTCATAGTAGTGCTACACATAAATAACACATGGCAACAAGGCCGCATAGGTTGAACATTACTTGGTGAAGAGATGGTGATTTCCGATGTTAGTGTTTAGACATCCATGCTGAAAAGCGGCTGAGGATGTGACTGAAAATAGGGATTCTGACGCGTTTCGGCTTAACTCAAAAACTGCCTTTCTCAAGGTAATCACCAATTCTAAAAAATATTGAATAACAAATAATTATTGACATTGAAAAAACTTTTTTCATACTCATAAACATGGTGCAAAATACTTATATCTGTAATGTACCACTCTGTGCAGAGATGCCTTGGTCAAAAGATTAGGGAGCGACTTCACTTCCCTCCACCCCATGACCTACAGCGAGGTCTCACAGGATGGGGTGCAGCTGGCCCAGCTAGAAATTATATATATATATAATATGGTGATAATATTGAACCTTCAGTAATGGGGTCCTGTGGTATACAGGGACAGTAAAAACCACTCACTTGTTAAGGTTCCAGAAGAAACATGGGGTTTTGCTTGCCAGCATATTCCCTACTTGGATTATACAGTCTCTGTGCAATGAGAGATGTGAAACAGGCATGTATGGTGTAACTTCAGATGGTTCATCTAAAATATATTTAATGGATATATGGGCAAAAGTCATGAGGTCCAAGTTTAAAACTTACTTTTATCTGCTATCACCTGTAAAAGGTAGGAAAGGGGGAGGGGATCCTCCAAAAACCTTCCTAATATCTGCTGCGAGTTGCCGCCAGCCTGTGAGACAGGGTAAGGAATATATAGTGTGACTACTATGGTGATGCTTAATAGGGTGTGTGGGCCAAAGTAAAGCGGTCCAAGTTTAAAAACATACTTTATCTTGTTATCACCTCTAAGGTAGGAGAGGGTAGGGGATCCTCCAAAGCCTTCCTAATTTCTGCCACGGTTTGCTGCCAGCTTAACCTCGGAGACTCTCATTCCTGTCCCTTCTAGTGGGGAATGGCGTCTCGTTGAGATCCCCGGCGTCTTTATATGTGGATCGCGCATACGCAGTACCGCGCAGCATGATCCTAAGCAGCGGGGCTGTCGGCTCCACCGATTCCTAACGCGCATGCGCCAAAGGGCTGCGCACGCAGCAGCGGTGGTTTCGCTACCCCTGCTTACGCATCTCAAGACGCCACAAGTGTGCCACAAGGACCTGGAACTAGACTGGATCGTGGGAGGCCCTATGATATCAGAAGCTTGTCTCTTGTAGCCAGAAAAAAGCCCCATCTCAGATGGGGCTTCCCGTGCCGGGTAAAGCTCACATTGAGTGGTAGAAAAAGTGAATAAAGTGGTGATCCCAAACTCTCATTAGGCATCCCTGGATATACAGATTGGCAGAAAAACATAACATATAGTGTGTCTTAACATGGGTATATATCTAATAATATACAAATGTATACAGAATCAGCAATCAAAAATAATTTTCACAATTTACTAAATAATCAGAGATCGTGCTGTAAAAGACAGGGAAGGGGGGAGAGAGAGGAAGGGGGGGAGGGGGAAATAAATAAATATTGGGGGACAAGGAATATTGGAAATTAAAAGATAACCCTGGATGGGTGACTAGTGGTGATACTAGTGGGACCTCTAGGGCCGCGTGTGTGGACAACATCAGCTAACATGGAAATTCCCGTAGATGGTAAGGTGGGAGGAGCAGATAGCCATCTGTCCATTAGTCCGTCTTCCTTGAGGAGAAGCCCTCCAGGAAGGGACGGAAAACTTTCAAAATCGTTGAGACCAGGGGGGGGAGGTGGCTCTGAGATGCCTGATCCAGCGCATCTCGTGCTTGAGTAGGATTTTGTTCCAGTCTCCTCCGCCCTGTGGGATGTGGAGCCTATCTAATGCCATAAATGTGACCTTAGGCATCCTATAATTGTGTGTCTGAGCAATATGTCTCCCAAGGGGGAGATAGAAGTTCCCAACTGTCATGCTTTGCCTGTGTTTGTTTACCCTTTTTACCAAATTCTTGGTGGGTTTTACCCACATAGAAAGCACCGCACTCACATTCCATCACCAGTTGTTACAGTTTCTCTTAAACACTGAACACAGACACTCTACATAGAAAGATGATCCGTACACCAGTAGTTGCTCTTAAAAAATCTTCATCTTTATTCAGGAACCACAGTACACAACTGATGATATGATCAGTTGACGTGTTTCAGCCTATAAGGCCTTAGTCATAACACTCTACACTTGGATCAGTTAGTGGATCAGCATTAATCATAACCCGATTTCCTGCAATGCCTGTCTCGCACTGTGCTACACTTGGGAATCATTTGTTCTTTGAGCTCCAACTGCTGGTGAAGATACTATCAAGGCCTTGCATTCTGAACATTGCTATATCATTGCTCTTAAAGGGGACACGTTACTGGTACCTAGATTACCTCATCTCTTATTAGGATACAGGTATTATAGGTCGGCCCGGGGTTCCCCTTTAGTAAGAGTGCTTCTTATTGCAATTTATAACTTTCTGAGAGATTTGTTCTCTTACTGTAAAATACTGTATATATTGGTGTATTTACTTATTACTATAACTGGTTATTACATGTTCTTTAGTGTTATTTCAACTGTGCCTTGGCTGTCTATCCAGGGCCTAGTTGATTAATACTATTTTCAAGTCTTCTTCTTGAGTAAAGCCAAGCTAAAGAGTTAAAACAGTGTTTCTCAACTTGCGGAGATGCAGACTAGAATACTGCAATCACTGAGTACCTGTGATGTATTTCAGTTTTCTTGCAAAGCTGGCCTGTTAGTGTGCCCTGAGGACCGGAGTTGAGAAACACTGAGTTAAAAGCTATCAGTACTGTCTCAGTATGTCGTTTAAAGGTATACACAATGTGTCTAAACCTAGAGTGTCAGGAGGGCTGGAGAGTTCACAGGGTCAAAGTGGCACAGAAGAACACACACTTACAAGCAACCCTCAAGGGGGCATTGCTACACTTTACCAGTTCTGGACGGGAAGGATTTGCCCCCTTAATGACCCGGCCATTTTTTTGTGATTTGGTTACTTCGTGCGATGCTGTGCCAAAAAAAAAAAATTGATGCCCCCTTTTCCCTACAAATAGAGCTTTCTTTTGGTAGTATTTGATCACCTCTGGGATTTTTATTTTTTGCGCCTTTAAACAAAAAATGCGACAATTCTGAAAAAAAATATATATTTTTCACTTTCTGCTCTATAACATTCCCCCCAAAAAAAAATAATAATTTTTTTCATCCTTTTAGTCCAATATTTATTCTGCTACATTTTTTTGGTAAAAAAAAATCCCAATAAGCATATTTTGATTGGTTTGCTCAAAAGTTATCGTGTCTACAAACTAGGGGAAAGATTTATTTCATTTTTTATTTTTTTTTGTTTTTACTAGTAATGGCGGGGATCTGTGATTTTTAGCGGGACTGCGACATTGCGGCGGACAGATCGGACCCCTAACTGACATTTTTGACACTTTTGGGGGGACCAGTGACATTACTACAGTAATAGGTGTTAAAAATATGCAGTTACTGTAATAATAACACTGCCAGGGAAGGGGTTAACCTAGGGGTGATCAAAGAGTTAAAGCGGAGTTCTGGCCTCGGTGGTCAATTTGAGCTAAAAATACCCCCGGGACAGTCAGGGCTAGTACATTCCACAATGGATAGCCTCTGAACTGTCCCGGATCGCACTTACCTGTAAGAAGAAATACTTACCTTGAAAATTTCTTCTCCAGCGCTGCCATATCAGGTGTGGGCAGTTGAAGCCGGAGTGTCCCTCTTCGTGTCCTCTTCTGTGACGTCGGAGTCCCACAATGCACTGCACCGGCCCCGCTCGTCACTTCCGGTGCAGGCGCGGCATCCCTGCACAGCTTCTGGGCATGCCCAGAAGCTGTTTAGCAGGGAATGCCGCACCTGCACCAGAAGTGACGAGCGGGCCCGGTGCAGGCGCATTGATTCCTGGGAGCAATGACGTTCAGCTCCCAGGAATAATCGCAAACAAGAGACGGCGCGGGCCGCGGCCACAGAGGGAGGAGCTGGAAGGAAGGTGAGTATATTTTCTTCTATAACAAGGTAAGTGACCAAAAAAAAAAAAATCGCCAGTATCCATTTCTTTTTCAGGTTGCCCTCAGCAAGCGGATGGCCCAAAATCAATTTTATCGATTTTGAGGCTGGAACTCCGCTTAAGTGTGAGCCTAGGGGAGTGTTTTCTAACTGTGTGGGGAGGGACTTGCGAAATGAACACAGAGACCTGTGATCCTAAATAGGAGGTGCCCGTCCTTCTCTCGTGGCGGTGAGTAATCGCAGGTGCCCGGCGGCAATCGTTGCCGTTGGTCCTGTGGATTGGCATCCCCGCTGCCTAGTAAGGGCGGGCGCGCGCTCGCCCCCAGGAGCGCTGCCGCTGTACGGGCAAGGCGATTCGCGCAGCTGAGCCAGTCTGCCGCAGTATATATGCTGCAGGCGGTCGGCAAGCGGTTAATAGCAAAAACTGGCCTGGTCATAAAGGGGGGGTAAATCTGCTAGAGGGCAAGTGCATCATCTCATGCAGTTCAATACAACACAGTACATAAAATGACATGAAATTAGGGCAGAACATTCAGACTGATGACATCATATCAGCCTAGGCAAGGTTACTGAGTGGAGCTCATGGTTGGATTATAAATGATAAAAGCTGGAGCCTCTTTGGAAAATAATACAGATTCAGTGACATGTCAGAATATATTTGTGCAGACTTGTAAAGTTTAACAACTTAAAGTTACTTAGGGTCCACTTTGAGTAGAATAGTACTTTCCGCTCATCGACTCTTTAATATATTCATGGAACGGATGGTAAAGAAAACTCTGAAGGAAGGATTATGACAGCACATTAGGAGAGAAGAGCAAAGTTACAGATTATTGATTGTGGTGAATGCAGGCATTTGATTGATGAGGCAGACGAGGAAGAATTCAGTCTCAGACACGAATACAAGGAGTGAGTGAGGAGGATGCAGATAGAACAGATGGCGAAGAAAACTCTTAAAGAAGAAATACAAGAGGACATCAGAAGAGAAGAGAATATGTATTGTAACAGAAAGTTCTAAAGGAGATAATAAAGTTACATAGTCTAGCTGAAAAAAAGAGACAATACCATCTAGTTCAACCAAAAGAAGAAGATAAAAAGAATTATAAAAAAAAAAAAAAAATATATATATATATATATATATATATATATATATATATACAGTATCTCACAAAAGTGAGTACACCCCTCACATTTTTGTAAATATTTTATTCTATCTTTTCATGTGACAACACTGAAGAAATTACACTTTGCTACAATGTAAAGTAGTGAGTGTACAGCTTGTATAACAGTGTACATTTGCTGTCCCCTCAAAATAACTCAGCACACAGCCATGAATGTCTAAACAGCTGGCAACAAAAGTGAGTACACCCCTAAGTGAAAATGTCCAAATTGGGCCTAATTAGCCATTTACCCTCCCCGGTGTCATGTGACTCGTTAGTGTTACAAGGTCTCAGGTGTAAATGAGGAGCAGGTGTGTTAAATTTGGTGTTATCGCTCTCACTCTCTCATACTGGTCACTGGAGGTTCAACATGGGACCTCATGGCAAAGAACTGTGTGTACAACCCCACATGCAAAAAAAAGGTGGGATGCCGGTAAAATTTGCATAAAAACAGAGTGCAATGATTTGTAAATCTCATAAATCCAAATTGTATTCCAAATAGAAAACATATTAAATGCTTCAACTTAGAAATTGTACCATTTTAGGAAAAAATAAGGTGATTTTGAAATTGATGGCAGCAACATGTCTCAAAAAAAGTTGGGACAGGGTAACAACAAGCTGGCAAAGTAGGGGTTGGGTATAAAAAGTGCATCTTAGAGAGTCAGAGTGTCTCCGAAGTAAAGATGGGCAGAGGTTCACCAATCTGTGAAAAGATGCATCTAAAAATTGAGGAACAGTTTCAGAATAATGTTCTTCAATGTAAAATTGAAAGACTTTAACCTCTTCCAGACCACCCCACGCATATATTTCCTGCGGCAGAGCGGCCATCTTGGGCAAAATCACGTACCTTTACCCGATTTCTAGTTCTGGGTCTAGGGCGCCCACACGTGCCCCCAGTGACTCACTCCCACTGTGATTGGACACAGCGGGAGCCAATTAGCGGGTCCAGTGGACCCCATGTTTGCTGGCACCCGGCGATCGTTCCCGAGAGTGGCAGTCTGCTTATGTAAACAAGGCAGATCGCCATTCTGTGAGAGGGGAAGATGGAGATCTTGTGTTTCTGCTAAGCAGAAACACAGATCTCTGTCTTCCCCCAGTCAAAGCACCTCCCCCACACAGTTAGAAATAAAAACAAAAAGCAGAGCGCCTCTAAGTGTTATCAGTTTAATTAAAAGGGTAAGGCAGGTACAGGAAAACTGCTCACATTTAAAACAGTATAAAATAGCTAATCTGTTAGGTGGTCTGCAGGAACACAGGGGTCCACGGCTGGATGTTTGTGGCTCCAAGAGGTGGTACAGGGGATGGTGAAGGAAGGAGATGTCTGGAGGGCCCAGAGACCAGATAGTAGGATGGCCAGCGGCTTCAGGAAGGTGTTCTGTTCCTCAGGGAGACACCTGGTTAGCCGAGAGACCGTTAGGTAGGATGGCTGGTGGCTTCAGAAGGGCGCCCTGCTCCTCAGTACATCCAGCTCCGACAGATAGGGGAGCCCAGCGTGACAGATCCAGCAGCCAATCGCACAATGCGTTTCCGAGCGTGCACAGTAGTCTCACAGGGTGTGAGCGCTCCTTTCTCAAGTGCAGTGGCATGACACAGAAGAGCTGAACAAGTTTATAGGAAGCCAGCACTCAAGCTGGGTGGATGCAGATGGACTTAAAGTGGCCATTATAAATGGGCTGAATAGTGGGGCCACAATACTTAAAGCGGCAATAAGAGAATAAACACAAAAAAAAATCGCATACAAATAAATCGCATAAAAAAACAAAAAAAAAAGGAGTTGCATAAGGTAAATAGACTTATATAAAAATATGTGTGTAGGCATACATAGCAAAGAAGCACTTTATATGATGAAAATACATATAACAATCTGAAAATGTAATCAGAACAAGGAGGAGGAATAGCAGATGGGCAGAAAAACAGTGAAAAAAGGGGGGAGCAAAGGGGGGGAGGGATAGGGGGGGGGGGGGTAGGATGAAACAACGATAAGGGGGGGGGTGAGGGGGGGGACAGAGGAAAAAACAAAAAACAAAAAAAAAAGAGAAGGGGGGAGGGGGGAGAAGTATAGGGAGGGAGACGGGGAAGGAAAGTGAGGGACGGAACACAACATACTTACAGACGAGATAAGGGCATGAAGAATATAACTTATATCAAAAAGTAGTACATGGTACTACGAGCCTGAGGACAAGTGCATATAGAAAATGGTTATTTGACAAGGTAAAAAGACATACATCGGCTCTAATCATAATATGGTGTTAACATCTAGCTCTTCGTTTAAACCCTTGGGTGAAAGTGAATCAAGGGTATAGATCCAAAAAGTCTCTCATTGGCATAATTTGGCAAATCGTTCGGCCTCAGATGAAAGTTCTACCTTCAGACCCATGGTACCGCCATGGGCGCTAACTTCGTGCCCTCCTATGCTAACCTGACCACGGGTTTCTGGGAAGAATCCTTCATTTGGCACAACAACCCTTTTGCTCAATATCTAGTTTTTTACAGCCGTTATATAGACGATATCATCATCATCTGGGATGGTTCTCCATCCTCGATTGATGATTTCATCATCCATTGCAACACCAATGATTTCGGTCTCACCTTTACTTCTGTTTGTGATGCGGTTCATCTAGCCTTCCTGGACCTCGAGCTGGGTAGTGAAGGAACTTCCATCTTTGCCAGGAACTACACCAAGCCCACCGCCGGCAACTCGTACCTACACTATAGTAGTTGTCATCATCCCCAGTGGGTAAACAATATACCTATAGGGCAGTTCTGTCGCCTTAGACAGAACTGCACCAAGGATATAGATTACATCACACAGAGTGACGCCTTGAGAGCCAAGTTTAGGGATAAGGGTTACCCTCACCAATTGGTCGATCAAGCTTATACCACCTTCCTGCCTGGTAAACCCCCCCAAAAATACAGCTAAATATGATGAATCCACTCCGAGGTTTATCACCAGATTCCACTGCCGCTACAGGAAAATGGAATCATACTACAGAAACACTGGAACATCCTACTACAGGGCCCCCATCTTTTACGCAGTTTAGGTCACAAACCTAGAGTTACTTAATGTAGGGCCCCCACCCTAAAAAACAAAATTGCACCCAGTCGTCTCAAAACCAAAAAAGTCCATAATCCATTGTGTCTCATTCCCTTAAAGGGCATGTACCGATGTAACAAGCCATTATGCAAAACATGTGCCTTTGTGCGACATGGTAAAAAAACAGTTCACCCATAAAAATAAGACTTACCGTTTGGAAGAATTCTACAACTGTTCTACTGATTATTTGATCTACTGCCTGACCTGTCCCTGTGGACTACTCTATGTTGGTCGCACCAGCCGCCCACTACAGAAACGTTTTGGTCGCCATTGCAGGTTTGTGGAGGAGGGCTGTGACCAACATAGCGTACCACGCCATTTCCTCGAGTTCCACAACAAGTCCACATCAGGATTGGAGGTTTGGGTAATAGAGTCCATCCCCATACTTTCATCTGAGGCCGAACGATTTGCCAAATTATGCCAACGAGAGACTTTTTGGATCTATACCCTTGATTCACTTTCACCCAAGGGTTTAAACGAAGAGCTAGATGTTAACACCATATTATTAGAGCCGATGTATGTCTTTTTACCTTGTCAAATAACCATTTTCTACAGTACCTTGCGAAAATATTCGGCCCCCTTGAACTTTTCAACCTTTTGCCACATTTCAGGCTTCAAACATAAAGATATAAAATTGTAATTTTTTTGTGAAGAATCAACAACAAGTGGGACACAATCATGAAGTGGAACGAAATTTATTGGATATTTCAAACTTTTTAAAAAAATAAAAAACTGAAAAATTGGGCGTGCAAAATTATTCAGCCCCCTTAAGTTAATACTTTGTAGCGCCACCTTTTGCTGCGATTACAGCTGTAAGTTGCTTAGGGTATGTCTCTATCAGTTTTGCACATAAAAACTAGAGACTGAAATTTTTGCCCATTCCTCCTTGCAAAACAGCTCGAGCTCAGTGAGGTTGGATGGAGAGCGTTTGTGAACAGCAGTTTTCAGTTCTTTCCACAGATTCTCGATTGGACTCAGGTCTGGACTTTGAATTCGCCATTATAACACCTGGATATGTTTATTTGTGAACCATTCCATTGTAGATTTTGCTTTATGTTTTGGATCATTGTCTTGTTGGAAGACAAATCTCCGTCCCAGTCTCAGGTCTTTTGCAGACTCCATCAGGTTTTCTTCCAGAATGGTCCTGTATTTGGCTCCATCCATCTTCCCATAAATTTTAACCATCTTCCCTGTCCCTGCTGAAGAAAAGCAGGCCCAAACCATGATGCTGCCATCACCATGTTTGACAGTGGGGGTGGTGTGTTCAGGGTGATGATCTGTGTTGCTTTTACGCCAAACATAACGTTTTGCATTGTTGCCAAAAAGTTTGATTTTGGTTTCATCTGACCAGAGCACCTTCTTCCACATGTTTCGTGTGTCTCCCAGGTGGCTTGCAGCAAACTTTAAACAACACTTTTTATGGATATCTTTAAGAAATGGCTTTCTTCTTGCCACTCTTCCATAAAGGCCAGATTTGTGCAGTATACGACTGATTGTTGTCCTATGGACAGAGTCTCCCAATAATAATTTTGCACGCCCAATTTTTCAGTTTTTTATTTGTTAACAAAGTTTGAAATATGCAATACATTTCGTTCCACATCATGATTGTGTCCCACTTGTTGTTAATTCTTCACAAAAAATTACAGTTTTATATCTTCATGTTTGAAGCCTGGAATGTGGCAAAAGGTCGCAAAGTTCAAGGGGGCCGAATACTTTCGCAAGGCACTGTATATGCATTTGTCCTCAGGCTCGTAGTACCATGTACTACTTTTTGATATAAGTTATATTCTTCATGCCCTCATCTCGTCTGTAAGTATGTTGTGTTCCGTCCCTCACTTTCCTCCCCCGTCTCCCTCCCTATACTTCTCCCCCCTCCCCCCTTCTCTTTTTTTTTTTGTTTTTTTCACCTGTCCCCCCCTTCCCCCCCTTTTTCACTGTTTTTCTGCCCATTTGCTATTCCTCCTCCTTGTTCTGATTACATTTTCAGATTGTTATATGTATTTTCATCATATAAAGTGCTTCTTTGCTATGTATTATGCATACACACATATTTTTATATAAGTCTATTTACCTTATGCGATTCTTTTTTTTTTTTTTATGCGATTTATTTGTATGCAATTTTTTTTTTTTGTGTTTATTCCCTTATTGCCGCTCTAAGTATTGTGGCCCCACTGTTCAGCCCATTTAAAATGGCCACTTTAAGTCCATCTGCATCCACCCAGCTTGAGTGCTGGCTTCCTATAAACTTGTTCAGCTCTTCTGTGTCATGCCACTGCACTTGAGAAAGGAGCGCGCACACCCTGTGAGGCTACTGCGCACGCTCAGAAACGTGTTGTGCGATTGGCTGCTGGATCTGTCACGCTGGGCTCCCCTATCTGTCGGAGCTGGATGTACTGAGGAGCAGGGCGCGCCTTCTGAAGCCGCCAGCCATCCTACCTAATGGTCTCTCTGGTCACCAGGTGTCTCCCTGAGGAACAGAACACCTTCCTGAAGCCGCTGGCCATCCTACTATCTGGTCTCTTGGTCCTCCAGACATCTCCTTCCTTCACCATCCCCTGCACCACCTCTTGGAGCCACAAACATCCAGCCGTGGACCCCTGTGTTCCTGCAGACCACCTAACAGATGAGCTATTTTATACTGCTTTAAATGTGAGCAGTTTTCCTGTACCTGCCTTACCCTTTTAATTAAACTGATAACACTTAGAGGCGCTCTGCTTTTTGTTTTTATTTCCACTTTCAGAGCTGACTTCTCTCTGCAGCTGAGCTGGCCCTGAGTGTAATCTATTTCAGCCATCAACTACACCAGACTAATGACTATACATGAACTGCATACCCCTTGATGCTATATAGGTATGTGTGATGTGCCCACTCTTATCCTGCTTGCCCCCACACAGTTACAAAGCTCTCCCAGTGAACACATTTAACCCTTTGATTACCCCTGATGTTAACCTCTTCCCTGCCAATGGCATTAGTACAGTAACAGTGCATATTTTTTTAGCACTTATCACTGTATTGGTGTCACTGGTCTCCAAAAAGTGTCACGGGAGTGTCAGATTTGTCCGCCGCAATATCGCAGTCCCGCTAAAAATCGCTGACCGCTGCCATTACTCATAAAAAAAATGAAAAACATAAAAATTTAATAAATCTGTCCTATAGTTTGTAGACGCTATAACATTTGTGCAAACCAATCAATATACGCTTATTTGGGTTTTTTTTTTTTTTTTTACCAAAAACATGTAGCAGAATACTTATTGGCCTAAATTGATGAAGAAATTCGATTTTTTTTTTTTATTTTTTCAAAATTGTCTGTCTTTTTTTGTTTACAGGGCAAAAAAGAAAAATCGCAGAGGTGATCAGATACCACCAAAATAAAGCTCTGTTTGTGGGAAAAAGGGATATCAATTTTATTTGGGTACAGCGTCGCACGACCGCATAATTGTCAGTTAAAGTAACGCAGCGCCGTATCGCAAAAACTGCCCTTGTCATGAAGGGGGTAAAACCTTCTGGTGTTTTGCCGAAAACTTCAACTTGCGGAGAACTCCAACGACCTTATTTCTGGCGAGTGTATACCAGAAATAATTGGAGATTTCGACCACTTGTTGTTTTCACAGAACACCGCCTTTACACTCCGGTAGATGCTATAATTACTGGAGATTGTTAGTCCGCCCCCTAGTTGTCACCGCCCTGTTTTTGGTTACCAGCAGGCGGACAAACAATTCCCACTAATTATAGCATCTACTGGAGTGTAAAGGCTGCCGGTGTTCTGTGAAAACACCAAGGGGTCGAAATCTTCAATTATTCCTGGAGTACACTCAGCAGAAATAATGTTGTTGGAGTTCTCGGCAAGTTGGAGTTTTCGGCAGAACACCGGGGGTTGAAGAGTTTAAATATGTCATCTTCTACAGTACATAATATCATTAAAAGATTCAGAGAATCTGGAGAAATATCTGGACGCAAGGGACAAGCCCAAAACCCAATATTGGATGCCCTTGATCTTTGGGCCCACAGACTGCACTGCATTAAAAACAGGCATAATTCTGTGAGGAAGAAGAAAAATAAAGTGATGCGCTATTAAAGTGACATATGCAAAAAAATTTGCTCCATAGTGAATAAAGTCTCAAATAGCAATGAATCCCAAAAAATAGTGATGAAAGAATATAAATGAAGTGAAGAAAAAATGATGAAAAAAGATGAATTGAAAAATCCTGTAGCCAAGGGTCAGAAATGAAATGAATCACGTTCCCTCCACCACAGAGGCTGACCACCACCACACCAAATAAGATGTATTCTTACCAGAAAAATAGGACCCCCCTATCAGGAAGGCATATATATTGGGGTTATAATAATCAGAGTATGCATATTCCAGCAAGGATCACAGATACAGCAGAAGTGTCCTCTCCTGATGCGTCCCACAGTGAAGACCACAAGCTTCCGCAGCATAATATAAATGAATAAAACACCACATAGTGTAAAACCGTAAGAGCTGATATTTTATTATAAAAGAGTTACATTTAGTGTTGAGCGAACACGGACTGTATTATTCGTGTTCGTACCGAATAATTGGATTTTTTGTACCCGAACACGGACACGGACACTTTACTGTATGTTCGGGTAAAAATCCGTGTTCGGTCGTTTTATTTCCGGGTTTTGCATGCTTTGGCGCTCTTTTCATGGCGGGCTTTCAACAGCCAATCAACAATTGTTTAACTGGTGTGCCTTAAGCCATCCCAGCCATGCCTGCAAATGTCTCAGTAGCTGTGATTGGCCGTCTGAAGCATGTGACCAAGTCTTTATAAGTTCCAGGCAGCCGCAGCGTCTTCATTCTGCTGCTTAGATCAGGGACAGAGCACACATCAACGTGCTGGCTGCTGATTAGGGAAAGACAGGCAGGAAAAAACCATTTGTGTCCGGATAGAATTGAGGGACAGGTCGGAGTGTTTAGGCAGGGCGAGTTGTAGGCATTTTAGGGATAGAGTCTGCTGAATTATAGGGTCAGTGTCTTCTACAAAGTACAATCGATATTGCTGTGTGGGGGGTGGGGTGACTCTGCACTCAATCCTGATCTACGATCTCTTCTCAATCCTGTTAGGGAGAGGCTGCTGCTGCTGAATATTAGGGAAACTGTGTTCTACAAACTACAATCGATATTGCTGTGTGGTGTGGGATAGGAGATAGGCAGGTGTCAGTGATCCACATCCATTTTTCTGTGTGTGGGCTGCAGTGAACACAATCTTTTTGGGCTGCAGTGAACACAATCTTTTTGGGGTGCAGTGAACAACGTCCTTTTTGGGGTGCAGTAAACAAAATCTTTTTGGGGTGCAGTGAACAAAATCCTTTTTGGGGTGCAGTGAACAACATCCTTTTTGGGGTGCAGTGAACACAATCTTTTTGGGGTGCAGTGAACAAAATCCTTTGTGGGGTGCAGTGAACACAATCTTTGTGGGGTGCAGTGAACACAATCTTTTTGGGGTGCAGTGAACAACATCCTTTTTGGGGTGCAGTGAACAAAATCCTTTTTGGGGTGCAGTGAACACAATCTTTTTGGGGTGCAGTGAACAAAATCCTTTGTGGGGTGCAGTCAACACAATCTTTGTGGGGTGCAGTGAACACAATCTTTTTGGGGTGCAGTGAACAAAATCCTTTTTGGGGTGCAGTGAACAACATCCTTTTTGGAGTGCAGTGAACAAAATCCTTTTTGGGGTGCAGTGAACAACATCCTTTTTGGGGTGCAGTGAACAAAATCCTTTTAGGATGCAGTGAACACAATCTTTGTGGGGTACAGAGAACAGAATCTTTGTGGGGTGCAGTGAACACAATCTTTGGGGGGTACAGTGAACACAATCTTTGGGGTGCAGTGAACAAAATCCCTTGTGGGGTGCAGTGAACACAATCTTTGTGGGGTGCAGTGAACACAATCTTTTTGGGGTGCTGTGAACAAAATCCTTTGTGGGGTGCAGTGAACACAATCTTTGTGGGGTGCAGTGAACACAATCTTTGTGGGGTGCAGTGAACAAAATCCTTTTTGGGGTGCAGTGAACACAATCTTTGTGGGGTGCAGTGAACACAATCTTTTTGGGGTGGAGTGAACAAAATCCTTTTTGGGGTGCAGTGAACAACATCCTTTTTGGGGTGCAGTGAACAAAATCCTTTTTGGGGTGCAGTGAACACAATCTTTTTGGGGTGCAGTGAACAAAATCCTTTGTGGGGTGCAGTGAACACAATCTTTGTGTGGTGCATTGAACACAATCTTTTTGGGGTGCAGTGAACAAAATCCTTTTTGGGGTGCAGTGAACAACATCCTTTTTGGGGTGCAGTGAACAAAATCCTTTTTGGGGTGCAGTGAACAACATCCTTTTTGGGGTGCAGTGAACAAAATCCTTTTTGGGGTGCAGTGAACACAATCTTTTTGGGGTGCAGTGAACAAAATCCTTTGTGGGGTGCAGCGAACACAATCTTTGTGGGGTACAGTGAACAGAATCTTTGTGGGGTGCAGTGAACACAATCTTTGGGGGGTACAGTGAACACAATCTTTTTGGGGTGCAGTGAACAAAATCCTTTGTGGGGTGCAGTGAACACAATCTTTTTGGGGTGCAGTGAACAAAATCCTTTGTGGGGTGCAGTGAACACAATCTTTGTGGGGTGCAGTGAACACAATCTTTTTGGGGTGCAGTGAACAAAATCCTTTTTGGGGTGCAGTGAACAACATCCTTTTTGGGGTGCAGTGAACACAATCTTTTTGGGGTGCAGTGAACAAAATCCTTTGTGGGGTGCAGTGAACAGAATCTTTGTGGGGTACAGTGAACAGAATCTTTGTGGGGTGCAGTGAACACAATCTTTGGGGGGTACAGTGAACACAATCTTTTTGGGGTGCAGTGAACAAAATCCTTTGTGGGGTGCAGTGAACACAATCTTTGGGGGGTACAGTGAACACAATCTTTTTGGGGTGCAGTGAACAAAATCCTTTGTGGGGTGCAGTGAACACAATCTTTGTGGGGTGCAGTGAACACAATCTTTTTGGGGTGCAGTGAACAAAATCCTTTTTGGGGTGCAGTGAACACAATCTTTTTGGGGTGCAGTGAACAAAATCTTTGTGGGGTACAGGGAACAGAATCTTTGTGGGGTGCAGTGAACACAATCTTTGGGGGGTACAGTGAACACAATCTTTTTGGGGTGCAGTGAACAAAATCCTTTTAGGGTGCAGTGAACACAATCTTTGTGGGGTGCAGTGAACAAAATCCTTTTTGAGGTGCAGTGAACACAATCTTTGTGGGGTGCAGTGAACACAATCTTTGTGGGGTACAGTGAACACAATCTCATACTTCTGAACATTTGAGGGTGCTGCCTGTTCCATTCTCCTCCTCCTACTGCTCAACCATCCTTTTAGGGGTACAAACAATAGTAATTGGGGCCTAGTGTGGTGGTGTACGTGTGAGATACATACACTTTCTTTTTGATCATATTTTCTATTCCGCTATTCAATTAAATCCTTTGGGGATCAATTAAATTGCGTGATAGTCTGTGTCGGTACATGTGAGATCCACCTTTCCAAGTTTTTGGGGTTCATCTCATACTTCTGAAGATTTGAGGGTGCTGCCTGTTCCATACTCCTCCTCCTACTGCTCAACCATCCTTTTAGGGGTACAAACAATAGTAATTGGGGCCTAGTGTGGTGGTGTACGTGCGAGATACATACACTTTCTTTTTGATCATATTTTCTATTCCGCTATTCAATTAAAACCTTTGGGGATCAATTGAATTGCGGGATAGTCTGTGTCGGTACGTGTGAGATCCACCTTTCCAAGTTTTTGAGGTTCATCTCATACTTCTGAAGATTTGAGGGTGCTGTCTGTTCCATACTCCTCCTACTCCTCATCCATCCTTTTAGGGGTAGAAACAATAGTAATTGGGGCCTAGTGTGGTTTTGTACGTGCGAGATACATACACTTTTTTGGATCATATTTCCTATTCCGCTATTCAATAAAAACCTTTCTAGGGCAAGATCTTAAATTACAGAAATATGAGGAGACCGTCAAATAAGGGCCGTGGCCTGGGTCGTGGTGCTGCTGGTAGAGCTCCTGTTGCAAGGAGAGGACGTGGTCGATCTGTGCCAGCTACACGCACAAGTGAAACACCTTCCTCAAGTGTGAGTAGGCGACAGAACCTGCATCAGTATTTGGTAGGGCATCATACGCCCCTAGAAGTGATGAGGCCAGAACAAGTGGAGGCGATAGTAGATTGGTTTGCTGCTGACAGTGCCTCCAGTTCCTTCACATTGTCTCCCACCCAGTCTACTGCAGAAAGGTCACAGTTGGCACCTGCAGCCGATGTCAAACCGTCTTTCACCTCACCCCCTTGCAAATCAGGCAAGCAGTCTGAGCCCCAAGCCATACAGCAGTCTCTTCTTCTTTTTGATGACTCTGTCAGCAGGGTTTCCCAGGGCCATCCACCTAGCCCTGCCCCAGAAGTGGAAGAGATTGAGTGCAGCGATGCCCAACCACTTATTTCTCAAGATGAGTACATGCAAGGATCATCGCAGCACGTCTCCGATGATGACGAAACGCAGGTGCCAACTGCTGCGGCGTTCAGCATTGTGGAGACCGACAAGGAGGGCAGGGGTGAAGACTGGGTGGAAGATGATGTGGAGGACGATGAGGTCCTCGACCCCACATGGAATGAACGTCATGCAGGTGACCTGAGTGGTTTGGAGGAAGAGGCGGTGGTCGCACAGAGCCACCAGCACAGCAGAAGAGGGAGCAGGGTGCAGAAGCGGAGCGGCCGTGCCCTAGACACTACGCCCGCTACTGCCCAACACAGCAAGGGAACGAGCGCACCAAAGTCAGCTCAAAGGAGTTCTCTAGCGTGGAAGTTCTTTAGAAAATGTGCTGATGACAGGACACGAGTGGTTTGCACCCTGTGCAATCAGAGCTTGAAGCGAGGCATAAACCTTCTCAACCTGAGCACAACCTGCATGATCAGGCATCTAAGTGCAAAGCACGAGCTGCAGTGGAGTACACACCTTCAAAACCAAGAAACGTCTCTGGCTCATCCTGCTTCCTCTTCTGCTGCAGTTTCGGCCGCTCCAGCCACATCTGTAGTGATACCGGCACCTGCCACCCCGCAAACAGACGATCTGTCAGCAACACCACCACCTGGGTCACCAACAACCATCTCCACAATGTCCCGTGGAAGCGTTCAGCTTTCCATCTCCCAAACACTTGAGAGGAAGAGGAAGTACCCCCCTACCCACCCGCGATCCCTGGCCCTGAATGCCAGCATTTCAAAATTATTGGCCTTTGAAATGCTGTCATTCCATCTGGTGGAGACGCACAGTTTTAAAAACCTTATGTCGGTGGCTGTCCCACAGTACGTCGTGCCCAGCCGCCACTACTTTTCCAGGCAAGCCATCCCTTCCCTGCACAACCAAGTGGGGGAAAAAATCAGGTGTGCACTGCGCAACGCCATCTGTGCCAAGGTCCACCTAACTACCGATACGTGGACCAGTAAGCACGGTCAGGGGCGTTATATCTCCCTAACGGCACACTGGGTAAATGCAGTGGCGGATGGGCCTAAGGCGGATAGCAATTTGGCGCATGTCCTTCCACCACCGAGGATTGCAGGGCGCTTCAGTTTGCCTCCTGTTCCTAACTCCTCCTACTCCGCTTCCTCATCCTCTACCGCCTCCTCATCCGGACAGCGTAACACCTTCACCACCAACTTCAGCACGGCCAGGGGTAAACAACAGCAGGCAGTTTTACAACTTGCCTGTTTGGGGGACAAACCACACACCGCGCAGGAGTTGTGGAGGAGCATGGAACAGCAGACAAATGAGTGGTTGCTGCCAGCGAGCCTCAAGCCCGGCCTGGGCGAAATCTCATAGCAGCTCTGGGCCTAGCCGGTTTGACGCACATCCCTTGCCTGGCGCATGTGCTGAATTTGGTGGTGCAGAGGTTCCTTAAAAACTACCCCGATATGTCAGAGCTGCTGCAGAAAGTGCGGGCCGTTTGTGCACACTTTCGGCGTTCTCACCCTGCTGCTGCTCGCCTGGCAGCGCTGCAGCGTAACTTCGGCCTTCCCGCTCACCGCCTCATATGTGACGTGCCCACAAGGTGGAACTCCACCTTGCACATGCTGGAAAGACTGTGCGAGCAGCAGCAGGCCATAGTGGAGTTTCAGCTGCAGCACGCACGCGTGAGTCGCTCTGTGGAAAAGCACCACTTCACCACCAATAACTGGGCCTCCATGCGAGACCTGTGTGCCTTGTTGCGCTGTTTTGAGTACTCCACCAACATGGCCAGTGGCAATGACGCCGTTCTCAGCTTAACTATCCCACTTCTATGCCTCCTTGAAAAAACAATTCGGGCGATGATGGAAGAGGATGTGGCACAGGATGAGGAGGAGGAGGAGGATGAAGAGGTAACATTTCCAAGGCTTTCAGGGCAGTCATTCACAAGGGGCTCCGAGGGTGGGTTCCTGCACACACAAACGCCAGGGACACAATTGTCCAGCAGGGGCACAGTTCTGGAGGATGAGGAGGATGAGGAGGAGGAGGAGCTGGAGGAGGAGATGGAACCATGTTCACAGCAGGGTGGCACCCAGGCCAGCTCATGGCCATCATGGGTGCGTGGCTGGGGGGATACAGAGGACACGGACGATACACCTCCCACAGAGGACAGCCTTTCGTTGCCTCTGGGCAGCCTGGCACACATGAGCGATTACATGCTGCAGTGTCTCCACAAGGACCGCCGAGTTGCCCACATTCTAACTTGTGCTGATTAGGTGGCCACGCTGCTGGATCCCCGTTACAAGGACAACGTACCGTCCTTAATTCACTCACTGGAGCGCGATCGCAAGACGCGCGAGTACAAGCGCACGCTGGTAGACGCCATGCTGCTGGCATTCCCATCTGACAGGGGGGCCGCAGTGGAAGCACAAGGCAGAGGAGGAGGAGGAGGAGGAGGAGGTCGCCAACGCAACCAAGGCACCGCCAGCACCTCAGAAGGCAGGGTTAGCATGGCCGAAATGTGGAAAAGCTTTGTCAGCACGCCACAACAAACAGCAGCACCAGAAGCTCAGATGGAACGTCTTAGCAGGAGGCAGCATTTTACCAACATGGTGGAGCAGTATGTGTGCACACGCCTACATGTAGTGAATGAGGGGTCTGCCCCCTTCAACTTCTGGGTCTCCAAATTGGGCACATGGCCTGAGCTTGCCCTTTACGCCTTGGAGGTGCTGGCGTGCCCTGCAGCCAGTGTATTATCTGAACGGGTATTTAGCACGGCTGGGGGCGTTATAACAGACAAGCACAGCCGCCTGTCCAGAGACAATGTGGACAAGCTCACGTTCATTAAAATGAACCAGGCATGGATCCCACGGGACTTTTCCGTACCTTATGCAGAATAGCAATGGATACCGACCTTACCCACCCATTGTTCCATTTTTGCTCTTTCTCACTCTTTTGGGGTGTACCCTCATTTAAAATTTGTGAAAAGAAGCAGTGTTGGCTACCTCGTCCTCCTCCTCAGGGCCAGATTAAGGTAGGGGCTATTGGAGCTGCAGCTCCAGGCCCCTACCTTTTATATAGGCCCCGGGTTGGCCATATTCACTGTTACCGCTCTTCTGTCACTTGTAAACACAGAAGTCTGGCTTCTATGCTCGCTTCCCCAGGCAGCACCCTCAGAACCTCCCCACACAGCGCGAAGGCCAGACAAGGAGGGACAGTTGCCGATGCATGGATGTGTTTATGGGCTTCAGAGACAGCATCCCATGTTGAATTAGGCATGCATGGCTGCACCCTTCCTCCTCTGGGTGCATGGCAAGGCACGGCCCTTAAGGCCCTTCAAAATCCTCAGCACCAAGCCCATGATGCTCTTAATCCGGCCCTGGTCCTCCTCCACCGCCGCTTCCACCTACACCGCCCATAGGTGTGCGCAGCCTATTGCATTAAGGTGTGCACCCCAAAGTTGAAATACACATGCATGTGTTTGCCAGCAGGGAGAGTAATGTATCGGGGCCATGTACCTGTAGGCAAAGAGAAATAGAGCAGAGCAGGTCCGAGGGAGATCTTTCCCATCTCCTCACTGGCAATGCTATGTGCCCTAGGTGATTAGGGTGTGCCCAGGCACACCCGGCACACCCTGTGCGCATGCCTATGTCACCGCCACATCCACCACCACCTCAACCTCCCTCCTACTCCATATGGGCCTCGTCCTTCAGAGATGAAGAAGAACATTGTTTTATTTTTCTGTTTTTTTTTGTTGTTTTAAGTTATTTCCCTATCCACATTTGTTTGCAGAGCACTTGCCATGCTCTTAATTACGTTTTGCTGCCATTTGCAGCACTCTAGCCCTTTCCTTTGGTGTTTTAGAGCCATTTTAGTGCCTTAAAGTTCGGGTCCCCATTGACTTCAATGGGGTTCGGTGTCTGGGAAAAGTTTGGTAAAAGTCCGGGACACGGACCCGGACTTTTTTTTAAAGTTCGGCCGAACCCGTCGAACACGGACATCTAGGTGTCCGTTCAACCCTAGTTACATTCACAAAATCAGATGTGATGATCAGATGTGTCAAATTGTGATTAAAAAAGGAATGGACTCATTTACAAATCTCATAAACGTATATTTTATTCACAATATAATATAGATAACATATCAAATGTTGAAAGTGAGACATTTTGAAATGTCATGCCAAATATTGGCTCATTCTGGATTTCATGAGCGCTACACATTCCCAAAAAGTTGGGACAGGTAGCAATAAGTGGCCGAAAAAGTTAAATGTACATATAAGGAACTGCTGGAGGACCAATTTGCAACTTATTAGGTCAATTGGCAACATGATTGGGTATAAAAAGAGCCTTTCAGAGTGGCAGTGTCTCTCAGAAGTCAAGATGGGCAGAGGATCACCAATTCCCCCAATGCTGCGGCGAAAAAAAGTGGAGCAATATCAGAAAGGAGTTTCTCAGAGAAAAATTGCAAAGAGTTTGAAGTTATCATCATCTACAGTGCATAATATCATCCAAATATTCAGAGAATCTGGAACAATCTCTGTGCGTAAGGGTCAAGGCCGTTAAACCATACTGGATGGCGGTGATCTTCGGGCCCTTAGACGGCACTGCATCACATACAGGAATGCTACTGTAATAGAAATCACAACATGGGCTCAGGAATACTTCCAGAAAACATTGCCGGTGAACACAATCCACCATTCGTCGTCGCCGGCTAAAACTCTATAGGCCAAAAAAGAAGCCATATCTAAACATGATCCAGAAGCGCAGGCGTTTTCTCTGGGCCAAGGCTCATTTAAAATGGACTGTGGCAAAGTGGAAAACTGTTCTGTGGTCAAAATTTGAAGTTCTTTTTGGAAAACTGGGACGCCATGTCATCCGGACTAAAGAGGACAAGGACAACCCAAGTTGTTATCAGTGCTCAGTTCAGAAGCCTGCATCTCTGATGGTATGGGGTTGCATGAGTGCGTGTGTCATGGGCAGCTTACACATCTGGAAAGGCACCATCAATGCTGAAAGGTATATCCAAGTTCTAGAACAACATATGCTCCCATCCAGACATCGTCTCTTTCAGGGAAGACCTTGCATTTTCCAACATGACAATGCCAGACCACATACTGCATCAATTACAACATCATGGCTGCGTAGAAGAAGGATCCGGGTACTGAAATGGCCAGCCTGCAGTCCAGATCTTTCACCCATAGAAAACATTTGGTGCATCATAACGAGGAAGATGCGACAAAGAAGACCTAAGACAGTTGAGCAACTAGAAGCCTGAATTAGACAAGAATGGGACAACATTCCTATTCCTAAACTTGGGCAACTTGTCTCCTCAGTCCCAGATGTTTGAAGACTGTTAAGAAAAAGAAGAGGGGATGCCACACAGTGGTAAACATGACCTTGTGCCAACTTTTTGGAGATGTGTTGATGCCATGAAATTTAAAATCAACTTATTTTTCACTTAAAATTATACATTTTCTCAGTTAAAACATTTGATATGTCATCTATGTTGTATTCTGAATAAAATATTGAAACTTTGAAAAGCATAATTGCATTCTGTTTTTATTCGCAATTTGTACAGTGTCCCAATTTTTTTGGAATTGGGTTTGTATGAATACAAACAGCACATCCAGGCAGGTAAAATGGTGTCCGCCTCAACTTCCGAGTAGTGCGATGACGTAGACAAGTAACTCTGTCCTACGCGTTTTGCCGCAATAGGACTTCTTCCAGGGCATGATTCTGTGAAGGGCACCACTGCACGGGCTCAGGAATACTTCCAAAAATCACTGTGTGAACACAGTTCACCGTGCCTTTAAAAAATACAAGTTAAAGCTCTATCATGCAAAGAAGAAGCCAAATCTGAACATCAAGAAACACCACTGTCTTCTCTGGGCCAAAGCTCATTTAAAATGGTTTGTTGCAAAGTGGAAAACTGTTCTGTGGTCAAGCAAATCAAATTTTTTTTGGCAACCATAGGCGCCTTTTTCTCTGGACTAAAAAGGAGAGGGACCTTCTAACTTGTTATCAGCGCTCAGTTCTAAAGCCTTCATCTCTGATGGTATGGAAGTGCATTTGTGCGTATGCAATGGGCAGCTTTCACATCCTGAAAGGTGCCATCAATGCTTTAAGATTTCAGCAGGACAATGCTAAACTGCATACTGCATGTATGACAACAGCATGGCTTCATAGTAGAAGAGTCCAGGTGCTTAACTGGCTGCCTGCAGTCCAGACCTTTCACCAAAAGAAATTATTTGGTGGATCTTGCAATGAAAAATAAGACAAAGAAGACAGAGGACTAATGAGCAGTTAGAATCCTGTCTCAGGCAAGAATAGGAACATACTCCTCACCATAGGTGTTCACAGCCCATTGCATTAGGGTGTGCACCCCAAAGCTCAAACACATTCTGTATGTTTGTGCAATGAAGCAATTGATGGTGTCATAAGGGCAGATATTGGTGTCTTCAGGGCAGTGGATGATGTCAGTAGTTTTTTATTTTTATTATTTCTTACAATTATATAATTGTTTATTTTATAGCAAAAATAAAGGAGAATATTTGTTTTTTATTTGGTGAAATATCAGGGGTCTAAACAGGGGGAATATGCGTCACACAGGGTGATTAGGGTGTGCCCAGGCATACCTGGGCACACCCTGTGCGCACGCCTATGCTCCTCACCCAAAGCTTCAGCAACTCCTGTCTCTTTTTTTGAAATGTTGCTGCCATCAATTTTAAAATTACCTTTTTTTTTTTAATAGTACATTTTCTCAGTTTAAACATCTGTTCTCTATTTTCTATTTCTTCATCTTCTATTGTGACTGAAATATGAGTTTATGAGTTTTGCAAATAACTGCATTCTGTTTTCATGTGGATTTTACACTGCGTCCCAACTTTTCTGGAATCGGGGTTATATGGGAACAATAAATAGTCACAATATCCCACAAGCACAGCACTGAAAATCAGTGAGTCTGCATTGTAGCAAATAATAATAATAATAAAAAAAAACAACAAAAAATACAACTACTACTCAAAACAATGTTTCAGTAATTAGGCAAAAATAAATAACAACGCAAAGTCCTATGAATTTCAATCAGAAATACAGTGTCCATATATATATATATAAAAACATCCCATCAAGAGTTCAGTGAAATCATTAAAATGAAGGGTGATTCCATAAAAGTGTTGATCTTCAATCTCAAACAGCACCCAGTGAATATTCATTTCGGAATGATCTCCCACAGTGATTCCTTCACCACACATCAGGAATTGCACTCACCAAACCTATGTGCCTATCTTGTTACAGATTAGTCAGACACAACTTTTATCTCCTTGTCCTCCATGGGGATTTCATTAGGAGAGAGCGCGTCTGAATCAGCAATCCTCCACTACTCGTTCCCTCAGCAGGCTTCCAAAATCCTGAATGGATGGATGGGTTGAACCATGAAAGAAAGGCACATTATGTAACACCAGCAACATCATTTTTTTTAAATTCAATACAAATATGCTCACTTAAATAAAGAAAAATCAGGCTTATCTCTCACTGTAATTGTGTTAATTCTTAAGGCAGCTGCCTGCCACTCTGCTCCTCTGGCTTGTAAAAGGTAGAACAGTGGCAGGACACTATCCACAGCAGAAGCTCACGAAGACCTGGCATTCCTGCCAGTATCTTACATGCCAAACAGCCTTTACAAGGGACATGGTTTCTGTGATTGCTGGTTGATCTTCAGCTCTTCGGTGAGTTTGTTCCTATGATACATTTGCATCTGTGAATAATCGTTACCGACTTGGCTTGCCCCTTGGACCTGTCTTCTACTTGCCACCTGATTTGACCTCCAATTGTTAAATGGACTGTCTGATCCTCTTCCTCTGTGAATGACCTTGGCTTCTGACAACCCTTGCTTTTGTCCACACCCGGTCCCTGACTCTGGCTTCTACTCCTGACTCCTGCTCTGCCTGAGTCCTGCTACTTCCCATGGGTGCCACCTGTCTGCAGATACTATCCTGGTGTCTCATCTAAGTACCTGGACATCTAATCTGACAACACTCCAGTCAGAACATCCCTGCAAGCAATTCCAGCAGTCGACCCGTGCTTCTTTGATCCTGGCTCCTCCTGTTCCACCTTCAGGGTAGTCTGGAGCTTAGCCACAAAGGAAGCCCTCTCTTCATTGGCCTATAGCCCTAGGTACATGATAGACAGGCCTAGTGCAATGTCCTACCAACTTGGCTGACAGCATAAGGCTCTGGCCTTATGTGTTTCATCATTAGTGGACTTTGTCAAGGGAATTACAGCTCTGACAAGAGGTGGTCCCAGTTTACAGCACAACTTTCTCTTGATCACAACTCAAAGTGACTAAGGGCCCACTCTTAAATGATTTACAAACTCAAACCAAAAGTCCAGATAAACTTCACTGACATTTCCTGACAACATCTAGTGAGCTTGCAACATCTGGGAAGGGATAATACAATTTAAGTAAACAGAAACCCGGCTGTGTCCCCTAAAAAAAAAAAAAAAACAGCTCTTCACAGATACCAGTAGATCCATGGGTCTGGTAGCTGGACTGGCCTTCCGCAGCATGGTGCGGTGGCAGTAATTACACAGACTCTGGTTGTAGAGAACAGAACTTGTATTAATGAGCAATCTTTTTTTTCACAACATGCCCAGCAGGGAGGCACCCAACTGGCAACACTGACGCATGTAATAGCACTGCTTTTGCACAGCAGGTCTCAGATGTGCTGGCATCTGTCTTGAGGAGCGGAATAAAGCCTGGCCGGTCCAAGCCCAAGTGGGAGAATTTAAGGTGGAGTGGTGTGTCCTTATCCTTTCCCTACTCATCAGGAACCTCTCCCTGCTGCTAATCACTGTCCTTGTCAGAAGGGTGACCTGTCCCTCCACTATCCACATGCGAAAGGCATAGAAAGGCTCTATCTGACCAAAGATGACTGCTAAAACCATATGGGACAGCAGCATCCATTCAGATATCTCCCCCAGTGACCCTGGAAACCATAAAGGAACAAAGTTCCTCTTGGCTTCCTCTCCCCTGCAATGCTGTTGCAGTTGAGCACCGCCTGCAGTGGAGAAAGTAGACTGCACCTGCCTAAATATGGCCAGATGTTTATGTAGGTGAGATTTTCTCTAATCTTGTATGTGGATAACAAAAAATAAAAGGGAAATTTCCCAATGGAGATAAAGGCATAAAAAAAAGTTGCGGTCATGTGCACTGCTCAATGCACACTACAAATCTCATAATCCATCTAAGAAGCAAGCAGGAGGGGGGCCAGTAGAATAATGGAGAACAAACATAGCCACCATCTAAAAGGAGGGATCACAGCAGGAAAAAAATAAAAATAAAAATCTAGAAGTTTGGAGAAGACTAAGAACAATATATGCGTATTTTTGAGTTAGGAATACATACCTAAATATAATTAACTTTTTGGCTGAAACGCGTTTGTAAGATAGTCCCATGCAGTGCTCTGTTTTGTATAAGTCTAATAAAAACATTTTTTACTATGCTGGAGACTTTGATGTGCAACTGGTGCTTTTTTCACTTGTGGACATTTCTTTGGAGATGGAACAAGCTCCTTTCTTCTGTGAGCACCCAAAAGCAGAAGATGCAAGCCAATGAAGAACTTGCAAGTAGCGTTGACTTCTTCACACTTTGTCTTCTAACCTTTCCACACTAAAATGCTTCTTCATCTAAAAACTAAAAAAAGTTTTTGCTTGATCCCAGTTTAAAAAAAAAAAAAAAATGAGCTTGCGTTTTACAATTTCTTGGAAAAATACAACAAAACAGAGATATACAGTATATACATGTGAGTAAACAGCCTTTATTAGGAAGCACAGGCAGAGCTTTGATCGCTGTCTTCATTACAGCATGAAAAAGAAATGTTACCTGTTTTTTTTCCACTCAAGCAGGTTGCCAAAGCAACATGGCTTTCAAAAATAGCATTACATTGTGAGTGAGAGAAAGGCTCATAGTGATATCAGCTCAGAAATGACAGCTTGTACTTTGTGATAAGGAGGCGCATAATGCATCAAAGGCTTTGCGTTCCATATATATATAAAATATATATTGTATGTATACTGCAAACAGAGTATGTATGCTGCAAGGTGACAAACAATTGTAATCTCCTAATTGCAAAAGAATAACACAGGAAGTAATAGGGATTTTTGTTTTCCATCCAGATATTGCTTAACCACCTTAAGACAAGGCCTTTTTCTGACATTTGTTGTTTACAGGTATAAATCAGTAATTTTGCTAGAACCCCCAACCCCCAAAACATTATATATATATATATATATATATATATATATATATATATATATATATATATACACACCATATCTCAAAGTATTGAGTACACCCCTTACTTTTTTGTAAATATTTTATTATATCTTTTTATATAACAACACTGATGAAATGACACTTTGCTACAATGTAAAGTAGTGAGTGTACAGCTTGTATAACAGTGTAAATTTGCTGTCCCCTCAAAATAACTCAGCACACAGCCATTAATGTCTAAACCGCTGGCAACAAAAGTGAGTACACCCCTAAGTGAAAATGTCCAAATTGGGCCCAATTAGCCATTTTCCCTCCCCGGTGTCATGTGACTCATTAGTGTTACAAGGTCCCAGGTGTGAATGGGGAGCAGGTGTGTTAAATTTGGTGTTATCACTCTCACTCTCTCATACTGGTCACTGGAAGTTCAACATGGCACCTCATGGCAAAGAACTCTCTGAAGATCTGAAAAAAAAGAATTGTTGCTCTGCATAAAGATGGCCTAGGCTGTAAGAAGATTTCCAAGACCCTGAAACTGAGCTGCAGCATGGTGGCCAAGACATTACAGTGGTTGACCAGGACAGGTTCCACTCAGAACAGGCTTTGCCATGGTGGACTAAAGGAGTTGAGTGCACGTGCTCAGCATCATATCCAGAGGTTGTCTTTGAGAAATAGACATATGAGTGCTGCCAGCATTGCTGCAGAGGTTAAAGGGGTGGGGGTCAGCCTGTCAGTGCTCAGACCATACGCCGCACACTGCATCAAATTGGTCTGCATGGCTGTCGTCCATGAAGGAAGCCTCTTCTAAAGATGATGCACAAGAAAGCCTGCAAATAGTTTGCTGAAGACAAGCAGACTAAGGACTTGAATTACAGGAACCATGTCCTGTGGTCTGATGAGACCAAGATAAACGTATTTGGTTCAGATGGTGTCAAGCATGTGTGGCGGCAACCAGGTGAGGAGTACAAAGACAAGTGTGTCTTGCCTACAGTCAAGCATGGTGGTGGGAGTGTCATGGTCTGGGGCTGCATGAGTGCTGCTGGCACTGGAGAGCTACAGTTCATTGAGGGAACCATAAATGCCAACATGTACTGTGACATACTGAAGCAGAGCATGAACCCCTCTCTTCGAGACTGGGTCACAGGACAGTATTCCAACATGATAACGACCCCAAACACACTTCCAAGATGACCACTGCCTTGCTAAAGAAGCTGAGGGTAAAGGTGATGGACTGGCCAAGCATGTCTCCAGATCTAAACCCTATTGAGCATCTGTGGGGCATCCTCGAATGGAAGATGGAGGAGTGCAAGGTCTCTAACATCCACCAGCGCCGTGATGTCATCATGGAGGAGTGGAAGAGGACTCCAGTGGCAACCTGTGAAGCTCTGGTGAATTCCATCCTGAAGAGGGTTAGGGCAGTGCTGGAAAATAATGGTGGCCACACAAAATATTGACACTTTGGGCCCAATTTGGACATTTTTTTACATACAGTAGTTACATAGTTTTTGAGGTTGAAAAAAGACATCAGTCCATCCAGTTCAACCTATGATGTGTGTGTGTGTTTGCTGTTAACCGTACATTGTATACCCCTGTATGTTGTGGTCTTTAAGGTGCCCATCTAATTGTTTTTTGAAACTATCGATGCTCCCTGCTGATACGACTGCTTGTGGAAGCGAATTCCACATCCTTACTGCTCTGACAGTAAAGAACCCCTTACGTATTTTAAGGTTAAACCATTTTTCCTCTAGTTTTAGTGAGTGGCCACGTGTCTTATTGTATTCCCTTTCTCTAAAAAGTTTGTTCCTTATGCTAATTTTCACTTAGGGGTGTACTCACTTTTGCTGCCAGCGGTTTAGACATTAATGGCTGTGTGTTGAGTTATTTTGAGGGGACAGCAAATTTACACTGTTATACAAGCTGTACACTCACTACTTTACATTGTAGCAAAGTTTAATTTCTTCAGTGTTGTCACACGAAAAGATATAATAAAATATTTACAAAAATGTGAGGGGTGTACTTACTTTTGGGAGATACTGTATGTGTATATATATATATATATATATATATATATATATATACATTTTTTTTAAGCAGTGACTCTGGAGAATAAAATAGCAGTCATTGCAATATTTTATGTCACACTGTTTTTGTGCAGCGGTCTTTCAAATGCATTTTTTTGGGGGGAAAAAATACACTTGAATTTTAAAAAAACTAAACAGTAAAGTTAGCTCAATTTTTTTTTTGTATAATGTGAAAGATGATGTTACACTGTTTAAACAGATACCTAATATGTCATGCTTTAACAACTTCAGCTCCGGAAGGTTTTACCCCCTTAACGACCAGGCCATTTTTTGCAATACGGCACTGCGTTGCTTTAACTTACTATTGCACAGTCGTACCCAAATAAAATTGATGTCTTTTTTCCCACAAATTGGGCTTTCTTTTGGTTGTATTTGATCACGTCCTGCGGTTTTTATTTTTTGCGCTATAAAAAAAAAAAAAATAAATCACAATTTATAATATATAAAATATATTATATATATATATAATGTGTATATTGATTGATTGATTGGTTTGCGCAAAAGTTATCACATCTACAAACTATGGGTTACATTTATGGACTTTTTATGTTTTTTTATTGTTTTTACTATTAATGACGGCAATCAGCTATTTTTAGCTGGGCTGCAACATTGCGGATGTCAAATCTGACATAATCTGACAATCTTTTGGGGACCAGTGACATCAATAGAGTGATCAGTGTTAAAAAAATGCACTGTTACTGTATAGATGACACTGGCAGGTAAGGGGTTAACACTGGGGCGATCAAGGGGTTAAAAGTGCTCCTAGGGAGTACTTTCTACCTGTAGGGGGAGTGGATGCCCCGGGGGCGAAAAGAGAGATCTGTGTTTCTACTTAGCTGAAACACAAGATCTCTCTTTTCCTCCCTGACAGAACAGCGGTCTGCCTTGTTTACATAGGCAGACCGCCGTTCTGTCATTCCGCCAAACGATCGGTGGGTCCTGGCGGCAATCGCGGCTGCCAGAGCTGCTGATTGACTTTGCACGTGTCCCTGAAATCTCATGCACAAAATCACATACATGTACATGATTTTGTGCAGCTGAGCCTGCCTGCCACAGTATATATGCATCAGGCGATCCGGAAGTGATTAAAATTGTGCACGGTCATGGAATGGCGACAAACTACTTAAATATCTCCACATTGGCGATGCTTTAAACATTTTAACAGGTTACCTGTTTAGAGTTACAGAGGAGGTCTTGTGGTAGAATTATTGCTCTCGCTCTAATGTTCGCAGCGATAGCTCACGTGTGGTGCAAATACAGTTTACATATGCATGCCCAACTTATGTATGCGTTCACTTCTGCACGCGAGCTCAGAGGGATGGGGTGCTTCATTTTTTTTTTTCTTATTTTACTTTTTATTTTTACACTGTCCCTTTAAGTTTTTTTTTTTTTTATTTAATCACTTTTATTCCTATTACAAGGAATGTAAACATCTCTTGTAATAAAAAAAAAGGATGACAGGTCCTCTTATTGAGAGATATGGGGTCAAAAAGACCCCAGATCTCTCATTTACCTTTAAAAGCAAAAAAATAAAAAATTTAATTTTGACATTTTCTGCCCGAGCACTGGAAGTGACGCCAGAGGTCGCTCCGGTCCTCCAAGGGCATAGAGTCGAGTGGGGGCTACCTTGCTCTGACTCTGCTTCCTGCCTAGCCAACAGCCGCATCGATTGGTTACGGGATTACCGAAGGCTCCGGTAAGCTCAGAATTGTCCATGTGGTAAGTGAATCTAATAAGAATGGTATCATAATTATCAATCAGCTGCTCCACCTGCAGAGCACCAATGAGTAGTGTTGAGCGAACACGGACTGTATTATTCGTGTTCGTACCGAATAATTGGATTTTTGTTACCCGAACACGAACACGGACACTTTACTGTATATTCGGGTAAAAATCCGTGTTCGGTCGTTTTATTTCCGGGTTTTGCATGCTTTGGCGCTCTTTTCATGGCGGGCTTTCAACAGCCAATCAACAATCGTTTAACTGGTGTGCCTTAAGCCATCCCAGCCATGCCTGCAAATGTCTCAGTAGCTGTGATTGGCCGTCTGAAGCATGTGACCAAGTCTTTATAAGTTCGAGGCAGCCGCAGCGGCGTCATTATGCTGCTTAGATCAGGGACAGAGCACACATCAACGTGCTGGCTGCTGATTAGGGAAAGATAGGCAGGAAAAAACCATTTGTGTCCGGATAGAATTGAGGGACAGGTCGGAGTGTTTAGGCAGGGCGAGTTGTAGGCATTTTAGGGATAGAGTCTGCTGAATTATAGGGTCAGTGTGTTCTACAAACTACAATCGATATTGCTGTGTGGGGTGGGGTCTGCACTTAGTTCTCCTGATCTACGATCTCTTCTCAATCCTGTTAGGGACAGAGTCTGCTGAATTTTAGGGAAAGTGTGTTCTACAAACTACAATCGATATTGCTGTGTGGTGTGGGATAGGAGATAGGCAGGTGTCAGGGATCCACATCCATTTTTCTGTGTGTGGGCTGCAGTGAACACAATCTTTTTGGGGTGCAGTGAACACAATCCTTTTGGAGTGCAGTGAACAAAATCTTTGTGGGGTGCAGTGAACAAAACCTTTGTGGGGGTACAGTGAACACAATCTTTGTGGGGTGCAGTGAAGACAATCCTTGTGGGGTGCAGTGAAGACAATCCTTGTGGGGTGCAGTGAACAAAATCTTTGGGGGGTACAGTGAACACAATCTTTGTGGGGTGCAGAGAAGACAATCCTTGTGGGGTGCAGTGAACAAAATCTTTGGGGGGGTACAGTGAACACAATCTTTGTGGGGTGCAGTGAACAAAACCTTTGTGGGGTACAGTGAACACAATCTTTGTGGGGTGCAGTGAAGACAATCCTTGTGGGGTGCAGTGAAGACAATCCTTGTGGGGTGCAGTGAAGACAATCCTTGTGGGGTGCAGTGAACAAAACCATTGGGGGGTACAGTGAACACAATCTTTCTGGGGTGCAGTGAACAAAACCTTTGTGGGGTACAGTGAACACAATCTTTGTGGGGTGCAGTGAACAAAACCTTTGTGGGGTACAGTGAACAAAATCTTTGTGGGGTGCAGTGAAGACAATCTTTGTGGGGTACAGTGAACACAATCTTTGTGGGGTGCAGTGAACAAAACCTTTGTGGGGTACAGTGAACACAATCTTTGTGGGGTGCAGTGAACACAATCTTTGTGGGGTGCAGTGAACAAAACCTTTGTGGGGTGCAGTGAACACAACCTTTGTGGGGTACAGTGAACACAATATTTGTGGGGTGCAGTGAACAAAACCTTTGTGGGGTACAGTGAACACAATCTTTGTGGGGTACAGTGAACACAATCTTTGTGGGGTGCAGTGAACAAAACCTTTGTGGGGTACAGTGAACACAATCTTTGTGGGGTGCAGTGAACAAAACCTTTGTGGGGTACAGTGAACACAATCTTTGTGGGGTGCAGTGAAGACAATCCTTTTGGAGTGCAGTGAACAAAATCGTTGTGGGGTACAGTGAACACAATCTTTGTGGGGTGCAGTGAACAAAATCTTTGTGGGGTACAGTGAACACAATCTTTGTGGGGTGCAGTGAAGACAATCCTTGTGGGGTGCAGTGAAGACAATCCTTGTGGGGTGCAGTGAACAAAATCTTTGGGGGGTACAGTGAACACAATCTTTGTGGGGTGCAGTGAACAAAACCTTTGTGGTGTACAGTGAACACAATATTTGTGGGGTGCAGTGAACAAAACCTTTGTGGGGTACAGTGAACACAATCTTTGTGGGGTGCAGTGAAGACAATCCTTTTGGGGTGCAGTGAACACAATCTTTGTGGGGTACAGTGAACACAATCTTTGTGGGGTGCAGTGAACAAAACCTTTGTGGGGTACAGTGAACACAATCTTTGTGGGGTACAGTGAACACAATCTTTGTGGGGTGCAGTGAACAAAACCTTTGTGGGGTACAGTGAACACAATCTTTGTGGGGTGCAGTGAACAAAACCTTTGTGGGGTACAGTGAACACAATCTTTGTGGGGTGCAGTGAACACAATCTTTGTGGGGTACAGTGAACACAATCTTTGTGGGGTGCAGTGAAGACAATCCTTGTGAGGTGCAGTGAAGACAATCCTTGTGGGGTGCAGTGAACAAAACCTTTGTGGGGTACAGTGAACAAAATCTTTGTGGGGTGCAGTGAAGACAATCTTTGTGGGGTACAGTGAACACAATCTTTGTGGGGTGCAGTGAACAAAACCTTTGTGGGGTACAGTGAACACAATCTTTGTGGGGTGCAGTGAACACAATCTTTGTGGGGTGCAGTGAACAAAACCTTTGTGGGGTGCAGTGAACACAACCTTTGTGGGGTACAGTGAACACAATATTTGTGGGGTGCAGTGAACAAAACCTTTGTGGGGTACAGTGAACACAATCTTTGTGGGGTACAGTGAACACAATCTTTGTGGGGTGCAGTGAACAAAACCTTTGTGGGGTACAGTGAACACAATCTTTGTGGGGTGCAGTGAACAAAACCTTTGTGGGGTACAGTGAACACAATCTTTGTGGGGTGCAGTGAAGACAATCCTTTTGGAGTGCAGTGAACAAAATCGTTGTGGGGTACAGTGAACACAATCTTTGTGGGGTGCAGTGAACAAAATCTTTGTGGGGTACAGTGAACACAATCTTTGTGGGGTGCAGTGAAGACAATCCTTGTGGGGTGCAGTGAAGACAATCCTTGTGGGGTGCAGTGAACAAAATCTTTGGGGGGTACAGTGAACACAATCTTTGTGGGGTGCAGTGAACAAAACCTTTGTGGGGTACAGTGAACACAATATTTGTGGGGTGCAGTGAACAAAACCTTTGTGGGGTACAGTGAACACAATCTTTGTGGGGTGCAGTGAAGACAATCCTTTTGGGGTGCAGTGAACACAATCTATGTGGGGTACAGTGAACACAATCTTTGTGGGGTGCAGTGAACAAAACCTTTGTGGGGTACAGTGAACACAATCTTTGTGGGGTGCAGTGAAAAAAACCTTTGTGGGGTACAGTGAACACAATCTTTGTGGGGTGCAGTGAACAAAACCTTTGTGGGGTACAGTGAACACAATCTTTGTGGGGTGCAGTGAACACAATCTTTGTGGGGTACAGTGAACACAATCTTTGTGGGGTGCAGTGAAGACAATCCTTGTGAGGTGCAGTGAAGACAATCCTTGTGGGGTGCAGTGAACAAAATCTTTGTGGGGTACAGTGAACACAATCTTTGTGGGGTGCAGTGAACAAAACCTTTGTGGGGTACAGTGAACACAATCTTTGTGGGGTGCGGTGAAGACAATCCTTTTGGAGTGCAGTGAACACAATCTTTGTGGGGTACAGTGAACACAATCTTTGTGGGGTGCAGTGAACAAAACCTTTGTGGGGTACAGTGAACACAATCTTTGTGGGGTGCAGTGAACACAATCTTTGTGGGGTACAGTGAACACAATCTTTGTGGGGTGCAGTGAACAAAACCTTTGTGGGGTACAGTGAACACAATCTTTGTGGGGTACAGTGAACACAATCTTTGTGGGGTGCAGTGAACAAAACCTTTGTGGGGTACAGTGAACACAATCTTTATGGGGTGCAGTGAACAAAACCTTTGTGGGGTACAGTGAACACAATCTTTGTGGGGTGCAGTGAAGACAATATTTGTGGGGTGCAGTGAACAAAACCTTTGTGGGGTACAGTGAACACAATCTTTGTGGGGTGCAGTGAAGACAATCCTTTTGGGGTGCAGTGAACACAATCTTTGTGGGGTACAGTGAACACAATCTTTGTGGGGTGCAGTGAACAAAACCTTTGTGGGGTACAGTGAACACAATCTTTGTGGGGTACAGTGAACACAATCTTTGTGGGGTGCAGTGAACAAAACCTTTGTGGGGTACAGTGAACACAATCTTTGTGGGGTGCAGTGAACAAAACCTTTGTGGGGTACAGTGAACACAATCTTTGTGGGGTGCAGTGAACACAATCTTTGTGGGGTACAGTGAACACAATCTTTGTGGGGTGCAGTGAAGACAATCCTTGTGGGGTGCAGTGAAGACAATCCTTGTGGGGTGCAGTGAACAAAATCTTTGGGGGGTACAGTGAACACAATCTTTGTGGGGTGCAGTGAACAAAACCTTTGTGGGGTACAGTGAACACAATCTTTGTGGGGTGCAGTGAACAAAACCTTTGTGGGGTACAGTGAACACAATCTTTGTGGGGTGCAGTGAAGACAATCCTTTTGGAGTGCAGTGAACACAATCTTTGTGGGGTACAGTGAACACAATCTTTGTGGGGTGCAGTGAACAAAACCTTTGTGGGGTACAGTGAACACAATCTTTGTGGGGTGCAGTGAACACAATCTTTGTGGGGTGCAGTGAACACAACCTTTGTGGGGTACAGTGAACACAATCTTTGTGGGGTGCAGTGAACAAAACCTTTGTGGGGTACAGTGAACTCAATCTTTGTGGGGTACAGTGAACACAATCTTTGTGGGGTGCAGTGAACAAAACCTTTGTGGGGTACAGTGAACACAATCTTTGTGGGGTGCAGTGAACAAAACCTTTGTGGGGTACAGTGAACACAATCTTTGTGGGGTGCAGTGAAGACAATCCTTTTGGAGTGCAGTGAACAAATACTTTGTGGGGTACAGTGAACACAATCTTTGTGGGGTGCAGTGAACAAAATCTTTGTGGGGTACAGTGAACACAATCTTTGTGGGGTGCAGTGAAGACAATCCTTGTGGGGTGCAGTGAAGACAATCCGTGTGGGGTGCAGTGAAGACAATCCTTTTGGAGTGCAGTGAACACAATCTTTGTGGGGTACAGTGAACACAATCTTTGTGGGGTGCAGTGAACAAAATCTTTGTGGGGTACAGTGAACAAAATCTTTGGGGGATACAGTGAACACAATCTTTGTGGGGTGCAGTGAACACAATCTTTGTGGGGTGCAGTGAACACAATCTTTGTGGGGTGCAGTGAAGACAATCCTTTTGGAGTGCGGTGAACACAATCTTTGTGGGGTACAGTGAACACACTCTTTGTGGGGTGCAGTGAAGACAATCCTTGTGGGGTGCAGTGAAGACAATCCTTGTGGGGTGCAGTGAACAAAATCTTTGGGGGGTACAGTGAACACAATCTTTGTGGGGTGCAGTGAACAAAACCTTTGTGGGGTACAGTGAACACAATCTTTGTGGGGTGCAGTGAAGACAATCCTTTTGGAGTGCAGTGAACACAATCTTTGTGGGGTACAGTGAACACAATCTTTGTGGGGTGCAGTGAACAAAACCTTTGTGGGGTGCAGTGAACAAAACCTTTGTGGGGTACAGTGAACACAATCTTTGTGGGGTGCAGTGAACACAATCTTTGTGGGGTGCAGTGAACACAACCTTTGTGGGGTACAGTGAACACAATATTTGTGGGGTGCAGTGAACAAAACCTTTGTGGGGTACAGTGAACACAATCTTTGTGGGGTACAGTGAACACAATCTTTGTGGGGTGCAGTGAACAAAACCTTTGTGGGGTACAGTGAACACAATCTTTGTGGGGTGCAGTGAACAAAACCTTTGTGGGGTACAGTGAACACAATCTTTGTGGGGTGCAGAGAAGACAATCCTTTTGGGGTGCAGTGAACACAATCTTTGTGGGGTGCAGTGAACAAAACCTTTGTGGGGTGCAGTGAACACAATCTTTGTGGGGTGCAGTGAACACAATCTTTGTGGGGTGCAGTGAAGACAATCCTTGTGGGGTGCAGTGAAGACAATCCTTGTGGGGTGCAGTGAAGACAAACAATCCTTGTGGGGTGCAGTGAACAAAATCTTTGGGGGGTACAGTGAACACAATCTTTGTGGGGTGCAGTGAACAAAACCTTTGTGGGGTACAGTGAACACAATCTTTGTGGGGTGCAGTGAACAAAACCTTTGTGGGGTACAGTGAACACAATCTTTGTGGGGTGCAGTGAACACAATCCTTTTGGAGTGCAGTGAACACAATCTTTGTGGGGTACAGTGAACAAAACCTTTGTGGGGTACAGTGAACACAATCTTTGTGGGGTGCAGAGAAGACAATCCTTTTGGGGTGCAGTGAACACAATCTTTGTGGGGTACAGTGAACACAATCTTTGTGGGGTGCAGTGAACAAAACCTTTGTGGGGTACAGTGAACACAATCTTTGTGGGGTGCAGTGAACACAATCTTTGTGGGGTGCAGTGAACACAACCTTTGTGGGGTACAGTGAACACAATCTTTGTGGGGTGCAGTGAACAAAACCTTTGTGGGGTACAGTGAACACAATCTTTGTGGGGTACAGTGAACACAATCTTTGTGGGGTGCAGTGAACAAAACCTTTGTGGGGTACAGTGAACACAATCTTTGTGGGGTGCAGTGAACAAAACCTTTGTGGGGTACAGTGAACACAATCTTTGTGGGGTGCAGAGAAGACAATCCTTTTGGGGTGCAGTGAACACAATCTTTGTGGGGTACAGTGAACACAATCTTTGTGGGGTGCAGTGAACAAAACCTTTGTGGGGTACAGTGAACACAATCTTTGTGGGGTGCAGTGAACAAAACCTTTGTGGGGTACAGTGAACACAATCTTTGAGGGGTGCAGAGAAGACAATCCTTTTGGGGTGCAGTGAACACAATCTTTGTGGGGTACAGTGAACACAATCTTTGTGGGGTGCAGTGAACACAATCTTTGTGGGGTGCAGTGAACAAAACCTTTGTGGGGTGCAGTGAACACAATCTTTGTGGGGTGCAGTGAAGACAATCCTTGTGGGGTGCAGTGAAGACAATCCTTGTGGGGTGCAGTGAAGACAAACAATCCTTGTGGGGTGCAGTGAACAAAATCTTTGGGGGGTACAGTGAACACAATCTTTGTGGGGTGCAGTGAACAAAACCTTTGTGGGGTGCAGTGAACACAATCTTTGTGGGGTGCAGTGAACAAAACCTTTGTGGGGTACAGTGAACACAATCTTTGTGGGGTGCAGTGAAGACAATCCTTTTGGAGTGCAGTGAACACAATCTTTGTGGGGTACAGTGAACAAAACCTTTGTGGGGTACAGTGAACACAATCTTTGTGGGGTGCAGAGAAGACAATCCTTTTGGGGTGCAGTGAACACAATCTTTGTGGGGTACAGTGAACACAATGTTTGTGGGGTGCAGTGAACAAAACCTTTGTGGGGTGCAGTGAACACAATCTTTGTGGGGTGCAGTGAACAAAACCTTTGTGGGGTACAGTGAACACAATCTTTGTGGGGTACAGTGAACACAATCTTTGTGGGGTACAGTGAACACAATCTCATACTTCTGAAGCTTTGAGGGTGCTGCCTGTTCTATACTCCTCCTCCTCCTCTTCATCCATCCTTTTAGGTGTACAAACAATAGTAATTGGGGCCTAGTGTGCTTCTGTACGTGTGAAAAACATACACTTTTTTTGATAATATTTCCTATTCCGTTATTCAATAAAAACCTTTGGGGCTCAATTAAATTGCGGAATAGTCTGTGTCGGTACGTGTGAGATCCACCTTTCCAAGTTTTTGGGGTTCATCTCATACTTCTGAAGCTTTGAGGGTGCTGCCTGTTCTATACTCCTCCTCCTCCTCTTCCTCATCCATCCTTTTAGGTGTACAAACAATAGTAATTGGGGCCTAGTGTGCTTCTGTACGTGTGAAAAACATACACTTTTTTTTTATCATATTTCCTATTCCGCTATTCAATAAAAACCTTTGGGGCTCAATTAAATTGTGGAATAGTCTGTGTCGGTTCGTGTGAGATCCACCTTTCCAAGTTTTTGGGGTTCATCTCACACTTCTGAAGCTTTGAGGGTGCTGCCTGTTCTATACTCCTCCTCCTCCTCCTCATCCATCCTTTTAGGTGTACAAACAATAGTAATTGGGGCCTAGTGTGCTTCTGTACGTGTGAAAAACATACACTTTTTTTTGATCATATTTCCTATTCCGCTATTCAATAAAAACCTTTGGGGCTCAATTAAATTGCGGAATAGTCTGTGTCGGTACGTGTGAGATCCACCTTTCCAAGTTTTTGGGGTTCATCTCATACTTCTGAAGCTTTGAGGGTGCTGCCTGTTCTATACTCCTCCTCCTCCTCCTCCTCATCCATCCTTTTAGGTGTACAAACAATAGTAATTGGGGCCTAGTGTGCTTCTGTACGTGTGAAAAACATACACTTTTTTTTGATCATATTTCCTATTCCGCTATTCAATAAAAACCTTTGTAGCTCAATTAAATTGCGGAATAGTCTGTGTCGGTACGTGTGAGATCCACCTTTCCAAGTTTTTGGGGTTCATCTCATACTTCTGAAGATTTGAGGGTGCTGCCTGTTCCATACTCCTCTTCCTCATCCTCCCTTTAGGGTAGGAAAAAATTTAATCGGGCCTAGTCTGTGTTTGTACGTGTGAGATACACAGTTTTTTATCCTATTCCGCTATTCAATACACACCATTTTGGTGTACAAAACATTAAATTGCGGCATAGTTTGCATATTTGACTGTGAGATACACCCGTGCGATTCTGTTGTTCTTTTGTTCCGCTATTCAATAAAGACCTTTCTAGGGCAAGATCTTAAATTTCAGAAATATGAGGAGAGCGTCAAATAGGGGCCGTGGCCTGGGTCGTGGTGGTGCTGCTGCTAGAGCTCCTGTTGCAAGGAGAGGACGTGGTTGATCTGTGCCAGCTACACGCACAAGTGAAACACCTTCCTCAAGTGTGAGTAGGCGACAGAACCTGCATCAGTATTTGGTAGGGCATCATACGCCTCTAGAAGTGATGAGGCCAGAACACAGAGAGGCGATAGTAGATTGGTTTGCTGCTGACAGTGCCTCCAGTTCCTTCACATTGTCTCCCACCCAGTCTACTGCAGAAAGGTCAGAGTTGGCACCTGCAGCCAATGTCCAACCGTCTTTCACCTCACCCCCTTGCAAATCAGGCAAGCAGTCTGAGCCCCAAGCCATAGAGCAGTCTCTTATTCTTTTTGAGGACTCTGTCAGCAGGGTTTCCCAGGGCCATCCACCTAGCCCTGCCCGAGAAGTGGAAGAGATTGAGTGCAGCGATGCCCAACCACTTATTTCTCAAGATGAGTACATGGAAGGACCATCACAGCACGTCTCCGATGATGACGAAACGCAGGTGCCAACTGCTGCGGCGTTCAGCATTGTGGAGACCGACAGGGAGGGCAGGGGTGAAGACTGGGTGGAAGATGATGTGGAGGACGATGAGGTCCTCGACCCCACATGGAATGAAGGTCATGCAGGTGACCTGAGTAGTTTGGAGGAAGAGGCGGTGGTCGCACAGAGCCACCAGCACAGCAGAAGAGGGAGCAGGGTGCAGAAGCGGAGCGGCCGTGCCCTAGACACTACGCCTGCTACTGCCCAACGCAGCAAGGGAACGAGCGCACCAAAGTCAGCTCAAAAGAGTTCTCTAGCGTGGAAGTTCTTTAGAAAATGTGCTGATGAGAGGACATGAGTGGTTTGCACCCTGTGCAATCAGAGCCTGAAGCGAGGCATAAACCTTCTCAACCTGAGCACAACCTGCATGATCAGGCATCTAAGTGCAAAGCACGAGCTGCAGTGGAGTACACACCTTCAAAACCAAGAAACGTCTCTGGCTCATCCTGCTTCCTCTTCTGCTGCAGTCTCGGCCGCTCCAGCCACCTCTGTAGTCATACCGGCACCTGCCACCCCGCAAACAGACGATCTGTCAGCAACACCACCACCTGGGTCACCAACAACCATCTCCACAATGTCCCGTGGAAGCGTTCAGCTTTCCATCTCCCAAACACTTGAGAGGAAGAGGAAGTACCCCCCTACCCACCCGCGATCCCTGGCCCTGAATGCCAGCATTTCACAATTATTGGCCTTTGAAATGCTGTCATTCCGTCTGGTGGAGACGGCCAGTTTTAAAAAGCTTATGTCGGTGGCTGTCCCACAGTACGTCGTGCCCAGCCGCCACTACTTTTCCAGGCAAGCCATCCCTTCCCTGCACAACCAAGTGGGGGAAAAATCAGGTGTGCACTGCGCAACGCCATCTGTGCCAAGGTCCACCTAACTACCGATACGTGGACCAGTAAGCACGGTCAGGGGCGTTATATCTCCCTAACGGCACACTGGGTAAATGCAGTGGTGGATGGGCCTGAGGCGGATAGCAATTTGGCACATGTCCTTCCACCACCGAGGATTGCAGGGCGCTTCAGTTTGCCTCCTGTTCCTAACTCATCCTACTCCGCTACCTCATCCTCTACCGCCTCCTCATCCGGACAGCGTAATACCTTCACCACCAACTTCAGCACGGCCAGGGCTAAACGACAGCAGGCAGTTTTACAACTTGCCTGTTTGGGGGACAAACCACACACCGCGCAGGAGTTGTGGAGGAGCATGGAACAGCAGACAAATGAGTGGTTGCTGCCAGCGAGCCTCAAGCCCGGCCTGGTGGTGTGCGATAACGGGCGAAATCTCATAGCAGCTCTGGGCCTAGCCGGTTTGACGCACATCCCTTGCCTGGCGCATGTGCTGAATTTGGTGGTGCAGAGGTTCCTTAAAAACTACCCCGATATGTCAGAGCTGCTGCAGAAAGTGTGGGCCATCTGTGCGCACTTTCGGCGTTCTCACCCTGCTGCTGCTCGCCTGGCAGGGCTGCAGCGTAACTTCGGCCTTCCCGCTCACCGCCTCATATGTGACGTGCCCACAAGGTGGAACTCCATTTTGCACATGCTGCAAAGACTGTGCGAGCAGCAGCAGGCCATAGTGGAGTTTCAGCTGCAGCACGCACGCGTGAGTCGCTCTGCGGAACAGCACCACTTCACCACCAATAACTGGGCCTCCATGCGAGACCTGTGTGCCTTGTTGCGCTGTTTTGAGTACTCCACCAACATGGCCAGTGGCAATGACGCCGTTCTCAGCTTAACTATCCCACTTCTATGCCTCCTTGAAAAAACAATTCGGGCAATGATGGAAGAGGATGTGGCACAGGATGAGGAGGAGGAGGAGGAGGATGAAGAGGTAACATTTCAAAGGCTTTCAGGGCAGTCATTCGCAAGGGGCTCCGAGGGTGGGTTCCTGCACACACAAACGCCAGGGACACAATTGTCCAGCAGGGGCACAGTTCTGGAGGATGAGGAGGATGAGGAGGAGGAGGAGCTGGAGGAGGAGATGGAACCATGTTCACAGCAGGGTGGCACCCAGGCCAGCTCATGGCCATCACTGGTGCGTGGCTGGGGGGATACAGAGGACACGGACGATACACCTCCCACAGAGGACAGCCTTTCGTCGCCTCTGGGCAGCCTGGCACACATGAGCGATTACATGCTGCAGTGTCTCCACAACAACCGCCGAGTCGCCCACATTCTAACTTGTGCTGATTACTGGGTGGCCACGCTGCTGGATCCCCGTTACAAGGACAACGTACCGTCCTTAATTCACTCACTGGAGCGCGATCGCAAGATGCGCGAGTACAAGCGCACGCTGGTAGACGCGATGCTGCTGGCATTCCCATCTGACAGCGGGGCCACACTGGAAGCACAAGGCAGAGGAGGAGGAGGAGGAGGTCGCCAACTCAACCAGGCCACCGCCAGCACCTCAGAAGGCAGGGTTAGCATGGCCGAAATGTGGAAAAGCTTTGTCAGCACGCCACAACAAACAGCAGCACCAGCAGTTCAGATGGAACGTCTTAGCAGGAGGCAGCATTTTACCAACATGGTGGAGCAGTATGTGTGCACACGCCTACATGTAGTGAATGAGGGGCCTGCCCCCTTCAACTTCTGGGTCTCCAAATTGGGCACATGGCGTGAGCTTGCCCTTTACGCCTTGGAGGTGCTGGCGTGCCCTGCAGCCAGTGTATTATCTGAACGGGTATTTAGCACGGCTGGGGGTGTTATAACAGACAAGCGCAGCCGCCTGTCCAGAGACAATGTGGACAAGCTCACGTTCATTAAAATGAACCAGACATGGATCCCACGGGACTTTTCCGTACCTTGTGCAGAATAGCAATGGATACCGACCTTACCCAGCCATTGTTCCATTTTTGCTCTTTCTCACTCTTTTGGGGTGTACCCTCATTTAAAATTTGTGAAAAGAAGCAGTGTTGGCTACCTCGTCCTCCTCCTCAGGGCCAGATTAACGTAGGGGCTATTGGAGCTGCAGCTCCATGCAGGCCCCTACCTTTTATATAGGCCCCGGGTTGGCCATATTCACTGTGACCTCTCTTCTGTCACTTGTAAACACAGAAGTCTGGCTTCTATGCTCGCTTCCCCAGGCAGCACCCTCAGAACCTCCCCACACAGCGCGAAGGCCGGACAAGGAGGGACAGTTGCCGATGCATGGATGTGTTTATGGGCTTCAGAGACAGCATCCCATGTTGAATTAGGCATGCATGGCTGCACCCTTCCTCCTCTGGGTGCATGCCAAGGCACGGCCCTTAAGGCCCTTCAAAATCCTCAGCACCAAGACCATGATGCTCTTAATCCGGCCCTGGTCCTCCTCCACCGCCGCTTCCACCTACACCGCCCATAGGTGTGCGCAGCCTATTGCATTAGGGTGTGCACCCCAAAGTTGAAATACACATGCATGTGTTTGCCTACATGTACATGGCCCCGATACATTACTCTCCCTGCTGGCAAAGAGAAATAGAGCAGAGCAGGTGCGAGGGAGATCTTTCCCATCTCCTCACTGGCAAACAGAGCGATAATGCTATGTGCCCTAGGTGATTAGGGTGTGCCCAGGTACACCAGGCACACCCTGTGCGCACGCCTATGACACCGCCACATCCACCACCACCTCAACCTCCCTCCTACTCCATATGGGCCTCGTCCTTCAGAGATGAAGAACATTGTTTTATTTTTCTGTTTTTTTTTTTGTTGTTTTAAGTTATTTCCCTATCCACATTTGTTTGCAGAGCACTTGCCATGCTCTTAACTACGTTTTGCTGCCATTTGCAGCACTCTAGCCCTTTCCATGGGTGTTTTAGAGCCATTTTAGTGCCTTAAAGTTCGGGTCCCCATTGACTTCAATGGGGTTCAGTGTCCGGGAAAAGTTCGGTAAAAGTCCGGGACACGGACCCGGACTTTTTTTTAAAGTTCGGCCGAACCCGTCGAACACGGACATCTAGGTGTCCGCTCAACCCTACCAATGAGGACAACTTCTGAGCCTGCATCCCTTTGGACGTGTTCCTATTGGAAGTATCTCACCAAAAATTACATTTTTGTTGCAGAGGATACCAAAAATCTGACTTGTATCTTAATGCAGACTTTTGTGAAAAATCACTGAGCCAATCACACAAGCAGGAAATAATGTTTCTGGGGTGTGGTCAGAATACATTCTGTGTACACCTCCAGGTAGCCATATTGCATTTTACAGAGAAGTACAGTGGCTGCAGATTGAAAAGGAAAGGTCATTTTTAATAACATTTAATTACAATATGACTTGTGTCGCAACTGTGTACACCAGCCGTCACTAAATGGCGGCCCGCGGTCCAGGAGCGGCCCGCACGATGCTTCCGCCCGGACCCGTCAGGCCGCCACTGTAAGTAGTTATTAGTTTGCTGGGACCGCGGGTGTCCCATCAACCAGTGACATTACGTGTGTGCGCCCCGCCCCCTGCTTCTTTCTTCGGCTCCCTCCCAGCCAGCCGCGAGTTGGGGCGTGACGTCACGAGCGGGCCCCGCCCCCTGCTTCTTTCTTCGGCTTCCTCCCAGCCAGCCGTGAGTTGGGGCGTGACGTCACGAGCGGGCCCCGCCCCCCTGCTCCTAACTGCGGCTCCTGACTCTCACACTCAGCCTAGCCGCGAGCACGCCCTGCCCCTCTGATGTTCGCTGCTCCTGGCTCCCGCATTTTCTGCTCCCAAAGGTATGTGGGGCACATTTTTATAAAATGCAGACTGATGGGCATATTTTGTTAAGGGGCATACATTTGTGTCCATTAGAGTGCCCCATAAAATATGCCTATTAGAGTCCCCCCTAGCATAAAATGTGCCCATCAGCGTGCGCCTTATTTTATGTTAAGGGTCACGCTGATGGGCAAATTTTATGTTAAGGGGCACTCTAATAGGCATATTTTATGTTAAGGGGAACTCTAATGGGCATATTTTATGTTAAGGGGAACTCTAATGGGCATATTTTATGTTAAGAGCAACGCTGATGGACACGTTTTGTTTTGCCCATCAGCGTGCCCCTTAACATAAAATGTTCCCATTAGAGTGCCCCATATGTTAAGGGGCACTCTAATGGGAACATTTTATGTTAAGGGGCACTCTAATGGGAACATTTTATGTTAAGGGGCACTCTAATGGGAACATTTTATGTTAAGGGGCACTCTAATGGGAACATTTTATGTTAAGGGGCACGCTGATGGGCAAAACAAAACGTGTCCATCAGCGTTGCTCTTAACATAAAATATGCCCATTAGAGTTCCCCTTAACATAAAATATGCCCATCAGAATGCCGCCTAACATAAAATGTGCCCATCAAAGTGCCCCTAACATAAAATGTGCCCATCAGAATGCCCCCTAACATAAAATGTGCCCATCAAAGTGCCCCCTTACATAAAATGTGCCCATCAGCGTTCCCCTTATTTTATGTTAGGGTCACACTGATGGGCATATTTTATGTTAAGGGGCATGCTGATGGGCAAATTTTATGCTAAGGGTCACGCCGATGGGCACATTTTATGCTAGGGGGCACGCTGATGGGCAAATTTTATGCTAAGGGTCACGCTGATGGGCACATTTTATGTTAGGGGGCACTCTGATGGGCACATTTTATGTTAAGGGGCACTTTAACCACTTTACAACCGGAGGATTTTGCTGTCTTACGTCCAGACCACTTTTTGTGCTTCGGCACTGTGCGACTTTAACTGACAATTGTGCGGTCATGCAATGTGGTACCCAAACAAAATTTACGTCCTTTTTTTCCCACAAACAGAGCTTTCTTTTGGTGGTATTTGATCACCTCTGCGCTTTTTATTTTTTGCGATATTAATAAAAAAAGAGCGAAAATTTTGCAAAAAAATGAAATTTTCAACTTTGTCTTTTAAAAAATATCCAATATACTCAATTTATGTCATATTTTTTGGCCAAAATATATTTAGCTACATGTCTTTGACAAAAAAAAATTCAATGAGCGTATTTTTATTGGTTTGCGCAAAAGTTATAGCGTCTACAAACTATGGTGTAAATACTGAAATTTTACGCAGCTTTAATTTCTGACTGCCTATCTCAATTCATGAAGTGCTAAAATGGCAGGGCAGTACAAGACCCCCCCAAATTACCACTTTTTGGAAAGTAGACATCCTAAGGAATGTTCTGAGACGCATGTTGAGCTCATTGAATATTTAATTTTTTTGTCACAGGTGTTTGAAAAATGAATAAAAAAAAAAAAATTTTTTTTTTTAACACAAAGTTGTCACTAAAAGATAAATTTCTCACACATGCCATGGGTATATGTGTAATTACACCCCAAAATATATTCTGCTGCTTCTCCTGAGTACAGGGATACCACATATGTGAGACTTTTTGGGAGCCTAGCTGTGTACGGGACCCCGAAAATCAATCTCCATCTTTAGGTTTTCTAATGGCGTAAATTGCTGATTTTACTCCTCACTACCCATCACAGTTTCGGAGGCCCTGAAATTTCAAGATAGCACAAAACCCCCCAAATGACCCCATTTTGCAAAGTAGACACCCCAAGCTATTTGCTGAGAGGCATGGTGAGTCCATGGAATATTTTATATTTTGCCACAAGTTTTGGGAAAATTACAATTTTTTTTTTTTTTTTAACACAAAGTTGTCACTAAAAGATAAATTTCTCACACATGACATGGGTATATGTGGAATGACACCCCAAAATACATTCTGCCGCTTCTCCTCAGTATGGGGATACCCCATGTGTGAGACTTTTTGGGAGCCTAGCTGTGTACGGGACCCCGAAAATGAATCTCCATCTTTAGGTTTTCTAATGGCGTAAATTGTTGATTTCACTCCTGACTACCCATCACAGTTTCGGAGGCCCTGAAATTTCAACATAGCACAAAACCCCCCAAATGACCCCATTTTGCAAAGTAGACACCCCAAGCTATTTGCTGAGAGGCATGGTGAGTCCATGGAATATTTTATATTTTGCCACAAGTTCCGGGAAATATATTATTATTATTTTTTTTTTTGTTTTTTTACACAAAGTTGTCACTAAATGATATATTGCTCACACATGCCATGGGTATATGTGAAATGACACCCCAAAATACATTCTGCTGCTTCTCCTGAGTACAGGGATACCACATGTGTGAGACTTTTTTGCAGTCTAGCCGAGTACAGGTCCTCGAAAGCCAACCCCCACTTTCAGGCTTTCCAAGGGCGTAAATTGTTGATTTCACTCCTGACTACCTATCACAGTTTCGGAGGCCATGAAATGCAAAGACAGCACAACCCCCCTCCAAATGACCCCTTTTCGGAAAGTAGACACCCTAAGCTATTTGCAGAGAGGCATGTTGGGTGTTTTGCAGATCTCACTTTTTGTCACAAAGTTTTGGAAATTGAAAAAAGAGGAAAAAAAATGCATTTTCCTGTTTTTTCTTCATTTTCCAAAAAAAATGAGAGATGCAAAATACTCACCATGCCTCTCAGCAAATAGATTAGAGTGTCTACTTTGCAAAATGAGGTCATTTTGGGGGGTTTTGTGCCATCTTGGCGTTTCATGGCCTTCAAAAGTGTGATAGGTAGTAAGGAGTGAGATCAACAATTTACGCCCTTAGAAAGCCTGAAGGTGGGGAGTGGTTTTCCGGGTCCTGTACGCGGCTAGACTGCAAAAAAGTCTCACACATGGGGTATCCTTGTACTCAGGAGAAGCAGCAGAATGTATTTTGGGGTGTCATTTCACATATACCCATGGCATGTGTGAGCATTATATCATTTACTGACAACTTTGTGTAAAAAAAAAAAAAAAAATAATAATTTTCCTGAAACTTGTGGCAAAATATAAAATATTCCATGGACTCATCATGCCTCTCATCTAATAGCTTGGAGTGTCTACTTTGCAAAATGGGGTCATTTGGGGGGGTTTTGTGCCATTTTGGCATTTCATGGCCTTCAAAAGTGTGATAGGTAGTAAGGAGTGAGATCAACAATTTACGCCCTTAGAAAGCCTGAAGGTGGGGAGTGGTTTTCCGGGTCCTGTACGCGGCTAGACTGCAAAAAAGTCTCACACATGGGGTATCCTTGTACTCAGGAGAAGCAGCAGAATGTATTTTGGGGTGTCATTTCACATATACCCATGGCTTGTGTGAGCATTATATCATTTACTGACAACTTTGTGTAAAAAAAAAAAAAAAAAATAATAATTTTCCTGAAACTTGTGGCAAAATATAACATATTCCATGGACTCATCATGCCTCTCATCTAATAGCTTGGAGTGTCTACTTTGCAAAATGGGGTCATTTGGGGGGGTTTTGTGCCATTTTGGCATTTCATGGCCTTCAAAAGTGTGATAGGTAGTAAGGAGTGAGATCAACAATTTACGCCCTTAGAAAGCCAGAAGGTGCGGATTGGTTTTCCGGGTCCTGTATGCGGCTAGACTGACAAAAAGTCTCACACATGGGGTATCCCTGTACTCCGGAGAAGCAGCAGAATGTATTTTGGGGTGTCATTTCACATATACCCATGGCATGCGTGAGCAATATATTATTTAGTGACAACTTTGTGTAAAATAACAAAAAAAAAATAACAAATTGTCATTTTCCTGAAACTTAGGGCAAAATATAAAATACTCCATGGACTCAATATGCCTCTCAGCAAATAGCTTTGGGTGTCTACTTTCCAAAAAGGGGTAATTTGGGGGGTGTTTGAACAGTCCTGGCATTTTATGCTCAATTTTAGCAACACATCACCCACTCTTCTAACCACTTGAAAACCAAGCCTTTTCTGTGAGTTTTTGTTTACATGAAAAAATATTTTTTTTTCACAAGAAAATTACTTTGAACCCCCAAACATTATATATTTTTTTAAAGCAGAGGCCCTACAGAACAAAATGGTGGATGTTGCAATTTTTTTTGTTACACGGTATTTGCGCACACATTTTCCAAACGCAATTTTTGCGTAAAAAAACACTTTTTTTATTTTTAATGCAGAAATACACTATATAATTCCAAATTGTTTGGTAAAATTTAAAAGATGATCTTATGCCGAGTTCATAGACACCTAACATGACATGCTTTAAAAATTGCGCACGCCCGTGCCGCGGCAACAAACTACGTACGGTTTTAAAAGCCTTTAAAAGTCTTTACAGGTTACCACTTTGGACTTACAGAGGAGGTCTACCACAACAATTACTGCCCTCGACCTGGCGTTCACGGCGATACCTCACATGCATGCTGAAATTGCGGTTTACATATGACACTAGACCAACGCTTGTGCGCGCATTTGCGCGCAAGCACGGGGGGACAGGGGGGCTTGATTTTTTTTTTTGTTTTTTTTTTTTTTTAATTTGCTTTCTTATGTTATTTTGACACCTTTTCTTTCATTTTTTTTTCTTTAATCATTTTTATTGTTATCACGGTGAATTTAAATTTCCTCTATGATAGCAATCTGTAGTGACAGGTACTCTTTTTAAAAAAAATTGGGGTCTTTTATACTCTAGATCTTTCCTCTGACCTTAACGCATCTGACCATACCAAAATTGGTGTGATAAAATACTTTCCCAATTTCCCAATGGCGCTGTTTATTTCTGGCGAAACAGAAGTTATGAAATGCTCGTAGCCTCCGGCATCTTAGGCCATAGAGATGATTGGAGCCATTCTCATCTCCAATCAGCTCTATGGTTAGATAATTGAACCACCGGCTGCACTCTCGGGTTAACCGGTGGGACAGGAGAGCCCGAGAAAAACCGTGGAAGGCAGCGGAAGGCGGCAGGAGGGGGGGGGAGTCCCCTCCCACTGCATGTAAAAGCAGTCTAGCGGCCAATTATCCGCTAGGATTGCTTTTACATGTAAGCCAACCGCTTGCTGTAAAAAACGATACCAAGATGATGCCTAAATCTGCAGGCATCATCCTGGTATAACCACTCAAAGTCCAGCAACGTACCAGTACATTGCTGGTCTTTGTTTGGCATATAGGTTTTTTTTTTTTCATGCAGCCTGTGGGCTGAACGAAAAAAAAGAGAACCTATCAGAAATCAGCACAGGAATAATGCGTAGTATTACTCATCATTAACCGCCCAAACAACCACCCACTGAATTTAATGATGGGTATACACGACACTATCCACGTATACCAAAATAGGATTTTAACTGCAGTGCTGAAATCAGAAAATCACCACAGCTGCTATCAGCAAAGGTATCCATATATGCTGAGCGCAAACGCTGTTTGTGTCAGAATATATAAAATCAATGCATGGTAGCCGACGAGTACCTGCAAGAGAAACAGGTCACAAAAGAATGAAAAAACAAACAAAGTACATTAAAAAAAAGTACATTAGGAAGAGTAGGACATATAAAATGACTGACACAACAAAAGTTTTTGGATTCTCATCATTAACCGCCCAAACAACCACCCACTGAATTTAATGATGGGTATACACGGCGCTATCCACGTATACCAAAATAGGATTTTAACTGCAGTGCTGAAATCAGAAAATCACCACAGCTGCTATCAGCAAAGGTATCCATGTATGCTGAGCGCAAACACTGTTTGTGTCAGAATATATGAAATCAATGCGTGGTAGCCGACGAGTACCTGCAAGAGAAACAGGTCACAAAAGAATGAAAAACAAACAAAGTACATTAAAAGTACATAGGAAGTGTAGAAGAACATAAAAAATGACTGAGACGACAACTATTTTTGGCTTTTATGTATTTTTTTTTTTTTCTTCAAACGTCGAGTTCCAGGTTCCAGGTTCGGGTCTCTCAAAATGACGATAGCCATCGAACATCTTTTGAGACCCTGTGTAAATGTGCCCTAAACTGTGCCGTGCTGTACCCTATGCTAATAATCCACTAGTGTGTGGTAGCGACGGAAACAGTCACCGTGGCAAAGACCAGGTCGGTCAGGACAGTCGGGACAATAATTCCGGGTGTCACGCCTAAATCCGCGCTTGCTGCAGACACGGCATCTTTTTTGGGGGTATCGTTTGGTATCGGTACTCGGGAGGTATTGCGGAAAATGCCTCTCATGCAGCCGCCTCACTGCATCTGGTTGGGGAAGTTGGGCAGGAGCACCAGCTGAATACAGAAGGGCTCTGATTATCTCTTCTTGGAATTGAAAGAAGGATAATGTTCCAGCAGAAGCTTTGTATAAGACAAAAGCGTTGTAAACAGCCAATTGAAATAGGTATACAGACACTTTTTTGTACCAGCGTCTGGCCTTACGGGCAATTAAGTACGGTCCCATCATCTGGTCGTTGAAGTCCACCCCTCCCATTTTACGGTTATAGTCGTGGACACAGAGGGGTTTCTCAACAACAACACCGGTGACCGTAGTAATTTGGACTGCCGTGTCTGGGTGAATGGAGGACAGCACGTAAACGTTTCGTTTGTCCCTCCACTTCACTGCAAGCAATTCCTCGCACCTCAAGCAGGCTCTCTCCCCCGAGCTCAGTGGGGCATTCACTAGCCGTTGGGGGAAGCCCCGGCGATTAGATCGCACGGTGCCACAAGCGCCAATTTGCAATTGATAGAGGTGTCTAAAAAGTGGCACGCTTGAATAGAAATTGTCCACGTACAAGTGGTACCCCTTTCCGAATAAGGGTGACACCAAGTCCCAAACTATCTTGCCGCTGCTCCCTATGTAGCCTGGGCAGTCGGGGGGCTCCACAGTGCTATCTTTTCCCTCATAGACACGGAAATTAACTGTATAGCCTGTGGCCCTGTCACAAAGCTTATACAACTTGACCCCGTATCTGGCACGCTTGCTGGGGAGGTACTGTTTGATAGCAAGGCGACCAGTAAACTTAATCAGGGACTCGTCAACGCAGACATCTTGTTGGGGGGTAAACAAGGCTGCGAACCGCTGATTGAAGTGGTCTATGAGGGGCCGAATTTTGTGGAGCCGATCATATTCAGGGTCTCCCCGAGGACGACAGAGTTCATTGTCGTTGAAATGCATGAACCGAAATATTTGTTGGTATCGAGCCCTGGACATAGCAGCAGAGAACACGTACATTTGATGAATTGGGTCAGTGGACCAATATAACCGCAATTCATTCTTTCTTGTAATGCCCGTGTTGAAGGAAAGGCCCAGAAAGGTTTTAAACTCCTGAATCGTAATAGGATTCCAGGCGAATGGTCTGGCAAGGGGTGAATTTGGGTTGGCGGCGATGAATTGTTGAGCGTACAAATTTGATTGGTCCACAATAGATCTGAAAAGATCTTCAGTGAAAAACAGCTCAAAAAAGTTTATGGGATTAAAACCAGCTGTTTCCACTTGGATTCCGGGTTGGGCGGTGAATGGGGGAAGTACTGGCGCTGTGGAATCTGTGGGCTGCCAATTAGGATATGCCAGCGCTTCAGGGAGGACACTATGGGCTCTACGGGCCTGTCTTCGGATACGCGGTGGCTGCGGGCCACTACTCGTGCTAGCCACCGCACCAGCTTCAACTGCACTCAGGTGACTCGCCACGTCACCAGGTGATACTGCAGTGCTGGTTGAAGGTCCAGGGTGTACTAGGCCGCTCGTGCTTGCCAGTTCACGAGAAGTGTGAGCGGCACTAGTACTGGCACTCTGCTGCATACCAGAAACCTCCAGTTCTTGCAAGTCAACAACTCCAGAATGGGGTCGGGTACGCCTGACCCTAGCAGGGACCCCTCTGTCGGAGCTATCTGTCAGGGAGCCGCTGCCGTCATCTGGTTCGTATATTGACCCTGATTCTGACAGTGAGGCTTCCCCATCGCTCTCACTTGACATGGCCATTATACTGTATATAGCATCATCACTGAACGAACGTTTTGTCATTTTGGTAGCTAAATTTACTCGTACAGTGATGCGACTACTAGGTAATAAAAGCACCTGGTTGTCGAGGACTATTTGGTCGCTACAAAGAAAAACTGCTAGTGCTAACAGAGATCAGGCCTGACTCTGCTAACGCAGCGGTTTTGTGTGATTTGTGTTTTTTGGAAGTGTCAGTAATCTATTGATTACTACACTTGCCTGGGTAAGGTGGGCTGGGCAGGGGGGCTAAACGCAGGTGCTAGCAGGAATCAGTGCTGATTGTGCAAACACTGCGTTTGGGGAACACTAAATTATGAGGACGCTAGTATAGTTCTGATCAGATCAGATATTGATCTGTTCAAACACTATACTAGTAACGGTGGTGTGTGTGTGTTAGTGTACTTGACTCTAACTGACGCTAAGTAACGGTGGTGTAGTGGGACCCTGACGCTAACTAGCTAGCCTAAGTTGTGTCACCCGTGACGCTAATACAGTGATCGGTAATCACTGTATATAGTGAACACTGTGACAGGGAAGTGAAGGGGTTAAACTGGGGGAGATCAAGGGGTTAAACCTTTATAGAGGATAGATGGCGGGTGGCCTAAACCTATTCGGGCCTAGCGCAAGCGCAAATTAGGGTCACCAGTGACACTAAATACAGTGATCAGTAGTTATCTGATATACTGTATATATTAGTGCACTGTTTTATATGGAGTGAAGGGGTTAACTGGGGAAGATCAAGCGGTTAAAAGTTTATTAGGGAATAGGTGGCGGGTGCCCTAACCCTATATGGGCTTAGCGCAAGCGCAAATTAGGGTCACTAGTGACACTAAATACAGTGATCAGTATTTACCTATATACTGTATTTAGTGCACAGAGTAATAGGTAGTGAAGGGGTTAACTGGGGCTGATCAAGGGGTAAAAACTTTATTAGGGGATAGGTGGCGGGTACCCTAACCCTATTTGGGCCTAACGCAGGCGCAAACTACGCTCACAAGTGACACTTATACAGTGATCAGTAAAATATCTGTATACCACTGTATATAGTGTTCACTGTGAGGGGTTTTGGGGGTGATCAGGGGGTGATCAGAGGTGATGAAGGGGTTAAATGTACCTATGTGAGGTGTGTCAGTGTAGTGTTGGTGGAACTCACGTTTTTGGTGTGTCTCTGTCTCTCTCCTGGAACCGAAAGGACTCCAGGAAGGACAGTGACATCACTTCCCCTGTCTGTGTTTACATTACACAGACAGGGGACAGATTGCCATTGGTGGGGACCGATCTACAGACACTGACCAAAAATCATTGGTCAGTATCTGATGACTGATCGGTTCCCTACCGAATGACATCGGGATCGGGACCCGCGGCGCGCGGGAGCGCGCTCTGGAGCCGTGATCGCGCATCACGTTAATACTACGTGGCTGAGCGGTATCGTGCCGCTCTGCCGCAGTAGTATTACCGTGCGCGGTATTAAAGTGGTTAATGGACATATTTTATGTTAAGAGCAACACTGATGGACACGTTTTGTTTTGCCCATCAGTGTGCCCCCTAACAAAATGTGCCCATCAGAGTGCCCCCTAACATAAAATGTGCCCATCAGCGTGCCCCCTAACATAAAATGTGCCCATCAGAGTGCCCCCTAACATATAATGTGCCCATCAGCGTGCTCCTTATTTTATGTTAAGGGGCACGCTGATGGACACATTTTATGTTAGGGGGCACTCAAATGGGCATATTTTATGTTAAGAGCAACGCTGATGGACACGTTTTTGTTTTGCCCATCTTTCTGAGTCATAGCTCAGACTTCAGATTCGGACCTCGGCCCAAAGAAAATTTTAGCGACCGGACCTCCTTGAATTTTAATTCATTACCCCTGGTGTACACTATATTATTTTTTTGTATTTGTTTTTTTTTTCGACGAAAGTGGAGTTACCTTTTAAACCTGCTGCCACCCCCTCTTCCAGTGGATGGAAAACTCACCCAAATATACAATATGTCCCTCTTTTTACAGACAAGCATATTTCTCTTATATTGAAAGTCAAATTTCAAGGTGCGCTTTCTTCTCCACTCCTCAGCTGCACTTAATAAATTGATGTGACGATAGGAAAAGGCACAACAAATATAAATGCTTAAATGGTGAAGTAATCTTAAACAAAGTGAGGTTTATTAAAAAGAAACCTACTTACAGATAAAAGCAATAGACAAGCATGTCTCTGAATGAAGATCACAACCTTGATAATACAAAGAAAAACAGCCATTCAGGATCTCACCACATCAGCCAAGACAAATACGATGTCACATCTGGTTGCTGAAAAGCCACGCCCCTACGTGTTTCGTCATATCCAACTTTCTTAATGGTATCCACTCAGTGTGTTATTGTGTTTGAGGGGAGCATATCAAATTTATTTATTTTACACTAACAACTAACAATTGTGCGTTGGTGCAGCTCTGTACCCAAATAAAATGCATGTCCTTTTTCCCACAATTAGAGCTTTCTTTTGGAGGTATTTCATCACCACTGCATTATTTTAAAAAATTGAAAAAAAAAAATCCTGTATTTTTTTTTACTTTCTGCTATAAAACATATACAATAAAAAAAAATGTAAAAAATCAAATGTCTTCATCAATGTAGGCCAATATGTATTCTGCTACATATTTATGTTTAAAGAAAATCCCAATAAGCATATATTGATTGATTTCGGCTAAAGGTATAGCTACAAACTATAGGCTATCTTTATTTATTTATTTATTTATTTTTAGTAGTAATGGTCAGCAACTTACAGTGGGACTGTGATATTGCTGTGGACAATCGAACACTAACTGACACTTTAGACACTTTTTGGAGACCAGTGACACTAATACAGTGATGACTGCTAAAAATTTGCACTGTCACTGTACTAATGACACTGGGTGGGAAGGGGTTAACAATCAGGGGCGATCAAAGGGTTAACTGTGTGCCTATCCTGTGTTTGTGCACTGTGTGGGAGGAGCTTTTACTAAGGGAAGGCAAAGATCCATGTCCCTGCTTTGCAGGAACACAGGATCCATGCCTTCTATACTGACAGAACAGCATTCTGCCTTGTTTACATAGACAGACTGCTGTTCTGCCTGTGTAACGAATTATATCGGTGGAAATCGAGTCCGTGGTGGCTGCTGACTGGCTCCTGCAGTGCATAATCACAGGGGCACGCATTCATGCATGCTACCTGGAAGTGCAGGATCATGTATACTGTCTATACATGATCCTGCACACAGCTGCCGCCCTGTGGCAGTAAAACTGCTACAGGGCGGACAACAAGTGGTTATGGTAAATAGGATAAATAGAGAGTTTAAATCTCCTTAGGGGGGTCCAAATGTCAATTTAAACCTGACAAGTGTTCTAATCCTTCTCTAACCCATTTAGAACTAAGATGTAATAGTATAGTGTCACCACTAGATGGCCCTTGCGGACACCATTTGTAAAGCCTGTGCCACGTCCTAAGTAATATATATGAAGAAAGTTTACTATTGCTAGAGACATGGACTTTCCCGGCACAACAATTGACACTAATGTCGTAAAAAATTGTATTTTTATTAGAAATTAATTAAAAGAATTTGAAAATATAACATGTTATATTTTCGAATTCTTTTAATTAATTTCTAATAAAAATAAAAATTTTTTACGACATTAGTGTCAATTGTTGTGTCGGGAAAGTCCATGTCTCTAGCCATTTAGAACTAAAAAATGTTTACCTTTAGTTAAACTTCACCTTTTTGAGACCTCCACGAATAAGCCCAATCAGGGTGAGATACATCAGTGGGGTGTAACTAAGGGCAGAGACCGCTGGAAGCCAGTTTCATTGAATAAAAATCATGCTGTGACGTCTTCATAGTGCGGCTTAATTTTATGCCTTGCTATTAAGCTGAGTGGGATGAGCTCTTGGCTGGCACTTGATGCAGTGAAGGACATGGGGACTGTGTAGGGAGCTTAGTGGTGCAGTTTTATTTTGAATCACAACATTGTAAACCCCCATTGCGTCAATGAGTTCAGGTTATCACCTCCAGAAGCAGAAGGCCCCAATCAACCATGGAGAGGAACCCCGGGATACCCTTCAAACCTGTCCATCACATCTACAGGTTGTATATGTGGCGCAACACCTAGGGGCCACACGGGTGATTGCAGCATCTAATATATATATTTTTTGGGAATTACCTTTTCACTTTCACCACTTTACCACCAGGAATTCCCATTTTTGGGCACATTTTGTTCACAACATTAATATTTATTTACCATTTATTATTATTCATTAATTCTTTGCACTGTATTATTCAGTATTGGAATAAATTTATCACTTTATGAAATTTGCTCGTATATTTTTTTGCACATCAGCACTTTCGCACAACCCTATCATACACAGAGAGATCCATCCGATTTGATTGGATCGACACATGTATTGCGATTTACCTATTCTTTTGGTATTATAATTTATGGGTGTCACCCTTTTTCTTATGGGATTTAATTTGTGAAGTTTTGCACATAAATGCACTCTAACACCTGATCACTTATAGGTAGCGCCGTCTCAACCTTCTTTGCACTTCTATTTTCCCCAATCAACCAGTGGCTCTTCTACGGGTAGTGCTCCAAAGGGTATAAATATTCATTTTTTTCAATCTCTCCTTTTTCCTCGGTGTGTTGATCTTTGGCGGTGACCAACTAAGATTTCCCAGTTGTTTCAACATGTCAGCAAAGCTGGTACAAGATTACCAAAACTTAGTAAAACTACATAGATTTCTTTCCTCTGCTTCCCTGAGAAGCCTAAAAACCAAACGAAATGCTCAATCCCAGCTCCCAATCAGCCTGTGAGGCTTTGGAGCTCGACTTCAGGTAGCCACAGGAGTGATGTGATTATGCGTCTGACAGTTTATTTCCAATATAGTATCCATAGTGACAAGTTTGCATTATGGAATGGTCCCAATAAAAAAAAGTAGCAAATTGTCTTAGCTTCATAAGACTGAGTCCCGCAGGAAAGTTGACATTATTTGACCTTAATGGCCTTAGGGTCGGTTCTCACCTGATTGGCTCCCACAAAGATAATAATGGGAAGCCTTGGTGCACTCTGCAGCTTACGCATTTATTTGCAAATGTGTGCTAACTAAACCTCTGCTTTTAACCCAAAATGTTAGACAGAATAATTTGGTTGGTTGCAGACTAGCTGGTGAGTAGAGCTGGGAATTTTCTTTGGTTTTGTTTTGCATGCGTTGCCCTTCCATGTGCTCCTTGCTGTGAAGGCCAGTTATAGGTGGGGGCAGTAACCAATTGTTTGTTACTACTGTGTTACCATGCCATTTGGTGCCAGCAAACACACTGCATTTGGAGTGCCATTAACAATACAATGGCACTCGCAGCAGATCGCAAAGGCAGTTTTTTTCCAGCGTGGTGAGGGAAACGCACATGGTACACGCCTTTCCCACACCGCGTTCTAGTGCAAAATGGTCTTTAGTCATAGCTGCGTGCTACTTATTGGAACTGTTCTTTGATGTGGACTTTTCACTACGGATCCCTTAGAAGCCTATTGTCTTTCAAAAGGTAATAAGATTCAGGCTTCCCCTGCACAGCACATCCCACATAGGAAACCCTTTATTGATCTGCCATTACTGCCAAAAGACAAACAAACCTTCCCACTGGAAGTTGAGCCAAGGGTGTCTTTAATATGTCTGCCTTTACTGGGGATAATAGGAAGTGAACTTCTCTCTATTTTTTAATATGTCTGCCTTCACTGAGGGTAATAGGAAGTGAACTTCTCTCTATTTTTTAATATGTCTGCCTTCACTGGGGTAATAGGAAGTTAACTTCTCTCTGTTTTTTATTATGTCTGCCTTCACTGGGGGTAACCGGAACTGAACTTCACTCTGCTTTGTAAATGGCAAATAATTTATTAGATTTATATGCTTGTGTTGATTGTAGTCGTATTCATGCACTTGTAACAAAAACAATTGAGTTCTGTCTGTGATACTTTTTTTTTATTTGCACTAACTTCCATATTTTTAGAACAAGTTTTCAAGGTGCACCCCCTTCTTCAAGACCCAATCAGTACCAATACGCAAAGTTTGAACAGAATGTTAATAGGACAATCTTTGAGGGAAAAAAACATGCACAGCAATGGTAATTAAACTTGGATAGGTAATGAGATAAGGCATGGAGAGAGCTATAGAATGGGAGGAGAGAAGAGTTACGGAGATGTGGGTGGTCGTAAAACAGTTGAATAGTGATTTAGAAAACTAAAATCCACAATTAGTCTATTATCTTTTGTGTCAAATAGAAATATAATTCTTGGTTCAAAAGTTTTCCTTTCCTGGGTAGTTTGGAAGTTCCCTTTAAGAACCAAAACATTCAGGTCTTCCATAGTGTGGTCTGGTTGTAGGAAATGATGTCTAAAGCCCCGTACACATGCGTCGAAAATCGGCAGGGAATTTTCGTCCGACGACCGATCTGCTGATTTTCGGCTTGTTAGTATGATGCTTCCGACAACCGACTCCGACTTTTCGGCCGAAAAAAATCTGGTGTGCAGGCTATAAAATTTTTTGTCCGCTGTCAAAACACGGCCGATTTTTGTGCAGTCAGTACAGATTTCGACAGGGAAAAATCTAATGAGCAAGTCTGGGCATGCTCAGTGAAGAAAGAACACAAAGAAAGCAAACCAACACATAACATCACTTCTGAAGTAGAATTTTGTTGGGCGAGAAAATTTGTGTGCAGTCTAGGCACATTCCAAAAGACACCACTCTGGACAAAAGACGGACGATCGGTCGGCCGATAATCGTTGCGTGTGTACTAGGCTTAACAGATGTGCAGAAATCATCCTCCTGATGTTCTTTAATGGCGAATCTGTATAAATTCATTCTTGTTAGGGCTCTTTCACACGGCCGCTCCGTGTGTCCGCAAATCATCCTATTTTTTTGCGGATGATTTGCGGACATAATGTAAGTCTATGGCATTGCGGATGTCAGCGGAATACCATCCGCTGACATCCGATTTTCTTCCTTTCAGTTCTGTTCTGTTTTTTGGAACGGAACAGAACCCTATTTTTTCATCCGTTCAAAAAACGGAAAGGAAGGAAAATCGGATGTCAGCGGTGTCACCCGCTGACATCCGCAATGCCCATAGACTTACATTATGTCCGCATATCATCCGCAAACGGGTGGGATGATATGCGGACATACGGAGCGGATGACACAAATGTCATCTGCTCCGTGAAAAAAAAAAAAAAAAAGTCCCGCAGCGGAGCTTTCACACGGAGCGGCCGTGTGAAAGAGCCCTTAGTAATTTCTGTCCTGTTTTGCAAACATAAGAGCTTTTGTTGCATTTTTTGCATTGGATGAGATACACATTACTGGAGGTACAGGTGTATGATCCTGTAATATTGAAGGTCTCTTTTGTGTATGTGACACTTTTTAATAGATTCATTTGGCTTCACAGTTTTCAGTGATTTTGTTGCAGGTCTTGGTTCCTTTATTTAAAATATAATCAGAATGAAGTTTCCTGCTAATTAGTTTATGTTTGAGGTTGCGTGGTTGTCAGTCACCCAACACATGATGTTGTAGCAGAAAAAAAAAGTATCACGGAAAGTACCTAATTGTTTTTGTTGCTAGATTTATATATTATATATGACAACTTAGCTTATATTCACATTTTATCTTCATCTCCTTCCCAGGTCATAATAGGAAAAACATCTTTTAAAATACAAATACAAAGCACAGGAGTGAGCATTCCTCCAGGGAGAGCATCAGAATGCTGTGTGATGATAAAACTAGATAAGCAATCTGAGTTTCTTTAGACACCTTATGATATTCTACAGTGTAGGGTGTGCTCTTTTCATCTGTCACAAGTTCTGAAATAAAAGTTTTTTTTTATGTTAACATTTTGTTTAATGCTTATCTTTTGAAAGACTTAAGTAAAGAAGGACACACTTAGTCAAACTCCAGAATAGTAAATAGTAACAATATAATAATAGTAATGTTTCTATCTGTTTTTCACTTGGGTTTCTGATATCCGTGGTGTCCACCAGACTTACAGTTTCTTAAAGGATATCCTAAACCAACATCAGAAATGTAATATATTCCAGGGCACCATTTCTCAGATAGGGTGGTTGCATTGAATTTACTTTTTCAGGCTAAAATATATTTTTGCAAGTACAGAAAAATGTATGTTGATCCTGTCAAAAAGCCAGTGTCTTTGTAGCTTCTTAGGGACTTTATTGAAGCTAGCTCAACTATTTGTGCAAACTACAAAGCAATGCCCCTCTATGTAATAGAGAAAGGAAAGGAGGAACAGAACAACCTACAGTGACAATGCTGCTCCTCCATACAGTACAGTGAATGAGAGTTGTCACCCTCACATAGGGAGACTGCCTTATGTTGATGTAGCGCACCCCCTAAGGAGCCGCAAGTAACTGGGATCCCCCACCCTGCACAGCCAGGCACACCAAATTTTCACAGGCACTTCAGAGACAGAGAACAGTCCCTAAGTTTTTTAAGTTTTGTTTTATTGTGGGTAATAACTTGCATAGGAATAGCAGGTCATGTGGTGCCCATTTGACTTCAGCAACAACTCCAGGGACATCTCTTCCGATATACAGTCTCTATATACAGCTCCTCTTCTTCAACCCAGCAAAAAATAGCTTGCAGAACCTAGCTGGAACATAGTGAATACCTGACAGTCACTCAGTCAGAAGAAGCATGGCCCAGTCAGAAGAATCATGGTACCTCTTCAGGCACTGCCAACCAACCTGGCTGCAGTTGCCCCTTTCACCAGCCCTCCAGGCTATCTTCTCCCCACAGTTCACCCAGGTGATTCTCAGGAGATCTCCTAGATGTGTTGATCTGCTTCTGGTGCCCTCTCTCCTTGCTCCCGAACCTCCAGAAAAGCCCCCTCCTGTGTGTTGTAGAAGGGACCATCCCGCACCTGAGCCCTGGCCTGAGGTTACCCCCCCCCCCCCAACTAGGTGGCACTCTCAAGGACCACTAACAGCCTCCTCAGCACTCCATATCCATCTTCTACCTGACTGCCCCTCCCTGGTATGACTCATGCCTATTTATGAGGTGGCCTACCCCCTGCCAGCCCTTTTCTGGGGATTTTCTGAGGCCCTCATAAATATCACCTACTATGTCTATAACTTTCTCCAATGTCCCAGAGAACAGGGGAAGATACCAGAGAAGCTGCTAGGATGAGTCACCCAGCCCAGAATTAAAGTAGCTCTGGCCCATATTACACAGCTCAGGCTTGGCCCTTAGCTAACTATGTTTTGCCTACCCTAACAGATCTAGACTAGCACCACTAAATTAACTCTAGCATATCTCTAGAGGGTGCTACACTGACATGGTACACTCATTGCTTTGCTAGCAAACTTAAAGGGATAGGATTACAGTTATTGTTGTGGTTAGTGTCAAGGTTAGCACTTGGGTTGGTGTCAGATCTTTTCTTTTGCCTCCTTACACTTTTATTGGCACATCACTATGATGGGCTGTTTCAATGACCAATAGAAAAGTGCAGGAGAGAAGGTGTGAGCACCACTAAGAACTTTGACTGTCATAGGCTCATCATTTTTTTCTGCAGCGTATTTTTATTTGTTTTTGGTATAGAGACAGGCTCGCTTTTAACAAGGAAGAAGATTAGTACATCAGAATAGAATGTACATCAGCTTTTTCTTTTGATCTTTTCTACACACATAGATCTTAGCTGTGCTATTTCTGAGAGTTTGCACAGAGTTCACCTGATAATCACATTGGCTCAAGGGTGTGTTAATGAGCGTTGGGCTCTTTCTCCAATCCCAGTACTCTTCATCTCTCCACAACTGTATTTAATAATAAATGTCCACAGAACCTTCAACTGTCGATCTTCTTCTCTATCGTTTCTTGTGCTTGTCGGTAAACTTACAAGGTAGTCCATAGTTCATTTTACATTACTCCCACTCTCATTACAGATGACCTTTTCTGGGGGGTTTTCTGCATCTTGGCATCTCTTAGATCTTGGGTTGTCAGTGTAGCTTATGCATTGATCACATGGTCTCTGACTTCCAGAAGCATTGGGGGTATTTTATGTCACTTGGAAGTGCAGAGTCTAGTATTGCAGACACACCCTGTATTATGGTGGTCCGCAAAGTGCATGCATGGAACTAGAGGTTCCCTGTGGTAGTGAAATGCACACCAAAGAAAGTAGTGCTAATATATTACTGATGTAAGCTTTTTATGTGTCAGTCCTGAGTGCACAGGAATGAGGGGATGGCAGGCACAATGTCTAAAGTGATCCTCACAACATGCACTCCAATTTGAATATCCTGTTTGCAAAATGGACCATTACACTTGTATAAGTGTTGCTCTGAACAGACGTTCTTAAAATGTAGATTTTATTTGTACAAATCCTAACCAATTTTGTGAAATTACACTATGATAGGGGTGTGCAACTACAACAGCTAGCTGTCCTGTATACGGGGGCACACTAACCCCTAATTTTAGCATACCTACCAGAAGATGGGAGAAAATCTGTACTAGTACATAAGGTGTCTTCACAGGATCCTACACCAGTTGCTAATAATGAAAGATCTAATCAATGAGGTCAGGGTGTGACAGGCATTGAGAGGAACACAATCTTTAAACCCAATCATAATTCAGCTAAATACTTGGAAGGGCATGTATTACTTTAAGTATCTTGAGTTGATACCTTGATGGGATGAGAATTGTCTGTTGGAGTTAGATTGATTAGTGCTGATATTTCAGCAGCACAGTGGATAAATGGTTAGCAGTGCACTTCTGCCAAGCAGCACTAGGGTTGTTTGTTCAAATCTCAACCATGGCACTCCCTACCTGGAGTTTGCATGTTCCAGCTGTGCTTACGTGGGTTTCCTCCCACACTCCAAAGGCATGCTGGATGGCTAATTGTTTTCTGTTCTAATTGGCCCTCGAATGTTGTATGAATGTGAGTTAAGGGACCTTAGATTGTAAGCTTCTTGAGGGCAGGAACTGATGTAAATGTACAATATATATGTAAATTGACAGTGCTATATAAGTACCTGTAATAAAATATTTACTCTATGATAGACACTAGGGATGGGCCCTGTGTTCGAGTTGAATGTAAGTTTGCCTGCCGATGAGCGCCCCATAATGCATTGCCCTGTTGCAGTGCATTGATTGCTGAAATTGGCCAAAGTATGCACCTGACCAGTATGCTTTGGCCAATCACATCACAATGTCCTGTCGGGATTATTGGGGGTGATTAAAATAATAATAGGTAAAAAAAAATGGATTTAAAAAGCCATGTATATTTCATCTTATGCATATAAGATTCTGAACTGTGCAGCGTCCATTTTGTTCAAGGTGAATGAAAGTTCATATATGTTCATTTGCAAAATGTCTCTTACAAGCTTACAAGAGAAAATAGAGTTTCAACAGAGGTCTTTGTATTTCTTTTAAGATCGTAAATAAAATTTACATAGACACCTCTTCAGATAAGACATAATGGTAGTGCCAGTCTGTCTGTAAGTATTTAACAATGGACAATACCCCAGTATACTCTAGCAGACATTTAAAATGAACTATATAAGTTTTTAAAGATACATACCATATAAAAGGAACAACCCAGATGAGAGATGGCACACATTACATTACCCAACATACAATACACATACATCACACACACTACTACATCCATTTATAGACTCATCTTTACATACGCCATCTTGCTCCATCATTCATCTGAAACTTTGAGGGACGCCAAACGAAAACTCCTCCCTCACTGGCATCCATCTTAGGACTCTGGTAATGACCATTTGAAGCTAGCAGCCATCTTAAGTGTGGTAAATATGCCTTGCTATGTTATTTGATTATTATTCAATATTGTTTATTCCTTCCTTATATGTTTTATATTGCATATTTAAGGGTAAAAAGATTACAATCCCAGCCGTATAAACCATGGTAGATTTTTCTCTAAATAGCTGAATTTTTTTTTATACATTTTTATTAATATCAGATTTAGTGCATTATTTGCAATTTTAAGTCTTCCGTTTTGCATGGCTTATTCTCACTCATCTGCAGTGAAGTGACTTTCGGCTATGCGATTCGCAGACAATTGTGGTCTGTTTATATAGAACACTTTCCTATGGTTTATGCTATACCTGGAGAAATGGTAATCTTGCTTTCGTTTTGCTTTCACTTTGTTTCAGTTTCACTTTCATTATTGAGCTAAACATCACATTGCATTGATTGTTTGAAGTTAGTATTTTATGTAAGAGTTATTTTTTTTGTGTCACTTCCTGTTTGATCATATATTGTGATTACATGTCTTGAGAATAAATATTTTATATATTCCATACTGTAGACTGTACTCACTAAGATTGGTATATGCTTTTAAAAAGAAATTAATCAATTAAAAAGAATTCACTACATATTGATTTGTGGAAATAAGTGAAGATTCTCCTTTCTCATAGATCTTTGCTTGTTAACCATAAATAGACACGGTTATATTCAGAGCAGTATAAATATTCTGACATAATGAAGTACGAGCGCGATATATATTTTTATTAAATATTCTTACAGCAGGGTGCCTTTGGCAAATCATGGCTCAGGGGCTAAGTCCATGCCCCACACTATATAAAGCTGCTGCTGACACAGCAGTTGTGTATAGTGTGTTACAATAAAGATTAGGCAGGTAGTTAGTGGATAGTGTGTTCAGTCAGTTTAGTGCAGTCAAGGTAGTGTACAGGCATACTCCACTTTTAAAATGTATGAATATGTTGTAGTCTTGGATCCCCTCTCGGTGCTCCCCAAGTTTTGTGTCCCTGTCATTTATGGTTCGGGAGCAGTGCCTTGCCAAGATGGCTAAGATGTCCCATAGACGCCAGGCCCTTCGGGTCTGGTATAGATTTTAAGGGGAACCCCACGTAAATTTTTTTAAAACAAGGGCCTGGGGTTCCCATCAAAATCCATACCAGGCTCATTGGGTCTGGTACAGATTGTAAGGCCAAAATGAAAAAAAAAATTAAAAATGATGTGGGGTCACCCCCAAAAATCCATACCATACCCTTATCCGAGCATGCAGCCTGGCAGGCCAGGACAGGGGAAGGGGACGATCGAGAGCCCTCCTCCCCCTCCTGAACCATACCAGGCCTATGCTGTTTTTCTTTTTATCTTTTTTTTATCTGTATTGCTGGGAGCCGACAATACATTACAGTCGTGAGCAAGTTTAAATTACATTTTTTTCTTTAGAAATGTCAGTATTGCTGCAGCAGGCTATATACACTGTACAGATGCGCCACTTTACAGACAGACTAAGGGGACCCCCCAAGGCACAAGATTAAAGCAATTTTCACTTTAAGCATCATTAAAATCACTGCTCCTCTAAAAACGATTCTTTTAAAAAAAAAAATGTTTGCATTGATACATGTCCCCCAGGGCAGTAACCAGGTCCCCATACACTTTTTATGGCAATAACTTGCAAAAAAGCCTTTAAAATGAGGACTTTTGATTTTTCATGTTCGTGTCTTATAGACTTTAATAGAGTTTACATGTTCGCTAGAACTTTTTCTCTGTTCGAGATGTTCTGGTGCAAACTGAACCAGGAGGTGTTCGACCCATCACTAATAGACACACTGAAGGCACAGATGTCCCAAATGATGGAAATGATGACCCTGCTGGCAGTAAGAATCAACTCAACTGCTGGAGAGAGTTTGTTGGGACCAGTTTGGCAGAAGACGTCTCCAGTTACTTCTATTAAGAGGTCAGCTGGTCCAGTGACCGACTATAAGTGTGAAGTCATGGACCACTATAGACTAGACTGTCCAAGCTTTCCGAAATAAGAGAGGCAGAACCAGAAGCCAGCAGGAAATGTCAGAAACTTTCTTTAATGAAAGAGTCATGCACATCAACCACAGAAACATTCTTTGAGAAAGGCAGGAGTACAGGTCTGGACTGTTGGATCTGTGACACTACACCAGCTGCTTCATACAAATTCCCAGATAAGCTAGTATGCCCCAGCGTCTGTTCAAGTGAAAGGCATCTAAATGAGGACACTCGGTGAATAGGCTGCACAGGTGGTCCTTTTATACATAGATTTTTATGACAAGCACCTGAAAGACCTGCATCTGCATTGGAGCAGAGAAGTTCCCCTACAACAGATATCTACAGATACAGCTGTTGTTTGATCCTCTCATTGTGGGACAACCAAGGACCATTGATACACCAACCATTTTGTGTCCTCAGCCCGCAGGTTCCAGAGATTAAATCTTGTTAAATTTCTCTGTTGCAATACAATTGTGTTTTCAGAGATATGGGTGTACAGGCAGGAGGTGAGGAGCCTGTCGTTGGCTCAGTCACCTTGCCTGCACACCGCTCTGCTATATTTTTTCATGTGTTTAATTTCTCCATTGATCCCATTCAAGCCTACACCACCCAAAAAGAGCTGTTTTTTTCATGTCATTCATTTGCTGCGTTTAGCTAGATGCAGGCATTAATTAATCAAGTGCCTGCACCTATGCCACCTAAATATATTGGTCAGTCTTGGTATGACACAGGAGGTTGAGAAAGTGCTGCTACTAGCATGAAACATGTACCATCTGTGATATCCCCATGGTATCTTTGATGTTTTTATGAGGAGTACAGCGATTCCGGTACTTTTATTTGATAAGCTGTTGTTTGACCTTCTATTTGTGGGACAACCAAGGACCATTGACACACCAGCCATTTTGTGTTCTCAGCCCACAGGATCCAGAGCTTCTATTGGCAGTAAAGGCCCCAGAAGAGGCTTAACTGATTCATAAAGAGTGGAATTTGTTGCAGATTTGTGATGGGTTAATTTACAGAAAGACCTCCACAGGGGATCCCAAAGACAAGTGGCATCTGTTTCTCCCTGAGAAACATTGAGGTACAATTGTTCATCATAAGCATTAATTCCTGAGAAAACCTTTAATCTGGTCAGAGACTGGTTCTACTGTAAGCATACCATCAATCCCCATTTCCAAGGGATTAGCTCTGTTTGGAAGGGTCTGGCCCTGGGAAACGGGCATCCCCAGCATTATTGCTGGAGGCCTAGCAACAGCGGGTAAACCTTGCAGCATTCAGGCACCAACTCAACAGTTGCACTGAGCAAGCATTAATCCAAGATAGCAGCGCAGGCAACTTCAGTGGTGCCATTTTAGATTTACTTCTGACCTCCGATATGCACATTACATAATCTCATCCTCTGCTTCCTCTGTGTTACTTACTTGACCTTTTCCGTCTGTACATTACTTTCCCCTGACCTTTTAAGTCTGTAAATTACTTTCTCCTGACCTTTTTAGTCTGTACATTACTTTCTCCTGACCTTTTCAGTCTGTACATTACTTTCTCCTGACCTTTTTAGTCTGTACATTACTTTCTCCTGACCTTTTTAGTCTGTACATTACTTTCTCCTGACCTTTTCAGTCTGTACATTACTTTCTCCTGACCTTTTTAGTCTGTACATTACTTTCTCCTGACTTGACCACTGTTCTCTCTATCTTACTCATAACTCGGGATGAGCTGAACACACGTAAATTGCTGAAATTGGGGTGCCAAGTCTTAACCCCATTTTCAATGTAAGAATTATGTTACGAAACACTATTGGCTATTTTCCTGAGTTGATAGGCAAAAGGTTGTCATACAAATAGCATGGGGGGCTGAACATTGCCCTGGGGAACATTTACAAAAGCAAAACAAATTAAAAAATATGAATAATATTAATAATGCTTAAAAAGCAACATTAAAAATTCAAAGTCGTTATGTGAAACAAAACATGATTGACAAGGATCTGCATCATTGGGAGACATGACTGACAATGAACTTACCTCATGGGACTTTTTTTTTTTATTTTTTATTTTTTATAAAGAACTTGTCAAAAACTTTGTCAGTGTGATTCTTATTTTTTCATCTATCACTTGTCTCTGAGGCTGGCTCAGTGTTTTGCTCATGTGCCTTCTACCTAGTTAATGTTGTACTACTCTTGCTGTAATTCTGTTCCAGTATCTGCATCACGTGCCCTGCTTCTTCTTATCTGCTACCCGTGTTCCTGATTTCAGTTCTGGCCTCCTTCCCTATCCATCTCCATGTAGCTCCAGTTATACCCTGTTTATCTGTGCTCCCCATTTTGTATATATTTGTAGCAATGCCCCCGTATGGGTCATTGAGTATAGATCTATCTTGGGTCTCCCTCTGACTATCCTGTTGCCAGATACCAGGCATTTTCACACACTGCCAGGTGCATACACACTCTTTTGCGCGTTGTCTCCAATGACCAGTCAAGGGGGTTTGATTTTGGTAGTTTATTTGGAGAACTTGGATAGGAGAAGGGATTGGTGGGATACACCAAATTCAAATTTGTACAGGAAAGGACAACTCTCACTTGGCCTCACTTAGTGGAACTGAATAGCAGATCTTCTGCTGAACCATACAGCACTTGCATGGGAAGAACAGGCCCTTTGCTTGTGTTAGAAGCAGACCCAATGAACTCTGTATCTTCAATATACTATCAAGTATCCCCTTTAGCTTACACCCAGCACGCTGACTTAATAGCACCAAGAGGGGGATTTTAACAGCAACAGTCTATAGGATCCCTTGATGGGAGTCTGTACTCATAAGGCCCTGGTGGCAGGTCACCTTCCTTTGTGATACCAGACGAGATCCATGGACATCCTCCCTTGTTTAGCTCTCAAAAGAACCCCTTGGTTTCAGCATCTCTGTTTCTGGCCCTCAGGTCGACCTCCTAAGGCCTCATGTCCTGTACTGGGGAGAGGCAGCAGCCTGGGACTTAAGAGTATGGGTTCAAGATTTGCAGCCTGGAGTTCGGGTTCTGTTAGGGGATCTTGGTGATTTCACTAATGCTCTCCAGCTGCTATTCCCCTATATTAGCAGTTTTTCCATTCAGCCTTTTTGTGGTTATGAGTAAGCGAGGGTAAACATGTGAAAAGAATCAACCTTTTGTCCTTGTCCGTGATGTATTGATGTCCAGTTTGGATTTTCAGTGGTGAATAAACTTCACATGTTTACTTATATCAGAGTGCGGTCATCACTTTGTGTTTAGGGAATCTGGGTCTCCCAGGAAAGCATCAGTTAGTTAGTCAGAGTGGGATGGCTATGATTATCTGAGTCTGCGGATTCCACACTGTCCACATCCACCCCACAAAGATGCCTCCACATTTGTGCTTCTGGTTAGGGTAGAGAAGGAGCTGGGAGAGACATCTACTACACCAGCTGGAGAGGTGAATGTACTTTCTCTACAACCCCTTTTGAGTCTAAAAGGGAGCCCTCTGTCCACAACTTGGCTGAACCCAGGGAACAGAGAGTTAAAAGACTAATCTGTCCCAAAACACCTTGATGGGAGTTTCCCCCGCCACAAAATATGTTTTTAGTCTCTTGGTAGGTTGTTCAGTTGTTGTAAACTTCACTTGTGTTTCTTTAGGGGACCAATGACTTTTGATGAGAGCATATGTAGTCTAGCTGGTTGCCCCTTTAAGCCGCCTAGAAAACCATTCCTTCCTATTGCAGCTTGTTGCTTTCTCCCTGCAATTGATGGACAGTACTAGAGGGGAAAGTGCCCCCAGTATAGATTGAGTGGCTGCCACGTTAGGGGAGACCATGGGTGGAAAAGGACTGCCTTTGGCTGCATAGGCAGGTCAACTGTGAGTCCCCTTCTTGGTAACATGAGAGCCGGATTTCTATTGGCTGCAGCTTTTATAGGACAGAATGTCATGGAGCTATGTAGAATAAACAGGAGAGGATGAGCTGCATCTGTTGTTTTGGCTGCAGGGGAGAGAGGGACTATATTTCCCACCAGTCCCAGGATCATAAAGCTGTACCCAGAGGGGAATGGCTACCAGAACCAGTTGGCAAGGGCTGTGTTACTAAGAGCTGTGATTACTGAGCAGCTGTACTGAGCCCACTAGAGACTGTGCTGCTATCTTATGGCTTCCAAAGACTGTATTGCTTTTCTGTGCTGCTGTCCTGTGGCCACCAGAGATTGTGTTGCTGTTCCTGCACTGTTATTGTGTTTACCAGAGCTACTGCAGGCCCTGTATAGTGCGGCTGCTAAAACTGTGAGAGAGAGAGAGAGAGACAGCATAACCAGTGTAGAAGATCCTTGGGGCCATTTGTAGGGATGAGAAGTCTTCAGTCCACTTGTTCTTGTTCCTGCTGTTTAACATTTCTGTCTGAGGAGATCCAGCTTTGCACCATTTCCCTTACAAAAACTCCCAGTTGGGAATAAGTGAGCCAATGGAAGATCCAGGGCCCAACCCTAGCTGACTGTAGTTACAGTCTGCTGCCCAGTGGTTTAAATAGGACCCTTTTGAATTTAGTCAGGCTGCCTAGTTATTCTGCTGTCCTTTACCATTGTTGTACATACAATATTCATAGTTTGTCACATTTGTGTGCTGTATCAAGTATTTTACTGGGTTATACTACTTTTCTTTGTTACTTGCTCACTTGCTTTGCTATAAGGTGGGGGTATTGAAATAAAATTCATGGAGGTTCGGTCAAACTCTCCTCCAGTAAAATTCCGAATTGCATGTTTTTGCTATTACTTAGCCCCCCTTCACATCACAGCCCCCCCCCCTGCATTACAGTCCCCCATTTACATCACAGTGCAATATTTTACATCACAGCCCCTCCTTCAGATCACAGCCCCTCTTTACAATACGGCCTCCCCCCCTTTGCATCACAGTCCCCTCCCTTTACATTGCATTCCCTGATATTTTCATCTCAGCACCCTCTCGACATTACAGCCCCTTCACAAACAAGCCTCCCCTTTTACAATACAGGCCCCCTCTTTATATTATAGCACACCCTTCTTCGCATTATAGTGCACTCCTTTACACCACAGTCCCCTCTTTATATAGCAGCCCCCCCTTTACATCGCAGCCCCCCTTACATTACAGACCCCCTTCACATTAAAGTCTCCCCTTTTATAGTACAGCCCCCATTTAAATCACAGCACCCCAATTATATCTCAGTGCCCTCCTTTACATCAAAGTCCCCCGCTTTACATAGCAGCCTGCCCTAACAGCACAGCTCCTTCATTTATATCATCTCAGTGCTCATCTCCCCCTCCCCTCCTACCTTTTCATAGTAGAGGGCGGGAGGTGCAATAGGTCTGGATGCAGGGTGCTTCTTAACAACTCCTGTTAAGAAATTGGTAATTGGTTGCTAGGACTGGCCCATGGCTACCAATTGGCCGTTTGTTAACTTAAAAAGTGGGACAGCTCTGCTCTCCATCCAGACTGATTGCACCTCCGGCCCCCTGCCCTGCTGTGAAGATGACAGCAGCTTCGTAAGGAAGAGAGGACACCCAGGCAGCTAAAGCGCCCTGTCCCCGGGTGCTCGCAAGCAGAAGCGAACGCATACGTATGTCACGCCCACAACTGTAAACGGCGTTTAAAACACACATCTGAGGTATCGTGGCGAACATTAGAGTGAGAGCAATAATTCTAGCCCAAGACCACCTGTAACTTTAACAGGTAACCTATAAAAAAATGTTAAACGTCACCTATGGAGATTTTTAAGTACCGAAGTTTGGCGCCATTCCACGAGTGTGTGCAATTTTAAAGTGTGAAAGGTTAGGTATCTATTTACTCAGTGTAACATCATCTTTCAAATTATAAAAAAAAAAAAAAGTCAGGCTAACTTTTTTTTATTTTTAATTCATTAAACTGTTTTTTTTTTCCAAAATAAAAAGTATTTGAAAAATTGCTGTGCAAATACCGTGGGACATAAAAAGTTGCCACAACCATCATTTTATTCCCTAAGGTCTGTGCTATAAAAACATATATAATGTTTGGGGGTTCTAAGTAATTTTGTGGCAAAAAAAATGTTATTTTTACATGCAGGAGAGGAGTGCCAGAATAGGTCCAGTACGGAAGTAAGGAGAAGTGGCCACAAACTAATATTGTAAATGTTTTCCACATATCAATATTTCAGCCACAGGAAGCCCAAAAACATATTTTTTTAAGGAATTGGCTTTTTTTTCAGAATTTGAGGTTTTATTGAGTTTAGGTACAAATAATACTTAGTGGAGTTTTTCTTTAACTGGCTTTTACAAACAAGACTCCAGCTTTAACCCATTTCTGGCTTTATCATACCTCTAATGGGATATTAGCCATGTCCATTCTTCAATCTATATATTTTTGTAATGCATTTGGTGGGAAGCCCCCTTTGATGTTAAAGTACCTATTTTTCAGTACAAAGTCTACCTCTTCCTTCTAATCACAGATTTTCTATGGGAAAAGTGGCTTTAAAATTCCATTCCATGAGTGTGCACAATTTTAAAGGGTGACATGTTAGGTATCTATTTGCTCAATGTAACATCGTCTTTCACATTACAAAAAAAAAAAAAAACAGGTTAACTTAAGTGTCGGTTCACACTACTACGACTTGTCAGGCGACTTGGTCAGCCTGACAAGTCGCGCACCGTCGCAGTCCATTGTGCGGTACAGGAACGGTTCTAATAGGAGCGACACAAGTCGCTCCGACTTAGAAAAAGGTTCCTGTACTACTTCGGGGCGACCTGGAGGCGACTTGCATAGACATTCATTTTATGAAGTCCGTGCAAGTCCCGCCGAAGTCACGGTGCACGCGACTTCACAGGTCGCCCCCGAAGTCGTGCCGCTTCATTGTGAACCGGCACTCAGTGTTTTGTTTATTTTTAATTAAACAGTTTTTGTTTTTCCAAAATAAAAAGCGTTTAAAAAACTGCTGCGCAAATACTATTTGACATAAAAAGTTGCAACAACCATCGTTTTATTTCCTAGGGTCTCTGTAAAAAAAAAAACAAAAAAAAAAAAAAACATATATAATGTTTGGGGGTTCTAAGTAATTTTCTGGCAAAAAAATGATGATTTTTACATGGAGGAGAGGAGTACCAGAATAGGTCCAGTACGGAAGTAAGAAGAAGTGGCCACAAACTAATATTTTAAATGTTTTCCACATATGGATATTACAGCCACAGGAAGCCCAAAAACATATATTTTTTAAGGAATTGGCTTTTTTCAGAATTTGAGGTTATATTGAGTTTAGGTACAAATAATACTTAGTGGAGTTTTTCTTTAACTGGCTTTTACAAAGCAAGACTCCAGCTTTTACCCGTTTCTGAAGCGCCCTGGCTTTATCATACCTCTAATGGGATATTAGCCATGTCCATCCTTCTATCTATATATTTTTGTAATGCAGTTGGTGGGAAGTCCCCTTTGATGTTAAAGTAGCTTTTTTTCAGTACAAAGTCTACCTCTTCCTTCTAAGCTCAGGTTTTCTATGGGAAAAGTGGCTTTAAAAAATCGTGTTTGCTGTAGAAACTTTTTGTTGACCCAGCTGTTCTGTCTGCGACGCGCAGCCAAGGAATATTAAATGGGCAAGCCGTGTGTGTTTACAGATAGCAGCGAATAGTAAGATTACATTCTGTACGGACTTTTACTATTGGCACAACACAAGAATAGCATTGCCAGGATGTGCTGGGAACACGTATTTTATGGCTGTACTGGAATGAGATGAGAAGTTTATGGTAGGAGAGGATGCATATGAATTAATTGCAGAGCAAGCAGTTATAACTGATGCTAATAAAGTATATAAAGTGCATGTGTGTGTATATATATAAATATATATATATATATATATATATATATATATATATATAGACAGTATCTCACAGAAGTGAGTACACCCCTCACATTTGTGTAAATCATTTATAAAATCTTTTCATGTGACAACACTGAAGAAATGACACTTTGCTACAATGTAAAGTAGTGAGTGTACAGCTTGTATAACAGTGTAAATTTGCTGTCCCCTCAAAATAACTCAACACACAGCCATTAATGTCTAAACCACTGGCCACAAAAGTGGGACAACCCCTAAGTAAAAAGGTCCAAATTGGGCCCAATTAGCCATTTTCCCTCCCCAGTGTCATGTGACTCGTTATTGTTACAAGGTCTCAGGTGTGAATGGGGAGCCGCTGTGTTATATTTGGTGTTATCGCTCTCACTCTCTCATACTGGTCACTGGAAGTTCAACATGCCACCTCATGGCAAAGAACTCTCTGAGGATCTGAAAAAAAGAATTGTCGCTCTATATAAAGATGGCCTAGGCTATAGGAAGATTGCCAAGACCCTGAAACTGAGCTGCAGCACGGTGGCCAAGACCATACAGCGGTTTAACATGACAGGTTCTGCTCAGAACTGGCCTCATCATGGTCGACCAAAGAAGTTGAGTGCACATGCTCAGCATCATATCCGGAGGTTGTCTTTGGGAAATAGACATATGAGTGCTGCCAGCATTGCTGCAGAGGTTGAAGGGGTGGGGGGTCAGCCTGTCAGTGCTCAGACCATACGCTGCACACTGCATCAAATTGGTCTGCATGGCTGTCATTCCAGAAGGAAGTCTCTTCTAAAGATGATGCACAAGAAAGCCAGCAAACAGTTTGCTGAAGACAAGCAGACTAAGGACATGGATTACTGGAACCATGTCCTGGGGTCTGAATGAGACCAAGATAAACATATTTGGTTAAGATGGTTTCAAGCGTGTGTGGCGGTAACCAGGTGAGGAGTACAAAGGCAAGTGTGTCCTGCCTACAGTCAAGCATGGTGGTGGGAGGGTCATGGTCTGGGGCTGCATGAGTGCTGCCGGCACTGGGGAGCTACAGTTCATTGAGGGAACCATGAATGCCAACATAAACTGTGACATACTGAAGCAAAGCATGATCCCCTCCCTTAGGAGACTGGGCTGCAGGGCAACCATGATAACGACCCCGAACACACCTCCAAGATGACTACTGCCTTGCTAAAGAGGCTGAGGGTAAAAGTGATGGACTGGCCAAGCATTTTTCCAGACTAAAACCCTTTTGAGCATCTGTGGGGCATCCTCACACAGAAGGTGGAGGAGGGCAAGATCTCTAACATCCACCAGATCTGTGATGTCATCATGGAGGAGTGGAAGAGGATTCCAGTGGCAACCTGGGAATCTCTGGTGAACTCCATGCCCAAGAGGGTTAAGGCAGTGCTGAAAAATAATGGAGGCACACAAATAATTGACACTTTGGGCCCAATTTGGACATTTTCACTTAGGGGTGTACCCACTTTTGTTGCCAGCGGTTTAATGGCTGTGTGTTGAGTTATTTTGAGGGGACAGCAAATTTACACTGTTATACAAGCTGTGCACTCACTACTTTACATTGTAGCAAAGTGTCATTTCATCAGTGTTGTCACATGAAAAGATATAATAAAATATTTACAAAAATGTGAGGGGTGTACTCACTTTTGTGAGATACTGTGTATGTGTGTGTGTGTGTGTGTGTGTGTGTATATATATATATATATATATATATGCAATACTGTGCAAAAGTTTTGGCAGCTGCGAAAAAAAAGCTGTAAATTAAGAATTCTTTCAGAAATAGAAGTGTTAATCATTTCTTTTTAGCAATTAACAAAATAAAAAGTAAATGAAGAGAAGAGAAATTCAAATCAAATCAATATTTGGTGTGACCATCGTTTTCCTTCAAACCAGCATTAGATCTTCTAGGTACACTTGCACACCGTTTTTGAAGGAACTCGGCAGGTAGGTTGTTCCAAATATCTTGGAAAACTAAGCAAAGATCTTCTGTGGATGTCGGTTAAATCCTACTCTTTCCATGTAATCTCAGACAGACTCCATGATGATGAGATCAGGGCTCTGTGGGGGCCAAGCCATCACTTCCAAGACTCCTTGTTCTTCTTTACACTGAAGATAATTCTTAATGACATTGGGGTGAATGTTTAGGGTTGTTGTCCTGCTGCAAAAAAAAATTAGAGGCAATTACATACCTCTTGCCATGGTGTATGACCTATGACATTAAACTGTTTTTCACAACCTGACCTTAGTAGCAGAGTTTGGCTGTTCCTGATCCAGTTTTAAGCCTCCTACACAGCTCTTTCTGGTATAAATGGTTAATCATACACCTGATTCTAATAATCTAAGGGCCATAGAAATACAGTCCGGTTGAGTTCCAGATGCTTTTCTGCATGTGCTTTTTGATGCATTCCAGTGCATTTTTGATGTGCTTTTGGTGCGTTTCTGATGAAGTCCAGTCTATTTTTTTCTTAGGACCAGTTTACACCACATTTTTATCTGCATCAAAAACACATGGAAAGAAGGTTATATGGTTTTCAATGGCATAGTTCACACCAGTACAGTCAGTTCCAATGTGTTCCAGTTCCAGAAAAAAAAAGTAGAACATGCTGCGTTTTTCTCTGCACTGGACTGTACTGGAACGCTGTAAAATGCATGGAAAATGCAAAGAATGCACCAGAACCCACCTAAATGCCCCAAAAAACGCACTGGAACACACAGGTCCTTATTTAAGGTTAGAAAAAAGAGGGCACTGGATCTAAACACACCAAAAATGCATCAAAAATGCACTGGAACGCATCAAAAATGTGTCAAAAACGCTCATGCAGAGAAGAATCTGGACCGCATACAGACTGCGTTTCTATGGTGTTAACTGGCCCTTAACCTTAAATAGGGACATGTGTGTTCTGTGAGTTTTTGGTGCATTTCGGTGAGTTTTTCATGTGTTTTACTGCATTCCAGTACAGTCCAGTACAAAAAAATGCAGCATGTTCTACATTTTTTCTGGAACTGGAATGCACTGGAACTGACCACACTTGTGTGAATTATGCCATTGGAAACCATATGAGGGCCAGTTCACACCAGTCCTGTGTGTTTTTTTCTGCATCAAAAATGCATGGATAGTAGGTTGTTTCCAATGGCATAGTTCACTCCAGAGTGGTCAGTTCCAGTGCGTTCCAGTTCCAGAAGAAAAAAGTAGATGTGCTGCATTTTTCCACACCGAACTGTACTTGAAAGTGGTAAAATGCATCAGAAATGCACCAGAATGCAGCTTAACGCACCAAAACCCCTCTGAAACACTCATGTCCTAATTTAACCACTTCTGGACCGGAAGGTTTTACCCCCTTAATAACCAGGCCATTTTTTGCGATTCAGCACTGCGTTACTTTAACGTACAATTGTGCAGTCGTGCGACACTGTACCCAAATAAAATTGATGTCCTTTTTTCCCCACAAATAGAGCTTTCTTTTGGTGGTATTTGATTTTTTTTTTGTGCTATTAACAAAAAAAGAGCGGCAATTCTGTAAAAATATATATATATATATTTTTCACATTCTGCTATATAATATCCCCCCCCCAAAAAAAAAAAAAAAAAAAATTAAAAATCAAAATTTTTAACATTTTAGACCAATTTTCTGCTACATATTTTTGGTAAAAAAAAAAATCCTAAAAAGCGTATTTTGATTGTTTTGCACAAAAGTTATCGCGTCTACAAACTAGGGCAGAGATTTATGTCATCTTTTTCTGCTGGTAGAGCCAGTAGGGAATGGATTTTTTATTGCTCTGCCTCCTGTGAGTACCCCATCGCCAGCAACACACACACCTAAGCTCTTGATGTGTGCTTGGGTGTTTAACAGCTGGTGTTAGACTGTGTGTGAGCGCCCAGCAAATATTAGTATGCGTGTTGAGGGCAGCAGAGCGGCCTTTTTACAGGGCAGTGGAGCAGCCTCCCCTGGATGACAAATAAAACTGCTGAACAAAAAATTGTAGGTGTCAATTTGCCTCCCCTTCCAAAGTCCGCCTGGGTCAAATGGACCCAGCAGAACCCATGGTGGGGCTGGCCTTGCATCTATCCTTGCTTTGTGCACTGGTCTAAATCATTTGGTGGAGGGGGGATTATGGTGTGGGGTTGTTTTTCAGGGAGATTGGGCTTGGCCCCTTAGTTCCAGTGAAGGGAAAACTTAAGGCGTCAGCATACCAAGACATTTTGGACAATTTCATGCTCCCAACTTTGTGGGAACAGTTTGGGGATGGCCCCTTCCTGTTCCAACATGACTGCACACCAGTGCACAAAGCAAGGTACATGGACATGGATGAGTGAGTTTGGGGTGGAGAAACTTGACTGAAAAAAGAATTGCTGCTCTACATAAAGATGGCCTAGGCTATAAAAAGATTGCCAAGACCCTGAAACTGAGCTGCAGCACGGTGGCCAAGAGCATACAGCAGTTTAACAGGACAGGTTTCACTCAGAACAGGCCTCGCCATGGTCGACAAAAGAAGTTGAGTGCACGTGCTCAGTGCCATATCCAGAGGTTGTCTTTGGGAAATAGATGTATGAGTGCTGCCAGCAATGCTGCAGAGGTTGAAGGTGTGTGTGTGTGTGTGTGGGGGGGGGGGGGGTCAGCCTGTCAGTGCTCAGACCATACGCCGCACACGGCATCAAATTGATCTGCATGTTTGTCGTCCCAGAAGGAAGCCTCTTCTAAAGATGATGCACAAGAAAGCCCTAAAACAGTTTGCTGAAGACAAGCAGACTAAGGACTTGGATTACTGGAACCATGTACTGTGGTCTGATGAGACCAAGATAAACTTATTTGGTTCAGATGGTGTCAAGCATGTGTGGCGGCAACCAGGTGAGGAATACAAAGACAAGTGTGTCTTGCCTACAGTCGAGCATTGTGGTGGGAGTGTCATGGTCTGGGGCTGCATGAGTGCTGCCAGCACTGGGGAAATACTGTTAATTGAGGGAACCGTGAATGCCAACATGTACTGTGACATACTGAAGCAGAGCATGATCCCCTCCCGTCGGAGACTGGGCCGCAGGACAGTATTCCAACATAACGACCCCAAACACACCTCCAAGAAGACCACTGCCTTGCTAAAGAAGCTGAGGGTAAAGGTGATGGACTGGCCAAGCATGTCTCTAGAACTAAACCCTATTGAGCATCTGTGGGGTATCCTCAAACGAAAGGTGGGGGAGCGCCTTGTCTCTAACATTCACCAGCCCTGTGATGTCATCATGGAGGAGTGGAAGAGGACTCCAGTGGCAACCTGTGAAGCTCTGGTAAACTCCATGCCCAAGAGGGTTGAGGCAGTGCTGGAAAATAATGGTGGCCACACAAAATATTGACAATTTGGGCCCGATTAGTACATTTTCACTTAGGGGTGTACTCACTTTTGTTGCCAGCGGTTTAGACATTAATGGCTGTGTGTTGGGTTATTTTGAGAGGACAGCAAATTTACACTCTTAGGCTGGCCATACATGATACAATTTTCTTACAATTTTCTGTCCAATTTTCTTGAAATTTACCTTCAAGTATGTAGTACGAAGGCCTGCCTAATTAGATACAAGTGAATGTGTTGTTTAGCTTTGACCTCACATTATGTGGTTTGTGGTAGATCTAACAGAAAATTGTACAACAAAAGTTGAACATGTATGGCCAGCCTTATACAAGCTGTACACTCACTACTTTACATTGTAGCAAAGTGTAATTTCTTCAGTGTTGTCACATGAAAAGATATAATAAAATATTTACAAAAATGTGAGGGGTGTACTCACTTTTGTAATATACTGTATATACAGTATATATATATATATATATATATATATATATATATATATATATATATATATAGTTTTTTTATTTTAATTATTATAATTGCTATCTATACTGTACATAAAAGTTTTTCTTTTAAAACTGCCATGCTGATACAATGCTTTACATGAAATTAAAGTGTTACTAAACCCAGTAGTCTGCAGTCACTAGATCTGATCTCGCACAATACACAGAACATGGAAATGCAATTATTTTAGTAAATATAAACTGCTTAATACCTTTTATCAGCAGTATATCGCAGTCTTGTGACTTCTGTCAGTGTCTAGTTAAAGTTTGTAGGAGGAGGTTTCATTCACTTCTGACTGTCCTATGAGGCTGCAGGACTCCTGACCCTCTGTTTGGACAGTGCTGATTGTCCCTGTGCTGATCACATAAACCCGCCCCCAAAAAAAAAAAAAAAAACAACTATCTAGCAATACACACCAAACTGAGCATGTGCAGAGTGCCTCCAACGCTCTGTACTATCAGGAGAGGGATTGGGGACAGTGGAAGAAGAGAGGGATCAGAGAAGACAGCCTTTTTACACAATATACAGGAATAACTGCTTAGGTTCCACAGTGAGTATAACAAGCATGCTTTACATCATATACACACTGATTTTACTGTTGTGAGTTTAGTAACACTTTCATTTCTATAACATATACTGTATACCTAAACATGTTCCCAATACCAAAGCATTCCCTATAATTCCTGCCTCAGCTAACACCAGGGCAAGCAGTATAAAACACTCCTAGAAGTGTTAATAAGAGAGTTTGCAGAGAGGATTGAGCATCAATCACCATTACTTTGCCAATCCTTTTCCACTGTGTCCACCCTGGCCAGAACCCTCATTGTCGGTATGAGTGGAATTCCAACTAATATGGTTGTTTATGATATCATATAGCGAAGATACAATAACTTTTGGAATTATTATTTTATAGATATGTATCTTACATAGCAGCACACAATACAAGCTTTGTATTACAATACAAGTTTGGAACAATGAAGGGCAAAAATTCACCTAAAAGGAATTTGTTAACAAAAAAAAACAAATACCTGCAAATTATACTATATTCACATTTCTGAGCTCACGTGTTTTCAGTCAAGGATACCGTTATCAGGGCCGGTGCTAGACTATTTTACGCCCTAGGCAAGACCAGCTACTTGCAAAAAAAAAAAGAAAAAAAAGGGAAGGGGTTAAAAACTCCTCTATGTCATACCCAGTGACACTGATCTGATGCTTCCTCCATGTTATGCTCTCATACTTAGTGATCCCCATATTCCTCCATGTCACACCCGGGGATCCTGATGTCCCTCCATGTCACACCCAGGGACCCTGATGTTTTTCCATGTCACATCCTGGTACCCCAATATTCCTCCATGTCATGCTGTCATACCCACTGACCCCTATGTTCCTCCATGTCACACCCAGGGACCCCGTGTTCCTCCATGTCATGCTGTCATACCCAGTGACCCCAATGTTCCTCTATGTCAGACCCTGATGTTCCTCCATGTCACACCTGGGGACCCTGATGTTCCTCCATGTCACACCTGGGGACCCTAATGTTTCTCTGTGTCACATCTGGGGACCCCATTCCCCCATGGCACACCCAGGGACCCCAATTCCTCATGGCTCACCTGGTGACCCCGAACCCGTTACACCCGGTGACCCCTATCCCCCATGTCACACCTGGTGACTCCGATTCCCCATGGCACACCTGATGACCCCGATTCCCATTCATACCAGGGATGCTCCATGTAACACCCAGGGACCCCGATCCCCTGTTCTGGGCACACTCACTGGGCGGTATAAAGAGAGTGGCCCCCACTCTGTCCTCCTTCACTGTGATCCTGCTGATTCCTTCTCCCAGGACACTCCTCTCCTGGACCACAGTGCTCACCACAGCTCCAACTGGCTCCTGGTGGAGGGAAAAGCAGCAGTCAGAGAGCTCCACCAGCCAAAGAGGATCATCATTCAGGCAGCACACTGGTGGACTCACTTCCTGCCTCTCGGGGCGTCCCAACAGTGGTGGAAAGCCAGCGCCTGGTAGTTCTGCACTGCCCAAGACACCTGGCATCTTCCACTGCCCCTTCTTCCTCCCCCACGGCTGCCCCTCCCCTCAGCTCACAAGGAACATTCATGATGGAGAGAGAGTGCCAACTCATGGCTGCGCCCCTAGGTGGCAATGCGCCCTAGGCGGCTGCCTAGTTTGCCTAGTGGAAGCATCGGCCCTGACCGTTATGTATGCTGCTACAGCATACAAAGAAATCATAGACAATTGTGCACTTCCAACCTTGTGACTACAGTTTGGGGAAGTTCTTTTTTCCTTTCCAGCATGACTGTTCCTCTTTGCACAATAGCAGCTCCATAAAGACATGGACTGGTGGGTCTGGTGTGGAGGAACTCAAGTGTCCTGCACAGAGCCCTGACCTTAACCCTATTCAACACGTTTGGGATGAATTAGAATGGCAATGGTGAACCAGGTCTACTCACCCAACATCAGCACCTAACGTCACAAATGCTAATTTGGCTGGATGGGCACAAATTCCCAAAGACATACCTCCAAAACATTATTGAAAGTCTCCCTAGAAGAGTAGGGTAGGGATCGGCCGATATATCGAGGGCCGATATTAACTTTTGCTGATATATCTGTATCAGCTCCGGAACTGTCCGACATTGCCGATATTCCAAATATTGCTCATGTAAGGGTAAAATGATGTCACACAGCATAATTCCGTTTACAAATGTTATTGAATATGCCACTCACATATGTACAAATTAAAGATATAAGCAATTCCACATTAGCAGATCTGCTGGCAGATCGGTATCTCTCACCCACTTGGCGTAAATGATACCCGGGTGATACCGCTCCGTTCGGCATCCACTCAATACTGCTCTGTCTCTCACCCGTTCCATCTCCCACCAACCTAATACCGATCCGTCTCTCACCCACTTGCCATAAGTGACAACCGGGTGATACCGCTCCGTTCGGCATACGATGACGATCTCGGAGGTCACGTGGTCATGCCAGGCGTAACCACATACATGGCCTCCGAGATCGTATGCCGGACGGAGCGGTATCACCCGGTTGTCACTTACGGCAAGTGGGTGAGAGACGGATCAGTATCGGGTGGAGCGGGTGAGAGACAGAGCAGTATTGAGTGTATGCCAAATGGAACGGTATCACCCGGGTATCACTTACGGCAAGTGGGTGAGAGATACCGATTTGCCAACAGATCTGCTAATGTGGAATTGCTTATATCTTTAATTTGTACATATGTGAGTGGTATATTCAATAACATTTGTAAATGGAATTATGCTATGTGACATCATTTTACCCTTACATGGGCATCACCAGTCACCACCTAATGGTTGGAGGAGGAGAAGACTAGTCTCGGACTCTGACATAGGATGTACAAAATATCGGCCCATATCGGCCGATACCGATATGCGATGGCCAAAATATCGGTATCGGTATCAGCAACGAAACATCGATATCGATCGATCCCTAGAGCGGAGGCTGTCTATAGGTGCAAAGGGGAGCCAACTCCTTATTATGTCCAATATTTTGAAACCAGATCTTCGACAAGTTCCTGCAGGTGTTCTGTGTATCTGACTAATGCTGATTTTGTCAATGCCCATGATGTTAACCCCATCGCGCCTAAGGGTTAAACATTAATGCCTAAGCACAATTTTGCAACTTTGACATGTGTTAGTAAAATGGTACATATCATCACAACTACTTTGTGGATCCAGGTGGATTATATCGCATTTTTTTCTTTTCAGGACAAATTGGGCTTTTATTTGGTGGTACATGGTAATGGATATCTCCTGATTGTTTCTTTTTTTTTAACCCCTTCCGTACCGCGTCATGTAAAATGACGTCGGCACAAATCCTTTCTCGATCCGGGCCGACGTCATATGACGGCGCCCGGATCTCCCCGCTACTGCGCGCCCCCGGGGGCGCGCAGCGCGGCGATCGGGGGTGAGGCTCGTCCCTCGGACTGAGCCCAACCCCGATCAAGGTAAACAGCCAATGAAATTGGCTGTTTACCACGTGATCGGCTGTGTCAATCACAGCCGATCACATGAGCGGCTCCAGCGCGAGCCGCTCGTTCCTTCCTTAATGCGCGCCCCCGGGGGCGCGCAGCGCTGTGATCGGGGACGAGGCTCGTCCCTCGGACAGAGCCCATCCCCGATCTAGGTAAAGAGCCAATGAAATTGGCTCTTTACCACGTGACCGGCTGTGTCCAATCACAGCCGGTCACAAATGTCATCAGAGAACACGGTAACTAGCTGTCACCGTGTTCTCCTCCTCACACACTGATCCTGTGTGAGGAGGAGATTGTGGTAACAGCTAGTTACCAATCATAGTGCACCCCAACCACACTGATTGCCCCCCCCCCCCCAATAAAGAGCACCTGTCACTAGCCCATCAAAGTACCCGAGTACCTGTCACCAGCCCATCAGGTACTCAGATGACAGGTACTCGGGTACTCTGATGGGCTGATGACAGGTACTCTGATGGGCTGGTGACAGGTACTCGGGTACTCTGATGATGGGTACTCGGGTACTCTGATGACAGGTACTCGGGTACTCTGATGACAGGTACTCTGATGGGCTGGTGACAGGTACTCGGGTACTCTGATGACAGGTACTCGGGTACTCTGATGATGGGTACTCGGGTACTCTGATGACAGGTACTCGGGTACTCTGGTGACAGGTACTCTGATGGGCTGGTGACAGGTACTCGGGTACTCTGATGACAAGTACTCGGGTACTCTGATGACAGGTACTCGGGTACTCTGATGACAAGTACTCGGGTACTCTGATGACAGGTACTCGGGTACTCTGATGACGGGTACTCGGGTACTCTGATGACAGGTACTCGGGTACTCTGATGACAGGTACTCTGGTACTTTGAGTACCCGTCATCGGAGTACCCGAGTACCTGTCACCTACCCAACAGAGTACCCGAGTACCTTCCACCTGCTCATCAGAGTACCTGACACCTGAAGTACCCGAGTACTTGCCACCTGCTCATCATTACCCATCACTACTCATCAGTACTCATCAGTACCCATCAGTACCTATCACCTATTAGTATCAGTACTGATCATCCGTACCCATCAGTACAGTATCAGTATCACCTATCAGTATCAGTACTACTCATCAGTACCTATCACCTGCCTGTCGCCTGCCCATAAGAGTACCCGAGTACCTGTCACCTGCCTATCGGAGTACTCGAGTACCTGCCACTTGCTCATCAGTACCAGAGTACCTGTCACCTGCCCAGCAAAGTACCCGAGTACCTGTCACCCTTCATACAGCCACCATGTCTAAGTCCAAAAAGGTTAACATACGTCGTCCGTTTAAACCTAAATACCGGTGTTATGGCAGCAGATAGCTGCCATAACCCTGGTATTTTTTTAAACGGTGGACGGTTGGCTTTCCGATAAGGGTGGTCCCAGCGGCAGATTCGCCGCGGGATCACCCTTCCGGGGTGGCGGAAGAGGTGCCCCCCCCCCCCTCCCGCTGCATTCTGGTCCTTTTCCCCGTTTACCGGACCCGCCGGCAGCGGAGAAAACGATCCGGTCCCAGATCCTCACAGTCAGGATGTCTAGTGAGGGCAAGCTTGCCCTCACTCGACTCTATGGTCTTGGAGGACCGGAGCTACGGCAAACGTCGTTGCCTAGCAACCAGTTTAAAGGTCCCTTTTTTTTTTTCATTTTATTTAATTTTTTTTTAATTTTTTTTTTTTATTTTTTCTATCTTTTAGTGTACTTGTGAGATCTGAGGACTTTTTGACCCCAGATCTCACAAAAAAGAGGTCCTGTCGTGCCTTTTTCTATTACAAGTAATGTTTACATTTCTTGCAATAGAAATAAAAATGATCAATTTTTTTTTTTTAAAAAAAACAGTGTAAAAATAAAAAATAATAAATAAAATAAATAGTAAAAAAAAAAAAAAAAAAAAATTAAAGCGCCGTGTCCCCGCGAGCTCGCGCGCAGAAGCGAACGCATACGGAAACCCCGCCCACATATGTAAACAGTGTTCAAACTACACATGTGAGGTATCGTCGCGATCGTTAGAGCAAGAGCAATAATTTGAGCCATAGACCTCCTCTGTAACTCTAAGATAGCAACCTGTAGAAATTTTTAAAATGTCACCTATGGGGATTTTTAAGTACCAAAATTTGTCACCATTCTGTGAGCGTGCGCAATTTTGAAGCATGACATGTTGGGTATCTATTTACTCGGCGTAACATTATCTTTCACATTATGGAAAACAATTGGGCTAACTTTACTGGTTTCTTATTTTTTAATTAAAAAAAGTGATTTTTTTTCCCAAAAAATTGCGTTTGGAAGACCGCTGCGCAAATACGGTGTGATAAAAAATATTGCAATAATCTCCATTTTATTCTCTAGGGTCTCTGCTAAAAAAAATATATAATGTTTTGGGGTTCTAAGTAGTTTTCTAGCAAAAACAACTGATTTTAGCTTGTAAACACCAAATGTCAAAAATAGGCCTAGGCAAGTGGCTAGGATGCATGATGATGCTCCTTGGATGTTTAGGCCCCTCTATATGGCTAGGCTGTGAAAAAGTCTCACACATGTGGTATTGCCATACTCAGGAGGAGTGGCAGAATGTATTTTGGGGTGTCATTTTTGCGATGTACATGCTATGTGTTAGGAATATCCTATAAATTGACAACTTTGTGTAAAAAAAAAAGTTTTTATTTTTTTCCCACATTTTCCAAAAACTTGTGGAAAAAAATGACATGTTCAAAGGACCCATAATGCCTCATAGAATATACGTTGGAGTGTTTGCTTTCCAAAATGGGGTAATTTTGTGGACTTTTCCATTGTATTGTTGCTCTAGGGCCTTGAAAAGTGTGATAGGTAGTAAGAAAGTTTTATGTGTATTTATGCTCCTAAAACGCCTTATGGTGCTACTTGGACGTGGAGTCTCTTTTTGTGGCCAGGCTGTGTAAAAGTCTCACACATGTGGTATCACCATACTCAGAAGGAGTAGCAGAATGAATTTTGGGGTGTCATTTTTGCTGTGTACATGCTATGTGTTAGAAATAGCTTATAAATTGACAACGTTTTGGGAAAAAAAAAAGAAAAAAAAATGTTTTCTTCATTTTCCCAAGAATTGTGGGAAAAAATTATAACTTCAAAAAACTCACCATGCCTCTTACTAAATACCTTGGACTGTCTACTTTACAAAAAGGGGTCATTTGGGGGGTATTTGTACTGTCCTGACATTTCAGGGCCTCAAGAAAGGAGATAGGCCATCAGTACATCTGGTGTGATCAATTTTCAGTAATTGGTACCATAGCTTCTAGACTCAATAACTTTCACACAGACTAAATAATATACACTAATTTGGGTTAATTTTACCAGAGATATGTAGCAGTATAAATTTTGGCCCAAATGTATGAAGAAAAATTAATTTTTTGCAAAATTTTATAATAGAAACTAAAAAAAAGTGTTTTTTTTGCAAAATTTTTGCTCTTTTTTTGCTTATATCACGAAAAAAAAAAAAACCTTAGTTGTGATCAAATACCACCAAAAGAAAGCTCTATTTGTGTGAAAAAAATGATAAAAATTTTGTTTGGTTACAGTGTAGCATGACTGAGTAATTGTCATTCAAAGTGTGAGAGTGCTGAAAGCTGAAAATTGGTCTGGGCAGGAAGGGGGTCTAACTGCTCTGTATGGAAGCGGTTAAATCAAAGGAAAACTGGTCCAGAATAGTGAAAAAAAAAATGTTTTTAAATTGTGTATTTCTTGCTACTACCATAACCTTCCACCAAAGAACAACCCAAAAATAAATGATCCTTCTTCTGGCGATCGCAGCGATACCACATATGTGTGTGTTACTTTTTGTTTGTACCCGTAGTACAGCCCAGAAACAATAGTCTGCATTTTGCTTTTTTTTATCCTACCTAAAACACACGGACACTAATTTAGAAACATTAAAAAAAAAAACTTGACCCAAACATAAACTCTGGCACTGACCTAGATCAAATTTTGATCTAGGTATTTTTTTATTTTTATTATTATTAATATTAGTTCATTTTTTTTTTTTTTTTACACACAGTTGTTTTTTGTTTTGTGCTCATTCTGCAAGGAGTGAGAGAGATATAATGTATTTCTCTCCTCTGTTCAGAGAGAGAAAACACGGGGAGGGCTTCACAGCGATTGATCACTATGATAGCCAATCAGAGGCTATCACAGTGATCAGGTGACCCGGAATCGGAAATTTCTGGTCCCAATCTTAAGTACGGCTCTCGGTGAGACCCCCGGTCTCTGTGCTGGGAGTGCACCTTGTGTAGCGCTCCCAGTAGAAAGACAGATAAGCAAACATGCAGCCCCACGGAAAAAAGCACAGTCCAGTGGGGCCACATATTTGCTTACGCTCGGCACCAAGGGGTTAAAGTTGACATTTAGGTATGGTCATTTTTACGTGCGTACGTTGGTCCAGCTTGGGCCAAAGTAAATACAGTATGTATATGCCATACCTGTGGGATCCCCATGGAAGCTTGTAGTAGACACCACTACTCCAGTGATCTCCACTAGTTTCCAGGTTTCTGTGCCAAGCGGCTCCCCTGCTGCCTTGTGAACACAAAAGGTCACTCGCTTGGCACAGGTGCCATTGAGGTAACACTTTGTCATTTCTTAATAGATGCAAAGCATTCTTTGATTGGACAAGGCGGAGAAGTGAGGCAGTGACATCATGTTCTTCGCTTTGCTAATCAGACAATTCCCTGCATTCAATGAGAAAATGGAAAGTGTTCTCTAAAGGAAGGAGGTCCATGGCCAGCAGTCAACCTCCTGTGTTCAATAGGCAGCAGGACTACTGCTTCTTCACTTGGAAACTACTGGAGTATCAATGCCTGCAACAGTGGTTTCCAGCTTCTAGGGGGATCCCACAGGTATGGCACACACCTACTTACATTGGTCCAAGCTAGACCAGTGTAACTATTGTGACAGTGAGAGGCCCTGCCATGGTGTGAGATTCGGAAATGGTTGGAAAAATGACACAGGGTTCTCGAGGGTGCAGTTTGAGAAGCTTCAGCATGTGTTTTATGAACAGAGAAGATGTTTCGGATTTTCTCTAGATTCTGTAGTCCTGGAATGTGTAAATATATATCTGGACACACGTATGTCAAGCAGGATATCTCTGCGCTTGCTGGAGGAGTCAGCTGGTTAACTGCTAAAAACAAACAAACTGCTGCTACTTAACCAAATATCGTATAACTTGGAAAAACATGAATGAAGAATAATAGTAGCGCAAAAAGTCACTTATGATGTAACTCACAAATTGCATAAAATACAACCATAAAATAAGGGGTGTTTTAAAACACTTCAATATAGGATAAAAAGTCCTTTAAAGTCCATAGACCGTCCAGCTATGTCAACCATAAAATACAAAAGAAAATGTAAAAAGATGGTAAATTATTGGTATTATTCATCCACAACCAGATAATCTCATGGGGTCCTAAAACATAAGGAATAACCCCAAAAAATAGGCAGACTATAAGTATCACGAATTACTAATATAGCAATTCAAGTCCAACTCCAATAATTTACCATCTTTTTACATTTTCTTTTGTATTTTATGGTTGACATACTACAATGTATATGGGTGTGACTTTGTAGTATTTTTTATTTATGTCTATTTTATTTTTGGTATATTTCATGTAATTTAGCTATGTCCTTTATGATTTTAGAGTCATGTGCACTGATGTTGACATTGAATTATATGTATGGCTGAGGGCGCCCTGCAGACTCTATATCAGCATAGGGGAGACCCTTAATATATTGCCTTAAACATGGTAATTGGCATTAGCTAGCTCCATTTTTATTTGAGCATCCGTGGGCCCATTGCTTATCAAGCCGGGCACTTCCGGCGCTGCTATAAGTTCTCTGCAGTGTCATGGCCTTTGTTTATTTACAGAGGACATACGTAATTTCAGATGTGTCTGGTTACTTCCGCTTCCGGAAGCGTTGGTTCTCTTCCGGCCGGCTCACCGCTATGCTGATTGGTTGCGGTGCGCTCCAGCGGAGGTATATAGATGGAGGATGGCGACGTCTGGTCACGCCCCCAGTTGAAGTCGGAAATGACGAAACGCGTCGGGGCGTGACCAGACGACGCATCCGACACCACGTGGTACGGTAGAGGACCCACCCGGAAGTATCGGGGTTGGCGTGGAGTCAACCCGGGAGGCTATTCGTGTGAGGATTCCTGCCTGACCGCTGTTGATTATTATATGGAAGCCTTACCTTTTCCTACATATGTGAGTGCAATTCTCTTTTTATAATAAAGTTGAGTTTTACAGTACTTCACTATTGTAGTCATTTTACCTTGCATGTGGCCATTATACTGAGTGGAGTTTGTGGAAGGGATATCGGATCCAGTGTATACAGCAAGGATTGATCAAGGCTGTTTCTGACACCCATCATTAATACCTTTGATTCCTGCTTTTTGTGCTCTTGTGTGAGAACACCTGAGCCACTATATCTGGTGAGTTGCCACTTCTACTGTGTGACACTTGGTGGTGGTTGAAAAAGGTGATCCATTAACAACATCACTCTATCCTGGACGGTCTATGGACTTTAAAGGACTTTTTATCCTATATTGAAGTGTTTTAAAACACCCCTTATTTTATGGTTGTATTTTATGCAATTTGTGAGTTACATCATAAGTGACTTTTTGCGCTACTATTATTCTTCATTCAAGTCCTGGAATGTGGCCTGGAGTTTAAAGGTTCCAAAGTGTTTTGGGTTGGATGGAACCTTCAATCCTGTGTCTGGGCCTTGCTAGAAGCCTGCAGCCTGTGTGAGTGCACAGAAGTGCACTGTCGTTATAAGCCATGTTTGGGGAGTTGCAGCTGCTGCCATTCGGACACATAGTCTGCGTGGGAAGATAGCAGTGTGCTCCAGCCAGGAGAGGAGGGGTGACCTTCTCAGGAGATGAGACCCTATGTTGGGGGGCTTTTCGCCCACAAGAGTCATGACAGCTACGTGGGTCTACTCTAGAGTGAATGAAAAAGCTGAGCTTATTAGTGAGTCCACAGTGGGGGCAGGAGGGAGTCCTGTGTTCTGTGTTCCTAAAAAGTGTGCAAGAGCCTGGCATGCTGGAAGAACCCTATCTGGGAGCCAGGAGTGGGCCCATATGGCAAGTTGCTGTGACAAAAGGCTGAGTGAGCCTGAAGAACGCATTGTCTTCGGTACTGTCCACCAAAGAGGACAGTAGAGCTGCTGAAGCGTAGCTAGGTGGGCTAGAATTTTTCATTATTGTTTGTTAGAGAGGACCACCTGCCTGGGAAATCCATGTTTATGAACTTTGCTTTGTTTTTAATTTAAATAAAAGTAGGCTGCCATGCCCTTACCCACTTTAATACAGGGAACTTTCATCCCTTTCCTACCAAGGCGAATTCTCAGATCTCAGCGCTGTCAAACTCTGAATGACAATTGTGTGGTCATGCAACACTGTATTCAAATGACATTTTTATCATAGACAGATAGAGCTTTTATTTTGTTTTGCCGGGCTTTGGAGAGAATTTCTTCTTTCAGGTTAAAGTTGTGCAAACAGCAGATAATATCCCTAGGGGGAAGATTATCAGGGCCTTTAGGGCGCAGGGCTCTGTGGGCTCTCACGAACTCGATCGGCGATTCCTCAGGCCTCTCAAGGAGATTATTAAAGATTTTAAGTAGGGCTTGTTTGGTGTCTTTAGGGGGTATAGACTCTGGCACCCCCCTGACTCTTATATCATTGCGCCTTCCCCAGTTGTCAAGGTCTTCAATTTGCCTGTTAATATCGATCAGGTGTGCGGCATGCGATTTGGCAGTGTGTTCCAGCCGTTTAATGGAGGTGTTTCTGGCCTTCCCCTCCCTTTCAGTTCTGTCCATTTTCTCAGAAAGCACCATTATGTTGGCGGTCAGGTTGGTAATAGCCGCTGCAGAAGATTTTTTGATATCCGCAGCTATTACAGTCATATCAGCGTATGTGAGGGGATGGTCGGGAGAGCAGTCCTCTCTTACCGTGTTCTCTGAAGCCGACAGAGACTCCTCACTGAAATCCGTCTCGTGGTGGCGCTGCGCCATCTTGTCGGCCAGATTGAGGGATCTAGCCACGGCTTGGGCTTTGAAACAAGAGCCTTCGACAAGAGCCGATATATTTTTGCTTGAGAAGGCCGGTGTGGACCGAGACTGTCTGCTCTGCGAACCGTGGCAAAGGATTCTTCCCATTGCCGTGTCAGAAGGAGACCAAGTAGCTGATTAGGGCTGAAAGGTTCCGGAGCTCTTTCAGTGTGTTGCCATCCGCCGCGCCGTCCAAGTCACGCCCCCTAGAGCTTTTGTTTTGAAGGTATTTAATCATGACTATTTTTTTTTTTTTTAAACTAAACAAAAAAAAGATCAAAAATTTAGAAAAAAAAAATGTTTCTTTGTTTCTGTTATAAAATTTTTCAAATAAGTAATTTTTCTTTTTCACTAATGTGCGTTGATGAGGTTGCGCTGATGGGCACGGATGAGGCTGTACTGAGGGGCACTGATAAGCTGCACCGATGGGCACTGATGAGGCTGCACTGATAGGTGACATTGATGGGCACTGATAAGCTGCACTGATGGGCACTGATAACCTCCACTGATATGCATGATTGGCACTGATGATCAATGCCTTGATTATCAGTGTAAACAATGTACTCACTGTGCCCTGTCAGCCTTGCCAGTTATTGGCTCTCCTTTCCTCACACAGAGACAGCGTGTGAGGAAAGAAATGCTGATAACTGGCAACTCTGTTTAAATTTGACCAGCTGTGATTGCTCCTTTACCATGATCTGTGATCAACTGTGTCCATGGTGTTCTCCCAGAACTGGAGAGCCATGCTGTAGCTGTCTTCCAGTTTGACAGAGGTATAGCCGATAGTACGGCTGCTTACCTTAACAAACCAGCCCACATCTACCAACTGAAAACAAACGACACCAAAAAACTTATTGGGTTAGAAAGGCCATAGCAGCCATTTTATTAAACCAAAATACAATTTTGTTACTTAATAAATTGTTTTAATTTAACTGAACAGTAATGACCCAAAATCAGTACAGTGACTAACCTTGTCAACTAACCTTGTCAATGTCTAGGGTCTTGGAAGGCAACTTATATTACCCAACTGGCTGTATCTACCATCAAAATAGACTTCGAGGCCCTCAGCTGCAACTACACCGGCTTGAGGACTATTACTATTAAGATACCCTCGATACAGCCAAATGACTCTTAGCCATTACCATCTTAAATTGTTACCAAGGTAGGTACACCCATACCTGAGATGGGCCCCACCCTTCCTTTTACACCTTTTAAAACCGTTACAGCCTTCCAAGACCCTAAGACCCATGCCCACTGCTATGACAAGAACTCCCGAAAGCCGACAGTCCCAAACGATATATGCCCCCAATCCAGAGGCGTAACTAGAACCTTCAGGGCCCCGATGCAAGATACCATTAAGGGGCCCTTCCCTTCAAGCCTGGAGCTCTTCCCACTGATCTTTGGACCCTTTACTCTCGTTGCAGGGCCCTTTATTACGGTCCCGCAGTGGGACCCTTTCACAAGTCCTGCAAAGACAGCAGAACACAAGTGAACTGGATGGGAGGAGTGGTGGGGGCAGCATACAGAAGAACCAATCTCCTCCATTTTCCTCCTGCAGCTACAGGAGGTAAAAGGAGAACAATGATTTCTCTACATGCTGCCCCCGCCGCCCTTCCTATCCAGGTGTACAGGGGAGCCGCACAGGCCCCCTGGAGCAAGGGGCCCGGTTGCAATTGCACCCCCTGCAACCCCTGTAGTTACGCCCTTGCCCCAATCCATCCCCTTCCTGGGCGATCCGTTGAAACACAGTACCTTAAGAAGGATAGCACTACAAAAAAAAAAAAAAAAAACCCATAGTAACCGCAAAAAAACAGGGGAGGGAGGGAGAAGCTAGTTCCACGCCGTCCTGCTCCGAGTGACTCCTAGGACCCCCAGCACCACCCTTTTCTCCCCCATTGACTCCACCCTACCTGTCTCCAATCAAAACTGACCCTATGTCTACACCAAATTTGTTTATTTAACCCCTGAAGTTCTCCCATCCTTTACTGCTACCTAGTCATGTCTGGCCTTCCGCCTACTGTTGCCATCCATCTCCAGGCCTTTTCTATAGCACAGACGGGATGGAGTTAAAACACAGTACAGGCTGGCATGCATCTATCATTGAGGTAACCAATCCCCATTCCACACTATGTAAAAAATTACATATCTGGAATTCAGTTTTAGAACAATGTTTAAAATCCTTTAATATTTCACTAGTGACTTGGACTACAACTAGTACTACTGTGGTTTTCTCCATCTGCAGATCTTTGTATCTTCTGATCTTTTCTACCTGCTTGCCTTTTACCTAAAATCTCTGTTCCTGCTACATCAATCCACCATATGTTTCTTTACAAACTCAGTTACGTCAGGCGAGTGGCTGTCAAAATCCTATGAGATCTTTATTTCTTTATTCTCAACTACCTTCTCTTTGTGATCTCACTTATTTATATGAGAAAAGAAACCGTTCTTTATGCGGAGCCATAAGTACTACAGACCAGGAGGGAGGGGTGGACCTCTTCTGATGCATTGAGTTTTTTTGTGTGTGTTAAAAGCAGCATTATTATATACCATATATATGAACAGCTGGAGATATAAGTATACTCTCATAACAGCAAAGAACTGAAAAACAATCTCCAGTTCTGAAGACTCTAGAGATCCAAGTAAGTGCTTTATATATAAATATTAATATGCATTCTGTTATATTTACCTAAAAAGAATAAAAAAAAAATTTACATTTTGAAACTTTAATCTTGAGCATAATAAATAAAGAATATAAGAAGATATATACACGCTCTTTCATCTTACTCTTTCTGCTGGACCTGCAGCATTCCTCTCTCATGATTGATGGTCATAATCTTCTTTATATTCCTCTCCAGGTTCTCTAGCTATGTGGAGGTTCAGTCTACTTCTCCTGTAGTGTATGACGGGGCAGGCCAACTATAGACACCTTTGCGTCGAAGGATCACAAGCAGTGATGGGTGCATTTTCTTAGGGTTCAGTCCCAGTGCCGGAACAAGGACCTGCCGCATTCCTCTATCATGATTGATCGTCATAATCTTCTTTATGGTCCTCTCCAGGTTCTCTAGCTATGTGGTGGTTCAGTCTACTTCTCCTGTAGTGTATGATGGGGCAGGCCAACTACAGACACCTTGCGTCGAAGGATCACAAGCAGTGATGGGTGAATTTGATTAGGGTTCAGTCCCAGTGCCGGGACAAGGACCTGCAGCGTTCCTCTATCATGATTGATGGTCATAATCTTCTTTATATTCCTCTCCAGGTTCTCTAGCTATGTGGTGGTTCAGTCTACTTCTCCTGTAGTGTATGACGGGGCAGGCCAACTATAGACACCTTTGCGTCGAAGGATCACAAGCAGTGATGGGTGAATTTTCTTAGGGTTCAGTCCCAGTGCCGGGACAAGGACCTGCCGCATTCCTCTATCATGATTGATGGTCATAATCTTCTTTACATTCCTCTCCAGGTTCTCCAGCTATGTGGGGGTTCAGTCTACTTCTCCTGTAGTGTATGACGGGGCAGGCCAACTATAGACACCTTGCGTTGAAGGATCACAAGCAGTGATGGGGGAATTTGCTTAGGGTTCAGTCCCAGTGTCGGTACAAGGACTTGCAGCATTCCTCTATCATGATTGATGGTCATAATCTTCTTTATGGTCCTCTGCAGGTTCTCTAGCTATGTGGTGGTTAAGTCTACTTCTCCTGTAGTATATGACGGGGCAGGCCAACTATAGACACCTTGCGTCGAAGGATCACAAGCAGTGATGGGTGAATTTGCTTAGGGTTCAGTCCCAGTGCCGGGACAAGGACCTGCAGCATTCCTCTATCATGATTGAAGGTCATAATTAGTGTTGAGCGAACACGGACTGTATTATTCGGGTCCGTACCGGATAATTGGATTTTTGTTACCCGGACACGGACCCGAAAACTTGTAGTGTCTGCTGTAGTGTAGGGAGAGAGCACACAGAACGGTGCTGGCTGCTACTGATTAGGGACAGACAGGGTAAAACAACATTGTGCTGAAAAGAATGCAGGGACAGGTCGGAGTGTAGGCAGGGAAAGATATTTGAGCATTTTAGGGACAGGCTGGAGAGATTAGGCAGGGAGAGATTAGGAGACACAGGACAGAACAATCGTCCGTTAGCGATCTACATCGATTTTGCTGTGTGGGGGGTGGTGCAGTGAACAATCTTTTTGCCCTCACTTGAGCCCACTGAGGAGGAGGAGGAGGAGGAGGAGGAGGGAGAAAAAAATATATTTTTATCAGTCTGTTGTGTGCAGCGTTCAGCTATATTTTACTACAGAGTGCTGTTCTAATCTGCTATTTAAAAATTACAAATTTAAAGGGGAATTTTTTTTGCAAGAGCACTTGCCATGCTCTTAACTATATTTTGCTGCCATTTGCAGCACTCTAGTCCTTTCCATTGGTTTTTTAGAGCCATTTTAGTGCCTGAAAGTTCTGATCCCCATTGACTTCAATGGGGTTCGGTGTCCGGGTAAAGTTCGAAAAAAGTCCGGGACACGGACCTGGACTTTTTTTTCAAGTTCGGCCGAACCCACCGAACACGGACATCCAGGTGTCCGCTCAACTCTAGTCATAATCTTCTTTATAGTCCTGTCCAGGTTCTCTAGCTATGTGGCGGTCCAGTCTAATTCTCCTGTAGTGTATGACTGGGCAGGCCAACTATAGACACCTTTGCGTCGAAGGATCACAAGCAGTGATGGGTGAATTTTCTTAGGGTTCAGTCCCAGTGCCGGGACAAGGACCTGCCGCATTCCTCTATCATGATTGATGGTCATAATCTTCTTTATAGTCTTCTCCAGGTTCTCTAGCTATGCCGTGGTTCCGTCTATTTCTCCTGTAGTGTATTATGGGGCAGGCCAACTATAGACGCCTTGCATCGAAGGATCACAAGCAGTGATGGGTGAATTTGCTTAGGGTTCAGTTCCAGTGCTAGAATAAGGTCATCTAGAGCCACGGGCGAACATACCAAACTGCACCTCCAACCCTAAAGATGTATGAGCTGAATGAGATGTATGTGTCAGCAAAAATCCCCCCCCCCAAAAAAAAAAATTGAGCACTAATCTGCATGCTTACCTTCTAAGCAAAATCCCCCCCTCCCTCCCAGGAAAAATCTGCCCCTGCTAATATCCCCCCTCCCAGCACAAATCTTTGCCCCCCCCCCCCATACGCCCTCCAAGATCAAATCGTCTTTCTCCTCAAAACCCCACACAAAATCACTTCTAGCACAAATCCTCTACCCCTCAAACTTCCTCTCCGAGTACACATCTTCTCCCCCGCACAATCTCCCACTATTATCCCCACTAGCACAAGTCCCCCCACCCTTAAAAAACAATTCTCGTCCTTGCACAAATCCTCCTACCCCCCCCCCTACACAAATCCCCCAAAACAACCACTCCTAGCACCCCATCCCCACCAAATATCCCCTCCCAGAATAATTTGTACCCCTCTGATGCCTCCCAAATTCACCATCCCAAAACAAGTCCCCCCCCCATCTCCTTGTGGTGCCCCCACCTCACATGATACCATAGTGCCCAGGAAAGTTTGTAGAGATGTCCGTCAGCACAGGCAAAAATACACAAACTGAGAATGTTAATGCAAACTCCATTACAGTTAATAGGAGGTGAATTTTGAAAATCAAATCTCTCCAAATTTAAAGCTGGTAGGGATTGTCAAAAAAGGGCATGGGGAGCTGGACACTACTGGGGGTGCATAAGCTAAAGTTAAAATATATATCTAAACAGTATATATATACTATATTACCAAAAGTATTGGGACGCCTGCCTTTACACACACATGAACTTTAATGGCATCCCAGTCTAAGTCTGTAGGGTTCAATATTGAGTTTGCCCACCCTTTGCAGCTATAACAGCTTCAACTCTTCTAGGAAGGCTGTCCACAAGGTTTAGGAGTGTGTCTATGGGAATGTTTGACCATTCTTCCAGAAGTGCATTTGTGAGGTCAGGCACTGATGTTGGAAAGAAGGCCTGGCTCGCAGTCTCCACTCAATTCATCCCAAAGGTCTTCTATCGGGTTGAGGTCAGGAATCTGTGCAGGCCAGTCAAGCTCCTCCACCCCAAACTTGCTCATCCATGTCTTTATGGACCTTTCTTTATGCACTGGTCCAAATCATTTGGTGGAGGGGGGATTGTGGTGTGGGTTTTTTTTTTTTCAGTGGTTGGGTTTGGCCCCTTAGGATGCCATTAAAGTTCATGTGTGTGTAAAGGCAGGTGTTCCAATACTTTTGGCAATATAGTGTATATCACAAATACAATACACTTTAATACAGGAGGAATCTGAGGGCCCTGCTAGTTAGAGCTTACAATCTAGGAGGGAGGGTCAAGGTATACAAACGGTAATAACAGTGGGGGGCCATCTGTTGAAAAAAATACAGTACAGTACAATAAAGTACAGTTGTTAGTTGAGGGCAGTATAGGCTGCTCTGAAGAGAGGGGTTTCCAGGGATCATCTAAAATTGGACAGAATAGGAGATAGTCAGACAGATTTTGGTAAGGAGTTCCAAAGGATGGGAAAGGCTTGGAAGAAGTCCTGGAGATGAGCATGGGGGAAGAGATGAGGGAGCTAGAAAGTAGATGGTATTGGGAAGCACGAAGAGAACGATTTGGTTGGTATTTCGAGACTAGGTTAGTAATGTAGCTAGAGGCCGAGTTAAAGTAGAACCATAGGCAAAACCTTTCTTCTTTTTATTTTAGATATAGAAAGGGAGGGTTATAACCCCTGTCAGATTATTTTATTCACCATCTGTGTCCCATTGCAGAGATTTCCTTTCACTTTCTGTCCCATTGCCAAACAGGAAGTTAGAGGAAATCCATCCAAATTAATCAAATCCCTTGGGGCCCCAGGTCACCAGAACTAGTGTTCCTATTGGAAGAGTTCCTCTCTATTACTTTTCTGAGGACAACCTAAAATTTGGGATTTTCGTTTACTTTCAATGATAATTGTAAACAGGATATATAGAGAGGGTGGATATCACTAATGGGGGCACAGACAGCAATAAAAACTGACAGACATTCTAATCCCTCTCCACTCTATCCAAAAGTAAAAAACGTTTTGGCTTGAGTTATACTTTGTCAGCCATGACTTCACTCTGTGACAAGTGATCCACCATGGATTGTTCTTCAAAGAGAAATAGATGTAAACAAGCCCTAACGATATGGGACTGGTAGGAAGAGGTGAGTGCAGACAACCCAAGTCCCCTGCCCTTCATGGTGATAGGGAGGGATTGTAGAACTAGGTGTCTAAATGTTGAGGGCATACCTTCCAACTTTTTGAGATGGGAATGAGGGACACCTATTAGCAAAAGTATGAAGGCTGAGGAAACACCCCCTGCCCCTTTAAAGGAAAATTATACCAAAAAATTATTTGTTAAACCCAAAAGTGCTTTTTTTTTTTTTTTTTTTTTTTACCATTACTATTCCTTTATATTACATTTTGACATTGAAAAATGCCACAATTTAGATATTGGATGAAAGGTTTAGCACTGGGAAACACTTTTTTGAAAGATAAAGCAGTTCAACAACTATATAGATCAGACCAGAGGTGTAACTAGAACCTTCAGGGCCTGGTGCAAGAAACCATGAAGGGCCCTCCCTTAAAGCCTGAAGCACTTCCCACTGATCCTGGGGCCCTTTACTCTTGTTGCGGGTGCCCTTTATTATGGTCCCGCAGCGGGACCCTTTCACAAGTCATGCAGTGGGCCCCCTTCCTGCCATCTTGGGGCCTCCCCACGGTGGTGGAATGCCAGGGCCAGGAAGCAAGTGTGACCTTTGCGATCCTGGAAGTTCACCCACTGGTGTCAGTAGTTTTTATTTTTTGGTGTTTTTTATTGTATTATTTTTTATAATTTTATTTTATTTTACAATGTCACTGACTATGACTCTGTCCATTCAGAAAAGGAAGCAGCTGGGAAATTACCTATTTTTCGACCCCTTCCTGGTTGTAACTGTCCGCTGATCACTTTGAATCTGTGTTCAGCACTTACTGCTAGGTGGAACCTTTCTGCCTTTCTTTTGGTTCCCTGAGGAATGTTTAATCAGCAGAACCACTAGACCACTCCTCCTACTCCTCCTTCTCAGCTCTGAGGTAAACTTTCTGGTGACTCAGATTTCATACAGAGCATGTCAGCAGCATTTAATGGAAAGGCGATTGCTAAAGAGGATTTCTAAGGTTTAAAGTTTTAGCACCCCTTGACAAGCGGAGCGAGGTACGCAGTAAAAGTGCATATATATATATATATAGAAGTATATATGTTGTTAAACATAAATTTGTGTCCATGCTGTTAGTTTAAATATGCTATAGATAATCCAAAGCATCCTGCATGTTGGCCATGTTTCCTTAGATGTTTTAATGTCATTAGATATGTGTGCAGACAACTGTAAACCACATTGTAACTTCACATTTGTAATTTAACCTGGTAACCTCCTTTTTGGTGATCACTGTAAACAAATGTATTGTATGTCGTTTACAGTTTTCACAGTGCTATGGTGTTTATGTTAATTACGGTTTACGGTGCTCAAGGTGTTAAAGAGAATAACGTTCAACCCTCCTGCACACCTTTTGATGCAAAAGAATAAAAAATAAAAGTACTGCCCCCGTCAGAAGCTCTCCTCTCGTTATTCACTCGATACCAAAAGGGCCACTACACTGGTTCTCTATTGTGACACATCCCCTGCAGCAGCTGGCATAAGAGGGGAGGGAGCACAGTTGGGAAGGGGGGTAGCACAGTGGGGGAAGGCAGCACAGTGGGGGGGGGGGGGACCAGAGGAGCACACAGGGGCCCAGAGACAGCAGAATACAAGTGAACTGGATAGGAGGAGTGGTGGGGGCAGCATACAGAGGAACCAATCTCCTCCATTTTCCTCCTGCTGCTACTGGAGGAAAAAGGAGGGCAGTGATTTCTGTACATGCTGCCCCCGTCTCCCCTCCTATCCGGGTGTACAGGGGAGCCACACAGGCCCCCTGGAGCATGGGGCCCGGTTGCAATTGCAACCCCTGCCCCTGGATCAGACCAAAATGAGGGACAAATGAGGAGGAAAGAGGGACAGCGGGACTTTGTTCCAAATCAGGGACGGTCCCTCCAAATCGGGGACAGTTCCTCCAAATTGGGGCAGTTGAGAGTTATGGTTGAGGGCATTATGGATTAGGGTGACCACAGACACAGAAGTGTGGTAAATCTGGACTTCTTGCCATAGACATTCTTCATTTAATCTTTTAGATAGGGAAGATATTAGAAGAAGTACATCAGAGGCCACCAGAGTCTTGGGGAAGGAGCGGGTCAATAGCAATGGACAGGTTCCCTAAGGCCCCTTTTGCACGTGTGCAACCTGAAAGTCGCATGACTTTGACGCTGCCTGAGGCAATGCCAGTGTAATCCTCCTGAATTCTATGGACCTCAAGTCGCATCAAAGTCAGACCAAAGTAGTTCAGGGACTACGTTGAAGTCGTTGCAACTTGAAGTCTCACAGATATGAACGGTCCAATTGGAAATCATGGGGTACGACTTGTCATGTGACTTTGCAGCCCCAAGTCGCAGGACAAGTCGCACAAGTGTGAAAGGAGCCTAAGTTGTTCTATAGACATTTTTCCGAAACTCTATCCCGAGGGCATTCATCTGGCACCATAAACATTACATGGAAATCGTCCAGACTAGACGGTTGTCATCTCATGTCAACGAGAAACTTAGAAGCAGGATATTAAGATGTATCCCAGAATGTAGGGGAATGTAGGGCAACACAAGGACTGATGCAATGGAGCAGAACTAAATTCTAAGCCGTTGCAACAGTAGCTAATGCAATTTGTTTCCAATGCTGTTGAATTAAAAGGTGTTAATTTACGATAACAGTAACATGAACAACGATATGAGCAGTTTTTACACCAGCTTATGAGCGATGTGTACATTTCATCAACGTATTGTCACTGTTCACAGATATAGAAAAAGCTGTTATTGGTTTTTCCAAAGTATTGCCACTGCTCATGCAGAGGAAAAGCTGTTACTGATTTCAATAGAAAAGGAGGAACAAGTCCTATAGTACAATATGAACTGTTTTATATGGAGTCATTTAAATATAATGAACCTTGTTCTGTTTTGAATGCTGCTTTATGCATTGATATTCCTCCATGGACCCAGTCTGTCCAGACAGTATGGTCACCTGCTGACTTGGCACCATCCACAGACAGCTTAACAAGGTTGTAAACCTCAGTCATGGAATCAGAGCAAAGCACATACAGTATATTGTCAAAAGTATTGGGACGCCTGCCTTTACACGCACATGAACTTTAATTGCATCCTAGTCTAAAGTTGGATACACACTATCCAACTTTTGCAGTTAGATTTCCTTTAGATTTACCTTTTCTATGTAGTGCAAGGGCCTGCCTGATTGCATACAAATTGAAAGTGTTTAGGTTTGACCTCGTATTATATGGTTTTGGTAAGTCTAAAAGAAAAAGTCTTCAGATAATCTCATAGTGTGTATGGCCCATTAGTCCGTAAGATTCAATATTGAGTTGGTCCACCCTTTGCAGCTATAACAGCTTCAACTCTTCTGGGAAGGCTGTACACAAGGTTTAGGAGTGTGTCTATGGGAATGTTTGACCATTCTTCCAGAAGCCCATTTGTGAGGTCAGGCACTGATGTTGGAGAGAAGGCCTGGCTTGCAGTCTGCACTCTAATTCATCCCAAAGGTGTTCTATTGGGTTGAGGTCAGGACTCTGTGCAGGCCAGTCAAGTTCCATCACACCAAACTCACTCATCCATGTCTTCATGTACCTTGCTCTGTGCACTGATCCAAATCATTCGGTGAAGGTGGAGGGGGGATTATTGTGTTGGGTTGTTTTTCAGGGGTTGGGCTTGGCCCCGGCTTGTGAGGTCGCCCTGGCAAGTCGGATCGCTGTAATGTGAACCTGCTCTAAGGCTTACCAGTGGCGGAGCCAGGGGGCTAGCTGGGGTGGCAATTGCCACCCCAGACGAAGTCCTTGCCACCCCTGTTGCCACCCCGCTGAAAACATTCTGCCATGGCTGCCGCCGCTGTGTCTGCTGCTGTCTGCCCCTGGCCGCTCATCTCCCGAACCCAATCCTTTCAGCGCCACCCACTGTAGACTGGTGGGGAAGGCGTGCGGTGCGGAGACTGAAAGGGACTGTCTGGGGGAGGGACTAGCCTGCGCAGCGCGGGAGAGAACCAGGCAGTGAGCAATCAAAGAAGCCGGAGCGGAGGGGGAGTCGGACGACAGGAGTCCAGTCAGGACTCAGCATCAGCAGCATCGCCATCGATTATTCAGGCTCAGCAAAGAAGGCGGCGGGGGAGAGGCCAGAGAGCTGGTGTCTGTCTGTGGTGCTGCAGGAAAAACCTCACCTGGGGAGTCGGGACAGGTGAAAAAAAGGTAGGTAAGAGATTACTACTGTAGTACTGTCTGACTGTACTAGTGACTGACTGAGTAGTGAGAAGTCTGTAAAGGAAAGGGGATCTATCTTATAGGGAACCTGCCCTTGCCCAATGCCTGGCCTGCTGACTGTAAGGGGGGGATTTATATGGGGGACCTTACCTCACCCTGGCCTGCTGTAAGGAGGGGATCACATTTAACCCTTGGATCGCCCCTGATGTTAAACCCTTCCCTGCCAGTTTAATTAGTACAGTGACAGTGCATATTTTTTAGCACTGATCACTGTATTAGAGTCACTGGTCCTCAAAAAAGTGCCAGTTAGGTGTCCGATTTGTTTGCTGCAATGTCGCAGTCCCGCTATAAGTCACTGATCACTGCCATTACTAGTAAAAAAATAAATAAATAAATAAAAATTCCATAAAAGTGTCTCATAGTTTGTTAATTGCTATAAATTTTGGGCAAACCAATCAATATGCGAGATTTTTTTTTTTTTTTTGTAACATAAACATGTAGCAAAATACTTATTGGCCTAAATTTGATATTTTACATTTTTTATTGGATATGTTTTATAGCAGAAATCAAAAAATATTGTTTTTTTTTTTTTTCAAAGTTGTCTGTTTTTTTGTTCATAGCCCAAAAAATAAAAACCGCAGAGGTGATCAAATACCACCAAAGAAAGCTCTATTTGTGGGGATAAAAAGAGCATACATTTTTTTTGGGGTACAGCGTAGCACGACCACGCAACTGTCGGTTAAAATAATGCAGTGTCCTTTCGCAAATAATGCGGGTAAATATTCCGAAGCTGAAGTGGTTAATACAAGACATAAGAAAATACATGAAAGTGGGGCAGAACAGACATAACATGAAGAAAATGCAAGCCATGTGGCAAATGGGTCCAAATTCTTTCCCACTCACAATGTGAAATGCTAAATGCATTTAGATCCTCCTTAGCTCACTGAAAGCGCAACTCTGGGCTCCATGCTGCCCACTGAATTGTGGGTTACAGCCCTGCATTTATAGATGGACTCCAGCCTTCCTTTCAGCCTTGCACAGTTGATTGGGCTCCTCTCCTGTACTGAAATAGCTTACTCTTACAGCTTCTCACAGTATTCATTAAAAGCTACTGCAAGTCAGAACAGATCAAGCCTGTCTCTTTTCCTGGCTACAGGATGCCCAGCATCTTCTAGCCCCCATGTGTCAAACACAAGGCCCATGGGCCATTTCATGTGGCCCTTGCACCACTCCTGGAGCTGTAACACCCTTTCTTTCCTGCTCCTACCTCCTCCACCAGATCCTGTGCTCCTCCATGCAGCCACAAAGAAGTTAATCTAAGCCCCCCCCCCCATTTTAGCAGTCAGCAGCACAGAGGAGGACAGGACTCCTCCTAGAGATCCTGTGCCTCTCCGTGCAGCCGCAGGACCACCTCACACCTTGTCTCCATCCCCCCTGGTCTCAGAACTTAGTAGCCGACTCCTGCCCTTCTTGGGTCCTTCTCCAGAACCTGACCTTTTTACTTCCCAACTCCACCCCAGCTTCATCCCGGCAGCAACACAGGGTAAGGGGGTGCGTTGTGATGTAAGGGAGGGTGCGGAACTCCTGATTTCCGATTGTAGGGGGGGGGGGGCTTGCTCTGGACATCTAGTCTTACAGATACAACCAGCCCCTTTGAAGGCATCCATGATGCTGATGCCACCCGCAAAGTAATTGAGTTTGAGACCCCTGTTCTAGCCCTTTCCTAATCAGCCCTACTGTCCCAGTCCCGCCCCTTTCATTCATTGTATTTTTGTTACTTCATTCATGCAGGCTCAGCATCATATGCGGGTGTTTTATAGGGCACTCTGTATACAAATACAGCCTGTCTAGAATTGCCCGTACCTCCAGCCTGGCATCCACCCAACAAAGCAGTTTCACTTTTGCATAACTCCTCCCACCGGCCTTCCGACTGATTGCACCAGGGCTGAGGACTATTGAGAGGAGAATTATCCAAATGATAGTCATCACAGCATTATTATTGAGAATTATCCTGTAATCAGGAATCTATTACAGCACCCTGCCAGACCCGTCCACCAGCCATGATCTGCTTACATTGCAGAGAGATGCATATAAACTGAGTGGTCTAAAATACGGTATCTAATGATATTGTGAAGATTATATTTAGTGACTCACAATACCCTCTCCACCCCCTGAGATCCCACTGTACTTACATGCTGTGATGACTATCTCCAACCACCCACGCCAGCCAGTGTAACAGTCCGGACATTTGAAGACTTCATTGCACAGTCCTGGAGGCTAAGTAGCATCATCTCAATGGCAAGCACTCTTTGACTAGAATGTCAACAGGCTAACCAATGAGCATCTTGTTTGAGCCTTCTTTCATACAAAAAACATTAGGTGCCGGACCCCAGTGCTCTGTACAATACACACTTCTGAGCCCTGCATTCTGTGCCTTACACACTTCTGAGCCCTGCACTCTGTGCCTTACACACTTCTGAGTCCTGCACTCTGTGCCTTACACACTTCTGAGCCCTGCACTCTGTGCCTTACACACTTCTGAGCCCTGAACTCTTTGCCTTACACACTTCTGAGCCCTGAACTCTGTGCCTTACACACTTCTGAGCCCTGCATTTTGTGCCTTACAGACTTCTTCTGACTCCTGGACTCTGTGCCTTATACAATTCTGAGCCCTGCACTCTGTGCCTTACACACTTCTGAGCCCTGCACTCTGTACATTACACACTTCTGAGCCCTGTACTCAGTACATTACACACTTCTGAGCACTGCACTCTGTACATTACACACTTCTGAACCCTGCACTCTGTACATTACACACTTCTGAGCCCTGCACTCTGTACATTACACACTTCTGAGCCTTGCACTCTTTGCCTTACACACTTCTGAGCCCTGAACTCTTTGCCTTACACACTTCTGAGCCCTGTACTCTGTGCCTTACACACTTCTGAGCATTGCACTCTGTGCCTTACACACTTCTGAGCCCTGTACTCTGTGCCTTCCACACTTCTGAGCCCAGTACTCTGTGCCTTACACACTTCTGAGCCCTGCACTCTGTGCCTTACACACTTCTGAGCCCTGCACTCTGTGCCTTACACACTTCTGAGCCCTGCACTCTGTGCCTTACACACTTCTGAGCCCTGCATTCTGCGCCTTACACACTTCTGAGCCCTGCACTCTGCGCCTTACACACTTCTGAGCCCTGTACTCTGTGCCTTACACACTTCTGAGCCCTGTATTCTGTGCCTTACACACTTCTGAGCCCTGCACTCTGTACATTACACACTTCTGAGCACTGCACTCTGTGCCTTACACACTTCTGAGCCCTGCACTCTGTACATTACACACTTCTGAGCACTGCACCCTGTACATTACACACTTCTGAGCCTGCACTCTGCGCCTTATACACATCTGAGCCCTGCACTCTGTACTTTACACACTTCTGAGCCCTGCACTCTGTACTTTACACACTTCTGTGCCCTGCACTCTGTGCCTTACACACTCCTTAACCCTTCACTCTGTGCCTTACAAATTTCTGAGCCCTGCACTCAGTGCCTTACACACTTCTGAGCCTTGCACTCTGTGCCTTACACACTTCTGAGCCCTGAACTCTTTGCCTTACACACTTCTGAGCCCTGCATGCTGTGCCTTACACACTTCTTAGCCCTGAACTCTGTGCCTTACACACTTCTGAGCCCTGAACTCTGTGCCTTACACACTTCTGAGCCCTGCACTCTGTGCCTTACACAATTCTGAACTCTGCACTTTGTGCCTTACACACTTCCAACTCTTGCACTCTGCCTTACACGCTTCTGAGCCCTGCACTCAGTGCCTTACACACTTCTGAGCCCTGCACTCTGTGCCTTACACACGTCTGAGCCATAAACTCTGTGCCTTACACACTTCTAAACCCTGCACTGTGACTTGCACACTTCTTAACCCTGCATTATGTGCCTTGCACACTTTTGAGCCCTGCACTCTGTGCCTTACACACTTCTGAGCTCTGCACTCTGTGCCTTACACACCTGTACTCTGTGCTTTACACACTTCTGACTCCTGCACTCTGTGCCCTATACACTTCTGAGCCCTGCACTCTGTACATTACACACTTCTGAGCCCCACACTCTATGCCTTACACACATCTGACTCCTGAACTCTGTACATTACACACTTCTGAGCCCTGCACTCTGTACCTTACACACTTCTGAGCCCTGCACTCTGTGCCTAACACACTTCTGAGCCCTGCTCTATGTGCATTACACACTTCTGACTCCTGCACTCTGTACATTACACACTTCTGAGCCCTGCACTCTGTGCCTGACACACTTGTAGCTCCTGCACTATGTGTCTTACACACTTCTGAGCCCTTCACTTTGTGCCTTACACACTTCCGAAGCCTGCATTCTGTGCCTTACAGACTTCTGAGCCCTGCACTCTGTACATTACACACTTCTGAGCCCCACACTCTATGCCTTACACACATCTGACTCCTGAACTCTGTACATTACACACTTCTAAGCCCTGCACTCTGTGCCTTACACACTTCTGAGCCCTGCACTCTGTGCCTGACACACTTCTGAGCCCTGCTCTCTGTGCATTACACACTTCTGACTCCTGCACTCTGTACATTACACACTTCTGAGCCCTGCACTCTGTGCCTGACACACTTGTAGCTCCTGCACTATGTGTCTTACACACTTCTGAGCCCTTCACTTTGTGCCTTACACACTTTCGAAGCCTGCATTCTGTGCCTTACAGACTTCTGAGCCCTGCATTCTGTGCCTTACACACTACTGAGCCCTGCACTCTGTGCCTTAAACACTTCTGACTCCTACACTCTGTACATGACATACTTCTGAGCCCTGAACTCTGTGCCTTACACACTTCTGAGCCCTGAACTATGTGCTTTACACATTTCTGAGCCCTGAACTCTGTGCCTTACAAAGTTCTGAGCCCTGAACCCTGTGCCTTACACACGTCTGAGCCCTGAACCCTGTGCCTTACACACGTCTGAGCCCTGCACACTGTGCCTTACACACGTCTGAGCCCTGCACACTGTGCCTTACACACTTCTAAATCCTGCACTCTGTGTCTTACACACTTCTATCGCCTGCACTCTGTGCCTTACACACTTCTGAGCCCTGCACTCTGCCTTACAAACTACCGATTCCTGCACTCTGTGCTTTACACACTTCTAACTCCTGCACTCTATGCCTTACACACTTTTGATTCTTGCATTCTATGCCTTATGCACTTCTGAGGCCTGCACTCTGTGCCTTACACACTTCTGAGCCCTGCATTTTGTGCCTTACAGACTTCTTCTGACTCCTGGACTATGTGCCTTATACAATTCTGAGCCCTGCACTCTGTGCCTTACACACTTCTGAGCATTGCACTCTGTACATTACACACTTCTGAGCCCTGCACTCAGTACATTACACACTTCTGAGCACTGCACTCTGTACATTACACACTTCTGAACCCTGCACTCTGTACATTAAACACTTCTGAGCCCTGCACTCTGTACATTACACACTTCTGAGCCTTGCACTCTTTGCCTTACACACTTCTGAGCCCTGAACTCTTTGCCTTACACACTTCTGAGTCCTGCACTCTGTGCCTTACACACTTCTGAGCCCTGCATTCTGTGCCTTACACACTTCTGAGCCCTGCACTCTGTGCCTTACACACTTCTGAGCCCTGCACTCTGTGCCTTACACACTTCTGAGCCCTGAACTCTTTGCCTTACACACTTCTGAGCCCTGTACTCTGTGCCTTACACACTTCTGAGCCCTGCACTCTGTGCCTTACACACTTCTGAGCCCTGTACTCTGTGCCTTCCACACTTCTGAGCCCAGTACTCTGTGCCTTACACACTTCTGAGCCCTGCACTCTGTGCCTTACACACTTCTCAGCCCTGCACTCTGTGCCTTACACACTTCTGAGCCCTGCACTCTGTGCCTTACACACTTCTGAGCCCTGCACTCTGCGCCTTACACACTTCTGAGCCCTGTACTCTGTGCCTTACACACTTCTGAGCCATGTATTCTGTGCCTTACACACTTCTGAGCCCTGCACTCTGTACATTACACAATTCTGAGCACTGCACTCTGTGCCTTACACACTTCTGAGCCCTGCACTCTGTACATTACACACTTCTGAGCACTGCACCCTGTACATTACACACTTCTGAGCCCTGCACTCTGCGCCTTATACACATCTGAGCCCTGCACTCTGTACTTTACACACTTCTGAGCCCTGCACTCTGTACTTTACACACTTCTGTGCCCTGCACTCTGTGCCTTACACACTCCTTAACCCTTCACTCTGTGCCTTACACATTTCTGAGCCCTGCACTCTGTGCCTTACACACTTCTGAGCCTTGCACTCTGTGCCTTACACACTTCTGAGCCCTGAACTCTGTGCCTTACACACTTCTGAGCCCTGCATTTTGTGCCTTACAGACTTCTTCTGACTCCTGGACTCTGTGCCTTATACAATTCTGAGCCCTGCACTCTGTGCCTTACACACTTCTGAGCCCTGCACTCTGTACATTACACACTTCTGAGCCCTGCACTCAGTACATTACACACTTCTGAGCACTGCACTCTGTACATTACACACTTCTGAACCCTGCACTCTGTACATTACACACTTCTGAGCCCTGCACTCTGTACATTACACACTTCTGAGCCTTGCACTCTTTGCCTTACACACTTCTGAGCCCTGAACTCTTTGCCTTACACACTTCTGAGTCCTGCACTCTGTGCCTTACACACTTCTGAGCCCTGCATTCTGTGCCTTACACACTTCTGAGCCCTGCACTCTGTGCCTTACACACTTCTGAGCCCTGCACTCTGTGCCTTACACACTTCTGAGCCCTGCACTCTGTGCCTTACACACTTCTGAGCCCTGCACTCTGTGCCTTACACACTTCTGAGCCCTGAACTCTTTGCCTTACACACTTCTGAGCCCTGTACTCTGTGCCTTGCACACTTCTGAGCCCTGCACTCTGTGCCTTACACACTTCTGAGCCCTGTACTCTGTGCCTTCCACACTTCTGAGCCCAGCACTCTGTGCCTTACACACTTCTGAGCCCTGCACTCTGTGCCTTACACACTTCTGAGCCCTGCACTCTGTGCCTTACACACTTCTGAGCCCTGCACTCTGCGCCTTACACACTTCTGAGCCCTGTACTCTGTACTTTACACACTTCTGAGCCCTGCACTCTGTACTTTACACACTTCTCTGCCCTGCACTCTGTGCCTTACACACTCCTTAACCCTTCACTCTGTGCCTTACACATTTCTGAGCCCTGCACTCAGTGCCTTACACACTTCTGAGCCTTGCACTCTGTGCCTTACACACTACTGAGCCCTGAACTCTTTGCCTTACACACTTCTGAGCCCTGCATGCTGTGCCTTACACACTTCTTAGCCCTGAACTCTGTGCCTTACACACTTCTGAGCCCTGAACTCTGTGCCTTACACACTTCTGAGCCCTGCACTCTGTGCCTTACACAATTCTGAGCTCTGCACTTTGTGCCTTACACACTTCAAACTCCTGCACTCTGTGCCTTACACGCTTCTGAGCCCTGCACTCAGTGCCTTACACACTTCTGAGCCCTGCACTCTGTGCCTTACACACGTCTGAGCCATAAACTCTGTGCCTTACACACTTCTAAACCCTGCACTGTGCCTTGCACACTTCTTAACCCTGCATTATGTGCCTTGCACACTTTTGAGCCCTGCACTCTGTGCCTTACACACTTCTGAGCTCTGCACTCTGTGCCTTACACACCTGTACTCTGTGCTTTACACACTTCTGACTCCTGCACTCTGTGCCCTATACACTTCTGAGCCCTGCACTCTGTACATTACACACTTCTGAGCCCCACACTCTATGCCTTACACACATCTGACTCCTGAACTCTGTACATTACACACTTCTGAGCCCTGCACTCTGTGCCTTACACACTTCTGAGCCCTGCACTCCGTGCCTAACACACTTCTGAGCCCTGCTCTCTGTGCATTACATACTTCTGACTCCTGCACTCTGTACATTACACACTTCTGAGCCCTGCACTCTGTGCCTGACACACTTGTAGCTCCTGCACTATGTGTCTTACACACTTCTGAGCCCTTCACTTTGTGCCTTACACACTTCCGTAGCCTGCATTCTGTGCCTTACAGACTTCTGAGCCCTGCATTCTGTGCCTTACACACTTCTGAGCCCTGCACTCTGTGCCTTAAACACTTCTGACTCCTACACTCTGTACATGACATACTTCTGAGCCCTGAACTCTGTGCCTTACACACTTCTGAGCCCTGAACTATGTGCCTTACACATTTCTGAGCCCTGAACTCTGTGTCTTACAAAGTTCTGAGCCCTGAACCCTGTGCCTTACATACGTCTGAGCCCGGAACCCTGTGCCTTACACACGTCTGAGCCCTGCACACTGTGCCTTACACACGTCTGAACCCTGCACACTGTGCCTTACACACTTCTTAATCCTGCACTCTGTGTCTTACACACTTCTATCGCCTGCACTCTGTGCCTTACACACTTCTGAGCCCTGCACTCTGCCTTACAAACTACTGATTCCTGCACTCTGTGCTTTACACACTTCTAACTCCTGCACTCTATGCCTTACATACTTTTGATTCTTGCATTCTATGCCTTATGCACTTCTGAGCCCTGCACTCTGTGCCTTACACACTTCTGAGCCCTGCATTTTGTGCCTTACAGACTTCTTCTGACTCCTGGTCTCTGTGCCTTATACAATTCTGAGCCCTGCACTCTGTGCTTTACACACTTCTGACTCCTGCACTCTATGCCTTACACACTTCTGAGCCCTGCACTCTGTGCCTTACATACTTCTGAGCCCTGCACTCTGTACATTACACACTTCTGAGCCCTGCACTCAGTACATTACACACTTCTGAGAACTGCACTCTGTACATTACACACTTCTGAACCCTGCACTCTGTACATTACACACTTCTGAGCCCTGAACTCAGTACATTACACACTTCTGAGCACTGCACTCTGTACATTACACACTTCTGAACCCTGCACTCTGTACATTACACACTTCTGAGCCCTGCACTCTGTGCCTTACACACTTCTGAACCCTGCACTCTGTACATTACACACTTCTGAGCCCTGCACTCTGTACATTACACACTTCTGAGCCCTGCACTCTGTACATTACACACTTCTGAGCACTGCACTCTGTACATTACACACTTCTGAGCCCTGCACTCTGTGCCTTACACACTTCTGAACCCTGCACTCTGTACATTACACACTTCTGAGCCCTGCACTCTGTACTTTACACACTTCTGAGCCCTGCACTCTGTACATTACACACTTCTGAGCACTGCACTCTGTGCCTTACACACTTATGAGCCCTGCACTCTGTACATTACACACTTCTGAGCACTGCACTCTGTACTTTACACACTTCTGAGCGCTGCTCTCTGTACTTTACACACTTCTCAGCCCTGCACTCTGTACTTTACAAACTTCTGAGTCCTGCACTCTGTGCCTTACACACTCCTGATACAGCATCGCACAACCGCGCAATTGTCAGTTAAAACCACACGCAGTGCCAAGTTGAAAAAAGTGGCCTGGTCATTAAGGGTGCAAATCCTTCTGGTCTTAAAGTGGTTAAGCAGTGCGTTTATTTTTATAGCTAGCATTGTTAGTATACCTTCCATTAACCTTATCAGAGCTTTGATAGACTATTATAGGAATAGACAAGAGAATACATGTTTATAATAAATAGGGGAGGTACAAAACCACCCCACACATTTTTTTTCAGAGGCTGTAGAGAAGAGAGGGCTGCAGATAAACGGGTACAACCTATGTAGAAAGATTAGTTTAATCTGTATGGATCACTGGAGGCCAGTCACTTCTATGGTTATATGTACGGGTTTACAACCACTTTCAATTCTTTTGTGTAGAAATCCCTCCTGCTATACAGTATGCAGGTGTCTAGCTGTATTTTCTCTGCTTGTTGTCTATATTTGGCTTTTCTGATCCATGAAAAGAAATGAACAATACTCCACTTCATTCTGCCCATACTTAACCCAAATAAATGGTGTATGAGGAATCCTATCTCTTTACCGAGATTGACTCGGCACCATCTGCCACGGCATATGTTCTTCGCGGAGCTGTACATTGATACTGCTGTGAAATTAGGTTCATGCTATATGAGTTTCATTAACACGGCACAATATTTGGATTTCATGCCTTGCTTCATAGCATCACGAGGAAAATAATCACGAAGTGTGTATTAGAACTCACACGGCGTTCATTGGTATTCATCCTGAAATGTAAGGGATGGCAGAGGTTACAGAGCGACGTGGTAGACGAATACAGAGGAACCAATCACTAATGTGAACTGATAAGCCCAGCATACATAGAGAATAGAAGAGCTGGGAGTCTCGAAATTCGAAGACTTACACTATATTACCAAAAGTATTGGGACGCCTGCCTTTACACCAGGGAGGTCAGTGCAGGGCCGGTGCTACCTGTAAGGCGACCCAGGCAGCCGCCTAGGGTGCAACTCAGCAGGGGGCGCCAGCTTCCTGCCTGCTGCACCCAGAATCAGTATGGATCGGCGGGTGCGGGCGGCGCTCCTCATGCTGTGCCTGTGCCGCCTGAGCGCTCATTTAGTTATTAACATCCTATTTGCTACTTAAATGTTCCTGTTGGGTGGAAAATACTCACTGTATTTTACTGATATATTTTCATCAAAAATCCTTTCCCTTCTTGATGTCTCACTTTCAGGCTCCGTTCACATGTCAGCATCAGCGCCGCGGTTCCGCCCGCGATCCGGAGATTATTGCAAATCGCGGGACGCCTGTGCGTTGCCCGTTGATTTGCAATAGCCCCCCAAACGCTGAGCGATGTTGCCGCGATTTCCACCTGCCGAATCGCGGTAACATCGCGCAAAAAAAATCGCTGGACGCAATACGCTCCAAAGAAGCTCTTGTACTTTTTTGGGCGTAATGCGTCCCTCAATTTTTTTGCGTCCCGCGATTTGCAATAATCTCCGGATCACGGGCGGAACTGCGGCAGTTCTGCCCGCGATCCATACGCTGACATGTGAACGGAGCCTCAAGTTTAAGCTTTAACCACTTTAAGACCAGAGGATTTTGCTGCTGAATGACCAGGCCACTCTTTTCAACTTGGCACTGCGTGACTTTAACTGACAATTGCGTGGTCATGCAACACTGTACCCAAACAAAATTTACGTCCTTTTTTTCCCCACAAACAGAGCTTTCTTTTGGTGGTATTTGATCACCTCTACACTTTATATTTTTTGCGATATTAATAAAAAAAATAGCGAAGATTTTGCAAAAAAATTACATTTTCCACTTTGACTGTTAAAAAATATCCAATATATTCAATTTTTGTCATATATTTAGGCCAAAATGTATTTAGCTACATGTCTTTGACAAAAAAATTCTCAATGAGCGTATTTTTATCCACTTTAAGACCGGATGGTTTTAGCCCCTTCCTGACCAGGCAATATTTTGCGATTCAGCACTGCGTTAATTTAATGGACAATTACGCTGTCATGCGACGCTGTAGCCAAACAAATCCCACAAATAGAGCTTTATTTTGGTGGTATTTGATCACTTCTGTGATATTTAATTTTTGAAAAAAAGAGTGACAATTTTGAAGAAAAAACAAACAAACAATATATTTCACATTCTGATTCTGATATAACATTCCCCCAAAAAAAATGTAAAATCTAGATTTTTTAACATTTTAGGCCAATTTGTTTTCTGCTACATATTTTTGGTAAAAATCGCAATAAGCTTATTTTGATTGTTTTGCGCAAAAGTTATCGTGTCTACTAACTACGGGAAAGATTTATGTAATTTTTATTGTTTTTGTTTTTTTTATACTAGTAATGGCAGCGATCTGCGATTTTTTGCGGAACTGCAACATTGCGGCGGACAGATCGGACCCCTAACTGACATTTCTGACAATTTTGGGGGGACCAGTGACATTACTACAGTAATCAGTGCTAAAAATATACAATGTTACTGTAATAATGACACTGGCAGGGAAGGGGTTAACACTGTTGGTGATCAAGGGGTTAAATGTATGCCTCATGCTTACTGACGTGTGTGGGGGGAGGGGGTTCTGTGACACAGACCGAGATCGCAGGTTCAGCTATGCTGAATACTGTGATCTCTCCCTGTCTGTCACAGAGAAGATCCGCCTGCTTTGTTTACACAAGCGGGCGGATCTTCTCACACTTTCCCGACAATCGGGGAAGAGAGGTAGCAATCGCCGCCTCTCCTCCTCTGGCCCGACTCCTGCTGTGTCTAAACACAGCAGGAGCGAGCCTCTGAACTCGCTAATAGTCCAGTGACGTAGGTCTACGTCGCTGGACCCAGGGCTGCCACTGTGCCGCAGTAGCAGCACAGTGAGTGGTCCTAAAGTGGTTAGTTGCGGATAATGGACATGAGTGTTGGTGAATTGTATCTTTGAAGAGAGGGCACTTCCGAGGTGTGCCTACAGAGCTGGGCTTTGTGCGTCCATGTACACACACAACGCCGGTAAGCCTCACCCCTGCTCCCTCCTCACAGGAGTTTAACTGACAGCAGTGGGAGCCATAAGCTACTTTCAGTGTGAGACCAGGAAGAGTGGAGAGTAGGGCTGCTGCCTGGTAGGGATGATCAAACTTTTCAAAAGTTCGGTTCGGCCAGAACATCCGAACTACCCGAAAGTTCGGCCCGGATTTCAGAACCCCATTGAAATCAATGGGACCCGAACTTCTGTAATCAAAAAACACCATTTTGAAGCCCTAAAACCCAATAAATGCCCCTAAAAAGTGCCTAGGCTTCTGGGTCATACCCCAGGGACTATTAATCACACAAAAAAAGTTCTTAACAATTGTCATTTTTGATAGAGAGCCAATTATTGAAAAAAAAAAAAAAAAAAAAAAATTTCTTTGGATTTAGTATCTGGGGGTCTAAAAAGTGTACCTGTGAAGTTTCAGCTCTGTAACATGTCCAGAACCACAAAAAAAAAGATAGTTTGTATTTTGTCACTTATAGAACAGGTTAGTGGCTTCTCTCTTTTCACACCTTGCCGGTTTAGTAGCAGGCGTTTTTTTGGGCATTTTTTGGGGTCTTTTCAGGCAGGCAAAACATCTGAACTTGTGTATACGGGTATATATATATACACACATATTTATATGTATATATACACCTAGACATATATAGGTGTGATAGTAGCAGAAATATATGCTTGCGCTAATTAAATCATTTACACTAATATGGCTCCCGCTCCTATGCCGATGCTTTCTGTATGTAAGTGTAAAATACATATAAGGATGTGTGTATATATACCACTATACACAAGTTCAGATGTTTTGCCTGCCTCCAAAGAACCCCAAAAAATGCCCAAAAAAACGCTAGTGCCAAAAAAAAAAAACGCCCAGGTGTGTTGTTGCAGGCATTTTTTGGGGGGTTTTTGGAGGCAGGCAAAACATCTGAACTTGTGTATAGTGGTATATATACACACATCCTTATATGTATTTTACACTTAGACATATATAGGTGTTATAGGAGCGGAGCCATATTAGTGTAAATCATGGGTGTCCAACCTTTTGGCTTCTCTGGGCCACATTGAGTGTAGAGACATTTTCTCGGGCCGCATATAAAATATATACTATAGTTAAGGTATATAAGTAATAAAACGCTGCCGTGCCCTTCCCGCGATACCGACCAAACCCCCCCCCCCGCACTAATTTAACACAACTAGAGGATAATCAAATGAAATTAAATCAGCATAGAGGTTTACTTCTTCTGAGAGATATTAAAGGAACACTCTAACCACCATGACCACTTCAGTGATTTGAAGTGGTGATGGTGGTAGGAGTCAGAAACACTGCACATGCTGGGATATTTACAGTTATGTGCTGGGGGCTAGTTGCACCCCTAGCACATGTGACTTAGGCAGCCAGAAAATATCATGTCCTTAATCATACATGTATGAACAAGGACATGACATGCTATGACGAAACAAAACTACTGTAGTTATTAAAAAACATATTGCAACATTTTTCACATGCTAATGCACATACCCTTTCTACTTATTTTGCAGACTGTTGTCGGTTACTGCTGGTGCAGTTACTGCTGGTGCGGGTTACTGCTGGCGGGTACTGCTGGTGCAGATACTGCTAGCGGTTACTGCTGGTCATGACGTCAGGTACTACTGGAGGAAGCAGGGGCTGCAGTAGAGAGCAGTGCCAATGCTTTCTGTATGGCTCCTGTCCTGTGGAGGAGGGGTGCATTTCATATCACTCCGCCTGTGACAAAGCCGGAACTATACAGGAAGCAGCAGCTCTGTCACTGACTGCAGACATCCTAAGTCTCCCGTGGCAGCCGGGAGATCCCACAGCACTTGCAGCCTAGTGTGTGCCCATCCAATGCAGCCTAAACCGTGCCCATCCAATGCAGCTTCATCAGTGCGTGCCCATCCAATGCAGCCTCATCAGTGCCCATCCAATGCAGCCTCACTAGTGCATGCCCATCCAATGCAGCCTGATCAGTGCCCATCCAATGCAGCCTCACCAGTGCATGCCCATTCAATGCAGCCTGATCAGTGCCCAATTAATGCAGCCTCACCAGTGCCCATCCAATGCAGTCTCACTAGTGCATGCCCATCCAAAGCAGTCTCACTAGTGCATGCCCATCCAATGCAGCCTGATCAGTTCCCATACAATGCAGCCTCACAAGTGCATGCCCATCCAATGCAGCCTGATAAGTGCCCATCCAATGTAGCCTCACCAGTTCATGCCCATCCAATGCAGCCTGATCAGTGCCCATCCAATGCAGCCTCACCAGTGCATGCCTATCCAATGCAGCCTGATCAGTGCCCATCCAATGCAGCCTCACCAGTGACCATCCAATGCAGCCTTACCAGTGTGTGCCCATCCAATGCAGCCTCACTAGTGCATGCCCATCCAATGCAGCTTCAAAAGTGCTTGCCCATCCAATGAAGCCTCACAAGTGCATACCCATCCAATGTAGCCTGATCAGTGCCCATCCAATGCAGCCTCACCAGTGCATGCCCATCCAATGCAGCCTCACCAGTGCATGCCCATCCAATGCAGCCTGATCGGTGTCCATCCAATGTAGCCTCACCAGTGCATGCCCATCCAATGCAGCCTCACCAGTGCATGCCCATCCAATGCAGTCTACAATGAAGAGAGAGGAGAGCCGCTGGATTACACAGAGTGGGGATCTCCCACTTACCCGGCGACCGCTGTCATACAAAGTCCTGCCTCCTGGACCGGCTCCTATGATAGACGTCACCAATGTGCTGTCTATCATAGGAGCCGGTCCAGGAGGTGGGGCTTCGTATGACAGCAGCGGCCGGGTAAGCAGAAGATCCCCGCTCTGTTTGTAATCCCGTGGCACTCGCCCCCCCCCTCCGAGCCAGCCTCTGCCTACAGTTAGTTGGAAGCCACTGTGGCCTTGCCCCCGACTAGACTTCCTTCCTCCCTAGCAAAAAAAAAATAAAATTGTCAGGTGGCAGTGGGCCGCATTGCCTGCAGTCCTGGGCCGCATGCGGCCCCCGGGCCGCAGGTTGCACATGGCTGATGTAAATGATTTCATTAGCGCAAGCATATATTTCTGCTACTATCACACCTATATATGTCTAGGTGTATATATACATATAAGTATGTGTGTATATATACCCATATACAGAAGTTAAGATGTTTTGCCTGCCTCCAAAAACCCCCAAAAAATACCTGCAACAACACACCTGGGCGTTTTTTTTTGACGCTAGCGTTTTTTTGGGCATTTTTTTGGGTTCTTTGGAGGCAGGCAAAACATCTGAACTTCTGTATACGGGTATATATACACACATACTTATATGTATATATACACCTAGACATATATAGGTGTGATAGTAGCAGAAATATATGCTTGCGCTAATGAAATCATTTACACTAATATGACTCTGCTCCTATAACACCTATATATGTCTAAGTGCAAAATACATATAAGGATGTGTGTATATATACCACTATACACAAGTTCAGATGTTTTGCCTGTCTCCAAAAACCCCCAAAAAATGCCTGCAACAACACACCTGGGCGTTTTTTTTTTTTTTTTACGCTAGCGTTTTTTTGGGCATTTTTTGGGGTTTTTTGGAGGCAGGCAAAAAATCTGAACTTGTGTATAGTGGTATATATACACACATCCTTATATGTATTTTACACTTAGACATATATAGGTGTGATAGGAGCGTAACCATATTGGTGTTAATTATTTCATTAGCGCAAGTAGTGTTTTCTGCTCCTTTCACACCTATATATGTCTAGGTGTATATATACATACATGGGTGTGTATATATACCCCCTATACACATGTTCAGATGTCATGCCTGACTCCAAACATGTGCTCAAAAAATCCCTATAGACGCCTGCAGCCAAAAAGCAAGCTGACGGGTGAGAAGCCATATTAGTGATCTGAATGTGACTTCAGAGAAACTAGCTTTTCTCTATAGCGGTCACCCTGACATGGAAGGGTTCGGTCACCCTGCCATAGCAGTCAGTGTCAGTTCACCCTACACTACATTACGGTCACCCTGGCACTTAACACTTTCCCTACAGAAACTAATTTTTTGCATCTAACTAAAGTGTAAAGGAGCACTCTAACTACACTAGATATCCCTTTCCTCACACTAATAAATGCTAAATGACACTTTTGAAGCCAATTTAACAGAACTGCTTCCACTCTCTTCCATGTCCTGTATTACAATGCTAGGAATTTGCCGGGGCTATCTTATATACTGGGGGGCGTATTCAATAATGATTGGTCTAGGGACCCCCTAGTCACTCCAATCACATTCCTAGCATCCTCCTGCCCCCTCAATTGGCTTTTACTAATGGTTCTGGTCCAATCACGGACTTTTAAAGCCCATTTCCTGTCCCATTGTATTTTGGTCGGTTCTGGTTGCTGAATTCCGAACTTTTTGGGCAAAAAGTTCTAAATTCGGCCGAACCTCGAACAGCCAATGTTCAGATCGAACCGATGGTCGACCCGAACCGTTCGATCATCCCTACTGCCTGGACAGCACGGGTCGGTACCAGGACTCAGGTAAGTGTTTAGAGGGAGAGTTAGTGGAGAGTTTTTTATCCTAATGCTGAGAATGCATTAGGCTGGGTTCACTGCATCCAATTCACATGGAATGCTAGTGTGACCAGCTCTCAATGGAGCCAGTTCACACATGTCTGGGGCGGCCGCGGTGCAAATTCCAAAAGGGTCCTGTGCATTTTTGGATCCAGTTCAGGTGCAAATTCAGGCAAAGATTCCCAATGGACCCCAGGCTGAAACTCAGGGCTGCACATATGTGAACCTGGCCTTAAGGTGATTGTAAAGTCAAAGATTTTTTTTTTTAAATATCCCTATTTCCAATTTCCCAGGAACAGTCCCTGTTTTGAATGGTCTCTCCTCAGTTTGGCTTGTGGAGACCTTTTAAGTCATACTATTGGGTAGGAGACCATACATACTATTATACAAATCCAAATAGCAAGTCCCCTACAGGGATTGGTTAAGGGCCCTGGTGGGGTTGGTGCCCCTAGGCTCTCCCTCATTTCTCCTCCTTGGCTGCACATGGTGGGGGTCTCTCTTCTGCTGTTTTTATGGCCTATTGGTGGGGACTCGAGTTCCAGGTACCATCATGGAGCACATATCTGCAACTGGAAAAACATAAATAGCTCCCACAGCTTTCTGATGAAGCACGCAGTATAGGATGTGAACTTCGTTGAAGAGTGAGACATTCCTACCCCGGGTGGCAATCAACAATCGTTCAAAGTTAAATCTACTTGTTATTCCTTAGGAAGTATATTGTTGCTTAACTCTTGGGCACTGAGAGGAACATCCTGTGGAGAGTATATCGATATCATGCAATCTTATCTATATATCCCCTTTGTTCTCTTAAATATGATCCATGGAATCAGAATTTTTTTTTTTTTTTTTGCTATTTTAAAGAGGAACTCCAGGCTCCTTCAGAAAAAATAAAAATCAGCAATTACCAATACTGTAGCTGCTGTCTTTTAATATTAGGACACTTACCTGTCCACGAATCCAGCGTTGTGTCTTCACCTGAGCCGATTTTTCCATCAGCTCTCGGGTGCTTCTGCCTCCATCTAGGATAAGGGAAACTGGCAGCGAAGCCTTGTGGCTTGACAGACAGCGCCCTACTGTGCATGCGCGAAGCGCACTGCGCTTTGTGAAAAGCCTGGCATTGGGGGAAGGAAACGTGGTAGGCCACGGCAAAGTCAGCCGGAAGTGAGAGCGGGTACTTGTCAAAACCAAGTTCCCGCTCCCTCCTCCCCCCAAATGGTGCCCAATGTGGCAGCAGAGGGGGGGGGGGGGGAAATAAGCGGAGCTTCCCCTTTTGGGTGTAGCTCCTCTTTAATATGTATATGCTTATAATAAAAGAAAGATTTTAGCTCAGTGAGGTTGTAACACCCGAAGAGCCCCAAGGTCCTTTTTTATTGTTATGGTATCTTAGAAATGCAATAGAAAATTTTAGAAAATAATCTCAAGAAATTCCAAACCTAGATAGTTGTTACTGAAATTTTACCCCGCAATAGATGGTGATGAGGTAAGGTGCAGTTCAAACCTTGTTCGGCCCAAACCTGTGGGAAACTGTCACATGTTAGCAGAATGCCATCCCGATCAGTTGAAGCTGGGAAGTTCCCCACCCCGTGGCAGCACTAAATAAAGTGAAGAGATGCTTGTGACTTCATTGATCAAAAACGAAGGGATTTCCAGTCACTACTTACCAACCAGCCAGCAACCAGCCAAATTAACCTGTCTAACAGTATGCGTTAAAAACAGGGGTTTAGTTGCACACATTTGCAAATACATGCGTAAGCTGCAGGCCGCGCCAAGGCACCCTGATATCTGCAGTCCCTAACTCTACCTTTAAAGAGTCTCCACAATGGGAGCACATGCATTCTGATGAGATAGATGGAGGACAGGTGACTGGAGGGAGCCCACCCCTCCTTAAAGGCGCAGGGTCACACTGAACACCCAGCACATAGCACAATGGCAGCGAAGGTGTCAGTGCGTTGCCTGACCAATATAAACGTTATACGATATAGCAAAAAGTGGTCACCTCCTCCACCTATAACTGGTCTAGATAGTAAGGAGCACTGGAAGGGCAAACGCAGATCAAAAACGAAGGGATTTCCAGTCACTACTTACCAACCAGCCAGCAACCAGCCAAATTAACCTGTCTAACAGTATGCGTTAAAAACAGGGGTTTAGTTGCACACATTTGCAAATACATGCGTAAGCTGCAGGCCGCGCCAAGGCACTTCATTGACCTAATTTGGCTACATGGCCATGTTTGGTCAATGACATTGTCCAAATATGACTATGACTAAATATGAGAGTAGTGGATGCATGGAATAACCTTCCTGCAGAAGTGGTAGCTGCAAATACAGTGAAGGAGTTTAAGCATGCATGGGATAGGCATAAGGCTATCCTTCATATAAGATAGGGCCAGGGACTATTCATAGGATTCAGATATATTGGGCAGACTAGATGGGCCAAATGGTTCTTATCTGCCGACACATTCTATGTTCTATTCATTCTATAAGGCCATATTGGGTTCACCCCCAGTCTTAGCTAATCACTAACAACAGTTCTAAAATTTTGGATTCTCCCTCTTTTTCCGTCCTATTAACAATTGCCACCAAGATAAATAGAGAACAAATGTTTTGCCTTTACTTAAGCTGGCCATACATGGTGAAATACATTGGGGTTGGTTTTTGGATTCCCCTAACTTAAATTATAAATATGTATTATCTTGTCTGTTCCTATAATTAGCGGTATTAGTGGTGATGACATAATGACAATATTATCTTTAAAAATAAAGACAATTCTCAAAGAAGCAAAGGTCTTTTTTATTTACAAAGAAAGTAGAACACTAACATAGAAATCTAAAAGAAAATTACAGAGCATATGGAAATAAAAGAGTAGAGATGATACGTTACGTAAGTCCATACTCAATGTTCTATATCCTAGCTGGGATCAAGGAAAAAAGAGACCGCTCATCGTTGGCCCTTGCATTCTTTCCAATGAGCTCAAATACGTAAACTATGTCTTTCTAATCACCAGGAAGTATGGTTACCCTGAATATCCTCCAGGAAGTATGGTACTGTCCTCCTTCAGGTGGCATTGGCATTGTTACACAGCAAATAACTTGGCCCTGGTCAGAAGTCCACATCTGGGTCCTTTGATTTTGTAGCAGGCCAGGAAATCAGTCACTTTAATCTCCGTATTACTAGGCGGTCTGAGGTGAGGCTTTCTTATTCCCACCAAGGAGTATGCGTGAATCCTCTTTCAGATGACAATCCTGATATGCACTTCTGTTATACACACCCTGCTGGGTAATCTAATTCTCCTGGTATTCCAAGATGTCCTCCAGCAGGCCAAATGGCTCCTGGACAACCAGACAGTTAAAATCCATGAATGTCTGATATTAAAACATATTGCCTTCCAACATATGGTTCAATTTCTTTTTTTGTTCAGCCAGACAGCGGAACAAAAAGAACTGAACTGATTGCCCCATCCACAAGTTTGAGGCAAATGTGGAAATCCTCCCTGCTGTGTCATTGTATTCTCCCCCGCCATCAGAATACACTGATCAGTGCTGCAGCCGATTGTTTGTATGCACTAATCGAATCATATTTTTCCAACTAGCCAGTTTCATGAGAAGTTAATTGATAGAATGGAAACAGACATACATGTATCGAAATTAGGCCGGTTCCTGTGAATCAGCCAAATTTCACACAAAACCAATTCCTGTAGCTCTTGCCACCCCCCACACTCTAGTGGTCTTGAGTGCTGGCCTATCATCAAGCCCAGAGCAGGCTCCATAGACCTGCTCTGGATGTGAGGCTGCCAGGAACAGTCTACTTCTGGATAGTGGAGGAGGCGCTCTTTGCCAGTGGGGTGGAAAATCAGGTCAGTATAGGGCTTTTTCTTCTCCCCTAGACAAAACAAGCATTTCCTCATTGCAAGGGAAAAGAAAATTCCCTCAGATTTGGGCCTTTGGGGTGTGTTGGAAGCCCATTCAACATACATTAACCCCTTCACACCTAAGGGTAAAACAAATCTTAACACCTAAGCGCAATTTTGCAACTTTGATATGTGTTAGTAAAACCGTACATATCATAACAACTTCTTTGTGTATCCAATCATATATACCTTTCTGTATTAATTTTATAATTCACTCTTTGGTTTATCTATTGTGTCCAGACTTTAGTAACTTTATTTGTTAATTTAACATTCCAAGAGAGAAACTTAGTGGGTAGACTCCAGACATTAGAACACACAACAGCATCGAAGCCCTGTCTCCATTATTATTTTGTCTTTGCCCCTTGGTGTGCCATGTTCCATGAATAAATGATGAAAAGTGCCACCTGCTCTCTCCAACCGGGCTGGCTGAATGTCTGCCGGTGCCTACTCCATGTCAGCCCGTCTTATAAATCATGCACTTTGCAAACACACATAGCAGTCAGTTCATTGAATTACGAGTCCTCTCTATTTGTGATTCCATCTGTTCTTATTACAGAAAGATTAAATTATTAATTGTCATATTTATGATCTTGCAAATTAGCTGCCCAGACGAGTGCCATGCTTAGAATTCCTCAGCGGGTTTCTGGAATTCGTGTGGCACTGCATTACTAAGTATCAGGAGTCAGTCCAGGAGTGCAATGGCATAATAGCACCCCCAAAGTCAGTTTAGGACATTTTGGATACTTATGGCAGAATACAGTTACACTCCAATTATAGGTTAAAATAGAACTAAAGGCAAAGTTTAATAGTTTGCATAGAGTATGGAAGGGTTATAAAACATGTCAATTTAATGTCTTTTTTTTTTTTGGGAGGGGGGTTCCTGTCACTTCCTGTCCCATAGCCAGAACAGGAAGTAAGAGGAAATCCATCCAAAGTCAGGGAATTTGTGGTTGTCACCACAGCTAGTGCTCCCATTGTTGAGATTTCCCCTCTATTCCTGTTCTGGTGAGAACCCATAATTTGGGATTTCCTTTACTCTGACTCTTGGTGATATTGGTCACTGGAACAAATAGAGAGGGTGAATCTGCCTAATGGGGGGCACAGACAGGGATGAAGCCCTATAGGTTCTCTAATCCCTCTTTACTTTATCCAAAATGAATAAAAAAAATAAAAAAAAAGTTTTGCATTTAGTTACACTTTAGAGTGCAGGAAAAACACCTGCACACATACTCTCCTAGGTGGATGCAGCATCGACTATATGCTGCGCCTGTCCCCGCCAGCTTTACACAGAGAAGTGAGTGATCTAACGCCGCTGATTGCTCAGTTCTTAGGCCCACTCCATGCTCTGCCCCTACAGTGCTCACTGGAGCTCTGGGCTGGGGAAGGGGTGGGAACAGCACGCTGAGAGGCTGAGCCAGCTTGTGGGCAGGGTTTAGGTGCCCATGTGGGGACAAGTGGAACTACATTTGCTAATGCCTTAACTTCAGGCTGGGAGCTGCAGTCATGTGACAGTCAACATTAGGTCTCAAGGCAGGTCTCCTAGACATAGAAGCGAGCTGTAATGACACTGTAACTCCTTGCTCTCTGTGCTGACTCTGTTATACTGATGACAGTTAAACACTCTCATGCATAGAGGACATCACTCCTAGGTATGTGGCATTTTGAGGTCGGTACCACTGGGCCTGTAAAGGGCTCCACTATTCCAGCAATGCAGGCCACCTCTCTCGTAGTGACCCATCCCACGGTTTCTATGGGATACAGGAAACGGTCTCTTTTTTTCTTCAACTACTGTGCTTGCTATTATTCCCCTGGGGTACCTCATAGATCTCTCATGTGAGTCCAGGCTGGGTTCTGTGCCACAGGTCCAATCCCAAAGAGCAGGAAACCATCAGCAATTGGAGATGCCAAGCACCTAACCCCCTCCATTACCATGGGTCTCCTGGATAATTGGCTGCCTTGCGTGTGACACAAACACTCCAGTCCTTAGCAACAACAACTTCCTGTGTTGCAAGCCCTGATCTTTAGACACGCTGTGCATGCACCCCTTCAAGAGCCTTCAGCCGAGGAAAAGCAAGTAAACATACAATGATCCTTTTCTGAGGTAGTTGCTGATAACCGTACAGTTCTCACAAAGCAGTTTCAACACAAATCCTCTACTGAGCTCTTCTAACAATCCATAGAGTGTGTATAGCTTATGCAGAAGGGAAATCCATGAAGCAATGCCTTTTAGGGCAATAGTCCTTTAAGGAAATAATCCACAAAAGGCACTATAAGTCCCTTAGAGTCCATGGTTGGCAGTAATCCATAAAGATATAAAGTCCATGATTAGCAATTACATGTCCATAAGGTCCCAAGGTTTAAGACCCTCTTCAGGAACTCATATTAGGCTCCCCCCCCTCCTCCTCCTCCTCATCAAGGGGGTTTACCTTTTTAGAGTAACCAGCTACATTTGGCAGTATTTCCCCAGGAATAGACCCAGGGGCTTAAAGAAAGCCCCTTTTATGTTAGTTGACCTGTAGGGGGCAGTAACCCGGCTGAAAATGGTGGTAAAAATGTTAACCCTTTCAGCCTTACCGTTACCCCTAGCTTATCAGGGAGTTGGCTAGTGGCTACAAGAACTAGGAAGGGTCAGCTGGCCTCTCGATGATGTGCAGCCAACCAGTCATTGATATGTGCTTCTCAGGAGACAGAGGGCAAGGCGGGATGTTATTCTGACATTGGCAAGAATTTCAGAATCCCCCCCCAAAAGAAGGGATTTGGGGAAACATATGTAATATTTTGACAGTGGAAGAGCGTTAGGTGGACAGGGTGGCTGAAGGTCTAATTTAACCTCTTGGTGCTGGCCACACGCAAATATTTGCATGCATTATTGCAAATACAGCTGTGCCAAAAGTGCACGCCCTGCGTGCTCCCAGCACAGTTGCTGGTGGAAAGCTTGATCACATGATCATAAACCCCGCCCCCGCCTCCCGGCATCCTAAACCCCTTAAAGGGCTGGGAGGCACTGGCTTCAAGGGGTTAAACTACACGAATGCATGTAAAGCAATTGTTTATGTTATGTCAATTCATGAATATTTCTTTAAATAGAAGTAGTTAGGTGCATCAGGATCCAACCAAACCTTTTTAAGGTTTTTACAGTCAGCGGCATATTGTCAGTATTCGTAATTACTTTTTTCTTGGTAAGAAATTATCCAGGTTTCCCACAATGAAAACACTCTGAGAGTATAGGTACATTTAGTTCTTTTGTGTGCTCTTCTGCAATTAGTGGAGCAATTGCTGATTGCTCTGGACTGATCAGGGTCTCACAGGCTGCAAGCTTGATTGATTATCCCTGCCTTCTGGAAGGCTCCAGAACAAAGAAGTGGAGCAGGTCAAATGAGTAGCCTGCATGTTTATTGGGTCTCAGCCAATCCCTGGGAATGTGTGCCAAGTAGGTGGCTACAGATCACATACATTTGATGGGGTTTGGAGCAGTCTTCTTGTTCTTGTTCAAGGCCACTTGCCTCTCAGGCAGCCCAGCTGAAATTTACCCGAGGTCATTAAGGTCCCAGCTATGCTAAAGCTTGGGGGCCTGCTTCCTAAGAATCTCTGAACCTAAACAAGGCGATTTCACCAATTATCCGGTCTGGAGAGTTTACTAAGGAGGTGTTTGTTTGATATTGGAAGGAGGCATCCTAGTATCCAGGGGCCTTGTGAGTACAGACCTGAGTGCAGGATCTGGGTCACTGTTTTTGCTTTTAGCCCTTGTGCACTAATACTAAAGCTTGCCTGGCCTGGGGCATTGTGAATGGTCTCCCAGTGCTGTCCATTCTGGGGCTAATTCTGTTCTAAGTAGTAGCTGCAGAGTGAAGAGTGCCCTCTTATTACTGCCAGCGTTTTTGGAGTACCCCACAGCTCCGTATACCATATCCAAGTTATTCAGTTTTAAATTAAAAAAAAAGGCAATTCCTAGACTTTTCATTGAGCCAGAAGAGTGAATGTTGCTGTGTGCCTGGCTGCTGTCGCACTGAACTGGGATAGAAACTTGGGCTAAATCAGTGAGCCCTTTCGGGGGTGAGCGCAATATAGGAAAAGTAACAGCATTGACAGTGGGTTTTACCCAGAACTATCAAAGCGTTGGTGGTCAGTTGGATGAGCATTTAATGGCGGACTATGGAACATGTTTAAGCTGCTACATGATATCAGCAGGAGGAGCTGTCTTGCCGGCAGCTGTACAATCTTTCTGTAATCCAAAATCTTCTGCAGAGAAAGAATTTGGATTTTCGATTGAGCCGTTCAAAGATCTAATCTCTCATAACACATTTTCCATCTGCTTATCTTTATAATAGAATATTCTACTGTTTACAACTGGGTATCATTTACTTCAACTGATAAGGACAACGCTTAAGGAAATATGTTGTATTATTAATAGGACACATTAAAACAATTTTCAAGCCGGTTATCGGGACAAAAAGAAACAATAATTTCAGGGAAATGGGCTTAGGTGACTATTAAGGAGATTATGCATCAAAACAAAGAGTAAAAGTTGCCCTGTCTGCTGTTCGGCGTCACGAAAGACGATCACACCAGTTTATTTTATGTATATTTTCCAAATCTTGTTTTCTGCCATTGCAAGGGATATCAGGAAGAATTGTCAGTTTATTTAATGTGTAACTTAAAGCAAAACTTTTTTTTTTTTTTCTTTTAGATAGTATAAGGGAGGGTTATAACCCCTGTCTGTTTTTTTTGCCATCTGTGTCCCATTAAGGGGATTTTCTTTCACTTTTGGCTCATAGCCAAAACAAGAAGTGAAAGGAAATTCCTCCAAAGTCTCACCAGGGTCATCAGAACTAGTATTCCTATTGGGAAATTTCCCATCTATTAATGTTCCAATGTCAACCCAAAATTTGGGATTTTCTTTTACTTTTAAAGAGAACAGTAAATATGATAAATTGAGAGGGTGAATCTTCCTAATAGGAACACAGACAGCAATAAAAACTGACCAGTGTTGCATCGATAGTTTCAAAAAACTATTAGATGGGCACCTTAAAGACCACAACAGACAGGGGTATACAATGTGTGGTTAGCAGTAAACACACGTACACACACATTATGGGTTGAACTGGATGGACTGATATCTTTTTTCAACCTCATCAACTATGTAACTATGTAATCCCTCTCTACTCTAAACTTTTGCCTTTAGTTACAGTAAATGTAAGCAAGTAGGCGGTTGGTACCTCCCTCCACGCTCCCCTCCTCATTGGGCACCAAGTGTGGGTCACATAAAAGGTTTACTCTGGAATGAGTTCTTCTGGGCTCCGCTAGTCACCAGTAACAGGATCACTTTACTACACATAGGGTACCTTTACTTCTTTGCCGTTTTCATCATTGTCCCAGGACAAGGCTGAGGCTGCCGTAGGGAAATACTCAAACTTAAGCCTTTGCTTTTAGAGATGAACAAATGCCATGTACACTTGCACTGTATCTGTTCTCCAGATAACTCCCAGGTCTCCATGTAAATGTACACCCTCACTGTCCCTTGCATTTAGGAGGGACATGCCGAGCCTTGCCGACATCTACCCATCCAGTGTATCATTGTTACCTCCCTCCACCTCTCTCCACTTTGGGCTCTGTGCTCCAGACCACAGTCCCTGTTTTATATCACAGTGTAGCACCCTCCAGCTCTAGTGTGCTAAGAGTTAAAGGAGTTGTAAAGTCAGGAAGGTTTTTTATTTTAATGCATTCTTTGCATTAAGATAAAAAACCTTCTGTGTGTAGCAGCTGCCCCAGCACCCCTAATACTTACCTGTGCCCCCTCTCTGTCCAGCGATGTTCACGTGTCCCTCGGCTGTCCTGGGACTCTCCCTCCTGATTGGCTGAGATACAGCCGCAGCACCATTGGCTTTTTTGGATGTCATTTAAAGTCAGTGAGCCAATCAGGAGAGAGAGGGGCGGGGTCGAACAGCAGCTCCGTGTCTGAATGGACACACAGAGCTGCAGCTCCGCTCGGGTGCCCCATAGCAAGCTACCTGCTGAGGGGGGCACTCAATAGGAGGGAGGGGCCAGGAGCAGGAACAAGGGACCCAAGAAGAGGAGGAAGATTCGGGCTGCTCTGTGCAAAACCAACTGCACGTTTCTTTTAATTTTTTTTAAATGAGACTTTACAATCACTTCAAGTCTTTTTGGATAGAGTAAGTACATGTGTGCAGGCTTGGCTGCCCAGTTTGTGTTTTTTATGAGTTGGGCAGAGATCCAGGGAGAGCTTGATGACTCACAGGCAGCATCACGGAGACCTCCCCCCTACTTCTCGAACTTACTAGAAACTCCAGAAGAATGGAAGGGGAGGTAAGTTGGAGCTGCCTGGAGTGTTCTAAGGGCCCTGACCAATCCCCAACAGATGGGTTGGCAGGGGCAGGCCCCCTCAAATACTCAGGGTCAGCCAAGCTTAGGCGGTGGAGTTTGGGTGGACGCTGGAGGTGGAGTGTTAGGCTGTTGGAGACCTTTGAGAGTAACCCCCTATTGGAGGGGGGGGGGTGGGAATAGGTCTGGTCGTGGGTGCAGAAGGGACCCTTCTCATGACACATGGAGGGATCCTTACCAGGAGTCATGGGAGCAAGGAGAGGACAGCAAGTAGACCCTGCCTGGTAAATCTCCAGGGAGGAAGACAGCCAGAGAGGACGGGGTGAGAGCAGTGTGGTATGGATGCAGAGTCAGTCAGAAGGACTGTGGTAGGACGGGCAGTAGAAAAGGGCAGCTGAGCCAGGTGGGCTGGCAGTGCCTAAAGAGGTCATACTGGGTGCAGTAGCCAGTGATAGGACAGCTGTGCACCAGGACTTTCTTTGCTACACCAAAGAGGTCCGTGGTTCCTGCCTTTGAGTGGAATTTGCTACTAGTCTAACTGAGCCTTGTGTTAGACTATCCAAACAGTGACAGCTGATCCTGGGTGTTGTAGTTCCACAATCAAGCAAGAATTGTGCTGGAGGGGAAGGAGTAGATCTGCAAGCAAGTTTGTGCCTGAAGCAGAGGATTGTATATACTGGATGTACATAGTTCTATATCTGTATCTATAAGCTGCAAGGACTGATTTCCGACTTCAGTATGTGTGGAAAATTTGTTTGCCTGGCTTTGTTGCAGATGTCTTCACCTTTTTCTCTTTCAGTGATCCTTTCTGTTACAAAGACTGACACTTTGTTCTTTTTCCACTGTGAACCTAAGCTTGTGATGATGGCCTCCAAGGAGGATGTATCGCAGTCAGAAAAGAAAAAGGACATTGAGAAAGAAAATGCCCTAAAGCGCCGAAATATCCAGAGTAACCGAGGTATAGATTAAATATACATTTTCCAAAAATGACCAGCAAAGTTCCAAATATGAAGAATTAATCAAATGTATTAAATCAAAAAGGGAACAAATAAAAGATATATAAGATGTTCCACCTTGCCACCAAAATAGACTACGTGGTCGCTAAAAACACAAACACACCAAATGCATACTGCAGTCAAACACCTATGATAGTAGTAAATGAAAAATATATTAGTGCATGAATCCATCGTATCATCAAAGTATCAATACATATATAATGAGAGGAGCGTCACAGAGCCCAGTCAAGGGGCAAAGCACCCGAGGAGACCGGCGCAAACTAAAAGGAAGCAACGTCCTCCTGCGCTTTACGCCCTGGACTGTACCGAGAGCTGAGCCAAAGGTGACCAGTGATGCCAAAAAGACCATAATACAGTGGAGCCAAACCATGCGGCATGGAAAATAAACATAACAATCTCTGACATATAGCTCATATGGTGGTTCACTCCATCATCTGAAAATGTAAAGAACTGCAAACTTAACAAGACATGGCCATCCACCTAAACTGACAGACCGGGCAAGGAGAGTATTAATCAGAGAAGCAGCCAAGAGGCCCATGGTAACTCTGGAGGAGTTGCAGAGTTCCTCAGCTCAGGTGGGACAATCTGTCCACAGGACATCTATTAGTCAGCACTCCACAAATCTGCCCTTTATGGAAGAGTGACAAGAAGAAAGCTATTGTTGAAAGAAAGCAATAAGAAGTCCCATTTGCAGTTTGCAAGAAGCCATGTGGGGGACACAGCAAACATGTAAAACGCTATGTGTGTCGGAAAACAAACACTGCACATATCCCTGAACACAACATCCCCACCGTGAAACATGGTGGTGACAACATCATGTTGTGGGGATGCTTTTCTTCAGCAGGGACAGGAAAGCTGGTCAGAGTTGATGGAAAGATGGATGGAGCCAAATAAAGGGCAATCTTAGAGGAAAACCTGTTAGAGTCTGCAAAAGACTTGAGACTTGGGAGGAGGTTCACCTTCCAGCAGGACAACGACCCTAAACATACAGCCAGAGCTACAATGGAATGGTTTACATCAAAGCATATTCATGTGTTAAAATGACCTAGTCAAAGTCCAGACCTAAATCCAATTGAGAATCTGTGGCAAGACTTGAAAATTGCTGTTCACAGATGTTCTCCATCCAATCTGACAGAGCTTGAGCTATTTTGCAAAGAAGAATGGGAAAAATGTCACTCTCTAGATGTGCAAAGCTGGTAGAGACATCCCCAAAAAGACTTGCAGCTGCAATTGCAGTGAAAGGGGGTTCTACAAAGTATTGACTCCGGGGGGCTGAATAAAAATGCACCCCACTCTTTTTAGATATTTATTTGTAAAAGATTTTGAAAAACATTTATCTTTTCTATATGTTCTCCCTCTTCACAATTGTGTGCCATTTTGTGTTGGTCTATCACATAAAATCCCAATAAAATACATTTACATTGCAACATTGTAACATGACAAAATGTGGAAAATTTCAAGGGGTGTGAATACTTTTTCAAGGCACTGTATCAAGGAACCACTACTAGCAGATGATGTACAGTATAATGTACAGTATCCCCTGAAGAAGCCCAATGGGTGAAACATGTTTGGGAATTGTGATTCTAATACCGCTGTGCAATTAAGGACAACAAGAAATATGTCAAGACTAGGGTTGAGCGGACACCTAGATGTCCGTGTTCGACGGGTTCGGCCGAACTTTAAAAAAAAATCCGGGTCCGTGTCCCGGACTTTTACCGAACTTTTCCCGGACACCGAACCCCATTGAAGTCAATGGGGACCAGAACTTTAAGGCACTAAAATGGCTCTAAAACACCAAAGGAAAGGGCTAGAGTGCTGCAAATGGCAGCAAAACGTAATTAAGAGCATGGCAAGTGCTCTGCAAACAAATGTGGATAGGGAAATAACTTAAAACAACAAAAAAAAAACAGAAAAATAAAACAATGTTCTTCTTCATCTCTGAAGGACGAGGCCCATATGGAGTAGGAGGGAGGTTGAGGTGGTGGTGGATGTGGCGGTGACATAGGCATGCGCACAGGGTGTGCCGGGTGTGCCTGGGCACACCCTAATCACCTAGGGCACATAGCATTGCCAGTGAGGAGATGGGAAAGATCTCCCTCGGACCTGCTCTGCTCTATTTCTCTTTGCCTACAGGTACATGGCCCCGATACATTACTCTCCCTGCTGGCAAACACATGCATGTGTATTTCAACTTTGGGGTGCACACCTTAATGCAATAGGCTGCGCACACCTATGGGTGGTGTAGGTGGAAGCGGCGGTGGAGGAGGACCAGGGCCGGATTAAGAGCATCATGGGCTTGGTGCTGAGGATTTTGAAGGGCCTTAAGGGCCGTGCCTTGCCATGCACCCAGAGGAGGAAGGGTGCAGCCATGCATGCCTAATTCAACATGGAATGCTGTCTCTGAAGCCCATAAACACATCCATGCATCGGCAACTGTCCCTCCTTGTCCGGCCTTCGCGCTGTGTGGGGAGGTTCTGAGGGTGCTGCCTGGGGAAGCGAGCATAGAAGCCAGACTTCTGTGTTTATAAGTGACAGAAGAGCGGTAACAGTGAATATGGCCAACCCGGGGCCTATATAAAAGGTAGGGGCCTGGAGCTGCAGCTCCAATAGCCCCTACGTTAATCTGGCCCTGAGGAGGAGGACGAGGTAGCCAACACTGCTTCTTTTCACAAATTTTAAATGAGGGTACACCCCAAAAGAGTGAGAAAGAGCAAAAATGGAACAATGGGTGGGTAAGGTCGGTATCCATTGCTATTCTGCACAAGGTACGGAAAAGTCCCGTGGGATCCATGCCTGGTTCATTTTAATGAACGTGAGCTTGTCCACATTGTCTCTGGACAGGCGGCTGCGCTTGTCTGTTATAACGCCCCCAGCCGTGCTAAATACCCGTTCAGATAATACACTGGCTGCAGGGCACGCCAGCACCTCCAAGGCGTAAAGGGCAAGCTCAGGCCATGTGCCCAATTTGGAGACCCAGAAGTTGAAGGGGGCAGACCCCTCATTCACTACATGTAGGCGTGTGCACACATACTGCTCCACCATGTTGGTAAAATGCTGCCTCCTGCTAAGACGTTCCATCTGAGCTGCTGGTGCTGCTGTTTGTTGTGGCGTGCTGACAAAGCTTTTCCACATTTCGGCCATGCTAACCCTGCCTTCTGAGGTGCTGGCGGTGCCCTGGTTGCGTTGGCGACCTCCTCCTCCTCCTCCTCTGCCTTGTGCTTCCACTGTGGCCCCGCTGTCAAATGGGAATGCCAGCAGCATGGCGTCTACCAGCGTGCGCTTGTACTCGCGCATCTTGCGATCGCGCTCCAGTGAGTGAATTAAGGACGGTACGTTGTCCTTGTAACGGGGATCCAGCAGCGTGGCCACCCAGTAATCAGCACAAGTTAGAATGTGGGAAACTCGGCGGTCGTTGTGGAGACACTGCAGCATGTAATCGCTCATGTGTGCCAGGCTGCCCAGAGGCAACGAAAGGCTGTCCTCTGTGGGAGGTGTATCGTCCGTGTCCTCTGTATCCCCCCAGCCACGCACCAGTGATGGCCATGAGCTGGCCTGGGTGCCACCCTGCTGTGAACATGGTTCCATCTCCTCCTCCAGCTCCTCCTCCTCCTCATCCTCCTCATCCTCCAGAACTGTGCCCCTGCTGGACAATTGTGTCCCTGGCGTTTGTGTGTGCAGGAACCCACCCTCGGAGCCCCTTGCGAATGACTGCCCTGAAAGCCTTGGAAATGTTACCTCTTCATCCTCCTCCTCCTCCTCATCCTGTGCCACATCCTCTTCTATCATCGCCCGAATTGTTTTTTCAAGGAGGCATAGAAGTGGGATAATTAAGCTGAGAACGGCGTCATTGCCACTGGCCATGTTGGTGGAGTACTCAAAACAGCGCAACAAGGCACACAGGTCTCACATGGAGGCCCAGTTATTGGTGGTGAAGTGGTGCTGTTCCGCAGAGCGACTCACGCGTGCGTGCTGCAGCTGAAACTCCACTATGGCCTGCTGCTGCTCGCACAGTCTTTCCAGCATGTGCAAGGTGGAGTTCCACCTTGTGGGCACGTCACATATGAGGCGGTGAGCGGGAAGGCCGAAGTTACGCTGCAGCGCTGCCAGGCGAGCAGCAGCAGGGTGAGAACGCCGAAAGTGCGCACAAACGGCCCGCACTTTCTGCAGCAGCTCTGATATATCGGGGTAGTTTTTAAGGAACCTCTGCACCACCAAATTCAGCACATGCGCCAGGCAAGGGATGTGCGTCAAACCGGCTAGGCCCAGAGCTGCTATGAGATTTCTCCCATTATCGCACACCACCAGGCCGGGCTTGAGGCTCGCTGGCAGCAACCACTCATTTGTCTGCTGTTCCATGCTCCTCCACAACTCCTGCGCGGTGTGTGGGTTGTCCCCCAAACAGGCAAGTTGTAAAACTGCCTGCTGTCGTTTACCCCTGGCCGTGCTGAAGTTGGTGGTGAAGGTGTTACGCTGTCCGGATGAGGAGGCGGTAGAGGATGAGGAAGCGGAGTAGGAGGAGTTAGGAACAGGAGGCAAACTGAAGCGCCCTGCAATCCTCGGTGGTGGAAGGACATGCGCCAAATTGCTATCCGCCTCAGGCCCATCCGCCACTGCATTTACCCAGTGTGCCGTTAGGGAGATATAACGCCCCTGACCGTGCTTACTGGTCCACGTATCGGTAGTTAGGTGGACCTTGGCACAGATGGCGTTGCGCAGTGCACACCTGATTTTTTCCCCCACTTGGTTGTGCAGGGAAGGGATGGCTTGCCTGGAAAAGTAGTGGCGGCTGGGCACGACGTACTGTGGGACAGCCACCGACATAAGGTTTTTAAAACTGTGCGTCTCCACCAGACGGAATGACAGCATTTCAAAGGCCAATAATTTTGAAATGCTGGCATTCAGGGCCAGGGATCGCAGGTGGGTAGGGGGGTACTTCCTCTTCCTCTCAAGTGTTTGGGAGATGGAAAGCTGAACGCTTCCACGGGACATTGTGGAGATGGTTGTTGGTGACCCAGGTGGTGGTGTTGCTGACAGATCGTCTGTTTGCGGGGTGGCAGGTGCCGGTATCACTACAGATGTGGCTGGAGCGGCTGAGACTGCAGCAGAAGAGGAAGCAGGATGAGCCAGAGACGTTTCTTGGTTTTGAAGGTGTGTACTCCACTGCAGCTCGTGCTTTGCACTTAGATGCCTGATCATGCAGGTTGTGCTCAGGTTGAGAAGGTTTATGCCTCGCTTCAAGCTCTGATTGCACAGGGTGCAAACTACTCGTGTCCTGTCATCAGCACATTTTCTAAAGAACTTCCACGCTAGAGAACTCCTTTGAGCTGACTTTGGTGCGCTCGTTCCCTTGCTGCGTTGGGCAGTAGCGGGCGTAGTGTCTAGGGCACGGCCGCTCCGCTTCTGCACCCTGCTCCCTCTTCTGCTGTGCTGGTGGCTCTGTGCGACCACCGCCTCTTCCTCCAAACTACTCAGGTCACCTGCATGACGTTCATTCCATGTGGGGTCGAGGACCTCATCGTCCTCCACATCATCTTCCACCCAGTCTTCACCCCTGCCCTCCTTGTCGGTCTCCACAATGCTGAACGCCGCAGCAGTTGGCACCTGCGTTTCGTCATCATCGGAGACGTGCTGCGATGATCCTTGCATGTACTCATCTTGAGAAATAAGTGGTTGGGCATCGCTGCACTCAATCTCTTCCACTTCTGGGGCAGGGCTAGGTGGATGGCCCTGGGAAACCCTGCTGACAGAGTCATCAAAAAGAAGAGGAGACTGCTGTATGGCTTGGGGCTCAGACTGCTTGCCTGATTTGCAAGGGGGTGAGGTGAAAGACGGTTGGACATCGGCTGCAGGTGCCAACTGTGACCTTTCTGCAGTAGACTGGGTGGGAGACAATGTGAAGGAACTGGAGGCACTGTCAGCAGCAAACCAATCTACTATCGCCTCCACTTGTTCTGGCCTCATCACTTCTAGGGGCTTATGATGCCCTACCAAATACTGATGCAGGTTCTGTCGCCTACTCACACTTGAGGAAGGTGTTTCACTTGTGCGTGTAGCTGGCACAGATCGACCACGTCCTCTCCTTGCAACAGGAGCTCTACCAGCAGCACCACGACCCAGGCCACGGCCCTTATTTGACGGTCTCCTCATATTTCTGTAATTTAAGATCTTGCCCTAGAAAGGTTTTTATTGAATAGCGGAATAGGAAATATGATCCAAAAAAGTGTATGTATCTTGCACGTACAAAACCACACTAGGCCCCAATTACTATTGTTTCTACCCCTAAAAGGATGGATGAGGAGTAGGAGGAGTATGGAACAGACAGCACCCTCAAATCTTCAGAAGTATGAGATGAACCTCAAAAACTTGGAAAGGTGGATCTCACACGTACCGACACAGACTATCCCGCAATTCAATTGATCCTCAAAGGTTTTTATTGAATAGCGGAATAGGAAATATGATCAAAAAAAGTGTATGTATCTCGCACGTACACCACCACACTAGGCCCCAATTACTATTGTTTGTACCCCTAAAAGGATGGTTGAGCAGTAGGAGGAGGAGTATGGAACAGGCAGCACCCTAAAATCTTCAGAAGTATGAGATGAACCCCAAAAACTTGGAAAGGTGGATCTCACACGTACCGACACAGACTATCACGCAATTTAATTGATCCCCAAAGGTTTTAATTGAATAGCGGAATAGAAAATATGATCAAAAAGAAAGTGTATGTATCTCACACGTACACCACCACACTAGGCCCCAATTACTATTGTTTGTACCCCTAAAAGGATGGTTGAGCAGTAGGAGGAGGAGTATGGAACAGGCAGCACCCTCAAATCTTCAGAAGTATGAGATGAACCCCAAAAACTTGGAAAGGTGGATCTCACACGTACCGACACAGACTATCACGCAATTTAATTGATCCCCAAAGGATTTAATTGAATAGCGGAATAGAAAATATGATCAAAAAGAAAGTGTATGTATCTCACACGTACACCACCACACTAGGCCCCAATTACTATTGTTTGTACCCCTAAAAGGATGGTTGAGCAGTAGGAGGAGGAGTATGGAACAGGCAGCACCCTCAAATCTTCAGAAGTATGAGATTGTGTTCACTGTACCCCACAAAGATTGTGTTCACTGCACCCCACAAAGATTGTGTTCACTGCACCTCAAAAAGGATTTTGTTCACTGCACCCCACAAAGATTGTGTTCACTGCACCCTAAAAGGATTTTGTTCACTGCACCCCAAAAAGATTGTGTTCACTGTACCCCCCAAAGATTGTGTTCACTGCACCCCACAAAGATTCTGTTCCCTGTACCCCACAAAGATTGTGTTCACTGCACCCCACAAAGGATTTTGTTCACTGCACCCCAAAAAGATTGTGTTCACTGCACTCCAAAAAGGATGTTGTTCACTGCACCCCAAAAAGGATTTTGTTCACTGCACCCCAAAAAGATTGTGTTCACTGCACCCCACAAAGATTGTGTTCACTGCACCCCACAAAGGATTTTGTTCACTGCACCCCAAAAAGATTGTGTTCACTGTACCCCCCAAAGATTGTGTTCACTGCACCCCACAAAGGATTTTGTTCACTGCACCCCAAAAAGATTGTGTTCACTGTACCCCCCAAAGATTGTGTTCACTGCACCCCACAAAGATTCTGTTCACTGTACCCCACAAAGATTGTGTTCACTGCACCCCACAAAGGATTTTGTTCACTGCACCCGAAAAAGATTGTGTTCACTGCACCCCAAAAAGGATGTTTTTCACTGCACCCCAAAAAGGATTTTGTTCACTGCACCCCAAAAAGATTGTGTTCACTGCACCCCACAAAGGATTTTGTTCACTGCACCCCAAAAAGATTGTGTTCACTGTACCCCCCAAAGATTGTGTTCACTGCACCCCACAAAGGATTTTGTTCACTGCACCCCAAAAAGATTGTGTTCACTGTACCCCCCAAAGATTGTGTTCACTGCACCCCACAATGATTCTGTTCACTGTACCCCACAAAGATTGTGTTCACTGCACCCCACAAAGGATTTTGTTCACTGCACCCCAAAAAGATTGTGTTCACTGCACCCCAAAAAGGATTTTGTTCACTGCACCCCAAAAAGGATGTTGTTCACTGCACCCCAAAAAGGATTTTGTTCACTGCACCCCAAAAAGATTGTGTTCACTGCACCCCACAAAGGATTTTGTTCACTGCACCCCAAAAAGATTGTGTTCACTGCACCCCAAAAAGGATGTTGTTCACTGCACCCCAAAAAGGATTTTGTTCACTGCACCCCAAAAAGATTGTGTTCACTGCACCCCAAAAAGATTGTGTTCACTGCACCCCAAAAAGGATTTTGTTCACTGCACCCCAAAAAGATTGTGTTCACTGCACCCCACAAAGATTGTGTTCACTGCACCCCAAAAAAGGATGTTGTTCACTGCATCCCAAAAAGATTGTGTTCACTGCACCCCACAAAGATTTTGTTCACTGCACCCCAAAAAGATTGTGTTCACTGCACCCCAAAAAGGATGTTGTTCACTGCACCCCAAAAAGGATTTTGTTCACTGCACCCCAAAAAGATTTTGTTCACTGCACCCCAAAAAGGACGTTGTTCACTGCACCCCAAAAAGATTGTGTTCACTGCAGCCCAAAAAGATTGTGTTCACTGCAGCTCACACACAGAAAAATGGATGTGGATCACTGACACCTGCCTATCTCCTATCCCACACCACACAGCAATATCGATTGTAGTTTGTAGAACACAGTTTCCCTAAAATTCAGCAGCAGCCTCTCCCTAATAGGATTGAGAAGGGATTATAGATCGGGACTAAGTGCAGACCCCACACAGCAATATCGATTGTAGTTTGTAGAACACTCTGACCCTAAAGCCCCGTACACACGTACCGATGGTCGGCTTACAAATGTTCCTCTTTTCTCCCCGGGATGTCGGTGTCTGCTGAAAAGTGCAAAGACAGCACAAGGACAGCACAAGAATTTTGTCCGCCGACTGCAGAAGTGATGTCATGTAATGGTTAACTTTCCCTGTGTTTTCTATTTTCTGAGCATGCCCAGTCTTGCAAATCTGCGGTCTGTCGGCCGAATTGTGTACTGACAGGCGAACAATCGTCCGTTCTGGTGTCGGCATACAAATATTTTCATGTTTGCACGAAAGACTTTTGTCCGCGGATTGTGCGCAGACATCTGTCGGAGGCACCATACTAACACGCGTACAATCGGCAGATCTTTCGTCCACCGACGTTTGTATGCCGACGATCGGTACGTGTGTACGGGCCTTAAAATTCAGCAGCAGCCTCTCCCTAACAGGATTGAGAAGAGATCGTAGATCAGGATTGAGTGCACCCCACCCCCCACACAGCAATATCGATTGTAGTTTGTAGAAGACACTGACCCTATAATTCAGCAGACTCTATCCCTAAAATGCCTACAACTCGCCCTGCCTAAACACTCCGACCTGTCCCTCAATTCTATCCGGACACAAATGGTTTTTTCCTGCCTGTCTTTCCCTAATCAGCAGCCAGCACGTTGATGTGTGCTCTGTCCCTGATCTAAGCAGCAGAATGAAGACGCTGCGGCTGCCTGGAACTTATAAAGACTTGGTCACATGCTTCAGACGGCCAATCACAGCTACTGAGACATTTGCAGGCATGGCTGGGATGGCTTAAGGCACACCAGTTAAACGATTGTTGATTGGCTGTTGAAAGCCCGCCATGAAAAGAGCGCCAAAGCATGCAAAACCCGGAAATAAAACGACCGAACACAGATTTTTACCCGAACATACAGTAAAGTGTCCGTGTCCGTGTTCGGGTACAAAAAATCCAATTATTCGGTACGAACACGAATAATACAGTCCGTGTTCGCTCAACACTAGTCAAGACTGTACATGGTTTTATATGGATTTGCTTTTTATATTTTTCTTTAATAAATAATGAACGTTTAAAGAAGTTTATGTTAGTTTGTATGAAGCACCAGAAAAGTCCCATAATTCCTTTCCTTGGCTCTATTTGATTAGTACAGGATGTGGTGCTGTATTTTTATGACAAGACACCCACACTAATTTATGTCTACTTACAGTATTTAACAGTAGTTTACACTTTACATTTTAAGAATCAAGATCTTGGGGTGGAATTCCTTTCCTGAATATTCTTAGACATTCATGCTATACAATATTAAGAAAGTACAAGGAGTATTGTTATTGCTGTTCTTGCATTCTAAATTTTCTAGATTTTTGTATTGCTCAGCAGGTCCAAATACTGTTCTTTGTCGTTACAGAAGCTCATTTTGTATTGTCTTTTATTGCCATATTATCAGCACTTTTAAAAGGACATTTAACGTGATTCATCTGGAGAGGCTGTTTAACAGTTATGTAATCAAGGTAATATATATACTGTATATATATATATATATATATATATATATATATATATATATATATATATATATATAGTATATACACTATCTCACAAAAATGAGTACACCCCTTACATTTTTGTAAATATTTTATTATATCTTTTTATGTGACAACACTGAAGAAATGACACTTTGCTACAATGTAAAGTAGTGAGTGTACAGCTTGTATAACAGTGTAAATTTGCCGTCCCCTCAAAATAAATCAACACACAGCCAATAATGTCTAAACCGCTGGCAACAAAAATGAGTGCACCTCTAAGTGAAAATGTCCAAATTGGACCCAATTAGCCATTTTCCCTCCCCGGTGTCATTTGACTCATTAGTGTTACAAGGTCTCAGATGTGAATGGGGAGCAGGTGTGTAAAATTTGGTTTTATTGCCCTCACTCTCTCATACTGGTCACTGGAAGTTCAATATGGCACCTCATGGCAAAGAACTCTCTGAGGATCTGAAAAAAAGAATTGTTGCTCTACATAAAGATGGCCTAGGCTATAAGAAGACTGCCAAGACCCTGAAACTGAGCTGCAGCATGGTGGCCAAGACCATACAGCGGTTTAACAGGACAGCTTCCGCTCAAAACAGGCCTCGCCATGGTCGACCAAAGAAGTTGTGTGCACATGCACAGCGTCATATCCAGAGGTTGTCTTTGGGAAATAGACGTACAAGTGCTGCCAGCATTGCTGCAGAGGTTGAAGGGGTGGGGGGACAGCCTGTCAGTGCTCAGACCATACGCCGCACACTGCATCAAATTGGTCTGCATGGCTGTCCTCCCAGAAGGAAGACTCTTCTAAAGATGATGCACAAGAAAGCCCGCAAACAGTTTACTGAAGACAAGCAGACTAAGGACATGGATTACTGGAACCATGTCCTTTGGTCTGATGAGACAAAGATAAAGGTATTTGGTTCAGATGGTGTGAAGTGTGTCTTGCCTACAGTCAAGCATGGTGGTGGGAGTGTCAAACAAAAAAAGAGTGACAATTCTGGAAAAAAAAAATATATTTTTTACTTTCTGTTATAAAATATTTTCATTAAAAAAATGTAAAAATCAAATTTTTTCATCATTTAGGCCAATTTGTACTCTGCTGCATATTTTTGGTAAAAAACAATCCCAGTAAGTGTATATTGATTGGTTTGCGCAAAAGTTATGCATCTACAAACTAGGGGAAAGATTCATGTTTTTTTTTTTTTTTTTACTAGTAATGGTGGTGATCAGCGATTTTTAGTGGGACTGCAACATTGCGGCGGACAGATCGGACACCTAACTGACATTTTGGACACTTTTGAGGAGACCAGTGGCATTTCTACAGTAATCAGTGCTAAAAATATGCACTGTTACTGTAATAATGACACTGGCAGGGAATGGGTTAACACTGGGGGTGATCAAAGGGTTAGATGTGTCCCTAGGGGGTGTTTTATAACTGTGTAGGGGATGGGCTCACTGGATGAACACAGAGACCTGTGTTACTACATAAGAGGAACACAGGATCCCTGTGTTCATTACTGACAGAACAGAGGTCTCCCATGTTTACATCAGCAGACCGCCGTTCTTTTTCCATGGGGAGCGATCGCGGGTGGCCGGCGAACATTGAGTGCGCCAGACCCACTAATTGGTTCCCCCTGTGGCCAATCAGCATGTGCACCCGCTTCTGGAGGTTGGCACACACCCCCACTAGCAGTCTCACAGGTACGTCATAGCGCTTTTAAACGTGGGCAGCCATGAACTTTAAACGGGACCTAACATACATCCCTAACAACTATACTAATACTCGTATCTTGTATGCTGTAACAAACACTGTAAATCCTTCTCCTCATTATATGCTTTGATAATGTTTCATTTTCATTGTCCTTTTTTTCGATGTTGATCCGGCATTGGAAAACATGTAAACTCTGTATATATTTATGTAGCGCAACCCCCGTAGGGGCCGCTGGTGAGCGTGGTCGTCTCCCACCCTGCACAGCCAAGCACATGAATTTGCAGTCACTCAGAGACAAGAAGCAGTCCTTTCAACTTTGTTTGTTTTTTTTATTTGGAGGAATTGAACTTGGATGGGGAAGGGTGCATATGGGATGCCCACTTGATAGAAGTAAATTGGTAGGGATTTAACTATATACATTCCAATATATACAATCTCTTCTTCTCAAACTCCAGCACATACAGTACACTTGCTTGCAGACTATCACTCCAAGGACCACCTAGCACTGATGTGAGGATCTGACACTGGCTCTGTCAGGTCCAAAGCAAATGTGATTTGCAGGCAGCGACTGCGGGCCCCTATTATGTGGAAAAAAAATGTAAGTCTTTTTAGTACTAGCTGTCCTACATGTGGCTACTGCTCCCAGTGTCACCTCTTCGGGCTCTGCCAGCCCTCATGGCTGCAGCTGCCCCTTTCCACTACCCATGCCACCACAGTCCTCCTGACTGGCTCTGCACCCATCCCAGACTGCTCCATCCCAGTCCTCTCAGGCGTGCCTCCCAGTCCTCCCAACTGTTTGTCACTCACCATCCCTTTTAGCTGTTCCTTGTTCCTCCTGGAGACTTGCCTGGCAGTGTTCTCCCACTTTTCTCTCCTTGCTCCCGTGCCTCCTGGCCAGGAAACCACCAGAGCCCAGGCCCAAAGTCACCCCCCCCCCCCCCCAGACTGAGGAGCTCCCTCAAAGGCCACCAACAACCTAACACTCCATCTCCAGCTTCCACCAGGACAACTCCTCCACAGCTAGGCTGAACCAGAGTATTTAACGGGGGGCCTGCCCCCTACTAACCCAAGTTGGGGATTGGTCAGTGCCTTTATAATACTCCCCACAGCTCCCCCTTGCTTCCCCTCCCATTTTTCCAGAAGGTTCAAGCACATTCTAGAAAAAGGGAAGCGATCTCAATGATGCTGCCTGCGAGTCATCTCTCCCTGGATTTTTGCCCAACCAGGGAAACAAACACAGACAGCCAAGCCTGAGTACATTTACCTACACTACAACAAAACCTATCTACACTTCTAGCACTAGAGGGTGCTACACTTAAATTCAATAAAGTTTTTCGTGGAACTAAATACCAGCCATAGGTTCTAAACTACCTGTCCTATATAAAAAAATAAACAAAAATTGGCTGTTCCATTTTAATAGAGGAATAGAGTTCTGGAAGCTCAAAGATGTCAATTGTCCTGGATATGCTGGGACAGTCCCACATCCCTGTGCTGCCCCCCTTATATGTATTTTTTGTGTTGTATTGAATTGCATTAGGTCAGGGCTCGACAAACCCCAGGTGCCAGGTCGCATTTGCGACTAAAATTAGCGACCTGGCGCCTGGGGTGCCCTGCAGGAGGTGTCCTATCCCTTTTGCGCCCCCACCTCCTCCCCGAGTGCACGGACTTCCGTGCCGTCCGAAAATTGAGGCCCCGGCTTTTCGGCCTTCTCATGTGAGTGAGAGAGGCTTCCAATGGGAAACTGGCGCCCTCTTGTGGTGGCCAGGAGTAATGACTGTTTCCACTGCCTGTTCCCAGTGCATTCCCATCTCCTTCCCAAGAGATGAGAGGGAAGTTTTTGCAGGCTTCATCTCCCTGTCCAGTTACCTTTGCTTAAAGGTAAATGGACAGGGAGTGTGGTTGTTATTATTATTAATTTATTTTTTAAATTAAAAAAAAAAAATAATAATAATTTTTTTCTTTTTTTTTAATTATAAAAAAAAAATAAAAAATGTAATTTTCTTTTTTTTTTTCAGTTATTATTAAAAAAAAAATAAATACATAAAATAAATAAATAAATAAATAAATATATAATCTTTTTTTTTCCCCCTCATCGCCATGCCACAGCCACAGCCAAAGGCCCCTTTCACACGGGCTGTCTGATCAGGTCCGCCTGTCAGTTTTTCAAGCAGACCTGATTGGACCCTTCAGTCTCCTCTATGGAGCAGTAATCTGCCGCCATCTGATCCTGTCCGCCAAAAACAGACGGATGGTTGTTCTATTTTCTATCCATCCCGACCGTGGATCGGATCAGATGGCAGCGGATGGAAAGAGACAGACAGTCTGTTTCCATCCAATTGCGCTATAGAGGAGAGTGGGGTTCTAGTCGTATTTATGTGTAAATTTAGTATCCGTTTTATTAAATAAAGCTTGGTTGTTAGTTTAAAAAAAAAAAACTGGCTCCTAACTTTTTTAGCTGGCTCCTAGATTTCAGGCAAATTTGTCAAGCCCTGCATTAGGTTACTATTGTTCTATATTATGCTGACATCTAGTGTTGGTTCAGCCTCTACAACTTGTTAACTTTGGTATCTCCCTCTGTCCTCCCCTTCTTTTTTAGTGCTATCTAGTTCAGTCCTATCTAGACGCACCCTGATTCTTCTATGATCCCTCAGTCAGTGTTAGTACATCACAGAGACAGGCTTATTGTTTTCTTATACTTGAAAAGACTGTATAATCCTCCTCTGTACTGCAATTATCTGAAGTGAAATTAGGTTGGATTCAACGTTTGTGTCCTATTGAAGAGTTAAGCTGTCTGCGGGTGGTGCCAAGTCAGCAGATGACTATGCGGTCTGGACTGACTGGATCTAAGGAGGTATGTCAGTGCATAAAAGTGGCATTTAAAACAGAACAGTCCAGATGATGCTTGTTTCCCAGGTTTTTCCACAATATCACAGCATCACCCTTATTTGAGTTACTGAGCATGCAGAGTAACTCAAAAAGGGGTATTACCTGAGGAAATTGTAGCCGTGAGTAGGCAGTTCCCATATAATTAGGAGAAGATCTGCCCAGAAAGTGGGTGTGATAAGCTTGAAAGATACAAAGAGGAAAAACAGGCGCCTCTGAGTAAAGACTGTAGTATTTAATTGGCAAGATACATTAAAAACTTACATCAAGGTAAGTAGTAATAGGTAAGGTGGGTCCTTCCGGCATCCATTTACGGCATGGGGTCACTGCTGGGGGTCTGTGTTCATCTCAGTCCTTCCTGTTCCTGTCCAGCAGGAAGTGGAGTGGTGTCACCGGCGTGGAACTGAGGCTGGGACCGCAGGGTGGAATGCAGGGTGAGCCACACTAGCCGTCCAGAGGATCTTCCGGCGTGATGACGACGCATTTCCGAGCATGCGCACTGCGATGGACTACCAGCGCGCGCTCCTTTTTCAAGACAGGTGATAGGAAGGAAAAAGGGACCAATATATATGCTCAAGACTGGTGACATCTAGTGGAGGAAACAGCGAAGTGCCTATCGCAATTAAGTGGCACTATACCATATAATGGACATATGTGCACTCTTCAGGCAATAAAAAATAAATAAATCAAACGAGATGCAAAGAGTATGTTTTTCTCTTTGTATCTTTCATGTTTGGAGATTGCTTCCGCTCCCCACTAGGCTGGCCCTGAGCGTATGGACTGGTCCTTGTCTCATTACAAAAGACTTTTATGATAGCCTATATGGCTACCCCATTTAGTTTAATGCTACTAACTTGCGCCACTTTGTATTTTCTTTTATTCCTTGTGATAAGCTTGGGACCACCCAGAAGGTGGCCATATCAAGTGTGGGCCAATAGTGTTGTTAACAGCTTCCCAGTGAATTTTACAAAAATGTTGGTAAGTATAGAAGTTGTGCACAAAAAAAAGTCAAACAGAGGGCAAAGGACTAGTCCCCAGTATTGCCTGTGGTCTCCCTCCAGTTGATCTTGGACACTTCTGACTTACCATGCCTTTCTGCTGCCCATTTATTTTGTGTAAGGGTGGCCATCTTGGTAGAGGCAGGGTTTTGCTTTCCCCTGTCAGTACCTCCAGCAACAGTGAGCAGCAAAGTCATGACATCACCAATTCTCACTCCAAATGTCCTAAGACTAGCAGTCAGAGGCAGCAGTGCCTTAGATCTCACATGGCAGATATACAGCTATGAGGCTACCGAACAGGAATACCCAGGCACACAACCATACAAGGAACTGCACTGCGATGTTCCAAGAGGAATTACAGACAAATTCTTTCAGAGTATTGCTTAGGTACAATTATAATTTCTAGATGATCCTTATAATACATCAAATCTTTACTTTTGAGTTCAGCACCACTTTAACCACTTTAAGACTGCTCACATTGCTGCTACTGCAGCAAGGTGGTAGTCCTGGGTCTGGCCACGTAGACCTACGTCGCTGGATTCCCTGCCGTTATCTCGGCGGCACACACTGTGTTTAGACACAGCGGGAGTTGGGCCAGGGGAGGAGAGAGACTCTTCCCCGATCGTCGGGGAAAGTGTGAGAAAATCCGCCCGCTTGTGTAAACAAAGCAGGCGGATCTTCTCTGTGACAGGCAGGGAGAGATCACAGGATTCAGCACAGCTGAACCTGTGATCTCTGTCTGTGTCACAGAACCCCCTCCCCCCACACACGTCAGTAAGCATGAGGCACACATTTAAACCCTTGATCACCAACAGTGTTAACCCCTTCCCTGCCAGTGTCATTATTACAGTAACCGTGCATATTTTTAGCACTGATTACTGTAGTAATGTCACTGGTCCCCCGAAAAGTGTCAAAAATGTCAGTTAGGGGTCCGATCTGTCCGCCGCAATGTCGGAGTCCCACAAAAAATCACAGATCGCCGCCATTACTAGTAAAAAAAAAAAAAAAATTAAAAATGACAAATCTTTCCCGTAGTTAGTAACTTTTGCGCAAACCAATCAAAATACGTGTATTGCGATTTTTTTTTTTAACAAAAATATGTAGCAGAAAACAAATTGGCCTTAAATGTTAAAACATTTTGATTTGTAAATTTTTTTGGGGAATGTTATGTATCAGAATGTAAAAAATATTGTTTTTTTTTTTTTTTTTTTAAATTGTCGCTCTTTTTTCAAAAATAAAAAATTGCACAGGTGATCAAATACCACCAAAATAAAGCTCTATTTGTGGGGAAAAAAAGGACATAAATTTAATTTGGGTACAGCGTCGCACGACCGCGCAATTGTCCGTTGAATTAACGCAGTGCCGAATCGCAAAATATAGCCTGGTCAGGAAGGGGGTAAAATATTTCGGTCTTAAAGCGGTTATAAATACGCTCATTGAGAATTTTTTTGTCAAAGACATGTAGCTAAATACATTTTGGCCTAAATATATGCCAAAAATTGAATATATTGGATATTTTTTAACTGTAAAGTAGAAAATGTTGATTTTTCGCAAAATCTTTGCTTTTTTTAATAATATCGCAAAAAATAAAAAGCGCAGAGGTGATCAAATACCACCAAAAGAAAGCTCTGTTTGTGGGAAAAAAAAGGACATAAATTTTGTTTGGGTACAGCGTTGCATGACCGCGCAATCGTCAGTTAAAGTTGTACAGTGGCAAGTTGAAAAAAGTGGCCTGGACGTTAAGCAGGAAAATCCTCCGGTGTTAAAGTGGCTAACCTCTTGACAACCACGTAGCACATATGTGCAGTGGCAGGGAGGGTGGTCCTCATGTGTCAACAGGGGCTGATGTTTCAGTGCTGAAAGCGTGCTCACTGCACACTCCTAGCACAGTGACCGAACTGCTGCAGAGAGCTGCTAGTTTCTGTGTATGATTGCAAGCTGGTGGGATGGGGTAATGTGATAGGTATGACAGCCAATCACAGCGATCACGTAATCGGGAAGTCTGTTTCACCTCCCAGCATTAGGACCCAGTTAAACGCCACTTGTTTATACTAGCATTGCTCTTGCCTACAATAGTGAATACAAATGTTGCAAAGTGCCCCCTTCCCATGAGATCTTCCTCCCCCTGCCAAGTATACTGGGCTCCGCTGTTCTTCTGTACCCCCTGCAGGCCTTGATCTGTATTCCATCAGCGGCAGTGAAGTACAGGGGAGACATTCATATGCCTCTACAGTGTGTACTTGTCTCAGTCCAAAGCACTTTCTGTCTGTTGCAATGGTCCTCTGTTATCAGCATGAGTCAAATCTGACAGGTATTACTGACACCAAGAGGTAAAAAGGTGACAGGGAAGGGAGCTCCAGCACACAGCCTGTGGTTGACAGCCTTAGCTCTGCTCCTGTGTGTTGTGTAAAGAGGGGTGTGTCCCTTCTCTTCAATTAGCTCCCACTGAGATTTACAGAGTGTAACTCCGTGCCCCCTGCTTTCTGAAAGATCAGACAAGCTGTACAAAGTGTGCACTTTGAATGGCTGTAGAGGAGACGAACACGGCTGCAGATAAACAGGTACAACCTAGCAGAAGGATTTGTTTCATCTCTGTGTATTGTCAATTCACTGGGTATATGTAAGGGTTTACAACTACCTTAAAGAAATTCTAAAGCCTTAAAGCGGAGTTCCACCCAAAAGTGGAACTTCCGCTTTAGGTAGTGCTAACCCCCTGACATGCCGCATTTGGCATGTCATTTTTGGGGGGGGGAGCGGGTACCTAGTTCTGACAGGTACCCGCTCCCACTTCTGCTCGGAGCACCGCGGCGTCCTGAGCGGAAGTTCTCCTCTCCCCCTCCCTCCCTGCAATCTTCTGGGACATGTCAGAGGTCACAGAAGATTGCCGGCCAATCAAGACGCGTAGAGCAACTTGCGCATGCGCGGTGCGTACCCGGCTGTGAAGACGCAAACTGTCACAGCCGGGTGCCCACACCAGTGATGCCGGCGCTGGAGAGCAGAGAGGGAGAAGAGCGAGGCTTCGGGCGGCCGCATCGCTGGACCGTTGGACAGGTGAGTGTGTTAGGCTGGAACTCCGCTTTAAGTGCCGGTTCACACTACCCCGGCACGACTTCGGGGGCGACCTGTGAAGTCTTCATATAATGAATGTCAATGCAAGTTGCTCCGATGTCGCCCCGAAGTAGTACAGGAACTATTTTCTAAGTCGGAGCGACTTGAGTCGCTCCTATTAGAACGGCTCCCGTAGCACTGCATGGACCGCGACTTGTCAGGCTGACCAGTCGCCTGACAAGTCGCGGTAGTGTGAATGGGGCATTTGGCTTTCACCTTAATGCATTCTATGCAGGGGGGGGGGGGGGGCATGGCTGAATACTGCTGTCTGTGTCAATGGCCGCAGCAGCGGGACTCAGTAGCAAGCACTCACGGGAGGAGGAGGGGCCTGGAGTGTCGGCAAGGGACCCCAAAAGAGGTGGATCAGGGTTGCTCTGTACAAAACCACTGCACAGAGCAGGTAAGTATAGACATATTTGTTATTTTAATTAAGAAAAAAAAATGAAGGTTTACAACCACTTTAAGGAAGGGCTCAACCATGTGTTTTTACCTTACCCCAATGCAACTGTAAAAGAGCCCTAGCAGTTTACTTATAGTTCCTTTTATTTTGTTGAGTCGCTGCAATAAATTCTCTGCAAAGTTTACAGCAGAAAAATCAGCTGTCTATACTGGCATGGTCTATCCTCAAAAAAGACGATGTTGTATATGAAAATTCCATGAAGCAGGGAGAGATATTGATTTTGACCTTACTAATTAGACCCTCGATGTTTGCTAGAACCACGTTCAAATCATTAATAGCAAAAACATATGTAAGATCAGGAACGCTCAGGATGCGGTAAAGCTCATGCTGCAGCTGACAAACCCTCCGATCGGCCTGATAGAGTTTGTGAAGATAAAACGCTTGTCTGCGAGAAATGCAGCCTTTCTTCTCTGGCATTCAAACCACATTGTGAATCCAGCTCAGCATGAGGCAGTGTTTGTGTGCCTAAAAATGTTCATTGATAATGAATGAAGACAAACAGGAATCTCAACGTGAGCCCTCCATTCCTGAGATTACTCAGAAGCGCAGGCGGCACGGCGCGCAAGGTCGTGCGGAATGGGGAAAACAAAGTTTACGGCTCAACTTCTTGACAAGTAAAACATCTTTATTAGGATCTAAAGATCAGATTCATCGTCCAATCAGACTTTAGTTTTCGGCAGTATAGAGCATTTGGAACAATGAAATCAGATTTTTGATTGGACACAATAAGGTACTGGTAACTTTGTCGAAGAAAAAACTGTACAGCCAATTAGAAAAATGCTTAGATCCCCCTGTAATCATTAATGCATCATTACATGTATTATTTAAATAAAAGCAAAGTAAGTACTTTAAGGTAACCATTGTTCCTTCTTGTGGCAGAGACCTCTAATCAACTGTTTATCATTGTTCCTTCCCGCAGGAGAGACCTCTAGGCAACTGTCTACCATTGTTCCTTCCCGCAGGAGAGAACTCTAGGCAACTGTCTACCATTGTTCCTTCCCGCAGGACAGACCTCTAGGCAACTGTCTACCATTGTTCCTTCCCGCAGGAGAGACTTCTAGGCAAATGTCTACTATTGTTCCTTCCTGTGGGAGAGACCTCTAGGCAAATGTCTACTATTGTTCCTTCCTGCGGGAGAGACCTCTAGGCAACTGTCTATCATTGTTCCTTCCCGCAGGAGAGAACTCTAGGCAACTGTCTACCATTGTTCCTTCCCGCAGGAGAGACCTCTAGGCAACTGTCTACCATTGTTCCTTCCCACAGGAGAGACCTCTAGGCAACTGTCTACTATTGTTCCTTCCTGTGGGAGAGACCTCTAGGCAACTGTCTACCATTGTTCCTTCCTGCGGGAGAGACCTCTAGGCAACTGTCTATCATTGTTCCTTCTTGCAGGAGAGACCTCTAGGCAACTGTCTATCATTGTTCCTTCTTGCAGGAGAGACCTCTAGGCAACTGTCTACCATTGTTCCTTCTTGCAGGAGAGACCTCTAGGCAACTGTCTACCATTGTTCCTTCCCACTGGAGAGACCTCTAGGCAACTATCTACCATTGTTCCTTCCCACGGGAGAGACCTCTGGGCAACTGTCTACCATTGTTCCTTCCAGCGGGAGAGACCTCTAGGCAACTGTCTATCATTGTTGCTTCTTGCAGGAGAAACCTCTAGGCAACTGTCTATCATCGTTTCTTCTTTCAGGATTGACCGCTAAGCAACTGTCTACCATTGTTCCTTCCTGAGGGACAGACTTCTAGGCAACTGTCTACTATTGTTCCTTCTTGCGGGTGAGACCTCTAGGCAACTGTCTACCATTGTTCCTTCCCACTGGAGAGACCTCTAGGCAACTATCTACCATTGTTCCTTCCCACGGGAGAGACCTCTAGGCAACTGTCTACAATTGTTCCTTCCTGCAGGAGAGACTTCTAGGCAACTGTCTACCATTGTTCCTTCCTGCGGGAGAGACCTCTAGGCAACTGTCTACTATTGTTCCTTCCCCCAGGAGAGACCTCTAGGAAACTGTCTACCATTGTTTCTTCTTAAGGAAGAGACCTCTAGGCAACTGTCTACCATTGTTCCTTCCCACGGGAGAGACCTCTAGGCAACTGTCTAACATTGTTTCTTCCTGCAGGAGAGACCTCAATGGCAACTGTCTACCATTATTCCTTCCCACTGGAAAGATCTCTAATTGTTCCTTCCCATGGGAGAGACCTCTAGGCAACTGCCTACCATTGTTCCTTCCTGCAGGAGAGACCTCTAGGCAACTTTCTACCATTGTTCTTTCCCGCAATAGAGACCTCTAGGCAACTGTCTACCATTGTTCCTTCCTGTGGAAGAGACCTTTTGGCAACTGTCCGTAGGTTGGTATAGCGTAATGCGGCAGCAACAACACACACTCAGTCCAGGTGCAATTGAAAGAACTTGTATTGAAGTAAAGTAAAACAGTTCACAACAAGTCGGGTGGAAGGTAGCCTGATCGGGAACACATAGGGATGACAGCAGCATGTAGCAGAGTGGGTTTAGGCTGAGCTGACAATGTCTATCTTGAGGGGCAAAATGAGTCCTGGCCGTGGCCGGTTTGAGCCAAAGTGGGTAGGTTTCCAAGAAAAATGATGGATCCCTATACTTTCCCTAGTCGTCTGGAAATTTTGTCTTCCACTATTACTGTCTCTAACATACGGGTAACCTGTCCCTACACTAGCCACACGCTAAATGAGCACCAAACCCAGGATTTTTCCAGGTATTTTTGCCACAGGGCAATTTTTACCCACTTCCTGCCCAGGCCAATTTTCAGCTTTCAGCACTGTCATACTTTGAATGACAGCTGCGTGGTAATGAAACACTATACCCAAACTACATTTTTATCATTTTGTGCACACAAAATTAGCTTTCTGTTGTTGGTAATTAATTATCACTGGGTTTTTAGTTTTTTGCTAAATAAAGGAAAAAATTCTGAAAATTTTGAAAAAGAAAATGCATTTTTCCTAGTTTCTGTTCTAAGATTTTGCAAATAAAAATTTGTTCTTTATAAGTTTAGGCCAAAATGTATTCTGCCACATTTATTTATAAAATAGCTCAAATCAGTGTATATTATTTTGTTTGTGTGAAAGTTATAGAGTCCAAAAACTATGGTATATACTGTATCTGAAAATCTATCAATCCTGATGTACTGATAGTTTTGTAATCCTGAAGTAATTACCTAATTTTTTAAGATCCAAAAATGTCAGGACAGTACAGTTCCCCAAATTACCCATTTTTAAGTAAACAGTCATAGGTAATTTAGCAAGAAGCATGGCGAGTTTTATTGAAGTTGTATTATTGTGTCATCTTTTCTTGGAAAATGAAAAAACAAAAACAATTTTTTTGTTTTAATATACTGTCACCAGTGCTGTACTGCATCATCATATTGCTGGTTTGGCAGTGATCAGGGACACTGACTGGTGACAGTATAAAAAAAAAGAAAAAAATACATTTTTATTATTTTTTAATTACTTTTTTTTTTTACGATTTTTTTAAACACACTATGACCAGAGCAATAAAATGTTACCACACATTACACATTATACATTGGAAGTGATCAGGATTTTTTAAACAAATTTTATTATGAATCATTTTTTTTTTTTTTTTTTTTTTTTACACAATTATGATTGCTTATAGCTGTGAATTTCATTGCTATAAGCAAGCATTTTACTTGAATGAAATCAACAAATTCAGTTTATTTTGTTGTGATTATCTGTGATTGGCCACAGTTAATCACATGGTACAGATGGGTTGTGATTTGCCCTGTCTGTACCATGTGATCACTTTGACCAAATACAACTAACAACACAATTGTAACAAAGAATGGCAAAAAAAGGAAGTGTCAGGGTGCCAGGAAACCAGACCACATGGGAATGCAGGTAAAATGAAGCAGTTTATTGGAGGAAACAACAATAATAATAATCGCACAGCAACATTGAGGAAATGAGAGCAGGAACAAGCCAGGGTCAAGTCTGGGAGTGGGTAGTAATCCAAGCTGTGGTCAGATCCAGAAGTGGGTAGTCTGCCAAAGCCAGGTCATCAGTCGATGCCGAGTTGAGAGCCAGGAGAGTTGTCAACCAAGCCAGGTCATGCACAAAGAAACACAAAGAAAACAAAGACTGCTAGCAGAGATGCACCTTGGAGCACAAACACAAGGGCAATGATTGCAACCCAGCAGGTGATAGATATAGTCAGGTGTGTGACATCATCAATGTGCGACGCCCAGGCAGCAGGAAGTAATGATGCAATCAGAGTCTACAAGAGGTAGCAGTTTGCACATGTCCAAGATGGCTGCCAACAGGAAGGCAAGGTAAGACCTTGACACTTTGACAGTAAGCCATTCATTGTTTACAACTGTCATGTGATCTTCTGTGATTGGTCACAGCGATCACATGGTACTGGCAGCGGGCCGGTTCACTGATCGGTCAATGTCTGTGTCTGGTGGACACAACTGGTGACAGATTGCGCCCGAAGCGCAGGGCTTGTTCTGGGAGAACCAGAAAGATGAAGCTCTGCTGTCAAATTGCTATAGGCCATGCAGGAACCGGCTAATAGACTGTGTCTGACCCAAGATGGCCACTAGAGTCACATGGGCTGGCAGAACCCAACTGGATTGCTTCCCAAGTGAACCAGGAAACCATAGAGGAACCTTGTTCCTCCTGAATTCCTCTCCCTCAGCACTGCCACCTGCAGTGGAGAAAATAGACTGCACCTGTCTATATGCCTACCATTGTTCCTTTGTGAGAGATCTCTGGGCCACTGTCTACCATTGCTGCTTTCTGGGGGAAAGACCACTGCCCAGAACCCAGCCAGAAAGCCACCCAGAAGTGAGACATCCAGCACTGTGTGATCTTTCAAAGTGATAATATTTTGGCTGGTCGGCTGCCAGCATTGGGGGCATCATCAGCCTCAGAGCGACGAGGATGCTGCACAGCACTGCCGGAGAAAATGTATTTTTCATTGTTTGCAAAGTCTGCAAGCACAAAAGGCCACAAAGTAATTACCTCAGCTGCGCTGAAAGAATTGAGTCAGAAATAATTAACTTCTAACAAACTTTACTTTTTATTTAACCTCAACCTCAATTAAGCCGTTGCAGCGCACTTCCTTCCAATATGGGCAGCGAGGTTATAACTCGCCCGGTAGCATCCCTGGCCTACCTCTGCAGTAAACACACAGAAATATTACAGACTCCGTCACATTAACCGCAAACGTTTCACCTGCTAATGAAAGATGTACACCAGCTAATCAGAAACGCGCCAGCTTCTCATACTGTATTTTACCAACACAAATCTATTCAATCCTTTCATGGCTGTTTTTTTTTTTTTCATTTTTTCCACGGTGTGAAAAAGTGCTCCGCACAGCGTAGATGTCCAAGTCTGGACTGGAAGAGGTAGAGACAATCATGTCTACCAAAGCAATGTTCTGCCCCATGATCACTATTATACTGAACAAAATTATAAATGGAACACTTGTTTTTGCCCCCATTTTTCATGAGCTGAAATCAAAGATCTAAGAAAACCGGGATTCATCCATGAGGAGAACACCTCTCCAAAGTGCTAGATGCCATCGAATGTGAACATTTACCCACTCAAGTCGGTTACGACGACAAACTGCAGTCAGGTGGAGATCCCGATGAGATTGACAAGCTTCCCTGAGACGGTTTCTGACAGTTTGTGCAGAAATTCTTTGGTCATGCAAACCAATTGTTGCAGCAGCTGTCTGGGTGGCCGATCTCAGACGATCTTGGAGGTGAAGATGCTGGATGTGGAGGTCCTGGGCTGGTGTGGTTACACGTGGTCTGCGGTTGTGAGGCCGATTGGATGTACTACCAAATTTTCTGAAATGCTTTTGGAGATGACTTATGGTGGAGAAATGAACATTCAATTCACGGGCAACAGCTCTGATGGACATTCCTGCAGTCAGCATGCCAACTGCACGCTCCCTCAAAACTTGTGACATCTGTGGCATTGTGCTGTGTGATAAAACTGCACATTTTAGAGTGGCCTTTTATTGTGGCCGGCCTAAGGCACACCTGTGCAATATATATAGCAAGGGTGTGGCGCTAATCTAAAATTGCAAATCCATAAATAGGGAAAGTCCACAAGGTGTTAATATCAACTCCACAAAGATGTGTGTAAGAGTTAAAGGACAAAGGACCAAGATCCAAGACCACCACCAAGTTGAAAGACACACTGCCTCTTTCCGGGTGACATGGACCCTCATTACAAAGGCCATGTCTAGCATTCACATGTAACATCAATCAGCACTCCTCCAAGATGTCAGGAATGATTCTCTCCATGTGTACCCATTTAATACGAGACAAGACAGCTTTAAAATTGTGGAGCCGCAACTGCCGGGTCGGTAGCTAGCGAAGCTTCCAGGACGCCGTGCAGTCCAACGGCCGGAAGTGCGTTCCAACGATCAGCGGAAGTGACGCAGTTACGACTTACGCGTTTCGTCATATGACGTCATCAGAGGCGGCTCTGATGAGATCCCTCAATCCGTGAAAAGTGATGAAAGACATGCAAAGATGTCACCAGCCTGTGATTTCACACCACTCTTATCCTAATGTAGTGACCCCCCTAATAAGGTGGGTCGCATTCTTTTGGTTTAACAATTGGAAGTAGAATCCACATTTCTGGGAAGAAGCTCCCTCAATCAGATGAACGGCACCAGACACAATATGACAGCGTCCGCGTCCCTCGTTCATGAAAGATACACCGAGGAGCGTTCAGATGACCAGGATTTCATGCAAATAAAACGACTCACATTGCGTAATCTCATTTAAAATGTTATATAGTGCAAAAAAAGAGTAACACTCAACATATAGAAAGCCTTGGGAGAAGCATGTAATAGATACATCCGTCTTTCCAATAATTAAAATGATGCGTAGTAGCGTGTGTGCGTAGCTCAATCCTATGGGAAATCTTATTTTCCCATAGGATCTAGCTTGCACTTTGAATGAGAATTGCGCGCTCATGCAACACTGTACCCATATGACATTTTTCTCATTTTTTTTCCACACAAATAGCTTTCATTTGGTGGTATTTAAGTTGTTTTTTTTTTTTTATTTTTTGCCAAACAAAAAATACTGAAAATTAAAAAAAAACTAAATAAAATAATTTTTCATTGTTTGTTATAAAATTTTGCTAACAGGTAATTTTTCTCCTTCTTTAATATGCACTGATGAGGCTGCACTGATGGGCACTTATAGGTTGCACTGATAGACACTGATAGACTGCACTGATGAGGTGGCACTGATGGGCATTGATAGATGGCACTGATGAGGCTGCACTGATAGGCGGCACTTATGGGCACTGATAGGTGGCACTGATGGGCACTGATAAGTAGCACTAATGGACACTAATAGGTGGCACTGCTGGGCACTGATAGGCAGCACTGACGGGCACTGATAGGTGGCACTGATAGGTAACACTGAGGAGGAGGTACTGATAGGTACTGATTGGCCGCACTGATGAGCACTGATTGGCAGCACTAGTAGAAACTGATTAGCAGCGCTGGTGGGCACTGATTGGCTTCACTGCTGGGCACTGTTGGGACTTCACTGATAATCAGTGCCCTCATTATTAGTGCCCAGAGCCGGGACAAGGGGTGGGCAGGAGGGGAGGTTGCCCTGGGCGCAATGGTTTACTGCAGGGATGGGGGGGCCTTGACCCTAACCCTAAGGAAAGGAGGGGGGCGAAGTTTGGCATCCTTGCCCTGGGCACTGGAGGACCTTGTCCCTCCACTGTCAGTGCCAGTGTCCCTTTAACACAAGTCGGATGTTGGGTCTCCTTTTCTCTCCTCACTCTGAAAGAAAAACACAGCTGATCATGCAGTAAAGGGCCGCTGTGATTGGCTCTTTACCCCGATCTGTGAAGGACTCGGCGATCACAGAGTGCGCTGCCCATGCACCGCAAGGGGCGTTTGGATAGTGTGATCACAGGAGGATGTCCATGTTTGCTCTCCAGGCAAAGCAAGCCCGCACTATAGCTGTCTTTCAGCTCTAGCGTGGGTGGAAACTGGTTAAGTGCACATTTCAGTATTTAGGCTACAAACAAGTACAATATTCTATTAGCGATGTGATTTAGGGTAGATATTAAAGCAAAAAACATATTTCCTATTTTATTTTCGATATATTAGATGAGACGTTTAGGGACAGGACTCAGGAGGACAAGAAATTAGAATGGGCGGCACACACACATGAAATTGTTTCTCACAGTGACAGTGACAGCAGGGCACAGAGGCACAGATGGTGATGATGATGACACCTCACCGACAAAACATGTCCACTCCTGATTCACAGTGACAGTCTCTCTCCACGTCAGGTGGTCCCTTTACTCCACTCCAGTGCAAACAGTGCTGACAGTCCGGCTCCCAGGTTGCCTTGCTCCCGTCCCGCAGACCTGCACACGAGGACCCGGCCACTCCCCTCGGCTCCTATGCACCATGACATCACAGAACACGCTCAGGAACTGCCTCCGCCAGACCCAACCCCCAACAGTGGCACCCAAACACACTGTAGCAAGCACTCAGGTGGTCTTGCCCAGCTCTGGACCAGAATGCATGCACAGTTCCGAGTCGAGGGCCACAGCCATATTTATACATGGCAACCCTTTCCTTTCACTGACATTTATGGCAGGGGGAAAGTGCCTGTTTTTTACTGACTGCCAGTAAAAATATTGGCAGTTATTGGCACAATGCCTTCACTCCCCTGCTGATCCCTTCAGGTGATGGGAGCCAAGAGAAATACCTAGGATTGGGAAGGACTAAGGTCTCATGCATACTGGATGCTTAGCCCCAGTGCATAAGACTCCAGCGTCTAGGTGAGGGCGGAAGGTGCACCATACAGTCCTGCTGCTAGCAGCCTATAAAACTGACAGTTGAGGCTGATGGAGGCTGATAGCCAGAGTTGTATAAAGTACTCAAAACCCATACTTGAGTAAAAGTACAAGTGCTCGATCAAAAAGTGACTTGAGTAGAAGTACTAAAGTATTCAACATTTTTTGTACTTAAGTATTGCAAGTAGTTTTTTAAAACATTTTGCTACTCAAGTACTGAAAGTAAAAGTACAAGTACTGTGTTATGTAGTTATTAAAGAAAGAAGTCAAAAGTTTGAACATGATATTGTTTTTTATTATTTCAAATGCAGCTTTTATTTATGCATACAGTAGCATTTATTTTCGTATGCGCTGATAATACACATGTTTTGAGCTTCATGAAACCTGCCATCTACTGTTCTGGCAGTGGTAATTTTTATAATTGTAACGAGTAACTATGCAGCACAAAAAAGTAGAAGTATTGAAATCATTGAAAAAATGTAGTGAAGTAAAAGTGGAAGTAGGAGAAAAAAATTCTACTCTAGGACAGTACAGATACCGCCTTTCAGTACTTAAGTACAGTAGTGAAGTAGTTCTACTTAGTTACTATACATCTCTGGTGATAGCTGCTGCAAGGGGATGGGGCTGGATGATGTACTGAGTGCTACTAACATTAAGGGCAGTATGTACCCAGGGACATATGCTCGGAATGCAGACTGCTTGCCATGCTTTTGCCAGGACCTAAATGCTTGAGTCTCATTCATGGCAGCTTAACAGCCAGTGTGCACGAACCCTTGGTGGTTAGCACGTATTCCTTGCAGCAGTGAAGTCCTTCATTGAAATCTCAGCCAGGACACTATCAGCATGGATTTGTTATTCTTACACTCCAAAGAGATCCAGGTAGGTTAAAGCGGTATTATACCAAACATGTAATATATTGCAGCTTAACAATCATTTTTTTTTGGCTTTTTTCCCAGGTGATCTGGCCAGTAATACACCTCCTGTATTAGAGCGCCCCCACTCTGGATGAAGGAGCACTGGGGCACACTTGGACAGCTGCATTGCCAGTCTGGTAGGAGGGAAGAGTTAGATGTATTGTTACGGAGGTGTGGGTGGAACATGGAGTCAGACAAGGGGAAGGCCACAGGTCAATAATTCGAACACCATGAGAGACATGCAGAAATATAACATGGTGGAAATAGGACACATCAAGGAATTGGTCCAGAGGCACAGGGCAGCAATCTAGTAAAGCAGGGACTCCCAGAGGCATGATGCGGCTCCCAGAGGCTTGTGCTGATTTAAAGGCGATTGAGGAAAACAAGATCTGGGGGTCTGTTTGATACATTTCAAACTAAGCTATTTGCCTCAACTGATTGATTCATATACCCCTACCCGCTGTCTTATCGTAGGCACCGTCCAGTACTTATCAAAAATTGGCCCCCGCCTGTGTTGTATACGCCGTCGGTTGGCTACCAGGCCAATGATGTATGTTGTGTTTGTGTGCTGCGCATGTTCGAATGATTGAGGGATTTCCACTAAGTGGAATTGTTTTGTTCTGTGAAACGCGTTAGAGCCTCCTGACTATGTTTTCTAACAAGTATACAATGATGTAATGATGCAATATACCATCTGAGCCAATGTGGGTTTACAGTATACTTTTTTCATGTATATTATGGTCACTTTTATATCAATTTTGTATGTGAATAAAATGTAACTTTTTATACAAATGATTTTAATCTGATGTGCTCATCCATTTGTGACAACCCTACGTCCTTTAAAGTCCTATCTCCATGGGTGGGAGAGAAATCTCTCCTAGAAACCCCTTTCCTTTCTTTCTAAATGTCTAATTGAGAATGTGGATGTAGACATTGTCCCTAGGACTGATACACCTCCATATCCTCTATTGGATGAGATGTGGTGAGTGTGGAGGCCATTGGAGTACAGTGACCGGATTTGGTGAGTGTGGAGGCCATTGGAGTACAGTGACCTCATTGTCATGGTGAAGAAACCAGTGGTGAGATGATTTGAGCTTTGTGACATGGTGCATTATCCTGCTGGAAGGAGCCATCAGAAGATGGGAATACTGTAGTCATAAAGGGATGGACATGGTCAGCAATAATACTCAGGTAGGCCGTGGCATTCTAACGATGTTCAATTGGTACTAAGGGGCCCAAAGTGTGGCAAGAAAATATCCCCCACACCATACATACAAGACAGGATGGATCCATGCATTCATGTTGTTTATGCCAAATTCTGACCCTACCATCTGAATGTCGCAGCTGAAGTCGAGACTCATCAGACCAGGCAATGCCAGTCTTCTATTGTCCAATTTTGGTGATCCTGTGTGAATTGTAGCCTCAGTTTCCTGTTCTTAGCTGACAGGAGTGCCACCCAGAGTGGTCTTCTGCTACTGTAACCCATCTGCTTCAAAGTTTGATGTGTTGTGCCTTCAGAGGTGGTATTCTGCATACCTTGGCTGTAACTAGTGGTTATTTGAGTTACTGTTGTCTTTCTATCATCTGTAACCAGTCTGCCCATTCTCCTCTGACCTCTGACATCAACAAGGCATTTTCCTCCACACAACTGCCGCTCACTGGATATTTTCTCTTTTTCGGACCATTCTCTGTAAACCCGAGAGATGGTTGTGTGTGAAAGTTCCAGTAGATCAGCAGTTTTTGAAATACTCAGACCAGCCCGTCTTGCACCAGCAACCATGCCACGTTCAAAATCACCTTAATCCCCTTTTTTCCTCATTCTGATTCTTGGGTTTGAGCTTCTGCAAGTCGTCTTTGTCACGTCTAGATGCCTAAATGCAATGAGTTTCTGCCATGTGATTGACTGATTATCAATTTGTGTTACCAAGCAATTGAACAGGTGTACCTAATAAAGTGGCCTGTGAGTGTATAATGTCTATGGGACATACTGTAGAGGTGGATGGGAACAGATTTGTATAAAGTACTCGAAACCCATACTTGAGTAAAAGTACAAGTGCTCGATCAAAAAGTGACTTGAGTAGAAGTGGAAGTGCTCGATCAAAAAGTGACTTGAGTAGAAGTACTAAAGTATTCAACATTTTTTGTACTTAAGTATTGCAAGTAGTTTTTTTAAAAAATTTTGCTACTCAAGTACTGAAAGTAAAAGTACAAGTACTGTGTTATGTAGTTAATAAAGAAAGAAGTCAAAAGTTTGAACATCATATTGTTTTTTATTATTTCAAATGCAGCTTTTATTTATGCATACAGTAGCATTTATTTTCGTATGCACTGATAATACACATGTTTTGAGCTTCATGAAACCTGCCATCTACTGTTCTGGCAGTGGTAATTTTTATAATATTAACGAGTAACTATGCAGCACAAAAAAAAAATACCGGAGTAGAAGTATTGAAATTATTGGAAAAATGTAGTGGAAGTGGAAGTTGGAGAAAAAAAATTCTACTCTAGGAAAGTACAGATACCGCCTTTCGGTACTTAAGTACAGTAGTGAAGTAGTTCTACTTAGTTACTATACATCTCTGGATGGGAAAAACCAGAGTGGATAGCAGGGAAATGTGTGACAATGCTAAACGTTGGATAGTATCAGCTTGTCCTATATCCAGAACAAGCATGCAGCAAGGGAAGTCAGAACTCCTGAATTGCAAACTTGTTCTGCATAAATGACCTTAAAAAGCATTAAGTCCAGAAGATCAGTAATGAAAGCCATGGAAAGCAGAATTTTCAGAAGCAGGTCTACAACAAAAGCATTCATATTTTTCCCTTCATAGGTTCACTTTAATGTTACATTGACTGACTTATAGAGAGCAGATGTAGCGAATACTCATCTGATGAACCTATTGTTCTGTGGACAGTGACGGTCAATATTCATTGCTCGGTGTATTCCCACAGTCTCATCCCTGGTGAAGTTCTGAAATTGAGCATGACCCCATGTAATCAAAAGCCGGGACACTTTCGAAACATCCAACTTTCTGCCCAGCTAACCATTTTATTGTTCCTGCTCTAAACCTAAAATACTACCTGGCCGAAAATGTCTAGACAATTACTCACAAATACGGGACAGATTTGGAAGCTTAGACATTTTGGATGAGCTGCAAATTAAAGGAAAATAAAGACTTACTATTTTTTTTTTTAAAAACTGTTTGAACTATTTTCCATACTTAAAAGCTGAACACCAGACAAATTATTATTATTATCATTATTATACAGGATTAATATAGCGCCGACAGTTTGCGCAGTACTTTACAATATAAAGGGAAACAGTACAATTGTAATACATTCAATACAGAAGGAATAGGAGGGGGTCCTGCTCATGGAGCTTGCAATCTAAAGGGAGGAGGAGGTGATGATGAAGCTGGCCCAAGTACAGTTTTACAGTAGACCTCCCTAATTAAATCAGGATCGCCTAAAGGCGGACATGGAAGGAGCTAATCAGTAATACTGGGGTGGGAGATCCAGAGGAAGGGAGAGGTTTTGGAGAAGTCATGAAGGCGAGCATGGAAGGAGATAACACGGGAGCTAGAGAACAAGATGAAAGTGTTAAACTCTGCGCTAAAGACTATATAAAAATGTGAAATTAAAGATATGGGAATGGTGCTGTCTACTGAAAAAATATATGGATGGATTGACAGGAAAGGTGTGAACAAAAAATGCACAAGGATAAATAAATAAAGATGCACAAAGGTAAATATCACAATAAATAAACTAAAATATGGTGTGACAGTAAATTAGAAGTGCATACACTATAAAGTGTTTAGATAAATAATAACAAGGATCAGTTGATAAAGTGGTCAGGTGCATCCAAAAAATATATATAAATATAAATGGGTCCAATAAAAGTGCAATGTATACAATAAATGGCAAAATATTAAATAAAATAAGGTGACCAGTTCAAATAAGTATTGAGGTCCAAAATAAAGTGACTAAGTGCCAGTAAACAACTGCGCTACATATATCTGGTGTATCAAAAATTATAAAACGGGTTAAGTGACAAAAACTGGTGATGGGATAAAGTGACCAAGTCCATATAAGTGACAAATATCTTCTTATAGAAGTACTGGAAGCAACCTCGTGGTGGGTGGTAAGGGGAGGTGCTCGGTGACCCCTAAGGTAGGTAGCCCACTCACCGGAAATACCCACCCCACACAGGGGTAAAGAGCGGGTATATGGATATAGGAAATAATTCCTCTGATGGGTCCTGTTCCTCTCTGGGGGTCCTGGTAAAAGGGTATATCGGAAGTGCCCAGTAGGGCTTCGGAATGGTTCCTATAGGAATGCCCGGGTCTCTAGGGGGTCCGCTCTCATATGATATATGTGCTCCAGTATCAGCTAAGCATAACGGGATAAGATGTGGGCAGGTGGATCATGTAGGGTAAGAAAAAGGGCCAATAGTGTAATACTGTTTCAACTTTTTATTTGTATGAAAACAGGTAAATGGGTAGTCACAATAATCCAATGTAAAACGAGCGTGGTACAGGTCTTTGGAACACAATACCGGAATACCGGAACCGGAAGTGATGCGACGGCGCTGTATGCGTTTCGTCATCCAACGTCTTCAGCAGCCAGAGAACAAGATGTCTTGGGAGGAGCAGAGAGGACAATTTGGGGGATATCTTAAGATGAGGTTGGTGGATCCAGAATTGTGGATTGCTTTGTATGTTGTGTTTAGTAGTTTGAAGTTTATATGTTGGGCTAGTGGAAGTCAGTGAAGCCGACAGTTTGCACAGTACTTTACAATATAAAGGGAAACAGTACAATTGTAATACATTTAATACAGAAGGGATAGGAGGGGGTCCTGCTCATGGAGCTTGCAATCTAAAGGGAGGAGGAGGAGGTGATGATGAAGCTGGCCCAAGTACAGTTTTTAGGTGGAGGTGGGGTAGACCTCCCTAATTAAATCAGGATCGCCTAAAGGTGGACAGGGAAGGAGCTAACCAGACATACTGGTGTGGGAGATCCAGAGGATGGGAGAGGTTCTGGAGAAGTCCTGAAGGCGAGCATGGGAGGAGATAACACGGGAGCTAGAGAACAAGATGTCTTGGGAGGAGTGGAGAGGACAATTTGGGGAATATCTCAAGATGAGGTTGGTGGATCCAGAGTTGTGGATGGCTTTGTATGTTGTGTTTAGTAGTTTGAAGTCTATACGTTGGGCTAGTGGAAGTCAGTGAAGTGGATTGGCAGAGAGGGGCAGCAGTCACAGTTAGCTAAGTATGGGAGCTGTTTTACCTACCAAAGGAATTGTATTTCTATCCTTCCAGTCTTGAGATTTACACAGCTCTGCCATACAGCACAGCCTATTTGGCAGGGAAGAAGAGCTTATTTTTCTGTACTGCAGTAAGGTCATTTCTACAGGTCTACTCCCTCCCCCAGCCTGTCACTGGACAGTGAACATGGAAAGAAAAGCAGTGGGATGATGAGCTTATAACTCTGCTCTATCCTCATCCAGCATGTTTCTCTTAGCGGGGCGGGCACCTCTTGCAAACGCCCCACAGGAGGAGGGCCTTACCCAATCTGTGTCTTGTTCCATATGTCATTGTATGGTATTTAAGTAAGTGCCTAGACATGCTTCTTTAGGCTCTGAGGAAGAGGCTAAGCCTCGAAATGCGTTAGCATTCACAAATTCAAGGGACAACTCACCCTCGGTTCCCTGTACTGAGGACTGCGTTCCTTATGTGATATGCTTTTTAACAAGAACTCGTTTGTGAGTATTTTTAATCTTTTTACTTTTAAATAAATCATCCAAAGGATAATGCACTAGGCCTATGCGCCCCTGTGTTTGTTGTTGTTTACAATGTTTATCTTATCTCATGAGCACTGCAGCACACCTGACTGGCTCTTGCATTGCTTCTCTCTCTCCCAGTCTAAGCTCTGCTGTACAGGGGATTTTAAGAGGCTGATATCAGGTCAAATTCAGATACCTATGCTGCTTGATTTTAATAAAAAATATTTACCCCTCATTCACACTGAATGATGCTTTGAAATCATGCGACTTCATCTGAAATCACACAATTTCAAAGCCGCATGTCAATATGACTTCAGGTCTAACTTTGAAGACATATACGTGGCTTCACACACAGATGTCTATGTAAGTTGCATCCAAAATCGCCAAAAGTAGCACAGGAACTACTTCTTCAAATTGATACGGCACCGATTTGAACACCCCATTGCCGACAATAGGGTGCAACTTGTCATGGGTGTAACTTGAGCAGTCAGGAGCGACTTGTCATGCGATTTGACTGATCGAGTTGCACCCTATTCGTTGCACCAATAGGGTGCAACTTGATCAGGACAAATTGCATAACAAATCGCTCCAATGTCAATGGGGGCTTAAGGATGTGTTAATGATTACATAGCTGTATTATTTGTGTTTTATATCCGCTTGGAGTTAAGATTTTTTCTTAGATTCCAGGTATGAATTAATTATATGCAGTTCTATTGGTACAGATTGGACCAATGCAACTATGCATATACCATAACACTGAAAAATATAAGCCGTACTACAAAAACTAGCTCTCCTTTCTATGACGGCATACAATGATATCTCCACAAATATAGAACCTTTCTTGATGCATTTTACCGCTGTTGGCTTGCTCACAAGGATAGGGGGAAGTCTTCCGAAGTCTCCCGAAAATAATGCAAAAGTGGGCATAACTTTAATAACTTACATAGCTCATTAAAATTTCACATGTTGGTAAAGTAACTCTTCCTCTATTGTAACTTCTGCTTGCTTTTCATTGAGGTTAATGATGGACTCCAAGCAGAATCAACATACTGTCATTGAGTTCTTAACCACTTGCCGACCGCCGCAAGTAGATTTACTGCGGCGGTCAGCCCCTCACAGGCAAAGTGACGTAAATTTACGTCACTAGCCTGTGAGGCTCTGGGGAGCGAGCGCGCGCCGCCGGCAGCGCGCTCCCGCGCGGTCACGGACCCCCCCGCGCGTGTGACCGGCGGACCCGATGTCCGCCGCTCACTCTGCGATCGTCGGGGGAGAGGGAGAAAGGCAGGCAGCTTGTGTAAACAAGCTGCCTGTCATTCTCCCCTGTGTAGAAACACTGATCATACGGTTCTACTATGTAGGACCGTTGATCAGTGTAACTACAGCTCAACAGACAGCCAATCACAGTTAGAATCACGCCCCTAGGGACACACACAGCCCCTCCCTCTCAAATAAAGTTAAACCCTTCACTGCCAGTGTATTTTTACAGTAACAGTGCATATATATAGCACTGATTACTGCAGTAATGTCACTGGTAACCCCAAAAGTGTCAAAAATGTCAGTCAAGGGTCCGATCTGTCCGCCCCAATGTCGCAGTACCGCAAAAAAAATTGCAGATCGCCGCCATTACGAGTTAAAAAAAAAAACAACAAAAATGACAAAAATCTTTCCCTTTGTTAGTAAACGTGATAACTTTTGCGCAAACCAATCAAAATACACTTTTTGGATTTTTTTTTTACCAAACATATGTAGCAGGAAACAAATTGGCCTAAAATGTTAAAAAATGTTGATTTTTACTTTTTTTGGGGGGAATTTCATATAAAAAAAATGTGAAAAATATTGTTATTTTTGCAAAATTGGCGCTCTTTTTTTGTTTATAGCGCAAAAAGTAAAAAGGTGATCAAATACCACCAAAAGAAAGCTCTGTTTGTGGGAAAAAATGGACGTCAAATTAGTTTAGGTATAGCGTCGCACGACCGTGCAATTGTCCGTTAAAGTCACGCAGTGCCGAATCGCAAAATAGGCCCTGCTCAGGAAGGGGGTAAAATCTTCCGGGGCTTAAGTGGTTAACAAAGGAGGAGGGCTGGTTGTCCAATATGCACAGAAGGCTACGAAATGTTTGTGGAGATGACACCATTGAAAAGAGCAATGTCTTATCATTGGTGACTCTTGTCAATGGTGCAGTCTCAGATAACATATTGGGGACTTATGTGTATGTTAGACAGTCTGCATCCCTCCTTCATCAAGAACTGATGGCATGTTGCTTCTGCTTGTAATTCATAATTTACTTGCAGAAAATAAGAAGAGTTACCATAGAGGAAGAGTTACTCCACCAACATGTGGAATTCAAACGACCTAAACGTAAGGTAATAAGAAAGTTATGCCCTAGTTTTGCATTACTCTTGGTACAGTCCTCTCCTCGTACTTAATTTTTGGGTTTAGATTGGCTTTTAAAGCTGCTCACCACCGGCAGGAGCTTCCAATTTGGTCAATTGCTCTCTTTCATACTTTGGTGATCACATTCTTATTTCCAGGGTGGAAGTGTGTGTATGGGGGGGGGGGGGGGGGGGGGTTGAGTGTTCTTTTTGCTGACTTTTGACTGGCAGCTAGCATGGATCAGAATCCAAAGTTGACCAGCCCTGACACTTTAAATTTTATCTCATAAAAGTTGCCAACCCCATTACCAGATTACAGAGTTACAGTATTTTACAAAAGTGAGTACACCTCTCACATTTTTGTAAATATGTTATTATATCTTTTCATGCGACAACACTGAAGAAATTACACTTTGCTACAATGTAAAGTAGTGAGTGTACAGCTTGTATAACAGTGTAAATTTGCTGTCCCCTCAAAATAACTCAACACACAGCCATTAATGTCTAAACCCTGGCAACAAAAGCTAGTACACCCCTAAGTGAAAATGTCCAAAGTGGGCCAAGTTAGCCATTTTCCCTCCCCAGTGACTCGTTAGTGTTACAAGGTCAAGGTTTGAATCGAGAGCAGGTGTGTTAAATTTGGTGTTATCGCTCTCACTCTCTCATACTGGTCACTGGAAGTGCAACATGGCACCTCATGGCAAAGAACTCTCTGTGGATCTGGAAAAAAGAATTGTTGCTCTACATAAAGATGGCCTAGGGTATAAGAAGATTGCTAAGACCCTGAAACTGAGCTGCAGCACGGTGGCCAAGACCATACAGCGGTTTAACAGGACAGGTTCCACTCAGAACAGGCTTTGCCATGGTTGACCAAAGAAGTTGAGTGCTCAGTGTCATATCCAGAGGTTGTATTTGGGAAATAGATGTATGAGTGCTGCCAGCATTGCTGCAGAGGTTGAATGGGTGGGGGGTCAGCCTGTCAGTGCCTACATACGCTGCACAGTGACCATACGCCGCACACTCCATCAAATTGGTCTGCATGGCTGTCGTCCCAGAAGGAAGCCTCTTCAAAAGATGATGCACAAGAAAGCCTGCAAACAGTTGGCTGAAGACAAGCAGGCTAAGGACAAAGACATGGATACTGGAACCATGTCCTGTGGTCTGAGGAGACCAAGATAAACTTATTTGGTTCAGATGGATGTGAAGCATGTGTGGCGGCAACCAGGCGAGGAGTACAAAGACAAGTGTGTCTTGCCTACAGTCAAGCATGGTGGTGGGAGTGTCATGGTCTGGGGCTGCATGAGTGCTGCCGTCACTGGGGAGCTACAGTTCATTGAGGTAACCATGAATGCCAACAGGTACTGTGACATACTAAAGCAGAGCATGATCCCCTCCATTTAGGGACTGGGCCACAGGGCAATATTCCAACATAACGACCCCAAATACACCTCCAATATGACCACCGCCTTGCTAAAGAAGCTGAAGGTAAAGGTGATGGACTGGCCAAGCATGTCTCTAGACCTAAACCCTATTGAGCATCTGTGGGGTATCCTAAAATGGAAGTTGGAGGAGCGCAAGGTCTCTAACATCCACAGCTCCGTGATGCCATCATGGAGGAGTGGAAGAGGACTCCAGTGGCAACCTGTGAAGCTCTGGTGAACTCCATGCCCAAGAGGGTTAAGGTAGTGCTGGAAAATAATGGTGGCCACACAAAATATTAACACTTTTGGGCCCAATTTGGACATTTTCATTTAGGGGTGAACTCACTTTTGTTGCCAGCGGTTTAGACATTAATGGCTGTGTGTTATTAGTTATTTTGAGGGGTTATTTTGAGGGGACAGCAAATTTACACTGTTATACAAGCTGTACACTCACTACTTTACATTGTAGCAAAGTGTCATTTCTTCAGTGTTACATGAAAAGATATAATAAAATATTTACAAAAATGTGAGGGGTGTACTCACTTTTGTGAGATACTGTATATAGGTACATAATTTTTGTGGAGAGAATTTTGCTGACACATAGTACTCATATATCTTGGGGGGGTAATTTCAGTTAGGGAGATTTTTTTGGGGAATGAGAGGCAAAGATTTGTGCTGAGAGGAGGAATTTCAGCAGGGGGTGGATTTAAGGAGGGGGGATTTATACTTAGAGGATAAGCATACAGATTAGCGCTCAGTATTTTTGTGGAGAGATTTTTGCTGACACATAGTGCTCACATATCTTGGGGGGGGGGGGGGGTGGTAATTTCAGTTAGGGGGATTTTTTGGGGAATGAGAGGCAAAGATGTGTGCTGAGAGGGGGATTTTCAGCAGGGGGCGGATTTAAGGAGGGGGGATTTATACTTAGAGGATAAGCATACAGATTAGCGCTCAGTATTTTTGTGGAGAGATTTTTGCTGACACATGATGCTCATATATCTTGAGGGGGGGGCGCAGTTTGACCTCTTCGCCCTGGACTGTAGATGACCTTGTCCCCGCACTTCATAAGGTGGCAGAGCAGCAATTACATTAAAGCGGAGTTCCACCTAAAAAAAAAAAAAAAGAAAATACATAAAAATACCCCCGGGACAGTCAGGGCTAGTGCATTCCACAATGGATAGCCTCTGAACTGTCCTGGGTTGCACTTACCTTTTAGAAGAAATACTTACCTTGAAAAAGTCTTGTCCAGCGCTGCCATCTCGGGTGTGGGCAGCTTGAAGCCAGCACGTCCTCTTCTGCATCCTCTTCCGTCTTCTTTGGTCCCACAATGCACTGCACCGGCCCCGCCGTCACTTCCGGGGCTGCAGCATCATCCCTGCACAGCTTCTGGGCATGCCCAGAAGCTGTTTAGCAAGGTATGATGGCGCCTGCACCGGAACTGACGTCGGGGCCGGTGCAGGCGCATTGATTCCTGGGAGTGATGACGTTTAGCTCCCAGGAATCATTGCAAGCCAGGAAGTGACGACGGGCCGTGGCCGCCGAGGGGAGGAAGAGGGAGTAAGGTGAGTATATTTTCTTCTAAAACAAGGTAAGTAAAAAAAAAAAAAAAAATTGTGATTATCCATTTGTGTTTCAGGTGACCCGGAGCAATAAGATGGACCGAACTTCAATTTTAGGGTGGAACTCCACTTTAACTAAGGATGTGCTGGCTCAGTGTGGGCAATCAAAATGTATTAACTTTGCCACTGTGCCAAGAGCGTTGAGAGATAGATATTCCAGTATGAGGGAAATTCTTCAGTATTGAGTCACCAGAAAATGAAATATTTATTTTGGAGGAAGGGAGGAGGAAGGGGACGAGATAAATCTATGGGTAAAGAGCTATGTGGGCTCTCAGATTTTTGCTTAACATACGACTGCCATCTAATGTCTAAGCTTTAGAGCCTTAGAGCAATAACAATAGTACAAAAACATGAATCCTCACTCTTATTTATAAGTCATATTGCGCCTCGAGAAGCAGTAAAAGAATAAAGGGTGCTTCCATTTATTTATTTTTTTACAGCTTTTCTTTAGCACAAGAACAAAAGAAGAAATGGTTAGTGGAGTGCAATCACGAAGAATGCCAATTATAATGACGGAACAATTGTATTTCACAATTCAATACGATGCTTTCTATTTCATTTCATTCTACAGAATCTCCCTAATTACAACATAGTTTAATGCTGAATACCTTGATTTGTGTACTAAAGTTCTTTAATTGATCATAGCTCAGTCTTTGAAACGATGAAAGGCCCACTAGGAAATGGAGTATCACCGAGAACTGGTTATGAATTCTGACAATTAGAAAGAGATGGAAGAGAAGTGGTGAGCTGCCATCTTAAAGCAATGCAATCAATTCTATAGGGTTCCATCTGTTTTAATTGAGTTAAGCTGGCCATACATGTTCAATTTTCTTGTACAATTTTCTGTTAGATTTACCAAAAAAACACATAATGAGGTCAAATCCAAACAACACTTTCAATTGTATCCTATTAGGCAGGTCTTTGTACTACATAGTTGAAGGTAAATCTAATGAAAATGGTACAGAAAATTTTAAGAAAATTGTATCATGTATGGCCAGTAGAGATGGCCTTGCGGTTCACCCAGCGGTTGGTTTGCGGCAAACTTTGCTCATTCGCTGATCATGCGAACATATGTTGATGTTCGCGACTGCCATATTCTTTTACATTGTGAAGAACTTTGACCCATGACACATCCATCAGGTGGTACAGGACAGCCAATTGAGACATTTCAGCACATGGACATACCCCCTACCTTATAAATAGACCTGAGCTGGCTGCCATTTTACATTCTGTCTTTTGTCAGTGTAGGGAGAGGTTTGCTGTGTGGAGCAGGGATAGATTGTTAGTGACACAGATCGCTAGCAAATAGATCCACAAAAGTCCTTTTAAGGACTGGCATAGGTGTACTATTGTTTGGTGTGCAGTATATAGGGGTGTAATACACTTATAATATACTTTCTAATGTAGAAAGCATATTATAATGGATTTGAAGCAGGGTGTTATATAATAATATACTTTCATAATAGTGTATTTGGGTACTGCAGAAATGTTGCCTCTTTCACTGCGTTAACTCTGCTACACACAGTGACAAACGTTACTGGGAAAAAAAGTATTATAACTGGTGTGATATACCAGTGGCCCCCCAAAATGACGGATTGAAGCGGGGTGTTATATAACAATATACTTTCATAATAGTGTGTTTGGCTACTGCAGAAATGTTGCCTCTTTCGCTGCGTTAACTCTGCTACACACAGTGACAAAAGTTACTGGCCAATTTTTTGTAGAACTGGTGTGATAGACCAGTGGCCCCCCAAAACCACAAATTGAAGTGGGGTGTTATATACCTTCTTCCACATATACTGCGCTTCTCTAGAGACTTGTCACAGGGTAATTTAAAAAATGACAGGCAGAGGAAGAGGCAGGCCCTTCCGCAGGGGTGGTAGGGGTAGGGCAGGAGCTCCAGGCCGGAGCCAAAGTGGGAAGTTGCAGAAAGTGCGTCCAATTGCATCAAAGGACGCACCAGACTTGGTTGAGTGGCTCACTCAGCCTTCCTCTTCTGCACCCTCCTCATCCTCTCTGTCTGCACCCTCTTCACTCTCTGCTGTGTGCTTCCCCAAAGACACCACCACCAACACCACCACCACCACCACCATATACCCTCCGCTTGAGTCACAGGAATTATTTTCCGATCCATCACAAGACATTTATGATGCGCAGCCATTCTTGGCATCGGATCAGGAAGAGGAGGTAGCAACACCCGCCACTCAGCAGTCTGACGACAGTACCCAGATCAGCCCAAGGAGGTTGGTCCCCGCTGTTGCTGCCTACTCCGAGATCTCAAATGTTAGTGGTTGGGAAGGTGACATCGATGATCCAGAGGCAAAATTTCTGCAGTACTCAAAAACACTATTATGAAAGTATATTGTTATATAACACCCCGCTTCAATCTGTCATTTTGGGGAGCCACTGGTCTATCACACCAGTTATAATACTTTTTTTCTAATTGTGTTTGTCACTCTTTGTAGTTGTAGTATCACTGCATAACCGCTCACCAGTCACAATGCTGCACAATACAAATCCACTATAATATGCTTTCTATATTCATCCAGCATTGTGACTTCCTCATCTTCCTGCTCCTCGATGGCCTGATCAATGACACGACGCAATGCACGTTCCAGAAAGAAGGTGTAAGTTACAATGTCACTGATGGCGCCCTGGCTGCGACTGACCAGTTTGGTGATCTCATCAAATGGCCGCAGAAGTCTGAATGCGTCGCGCATGAGCAGCCACTGGTGTGGTGAAAAAAAACCCAAGTTCCCCAGAACCTGTCCTGCCGCAGAGTTCGTACAGGTAGTCGTTAACTGCACGTTTCTGCTGGAGCAGCCTATCAAGCATATACAAGGTTGAGTTCCATCGCGTCAGGCAGTCACAAATAAGACGTATGACGGGCAGGTTGTGTCGCAGCTGAATGTCAGCAAGGCGAGCCATGGCTGTGTAAGATCTTCTGAAATGGGCCGAGATTTTTCTGGCCTGCCGCAAGACGTCCTGGACCCCACGGTATTTGACAACGAATCACTGCACGACCAAGTTCAGGACGTGTGCCATGCATGGCATGTGTGTAATTTTTCCCTGTTTCAGCGTGCTCAGCAGATTGGCACCGTTGTCGCACACCACTTTACCAGCTGTCAAATTGAGCGGAGTTAGCCACTGATCTGCCTGTGAATCCAAAGCTGAAAGGAGTGCAGGACCAGTGTGGCTCTTGGCTTCCAGGCACAACAGACACAGCACAGCATGGCAACATCTCACCTGGCATGTGGAATAGGTTCTGGGGATCTTGGGCGGCGCAGTGGAAAAGACAGTAGCAGCGGAAAAGGAGGAGTCATTCGAGGAGGAGAGGGAGGATGGAGTAGGAGGAGGAGGCAGGCCTGCATGCAATCTGTGGCGGTAAAACCAAATCTACACGGGTGCCACGGGTTACATGCTTGACGGCCGTCAGAAGGTTCACCCAGTGGGCAGTAAAAGTGATATACCTTCCCTGCCCGTGTTTGCTAGACCACGTGTCTGTGGTCAGATGTATCTTGGCACTGACACTGTGTGCCAGAGATACATTCACTTGCCGCTGAACATGGCCATATAGCTCTGGGATGCTCTTCTGCGAGAAATATTTCCTTCCTGGGACCTTCCATAGTGGTGTTCCAATGGCCACAAATTTTCAAAAGGCCTCCGAGTCCACCAGTTTATATTTCAGTAGTTGGAGGGCTATCAGTTCCGACAAGCCAGCGGTCAACCATTGGGCAAGAGGGTTATCCGGCATCATCATTTTTTTACGCTCGAACATTTGGGCCACGGAAGCCTGCCTTTTTCTAGAAAAATGTAAGGGCGGTATGATGGAGGGTGGAGTGGAGGACAATTGTGAAGGAGAAGGAGAAGAGCCTGGACGGTGAGAGCCTGGAGTGTGGCTTTGTGGGTTCTAATGGTGTTGCTCCCACTGGGCTCGGTGATGGGAGTCCAGGTGCCTTCTTAGGCCCCTTTCACACAGGCGGACCGTTCAGATCTGCCTGTCCATTTTTTTGGCAGATCGGAACGGTTCCCTCATGCATGTCTATGGGGCATCGGATGGCAACGGAGACATGTCCGCTGGCGCTAACATCCGGTCCGATCCGATCCGATCCGATCCAATCAGTCAAATCTGGACAGATGGAAACCCTATTTTCCATCCGTCCAGCGGATCGTCCTTAGGTGAGTGTTGGGCTTACCGCAACTTATGCATTGACTACAAAGGCTCCAGCATCAGGGAACGCATAGACTGACAGGTGTCCGACTACATCTGGTTAACGGCCGATGTGGACTGTTGTCCACTGTCCTGTCCGAAAGGACGTTCAGCACAGCAGGGGGTATCGTGACCGATAAGCTCACTCGCCTAGCTCACGACAGTGTTGACTACCTCACATTTCTAAAAATAAATGACGCATGGATCTCGGGGGAATTCAACACATGTGACCAGTAGACCATGTTTGATTCAAATTCCTCATGACAGGTCTACAAATATCCGCCACCACCCATAGCAATTCATGGTCCCTGTCTTAGGTAAATACAGCGGCATAAAAGGCCTACACTGACAAGACGTTTGTGGACCTATTAGTTAGCGATTTGTGTCACTATACAGTCTGTCCCTGCTCCACACAGCAACCTCTCCCTACACTGATAAAAGACGTTTGTGGACCTATTAGTTAGCGATTTGTGTCACTTTACAGTCTGTCCCTGCTCCACACAGCAACCTCTCCCTACACTGACAAACGACTTTTGTGGACCTATTTGCTAGCGATTTGTGCCACTAACACTCTGTCCCTGCTCCACACAGCAACCTCTTTGCTGTCAGGTGGAGGCCTGTTGGCTAATTTGTGGGGCCTGTACTGGCCGGCACTTACTTTTGTATCCTGTGAATGCCTAATGTACCTCCAGCCACAGAATAAAAAGTTCTTTGCTGTCAGGTGAAGGCCTGTTGGCTAATTTTTGGGGCCTGTACTGGCCGACACTTACTTCTGTATCCTGCGAATGCCTAATGTACCTTCAGCCACAGAATACAAAGTTCTTTGCTGTCAGGTGAACGCCTTTTGGCTAATTTTAGGTGCCTGTACTGGCCGACACTTACTTCTTTATCCTGTGAATGCCTAATTTTTAAGACTGGAATTGAAAATCAATGGGTCTGTAAACGTTCCGCTAAATTGTGGAACGGATGCGGACCCATTTTACAGACGTGTGAATGGACCCTATATGTATTAGCCAATGTATTTACCGGCTGCTGTCAGTTCTGGCTGATTTAGAATTTTTTTTTTTTTTTTTGCTGGAAAAAACAAATAAAATGATATGGCAACTTTTCCAATAGCAATACTTCTGGTATGTCAGTGTCCATGTTGTGGGACTATGTGTGCACAGCTAGTAAGTATTTTGTAGCTGCAAATATGACCTGGAGGTTTTTCATGTTCGCCTGCCATTAAAATGAATTGGGCCCGCCGTGAACCTGTGGTTCGCGAACATTTGAGCGAGTTTGCACCCTCCTAGGTAGGTTCTAGAGCACAGGTGTAAAACACAAGGCCCGCGGGCTGAATGTGGCTCCCCTGGCCATTTCATGTGGCCCTCGCACCTCTCCTGAAGCTGTGGCACCCCCCTTGCCTCTGCCCCCACCTTGTCTCAGTAGTCAGCAGCAAAGCGGACAGAACTCCTTTGTCAGATCCTGTGCTTATCTGTGCTGCTGTAAAAAGGCTTGTCTATGCCCAACCCCCCTTTACAGCAGTCTGCAGCAGAAAGGAGGGCAAAACTCCACCTACAGATCCTGCACCTCGCTGTGCAGCCACAACACCACATTGTCTCTGCCTCCCCTGGTCTCAGCATTCAGCAGACTCTCTAAGCTGACTCCAGCCCTCCTCTGTTCCTCCTCCAGACCTTGCACTTTCTTCTTCCCAGATCCACCCACACCTCCCTGGCAGTAGCACAAGGTAAGGGGATGCATTGTGATGTAAGGAAGGGTGAGTGACTCTTGACTTATGATGTTGGGGGGCTCTTGACATCTCATTTAAGGGTGTAAGGGGGCGTGGGGTGCTCTGGATATCTAATCCTACAAATGTAACCGGCCCTTTGAGGGCAGCCATAATGCTGATTGAAATTGAGTTTGACACCCCTGTTCTAGAGAGTGAGTAAAGTTTTGGCTCTGTCTGCCTATCAGAGGAGCAGCAGCTAAATTCTATATCGCTCTCTGTTTAACAGGGAGCAGGATCTTAGGTCTGCTCTGTGTGCCCAGTGTGTGATTCATCTGGTCTGGGGGAGTGTCCCCATTGGTCCCATTGGTTGCTGGGGGTGGTCTGTTGTTGCTGGGGATCTATTGTCATCAAGAGGGATCAATTGTCGCTAGGGTGGGGCAGTTGTTACTAGGAGGGATCTACTGTTGAGGGGTGGGGTCTATTGTTGCTGGCTGCTGGAGGGTCTGTTGATGCTTGCTGCTGGGAGATTTATTGTTACTGGTGGGGATATATTATTGCTGGGTGGATCTATTGTTGCTGGGGTATGGTCTATTGTTGTTGTGGGGAATCGATTGTTAATGGGAGTTTATCCAGTGCTGCTGGGGGTGGTCTATTGTTACTGGGGGATCTATTGTCATCAAAAGGGATCAATTGTTGCTAGGGTGGGACAATTGCTGCTAGGAGGGATCTACTGTTGAGGGTGGGGTCTAATGATGCTGGCTGCTGGGGAGTCTATTGTTGCTTGTGGGGATCTATTATTGCTGGATGGATGACGCTGGCTGCTGGAGGGTCTATTGATGCTGGCTGCTGGGGGATTTATTGTTACTGGTGGGGATATATTATTGCTGGGTGGATCTATTGTTGCTGGGTATGGTCTATTGTTGCTGGGGGAATTGATTGTTAATGGGAGTGGGTCTATTGAGCCTGGGAGGGTCTATTGTTGCTGGGGGATCTATTGTCATCAAGAGGGATCAGCTGTTGCTGGAGTGGAGCAATTGCTGTTAGGAGGGATCTACTGTTGAGGGTGGGGTCTAATGATGCTGGCTGCTGGGAGGTCTATTATTGATGGGCGGATCTATTGTTGCTGGTGTAATGGTCTATAGTTGGTGGAATTGATTGTTGATGGGAGTTGATCTAGTGCTGCTGGGGTGGTCTATTGTTACTGGGGGATCTATTGTCATCAAAAGGGATACATTGTTGCTAGGGTGGGACAATTGCTGATATGAGGGATCTACTGTTGAGGGTGGGGTCTAATTATGCTGGCTGCTGGGAGATCTATTGTTACTGGTGGGGATCTGTTATTGCTGTAAAGATCTATTGTTACTGGGGTATGGTCTATTGTTGATGGTGGGATCGATTGTTGATGGGAGTGGATCTAGTGTTGCTGGGGGTGGTCTGTTGTTGCTGGGGGATCTATTGTCATCAAGAGGGATACATTGTTGCTGGGGTAGGGCAGTTGTTGCTAGGAGGAATCTACTGTTGCGGGGTGGGGTCCATTGTGGCTGGCTGCTGGAGGGTCAATTGATGCTGGCTTCTGGGAGATATATTGTTACTGGTGGGGGATCTCGTATTCCTGGGTGGATCTATTGTTGCTGGGGTATTGTCTATTGTTGTTTGGGGTGTATTGTTGCTGATGTGGATCTATTGTTGCTGGGGGTCTATTGTTGCTGAGGTGGGTATAATGTTGTTGGGGGGCTGCAGGGGATCTATTTTACTGCTTTTCTTGTTAGCATTAGCGAATTCCATAAAAAAAAAAAAATTACTGAGCACCACAAAATGATACTTGGCTCTGTATTCTCTATAAGGGGAGGAACTGGTAGGTGGGTAGAGGATCGAACCAGGGGTCTGTGCATGGGGGGTGGTTAGGAGGTGGAGACAGGGGGTGACTCGGTAGGGGGAGTACCTGCACCCATTCTCTAATGGAAAAAAGCCCTAGGAGAGGGACTAGAACACCTGTCAGGTCTGATTTCCTATTGTAGCTATGGGACAGGAAGTAAAGAGAAATCTGCCCAATGGGACATCAATGGCATAAATAAGTAAATAAACCTTACAGGGGTTGTATTCCTCCATCCATTCTCTCCACTCTATCTAAAAAGAAAAAAAAAAAAAAAAAGTTTTGTCTTTAGTTCTACTTTAACCACTTAAGCCCCGGAAGATTTTATCCCCTTCCTGACCAGGGGGTATTTTGCGTTTCGGCACTTCGTGACTTTAACGGACAATTGCACGGTCGTGCGACGCTGTACCTAAACAAATTTGACGTCCTTTTTTTCCCACAAACAGAGCTTTCTTTTGGTGGTATTTGATCACCTGTGCGATTTTTTGATCATGCGCTATAAACAAAAAAAGAGCGTCAATTTTGCAAAAATAACAATATTTTTCACATTTTTTTATATGAAATTCCCCAAAAAAAATTTAAAAATCAAAATTTTTAAATTTGTATTCTCTATAAGGGGAGGAACTGGTAGGTGGGTAGAGGATCGAACCAGGGGTCTGTGCATGGGGGGTGGTTAGGAGGTGGAGACAGGGGGTGACTCGGTAGGGGGAGTACCTGCACCCATTCTCTAATGGAAAAAAGCCCTAGGAGAGGGACTAGAACACCTGTCAGGTCTGATTTCCTATTGTAGCTATGGGACAGGAAGTAAAGAGAAATCTGCCCAATGGGACATCAATGGCATAAATAAGTAAATAAACCTTACAGGGGTTGTATTCCTCCATCCATTCTCTCCACTCTATCTAAAAAGAAAAAAAAAAAAAAAAAGTTTTGTCTTTAGTTCTACTTTAACCACTTAAGCCCCGGAAGATTTTATCCCCTTCCTGACCAGGGGGTATTTTGCGTTTCGGCACTTCGTGACTTTAACGGACAATTGCACGGTCGTGCGACGCTGTACCTAAACAAATTTGACGTCCTTTTTTTCCCACAAACAGAGCTTTCTTTTGGTGGTATTTGATCACCTGTGCGATTTTTTGATCATGCGCTATAAACAAAAAAAGAGCGTCAATTTTGCAAAAATAACAATATTTTTCACATTTTTTTATATGAAATTCCCCAAAAAAAATTTAAAAATCAAAATTTTTTAACATTTTCGGCCAATTTGTTTTATGCTACATATGTTTGGTAAAAAAAAATCGCAAAAAGCGTATTTTGATTGGTTTGCGCAAAAGTTATCGCGTTTACTAACAAAGGGAAAGATTTTTGTAATTTTTGTTGTTTTTTTTAACGCGTAATGGCGGCGATCTGCGATTTATTTTGCGGGACTGCGACATTGGGGCGGACAGATTGGACCCTTGACTGACATTTTTGACACTTTTGGGGTTACCAATGACATTTCTACAGTAATCAGTGCTATATATATGCACTGTTACTGTAAAATGACACTGGTAGTGAAGGGGTTAACTTTTTTTGAGAGGGAGGGGCTGTGTGTGTCCCTAGGGGCGTGATTCTTACTGTGATTGGCTGTGGCTTGAGCTGTAGGAACAATGATCAACGGTCCTACATAGTAGAACCATGTGATCACTGTTTCTACACAGGGGAGAATGACAGGCGGCTTGTTTACATCGGCCGCCTGCCTTTCTCCCGCTGTCACGGACGATCGTGAGTGCCCGGCGGACATCGGGTCCACAGGGCACACGTGCTGGGGGGTCCGTGACCGAGAGCGCGCCTCCGGCGGCGCTCGCTCGCTCCCCAGAGCCTCACAGGCTAGTGACGTACCCATACGTCGCTTTGCCTGTGAGGGGCTGACCGCCGCAGTATATGTACTTGCGGCGGTCGGCAAGTGGTTAACATATTTTCATTTTCTCCTGCTATTATATCAACAGGAAATCTTTTTGAGGTTTTTATCATCTTCAACTCTTATGGTTCAATAGCAGAATTTTAACTGAGTTTATTTGTTCCTGCAAGGTCATGACAAACAAATCATCATAACCGCACCATGATTTTCCATCTGCTCAGCTTCCCTTTGAAAGAATTTATCAATCTCTTATGTCCTCCTGAATAGTTTTGATTTGTAAGGTTACCGGGGCATGACCGGGATCTCAACTCCAGTCTTCACATAAGGAAACCACAGCTCGTTAGATAACACAGAAGGAAGTCCAACAGCAAATCAGGCATTTTATGCCAGGGTTGCAGAAATAATTGGTGTAACTCTTCTCCTCGGAGTGACCTCAATTTCCATAATTTTGAATTTCAATTCTTCGGTTGAGAATACTAATTTATTCGCTGTGGGAAAAGCATTCATCTAGATGACTTACGCGATTCTCAGAATTCAGACGTCGAGGAGGAAAACACAAACAAGTTGATCCGAGGAAGCTCTTTCATTTAGAAGAGTGTTTCACATATTTAGAATTAAGAGGTAGTTGGTGAATAATCAGCTGACCTTTTAGACTCAAAACCTGAACATGTATCCAAACATCGAATACAATTAATGGTAGGTTATTGTACTTAGTTGCTAAAATTGCTCTTGTTGACTTCTCTAGTGTTGACTAGATAATTGTGTTGCCCAAGTTGACATTTGTACAGTTGCAGTGATTGTGGCCAAAACCCAAAATTTTGCAGCAAAGCAATGTTGAACGGGATTTTATTTACTATGTCAGGGTTTTTCAACTAGGGATTCATTGAATCCTAGGGTTCCACAGAGTTGTATAAAGTACTCGAAACCCATACTTGAGTAAAAGTACAAGTGCTCGATCAAAAAGTGACTTGAGTAGAAGTGGAAGTGCTCGATCAAAAAGTGACTTGAGTAGAAGTACTAAAGTATTCAACATTTTTTGTACTTAAAGCGGAGTTCCACCCTAAATTACACTTACCTCCATCTTCATGCCCGGGGTAACCTGCAAAACAAATGGATAATGACAATTTTTTTTTTTTTTTTACTTACCTGGTTTAGAAGATAATATACTTACCTTACTTCCTCTTCCTCCCCTCGGCGGCCACGGCGATTCGTCACTTCCTGGCTTGCAATGATTCCTGGGAGCTGAACATCATCACTCCCAGGAATCAATGCGCCTGCACCGGCCCCGGGCGTCAGTTCCGGTGCAGGCGCCATCATACCTTGCTAAACAGCTTCTGGGCATGCCCAGAAGCTGTGCAAGGATGAAGCTGCGGCACCGGAAGTGACGCCGGGGCCGGTGCAGTGCATCGTGGGACCGAAGAAGACGGAAGAGGACACAGAAGAGGATCGCGCTGGCTTCAAGCTGCCCACACCTGAGATGGCAGCGCTGGACAATACATTTTCAAGGTAAGTATTTCTTCTAAAAGGTAATTGCAACCCGGGACAGATCAGAGGCTATCCATTGTGGAATGCACTAGCCCTGACTGTCCCGGGGGTATTTTTGTTAAAAAAACGTTCCCAGGGTGGAACTCCGCTTTAAGTATTGCAAGTAGTTTTTTTTAAAAAATTTGCTACTCAAGTACTAAAAGTAAAAGTACCAGTAGTTTTGAAAAAAAAATTGCTACTCAAGTACTGAAAGTAAAAGTACAAGTACTGTGTTATGTAGTTATTAAAGAAAGAAGTCAACAGTTTGAACATCATATTGTTTTTTATTATTTCAAATGCAGCTTTTATTTATACATACAGTAGCATTTATTTTCGTATGCGGTAATAATACACATGTTTTGAGCTTCATGAAACCTGCCATCTACTGTTCTGGCAGTGGTAATTTTTATAATTGTAACGAGTAACTATGCAGCACAAAAAAAAAATATCGGAGTAGAAGTATTGAAATCATCGAAAAAATGTAGTGAAGTAAAAGTGGAAGTAGGAGAAAAAAATTCTACTCCAGGAAAGTACAGATACCGCCTTTCGGTACTTAAGTACAGTAGTGAAGTAGTTCTACTTAGTTACTATACATCTCTGGGGTTCCATCACAGGTTGCTAGAGTTTTCTTGAGCAATGAGCAATTTCTGCCTCTCAGATAAGTTCCTGCTAACACCATTAATCTTCCCAAGACCACAAGGGGTATTCTTCCCATTGACCATCATAACAATGTATTGGCAGGTGCAGTCTGTATTCCCCACCGCAGATAGCGCTCCACCACAGTGGCAATGCAGATGGGAATGAAGTTAAGAGAAGTTGGGTTTCTCTATGATTTCCTTGGTCACTTGGGGCCTCGTGATCCGGTAGGCTGCACATACCCCATGTGATCCTGGTGGCCATCTTGGGTCAAGCAAAGTTTATTTAAGACTCTGACCCCTGGGTTTGGCATGCTTTATGTGAGTTGACAGGGTAGGGACAGGTTCTCCGTCTGACAGGGACAGTGCAAGCGATAGTTAGAAGTTCTAATGGAGTAGGGAGAGAGCAAGGACTACGTCTACCTTCTCAGGAAGCTTTCCTTAGACCAGTCAGACCACACTTCGCTCCTCTTAGCAGATGCTGTCACATGTGTACAGCAGCCTGTCTGACAGAAGCCAGCTGAACGTTCGGCTTCTGTGAAACAGCCATGCTAGATAAACAGCAGCTATTGAAATCCGATCAGTGCCCGCAGCCAATGTCTGCAATCGCTGACCGGTGTGTTCTGGTGAGTGTCAGAACACAATAGGTCAAAGGGAGATTGCTGTACTAACATTGCATAGTTAATACAGTGAGCTCCTTCCAAGCTTGGCAGCTTTTTTCACCCAGCCCACTGGGTTGAATGAAAAAAAAAACTGACTGTGAGTACCAGACTTTAGTCTTCTGAACTCTGAAAAGTGACGGATGAGCTTCCCCACCGGGCCTGTTTGTGTTGTTAACCAGCTGTTTTAATACATCATTCTTCACAATACATCATTCTTCACAAATTCGGACTCTGTTTGTTTACTGTCTACCACACCACACTGCATCTATTGAACAAATGTATCTTGAGTTATAGAAAATCGTAATTTTTAGCAGGGGCTCTCTGAGACCTGAAAGTTATTTCAAGGGTTCCTCTGGGTTGAAAATGTTGACAAAGGTTGCACTAGATTATGGTGTAAAAACTTTGTAAACATGGCTCCAGTAATGGTATTGGAGGGACAAGTCAATAACAGAAATCAAGGACTATCTAGTGGTAAAAATGTGTAAAAAAATAGAACCAAGGAGTCAAAAAAGAGTTAGAATCCAAGAGGCCTGTCGGCAGGTGCAGTTAGGCCTCCCACCTGTGGGTGGCTCTGTGCCATTATTACTCAGGAAGGGGAGTCTCATAAGGAAATTGAACCCTTAAGGATTCCATACAGTACCTTCGAGAGGAGAAGTGATCTGATTGGACCCTGAACTCTCCAGTAGGGATGATTGAACTGTTCGGGTCGACCATCGGTTCGACCCGAACATTGGGTTTTCGAGGTTCGGCCGAATTTAGAACTTTTTGCTGAAAAAGTTCGGAATTCTGCAACCAGAACCGACCAAAATGCAATGGTTCAGGAAATGTGCTTTAAAAGCCTGTGATTGGACCAGAACTATTAGCAAAAGCCAATCAAGGGGGCAGGAGAATGCTAGTAATGTGATTGGAGTGACTAGGGGGTCCATAGTCCAATCATTAGTGAATACGCCCCCCAGTATATAAGATAACCCCCGCCAAATTCCTAGCATTGTTATACAGGGACATGGAAGAGAGTGGAAGCAGTTCTGTTAATTTTACTTTAAAAGTGTCATTTAGCATTTATTAGTGTGAGGAAAGGGATATCTAGTGTAGTTAGAGTGCTCTTTTACACTTTAGTTAGATGCAAAAATTTAGTTTCTGTAGGGAAAGTGTGAAGTGTCAGGGTGACCGTAATGTAGTGTAGGGTTAACTGACTGCTATGGCAGGGTGACCAAACCCTTCCATATCAGGGTGACCGTAATGTAGTGTAGGGTGAACTGACAGTGACTGCTATGGCAGGGTGACCAAACCCTTCCATATCAGGGTGACCGCTATAGAGAAAAGCTAGTTTCTCTCAAGTCACTTTCGCTGCAGTATTATGGCTTCGCCCCTGTCAGCTTGCTTTTTGGCTGCAGGCGTCTATAGTGATTTTTTGAGCACATGTTTGGAGTCAGGCATGACATCTGAACATGTGTATAGGGGGTATATATACACACCCATGTATGTATATATACACCTGCACATATATAGGTGTGAAAGGAGCAGAAAACACTACTTGCGCTAATGAAATAATTAACACCAATATAGTTACGCTCCTATCACACCTATATATGTCTAGGTGTATAAGTATGTGTGTATATATACCACTATACACAAGTTCAGATGTTTTGCCTGCCTCCAAAGAACCCAAGAAAATGCCCAAAAAAACACTAGCGTCAAAAAAAAAAAAAAAGGCCAGGTGTGTTGTTGCAGGCATTTTTTGGGGGGTTTTGGAGGCAGGAAAAACATCTGAACTTGTGTATAGTGGTATATATCAACACATACTTATATGTATTTTACAGTTAGACATATATAGGTGTTATAGGAGCAGAGCCATATTAGTGTTAATTATTTCATTAGCGCAAGCATATATTTCTGCTACTATCACACCTATACATGTCTAGGTGTATATATACATATAAGTATGTGTGTATATATACCCGTATACACAAGTTCAGATGTTTTGCCTGCCTCCAAAGAACCCAAAAAAATGCCCAAAAAAACGCTAGCGCCAAAAAAAAAAAAAAAACGCCCAGGTGTGTTGTTGCAGGCATTTTTTGGGGTTTTTTGGAGGCAGGCAAAACATCTGAACTTGTGTATACGGGTATACATACACACATACTTATATATGTCTAAGTGTAAAATACATATAAGTATGTGTGTATATATACCACTATACACAAGTTCAGATGTTTTGCCTGCCTCCAAAAACCCTAAAAAAATGCCTGCAACAACACACCTGGGCGTTTTTTTTTTTGGCGCTAGTGTTTTTTTGGGCATTTTTTTGGGTTCTTTGGAGGCAGGCAAAACATCTGAACTTGTGTATAGTGGTATATATATACACACATACTTATATGTATTTTACACTTAGACATATATAGGTGTGATAGGAGCGGAGACATATTAGTGTAAATGATTTCATTAGCGCAAGCATATATTTCTGCTACTATCACACCTATATATGTCTAGATGTATATATACATACATGGGTGTGTATATATACCCCCTATACACAAGTTCAGATGTTTTGCCTGCCTCAAAAGACCCCAAAAAATGCCCAAAAAAACGCTTGCTACTAAACCGGCAAGGTGTGAAAAGAGAGAAGCCACTTTCCTGTTCTATGAGTGACAAAATACAAACAATCTTTTTTTTTAATGGTTCTGGACATGCTACAGAGCTGAAACTTTTTTTTTTTTTTTTTTTTTAATTTTTTCAATAATTGGCTCTCTATCAAAAATGACAATTTTTAAGAACTTTTTTTTGTGTGATTAATAGTCCCTGGGGTATGACCCAGAACCCTAGGCACTTTTTAGGGGCATTTATTGGGTTTTAGGGCTTCAAAATGGTGTTTTTTGATTACCGAAGTTCGGGTCCCATTGATTTCAATGGGCTTCTGAAATCCGGGCCGAACTTTCGGGAAGTTCGGATGTTCTGGCCGAACCGAACTTTTGAAAAGTTCGATCATCCCTACTCTCTAGAGACTTTGGTGATAATCTTGGGTGAAGGAACGTTTTCAATAAGCAAACTTAAGTCATTTTGGTGCACTTCAGGTCAGGGTCAGGAACCTGCTTGTGGGGGGAAGGTGCACAGCATAGGAAAAGGTTCCTACAGAGTAGGGGCAGCTTAGGACAAGCTCATTTTCCATTGCTGATACTCCTGAGGTTGGAACAGAGACATGGAGCCAGTGTAAACTGTTAATTTTTCCTATACTCAATACTGTGCAGACGTTTTAGGCAGGTGTGAAGAAATGCTGTAAATTAAGAAGGATTTCAATTTTTCACTTCAAATAGAAGTGTTTATTTTTATAAACTAAAAAAAAAAATGCAAAGTAAATGACCAGAAGAGTAATCCAAATCAAATCAATATTTGGTGTGATCACCCTTTGCCTTCAAACCAGCATCAATTCTTCTAGATACACTTGCACACAGTTTTTGAAGGAACTCGGCAGGTAGGCAATCCAAACATCTTGGAGTACTAAGCACAGATCTGTGGATGTCGGCTGCCTCAAATCCTTCTGTCTCTTCATGTAATCCCAGACAGACTCCATGATGTTGAGATCAGGGCTCTGTGAGGGCCAAGCCATCACTTCCAGGACTCCCTGTTCTTCTTTACACTGAAGATAGTTCTTAATGACATTGGATGTATGTGTGGGGTTGTTGTTCTGCTGCATAATAAATTGGGGACTAATCATACAGTCGGATCCATACACATACACATACACATGCTCTATACACCATCACAATGGATTTGAAATAAAACAAACAATATGTGCTTTAACTGCAGACTTTCAGCTTTAATTTGAGGGTATTTGCATCCAATTTAGGTGAACGGTGTAGGAATTACAACAGTTTGTATATGTGCCTCCCACTTTCTAAGGGACCAAAAGTAATGGGACAGATTAACAATCATAAATCAAACTTTCACTTTTTAATACTTGGTTGAAAATCCTTTGCAGTCAATTACAGCCTGAAGTCTGGAACGCATAGACATCACCAGAAGCTGGGTCTCATCCCTGGTGATGCTCTGCCAGGCCTCTACTGCAACTGTCTTCAGTTCCTGCTTGTTCTTGGGGCATTTTCCCTTCAGTTTTGTCTTCAGCAAGTGAAATGCATGCTCAATCGGATTCAGGTCAGGTGATTGACTTGGCCATTGCATAACATTCCACTTCTTTCCCTTTAAAACTCTTTGGTTGCTTTTGCAGTATACTTTGGGTCATTGTCCATCTGCACTGTGAAGCGCCGACCAATGAGTTCTGAAGCATTTGGCTGAATATGAGCAGATAATATTGCCCGAAACACTTCAGAATTCATCCTGCTGCTTTTGTCAGCAGTCACATCATTAATAAATACAAGAGAACCAGTTCCATTGGCAGCCATACATGCCCACGCCATGACACTACCACCACCGTGCTTCACTGATGAGGTGGTATGCTTTGGATCATGAGCAGTTCCTTTCCTTCTCCATACTTTTCTCTTCCCATCACTCTGGTACAAGTTGATCTTGGTCTCATCTGTCCATAGGATGTTGTTCCAGAACTGTGAAGGCTTATTTGGATGTTGTTTGTCAAACTCTAATCTGGCCTTCCTGTTTTTGAGGCTCACCAATAGTTTACATCTTGTGGTGAACCCTCTGTATTCACTCTGGTGAAGTCTTCTCTTGATTGTTGACTTTGACACACATACACCTACCTCCTGGAGAGTGTTCTTGATCTGACCAACTGTTGTGAAGGGTGTTTTCTTCACCCGGGAAAGAATTCTTCGGTCATCCACCACAGTTGTTTTCCGGGTCTTTTGGTGTTGCTGAGCTCACCGGTGCGTTCTTTCTTTTTAAGGATGTTCCAAACAGTTGATTTGGCCACACCTAATGTTTTTGCTATCTCTCTGATGGGTTTGTTTTGTTTTTTCAGCCTAACGATGGCTTGCTTCACTGATAGTGACAGCTCTTTGGATCTCATATTGAGAGTTGACAGCAACAGATTCCAAATGCAAATAGCACACTTGAAATGAACTATGGACCTTTTATCTGCTCCTTGTAAATGGTATAATGAGGGAATAACACACACCCGGCCATGGAACAGCTGAGCAGCCAATTGTCCCATTACTTTTGGTCCCTTAAAAAGTGGGAGGCACATATACAAACTGTTGTAATTCCTACACCGTTCACCTGATTTGGATGTAAATACCCTCAAATTAAAGCTGAAAGTCTGCAGTTAAAGCACATCTTGTTTGTTTAATTTCAAATGAAAGCATTGCATAATAGAAAAATATGAGAAGCTAACCTTAGAGCAAAGCCCTCCAGCACTGTGCTGTTAATGCTGAAGGGGCTGACATTTTCCCCCGGTCTTCCTTCTGGGTTTGCAGCCTCCGGCTACATGAGTGGCAGGGGGTGCGATGACGCATGCGCACGGGAGCTGCTATTACTGGCACGTGCTCTGAAGGTCTGGCACTGTTTGCTGGACCTTCAGAGTGCATGCAGTCTGAATATCTCCTAAGCAGTGCAAGTTTAGGAGATATTCACAGTACCCACAGGTAAACCTTATAATAGGCCTACCTGAAGATATAAGTGGTGTACTGAAGGTATAAGTGGTGTAACAGAGTGTAGCACTAATCCCATGGGAGCTGCTGGTTACGGGTTCCCCTGGGTTACCTAAAGCAACAGCTTGACAATTTAGCATATTCTAAGTGCTTGGCTCAGTCAGAAAACAGTCCAGGGTTTTTTTTTTTTTGTTTGTTTTATTTGAGAACTGGGATAGGAGAAGGGATGCGTGGGATACTCCAACTGAACAAACTATGCACAATTACTGGGACTTCTGATTATAGATGGATGCGGCAAGGCCGCTGCTTCACCATGCCACTTAAGTGAAGTAGAATTAAGCGAACTGCACTGTACTGTGAATTACTCTTCAGGGTCCTACTTGGCACCCCCTTTACTATGACACAATGTGTGAGCTGCCCCCTTGATCCTCTGACTTCACTGGAGAGGTCTCCCTTCCTGGGCTGACCTTTTGGCAAGTCCCCTGGTACTCATGGGCACTGTTTTTCCCTGAAGACTCTGCCAGCAGCTCCATCGTCAGCTTTATTGGATCCTCTGCAGCTCAGCTCCACATCTGGTTCACTAGGCCGACTGCCTAAGACCACCTTCCTCATGCAACAGGAGGAGAGACAGCCGTCCACCTCCTCCAGGGACTTGGGCTTCCCGCCAAAGACGCCCTGTCACATGTCCCCCCGGCTTTTATGAGCAATCCCAGGATGCACTGCAAGAGTGTGCTCCCACTGGGACTCCCACAAAAGCCAATGTGTCACTGGCCAGGTTTCCTCCACTGTCCAAGCTCCCCTATTGGATGCAGTGTCGACACTCCCTCAGACCCAGTGAATCACACCTGGGAACATGCAACAGGCAACCTAATAGATCAGGCTCCCCTGATAGGCAGATGGAGCATAAAATGCTTTGAACCTTGAAGGTTAAAGGACCTTAACATGTATAGCTTGGAAGAAAGAAGAGACAGAGGGGATATGATAGAAACTTTTAAATACATAAAGGGAATCAACTCGGTAAAGGAGGAGAGCATATTTAAAAGAAGAAAAACTACCACAAGAGGACACAGTTTTAAATTAGAGGGGCAAAGGTTTAAAAGTAATATGAGGAAGTATTACTTTACTGAGAGAGTAGTGGATGCATGGAATAACCTTCCTGCAGAAGTGGTAGCTGCAAATACAGTGAAGGAGTTTAAGCATGCATGGGATAGGCATAAGGCTATCCTTCATATAAGATAGGGCCCTGGACTATTCATAGGATTCAGATATATTGGGCAGACTAGATGGGCCAAATGGTTCTTATCTGTCGACACATTCTATGTTTCTATGTTAACCTGGCACCTAACTAGGAGGGTGCTACAAGAGTTTACTAGCAGTTTAAGCAATAGTACAACAGGGGTACTTAAATATGTTGAATTTAAAGAGGGACTTAGAGCTACTTTAATGAATGGTACATATTGTAACACTTTGGTAAGGATAGACCATATAGCATATATAGGCCAAAAAAGCTTTCATTTTTTATAAATACAAACTCTTCAAACCAAGCCAACAAGAAGCTTTTAATCTCTGCGTGTTGCAGAGTTTATGAAAAATTAAAACTTGGTGCGTCTTTCTTTTGCTTGTCGAATGTCAGGGGAGCGTTATCTATCCTTGTGCACAAAGAGAGGCTCTCGCGCCTTGTAATGTGCAATAACTGAACAGCTAATGCAAAATCATTTGCTTGTGGCATTTAATAAAATATGCAAATGTATGAAATAGTTTGAAATTGTCAAATGAAAAAATAAAAATTAGTCATGTTAGAAATTTCTATTCAATTTATTCTCTCTAAACACTTGCTTCTTTTAATTAAGTAGCATAATGTAAAGCTTTCCTTCTTTGCATCATAGATTCAGTCTAGTTGGACGAGCCTGATGTAAGCACAATGAATAGTAAATGGAGTCTAATGAGGCCACAGTAAATAATACGTGTTTGTAGTTCTTGTGTACGCCTTTTGTTTTGATAGAGAATTGGATTGTAGGATTTGGTGGGCACGTATTAATTAATCACAGTAAATAGAAATATTTTTAAATTCCTGTGCCAAGGGAATGCGCGGTGGTTTTGGAATTTATTATGGAGAAGACTTAAAAAATAAGAATAAAAAAAGTTTTGTTTTCATAGCATGGCAGTCATTTTTGTATGCTGTCAAGAACATATCTATTATATTATATATCATATGTTTTCATGATATATTTATATATATATACTGTTTAAATACTCACACTGCATAAACATTTTCTATATGAATATGACTGTTAATTTATATTTATATATATATATATATATATATATATATAATACTGTATACTGTGTGTATATATATATATTTATATTTATATGTATATACAGTGCCTTGCGAAAGTATTCGGCCCCTTTGAACTTTTCGACCTTTTGCCACATTTCAGGCTTCAAACATAAAGATATAAAACTGTAATTTTTTGTGAAGAATCAACAAGTGGGACACAATCATGAAGTGGAACGAAATTTATTGGATATTTCAAACTTTTTTAACAAATAAAAAACTGAAAAATTGGGAGTGCAAAATTATTCAGCCCCCTTAAGTTAATTCTTTGTAGCACCACCTTTTGCTGCGATTACAGCTGTAAGTCGCTTGGGGTATGTCTCTATCAGTTTTGCACATCGAGAGATTGAAATTTTTGCCCATTCCTCCTTGCAAAACAGCTCGAGCTCAGTGAGGTTGGATGGAGAGCGTTTGTGAACAGCAGTTTTCAGTTCTTTCCACAGATTCTCAATTGGATTCAGGTCTGGACTTTGACTTGGCCATTCTAACACCTGGATATGTTTATTTGTGAACCATTCCATTGTAGATTTTGCTTTATGTTTTGGATCATTGTCTTGTTGGAAGACAAATCTCTGTCCCAGTCTCAGATCTTTTGCAGACTCCATCAGGCTTTCTTCCAGAATGGTCCTGTATTTGGCTCCATCCATCTTCCAATCAATTTTAACCATCTTCCCTGTCCCTGCTGAAGAAAAGCAGGCCCAAACCATGATGCTGCCACCACCATGTTTGACAGTGGGGATGGTGTGTTCAGGGTGATGAGCTGTGTTGCTTTTACGCCAAACATAACGTTTTGCATTGTTGCCAAAAAGTTCGATTTTGGTTTCATCTGACCAGAGCACCTTCTTCCACATGTTTGGTGTGTCTCCCAGGTGCCTTGTGGCAAACTTTAAATGACACTTTTTATGTATATCTTTAAGAAATGGCTTTCTTCTTGCCACACTTCCATAAACGCCAGATTTGTGCAGTATACGACTGATTGTTGTCCTATGGACAGAGTCTCCCACCTCAGCTGTAGGTCTCTGCAGTTCATCCAGAGTGATCATGGGCCTCTTGGCTGCATCTCTGATCAGTCTTCTCCTTGTATGAGCTGAAAGTTTAGAGGGACGGCCAGGTCTTCGTAGATTTGCAGTGGTCTGATACTCCTTCCATTTCAATATTATTGCTTGCACAGTGCTCCTTGGGATGTTTAAAGCTTGGGAAATCTTTTTGTATCCAAATCCGGCTTTAAACTTCTCCACAACAGTATCTCGGACCTGCCTGGTGTGTTCCTTGTTCTTCATGATGCTCTCTGCGCTTTAAACGGACCTCTGAGACTATCACAGTGCAGGTACATTTATACGGAGACTTTATTACACACGGGTAGATTCTATTTATCATCATTAGTCATTTAGGTCAACATTGGATCATTCAGAGATCATCACTGAACTTCTGGAGAGATTTTGCTGCACTGAAAGTAAGGGGGCTGAATAATTTTGCACGCCCTATTTTTCAGTTTTTTTTATTTGTTAACAAAGTTTGAAATATCCAATAAATTTCGTTCCACTTCATGATTGTGTTCCACTTGTTGATTCTTCACAAATAATTACAGTTTTATATCTTTATGTTTGAAGCCTGAAATGTGGCAAAAGGTCGCAAAGTTCAAGGGGGCCGAATACTTTCGCAAGACACTGTATATTTTGTATATTAATTTAAGTTAGTTTGGCACAAGTGAGTTCATATTTTAACACGTTATATGGCTACTGTCTCAAACTAAAACTCCCAGGATTCTCAGGGCTCTGCATAGAAGTCCAAAGACTTGCTTAGCTTTAGCTCTCTCCCTGCTGGCTGGAAGAGGATGGTAAAGCATAACACCAGTATGTCAGTAGAGGGAATGAAGAATAAAGGGAATGTCTCCTTCTCCATATTGCCGAAGCTCAGCACTTGACTACATACAATATGGCTTGTGTAGCAATTGTATACACTGTATTATTTTTTTCTGCTATTTGCTATACTTTTTTCTCCATCAAAGTAAAGTTAACCTTTAAGTGCTAGCTTTTATGATTGTTGCAGAATGGTACATGGTGACGATAATAACTCTAAAAATGCCATGAATCTTCTTATGGAAAATAAGTGCACCTAAATAGCCGTTCTAGATTTAACTGTCAGCGCTTTCAGTGTGATTGTTGCTGTATTCATGCCATGTTATTATGTGGAATTGGAGATCTCCCACGGAGCAATGGAAATTCAGCACACAGTGTAATGCTGTCTGTACGCATTGCTGGGATAACGCTTGTTTCCCCTTGCTGAGCTCACTTGCTAATAGACTGTTTTTGCTTGGTGGGCCGTGGCGGTGTTTTTCAAGTTACCACTGGATGCAATGATATTATCTGAGTCATCCGAGATTTACAGAAGACGATTCAGAAAAGAGAATTCTTTTCCAACTATAGAAATCTCCCTTTTTGCTCCCTCCTAAGCCAGCAGAATTGACTACATCAAACCAATATCTCCAAATATTGATACAACTTGTCTAATGAATACATAATGTTTCCACTAGTAGGTCACCTGGCAGTATAATCTGCCTTTTTTCCATGACTTACCTTTTCCTAATGTCTTTAGGCGGTCATTGACATGTAGGGTCCTGTTAGCTCAATTCTCGTCAGGAGGCAATCACGATGATATACAGCCTTTCAGTTGCTAACCCCCCAATAGATAGTGAATTCCTCCTCTTCCAGCTGGGAGATGCAAGAACACAGAGTACCTAAACAAAGTGTAGTCACATCTGATTTTATTGCACGTGTAGCTCATATTTAAGGCATGTTTAAGTGGGAAAAAACTGCTTCAACTGGTTTACAATTCATCAGTCAAATTAACAATAGCACATCTCAGACAGAACAGTACATGAAAGGGCCTTTTGCTTTCACCGTGCATCTGTGTCAATATGAGGTGTTTTGTTGTAGTCGGACCGTCTGTGTTCAGCTTGTCTGTGTTAATGTAAGCAATTGTCAATTGTTTATGGGTGGCGTCAGCAATCTCTATGCAACATGTCTTGTAATCTAAATGCAAAATATCCAACTGTCAAGTGTTCAAATGAATGAATGGACAGGTGGTTTAACATGTCGTCTTAATGCAAAATATAGCTGTCTGCTGTCCAAGGTTGTTATGAATGGGTGCTAGTCTGGCTTGTTAAATCTGTAATTGCAGGGGGCCACCTTCCATCGTAGAATGAGCCCTAACAAAATGTAATATGAAATATAATTTCTGTAAGGCACGTTGATACACTCTTTCAGGTCCTCTGCCAACCTTCTATTTGGATAAGCTGCCCTAAATGATACAGATGTGATGTCATATGATGACATCAGAAGCATTGTCTGCATCATTTTATGCCCATGGTACCCTGCACTCACAGACTTTCCAATCACCAGTCATTCAACTTGGAAGACTGGGGACATTTAGTAGTGGTAAGCAATTACTGAAAATGAATTCAAATTTAGAAACGTCAGTCCCCTTTCATTTGGCTACCCCCTCCCCAGCACCACCATTTTCATATTTCTAGTGTGTGCACAGGTGTGCTGAAGGGCTTTGCCTGGCCTTTGGGCCCAAATGTGAGAGAGGGAGGGAGGAGGAGGCAGGGCAAAATTAAAGTTATTTTGGGTGAAGGGTTGTTTTAAATAACGGCTCATTTGCTCATCACTACTCCCCATAAACCAATATATATATGTGTGTATGTACAGTGCCTTGCGAAAGTATTCGGCCCCCTTGAACTTTGCAACCTTTTGCCACATTTCAGGCTTCGAACATAAAGATATAAAACTGTAATTTTTTGTGAAGAATCAACAACAAGTGGGACACAATCATGAAGTGGAACGAAATTTATTGGATATTTCAAACTTTGTTAACAAAAGAAAACTGAAAAATTGGGCGTGCAAAATTTTTCAGCCCCTTTAATTTCAGTGCAGCAAACTCTCTCCAGAAGTTCGGTGAGAATCTCTGAACGATCCAATGTTGACCTAAATGACTATTGATGATAAATAGAATCCACCTGTGTGTAATCAAGTCTCCGTATAAATGCACCTGCACTGTGATAGTCTCAGAGGTCCGTTTAAAGCGCAGAGAGCATCATGAAGAACAAGGAACACACCAGGCAGGTCCAAGATACTGTTGTGGAGAAGTTTAAAGCCAGATTTGGATACAAAAAGATTTCCCAAGCTTTAAACATCCCAAGGAGCACTGTGCAAGCGATAATATTGAAATGGAAGGAGTATCAGACCACTGCAAATCTACGAAGACCTGGCCGTCCCTCTAAACTTTCAGCTCATACAAGGAGAAGACTGATCAGAGATGCAGCCAAAAGGCCCATGATCACTCTGGATGAACTGCAGAGATCTACAGCTGAGGTGGGAGACTCTGTCCATAGGACAACAATCAGTCGTATACTGCACAAATCTGGCCTTTATGGAAGAATGGCAAGAATAAAGCCATTTCTTAAAGATATCCATAAAAAGTGTTGTTTAAAGTTTGCCACAAGCCACCTGGGAGACACACCAAACATGTGGAAGAAGGTGCTCTGGTCAGATGAAACCAAAATCGAACTTTTTGGCAACAATGCAAAACGTTATGTTTGGCGTAAAAGCAACACAGCTCATCACCCTGAACACACCATCCCCACTGTCAAACATGGTGGTGGCAGCATCATGGTTTGGGCCTGCTTTTCTTCAGCAGGGACAGGGAAGATGGTTAAAATTGATGGGAAGATGGATGTTAAAATTGATGGGAAGATGGATGGAGCCAAATACAGGACCATTCTGGAAGAAAACCTGATGGAGTCTGCAAAAGACCTGAGACTGGGACGGAGATTTGTCTTCCAACAAGACAATGATCCAAAACATAAAGCAAAATCTACAATGGAATGGTTCACAAATAAACATATCCAGGTGTTAGAATGGCCAAGTCAAAGTCCAGACCTGAATCCAATCGAGAATCTGTGGAAAGAACTGAAAACTGCTGTTCACAAACGCTCTCCATCCAACCTCACTGAGCTTTAGCTGTTTTGCAAGGAGGAATGGGCAAAAATTTCAGTCTCTCGATGTGCAAAACTGATAGAGACATACCCCAAGCGACTTACAGCTGTAATCGCAGCAAAAGGTGGCGCTACAAAGTATTAACTTAAGGGGGCTGAATAATTTTGCACGCCCAATTTTTCCGTTTTTTATTTGTTAAAAAAGTTTGAAATATCCAATAAATTTCGTTCCACTTCATGATTGTGTCCCACTTGTTGTTTGTCTTCACAAAAAAAAAAAAAAAAAAAATATATATATATATATATATATATATATATATATATATATGGTAAATGGAGTGGGATCCCCATCCAATGGTAAGTCTTCAGGTCTGTGAACTGTCAAGTATACACACTCACTGGCTATTTTATTAGGTACACTTTGCTAGTACCAGGTTGGACCCATTTTTGCCTTCAGAACTGTCTTAAAAGAGAAAAATGGGTTTCTGGGTTTTTGTTGATTTATACTTACCTAGGTGGATGCAGCATCGGTACGATGATCTTTCCCCCGGCGCCTCTACAGCTCCATGAGCAGAGAGCTGCTGACTATCAGTCACCACTCTCTGCTCCTCCCGCTGCTTGCTCACTGGAGCGCTGGGCTGTAAAGGGGGCGAGGAGTGGATCGGCTCAGGCTCTCAGCGGCTCGCTGATTAAGGAAGGCAGCAAGAAATATTAACCCCTTGCCCCTGACCTGGACAGCCAAATAAGTAACTAAACATAAGAAAAATGAAGAATCCGCGCACACTTATAGAAAAAGCAGCTAGCAATGATAAAGCCAACACCCATCTATAAAAAGTATATATATATAAAATGAAATATTAAATTAAATAAAAGTCTTAGCTGGGTAGTACTCACATAGTCCAAGGTATATACGACCAAATAAAGAGTCCACAGAAATAATTTCGGTGAATTAACCACTTAAGCCCCGGAAGATTTTACCCCCTTCCTGACCAGGGCCTATTTTGCGATTCGGCACTGCGTGACTTTAACGGACAATTGCGCGGTCGTGCGACGCTGTACCCAAACGAATTTGACGTCCTTTTTTTCCCACAAACAGAGCTTTCTTTTGGTGGTATTTGATCACCTGTGCGAATTTTTGATCATGCGCTATAAACAAAAAAAAGAGTGTCAATTTTGCAAAAATAACAATATTTTTCACATTTTTTTATATGAAATTCCCCCAAAAAAATGTAAAAATCAAAATTTTTTAACATTTTTGGCCAATTTGTTTTATGCTACATATGTTTGGTAAAACAAATCGCAAAAAGCGTATTTTGATTGGTTTGCGCAAAAGTTATCGCGTTTACTAACAAAGGGAAAGATTTTTGTCATTTTTGTTGTTTTTTTTTTTTTTAACGCGTAATGGCAGCGATCTGCGGTTTTTTTTTTGCGGTACTGCGACATTGCGGCGGACAGATTGGACCCTTGACTGACATTTTTGACACTTTTGGGGTTACCAGTGACATTACTACAGTAATCAGTGCTATACATATGCACTGTTACTGTAAAATGACACTGGCAGTGAAGGGGTTAACTTTTTTTGAGAGGGAGGGGCTATGTGTGTCCTTAGGAGCGTGATTCTAACTGTGATTGGCTGTGGCTTGAGATGTATGAACAGTGATCAACGGTTCTACATAGTAGAACTGTATGATCATCATTCATACACCGGGAAGAATGACAGGCGGCTTGTTTACATTAGCCGCCTGCCTTTCTCCCTCTCCACCGATCATCGCGAGTGACCGGCGGACGATCGGGTCCGCCGGTCACACGCGCGGGGGGTCCGTGACCACTTGGGAGCTTGGGTATCTACATTCACTAAGTGATAAATAGGAAGCATAGTACAGCACTTTCCCTTTGAAGAACAGATGTTGAGCTAAGCCTGTCTATAGAAATTTTGACATGGACCAATCTTGTTTTATGCGATTTCCAATGGGTAAATCCTGTTTAAAAATAGACAAAAACCCACCAAGTACTTGAAGGACTGGCATTGGCAGCTCCTTAAGGATCATGGTCCTCCTAGCTTCAGCTAAGGCAGACCATAAAATTCCTTGCCCCTGTCTGGAGCCTTGCATCCCAGGGGGGTTCAGGGTTTGAGACCTTTCTTCTTCAGAAGTCGGACAAATACTGTACACTTGTGCACTCTTTTGTGTGATATGATTTCATGGTTCACTTTTTTAGTTCACAGGGATTTGACAAGCACAGCACTGCTGCGCTCCAAAAAAAAAAAAAAAGGGTGAAAACCACTATGATAAATAGAGGGAATGTGGAAAATGGCATATTGGTCCAAAATGGGCAAATGTTGGGCAAATTACACGATGAATTAGTGATATATATTATATATATATATATATATATATATATATATATATATATATATATATATATACATTCATTTTTTTAGGCAATTTGTAATCAGACAAGAATAACTTGTGTTAACATAGAAATACCTTAAACACTCCAAATTTCTTTGGCTGCTTTGTGAATGTTAATCAAGAACTGAGAACAGAAGCCCTGCTTTATGTGTGGTGTATTATTACATTTTTGTACCTGGGGCCAGAACAACCTGTTGAACCAGTTTATTTCCTGCTAATATTAAGAAATCAGCTGAACAAAGCCCAATATTTTCTATGTGATTGTAATTATATGTGTACCAGGCTTCCCAAAGGGAGTATTTGCATTCCATCAGTAAACAGTGGGAAAGAAGTTTTTACTTTTTTAAATTTTTTTATTAAGTTTGGCTCTCAGCGAGCATGTCACTTATTGCTTTACCTGGTTCTTTTTAAAGGTGCAGTCCAGTCAAACTTATTTTCATTTAAATTGAATTCAAGGGGGCACAGCCTATTTGCCAAGTGACAGCTCCTTCAGGCTAAACTCGTAGAGTTGTCAGAATCCTTATCTTTTAAATGGACATGATAGTAGCCAATCAGCTTCTAGATATCATTGTCAAAGCTTAATTGAACAAGCTGAAGTTAGAAGCTGATTGGTTACAATGCTTAGCTGCACCAGATTCTGTGTGCACTAGTTTTATTAAATCTCCCCGATTGTGTTCACTGGTTCAAAAACTGCTCTCTCACTAAGCCCACTTCAGACATACCTACAAGTGCATCAGTATTAGAGAAGACTTGCAAAGAATCATATACCAAAAGGCCTCAGTTGTGGCCAGAGGCGCTGAAAAATTCTGATGATAACACATAAAATGTAGTCATGGATGCATTTGGTTGTCTAAGCAAACCCCTTTATAGCAAATCGGAACACTTTCCATAGAAACCTACTAAAATGTGAACATTATATGAAAGGCCAAGTCCAGAAAAAAACTCTTTTATAGATAGAGCTGAGGATGATTAGAACATCTGGAAGGTTTTAGGTGCTGAATTTGTGTCCATAATAGAGAATCATTCTTTATCAGTCATCCATCAAGTAGACAGTATGGGAAATCTCCTTTCCAGGAACAAAGTAGTATGGTCACCGCTCCAGTTTTTATGATTGTTCTCTGGTTATTTAATCCCAAACTGGACACTCTGCATAGCCAACGGGTTTCCGCACCACCACTATGACCGCTCTGTCTAAATTGTAGAATCCAGCAGTCAGTTTGACAGTCAAATCCCAAGCTGTCTGCTCAGTCCCCTGTATGAATGAAGTCTGCTGGCTTTATTCATAAATATGTTGTTACAATATTATAATTGTTATACATAGTTACATAGTTAGTGAGGTTGAATAAAAGACATCAGTCCATCCAGTTCAACCTATGATGTGTGTGTGTTTGCTGTTAACCGTACATTGTATACCCCTGTATGTTGTGGTCTTTAAGGTGCCCATCTAATAGTTTTTTGAAACTATCAATGCTCCCTGCTGATACGACTACTTGTGGAAGAGAATTCCACATCCTTACTGCTCTGACAGTAAAGAACCCCCTACGTACTTTAAGGTTAAACCGCCTTTCCTCTAGTTTTAGTGAGTGGCCACGTGTCTTATTGTATTCCCTTTCTCTGAATAGTTTGTTCCTTATGCTAGGGTTGCCAGTACAGTATTTGTACATTGATATTATATCCCCCCTCAATCGTCTCTTCTCCAGAGAGAATAAGTTCAGTGCTTGTAGTCTTTCCTCATAGCTGATGTCCTCCATTCCCCTAATTATTTTTGTTGCCCTTCTCTGGACTCTCTCCAGTTCCAGCACATCCTTCCTGAGGACCGGTGCCCAGAACTGGACGGAATACAGATGTGGCCAGACCAGAGTCTTGTAGAGAGGGAGGATAATCTCTTTATTTCTGGAGTGAATCCTCTTTTTTATACATCCCAGTATTCTGTTGGCTTTGCTTGCAGCGGCTTGGCATTGGATGCCACTGCCAAGCCTGTTGTCTACCAGTACCCCCAGGTCCTTTTCCATCTTAGATTCACCCAGAGGTTTCCCTTTATCTAAGTGGCAGCTCACTTCATCATAGAAGGTTAATAGATTGGTTTGGCAAGAACGATTTTTCATGAATCCATGCTGATTACTACTAATAATACCATTTTCAGTACTAAAGTCTTGTATGTGGTCCCTTAACATCCCCTCCAAAATCTTGCAGACTACAGATGTTAGGCTGACCGGCCTCTAGTTACCCGGGATATATCTCGGCCCTTTTTTAAATATTGGTACCACGTTGGCTTTTTTCCAATCAGCTGGCACCATGCCCGTCTGTAAGCTATCCTTAAAAATCATGAATAATGGTCTGGCAATCACCTGGCTGAGCTACACTTTATGTGATATTTTTTAGGACCCACTTACACTTATGTAGTGACTCTGCCCAGGGCTAAATTTAGTATATAGCTCTGCTGTAGACAGCTGAGCTCTAATTCAGAGTTTCAGGTTTAGCCTTAAACCTGGGGGCTCATTGCATTTGCCTACCTCTGGAAGAATGTTCCTTAAATAGAAGGATCAGTCACTGGATTATACATATTTACCAGTCAATCTCTGGGAGGCTGGTCCAGGTGGTTTGTCTAGGAAGGAGATAAATGTTTGGGAGGGTTTGATCAGGTCTTTCTTTCCTGGGGTAAACCTTCTGAGAGCCATCAAGTGTGTGATGCAGAGGAGCTACTGCTGTTAGGCCTCAGCAGGTGCTATGGCTGATGGGCTGTCGCAGTTGGACTGAAGGAAACTTGCTGAAGAATACTACTTGTAAAAACTGAGCTGGAGAGTGTTGCAGAAGAGCTGGTTGGGAGCTGCCTCTAGACCTTGTGAGAAGGACCTTTTGCCTATAGCTCCAGAAGTGCAGGTACTTTGAGAGTTAGATGCCAGAGGTTGTTGCAAGGAGTGTATCTGCTCATATAAGGGCTCAGATTAAAAGAGAAGTTCAGGTTTCAGAAAAAAAATAAAATTATACTTACCTAGGTTGACGCAGCATGTATCTGATGCTACATCTGTCCCCTGCCACTTTTAAGACTAAGAACTGAGCATTCAAAGACTACTGATCGCTTGGTTTTTAGTCTTCACTGAGGAGAGAGCCAGTGAATTTCAATCACTGGCTTTCTGCTCTGCCCCTCCAGTGCTCACTGGAGCACTGGGCTGTTGAGGGGCCAGGAGGGGCTGGCTCAGTCTCCCAGCAGCTCACTGAGAGGAGGAGCCAGATGCTGGTCCAGATATCTGGGTGGATCCTAACTGTAAAGTAGGGATCCTTCTCAAACCTGGACCAGCTTAATGACATGGGTTACAGGAGTCCAGAACGAACTGCACTCCTGTGACAAACAGGAGAAGTATTGCAAAAATAGCTTTGGCCATACTTCTCCTTCAACCGACTGTCCCCTCTACTACACAGCATTACTTTGATGTTGCTACTGAAGGGCTCAATATTGCTGAAACAGGACTTTGTTTAACCACTTAAGGACAAAGCCTATTTCTGACACATGTTGTTTACGAGTTTAAATCGGAGTTCCGACCACAACAATTTTTTTTCTATAAAAATACCCCCGGGACAGTAAGGGCTAGTACATTCCACAATAGATAGCCTCTGAACTGTCCCGGGTCGCACTTACCTTTTAGAAGAAATACTTACCTTGAAAATTTCTTCTCCAGCGCTGCCATCTTGGATGTGGGCAGCTGAAGCCAGCGAGTCCTCTTCTGCGTCCTCTTCCGTGTCTTCTTCTCCCAGAATGCGCCTGCACCGGCCCCGCTCGTCACTTCCGGTGCGTCATCCCTCCACAGCTTCTGGGCATGCCCAGAAGCTGTTTAGCAGGGAATGAGGCGCCGCACCGGAAGTGACGAGCAGGGCCGGTGCAGGCGCATTGATTCCTGGGAGCGATGACGTTCAGCTCCCAGGAATCAATGCAAAGAGGAAGTGACGGCGCGGGCCGCGGCCACAGAGGGAGGAAGTGGAAGAAAGGTAAGTATATTTTTCTTCAATAACAAGGTAAGTAAACAAAAAAAAAAATCGTAACTATCCATTTCTTTTTCAGGTGACCAAAAGCAAGCGGATGGCCCAAAATCGATTATGGCGATTTTGTGGCCGGAACTCCGCTTTAAATCAGTATTTTTTGCTAGAAAATTACTTAAAACCCCCAAATGTTATATATATATATATATATATATATATATTAAGTAAAGACTCTGGAGACTAAAACAGCAGTTTTTGCAATATTTTATATCACGCGGTATTTGCGCAGCGGTCTTTCAAATGCAATTTTTTTGGAAGAAATGCGCTTCGCTGAATTTAAAAAAACTAAACAGTAAAGTTAGCTCAATTTTTTTTTTTTGTATATTGTGAATGATGATGTCACGCTGAGTAAATAAATACCTAACATGTTATGGTTTAAGCACTTCAATACAGGGCACTTTCACCCCCTTCCTGCCCAGGCCAATTGTCAGCTTTTAGCGCTGTTGCATTTTGAATGACAATTGCGCGGTCATGCAACAATGTACCTACACCAAATTTATGTCATTTTCCCCCCACAAATAGAGCTTTCTTTTGGTGGCATTTGATCACCGCAAGGTTTTTTTTTTTTTGCTAAACAAATAAAAAAAAAGACCGAAAAGTTTGAAAAAAAAAAAAATGTTTTTTGTTTATGTTATACAATTTTAAATAAATATGTTTTTTCCTGCACTGATGAGGCTGCACTGACAGGCACTGATGGGGTGGCACTGATGGGGTGGCACTAATAGGCGGCACTGATATGTGGCACTGATAGGCGGCACTGATATGCTTCACTGTTAGGCGGCACTGATAGGCGGCACTGATGGGCACTGATATGTGTCACTGATAGGTAGCACTGATATGCAGCATTAGTGGGCACTGATGGGCGGCACTGCTGGGCACTGATAGGCGGCATTGATGGGCACTGATAGGTGGCACTGATAGGCGGCACTGATGTGCACTAATAGGCGGCACTGGTGGGCACTGATAGGCACTGATAGGCGGCACTGATCGGCACTGACGGACGGCACTGATGGGCACTAATGGGCACTGATAGGCGGCACTGGTGGGCAATAATGGGCACTGGTGGGCAGCACTGATAGATGGCAATGATGGGCACTGGTGGGCAGCACTGATGGGGAGGGAACTGGCGGGCAGCACTGATGGGGAGAGCACTGGCGGGCCCTGATTGCCATCCCTGGTGGCCATAGTGGGCATCTCTGGGGTCATGGGTGGGCATCCCTGGTGGTTCTAGTGGCACCCCCCCCAAGGGTATGCACTGGTATTCAATGGTCTGATTACCAGTGCAGACCCCCCTGTCAGGAGAGCCACAGATCGGCTCTCCTTTACTCGTGCCTGTCAGGCACGTACTGAGGAAAGCCGATCAATGCCTCTTCCTGTGTACTATGTGACCAGCCGTGATTGGACATGGCTGATCACATGGTAAAGAGCCTATGTCAGTAGTCTCCTTATAGAGATCGGAGATGCGGTGTGTCAGTGTGACACGCCGCATCACTGATCGCCGCTCTGCTCATATGACATCCGGTCAGGATAATGCAACCACTTTCCCGCCGTCAATCGCCTATAGGGTGGGCGGGCGGGAAGTGGTTAAAGTTGCGCACACTCGTGGAATGGCGACAAACTATGGTACCTAAAAATCTCCATAGACAATGCTTTAAAAAATTATAACGGATACCAGTTTTGAGTTACAGAGGAGGTCTTTAGCTAGAATTATTGCTCTCACTCTGACGATCGTGGCAATACTTCCTATGTGTACGTTGTTTTTCGGGAAGTGGTTAAGGATCTGTCCCCCAAGACCTGCGTGTGATGAGTATTCTACACCCTCATCCTTCCTTCCTGCCTATGTTCAAGATCTGCAAGAAAAGTTCAAAAGACACCTCTAGACTGAGCCTGAATTTTGTTGGTGTGCTTCTAGAGTTGGTGCTTGGGCTGGCAGCCTCTGAACAGATAAGGGAGGCTTTGTTTTCTTCCAAGTGTTACCGCTACACTTGTGTGTTCAAATGCGTTGCAGTAATGCATGTATAGTTATTTTGATTTGCATCTGTTAAGGTTTTTTTTTGTGTTAAAGGCAAGGAAGCAATAAAACCTCTATAGTGAATTAATGCGCTTTTAGTAAACAAAATGCTGTACATACAAACTATTACAATTATAGGAATAGAATACAAGACATACAGAGTATTACAAAATATGCAAAAAAATATATACACATGCCCAAACAATTTATTCTTCCCAGCAAATAAGAATGGACAACGTATGCAATTAGTATACTAAACAGCTACCTAACTTGGGTTTGCCGGGTGATGGAGTCTTCTTACTGCTCCTTCCTTCTCAGAGTCCTCCAGACCTACTAGTGCTGCTCCTTTTTCTTGAGCACATGGTTGTGTCCAAGTCCTTTTACCTTTTCCCTACTTCCTGCCACATCCCTTCCTGCCTTGATCCTAATGAACCAGTCCAACAAGCTCATTAGCATATAAATAAGGGGAGCATAGCTTCTATTTACATTTATGCTAAATAAAAAATCACTAAAGTAGCCATAGCAAAACAATAGTGCATTACCCTGCACTGTGGTGGGCCTCAATACAGGTGCATTGCCTTCTTGCATTAGGGTGCAATTCAAAATTGGTGAAAATATGCATGTTACTGCCTTTGATCGTTTACCACAAAATATTAGAACTCAGATTAAAACCATCTCTGGGCAAAACTAATTTTTAACCCTTACCCTCCTGAACCCCTGATACTAACCTTTCCAGCACTCCATTGCCTCTCCTGCCTCTGTCACACCCAGCAATACAGCCTAGTGCTTCTGGCTATGGAGGAGCATGTAATCTCTTCCCATATCAGAATGCTTGGCTCTAGCAACCAAAGGATTTGCTGAGGCATTCTGATATGGGTTGGGGAGTGATGTCACCACCCCCAAAACCAACCAAGAGTGGGAGTTTTAGAGCTGAATGTGCCAAAGGTAGGAATGTCAAAAGAACAGTGGGAAGGTTTACATTTTTATGATTTGTAATAATTGTAATAATAACAGTAATTTTAATACAAACATTAATAATGTAATAAAAATAATAATGATGATAATACTTTTTAATAAAAATATTAATAATTTAATGATGATGTGTTTAACAAAAATATTAATAATATAATAATATTTTTTAATAAAAATATGAATCATTTCATGATACTACTTTTTATTAAAAATATTAATAATTTAATGGTAATAATTGTAATTACAAATTTAACAATAATTTAAAAAATACATTATTAATCTTTAGAATCTTCAATGTGCTTTAAGATGGGAAATGGTTTGAAGGAATAATAGGTGTTTATATCAATTTTTTTCTCTATGTGGTTCCACTGCAAGAAATGTTGTGTGTTTGGTCACTGTCATTCTTTCAATTTCAGTGTATTGTTGCCTGGCCCTTTTAAAGACGAAGAAATAATGGTCAGTGTTAGCTCAATAATCAATTAAGCCATACCCGGGGATTAATCATACATGCCGTATCCCACGGTGATTATGAACTGATGATGTGAAGCCAGTTGTTGCTACGCTAAAGGCCAATCCCGCAGCTTTCTAATCACTCCAACGCCACATGGTCTGATTACTTTCATGGCCAGTTTACCCGAGGTTTTCCTAAGCGTTATGAAGGTTTGAAATGAATTGCTCAGTTCAGACAGCCTGGGCTCATTTATAGCAGCACTGAAGGGATTAAAATAAAGATCACAGTGTTTAATAGCAATTCTGGAGTAACTATCAGACTTTGATATCTGCCGGCTGAGATGGGAAGAATACTGATTGCTGCTCAGTCACTGTCGTACCTTCGGGAGGTTCTGACATAAAAGGAAGAGACTGAAATGTCTATAAATATACAACAATGTTATATTCTTGGCTCAGTATACTATGATGTGCACATATGATGGTTGAAGTACGTTGATATTCAGTGTTGAGAATCTAGTGAAGGCAACTCTTAATAAGGCTGTTCCAAAAATTTGCCCTCCCCCGTATGCTTCAACACCTAACTATAAGCTGGTGATAATAGTTCCTAAAACCCAAATCCAGGAAACTTAAACATTTTAAAACAAAAGACAAACAGTATTCTGAGCGCTACCCTTCTCTGTCGGGATGCTAATAACATCCATAAAATAGTATGGTGCAGTGTCCTGATAGATATCTAGGGCATACAACTTAAAAAAAAAGTATAAGGAACTGCCTGGAGATGATGTAAGAAATAGTGAATGTAATTCAAAGTGGGAGCAAGGCTGCCTGATCAAAAGGGCTGGGAACCCGCACTGCCACAGAAGAGGGAAAGAGGGAGAGAGGGAGAGAGGGAGAGGGAGAGAGAGAGAGAAAAGAGCTCAGTATAAGGCCCAACCCATGGCTTAAGGTCCACACTGCTGCTGTGGCTCCAATTGTAGAAGCATGTTGGAGGGCCCTGGGGAGAAAGCTGTCAAGCCTTGGAGGGTAACAGCCAATCGGAACGCATTTCAGAGGCAAGCCATGCCTTCAATAGGCTGAGGAAAGGTTTTTTACATTTTATAGTATCCACGGTTCTCCTTGCATTGGGCAGAGGTTGAAGGGGTGGGGGGTCAACATGTCAGTGCCCAGACCTTACGCCACACACTGCATCAAATTGGTCTGCATGGCTGTCGTCCCAGAAGGAAGCCTCTTCCACAATTATGCACAAGAAAGCCTGCAAACAGTTTGCTGAAGATACGATTAAGGACATTTATTACTGGAACCACATCCTGTGGTCTGATGAGACCAAAACAAACTTATTTGGTTCAGATAGTGTCAAGCGTGTGTGGTGGCAACCAGGTGAGGAGTACAAAGACACGTGTGTCTTGCCTACAGTCAAGCATAGTGGTGGGAGTGTCATGGTCTGGGGCTGCATGAGTGCTGTCGGCACTGAGGAGCTACAGTTCATTGAGGGAACCATGAATGCCAACATGTATTGTGACATACTTAAGCAGAGGATGATCCCCTCCCTTCGGAGACTGGGCCGCAGGGCAGTATTCCAACATGATAAAGACCCTAAACACAGCTCCAATACGGCTACTGCCTTGCTAAAAAAGCTGAGGGTAAAGGTGATGGACTGGCCAAGCATGTCTCTAGACCTAAACCCTATTGACCATCTGTGGGGCATCCTCAAACGGAAGGTGGAGGAGTGCAAGGTCTCTAACATCAACCAACTCCGTGATGTCATCATGGAGGAGTGGAAGAGGACTCCAGTGGCAACCTGTGAAGTTCTGGTAAACTCCATGCCCAAGAGGGTTAAGGCAGTGCTGAAAAAAAATGGTGGCCACAACACCAAATATTGACACGTTGGGCCCAATTTGGACATTGTCACCTAGGGGTGTACTCACTTTTGTTGCCAGCGGTTTAGACATTATTGGTTGTGTGTTGAGTTATTTTGAGGGGACTGCAAATTTACAGTTATACAAGCTGTACACTCACTACTTTTATTTAAGCAGAAGCCCTAGAGTATAAAATGGTGGGTATTGCAATTTTTTATGTCACACGGTATCTGCGCAGCAATTTTTCCAACTAAATTGTCCCTCTCGCCGCCTGAAAAATGGATGTTCTACAGTCAAGAAGTGGTTATGGGTTAATTGCTCATTTTTTTGGGGATGGTTGCATAAAAATGAGTATACTCGCCTTACCCCTTGCTCCTGCAGATTTCTGGGATGTATGACATCATTGACACCTAGGCCAGAAACCAGGAAGTAACTAAAGAAATGTAAAAAATAAAACATTAAAACAAATATGAGGCACTTTCCTAATTATTGCCTAATGATAGGAGCCTAAGGATTAAAAAATAGTCAATGTTGACTGAGAGAGTTACAGTATGTATAAAAAAAAAAAATTACTTTTTTGCTGCTACCCTTAAACCAATATATCTTAGTAGCTGCTCATACCCCACGTACTTGCAGTAGGCACCGAATCCAGAAGCATCTGACAATCTTTTCAGAGACTCTTGAAGATTCGTGAAGCCCATGAAGAGGTTGGGTTGCAGTTCCAGTGTACTTGTAGCACCCTCCTAGGTAGGTGCTAGGAAAAATAATAGTTTGCTCTGCCTGCTTCATAGGGGAGCCTGATCAGTAGTTAGGCCTGTTGCAAGTGTCCATATGTGATTCATCTTGTCTGAGGGAGTGTCCCCACTGTATCCAATAGGGCATCATGTTTGACAGTGGAGGAAACCCAGCCAGTGACTATTACTGTCCCAGTGGGTAGGCACAACAGTGGTGTATCCTGGGACATGTTATAAAAGCCACGGTCACATGTGACAGGGTGTCTTTGGGCGGGAAGCCAGGTCCCAGGAGGAGGGTGACGGCTGTCTCTCCTCCTGTTGCTGAGAAAGGTGGTCACAGGCGGTCGGCCTTGTGAACCAGAAGTGTGGTGCTGAGCCAGGAGGTCCAGTGGATGCTGACAAGGGAGTTGGAGGCAGAGCGACCCAGGGAAAAACAGTGTCCGTGAGTACCGGGAAGCTTGCCAGGGGTCTGCCCAGGAAGGGGACCACTCCAATAGAGTGTCAGTGGACAGGGGGTCAGTGAGAAAGGGGGTGCCAAGTTAGAACCTGAAGAGGAACCTAAACAAGAGTACATATTCTTTATCTTCACTTCAGTGGCAGTGTTGGGGGTAACTAGTTACAAAGTAACTGATTACAGTAACTACATTACTTTTTTTGGTAACTAAGTAAAGTAACTAGTTACAATACTAATATTGGTAACTACACTACTTTACTAGGCTATAGGAGGTAACTACACTACTTTACTAGGCTATAGGAGGTAACTACACTACTTTACTAGGCTATAGGAGGTAACTACACTACTTTACTAGGCTATAGGAACGCGCTTTCCTGCATTACCCAAGCCGTGCGATACAATTGTTATTTCGAAGAAAAGAAAGGGATGAATTTTATGACTTTTTGTTGCACTTTATGTTTTATTCTGTTTTTCCAGGTTTTGTTCTCATGTTTCCCAAAGCCTGTGTTTATACAATAAACTCTATGCAGAAAGAGTGTCATGTATCTTCTTCTACACGGTCAATTAAGAAAGAGGAGAGTAAAGTAATAAGTAGTGAAGTTACTTTTCAAATGCAGTAACTAGTAAAGTAATCTCATTACAATTTACAGAAGTAACTAGTAACTAGTAACTAGTTACATTTTTTGAGTAACTACCCCAACACTGTTCAGTGGCAAGGTGAAGCAGCGGCCTTGCCGCATTGTACAGTCAGTTGTCTTCAGGAATTGTGTATAGTTCAAGTTGGAGTATCCCACTCATCCCTTCTCCCATCCAAGTTCCAATAAAAACACAAAAAAAAACAAATCCCCTGGACTGTTCATTGTCTGAGCCAAGAACTTTTTATGCCATGTATCTGCTGTCAGTTGCTAATGGTAACCCAGGGGAACCCAAGAAGGGTAATTCTCAGCAGCTCCCTAGGGCAGTGGTTCTCAACTCCGGTCCTCGGGACCCACCAACAGGCCAGGTTTGCAAGATAACTAAATTACATCACAGGTGATCTCATTTGCTGCTCAGTGATTGCAGTATTCTAGTCTGCATCCCCCAAGGTAATACTTAAAATCTGGCCTGTTAGTGGGTCCCGAGGACCGGAATTGAGAACCACTGCCCTAGGGAGCAGTGCTACATACTCATCATTTCTCTTGCTTTGCTTATCTGCTTTAAAGATTGTAGAGAATGTTGTGTTGATTGATTTACTGTATCTATTGATTGCTTTTTGCTTCAGCTGCCTAAAAATGGCACCTCGTGGTGACTGCTAAGCTGCATTTTGTCTTAAACAACAAGCGTGCAAGCTGGCTCCAATGGCTTAGTCCATTAGAGAACACTTTACTACACTTTCAACCTACAGGGAGTCTGAACTCCAGGTGCTCCGACGAGCTAATTGATACCGGTCAATTAACCCCTATTGTCTGCCATCATACATATATGCTCTTCAGCATGGTGCCCCCTACAGAGGATACCTTTTGAACATCTCCCTTCCTGCTAGCTTTGATAATGCCGTAAACTGACAGTAGCCATACTTTGATAGAAGCAACCAGCAGACTATGGCACTTAAAGTCAAAGTCAGGCTATGAAAAAAAAAAAAAAGAATAAAAATATAGGATTTAATTTGAAAAATAAAAAAAAAAAATAAAAGCTATTCATGTAATGTTTTTTTTCGCATTTTTGCCCATTTGTCCGTTTAGAATATTAAAATACCAACAAGGTGATTAACCACTTAAGCCCCGGAAGATTTTACCCCCTTCCTGACCAGGGCCTATTTTGCGATTCGGCACTGTGTGACTTTAACGGACAATTGCGCGGTCGTGCGATGCTGTACCTAAACAAATTTGATGTCCTTGTTTCCCCACAAACAGAGCTTTCTTTTGGTGGTATTTGATCACCTGTGCGATTTTTTGATCATGCGCTATAAACAAAAAAAGAGCGTCAAAGAGAGTTGCAAAAATAACAATATTTTTCACATTTTTTTATATGAAATTCCCCCCCCCCCCCCAAAAATGTAAAAATCAAATTTTTTTTAACATTTTCAGCCAATTTGTTTTATGCTACATATGTTTGGTAAAAAAAAAAAATCGCAAAAAGCGTATTTTGATTGGTTTGCGCAAAAGTTATCGCGTTTACTAACAAAGGGAAAGATTTTTGTCATTTTTGTTGTTTTTTTTTTAACGCGTAATGGCGGCGATCTGCGATTTTTTTTGCGGTACTGCGACATTGCGGCGGACAGATCCGACCCTTGACTGACATTTTTGACACTTTTGGGGTTACCAGTGACATTTCTACAGTAATCAGTGCTATACATATGCACTGTTACTGTAAAATTACACTGGCATTGAAGGCATTAACTTTTTTGAGAGGGAGGGGTTATGTGTGTCCCTAGGGGCATGATTCTAACTGTGATTGGTTGTGGCTTGAGGTGTAGGAACAGTGATCAACAGTCCTACATAGTAGAACCGTGTGATCACTGTTCCTACACAGGGGAGAATGACAGGCGGCTTGTTTACATCAGCCGCCTGCCTTTTTCCCTCTGCACCGACGATCGCCGAGTGACCGGCAGACATCGGGTCCGCCGGTCACACGCGCGGGGGGTTCCGCGACTGCGCAGGAGCGTGCCTCCGGCGGCGCGCGCTCGCTCCCCAGAGCCTCACAGGCTAGTGACGTATATATACGTCACTTTGCCTGTGAGGGGCTGACCGCCGCAGTATATGTACTTGTGGCGGTCAGCAAGTGGTTAATAAAGTGGTAGTAAACCTATCCTGTCTATTTACTGCTATATAAAACATTAGTAAGCACCTAGCTGATTGTTGTGTGTGAAATCCTTCCTACCTTCTTCGTTTGCTTGCAATTTGTCCTTTTTTTTATATTACGTCATCGATGCATGCGCAGTTTGGTCTATTTTTACAGCATGTTCTTAGTGCTGTGAGTCCTTAATTGACCTCCGGAAGGTTTACCCCCCCCCCCCATTTCCACCTTTCTGACCAGGCCATTTTTTGCGATACGGCACTGCATTGCCTTAACTGACAATTATGACCTTTTTTCCCCCACAAATAGAACTTTCCTTTGGTGGTATTTGATCACCTTTAAAAAATGTAAATAAACAAATTTCTTCCTAAATTTAGGCCAATATGTATTCTGCTACACATTTTTTGGTCAAAAAAAATCCTAATAAGCGTGCAGTATATTGATTGGTGTGTGCAAAAGTTATAGCATCTACAAACTATAGGATATTTTTATTATTTTTTTTTATTTCTTTTTTTTACTAGTAATGTTGGCGATCAACAACTTATAGTGGAACTGCTGTGGACAAATCGGACACCTAACTGACACTTTTGACACTTTTTTGTAAACTAGTGACATTATTACAGTGATCAGTAGAGATGTCCCGAACTGTTCGCCGGCGAACAGTTCCCCGCGAACTTCGCATGTTCGCGTTCGCCTCCGTGGGCGAACATATGCGATGTTCAGTCCGCCTCCTATACATCATCATTGAGGCAAACTTTGACCCTGAACCTCACAGTCAGCAGACACATTCCAACCAATCAGCATACCTCCCTCCCACACCCTCCCACCTCCTATAAATAAGCAAGGGCAGCATCCATCTTAGATCATTTCTGAAGCAGTGTGTAGTGAGAGCAGGGAGAGTGCTGCTGCTGCTGTTAATAGCTAGGGACAGTTGTTAGTCAGTGTTCTTGGTACACTCCTGCTGTAAGGACAGCACCCCAAAAAGCCCTTCTTAGGGCTGGTGTTTGAGGTTTTTTTTTGGATATATATATATATATATATATATATATATATATATATATATATATATATATATATCTATTGTCCCCAAAAAGCCCCTTTTAGGGCTGGTATTTGTGTAATTTTTTTTGATATATATATATATATATATCTATATATATATTGAGTATTTCTATTTTCTATATATTTATCAGGCATTTTTGGAGGCAGGCATGATTAGTGTCGGGGGGGGGGGGTCTAAAAAGTGTACCTGTGAAGCTTCAGCTCTGTAGCATGCCCAGAACCAGAAAAAAAAGATCATATAGGTGTAAAAGGAGGGTTCCCACCATCCCTGCTCTACTGAAAAATTATCTTTTTTTCTGGTTCTGGACATGCTACGGAGCTGAAACATCACAGGTACACTTTTTAGACCCCCCAGACACTAAATCACACAAACAAGTTCTTAAAAATTGTCATTTTTGATAGAGAGCCAATTATTGGAAAAATTAAAAAAAATAAATAAAAAAAAATTCTTTGGATTTATTGTCTGGGGGGTCTAAAAAGTGTACATGTGAAGTTTCAGCTCTGTAGCATGTCCAGAACCAGAAAAAAAATAGAATTAGGGTTAGGGCTAGGGTTAGGGCTAGGGTTAGGGTCAGGGCTAAGGTTAGGGTTATTTTTAGTGCTTAGGGTTAGAGGGTTAGGGTTAGAGGGGTAGGGTTACTAACTCTAACCCTAAGTATCTCACCGTAACCCTAACCCTATCCCCTAACACTAAACCTAACCCTAACCCTCTAACCATAACCCTAACCCTCTAACCTTAACCCTAACCCTCTAAGCCTAGCCATAAAAATAACCCTAACCCTAAACCTAACCCTAGCCCTAACCCTAATCCTAACCCTAACCCTCTAACCTTAAACTTAATCCCCTAACCCTAGCCCTAACCCTAACCCTAGCCCTAACCCTAATTCATATTTTTTTCTGGTTCTGGGCATGCTACAGAGCTGAAACTTCACAGGTACACTTTTTAGACCCCCCAGAAACTAAATCCAAAGAATTTTTTATTTTATTTTTTTTTTTTTTCCAATAATTGGCTCTCTATCAAAAATGACAATTTTTAAGAACTTTTTTGTGTGATTTGGTGTCTGGGGGGGGGGGGGGTCTAAAAAGTGTACCTGTGAAGTTTCAGCTCTGTAGCATGTCCAGAACCAGAAAAAAATTTGAATTAGGGTTAGGGCTAGGGTTAGGGCTAGGGTTAGGGTTATTTTTAGTGCTTAGGGTTAGAGAGTTAGGGTTAGAGGCGTAGGGGTATGGTTACTAACTCTAACTCTAAGTATCTCACCATAACCCTAACCCTATCCCCTAACACTAAACCTAACCCTAACCCTAACCCTTAAAGCCCAGTTCCTGTCCCATTTTGGTCGGTTCTGGTCTGTTTGCGGATGTTTGCGGTGCGTTAAACTGGGAGTTTGGTCTGTCACTGTGAAGCGGGCGTAACCCTTACACTACCTGATCGATACAACATCACACCTGATCGTATACACACACTGGATGTTTTAAAGCACGTTATTCCAAACAATTTAGGAATGTTAGGTGATTTATGCCCTTTATGGATTAAAACCCGACTGCGTCAACTACGTAATTTTCCATGGGAGTTTTGCCATAGATCCCCCTCCGGCATGCCACAGTCCAGGCGTTAGTCCCCTTGAAACAACTTTTCCATCACTATTGTGGCCAGAAAGAGTCCCTGTGGGTTTTAAAATTCGCCTGCCTTTTGAAGTCTATGGCGGTTCGCAATGTTCGCCGGTTCGCGAACATTTGCCGATGTTCGCGTTCGCCGTTCGCGAACATTAAATTTTATGTTCGCGACATCACTAGTGATCAGTGCTAAAAATATGCAGTCAGTGTATTAATGACACTGGAAGGGAAGGGGTTAACATTGGGGCGATCAAAGGGTTAAATGTGTGCCTAGGGTCTGTTTACTAACTGTGGGGGAGGTGCATTTAATGATTGAAGACATGGATTGCATAGTTGCCAACATTTGAAAAACAATTTCAGGGACACTTTGCAGCACAGCTATCAATTACTTACTTGAAAAGGTAGCACACTAACTTCCCCGAAGCTCTGCCCACTCTGCATAATTAATCTCCGCCTACTTTTCATCAGATTATAGGGTCTACTGATGCATTGTAAATACAGGAGGTTGGCCACTCCAGTATGGTGCCATTCAGGGAATGCTTTGCATTTTCTTTATGAATGCAAAGTGTTCTCTAATTGGACAAGGTGGAGATCATGACGTCCCTACCCCGCCTCTCCTCCTTGTCCAATCAGAGAACACTTTGCATTCATTCAGAAAAAGCAAAGCATTCTTTGAATGGCGCCTGTGCCAAGCAGCCAACCTCCTGCGTTCACAAAGCAGGAGGCAACCGCTTGTTCCAGGATTGGGAAGCAAGTGCAGATCTATTTTGCTGATTATGCCAGGAACTTTTCTCATCTTTTTTCCTCTTGTCGTCTATAGAACCCTCCTAGATAGGTGCTAGGTAAAGGCATCTAATGCTCCTGCTGCTTATCAGGGGAGCCTGATCTTTAGTTAGGCCTGCTCTCTGTGCTCAGTGTGTATTCATCTGGTCTGAGGGAGTGTCCCCACTGTGTCCAATAGGGAGGCATGTTGGACAGTGGAGGAAACCTGACCAAAGATACTAGGGGTGTTGAAAATAATCGTTGCATCGCGATACGTCCTTAAATGATTCAAATACGATGCCGAGGAACGGCCGCATCGATGCATGGATGAGGTCATCCCGGCTCTCCCCCCGCCTCTCCCAGGACAGCCCTGCCGGCTGCCAGTGCACTCAAGTTAAAACAGATTAGTGTCAGTGACTCCATTTCAGGGACCCTTCCTAGTAAGGGTTAATGTAAACTGATGCTTGATTGATTACCTTATTATCTCCCGATCTTTTCATCGCTGTCAGTCTCGGCTCTCAGTCAGGTACCCTCTGGCCGGCTGATCTCCTCCTCCCCACCAGCCGGAGTTGCGGAGTGCACAAGACTGATGGCTGAGACTGACGGCGATGAAAAGATCAGGAGATAATAAGGTAATCAGGCATCAGTTTACATTAACCCTTACTAGGAAAGGTCCCTGAAACGGAGTCACTGACACTGAATTTGTTTTAACTTTTGAGTGTACTGGCAGCTGGCAGGGCTTTCCTGTGAAGTTCAGGGGGGTGGGGGGGGGGGGGGAGGCTGCTATATAATGTAAATTGGCAGTATTATGTCAATGGGGGGGCTGTGTTATGTCAATGGGGGGCTGTGTTATGTCAATGTGGGGGCTGCATTATGTCAATGGGGGGCTGTGTTATGTCAATTGGGGGGCTGTGTTATGTCAATGGGGGGCTGTCTAATGTCAATGGGAGGCTGTCTAATGGGGGGCTGTCTAATGTTAATGGGGGCTGTGGGCAGTAATCGTGATGCATCAATAATCGTTCACATGATAATCATAATCAAATGGAATCGTGAGACCAGTGAAGATACGCAGCCCTAAATGATACACAAGCTTTTGTAAACTATCCAAGTGGGTTGGCACCTGGAGAGGTGCATCATGGGATTGGTAATAAAAGCGGAGGGCACATGAGGCAGAGTGTCTTTTGGTGGGAGAAAAGTCCCAGGAGGAGGCTGACGGCGGTCTCTCCTCCTGTGGGTGAGAGGAAGGTGGTTCAGGCGGTCAGCCTAGTGAACCAGGTGTGTGGAGCTGAGCTGCAGAGGATCCAGAGTGCTGACAAGTGGAGTTGCTGGCAGAGACTTTTGGGAAAAACAGTATCGTGAGTACCAGGAGTTCTGCCTAAGGGTCTGCCTAGGAGAGGGGACCACGCCAGAGAAGTCAGGGGATCAAGGAGCTAGCTCACACCAGGAAGTTTATCAGTAAAGCGGTGCCGTGTAGCTGACCCTGAAGAATAGGAACAAAGGGGGTGCCAGGAACGGCCCTGAAGTTGTTCTGCAGTACAGTACAGATTACCTCAGAAAGCTCATTCGCTTAAACTTCACAGCTAAGGCCAAAGTGAAGCAGCAGCCTAGCTGTGACTACCGTTACTCAGCATTACTCAGCATTTTCAAGTCGTCCCAGCCAATTGTGCATAGTGTATAAAGTTGGAGTATCTCACTCATTCCCTTCTCCTATCCAAGTTACAAATAAAAACACAAAAACCAAAGCTACCGGACCGTTTCCTGACTGAACTAGAACACTGGAAAAATGTCAAACTGTCATGTTGTTGCTAATGGTAACCCAAGGGAACCCGCAATCAGCAGCTCCCATGGGAGTAGTGCTACAGAACTATTCAGCAATATTTAGAGTAAATATGACCATACAATAAATGTGCATTAGTTTTAAAGGTGTCCTATTACAATTAAAGCAAATAAAAAATTAAATTTTATACTAAATTAGTCATAAATTAATTATAAATATAGTACAAATTAATTTCAAGTATTTATCTCTTTCCAGTTTATAAAAGCCAGCATTAGTCAGATTATCCCAAGTGCAGTAATTGCTTGGTACATTGCCATAATGATGACTAGACAAAGTAGCTGATCTTCTGTTTCTTACAGTCCAGAGACTGTACTTATGTGGTCTAAGTATCAGAGCACCCATGATGGCCACTGACCTGCAACTGTGGTGCCAGCAGCATCGCATCTCCCCCTGCACGTGTCAGCTCAGAATTGAGGGGGCAAGCGGCAGCTCTGTGGTGCCCACGCGGGATCTCCCTCTGGCTAGCAGGTGTCTTCCATGTGTACAGTGGAGAGGGGAAGGGCTTCGGACCCGGGAAGCTAATCGGCTTCAGTTTACAAGTAAATTGCTTTGCTTGTGCACTGAAGAGAGAAGCCGGTTAGCTGCTCCGGTCAGAGGCCCTTCCCCTCTCCACTGCACACAAGGAAGTGACCTGCTAGCCGGAGGCAGTGTTAATTTCGTAGACTAAAACCGACTAAAACGTTTTCGTCGACTAACATAATTCAGATGACTAAAATACGACTAAAACTAAAATGGCATTTTAGTCTTAAGACTAAAATACGACTAAAACTAAAAGGGCATTTTAGTCTTAAAACTAAAATACGACTAAAACTAAAATGGCATTTTAGTCAAAAGACTTAACTAAAACTAAATGAAAATTTAGATTTTGAATATTAGATTTTTCACTCCAGGACCAGCAGTAGTATATAATAAGTTTGGAAATTGTAGAGAAATGCTTAAATAATGCATTACAAATTACAATTGAACTACACCCGTTCGATTATAGATGACTAAAATGAGCTTTAGTCGACTAAAATGTAAGACATTTAGTCGACTAAAATGTAAGACATTTAGTCGACTAAAATATATTGGAGTTTTAGTCGACTAAATACGACTAAAACTAAAACACTTGCAGAAGACTAAAATGGGACTAAAACTAAAATGCCATTTTAGTCCTAAGACTAAGACTAAAACTAAATTGAAATTTGCTGCCAAAATTAACACTGGCCGGAGGGAGGTCCCACGATTAGGGATGATCGAACTTTTGAAAAGTTCGGTTCGGCCAGAACATCCGAACTACCCGAAAGTTCGGCCTGGATTTCAGAATCCCATTGAAATCAATGGACCCGAACTTCTGTAATCAAAAAACACCATTTTAAAGCCATAAAACCCAATAAATGCCCCTAAAAAGTGCCTAGGGTTCTGGGTCATGCCCCAGGGACTATTAATCAAACACAAAAAAGTTCTTCAAAATTGTCATTTTTGAAAAAAAGCCAATTATTGAAAAAAAGTGTACCTGTGAAGTTTCAGCTTTGTAGCATGTCCAGAACCATAAAAACCATAAAAAAAAAGATTGTTTGTATTTTGTCACTTAGAAGTTAGAACACAGGTAGTTGGCTTCTCGCTTTTCACACCTTGCCGGTTTAATAGCAGGCATTTTTTGGCCATTTTTTTTGGGTTCTTTTGAAGCAGGAAAAACATCTGAACTTGTGTATACGGGTATATATACCACTATACACAAGTTCAGATGTTTTGCCTGCCTCCAAAGAACCCAAAAAAATGCCTGCTACTAAACCGGCAATGTGTGAAAGGAGCGAAGCCATATTCCAGATCTATAATTTCACTAATACAAATGATCTTTTTTTTATGGTTCTGGACATGCTACAGAGCTGAAACTTCACAGGTACACTTTTTAGACCCCCCAGACACAAAATCACAAAAAAAAAGTTCTTAAAAATTGTCATTTTTGATATTTTTTTGATAGAGAGCCAATTATTGAAAAAATTAAAAAAAAAAAACAAAAAAAATTAAAAAAAAAAGAAAAAAAATCTTTGGATTTAGTGTCTGGGGTGTCTAAAAAGTGTACCTGTGAAGTTTCAGCTCTGTAGCATGTCCAGAACCATAAAAAAAAAGATTGTTTGTATTTTGTCACTTAGAACACAGGTAGTTGGCTTTGCCCCTGTTACACCTTGCCGGTTTAGTAGCAAGCGTTTATTTGGGCATTTTTTGGGTTCTTTGGAGTCAGGAAAAACATCTGAACTTGTGTATAGTATATACCACTATACACAAGTTCAGATGTTTAGCCTGCCTCCAAAAACCCCCAAAAAATGCCCAAATAAACGCTTGCTACTAAACCGGCAAGGTATAACAGGGGCGAACCCAACTACCTGTGTTCTAAGTGACAAAATACAAACGATCTTTTTTTTTTATGGTTTTAGTATCTTTGGATTTAGTATCTGGGGGGCCTAAAAAGTATACCTGTGAAGTTTCAGCTTTGTAGCATGTCCAGAACCATAAAAAAAAAGATTGTTTGTATTTTGCCTCCAAAAACCCCCAAAAAATGCCTGCAACAACACACCTGGGCGTTTTTTTTTTACGCTAGCGTTTTTTTTTGGGCATTTTTCTGGGTTCTTTGGAGGCAGGCAAAACATCTGAACTTGTGTATAGTGGTGTATATACACACATAGTTATATGTATATACACACCTACACATATATAGGTGTGATAGGAGCAGAAATATATTGGCGTTAATTATTTCATTAGCGCAAGTAGTTTTTTCTGCTCCTTTCACACCTATATATGTGCAGGTGTATATATACAGACATTGGTGTGTATATATACCCCCTATACACATGTTCAGATGTCATTTCTGACTCCAAACATGTGCTCAAAAAAGCACTAGCAACGCCTGCAGCCAAAAATGCTAGCGGCAGCGAAGCCATATTACAGAAACGAAAGTGACTTCAGAGAAACTAGCTTTTCTCTATAGCGGTCATCCTGCTATGGAAGGGTTTGGTCACCCTGCCATAGCAGTCACTGCAGTTAGCAGTTCACCCTACACTACATTACGGTCACCCTGACACTTCACATTTTCCCTACAGAAACTGAATAAATTGAAGCTAACTAAAGTGTAAAGGACCACTCTAACTACACTAGATTTCTTTTTCCTCACACTAATAAATGCTAAATGACACTTTTAAAGTAAAATTAACAGAACTGCTTCCATTCTCTTCCATGTCCTGTATAACAATGCTAGGAATATGGCGGGGGCTATCTTATATACTGGGGGGGGCGTATTCACTAATGATTGGTCTAGGGACCCCCTAGTCACTCCAATCACATTCCTAGCATTCTTCTGCTCCCTCAATTGGCTTTTACTAATGGTTCTGGTCCAATCACGGGCTTTTAAAGCCCATTTCCTGAAGCATTGCATTTTGGTCGGTTCTGGTTGCCGAATTCCGAACTTTTTGGGCAAAAAGTTCTAAATTCGGCCGAACCTCGAACACCCAATGTTCGGGCCGAACCAATGGTCGACCCGAACCGTTCGATCATCCCTACCCACGATGTGGCTATATTTTCTCTTCAGCTATCACAAAGCCAATTTCCCGTGATTTTTCCCAGAACACGGACAGACTGGGACATGGGTCTGAAAACCGGGACTGTCCCAGGAAAAACGGGACTGTTGGCAGCCATGGGATTGGTGTTACTGCTTTATAGGAACACAGGATCCATGATTTCTGTACTTGCAGGATAACAGTCTGCCTTGTTTGTATAGGGCAGACTGTCATTCTGCCAGAGTATTGAATGATCGGCAGGTCCCGGCGGACACCGGGTCTTGCGCCCAAAACCCGGAAGGGCAGAATCAATTATATATATATATATATAATTCTGCTCAGAGCGGCTACCCTGTACAGTAACAGTAAGTCAGCTATAGGGCGGTCGGGAATCGGTTAATGATATGACGGGGCTCTGTCCACGGCACAGCTCCGAGATCCAACGAAGACTCCCATTCACAAGCTCCGGCCATTCATGTCACAGGGGTTGTAAACATTGCCCGCACAGCACAGAGTAGGAGTGCACGGAAAATGGCACGGCTGAATAATCACTGAGCATGCGTGGGATTACAGACCAGGAGAAGAAAGGGCAGAAATCCAGCGCACATTGGACGCGGAAGATAGTATTTAGGATGGCAGCGGCTGCACCTGGAAAAAAGAAAGAAAAAAAAGTAAGAAACATGCAATGGGACTTTTAATTCCTTCTTTGAAATTTAGCTTGGGAGGGTCCAAGTTTATTACTGCTTTAAAACAATGTACCAAATTGCCAAGATATGTTGTTAAAAAAACAATAGTTTTAATCATACAGTTTTATTTACGTTAACTAAATTCTACAGACTAGATAAATTTGGCCTGGGATTCTTGGCATTGTTGACTCAAAGTCAAGACTTAATCAACTTTTGATCAAATTGTCCATTGAGGAGGTGTAATGATAGAAACATTGGAGTGTAAGCTCTTCCAGTGTACGGACCAATAAAAGTAGTCTGTATACTTTAAATTGTGTAATAAATAGAAATTAACATGGTTTCTAGAAAATACTGTAAGTGCCAAACTGATCCTCAGAGCCGCATTTTCTTTATCGCACTGTCCTATTTAAGGATGCACAACTGTAGTCCACAAGCGTATTTGGTTTTGTCTAGTTTATTTTTGCTCCGAGTCTTTATTTTCCCAAGCTGCTACTAGCGCGTAATGGACATTTTTGGGTCAATAAGTAGCCGTGCTGATGTTTCCATTTCAATTAGAAATACCTGTAACGGGAACATGTTGTGAGCTAATTACACAGGACAAAATGGTGTCCTTTGAGTCACATTTTATAAGTTTCCATGCCTTTATTCCTTCTGGGCAATACCCTTAGCTGTACAATATAAAAGGATGCCGCACATTCATTTGGGATGGCTTCATTTTTATTTTATTATTATTTATTTTTATTTTATCACTTTGCTTTTTGTGATCATTTGTAAAGGCACTATTCATGTTTCCATAATCTGGTGAAAAACGGCCTGTCTAGCTAACTCCCTGCTCAAGTCTAAAGCCTAGTACACACGCAACGATTATAGGCCGACCGGTCATCCGTCTTTTGTCCAGAGTGGTGTTTTATTGGTTGGAATGTACCTAGACTGCACACAAATTTTCTCGCCCGACAAAATTCTACTTCAGAAGTTATGTCATGTGTTGGTTTGCTTTCTTTGTGTTCTTTCTTCTCTGAGCATGCCCAGTCTTGCTCATAAGATTTTTCCCTGTCAAAATCTTTACTGACTGCACGAAAATCGGCCGTGTTTTGACGGCGGACAAAAATTTTATAGCCTGCACACCAGATTTTTTTTCAGCCGAAAAGTCTGAGTCGGTTGTCGGAAGCATCATACTAACAAGCCGAAAATCGGCCGATCGGTCGTTGGACAAAAATTCCCTGCCGATTTTCGACACGTGTGTACGAGGCTTAAGTCTTCAAGCAAAGCAAGTCACCCCTCCTAGAAAAAATTCTCCTTGAATTACCCCCATGAGTACACATGCTCTTCCACCCCTTCCAAATCCCCCTCCTAGCACAAATATCCCCTCCAATCCCCCCTCCTAGCACAAATACCCCCCAAGTATCCCTACCAGTACAAATCCCCTCCTCCCTCTACCATATCACCTCTTCTAACACAAATTCCCCCACCTAGCGCAAATAATCCCCCCTCCCAACACAAATGCCCCTGAATCATTACTCCTAGCACCCCCCCCCCCACGATTCCCCCTCCCAGAACATCTCTTACCCCCCCCCCCAATTTTCCCCTTCCAACACAAATACCTTGCGGTTCCCCCGCACCTCACATTATACCATATTACCCAGGGTATCCGTCCCTCCTGCCCACCCCTTGTCCACTCCCCCTACCCCCTCCTCCAACGTTTAGTTCTTCTATTCTGGGCATCATTCATCCCACTTCTTGTAAGCCTAGGCTGTCATGGACACTACCCCTGTATTAATATGCCAGTCTGGGTTGATAGCACAATTGCACTGAACAGCTGATTTAATAGTAAAGCTTGCCTTCCTCTACCCATCTCATGACTGAAGTCCAAGAACATTTTAAACTATTTGTAGATGGGGCCTAACCAATATACCTGAGAACTGAGTAAACACACATGGATACCTAAACTTTGTAGAAACTGAATGACCACTGAAATAAGGCAGCAGCAATACTACACGTTTTGCAAGACATACACCTCCTCAAGCAGCAGAGGACACTATTTATCAACAAGGAACGTTTCAATAGTACTGTATCAAGCACTTACAGACCACAGAGGAGCACTTTGCTATGAGGGGGCTATGGTATTGCTTGGTCACACATGCTACACATGTTTCAGGTCGCACACCTCCTCAGGCAGAAGAGGGCATTGTTTATCCACAATGAACTTTATGTAATATATCAGGCACTTACAGACAAGGGAGGGGGCTATAAAATTGCAATACCCAAATGTTCCTGCAGATATCCAACTGCAAGTGGAAGACTCTTTGAGGAAGCCTACTCTCTCCCTAACCAATGGGGCCTCTGTCCCCATCTTACTCCTACACTGCGGGTACACCAGTTGATGCAGAGTCGTCAGAGTTGTATAAAGTACTTGAAACCCATACTTGAGTAAAAGTACAAGTGCTCGATCAAAAAGTGACTTGAGTAGAAGTGGAAGTGCTCGATCAAAAAGTGACTTGAATAGAAGTACTAAAGTATTCAACATTTTTTGTACTTAAGTATTGCAAGTAGTTTTTAAAAAAAATTTGCTACTCAAGTACTGAAAGTAAAAGTACCAGTCGTTTTGAAAAAAAAATTGTTACTCAAGTACTGAAAGTAAAAGTACAAGTACTGTATTATGCAGTTATTAAAGAAAGAAGTCAAAAGTTTGAACATCATATTGTTTTTTATTATTTCAAATGCAGCTTTTATTTATACATACAGTAGCTTTTATTTTCGTATGCGCTGATAATACACACGTTTTGAGCTTCATGAAACCTGTCATCTACTGTTCTGGCAGTGGTAATTTTTATAATTGTAACGAGTAACTATGCAGCACAAAAAAAAAAAATATCGGAGTAGAAGTATTGAAATCATTGAAAAAATGTAGTGAAGTAAAAGTGGGTGTAGGAGAAAAAAATTCTACTCTAGGAAAGTACAGATACCGCCTTTCGGCACTTCGGCACTTAAGTACAGTAGTGAAGTAGTTCTACTTAGTTACTATACATCTCTGAGAGTCGTTTACTTATGGAATTATTCAAGAGTCAAGATGGCTGGCCATATCTTGCAGGATTTTTTTTTTTTAATTGAAATCTTTTTATTAAGATTTTTTCAGGAAATACATAGATAGAAAGAAAAATATTGTACATACAGTTACATAGTGCATTCTCCAGATTTAAAACATATAGTAACAGGGAAACGATAATTTTGTGAACATGTTGACGCAGTACAACATGTAATACATGAGTATTACCTTGCATTTAGAGCTCCGAACAAGTGGAGTTATTTAACATATATATGAATGTAGCAGGATTCCCAGCCGTTTTTCTGGATATGAGTCCCCCTGAGGCACCGGGTGCAACAAAAGTACCTTTGTGCATGTTTCTTTGTGCATGATGCACCGCCCATGACTGCGACAGTCACCCGCTTTAATTCAGTTCTTTTTTAAGCAAAAATTGCAACCCAAAGATCTTGTGAAGTTGGAGTTCCTCTGTAGGACCCTGGCCCGATGGCCCAAGGGGTCTGTAGAACTACAATTTTTTCCAACCATGCTTGAACAGCAACTACAATAATTGTGAACTTCAGCATTATACTTTTTTTGAAATGATGGCTAGCTCCACAGCACTCTGGATCCCTCTCTGCAGCCCAGCTCAACCTTCATCCTCTAGGCTGACTGCCCAGGACACCTTCACTATCGCTGACAGGAGGAGAGACAGCCGTCACCCTCCTCCTGGGACTCTGCTTCCCGCCAAAGATGTCCTGTCACATGCTCCCCTCAGACTTAAAGCCCATCCCAGGGTGCATTGCGGCAAACTCCGCCCACTGAGATAGCCATAAGCCATGCTGTGCTATTGGCTAGGTTTCCTCCACTGTCCAATAAGAACCCTCATTGGAAACAGTGGGGAGACTCAGGGTCAACAGGTCACACCTGGAAGCATGTGACAGCCTAACTAAATGATCAGCCCCCCCCCCCCCCGATATGCAGACAGGGCCACCCATATGCTCTTTCCTAGCACCTACCTAGGAGGGTGCTACATGAAGATGACGGCTGAATTCGCTGCGTGACCGGACACCCCTAAAGGGAGCATACTGTGTCTGGGCCGGGGGCATAGCCGATCCTTCCTCCAACATCCAACCATTTCGTCTGTCTCATATAGAGTAGCCTCTTGTTATAAGGAAAGAGGCAATGTCGGTTGTGCGTGTTATGCACTTATCATACAGGTATCTAGTGGAGTCAGTACACTATGAAACTCCTCCGTTCAGAACTTATGAACCGAATATGTTATCAAAAGTAAGGAAGTATTATAGGCTATTGTAGTTTTTCCACTCTGTCTAAAGTGAATATGACACAAGCTGGGGGAAGACTCTAACTTTATTCTAAGGGGTGATGTGATCAAGGGTCGAGGGGAAGGGATAGAAGGGTTCCATGTCGGAGGTAGGCAAGAGGTCTCTGACGTTGTATTTCGGGTTATGTTACTATATTTGTGATGGGGTCAAGATGGGAAAAGAAAGTGTGAGTAGGATTTTTTTTTCTTTCATCAAAGATAAGGGTCTGGCTATGATTTTTAGTATAACCCTATGAAAAAAAAACTAAAAAAGCATGCCCTCCCCCAAAATCCATACCAAACCCTTGTCTGAGCATGCGGACCACAATAGAAAGGGCAAGTGTATATCCCCCCCCTTCCCCAAACCATATCAAGTTACATTCCTTCAACATAAAGGGGGGGGGTATCTTTCCAGGAGGGACTTTCCTGGTGAAATACTTTGTTCCCATGTTGATGAGGACAAGGGCCTCCTCCCCACAACCCTGGCCAAGGGTAGAGAGGGGATGAAGGGGGATCTTATCAGAATTAGAAAGCCTTTTAACAAAAAGGGGCCCCAGAAACTCCCTCCCCTTATGTGAATTAATAGGGGGTACATATTAGCCCTCATTACTTTGTCAGAAAACAGATTAAATAGTAAATAAACATACCACTCGGTGACAAAAGTTCTTTATTAAAAAAAATCGCAAAATGTACAGTAAATCCATGCTCAATTATGTTGTCCAGCAATGTAAATCCAGGTCAGTTATGATGAAGGATGCCTCCCGACCCAACGGAACAAAAGTACACTGACCCACTGACATGTCTGATCTCAAATACTCCTTGCTGTGAATGAGAGCTCCCAGCCCCTAAGCCTATTATAAACAGTAAGGTGGGGTATCTTGGGTCATGTCATTGCTAGTTGCCCACCGCTTTTCACAACTTGTAACACGCTAGCAGGCAGCGGCATACAGTGGTATTGCTATGGGAGTGCAGGCCACACCCAGGTGACACCCCCCAGAGGGGTAATACTGTGCCACTCTGGGCACATGGACTGTTCTGTACCACACCGCTCGCTCTGTTTTTGTGTGTGACAGGAAGCTGCAGGCAGGACAGGTAATAGCTGCTTGTCAGCGCTGCATATCTAACCTAAGAACCAATGGAGCCTAGCCTAGACTCCTCCTACACTCTGACATCACATCCAAAGGGGGAAGAGGAGGAGACTAGGGAGAGGGATATCTGTAGGGAGAGTCACGATGATCTGAGGTCTGTAGTGGGGAGATGAAAATTAAGCACGTGCCCACAGGGGAGATTGCACTGGGGAGATTACACTGTGGGGATTACACTAAGGGGATTGCATTTGGGGCTTTACAATGGAAGGATTGCACATTACATTTGGGAAATTTCACGGGGGAGATTTACATGGGGGATGGGGATATTTTGGGGAGAGTACAATGGGGGGATATACCGGGGAGGGGGTTTAGGGAAATTACATTGGGGAATTACACTTGGGTGATTGCATTGGGGGCATTGCACTAGGGGTGTTTCCATGGGGGCTATTTTACACTGAGAGGGTATTACACTGAGGGAAGTGCACTGGGGGATTAAACTGGGGGGGGGGGTGAATTAACACTGCGAGGATTGACACTTGGGGGATTCACACTGGAGGGAGTGCATTGGTAAGCATTACATTGGGGGGGGGGGATTTGTGCAGGGGGGAGTACATTGGGGGCATTACACTGGGGAAATTTACATGGAGGTTATTTACACTATGGGGATTACACTGGGTGGGTGGGACTTAACTGTAGGAAGTACACTGGGGGGGGATTAAACTGGGGGGGGGGTTACACTGGGAGGATTACACTGGAGAGGTCTTCATTGCAGGGCATTACACTTGGGGGATTACACTGCAGGGGGGGGGGTTTATGCTAGGGATGTTTTTTCTCCTGTGTGGATTACACTGCAGGGGATAAAACTGGGAGGTTACTGGGGACACACACTCTGGGGGATTGCACTTGGGGGATTCAAACCAGAGGGATTACACTGGAAGGATTGCATTGGGGGCATTACACTTGTGGTAATCAGTGGTAAAAATATGTGGTAAAAATATGCACTGTTACTGTAATAATGACACTGGCAAGGAAGGGGTTAACCTAGGGGTGATCAAAGGGTTAATTGTGAGCCTAGGGGAGTGTTTTCTAACTGTGGGGGAGGAGCTTTGTGAAGAGATTTTAGAGACCTGTGTTCCTATATAGAAGGATCACAGGCGCTCTGTGATCATTTCAAGAGAAGAATGGTCAGCTGTGTTTACAACAGCTGCCCGTTCTTCTCTCTCATCGGGGAGCGATCGCGGGTGCCTGGCACCAATCGCGGCCGCTGGTCCTGTGGATCCGCATCCCCGCTGCCTAGTGGGGGTGGTAGCACGCTGCTGGCCCCTCAGCACCACTCCTGCGAACCGACGTACCCCTATGCGATTCGAGCAGCCGAGCCAGCCTGCCGCATTAAAACTGCGGCGGACGGTCGGCAAGAGGTTAAACATGTTTTTAAAGTTTTTATTAAACTAATATTTGAATTCCATTTTATTTTTATTGGATTGAGTTCCTCTGGTTGATCCAGTCCTGCAGACACATATCTCACAAAAACTCCATTTGCGTGGTTCTCTCACCCAGCCATCCAGGTGAACCTTTCTATGTGAATTCAACTGATGCACTTAGAAGCAATTTTACCGCATTTAACAGCAATATGGTAACACCTGCTGGGGATTCTTTAAAAGAGATCATCCCCATGTGATTCTCCTTTCTACTAATCCTTTCTATGTTGGAAGTGCTGCTTGTTTGCAGAGTTACACAATGTACGTTTTTGGCTACATGACAAGGTGAGCTTTATACATTTATGTGATTATACCTGCAGAGGTGCCCTCTTTCCTTTATGTTTTCTGTACTATTGAACCTCTTCAAAAGCACCATTAAACCTCCAAAAGTAATATATTGCAGCTTGCCAATCATCAGATGTTTGACACTTCTTGTCATAAAGTGTCTCTATTCTGGATGAATGAGCACCGGAGACACCCTTGGACCACAGCATTTTTAGTCTGAGGGGAGGGCAGTCTTATGCCTCGTACACGCGCATCGATTGTTGGCCGGGAATTTTCGGCCAACGTCCGATCGGCCGATTTTCGGCTTGTTAGTATGATGCTTCGGACAACCGACTCCGACTTTTCGGCCGAAAAAAAATCTGGTGTGCAGGCTATAAAATTTTTGTTGGCCGTCAACACAACGGCCGATTTTCCATCAGTCAGTACAGATCTGATGAGCAAGACTAGGCATGCTCAGAGAAGAAAAAACACACGGAAAGTAAACCAGCACATGACATCACTTCAGAAGTAGATTTTTGTTGGCTGAGAAAATTAGTGTGCAGTCTAGGCACATTCCAACCAACAAAACACCACTCTGGACAAAAGTCAGACGATCGGTTGGCCGATAATCGTTGCGTGTGTACGAGGAATTAGATGCACTAGTGGTTCAACTCCGGTCCTCCGGACCCACCAAAAGGCCAGGTTTGCAAGATAACTAAATTACATCACAGGTGATCTCATTTGCTGCTCAGTGATTGCAGTAACTATTCTAGTCTGCATCTCCCCAAGGTAATACTTAAAATTTGGCCTGTTATTGGGTCCCGAGTGCCGGAGTTTAGATCCACTGCACTAGTAGATTTACACTCCCTGACACTTTATTAGGTACACCTGGCTAGTACCAGGTTGGACTCCCTTTTGCCTTCAGAAATGCCTTCATTCTTGGTGGCATAGATTCAACAAGGTGTTGGAAACATTCCTCAGAGATTTTCGTCCATTATGACATGATCGCATCACGAAGTTGCTGCAGATTTGTCGGCTGCACATCCATGATGCAAATCTCCCATTCAACCACATTCCAAAGTCGCTCTATTGGATTGAGATCTGGTGACTGTGGAGGCCATTGGAGTACAGTGACCTCATTGTCATGTTGAAGAAACCAGTGGTGAGATGATTTGAGCTTTGTGACATGGTGCATTATCCTGCTGGAAGGACCCATCAGAAGATAGGTACACTGTAGTCATAAAAGGATGGACATGGTCAGCAACAATACTTTAACCACTTTACCACCGGAGGATTTTCCTGCTTTACGTCCAGGCCACTTTTTGCAACTTGGCACTGTGCGACTTAAACTGACAATTGCGCGGTCATGCAACGCCGTACCCAATTTAAATTTACGTCCTTTTTTTCCCACAAACCAAGCTTTCTTTTGGTGGTATTTGATCCCCTCTGTGCTTTTCATTTTTTGCAATATTAATAAAAAAAGAGCGAAAATTTGGGAAAAATAACAATATTTTTCTACTTTGACAGGTAAAAAATATCCAATATATTCAATTTTTGTCATATATTTAGGCCAAAATGTATTTAGCTACATGTCTTTGACAAAAAAATTCTCAATGAGTGTATTTTTAACCACTTTAAGACCGGAAGATTTTACCCCATTCCTGACCAGGCCATATTTTGCGATTCGGCACTGCGTTACTTTAATGGACAATTGCGCGGTCGTGCGACGCTGTACCCAAATTAAGAAAAGCCGAAGCTCAAAACGCTGCATAAAAACATGCCGAAATGAATGCAGCCTTAGAACAGTCCAGCTTCAGTTGTTTGGCAGCTTCCAACACACATGGATCACTCAGACAGGTCTCCTCTCCCAAACTGCTAAAGCCCCGTACACACGAGTCGAAATTCGGCCGGGAATTTTTGTCCGACGACCGATCTGCCGATTTTCGGCTTGTTAGTATGGTGCTTCCAACAACCGACTCCGACTTTTCGGCCGAAAAAATTCTGGTGTGCAGGCTATAAAATGTTTGTCCTCCGTCAACACACGTCCGATTTTCGTGCAGTCAGTACAGATTTCGACAGGGAAAAATCCTGAGCAAGACTGGGCATGCTCAGTGAAGAAAGAACACAAAGAAAGCAAACCAACACATGACATCACTTCTGAAGTAGAATTCTGTCGGTCGACAAAATTCGTGTGCAGTCTAGGCACATTCCAACCAACAAAACACCACTCTGGACAAAAGATGGACGACCGGTCGGCGGAAATTCGTTGCCTGTGTACTAGGCTTAATACTCCACTCCAAGTCCAAGCAAGCAAGGTGGTGTAGTAGGAGTTTGGGAGAGGAGACCTGTCTGAGTGCTGCATGTGTGTTGGAACGAAGCTGTCAAACAATTGAAGGACACATTATTTTGAAGCGTCAAGGAGACGTTCACCTAATTTCTTGCTTGGGTTCAACATACTTATTCAGTCCTTAATAGGGTGCTTTGTCGACATTAGGTATTCAAGTTTGTATCATCTGGCTCTTTTTGGATAACCCCCTGGCTTTCATTTGGATCTTGGAATGGAGGAGGAGTAAAGATCTGTACCAGGAAACCATCAGGAACTCCGGGACAGGTCTTCCTAAAGACTTACAAGCCTTTATGACTTCCCTTGCTGTATGGTAAGGGAGTCCTCAACATCTGGTGGGTACGGTGTACAAACATTTAGTACAAGGTGGATCACTCGCACCAGGGAATACCCAGGGAACCAGGCACATAAGCACTCCAGTTTGCACAATCTATAAAGACTTTTTGCACTTATTTCACTCTTAGAATTTTGCACTATTGTGTATTATATGTACAACTATATCGGCATTTATAGTTTGGCATTTGTGATTTATTAACCAGTTCTGGACCTGAAGGATTTGCCCCCTAAATGACCAGGCCATTTTTTGCGATTCGGCAGTGCGTTATTTTATCGGATGATTGCGCTGTTGTGCGATGCTGTACCCAAATAAAATTCATGTCTTTTTTTTTTCCTACAAATAAAGTTTTCTTTTTGTGGCATTTGATCACCTGTGAAATTTTTTATTTTTTGCGCTATAAACAAAAAAATAGTGCCAATTCTGAAAAAAAATTAAAAACAATATTTTTCACTTTCTGCTATATAACATTCCCCCCAAAAAAAATGTAAAAATCAAAATTTTTTAACATTTTAGGGCAATTTGTTTTCTGCTACATATTTTTGGTAAAAAAAAAAAAAAAAAATCCCCATAAGCGTATTTTAAATGGTTTGCACAAAATTATCGCGTCTAATAACTACGGGAAAGATTTATGTCTTTTTTTTTTTATTGATTTTTCTTTTTTTTTTTACTAGTAATGGCGGCGATCTACGATTTTTAGCGGGACTGCGACATTGCGGCGGACAGATCGGACCCCCAACTGACATTTTTGACACTTTTGGGGGGACCAGTGACATTACTACAGTAATCAGTGCTAAAAATATGCACTGTTACTGTAATAATGACACTGGCAAGGAAGGGGTTAACAGTGTGGGTGATCAAAGGGTTAAATGTGAGCATAGGGGAGTGATTCCAACTGTATGGGGGCGGGGCTTGTGAAATGACCACAGAGACATCTTCTCTCTCAGCGGGGAGCGATTGCGGGTGTCAGGCGGCAATCGCAGCCGCCAGCATCGTGCATCGGAGTCACCGCTGCCGAGTGGGGGAAGGAGCGCGCTGCAGGACTATACCTACGTCGGTTCACGCAGGAGGGGCTGCCTGCCACAGTATAACTGCGGCTGGCGGTCCTTAAGTGGTTAAGGCATGAGTTTGATTTTCATACGTTATAGCAAGCGATGCCTAGAGACTCTCTCACATTGGTTAATATCTTCCATTTGGACTAATAGACATCAGCTGCATTCACTGATAACTATTGTTTATAAATAGAAGCAGGTGTTTTTCTTTTTTATGATTTATAACTTTGCTAAGGCTCCGTTCACATGTCAGCGTATGGACCGCGGGCAGAACCGCCGCGGTTCCGCCCGCGATCCGGAGATTATTGCAAATCGCGGGACGCCTGTGCGTTGCCCGTTGATTTGCAATAGCCCCCTAAACGCTGAGCGATGTTGCCGCGATTTCCGCCTGCCGAATCGCGGTAACATCGTGCAAAAAAAATCACGGGACGCAATACGCAGGCGGAAATCGCGGCAACATCGCTCAGCGTTTGGGGGGCTATTGCAAATCAACGGGCAACGCACAGGCGTCCCGCGATTTGCAATAATCTCCGGATCGCGGGCGGAACCACGGCGGTTCTGCCCGCGATCCATACGCTGACATGTGAACAGAGCCTAAGTCTTTATTCTGCTCTTTGACTTTTGATTTTTATACGTTATAGCAATTGATGCCTAGGAACTATCTCGTAAAAGTTATAAATCAGCAAATTAGACAACACATTATTTTAATATAATAATAATTAAAAATAATAATAATAATAATAATAATAATAATAATAACAATATTTAATAATCATAAAATATAGAAATACTGCATATATTTATAGCGGAGGAACCCCAAATAGAAGGTGAGTCAACTCATGATAAGATATAGCACATTATTGTAGCATGTGACATGAGGAATGAATGCCAAGCCCATCCCCAGGACGTCAAGATGACATGATGACAATGTAGACTATGAAGTTGAACCTATAGTCCTTTTGCTCTTCTTCAAAGACAGAACATGCTGACAGAAGAGCTTCGCTTGGAACAATTATAGAAATTAAAGACCCAAATGTACCTTTTCTGTCTAACTTGCAGTTTTATTAATATCTCCAAGAATGTTATTCTCCTGCTGGAGGAAACGATCAAACGGTCCCTCCCAAGGCTTCAAAGGATGCCATAGAGCCTTTCCGTCCTCCTTCAATATAACGTGTCAACTGATTATTACTTCAGCAGGTGGCAAATCCTCTCTTTTAATTACAGCTCTAGAGATTCAGAAGAGCGTGGATAAGATATTGACTTTTTTTGTTCCTAGATTGGTGATATTTTTAATACTTACCTGACATGAGAGGAAGTAAAATAGTCTTATTTGTTATTACAGCATTGTGTTACATAGGAAATTTTTTCTGAGTACAGTATATAGTACAGGGTGGACACTGCCTAAAGTGGTCCTATCACCACAAATAAGAGGACTGCAGCGAAAGTAATGGAAAAGTGGACCTACCTTTGTTCGTTTACACAGGTCATTTACATTTCACATGTTGGTAGAGTAATGGGCCATACACACTATAAGATTTTCTGAAGACTTTTTCCTTTAGAGTTACCAAAACCATATAATATGGAGGTCAAACCTAAACACTTTCAATTTGTATGCAATCTGGCAGGCCCTTGCACTACATAGAAAATGTAAATCTGAAGGAAATCTAACCACAAAAGTTGTATAGTGTGTATCCAGCTTAAGTCTTCCTCTATGGTAACTCTTTTCTTTTTCTTTTCTTCTTCTTTTTCACTGCAGGTAAATAATGGGCTTCAAGGAGAAGCAATGTGCCATCATTGAGTTCTTAATGAAGGAGGGGTGCAGACTAGTGATCGACCGATATAGTTTTTTTATTGCCGATACCGATATTTTGACCCATCATTATTGGCCGATATCTGCCGATATTTTCGAACATTTAAAAAAAAATGATATATATATATATATATATATATATATAAATATATATATATTTTTTTACAGGTACTCTTGTGGAGGGATCTGGGGGTCTAAAAGACCCCAAACCCCTCCTCTGCACTGAAAAGCATTCAAAACGCCAATTTTGGCTGTTTTGAATGCTGTCATTTTTTTAAATTTGGCGCCAAGTACCCATGACATCACTTCCGGGTTTTTACATGGAGACCCGATCAGACCCGAATGCGGCTTTAATCGGGTCTTCGGCGGCCGTGCAGGACTGGCGACCAGAACTGGACAGAATACTCCAGATGCGGTCGGACCAGAGTTTTATAAAGTGGAAGGATTATAGTCTTATCTCTGGAATACATCCCTTTCTTTATGCATGCTAATATTCTGCTGGCCTTGGCAGCTGCCGCTTGACATTGCATGTTGTTGCCTAATCTATCATCAACCAAGACTCCCAGATCTTTCTCCATTTTTAATTCCCTCAAGGGTTCCCCTCCTAACGTGTATTGTGCTTTTATGTTTTTAGTCCCCAAGTGCAAAACCTTACACTTCTCCGCGTTAAACCTCATTTGCCATGTCGTTGCCCACTCTGTTATTTTGTCCAGGTCATTCTGTAGGATATCTGCTTCATGCTGTGCAGTTATTGCCCTGCCCAATTTTGTGTCAAAAACTGATATACTGCAGAACTACTGATCCCGTCCTCAATGCTGTTTATGAATAAATTGAACAAGGTTGGTCCCAGGACAGAGCCCTGGGGGACCCCGCTTACTACCTCAGACCAGTCTGAGTATGCGCTGTTTATTACCACCCTTTGGACACACCCTCTTAGCCAGTTCCGTATCCAAGAGCAAACCCTGCTGTCGATATACCACCAAAAGAAAAGCTCTATTTGTGGGAAAAAAAAGGGACATCATTTTTATTTCGGTACAGTGTCGCACGATAGCGCAATTTTCCGTTAAATGAATGCAGTGCCAATCGCAAAAAATGGCCTGGTCATTAAGGGGGCAAATCCTTGCAGTCCAGAAGTGGTTAAAGGAACACAGCCTATGTGCTCAGTATTTCAGTTTTATTCTAGAAATTGCGGTACTGCAGCAGTCTACCTTATTCCCTTATGTTAGTAATGTGGTGATCTAAGAATACCTTCTTGTGATTTGTGAAAGAAAGTCCAGAACTGCAGGTTCCCTGCTATCTATCACATACAAAACCCAATTTTAATCTAAGATTGAAACCTCTTCTCTGCCTACTTGGTGGATTGATTGCTGAGAAATATCAGTATTGTTAATTGTCTTAAGCCTCGTACACGAATTTCCGCCGACCAGTCGTCCGTCTTTTGTCCAGAGTGGTGTCTGTTAGTTGGAATGTGCTCTAGACTGCACACTAATTTTCCCGCACGACCGAATTCTACTTCAGAAGTGATGTCATTTGTTGGATTGCTTTCTTTGAGGGAGGCCTGGAGCAGGAGCGAAGAGATAGCATAGGGCCAGCATGACTAAGTGGACAGGGGAGTGTAGGGGTTAAGTCAGGAACAAAAGTTAGCAGTGGTAATGGGGGGAGCCTAGGCTGTTTAGCTAGCTCAGGGGGAGGTGGGGCTGGCAGGCAGGAAGAGGTGGGATCTTCCGGGGGGGGGGCGCCAAAATCCCCTCACTCGGCAGCAGAAGCGTCCCTTCCTCCCGCCCTACTGTTTAACCTCTATTTGTTGGATCCTAGGTGGGGGGTTTTGTTCTTTTTATTTGTTTTTTTGTTTTTTACAGGTTTGCCTGGGATGTCGTGGCAGCTGTGGCGTCTTTTTGTTGGTCTTTGCTGGCAGGTGCAAGAACCTTTAAGGCAAGATAATGGTTCGGGACCCACTGGTGGTAGGTTCCCTCTGGTGCGTTCCAGTTGAGGTCAGTTGACTGGAAGGAAACATGGGTACACTGCGGGTAGTTAGTTGTCTCAGAGCTGGAGTTTTGCGGCTGGAGGCCTATTATGTTTAAGTGGGCCCGCAGTGTAGTATTTATCTGAACATTAAAATGGGGGGCCTCAAAGACCAACAAAAGCTTTAACTGTTTTTGACGTTTCTGTTTTAAGGAATGGTTTTTTCCTTTATGTTAATTTATGTTAATTTAATTTGAAATTGGTTAATAAAAGGGCTGCTATGGCCAATTTTATTCCACTTACGGTGTCGTCTCGATTATTGGGATAAGGTAAAGGGAAAAGGGTGCAAGCGGGTGGTGGGTTGGCCGTTTCAGCCAGGTTTGATAAGGACATCTGTTCTACGCTAGTCATGTTCTTTCATCTCTGAGCATGCCTAGTCTTGCTCATAAGGTTTTTCCCCATCGAAATCTACTAATGAGATGAAAATCGGACGTGTTTTGACGGTCGACAAAAACTATATAGCCTGCACACCAGGATTTTTTCGGCCGAAAAATCGGAGTCGGTTGTCGGAAGCACCATACTAACAAGCCGAAAATCGGCAGATCGGTCGCCGGACGAAAATTCCCGGCCGAATTTCCACTCGTGTGTATGGGCCTTAAGTCTGCAGAGACTACCAATAAACATGTAGGTAGTGATGGGCTTTCAGAGAGCCATGAATACATCCTGTGTTACCAGTTGATCTCTAAAAGATTTATGCATACACTATAATGAATAAATTATGTAAAACATATATGCTCACTAGAGCCCTGAGCCGTGGAGAGGGCGGGAGCAGCCAGCACAGGCTCTCAGTGGCTCCCCAGCCTGGGCCGGCTCTGTGACGTCAGCTGTCTGCTGAAAATTAGTGAAGAATGAATCGCACCCCTGTGATCCATAGGAGAAGTACAGCCAAAAAACACAAATAAATGAAGCTTTTTATTTGAGTGTAAGCACCTGAATTAGACATGGTATGAGCATCTTGGAATTGCCTATACAGCAGAGCTCAGACAGGGGGAGGCAGAAGCAGCACAGCAGTGCTCAAGTGCTAAGAAGGAGTTTGGTGCTTGGAGAAGAGAGATTAGCTCAGAAGAATACTGCTTCACCTTCACCGTCCAGTAATAGGATGGGTGTGGGAAGGAGACCTGCAGCAGAGAAAAAAAAACAGGTCTACTGCCCTGCCAGACAGCGCTTTTCTCTGTGGTTGAGTTGTGTAATCCTCAGAAATGAATGGACAGCAATGCAAATTTGTTGGCAGACAGAACAAGTCTTGTATGTGTATTTTAGCTTTACATTTAGCTGTTTACCTGGAGCTCAGCTTTAACCACCTTCTGCCCACACTATAGCTGAAAGACGGCAACAGAATGGGCTTCCACTGCCAGGAGGGCATCAATAGACGTCCTCCCGTCATTGCACTGGGCCCCCCTGTGGCGCGCGGGTGTCACGTTTGTATTTGTCAAGTTCTTCGGACTCGGCTGATCACAGAACAGGGTAAAGGGCCAATCAGAGCGTCCCTTTACCACGTGATCAGCTGTCAGCCAATGACAACTGATCACGGAAGTAAATAGAAGCCGGTTATCTACTTTTTTTTCTCATCTCGATCATGGCTTCTGTTAAAGGGACATCGGTCCCAATCTGTACCCACCAGTGCTGCTAATCAGTGCCACCTATCAGTGCCCATCATTGCCCACCAGTGCCACCTATCAGTGCCCGCTTATCAGTGCCATCTAGCAGTGCCCATCAGTGCCACCTATCAGTGCCATCCAGTGCCACCTATCAGTGCAGCATCCTCATCCATGCCCATCAATGCCGCCTCATAAGTGCCCACCAGTGCTGCCTCATCAATGCCCATCAGTGCATCTTCATCAGTGCCATCTATCAGTGCCCACCAGTGCCACCTATCAGTGCCAACCAGTGCTGCCAATCAGTGCTACTTCATCAGTGTCACCTATTAGTGCTGACTACCAGTGCTTTTCAGTGCCCATTAGTGCACATCAGTGGCACCTCTCAGTGCCACCTCTCAGTGCCCATTAGTGCCACCTATCAGTGCAGCCTCATCAGTGCCTCCTCATCAGTACCCACCAATGCCGCCTCATCAGTTGCCCATAAGTGAAGCTTCTTTAGTGCCACCTATCAGCGCTTATCAGTGTCCATCAGTGCAGCTTCATCAGGGCACATCAATGAATGAGAAAAATTACCCATTTGCAGCATTTTATAACCAACTATAAAATATATATATATATATATATATATATATATATATATATATATATATATATATATATATATATACATATATAATTTTTTTTTCAAAATTATCCGTATTATTTTTGTTTCTTTAGAAAAAAAATAAAAAGCCCAGTAATAAATAAATGCCACCAAAAGAAAGCTCTATCTGTATGAAAAAAATGATAGAAATTTTGTTTGGGTACAGTGTTGCATGACCGTGCAATTCATTCAAATTGCTACAGCGCTGAAAACTGCAAATTAGCCTGGGCAGAAAGGGGGTATAAGTGCCCATCTATGTATTCCAACTCTACATTGTGTTCACCTTTAAAATGTAGTTTATATTTGTCTGTTACATACCCCTTGTTGCAAAGTTATCATCCTACAATGCAAAGAAATAATTCGGTATTGTCATTGCGCTGAGTTTATGAAAAGCCAGGAACCGCCGAAACTAATAATTACATCACTTACCCAAATTGCTAATAATTTACAGAGGAGAAAAAAAAAAGATGTAACCATGACATTCATCCAAAATCTACAAGTGTCAGTGAATCTGAATGCAGGAACAAAATAATTTGCATTAAGAAATAACAATTACTCACACCTAGCAGGAGCTGTGTGACAGTGTTCCTTATTTTTTAAGACACTTGAAAGTTTGTCTTTGTTGAAAATGAAAAAAGAGAAAAAGAAATTCCTTTAGTAGTAGAAAACCTATTTCACTTTGAAAAAAACAGAGTATTTTTTGGTTGTCAACAAACTTAGTGTATAACAATGAGCATCTTATGTGCCCTCTTTTGGTCTATTTAATATACTTTGGAAGCAAAATTATATTAACCACTTTACCACCGGAGGATTTTGCTGTCTTACGTCTGGGCCACTTTTTGCGATTCGGCGCTGTGCGAATTTAGCTGACAATTGCGCGGTCGTGCAACGCCGTACCCAAACAAAATTTACGTCCTTTTTTTTCCCCACAAACAGAGCTTTATTTTGGTGGTATTTGATCACCTGTGCGGTTTTTACTTTTTGCGCTATAAACAAAAAAATAGCGACAATTTTGAAAAAATAACAATATTTTTCACATTTTTTTTATATGAAATTCCCCCCCAAAAAAAATGTAAAATCAAAATTTTTTATCATTTTAGGCCAATTTGTTTTCTCCTACATATTATTGGTAAAAAAAATCGCAATAAGTGTATTTTGATTGGTTTGCGCAAAAGTTATTGCGTTTACTAACTAAGGGAAAGATTTCTGTCGTTTTTGGTGTTTTTTTTTTAACGAGTAATGGCGGCGATCTGCGATTTTTTTTTTTTTTTTTTTTTTTTTTTTGCGGGACTGCAACATTGCGGCGGACAGATTGGACCCTTGACTGACATTTTTGACACTTTTGGGGGTACCAGTGACATTACTACAGTAATCAGTGCTATAAATATGCACTGTTCCTGTAATAATGACACTGGCAGGGAAGGGGTTAATTTTTATTGGTGATCAAGGGGTTAATGTATGCCTGATGCTTACTGACGTGTGTGGGGGGAGGGGACTATGTGACACAAGGACAGATCGCATGTTCAGCTATGCTGAATCCTGTAATCTGACCCTGCCTGTCACTTAGGAGATCCTCCCTCTTTGTTTACACAAGCAGACGGATCTCCACACTCGATCCCCGACGATCGGGGAAGAGCAGCGGCGATCACCACCGCTCCTCCCCTGGCCCGACTCCCGCTGTGACTGAATACAGCGGGAGCGAGCCTCTGGCGGTGTGTGCGCGCCGCCGAGAGAGGGGAATGTCTGGCGACGTAGGTCTACGTCGCCAGACGTTATTGAGCCACTTTGCCGCAGTGGAGCTCTAGTGAGCAGCGGCAAAGTGGTTAAATAGTATTAAATAGTGTAAATAATGTTCTATCTTTCTCCTAACGCAACAAATACCTACCTGCTTTAAAGTATTACTGAACCCACAAAAAAGGAAAGCATGGTTGTTATACTCACGGTGGAACCTAAGGGGTTAATCCTCTGCATTGTGTAAAAAGGCTGTTTGATCCTGTCTTTTTTGATCCTCCCTTCTTTTAATGTCCATCTGCTGATAGAACAGAACCCTTAGGAGGCATTCTGTACATGCTTAGTTTGGTGGGTATTGCTAGAGATCTTTTTTTTTTTTTTTTTTCGGAGAGTGCATGTAATCAGCACAGGGCCAATCAGCACTGTCCAGACAGAGGGTCAGGGGTCATGCAGCCTCATAGGACAGTCAGAAGAGAATGAAAACTCCTCCTACAAGTTTAAACCAGATACTGATAGAAGTCACAAGCCTGCTGTATACTGCTGATGAGAAAAGGTATTTAGCAGTTTGTATTTACTAAAATAATTGGATTTCCATGTTCTGTGTATTGTGGGAGACCAGATTTAGTGAATGCAGAGTCCTGGGTTTAGTAACACTTTAAGCACTACATGGGTGAAAAATGTTAGAGGGGCTTGACTAGGGTATTAAAGATGGATTTGGCACAAATGCTGCCTGGCCACCCCTCCACCATACCATGCTATCTAAATAAACACACCAACGTCAATTGGAATTTTGATGGCCACAGCGGCCGCTTTAGTAACAAAAATATAAACAACGAGTATAAGTAACAAATGTACTGTACATAGCAGATAACCAAAACAGAATGACCATCAGTGAATTATGTATAATGGAGCCTTGAGGCAATAATGGAGCCTCTTTGTAGGCAATTTACCTTAGTACCTTCGACAACCTGTAAAGTAGGCCTTCAGCCGCACCTAACATTACATTGAATACAATTGCAAGCAACCTAAGGTACTACCATAAATGTACACAATTGAGGGGAGCCGTACCCAAGACTAGCCCCTACCAATTCACATTTAACCTACTGCCCACCTTCTAGGAACATGAACCCCACAAGCTGCCATGATTGAACCCCTCAGCCAACTCTTACAGCCAACAAAAAACAAACATAATCGAAAGTTAGTGAATGTCTGCTGTCCTCCAACTGAAACTCTCCTAGGACCCTGTGGCCTACAATCTCCTGAAAACCCCACCTGTTTTTTTCCGGCCTCATAAATCAGGTCAGTACCCCCACCTCCTTGCTTCCTTCAAAATTACTAAAACTCCCCTTTTGCCTATGCTCCATTTTATACCAGTCATGCTGTCCCTCCATCTTTGTCTTGTGGTATGTTTGTCCGGACCTGACTTTCTTGATGGGGGAAAGCCAGCTAAAGCCATTTTATGATCATTTGTTTTGTGATTGACTGACTATATTGGTGGGTGGACCTGGGAAACACTTGTGGCTATACAGTTGTGCTCCTATAAGTGACCTTGCACCCAGCAGCAATGCCTGAACCAGCCAGAACATCTGATAGGAGCATGTGAGCGGTTCTGCTTTTCATTCAGCTTATATCAACAAATACCCGTTGATCAAAAATACCTGTACAATCAAAAATTTCGAGCTCCCACACAAGAGTAGATTCTTGGGAAGTAGAAAACTCCCCAGGAAGCTTTTTTTTAAAGATGTTTCACGGAAACCACCATGACAAGGAACCTTTTCCCCAAGAGGATTATCGCTTCCCTGGGTACCTGGCTGGCCATGAATTATACCAGCCACCCTTTTCAATTAAAGCTGGAGGGACTGTTGCTGACCCCTGTGCATTGTGGAACTATTGTCCCGAAGCCAGGGGAGTATCTACAATAAGGCAAACAAGGCATTTGCCTTGGGCAGCATTTTTCAGGGGGGCGGCGCTGGCTCCAGACAGAAGGCACACACGTGGGTGTGAGTGGTCTTCAGAGCCGGGCAGCTTAGCAGTTCTCAAGTGTTTTTACCTGCAGTTCCACTGGCTCCATAAGTTACAGCCAAGCTCCTTCTCCCCTGAGGATGGCCAGCTCCACTGTGGTCTTATCATCTACACTCCACTGGGTACTCCCAGCTCCCTCCATCTTGCTGACTGACTTTTCTGAAGTGTAAGCAAGCGGTCAGCAGGGTCTGCCAGCTCCCTAGTGTCTTTCCATTTCAATGTGAAGACCGACAAGCATGCTGGGGATTTGTCCTACATCTGTGCGGCTTGCTGAAGTTCCTCTCGGCAGTTCTACCAGCCCAACAGTCTGAGTCCAATTCCAGCTCCTTGGCCAAGAGGTAAGCAAGTGATCCACCCATCCATCCAGATCTGTCCTACCATAAACTGTTTAGCTGTTTTAGTTTGCACTGTGATTTATTTTGTTTCTTATACACACTACTGTGACTTTATTTGTTTTTATCCAGTTTTATACAATTTTTTTGGACGTTTGCTCTTCAATAAATGCTTTATATAGCTCACATTATCTTCTAAATCTATTGGTACAGATCCCGTCTCTCACCTCCTTCTCCGTCTCTCACCCCTCTCTCTCACCCCATCTCTCTCTTACCCCCTCTCTCTCTCTCTCTCTCTTGCTCCCCCTCTCTCCCCCCCCCATCTCTCTCCCCCCTCTCTCACCCCATCTCTCTCTTACCCCCTCCCTCTCTCTCTCTCCCTCTCTCTCTCTCTCTCTCTCTCTTGCTCCCCCTCTCTCTCTCCCTCTCTCTCTCTCTCTCTTGCTCCCCCTCTCTCTCTCCCCCCTCTCTCTCACCACATCTCTCTCTTACCCCCTCTCTCACTTCCCCTCTCTCTCACCCTCCCTCTCTCTCATCCCCTATCTCTCTTCCCCCCCTCTCTCACCCCCCTTACCCCCATCTCTATCTCATCCCCCTCTCTCTCATCTCACTCTCTCTCTCCCCCACCTGTTTGGTAGTCCCTTTTTGATTTAAAAAAATCCAGAGCTGTCCTGTGTCTTATGCATACTTTGTGTGTTATCTCAAAGAGTCTAATGAGCCCTCCTTGTTTTTATCATGAACTACAGAATAATTCGTCTTTATATTGTAAAGATCAAATAATAGAAGTGTCTAAAAATTTTAGCAAAAGACACTGGGTGGGGCTGACACCACTAATTTTTCAAAAACGCGGTTTGTTGTGAGCCTACAACATGACTGAGTACATTTTTGGCAGAAAATGTTTCTGTACCACTATGGTCCTTATAGAGCTAATCACAGGGAAATGTGCATGCATTGCAGATTTGTATTTCATTTTTTTTTCTTGCGTTGACATATACTTTGAATTAAAACATGGGTCATAATATTTTTTATGTTTTTAGGAAAGAGAAAGGGCTATAACTTTTGTCAGGTTTTTGATACTGTTTTTGCTCCTGCTGTGAAATTTTATTTACCTTTTCATACATGAGGTGTCTAAAAAGTTTGTTGAATGGTATCAGGAAACAAACAAAACAGAAGATACAAACAAATTACCTTTTTTTGGCCTTCAAAATAATCCCCATCCTTCACAACACACGTTCATAAAGCTTCTGGAAACTGTCATCAAAGGCCTCTGTAGGAATCGATCGCAGAAGCGATGTCACACATTCTTAGATGATGCCATCATTGTCAAAGAAGGCGATCAACATTGTCTTGACCTTGGACTTTTGCAGGCGACTTTTTGGGTATTGGGGAATGCCATTCCATTGGTTGCCTCTTGGATTCCGAATTTAACTGGTAGCACTAGGTCCCAGCCCTTGTGACGATGGTTCATAGAACGGATGGATCCTGGTCACACATGGTAATGAATTCTCCAGAGGTTTCCATCCGTTTTTCTTTCTGTTCGTCAGTCAGCTTGTGCAGCACAAATCGGAAACAGATCTTCTGCTTACCCAAATCTTCCCAGACGATGGTGAGCACCGTGTTCTTGCTAATGCCGAATTCCTTTCGTCATCAATCGTAGAGTCAGTCGCGGATCTCATGCCAGCATTTGTCACACTCACTCGATCGTGTCTAGGGTTCTGCTTTTCGACGGCCGACCCGAGTGTGGCTCATCCTCAGTTGTTTCCTTCCCATCACAAAAGCATTTGAAACACATTTTCTGCTCACGGCTTCTATCCTGGATACTTGCACCAATATTTAATGTGTCTCTGCCACTGTTTTCCCCAATTTGTAGCAGAACTTGATGTTCAATGGTTGCTCCATTGCACTGTGACCCTAACTCTCACACTGACTACGTTTGACGTTTACCCTGAAGGTCACTTGTACGCCATGCTGGGTGGAGCTTCTCGACGTGTCACTGGTTAGCCATGTGCTGTCCCACATTGCCGTTGAGATATTGGACCATGCCAAAACTTTTTAGGCATGCCTCGTATTGCTAAGGCCTCCAGATGTCTTTTTATATCCATCACCATATGTCCATGTTGTTCTGTCCCCATCGTTATAGAAGCTTCTTCTTTTTCTGATTTAAAAGCTGCTGTACAACTTTGAGTGTCTACCCAGTGTTTACACCCTTCTCTGTTACAGCACCTAAAAATCACATAGTCCTATTGAGGTTTTGGTGCTCCCAATGCTCCTAGCTTTTGCTTGATAACCAGCAATTACCAATTGGAACCCAACTTTTGTACTGTCCGTACCTGATTTGGTTGAAGAAGGGCACAGGAAGCTTTAGGGATCCAAGAGATAGCAATAAATTTAAGTAAAACAAAAAAAAAGTTTTAAATTAAAAAACATGAATGAACGCAAATGTGAGCACACAGGTACATGAAGGGAGATTGCTTAATGCATATTACCACCACACACTGGAGTAAGAGGAATAATTCCTAAATGAATATTTATGATAACTACAAATTGATGAGCTGTAAATGTGAACTGGAGTTTTGTAGTTTGATGCCTTTTTGCAGCTGAGCACAATTTTAAGTCTTGTCATATCTGATATTTATTTACCCAACTTAGTTTTACCTTTTATATTTTACAGAAATATTTGGGATATTATTGTGCTTGTGTGCACTAAAATTAATTAGAGTTTTACTGTAAAAAAATAATAATTTGAGTGTATTTTTTGATTGATAATATGGATTTTATAAGCAGGGATGTCATGTGTCATAAAAATTGCAACTATGATAATTTTCTTCTATATGTTTTCTGCTTTCAGAAAAAACATAAGCCTAAAAAAGTGTTTATTTTAGCTTGTGTATGAAAAATGAACAAATAGCTCTGGCAGCAAAATGATTGAAGAGCTGTTCAGGTCTAAACTAATTTAAATTTAGAACAGTGGCGGCCCGTCCATTAGGGGTACAGGGGCGCCGTCCCCCCAATCCATACATCCGGCCCCAAATCTAGATGCAGGGCGCTGGATGCATGGATTTCAATGGGGGGTTTTTTTAAGCACATGATTGGAGCCTGAAGCTCTAACTGGCCTTAAAAAAAGGGTGGGCTCAGAGCACTGCATCCCGAGCCCACCCACTTGTGTGACAATAGCAAATTATTTATCTTTATCTTCCTAATTCTCCTCCCAGCCAGTCAGGAAGTAGCTCCTGAGACTGGATTGGCCAGGGAGTATTAGGACCCATTTCCTGTTTGGCCAGGAGGAGAATCAATGGCCCCGGAGCTTGGAAGAGTCAGGGAGCTGCTCAGCCAGCGGTCTTCTCCAGCCGGGACTCGGCTCCCTCATCCAGGGACAGATCATCTGCGTCCACATCCATCACTCCCCAGCTTGGACAGTGGAGGGAGGAGGAGGGGAGATTAGAGTGTCACCCTGGGACTCCTCATCTGCCTCCTAAGGGGATCGCTGAATCCCCATCCACATGGGGGGGGGGGGCTGTTCGCTGCCTTCCCATCCATCTCCCGTGGGGGTGTTGGTTTGCCACCCCCCCCCCCCCCAAAGTATTGAGCACCAGCCTCCACAGAAGGGCAATAAACAGTTGAGGTCAAACTATAGGCTCTTGTATGACAGTCAAAACTAATGATCTCCAAACCTTGGCCCTTTGCATACTTTATCTGGCCCTTGAGGTATTATTGCTGCCATGGACATCAACAATAGGGGAAAATTCCTGCCACTGACACCAACAATAGGGCACTATTCCTTTCACACACACCAACAATAGGACATAATTCCTCCCACTGACACCAATAATGGGACATAATTCCTTCCACTGACACCAATACAAGACAATTGTACACTTCAATTATCCTTTTTCAATTGTCTTGTCCAGTACAATTGGGCACGTTTCCTTCTACTGACACCAAAGATGGGGCACGATTCCTTCCACTGACACCAAAGATGGCACATTTTTTCTTCCACTTACACCAAAGATGAGGCATTGTATACTCCCACTGGGCTCAGCCGCACAGTCCGGCCACCCTAAGGTCTGGACGACAGTAAACTGGCCCTTTGTTTAGAACAGGGGTCTCCAAACGTTCTAAACAAATGGCCTGTTTACAGTCCTTGAGACTTTAGGGGGGCAGGACTATGTCCTGGTGTCTACTAAAAAATGTCCTGGTCTCCACTGGGCATAAACAATGCCCCATCTTTGGTGTCAGTGGGAGGACTAGCGACTCCTCTTGATGTCCGTGTAAGAAATAGTGCCCTATTGTTGTTGTCAGTTGGCAGAATAGTGCCCCATCGTCAATGGAAGCAATTGTGCCCCATCGTTGGTTACGGTGGGAGGAATAGTGCCCTTTTGATGGTGTCAATGGGAGGAATAGTGCCCCATTGTTGGTGTTAGTGACAGGAATTATGCCCCATTGTTGGTGTCAGTGGATGGAATGGTGCCCCAAGGGCCCAATAAAGAAAGTTTTAAGATTTAGAAAGTTTGTAGACTCCTGGTCTAAATAAATTCAAAATTCAGTTACTGTGTGATGTATGAACCTCATGAAGTACACAAAAAAACTTCCTTTACCTTCCCTGGCTGAACCAAATCCTTCTTCGTTTGTGTCTCATACGCTCCCCTAACCAGATGCTGCAGCTCACAGTGGGAGGGTTTTATCAAGAGAAGAAGTGCTGCCATTCCAGAAAGCAGTGGGTGGGGCTAAGTGCTGATTGACAAGCTACAGACTTCAGAATCATCAGAAACAATCATCACCAACCCATCACAGGAAGCTGAAATAGGTGGCCTTCACTTGCAGTATGGTCCACAACCTTCAGAATCCACAAATTAATCCTCCTAATGTTTCCCTGCTGCCCAGGAGCGGCAAACAAAAAGTCCTCTCTTCTCTCGTGAGTGCCTTGGTGTAATATCTAATAGCTGAATAGCCAAAACCACTTCTTAAAATAACTCAAGGATAATAAAAATAAATAAAAATAAAGTAGATTTATAGCTGTTCCCATATGAGAGCGTTTAATCAATATTACTTCTAACTTATATAAAGCTGAACAGTTAAAGGCAAAGTTGTAAATTTCTCACCTTTGGTTAGCTGCAGTGTGTGTTTTTTTAATCCAGAGTTATTATGAGTAATGAAATGGGCATAACAACATCAATGCCAATGAAGACATGCATCTATCTTGTACAATGTTCAGTAAAAGGAATAAATAAAACAAGGAACAGATGAGACCTAATCACAGACTTTTTGCAGGAATAAGCACAAAGTAATATTGCAAAACCCATATACTGTAATTTGAGTATAATCATGTAACACTGTGCATTGTTACTGTATGCAGAACTTTATTTGACCACAAGATGGCAGTTTCAAGATGGCAGTTTTTTGCAACTTAGTTTATCAGAAGGCCCAATACAGAGGAGTGTTGGGTATGCTGGTACTTGTATGCTGTAAGCAGAACATTTCATCCACATTAGCTGGAACTGAACTACACAGGCCAGGAGAAGTTGCAAAAGGGGCAGGAGCATTTAAGAAGGAAAAGCCCAGGAATAGAAGGGGAGGAGAGAGAGGGACTGTGCAGAGTCCAGATGTGGGGGATAGAGCAGTTTGAATCCGTAATGGCCCAGGTCGAATCGGGACGAGGCAGGGTAGCAGTGCCTGCTAGCAGACAGCCTGGGTCAACACTATCTTGCCAGCCGCATCCGCGGAGGACAAAGTGGGCGAACAGGAAGGTAATTTCTTCGCCCTGCTGCACTGAAGGACCAGGGAAGAGGGTTCCTAACCCACACAATGCTGCCCTTGTTTCAGGTGTGTTTGTTGTTTGCAGTTGCTATGAGTCAAGGACATTTCACAGTACAAGCCTCTGCCTTTAGGCACAGATGCTATAGCACATCCAATGCTGCAGCTTATCACCCTTAATGTTTCTACAATACTGCCTGAAGGATATCAGAGATAACCCCTTTTGCCTCCCTGCTAGACCGAACCCTGTACATACTCTACATCAGACTCAAGCCATCCAAGGAAGGAATTCGCTTCTCAAGCCCAATTTTTCTTCATGTGTTTATGGTTGCTTTAATTTAAATATTTTTCTCTTTGCCTAAATTCCTGAGAGTTAAACCGTGTCTCTTCTCACTGGGAGCACTTAAGTGAGTATAACCCTGCATTTTGTTTTCTCACTTGGGAAAATTTTGTTGGTTTAGGAGCTTACGTTTAAATCTTCAGTCCTGCAGGATGGGTGGGTGTGACTAACGTCTTAAAGTGTTTGTAAATGCTGGAGGTTTTTTACCTTCGTGTATTCTATGCATGAAGGTAAAAAAACCTTCTCTGTGTAGCAGTCCCCCAACCCTCCCTAATAAAAGCCTAAACTTGATGTTCCTCTAGCGATGGACATGAGAGCCACAGCTCCCCGGGACTCTCCCTTCTCATTGGCTAATACAGCAGTGGAAGCCATTGCCTCCTGTTGCTGTCCATCACAGCCAGTGAAGAGAGAGAGGGGGCGGGCCTGAGCCACGGCTCTTTGTGTATACATGCAGAGTCTCGACTCAGGAGCAAGCCTTCTCGAGTACCCCCATTGTAAGCTGCTTGCTCTGGGGACACATGGTAGGAGGGAGGAGTAAGAAACACCGATGGGGGACCCAAGAAGAGGAGGATCAGGGCTGCTCTGTGCACAAACACTGCACAGAGCAGGTAAGTATAACATGTTTTTTATTAAAAAAATAAAATAAAATACTTTAATATAACTTCAAAGTAGTACTGTATTGTGGTATATTGCCTTTTCTTTGTAGTATTTTGCCATTTGATAACTTCAGCCAGTTGTTTTCGTTCGCCTGTTTTACCACTTTATTGGTGTTAATACAACTGTACATTTGCCTTACCAATGTGTGTGTGTTTATCCTTTGTGTGATAGTCAGGGATAGTGCTCTATTCAGGGCACCGTAGTGAACAGGGAACCCAGAATATTCAGTAGCTCCTGAAGGGGTAGTGCTACAATCAGTTGAGAAACTCTGATAACCAAAAGTGTTGGATGTCAGAGGCGTAACTAGAACCTCAGGGCCCTGGAGCAAGAAACTACAAAGGGCCCCCTAGTCCCTGACCGGGGCCCTTCCCACTGTCGTGGGACCCTTTATTATGGTCCCACAGTGGGCAACCTTCCTGCTGTCGTGGGGTCACCCCACAATGTGGAATGCCAGAGACCAGCCGCAAGTGCAACCTTTGCGACCCTGGCAGTTCCGACAGTCGTTTTTTATTTTTGTTGTTTTATTTTTTTAATATTTTTTACCATTTTATTTATTTATTTATTTTTTTTTACTATTTTATTTTTAATTGTATTTTTTTTTTTACATATTGTTTAGGACCCCCCAGGACCCCCCTATGTCTCACTTTTGAGACAGAGAAAGGCACTTAGGACAGATTCCCCAGATGCACAGAATTAATGCACAGGAATAGCTCTGTACATAGATTCCTCTTCATTCAAAAATGAAGCATAGAAAGTACAGCCTTAATAATTCTAATAAGGTGGAGGAGCACTATTTTTCCACAGATCAGCACTTTTTTTGGAAACACAGATCACTTTATGGGGGAATAAGGAGACCATCACTCAGTTTTTGTTTAAAAGAAAATAATGAACTTTTCACTTTTATTTATACAATAAATTTACATATTTATCTCAGGCACTCTGGAATGTATTGCACATTGCACTAACTATTGCACAGTGTTTTGTAACCTAATGGAATAACATATGTTAATTTTTATACTTGCCTAGCATAATTTGCACGTTTATGCACTTTGGATTTATTGTAATTTGCACTTATCGATTTGCACGCTGAAGGTACAGTTTATTTGCAATTTTTAGCATTTTTTCAACACCTTATCATTGTATTTATTGAATAATTTTAATAATTTATTTAGTAATAGCGCCTCAACATATATCACACTCCATTTAAGCATACACTTAAATTGACGGCGAAATTACAACACACCTAACATTAGAGGGTTGGCGCTGTATTTCTATATTTATACCAGGAAGGAAAGGATGCCACAACATTTGATGGGTATGAAAATTATCACCTTACAGAGGGCTTAATTCAAGGACACCCCGAAAATCAAAGAGAAAAAATGATGCAACCTAGACCATTTTGCTAAAATTTCATTGCAGCAACTCAGAATGGTCCTCAGTAGTTTGTATAGTCCCCCACGTGCTTGTATGCATGCCTGACAACATCAGGGCATGCTCCTATTGAGACGACAGATGGTGTCCTGGGGTATTCCCTCCCAGATCTGGACCAGGGCATCACTGAGCTCCTGATCAGACTGAGGTGCAACCTGGTGGTGTCGAATGGACCGAAACATAATGTCCCAGGGGTGTTCTATTGGATTTAGGTCAGGCCAGTGTGGGGGCCATTCAATGGTATCAATTCCTTCATCCTCCGGGAACTGGCTGCATACTCTCACCATATGAGGCCAGGCATTGTTGTGCATTAGGAGGATCCCAGGACCCATCTTCCCATTAGGGACATAGACGACAATAAAACCAATTATTTCTCTTAAAGAGGAACTGCAGTCTGCTCACATAATTTGTAATAAAACATCTTTGCCATTCTGAAGCTTCCCTCCAACCACTTTGCATATTTTTTTATATATACTGTGATTCTGTACTTGCCAACTATGCTGCAGATATCTCCCTCCACTAAGTCTGGCTTCAGCCATTTTACCTGTGGGCAGCTGAAGCTGCTGCCTGTTCACTTCCTGGGTTTACATAGACACACATACACACACACACACACAGGGCCATCTTACTGAATGGGCACGCTGGGCAGTTGCCCGGGGGCCCCACTTGCCCGGGGGGCCCCACCTGCCCAGCAGCCCCACTTGCCCGGGGTGCCCCATCTGCCCAGCAGCCCAGCCCCAGCCAAGCAATAGTCCTGATTCCTGTGTGTATCCCGTCGCCGAACTTAGCAGGTAGCAAGTGCCTGTTGGCCCTGCGATGCTGTCAGGCCACTTGGGCCGTGGAGGGGGAGTCCATAACTGCAGGAACGCCTGTCCATCTCCACAGGAACAGGCACACACAGGACAGTCGAGTCTGACTTCCGTCTTTGTGTGTGTTCACCGGACCCAGCCGCCCAATTTGGAAGCTGTCATTAACCTGGCACTGCTGTACCAATAAATATTGCCTTATCGATAATTTGCATTTTTATTCTCGTGGGTGATTGTGTAGGCGGTGCCCCAGTGAACTGCATTGCCTGGGCCCTTTAATGCTCTTTAGATGGCACTGCACACACACACACACACACACATATATATATATATATACAGACAGACACACACACCACTGCTTGCCTGCACATTTCTCCTCTCTTGATGAATACTCGTGGATCTCTGCAGATTCCTGTTATCTCTGCCCTCATCCAGCCCCCTTTAGGCTCTCCTTTCCTATGACTCATCCCTCCTCCCTTGCTGGCAAACTCTCACGAGAGTTAGAGAGAGAAAGCTGTGCATGATGTCATTAGCCTATGCTAATTACCAGACAAGAAAGAGGAAGTGGGCTGTATAAGGTATTTACTGGCAGAAAAAAAATGTTTTACTATTCAAAGTTCAAACAACAAGAGCAGAGGATTTAATAGATAGAAAGATGAAAAAATGACTGAAGAGCCTCTTTAAATCCTCAAACTTAAAAATCTATTGTAGGCACATAAAACTCTCCCTTATTTCTCAGATGTTATAAAGGAAAAGTCTTCTGAGTATTTTACAATTTTTCTTTTTTTTTTTTTATCAAGCTTATGTTTCCTTTGAAAAGAAACAAGACCTAACATAGAGTTTGATATATATGTATATAATGATTATAAAGTTTGATATTTTTTAGGAATAATAGGCTACTTTCAAAACCTTTTATGATCATTCTTCAGGAGTAGAAAATCCCTCTAATCTCTTCAAAAACAGACCAAAAGTTTTGTCTGGAGTCAGAATCATGCTGAAATAATAATAATAATAATAATAAAAAAAAAACATTTGGCAGCAGCAAAATAAAGGAAGACTGTACATTAGAGTGTTACTAAACCCAGGAGCCCATAAAAACTGCTAAATACCTTTTCTCATCAGCAGTATATAGCAGTCTTGTGACTTCTATCAGTGTCTGGTTAAAGCTTATAGGAGGAGTTTTCATTCTTCTCTGACTGTGTGATGTGCAGAATGGAAAATATTTGTTCAGTTTCAGATAGACTTATTATATTACTAATTTTGTTTTGATGATTCGTTTCAGAATTTGTTTACTTTCATTTTGTTTAATTCTGTTTATTCATTTTCTAACAAATTCCAAATTTTCAGACTGATTAGAAGTCTGTGTGAAGAAGAATAGCTGGTTGTTAAGGAGTGGGGCGGAAAGCTGGCGACTGCATCCTTAACAATCAATGATTCATCAGCTGTCAGCAGACTTCCCCACTGACAGCTGAAATGTAAACAAAAGAATGCCAGCAATGAAAAATAAAGAAAAAAAGCAGTGTGGACCCCCCCCCCCCCAATCAATACAAGGCCCTTCTGGTCTGGTCTGGTATGGATTTCAAGGGGAACCCCGCGTGAGCGTTAAAGCGATAGCAATAATTATAGCACAAGACTTCCTCTGTAACTCTAAACAGGTAACCTATAAAACATTTCAAAGCTTAGCCTCTGGAGATTTTTAAGTACCAATGTTTGGGGCCAACCCATGAGTGTGCACGATTTATTTACTAATAAAAATTGGGATAACTTTACTGTTTTTTTTTTTTTTTAATTCATGAAAATGTTTTTTTTCCGAAAAAATCGCGTTTGAGAATTTTCTGCGCAAATACCCTGTGAGATAAAAAATTGCAATGACCGTCATTTTAATCTCTAGGGTCTCAGCTAAAAAAAAAACAATATATATATATATATATATATATATATATATTACAGTGTATGTGTGTGTATATGTATGTATACAGTGTATATGTATATATATATATATATATATATATATATATATATATATATATATATATATATACACATATATATATATAATGTTTGGGGGAGTTATTTTCTAGCAAAAAAGTTATGATTTTAACATAATAGAATGCGCGTGATATGGAACTGGTTAATACATACCAAACTGAGCATGTGCAGAGTGCCTCCTAGGGCAGGGAAGACAGGATCAAACAGCCTTTTTTACACAAAGTGAGGATTAACCCCTTAGGTTCCACAGTGAGTATAACAAGCATGCTTTACTGCATAAACAGACAGATTTTTCTGTTGTGGGTTTAGTAACACTTTAAAGCGTAACTGAAGGCCTATTTAGAAAAGACTACAAGCAGGCAGGGTATTACTGCAGAAGAGACATGCAATGTGATAAAAATGTATCTACTTCATAGCTGGCATGGGCCACTTTCACGCATGCCCAGGAGTTATGCCATCCCATGCTGCCAATGGAGCTGGCTGAAGGCCGTCACCCAGGGATAAGATGTCGATGCCGGTGAGGGACCCGCACTGTTAGAGAAGATGTAAGTTTAATTTCCCTTTAAAGTGGTTGTAAGCCTCAGGCATGAAATATGAACAAAGCATGTTCTTCTATAGTGTATACTTGTCTCAATTAGCGTTATTTCTGTCTGCTGCTCTATTTTTATGCTTTCAGCATAAGTACCGTAACTTCTGACAAGTTTCCCTGACAGAAAGAGATATAAAGGTGACAGGGGAGGGATCTCCAGCACACAACCTGTGATTGACAGCCTCCGCTCTTTTCCTGTGTGCTGTGTGAAGGGGGTGTGTCCCTTCCCTCCAATCAGCTGTCAGAGCTCTCCTCACTGGGTTCTGCAGAGCATGACTTCAGCTCTCTGCCCCCTTTTTTCTGACACCTCAGTCAAGCTTTATAAATACTGCACTTTGAATGGATAAAGAGAAGAGAAGACGGTGGATAAACAGGTACAACCTATGTAGGAGGATTTGTTTAATCTCTGTGTATCACCTGCGGCCGGCCACTTCATTGGGTGTAAGTAAGGGTTTACAATCACTTTAAAGCCTAAGGCACACGGGAGTTTTAAAATACTCCAATGTACGTTGTACGCTTTCTGCCAGGAGCTGACAAGAAAATCCAAAAAATACTAATTTTGGTACACAGTTTTGCTCGTTTATGCGCGTTTCTCATCTGCATGGCCTTTATAGGCATATGTAGAAAGATGATCTGCACACCGGTAGTTGCTCCTATAAAATCTTCATTATTATTCGGGAACCACAGTACACAACTGCTGATAAGATCAGTTGACGTGTTTCAGCCTATAGGGCCTTAGTCATAACTACATTTAGACATAAAACTTTGAAATATATAGTAACTCTACATATCACCGGCTCCACCCATTCATTGTCCCAATTAATTGCAGACAATTAGCAAAAATTAGAATCAGTTTTAGTATATACTAAGGAAACCCATGTATGTGACACTTAATATCCACAAACGACACAATGATAGTATACATAGATGAAAACGAAAATAAAACAATCAAAGAAAATTATAAAGAAAAATTATAAAGAGACCAAAAGGGAAAAGAGACACTGGATAGAGACAGTTTAATGTATGTGCAGATCTAGATCCCATCTCAGGTTTAACCCCCGAGATGATCTGGAATTAAGTCTAAAAATCCACCTTGCCTCTCTTCCTAGTAACCTTCTCTCCCTATCGCCCCCCTCTTGGTGAGTGAGACAGCCGTTCTATTCCTCTAAAACGAAATGAGGAAAGATCACCCTGATGGCATTCCCTAAAGTGAGGTGTTACATTGGAAATATTTCAAACATTTAAATTATTTGTGTCACGATAGTGTTCCCCTATTCAGGTTCTCAGGGGATGTGTGGTGCAGCCCTCATATTGTAGGTCACATAATGTACAAATAATCAGATAGACTGCAAAATGTGTGCCACATATTGTTGTATGGTAAACTCCTCACCCATAGCCGTGTCAAAAAAGTTTTGCCTGTCACACTCAAATGACAGTACCTACAAGTCTTAGGCCTCTTACACACGATACTCCTGTTTAAACATCTCCTTTTTCAGTAAATTTGTCTTATTAAAATGCACGTATTTTCGCGCATATGCGTTCATGCAAATTTACGTCTTTTCACGCAAATGTATTTCACGCGGTTTTTAAAATATGCAAATTAGCATTTTTCAGATCAACAGTATGTTCTTGTGCATTCATTTGTTCGCAATCACGCGTATTTGCGCTTATTAGGCGTATATTACTGTCCAAAAATGCTGATTTTTCTATTTTGCTCTTACTAAAGAATACACGGCGCTCATTTACGCACCTATGTGCATAGGCACATTACAATGAATGGGCTGTATTTTAGCTCAGAAACAAAAAAAAAAAAAGCTGTACTGAGCATTTTTAAGCTGCAGTGTGCAAGAGGCCTTAATGTTACAAGGATAGTTCCCAGGATATGCCAGCCAGGTGGGTTGGCATTGCATAGAAGAAAAAATGCTAGGTGATAAAGCATTTCCTAATATGGGTGCTCTCCGACTGGAAAAATGACAGCCTGCTTTTAAAATTACATTTAAACCTTTGTCTGTATACAAAATAGGCAAATTCCTTTTTATTATTTTGGTTATTTGATGATAGTCTTGAGAAAATGTAGTAAGGCTTCTTTCACACGGTCGCTCCGTGTGAAAGCTCCACTCATGGAGCGGATGACATTTGTGTCATCCGCTCCGTATGCCCGCATATCATCCCATCCGTTTGCGGATGATATGCGGACATAATGTAAGTCTAGTTACAAACAAAATTGCTCATGTTGTCTAAATCCCCAACGGTGCCACATCCCAAAAATGACTATTGAACCAAGAAGGAGATTCCCCTAGGGGTGGGACTTTTTAGGCACAATTCAAATTATGTAACAAACCAATTTATATAAAAGTAAATTCTTTATTAAATAGTACAAAGAAGATAAAAACAAGAAGGCAAGCTAGGGCATATTGCACATAAAAAACAGTTGAACTCAAAACCACAAAACCTCCGGGCTGTAACCCGACGCGTTTCGGAGTCTCTCGGGCTCCTTCCTCAGGGGTGCCCTTGGAGGGTGGTCTGTGAATAATTAATACATATATATTAATTCCAACATTGTATATATAGTTGCAATACATTAAACGAAAAGTTTGGATAACAACTTACATAGTTCACTGTGATAATGAGCATGGGTAGCCTGCCTGGCAATTAAAAACAAATGGGCAGCATATCACTATTGACCATCCGGAGTGCCGTATTCGCGATGTTCTAGGTCTAAGCCAAGAGTCTAAGATCTTGAGGTGTTCGGGATTTTTTGTGCAGACCAGTCTTGATGCCAGACTGGGTAGGGGCAGCTGGAGCCTCAAATGACAGCAAATCTGCTGGGCAAGAATCGCATGATTATTGCAGGGTCCGAATAGAAAAGACCAAGCATGTGCAGGGTGTCAAAAAGATAATCTTCAGCCCCCCATGTCTCTTATATAAGGTCGAGAGACGGGATTATCACTCTTATTGAATCAACAAAAAAGTATAATAAATAGCCAAATAAAAATGAAGTATCCATATAAATATATCATGCTAGGTAATAGGACCATAGCAAAGCATATAAATCCCTTTAAAAAAAAGATGGTGGGGGCTGAAAAATCCCATTAGGCACCGTGCACAGGTCAAAAATCATAACACTGATCAAATAGATCAGCAGTCTTTGAATTAGAATAACTGAAGCAGGTGATCCTTTTCTTACCTTAGAAACAGCTAAAGGTTGTTGACAGAGGATAGAGGTCCTCACAAGACCTGTGTGTTCGGCAAAAGAGCAAGCAGCTCTGACGCCAGACACACAGGGCTTAAAAAGCGTGGCAATCAGCTGAAAAGTGGATCAGCTGGATTACCCGCATTCAGCAGATAGCCGTCAGAGGTTCCCTGGGACGTAAGAGCCAGACACGCCCCCGACCCGGATATCCGGCGGAAGCGTGAGTGGCCGATGCGTCCCACCGACACGGAAGAATCACTTGTTAGCGTGGAGCGCAAACAAGTGTAATAGACCGCCGCTGCCGACATCTGATAGATGTCGGGATGGAAAAGCGGATGCCTATATCTGCGGGCGCCACAAGGTGGCGTCCGCCTTTCCGTGCCGGGCTGATCCTACAAACATGCACTTGCAAAAACAATGCTTGTTAAAAGCATTGAAAGGCTGAACACAGTCAGAAAAGGGGGTTAAAGCTTCATTATGAATTAGGAACCGGGGAATTAGAGTGTTTGAAATAGAAACAAACACAAAAACTATTCCTTCATAGTTCCCGGTGTATATAAAATGTTCCCAAATCTATATTAATAGACTGGAACACTTTTATTTCCCTAATATAAAGAACATGGGAGTCGGACTTAGCTCCTGATGGAATAGCTTCGACATATGCTGAGCCATTTGTGTACAGAAGTGCTAGAATTTGAAGGCAAAATATAACAATTACACAACAACATATATACAAATAATTTGAACATAGCACAGAAGTGCACCAATAAATGTTATTCGAAAAGTATATATAACATAAATGAAGATATTGTGTGACAAGAGGGAGAGGGGGAGAACAAAGGGAAAGGAGGGGGGAAAGAGAAAAAGTGCAAAAAGAAGAGAGGGACGTTTGTCATAGCATTCATCTATCCGCAGAGCATCTTCAAGGAACCCCTTCAAGATGCAGGTTTTCAACAAAGTAGGGGGCATGTTGTTGTGTTATCTTTCCATGCCTCCGGACGTGAAACCTTCGAGAAACGGTCTGAATGATATAAAATCATTCAGTCCAGGTGGCTCAGTAGCCTTTAAACGATAGATCCAACGTAACTCCATTTGGAGGAGGGTCTTATTCCAGTCCCCTCCTCTGGGGTTAGGATGGATTCTATCGAGTATTAAAAATTTAATTTTTGGAAATTTATCAGGGTGGACCAGAGCAGCATGGCGCCCCAATGGGAGGTCTGGGTTTCGTGTCTGTATACTTTTAATGTGTCTACATGCTCGCTTTGTAAACTCGAGCTTTGTTTTGCCGACATAAAAACAACCGCACCCACAGAGGAGTAAGTATACCACCCCGTGGGTGCGGCAGTTGGCAAAGTGTTGCGGCCTAAATATTTGGCCGTTGGGTAATGTCGGGTTTTTTGTCGTATGCATGTATCTACAATACCTGCATGTACCACACATATAGGTTCCTTTTACCTTACAGTGATCTTTTCCTTTTTGGGCCACAAATTCACTTTGCACAAGTTGGTCCCTTAGTGCGGGGACCTTTCTGTACGTGAATTGAGGGTATGCTGTAACATGTTTACCCAGAATGGGGTCAAGAGAAAGCATATGCCAGTATCTTGTTACGATCTTTTTAATTTCGGGGTGTTGTTCCGAATATTTTGTTATAATTCTGAGACTATTCTCAGTGGGTTTCGGAGTTTTTGGTGCTAACAATGATGCTCTGTCACTCATCAGAGCTTTCTTGTAAGCTTTTTTAAGGGTAGATTTCGTATATCCTCTCTTGAGGAGTCTGTGTTGAAGATCGTCAGCAGCTTTTTGGAACTGCACCAATTCGGTACAGTTCCTCCTCGCCCTGAGATACTGGCTATATGGAATTGACCGAACCAAATTCTGGGGGTGAAAACTAGAGGCATGTAATATGGTGTTTCCGGCAGTGGGCTTCCGAAAAAGCCCACTGTGGAGAACACCATCCATGCCTCTATAAATTTCCACATCAAGGAAGGTAACCTGTTGAAGATCACAGTTCATCGTGAAATTTAAGCCAAACTCGTTTTTGTTCATCCTGTCCATCCATCTGTCCAAAAGGTCTCGTGGACCATGCCATAGCATAAAAATGTCGTCGATGTATCGGACCCACATAATAATGTGGTCCGTATACATCGAGGTTTCGTCACAATTGAGAAGAGCGTGTTCCCACTCCCCCAGGTACAGATTGGCGTAGGATGGGGCACAACAAGTGCCCATCGCTACGCCCTGCACCTGGAGGTAGTGGGAACCGTTAAATGTAAATACATTATGAAAAAGAATGAACTGAAGGACGGACAGGATGAACTCCCCATATGCGTCAAAAGTAGAACCACGTGTTAGTATACGTCTAACTGCCGCAAGTCCTCGATCGTGCGGGATAGAACTGTATAATGCCTCAACATCAATGGTTACTAAGAGGCAATTTTCTGGGACAGTTACATCTTGAATTTTTTGCAGGAAGTGTATTGTGTCACGCACGAAGGAGGGTAGGGCAGATACGAAAGGTTTCAAGAAGGCATCCACCAATTTACTTGCATTATCCGTTATTGAGCCGATCCCTGAGATAATTGGACGCCCTGGTGGATTCGTGGCATCTTTATGTATCTTGGGGAGGGCGTAGAACATTGGGGTAACTGGAAAGGTCGTGCGGACGTATTCCCAGGTATGTTTGGGAATCACTGTGTTAAGGTATGCCGAATCAACCAGGTTATAGAACTCAAGCTGATATTTTTGAACAATATCGGCCGGAATCTTCCTATACCAGTTAAGATTTCTAAGAATCCTTAAACACATTGCAACGTAGTCATCATTATTCATGATGACGACGTTGCCGCCTTTGTCAGCTTGTTTGATGGTAATAGCTGAATTTTGTTTAAGTTTTTTAATTGCAAGTCTTTGCTTGTAAGTAATATTAGTGTTGGAAGGTTTTTTTATATACAACTTTTCAATTTCTTTAGTTACAAGTTTGACAAAGGCTGCAACGTGTGGGTTAAGGGTTTGGGGGAACTTGTCCGATTTTTTCTTTAGAGAAAGGCCCTGATTGGGCTTGGGTTTTAGTTCATCCACCTGCGCCAGAAGGGAGGGCAAGTCTACTCGGTCGATGAGATCCTCATTTTCCTCGAGTAGTGAGATTAACGTATCTAAAATCGGATCTTTCTTGGATTGCGAGGTCTCAGAAATTTTATCATTATCAAAGAGGATCTTGAAATTCAGTTTTCGGGCAAAAAGATGCAAGTCTTTTATAAAGTCAAAACGGTCTAGTTTCATACATGGGCAGAAACTTAAACCTTTAGAAAGAACTTCCGTTTCTTCGGGAGATAGTTCGTAATTAGAAAGGTTAATAATAGATAGATCAGTGGGAACTACATCAGGTTGTGATAAACGTGGGAGTGTAGGTGTAGGTGTGGGGGAAATTAAATGGGAGGGGTGGGAGTGAATGCGGGGGCTCGCTGGTGAATCAATTCTAAAAAAGTAGTGTCTTGTAAATTTAGAGTGGAAGCTAGTAAAGATGGTGTCAAATTAGGGTTAGGAGGAGGGATTTGTGTGTGGGGATGTGTAGTGTTGGAAAGTGAGGTAGGATCAGGTTCGGGTACAGGTGTATTGGGTTTAAACAGGGAAATATTAGAGCCAAAATTTTGTTGTGTGTTAGTTTTTTTGTTCGATTGACTTATACTGTTGTCTTCTTGATAAGTGCGCTTGGTTCTCATTGTGGCTTTTTGTTTATTTGGATTTCGAGGATTGGTAGGAGTTGTCCCTTTCGGGTGTGAGGGGAGAGGGAGTGGACGTTGATCTTTATTCGTTGGAAAAGAAGTTATAGATCTGGTTGTGTTCCATCTGTATGCCTTGTTGTGGGCAAAAGCAGTGGTATCACGTCCAAATTTATGTTGTTTCTTGATTAATATATTATGGTTATATACGTCAAGGTGTTCTTTCAATTGTTTTTCCTTGATTGGAAATAATTTGTGAGTTTTATATTTTTGCATCTTTTCGCAGAGAAGATTGATCTCAACATCCAATTTGGATGTGCGGGCAGTATATTCTTCTATAAGTAACGTCATTAGAGTCGCTGAGCATTGGTTTAGGGCATTCTCCCAATCGGTTTTAAACTTGGGGCTCAGGTCCTCCAACAGTGGAAAAACCTGTACTCTAAGACCGATGGGGTTTATCTCTTTTTCAATGTAATCCTGGAATGACTTCGTGTGCCAAAAATAGGCCGACTTTTTTTCCAGGGTTTTTGATAGCTGAAAGAATAATGCAGATAGATCTGCTTCCGCATATTCTTTCTCGCCAAAATCTTTTAGATATTGAGACATAAGACGTGCCCACTCATCACCCACATATAGGGACATAATGAGTGTGAGACCAAGCAGTTTCAACAAAGAATGAGGAAAAAATGGATGGACAGGTTTAGATGATTATGATAAGGCAAAAGAAGAAAAAAGGAAAGGGAGAAGTGGGAGGAAAAATCAAAAATATATACCAAAAGTGCAATGCCTACAAATATTATCTAGCACAATTGACATCAATAATTATTCCAAAAAATTCAATATTGCTAATCGCACAAAGTGCGTAATTGCACAGAGAATGTCTAGATTTTTTAAGGGGGAAGACAGCATGAGCCAAAACGGGGAGTGGTATCTACTACCTGGTAACTAGTTACAAACAAAATTGCTCATGTTGTCTAAATCCCCAACGGTGCCACATCCCAAAAATGACTATTGAACCAAGAAGGAGATTCCCCTAGGGGTGGGACTTTTTAGGCACAATTCAAATTATGTAACAAACCAATTTATATAAAAGTAAATTCTTTATTAAATAGTACAAAGAAGATAAAAACAAGAAGGCAAGCTAGGGCATATTGCACATAAAAAACAGTTGAACTCAAAACCACAAAACCTCCGGGCTGTAACCCGACGCGTTTCGGAGTCTCTCGGGCTCCTTCCTCAGGGGTGCCCTTGGAGGGTGGTCTGTGAATAATTAATACATATATATTAATTCCAACATTGTATATATAGTTGCAATACATTAAACGAAAAGTTTGGATAACAACTTACATAGTTCACTGTGATAAAGAGCATGGGTAGCCTGCCTGGCAATTAAAAAAAAATGGGCAGCATATCACTATTGACCATCCGGAGTGCCGTATTCGCGATGTTCTAGGTCTAAGCCAAGAGTCTAAGATCTTGAGGTGTTCGGGATTTTTTGTGCAGACCAGTCTTGATGCCAGACTGGGTAGGGGCAGCTGGAGCCTCAAATGACAGCAAATCTGCTGGGCAAGAATCGCATGATTATTGCAGGGTCCGAATAGAAAAGACCAAGCATGTGCAGGGTGTCAAAAAGATAATCTTCAGCCCCCCATGTCTCTTATATAAGGTCGAGAGACGGGATTATCACTCTTATTGAATCAACAAAAAAGTATAATAAATAGCCAAATAAAAATGAAGTATCCATATAAATATATCATGCTAGGTATTAGGACCATAGCAAAGCATATAAATCCCTTTAAAAAAAAAGTTGGTGGGGGCTGAAAAATCCCATTAGGCACCGTGCACAGGTCAAAAATCATAACACTGATCAAATAGATCAGCAGTCTTTGAATTAGAATAACTGAAGCAGGTGATCCTTTTCTTACCTTAGAAACAGCTAAAGGTTGTTGACAGAGGATAGAGGTCCTCACAAGACCTGTGTGTTCGGCAAAAGAGCAAGCAGCTCTGACGCCAGACACACAGGGCTTAAAAAGCGTGGCAATCAGCTGAAAAGTGGATCAGCTGGATTACCCGCATTCAGCAGATAGCCGTCAGAGGTTCCCTGGGACGTAAGAGCCAGACACGCCCCCGACCCAGATATCCGGCGGAAGCGTGAGTGGCCGATGCGTCCCACCAACACGGAAGAATCACTTGTTAGCGTGGAGCGCAAACAAGTGTAATAGACCGCCGCTGCCGACATCTGATAGATGTCGGGATGGAAAAGCGGATGCCTATATCTGCGGGCGCCACAAGGTGGCGTCCGCCTTTCCGTGCCGGGCTGATCCTACAAACATGCACTTGCAAAAACAATGCTTGTTAAAAGCATTGAAAGGCTGAACACATTTGTTTTTAATTGCCAGGCAGGCTACCCATGCTCATTATCACAGTGAACTATGTAAGTTGTTATCCAAACTTTTCGTTTAATGTATTGCAACTATATATACAATGTTGGAATTAATATATATGTATTAATTATTCACAGACCACCCTCCAAGGGCACCCCTGAGGAAGGAGCCCGAGAGACTCCGAAACGCGTCGGGTTACAGCCCGGAGGTTTTGTGGTTTTGAGTTCAACTGTTTTTTATGTGCAATATGCCCTAGCTTGCCTTCTTGTTTTTATCTTCTTTGTACTATTTAATAAAGAATTTACTTTTATATAAATTGGTTTGTTACATAATTTGAATTGTGCCTAAAAAGTCCCACCCCTAGGGGAATCTCCTTCTTGGTTCAATAATGTAAGTCTATGGCATTGCGGATGTCAGCGGATGACACCGCTGACATCCGATTTTCCTTCCTTTCCGTTTTTTCAACGGATGGAAAAATAGGGTTCTGTTCCGTTCCAAAAAACGTAACAGAACTGAAAGGAAGAAAATCGGATGTCAGCGGATGGTATTCCGCTGACATCCGCAATGCCATTGACTTACATTATGTCTGTAAATCATCCGCAAAAAAATAGGATGATTTGCGGACAAGCGGAGCGGCCGTGTGAAAGGGCCCTTACAAAGGTAACGGGTTGACCTGTTAGATTGTTTCTAAAAGTATAAGGCTTACTTCTATTGCCTTTTCTATTCCTGGGCATGTCTGCTAGCAATTGCTCTCTATTCTTCATTAGAGATCTTTTTAATCCCTGATGTATGTTGGGAACACTATACCCTCTATCCAATAGGTGATGATGATTGACCCTACATTCTTGTTCAAAATCCCCAAAATACTCATTTTTGGTGCACAGTTTTGCTCATTTATGTGCGTTTCTCATGTGCATGGCCTTTAGAGGTGTATGTAAGTAAACTCGATCTCTTGACAAGAATATTCAGTTATTCTAAGCACTAGAATGGATTTACGCTTTTTTATGCGTTTATATGTGTTTAAGTGCATAAAGTACAACTACACTTCTCTGGGAATGCGAGTTTGGGGCATTTTTTTTTTTTTTACACCTCTGAACACTGGGCTTAAATATGTGCTTAAACATCTGCATGTGCATAGGAGGGCTCTGATCATAACAGCTTACAATCTAAAAAGGAATGGCAAGTAAAAAAAAAGGTAATAACTGTGGGCGTATGAGTAGAAGAAGAGAGAAAATGTTTAGTTTTTAGGTAGAGTTGGCTTCCTAGACAAGATGGTTTTCAGGGATCGCATAAAGGCAGACAGAATGGGAGATAGCCAGACAGATTGGGGTAGGGAGCCCCAGAGGATAGAGGAGAAGTCTGCATGTGTGATACTATGGGGTCTGAGGGGGAAAAGGGAACAGCCATTTTATTTATCAAACATTTATTTATGATTATTAAATATGTATTTATGATTAAGCAGATATATTGGATGTATACATTTTGAGAAGTCATATTGTATAACAGCTGTTGTGTTCAAAAGCCATTTACACCTCCAGCTGTTAGATTGCTATCTCAACCTTTGAAGACCTGTTTAGCCAACAAGCCTTGGAAGTGACATGTCTATGTTAATGACCATCCGCATAGCAAAGAATGTCACCAAAGACTCAAATGGGGGCTCAAAAGAATTTAGTTTGCTGGGTGCAACCCACTTCAGAATGTATAATTTCTAATACAAGTCCTTAGGAAGATAGAGCAAATGTTTTCAAACCAACAGAATGTAATGTGACTGAATTGCTCTCCAAACAAGTCTGTGTACCTACATGTTTGTCTAAAAAATAATTTCCAATCTGGCTTCAAGAGTCAAAATGTTACGGAAACCCATGAGTTTTGGGGTTTCCCCTATGGGGTCTATTTATAAAAATTGGCTGTGTGATTGTGGCAGAATTCGCTAAATAAAAAAATAATGAATATCCCCCATAATGTCAGATAAAGAAGCTGCGCTGAGCGTGAAAAATGAACCAGCTAAAAACTGTTATCAAATATATCTGGTATTATATTTGGTGTTATCTCACTATAAGCTGCAGCTGGTAGTTATACTAGTGTGGTTACTATTTTGTTACATCCCCCATAATGTGTCTAATATAGTAGTTGTCAACTTATGAGCTAAATGGAGCTTTGCATCCGGCCCCTGATATCACCATAGGGCCGCACATAAGGTTCAATATACTGTATATAATGCCTGAGAGGAGTGTCAGAAACTGCAGACTTATTAGAGGAAATGAAGGTCAGAGAGAATGCAAATGGCCTATTCAATTCTCCCACTACACATTACTGATGTCTAAGGGCCACCAAGGGTGTAGGAACCCACACAAATCTGGGGGGGACAGCATTTTTTCTCGCCAGGTATATGCTTTTTCAGTAAACTGCGAGAGAGAGAGTGTGTGTGTGTGTGCGTGCAATACAATTCATTGATCGAATTTGTTTATTATATCCCACATAACCCACATAGCATCAATAAAAATGAACCCACATAGCATTAATAAAAATGAACCCACATAGCATTAATAAAAATGAACCCACATAGCATTAATAAAAATTAACCCACCTGGCATTAATAAAAATGAACCCCAAAATTAATCCCATGGCATTAATAAAAATTAGTGCTGGTGCTGCTGCTTGGCTTGCTGGCTGGGCTGGCATATGCTTGCTGCCAGTGCCTTGCCTTGCGCTGCCGCTGGAACCTCCTCACTGTCCGGTCCCGGTCCCCGACACACAGTGGACAGACTGCTAGGTAGTCAGTCAGTACTGTCCATGTGACGCCACTCCCGCATGCGCTTTAGGCCTGGCCGCCTAGGCTGGGTGCTTGGTGCGCGCCGTGCACTCTCCCTATGCTGGTGAGACGTCGTGCATGATGCCACTCCGCTGTGCACGCCCCCCTCCACCCGCCTGCCAGCCTGTGTTTGTAGGACAGAACAGGACCCCCCAGGGCAAGACAGGACCCCCCAAAGACAGGAAAGGACCCCTCAGGATAAGACAGGACCCCCCAAAGGAACAGGACCCCCAAGGACAGGACAGGACCCCCCAAGGACAGGACCCCCCAAGGAACAGGAAAGGACCCCCAAGGACAGGACAGGACCCCCAATGATTGCAGAGTGCCAGCCACAGCATTGCCCCTAATGATTGCAGAGTGCCAGCCACAGCATCGCCCCTAATGATTGCAGAGTAGCAGCCACAGCATTGCCCCTAAGGATTGCAGAGTGCCAGCCACAGCATTGCCCCTAATGATTGCAGAGTGCCAGCCACAGCATTGCCCCCAAAGATTGCAGAGTGCCAGCTACAGCATTGCAGAGTGCCAGCCACAGCATTGCCCCTAATGATTGCAGAGTGCCAACCACAGCATTGCCCCCAATGATTGCAGAGTGCCAGCCACAGCATTGCCCCTAATGATTGCAGAGTGCCAGCCACAGCATTGCCCCCAATGATTGCAGAGTGCCAGCCACACATTGCAATCATTGGGGGGCAATGTGTGGCTGGCATTCTGCCATCATTGGGGGCAATGCTGTGGCTGGCACTCTGCAATCATTGGGGGCAATGCTGTGGCTGGCACTCTGCAATCATTGGGGGGCAATGTGTGGCTGGCATTCCGCCATCATTGGTGGCAGAGTGCCAGCCTCAGAATTGCCCCCAATGATTGCAGAGTGCCAGCCACAGCATTGCCCCCAATGATTGCAGAGTGCCAGAACACAGCATTGCCCCCAATGATTGTAGAGTGTCAGCCACACATTGCCCCCAATTATTGCAGAGTGCCAGTCACACATTGCCCCCAATGATTGCAGAGTGCCAGCCACACATTGCCCCCAATGATTGCAGAGTGCCAGAACACAGCATTGCCCCCAATGATTGCAGAGTGCCAGCCACAACATTGCCCCCAATGATTGCAGAGTGCCAGAACACAGCATTGCCCCCAATGATTGCAGAGTGCTAGAACACAGCATTGCCCCCAATGATTGCAGAGTGCCAGCCACAGCATTGCCCCCAATGATTGCAGAGTGCCAGAACACAGCATTGCCCCCAATGATTGCAGAGTGCCAGCCACACATTGCCCCCAATGATTGCAGAGTGCCAGCCACACATTGCCCCCAATGATTGCAGAGTGCCAGCCACACTTGCCCCCAATGATTGCAGAGTGCCAGCCACAGCATTGCCCCCAATGATTGCAGAGTGCCAGAACACAGCATTGCCCCCAATGATTGCAGAGTGCTAAAACACAGCATTGCCCCCAATGATTGCAGAGTGCCAGCCACAGCATTGCCCCCAATAATTGCAGAGTGCCAGAACACAGCATTGCCCCCAATGATTGCAGAGTGTCAGCCACACATTGCCCCCAATGATTGCAGAGTGCCAGCCACACATTGCCCCCAATGATTGCAGAGTGCCAGCCACAGCATTGCCCCTAATGATTGCAGAGTGCCAGCCACACGTTGCCCCCAATGATTGCAGAGTGCCAGCCACACGTTGCCCCCAATGATTGCAGAGTGCCAGCCACGCATTGCCCCCAATGATTGCAGAGTGCCAGCCACAGCATTGCCCCCAATGATTGCAGAGTGCCAGCCACAGCATTGCCCCCAATGATTGCAGAGTGCCAGCCACACATTGCCCTCAATGATTGCAGAGTGCCAGCCACACATTGCCCCCAATGATTGCAGAGTGCCAGCCACACATTGCCCCCAATGATTGCAGAGTGCCAGAACACAGCATTGCCCCCAATGATTGCAGAGTGCCAGCCACACATTGCCCCCAATGATTGCAGAGTGCCAGAACACAGCATTGCCCCCAATGATTGCAGAGTGCCAGCCACAGCATTGCCCCCAATGATTGCAGAGTGCCAGCCACAGCATTGCCCCCAATGATTGCAGAGTGCCAGAACACAGCATTGCCCCAAATGATTGCAGAGTGCCAGCCACACATTGCCCCCAATGATTGCAGAGTGCCAGCCACACATTGCCCCCAATGATTGCAGAGTGCCAGCCACACATTGCCCCCAATGATTGCAGAGTGCCAGCCACACATTGCCCCCAATAATTGCAGAGTGCCAGCCGCACATTGCCCCCAATGATTGCAGAGTGCCAGCCACACATTGCCCTCAATGATTGCAGAGTGCCAGCGATCCCCCCGCACTTACCTCTCTCGCCGCTTCTCTTCAGTCCCCGGCTCCCCGCATCTCAGAGTCTTCAGTCCTCCCGCGGGGCCTCCTCCTCGTCCAATGGCACGGTGTTTGCCTTTCGGCCAATCAGGAAGCGGGAGGACCCGCTCCCTGATTGGCCGGGAGGAGGATCCGTGTGATAATAGCGAATTCTCATTCGCTATTGTCACAGAATGGGCGGGTCGGGCGCGTGCTCCCTGGCCGCCACGTCTGCGCCTGCGCGGTCCGAGCGCGGGACATTCAATTGTACTGCGCTCGGACGCGCCACTGCTAAACTGGGGGGGATTTCACCATACCCATCCCCCCCACATTATTTCCTGGGGGGGATGTGTCCCCCCTGTCCCGCCCCGGTTCCTACGCCCATGAGGGCCACACATCATATACTAAAGGGCCGCATTGCAGCCACAGGTTGGGCACCATGAGTCAAATAGGTTTATTTCATTTGCTCAGCAGCTCCATCTAGTGGCCATAATGCAGTATCTAAAGCAAAATACAGCATTGTGGCCACTATATGGAGCTTTTGATCATAGGAAATAAACCTGTTAGCAGAGATGTATAGTAACTAAATAGAACTACTTCACTACTGTACTTAAGTACCGAAAGGCGGTATCTGTACTTTCCTGGAGTAGAATTTGTTTCTTCTACTTCCACTTTTACTTCACTACATTTTTTCGATGATTTCAATACTTCTACTCCAATATTTTTTTTTTGTGCTGCATAGTTACTCGTTACAATTATAAAAATTACCACTGCCAGAACAGTAGATGGCAGGTTTCATGAAGTTAAAAAAAATGTGTATAATGTCATGTGTAAATCAGCGCATATGAAAATAAATGCTACGGTATGTATAAATAAAATGGTCTACATATCTGCTGTTAAGGGGAAAGAGAATCTCCCCCAACCAAGGAGAGTCACAAGCGTACATAGACCTTTATTCTGGTAAGAGGCTGATTTTGCTTTTTTCAATGGAAGTTGAGAGCACAGGTTTTGCAGTTTTGTTTCACTGGAAGAGTCTATTTGGATATTATTTTGCACTTACCTTCATCCGCCAGGTAAGGGGGAAATCCACAAGGTGGTGGGAGGAGTCTGCACCTATTATTTGGAATAGCACCTGTTTGATTCCTGCACCTTTGAAAAATATTAATCTTGTTATGTCATATATATACAGTATATGGTATTATGGCATTATATATATGGACTTTTTATTGACTTTGATTTCATACACTCTTCCTTTATTTCATTATTGGAATACATTGTTGTATATCACATTGGTTTATATATGATTTTGCGCACCAATAAGCTGTGGAGAAAAAAAACATGCAGGGAAGAGAAGGAGGGATGCTTTAAAGGGGGAAGGGAGGGACATACTTTATCTGTTTTTGTTTACAAAAAGTTACAGCCAAAGGAATTGTGATTGTCCTTTAGGTTTATCATTTGAAATTATAAAAAGCAATATGATGTTAAAACTTTTGACTTCTTTCTTTAATAACTACATAACACAGTACTTGTACTTTCAGTACTTGAGTAGCAATTTTTTTTCAAAACTACTGGTACTTTTACTTTCAGTACTTGAGTAGCAAAATTAAAAAAAAAAACTACTTGCAATACTTAAATACAAAAAATGTTGAATACTTTAGTATTTCTACTCAAGTCACTTTTTGATAGAGCCCTCCTGTCTTCGTGGAAGCCTATTGAGGAGAAACGCCGCGTCAGAAGTAGGAGGAGTCGCGCCGCCACTCTACACACCGTCGGTATTGTGCTGCAGACAATCCGCGGTATCGATCGTTACAGGCATCATTAACAACTGATTTTTGTAAGTGTATTTCCATTTTAATAAATTTTATTCTGGGGATAATGCACTATCTGTGGCCTTCCTTGTTTTTCTTTCACATGGGGAAATGCTGTGGATGGTAAACTGATGACAAGTGCCAGGAGAAACTTGCCATCATTCCAGCTCAGGAAGACAAGGGTCATTGTGTTATGCTCTTCAACTCTTTACATCTGGTAAGGAGCCATCTGAAATTTTGGTGAAGGGATATTGATTCACCTTAAGCTGTTTGGAGGTGTTATCAGAAGTTTCTGGGTAGCGATCACTTATATATGCCCTTTATAATCTTTATCTGGTAAGAAGCACATTTAGCAGGTGGTGGGAAACTGTCACCAATTTGTTACATCACTTCATCACCAGTTCATCTTTCGATTTCACATCATCACCTGTTGGAGACTGAGTTTGTGCACTTGGTGGACAATACAGTATATTTGAGTTTTGGACAATTTCTTTTGGATTTTTGTGGGTCACAGTGTTGATCGTACATCATTTTTATCTTCACTCATCTTTGTTATCACGTGGTGTATGCACATTGCATATGTTTATATTTATATGAACTCTCAATACATTGTAGCGCACTAATTATTTTTCACAAACTTTTTGATCGAGCACTTCCACTTCTACTCAAGTCACTTTTTGATCAAGCACTTCCACTTCTACTCAAGTCACTTTTTGATCGAGCACTTCCACTTCTACTCAAGTCACTTTTTGATCGAGCACTTGTACTTTTACTCAAGTATGGGTTTCGAGTACTTTATACAAGTGTGCCTGTTAGACATTGTTGGAATTATTTTCGAAGGCTGTGCAAATTCTTTTTTTTATAAATGTACTCCTAAGTGTGACAATCCAGGTTGCCAACCTCTTTCTTTTCATGTAAACTGCTCAAACATTTGTGGACACATCGGTAATATGAACATTATACTCTCGTTATTGTCTCTATTGGATATTGTAACAGTCATTTGTATGTAGTCACTCAGCTGCAGCCCACAGAACATGCAACATATGTTTAGATGTAAGCTGTCAGTTCGGATGTCAGTAATGAGCAGTTAGAAGTGACAGGCATCCTTTGAATCCTACTCATCCAGGCCCCACTGCCTTATTGTGGATTCACAGCCCAGCAGGTAAGGCTCTTATGATAAAAAGGCATCATTGACGTACAGCAAATTACCTTCCTAACAATTTGATTCAGGGATTTTTTTGGAGGCATTAAGAGAGACTAAATCACCAGAGAAAATGCCATGCAATATTTGCTCGTAAGGGTGTCTGCAGGAGGACCGGTCTATTAACCTTTCTACTTGTTTCCTCTGACTGAGAAGAGAAGTGAATGGGATATGCGCTGTGTAGTAGAAGTGAATGTCACGAGATCCAGCAATAAAAATGTAACTGAAAAAATCCAATTGTAAAATAAAATTAAAGTTAATTAAAGACCTATTGGAAAGGAAATGTGCATGAATATATACATACATACAATAAATATATATATATATATATATATATATATATATATATATATATATACAGTATGTATGTGTATATATATATATATACATACATACTATATTTTCAAAAGTATTGGGACGCCTGCCTTTACACACATACACACACATAAACTTTATCGGCATCCCAGTCTTAGTCCGTAGGGTTCAACATTGAGTTGGCCCACCCTTTGCAGCTATAACAGCTTCAACTCTTCTGGGAAGGTTGTCTACAAGGTTTAGAAGCGTATCTATGGGAATATTTGGCCATTCTACAAGAAGGACATCTTTGCGCAACTTTGTGGGAACAGTTTGGGGACGGCCCCTTCCTGTTCCATCATGACTGCTCACCAGTGCACAAAGCAATGTCCATAAAGACATGGATGAGCGAGTTCTAGGTGGAAGAACTTGACTGGCTTGCACCTCAACCTGATGAAACACCTTTGAAATGAATTCGAGCGGAGACTGTGAGCCAGGCCTTCTCAGCCAACATCAGTGCCTGACCCCACAATAGCGCCTCTGGAAGAATGGTCAAACGTTCCCATAGACACACTCCTAAACCTTGTGGACAGCCTTCCAAGAACAGTTGAAGCTGTTATAGTTACAAAGGGTGGGCCAACTCAACATTGAACCCTATGGACTAAAGCCCCGTACACACGTACCGATTGTCGGCCTTAAATATTCAGCCGACGACCGATCGGCCGATTGTAGGCTTGTTAGTATGATGCTTCCGACAGCCGACAGCACATTTTCGGCCGAACAGAATCTGTCGTGCAGGCATTAAAATTTTTGTTGGCCAACACCAGAACGGCCGATTGTTCGCCAGTCAGTACAGATTTTGGCCGACAGACAGCAGATTAGCAAGACTGGGCATGCTCAGAAAAGAAAAAAGACAAGGAAAGTTAACCATCACATGACATCACTTCTGCAGTCGGCTGTTGTTGGCCGACAAAATTTGTGTGCAGTCTTTTGCACTTTTCAGCGGACACGACATCCCTGGACAAAAGACGGCCGATCGGTCGGCCGACGATCGGTACGTGTGTACGAGGCATAAGACTGGGATGCCATTAATGTTCATGTGCGTGTAAAGGCAGGCGTCCCAAAACTTTTGACAATATAATGTGTGTATGTGTGTGTGTATGTATGTATGTATATGTATGTATATATATAATATACATATATATATACATATATATATATTTTTTTTTTAATACACTTATCACTGTATGAATTTATGTCTGTACAAATATACATGTGTTACAGCAAAATGTCTTGATATAAATAAGAAAAACAATTATTCATGCATGGTCCATTTTCAATAGCTCTTTTATTCACTTTAATTTCTGTTACTATTACTTATTTTTCCTTCTGTCATTTGGGATATAGGGGGTCTATTGTGGGAATATACACTTACGAGACCCAGGGTATAGAAGGGACATGATCCTCTAAGCACTCGGTCATCAAAACAGCCCCTTTTTCTGCTAAAACAGCCCTGACCTGTCGAGGCATTGACTCCATTAAACCTCTGAAGGTATGCTGTGATATCTGGCACCAAGCCGTTAGTAGCAGATCCTTTAACCACTTGCCGACCGCCGCCCGACTATATACGGCAGCAGTCAGCCCCTCCCAGGCAAAGTGACATACCGGTACCTCATTAGCCTGGGAGACAATAGGGGGCGAGCACGCGCCGCCGGAGGCGCGCTCCTGCCCCCGCTCATTCACTAGGAAGCCCGCGCTTGTGACCGATCATTGGGTGGAGAGGGAGAAAGGCAGGCGGCTAATGTAATCAAAGCTGCCTGTCATTCTTCCCTGTGTAAAAGCACAGATCACTCAGTCCTGCTATGTAGGACCGTTGATCTTTGCTGTTACACACACAGCCACATCCAATCACAGTTAGAATCACGCCCCTAGGGACACACTTAACCCCTCCCTCTCCAATAAAGTTAACCCCTTCCCTCCCAGTGTCATTTTTACCATAGGCGTGCGCAGCCTATTGCATTAGGGTGTGCACCCCAAAGCTCAAACACACATGCGTGTGTATATATATATATATATATATATATATATACACACACATACACACACTATATATATATATATATATATATATATATATATATACACACACACACACACACATAAACACTTGTCAAAAGTATTGGGACACTAAAAGGTTTTTGCACTTAAGTTAAATTGTATGGCAAATATCTGTAGAGGGGTTCCACCATCACTGCTAAGTTTTAAAAAAGATGTATGCCTTATTTTCCTTTTGATGTGTATTACAGGTGAAATTACATGTGAGGCACTGATATGGACTGATAGGCAGCACTAATAGGCGCTTGTTCTCAGCACTGACTGGCACTGATGAGGCTGCACTGATGGGTACTGATAGGTGGCACTGATAGGCAGCACTTATTGGCAGCACTGATGGGCACTAATAGGCATCACTGATAGGCGGCATTGGTGGGCACTGATTGGTGGCACTGATAGGAAGCACTGATAGGCACTGTTAGATGTGTCTGATGGGCACTGATGAGGCGGCACTGGTGGGCACTGATAGGTGGCACTGATGAGGCGGCACTGCTGGGCACTGATAGGCACTATTAGGTGACACTGATGGGCACTGATGAAGTGGCACTGGTGGGCACTGATAGGTGGCACTGGTGGGCACTGATAGGTGGCACTACTGGGCACTGATAGGTGGCACTACTGGACACCACTTATGGACACTAACAGGGGAGAGGGGGAGTTTCACATTCAGCAGACAGTGAGACTTGCAAGAGCTGCTCAGTGTGTGTGCAGTGGCGTACCTAGAGAATTTGGCACCCGGGGCGGATCCTATATCTGGCACCCCCCCCCCCCCCCAACTTTAAAATGTAAGCACCCACAAAAATTTGTAATGTTTTCAGGAATATTTATTGCACAAAATTCACAGCCCCCCCCCCCCCAATCACAGTGCCCCTTGCAGTCTGCCCCCTGTCTCTCTAATCACAGTTCCCCCTTTTGCACTCTCTGCCTCCCCTGCACAGTCCTACCTTCAGCATAAATAGATAGCTAATATTATTAGCAATGTGTTTACAGGAGATGGTCAGAGACTACAGACATGATAAAGGAGATGGTCAGAGACTGCAAACGTGATACAGGAGATGGTCAGAGACTACAGACATGATAAAGGAGATGGTCAGAGACTACAGACATGATACAGTAGATGGTCAGAGACTGCAGACATGATACAGGAGATGGTCAGAGACTACAGACATGGTACAGGAGATGGTCAGAGACTGCAGATGTGATACAGGAGATGGTCAGAGACTACAGACATGATACAGGAGATGGTCAGAGACTACAGACATGATAAAGGAGATGGTCAGAGACTGCAGACATGATACATGAGATGGTCAGAGACTGTAGACATGATACAGGAGATGGTCAGAGACTGTAGACATGGTACAGGAGATGGTCAGAGACTGCAGACGTGATACAGGAGATGGTCAGAGACTGTAGATGTGATACAAGAGATGGTCAGAGACTGAGGACATGATACAGGAGATGCTCGGAGACTGAGGACATGATAGAAGATAGAAGAGCACTAGGGGGGCCGGAGAGCACAGGGCAAGCAGAGAGCACTGGAGGAGCTGAAGGGCACGGTGGGGGGGGGGGGGGCTGGAGAGAATAAAGAGGGGATTTGGAAAGCATTGTAGGGGGGTTGGAAGGCGCGGGGGGGGGGAGCACTGGGGGGGGGGGGCGAGCACGGAAAACCAGGAGGGTGGAGAGCACTGGGAGGGACAGCGAGCACTTGGGGGGCGGGCAGGGAAAACCAGGGGGGTGGAGAGCACTTGGGGGGCGGCAGGGAAAACCAGGGGGGTGGAGAGCACTGGGTGGGGGACAGGGAGCACTTAGGGGGCGGGCAAGGAAAACCAGGGGGTGGAGAGCACTGGGGGGGACAGGGAGCACTTGGGGGGAGGGAGATGAAAAGCACTGTGGGGGGCTGAAGAGCATGGGGGGTGCTAAAGAACAGGGGGGTCTAGTGCCTTTGGGGGGGGCTAAGAGCAGAGGGGGGGATTACGAGCACCGGGGGGCTAGCAAAAGAAGTTGTATAGGAGGGGGATGGGGCAGCTGCATATAGAGGAATTGATCTTTCCCTATTCTTCCTGCAGGAGGGAGAGGAGGAGAATCAGTTATTCAGCAGCTGCAGAAACAATAGGGAAAGATGAATCCCTCTATATGCAGCTTCCCCACCCCCCTCCTATCCAGCACACACACTTGAGCAATGGGAACGCACTCACCTTCTTCCCGCCGAGGCTCCGCCCCCTTCTTCCCGCCGAGGCTCCGCCCCTCCCCGCGAGGCTCCGCCCCCTTCTTCCCATCCCGGCTCCGCCCCCCACTGCAGCTGCCTTCACCCTGCGATGTGGGATCTCAGAGAACGCCGGCTGACACCCCACATTGGTACCCCACTGTGTGTATGACACTGTCATGTAATGTAGCTGCTTTCAGGGAGAAAGCCCAGCTGTAAAAAAAAGCGGTGATGTCGGGGGTGGGCGGGATCAAGCAGCTGTCAAACACCAGCCAATGATTGGGCTGCTTAAGAAAGGGGCGGAGCCACATAAACGAAGCGGCCGCCCAGACCCCATCCTATTGGCTGGTGTTTGATAGCTGTTCGGTCCCGCCCACCCCCGACATCACCCCTGAGTTTTGACAGCTCGTCTTTCTCCCTGCAAGCATTAACATTACCTAACAGTGTCACACACACACTGAGCGGCTCTGACAAGCCTCACTATCTGCTGGAGCCAACAGCACAGCCGCCTCTCCACCAAGTATCTCACTACCCTCAGTGGCAGAGATGGAGAAGCCAGTGGCGGAGCTAGACTTTTAAAACAGGGGTGGCAAAGGGGTGGCTAGGTATTATTTTGGGGGGTCAATATACAAAGTGTAATTTAGTGTCAGATTCGTCCACCGCAATGTCGCAGTCCCTCTAATGATCGCTGCCATTACTAGTAAAGACAGGATACAGGTGGCGATCAGAGGATACAGACAGGATACAGGTTTGCCCCCAATGATTATTGCAGAGTGCCACAGCAATGCCCCCAATGATTATTGCAGAGTGCCACAGCAATGCCCCCAATGATTATTGCAGAGTGCCACAGCCTTGCCCCCAATGATTATTGCAGAGTGCCACAGCAATGCCCCCAATTATTATTGCAGAGTGCCACAGAAACGCCCCCAATGATTATTGCAGAGTGCCACAGCCTTGCCCCCAATGATTATTGCAGAGTGAGACAGCAATGCCCCCAATGATTATTGCAGAGTGAGACAGCAATGCCCCCAATGATTATTGCAGAGTGCCACAGAAATGCCCCCAATGATTATTGCAGAGTGAGACAGCAATGCCCCCAATGATTATTGCAGAGTGCCACAGAAATGCCCCCAATGATTATTGCAGAGTGCCACAGCAATGCCCCCAATGATTATTGCAGAGTGCCACAGCAATGCCCCCAATGATTATTGCAGTGAGACAGCAATGCCCCCAATGATTATTGCAGAGTGAGACAGCAATGCCCCCAATGATTATTGCAGAGTGCCACAGAAATGCCCCCAATGATTATTGCAGAGTGCCACAGAAATGCCCCCAATGATTATTGCAGAATGCCACAGCCTTGCCCCCAATGATTATTGCAGAATGCCACAGCCTTGCCCCCAATGATTATTGCAGAATGCCACAGCCTTGCCCCCAATGATTATTGCAGAGTGAGACAGCAATGCCCCCAATGATTATTGCAGAGTGCCACAGCAATGCCCCCAATGATTATTGCAGAGTGCCACAGCAATGCCCCCAATGATTATTGCAGAGTGCCACAGCAATGCCCCCAATGATTATTGCAGAGTGCCACAGCAATGCCCCCAATGATTATTGCAGAGTGCCACAGAAATGCCCCCAATGATTATTGCAGAGTGCCACAGCATTTGCCCGCAATCATTGCAGAGTGCCAGCGTCGTAGTCCCCCCCCCCCCCCATGAGACCGGCTTACTTACCTCACGGACGGACGGTCATCACAGCAGCTTATTATCGGTCCGCGGCTCCCTGCATCTTCTCAGTCCTCCCGCCGGCGCCTCCTCGACCAATGGCACGGCATTTGCCATTCGGCCAATCAGGAAGCGGGAGGACCCGCTCCCTGATTGGCCGGAGGAGGATCCATGTGACAATAGCGAATTTTCATTCGCTATTGTCACAGAATGGGCGGGCTCGGCTTCGGGACGCACTGTTCTGCTGCTCCCTGACCCTGGCCGCCAGCTTAGAGGGATCAGCCGGCGGCTGATCCCATCCCACCACTGCCTGTGATTCCTCCGCTGCCAGCCTGGATCGGGGTGGCAACAGGGGTGGCAGGGACTTTTTCTGGGGTGTCAATTGACACCCCAGCTAACCCTCTGGCTCCGCCACTGGGAGAAGCCGGCCCAACACTAACAGACACAGGGTGATTAGGGTGTGCCCAGGCACACCCGGCACACCCCGTGCGCACGCCTATGATTTTTACAGTAACAGTACATATGTCTAGCACTGATTACTGTAGCAATTTCACTGGTACCCCCAAAAGTGTAAAAAATGTCAGTCAAGGGTCCGATCTGTCCGCCGCAATGTCGCAGTCCCACAAAAAAAATCGCAGATTGCCGCCATTACTCGTAAAAAAAAAAAAACAATAAAAATGACAAAAATCTTTCCCTTAGTTAGTAAACGCAATAACTTTTGCGCAAACCAATCAAAATACGCTTTTTGCGATTTTTTTTTTTTTTTTTTTTTTTACCAAACATATGTAGCAGAAAACAAATTGGCCTAAAATGTTAAAAAATTTAGATTTTTACATTTCTTTTGGGGGAATTTCATATAAAAAAATGTGAAAAATATTGTTATTTTTGCAAAATTGTCGCTCTTTTTTTGTTTGTTTATCTTGATCAAAAAATCGCACAGGTGATCAAATACCACCAAAAGAAAGCTCTGTTTGTGGGAAAAAAAGGACGTCAATTTCATTTGGGTACAGCGTCGCACGACCGCGCAATTGTCCGTTAAAATCATGCAGTGCCGAATCGCAAAAGAGGCCCTGGTCAGGAAGGGGGTAAAATCTTCCGGGCCTTAAGTGGTTAAGCCATGTAAGTTGTGAGGTGGAACCTCCATGGATCCTATTGTTTTTCCAGCACATTCCACAGGTACTCGATTGAATTGAGATCTGGAGAACTTGGGGACCAGATCAACACCTTGAACTAATTGTTGTGTTCCTCAAACCATTCTTGAACCATTTTTGCGGTGTGGCAGGGCACATTATCCTGCTGAAAGAGGCCACTGCCATCAGGGAATGGAATACCGTTTCCATTAAGGGGTGTGCTGTTTCTCTCTCCTCTCCCTGTTAATGGCATCTCTGAGGTGGGAAAAATTTGTTCAAACCACCAATCGGATGCTTTCATTGTAAAAATAGTAAAATAAAGTAAGCGCTTTTTCAGGGAAATATAAACAGCCGCGTGTAATAAGTATGGATATATAGTACACCAATACCCAAAATATAACAAAAATGCAGCGATAAAATAATAAAAGTGTCCACAAAAATGTGACCATAAACTGAAAGATGTAGTCATTTTGTACTTAACGATATGTTCTCTATATACTCTTGAATGTTTACTTCTTTATTATAGTATTATGGAAATTGTCATAGGTCCGCTACTCGGTATCACTCATACGAAGTCTTATTTTTTCTTGATCCTGTTGTTTAATTATATCTGACATAAGAACGTATACATACCTTCTGTAACAATGACTATTGTTTATTGTTGTTTACCTCACTGTTAATATATGCTTTTGTACCACAATTTTTTCACCCTAAGGCCCCGTTCACATTGCCGCGATCCGACTTGGGGGGGGGGTGACCTCAGAGGTCGCGGTGCGAGCAGCGCGCCGCGACCTCGGAGCGGCCGCCACGGACTTCATAACATTGAAGTCTATGGCGGTCGCCTCCGGGTCGCCCCAAAGAAGCTCCGGACCCTTTTTCTAAGTCGGAGCGACTTGTGTCGCTCCTATTAGAACGGGTCCGCAGCTTCCCTATGGAAGGCGACCTGTGAGGCGACCAGGTCGCCTCACAGGTCGCCTTAGTGTGAACGGGGACTAATAAAAAAAGTTTGTATACAAAAAAACAAAAAAACAACAAAAATAAACAGTTCATATTGCTATGGGTGTAAAACATATAAAAGTGCTCCACTTTATCCTTCACCCAATGCTTGGAAACACCTTCACCAATCCTTCACCAGTGGTAAAAATACACACTCACCAGAGGGAAATGCTGTCTATTATTAGAACAACAATAAGAGCTGCTCTATTCCACCCCACCAGGGGATAGTACCAGAATTATTAGCATGAAGTCACCACCAACCAAAAACAATTTTTAGCAAAAGTAAGCTCACAGATTAGTTATTATTAATAGAGGTACCACATCCCAATTTATATCAAGAGCGAATTTGAACAAAGATGGGGCATCCGTGGGGACTTTTAGGGTACCGTCATGAGACAAATGTTTATAATATCAAAAAAAAAAAAATAATAATATCACACTGGTACAGAAAGATTATATTAAAAGCATTTCATTAATATACAAAATATCATAACAGAATACATACAGTGACAAGGGGACACATCATACAAAACTCAAAATTGGAAATTCACATAAGCACACCCTCATCTCTTTAAAGGTGGAGTCACCGAGAAATACCGTTGGGCCAGATAAATCCGGTACCAATCGAGTAGTTCACTAAGTGTACCACAACCCACTACCCTACATGTTTCGCGGTACAAACCGCTTCCTCAGGGGTACAAACAGTTGATCAGGAGGATGGCTGCAGAACAATTAAAATGAAAATTAGTTCCAGAATCAATGTACAACAAACAATACATCACATTTGTTATATGAGACAGTTTTATGGCATAAATGGGGTAAGGAAAAAACAGCACCCCATAGTAAAACCACTGTGTCCATTACATAATAAGTAGCATAATCAATATGGATAGAAATCACAATAATCTGTGTAGACATAGGGGCCAAACAACAGCATGAATAATCCCACCTGAAAGGCTGCTATTCAGCAGATGGAGCAGGCAGGCGTGCCTAAGACAAACCAAGTCCCCCCGGCGGACATGGACAGCCCGTAGTCACCCCAAAGGAGGCAAATGTGTAGATTCCAAATAATCTAGGGGTAATAATAATTCCAATGACATATGTAACTATATAATATAGTCAATGTATTCCCATACTGGGTATGCGAGTCTCCTACAGAGTCGCAATATCCAGGGAGAAAGGCATATAGTACCATATCATTCAATAAACTCATTAGCGTGTTACTGTGAGAGATAGGGGTCTTATTGAATAAAGAAATGCCTACTGTTAATATAACTTTAAAAACTTCAGGGTCAGATGGTGGGGTGGATTTGAGGATTCACATATAGGGATCCAGTATATTCAGGCATACGTGGTGAAAATCCCAGACAAGCAAAAAAAATTTTTTGCTCATAGTGTAGTATTTTAATATTCCCAAATATACAATAAAAAAATCCAGTGTAAAAACAAATGCCACTTTCAAACTTACATATGGAGCCGCCAAACCTCCAGAGAATGCTGACACAATCTCTAGCCCTTCACAGTGTAGCTAAAAGCTTGACTATACATAGAGCAGTCTGGTCCTGGCATCTATGAGAGTGGTAAAGCTGGATGCCATTTACACAAAGCTCTTATTGCTGTTCTAGTAATAGACAACATATCCCTCTGGTGAGTGTGTGTTTTTACCATTGGTGAAGGATTGGCACTATGGGTCTTTCCAAGCGTTAGGTGAAGCCTGAAGTGGAGCACTTTTATATGTTTACTTTTGTTGTTTATGGTCACTTTTTTGTGGACAATTTTTTTATTTTAGCGCTGAATTTTTTGTTATAACCTGCTTTCATTGCACAGCAGCTAAAAGCTGGCTACTTCTCCTCTCCCCCCTGTCGGCTTTTAGCTATTGCAGAGAGAGCCATACAGGGGATCAGTTCCAGTAAATGCTCCCCCCCAATGCCAATCATCCTCCCTATGCACCATCTTCCTCCCCCTGTTGGCCTGGGCCATGTACTGGAGGGCTGGTGGTACCCTATTATGGGCAGCCCTGCTTGCCTGCAATTTATCTTTGAAGTCAACCCCTAAAGCAACTTCACAAGTCTTCATGAATGAAATTCAATGACAAAATAATATTTCAGAAAATAAATTCTTGAGCTCCAGTCAAGAGACTTTGCCTAGATTAGGATGATATGATCAGTCTGCTGCAAGCATTTATTATCACTCTTCTCACCAAATGATCAAACTGTAACATTGTAGCACAAGGTAAGAAGCTGCAGCAGGAGCTGAGCTTTGTCTGACATTTATGAACACAGCAAAGAATTGTACAGACACCAGGATCTACCTAACGGTGTCGTCTCTGAACCGGAGCCTGAGTCGATGGTGATCCTGGATGATGCCTGATCAAACATGGATCTGACCTTCTGAAGCTGAACTGTGATCTTTGTGAAAGGTGATAATTCCTTCTATGTGTTACATTTACACATTACTTAGAGTGCATGTACATTACTTAACAGACCCAGCTTTTTTCAGCCAGAACGCGGGGGGAATTCAGTTCTGACACCTCCAGCACTGAATGTATGCAATGGCAAGGGGTGCTGAAGTGTGATGGTGGGTTTACTGATGCTGGCTGCTGGGGTGCTTATTGTTGCTGTAGGGGATTTATTTTTGCAATGCAATCTTTTGTTGCTGTTGAAGGATCTTTTGTTACTGGGGGTTACTGGAAGGAATATACTGTTTAGGGAGGGGTCTACTGTTGCTGGCTGCTGGAGAGTCTATTAATGTTAGCTGCTGGGAGATCTGCTGTTGCTGCTGGGGGTCTGTTGCTGTTTTCTATCTATTTTATTGCTTTTCTTATTTATTACTTGGCTCTATATTCTCTGAAAAGAGGCCATACTGGGAGCTGGGTAGGGGGTGGAACCAAGGGTTGGTGCTCAGAGGTGGGTAGGGGCACAGCCAGGGGGCAGTGCTCGGAGGTGGGTAGGGGGCGAAGACGTGAGATGACTTAGAAGGGGGCAGTTCCTGCACCTACAGTATTCTCTGAGAAAAAAGCCCTGCTTACATAGTTACCTAGTAGTTGAGGTTGAATAAAGACAACAGTCCATCCACTTGAACCTGTACAGGTGTGTGTGTGTCAGTGGCATGATCATTTCCCATAACCCTGAATGTTGTGATCAGTGAGATGCATGTCCAAAAGTCTTTTAAAAGTAGCCATACTCCCGCAAGGTTAAACCGCCTCTCCTCTAATCTCATTGTGTGGCCACGTGTCCTCTTGCACTCCTTGATACTAAATATTTTTTTTCCTACGCTGGGATCACCATTGAAGTATTTGTAAATCGCTATCATGTCCCCTCTCAGGCGTCTCCTCTTCAAGGAGAATAAATTAAGCGTGTGTAGTCGCTTCTCATAATTAAGGCCCTCCAATCCCCTAATTAGTTTAGTTGACCTTCTTTGGACTCTCTCCAGTTCCAGCACATCCTTTTCTGAGGATTGGTTACCAGAACTGGACAGAATACTCCAGATGTGATTGGACCATTGTTTTATAAAGTGGTAGGATCATAGATTTATCTCTGGAATATATCCCCTTCCTTATGCATGCTAATATTCTGCCGGCTTTGGCTGCAGCAGCTTGACGTTGCATGCTATTGCTTAGTTAATCTTCTACTAGAACCCCCAAATCCTTCTCCATCCTGGATTCCCTCAGAGCCCCCCCCCCCCAGAGCATAATTTTTGTTTATGTTTTTTGCCCCCAAGTGCAAAACCTTACACTTCTCTACATTAAACCTTATTTGCCATGTAGATGCCCACTCTGTCATTTTGTTCAGGTCATTCTGTAAGATTTCTATAACTTGATGAGAAGTTATTGCCCTCCATTTTTTTGTGTCATCCGCGAAAACTGAGATTAACCACTTACCGCCCGCCCGCCGTCATATGACGGCGGGACGGTGCGGCTATTATCCTGGGCGGACGTCATATGACGTGACCCAGGAAATGCAGGGCAGGACACAGCCGGTCACCGGCAGGGGGGAAACAGCCAATAGGCATGGCTGTTTCCCACGTGATCGGCTATGTTGCAATGACATAGCCGATCACAACAGTAGATGCCGGCAGAAGACCGCGCATGTGCGATCGGGAGCGCGCAGCGCGGTCATGTCGGTGGCACTGTGTTCCGTAGGAACACAGCTGTCACCGGCGGTAGTAAACAGTCACTGACACTGACTGTTTACTATGTGATCGGCTTTGAATCCATTCACAGCCGATCACAAAATGTAAACACAGAGCAGTAACTCACTGTTACTAGCTCTTCTCTCCTCATACAGTTTCCAGTATGAGGAGAGCAGAGCTAGAAATAGTGAGTTACTGCTCTGTGTACCTGTCACAAAGTAAAATCACAAAAATAAATGTCCCCACACAGTCCTCAGCCCCCCCCCAATGTCACCTGTCACCCAACAGTCACCTCATCAGTGCCCAGAAATTGACACCCATAACGTTCACATGTGAGCGCAGCGATCGCGGGCAGAATCACAGTGATTCTGCCGCGATCCGGAAATCATTGCAAATTGCGGGACGCCTGTGCGTTGCCCGTTTTTTGCAATAGCACCCCAAATGCTGTGCGATGTTGCCGCCATTTCCGCCTGCCGAATCGCAGTAACATCGGGCAAACAACGCATGACGCCCAAAAAAGGTACAAGAGTTTCTTTGGGGTGTCATGCGTTGTTTGCGTGATGTTACCTCGATTCGGCAGGCGGAAATTGCAGCAACATCGCACAGCGTTTGGGGTGCTATTGCAAATCACGGGCAACGCACAGGCGTCCCGCAATTTGCAATGATTTCTGGATCGCGGGCAGAATCGCAGTGATTCTGCCCGCGATCGCTACGAGCACATGTGAACGTAGCCTAAAGTTCACCGGTCACCAGAGACTGCCATCAGTACCGCCGTGCACCATCGCCCGTCACCTGTCACCCATCAGTGACCATCGCCCGTCACCTGTCACCCCATCAATCACCGTCACCTGTCACCCCATCAGTCATCATCATCTGTCACCCTATCAATCATTGTCACTTGTCACCCCATCAGTGATCGTCACTTGTCACCCCATCAATCATCGTCACATGTCACCCCGTCAGTGATTGTCATCTGTCACCCCATCAATCATCGTCACTTGTCACCTCATCAATCATCATCACCTGTCACCTCATCAATCATCATCACCTGTCACCTCATCAATCATCGTCACCTCATCAATCATCATCACCTGTCACCCCATCAGTCATTGTCACCTGTCACCCCATCAGTCATTGTCACCTGTCACCCCATCAGTCATCGTCACCTGTCACCCCATCAGTCATCGTCACCTGTTTGCCATATACATGCATTCACTTACTGACCGCCTAACTACTATATGCGTCGGCCATTAAAAGCTAAATACTGGGGTTATGGCAGCAGATAGCCCCCATAACCCCGGTATTTTTTGAAACGGCGGGCGGTCGGCTTTCAGATAAGGGTGGTCCCAGTGGCGGATTCGCCGCGGAATTACCCTTACGGTGCAGGGGAAGAGGTGCCCCCCCTCCTGCCGCGTCCCAGACGTTTTCCCAGCTTACCGGACCCGCCGGCAGCGGGGAAAACTATCCGGTCCCGGATCCTCAGAGACAGGAAGTCGAGTGAGGGCAAGATGGCCCTCACTCGACTCTATGGTCCTGGAGGACGGGAGCTACGTCAAATGACGTTGCCTAGCAACCGGTTTAAAGGGCCGCTTTTTTTTTGCTTTTTTTTTTTTTTCCTCTTTCAACAATTTTTTTTTTTTCTTTTTTAGTGTAGTTGTGAGGTGTGAGGTCTTTTTGACCCCAGATCTCACAATAAAGAGGACCTGTCATGCCTATTTCTATTACAAGGGATGTTTACATTCCTTGCAATAGGAATTAAAAGTGATCAAAACATTTTTTTTTTAAACTGTGTAAAAATAAAAAAATAATAAATAAAATAAATAGGAAAAAAAAAAAATGAAAGCGCCCTGTCCCCGTTAGCTCGCGCGCAGAAGCAAACGCATTCGCAAGTCCCGCCCACATATGTAAACGGTGTTCAAACCATACATGTGAGGTATCGCCGCGATCGTTAGAGCGAGAGCAATAATTTGAGCACCAGACCTCCTCTGTAACTCTAAGCTAGTAACCTGCAGAAATTTTTAAAATGTTGCCTATGGGGATTTTTAAGTACCAATGTTTGGCGCCATTCTGTGAGCATGCGCAATTTTGAAGCATGACATGTTGGGTATCGAATTACTCGCGTAACATTATCTTTCACATTATGGAAAAAAATTGGGCTAAATTTACTGTTTTATTATTTTTTAGTTCAAAAAAGGGAATTTTTTTCAAAAAAATCGCATTTGGAAGACTGCTGCGCAAATATGGTGTGATAAAAAATATTGCAACAATCTCCATTTTATTCTCTAGGGTCTCTGCTAAAAAAAATATATAATGTTTGGGGGTTCCAAGTAGTTTTCTAGCAAAAAAAATGATTTTAGCTTGTAAACACCAAGTGTCAAAAATAGGCCCAGTCTTAAAGTGGATAAATGGACAACTTTGTGTAAAGCGCTACTTGGATGTTAGGCCTATGTATGTGGCCAGGCTGTGAAAAAGTGTTACACATGTGGTATCGCCATACTCAGGAGGAATAGCAGAATGTATTTTTTGGGGTGCAATTTTTGCTATGTACATGCTATGTGTTAGAAATATTGCATAAATGGACAGCTTTGTGTAAAAAAAAATGTGTTTTCATTTTCTTTCCACATTTTCCAAAAACTTGTGGAAAAAAATGACATATTCAAAAGACTCATTATGCCTCAAAAATTATACGTTGGGCTGTTTGCTTTCCAAAATGGGGTCATTTTATGGGGGTTTCCATTGTCCTGGTGCTCCAGGGCCTTCAAAAGTATGATAGGTTGTCACAAAATTTTTATGTGTAATTTGTGCTCCTAGAATGCCGGACGGTGCTACTTGGATGTTAGGTCTCTGTATGTGGCCAGGCTGTGAAAAAGTCTCACACATGTGGTATCGCCATACTCAGGAGGAGTAGTAGAATGTGTTTTGGGGTGTAGTTGCAAGTATACATATGCTGTGTGAGAGAAATAACCTGTTAATGCATCAATTTGTAAAAAAAAAAAAAAATCTTCATTTTGCAAAGAGTTGTGGGAAAAAATGACAACTTCAAAAAACTCACCATGCCCCTTATTAAATACCTTGGAATGTCTACTTTCCAAAAAGGGTTCATTTGGGGGGTATTTGTACTTTCCTGACTTTTTAGTGTCTCAAGAAATGAGATAGGCCTTCAGTACATCAGGTGTGGTCAAGTGTGATCAAATTTCAATGATTAGCACCATAACTTGTGGACTCTATAACTTTCACAAAGTCCAAATAATATACACTTATTTGGGTTATTTTTACCAAAGATAAGTAGCAGTATAAATTTTGGCCAAAATTTGTGAAGAAAAATTACTCATTTGCTAAATTTTATGACAGAAACAAAGAAAAATGTGTTTTTTCACAATATTTTCAGTCTTTTTTTATTTATAGCACAAAAAATAAAAAACCCAGTAGTGATTAAATACCATCAAAAGAAAGCTCTATTTGTGTGAAAAAAAGGACGCAAATTTTTTATGGGTACAGTGTTGCATGACTGAGTAATTGTCATTCAAAGTGTGAGAGCGCTGAAAGCTGAAAATCAGTCTGGGCAGGAAGGGGGTGAAAGTGCACTGTAGGCAAGTGGTTAAAGTATAATGAAATGTATATGTGCTTATAAGTCCACATTATTATTATTTTGCACAGGAGAGTTTATAAAATATATCTCTTGTATGCAATCGACATGCCAGATTATGCCGATCCAGAAAAAAAAGAGCATTGGATGTCTGGAAAGTCAATAAATCCTGCGGTTTTCTGGCCAGAGAATTCATGTATAAATTGATACAGTACAAAACATCTGGAAGAACTCCTGGATAGCTACAGCAAACACATCCACCATGCAAATCCACACAAGATATATTAAACAGAAGTGATTACAACTAATGTTAGCAAATGTATTCCTAATAACTTTGCGGGTCTCTGTATGTGTGAGCTGGCTGGGAGACATCAGGTACATTTTTATCATGCTGGTAAAGGTATTATCCATAACCACCTTTAAGGCTGCTTTGTGTGCATCAATTACAATTCTGATTCGGAATGAACAAATTGAACATTATTTCATCTGCCAAGAGATAAAAATAATTTATGAAGAAAATTGTTACTAAGAATTCTGTCCAAAATACATTATATTTTAATAGATGTAAAGAACATATTACATGTTACATTACCTTACAAATTCTAATGAAGTTTTATTACACTCTGGAACAGATCCTTTTAACCCTATTATAACTTCATTAATTGAACAGTTAAAATATAATTAAATCCATAGGTGTACGTGTCAGTAGGGCAGTGCAAGGTGTCAGTCATTTTTTATTATTTTACGGTTTATTATTTTTTACAATTTTATTTTTTAAATAATCTTTTACATTTTTTTAGGAGCCCTGTTAGGTGAAATATCAGGGGTCTAAACAGGGGGAATCTGAGCCACACGGGGTAATTAGGGTGTGCCCAGGCACATCTGGCACACCGTGTGCGCATGCCTATGATTAAATCACATCTATACATAGACCACTACACTTCCAGCATGACCGACCACTGGAAATGATCATAATACTCATTAGAACACTACACATTCCATTACATTCTATACATAGAACGTTACACCGCCCCAACATGACCAACTACCGGATATAATAATAATACAATTCTATTACACTCTATACATAGAACACTACACCCCCAACATGACCGACCATTGGACATTATCATAATACAATTCTATTACACTCTATACATAGAACACTACACCCCCCAACATGACCAACTACTGGATATGATCATAATACAATTCTATTACATTCTATACATAGAACACTACACCCCCCAAGATGGCCAACAACTGGATATGATCATAATACAATTCTATTACACTCTATACATAGAACACTACACCCCCAACATGACCAACCATTGGAGATGATCATAATACAATTCTATTACATTCTATACATAGAACACTACACCCCCCAACATGACCGACCATTGAACATGATCATAATATAATTCTATTACATTCTATACATAGAACACTACACCCCCCCAACATGACCAACCATTGAACATGATCATAATACAATTCTATTACATTCTATACATAGAACACTACTCCCCCCAAGATGGCCAACCACTGAATATGATCATAATACAATTCTATTACACTCTATACATAGAACACTACACCCCCAACATGACCGACCACTGGACATTATTATAATAGGATTCTATTACACTGGGCATTGTCATTGAGAAGCAGAACTGTATTTGCCCACAAGATGGCAGTGTTTACTACTCTGCTTAGTCCGAGTTCTAACACAAGTGCCCAGAGCAGTCTGGGAGATGTAGTCTTGAAGGAGGATCTGGAACACAATGAAGCTGGGGTCACGACTACAAGGCCCACAGGCACCAGAAAAGGGAAGGGATGATATAAAAGCAAAAACCCAAGAAGGAGTCAGGCAGTTGGGGAGGGGAAAGCCACACCAACTGGGAAGGTCTATGGTAGCTGTGCTGTGTTGAACCAGGCCAGACTGAACTGCACGCGACAGGGGCTTTATTAGAGCCAAGGGGCAGACTGCTGAGCTGAGTGCTGAGCTGGGGAGATAGTCCACCATGGAGCACCCATCATCCAGTGCTCAAGACACTTTCCAAATTGCCGTCACTGCATTGCTGCTTTAGGCGGCCCCCCACCTAACAGACAACTCACTGTTGCCTGTGGACTGCCACAGAGGGATCTGGTGAGAGGGACCCTGACCCCCACAACATCCATAACCAACATTTAACCCTTGTTTGCAGCTCAGGTCCAAGGGAGGTCCATTATCCTTCATTTACTTTGTACCCCATTAGAAGCTAAACACACTTATTGTTATTTTTAACTGAGAGTAGCAGCTAATAATGCCAGAAACAGCCACCAAAGCTGTCATTACATCAGACTTCTGATTCTGATTACTGTTTGTGCACCACAACTTGCTGCCTAATACCCTGACTGTAACTCCTTCCAATCCTCTCTCCACATTGTGTTCCCCTTTCTTTAAATGTGTTTCATTTTACCTAGCCGTCTTAAAGGGGCATACCCACTGACCTACTGAGTCTAATTTTTCACTCAAATGTTTTTTGTACTTCACAACCAGTGCAGTGCAATGGAAACATTAAAAGAAATAATTAAAGGACCCCAACTGTGGCGGCAGAAGCTAACATCAAAAAACTGTTCAGATCTTGTTTGCAAACCTAGCGGCAAAACTGTGTTGCTGATAGTGTATCGAACTCACAGGCCTAAGCCTATCCCTTCTTGTCTGAAATCCCTCAAGAGAACTAGCCTGCTGTACCTATTGTTAACCCCCACCCCTCCCACAGTCACTTGGGGCGCAATCTCTCTGTCAGAAAGCTACTGTTTACGCTCTTGGTACTACAGTACATGCTGGGTCTATCCTTAAAGAAATCTGGTTTAATTGCATTGTTCTGATTTCTGTTATATTGACACAAAACTAGTGATTTGCTGTGTTACCTTTTTACTTTGGTCTGCCAATACAATCTAATACAGATAAAAAACAACACTCCCAGAAGAAGAAGCCAGAAGATCATGCAAGGAGATAGGGGTGACTGAAAGGAGGGATGAGCACACTTCACACCCCAGGTGATAAAGAGATCTCCTTACCAAAATGAAAGGACCACCAATTTATAAGTGGTCAAGCAGGCATCTCATTCCTTACAGGGAAGGGAAGCTGTTTTAAGGACTCCACATCGATTCCCAAAGCATAATATACTCCCCAGACACTCCAGGTCACAAGAGGCAGGACATTCATCGGTCATGTTTAAAGGAAAAAATGCTCCAATAGTGCATTAAAAGACTACATTTTTTAGCAATACACTAAGATTATTACACTCACGATATGTCTGTTGTTAAAAGGCACTCAAGCATAGACACTGGGGCACCGCTGTGGCGTTCTCATGAGCTCCGTCTGGCACAACCCTGGTTTCCAGGAGGGGAAAGAGGCGTCCTTCAGTCGCAAGCCAGGGGGTGTGATGCCATCACCGTCACTCACCATGCCCTACTAGTTTAGTCAGAGATGACATCTTCCGGGGGTTGGTCACGGACAGCTTTTTCTTTTCTGCCAATACAATCTGCTTAGTTCCTAATGGTCAGTGTGTGCCATCTTTTGGTGATTGCTGGGAGTTTTCAGTCAAGATATTTTGGTGGTGTCAGCAGGAGTGAGGTTCCACCTAGGGCCAGAGAAATAGCAGAGGACACAATAATACCAGGAGCCCCTGTGGGGATAGCGCTACACTCTATGCATACTGCAGAATACAATTCTATTACACTCTATACATAGAACACCACACCCCCCAACATGACCGACCACTGGATATGACCATGATACAATTCGAATACACTCTATACATAGAACACCAACCCCCCCTCCCCCCAACATGACTGACCACTGGATATGATCATAATACAATTCTAATACACTCTATACATAGAGCACTACACCCCCAACATGACCTACCACTGAACATGGCCATAATACAATTCTAATACACTCTATACATAGAACACCACACCCCTCAACATGACCGGCCACTGGATATGATCATAATACAATTCTAATACACTCTATATGTAGCACCCTACAAAGATGCTAGGTAAAGTGTAGTGGGCCCTGGCTGCCTAACAGCAGGGCCATGATTTTCAGCTGGGCAGTCATGTCTCTCAGGTGTAGCTGTTGAGACTAGGGAATCTCTCCACTGTGCTCCATGAGAGGGTTCTCATTGGGCAGTGGAGGAAACCCAGCCAATGGTGCACTCAGGCCTGTATCTACCCCAGAAAGGCAGATTCTGCCGCACAGCATTCTAGGAGTGGGTATAGGTTTGAGGGGAACGCATGACGCAGCGTCTTTGGTGGGAAGCAAAAACCCCAGGAGGAAGAGTACGGCTGTCTCTCCTCCTGTCAGCAGGATCAGGTGTCCCAGGCAGCTTGCCTGAGGTGACAAAGGGCTGAGCCGAGCTGCAGATGGGATCTGGTGTCCTGAGGACCAGCGGAGTTGAGAAGTGTCCAGTTTTAGAAAAGCATTCCTAGTTCATGAGTGCTGCAAACTGCCCCCTGGGGGTCTGCCTAGAGAGAGGGGACCACTCCGGTGAAGGTCAGAAGGATCCAGGAGCTAGCTAGCCAGTGCAGGAGTAAAAGTAAAGGGGTGCCAGTGTTCCAGTGTGTGGACCCTGAAGAGACGTAGAGAGGGTGCCTAGTGAGAGGACCCGGAAGCAGTGTTGCCAACCCCCCGGAGGGAAATTTACTGGCAGAATGTCCAAAATTTACGGACGGCACAAATTTTTTACTGGCACTGCAAAAATGTACATAAACAGGCTGTTTTCAGTGCTAAACCGTGCAAATATCAATACTTAAACTATAAACATGTAGATAGTGCTATTAGCAATGTGTTTAGGTTAAACAAAAGTCAAAAACCATATTTCTCCATTTACATGAAGATCAGATTATTATAACCCAGCCAGCACAGCGTTCCCCCATATATCAGAGTGTGCAGGATTTCCCTTACAGTGTAACTCTGACATAAAGAGGAATGCTGCAGATCTTGATTTAAGGGGGAACTCTGATTTAAGAGGGGGCTCTGGTGACCAGAAACCGCCTTATATCAGAGTCCACTGCATTCCCCTTTACATCAGAGTTCCCTTTTACATCAGAGTCCGCAGAGTTCCCCCTTTGCACTGTAAGGGGAGAATCCTGCAGACTCTGATGTAGAGAGGAATATCAGGAACTCTGATGGGGGGGGGGGGACTCTGGTGACCAGAGACCACCTTCCACAGATTAATTACACTAAGGTAAGGGGGGGATTCCCTGCTATAAGGGGGAAACCTTTATATCAGTTCCCCCTTACATTATTGTATTCACCCAGCCCTTGCATCAGTGACCCCCCCTTAGCCTGGCCTGGCAGTGCTGTCACTTACCTGAGGGTGGTCAGAGGCTGCGGAAATGATACGGGAGGTGGTCAGATGCTGTGGACATCATACAGGAGGTGGTTAGAGGCTGGGAACATGATACCGGAGGAGGTCAGAGACTGCGAACGTTCTACAGGAGATGGTCAGAGGCTGCGCGGACATGGTACAGGAGGTATTTAGAGGCTGCAGACACCCCCCATTCCCCCCCCCCAACAGTAGTGTCCTAATCTGCTCCACTTCACCCTCCACATCAGTGTCCACCTCTGCCACCTTTTACATCACCCTCCCACAGCAGAGTCCTCCTCTGCCCACCTTCATATACCCTCTACAGCACTGTCCTTCTGTGCCCCCTTCAGCCCCCATAGTACTGTCCTTCTGTGTCCCCTTCAGCCCCCATAGTACTGTCCTTCACTGTCCCCTTCAGCCCCCATAGTACTGTCCTGTGTCCCCTTCAGCCCCCATAGTACTGTCCTTCTGTGCCCCCTTCAGACCAAATAGTACTGTCCTTCTGTGCCCCCTTCAGCCCCCATAGTACTGTCCTTCTGTGCCCCCTTCAGCCCCCATAGTACTGTCCTTCTGTGCCCTCTTCAGACCAAATAGTACTGTCCTTCTGTGTCCCCTTCAGACCCCATAGTACTGTCCTTCTGTGCCCCCTTCAGCCCCCATAGTACTGTCCTTCTGTGTCCCCTTCAGCCCCCATAGTACTGTCCTTCTGTGCCCCCTTCAGCCCCCATAGTACTGTCCTTCTGTGCCCCCTTCAGCCCCCATAGTACTGTCCTTCTGTGCCCCCTTCAGACCAAATAGTACTGTCCTTCTGTGTCCCCTTCAGACCCCATAGTACTGTCCTTCTGTGCCCCCTTCAGCCCCCATAGTACTGTCCTTCTGTGTCCCCTTCAGCCCCCATAGTACTGTCCTTCTGTGTCCCCTTCAGCCCCCATAGTACTGTCCTTCTGTGCCCCCTTCAGTCCCCATAGTACTGTCCTTCTGTGCCCCCTTCAGCCCCCATAGTACTGTCCTTCTGTGCCCCCTTCAGCCCCCATAGTATTGTCCTTCTGTGCCCCCTTCAGCCCCCATAGTACTGTCCTTCTGTGCCCCCTTCAGACCAAATAGTACTGTCCTTCTGTGTCCCCTTCAGACCCCATAGTACTGTCCTTCTGTGTCCCCTTCAGCCCCCATAGTACTGTCCTTCTGTGCCCCCTTCAGCCCCCATAGTACTGTCCTTCTGTGTCCCCTTCAGCCCCCATAGTACTGTCCTTCTGTGTCCCCTTCAGCCCCCATAGTACTGTCCTTCTGTGTCCCCTTCAGCCCCCATAGTACTGCCCTTCTGTGACCCCTTCAGCCCCCATAGTACTGTCCTTCTGTGTCCCCTTCAGCCCCCATAGTACTGCCCTTCTGTGACCCCTTCAGCCCCCATAGTACTGTCCTTCTGTGCCCCCTTCAGCCCCCATAGTACTGTCCTTATGTGCCCCCTTCAGCCCCCATAGTACTGTCCTTCTGTGCCCCCTTCAGCCCCCATAGTACTGTCCTTCTGTGCCCCCTTCAGCCCCCATAGTACTGTCCTTCTGTGTCCCCTTCAGCCCCCATAGTACTGTCCTTCTGTGTCCCCTTCAGCCCCCATAGTACTGTCCTTCTGTGTCCCCTTCAGACCCCATAGTACTGTCCTTCTGTGCCCCCTTCAGACCCCATAGTACTGTCCTTCTGTGTCCCCTTCAGACCCCATAGTACTGTCCTTCTGTGCCCCCTTCAGACCCCATAGTACTGTCCTTCTGTGTCCCCTTCAGACCCCATAGTACTGTCCTTCTGTGCCCCCTTCAGACCCCATAGTACTGTCCTTCTGTGTCCCCTTCAGAATCAGCCCCCACAGCACTGTCATTCCCTGTCCCCTTCAGCCCCCATAGGCACTGTCATTCCCTGTCCCCTTCAGCCCCCATAGGCACTGTCATTCCCTGTCCCCTTCAGCCCCCATAGGCACTGTCATTCCCTGTCCCCTTTAGTCCCCACAGGCACTTTCATTCCCTGTCCCCTTTAGTCCCCACAGGCACTGTCATTCCCAATTTCCCTGTTCCCTTTAGTCCCCACAGGCACTGTCATTCCCAATTTCCCTGTCCCCTTTAGTCCCCACAGGCACTGTCATTCCCAATTGCCCTGTCCCCTTTAGTCCCCACAGGCACTGTCATTCCCAATTTCCCTGTCCCCTTTACTCCCCACAGGCACTGTCATTCCCTGTCCCCTTTAGTCCCCACAGGCACTTTCATTCCCTGTCCCCTTTAGTCCCCACAGGCACTGTCATTCCCAATTTCCCTGTCCCCTTTAGTCCCCACAGGCACTGTCATTCCCAATTTCCCTGTCCCCTTTAGTCCCCATAGGCACTGTCATTCCCTGTCCCCTTTAGTCCCCACAGGCACTGTCATTCCCTGTCCCCTTTAGTCCCCACAGGCACTGTCATTCCTCCCTGTCCCCTTTAGTCCCCACAGGCACTGTCATTACCAATTTCCCTGTCCCCTTTAGTCCCCACAGGCACTGTCATTCCCAATTTCCCTGTCCCCTTTAGTCCCCACAGGCACTGTCATTCCCTGTCCCCTTTAGTCCCCACAGGCACTGTCATTCCCTGTCCCCTTTAGTCCCCACAGGCACTGTCATTCCCAATTTCCCTGTCCCCTTTAGTCCCCACAGGCACTGTCATTCCCAATTTCCCTGTCCCCTTTAGTCCCCATAGGCACTGTCATTCCCTGTCCCCTTTAGTCCCCACAGGCACTGTCCTTCTCTGGCTCTGCCGGGTCTGCCCCCTTCTCACAAGTTCCATGAGTGTCCTCGGCTCCTGAGTCCTGACTGTGTGCTCCTCTTCTAGCCACAGCTACTCTCACCGTGGATCCGATAGGCTCAGGCTGCTGGGGGAGGTAGCGGCCGCGGCGGCAGTGGCGGGAACATTCTGGGCGGGCCATGGGCAGGGCACAGGCAGAGGCGGTCAGGCGGGGGAGGAGGAGATGATGACGAGACTCACTGACTGTTAGAGTGTCCGGCGATGGGACCGAGGCGCACGCCGCGCATGCGCAGTCAGATTGTCTCGCCGAAGCCATTGTTTTAACGGGCACTTTTCTCCTGCTACGGGCATTTACGGGCAGGAGAAAAGTGCCCCGAATTTACGGACTGTCCGTGAAAAAACGGACGGTTGGCAACACTGCCCGGAAGTGCAGAGAGGGTGCCTAGTGAGAGGAACCGGAAGTGCAGAGAGGGTGCCTAGTGAGAGGACCCTGAAGCGTAGAGGGGGTGCCTAGTGAGAGGACCCTGAAGAGTAGAGGGGGTGCCTAGTGAGAGGACCCTGAAGCGTAGAGGGGGTGCCTAGTGAGAGGACCCTGAGGCGTAGAGGGGGTGCCTAGTGAGAGGACCCTGACGTGTAAAGTGGGCGCCAGCGGTTGGACCCTGAAGTGTTAAAGTGTACACCGTGCAGTGTACAGTATTGAGAGTTGCAGCTACACAAGCAGTCACAGGAGCTACCTCAGTCAGGAAGGACTGGAGGGAGTTATATGCAGGACTTGAGCTGATCAGAGTGTCATAAGTCAAGTTCAAGTACAGTTCAGCAAGTCAGTGTTTTTTCAAGCGTCAGCAAGCGTTGGTCGGCATCCAGCCGGTGTTAAGACAGCGCTGAAAGGCATTTTTCCACAAAGTATCCCATTTGTACCTAGTTGAGCCAGAGGATGGTTGGGATAGGTAATATTACCTATCCCAACCATTGGTATGCACTTCATTTAAAGTCCCAACTGCCCCCTTCTTTTTACCCTTGCCCCTATATTTAGGGTGACTTAGGCATTGGCTCTGTGTACTTTATTATTACTATGTTGTTGAAACGATTCACACATATTTTATATATTATGCTACAATACCCTGCCGATAGCCTCATTAAGGTTTAGTCATACTTCCCTTTCCCCCAATTTGCTCAAGAATAGGGATGGAGGTATTTAGCCCTAGCCAGGCGAAACCTCATTTAAAGTCCCAACTTTTTTCGTTGTTTGTGTCCCAAATGTCTTAGTAGCTGTGATTGGCCGTCTGAAGCATGTGACCAAGTCTTTATAAGTTCGAGGCAGCCGCCGCAGCAGCGTCATTCTGCTGCTTAGATTCAGGGACAGAGCACACATCAACGTGCTGGCTGCTGATTAGGGAAAGATAGGCAGGAAAAAACCATTTGTGTCCGGATAGAATTGAGGGACAGGTCGGAGTGTTTAGGCAGGGCGAGTTGTAGGCATTTTAGGGATAGAGTCTGCTGAATTATAGGGTCAGTGTCTTCTACAAACTACAATCGATATTGCTGTGTGGGGGGTGGGGTGAATCTGCACTCAATCCTGATCTACGATCTCTTCTCAATCCTGTTAGGGACAGAGTCTGCTGAATTTTAGGGAAACTGTGTTCTACAAACTACAATCGATATTGCTGTGTGGTGTGGGATTGGAGATAGGCAGGTGTCAGTGATCCACATCCATTTTTCTGTGTGTGAGCTGCAGTGAACACAATCTTTTTGGGGTGCAGTGAACACAATCTTTTTGGGCTGCAGTGAACACAATCTTTTTGGGCTGCAGTGAACACAATCTTTTTGGGCTGCAGTGAACACAATCTTTTTGGGGTGCAGTGAACAAAATCTTTTTGGGGTGCAGTGAACACAATCCTTTTTGGTGTGCAGTGAACACAATCTTTGTGGGGTGCAGTGAACAAAATCCTTTGTGGGGTGCAGTGAACACAATCTTTTTGGGGTGCAGTGAACAAAATCCTTTGTGGGGTGCAGTGAACACAATCTTTTTGGGGTGCAGTGAACACAATCTTTTTGGGGTGGAGTGAACAACATCCTTTTTGGGGTGCAGTGAACAAAATCCTTTTTGGGGTGCAGTGAACAAAATCATTTTTGGGGTGCAGTGAACACAATCTTTTTGGGGTGCAGTGAACACAATCTTTGTGGGGTGCAGTGAACACAATCTTTTTGGGGTGGAGTGAACAACATCCTTTTTGGGGTGCAGTGAACAACATCCTTTTTGGGGTGCAGTGAACACAATCTTTTTGGGGTGCAGTGAACACAATCTTTGTGGGGTACAGTGAACAGAATCTTTGTGGGGTGCAGTGAACACAATCTTTGGGGGGTACAGTGAACACAATCTTTTTGGGGTGCAGTGAACACAATCTTTGTGGGGTGCAGTGAACACAATCTTTTTGGGGTGGAGTGAACAAAATCATTTTTGGGGTGCAGTGAACAACATCCTTTTTGGGGTGCAGTGATCAAAATCCTTTTTGGGGTGCAGTGAACACAATCTTTTTGGGGTGCAGTGAACAAAATCCTTTGTGGGGTGCAGTGAACAGAATCTTTGTGGGGTGCAGTGAACACAATCTTTGGGGGGGTACAGTGAACACAATCTTTTTGGGGTGCAGTGAACACAATCTTTGTGGGGTACAGTGAACAGAATCTTTGTGGGGTGCAGTGAACACAATCTTTGGGGGGTACAGTGAACACAATCTTTTTGGGGTGCAGTGAACACAATCTTTGGGGGGTACAGTGAACACAATCTTTTTGGGGTGCAGTGAACACAATCTTTGTGGGGTGCAGTGAACACAATCTTTGGGGGGGTACAGTGAACACAATCTTTTTGGGGTGCAGTGAACAACATCCTTTTAGGGTGCAGTGAACACAATCTTTGTGGGGTGCAGTGAACAACATCCTTTTAGGGTGCAGTGAACACAATCTTTGTGGGGTACAGTGAACAGAATCTTTGTGGGGTGCAGTGAACACAATCTTTGGGGGGTACAGTGAACACAATCTTTGTGAGGTGCAGTGAACACAATCTTTGTGGGGTGCAGTGAACACAATCATTGTGGGGTGCAGTGAACTCAATCTTTGTGGGGTACAGTGAACACAATCTCATACTTCTGAAGATTTGAGGGTGCTGCCTGTTCCATACTCCCCCTACTCCTCATCTAGCCTTTTAGGGGTACAAACAATAGTAATTGGGGCCTAGTGTGGTTGTGTACGTGTGATATACATACACTTTTTTTGGATCATATTTTCTATTCCGCTATTTAATCAAAAACCTTTGGGGATCAGTTAAATTGGGGGATAGTCTGTGTTGGTACGTGTGAGAGAGATCCACCTTTCCAAGTTGTTGGGGTTCATCTCATACTTCTGAAGGTTTGAGGGTGCTGCCTGTTCCATACTCCCCCTACTCCTAGCCTTTTAGGGGTACAAACAATAGTAATTGGGGCCTAGTGTGGTTGTGTACGTGTGATATACATACACTTTTTTTGGATCATATTTTCTATTCCGCTATTTAATCAAAAACCTTTGGGGATCAGTTAAATTGGGGGATAGTCTGTGTTGGTACGTGTGAGAGAGATCCACCTTTCCAAGTTGTTGGGGTTCATCTCATACTTCTGAAGGTTTGAGGGTGCTGCCTGTTCCATACCCCCCCTACTCCTCATCTAGCCTTTTAGGGGTACAAACAATAGTAATTGGGGCCTAGTGTGGTTGTGTACGTGTGATATACATACACTTTTTTTGGATCATATTTTCTATTCCGCTATTTAATCAAAAACCTTTGGGGATCAGTTAAATTGGGGGATAGTCTGTGTTGGTACGTGTGAGAGAGATCCACCTTTCCAAGTTGTTGGGGTTCATCTCATACTTCTGAAGGTTTGAGGGTGCTGCCTGTTCCATACCCCCCCTACTCCTCATCTAGCCTTTTAGGGGTACAAACAATAGTAATTGGGGCCTAGTGTGGTTGTGTACGTGTGATATACATACACTTTTTTTGGATCATATTTTCTATTCCGCTATTTAATCAAAAACCTTTGGGGATCAGTTAAATTGGGGGATAGTCTGTGTTGGTACGTGTGAGAGAGATCCACCTTTCCAAGTTGTTGGGGTTCATCTCATACTTCTGAAGGTTTGAGGGTGCTGCCTGTTCCATACCCCCCCTACTCCTCATCTAGCCTTTTAGGGGTACAAACAATAGTAATTGGGGCCTAGTGTGGTTGTGTACGTGTGATATACATACACTTTTTTTGGATCATATTTTCTATTCCGCTATTTAATCAAAAACCTTTGGGGATCAGTTAAATTGGGGGATAGTCTGTGTTGGTACGTGTGAGAGAGATCCACCTTTCCAAGTTTTTGGGGTTCATCTCATACTTCTGAAGATTTGAGGGTGCTGCCTGTTCCATACCCCCCCTACTCCTCATCTAGCCTTTTAGGGGTACAAACAATAGTAATTGGGGCCTAGTGTGGTTGTGTACGTGTGATATACATACACTTTTTTTGGATCATATTTTCTATTCCGCTATTTAATCAAAAACCTTTGGGGATCAGTTAAATTGGGGGATAGTCTGTGTTGGTACGTGTGAGAGAGATCCACCTTTCCAAGTTGTTGGGGTTCATCTCATACTTCTGAAGGTTTGAGGGTGCTGCCTGTTCCATACTCCCCCTACTCCTAGCCTTTTAGGGGTACAAACAATAGTAATTGGGGCCTAGTGTGGTTGTGTACGTGTGATATACATACACTTTTTTTGGATCATATTTTCTATTCCGCTATTTAATCAAAAACCTTTGGGGATCAGTTAAATTGGGGGATAGTCTGTGTTGGTACGTGTGAGAGAGATCCACCTTTCCAAGTTGTTGGGGTTCATCTCATACTTCTGAAGGTTTGAGGGTGCTGCCTGTTCCATACCCCCCCTACTCCTCATCTAGCCTTTTAGGGGTACAAACAATAGTAATTGGGGCCTAGTGTGGTTGTGTACGTGTGATATACATACACTTTTTTTGGATCATATTTTCTATTCCGCTATTTAATCAAAAACCTTTGGGGATCAGTTAAATTGGGGGATAGTCTGTGTTGGTACGTGTGAGAGAGATTCACCTTTCCAAGTTGTTGGGGTTCATCTCATACTTCTGAAGGTTTGAGGGTGCTGCCTGTTCCATACCCCCCCTACTCCTCATCTAGCCTTTTAGGGGTACAAACAATAGTAATTGGGGCCTAGTGTGGTTGTGTACGTGTGATATACATACACTTTTTTTGGATCATATTTTCTATTCCGCTATTTAATCAAAAACCTTTGGGGATCAGTTAAATTGGGGGATAGTCTGTGTTGGTACGTGTGAGAGAGATCCACCTTTCCAAGTTTTTGGGGTTCATCTCATACTTCTGAAGATTTGAGGGTGCTGCCTGTTCCATACCCCCCCTACTCCTCATCTTTCCTTTTAGGGGTACAAACAATAGTAATTGGGGCCTAGTGTGGTTGTGTACGTGTGATATACATACACTTTTTTTGGATCATATTTTCTATTCCGCTATTTAATCAAAAACCTTTGGGGATCAGTTAAATTGGGGGATAGTCTGTGTTGGTACGTGTGAGAGAGATCCACCTTTCCAAGTTGTTGGGGTTCATCTCATACTTCTGAAGGTTTGAGGGTGCTGCCTGTTCCATACTCCCCCTACTCCTAGCCTTTTAGGGGTACAAACAATAGTAATTGGGGCCTAGTGTGGTTGTGTACGTGTGATATACATACACTTTTTTTGGATCATATTTTCTATTCCGCTATTTAATCAAAAACCTTTGGGGATCAGTTAAATTGGGGGATAGTCTGTGTTGGTACGTGTGAGAGAGATCCACCTTTCCAAGTTTTTGGGGTTCATCTCATACTTCTGAAGATTTGAGGGTGCTGCCTGTTCCATACCCCCCCTACTCCTCATCTAGCCTTTTAGGGGTACAAACAATAGTAATTGGGGCCTAGTGTGGTTGTGTACGTGTGATATACATACACTTTTTTTGGATCATATTTTCTATTCCGCTATTTAATCAAAAACCTTTGGGGATCAGTTAAATTGGGGGATAGTCTGTGTTGGTACGTGTGAGAGAGATCCACCTTTCCAAGTTTTTGGGGTTCATCTCATACTTCTGAAGATTTGAGGGTGCTGCCTGTTCCATACCCCCCCTACTCCTCATCTAGCCTTTTAGGGGTACAAACAATAGTAATTGGGGCCTAGTGTGGTTGTGTACGTGTGATATACATACACTTTTTTTGGATCATATTTTCTATTCCGCTATTTAATCAAAAACCTTTGGGGATCAGTTAAATTGGGGGATAGTCTGTGTTGGTACGTGTGAGAGAGATCCACCTTTCCAAGTTGTTGGGGTTCATCTCATACTTCTGAAGGTTTGAGGGTGCTGCCTGTTCCATACTCCCCCTACTCCTAGCCTTTTAGGGGTACAAACAATAGTAATTGGGGCCTAGTGTGGTTGTGTACGTGTGATATACATACACTTTTTTTGGATCATATTTTCTATTCCGCTATTTAATCAAAAACCTTTGGGGATCAGTTAAATTGGGGGATAGTCTGTGTTGGTACGTGTGAGAGAGATCCACCTTTCCAAGTTGTTGGGGTTCATCTCATACTTCTGAAGGTTTGAGGGTGCTGCCTGTTCCATACCCCCCCTACTCCTCATCTAGCCTTTTAGGGGTACAAACAATAGTAATTGGGGCCTAGTGTGGTTGTGTACGTGTGATATACATACACTTTTTTTGGATCATATTTTCTATTCCGCTATTTAATCAAAAACCTTTGGGGATCAGTTAAATTGGGGGATAGTCTGTGTTGGTACGTGTGAGAGAGATCCACCTTTCCAAGTTTTTGGGGTTCATCTCATACTTCTGAAGATTTGAGGGTGCTGCCTGTTCCATACCCCCCCTACTCCTCATCTAGCCTTTTAGGGGTACAAACAATAGTAATTGGGGCCTAGTGTGGTTGTGTACGTGTGATATACATACACTTTTTTTGGATCATATTTTCTATTCCGCTATTTAATCAAAAACCTTTGGGGATCAGTTAAATTGGGGGATAGTCTGTGTTGGTACGTGTGAGAGAGATCCACCTTTCCAAGTTGTTGGGGTTCATCTCATACTTCTGAAGGTTTGAGGGTGCTGCCTGTTCCATACTCCCCCTACTCCTAGCCTTTTAGGGGTACAAACAATAGTAATTGGGGCCTAGTGTGGTTGTGTACGTGTGATATACATACACTTTTTTTGGATCATATTTTCTATTCCGCTATTTAATCAAAAACCTTTGGGGATCAGTTAAATTGGGGGATAGTCTGTGTTGGTACGTGTGAGAGAGATCCACCTTTCCAAGTTGTTGGGGTTCATCTCATACTTCTGAAGGTTTGAGGGTGCTGCCTGTTCCATACCCCCCCTACTCCTCATCTAGCCTTTTAGGGGTACAAACAATAGTAATTGGGGCCTAGTGTGGTTGTGTACGTGTGATATACATACACTTTTTTTGGATCATATTTTCTATTCCGCTATTTAATCAAAAACCTTTGGGGATCAGTTAAATTGGGGGATAGTCTGTGTTGGTACGTGTGAGAGAGATTCACCTTTCCAAGTTGTTGGGGTTCATCTCATACTTCTGAAGGTTTGAGGGTGCTGCCTGTTCCATACCCCCCCTACTCCTCATCTAGCCTTTTAGGGGTACAAACAATAGTAATTGGGGCCTAGTGTGGTTGTGTACGTGTGATATACATACACTTTTTTTGGATCATATTTTCTATTCCGCTATTTAATCAAAAACCTTTGGGGATCAGTTAAATTGGGGGATAGTCTGTGTTGGTACGTGTGAGAGAGATCCACCTTTCCAAGTTTTTGGGGTTCATCTCATACTTCTGAAGATTTGAGGGTGCTGCCTGTTCCATACCCCCCCTACTCCTCATCTTTCCTTTTAGGGGTACAAACAATAGTAATTGGGGCCTAGTGTGGTTGTGTACGTGTGATATACATACACTTTTTTTGGATCATATTTTCTATTCCGCTATTTAATCAAAAACCTTTGGGGATCAGTTAAATTGGGGGATAGTCTGTGTTGGTACGTGTGAGAGAGATCCACCTTTCCAAGTTGTTGGGGTTCATCTCATACTTCTGAAGGTTTGAGGGTGCTGCCTGTTCCATACTCCCCCTACTCCTAGCCTTTTAGGGGTACAAACAATAGTAATTGGGGCCTAGTGTGGTTGTGTACGTGTGATATACATACACTTTTTTTGGATCATATTTTCTATTCCGCTATTTAATCAAAAACCTTTGGGGATCAGTTAAATTGGGGGATAGTCTGTGTTGGTACGTGTGAGAGAGATCCACCTTTCCAAGTTTTTGGGGTTCATCTCATACTTCTGAAGATTTGAGGGTGCTGCCTGTTCCATACCCCCCCTACTCCTCATCTAGCCTTTTAGGGGTACAAACAATAGTAATTGGGGCCTAGTGTGGTTGTGTACGTGTGATATACATACACTTTTTTTGGATCATATTTTCTATTCCGCTATTTAATCAAAAACCTTTGGGGATCAGTTAAATTGGGGGATAGTCTGTGTTGGTACGTGTGAGAGAGATCCACCTTTCCAAGTTGTTGGGGTTCATCTCATACTTCTGAAGGTTTGAGGGTGCTGCCTGTTCCATACTCCCCCTACTCCTAGCCTTTTAGGGGTACAAACAATAGTAATTGGGGCCTAGTGTGGTTGTGTACGTGTGATATACATACACTTTTTTTGGATCATATTTTCTATTCCGCTATTTAATCAAAAACCTTTGGGGATCAGTTAAATTGGGGGATAGTCTGTGTTGGTACGTGTGAGAGAGATCCACCTTTCCAAGTTGTTGGGGTTCATCTCATACTTCTGAAGGTTTGAGGGTGCTGCCTGTTCCATACCCCCCCTACTCCTCATCTAGCCTTTTAGGGGTACAAACAATAGTAATTGGGGCCTAGTGTGGTTGTGTACGTGTGATATACATACACTTTTTTTGGATCATATTTTCTATTCCGCTATTTAATCAAAAACCTTTGGGGATCAGTTAAATTGGGGGATAGTCTGTGTTGGTACGTGTGAGAGAGATCCACCTTTCCAAGTTTTTGGGGTTCATCTCATACTTCTGAAGATTTGAGGGTGCTGCCTGTTCCATCCCCCCCCTACTCCTCATCTAGCCTTTTAGGGGTACAAACAATAGTAATTGGGGCCTAGTGTGGTTGTGTACGTGTGATATACATACACTTTTTTTGGATCATATTTTCTATTCCGCTATTTAATCAAAAACCTTTGGGGATCAGTTAAATTGGGGGATAGTCTGTGTTGGTACGTGTGAGAGAGATCCACCTTTCCAAGTTGTTGGGGTTCATCTCATACTTCTGAAGGTTTGAGGGTGCTGCCTGTTCCATACTCCCCCTACTCCTAGCCTTTTAGGGGTACAAACAATAGTAATTGGGGCCTAGTGTGGTTGTGTACGTGTGATATACATACACTTTTTTTGGATCATATTTTCTATTCCGCTATTTAATCAAAAACCTTTGGGGATCAGTTAAATTGGGGGATAGTCTGTGTTGGTACGTGTGAGAGAGATCCACCTTTCCAAGTTGTTGGGGTTCATCTCATACTTCTGAAGGTTTGAGGGTGCTGCCTGTTCCATACTCCCCCTACTCCTCATCTAGCCTTTTAGGGGTACAAACAATAGTAATTGGGGCCCAGTGTGGTTGTGTACGTGTGATATACATACACTTTTTTTGGATCATATTTTCTATTCCGCTATTTAATTTAACTGGGCCTCCATGCGAGACCTGTGTGCCTTGTTGCGCTGTTTTGAGTACTCCACCAACATGGCCAGTGGCAATGACGCCGTTCTCAGCTTAACTATCCCACTTCTATGCCTCCTTGAAAAAACAATTCGGGCGATGATGGAAGAGGATGTGGCACAGGATGAGGAGGAGGAGGAGGATGAAGAGGTAACATTTCCAAGGCTTTCAGGGCAGTCATTCGCAAGGGGCTCCGAGGGTGGGTTCCTGCACACGCAAACGCCAGGGACGCAATTGTCCAGCAGGGGCACAGTTCTGGAGGATGAGGAGGATGAGGAGGAGGAGGAGCTGGAGGAGGAGATGGAACCATGTTCACAGCAGGGTGGCACCCAGGCCAGCTCATGGCCATCACTGGTGCGTGGCTGGGGGGATACAGAGGACACGGACGATACACCTCCCACAGAGGACAGCCTTTCGTTGCCTCTGGGCAGCCTGGCACACATGAGCGATTACATGCTGCAGTGTCTCCACAACGACCGCCGAGTTGCCCACATTCTAACTTGTGCTGATTACTGGGTGGCCACGCTGCTGGATCCCCGTTACAAGGACAACGTACCGTCCTTAATTCACTCACTGGAGCGCGATCGCAAGATGCGCGAGTACAAGCGCACGCTGGTAGACGCCATGCTGCTGGCATTCCCATCTGACAGCGGGGCCACAGTGGAAGCACAAGGCAGAGGAGGAGGAGGAGGAGGTCGCCAACGCAACCAGGGCACCGCCAGCACCTCAGAAGGCAGGGTTAGCATGGCCGAAATGTGGAAAAGCTTTGTCAGCACGCCACAACAAACAGCAGCACCAGCAGCTCAGATGAAACGTCTTAGCAGGAGGCAGCATTTTACCAACATGGTGGAGCAGTATGTGTGCACACGCCTACATGTAGTGAATGACGGGTCTGCCCCCTTCAACTTCTGGGTCTCCAAATTGGGCACATGGCCTGAGCTTGCCCTTTACGCCTTGGAGGTGCTGGCGTGCCCTGCAGCCAGTGTATTATCTGAACGGGTATTTAGCACGGCTGGGGGCGTTATAACAGACAAGCGCAGCCGCCTGTCCAGAGACAATGTGGACAAGCTCACGTTCATTAAAATGAACCAGGCATGGATCCCACGGGACTTTTCCGTACCTTATGCAGAATAGCAATGGATACCGACCTTACCCAGCCATTGTTCCATTTTTGCTCTTTCTCACTCTTTTGGGGTGTACCCTCATTTAAAATTTTTGAAAAGAAGCAGTGTTGGCTACCTCGTCCTCCTCCTCAGGGCCAGATTAATGTAGGGGCTATTGGAGCTGCAGCTCCAGGCCCCTACCTTTTATATAGGCCCCGGGTTGGCCATATTCACTGTTACCGCTCTTCTGTCACTTGTAAACACAGAAGTCTGGCTTCTATGCTCGCTTCCCCAGGCAGCACCCTCAGAACCTCCCCACACAGCGTGAAGGCCGGACAAGGAGGGACAGTTGGCGATGCATGGATGTGTTTATGGGCTTCAGAGACAGCATCCCATGTTGAATTAGGCATGCATGGCTGCACCCTTCCTCCTCTGGGTGCATGGCAAGGCACGGCCCTTAAGGCCCTTCAAAATCCTCAGCACCAAGCCCATGATGCTGTTAATCCGGCCCTGGTCCTCCTCCACCGCCGCTTCCACCTACACCGCCCATAGGTGTGCGCAGCCTATTGCATTAAGGTGTGCACCCCAAAGTTGAAATACACATGCATGTGTTTGCCAGCAGGGAGAGTAATGTATCGGGGCCATGTACCTGTAGGCAAGGAGAAATAGAGCAGAGCAGGTCCCAGGGAGATCTTTCCCATCTCCTCACTGGCAATGCTATGTGCCCTAGGTGATTAGGGTGTGCCCAGGCACACCCAGCACACCCTGTGCGCACGCCTATGTCACCGCCACATCCACCACCACCTCAACCTCCCTCCTACTCCATATGGGCCTCGTCCTTCAGAGATGAAGAAGAACATTGTTTTATTTTTCTGTTTTTTTTTGTTGTTTTAAGTTATTTCCCTATCCACATTTGTTTGCAGAGCACTTGCCATGCTCTTAATTACGTTTTGCTGCCATTTGCAGCACTCTAGCCCTTTCCTTTGGTGTTTTAGAGCCATTTTAGTGCCTTAAAGTTCGGGTCCCCATTGACTTCAATGGGGTTCGGTGTCCGGGAAAAGTTCGGTAAAAGTCCGGGACACGGACCCGGACTTTTTTTTAAAGTTCGGCCGAACCCGTCGAACACGGACATCTAGGTGTCCGCTCAACCCTAGTCATAATTAGTGTTGAGCGAACACGGACTGTGTTATTCGTGTTCGTACCGAATAATTGGATTTTTGTTACCCGAACACGAACACGGACACTTTACTGTATATTCGGGTAAAAATCCGTGTTCGGTCGTTTTATTTCCGGGTTTTGCATGCTTTGGCGCTCTTTTCATGGCGGGCTTTCAACAGCCAATCAACAATCGTTTAACTGGTGTGCCTTAAGCCATCCCAGCCATGCCTGCAAATGTCTCAGTAGCTGTGATTGGCCGTCTGAAGCATGTGACCAAGTCTTTATAAGTTCGAGGCAGCCGCAGCGGCGTCATTATGCTGCTTAGATCAGGGACAGAGCACACATCAACGTGCTGGCTGCTGATTAGGGAAAGATAGGCAAGTAAAAACCATTTGTGTCCGGATAGAATTGAGGGACAGGTCGGAGTGTTTAGGCAGGGCGAGTTGTAGGCATTTTAGGGATAGAGTCTGCTGAATTATAGGGTCAGTGTGTTCTACAAACTACAATCGATATTGCTGTGTGGGGTGGGGTCTGCACTTAGTTCTCCTGATCTACGATCTCTTCTCAATCCTATTAGGGACAGAGTCTGCTGAATTTTAGGGAAAGTGTGTTCTACAAACTACAATCGATATTGCTGTGTGGTGTGGGATAGGAGATAGGCAGGTGTCAGTGATCCACATCCATTTTTCTGTGTGTGGGCTGCAGTGAACACAATCTTTTTGGGGTGCAGTAAACACAATCCTTTTGTAGTGCAGTGAACAAAATCTTTGTGGGGTGCAGTGAACAAAACCTTTGTGGGGGTACAGTGAACACAATCTTTGTGGGGTGCAGTGAAGACAATCCTTGTGGGGTGCAGTGAAGACAATCCTTGTGGGGTGCAGTGAACAAAATCTTTGGGGGGTACAGTGAACACAATCTTTGTGGGGTGCAGAGAAGACAATCCTTGTGGGGTGCAGTGAACAAAATCTTTGGGGGGGGTACAGTGAACACAATCTTTGTGGGGTGCAGTGAAGACAATCCTTGTGGGGTGCAGTAAAGACAATCCTTGTGGGGTGCAGTGAACAAAATCTTTGGGGGGTACAGTGAACACAATCTTTGTGGGGTGCAGTGAACAAAACCTTTGTGGGGTACAGTGAACACAATCTTTGTGGGGTGCAGTGAACAAAACCTTTGTGGGGTACAGTGAACACAATCTTTGTGGGGTGCAGTGAAGACAATCCTTTTGGAGTGCAGTGAACACAATCTTTGTGGGGTACAGTGAACACAATCTTTGTGGGGTGCAGTGAACAAAACCTTTGTGGGGTGCAGTGAACACAACCTTTGTGGGGTACAGTGAACACAATCTTTGTGGGGTGCAGTGAACAAAACCTTTGTGGGGTGCAGTGAACACAATCTTTGTGGGGTACAGTGAACACAATCTTTGTGGGGTGCAGTGAACAAAACCTTTGTGGGGTACAGTGAACACAATCTTTGTGGGGTGCAGTGAACAAAACCTTTGTGGGGTACAGTGAACACAATCTTTGTGGGGTGCAGTGAAGACAATCCTTTTGGAGTGCAGTGAACAAAATCTTTGTGGGGTACAGTGAACACAATTTTTGTGGGGTGCAGTGAACAAAATCTTTGTGGGGTACAGTGAACACAATCTTTGTGGGGTGCAGTGAAGACAATCCTTGTGGGGTGCAGTGAAGACAATCCTTGTGGGGTGCAGTGAACAAAATCTTTGGGGGGTACAGTGAACACAATCTTTGTGGGGTGCAGTGAACAAAACCTTTGTGGGGTACAGTGAACACAATCTTTGTGGGGTGCAGTGAACAAAACCTTTGTGGGGTACAGTGAACACAATCTTTGTGGGGTCCAGTGAAGACAATCCTTTTGGAGTGCAGTGAACACAATCTTTGTGGGGTACAGTGAACACAATCTTTGTGGGGTGCAGTGAACAAAACCTTTGTGGGGTATAGTGAACACAATCTTTGTGGGGTGCAGTGAACACAATCTTTGTGGGGTGCAGTGAACAAAACCTTTGTGGGGTGCAGTGAACACAACCTTTGTGGGGTACAGTGAACACAATCTTTGTGGGGTGCAGTGAACAAAACCTTTGTGGGGTACAGTGAACACAATCTTTGTGGGGTACAGTGAACACAATCTTTGTGGGGTGCAGTGAACAAAACCTTTGTGGGGTACAGTGAACACAATCTTTGTGGGGTGCAGTGAACAAAACCTTTGTGGGGTACAGTGAACACAATCTTTGTGGGGTGCAGTGAACAAAACCTTTGTGGGGTACAGTGAACACAATCTTTGTGGGGTGCAGTGAAGACAATCCTTTTGGAGTGCAGTGAACAAAATCTTTGTGGGGTACAGTGAACACAATCTTTGTGGTGTGCAGTGAACAAAATCTTTGTGGGGTACAGTGAACACAATCTTTGTGGGGTGCAGTGAAGACAATCCTTGTGGGGTGCAGTGAAGACAATCCTTGTGGGGTGCAGTGAACAAAATCTTTGGGGGGTACAGTGAACACAATCTTTGTGGGGTGCAGTGAACAAAACCTTTGTGGGGTGCAGTGAACACAATCTTTGTGGGGTGCAGTGAAGACAATCCTTGTGGGGTGCAGTGAAGACAATCCTTGTGGGGTGCAGTGAAGACAAACAGTCCTTGTGGGGTGCAGTGAACAAAATCTTTGGGGGGTACAGTGAACACAATCTTTGTGGGGTGCAGTGAACAAAACCTTTGTGGGGTACAGTGAACACAATTTTTGTGGGGTGCAGTGAACAAAACCTTTGTGGGGTACAGTGAACACAATCTTTGTGGGGTGCAGTGAAGACAATCCTTTTGGAGTGCAGTGAACACAATCTTTGTGGGGTACAGTGAACAAAACCTTTGTGGGGTACAGTGAACACAATCTTTGTGGGGTGCAGAGAAGACAATCCTTTTGGGGTGCAGTGAACACAATCTTTGTGGGGTACAGTGAACACAATCTTTGTGGGGTGCAGTGAACAAAACCTTTGTGGGGTACAGTGAACACAATCTTTGTGGGGTGCAGTGAACAAAACCTTTGTGGGGTACAGTGAACACAATCTTTGTGGGGTACAGTGAACACAATCTTTGTGGGGTACAGTGAACACAATCTCATACTTCTGAAGCTTTGAGGGTGCTGCCTGTTCTATACTCCTCCTCCTCCTCCTCATCCATCCTTTTAGGTGTACAAACAATAGTAATTGGGGCCTAGTGTGCTTCTGTACGTGTGAAAAACATACACTTTTTTTGATCATATTTCCTATTCCGTTATTCAATAAAAACCTTTGGGGCTCAATTAAATTGCGGAATAGTCTGTGTCGGTACGTGTGAGATCCACCTTTCCAAGTTTTTGGGGTTCATCTCATACTTCTGAAGCTTTGAAGGTGCTGCCTGTTCTATACTCCTCCTCCTCCTCTTCCTCATCCATCCTTTTAGGTGTACAAACAATAGTAATTGGGGCCTAGTGTGCTTCTGTACGTGTGAAAAACATACACTTTTTTTGATCATATTTCCTATTCCGTTATTCAATAAAAACCTTTGGGGCTCAATTAAATTGCGGAATAGTCTGTGTCGGTACGTGTGAGATCCACCTTTCCAAGTTTTTGGGGTTCATCTCATACTTCTGAAGCTTTGAAGGTGCTGCCTGTTCTATACTCCTCCTCCTCCTCTTCCTCATCCATCCTTTTAGGTGTACAAACAATAGTAATTGGGGCCTAGTGTGCTTCTGTACGTGTGAAAAACATACACTTTGATGTGGAGGACGATGAGGTCCTCGACCCCACATGGAATGAAGGTCATGCAGGTGACCTGAGTAGTTTGGAGGAAGAGGCGGTGGTCGCACAGAGCCACCAGCACAGCAGAAGAGGGAGCAGGGTGCAGAAGCGGAGCGGCCGTGCCCTAGACACTACGCCTGCTACTGCCCAATGCAGCAAGGGAACGAGCGCACCAAAGTCAGCTCAAAAGAGTTCTCTAGTGTGGAAGTTCTTTAGAAAATGTGCTGATGACAGGACACGAGTGGTTTGCACCCTGTGCAATCAGAGCCTGAAGCGAGGCATAAACCTTCTCAACCTGAGCACAACCTGCATGATCAGGCATCTAAGTGCAAAGCACGAGCTGCAGTGGAGTACACACCTTCAAAACCAAGAAACGACTCTGGCTCATCCTGCTTCCTCTTCTGCTGCAGTCTCGGTGGGGTGCAGTGAAGACAATCCTTGTGGGGTGCAGTAAAGACAATCCTTGTGGGGTGCAGTGAACAAAATCTTTGGGGGGTACAGTGAACACAATCTTTGTGGGGTGCAGTGAACAAAACCTTTGTGGGGTACAGTGAACACAATCTTTGTGGGGTGCAGTGAACAAAACCTTTGTGGGGTACAGTGAACACAATCTTTGTGGGGTGCAGTGAAGACAATCCTTTTGGAGTGCAGTGAACACAATCTTTGTGGGGTACAGTGAACACAATCTTTGTGGGGTGCAGTGAACAAAACCTTTGTGGGGTGCAGTGAACACAACCTTTGTGGGGTACAGTGAACACAATCTTTGTGGGGTGCAGTGAACAAAACCTTTGTGGGGTACAGTGAACACAATCTTTGTGGGGTACAGTGAACACAATCTTTGTGGGGTGCAGTGAACAAAACCTTTGTGGGGTACAGTGAACACAATCTTTGTGGGGTGCAGTGAACAAAACCTTTGTGGGGTACAGTGAACACAATCTTTGTGGGGTGCAGTGAAGACAATCCTTTTGGAGTGCAGTGAACAAAATCTTTGTGGGGTACAGTGAACACAATTTTTGTGGGGTGCAGTGAACAAAATCTTTGTGGGGTACAGTGAACACAATCTTTGTGGGGTGCAGTGAAGACAATCCTTGTGGGGTGCAGTGAAGACAATCCTTGTGGGGTGCAGTGAACAAAATCTTTGGGGGGTACAGTGAACACAATCTTTGTGGGGTGCAGTGAACAAAACCTTTGTGGGGTACAGTGAACACAATCTTTGTGGGGTGCAGTGAACAAAACCTTTGTGGGGTACAGTGAACACAATCTTTGTGGGGTCCAGTGAAGACAATCCTTTTGGAGTGCAGTGAACACAATCTTTGTGGGGTACAGTGAACACAATCTTTGTGGGGTGCAGTGAACAAAACCTTTGTGGGGTATAGTGAACACAATCTTTGTGGGGTGCAGTGAACACAATCTTTGTGGGGTGCAGTGAACAAAACCTTTGTGGGGTGCAGTGAACACAACTTTTGTGGGGTACAGTGAACACAATCTTTGTGGGGTGCAGTGAACAAAACCTTTGTGGGGTACAGTGAACACAATCTTTGTGGGGTACAGTGAACACAATCTTTGTGGGGTGCAGTGAACAAAACCTTTGTGGGGTACAGTGAACACAATCTTTGTGGGGTGCAGTGAACAAAACCTTTGTGGGGTACAGTGAACACAATCTTTGTGGGGTGCAGTGAACAAAACCTTTGTGGGGTACAGTGAACACAATCTTTGTGGGGTGCAGTGAAGACAATCCTTTTGGAGTGCAGTGAACAAAATCTTTGTGGGGTACAGTGAACACAATCTTTGTGGGGTGCAGTGAACAAAATCTTTGTGGGGTACAGTGAACACAATCTTTGTGGGGTGCAGTGAACAAAATCTTTGTGGGGTACAGTGAACACAATCTTTGTGGGGTGCAGTGAAGACAATCCTTGTGGGGTGCAGTGAAGACAATCCTTGTGGGGTGCAGTGAACAAAATCTTTGGGGGGTACAGTGAACACAATCTTTGTGGGGTGCAGTGAACAAAACCTTTGTGGGGTGCAGTGAACACAATCTTTGTGGGGTGCAGTGAAGACAATCCTTGTGGGGTGCAGTGAAGACAATCCTTGTGGGGTGCAGTGAAGACAAACAATCCTTGTGGGGTGCAGTGAACAAAATCTTTGGGGGGTACAGTGAACACAATCTTTGTGGGGTGCAGTGAACAAAACCTTTGTGGGGTACAGTGAACACAATTTTTGTGGGGTGCAGTGAACAAAACCTTTGTGGGGTACAGTGAACACAATCTTTGTGGGGTGCAGTGAAGACAATCCTTTTGGAGTGCAGTGAACACAATCTTTGTGGGGTACAGTGAACAAAACCTTTGTGGGGTACAGTGAACACAATCTTTGTGGGGTGCAGAGAAGACAATCCTTTTGGGGTGCAGTGAACACAATCTTTGTGGGGTACAGTGAACACAATCTTTGTGGGGTGCAGTGAACAAAACCTTTGTGGGGTACAGTGAACACAATCTTTGTGGGGTGCAGTGAACACAATCTTTGTGGGGTGCAGTGAACAAAACCTTTGTGGGGTGCAGTGAACACAACCTTTGTGGGGTACAGTGAACACAATCTTTGTGGGGTGCAGTGAACAAAACCTTTGTGGGGTACAGTGAACACAATCTTTGTGGGGTACAGTGAACACAATCTTTGTGGGGTGCAGTGAACAAAACCTTTGTGGGGTACAGTGAACACAATCTTTGTGGGGTGCAGTGAACAAAACCTTTGTGGGGTACAGTGAACACAATCTTTGTGGGGTGCAGTGAACAAAACCTTTGTGGGGTACAGTGAACACAATCTTTGTGGGGTGCAGTGAAGACAATCCTTTTGGAGTGCAGTGAACAAAATCTTTGTGGGGTACAGTGAACACAATCTTTGTGGGGTGCAGTGAACAAAATCTTTGTGGGGTACAGTGAACACAATCTTTGTGGGGTGCAGTGAAGACAATCCTTGTGGGGTGCAGTGAAGACAATCCTTGTGGGGTGCAGTGAACAAAATCTTTGGGGGGTACAGTGAACACAATCTTTGTGGGGTGCAGTGAACAAAACCTTTGTGGGGTGCAGTGAACACAATCTTTGTGGGGTGCAGTGAAGACAATCCTTGTGGGGTGCAGTGAAGACAATCCTTGTGGGGTGCAGTGAAGACAAACAATCCTTGTGGGGTGCAGTGAACAAAATCTTTGGGGGGTACAGTGAACACAATCTTTGTGGGGTGCAGTGAACAAAACCTTTGTGGGGTACAGTGAACACAATTTTTGTGGGGTGCAGTGAACAAAACCTTTGTGGGGTACAGTGAACACAATCTTTGTGGGGTGCAGTGAAGACAATCCTTTTGGAGTGCAGTGAACACAATCTTTGTGGGGTACAGTGAACAAAACCTTTGTGGGGTACAGTGAACACAATCTTTGTGGGGTGCAGAGAAGACAATCCTTTTGGGGTGCAGTGAACACAATCTTTGTGGGGTACAGTGAACACAATCTTTGTGGGGTGCAGTGAACAAAACCTTTGTGGGGTACAGTGAACACAATCTTTGTGGGGTACAGTGAACACAATCTTTGTGGGGTACAGTGAACACAATCTCATACTTCTGAAGCTTTGAGGGTGCTGCCTGTTCTATACTCCTCCTCCTCCTCCTCATCCATCCTTTTAGGTGTACAAACAATAGTAATTGGGGCCTAGTGTGCTTCTGTACGTGTGAAAAACATACACTTTTTTTGATCATATTTCCTATTCTGTTATTCAATAAAAACCTTTGGGGCTCAATTAAATTGCGGAATAGTCTGTGTCGGTACGTGTGAGATCCACCTTTCCAAGTTTTTGGGGTTCATCTCATACTTCTGAAGCTTTGAAGGTGCTGCCTGTTCTATACTCCTCCTCCTCCTCTTCCTCATCCATCCTTTTAGGTGTACAAACAATAGTAATTGGGGCCTAGTGTGCTTCTGTACGTGTGAAAAACATACACTTTTTTTTGATCATATTTCCTATTCCGCTATTCAATAAAAACCTTTAAGGCTCAATTAAATTGCGGAATAGTCTGTGTCGGTACGTGTGAGATCCACCTTTCCAAGTTTTTGGGGTTCATCTCATACTTCTGAAGCTTTGAGGGTGCTGCCTGTTCTATACTCCTCCTCCTCCTCTTCCTCATCCATCCTTTTAGGTGTACAAACAATAGTAATTGGGGCCTAGTGTGCTTCTGTACGTGTGAAAAACATACACTTTTTTTGATCATATTTCCTATTCCGCTATTCAATAAAAACCTTTGGGGCTCAATTAAATTGCGGAATAGTCTGTGTCGGTACGTGTGAGATCCACCTTTCCAAGTTTTTGGGGTTCATCTCATACTTCTGAAGCTTTGAGGGTGCTGCCTGTTCTATACTCCTCCTCCTCCTCCTCCTCATCCATCCTTTTAGGTGTACAAACAATAGTAATTGGGGCCTAGTGTGCTTCTGTACGTGTGAAAAACATACACTTTTTTTGATCATATTTCCTATTCCGTTATTCAATAAAAACCTTTGGGGCTCAATTAAATTGCGGAATAGTCTGTGTCGGTACGTGTGAGATCCACCTTTCCAAGTTTTTGGGGTTCATCTCATACTTCTGAAGCTTTGAGGGTGCTGCCTGTTCTATACTCCTCTTCCTCCTCTTCCTCATCCATCCTTTTAGGTGTACAAACAATAGTAATTGGGGCCTAGTGTGCTTCTGTACGTGTGAAAAACATACACTTTTTTTTGATCATATTTCCTATTCCGCTATTCAATAAAAACCTTTGTGGCTCAATTAAATTGCGGAATAGTCTGTGTCGGTACGTGTGAGATCCACCTTTCCAAGTTTTTGGGGTTCATCTCATACTTCTGAAGATTTGAGGGTGCTGCCTGTTCCATACTCCTCTTCCTCATCCTCCCTTTAGGGTAGGAAAAAATTTAATCGGGCCTAGTCTGTGTTTGTACGTGTGAGATACACAGTTTTTTATCCTATTCCGCTATTCAATACACACCCTTTTGGTGTAAAAAACATTAAATTGCGGCATAGTTTGCATATTTGACTGTGAGATACACCCGTGCGATACTGTTGTTCTTTTGTTCCGCTATTCAATAAAGACCTTTCTAGGGCAAGATCTTAAATTTCAGAAATATGAGGAGAGCGTCAAATTGGGGCCGTGGCCTGGGTCGTGGTGGTGCTGCTGCTAGAGCTCCTTTTGCAAGGAGAGGATGTGGTCGATCTGTGCCAGCTACACGCACAAGTGAAACACCTTCCTCAAGTGTGAGTAGGCGACAGAACCTGCATCAGTATTTGGTAGGGCATCATACGCCTCTAGAAGTGATGAGGCCAGAACACAGAGAGGCAATAGTAGATTGGTTTGCTGCTGACAGTGCCTCCAGTTCCTTCACATTGTCTCCCACCCAGTCTACTGCAGAAAGGTCAGAGTTGGCACCTGCAGCCAATGTCCAACCGTCTTTCACCTCACCCCCTTGCAAATCAGGCAAGCAGTCTGAGCCCCAAGCCATAGAGCAGTCTCTTATTCTTTTTGAGGACTCTGTCAGCAGGGTTTCCCAGGGCCATCCACCTAGCCCTGCCCCAGAAGTGGAAGAGATTGAGTGCAGCGATGCCCAACCACTTATTTCTCAAGATGAGTACATGGAAGGACCATCACAGCACGTCTCCGATGATGACGAAACGCAGGTGCCAACTGCTGCGGCGTTCAGCATTGTGGAGACCGACAGGGAGGGCAGGGGTGAAGACTGGGTGGAAGATGATGTGGAGGACGATGAGGTCCTCGACCCCACATGGAATGAAGGTCATGCAGGTGACCTGAGTAGTTTGGAGGAAGAGGCGGTGGTCGCACAGAGCCACCAGCACAGCAGAAGAGGGAGCAGGGTGCAGAAGCGGAGCGGCCGTGCCCTAGACACTACGCCTGCTACTGCCCAATGCAGCAAGGGAACGAGCGCACCAAAGTCAGCTCAAAAGAGTTCTCTAGTGTGGAAGTTCTTTAGAAAATGTGCTGATGACAGGACACGAGTGGTTTGCACCCTGTGCAATCAGAGCCTGAAGCGAGGCATAAACCTTCTCAACCTGAGCACAACCTGCATGATCAGGCATCTAAGTGCAAAGCACGAGCTGCAGTGGAGTACACACCTTCAAAACCAAGAAACGACTCTGGCTCATCCTGCTTCCTCTTCTGCTGCAGTCTCGGCCGCTCCAGCCACCTCTGTAGTCATACCGGCACCTGCCACCCCGCAAACAGACGATCTGTCAGCAACACCACCACCTGGGTCACCAACAACCATCTCCACAATGTCCCGTGGAAGCGTTCAGCTTTCCATCTCCCAAACACTTGAGAGGAAGAGGAAGTACCCCCCTACCCACCCGCGATCCCTGGCCCTGAATGCCAGCATTTCACAATTATTGGCCTTTGAAATGCTGTCATTCCGTCTGGTGGAGACGCCCAGTTTTAAAAAGCTTATGTTGGTGGCTGTCCCACAGTACGTCGTGCCCAGCCGCCACTACTTTTCCAGGCAAGCCATCCCTTCCCTGCACAACCAAGTGGGGGAAAAAATCAGGTGTGCACTGCGCAACGCCATCTGTGCCAAGGTCCACCTAACTACCGATACGTGGACCAGTAAGCACGGTCAGGGGCGTTATATCTCCCTAACGGCACACTGGGTAAATGCAGTGGCGGATGGGCCTGAGGCGGATAGCAATTTGGCACATGTCCTTCCACCACCGAGGATTGCAGGGCGCTTCAGTTTGCCTCCTGTTCCTAACTCATCCTACTCCGCTACCTCATCCTCTACCGCCTCCTCATCCGGACAGCGTAATACCTTCACCACCAACTTCAGCACGGCCAGGGCTAAACGACAGCAGGCAGTTTTACAACTTGCCTGTTTGGGGGACAAACCACACACCGCGCAGGAGTTGTGGAGGAGCATGGAACAGCAGACAAATGAGTGGTTGCTGCCAGCGAGCCTCAAGCCCGGCCTGGTGGTGTGCGATAACGGGCGAAATCTCATAGCAGCTCTGGGCCTAGCCGGTTTGACGCACATCCCTTGCCTGGTGCATGTGCTGAATTTGGTGGTGCAGAGGTTCCTTAAAAACTACCCCGATATGTCAGAGCTGCTGCAGAAAGTGCGGGCCGTCTGTGCGCACTTTCGGCGTTCTCACCCTGCTGCTGCTCGCCTGGCAGGGCTGCAGCGTAACTTCGGCCTTCCCGCTCACCGCCTCATATGTGAACTCCACCTTGCACATGCTGCAAAGACTGTGCGAGCAGCAGCAGGCCATAGTGGAGTTTCAGCTGCAGCACGCACGCGTGAGTCGCTCTGCGGAACAGCACCACTTCACCACCAATAACTGGGCCTCCATGCGAGACCCGTGTGCCTTGTTGCGCTGTTTTGAGTACTCCACCAACATGGCCAGTGGCAATGACGCCGTTCTCAGCTTAACTATCCCACTTCTATGCCTCCTTGAAAAAACAATTCGGGCGATGATGGAAGAGGATGTGACACAGGATGAGGAGGAGGAGGAGGAGGATGAAGAGGTAACATTTCAAAGGCTTTCAGGGCAGTCATTCGCAAGGGGCTCCGAGGGTGGGTTCCTGCACACACAAACGCCAGGGACACAATTGTCCAGCAGGGGCACAGTTCTGGAGGATGAGGAGGATGAGGAGGAGGAGGAGCTGGAGGAGGAGATGGAACCATGTTCACAGCAGGGTGGCACCCAGGCCAGCTCATGGCCATCACTGGTGCGTGGCTGGGGGGATACAGAGGACACGGACGATACACCTCCCACAGAGGACAGCCTTTCGTCGCCTCTGGGCAGCCTGGCACACATGAGCGATTACATGCTGCAGTGTCTCCACAACGACCGCCGAGTTGCCCACATTCTAACTTGTGCTGATTACTGGGTGGCCACGCTGCTGGATCCCCGTTACAAGGACAACGTACCATCCTTAATTCACTCACTGGAGCGCGATCGCAAGATGCGCGAGTACAAGCGCACGCTGGTAGACGCGATGCTGCTGGCATTCCCATCTGACAGCGGGGCCACAGTGGAAGCACAAGGCAGAGGAGGAGGAGGAGGAGGTCACCAACTCAACCAGGGCACCGCCAGCACCTCAGAAGGCAGGGTTAGCATGGCCGAAATGTGGAAAAGCTTTGTCAGCACGCCACAACAAACAGCAGCACCAGCAGCTCAGATGGAACATCTTAGCAGGAGGCAGCATTTTACCAACATGGTGGAGCAGTATGTGTGCACACGCCTACATGTAGTGAATGAGGGGTCTGCCCCCTTCAACTTCTGGGTCTCCAAATTGGGCACATGGCCTGAGCTTGCCCTTTACGCCTTGGAGGTGCTGGCGTGCCCTGCAGCCAGTGTATTATCTGAACGGGTATTTAGCACGGCTGGGGGTGTTATAACAGACAAGCGCAGCCGCCTGTCCAGAGACAATGTGGACAAGCTCACGTTCATTAAAATGAACCAGGCATGGATCCCACGGGACTTTTCCGTACCTTGTGCAGAATAGCAATGGATACCGACCTTACCCAGCCATTGTTCCATTTTTGCTCTTTCTCACTCTTTTGGGGTGTACCCTCATTTAAAATTTGTGAAAAGAAGCAGTGTTGGCTACCTCGTCCTCCTCCTCAGGGCCAGATTAACGTAGGGGCTATTGGAGCTGCAGCTCCATGCAGGCCCCTACCTTTTATATAGGCCCCGGGTTGGCCATATTCACTGTGACCGCTCTTCTGTCACTTGTAAACACAGAAGTCTGGCTTCTATGCTCGCTTCCCCAGGCAGCACCCTCAGAACCTCCCCACACAGCGCGAAGACCGGACAAGGAGGGACAGTTGCCGATGCATGGATGTGTTTATGGGCTTCAGAGACAGCATCCCATGTTGAATTAGGCATGCATGGCTGCACCCTTCCTCCTCTGGGTGCATGCCAAGGCACGGCCCTTAAGGCCCTTCAAAATCCTCAGCACCAAGACCATGATGCTCTTAATCCGGCCCTGGTCCTCCTCCACCGCCGCTTCCACCTACACCGCCCATAGGTGTGCGCAGCCTATTGCATTAGGGTGTGCACCCCAAAGTTGAAATACACATGCATGTGTTTGCCTACATGTACATGGCCCCGATACATTACTCTCCCTGCTGGCAAAGAGAAATAGAGCAGAGCAGGTGCGAGGGAGATCTTTCCCATCTCCTCACTGGCAAACAGAGCGATAATGCTATGTGCCCTAGGTGATTAGGGTGTGCCCAGGTACACCAGGCACACCCTGTGCGCACGCCTATGACACCGCCACATCCACCACCACCTCAACCTCTCTCCTACTCCATATGGGCCTCGTCCTTCAGAGATGAAGAACATTGTTTTATTTTTCTGTTTTTTTTGTTGTTTTAAGTTATTTCCCTATCCACATTTGTTTGCAGAGCACTTGCCATGCTCTTAACTACGTTTTGCTGCCATTTGCAGCACTCTAGCCCTTTCCATTGGTGTTTTAGAGCCATTTTAGTGCCTTAAAGTTCGGGTCCCCATTGACTTCAATGGGGTTCGGTGTCCGGGAAAAGTTCGGTAAAAGTCCGGGACACGGACCCGGACTTTTTTTTAAAGTTCGGCCGAACCCGTCGAACACGGACATCTAGGTGTCCGCTCAACCCTAGTCATAATACAATTCTAATACACTCTATACATAGAATACTACACCCCCCAACATGACTGATCACTGGATATGATTATAATACAATTCTTTTACACTCTATACATATAGAGTACTACACCCCCCCCCCCCCCAACATTACCGACCACTGGACATGACCATAATACAATTCTTTTACACTCTATATATAGAGAACTACACTCAAAAATACCGAAAACTGGACATGGCAACAACCCCCCTTGCAGGTGGTTGTGGGGGTATGTGGGCAGAAGGCTTTTCAGAATTTGGATGCCACTTCTAAAAATAAGATACCAGATATCAGATACCAGCAACCCCTCTACATGAATTGGCGAAGGGCATATATTACCCCTACTCATTCTAGAAAAAATGTTAGAAAATTGTTTTAAAAAAATGGCCCTCGTTGTAAATCCATCATCAGTCACGATGTCACGATGCCCACTTTTCACAAATTTACTGAAAATTAAAAACCAGATTGGCCTGGTGCACAAATATGGCCAGTGACTATATTTGGAAAGTAATGTCACTGATATCCCTGTCCCTTTACTTATGTTGACAAGGGTATATGAGGCTTCTGATGAACAGGCAAAAATGACCAAATCCTTAATCATTATATCGATTAAAATGAAATATTTACCGGCTCGTTTTTCCCTCTCTCTCTCCTGAAATATTTCCCGCAGCAACCAGGGGGAGGGGAGAGAAACTGGCAGGACTGCAGGGGGGAGACAAAGGCGCCATGAAGCAGGGGGAATTGGCACTGCACGGTGTGATTAGGGTGTGCCCAGGCACAGCCAGCACACCATGTGCGCATGTCTATGGTAGACATAAATTGAGCCACACATGTGAGAACAAAAACTCTAGCGCTATAATTCATTATTAACACTAAACTGATAACCTGTAAAGGTGCTTAAAGCAGAAATTTACCCATAGCAACTTGATAAAAAATAATGTTCTTTAGTAAGGAACATACATTCCACATTAATAATTATTGTGTGCTGTAAATTGCCTCCAGCATTGCTCCTGCTTCCTCTTGCTAGAATCTATCATTTTGCTGAAGCTCAGAGCCCCTGAACAGCAGTAAATCTTTAGGTTGTCAGCAGATTGGCCTCTAGTGGCTCTGATTTTCAGCACAATGCCAAAAATGGAGAGCAACTGAGCATGTGCAGAGCGCGAAAGTGAGTGCATTATTGAATTTTAAACAGTATAGACACTTATTTTTTAATGTTTTACATAGCTTTACCTGCAAAAGGGGCCAGCCTGATGTGATCTAGCAGGACTTAATTGTCTGACTAAAGTTCCACTTTAAAGCATCTCCTATGTAGAATATTGGGTCGTTTTTATGATTTCATTGAAATGGACAATTTTAAGGCTTCACCTTTGGTATCTATTTAGTTGACACAATCTTATCCCTTTATGTTTTACCAATAATTGGGTATATTATTGTGTTTCTGTCCACTAAAATTGATTTTTGTTTATAGTTTAATGAAAATATGAATTTTCATATACAGCTGTGCGAATATTGTGCGATATAAAAAATGTAATCTACGCCATTTTATTCTCCATGGTCTCTGCTTTCAGAAAGTATATCATTGTTGGGGGTTTAAAGTAATTTCTAGCATAAAATGCAGATTTTACCATGTATGTGTAAAAAAAATAAATAAAAAATTGCCCCAGTAGAAAAGTGATTAATGCTCTTGATGTGAATCTTCACACTTCATTAGCTTTACAACATCCTCTAAAAATACAAAAATTATAGTTTTGACAATTTTGTGCTGTTTGAAAAAAAAAAACATTCTGTTAGTTGGAAATCTTCTTTAAGCATCCTGATTAGGGTGTGTACCTTTCCAGAGGGGCTTGGATTCCCCCTCGTCCCCCTACTTGGGCTCCAATATAGCTTTACATGCATAAGTATAACACTGATTCACTGCATCTGAAAGGCATTCTTTTTTTTTTTCTGCACACAGACTGTAATATATGATGTTGGCATCTAGTAATTTTTTTCTGAGTAGAATAAAATGATGGTCTTCCAGGAAACAGGTAAAAGCTAGCAGATGTTCATGTAAAATAATATCCTGTCTTTTCACCTGCTGTGAATCAGATCGTGCAGCTGTATATTTTCAGAAGATTATTGCTTTGTAATCCTGGCCTCTCAGCTAGTTGTCTCCTGCTATCCTGCAGTTTTGCTTATATTAAGAAGAGATCTAAGGCTACAACGTATACATACACCTACATAAGATGGACAATTAAGGTGGACAATACGAGCGGCAATATTACATACAGTGCACGCTAGCAATACTGCATACAACAGACTCAAACACATAGGAAGGATAAAAAAAAAAAAATAAAATCTTTAGGATAGGAACCTATTTAAAGAAAATAAATATTCTGTGCTAATATATATCATATATATTTATATACATACACTATACTGTCAAAAGTATAGGAATGCCTTCCTTTACACGCACATAAACTTTAATGGCATCCCGATCTTAGTGCGTAGGGTTCATGACCGTGTAAAGGTAGGCACCCCAATACTTTTGATAATATAGTATATATATATATATATATATATATATATATATATATATATATATATATATATATATATATATATATATATATATATATATACTGTATATATATTGCGACAGAACGTCAAGTAAACGTGACAGGAAGTCAGGTAAATCTGTGAGTGTTGTCACAGATTGGAGATACAATTCACCAATTACTATAGGGTGTCGGCTGCAGAAGCCAGCAGAAATGTCTAAAGACGTTGAACAGACTTCAGCTGTTCAGAATGAGGAAGTTAAGGCCTCTATAATTTGCCCAAAGGAAGTCTATGGAGGGCTGCCTCCGGAAGCTGTCTCCTGAAGCCGTGTGAGCTGGGGACAGGAGAGCAGTCAGACGTGTGCCCCCTGAAAGCTGTGTGAGCATGGGAGAAGACCTCCTGAAGCGATGTGAAGCTGAGGAGGGTAGCAAGTGTGGAGACTACTCGAAGTGAGGTCTTGGATAGTTTCTAGGTGAAAAGAAACCAAAGGACTTTTCCTGTGTGAAGGGGAAATTAACAAGTGTGAAGACTACTCAAGGTGAGGTCTTGAACTATTTCTATGTGGAAGAAATAAATGAACTGTTTGCTACGTGAAGAAACAAGCAAAGGGACATGTTCAATGAGAAGAGGAAAAGGGACCTGTTAAATGAACATGTGCTGTGTGAAGAGATAAAACTTGGACTATTGAGAGTCTGCTGTACGATCAGCCAAGTCTGCCCAACAGTAGGTTGGGGACAGACTTCATTAGATAGGTTCCTGTGTGAGAAGGTAGCAGCCCACAGAGGCAAGGATTTGTTTTGTCTTTTATTTTATTTTTGACGTTTTTGAGGCTTGCACTTGTGTGAAGTAAATCGCAAGAATAAACCAAACTGTTGTTTGCAAGCACTTCTCGGCTATCTCTCTGTGAAAACGCACCCCCCAAGGGATCATCCACGCCACCGAGCTAATCCCTCACAATATATATATATATTTGTGATCAACCGATATCGGTTTTTCGTTGCCGATACCGATATTTTGGCCAATGCATACAGTATAGGTATCGGCCGATATGCGCCGATTTTTATGTACATTTTAAAAAAAAAATTTTTTTTTTTCTTCACAGGTACTCTTGTGGAAGGATCTGGGGGTCTAAAAGACCCCAAACCCCTCCTCTGCACTTAAAAGCATTTTAAAAAAAAAATTTTTTGATTCTGGCGCCAGTACCCGGAAGTGATATCTTGACATCACTTCCAGGTTTTTTCATGGAGACCAGATCAGAGCCGAATGCGGCTTTGATCGGGTCTTCAGCAGCCATGCAGGCTGGTTGCCCAGGTCTCCCGGTGGGACGGGAGACCCGGGCAAGCCGCGGAAGGTGGCAGGAGAGGAGGGGACATCCCCTCCTGCTCCTTGTAATGACAGCCGAGTGGCTTCTCAGCGGCATCGATTGTCATTACTAGACAGCCGACCCTCGGCTATGGACGCCGGTACCGAGGTGACGTCTCTAGCTGCAGGCATCACTCCAGTACAGCACTTTCTCGAAATATCGGCAATATCGATTACCTCCGGGGCCGATTACGATATATCGGGGAAAGTGTATATCAGTCCTCGATATATCGACTTTGTCGATAATCGGTCGATCCCTATATATATATATATATATATATATATATATATACACATATATATATATATATATATATATATATATATATATATATATATATATATATATATATATATATATATATATATATATATATTTCTCTATCTCTCATTGACAGACGTAGTCCTCGGTGATACAGCACCTTCGGGTTATGTTGCCTCCACAGGAGCAGGACTAGACAGGAAATTAAAATGCTCTGGCCACACCCTAGGGGCAGTCCCAGAGGGTATATCCTCTCTCTCTCTGCCTCAGCAAATCAGTTATTTTCTGTCTAGTTAGGAGTAAGGACCTAGATACCTTGCTGGGATCTTCGGTCCTGGCAAGATTTTTTTCTTAAAAAGATTTTTTAGACAGCTTTTTTCTCCAGTGTTCCTGTGAGATCTTCAAGCAAGAAAGCTGAACTGGGCGACGGGCTGGATGTTGAGATCCAGTGGTCACCCCAGTTCAGCCTACGAGCGCGTGCAGGCCATAGCTCCGCGCTGGGTCGGCCGCGACAAAGTCCCATTAAGGGACTGACCCTGCGAGTTAAACGTCTCGCTGAAACGCCAAAGACCATGAGTCACGGCGTCCGTATTGGTCGACAGCCCTCCCGCCCCGGTGGAGAGGGATACTGTCAGGAGTTGGTGCCCGCCTGGTTCCGGTATGGTGAGTAGTATGTTCCCCCTTTTCCCCCTGACGGGTCTTGTGGTGAACGCGGGCCCCTCTCTGTATGGTAAGATAGAGTCCCCCTCTATCCTATAACATGGCACAGATCCCCCTACTTTGAGTGTGATTTTATGTGCAAAAAGCCAGGAGGCTTGGTTTGGGAGCTAACAATCTAATTGTATACATGTTTAAAAGATTGTAATCAGTGGCAGTCTGGGAATCTTACTGTGATAAGAATAAGGTACCTACCAGTCAGTAGCCACGGACATGTAGACTGCCTTCCTAGTCAAATCTCCAGCTATAGCAGGCCTTCCAAACGGCCATGAGGTCCGCCAGGGCCGGTACCGCCAACCACGCCAAAAATCCCCATGCAGAGATAGTGTTGTTTGCCCTGCAGCACACCGCTATTCGGTACAGGCCGCCGCCATTTTTTTTTTTTTGCTGGATTGCACGAGCCGCCATTTTGGCGTAGCCTCGTGTCTCCAGCATGGGGGCGGCCATGTTTGAGGTGATCCAAACACCTCGTGGAGCTAGGGGAGGCGCCGGAAGGCGTGCAGAGGGGCGGAGCCGCCTCCTTTCTTCCTGGGCAGCCAGCCAAAAGACTTCCTGTTTGTCAAGACAGCGCTGTAACCTGTTGCAGTTAAACTCTGAGCATCAAGTGGTGAGCCTGGGGGTCTATCTCTCTCTCTCTCTCTCGATCGATAGGGATCCCTAGCAGGTAACACTAAGGGGCTTTTGTGGCGCTGGGGGTCTGTGAAAAAAAAAAAAAAAAAAAAGTTTTTTATTTTTGAATTATATTATCCGGGAAGTTAGTGGAATAATCATGGACCCTGCCACACAAATTCCCCCACCTGTTTCCCTCGAGGGGGCCACGGGACCCGCCGGTGCACAGAGTGTAGAGGCATTTACAGCAATTTTGGAGTCTATGGTGGCTCGGGTGGAGGCGGCCTGTCAGGGACGAGGGTCAAGGAAGCGACCCCCGCCTACCCCTATATTATCTGACACCTCTGACTGAGATTCAGAGATGGTCACTGCAGTTGCAGGTCCCTCTGCAAGGGCTGTTACCTCAGGTAAAGCTCCCTCAGACAGTGAGGAGGACGTTTCTTCTCCAGCTATAATTCAGGAAGAAGCATTGGTGGACGCACTAGTTGTGGCAGTGCAGAAAACCTTAAAACTTGAGGTTTTACCGGCAGAAGCAACTGATACAGAGATTCCTTTTGGTACTAACAAGCCCATCAAAACGGTGAAGGTTTTTCCTGTACCCAAGTGTTTTGGTAATTAGATTAAAGGAGAATGGGAGCATTCTAAACATACCTTTACTATTTCCAAGCGTATTGCTAGACGCTATCCGTTTGAGGAATCCATCATTAAGAAATGGACGGTACCACCAGTGGTGGATCCACCTATTTCCAGGCTGAATAAAGCCACGGTTATCCCAGTGGAGGACACTTCGTCCTTTAAGGATCCGGTGGATCGAAAGATGGAAGCAGAGTCCCGCACCATCTTCTCTCTGATAGGGTCAGCATTTAGACCAGTAATTGTTATTGGTCTAGTTTCCCAGACACTTACGGAATGGGCGAGATTGGTACGCCAAGACCTTAGGGGAAAAGATATTCCCCAGGAAACATCTGATTTGATGGAACAGATTATACAAGGGCTACAGTTTATCTGTGACGCAGCCTTGGACACTACTCCCCTATTAGGGCATGCATCTATGTCAGCGGTAATCCTCAGACGTGTGCTGTGGTTAAAATGCTGGTCAGCTGACCTAGGTTCCAAAAAGACCTTGACGAATCTCCCCTTTCAGGGGAATCGTCTATTTGGGGCCACCCTAGATGAAATCATTAAGGATGCCACTGGGGGCAAGAGCACTTTTTTGCCACAGGCTGCTAAAGCTAAGGGACCTCGCAACAAGCGAGGACCTTTCTTTACCGCCCATAAAGGGTTCGCACGCCCGGCTGGAACAAGCGGGAAAGGCAAGACTCCTCCAGGAGGGTTCAAGAAAGGCTGGTCAGACAAACAGAGGACCAACTCAGCCAAACCCGAAGCAAAGGAGTACACAGCCTGAAGGTGCGCCCCCACCCGGTTTGAGGGTGGGGGGACGTTTTCCCCGGTATTCAGGACATTAGATCGAGCATCAACTACTACTACCGGTGCGATTCTTCCCTTCCAACATTTAAGTACTACAGGGAGCGGTAGTCACCGTTCCCTGAATAGATCTTTTCCTTTACCTTTTCCTAAGATTAGTCTCAATTCCCCACAGGAATCGGATCTGGTTGACCAGACAGGCCAAGAAGCCTCTAGCCGGGTGACTTCGGTCCCTGAGGTTCAACCAGAAAAGATCACCCTTCCTGATAGCAATCAGGTATCTGATAAATGTGTGGGAACAGAAAACGACCAGACTTTCTCGGATGGTCGGGGCCAGATAGCTCTAGGGACGCCTGGTTCAGATCCAGTCAGCACCAGTGGTCCTAGAAATTCTAGGCTGGCCTCGTCAAGCCGGCCTGGCCGACTTGGACAGGCTAGTCGCAGACGTTCCGTGGGAACTTCGTCTCAGGGAGTGTCTGTGGTCTCAAGGACCAATTTACCATCGTGCTTTACAGTCGCTGGTTTTAATGGCCTGGCCATTGAGACCCAAGTACTGAAGGACAGAGGTTTGTCAGCTTCAGTCATTCCTACCCTTATTAAAGCAAGGAAAGCGACTTCCAGCAAGGTCTATTATCACACATGGAAGACTTATATTGCGTGGTGCGAATCTTTAGGATTTCCTCCACGTACCTATTCGGTGACTCGAATATTGGCTTTTTTGCAACAAGGGGTTGAGCAGAAGCTAGCCTTGAGCACCATCAAGGGTCAAGTTTCAGCATTAGCAATCTTCTTTCAGAAACCTTTAGCTACCAAGTCCTTGGTGCGGAATTTCATCCAGGGGGTGCGGCACCTGGCTCCACCAGTCCGCGCGCCCTTACCGCCCTGGGATCTTAATTTAGTTTTGTCGGTTCTACAGAAACCTCCCTTTGAAAACATCAGGGAGATTCCCTTGTTTACTTTATCCCAGAAGGTGGCCTTCTTGGTGGCTATCACTTCTGCTCGCAGGGTGTCAGAACTGGCTGCATTATCATGCCAGTCCCCATACCTAGTGATTCATAGGGATAAGGTAGTACTTCATCCTAAGCCATCCTTTCTTCCTAAGGTGGTTTCAGATTTTCATCTGAATGAAGATATTGTACTACCTTCCTTGTGTCCTCAGCCCAAGCATCATCGGGAACATGCGTTGCATTCCTTGGATGTGGTTCGGGCAATCAGAGTATACCTGAAAGCTACGGAATCATTCCGTAAGACGGATTCACTTTTTGTGATCACGGATGGCCCCAGAAAGGGTTTGCCTGCATCTGCCGCGACCATTGCCAAATGGATTAGACAGACGGTGGTACAGGCTTATTCTATTAAGGGTCAGAGTCCTCCGTTCCCTGTTAGGGCGCACTCCACTCGAGCGCTCAGTACTTCCTGGGCCTTTCGCCATCAGGCGTCAGTGGTCCAGGTATGTAAGGCGGCCACCTGGTCGTCGGTACATACCTTTACAAAATTCTATAAAATTGATGTGACGGCATCGGCGGATGCCTCATTTGGCCGCAAGGTTTTGCAGGCCGCAATTTTAGGAGACCGGTGGTCTACCTCGAGAGTTTTTTTCGGTTTGAAAAATTTCTTTTTTGTTGAGTCTCATCATTAAGGATGAGCATTGTAAACTTCTAGTTGGCACCGGTTGGGCCTTCTAGATTGGGATTTGATTTCCATTTTCCCACCCCTCATTTGTGATACTGCTCTGGGACGTCCCGAAGGTGCTGTATCACCGAGGACTACGTCTGTCAATGAGCGATAGAGAAAAATGGATTTTTGTAAAATCTTACCGTAAAATCCTTTTCTCTTAGCTCATTGACAGACGTAGTCCCCGCCCCTCTGTTTTGGAGTTGGGTTGGGTTAAAATTTCTAAAGACTGCTTTTTGACATAACTGATTTGCTGAGGCAGAGAGAGAGAGGATATACCCTCTGGGACTGCCCCTAGGGTGTGGCCAGAGCATTTTAATTTCCTGTCTAGTCCTGCTCCTGTGGAGGCAACATAACCCGAAGGTGCTGTATCACCGAGGACTACGTCTGTCAATGAGCTAAGAGAAAAGGATTTTACGGTAAAATTTTACAAAAATCCATTTATATATATATATATATATATATATATATATACAGTATCTCACAAAAGTGAGTACACCCCTCACATTCTTGTTAATATTTTATTATATCTTTTCATGTGACAACACTGATGAAATGACACTTTGCTACAATGTAAAGTAGTGAGTGTACAGCTTGTATAACAGTGTAAATTTGCTGTCCCCTCAAAATAACTCAACACACAGCCATTAATGTCTAAACCGCTGGCAACAAAAGTGATTACATCCCTAAGTGAAAATGTCCAATATGGGCCTAAAGTGTCAATATTTTGTGTGGCCACCATTATTTTCCAGCACTGCCTTAACCCTCTGGAGTTCACCACAGCTTCACAGGTTGCCACTGGAGTCCTCTTCCACTCCTCCATGACGACATCACAGAGCTGGTGGATGTTAGAGACCTTGAGCTCCTCCACCTTCTGTTTGATGCCCCACAGATGCTCAATAGGGTTTAGGTCTGGAGACATGCTTGGCCAGTCCATCACCTTTACCCTCAGCTTCTTTAGCAAGGCAGTGGTCATCTTGGAGGTGTGTTTGGGGTCACTATCATGTTGGAATACTGCCCTGCAGCCCAGTCTCCAAAGGGAGGGGATCATGCTCTGCTTCAGTATGCCACAGTACATGTTGGCATTCATGGTTTCCTCAATGAACTGTAGCTCCCCAGTGCCGGCAGCACTCATGCAGCCCCAGACCATGACACTCCCACCACTATGCTTGAAAGAAGGCAGAACACACTTATCTTTGTACTCCCCACCTAGTTGCCGCCACACACGCTTAACACCATCTGATCTAAATACGTTTATCTTGGTCTCATCAGACCACAGTACATGGTTCCAGTAGTCCATGTCCTTAGTCTGCTTGTCTGTAAACTGTTTGCGGGCTTTCTTTTGCATCATCCATGCAGGGACAACAGCCATGCAGACCAATTTGATGCAGTATGCAGCGTATGGTCTCTGAGCACTGACAGGCTGACCCCCCACCCCTTCAACCTCTGTAGTAATGCTGGCAGCTCTCATACGTCTATTTCCCAAAGACAACCATCTCTATATGACACTGAGCATGTGCACTCAACTTCCTTGGTTGACCATGGCGAGGCCTGTTCTGAGTGGAACCTCTCCTGTTAAACCGCTGTATGCTCTTGGCCACTGTGCTGCAGCTCAGTTTCAGGGTCTTGTCAATCTCCTTATAGCCTAGGCCATCATTATGTAGAGCAACAATCCTTTTTTTCAGATCCTCAGAGAGTTCTTTGCCATGAGGCGCCATGTTGAACTGCCAGTGACCAGTTTGAGAGAGTGAGAGCGATAACAGCAAAAATAACACACCTGCTCCCCATTCACACCTGAGACCTTGTAACACTAACAAGTCACATGACACCGGGGAGGGAATATGGCTAATTGGGCCCAATTTGGACATTTTCACTTAGGGGTGTACTCACTTTTGTTGCCAGTGGTTTAGACAACAATGTCTGTGTGTTGAGTTATTTTGAAGGGACAGCAAATTTACACTGTTATACAAGCTGTACGCTCACTACTTTACATTGTAGCAAAGTGTAATTTCTTCAGAAAAGATATAATAAAATATTCACAAAAATGTGAGGGGTATACTCACTTTTGTGAGACACTGTGTGTGTGTGTGTGTATATATATATATATATATATATATATATATATATATATACTGTATACACACACTATGTATATGAATAAAGAAATACTTGTGTATATATATATATATATATGTACTGTATATAATGGGAGCTGCATGTTGTAAAGTCAAGTTTCATTCATTTTGTTGCACAAGGATGTTTTGGATTAAAATTGTTCATTATTGCATCATGCTCCCATTCCTTCTCTGATTTAGACACATACATACAGTGCTCTGCAAAAGTATTCAGCCCCCTTGAACTTTCCGACCTTTTGCCACATTTCAGGCTTCAAACATAAAGAAATAAAACTGTAATTTTTGTGAAGAATCACCAACAAGTGGGACACAATCATGAAGTGGAATGAAATTTATTGGATATTTCAAACTTTCTGGGATGGAAATGTGTTCACAAATAAACATATCCAGGTGTTAGAATGGCCAAGTCAAAGTCCAGACCTGAATCTAATCGAGAATCTGTGGAAAGAACTGAAAACTGCTGTTCCCAAACGCTCTGCAACTGTAATCACAGCAAAAGGTGGCACTACAAAGTATTAACTTAAGGGGGCTGAATAATTTTGCACGCCCAATTTTTCAGTTTTTTATTTGTTAACAAAGTCTGAAATATCCAATAAATTTTGTTCCACTTCATGATTGTGTCCCACTTGTTGTTGATTCTTCACAAAAAAATTACAGTTTTATATCTTTATGTTTGAAGCCTGAAATGTGGCAAAAGGTCGCAAAGTTCAAGGGGGCCGAATACTTTCGCAAGGCACTATATATATATATATATATATATATATATATATGAGGGCTAGGACATCCCTGACTGCATTTTTGATAAGATTCTACTCGTTGTACTTGGGTTGGATTGAAATATTCATGCAAAGATTCTGGTGTATACTCACAACAGCAACATGTAGATTCTTTGCCACTTGGTTCCATTGTACACCTGGTACCCACCCTCTGGGTACAAAGGTCTCTACTTAAGACACTCTGGCAGCCCTACTGATTCTGCTCCTTGTCCTTGAGTTCCTTTTGCATTGTAGGTGTGTGACCAATACTAGCCAAAGATCTGCATGGGGAAAGAAGTATACTGTACTTCAAACTTTTTCTTTTTTGGTTGATTCATACTAAGTTTGGGTCAAACTCGTCATGCCCTAGGTAGCCTAAATATTTTTTTTTCTTTTTTTTTTTTGCTCTGCTGCACTTAGTGGAGTCATAATCTGTTCCCTAGGGCTGGTTTGGTTTCCCTAAGCTTGGTGGTTAATTACCTCTGCCTGCCTCTGGAAGAAACTCTTAAATATAATAGAATAGGAGGGTTAGCCACTTAAGTTATTCATATTTATCTGACTTCAGCCAATCCCTGGGATTGGCACCCAGAAGGTGGCTGAGGAGAAGATAAATGTCTAGGAGGCTTGCTCAGAGTCATCTTTTCTTCTGGGGCTGCTGCCCCCGGGAGGAAGCTAGTGTGTGTTCTGAGAAGAGTTGCTGTTGGGCCCTAGCATGTGTGTGGCTGAGAGCCTAAATGATAGATCTAAATAAAAGACATTTGCTGGAAGGTGACCTGGAGAAGGATCCTTTTTCTCCCTCACTGAAGCATGTCACGTGGAAGCTGGAATGATCGACAGCTGTCCTTGAACATTGTGAGTAAAACCTTGATCTAGGATCCCAGGTGTGCACATGTTTGAGGAATAGAGTGCAAGAGTTTGCTGTCAGTACTGGGAATGCTCGCATAGAGTCCCAGATTAATTGGATATCCCCTTCTACCCCCAGCAAAAGGATGCTACTAAAGGATTCTGCTTAAAGTTTTTCATCCTATTCATGGTTGATGATGTTTTTCGAGTACCCTGCACCCTCACCCCTCCTCCCTTGTTTGAGTTCTGCAATAAATCCACAAAAAGGTATCCCCTAGACTCAGCCTGTGTTTGCTGGTGTGCTTTGAACTGTGTCTAGGTCTGGCAGCCTCGGAACTAGCAAAGTAGACCTGGGGTAATCTACAGCTGCTTCTTTGGGGGACAGTGCTACAGTCACTTGGTTCCATTGTACACCTAGTGCACATCAAAAAGTTAGGACACCCCTGCATCTCCATTCAGATTCCTGGGTTCCCTTTTCCTTGCAGGTTTGTGACTAGTCTTTGTCATGTACCTGATGAAGATTGAGCTGCAGAGGTGGCTTATCTTGCACCTTTTCTGCATCACCACTGGTAGTGGTAACAGGGTACATGAGGACGCAGAGAAATGTGAGCGCCAACTGTTGGGAGTGAAGGACAAAGGACTGTGGACAACTAGGAAAGAATCAGATGTGGGAACACAGTAGCATTCAATTAGCAGACATTAACAAAGCAAGGACATAAGCTAAAGGTTGTCAACAACTGGGCAGCGAGGTACCAAATCAGATGGCAGGTACAGAGTCAGGCATCCCCCTCTCTGCCCCTGAGCCCCAATTGGCGGGGCTGGGCCAAGTACAGAAGGGCTGACTCTACCTCCCTATCGTTGGGCCTTCCAAGCGTGCACACTAATGCACATCTGGCAGTGACCTTATGTCCAGAAACATGCAAATGCAATTGCACTGGTCTTACTGTATTTTAGCACACTAGACCTTTGTTACAGTCCTAGGCAAAGGGCTGCATGAGGGCAGAAGTGTTCCCCCAAATGCTCTTCTCTTTGGTTTCCTAGGATCATGCTCAAGACAACTACCCTCAAAAAGTTACATTTTGTTATTTGATCATACCTCTTCATACACATCATTATTGGACATACTGCACTATTATTGTCCCGGTTTCAGACCCCCAACTTCAGTTGACTCTTCTTTCTTTAGATTTGCCATTTTTTCATCATCTCTCAAAAATGTATAGTCTTTTTTTCCTGGGGATTATTACAACCCATCACTATACTTATTGAAGGATTTATATGAAGGCATTTCAAGAGGGACTAGAGATGTTCCAAAGGCACAGTTGACCTACTTAGGTTTTTAGGTTTAATTGGTGTTACTATATATAGTTACCTATTCTGGTTGAAAAAAGACACTAGTCCATCTAGTTCAACCAATAAAAAAACACTCAAATAGTAAACCCTCATATCCAGAGAAATGCAAAACAAACCCAATAAAGCATGATCAAATTTGCTACAGTAGGTGAAAAAAATCCTTCCCGATCCCTCATGAATCGGATCAACTACCCCTGTAATTATTACCAATAAATAGTAATCTCCAGTTAGTTTGTGCATTGTCTTCTTAAAAATAATCTACTGAGCTGGCCAGAACCAGTACTTGAGGGAGTCTTTTCCACATTTTCACAGATCTTATTGTGAAGAAGCGTGCCCTCTTGTCCTCTGCAATGACCTGAAAGCAGAGATGTATAGTAACTAAGTAGAACTACTTCACTACTGTACTTAAGTACCGAAAGGCGGTATCTGTACTTTCCTAGAGTAGAATTTTTTTCTCCTACTTCCACTTTTACTTCACTACATTTTTTCAATGATTTCAATACTTCTACTCCGATATTTTTTTTTTGTGCTGCATAGTTACTCGTTGCTATTATAAAAATGACCACTGCCAGAACAGTAGATGGCAGGTTTCATGAAGCTCAAAACGTGTGTATTATCAGCGCATACGAAAATAAATGCTACTGTATGTATAAATAAAAGCTGCATTTGAAATAATAAAAAACAATATGATGTTCAAACTTTTGACTTCTTTCTTTAATAACTACATAACACAGTACTTGTACTTTTACTTTCAGTACTTGAGTAGCAAGATTTTTTAAAAAACTACTTGCAATACTTAAGTATAAAAAATGTTGAATACTTTAGTACTTCTACTCAAGTCACTTTTTGATCGAGCACTTCCACTTCTACTCAAGTCCCTTTTTGATCGAGCACTTGTACTTTTACTCAAGTATGGGTTTCGAGTACTTTATACAACTCTGCCTGAAAGTGAATAACTCTACACTGCTATAGTGTTAGGTGTTTATATTACTTTATACAGTACATGTCATAGATACAATAAAAACATTTATGAGAAAGACAAACATTTGAGACTTGAAGAGCCACAATGGCACCAGTAGAGTGAATGATTCAGATGTGACATCTGTAAATGGCTGCCAAGTGATACAGAAGATCTAACAACACAAAAGAAGTGGGAAGTAAAAGCACAGCACCTGCTGTATCTCCATTTTCTTTTTAAGTTGTGTTTTGTTTTTTGGCATGAATTTAAAACTTTATTTTAATAGCTAATGTAATCTCCGTAGAATTGCTGGTTTAAGATTTTAATTGACTTTGTAACACTTTGAGGGATGACCTTGACACTCGCCCAGGTAGAGCACCTGCTTCTTCCCATATACATTTTTAGTGTGTTTGCTTAGTTCTCTTTGTTTTCTTTTTTGGCTCGCATTAGTAGGCAAGGAAAACCTAGAATATTTTTTGTAATTCTAAACAATGCAATGATCCTCACCTTCAAGGGACCCATCATTGGAATATTGGATTTATAAACACCTGCAATGCATAACAAACAATGGAGCTTACATCTCACATCAGAAACATTTCAATGAGGATGCATATTGCAGCTGGTGCTTTATAGAATCTGGGTTTGTTGGGTGCATTCCAACATCTAGCTACAAGCTCTATGTCAAAGCTGTTATATGCCACAGTACCTCTCTGTTAATCAAAAAGAGCCAGTTAACAGCTGTGTGGTCTCTTCTAGTTTAGTATATACCTCCAATGCAAAGGCCACTGAATTGTGTCCCAGGTTCCTCTCCCTCTAGTGTGGTGGCCAGGCAAACCGCAACGCTCACTTCTCTGGCTCAGAAAACAGTCTAGGTGGTTGCCTTTATTTTTTTTAAAGTTGCAGATTATTTTAGATGGGGCTTTGGGTAGCTGTGGGATACTCCAGAAAATAATACAGGAATGTGGGGACACTCTTCCCTTTGCAGCTACTTCTTACCAGTCCTTTGAGCAATAGGGCTTAAAATGGACACCAATGGGATACCATTATCAAGGTTCTAGGCCAGGCAAGCCTCAAACTTAGTGCAGTCGGGGCTACCAGCAGTAAAATTCACTAGAACCCCTCTTGCAGGTCTGTGCTCACAGTGTCCCCGGGACTTGTATGCCTCCCTCCAGACACAGGCAGATAGTCTCCTGTGTGAAACTGCCATACTGGATCCCCAGGAGAACCCCTCTCTCTTATCTCCAAAAGGAATTTGCAGTAGGATAGGCCCGCCAGCAAAGCACAGCTGGGACCTGGATGAAACCGGCAGGATCTTCAACTGGACTGCCAGAAAGGGTAGTAGCCCTTCTGGCTGAGAACCTCTCCACCTGACCAATCCAGTAAGTGCCACTTCTTTACCTTTTCCTTTTTTAGTAATTTATTTTTTTTAACAAATTTAAATTATTATGAAAATATACAGTATATATATATATATTTTTATAAATAACAAACATGTTGTACAATGTACTTGCCTGCTCTTCTGGGGTCCTGGTTCCTCTTCTTCTGTGAGTGCCCTCATAGCACGCTGCTTGCTATGGAGGCACGTGCGTGGGTTCGATCTTGAACCGTCCATAGACAGACAGCAATGCTCAGCCCTGCCCCTCACTCCCTTCTCACAGGATTTGACCAACAGAACCAGGAGCCAGTGGTTCCCGCTGCCTCAGCAAAGCCTGTGAAAGCGGGGAGTAGGGATGGGTTGTGTGTTTGAGTCAAACATAAGTTCAACTCGAACATCAGCTGTTCGTGTGTTCACTAAACACATGAACAAATGGGGCGCTCGGTGGGAAGTTCACCCACCGAGGAGTGCCCCTCATAATGCACTGCGCTCTTGCAGTGCATTGATTGCTGATGATTGGCCAAAGCATGCACCTGACCTGTATATACAGTCACATGGGGGGGCAGGATCTGGGGATCTTGTTAGAGGGGGCTTCCAGATGCTCTTGCAGTGCATTGATTGCTGATGATTGGCCAAAGCATGCACCTGACCTGTATGCTTTGGCCAATCACAGTAAAATGTACTGTCAGAGTCATGATCTGCCTCTGGCTAATCATGGCTCAGGGGCTAAGTCCACGCCCTACACTATATAAGGCTGCTGCTTACACGGCAGCCGTGTATAGTGTGTGATAATGGAGATTAAGCAGGTAATTAGTGAATAGTGTGTTGAGTCAGTTTAGTGCAGTCAGTGTAGTGTACAGGCATACCCCACTTTTAAAATGTACAGATATGTTGTAGACCTGGGTCCCCTCTCTATGCTCCCCAAGTTTGGTGTCCCTATCACTTATGGTTCAGGAGCAGTGCCATGTCAAGCTGACCAAGATTTCCCATAGATGCCAAAGAGCACTGAAAACCACAAATTGGTCTTGGCAGGAAGGGGGTGAAAGTGCCCTGTATTTAGGGGGTTAAGGGAAACCCGTGACAGAATTAAAAAAAAAAAACAGTGCGGGGTCCCCCCCCCCAAAAAAAAATCTGTACCAGGTCCTGTGGGTCTGGTATAGATTTTAAGGGGAACTCCATGCCAAAATGAAAAAAAATAAAAACGGCGTGGGGTCCCCCAAAAATCCATACCAAATCCTTACCTGAGTATGCAGCCTGGCAGGCCAGAAAAGGGGGGGGGCAAGCGAGCACTGCCACCTTCCTGAACCATACCAGGCCACTTGCCTTCAACATGGGGAGGTTTCTTTGGGGTGACCCTCAAAGCACCTTGCCCCCATGTTGATGGGGACAAGGGCCTCTTCCCAACAACCCTGGGCTGTGGTTGTGGAGGTCTGAAGGTGGGGGGCTTATCAGAATCTGGAAGTCCACTCTAACAAGATTCCCCAGATCCTGCCCCCCCTCCATTTGACTGTATGTTGGGTTCTTTGTACCATCATTCACCAAAAAAAAGTAAAAACCACAGGAAACAGTTTTTGACAAATCCTTTATTAAAAGAAAAAAAATAGTGTCCCTCAATGTTAATCCGTCATCAATCACGATGCCTGCCGACCCGAAAAATAGAAAAATTTCAAACAATGCTTCTCCTCCCCAGAGGCTACCGGCCGTATGCCCGCTCTTCGACTTTGACAGTTTTTTTATAGGCAAGGGGTGGGGCAACCCAGCTACATCACCCTGTGGCACTGCCCCTTCTTATGGGGGCAGTGCCACTGGGTGACGGAATCAGGTGGCCCCACCCCTTGCCAATAAAAGAACTGTCAAAGCCGAAAAGTGACACTATTTTTTTTTTTGGGGGGACACAGTATCCTGTGGTTTTTACTTTTTTACGGGTATGATGTACCCAATACCCATTCACATGGGGGGGCGGGATCTAGGGGCTCCCTTGTTAAAGGTGGCTTTCAGATTCCGATAAGCCCCCCATTTGCAGAGCTCGACAACGACAGCCCAGGGTTGTTGGGAAGAGGCCCTTGTCCCAATCAACATGGGAACGAGGTGCTTTGGGGTGTAGGGAGCAGATCCCCCTTGCCTTAATGCACCCACCCCCCATGTTGAGGGCATGTGGCCTAGTATGGTTCATAAGAGGGGGGGCGCGTGCTCGCCCCCCCCTCCTGACCTTTTAGGCTGCATGCTCGGATAAGGGTCTGGTATGGTTTTGGGGGGGGGACCCTACGCCATTTTTTTTTCATTATGGCATGGTTCCCCTTAAAATCCATACCAGACCCAAAGGGCCTGGTATGGACGGGGAAACGGGGGGGGGGGGGGTGTTACTCTTCACTGTTTTTTCATACTTTTGTTTCTGTATTGCTGGGGGCCAACATTACATTACAGCCACCATCAAGTTTAAATGACATTTTTTCATTCAGAAATGTCAGTATTGCTGCATGGCCACAGTGCTGGAATGAGGACTCAGGTAAGGGGGAGGGGGCATACTGGTTTCCAAACATTTTTTATCTTAATGCAGGGTATGCATTAACCACTTAAGCCCCGGAAGATTTTACCCCCATTCCGACCAGGGGGTATTTTGCGATTCGGCACTGCGTGACTTTAACGGACAATTGCGCGGTCGTGCGACGCTGTACCTAAACGAATTTGGCGTCCTTTTTTTCCCACAAACAGAGCTTTCTTTTGGTGGTATTTGATCACCTGTGCGATTTTTTGATCACGCGCTATAAACAAAAAAAGAGCGTCAATTTTGCAAAAATAGCAATATTTTTCACATTTTTTTATATGAAATTCCCCAAAAAAAAAATTTAAAAATCAAAAATTTTTTACTTTTTCGGCCAATTTGTTTTATGCTACCTATGTTTGGTAAAAAAAATCGCAAAAAGCGTATTTTGATTGGTTTGCGCAAAAGTTATCGCGTTTACTAACAAAGGGAAAGATTTCTGTCATTTTTGTTGTTTTTTTTTTTAACGTGTAATGGCGGCGATCTGCGATTTTTTTTGCGGTACTGCGACATTGGGGCGGACAGATCGGACCCTTGACTGACATTTTTGACACTTTTGGGGTTACCAGTGACATTTCTACAGTAATCAGTGCTATATATATGCACTGTTACTGTAAAAATACACTGGTAGTGAAGGGGTTAACTTTATTTGGGAGGGAGGGGCTGTGTGTATCCCTAGGGGCGTGCTTTCTACTGTGATTGGCTGGGGCTTGAGCTGTATGGACACTGATTAACGGATCTACATACTAGATCCGAGTGATCAGTATCCTAACAGCAAGGAGAATGACAGGCAGCTTGTTTACACAAGCTGCCTGACATTCTCCCTCTCCCCCGCCGATCGCCGAGTGACCGGCGGACATCGGGTCCGCCGGTCACACGCGCGGGGGGGGTCCGTGACCACGCGGGAGCAGGAGCGTGCCTCCGGGGGCGCGCGCTCGCTCCCTAGACCCTCACAAGCTAGTGACGTAGCCCTACGTCACTTTGCCTGTGAGGGGCTGACTGCCGACGTAGATCGGCGTTAGGCAGTCGGCAAGTGGTTAAGGTATAAAATGTTTAGTCTTTAGAACCACTTTATATCCACATTGCCTGATTCCCCTTCTACCCCTTCTAAGTCATATAGACCCTCATTCACTTCCCTCATAGCTACGGGCCTGTCTGTACCCTCCTAAAAGTACTTAATATTCAAAATTACAAGAGGCTTATGTCTACTTCCCCCCATCCCTTAAAGGTAAAGGTTAAACCACGTAGAGGACTAGTGGAATACCTCCGATGGCAGTCGTTCTATCCAAGAAAACCACATCTTGAGCTTGACTTTCTTTCTTTCTTTCTTTGGATGTACAGTCAAACCCGGCATACGTGAGAACGTAACATGGATTTGGATACCAACAGATGGCAAATCATTAATATAAAGTGAGAAAAAAATCTCTAGTAGGCCAGAGACTCAACCCTCAGGGAGATGCAATCCACGTTTTACCGTGTGAATTATTGATTTTGACAGAAGACGCTCACAGATGAATTATATAGTAACCGCAGAATGTCGTCCAAACCATAAGTTTGATAAATTAGACCTCTCTGCCCAGCTGTTGGATGGTTGTGTCTATTTACGGTGTGAATGTAGATGGAATTCATTTTTTTAATTTATTGCTAAGTGAATAGCCCCCCAGTGTGACTTATTTCACCTGAGATACAGAGATATGCAACTCTGCATTGACTTCACCCCATTGTAATAAGCAGAGATATAAAAGACTTGAACCACTATCACTAGGTTAACACCTCTAGAAGGCTTATAACTGATTTCCATAAGTAAAGTCGTTTTCAAACTTTTGGAAAGTAAGTTTGTTTGAATTCTTCCCTCATTTTAACCTCTTCCTGCCTGGCTCCAGTATCCCTTTAACTGGGCTATTATGCCTGGAAGTGGGAAGGTCTGCCTGATCACGTGACCACTGTGACTGGCTGGCCCAGTGTTCACATAATCAGGAGCCGGTCTCACCATCTTCCAATCATTACTTGAGATTGAGAGGGGGTCATTAACAGCTCAGTCACTGTGCTGTCTGCAGAGAAACCTCTGCAACATATGGATGCATATGTGTGTGAGTGGTAAAGCCCACCCTCTTTGCTGCCGCACGTATGCGCTACATGGATGGCAAAAGGTTCATATGGTTTTTCAAAGAGATATATTTTATATATTTTGTCATGTTTGATAAGGGGAATGTCACTGAAAGGGTGTAGAGCAGTTTTCCAGTAAGTCCACGCCAGTCAGGAATTGTATTTTTGGGGCACAACAGCCCATTTTTATTAACCCGTTACTATCCGACCAATGGCATAACGATGCCAGGGGCGGCCTCTCATCTCTCCGGGTGGACATCATATGACGTCCTCCTGGATTGTGCCTCACAAGTGCCCACGGGGCCACTCTTCGCCACGATCTGTCTCAGGCTGTGTACCTGTACCGGCATGCCGCAGGTCATATGACAGTTACAACAATGGATGGCTTCCTTTCAAGCCATTCATTGTGTACAATTGTGTTGCTAGCTGTAATTGGTCACAGTGATCACATGGTATAAACTGAGCCATTCACAGCCCATCTGTGCCATGCCATCAGCTTTCACCAATCACAGCTAATCACAACAAAACAAACCTGAATGAATTGATTTGATTCAGTAAAATGCTTTCATATAGCAATGAAATGCATTGCTAAAGGCAAACATAATGTGTAAAAAAAAAAAAAAAAAATACTGACCACTTCCACAGATTAGTACAATTTTACTATGGTAACATTATATTGCTCTGGTCAAAGTGTGTTACAAAAAAAATAATAATAATAAAAAAAATGAAATTCATTGTTAAAAGAAAACATAATGCATAAAAAAAAAAATACTGACCACTTCCCCAGATTAGTACAATGTTACTATTATATTATTACATTATATTGCTCTGGTCAAAATGCGTTACAAAAAAAATAAATAAATAAATAAAATTATTATTATTATGTTTTTTTTCATAACGTTTTTTTTCTTCATTTTCCAAAAAAATGACAACTTCAAAAAACTCACAATGCCTTTTTAATAAATACAATAATAAATACAATTAATACATTTTTGTACTGTCCTGACATTTTTGGGCCTCAAGAAATACGATCCATCCGTAGGCCTCAAGAATTAAGGCCGTTGGTACATCAGGATTGATCAACTTTCAGATATACTGTATATACCATAGTTTGTGGACTATATAACTTTCCTACAGACTAAATAATATACACCAATTTGGGTTATTTACTCATTTTTTATATTCAGTAATTTTTCGTTTATTTAGCATAAAAAAAAAAAAGAAAAAAAAAGAAAGAAAGAAAAAACTTACCACCAATAGAAAGCTCTATTTGTGTGAACAAAGTGATAAAAATTTAGTGTGTGTACAGTGTTGCATGACCACGCAATGGTCATTCAAAATGAGACAGCGCGGGAAGCTGAAAATTGGCCTGGGCAGGAAGGGGGTAAAAGTGCTCGGAATTGAAGTGGTTAAAGTGGAGTTTCGGCCACAAAGAAATTTTTTAGCTAAAAACACCCCCCTAATCCTAAGCTAACGCCAATTACACTACCACTAACCCCACATTACAGTACAGGACAGTAATTGAATAAAGATAAAATCTTACCTTTAAAATTGATTGCAGAGCGCGGCCATCTCTGGTGTGGGCGTCTGAAGCCGCTGTGTCCCCCGCTGTGACCGTCTTCCTGGTTTCTGGCTCCCAGAATGCCGATCGCAATCTCGCGCATGCGTTGTAGATTGCGGTCAGCAATGAGCGTAGCGGCAAGCCATTCCCATTGCATCCTGGGATTGATGACGCTCATCTCCCAGGACACAATGCAAAGGAGGAAGTGATGTCGGGGGCCGAAGCCGCATAAGGAGGAAGAGGAAAGAAGGTAAGTTCATTTTCATTAAAAACAAGGTAAGTGAAACAAAAAAAAAACTTTTTCAGGTTGTTTTACTTTAACTGATGCTGTAAAGTTAATTTTTAGGGTGGAACTCCGCTTTAAAGATAAAAGATGATTGCTCCGACAGGGGTTTATCACTGATGAATCAGTCCAACAGAATTATTCAGCCTACTGGCTAACGAGACTTCATCATCTCTGCAAAGACTCACCATGAAGTCTAATGACCCATCCATACGATCCGAAAATCAGATGACAGATTGTCTGTTTTTCTTTGCATGCTAGTTTCCTATCGAAAATTAAGAGTTTACTAAAGTTACGGAAATTCTAGTACGACAGAATAAAAAATCAGAAGTGATGTCATGTGCTGTAGTGTATTTGTATTGTATTTTGGAAGGACAACTGTACAGATTAAGTGAAAATTGTACAATCAGGTATCGCATGGGAAAAACGTTTGTGCTTGTTCCATCAGATAATATCGGATGAACTGTCGTAATCGGCTCTCGAAAACTTTGTAGACATGTGTGGTTCATTTCATTCCGTATAAATATTTAGATACATTTTTTCAGTATTCGGAGATTCGGATATATCCTTAACACCGAATTACAGTACAAACTAATTTTACCAAATTCTCCAAATAACAAAATTAAATTAGCCTGAATTGCTAAAATGAGTTTAAATTTCCGAAATTCGAATTGAAGTTCCACTTTAATTTTACATTTGAACTCGAACTGCAAACTTTTTGTTGAAATCAAAGACTGTGTGTGTTATTAATGTACCATTTCCAAATAATGCTGTTTTTGTTAAGCCAAAGGTGATTTCATTGAGTCATTGTAATCATTTGATGAAGATTTTTCTTTTGTTCGTTCACTTTGCAAGTGTAAAATTGATAAAAAGAAATCAGTAACATATAAATATTTATTTATAAAAGAATTTGTACTTGACATTATTTATTCTCAGCTGGCTAAAACTTCTGCACAGTATTGTACACAGTAAAATGTTAAAAGTAAGATATTACTTTTATTATTTAGAACACTTTGCATATTTAGAATAAATATATTATTAATACAAACAAGATCAATGTGTATAAACTAGAGATCGACCGATTATCGGCAACACTAATATATCGGTGGCCGATATGCACTTTCCCTGATATATCGTAATCTGTCTTTTGATTTGCCGATATTGCTGATATTTAGGGAAAGTTCTTGTACCGGGGTGATGCCTGCAGCTAGAGGCATCACCCCGGAAACCGGTGTCCATAGCCGACGGTCGGCTGACTTGTAATGACAACCGATGCGTCCCCCCCCCCGCCACCTTCCGCGGCTCGCCCGGGTTTCCCGTCCCACCAGGAGACCCGGGCATCCTACCTCTACCGCCACCACCCAAGAGAAGACCCGGGTCTCCAGAAGTGATGTCATGACATTACTTCCGGGTACTCCGCGCCGAATTAAAAAAAACTGAGAGCATTCAAAACAGCCAAACTTGGCGTTTTGAATGCTTTTCGGTGCTGAGGCGGTGTGTGAAAATATCGGCAGATATCGGCCGATACTGATATCCGATGACCAAAGTATCGGTATCAGCATTAAAAAAACAATATCGGTCAATCACTAGTATAAACAACGGATGTTTGGTTACTTGGCTGCCACATTTGAATAAAACATTTTTTTTTTAGATTCAACCGTTTCGAAATGTATCGATGCAAATGTTTCAAATGTAGAAAAAAAAAAGTAAATTAGAAGAAAATTCTAAAAATACACAGAACGAATTCCAAATATTAATTACGAATACAAATCCTGAACACAAATTGAATGAATCAACCAAAACTAAATAACTAGAAAAACTAATCTAAATGAAACCAAACTGTTTCGTCATGCACATATCTAAAGCTCTGTACCAACAATCAGATAATTGTACGATCGATTCGAAAGCAGGAATTTTTGTCCGATTTTCAAGCTGTGTGTACAGGTCATAAGTGTTGAAATATTTTGGAAGTGGGCTTTTCTTTTATTTGAGAGGATATTAGAGGATATATTGGAATATTAGCTGGAAGTGGTGGTTCCCTATTGGGAAAGTTTGTAAAGCAAAGACAGAGAGAGAAGATCATAGAAAAGAAAGTAAGATCCAATAGAGACGAGAAAGGAAAGATAAGAGAGTATCTGAGGACAGATTGAGATGAAGACATATATTGAACAACAATGGATGAATAGAACATCTACATTTTAAGAGGAGGATAAGATAGGAAGATATAGACAAGTACATAGATAGGCAAAAAATGACAGCGCTGTATATACGTGTATCCAAAAAAATACTTTTACAATCCTTCAAGGTGCTTAAATCATGAATCCTACTGTGTGCAAGAAAAAATATTGCTAAATTGATATTGTATCAAAGAAAAAAATATACATTTTTTTGCTTATCTGAATGTGTAAAAAAGTGTTTTTGTGCTTTCATAAATACCCACACATGAATGTGTTAAACTAATTTAACAAACATATAACAAATGTAACAGAAAGATGTTACAATGTTTCAAAGAAATATTCACAAGTGCATACATCAATCATTAATTTTTATAATCCACTGAAACAGCTCCTTTGAAATAATGGGAAATAAAGTGTCCAAAACAAGTATCAAATGAATATCAAAATAAAACTAGAAATAAAAGATTATTGTGTGTTCCTCTTGTCTTCTTATTTTAATGCCACATCAAGAAAAAATTTAATCCACCACCTCTTATAATGAATTCACTTACCAGACAGAATGGCCGGTAATATGATAAACCAGCATGCAAGCTTTTTCTTTTGTAGGGAGTGACAGTCTGCAGCCTTCTGGATCAATCTTTTAAAACTCTCCTTTCTCAGTTCCTTTAAAAATATTTCCACTTTTTTAAAAACAGTTTAAACTTACATTCAAAAGTGTCTCCACTGACACGAATGTAAACAGCATTGGATCATGTGCGAGCTGGCTCCAACTTCTCAGCTGCTCAATGTGATAGCAATCTCCCCAGCTCACACCTGATGTACGTTTCGTCTTTGGACATCTTCACAGGGCTGTCCTGTGAAGACATCCAATGATGAAACTTAATAAAAGTAGCACAATTGCAGTGAAACAGCTTCCCTTGTGGCCACAGATCCCACCACCACTACTTTAGGCAATGCCAGCCCAACTGGCTGCATCTGCCCCTTTCACCAGCCCTCCTGGACGCCTCTCTACACCAGTACTCCTGGCTGAGTCTCTGGAGATCTCTCAGGGGAAAGGCAAAAGACTTAAGCCCATCACTGTCTTCAAGGTGGACTGACTACATGTCTCAGTCTCCCCCCGCTGTTAGTCCCCAACAATGTTGCACTACTCACTCTGTCCTCTCTTGCTCCCGTTCCTTCAGGAACGCCTCCTCCCTTTGTGTTTTTGGAAGGATCCATCCAGCACCCGAGCCCAGGCCCAAGGCAGGTAACCCCCCAGGCTAGGGGGTACACCTCAATGCCACTGACAGCCTCGTCAATACTGCATATCCATCTTCCACCCAACTGCCCTGCTGGCATGGCCCATAACTTATTTATGGGATAGTCTTAGTCCCCTGCCAGGCCCACTTCCAGGGATTGGCTGAGGCCCAACAAATATTGATGGCAGCCGCTGCTAGCCCCCACCAGCCTAATAACCCTGATCCAGTTCAATGACTCAAGTCATTCCTGGCCAGAACTATGTTTTTTTCCTACTCTTACTTCTAGCACACACTAAAGGCTGCAAAAAAAAAAAAAAAATGGGATTAGATAACACATTGATGCTTAAACGTTGCTTTATAATCAATATGAAGTTCAAAACAAAATTACGATAGATTACAGAATTGGCACAGTATTAGCTAAAATATGTACAGACAGAGAGGTATATGCTGACAACAAGGTGCTTGCCAGGTAAAACAAGTAGGCTTACAGATTACAGAGTGCATGAAAACTGCTTGTCTTCAGAAGTGCTGGTAATGTTATATTGCTCCGGTACATCTCTGTGTGATGTCCGGCTGGTGGTGAGAGATGAGTTCCATAAATCTGCAATCTGCTGCATGCGGAGTATTCTCAGCCATGCAACTGTAACTGCCCAAATAGGAGGGGTATGCACATGACATTTTTGACCCAATACGGCCACTCAGCCAGATTTATTCAATGACATTGGCCTATTATGGCTCTGTAGCCATGTTAGGTCAATTATGTTGAACACCCTGCCCTTTCATGTACATGCAGCTGCATGGCAAGAATCCCCTGCCATAGCTGAATGACCCAGCACTGGCTGCTTCCTTCTGTGTTGGGGCCGAACGCAAGCCAAAACCCAAGCTCATCCCAACTCCTAACCATCTTTCCAGGGCAGCTCTAGCTATCCACTGTGACATAATTCCCAACATGGCTACTCACAAGCAGTAACATAGTCCTTATTTCTAGCACGTTCCTCAGGACCCTTCTTTGCTCACTCCATTACCCAAACTCTCCTGCTTTGGCTCTCCCCTCCTGGCTATTTATAGGCTATCCTCAGGGGCCAAAAATTAAAAGCCTGTTACCTGGCAACCAAAAAGGCAATACCTCCCCTTAAAGTGAACTGTATCCCCAAAATACTGGCCTCCACCTTCCAGCGATGTAACTATTACATCCCTTGCCAGCCATTGTCATCATCTCCCTGGCTACTTCTGGGTACCATGTTTTCTGCTTCTTCATTGGCTGGTGGGGGAATGACGTCATTCCACACAAGCACACAGAAGTCAGTCATTCCGGCACAGCTGGAGTGTGGCAGGAATGCACACTGAACCAAGCATACACAGCTTCAGTAGAAGACTGCAAGCAGGCATAGCATGTCTCTTCTGCAATAAAGAGCTGCCTGATTGCAATTTTCCATATAGTAAGTTTAATTCCACTCCCATTACAGACTTTTATAGGACAATATGTGCAACAAATGTGCTGCACTTCACAAAAAACAAATAAGAATAATGTCTAATAAACAAAATAAATACAATCCAAAACAAAAAAAAGTCTATAAAAAGTCCATAGAAGAAAGTGCTTAGTGCCTAAATCCTCCTTATGTGCATCTCACATCACGAGTGTCTCCACCACCAGAAGCACAAAGAGATGCTTACCAGATATAGAGGACTCTCAAATCATAGAGATGTTATATAAAGCATAGTATTGTAGTGCAAATTGTCAAGCCAGATTTGCAACCACCCTCTCACACTCATGCATCTCAAAAAAGAGTGGTGCCAACTCCCAGAGTCCTTTTAGGCTAACACATGCGTGCAAGTTTGTGGAAATGGAAAGGAAACCAGGGGCTCCACAAAGACATGATCGTGTAAAAAAAAACACTTCCTGGGTCACTTCCCATAAATGTGATGATGCAACAAAAGACTCAGACCAACATGTTTCGTCATAAATGACGTCTTCTGGTTCACCATCCTTATAGGGCAACCTGTCATTGCCAACCTCCACCTTCAGAAAATACTATTTTTCCAGTTGTCTTGCTTATCCAATGGATTTAATATTTACTGAGTCACAGACCTGAAACAATATTGCAAATCAGGAGTCCTGACTGAACCACTTCAGCTCCGGAAGGCTTACCCCCTTCATGACCAGTCCATTTTGTGCAATACAGCACTGCATTAATATAACTGACAATTGCACGGTCGGGCGACACTGTACCCAAATAAAATGTATGTAATTTTTTTCCCTTTCTTCTGGTGGTATTTGATCACCTCTGCAGTTATTATTTTTTGCGTTATAAACAAAAAAATAGCGAAAAAAAAACAGTATTTTTTTATTTTCTGCTATAAAACATATCCAATAAAAAAATGTAAAAAAATCTAATTTCTTCATAAATTTAGGCGAACATGTATTCTGCTACATGTTTTTGGTAAAAAACCAAACAAAAACCCAATAGGTGTATACTGATTGGTTTGCGCAAAAGTTATAGCACCTACAAACTATGGGATATTTTTACAGAATTTTTTTTTTTTTTTTTTACTAGTAATGGGGGCGATCAGCGACTTAAAGCGGGTCTGCAATATTGAACAAACTGAACACTAAGTGACACTTTTGACACTTTTTTGGGGACCAGTGACACTAATCAATGCTAAAAATATGTCACTGTACTAATGACACTGGCTGGGAAGGGGATAACATCAGGGGTGATCAAAGGGATAACTGTGTGCCTAAAATGTGCTTGGTTACTGTGGGGGAGGTGCTTATAGTATGGGAAGGCAGGAGGTTATTTTGCCAGATGGTGACTTCTACCTCCAAGTAATTGGCACAGCTAATTTTGCCCCCAGCTATGCCAAACTCACTATGGGTCTCTGGGAAGCCAACACCATCTGGCAAAATAACACTTTCGCTGCCCACTATCACGTACCTGGAGATGAGCCTGACACTGTGAGGAAGGCCTCCCTTGCGCCTCCGACTCGGGACCCCTGATAGTGCAAACAGGGGACACCGGAGTGTAGAGTAGCACGAGCACCTGGAGACTTGCTTGAAGCGGACGATGGCTACTGGTGAAGTTTGCCAGAGAAGTCCGATGAGCCGGGTCTTGTGCAGGCAGCAGGTGCTGGAAGCAGGGTTTCCTGGATAACAGGAAGAGCTTCCCAGGCAGGATGGACGGATCTGGAATGACAGAAGCGTAGTAAGACAAGCCGGGTCAGGAGCCAATTGGTAACGTATAAGCCAGTAGGAGCAGACAGGAAGTCACGGGACAAGCCAAGGTCGGTGCAGGTGGAGATCAGAGAATCGTCAGGACAAGCCGGGTCTGGAACTAGGAACAAGTGCAGGTAAACAGGTAACATGTATCCAAGGCTGAAGACAAAGCAGCACTGAACCTGTGTGCTGATCCAGCTTAAATAGTGCTCTTCCTTGATGAGAAGGGTGGAGCCAGGATTAGGCTGTGGGTTTAACTCATCCTCTGCCAGAACCTTCCTGACACCCACATCATCAACTACGCCAGATATATAGATGACATTATTGTCATCTGAGATGGCCCAGAACCTACATTCACACAATTTGTGCAACATTGCAACAATAAATCGTACAACCTATCTTTCACCTCAGTATGTCACCCTACAGAATTGGCGTTTCTGGATCTCCTGCTGTACCATCAGGATGGATGTATACTGGCAAAAGATTACATGAAACCAACTGCCGGCAATTCCTTCCTAAATTTCCAAAACTGCCATTCAGTGCCATCTTAAGAGCCTTATAGGCCCCTGGGCAATGCAGTGCACTGGGGCCCCCTGCCTATACAATCACACATGAGAATAAAAATGCAAGTTATCGATAAGGCAATATTTATTTTTATTGGTACCTCAAAAAAAGGTATATACCATACTATATACATATTACAGGGACCAATATATACTACAGGAGAGGAGAGTACAACTACCTGGAGTATATACCTTACTATATACATATTACAGGGAACACTATATACTACAAGAGTCTCTTGTAGTATATAGTGTTCCCTGTAATATGTATATAGTAAGGTATATACTCCAGCCTGAGCCTAGTTGTACTCTCTTGTAGTATATAGTGTTCCCTGTAATATGTACTGTATATAGACTGTATATAGACTATATACACATTACAGGGAACACTATACTACAAGAGAGTACAAATACTACCTGGAGGATATACCTTACTATATACATATTACAGGGACCAATAAATAGTAAGGTATATCCTCCAGGACAGGTAGTTGTCTCTTGTGTCGATCATCATCATGCCATGGAGAGAGTTAAAAAAATAATTTCAAGCAGCCTGGCAGCTGGGCTGGCTGCCTTACCTTTTTCACAACGGCTGAACATGGGAGGAGGTGGGTGGAGGCGGAGGCAGTCTTCTAGGTGCAGAGACGGAGGAGAGGAGGACGAGCCGACGAGGAGGAGGATCCTCCTCCGCTCTGCATCATGGGTCTGCTCTGCTAACGTCACTGGTTGCTAGATGACAATCGGGCTGGCCTTAGCAACCAGTGTCTGTGCAGTGCAGACTCAAGCCACGGCGGCCGCCGGTGGGCGGACAACAACAAGGGGGGTGGCCCGGGCCGGCGGACAACAGAACGGGCGGGCCCTAGACCACCAGGGACAGTAATTGCCACCATCCATGTGGGGCCCCTTGGCAAGTGGGGCCCCTGAGCAACCGCCGGGCATGCCCAGTGGAAAAGACGGCCCTGCTGCCATTACCCCAGGTGGGTCTCTAATATTCCCAGTTCTGTGGCTTGAAAAGAAATTGCACAAAACAACAAGACTATATGGAACAAAGCACCTTCTTGACCAAAAAATGTCAAGAAAAATGCCCACTCCCCCTCATCCAACAGGCCCACTCCCAATACTTATCCCAGTACTCATCAGATACACCTCCTGGCCTTTTAGTCCCACCCACTTCCAAGCCACAGCCCATCCGTTTTACCACCCAGTTCCATGCCAAACTCAAGAAGATGGAACAAATTATCACTAGACACTGGCCTATTCTGCTTGAGGACCCACACCTCGAACACACCATCCCAACCAAACCCAAGGTTTCCTACAGGAGGGCTACCAACATAAAAAAATTTTGTAGCCCAGAGTAAATTTAAACCTGCCCCTACTCTCCACACAAAAACCTTGTGCCTCATACCGCTCATAGGGATGTTCCAGTGCTGCAAAGTACTTTGCCAGACCTGCCCATTTATAAATCATGGACAAAAAGATTTCACTATAAAAGGCAAAACATAGCCTATCAAGCAATTTTTCAACTGCTCTACAGAGTTTGTCATCTTGCCTGTCATGGCCCTGTGGACAATTCTATGTAGGAAGAACTATCAGAACCCTCAGAAAACGTTTTGGTGAACATTGTTGCCGGGTAGCGGGTGGGAAAAACAAACATAATGTACCCAGACATTTTGTATAACGCCATGATCAGTCCTCCTCGGGCCTCAGAGAGTGGGTGATTGAGTCCATTCCAGACACTCTCTCGAGGGCAGAACGGTTCATACGGCTCTGCCGGAGGGAGACGTTCTGAATATACACAACACCCAGGCTTCCCCTTGCAAACTGTGAATACTCCCCATCTTGCTCATCTACCTCTGTATCTCCAGTAAAATCCAAGCCTAGGAGAGAGGGGGACATATCAAGGCAATCCCACAGTATACCCTTCACCTTACCTTCCCCTGACATCCAGCAGCATTCAGCCATAGATAACTTCCCTGCCTCAGACCAGCCTATTTTCGAGCAGACGATGAAGAACATGCTAATTTCCCTTAAGCAGACATTGTACTCAGACCTCTTAGCTGCAGTGACATCTCTGGCAAACGTGGTACAACACCAGGACCAGGGACTTCCCCATGTAGAAAGCAAGATGTCTGACCTCCTCATTGCCCACAATGACATGATTGATGTATACACAGAACATGATGATGAGCTACAGTCACTTAATCTTAAACTGGCAAACCTCGAAGACCGGTCTCGATAGTTACATTAAATTCCACAATGTGCCAGAATCAGTACAACAACCTGAGCTGGTATGATTTCTACAATCATTATTGCGAGCACTGGTACCTGACTTGACGGACAGGCACCTGGAAATTGACAGGGCCCACAATCTCCCAAAACCTCTACACCTCCCAGCAGAGGAAGCTCGGGATGTATTGGCGTGCATCCACTTGTACAACGCTAAGGAGAAGGTTATGTTTGCCATCAAGTGAACCTCAAATCTCCCTGAACCTTTTATTGAGATTGCCTTATATACAGATTTCTCCAAGGCTACAATGGAGAAGTGCGGACAACTGACCACGATAACAAAGGAGCTCCATGGTTCCCCACTAAACTCCTGATCATATTTCAAGGGAAAACTCACGTTGTGAGCACGCTCTCTGCTGGCCTTAAACTACTGAGGCCCTGGTGCATAACTCCTGCTGAAAACCAGAGACCACCTTCTCCTCCTCATTCCCAAATGGAAGCTGACTGGTCCCATCAAGATGCCTGACACAACCCGTTCGCACACATGACCCCTGGGCCCCTAAAACTAAATCTGATCTGCAAATCTCAGGTATTCCCTGCAACGGCACGACAAAATCAGCTTATTTGCTGATGATGTGATTTTGATGGTCACTAACCCCCTCCAGTCACTGCAGGCAATACAAGAAACCCTTCATCAATTTAGCTCTGTGTCATACTACAAATTAAATACCACAAAATCCCTAGTCCTCCCCACACACCTCTCTCCTCAATTGTCAGCCCAGCTGAGATCCACTCTATACTATATGTGGGTGAACCACAACCCAAACCAACTGATCAATTTAAACTACCATGTCTTCTCTTGAAATCTGCCCATCCTTTTAAAATCACTATGCTGCATAGGCCTTTCTAAACTCAGGCATAAAAAAAAAATGCAAAACTGGCTCTGGCAGGGAAAGGGTTGAATGCTAATCATTGTTTATCCTAAGAAAATTGCTGTACATTCTATTTTATTTATTTTCATTACCCCCATTCCAAAATAGTTTTAATTTTCCGCAGTCAAGGGAATTCAAAGTTTTCTGACAGTGAAATAGAAAGAAAAAAAAGTTGGAATAATTTCAGACTCTCAGAGACCTTTTTTTCAGCTACGCTTCTTTACACCCCATTTAGCATTTTGCTAATGTGCCAGTGTGTTAAGTGTGTCGTACATTTCTTGTTCCTCAGATGGGCTCTCTGCAGCCCGTGATGATGAATGTAGTGCGGCATTTGCAGACAAATATTTGCCTGTGGGTCTCGAATGTCTAATACAAAGCGACACCTTTATAACACCACAAGAGCCCGAGTCTGCTCGGTGTCACAGCAGATGCCAGAACGGACTTCATACGGCTGCCAAAGACTAAAGTCGTGTGTTCTGCAAAAATCCAAATGTCACCGGCATTTTGGGCTTCCTTCTACCCTTATGGGTTTAGAAAAAAATACCTGTCAGCGTGTAAACTGCCTCATTTTTTATTAATTGCACTTTTTAATAAAACGAAAGAAAATGTAAAAGGAGCTCTGGGAATGTTTGCACACAAAATCCTAAAGGCGGACTTGTTAAAGGGAGTCTTTGGAGGTAGAAATCTGGGAGGCAATGCTTATATATTTCTAAAGGGAATCTGCTTTTTGCCCATTCAGAGAAAGTAACAGGTGCCCTTAAAAATCCACCTATCCCTCATCCACTGAAATCCACCTTTATTCCCTTCCCCCCTGCTCCTTTCATCTATAGTTTTGAAACCCTGTGTAAGCTTCTTGTTGGGTGGTCTTGGAGCTTAAACAGGGTTAATGACCTCCCACCCCCCCCCCCCCCGTGTGACACAGCCTAGAAATTGGCCCATCAAGGCCAGGTACTGCAAACTGGGAAACTGGAACCAAATATTAATGCCTATAAGTATACTGGCCTGCTTGCCCTTTCAGCTGTGGTCAATGGGGTTGAATGGCCAATAATAGGAGAACTGATATGTATTTGCCCCCTAACTATAAAAACCTGGGCTCATTTCTCAGTGTGTACTGAAGCAATGTAGAGAGAGCTCACATATCCTACCCTCCCATATCCAAAATTAGGAGACAACTGTAGTTGCTGTTTAGCTTCTTACCCCCCCCCCCCCCCGTTTTTTTTTTTTTTTGGGTGAGGGTATTTTCCGTTTTTTCTTTCTTTGTTTATCCATATTTCTGCTAGGTTTTTGTAAAGATGGGGTTTTGGGGTTAATGTTGGCCTTTATATGCAGCATGTCACCACATACTCGTGCAAGGGATATTTGTCCCCATTGCCATTAAATTCAAGCATTTTCCTTTCTGGAAAAGAAAATGATAGACCAGCCTAAAATGAGAGGCAGAGGTTCTGAAAACAGAGGTAATAGGAGGCAAGTAGGTTCAGTAGGACAAATGGTGATTGGGCCACACTATATAGAAGTAGGATATGTCTGCATTTTCTATCAAAGTGTGTCCATGCATTACAACCAAAGCATGTGCAGGGCATAATTGAGTGGCTGACAGAGCCTTCCTGTTCTTCCTCCTACCAGGCACAGAGTTGTCTACAAGTGCTGCTAATATGCCTTTGTCCTCCTAAATCAAATTTGCCTTGTTTCTCTCACTCCCTCTCTCTCTCTATCCAATATTGTGGCCTAACCAAGCTGCTTACACACAATCCAGCCACTGAACAATACTTGTGGTTGTTATGTCTCAATTAATACATTATAATGTTTATTTCAAGACCTGCTTTGTCTTTCTATTCCTACAGTACAATGTGGCCGTAGTATGCTGTCCAGACACTGAACAATATTTGTGGCCATTGCCTCTAAATATTACACTGTACATTTTATGACAAGATAAAACCTTGTTGTCTCTTTCTTTTTGCTTCCTGCTTCATTTCTCCTTCCTACAGGACAATATGGCCTTACCACGCTGTGTACATACTGTCCAGGCACTGAACATTTTTTGGGCTATTGTCTGTCATATAGTACACTCTATTTTCTTTTTTATGATAAGATATGCCTCAACCATTCTTTTTATATTCTGGCATAAGAAATTTGTATACATTGTGACAGGAAGTCAGGTTAATCTGTGGATGTAGTCACAGACAGGAGATACATTTCCACCTGGTTTAGAAAATTCACCAATTACTATAGGGTGTCAGCTGCAAAGGTAGCCAGAACTGTCTAAGGACGTTGAACAGACTTCAGCTGTTCAGAATGAGGAAATTAAGGCCTCTATAATTTGTCCAGAGGAAGTCTAAGGATTGCTGCCTCCTGACGCTGTGTGAGCTGGGGAGAGGAGGACAGTCAGATGAATGCCCCCTGAAGCTGTGTGAGCATGGGGACAACCTCCTGGAGCGATGTGCGCTGAGGAGGGTAAAAAGTGTGAAGACCTCCTGGAGCGATGTGCGCTGAGAAGGGTAAAAAGTGTGAAGAGTTCTCAAGGTGAGAAAATTAACTATTTCTATGTGAAGAGTGTGAAGAGAAAAACCAATGGATGTTTTCTATGTGAAAGGAAAGTCCAATGAACATGTGTTGTGAGAAGAGAAAAGGGACATCCTCTATGTGAAGAGATAATAAATGGACTATTGATAGTCTGCTGTATGATCAGCCAAGTCTGCCCAACAGTAGGTTGGGGACAGACTTCCGTAGGTAGGTTCCTGTGTGAGAAGGTAGCCGCCCACAGTGGCAAGGATTTATTTTGTGTTTTATTTTATTTTGGATGTTTTTGACGCTTGCAGTCTGGTGAAGAAAATTGCATGAATAAACCAAACTGTTGTTTGCAACCACTTCTCGGCTATCTCCCTGTGTAACGAATCCCCCCAAGGGGTAATCCACGCCCGCCACCGAGCTAATATCCCACAACATACTGTGCAGTCACTAAACAAAATTTGTAGCACTTGTTTCTCAGTTAATACACTCTAGGTTTTATTGCAAGATAAAACCTTTCTTGTCTCTTTCTTTTTGCTCCCTTATTAAGTGTCCATGTACTGTCCTAAAATAGTGCATACAGTGCCCATTGTCTATATTTGTTCAGGGTGTTCTGGAATGTGAAGATGTGGTTTTGAAGTGTTTTTTTTGTGCACTCAGTTTTGACATTTTATTAAACTTTTAAGACATTACCAAATGTACTGTAAAAAAAGCTCACAAACTATACAATGTGTTTCAAAAAGAATGACTAGATTTTAAATAGTTAAATTTAATAATGTAAATCTGTTACAGTTACAGAACAGAACAAATTACAAACTATTAAGTCTTCAATTTTCGCTCACCATGGTATAAATGCTTTATATGCCCTCCATCTCCTGCATAGATAACATCAAGGCGATAGCTGAATTTGTCCCCAATGCGTCTACTTTCACAGAAGTTACTGCAGCCCTGATTCTGTTTTTACCCAAGTCAGTGGGTAATAGTGGAACATAACACAAAATGAGGTTGAAGGATTGTAAGTGGTGCATGAAAGTCAGCCAGCCCCCAGTTTGATGTACTCACCTTCCAGTCTGTCACCAACCAAATAAGACCTGTCTCTTGGTACAAAGAACAGGGGTTTAGTTGACACACATTTGCAAACGCATGTGAAAGCTGCAGAGCCACGTCACGGCACCCTGTTTAAATCTGCAGTCCTACACTCTTAATTTAGTGTCCTCACACTGGAGGCACATGGCCGCTAATGGGTGGATGGGGAACAGGTGAGAGGGAGACAGCCCAACCTCCCCCAACCCATCCCCATGCACGACTGGCTGTTGTCTCAAAAAGTTCAATTAATTAGGTTATAATATAACCATGGTGCAAACTGGAGAAGACCAGCTGAAAAGCATTACACCTCCATCCCCTTGGTGGATGCAGTATATAGATAGGAAGGGATTTTATATATGGGGCATGGCCTGTAAAGCACACTGCCTTTGAAATCCCTTATTTCCTTTGGGACTTTATATGAGACAAGCAGGTCATGCTATTGGTCTCCATCCCTGTATACGGAAAACACTAGGGTCAAATCAAAACTGCATCCACCAAAAACGCACGAAAATCGCACGGTGGGACTTTAGATGAGGCACCAAGCTGTAAGCAAGGCGTCTCCATCCCTGGTTGCTTTAAACATATTGGACTAGGTGGGACTTTAGATGAGACCCAAGCTGGTGTTGCCCGGCGTCTCCATCCCTATAACAAAACACAAAATGAGGTTGAAGGATTGTAAGTGGTGCATGAAAGTCAGCCAGCCCCCAGTTTGATGTACTCACCTTCCAGTCTGTCACCAACCAAATAAGACCTGTCTCTTGGTACAAAGAACAGGGGTTTAGTTTACACACATTTGCAAACGCATGTGAAAGCTGCAGAGCCACGTCACGGCACCCTGTTTAAATCTGCAGTCCTACACTCTTAATTTAGTGTCCTCACACTGGAGGCACATGGCCGCTAATGGGTGGATGGGGAACAGGTGAGAGGGAGACAGCCCAACCTCCCCCAACCCATCCCCATGCACGACTGGCTGTTGTCTCAAAAAGTTCAATTAATTAGGTTATAATTAGTGTTGAGCGAACACGGACTGTATTATTCGTGTTCGTACCGAATAATTGGATTTTTTGTACCCGAACACGGACACGGACACTTTACTGTATGTTCGGGTAAAAATCCGTGTTCGGTCGTTTTATTTCCGGGTTTTGCATGCTTTGGCGCTCTTTTCATGGCGGGCTTTCAACAGCCAATCAACAATCGTTTAACTGGTGTGCCTTAAGCCATCCCAGCCATGCCTGCAAATGTCTCAGTAGCTGTGATTGGCCGTCTGAAGCATGTGACCAAGTCTTTATAAGTTCGAGGCAGCCGCAGCGGCGTCATTATGCTGCTTAGATTCAGGGACAGAGCACACATCAACGTGCTGGCTGCTGATTAGGGAAAGATAGGCAGGAAAAAACCATTTGTGTCCGGATAGAATTGAGGGACAGGTCGGAGTGTTTAGGCAGGGCGAGTTGTAGGCATTTTAGGGATAGAGTCTGCTGAATTATAGGGTCAGTGTCTTCTACAAACTACAATCGATATTGCTGTGTGGGGGGTGGGGTCTGCACTCAATCCTGATCTACGATCTCTTCTCAATCCTGTTAGGGACAGAGTCTGCTGAATTTTAGGGAAACTGTGTTCTACAAACTACAATCGATATTGCTGTGTGGTGTGGGATTGGAGATAGGCAGGTGTCAGTGATCCACATCCATTTTTCTGTGTGTGAGCTGCAGTGAACACAATCTTTTTGGGCTGCAGTGAACACAATCTTTTTGGGCTGCAGTGAACACAATCTTTTTGGGCTGCAGTGAACACAATCTTTTTGGGCTGCAGTGAACACAATCTTTTTGGGCTGCAGTGAACACAATCTTTTTGGGGTGCAGTGAACAAAATCTTTTTGGGGTGCAGTGAACACAATCCTTTTTGGTGTGCAGTGAACACAATCTTTGTGGGGTGCAGTGAACAAAATCCTTTGTGGGGTGCAGTGAACACAATCTTTTTGGGGTGCAGTGAACAAAATCCTTTTTGGGGTGCAGTGAACAACATCCTTTTTGGGGTGCAGTGAACACAATCTTTTTGGGGTGCAGTGAACAAAATCCTTTGTGGGGTGCAGTGAACACAATCTTTTTGGGGTGCAGTGAACACAATCTTTTTGGGGTGGAGTGAACAACATCCTTTTTGGGGTGCAGTGAACAAAATCCTTTTTGGGGTGCAGTGAACAAAATCATTTTTGGGGTGCAGTGAACACAATCTTTTTGGGGTGCAGTGAACACAATCTTTGTGGGGTGCAGTGAACACAATCTTTTTGGGGTGGAGTGAACAACATCCTTTTTGGGGTGCAGTGAACAACATCCTTTTTGGGGTGCAGTGAACACAATCTTTTTGGGGTGCAGTGAACACAATCTTTGTGGGGTACAGTGAACAGAATCTTTGTGGGGTGCAGTGAACACAATCTTTGGGGGGTACAGTGAACACAATCTTTGTGAGGTGCAGTGAACACAATCTTTGTGGGGTGCAGTGAACACAATCATTGTGGGGTGCAGTGAACTCAATCTTTGTGGGGTACAGTGAACACAATCTCATACTTCTGAAGGTTTGAGGGTGCTGCCTGTTCCATACTCCCCCTACTCCTCATCTAGCCTTTTAGGGGTACAAACAATAGTAATTGGGGCCTAGTGTGGTTGTGTACGTGTGATATACATACACTTTTTTGGGATCATATTTTCTATTCCGCTATTTAATCAAAAACCTTTGGGGATCAGTTAAATTGGGGGATAGTCTGTGTTGGTACGTGTGAGAGAGATCCACCTTTCCAAGTTGTTGGGGTTCATCTCATACTTCTGAAGGTTTGAGGGTGCTGCCTGTTCCATACTCCCCCTACTCCTAGCCTTTTAGGGGTACAAACAATAGTAATTGGGGCCTAGTGTGGTTGTGTACGTGTGATATACATACACTTTTTTGGGATCATATTTTCTATTCCGCTATTTAATCAAAAACCTTTGGGGATCAGTTAAATTGGGGGATAGTCTGTGTTGGTACGTGTGAGAGAGATCCACCTTTCCAAGTTGTTGGGGTTCATCTCATACTTCTGAAGGTTTGAGGGTGCTGCCTGTTCCATACTCCCCCTACTCCTAGCCTTTTAGGGGTACAAACAATAGTAATTGGGGCCTAGTGTGGTTGTGTACGTGTGATATACATACACTTTTTTGGGATCATATTTTCTATTCCGCTATTTAATCAAAAACCTTTGGGGATCAGTTAAATTGGGGGATAGTCTGTGTTGGTACGTGTGAGAGAGATCCACCTTTCCAAGTTGTTGGGGTTCATCTCATACTTCTGAAGGTTTGAGGGTGCTGCCTGTTCCATACTCCCCCTACTCCTAGCCTTTTAGGGGTACAAACAATAGTAATTGGGGCCTAGTGTGGTTGTGTACGTGTGATATACATACACTTTTTTGGGATCATATTTTCTATTCCGCTATTTAATCAAAAACCTTTGGGGATCAGTTAAATTGGGGGATAGTCTGTGTTGGTACGTGTGAGAGAGATCCACCTTTCCAAGTTGTTGGGGTTCATCTCATACTTCTGAAGGTTTGAGGGTGCTGCCTGTTCCATACTCCCCCTACTCCTAGCCTTTTAGGGGTACAAACAATAGTAATTGGGGCCTAGTGTGGTTGTGTACGTGTGATATACATACACTTTTTTGGGATCATATTTTCTATTCCGCTATTTAATCAAAAACCTTTGGGGATCAGTTAAATTGGGGGATAGTCTGTGTTGGTACGTGTGAGAGAGATCCACCTTTCCAAGTTGTTGGGGTTCATCTCATACTTCTGAAGGTTTGAGGGTGCTGCCTGTTCCATACTCCCCCTACTCCTAGCCTTTTAGGGGTACAAACAATAGTAATTGGGGCCTAGTGTGGTTGTGTACGTGTGATATACATACACTTTTTTGGGATCATATTTTCTATTCCGCTATTTAATCAAAAACCTTTGGGGATCAGTTAAATTGGGGGATAGTCTGTGTTGGTACGTGTGAGAGAGATCCACCTTTCCAAGTTGTTGGGGTTCATCTCATACTTCTGAAGGTTTGAGGGTGCTGCCTGTTCCATACTCCCCCTACTCCTAGCCTTTTAGGGGTACAAACAATAGTAATTGGGGCCTAGTGTGGTTGTGTACGTGTGATATACATACACTTTTTTGGGATCATATTTTCTATTCCGCTATTTAATCAAAAACCTTTGGGGATCAGTTAAATTGGGGGATAGTCTGTGTTGGTACGTGTGAGAGAGATCCACCTTTCCAAGTTGTTGGGGTTCATCTCATACTTCTGAAGGTTTGAGGGTGCTGCCTGTTCCATACCCCCCCTACTCCTCATCTAGCCTTTTAGGGGTACAAACAATAGTAATTGGGGCCTAGTGTGGTTGTGTACGTGCGAGATACATACACTTTTTTTGATCATATTTCCTATTCCGCTATTCAATAAAAACCTTTGAGGATCAATTGAATTGCGGGATAGTCTGTGTCGGTACGTGTGAGAGAGATCCACCTTTCCAAGTTGTTGGGGTTCATCTCATACTTCTGAAGGTTTGAGGGTGCTGCCTGTTCCATACCCCCCCTACTCCTCATCTAGCCTTTTAGGGGTACAAACAATAGTAATTGGGGCCTAGTGTGGTTGTGTACGTGCGAGATACATACACTTTTTTTGATCATATTTCCTATTCCGCTATTCAATAAAAACCTTTGAGGATCAATTGAATTGCGGGATAGTCTGTGTCGGTACGTGTGAGAGAGATCCACCTTTCCAAGTTGTTGGGGTTCATCTCATACTTCTGAAGGTTTGAGGGTGCTGCCTGTTCCATACCCCCCCTACTCCTCATCTAGCCTTTTAGGGGTACAAACAATAGTAATTGGGGCCCAGTGTGGTTGTGTACGTGTGATATACATACACTTTTTTTGGATCATATTTTCTATTCCGCTATTTAATTTAACTGGGCCTCCATGCGAGACCTGTGTGCCTTGTTGCGCTGTTTTGAGTACTCCACCAACATGGCCAGTGGCAATGACGCCGTTCTCAGCTTAACTATCCCACTTCTATGCCTCCTTGAAAAAACAATTCGGGCGATGATGGAAGAGGATGTGGCACAGGATGAGGAGGAGGAGGAGGATGAAGAGGTAACATTTCCAAGGCTTTCAGGGCAGTCATTCGCAAGGGGCTCCGAGGGTGGGTTCCTGCACACGCAAACGCCAGGGACGCAATTGTCCAGCAGGGGCACAGTTCTGGAGGATGAGGAGGATGAGGAGGAGGAGGAGCTGGAGGAGGAGATGGAACCATGTTCACAGCAGGGTGGCACCCAGGCCAGCTCATGGCCATCACTGGTGCGTGGCTGGGGGGATACAGAGGACACGGACGATACACCTCCCACAGAGGACAGCCTTTCGTTGCCTCTGGGCAGCCTGGCACACATGAGCGATTACATGCTGCAGTGTCTCCACAACGACCGCCGAGTTGCCCACATTCTAACTTGTGCTGATTACTGGGTGGCCACGCTGCTGGATCCCCGTTACAAGGACAACGTACCGTCCTTAATTCACTCACTGGAGCGCGATCGCAAGATGCGCGAGTACAAGCGCACGCTGGTAGACGCCATGCTGCTGGCATTCCCATCTGACAGCGGGGCCACAGTGGAAGCACAAGGCAGAGGAGGAGGAGGAGGAGGTCGCCAACGCAACCAGGGCACCGCCAGCACCGCAGAAGGCAGGGTTAGCATGGCCGAAATGTGGAAAAGCTTTGTTAGCACGCCACAACAAACAGCAGCACCAGCAGCTCAGATGGAACGTCTTAGCAGGAGGCAGCATTTTACCAACATGGTGGAGCAGTATGTGTGCACACGCCTACATGTAGTGAATGACGGGTCTGCCCCCTTCAACTTCTGGGTCTCCAAATTGGGCACATGGCTTGAGCTTGCCCTTTACGCCTTGGAGGTGCTGGCGTGCCCTGCAGCCAGTGTATTATCTGAACGGGTATTTAGCACGGCTGGGGGCGTTATAACAGACAAGCGCAGCCGCCTGTCCAGAGACAATGTGGACAAGCTCACGTTCATTAAAATGAACCAGGCATGGATCCCACGGGACTTTTCCGTACCTTATGCAGAATAGCAATGGATACCGACCTTACCCACCCATTGTTCCATTTTTGCTCTTTCTCACTCTTTTGGGGTGTACCCTCATTTAAAATTTTTGAAAAGAAGCAGTGTTGGCTACCTCGTCCTCCTCCTCAGGGCCAGATTAATGTAGGGGCTATTGGAGCTGCAGCTCCAGGCCCCTACCTTTTATATAGGCCCCGGGTTGGCCATATTCACTGTTACCGCTCTTCTGTCACTTGTAAACACAGAAGTCTGGCTTCTATGCTCGCTTCCCCAGGCAGCACCCTCAGAACCTCCCCACACAGCGTGAAGGCCGGACAAGGAGGGACAGTTGGCGATGCATGGATGTGTTTATGGGCTTCAGAGACAGCATCCCATGTTGAATTAGGCATGCATGGCTGCACCCTTCCTCCTCTGGGTGCATGGCAAGGCACGGCCCTTAAGGCCCTTCAAAATCCTCAGCACCAAGCCCATGATGCTGTTAATCCGGCCCTGGTCCTCCTCCACCGCCGCTTCCACCTACACCGCCCATAGGTGTGCGCAGCCTATTGCATTAAGGTGTGCACCCCAAAGTTGAAATACACATGCATGTGTTTGCCAGCAGGGAGAGTAATGTATCGGGGCCATGTACCTGTAGGCAAGGAGAAATAGAGCAGAGCAGGTCCCAGGGAGATCTTTCCCATCTCCTCACTGGCAATGCTATGTGCCCTAGGTGATTAGGGTGTGCCCAGGCACACCCAGCACACCCTGTGCGCACGCCTATGTCACCGCCACATCCACCACCACCTCAACCTCCCTCCTACTCCATATGGGCCTCGTCCTTCAGAGATGAAGAAGAACATTGTTTTATTTTTCTGTTTTTTTTTTGTTGTTTTAAGTTATTTCCCTATCCACATTTGTTTGCAGAGCACTTGCCATGCTCTTAATTACGTTTTGCTGCCATTTGCAGCACTCTAGCCCTTTCCTTTGGTGTTTTAGAGCCATTTTAGTGCCTTAAAGTTCGGGTCCCCATTGACTTCAATGGGGTTCGGTGTCCGGGAAAAGTTCGGTAAAAGTCCGGGACACGGACCCGGACTTTTTTTTAAAGTTCGGCCGAACCCGTCGAACACGGACATCTAGGTGTTCGCTCAACCCTAGTTATAATATAACCATGGTGCAAACTGGAGAAGACCAGCTGAAAAGCATTACACCTCCATCCCCTTGGTGGATGCAGTATATAGATAGGAAGGGATTTTATATATGGGGCATGGCCTGTAAAGCACACTGCCTTTGAAATCCCTTATTTCCTTTGGGACTTTATATGAGACAAGCAGGTCATGCTATTGGTCTCCATCCCTGTATACGGAAAACACTAGGGTCAAATCAAAACTGCATCCACCAAAAACGCACGAAATCGCACGGTGGGACTTTAGATGAGGCACCAAGCTGTAAGCAAGGCGTCTCCATCCCTGGTTGCTTTAAACATATTGGACTAGGTGGGACTTTAGATGAGACCCAAGCTGGTGTTGCCCGGCGTCTCCATCCCTATAACAAAACACAAAATGAGGTTGAAGGATTGTAAGTGGTGCATGAAAGTCAGCCAGCCCCCAGTTTGATGTACTCACCTTCCAGTCTGTCACCAATCAAATAAGACCTGTCTCTTGGTACAAAGAACAGGGGTTTAGTTGACACACATTTGCAAACGCATGTGAAAGCTGCAGAGCCACGTCACGGCACCCTGTTTAAATCTGCAGTCCTACACTCTTAATTTAGTGTCCTCACACTGGAGGCACATGGCCGCTAATGGGTGGATGGGGAACAGGGTGCCGTGACGTGGCTCTGCAGCTTTCACATGCGTTTGCAAATGTGTGTCAACTAAACCCCTGTTCTTTGTACCAAGAGACAGGTCTTATTTGGTTGGTGACAGACTGGAAGGTGAGTACATCAAACTGGGGGCTGGCTGACTTTCATGCACCACTTACAATCCTTCAACCTCATTTTGTGTTTTGTTATAGGGATGGAGACGCCGGGCAACACCAGCTTGGGTCTCATCTAAAGTCCCACCTAGTCCAATATGTTTAATAGTGGAACATAAACACATTGTTTTACATATCCTCACAAGGAAAAGTGTGTAATATCTGGAGATCTTGGGGGCCAGGAGTGTAGTGCTAAGTCTTGGGGTCCGGTGCGACCTATCAAACATTGAGTCAATGTTTCATTTATAAACCAACAAACTTGGTTGTTCCAATGTGGCAGTGCTCTGTCTTCCTGAAAAATAGAATCGTCGGTCTCCATTAAAAGAGAAGTATGGGGTTTGGGGTTATTGCACATTCGTACTTACCTAGGTGGATGCAGTATCAGTCCAATGCTGGATCTGTCCCCGGATGCCTCTGCACTGAGAACAGAGCGATCGAACACCGCCAATCGCTTGGTTCTGACAGGTCCCCGAGCAAAGAGTTGCTGACTGTCAGTCAACAGCTCTCTGCTCTGCCCCCTCCTTGCTCACTGGAGCGCTGGGCTGTGGAGGAGCAGGAAGTGGGCAGCTCAGGCTCTCAGCGGGCTCTCTGAGAGGCTGAGCCGGGTGTCGGACTGAAATCTGTGACGTCAGCAGAGAGCGGACTTCAGCCCGCTCTCTGCTGAAAACAGGTCAAAGGAGTGCAGAACAAACTGCACCCCTGTGATCCATAGGAGGTGTATAGCCAAACTAGCTGTAGCTGTACATCTCCTTTAAGTTGTGGGAAAAGCCAGTCCTTCAGAATTTCAAGATAGGAATGTCTCGTAACAGTGTTTCCCTCAAAAAAGAAAGGGCCATACATCTTTGTAAACAAAACCGCATAAAACACATTAAATTTTAGTGAATCTCGCTCATGCTGTACAAGTTCGTGTGGCTTCTCAAGTCCCCAAATGTGAACATTGTGACAGAAAACTATACCACTTCGATTAAATGTTGCTTCATCACTAAATATTAACTGTAAAAATCCATCGTCCTCCCTGTCGTCTAAGAGCATATGACTGTCACTTATTGGAAGAGCTTGCACCAGTTGCAATCGGTATGGCCTCAGAAGCAGATGTCATCTTAAAACACGCCAAACAGTCATATGAAGGACTGCAAGTTCTCTGCTAGCACGATGACCAGACTTGTGCGGGCTTTGCTGAAAAACCACTTGAATTTGTTGTACATTTTCCTCTTAAGTGTTTGGTTTCCCTGTACTCTTCTCTTTACGTAAACACCGCAATTCTTCAAATTGTTTATACCAATGATGAATGTTCTTTGCCACTGGTGGATCATCCCTGAAATGCTGTGGAAATGCACGCTGCACTGTTATTACAGATTCAGTCCTGATAAATTGGAGAACACAAAACGTCTTCTGTTGCATAGACTCCATCTTGTTAACGACTGAGGTTAGCATCTATTTGAGCACTAGTAGTGGTATCTAGCGGTCATCATTTAAAATTCTGGGCTATGCCCGTTCAAGTAGTACAGGTTTCATTAATTGGTAGTTGCACAGTTATAAGGTTTTAAAATCGGGTCATTCTTTTTGAAACACACTGTACTATGAAACTAGTGTGCCACAGGTTATTTATACATAGTTGAGGACTTTAGCAACATTTTTTTTTTTTGGGAGTAATCATTACTATAGATTTTAGATCTGTTGTGGCTCCTTCTTCCACCATCAATTCAGGCCTATTACCTACCTGGAAGGAGGCTCGAGCCAGCACGGAAGGGAAACGCAGATGGAGGACTTCACGAGCCGGCGGAGTCACTCTACAAGACATGGTGGTATGAACACTTGCTCCACTTGGACTTCACATATTATTGTGCATTGTTCATTCACTTCTTAGCACGGAGGACTTTACCATTTGGCATCTATTACATACTTTGGTCTGTTGTTTGATAACCCTGCGGACAGTTCATGCCCCCAGCATCAGACCTAACGGATCTAATCGGAGGGGACTACATCATCCTGGGCTGCTTTGCTTTTCAGTGATATCATCACCAACTGTGCTCTAATTTCAACTTTGAAGGAATTATTTACACTTCCATTATGGAACAACAGCACAGTATCATGACCGGATAACTAACTATCACTTTATCAAGACCCAGGATCTGCTCTAGATGATCTAATCTAATTTTTCTTTTTGATTGTTGGTCCTGCCACAGTGTATCCGTTCAACACTTTTTGTTACACAGGATCATCTTTCGCTGTGCCAAGGACTCTTGCATTCACATGACCTGAGAATTCTACACCCCCCCCGTCTGCATGGTAGCCCCACCTCGTGCCTTGAACCGCACTACTATTTCCATGTTCTTGGTTCCAGACTGATACATGTTCATTTTTTGTTTTTTAATTGATTTTACATTGTGTCTTGTGTACATACATGTGTCCAGTTCCTTCACCAGGCATTAGTGCCCAATAAATATTTTTCACATTTTTATAGCACCTCAGTTATCTTTGTGTATCATTGGTACCTATATTTGATCACCTCTTTTCGGTGAAGTTGGGTTGGATTTATATCCTTATTTCCACCCAATTCACACACTTTGGTTTTGTGCTATGTACATTGGACTCAATAGGTACCTATAGAGATACCCTTGAGTGTGACATTACTACTTTAACAGAGGCCAATTTAGGAACAAACCCCTTTATATTTTTTTCCTATGGAACTAGAGGACTGGAGCAAAGACTGGAGAGTAGAACAATGTTCATTTAACACATATTCTAGGTTCTCTTTAGGTAATATTAGGTTATGACCTCAATAGCTCATGCAAATTCTGTTTACAGTGATAGGTGCTTTAGAGGCTGCGGCAAACATTGAGATGTACTCCACCTTTGGTCATCTTGTCCAAAACTGATCACATTCTGGTCTCAAATATTTGCACTACTACAAACTTGATTTCACCTATGAATCCCTAAGGACACAATAGCCCTGTCAATCAGACAATAGCAAGACAAAGCCTAGAAGAAACCATCTGTCCCCTTATCAGCAGTCAAAGAATTCATAAATTTGATGCTGATCAATGAAAAATTGTCCAGTATACTTAAAGACCCACAATCCAAATTTCTTCAAGTATTGGAACTGTGACTTAATTTTAACACCTCAAACGTGACTCATTTATAGCTACCCTATCTGATCTGTGACCCCAGTCTGTGGGTAACATACCCCAGTTCCCACTCCTCTCTTTCTTCCCTATTTTCCTTTTTCCTTTTTCTCTCTCCCTTCTAGCACTCTTGCTCTTTTATTCTGAGCTTCCTAACTCCTGAGCTGATCCACAATATTCAGAAGCTTTACTGTTTTGTGTATTGTAATGAGTGACACCAACCCAGGAGCTGGACAAAGTTTGGTATATTTGCCAGATAGTTTTTTCTTGAAAATGCACATATGTCCTGTCTTAAACTATTGCCTCTTCTTGGTCATACCTGTAGGGTGGGCCTAAGTTGGTAAGTTGGTTTCAGCAACAAATAAACTGATCTTCAGCACTGATATCAACAGTTCAAAGAATATACAGTCTCTCAGAATTTACAGTATATGTTACCAGAGGATGGCTTCCATTACCAAATGTAGTGTCCCTTTTAGACAAAGGCAGAGGATGTTCCTGCAGTCTGCACTGGCTCCAAGCCTCTGCACAAGAGTACATTCAGTATATACTGTAGTAAAGAAGGAGCTTTCCCGACTCCCGAGCTATCCCTCCTCACCAGGAATCTGACCCCTCACAAAATGATTTCCTTTCTATACACACTCAACAGAAGAGCACCAAAATGATGTGGTTACCCTTGATTTAAAAATGTTGCCTCACCCAAGATGGCCACAGAAAGTTTTTCAGAGGTTGCAGCATCCAATCAGATGGTTATCCCCTCTGAAACACCAACAGAGTCCATGAGAAGACAACTTTCCCTACTGGATGGAGGAAAACCTGCACCTGCCTTCATACCTATTACTGTTTTTCCTTCTGTTGAAATGAATAAAATAATAATTTCAGGTTTCCCAGCACTTAAAATAATTAGTTTGGGCCATCGTGGACCAAACAAATTATTTGTATGGCAGAACAGACTGGCCGTTGCTTAGGCTGTAACATGCTGTAGTTCCTTGTGCTACATTCAATAAGCAGCACTGTGCTTATTCTATTGTCAGATATAGAAAGAGTTGCTTACAGTATAGCTCTTTCCATATATGGCTGTAGATGGGAAGTATCCAGTATTGCTGCTGCAACTCAGGAGCAAAGCTACTACAATATATTACAGCCTAAGTAGTCTGTTCCACCATGCAAATTTAATGCTTGGTCATATTGGACCAAACACTTTTTTAAAGTTGGAATTCTCTTTTAAAGGTATCTCTCAAGCATGTAGGTTTTTTTTTTTCCCCAGGTATTTTATTTTATTGAATAATGCCAGTGAGTAACAACGTTTGACATACAGAATAATGCGGAGTAGCGTAACATAGCATAACCAACAACTGGAACTACAGTAAAGTGTGAGGGTTGGTAGACAAGGGGCGGTAAGTTGGGTGGTCTCGAGAGAGCGGTGATTGGCACTGCCGACCCACAGGCACCCCATAAAGGGAGCACACTGTGCCTAGGCGGGGAGGTGCAACCAATCAATTGTTACACTAAAAGGGAACAGTACCCAAGTTTACCGTATCGTGTGAGAAGGGGCAGGGTCAATCATGTAGTTTAAAAGTAGTTGTGTAGTTTTTTTATGTCCCAATTCCTCTTGCCCTTTTTTGATAATAGCTTGCCTTTTAGTCTTCAAAATGGCAAGAATTTAGTTTTAAGAGCTGCCCCCCTTAGACTTCAGTTGGTTTCACTGCTAAGTGTGGGTTTCCTAGATTTCATGCAGGATTCACCAAACTCTAAATCAAACTTGGGCAGATCCTATAGGAAGATCCCTTAGGAAGACCACAAGTAAGCAAAACAGCTGCACTCTTCCAGGACTTTATTAACTCACAAACCGGACATCACATAGTGGGGTAAAGCAGGATAAAAGCTTGATGCGTTTTGCAATGTATCAGCGCTTAATCATAACCTAAACGCTGATACAGTGCGAAACGCGTCATGTTTTATCTTGCTGTACCCCACTATGTAATGTACTGTTTGTGAGTTAAACAAGTCCTGAAAGAGTGCAGCTGTTGTGCATCATTATGATCTTCCTACGGTATGTACGGCTGGTGGGCCAAACTGTGGACTGAATCACCCAAGCAGCTTGTTTTGTAATCACCTGGAGTGGCATATACACAGTGCATGTATGGCAGATCCCTTATCTTTAGTGTTTTCCTGTTCCAGTAACAATCGCTCCACTCGTTTCTTGTCTTTCTGTCTCGAGAGTGGAAGAGGCTCTCTGTCTCAGAGGGGAGGGAGTGGAGTTTCTCCCTGATAGGTCATGAACAGCAATAGCACTTATCAGAACTATTCACTCTTCCCAAGTCTATCTAAACTTAAAAATAAATATTTTTGCTGGTGATGGCTTTATCACTCTGAGATTAAATAATGCTATTAGGCCCATTGACCTTGAAGGGAGAGGAAGATGCTGTTGAGGATTCGGAGAGTCAGTACTAACTAGACATCCTCCAAAAATCTAAAAAGTCTTTTAATTTGAATTGTCAGGTTTTCTTTCGGCTCCCAAGGTTAATTGAAGGGCTACAGAAGACTCCAAATTCCAGTACAAATTTTTTTGGGCAGCACAGCAAAAGAAGGTTCATCACATTCCAAATTAGTCACACAATTTGATGCCCATAAAAGAACTCTAACGTTTTTTTCTCTGCGCTGTCTGTTTGAGAATGATTCCTTCATAAATAAACCAAAACCATTTCAGCTGATATGGTATCTGAAATGCAATTTCGCAGGCACAATGTAATAAACTTCTGTAACATGTCAAATGAAAATCCATAAAACATTTAAAAGGAATTGCAAGGAAAATCACAAGGTTTCATTTAAACTGTACAGTTCCTTCAGCCAGCATTGGTTATCATAAAAAATCATGTATTTTCTAGGGGATTAAACCAAAAAATTATATAAGAGCCAGTAAAACAATTTGGCCATTTGTTTAAAAATCTGGGCAATATTCCAGAACGTCCATGGAAGTAAACCTTTCCTCATAGGAACATGGGTGGGGAGTGGGGAGTTGGGTGGTATTGGTAACCTCCTTCTGAAATATTTATTCTGTCTTATGCCTGGCTGTCTTAGTGAACCTCTGGCTTTATTACTGTTTGAGTCCCTGACCTGGAACATGTATGAAAGTGAAAGGAAACAACAGAAGCATTTTGCCATGCTTGTTTTGGGTGGGTGACTCAAAATACCAAAAGACAAGCACTCTGCATGACATCTAGGCAACTAACATTTTCATAAGGGGAGGTCAACAATGGCAGCCTCCATGCCAGGATGCTAAATACTGACAGAAAGATTTAGAATATATATATATATATATATATATATATATATATATATATATATACTGTATATAGTGTATATGGCAGCAGAAAAAAACTTTTTATAATTTCAGACAGCGAATTACCAATTTATTTCATTATGCTTTAAAAACAACTAAGAGCTTTTTTCTTTAAATTAAAAAAATCAAAAACAAAACAGTTGTCACCACAATACTTCAATCTGGAGCTGTCCCCCGCAGTACTTTTTTTTTTGCCACAAGATGTCCTCAGTCTTCTGGGTTAAAATACACCCAGGGTGTCATTCAACCCAGAAGGCTTGAGGCCCCATTTCCACTTGGTGTGAAAGTTCCCACTACACGATATGAATGGGGCATGAGAATGTCCTGTAGGTGCAGAGCCTCATGGGACCAACCTCCAAGGTAGCTTCACCCGGACACCTTTCTTTCATGTGTAAATATACAGAGATCATCAGTGTTGCTCTCTGCGTCACTTAGGAAGAGTGGGCACTCTTCACAATAGGCACAGCAGGTGTCAGACCCAGGAACTCACCAGAGAACTCACCCGTAGCGTGTCCAACAGGTAAGAGAAACTGTTCGGTGGTTAAATTCCTCAGATGAATCGGACACTAACTGCCACTTTTGAAACTTTCTGGGGACCAGTGACACAAAAAAATATGCACTATCACTGTACTAATGACACTGGCTGGGAAGGGGTTAACATCAGGTGCAATCAAAAGGTTCACTGTGTATCTAGCTTGTGCTTTCACACTGTGTGGAAGGTACTTTGACTAGGATAAGGCAGTGATCCATGTCCCTGCTTTGTAGAAACACAGGATCATTACCTTCCCAACTGACAGAACGGCAAGCTGCCTTGTTTACAAAGGCAGATCCCTGTTCTTCCTGTGTAGTGTCTTATCAGTGGGTGCCGACGTACATTGAGATCTCGGTACCCGCTGCTGGACTCCCACACTGTGTGATCACAGCGGGAGCGGGTAAACGGTGGTGCTCACACATGCCCCAGACCCGGAAGTGTCAGATTACGTACTAGGTATGTGATTTGGCACAAAGCTGCCTCGCTGCCGCAGTATTTGTATGGAGGGCAGAAGTGGCGGCTGGTGCTCCATGGCCCCCACCAGGCTGCACACTAGGACCACGGACCCCCCCATGGCTCACTCACCCTCAGCAGCGGCGGCGGCAGCTTCAGCTTCAGTTTCTTCCCCCTCAGTAGAAGCGTTTCCTTCCCCCATGCCCAATGGCATGGCTTCTACTTTTAGCCAATCAGGATACAGGTCTCAGGACCCGCTTCCTGATTGGCCAGGAGGCGGATCCGTGTGACAATAGTGAATATTCATTCGCTATTGTCACACAAGTGGGTGGGCTCGGGGCGCACTGCTCGGTGCCCCGAGCCCACCCTTTTTTTTAGCCTGTGAGAGCCTCTGGCTCTAGTCACATGGCTGAAAAAAAAGGCTCATTGAACTCCATGCGTCCGGTGCTCCACATGTAGATTAGAGGGCCAGACGCATGGATGGGGGCAGCACCCCTGCGCCCCCAATACACCAGCCGCCACTGGAGGGCAGTCTGCAATTGGTTAACACAGATCAGCCCCTCCTGCAGCCTTTCACCTTTTTACTTGCTACAAAGTTACAATGTTGCAAACTGCTCAATAGTGAATGGGAAACTGAGGAAATGCTTCCTCCTGCTTGCAGCAGGCTGATGGCATCTCAGCTGAGAGAAAGTAACTAGAATGGGACACAAGGGCTCAAGTATACTGTTGCTGTAGATTTTGACACGAAGACTTGTAAAATTACTGAACAGTCCACTCTAAGCATTGCAGAGGGATAAGGCTGTCTGCCAGGGAGCACAGTGACATTCAGAAAATAAGGACGCCACTAAGCGAATGCTGGGATGAAAGCTAGAGTCACTCAGCAGGTATGCCGCGTCCCCGGGGCTAGCTTAACTCTGAACTGTTCAAGGCTCGCATTGAGGATTCCTTTATAGGTGATACGCCGATTATAAAGTATGGATGAAACAGAGATGAAAATAAATATTTGAAAGATGAACACGTAATTGTAAACTAAGAAGAAGAAAAAAAAAACATATAAGGGCGTATGAAAATTATTTCCCAGAAGGCCAGACGCTGTAATTGGAATTGCAGAAATTGAACAAAAGCAGTAGGAGTTCTCTGAAATGATATTGTTCTTTTTCACTACAGCTAATTTTCAGTAATGACTTTTTCATCTCGCCATTTTCAGTCTCCGAGCTCTGGAGGGAGCCGTAATCCGCCGCGTGGATTTATCCAGCAATTCAAAAGTTAATGGCACTTTGGAGAGCCGGAGGAATCAAAAACAAACAATAAAACTGAAACATAGAAGAATGACGGCAGAAAGAGACCAAGTGGTCCATCGAAAATACCCTTTTTTCATTTATTTTTTTGGTTTTATTTTATTTTTTTTACCTGAGTATGAATCTATCTTTGTCCCAAACGAGGATGATCTGGGTTTGTATCCCAACTCGGTCGGACTCCAGTTCGCCTGAACCAGGGCCGGAGTGGGACTCATTTTCAGCCCTGGAGTTTCATGACTTAGACCGGCCCACTTTAGTTCATGACTGACTATATTAAAATAATGTAAGTAAAACCTCAGAATATAAGTTTGCAAAGGTGCACTGTTCTCTATTCTCTACAGCCTTGTAATTTATTGTATTTTTCAAAAAATATTTACAATTCAGTGCAAATTCAGTAGCCTAAGGCCTCTTTCACACGGCCGCTCCGGTTTTTTTTTGTCCGCTGTGGCACTTTTTTTTTTTTTTTACGGACACGGATGACACTTGTGTCATCCGGTCCGTATGTCCGCATATCATCCCATCCATTTGCGGATGATATACGGACATAATGTATGTCTATGGGCATTACGGATGTCAGCGGATGACACCGCTGACATCCGATTTTGCATCCGTTCTGTTTTTTAAACGGAACAAAAATAGGGTTCTGTTCCATTCCAAAAAACGGAACAGAACTGAAAGGATGAAAATCGGATGTCAGCGGATGGTCATCCACTGACATCTGCAATCCCATAGACATTCATTATGTCCGTATATCACCCGCAAAAAAATAGGATGATTTATGGACATACGGAACGTCCGTGTGAAAGAGCCCTAAGTTTTGCTTCACAGTGAAGATTTATTAGAACAGTAAATAACAGGACAGTATCAGAATCTATTTTCTTTAAGAATTAGTATTCATAAATATCCAAACATTGAAATGAAGAAAAAAAATCTAACAAAAACAAATATATTAAACAAAATAAATAAAAGATTAAAATAAAATGTATTGCTCTAATGATAGTATCATCTCTTTTTCAAGGAAACAGCTGCTACTACTTGGTGGTTATAGGCTAGAGGAGATTGTTAGAGGCTGTGGGCATGGTACAGGAAGAGATGGTTAGAGGCTGCGGACATGGTACAGGGGGAGATGGTTAGAGGCTGCGGACATGGTACAGGGGGAGATGGTTAGAGGCTGTGGGCATGGTACAGGGGCAGATGGTTAGAGGCTGCGAGCATGGTACAGGGAGAGATGGTTAGAGGCTGCGGACATGGTACAGGAAGAGATGGTTAGAGGCTGTGGGCATGGTACAGGGGGAGATGGTTAGAGGCTGCGGGCATGGTACAGGGAGAGATGGTTAGAGGCTGCGGGCATGGTACAGGGGGAGATGGTTAGAGGCTTTGGGCATGGTACAGGGGGAGATGGTTAGAGGCTGCGGGCATGGTACAGGGGCAGATGGTTAGAGGCTGCAGGCATGGTACAGGGAGAGATGGTTAGAGGCTGCGGGCATGGTACAGGGGCAGATGGTTAGAGGCTGTGGGCATGGTACAGGGGGAGATGGTTAGAGGCTGCGAGCATGGTACAGGGAGAGATGGTTAGAGGCTGCGGACATGGTGCAGGAAGAGATGGTTAGAGGCTGTGGGCATGGTACAGGGGGAGATGGTTAGAGGCTGCGGGCATGATACAGGGAGAGATGGTTAGAGGCTGCGGGCATGGTACAGGGGGAGATGGTTAGAGGCTGCGGGCATGGTACAGGGGGAGATGGTTAGAGGCTGTGGGCATGGTACAGGGGCAGATGGTTAGAGGCTGCGGGCATGGTACAGGGAGAGATGGTTAGAGGCTGCGGGCATGGTACAAGGGGAGATGGTTAGAGGCTGCGGGCATGGTACAGGGGCAGATGGTTAGAGGCTGCGGGCATGGTACAGGGAGAGATGGTTAGAGGCTGCGGGCATGGTACAGGGGCAGATGGTTAGAGGCTGTGGGCATGGTACAGGGGCAGATGGTTAGAGGCTGCGGGCATGGTACAGGGAGAGATGGTTAGAGGCTGTGGGCATGGTACAGGGGGAGCGCCACTGCTGGGCCACTGCAGTTTTTTTCTTTCGATTTAAAAATGGCGCCCCCCCGGCGCCATTAGGTCGCCATTAGGTCACTGCTGACAGAGGAGGCGGGACAGATTACTTAGCTGAGACAGGAGGCGGGGCGGAGGCGGGACGAAGTGCTTAGCTGGGAGGAGGTGGGAGGGAGAGAAGACATCCTCGGGTCTGAGAGGAGGCGGGGCGGAGGCGGGATGAACTGCTTAGCTGGGAGGAGGCGGGACGGAGGTCGTACATAATTGTAATAATGCAGAGCTGGCTGATTACATTTTTTCTCTGCCTCCGTCCCGTCTCCTCCCAGCTAAGCAGTTTGTCCCGCCTCAGCCCCGCCTCCTCTCAGACCCGAGGATGTATTCTATCCGTGCCGCCTCCTCTCTGCTAAGCAACCAGTCCTGCCTCCTCTCTGTCAGCTGTGTTCTAAATTTTAGAACACCGGTGTCACCGGCCCTCAACCCGACCAGCCCACCGGGAATTCTCCCGGTTCTCCCGATTGGCAAATCCGGGCCTGGCCTGAACCCACGGGAAGCTGTCATTTGATTGCATCCCTGATGGTCCAGTGAGCTTCAGGTGGGAGATTCCCCACCTTACAGACTGCATGTAATTAAGGAATGGGGATGCTCGTGACATCAGAGACCTAACATGGCCACATACCCGTTTGTCCATGTGACCATATTAAGTCAACAATGTTACAAGCATCTCTGCCACTTTGTACATGTGCATTGAAACATGGAACAGTGATGGCAGAAAGAGACCAAATGGTGCACTGAAAATTCCTTTTTTCTTTGTTTAGTCTTTTGTTTCCTGAGTATAGATCTGTCTTTCCAAAGTAGAGATAAACTGGGTTTGGAACCCAACTTGGTCCAAATCCAGTTTGCCTGAACCTGCTAGAAGCTTTCACATGATTGCACCCTTGATGGCCCAGTGAACTTCAGGTGAGTGAGTCCCCACCTTGCAGGTTGTATGTATTAAAGGGGTGGGGATACTTGTGATGTCATTGCCCTAACATAGCCACATGGCCATTGTCCATATGGCCATTCTAAGTCAATGATGTTGCGAGCATCCCCGCTGGTTTGTACATGTGCAACTATAGTTGAAACATATAGTATAGAGTTTAGTATAGAGTATAGATCGATGTTCGTCCAAAGTAGGGAGGTGCTGGGTTTGGATCCCAACTCAGTAGAAATCCAGAAACTGTGGGAAGCTGTCATATGATTGAATCCCTACTGGCCCAGTGAGATGCAGGTGGGAGATTCCCCATTTTGCAGATTGCATGTTACAGAGGGGTGGGGATGCTTGTGACATCATTGACCTAACATGGCCATATGCCCATTGTCCATGCAGCCATATTAAGTCAATGATGTTCTGGGTGTCCCCACCACTTTGTATATGTGCAGCTGTCGGGTGGGGAATCTCCTTCATTGGCCCAACAATACAACTAACTCCCAAGCATGCTTCAATTTACTTAGGGTAGATTTAGACATGCGTCTAAATTTCCCTTACCTCTGAAGCTCAATCCATATTCAGATCACGCTCCAAAGGCGGTAAAGATGCCTTCTTACTTGCCTGTTTTAACCCCATTTTGCCGACAAGCACACTGCAACCATGTGCAATTTTAGAGTGCACATGCACATTTTGGAGTGGCCTTTATTGTGGCGAGCTTAAGGCACACCTGTGCAATAATCATGCTGTCTAATCAGCATCTTGATATGCCACACCTGTGAGGTGGATGGATTATCTCTGCAAAGGAGAAGTGCTCACTAACTCAGATTTAGACAGATTTGTGAGCAATATTTGAGAAAAATAGGCCTTTTGTGTACATAGAAAATTCTTAGATCTTTGAGTTCAGCTTATAAAAAATGGGGGCAAAAACAAAAGTGTTGCGTTTAATATTTTGTTCAGTGTATAAGACTCATTTCTTGTTTAACTCTTTCCTGGCAGCAGAATTTGTCTTATCACCTCTACTGCTCTTCTTTTCTCTCTTCCTAATCTGAGCTCCACCAGCACCGTCTGTCATTCCTGTTGCTTTATTCCCCCTTCAGCAACAGTAAATCTTAAAGCTGTCAACTAACTGGCCTCTAGCGGCTTTTATTTTAGGCACAGTGCCTAGAATAGAGAGCAGCTGAGCATGTGCAGAGCAGGGCGAGACAGTGCATTACCGGATTTAGGCACTTCTTTTTAATATTTTACATAACTATACCTACAAAAGGGGCCATCATGAAGTGATCTATTAGGACCTAATTTTCTGACTTAAGTTTCACTTTAATGATAAATGTTGAAGCATTTCTGGAAAATGATACTGATAATGCTTCATTTTTCCCCCCTGTTTTTTTACTTCACTAACTTCACTAGATTTATTATATTCATGAGTTCCAAATCTATATTAGGGACTATCTAAGGTTGTGTTAAGCTGTTACCTAACTAGTGCTGCATCTAGAGGGGCATTTTAGGTTATGATTAAGCTGAGTTGTAAACCCTGGGGGGGGGGGGAACCCTGTAAGAAGACAAATGCATAATGAGCTAGTATGCATCGCATACTAGCTCATTGTGAAATACTTACCTTAGAACGAAGCTGTCTCAGTTGTGCCCGCACACCGCTGAGGCGGCTGACATCTTCCCTGGTGTTTCTTCCGGCTTTGCAGGATCCGACGCTGTGAGTGGCCAAAGCCTCAATGACGTCACTCCCCCGCATTTTCAGCACGGGCTCTGAAGGTCTGGCACTATAAGTTGGACCTTCAGAGCAAGTTTAGGAGACATTCACAGTACCTACAGTTAAGTCTTATTATTGGCTTATCTGTAGGTACAAGTAAAAATAGAGAGTGTTTACTTCCTCTTTAATTCATGAAACGCGTCAACTCCTGCTGTTGCTAGTCTGTATCAGTGCTGTCATGGCTTGTTTATATCTGGAACAAAGAAATACATTTTATCTTCAATACTTTGGAGTGCGGTCAAAATTTCTCTCATGCTTGGTTATGTTTATCCATGCAGACTTGTAGCAGGAGGTCCACTTTAACCAGTTCTGGGCTGGAAGGATTTGCCCCCTTTATGACCAGGCCATTTTTTGCGATTCTGCACTTCGTTACTTTAACTGACAATTACGTAGTGGTGCCATGCTGTACCCAAATAAAATTGATATCTTTTTTTCCCCACAAATAGAGCTTTCTGTTGGTGGTATTTGATCACCTGTGCGATTTTTATTTATTGCGCTATAAACAACAAAAAAAAAATTACAATTCTGAAAAAAAAAACAATATTTTTTACTTTCTGCTATATAACATCCCCCCCCCCCAAAAAAAATAAAAACAATAAAAAAATCTAATTTTTTCATCCTTTTAGGCCAATTTGCATTCTGCTTCATATTTTTGGTAAAAAAAAATCCAAATAAGCATATTTTGATTGGTTTGCACAAAAGTTATTGCTTCTACAAACTAGGAGAAAGATTTGTGTCTTTTTTATTTATTTGTTTTTTTACTAGCAATGGTGGCAATCTCCAATTTTTAGCGGAACTGCGTTATTATGGCGGACAGATCAGACCCCTAACTGACATTTTTGACACTTTTGGGGGTACCAGTGACATTACTACAGTAATCAGTGCTAACAAATATGCACTGTTACTGTAATAATGACACTGGCAGGGAAAGGGGTTAACCCAAGAGTGATCAAAGGGTTAAGTTACACAGTTAGTCAGGTTAAAAAGACACAAGTCCATCTGGCTCAACCAATTAAAAAAAAAAAAAAATAACAGTATTGAAAACCCAACCATACAATCCCATATACACAATCCTATACCAGCAGCTGATCCAGAGGAAGGCGCAAAAAACCCAGCAAAGCATGATCCAATTTGCTACAGCAGGGGAAAAAATTCCTTCCTAATCCCCCGAGAGGCAATCGGATATTCCTTGGATCGACTTTACCTTAAAAAATGTTAGTACCCACCTATTATATGTACACCCAGGAAATAATGCAGGCCTTTTTTAAAGCAATCTAGTGAGCTGGCCAGAACCACCTCTGGAGGGAGTCTATTCCACATTTTCACAGCTCTTCGTGTAAAGAAACCTTTCCGAATTTGGAGACAAAATCTGTTTTCCTCTAGACCAGGGGTGTCAAACTCGATTTAATCTCAGGCCGCATCAGCATTATGATTGCCCTCAAAATGGCCGGTTGTATCTGTAAGACTAGATGTCAAGAGCATCCCCTACCCTTACATAAGACGTCAAGAGCACCCCCACCATCAAAAGTGGAGTCCCCCACCCTCCCTTAAATCACAGTGCACCTCCCTTACCTTGTGGTGCTGCTGGGAAGAAGCTGGAGGCATTGCTGGAAAGCAGAAAGTATAAGGTCTGGAGGAGAACTGGAGCTCTCCTGCAGCTACAGGAGAGGTGCGAGGGCCACATAAAATGGCCAGGAGGGCCGGATTTGGCCCGCGGGCCTTGTGTTTGACACCTGTGCTCTAGACGTAAAGAGTGCCCCCTTGTCCTTTGTGATGACCTTAACGTGAATAACTCAACACCAAGTTCACTATATGGACCCCTTATGTATTTATACATGTTGATCATACCCCCCCCTTAATTTCCTCTTCTCAAGAGAGAATAAATTCAGTTTCTCTAATTTTTCCTCATAGCTGAGCTCCTCCATGCCTCTTATCGGTGTGAGCCTAGGGGAGTGTTTTCTAACTGTATGGGGAGGGGCTTATGGAATCAATACAGAGACCTGTGACCCTAAATAGCAGGAACACAGGGGCTCCGTGTTGATAGCTGAGAGAATAACATTCTGCTGTGTTTACAACAGCAGACCGCCATTCTCTGTCCACAGAGAGCGATCGCGGGTGGCCGGCGGCAATCGCGACCGTCGGCCCCATGGATCGGCTGCCCCACTGATTAATAGGGCAGGCGCACGCCTTCCAGCGGCGCATGCGTGCGCCCCAGGAGCTCTCCCGCGAACCGCCCTACAGGTACGATGGTTCGCACAGCCGAGCCAGCCTGCCGCAATATATCTGCAGCCGGCGGTCGGCAAGTGGTTAAGAAGTTAAGAGGATATGAAGAAGGGTAAGAGGGTAAGAATAAAACCTCTTGACCTTTCCAACCAATGACTATAGAAAGGAAAGCCTGTCTGGTAATTAGGACAGACTATTAATAACAAGCTTCTGCTGGGCTATTACTTTGTCATTTTGACATCGGCAGGAGATAATGAATACATAGAACCTTTTCAGGAAAGCATGTTGCAGAAGATTCCTGATCTGTCTTTGATGAGATGAATCCGTTTCACAGTAGACAGACAGTGATTTAAGCAAGGTCTGGAACCTCATAAAAGGATGTATTGATTATGTTTTCTTATTTGCTGTTCACCAGCAGACACACATTTGTAGACATATCTAGAGATATGAGATACTTATTTTCAAGGTTTAGCAACTCATCCTAAAGGAATGGTAACACCCCGGAGTTTATTTATTGGCGATGTCTTACACTAAAGAATGAATATACAGCACATGGTTTAACCACTTCTCTGTCAAGGTACATTAATAAACTGCATAGTAAGCAAAGTTTAACCACTTCAGCCCTGGAAGGTTTTACGGCCCTTAACCACTTAAGCTCCAGCCCTATTTCGGACACTTTTTGTTTACAAGTTAAAACCAGTATTTTTTCCTAGAAAACTACTTAGAACCCCCTAACATTATATATATATATTTTTTTTAGCAAAGACTCTGTAGAATAAAATTTCGGTCATTGCAATATTTTTTGTCACGCGGTAATTTGCGCAGCGGTCTTAAAAACGCCATTTTTTTTGAAAAATTTTGAAAAATCACATTTCACTGCATTTAAAAAATACTAAACAATAAACTTAGCCCATTTTTTTGTATATTGTGAAAGATGATGTCACGCCGACTAAATAGATACCCAACATGTTGCGGTTTAAAATTGCGCCCCCCCCCCGTGGGATGGCGACAAACTACGGCCAATAGAGATCTCAATAGGCGACGCTTTAAATTTTTTTAACGGTTACCAGTTTGAGAGTGTAGCTCTTTTTTTTAAATTATTGCTCACGCTCTGTCGATCGTGGCAATACCTCACATGTGTGGTTTGAACAGCGATTTCATTTGCGGCCCGATTTCCGTACATGTTTTTTTTTTGTGCGCGAGCTAACGGTGACGGGGACGGCTACGTTTTTTTTTTTCCTATTTATTTATTTTTTTTTAACTTTATTACAGGTTTTTAAAAGAAAAAAAAAATCTGATCACTTTTATTGCTGTCACAAGCAATGTAAACATCCCTTGTGACACCAATATGCAGTGACAAGTACTCTTTATGGAGGGATCGAGGGTCTAAAAGACCCTAGACCCCTCCACTACACTTCCATGTATGCAAAACGCTGAAAACTGCGTTTTTGCATAGAGCCGTTTTTTAAATTTGCCGCCTTTTGCAGCACAGTAACCCGGAAGTGACATCATGGACGCCGCCTCTGGGTTACATCATCAGAGACCCGATCAAAGCCGTTTCCGGCTTTCATCGGGACTCCATCCAGCCGGCAGACGTTCCGGCTGGGTGCTCGGGGCTCCCGGTGGGACGGGAGCCCCGGGCAAAGTCACAGAAGGCGGCGGGAGGGGGGGACGTCCCCTCCCGCTCACCCGGGTAACGCTCGAGCGGCTCCCGAGCCGCATCGGTCATTACTGACGGAAAGCCGACCATCGGCTGTAAACCACGGTACCGGGATGGTGCCTCTAGCTAGAGGCATCATCCCGGTATACTACCGCAAAGTTTGCTGACGTAGTCCTACGTCACTTTGCGGTAAGTGGTTAATGACCAAGCCATTTTTTTTATTGGTTGAGCCAGGTGGACTTGTGTCTTTTTTTCAACATGACTATGTAACTATGTAACCACTACTGGACCGGAAGGATTTGCCACCTTAATGACCAGGCACTGCATTGCTTTAGCTAACAATTGCGCGGTCGTGCGACGCTGTACCCATAAACAATTGATGTCCTTTTTCACACAAATAGAGCTTTCTTTTGGTGGTATTTGATCACCTCTGCGGTTTTTAGATTTTGCGCTATAAACAAAAAAAAAGTGACAGTTTTGAAAAAAAAGCCATATTTTTTACTTTCTGCTATAAAACCTTCCCAATAAAAAAATTAAAAAAATCAATTTTTTTTTATCAGATTTGGCCAATTTGTATTCCGCTACATATTTTCGGTAAAAAAAAACAAACTAAAAAGCGTATATTATTTGGTTTGCGCAAAAGTTATTTACAAACTATGGGATAGATTTTTGGACTTTTTTTTACTGTTGTTGTTTTTATTAGTATTGGTGGCGATCAGCGATTTTTAGTGGGACTGCGACACTGCAGCGGACGAATCTGACACTAACTGACACTTTTTGGGGATCAGTGATACCAATACACTGATCAGTGCTAAATAATATGCACTGTTGCTGTATAAATGACACTGGCAGGGAAGGGGTTAATACTGGGGGTGATCAAGGGGTTAAACATGCTCCTAAATTGTGCTTTCTAACTGTGGGGGGGGGGGGGGGGCTCTGTGACAGGCACTCAGAGATCGGTGTTTCAGCTTAGCTGAGACACAAAATTTCAGTTTGCCTGTCTGACAGGAGAGCCGTCTGCTTTGTGTACATAGGCAGGCAGCTCTCTTGTCAGTTTCCCTGAAGATTGCAGGAGGCCGGCAGCGATCGCACCCACTCCTCCTGCGGTCTGGCTTCCACTGTGTCTAATCACAGCGGCACGCGCCACCGATACTGTGTGCACATAATCACTAAATCTATGTGATTATGCGCAGCCGAGCCGCCCTGATGCAGTAAATCTACGTGGGGCGGTCGGCAAGTGGTAAAAGGAGTTGTAAAGCAGTGTTAGTTTTGTTGACTAAAATATCAGGTTGGGGGGGGGGGCATTTATTGCTCCACCTACACCTATGGGATGGTGACAGACCAAACAAAATAAAGCTTATTAATATTAATTATTTTAATTATTGAATTATTTTATTTTATAATGAATTTGCATATGGGTTTTAAGTGGTTAAAAAATTGTATAGAGACAGTTATTAACGGTTTATTCCAGAAGCAGAGCACATAAAAAGCAATAACTGCATGGGCAGTTATCAGACGACGGGGACTGAAGATTGTCCCGCCCCCCCTTTGTCGCAGTCCTTTGGATGACATTGAGATCTATATATGTGAGAATGGATAATTGTTGTTGAGTAATATTAACACGAGCAGTTATAGCTGAGTTAAAAAAATGGTAATTTTTTGCTATACTGGTATTTCTATAAATATATTTATTATATGTTACAATCAGGTTTTGAATTTAATATTTTTGTCAATAAAGGGCCATGGCCAGTTCAATCCATAGATTATTATTGTGTTATTTATTATTATTATAACAATTTATTGCTTTAAAATTAGTTGAATTTTTAGGAGGTTCTGTCTACTATCCCATATTTTCATCGACTAAATGAAGACTATTTTAGTCAACTAAAATACAATTAAAACTGAAAATATTCAGATGACTAAAATACGACTAAAACTAAAATGGCATTTTAGTCAACAGACTATGACTAAAACTAAATCAAAAATTGACATTAAAATTAACCCTACTCTGCTGGCCATTTCTCGGCAACACAATTGCATCCAAAGCCTGTAATAGCACATTAAATTTTAAACATGTATTGCATTACCGTATAACCATTAGTAAGGGGCATCTACTAAGCTGCTGAAAGAGAAAAAATTAAGAAAAAAGGCTTTTCTTATGTTTTTTTCTCAATATTTAATGTTGGTAATATATTCAGGTAATATGTGCAATGATAAACAGGCAAAAAATTTGGGGGAGCATACCCATGTATTTCTAAAGCCCCGTACACACGTACCGATCGTCGGCCGACAGAACGTCCTACAAATGTTCGCGGCTGGTGTGTTTGTTGTTTGTCTGTTGAAAAGTGCTCAAAACTTGCCCAGGACATTTGTCTTCCGACAGAAAATGACGTCACTACGTTCCACGCACGTTCGCCGCTACAAAAGAGGAAGTGAGTGTTTGGCCGTGACCCTTCTGGGCATCTCGCGCTGATTTCGGTAGCATTTGTTTGGTTGACGACATTTCGCTATTTTCCGAGACATCGTTCGAGAATTTATTATGGCGACCGTGAATTCGTCCGTTGCTGTCGTTAGTGTTGGAGTTTTGGCTCTGAGACGACGTACGAGCAATAGGAAGAAGAAGCGGACCTCCTGGACGAAAAATTGGTTGCTTAACCGTGATCAATTTTCTCATATGTCCTTGCTGAGGGAGCTCCAGGAAAATAATCCTGATGACTTCAGGAATTATTTGAGGATGACGGATCCCATCTTTTACCGTCTTCTTGCCCTGGTGTCCCCCTATATTCTGAAGCAGGATACTTGTATGCGGCTTGCAATTACTCCTGAGCAAAGGTTAATTGCGACGTTGAGGTATCTTGCAACAGGGAGAAGCCTGCAGGATCTGAAGTTCACCACAGGCATCTCCCCCCAAGCTCTTGGTATCATCATCCCTGAGACCTGCTCTGCCATCATCAAGGTCTTGCAGAAGGACTATATCAAGGTATGTTTGATTTTTTACATTACATTACATGTATTACTAGTTTCACCCGAATTATGATGTTTTTGGATGTACAGCAATTGACACAGGCCATTATTTCTAAACTACCCTCTGTCCGCATGCACATAGTAGTAAAGATGTAGATTATCTTTAACCATTTGTAAAATTACCCACTAACCACCCCACCATTCTCTCCTATGTGTCCCTAAACGCATTGCCTGTTAACAGTATGTCGAATTTATCTAATTTTATTGCTTTCCCTCAAACAATTATTCCTTGGCCAATGTTTTAGTACCTAGTTAATGATTTATCTAAAATACATCAGTCCATCCATTCCCACCTATGATTCTGTATGTTTATGTAATGATGTTAAAACCTTCACTGACCACAAGCCCTTATTGATGTATAAATGCCCAGTTTTACTTACCCATCCCCCACCCACATGCTAAATCTCAAAGTCAGCATATACCAAAGCTCAAGTTCAGAGGTCTTCAAACTATGGCCCACCAGTTGTTCACGAACTTCAATTTCCATCATGCCTAGTCATGTCTGTGAATGTCAGAGAATTACAAGGCCTCATGGGATGTGTAGTTCTGCAACAGCTGGATGGCCGTAGTTTGTAAATCTCAGCTCTAGCTGGTGAGTATAATGGGCCATACACACTAGAAGATTGTCAGAACAATTTATCCTTCCGATTTACCAAAACCAAATAATATGAGGTCCAACAAACACTTTCAAATCCTATGCAATCTGGTAGGCCCTTGCACTACCTAGAAAAGGTAAATCTGCACGAAAAAGTCTTCAGAGAATCTTCTAGTGTGTATGGCCCTTTACAATATAAGAACAATAGGAGGTTGAAAATAAATGTATGTAGATGTTACATCCCCATATCCAAACCTTTGCCTTCCTGTTGTATATTTTTTTAGCAAGTTGCATAAGCATTTAACAGACAACTGTGTGTGTAATTAATAATGTGATGTGCTCAAGCACTAATTTTATTTTTTTTATTTTTTTCCCACAGTTTCTTTCAAACGCAGAGCAATGGCTGGAGATTTCTGATCAATTTCTGGAGAAGTGGAATTTTCCCAATTGTGGGGGTGCTATTGATGGGAAGCACGTCCGCATTGTCCCCCCTCCGAATTCCGGCACATTTTATTATAATTATAAAGGTTTTTTTAGTATAGTCATGCTAGCCATAGTTAATGCAAACTATGAGTTTATTTTTTTGGATATTGGCAAAAATGGCCGCAATTCGGATGGGGGAGTTATTGATCAGACGGAGTTCGCTCGTCGTCTAAAGAACGGCACTCTGAACCTGCCATCCAGGGAGCAAACTGTTGAGGGTATGAGCTTTGTGTTTATCGCAGATGAGGCTTTTGCGCTTGGGGAGCATCTCATGAAGCCCTACCCTCAGAGGAACCTCACCCCAGACCAAAGGATTTACAACTACCGGTTGTCCAGAGCTCGCAGAGTTGTGGAGAATGCCTTCGGGATAATGGCCAACCGGTTCCGGATATTCCTGACGTCCATAAACCTGGCACTGTACAAAGTGGATAATGTGGTCTTGTGTTGCTGCATTTTGCACAACTTCCTACGCAGGAATGCACAAAATTATGTATTGCAGCAACTGGATACTGACCCTGCTATGCCAGGTACAAGTGGAGAGGCCCAACCTTCTAACCAAGTGGAGTCCATGCCGTCAATGGAAGTTGGACGGTCAGCATTGGCATCACACAGGGCCCGTCAGATCCGCCAGGAATATCTGGACTATTTCGTGGGGAGAGGAGCTGTGTCCTGGCAGCAATCACTGTCACACACCCATTAATCTTGTTAAAGATTGGACACACAAGATAAATGTCAGAGATATATTATTTTTCAACACATTAAACAAAAATTGCAATGATTCTGTATTGTGGATTATAATCATTTGGGCACATATGCCAAACACAATTATTTGGGTTAATCATGTGTTATATATGTGTGACTTTGGAAGGGTTAATACATTCATCAGTGTGTTTCTTGACTGTAGTCTCTCACCAGCTGATCCAAAGTGATGATGGCCATGTGTTATTTTTTAGCCAGTGGTCTAAATACAAGGGCCTTCTGCACCCCACAAAATGTACACAAACCCTGTCACATTGAGAACTAGGTCACACCCAAGGTTCATCTAATGTCACCTTACATTGGTGTTCATTGTCCAGAAGTTGCCCATACTATATATTTCATATAATACATTAGGGTATTAACAAAGTACCTACACCTGTTATGTTGTGTTCATTTATGACATCCTTCTCACTGCCCACCAATGTTAGGATATGTCAGTGTTATGTGAAACTTGATCATTGTTCATCTCAAAGTGTTATATATATAGGTAATGGAAAGTGAACTAGAGCAACGAACAAGCAATACACTATAGATTACACTGATCTCCCTACACTGATTGCTACTGGCAATATCAATGCCATATTGAATCCTAGGACTGCTAGTACCTTGAGTGTTGAGTCACACTTATGCGATGCGGGAAGTCTGCGACTTTGCAGCCTTCCAGCATTGCATAAGGGTGACCCGCCACTTACTTTTTGCACAGGATTGTATTCCACAAGTGTTAAGCACTGTGCGATCCAATCCAGATACATCAGAAATAAAGGGTCATGTGCGACTTGTATGCGTGTTCAGTGCGAATGTAGCCATACAAAGTGTATGTCTCAATTCACACTGCACATCTGATGGCATGTAATATCGTAGCGCACTGCTCCTTTATTACATGCGATCAGATGTTCATGCGAAAATCAGCTATACAGTTTGTATGGCTCAATTCGCACTGCACTCGCACAAAAGTCGCACATGATGCATTTATTCAGCCGCATCAGGATAGGATCGCACAGTCGTTCAAACTTGTGTGATCCGATCCTGTGTGAAATGTCAGATCGCACTGTGATATGCGTTAAAACTGGGGGTATCTTTAACATTTCATTGACACCTCCAGCAACTCGCATATGGCAGTGTCCAAAATGCTTTCATTAACATGTAAATATGTGAATAGGACAGCCATCATACATTTAGTGCTTCTTTACACAGCTTTAGACCTCGACCCCCCAACAAAAGTCTAATAAAGAATTGAACACACATTGTTGAATGTAAAAATGTTTTAGTATCAAACATTCACAGGGTTAGGGTTAGGGTTAGGGTTAGGGTGTTGTAAAGTGCTTTTCCCAAACTTGGGTACACTCTTTAACATCTGAGTGTAATTAAAATGCCATAAAACATTATAAAAAATTTGTAACATCAGGAACATCCCAATACAAACATTAAAAACGTAGTAAAATTGTGGCTTAAAATTTGCCAATCATGTCCACAAAATTGCGCATTTTGATTTGTAATGCCGTTGCAGTCTCCTTTATTTGTTCCAGGTCTGCGCAGCATTGGAGAGCCTCACGGGTCAATTTGGCTAATGTGCAACTATGTAAAACATGGTCTGTAAAAAAAAAAAAAAAATGAGTCAATGTGAATCACCTACATGAGGTCATAATAATAGAGAAACATTTGGTGTCCAGGTAATCTTAAATTCCTCTCGAGTTAATACCTACCCTGTTCTTATGCTCTTTTGCCCTAGGCTCTTCTTCTTCCTCCTGTCCTCCTCCGATGCTGTTGCTGATGATTCTGCCGGTCTCCTGAGCTTACTATAGATTTATTAGGGGTGTGAACGCATGATGACGTCATTGTGAGGGCATGGTCGTAATGTATATATATTAAGATGCAGAGACCAGAGACGGGCAGAATGCACGGCAACAGCATCGGAGGAGGACAGGAGGAAGAAGAAGAGCCTAGGGCAAAAGAGCAGACAACATAAGAGCAGAAGATTGGACAGCAGAAGAGTGGAGAGGAGAAGATCCAAAGAGCAGAGTGGAGAAGACCGGATGAAGATATTTAAGAACATTTCATAAACGTCTCCTGTCGTTATTCACATACACTTCCATTTATGTGGTTAATGTGTAGGGGTACTATGTACCCCATACCCATTCACATAGGGATTGGGGTCTGGGATCTGGGGGCCACCCTTTGTTAAAGGTTGCTTCCAAAGTCCTAGGAACCCCCTGGCCGCATGACCCCCCCAAAACCACCAGACAGGGTTGTGGGGATGAGGCCCTTGTCCTCCTCTACATGGGAGCAAGGTGCTTTTGTGTGTGCGGTGCAGAGGCCCCCTGGCCCAAAGCAACAAAACCCCCCCATGTTGAGGGCATGTGTCCTGCTGTGGTCCAGGGGGTGTTTGGTCCGCTTGCTCATTCTCTTTCCTGGCCTGACAAGCTGCATGCTTGGATAAGGGTCTGGTAGGGGTTTTGGGGGTAACCCACGCTGTCTTTTTGTTGTGGGCATACCCTCAAACTCAATAACACACACAAAAGGCCTGGTTGTAAACTTGGGGTGGACACCCACGGTGGGTTCTTCAATTTTTTGGTGTAGTTCCCCCTCAAAAATCTTCACAACGCAAGTGGCCCCGCAAGTCAGAGCATCCTGATCCGACTTACGGTGCGACTTCCATTCAAATAAAGAGGCTCCCATAGGGAACTAGTGTTGTAAAAATAACACTGATAAAAATCATTCTGAAAAAACCTACGTGGGCACACAATTGGCTCTTGGACACTTGGTCCTGGTTCCTCCACAGTTTCGGAAGTGGCTTCCATGCTGCTTGCCAAGTTGCCAGGAGATCGGGGTTCTGACATGGCTGGGGATGCCACATCCTGGCATGATGCAACATCTGCAATGTAAATTTGTAAGGGAATACAAGAATATAAGGTTAAACAATCATTGCAAATACACATATTTCTATGATCCCACTACACAAAAATCTGTGACTACCAACCTTCTTGTTGCTCTGGTGTCTGGTCACTTGTTGGCTCCACCAGAATCACCTCAGGCATAATGTCTTCATCTACATAATACAAAACATTGGCCATATCATAAAAGTCACAAGAGGTACATTTGTTAGGACATGGTGCCCTGCTTGATAGCTCTTTTAGTAACAAATATGAAGACATGTACATGGTTATCTACGAAAAATATGGTACATTAATGTTTGACAGTGCATAGGAACCAATTACCTTTAGTGGAATCTGTGCCACCATCTGGGCCCATGTCCTCCTCTTCTTCCACAACTGCCGATGGAGCTGCCAAACCTCTCCTCCTCCTTTCCCATTGTTTGGCACGGAGTTTACGTTTTTCTCCTATTTAAAGGTTTGAATAATAATCTGTGATTAATAGGAATGTTTGCTGAGAAGATTCGTGCAGGAAAGAACGTTTGTTGCAACACAATACATATATTTTTAACTATGGCTTCCTGACTTTTAATGTCATATACTAAAACATCATCAATAGATCGATCTAATCACGACATGACAACTAAAATGAGTAATCTAACTTTTTACATAGACATTATAATCTAGACATGTTAATACAACATACACCAAATTATAAAAAACATATTGCATGATTAAAAAAATAAATAAAAAATAAAACTTACTTTTTTTCAAAATCCGATGGATTTGGGAAAGCTGATCCTGCTCACGGTGTTTCAGGTCAGACCACCGTTTCCGAATCTGATCTTTCGATCGCTCCACACCGAATTTTTTTACCAAACAGGCCACCACCTTGTCCATGATGCCATCTTTCCTGGCATTGGGCCGATCGTAATTTGCCAACTTGCCATCATAATCCATTTTTTCTAAAATGGAGACCATCTCCACCATTTCTGGCTTTGACATGGGTGTAGCCCTTGATTTTCGGGTGGCCCAATCACTTCGGCCCACACTAATTGAGCTCCCAGATTGTTGAGACATTATTCTTGATTACAAGATTTTTCCACTGCTTCAGGTGTGAGTTTCGCATGTAGGCCTGATCTTCGGCACGTACACACCCCTGCACAAGCCCGCCACTGGAGGAGGAGTTGACGCCTGCGCTGTATTTAAAGGACGCCAGATCGTTCGGCCGACGATTCGCTAGCGGACATATCGAGAGTTGGAGCACGATCGAGCGGCGAATCACGACTTTTCCCCACAAACAAAGGTACGACTCTTTTAATAGAAAGTGTGTGTTTTGGGCCCTATACAGCTTTTATTAGGAATATCTTTATTATGTGCCAAAATACATGCTATTTTAATATGTTTTGTGTTGTTTTGTGTCTTGCAGGCATATACTGTCCTGCAATATGGTGGACAATTTCACCAGCCATAATTTCCTCATCAGCTTCATTGATGAATTCAGGCAACTGCCGTGTTTGTGGCAAGTCAAGTCCGCAGATTATAAAAATAGAAAACTCAGAAAACAGGCCATGGAACATTTGGTGGCCTTCTACAAGCCCGTCTGTCCTGGGGCAAATTTTAATTATATCCCCAAAAAAATAAACAGTATTCGCACTGCCTACAGGCGGGAGTTAAAAAAAATAGAGGAGTCCACCCAGTCTGGAGCAGGTGCACGGAATGTATATGTACCACGGCTGTGGTACTATGATAACATGCGATTCCTGGCAGACACCATGGAATCAAGGCCGTCAATTTCAACACTGCCTTCTACTTCGGCAGAGGGCTCAGTGTCGGTTGATCCAAGCCAGGATGAGGATTTCCTGGAGGAGAGTTTTACTCAGGTATGGCATTTCACAATATATTGTCTGCTAAAATGTAATCATGTAACAAAATTATAAGCTAAACCATAATTGACCCTTTATGTAAACGGGCATAGCAAGGGGTTGGCATGACAGGCAACCGCCAGGGGCGCAGGCCAAGGGGGGTGGGTCACAAAAACATTGGCATTGTTTTATTGTTTATTTTAACAATCCACTCAGCCTGCACACCCCAGAACCCCCAGTTTGCAGGCGGATTCATGCAGGTGTAAAACATTGAGAGCTGCTTCATGCAGGTGTAAAACATTGAGAGCTGCTTCATGCAGGTGTAAAACATTGAGAGCTGCTTCATGCAGGTGTAAAACATTGAGAGCTGCTTCATGCAGGTGTAAAACATTGAGAGCAGCTGAGCCAAAAGACCAGGAGACTGAGACTGCCTCTCACTGCATCCCCAGCACACCTCTGGTCTTACAAACACTGCTGCATCCCCAGCACACCTCTGGTCTTACAAACACTGCTGCATCCCCAGCACACCTCTGGTCTTACAAACACTGCTGCATCCCCAGCACACCTCTGGTCCTAACAAACACTGCTGTAGCCTCAGCATTCCTCTGGCTCAACCTTTTTTAATACAAAACTAACAGCTCCTGCAAATGATACATCCATCCTTGCTTCCATGTCTCTGGTCTCTCACTCTGGGTCAGCAAGGCAGGTGGCTTCCTTATTCCTGTTTCCCTGCACTGCTTCACCCTCAATGCCCTACATCAAGCCCTCTGCAAGTTCAGGCCCCTCTCTCTCTGCAACCCCCTCCTCTCTCTCTCACACCCCCTCTTTCTCTCCCTCTCTCTATCTCTCAACCCTCTCTTTCTTTTTCACACCTGAGACAATGATTGCCCACTAGAGAGCTCTACACTGGGCAAACAAGGGGCAAATTAGAAACTTTTAATGCCCTTTAATTTTTTTTTGGGGGGGTGGGTTACAGTTTTACATTGATCTTGGGGGGGGGGGGGGGGTTGTTGCCAAATACAGCTCCTCAACAAGGGCACTGGAGACCCTAGATACGCCACTGTATGTAAAGTCTGCTATTTGTTCACAATAATATAACAAACATGACTTTTTATATACACTATAACATTCTAATCAATTGTTCATTTCATCAACAGGGAAGTGTCACTGAGGAGGAGCCAGGTTGCAGCCAGGAGCCTGGGGAGCCTGCGGAGCCTGAGGAGCCTGTGGAACTATTTCCACCACCACCTCCTCCTGCCAAACGGAGGCAAAAGAGGAAGCACGTGGATGACATAACCGATGAATTTATCCAGGAGGCCACCATAGCCCTACGTCGGAAACCGGAGGCCAATGAGTCCTTCGGCAACATGACGGCAAAAATTTTGGATAAGGTGGACCTCAGGCAGTGTCAGTATGCCAGAAAAATTATTCTTGATGTGCTGCAAAAGGCTGAAAACGGCATACTTACTGAGCACAGCCATGCATGCCAGGAGCACCCGTGCCCTCCACCTCCACCTCCACCTCCACAACACCCACCACCTCGCCAAATGCCACATGGCCAGTGGCAATATGGCCAGCAGGATCCAAACCTGCCCTCATGGCAACCTGATTACAGTTACCAGCAACTTTAATTTTTGTAACCCCCTATTATTTATTTTACCCCTGTTTGCCAGTTTCTAGTTTAATTTTGTCCAAATGGAACTTTTTTATGTTTAGTTTATTATACGGAAAGTATTGATGTTTGCTTTGGTTTTTTTTGCTGAGATCCAAAAAAAAAAGAAAATGAAAATAAAAAATGGCCTATCTGAATTTGTTAACATGTTTAATATTGTGCATAACCTGAAAAATATGTTTTAGACATTAATTCATACAAGAATAAAGGGTCATATCAATAGTTAGATCTTTGGTGTGAAAATACAAAAATAATGGTGAAGAGTTCAAATTATTTAATTATAAATTTTGATAGAACAGATAGAATAGACAAACATTATCTTCATCATAACAGAACACATGCCTTTTTATTAGAAAAGTATGGCATTATGAGCAGCATCTTCCTTCTTCTCACATTTATCAAGATGAGCATGTGCTCCGCATTTCACCTATTTCTTGGACTTCCGCGAGCCGAAAGTTCTTTCTGAATAAAATGTTGAGTTTACTAGAGAAAATTCTTCCGGGAACTCATTTGGTTTGATCATGCGTGTTGGGATTTGTAGCTGTGTGTCGGCCGAATTGTGTACTGACAGGCGAACAATCGTCCGTTCTGGTGTCGGCATACAAAAATTTTCAAGTTCGCAAGAAAGACTTTTGTCCGCGGATTGTGCGCAGACATCTGTCGGAGGCACCATACTAACACGCGTACAATCGGCAGATCCTTCGTCCACCGACGTTTGTATGCCGACGATCGGTACGTGTGTACGGGCCTTAACACACACACCTGTACTCAATCAGTGTCCACCATCAATTGGATATAGGAGGAGTCCCCTGTAGTGCATTTGCACATCCTTCCCAGCAAGGAGTATTATCTCCAAGGGTTAGAATGGCTGGATTCATCTCTTTTTCATGGATAGTGTAGGACCCACTGATAATGGGGTACTTTGACGCAGTAGTGGGCTTGAGCACGATATGGCCATATGGTGGGACCAAACCCCCATTTTTATTTATGGATTGTCTTCAGATTTGGTAGTTATTTCTTTTGCATTTGCGCACTATTCTTTTTTAATAAATATGTGCAATGACATTACAGCCAACTGAGTTTACAGTTTTGTATTTTAAAGTTGCACTTCTGTTTGTCAAAAAGCAAAATTTTTGCTTGCTTATGAAACTTTATTTATAAAGATGTTATATATCACAATGGCTAAACCTGTGTCTGTAGTGGGTGTTCAAACCTTAACCACTTAAGCCCCGGAGGATTTTCCTGCTCAAAGACCAGGGCCTATTTTGTAATTCGGCACTGCGTGACTTTAATGGACAATTGCGCGGTCATGCGACGCTGTACCCTAATAAAATTGATGTCCTGTTTTTCCCACAAACAGGGCTTTCCTTTGGTGGTATTTTATCAGCTGTGCGATTTTTACTTTTTGCACTATAAACAAAAAAGTGCAACAATTTTGAAAAAAATAACAATATTTTTCACATTTTTTAATATGAAATTCACCCCCCCAATAAAATGTAAAAATCAAAATTTTTGAACATTACAGGCCAATTTGTTTTCTGCTACATATTTTTGGTAAAAAAAATCGCAATAAGCGTATTTTGATTGGTTTGCGCAAAAGTTATTGTGTTTACTAACTATGGGAAAGATTTATGTCATTTTTATTTATTTTTTTTAACGAGTAATGGCGGCGATCTGCATTTTTTTTTTGCGGGACTGCTACATTGCGGCGGACAGATCGGACCCCTGACTGACATTTTTGACACTTTTGGGAATAACAGTGACATTACTACAGTAATCAGTGCTAAAAATATGCACTGTTACTGTAAAAATGATACTGGCAAGGAAGGGGTTAACTTTAATGGTGATCAGTGGGTTAAATGTATCCCTAGGGGTGTGTTTCTAACTGTGGGGGGCGTGGCTAGGGATGTAACCACAGAGACATAAGATCCTACATAGCAGGATCGTATGATCTCTGCAGTTAGATCAGGGAGAATGACAGGCGGCTTTGTTTACATCAGCCGTCTGCCTTTCTCCCTCTCCAGCGGGAGATCGCGAGTGACCGTCGGACATCGGAGCCACCGGTCACTCACGCGGGGATGTCAGGGAGCGAGCAGGGGCGGGAGCGCGCCTCCGGCGGCACGCGCTCGCCCCCTAGAGGCTCCTGGGCGAGCGACGTAGCCCTACGTCGGTTTGCCCAGGAGAGCCAGACTGCCGCAGTAAATAGTCGTGCAGCGGTCGGCAAGTGGTTAATACCATAAATAATAACATGTTATTAGATTTTTACTCCATAATGAGTTTAAAAAATTCTAGAGAAATGTTTAGGTGATACATTACAATTTACCTAATCCCATTTGATTTGTAGTTGACTAAAATGTATGAGGTTTTAGTCAACTAAAATATGACTAAAACTAAAACAATTCAGATGACTAAACTACAACTAAAACTAAAACAGCATTTTAGTCAAAAGACACAAATATTTCTAAAACTAAAATGGCATTTTAGTCAAAAGACTATGACTAAAACTAAGTAAAAATTTGCTGCCAAGATTAACACTGTTGTAAAGTCATATTGATTTTTATCTTAATGCATTTTATGAATTAAAATAAAAAATCTTTTGTGTGCAGCAGCCCCCCTCAGCCCCCCCCTAATACTTACCTGAGGTTCCTCTCTGTCCAGCAATGCCCATAAGTGTCTCAGCCATCCGAGATTCTCCCTCCTGATTGGTTGAGACACAGCAGTGGCGCTATTGGCTGCCGCTGCTGTCAATCAAACTCAGCTAGCAAATCAGAAGAGAGAGGGGGCAGGGCCAGGTCGGGGCTCCATGTCTGAATAGACACAGGGAGCTGTGACTTGGCTCAGGTGCCCCCATAGCAAACTGCTTGCTGTGGGGGCACTGAACAGGAGGGAGGGGCCAGAATCAGCGAAGAGGGATCTGAGAAAAGGAGGATCTGGGATGCTCTGAGCAAAATCAACTGCACAGAGGAGGCAAGTATAACATGTTTGGTATTTCAAATACCAGACTTTACAATCACTTTAAAGTAAGCTCATGGATGCTGATGCTGTATATATATATATATATATATATATATATATATATATATAATTCTTTTTTTTTAAATAAATGACTTGTCAGAATCTGGTGTTGTGTTTTTTTGTTTTTTTATTAACCACTTAAGCCCCGGAGGATTTGGCTGCTCAAATACCAGGCCCTATTTTGCGATTCGCACTGCGTTATTTTAACGGACAATTGCGCGGTCGTGCGATGCTGTACCTAAATGAAATTGACGTCCTTTTTTCCCACAAACAGAGCTTTCTTTTGGTGGTATTTGATCGCCTGTGCGATTTTTATTTTTTGCGCTTTAAACAAAACAAGAGCAACAATTCAGAAAAAATAACAATATTTTCAACATTTTTTTATATGAAATGCTCAAAAAAATGCAAAAATCAAAATTTTTCAACATTTTAGGCCAATTTGTTTTTTGCTTAATGGCGGCGATCTGCATTTTTTTTTGTGGGACTGTGACATTGCGGCGGAACAGATCGGACCCCTGACTGACATTTTTGACACTTTTGGGAGTACCAGAGACATTACTACAGTAATCAGTGCTAAAAAAATATGTACTGTTACTGTAAAAATGACACTGGCAAGGAAGGGGTTAACTTTATTGGTGATCAGTGGGTTAAATGTATCCCTAAGGGTGTAATTCTAACTGTGGGGGGGCGTGGCTTGTGATGTAACCACAGAGACATACGATCCTACATAGCAGGATCGTATAGTCTCTGCACTTACACCAGGGAGAATGACAGATGGCTGTGCCGCCTGCCTTTCTCCCTCTCCTGCGAGAGATTGCATGGATCACTGTGAATGAGCGGGGGCAGGAGCGCGCCTCTGGCGGCGCACCCTTGCCCCCTACAGGCTCCTGGGCGAGCGACGTAGCCCTACGTCGGTTTGCCCAGGAGCGGCTGTCCACCGCAGTAAATAGTCATGCGGCGGTCGGCAAGTGGTTAACTTTGACTGCCTCATGTCTACCTCTCATTGTGCGAGTGTTATTGCCAACTGACAAAAACCCATGGGGGCGGAGTTACCTGGTGATCCCACCCCATAATAACACTCTCCCAATGACAGCTGGATACGGGGGGCAGAGGGGCACCAGTTACATCACTGGGTAGCCCCAGCCCATATGTTTACCTATCATTCGGCTGTGTCCCTGATCGTTTTTTTTTTTTGTTTTTTTTTTCGTTCATGTTGGCATTTTTATGTATGACAAAAATTGAGTTTATTGGATATATTTTTTTATAAAAAATAGTAGAAAATTTAATTTTTTTCACAAGATTTTCGCTCTTTTTTTGTTTATATCGCAAAAAATAAAAACTGCAGAGGTGTTCAAATACCACCAAAAGAAAGTTCTATTATTAAGGAAAAAAATACATAAATTTTGTTTGGGTACAGCATTGCATGACTGCGCAATTACCAGTTAAATTCACGCAGTGCCAAATTGCAAAAAATGGCATGGCCAAGGGGGTAAAACCTTCTGGTCCAGAATTTGTTAAGGAGCAAAACATGGAGAAATGTGCATGTTTCAAATTGTATTTTTTTGCTGCCATGACTTACGCTTTAGGGTTCCAAATAATTTCCATCCCGGATATTGACATGATAGAGCAGTTATTTGTCAATGTATTGCAGAAATTATAAACACTTCGAAGTATTTGAAGTAAAACCGCACAGCAGGACAGTACTTATGGTGCTCTGCTGCCATCATTAAATCAGAGTCTGCAAAATTTCTGCCGGCGACCTTGAAAGTGGTCGGCTTTTTTTTTTGGATCATCCATTAACACAACCATCTTCTCAAAAGCAGCACCTCAAATCCTGGACCCTGCTGGGCTGGTAGGCAGATCGTAATAACTTCTGTGCTAGTTATAGTCTTCCCTGGTGAATTTTGGGAGCCTAAAGTAAGCTGTGATTAGAGACAAGCCAGATGATTTACTGTGTTATAGTGTTACAAATAATTTATCGTCTGCCAAAACCAAACTTCTGCCTTTTTATGTTACTTTTTCCCCCCAATCCTGACTTTCTTTGATTTGTTTTAAAGTGCCTTTCCAATTTTGCACTCAAATTGCAGTAACACCTACTTTATATTTCCTACTGTTTCCATGTACAGAATACAAGTAAACCCCCGCTCCATCGCGGTTCAGTTTTTGCTTTCCCGGTATATTGCGGTTTTTTTTGTAATGTTATTTTACTATATAAATCATTAAAAATGAAATATTTTTGTGTTTTCCATACCTCTTGCTATGTCTCTCAGTATCTTTTATGTGTTTAAATGAGTTTCTATTGTTTTAAAAGTGTGTTTAAAGACCTTAAAATGCTTCTACACGTACAGTGACAGTAAAAAAAACATGCCTACAATGTATTTTAATAGGGTTTTTCTATTTCGCGGATTTTCACTTTTCGCGGCTGGGTCCAGAACGTAACCCCCACAATGGAGGGGGGTTTACTGTATAGCAAACTTTTAAAAAAAAAAAAGTTAAAATTATACTTACTAGGTTTCACCGCCTTCCTGACCAGAGCACTTTTTGCAATTTGGCACTGCGCTGCTTTAACTGATAATTGCGCAGTCATGCAACAATGTACCCAAGCTAAATTTGTGTCCTTTTTTCCCCATAAATAGAGCTTTTTTTTTTTTTGGTGGTATTTGACCACTACTGTTTTTTTTTTTTTTATGTGATATAACTGAAAAAAGACTGAAAATAGTTTAAAAAAAATTACATTTTCTACTTTTTGTTATAAAAAAAAAATCCAATAAACTCAATTTTTGTCATACATTCAGGCCAAATGTATTAAGCCACATGTCTTCGGTGAAAAAAAAAAAAATCAAAAAGCGTATATATATATATATATATCGGTTTGCGCGGAAGTTATAGTGTCTACAAAATATGGTACATTTACTTGAATTTATGCAGCTTTTAGTTTATGACTAAGAAAAATATGAACGAAAAATACAGTGCTAATGCAAAAAAAAAAAAAAAAAAAAAAACAATAGAGCAAAATAAGCTGCAACTGTTTTGTGAGATATGCACAATACAAAAAGTATAAGTTGCACTAATAGTGAATGTCGATAAAAAAGTTTAAAAAGCAGTCCATATGTGAAGTAATAAGAGTAATAATGAGATCCTTGATGTGATAAACACCACTCTCCGCCACCATAAGTAGTATCAGATACCACCACCACCACCAAAGGCTAAAATGGTCTCTTACCAGCTTACATTGACTCCATTTTCAGAGGTCAATAACACTTGTGGATTACTACTCTGCTGGGGCCTTTATGAGATCCAGAGTCCTCTTAAATCTCCAAACACCGATAACCAAACAGTAACATCATAGTCACCGCGAGTGTGATCCCAGAAGGGTGGGCTTTGTGCATGCTGGTCGGTGTGTTCGATTTAAAGTCGATTATTTACTATTCACTATGTAAGTGCAACATTTTGGATTTGAATAAAAGTGTTTAACGATCTTACACTATGTGGAACTCTTTATATCTATGATGTTACTGTATGGTTATCGGTGTGTGAAGATTTAGGAGGCTATATGTGAAATGACACCACAAAATACATTCTGCTGCTTCTCCTGAGTATGAGGATATCCCATGTGTGAGACTTTTTGGCAGTCTAGCCGTGTACAGGACCCCGAAAACCAATCACTGCCTTCAGGCTTTCTAAGGGAGTAAATTGTTGATTTCACTCCTCACTACCTATCACAGTTTAGGAAGCCATGAAATGCTAAGAGAGCACAACCCCCCCCCCCCCCCCCCCCAAAAATGACCCCTTTATGGAAAGTAGACACTCCAAGCTATTTGTTGAGAGGCATGTTGAGTATTTTACAGATCTTACTTTTTGTCACAAAGTTTTGAAAAAAAAAAAAAACATTTCCTTTTCTTTCTTTATTTTCCAAAACAAATGAGATCTGCAAAATACTCACCATGCCTCTCAGCAAATACATTGGGGTGTTTACTTTCCAAAAAAGGGGTAATTTGGGGGGGTTTGTGCTATTCTGGCATTTCATGGCCTCCAAAACTGTGATAGTTAGTGAGGAGTGAAATCAACGATTTACAAACTTAGAAAGCCTGAAGGCGCTGATTGTTTTTTGAGGTCCTCTATGCGACTAGACAAAAGTTCTCACACATGGGGTATCCCTGTACTCAGGAGAAGATGCTGAATGTATTTTGGGGTGTATATATACCCATGGCATGTTTGAGCAATATATCATTTAGTTGACAACTTTGTGTAAAAAAAAAAAAAAAAATTGTTGTAATTTTCCCGTAACTTGTGGCAAAATAAACTATTCCATGAACTCAACATGCCTCTCAGCAAATATCTTGGAGTGTCTACTGTCTAAAATGGAGTAATTTTTTTTGGGGGGGGGTTTACTATCTTGACATTTCAGAGCCTCCGAAACTATGTTAGGTAGTAAGAAAGAAAAATTAGCAATTGTTTTATTTTATTTTAAATTTAAATTTTTTTTTTTTTTTGTCTTTTTTTTTTACACTTTTGTTGTAACTATAAACGTTCCAGGCTAGGGTCTCTCAAAATGTGATAGCCATCTAGCATCTTTTTAGACCCTGTGTGAAAGTGTGCCTTAGACTGTTCCGTGCTGTACCCTATACTAATACTCCACTAGTGTGTAGTAGCGACGGAAACAGTCACTGATGCAGAGACCAGGTTTGCCAGGACATGAGGGACAAAAATAGCAGGTTTCATGCCTTTATTGCCACAGACATGGCATCTTTTTAGGGGTGCTCTTTGGGTGAAGGTACCAGGGAGGACATCCAGAAAATGCCTCTCATGCAGCCGGTTCACTGCATCTGGATTGAGAAATTGGGCCACAGCACCTCCTGGATACAGAGGGGCTGTGATGTTCTCTTTCTGGAATTTTAGGAAGGATCCACTTCTTCCAGATGCCGTTGTAATTTGGACTGTCTCATCTACGTGCATGGAAGACATTCCGTGTGTCCCCCCACTTCACTGCAAGCAATCCATTGCACCTCAAGCAGGCTTTTTCCCCCTGACTAAGTGGGGCATTTACAAGCCGTCGGGGAAAGCCCCAGTGATTAGATCACACGGTACCACATACACCAATTCCTAATTGAAAGAGGTGTCTAAAAAGTGGCACGCTTATATAGAAGTTGTCCTGGTATAAATGGTACCCCTTTCTGAATAAGGGTGACACCAAGTCCCAAACAATCTTGCCGTTGCTCCCTATGTAGTCTGGGCAGTTGGGGGGGGGGGGGGGGGGGGGGGCTCCACGCTGCTATCTTTTCCCTCATAAACCAGGAAGCTACATGTATAGCCTGTTACCCTGTCACAGAGCTTATACATCTTAACCCCATATCTGGCACGCTTGCTGAGGGGAAACTGTCTTGGAAGCAAGGCCACCAGAAAACTATTCATGGACTCATTGTTGGACATCTTGTTGGGGGATAAACAAGGCTGCAAATTTATGTTTGAAGTGGTTTACGTGGGGCCGAACCTGACTCTGCTAATGTTGCAGTTTTGTGTGCTGTGTATTGGAAGTGACAATGATCTTTTGAGACTGCACTTCTTGGGGGGGGGGGGGCAGAGGGGCTATACTTAGACTGACACTGACGCTAACTAGTTAACTAGCGTCACTTGTGACACTGTATATAGTGACAATGTGACAGGGCAGTAAAGGGGTTGATTGGGGGTGATCAAGGGGTTAAACCTTTACTAAGGGATATATGGCGGGTACCCTATACCTATCTGGGACAGACGTTAACTACTGATAACTTTCGCTGGAGCTAACTGGCGTCGCCAGTGACACAAATGCAGTGATAAGTAAATTATCTGTATACTGTATATAGTGACACTGTGACAAGGAGTGAAAGGATTAACTGGGGGGTGAAAAATGTGGCTGTGTGTACTGGTGTCAGTGTACTTCTTGTGTACTCACTGTCTGATGTTCTCTTCTCTCACGCTGGAACCGAAAAGGGCTCCAGGGAAGAAGATTGCATAATTTCCTGTGCCTGTGCTTACATTACACGGGCACGGGGCGCTCTGTCTTTGATCAGAGCCAATCACCAGGTCCAAGCCAAAAATCATTGGCCTGGACCTGATAACTGATCTGTTCTGAACTGATTTAAATCACCTCAGGGACAGTGGGCATGCGCGCACGCCCCCTAGCCTTGGGTGCACATCACGTACATGTATGTGATTTTGCGCAGCCGGGCTGCCCTGCTGCAATATATATGCGGTGGGCGGTCTGGTACTGGTTAAACACTTGAGCTCCAGAAGATTTTACCCCCTTCATGACCAGGCCATTTTTCGCTCTTCGGCACTGCGCTACTTTAACTGGCAATTGTGCGGTCATGCAGCACTGTACCCAAATTAAAGTGATTATAACGTTTTTCTTTTAAATAACAAACATATCATACTTACCTCCTCTATGCAGTTGGTTTTGCACAGAGCAACCCGGATCCTCCTCTTCTCGGGTCCCTCTTAGGTGCTCTGGCTCCTCCCTCCTGTTGAGTGCCCCCACAGCAAGCAGCTTGATATGAGGGCACCCAAGCCGAGCTGCAGCTCCATGTGTTAATTCAGACACAAAGCTGCCGTTCGGCCCCGCCCCCTCTCTCTCCTGACCCGCTGACTGATATTGATTGACAGCAGCGGGAGCAAATGGTGCCACTGCTGTGTCTCAGTCAATCAGGAGGGAGAGCTGAGGGACTCGTGGACATTGCTGGACAGAGATGGACTCAGGTAAGTATGAGGGGGGCTGAGGGGGGAAGCTGCACACAGAAGGTTTTTTATCTTAATATGCATTAGGATAAAAAAGAAAACCTTCTGCCTTTACAACTCCTTTAAATTCTTATACTATTTTTACACAAATAGAGCTTTCTTTTGGTGATATTTGATCACCCATGTATTTTTTTTTTTTATATAAATTAATAAAGACCAAAAATTGTGAAAAAACCCAGTATTTTGTACTTTCTGCTATAAAACATTTGTAAAAAAAAAAATCCAATTTCTGCATAGATTTAGGCAGGGCTTTTTTAACGGAGAATAGGTGCAGGAACTCCTCCCTTCTGAGTCACTCTTTGTCACAGCCCCCTACCCACCTCTGAGCACCGTCCCTTGGTTCCATCCCCTACCCACCTCCCCTTGCCGCCCCTTTTTAGTAAATAAAGAACCAAGGATGATTTTTTTGCTACTAAGTAATTTGTATAGAATTTGTTAATGATAACAAGAATAATAGTAAAAACTGATCCCCTGCAGTGAGCAAAAGTAGACCCCACTCCAGCAACTATAGATTTCCTACACAACAATAGACTACCCCAGCAACACTTGTCCCCAACCCCGCAACAATAAACCCCCAGCAGCAACAACAGATCTCCCAGCAGCCAGCAACAATAGACCCCTCCCTCAACAGTAGATCCCTCCCAGAAACAATTGACCACCCAGCAACAATAGACCTACCCAGCAGTCGTAGACCTCCGTGCCAAAAATAGATCCCCAGCAGCATTAGTAGATCCCCCGGCGACAATAGACCCTCAAGCAGCCAACAACGATAGATCTCTCCTTCAACAGCAGATCCCTCCCAGCAACAATTGACCCCCCAGTAACAATAGACCGCCACACAAAAAATAGATCCCAGCAGCGACAATATATCCGCCAGCAGCAATAGACTCAATTGCACCCCATCACTCCTAGCTATTAAATACATTCAGAGCTGGAGGTGGTGGAATTGTGCTCCCCCGCATTCCCGCTGAATAAAAGCCCTGCATTTAGGCCAAAAAGTATTCTGCTACATGTCTTTGGTAAAAAAATAAAAACCTCAATAATTGTATAATAATTGGTTTGTTTGAAAGTTATAGCATCTACAAACTATTGTATGTATACTGGATTTTTTTTTTACTACTAATGGCAGTGATCAGCGACTTATAATGGGACTGAGATAGTGCAGCAAGCAATCTGACACTAACTGACGCTGGATGGGAACTGACCGACACTGACTTCACCAGTGACACTAATGCAGTGATCAGTGATAATACTAAACACTGTCACTGTACTAATGATACTGGCTAGGAAGGGTAAGCACCTTGGGGGAACCAAGGGGTTAAGTGTGTGCCTAAGAAATGTAAGTAATATGTGCTGTTTTTTACTAAAAATCCATTTGTTTCTTCTCCCAGCAATGAGATTGTTCCCTCTGTACAGTGCCCTGTGTTGTCTGTGAACCCAGGGCTCTGGGCAGTAAATGGACACAGCCTATCAGCAGGTCCCAGCTATTAATCATTGGCTGGGACCTGCTGACAAATCCTGCTGTGTCTAACCACAGCAGGAGTCAGCGGGGAAAAGGGGGGGCATGCACCCTAAACCAAGAAGAAGGCAGTAGCGTATGGGTACGTTGTTGTGCCTGAAGAGACGCCCATCCACAGTACAATGCAGGCAAGTGATCCTAAAGTGATTAAATGGGATGGGATAATGCCATCTCTGGTAGTTTTTCTACCAGGCTTCAATAAGTATGAAAATGGTCTACAGTACACTTTTAGCAAGGGCACACTAGAGTGAGAGCAATTATTTTAATCCCATTACTCACAGATAACTTTATATTGATGACCTGTAGGGGGCTCTTATTTCATCACCTATGGAAAATATAGGGTACTAAAGTTCGTTGTCATTTCACGGGTGCATGCAATTTTAAGGTTTGACATGTCAGGTATCTATTTACACATTGCAATGTCTTCTAAATTTTACTTTAACCACTTAAGCCCCGGAAGATTTTACCCCCTTCCTGACCAGGGCCTATTTTGCGATTCGGCACTGCGTGACTTTAACGGACAATTGCACGGTCGTGCGACGCTGTACCTAAACTAATTTGACGTCCATTTTTTCCCACAAACAGAGCTTTCTTTTGGCGGTATTTGATCACCTGTGCAATTTTTACTTTTTGCGCTATAAACAAAAAAAGAGCGTCAATTTTGCAAAAATAACAATATTTTTCACATTTTTTTATATGAAATTCCCCCCCCCAAAAAAAGTAAAAATCCAAATTTTTTAACATTTTGGGACATTTTTTTTTTTTACCATATGTTTGGTAAAAAAAATCACAATAAGCGTATTTTGATTGGTTTGCGCAAAAGTTATTGCGTCTACTAACTAAGGGAAAGATTTTTGTCATTTTTGTTGTTTTTTTTTAACGCCTAATGGCGGCGATCTGCGATTTTTTTTGCGGTACTGCGACATTGCAGCGGACAGATCGGACCCTTGACTGACATTTTTGACACTTTTGGGGTTACCAGTGACATTACTACAGTAATCAGTGCTATACATATGCACTGTTACTGTAAAATGACACTGGCAGTGAAGGGTTAACTTTTTTGAGAGGGAGGGGCTATGTGTGTCCCTAGGGGCGTGATTCTAACTGTGATTGGCTGTGGCTTGAGGTGTAGGAACAGTGATCAACGGTCCTACATAGTAGAGCCATATGATCACCATTCCTACACAGGGGAGAATGACAGGTGGCTTGTTTACATTAGCCGCCTTCCTTTCTCCCGCTCTAACGGACGATCACGAGTGACCGGGGGACATCGGGTCCACCGGTGACACACGCGTGGGGGGGGGCAGTGACCACGCGGGAGCACGCCTCTGGCGGCGCGCGCTCGCTCCCTAGACCCTCACAGGCTAGCGACGTAGCCCTATGTCGCTTTGCCTGTGAGGGGCTGACTGCCGACGTAAATAGTTGTGCGGCGGTCGGCAAGCGGTTAATATGTAATATGTGCCCTAAAATGAACTTTGGTGAATTTGGTAAACTGGGTTAGCTACGCTTCAGTTTGTGTATTAAAAAGAAGCCGCTCAGCACAGAACACTTTCCATTCATTCACTGTCCAGTGCAGCTGAGGCTGCAGAGAAAGGGACTGGGGAATCTCAGTCCTCAGTCCCTTTCTCTGTCTCAAAAGTGAGACATCAGGGGTCTGCAGGGCTGCTGATAAGGCAGTACAGCCAGCCCTCCTGTACTGGGCCCAGGCCCCATCAGTTCAAAAGGAGGACCCAGGCACCTGCTGAGCCAGCTGTACTGTCTTATTGCAGACACCGATCCAATTCTTCCTCCCTCTGCAGTGCTGCCAGCTTATCCTCCTCTTTCTCCCTACGGCTGCACATGCCCCCCTTTCTTCTGCTGTCCGGGTCCCCCTGTGCCCCACTTTCTCCCACAGCGCTGCCTGCAGCTGCTGCAGGCACACTAAGCATGTCATTTACTGGCCATTTCCTTTCCTGAATGAACACAGTGAGTGATCGGTTCCAATCTCTCCTGTGTCTATTCATCACCAAAGCATAGTAAACTGGGTTTACTATGCTTCGGTTTGTGAATGAGCAGGAAGCCTCAGAGGGCTTCCTATTCATTCATCTGTGCAGCTGAGGCTGTAGAGAAAGGGACTGATATATATATATATATATATATATATATATATATGTTCTCAGTCACTTTCGGCCGGGGGGGGGGCCTGTCAGGTAGGCTGTATGGGGCCCCCTGATTTTTAACAGTATCAATGGGGGTCTGTTTAGCTTAGGTTATCTGTTCCTGATATTTCACCAAGGCCCCCCAACAGAGCTTCTAAACAAATTGAAAAAATGAAATAAATACACAAACGCATATGTGTTTGAACTTTGGGGTGCACACCCTAATGCCATAGGCTGCGCACACCTATGATAGAAGGTTTTTCAGGGGTCATCTAAAAGCTTACAGAGAATTGTGAGTAATCATTTGTAACACAGGAGAGGAATTATTACAATTGTGGGGAAAAAAAATTCAATTTTGTCTTTTCGCTGAAATGCATTAGATAAAATGTAGTAGGCAAAATTAAAATGTGTTACAGTGGCTTTTAAGGCTGCAATGAGCTTTAAATGGCTCCTGAGTGTTTTTTTTTTTTATAAGTGTTCTGAATACCTTTTTAACTTGTTTTTTTTTTTTTTTGGTGTTGTTATTTGATGTGTTTTTTACATTAAGGAAATGAAAAAGGGCAAGAACAGTAGCATAAAAATAAACGAAGAGAAAGTAGACAAATTATATTTGCAGTTTTTTTTTTTTCTCATTTGTATTTTTATTGTTATCCCTAATTACTGTGCATAACTGATGTGATAAAACAATAGCCAAAACAATATCTGTGATTTCTCTTGTGTATCTTACATGAGTAAAAAGGTACAGTACATACCAATAATATTCACAAGGGAAAGCACAGACATTTATTTTTTTTTTTTACAGGGCCGCACCATGAAAAACTTGAGAGCAGGAATTAAAAGACATCAGTGCATGGGCTCCATTCAGAAGGGTATAGTTAACCACTTTACCACCGGAGGATTTTGCTGTCTTACGTCTGGGCCACTTTTTGCGATTCGGCACTGTGCGACTTTAACTGACAATTGCGCGGTCATGCGACGCCATACCCAAACGAAATTTACGTCCTTTTTTTCCCACAAACAGAGCTTTCTTTTGGTGGTATTTGATCACCTCGGCGATTTTTACTTTTTGCGATATTAATAAAAAAATGCGACAATTTTGAAAAAATAACAATATTTTTCTACTTTGACAGTTAAAAAATATCCAATATATTCAATTTTTGTCATATATTTAGGCCAAAATGTATTTAGCTACATGTCTTTGACAAAAAAATTCTCAATGAGCGTATTTTTAACCGCTTTAAGACCGGAAGATTTTACCCCATTCCTGACCAGGCCATATTTTGCGATTCGGCACTGCGTTACTTTAACGGACAATTGCGCGGTCGTGCGACGCTGTACCCAAATTAAATTGACGTCCTTTTTTTTCCCCACAAATAGAGCTTTCTTTTGATCACCTGTGCGATTTATACTTTTTTCGCTATAAACAAAAAAAGAGCGACAATTTTGAAAAAATAACAATATTTTTCACATTTTTTAATTTGAATGCCCCCCCCCCCCCCCAAAAAAAAATGTAAAAATCAATTTTTTTTAACATTTTAGGCCAGTTTGTTTTCTGCTACATATGTTTGGTAAAAAAAATCGCAATAAGCGTATTTTGATTGGTTTGCGCAAAAGTTATCGCAGCTACTAACTTCCGGAAATTTATGTCATTTTTATTGGTTTTTTTTTAAACTAGTAATGGCGGCGATCTGCGATTTTGCTTACGGGACTGCGACATTGCGGCGGACAGATCGGACCCTTGACTGACATTTTTGACACTTTTGGGGGTACAAGTGACATTTCTACAGTAATCAGTGCTTATAAATATACACTGTTACTGTAAAAATGACACTGGCAGGGAAGGGGTTAACTTTTATTGGTGATAAAGGGGTTAATGTATGCCTGGTGCTTACTAACGTGTGTGGGGGGAGGGGACTATGTGACACAGGCACAGATCGCAGGTTCAGCTATGCTGAATCCTGTAATCTGACCCTGTCTGTCACTTAGGAGATCCGCCTGCTTTGTTTACACAAGCGGGCGGATCTCCACACTCGATCCCCGACGATCGGGGAAGAGCAGCGGTGATCACCGCCTCTCCTCCCCTGGCCCGACTCCTGCTGTTACTGAATACAGTGGGCCGCGCGCCGCCGAGAGAGGGGAATGTCTGGTGATGTAGGTCTACGTCGCCAGACGATAACGAGCCACTGTGCTGCAGTGGCAGCACAGTGAGCAGTGTTAAAGTGGTTAATATGTACAAATAGCTAAAACTTTAATTTGTTTTATGTATTTATTTATGTGTTTCCTTTGAGGAAATTTCCTGTCCAAGAAATACAATAGGAATTTAGAGGAAATCTAACAAAATTCCCTTCTTGGGATGGTTGTCCTTAGAACAGGTGTCCCAACTGGAAGATTTCTCCTTGCCTCTCTCTTGCTCTGGGGACAACTCTAAAATTTTGGATTTCACCTTCCTTTGACCCAGATAACAACAGTCTTTGGTACAAATAGAGAGAGAGACATCAATAAAACCTTGACAGGGGGTCTAACTCTTCCCCACACTATGCAAAACTAAAAGCGGCTAAGATATATACTTTAAAGCAGTGGTCCTCAACTCCGGTCCTCGCGGTCCACTAACAGGCCAGATTTTAAGTATTACCTTGGGGAGATGCAGAATAGAATATTGCAATCACTGAGCAGCAAATGAGATCACCTGTAATGTAATTTAGTTATCTTGCAAACCTGGCCTGTTAGTGGGCCCCGAGGACCGGGGTTGAGGACCACTGCTTTAAAGGACAACTTCACTAAAAGAGGCACAGCAGCGGGACCCTTAGCTATCATTGCTGTCCATCACAGCCAGTGAGCCCATTAGGTGAGAGCGTGGCCTCTATATGTCTTGTGGATGCATAGATCGGGGCTTGGGAGAGAGCATGCACCAGTGCCCCCATAGCAAGCAGCTTGCTATTGGGGGCACTGGCAAAAGGGGATGAGCCATGAGCGCCTGTGGGGGACCCGAGAAGAAGAGGATTGGGTCTGCCCTTAGCAAAACTATAAGTAAGTATGACATGTTTTTTTTGTTTTTTTTTAACAAACCTTTAATATCATTTTAAGTGACTGTCTACACCGGTGTTTCTCAACCAGGGTTACATGAAATACCAGGGTTACTCTTGAGGTTGCTAGGGGGTCCTTGAGTAATGAGCAATGGTGGGTTGATTTCCTATCTTCACTGATCACCAATGCAGGGGGGCAATTCTCTACTAACCACCAATGTAAGGGCTGACTTCTACACTGACCACTAATGTTAGAGGACATCACAATTTTTACTGTCTGCATTTCTGTTCTGCAGTTATTTTTTTCAAAACTATTACTAAAAATAATGTTGTAGGGGGCTGGTAACAAAATGTTCTGCTCTCGGTGTCATGTATTCTAGGTACACCACATTCATTGTTCCTTTATTTAGAGTTCTCTTCAAAATAATGAGCATGAGCTGTGGGTATCACCCATTTTAGCAGAGTTTTTAGAGAGCCTGAAAATTATTTCAAGGGTTCCTGATTCTACACCTATCCTAATGCAAGTTTTGGAAATCTAGGGTGTGTTAAAGTTTCAAATGTTTTTTTTTTATAATTGTTTTTTGTTCAGCTAATAAAATTGGGTCTACTGCACACATTAAAGACAATACAGACAAGATGATGCTAGAGTTGAGTTTAAAAACTTTGCTTGTTATTCTTAACCAGCAAAGGTTTCATCAAGCCTACTTCATCACAAGGATAATTGCAGGTCCTTAGACTACCTAGAACAGCATAATTGTAGATCCTTAGACTACCTAGAGCAGCATAATTGTAGAGCCTTAGACTATCTATAACAGCATAATTGTAGGGCCTTAGACTACCTAGAGCTGCATAATTGTGGAGCCTTAGACTACCTAGAACAGCATAAATGTAGGACCTTAGACTACGTAGAACAGCATAAATGTAGGGCCTTAGACTACCTAGAACTAGTGTTGAGCGAACACGGACTGTATTATTCGTGTTCGTACCGAATAATTGGATTTTTTGTACCCGAACACGGACACGGACACTTTACTGTATGTTCGGGTAAAAATCCGTGTTCGGTCGTTTTATTTCCGGGTTTTGCATGCTTTGGCGCTCTTTTCATGGCGGGCTTTCAACAGCCAATCAACAATCGTTTAACTGGTGTGCCTTAAGCCATCCCAGCCATGCCTGCAAATGTCTCAGTAGCTGTGATTGGCCGTCTGAAGCATGTGACCAAGTCTTTATAAGTTCGAGGCAGCCGCAGCGGCGTCATTATGCTGCTTAGATTCAGGGACAGAGCACACATCAACGTGCTGGCTGCTGATTAGGGAAAGATAGGCAGGAAAAAACCATTTGTGTCCGGATAGAATTGAGGGACAGGTCGGAGTGTTTAGGCAGGGCGAGTTGTAGGCATTTTAGGGATAGAGTCTGCTGAATTATATAGGGTCAGTGTCTTCTACAAACTACAATCGATATTGCTGTGTGGGGGGTGGGGTGAATCTGCACTCAATCCTGATCTACGATCTCTTCTCAATCCTGTTAGGGACAGAGTCTGCTGAATTTTAGGGAAACTGTGTTCTACAAACTACAATCGATATTGCTGTGTGGGGGGTGGGGTGAATCTGCACTCAATCCTGATCTACGATCTCTTCTCAATCCTGTTAGGGACAGAGTCTGCTGAATTTTAGGGAAACTGTGTTCTACAAACTACAATCGATATTGCTGTGTGGGGGGTGGGGTGAATCTGCACTCAATCCTGATCTACGATCTCTTCTCAATCCTGTTAGGGACAGAGTCTGCTGAATTTTAGGGAAACTGTGTTCTACAAACTACAATCGATATTGCTGTGTGGTGTGGGATTGGAGATAGGCAGGTGTCAGTGATCCACATCCATTTTTCTGTGTGTGAGCTGCAGTGAACACAATCTTTTTGGGCTGCAGTGAACACAATCTTTTTGGGCTGCAGTGAACACAATCTTTTTGGGCTGCAGTGAACACAATCTTTTTGGGCTGCAGTGAACACAATCTTTTTGGGCTGCAGTGAACACAATCTTTTTGGGGTGCAGTGAACAAAATCTTTTTGGGGTGCAGTGAACACAATCCTTTTTGGTGTGCAGTGAACACAATCTTTTTGGGGTGGAGTGAACAACATCCTTTTTGGGGTGCAGTGAACAAAATCCTTTTTGGGGTGCAGTGAACAAAATCATTTTTGGGGTGCAGTGAACACAATCTTTTTGGGGTGCAGTGAACACAATCTTTGTGGGGTGCAGTGAACACAATCTTTTTGGGGTGGAGTGAACAACATCCTTTTTGGGGTGCAGTGAACAAAATCCTTTTTGGGGTGCAGTGAACAACATCCTTTTTGGGGTGCAGTGAACACAATCTTTTTGGGGTGCAGTGAACACAATCTTTGTGGGGTACAGTGAACAGAATCTTTGTGGGGTGCAGTGAACACAATCTTTGGGGGGTACAGTGAACACAATCTTTGTGAGGTGCAGTGAACACAATCTTTGTGGGGTGCAGTGAACACAATCATTGTGGGGTGCAGTGAACTCAATCTTTGTGGGGTACAGTGAACACAATCTCATACTGAAGGTTTGAGGGTGCTGCCTGTTCCATACTCCCCCTACTCCTCATCTAGCCTTTTAGGGGTACAAACAATAGTAATTGGGGCCTAGTGTGGTTGTGTACGTGTGATATACATACACTTTTTTGGGATCATATTTTCTATTCCGCTATTTAATCAAAAACCTTTGGGGATCAGTTAAATTGGGGGATAGTCTGTGTTGGTACGTGTGAGAGAGATCCACCTTTCCAAGTTGTTGGGGTTCATCTCATACTTCTGAAGGTTTGAGGGTGCTGCCTGTTCCATACTCCCCCCTACTCCTAGCCTTTTAGGGGTACAAACAATAGTAATTGGGGCCTAGTGTGGTTGTGTACGTGTGATATACATACACTTTTTTGGGATCATATTTTCTATTCCGCTATTTAATCAAAAACCTCTGGGGATCAGTTAAATTGGGGGATAGTCTGTGTTGGTACGTGTGAGAGAGATCCACCTTTCCAAGTTGTTGGGGTTCATCTCATACTTCTGAAGGTTTGAGGGTGCTGCCTGTTCCATACTCCCCCTACTCCTAGCCTTTTAGGGGTACAAACAATAGTAATTGGGGCCTAGTGTGGTTGTGTACGTGTGATATACATACACTTTTTTGGGATCATATTTTCTATTCCGCTATTTAATCAAAAACCTCTGGGGATCAGTTAAATTGGGGGATAGTCTGTGTTGGTACGTGTGAGAGAGATCCACCTTTCCAAGTTGTTGGGGTTCATCTCATACTTCTGAAGGTTTGAGGGTGCTGCCTGTTCCATACTCCCCCTACTCCTAGCCTTTTAGGGGTACAAACAATAGTAATTGGGGCCTAGTGTGGTTGTGTACGTGTGATATACATACACTTTTTTGGGATCATATTTTCTATTCCGCTATTTAATCAAAAACCTCTGGGGATCAGTTAAATTGGGGGATAGTCTGTGTTGGTACGTGTGAGAGAGATCCACCTTTCCAAGTTGTTGGGGTTCATCTCATACTTCTGAAGGTTTGAGGGTGCTGCCTGTTCCATACTCCCCCTACTCCTAGCCTTTTAGGGGTACAAACAATAGTAATTGGGGCCTAGTGTGGTTGTGTACGTGTGATATACATACACTTTTTTGGGATCATATTTTCTATTCCGCTATTTAATCAAAAACCTTTGGGGATCAGTTAAATTGGGGGATAGTCTGTGTTGGTACGTGTGAGAGAGATCCACCTTTCCAAGTTGTTGGGGTTCATCTCATACTTCTGAAGGTTTGAGGGTGCTGCCTGTTCCATACTCCCCCTACTCCTAGCCTTTTAGGGGTACAAACAATAGTAATTGGGGCCTAGTGTGGTTGTGTACGTGTGATATACATACACTTTTTTGGGATCATATTTTCTATTCCGCTATTTAATCAAAAACCTCTGGGGATCAGTTAAATTGGGGGATAGTCTGTGTTGGTACGTGTGAGAGAGATCCACCTTTCCAAGTTGTTGGGGTTCATCTCATACTTCTGAAGGTTTGAGGGTGCTGCCTGTTCCATACTCCCCCTACTCCTAGCCTTTTAGGGGTACAAACAATAGTAATTGGGGCCTAGTGTGGTTGTGTACGTGTGATATACATACACTTTTTTGGGATCATATTTTCTATTCCGCTATTTAATCAAAAACCTCTGGGGATCAGTTAAATTGGGGGATAGTCTGTGTTGGTACGTGTGAGAGAGATCCACCTTTCCAAGTTGTTGGGGTTCATCTCATACTTCTGAAGGTTTGAGGGTGCTGCCTGTTCCATACTCCCCCCTACTCCTAGCCTTTTAGGGGTACAAACAATAGTAATTGGGGCCTAGTGTGGTTGTGTACGTGTGATATACATACACTTTTTTGGGATCATATTTTCTATTCCGCTATTTAATCAAAAACCTCTGGGGATCAGTTAAATTGGGGGATAGTCTGTGTTGGTACGTGTGAGAGAGATCCACCTTTCCAAGTTGTTGGGGTTCATCTCATACTTCTGAAGGTTTGAGGGTGCTGCCTGTTCCATACTCCCCCCTACTCCTAGCCTTTTAGGGGTACAAACAATAGTAATTGGGGCCTAGTGTGGTTGTGTACGTGTGATATACATACACTTTTTTGGGATCATATTTTCTATTCCGCTATTTAATCAAAAACCTCTGGGGATCAGTTAAATTGGGGGATAGTCTGTGTTGGTACGTGTGAGAGAGATCCACCTTTCCAAGTTGTTGGGGTTCATCTCATACTTCTGAAGGTTTGAGGGTGCTGCCTGTTCCATACTCCCCCTACTCCTAGCCTTTTAGGGGTACAAACAATAGTAATTGGGGCCTAGTGTGGTTGTGTACGTGTGATATACATACACTTTTTTGGGATCATATTTTCTATTCCGCTATTTAATCAAAAACCTCTGGGGATCAGTTAAATTGGGGGATAGTCTGTGTTGGTACGTGTGAGAGAGATCCACCTTTCCAAGTTGTTGGGGTTCATCTCATACTTCTGAAGGTTTGAGGGTGCTGCCTGTTCCATACTCCCCCTACTCCTAGCCTTTTAGGGGTACAAACAATAGTAATTGGGGCCTAGTGTGGTTGTGTACGTGTGATATACATACACTTTTTTGGGATCATATTTTCTATTCCGCTATTTAATCAAAAACCTCTGGGGATCAGTTAAATTGGGGGATAGTCTGTGTTGGTACGTGTGAGAGAGATCCACCTTTCCAAGTTGTTGGGGTTCATCTCATACTTCTGAAGGTTTGAGGGTGCTGCCTGTTCCATACTCCCCCTACTCCTAGCCTTTTAGGGGTACAAACAATAGTAATTGGGGCCTAGTGTGGTTGTGTACGTGTGATATACATACACTTTTTTGGGATCATATTTTCTATTCCGCTATTTAATCAAAAACCTCTGGGGATCAGTTAAATTGGGGGATAGTCTGTGTTGGTACGTGTGAGAGAGATCCACCTTTCCAAGTTGTTGGGGTTCATCTCATACTTCTGAAGGTTTGAGGGTGCTGCCTGTTCCATACTCCCCCCTACTCCTAGCCTTTTAGGGGTACAAACAATAGTAATTGGGGCCTAGTGTGGTTGTGTACGTGTGATATACATACACTTTTTTGGGATCATATTTTCTATTCCGCTATTTAATCAAAAACCTTTGGGGATCAGTTAAATTGGGGGATAGTCTGTGTTGGTACGTGTGAGAGAGATCCACCTTTCCAAGTTGTTGGGGTTCATCTCATACTTCTGAAGGTTTGAGGGTGCTGCCTGTTCCATACTCCCCCTACTCCTCATCTAGCCTTTTAGGGGTACAAACAATAGTAATTGGGGCCTAGTGTGGTTGTGTACGTGCGAGATACATACACTTTTTTTGATCATATTTCCTATTCCGCTATTCAATAAAAACCTTTGGGGATCAATTAAATTGCGGGATAGTCTGTGTCGGTACGTGTGAGATCCACCTTTCCAAGTTTTTGGGGTTCATCTCATACTTCTGAAGCTTTGAGGGTGCTGCCTGTTCCATACTCCTCCTCCTCCTCATCCATCCTTTTAGGTGTACAAACAATAGTAATTGGGGCCTAGTGTGCTTCTGTACGTGTGAGATACATACACATTTTTTGATCATATTTCCTATTCCGCTATTCAATAAAAACCTTTGGGGATCAATTAAATTGCGGAATAGTCTGTGTCGGTACGTGTGAGATCCACCTTTCCAAGTTTTTGGGGTTCATCTCATACTTCTGAAGCTTTGAGGGTGCTGCCTGTTCCATACTCCTCCTCCTCCTCATCCATCCTTTTAGGTGTACAAACAATAGTAATTGGGGCCTAGTGTGTTTCTGTACGTGCGAGATACATACACTTTTTTTGATCATATTTCCTATTCCGCTATTCAATAAAAACCTTTGGGGATCAATTAAATTGCGGGATAGTCTGTGTCGGTACGTGTGAGATCCACCTTTCCAAGTTTTTGGGGTTCATCTCATACTTCTGAAGCTTTGAGGGTGCTGCCTGTTCCATACTCCTCCTCCTCCTCATCCATCCTTTTAGGTGTACAAACAATAGTAATTGGGGCCTAGTGTGCTTCTGTACGTGTGAGATACATACACATTTTTTGATCATATTTCCTATTCCGCTATTCAATAAAAACCTTTGGGGATCAATTAAATTGCGGAATAGTCTGTGTCGGTACGTGTGAGATCCACCTTTCCAAGTTTTTGGGGTTCATCTCATACTTCTGAAGCTTTGAGGGTGCTGCCTGTTCCATACTCCTCCTCCTCCTCATCCATCCTTTTAGGTGTACAAACAATAGTAATTGGGGCCTAGTGTGTTTCTGTACGTGCGAGATACATACACTTTTTTTGATCATATTTCCTATTCCGCTATTCAATAAAAACCTTTGGGGATCAATTAAATTGCGGGATAGTCTGTGTCGGTACGTGTGAGATCCACCTTTCCAAGTTTTTGGGGTTCATCTCATACTTCTGAAGCTTTGAGGGTGCTGCCTGTTCCATACTCCTCCTCCTCCTCATCCATCCTTTTAGGTGTACAAACAATAGTAATTGGGGCCTAGTGTGCTTCTGTACGTGTGAGATACATACACATTTTTTGATCATATTTCCTATTCCGCTATTCAATAAAAACCTTTGGGGATCAATTAAATTGCGGGATAGTCTGTGTCGGTACGTGTGAGATCCACCTTTCCAAGTTTTTGGGGTTCATCTCATACTTCTGAAGCTTTGAGGGTGCTGCCTGTTCCATACTCCTCCTCCTCCTCATCCATCCTTTTAGGTGTACAAACAATAGTAATTGGGGCCTAGTGTGCTTCTGTACGTGTGAGATACATACACATTTTTTGATCATATTTCCTATTCCGCTATTCAATAAAAACCTTTGGGGATCAATTAAATTGCGGGATAGTCTGTGTCGGTACGTGTGAGATCCACCTTTCCAAGTTTTTGGGGTTCATCTCATACTTCTGAAGCTTTGAGGGTGCTGCCTGTTCCATACTCCTCCTCCTCCTCATCCATCCTTTTAGGTGTACAAACAATAGTAATTGGGGCCTAGTGTGCTTCTGTACGTGTGAGATACATACACATTTTTTGATCATATTTCCTATTCCGCTATTCAATAAAAACCTTTGGGGATCAATTGAATTGCGGGATAGTCTGTGTCGGTACGTGTGAGAGAGATCCACCTTTCCAAGTTGTTGGGGTTCATCTCATACTTCTGAAGGTTTGAGGGTGCTGCCTGTTCCATACCCCCCCTACTCCTCATCTAGCCTTTTAGGGGTACAAACAATAGTAATTGGGGCCTAGTGTGGTTGTGTACGTGCGAGATACATACACTTTTTTTGATCATATTTCCTATTCCGCTATTCAATAAAAACCTTTGAGGATCAATTGAATTGCGGGATAGTCTGTGTCGGTACGTGTGAGAGAGATCCACCTTTCCAAGTTGTTGGGGTTCATCTCATACTTCTGAAGGTTTGAGGGTGCTGCCTGTTCCATACTCCCCCTACTCCTCATCTAGCCTTTTAGGGGTACAAACAATAGTAATTGGGGCCTAGTGTGGTTGTGTACGTGTGATATACATACACTTTTTTTGGATCATATTTTCTATTCCGCTATTCAATAAAAACCTTTCTAGGGCAAGATCTTAAATTACAGAAATATGAGGAGACCGTCAAATAAGGGCCGTGGCCTGGGTCGTGGTGCTGCTGGTAGAGCTCCTGTTGCAAGGAGAGGACATGGTCGATCTGTGCCAGCTACACGCACAAGTGAAACACCTTCCTCAAGTGTGAGTAGGCGACAGAACCTGCATCAGTATTTGGTAGGGCATCAAACGCCCCTAGAAGTGATGAGGCCAGAACAAGTTGAGGCGATAGTAGATTGGTTTGCTGCTGACAGTGCCTCCAGTTCCTTCACATTGTCTCCCACCCAGTCTACTGCAGAAAGGTCAGAGTTGGCACCTGCAGCCAATGTCCAACCGTCTTTCACCTCACCCCCTTGCAAATCAGGCCAGCAGTCTGAGCCCCAAGCCATACAGCAGTCTCTTATTCTTTTTGAGGACTCTGTCAGCAGGGTTTCCCAGGGCCATCCACCTAGCCCTGCCCCAGAAGTGGAAGAGATTGAGTGCAGCGATGCCCAACCACTTATTCCTCAAGATGAGTACATGCAAGGATCATCGCAGCACGTCTCCGATGATGACGAAACGCAGGTGCCAACTGCTGCGGCGTTCAGCATTGTGGAGACCGACAAGGAGGGCAGGGGTGAAGACTGGGTGGAAGATGATGTGGAGGACGATGAGGTCCTCGACCCCACATGGAATGAACGTCATGCAGGTGAACTGAGTAGTTTGGAGGAAGAGGCGGTGGTCGCACAGAGCCACCAGCACAGCAGAAGAGGGAGCAGGGTGCAGAAGCGGAGCGGCCGTGCCCTAGACACTACGCCCGCTACTGCCCAACGCAGCAAGGGAACGAGCGCACCAAAGTCAGCTCAAAGGAGTTCTCTAGTGTGGAAGTTCTTTAGAAAATGTGCTGATGACAGGACACGAGTGGTTTGCACCCTGTGCAATCAGAGCTTGAAGCGAGGCATGAACCTTCTCAACCTGAGCACAACCTGCATGATCAGGCATCTAAGTGCAAAGCACGAGCTGCAGTGGAGTACACACCTTCAAAACCAAGAAACGTCTCTGGCTCATCCTGCTTCCTCTTCTGCTGCAGTCTCGGCCGCTCCAGCCACATCTGTAGTGATACCGGCACCTGCCACCCCGCAAACAGACGATCTGTCAGCAACACCACCACCTGGGTCACCAACAACCATCTCCACAATGTCCCGTGGAAGCGTTCAGCTTTCCATCTCCCAAACACTTGAGAGGAAGAGGAAGTACCCCCCTACCCACCCGCGATCCCTGGCCCTGAATGCCAGCATTTCAAAATTATTGGCCTTTGAAATGCTGTCATTCCGTCTGGTGGAGACGCACAGTTTTAAAAACCTTATGTCGGTGGCTGTCCCACAGTACGTCGTGCCCAGCCGCCACTACTTTTCCAGGCAAGCCATCCCTTCCCTGCACAACCAAGTGGGGGAAAAAATCAGGTGTGCACTGCGCAACGCCATCTGTGCCAAGGTCCACCTAACTACGGATACGTGGACCAGTAAGCACGGTCAGGGGCGTTATATCTCCCTAACGGCACACTGGGTAAATGCAGTGGCGGATGGGCCTGAGGCGGATAGCAATTTGGCGCATGTCCTTCCACCACCGAGGATTGCAGGGCGCTTCAGTTTGCCTCCTGTTCCTAACTCCTCCTACTCCGCTTCCTCATCCTCTACCGCCTCCTCATCCGGACAGCGTAACACCTTCACCACCAACTTCAGCACGGCCAGGGGTAAACGACAGCAGGCAGTTTTACAACTTGCCTGTTTGGGGGACAAACCACACACCGCGCAGGAGTTGTGGAGGAGCATGGAACAGCAGACAAATGAGTGGTTGCTGCCAGCGAGCCTCAAGCCCGGCCTGGTGGTGTGCGATAACGGGCGAAATCTCATAGCAGCTCTGGGCCTAGCCGGTTTGACGCACATCCCTTGCCTGGCGCATGTGCTGAATTTGGTGGTGCAGAGGTTCCTTAAAAACTACCCCGATATGTCAGAGCTGCTGCAGAAAGTGCGGGCCGTTTGTGCGCACTTTCGGCGTTCTCACCCTGCTGCTGCTCGCCTGGCAGCGCTGCAGCGTAACTTCGGCCTTCCCGCTCACCGCCTCATATGTGACGTGCCCACAAGGTGGAACTCCACCTTGCACATGCTGGAAAGACTGTGCGAGCAGCAGCAGGCCATAGTGGAGTTTCAGCTGCAGCACGCACGCGTGAGTCGCTCTGCGGAACAGCACCACTTCACCACCAATAACTGGGCCTCCATGCGAGACCTGTGTGCCTTGTTGCGCTGTTTTGAGTACTCCACCAACATGGCCAGTGGCAATGACGCCGTTCTCAGCTTAACTATCCCACTTCTATGCCTCCTTGAAAAAACAATTCGGGCGATGATGGAAGAGGATGTGGCACAGGATGAGGAGGAGGAGGAGGATGAAGAGGTAACATTTCCAAGGCTTTCAGGGCAGTCATTCGCAAGGGGCTCCGAGGGTGGGTTCCTGCACACGCAAACGCCAGGGACGCAATTGTCCAGCAGGGGCACAGTTCTGGAGGATGAGGAGGATGAGGAGGAGGAGGAGCTGGAGGAGGAGATGGAACCATGTTCACAGCAGGGTGGCACCCAGGCCAGCTCATGGCCATCACTGGTGCGTGGCTGGGGGGATACAGAGGACACGGACCATACACCTCCCACAGAGGACAGCCTTTCGTCGCCTCTGGGCAGCCTGGCACACATGAGCGATTACATGCTGCAGTGTCTCCACAACGACCGCCGAGTTGCCCACATTCTAACTTGTGCTGATTACTGGGTGGCCACGCTGCTGGATCCCCGTTACAAGGACAACGTACCGTCCTTAATTCACTCACTGGAGCGCGATCGCAAGATGCGCGAGTACAAGCGCACGCTGGTAGACGCCATGCTGCTGGCATTCCCATCTGACAGCGGGGCCACAGTGGAAGCACAAGGCAGAGGAGGAGGAGGAGGAGGTCGCCAACGCAACCAGGGCACCGCCAGCACCTCAGAAGGCAGGGTTAGCATGGCCGAAATGTGGAAAAGCTTTGTCAGCACGCCACAACAAACAGCAGCACCAGCAGCTCAGATGGAACGTCTTAGCAGGAGGCAGCATTTTACCAACATGGTGGAGCAGTATGTGTGCACACGCCTACATGTAGTGAATGACGGGTCTGCCCCCTTCAACTTCTGGGTCTCCAAATTGGGCACATGGCCTGAGCTTGCCCTTTACGCCTTGGAGGTGCTGGCGTGCCCTGCAGCCAGTGTATTATCTGAACGGGTATTTAGCACGGCTGGGGGCGTTATAACAGACAAGCGCAGCCGCCTGTCCAGAGACAATGTGGACAAGCTCACGTTCATTAAAATGAACCAGGCATGGATCCCACGGGACTTTTCCGTACCTTATGCAGAATAGCAATGGATACCGACCTTACCCACCCATTGTTCCATTTTTGCTCTTTCTCACTCTTTTGGGGTGTACCCTCATTTAAAATTTGTGAAAAGAAGCAGTGTTGGCTACCTCGTCCTCCTCCTCAGGGCCAGATTAATGTAGGGTCTATTGGAGCTGCAGCTCCAGGCCCCTACCTTTTATATAGGCCCCGGGTTGGCCATATTCACTGTTACCGCTCTTCTGTCACTTGTAAACACAGAAGTCTGGCTTCTATGCTCGCTTCCCCAGGCAGCACCCTCAGAACCTCCCCACACAGCGTGAAGGCCGGACAAGGAGGGACAGTTGGCGATGCATGGATGTGTTTATGGGCTTCAGAGACAGCATCCCATGTTGAATTAGGCATGCATGGCTGCACCCTTCCTCCTCTGGGTGCATGGCAAGGCACGGCCCTAAGGCCCTTCAAAATCCTCAGCACCAAGCCCATGATGCTGTTAATCCGGCCCTGGTCCTCCTCCACCGCCGCTTCCACCTACACCGCCCATAGGTGTGCGCAGCCTATTGCATTAAGGTGTGCACCCCAAAGTTGAAATACACATGCATGTGTTTGCCAGCAGGGAGAGTAATGTATCGGGGCCATGTACCTGTAGGCAAGGAGAAATAGAGCAGAGCAGGTCCCAGGGAGATCTTTCCCATCTCCTCACTGGCAATGCTATGTGCCCTAGGTGATTAGGGTGTGCCCAGGCACACCCAGCACACCCTGTGCGCACGCCTATGTCACCGCCACATCCACCACCACCTCAACCTCCCTCCTACTCCATATGGGCCTCGTCCTTCAGAGATGAAGAAGAACATTGTTTTATTTTTCTGTTTTTTTTTGTTGTTTTAAGTTATTTCCCTATCCACATTTGTTTGCAGAGCACTTGCCATGCTCTTAATTACGTTTTGCTGCCATTTGCAGCACTCTAGCCCTTTCCTTTGGTGTTTTAGAGCCATTTTAGTGCCTTAAAGTTCGGGTCCCCATTGACTTCAATGGGGTTCGGTGTCCGGGAAAAGTTCGGTAAAAGTCCGGGACACGGACCCGGACTTTTTTTTAAAGTTCGGCCGAACCCGTCGAACACGGACATCTAGGTGTCCGCTCAACCCTACCTAGAACTGCATAATTGTGGAGCCTTAGACTACCTAGAACAGCATAAATGTAGAGCCTTAGGCTACCTAGAATAGCATCATTGTAGAGCTTTAGACTACCTAGAACAGCATAATTGTAGAGTCTTGCACTACCTAGAACAGCATAATTGTAGAGCCTTAGACTACCTAGAACAGCATAAATGTAGGGCCTTAAACTACCAAGAACAGCATAATTGTGGGGTGCTGAGACTACCTAGAACAGCAAAATTGTGGGGCAGGCAACCATAGTTCTAACCCCTGTCATGACTCCTGGAGCCCCCGGTAAAGTAGAAGTCCTTGCAAATATTATCTAAGCCTAAACCTTTTCCCACCCCCATTCTAAGCCATTTACTAACTACCCTGTAAAGAAATGATGTGTATAGTTAGAGCTCTCTGATCTGGTCATGTGATCATCTCCCAGCTCTGGCTTCAAGGGAGAGGAGGGGCAGTGGACAACAGATGCCCCATAATAAGACCATGGGTGATGCCACCGCCAAGGCACTGCAGCAGCTCTCTTCTCTCCTGAAGCTGGCCGCTGGGGAAATCACATGACCAGATGTCCTTAGATTAGGTAAATACAGTATACATGTCCTTTCTTTACAGGATAGTTAGTAGAGGGCCTAAAAGGGGGGTGAGAGCAGGTTTAGGCTTAGATAGTATTAGCCCAGCCTTCTACTAATATATATCTATGTGTGACTACAGCATTTCCATTACCGAATTAAGGCAGTCATAAATTCTCTTTGCAAAACCCATAGATCACATTTTAGGCATTTGGCATTTTTTTGTTTTTCTACAATTAATGCTTCCCCACAAAGTTTTGTTCAGTACTTGCCTTAATTCTCTTGACTTCAACATTTAACCACAAGCGCTAATAATGAGACCTTTCCCTGACTTAAGCTGTAGATATCCTATTGCCGTAGGACAATATAAAATTAATTTTACATTTAGAATTTTAAGAAGGATTAGTCTGTCAGGAGCCGCTCTTTTCTCTTTGCTTTGTAGACATAAAAGTTCCATTGTAACCATGACACTTTTACTATGGGAATAGCTTTTGTTAAATACTAAAGTTCCCAGTGATTTCTTCATATGCCAATCATTAAGTTCATTAGAAAAAAATGTAATTCTTCAAGGAATAAATAATGCATAAAATAGTTTGAAATGCAGCAGTTCTTTGACAGTTGGGAACTTTTTCTGTTATTTAATCATTCCTTTTAAAAAAAAAATAAAAGTTACAACGACAGCAAACTCAAAAAACTAAACAGGGTATCAAGAAAAGTTACGTTCGGATGGCTTAATCAGTCTTTTTAAGCTAGTTTAACCAATGGTATATACCTGTTTTACCATCTAATTTATTGTTGTTCTCAAGTACTTCTTTCATGTCTTGCTCCCTTAATTACTCCTACGACTCAAATGATTTTGCGGCAAAAAATTGGTTCAAAAAATATTCTAAGACAGTGAAACTGTTCATGCACATTAGACCTGTTGGAAAGGAAGCTGAGTTCTTGGTTCCATTCCTGCACTTAATGTAGTACGAAAAGGCAATACATTTTTTTTTCCATTTTGGATATAGAGTACGTTAACATTTTGAATGACAACTACTCAGTTACAAAAGTTCAAAGGAAGACGAGCACACAGCCGACCTAGCATAATAATGTTTTGATTGTGAACATAAAACAAGACTTGAGTAATAATAGCACTCACATTTTCCGGGATGGTATGGGCATGTACATGAAAAAATCTCCTTCTCCTCTCCTGGATAGCCCCTTCAAGTAGCACGAAGCTCGATCGCTGTGATATCCACTACTGGATCCAAGTCCTCCTCACACGGGGCCCCGGCGTTCTCTGCAGGGAGCGCATGCGCCCGAACTGGCCAACGCAGACACTGTGGGCAGGGACGCCACAGCTAACCCGGATGGCTAAGGAAAGCTACGGATGATAGGGAGAGAGGAGTGGGTCAGCTGTACATCCCACGTCCATTGCTACGACAACATTTTTTGGAGGCGTGGCCTCCTTCCTGACCTGAGTGACCTGAAGAAGTAGGCCATGCCTCTGAAATGCGTTGTCATAGCAACAGACATGGGACGTACAGCTGACCCACTCCTCCCTCCCTATCATTCGTAGCCTTCCGTAGCCATCCGGGTTAGCTGCGCCGTCCCTGCCCATAGTGTCTGTGTCGGCCAGTACGGGCGCATGCGCACCCTGCTGAGAACGCCGGGGCCCCGTTTGAGGAGGACTTGGACTTGGATCTAGTACCAGATATCACAGAAGCAGCGATCGAGCTCTGTGCTACTTGAAGGGGCTATCCAGGAGAGGAGAAGGAGAATATTTCATGTACATGCCCATACCATCCGGAAAAATGTGAGTGCTATTAATACTCAAGTCTTGTTTTATGTTCACAATAAAAACTTTATTATGCTAGGTCAGCTGCGCACTTGTCTTCCTTTGAATTTTTGTACAGACCTTTCGTCCGCCACCCAGTGGAATTGAGGAGAGCTGCAATGACCTGGCGCCTGGAAAGTTTTTACATTTGTTTTAATATGACTATCCACCAGCCCACTCTGAAGGACTAATTGCATGAACTGGTAAAAAATCTTTTTATGCTTTTACAATTATTCAGTTATGCTACACTGTACCCATATTACATTTTTTTTCTATTTTTTCACACTAATAGAGCTTTCTTTTGGTGGTATTTATTCACCACTGGCTTTTCAATTTTTTGCGCTATAAATAAAAAAAATACAGAAAATGTGTAAAAAAAAAATGCATTTTTCTTCGTTTGGGTTATAAAATTTAGCAAATTTGTAATTTTTCTTCATAAATTATGGCGAAAAGTTATACTGCTACATATCTTTGTTAAAAATAACCCAAATAAGTATATATTATTTGGTCTTTGTGAAGGTCATAGAGTCTACAAGCTGTGGTGCAATCATTGAAAATTGGTCACACCTGATGCACTGACGGCCAAGGACAGTAAAAAATACCCCCCAAATTACCCCTTTTCGGAAAGTAAACATTTCAAGGTATTTAGTAAGAGGCATGGAGAGTTTTTTAAGTTGTAATTTTTTTCCCCACAATTCTTTGCAAAATGAAGATTTTTTTTTCTTTTTTTCACAAAATTGTCATATTACCAAGTTGTTTCTCACACACTGTATAGGCATACTTGCAACTACACCCCAAAATACATTCTGCTACTCCTCTTTAGTATAGGGATACCACATGTTTGAAACTTTTACACAGCCTGACCACATACAGAGGTCCAACATCCAAGTAGCATCTCCAGGTGTTCTAGGAGCATAAATTACAGATCTAATTTCCTGACAACCTATAACACTTTTGAAGGCCCTGGAGCACCATGATAATGGAAACACATTTTTTTTTTTTTACACAAGTTTTCTATGTATAAGATATTTCTAACACATAGCATGTACATATCAAAAATTACACCACAAAACACATTCTGCTACTCCTACTGAGTGAGACATTTATACAGCCTAGCCACATACAGAGGCCAAACATTTAGGGAGCACCTAGAGGTGCTTTAGGAACATACAGTAAAATTAAAAATCTAAGTTCCTGACTACCCACACATTTATAAGGCACTATAGGGCACTGATGAGCACCGTAGTGGCACTGATGTGGCATGGATGAGCGCTGATGTTGCACAGATTAGCACTGATGTGGCATTGATGTGCCACAGATGGGCACTGATGTGGCATGGATGAGCACTGATGAGGCATGGATGTAGCACAGAAGACCACTGATGTGGCATGGATGTGGCACAGATGAGCATTGATGTGGCATGAATGTGGCATAGATGAACACTGATGTGGTATGGATGTGGCATGGATGAGCACTGATGTGGCATGGATGAGGTTGCATAAATGAGTACTGAGGTGGCATGGATGAGCACTGGTGGGGCATGGATGAGCACTGTTGTGGCATGAATGAGGCACAGATGAGCACTGATGTGGCATGGATGAGGCACGGATGAGCACTGATGTGGCATGGATGGGGCACGGATAAGCACTGATGTGGCATGGATGAGGCATGGGTGGGCATGGATGAGGCATGGATGTGGCACAGATGTGCATGACTGAGGCAGGGATGAGACACAGATGGGCATAAATGAGGCACGGATAAGGCACGGATGGGCATGACTGAGGCACAGATGGGCATGGATGGGGCATGGATGGGCATGAATGAGGCATGGATGAGGCGCAGATGGACATGAATGAGACACGGATGAGGCACAAATGGACATAAATGAGGCAAAGAGGGAAATAAGTGAGGCATATATGTGGCATGGATGGGCATGAGTGAGGCACGGATGAGATACAGATGGGCATGAATGTGGCACAGATAAGGCACAGCTGGGCAGGAATGAGGCACATAAGGGCATGCGGCATGGATGGGGCAAAAAATGGCAGGAATGAGGCACAGATTGGCATGAATAAGGGAAAGATGGGCATCAATGCGGCACAGATGAGGCACAGATGGGCATGCATGTGGCATGAATGAGGCACAGATGGGCATGAATGAGGCACATGTGGGCATGTATGAGGCACAGCTGGACATGAATGAGGCACGGATGAGGCACATATGGACATGAATGTGGCACAAATGGGCATGTATGTGGCACAAATGGGCATGAATAAGGCATGGATGAGCATAAATGAGGGTGAGGCACAGATGCACATGAATGAGACACAGGTGAGCATGAATGAGGCATGGATGGGCATGAATGAGGTACAAATGGGCATGAATGAGGCACATGTGGGCATGAATGATTCACATGTGGGCATGAATGAGGCATGGGATGTACAGTGGGGATCGAAAGTTTGGGCACCTAGCTAAAATGTGTATTAATGTGCATAAAGAAGCCTAGGAAAGATGGAAAAATCTCCAAAAGGCATCAAATTACAGATTAGACATTCTTATAATATGTCAACAAAAGTTAGATTTTATTTCCATCATTTAAACTTTCAAAATAACAGAAAACAAAAAATTGGTGTCTGCAAAGGTTTGGGCACCCTGCAGAGTTAATATCTTGTACTGCCCCCTTTGGCAAGTATCACAGCTTGTAAACGCTTTTTGTAGCCAGCCAAGAGTCTTTAAATTCTTGTTTGAGATATCTTTGCCCATTCTTCCTTACAAAAGTCTTCCAGTTCTTTGAGATTTCTGGGCTGTCTGTCACGCACTGCTCTTTTAAGGTCTATCCATAGATTTTTAATTATGTTAAGGTCAGGAGATTGTGAAGGCCATGGCAAAACCTTCAGTTTACGCCTCTTGATGTAATCCCCCGTGGATTTTGAGGTGTGTTTAGGATCATTATCCATTTGTAGAAGCCATCCTCTCTTTAACTTCAGCTTTTTCACAGATGGCATCAAGTTACCATCCAAAATTTGCTGAAATTGTATTGAATCCATTTTTCCTTCTACTCGTGAGATGTTCCCTGTGCCACTGGCTGCAATACAACCCCAAAGCATGATTGATCCACCCCCATGCTTAACAGTTGGACAGAGGTTCTTTTCATTAAATTCTGTGCCCCTTCTTCTCTAAACGTACCTTTGCTCATTCCGGCCAAAAAGTTAAATTTTAACCTCATCAGTCCACAGAACTTGTTTCCAAAATGCATCGGGCTTGTCTATATGTTCATTTGCAAAGTTCAAACGCTGATTTTTGTGGTCAGAGCGTAGAAGAGGTTTTCTTCTGATGACTCTTCCATGAAGACCATATTTGTACAAGTATCTCCAGTGTCTGTCACAGTAATACAGTCCATGGACAATCTAATGGAGTAGAACTGCAGGTAGAAAGAAAGGACCCGATCCAATCAGCCAATCACCAGTGAATAGTGAGAGAGATGAGTTACACCCTGTGCTGACACCCGTAGCCTCTTACCGGAACTTTTGACCCTCCTGTCACAGAGTGGTCAAACAGGCATAAGAGCAAACAGCGGTTGGCGTAAATGATGGTTCCTAGTCACATTCCTCACATTCCTTAGCAGGGAGAGAGAACTTCACAATTCACAGATGTACAATGCCTTCACAGGACCCCACAGAAGTGTCTTTCACATGCAGGCTCAGAAAAAAGACAAAAAAAAAAAAGGGGCAACCAATCGTGAAGTACATTGAGGCACATAAATTTATTAAAAAGTAATGCACTTACATAGTAGACATCATATAACAGCATCAATGGATAAAACCGCGGTATGTAGCGTGCTCAGCTCCGATATGTCCGCCTTACGCTTATCGTCAAAAATCTATGACATCTTCAGAAGGGTGGTATAGCGGTGTGAGCACTCATTTAAATGAGCTGACTCCCGGAAGAATGAGGCCTGGATGAGGCACGGGTAAGCACAGCTAAGGTCTCTCTCCTCTCCTTGCACATTGTACCAATCAGTTTCTATAGCGTGCGTGGAGAGGAGACAGCTGAACCACCCTCATGCATTCAGGGAGGGCGTACAAATCCGTCCTCCCAGGATCGCAATGATGGAGCGTTCATTTGTCAACAAACCATTGCATGTCCATGCACCGGTTTGTTGACAAATGATCGCTCCATCATTGCTATTCTGGGAGGACGTCATTGTACTACCTCCCAGAAAAAGCAGACGGCGCTGTAGCCGTCATTCGGCAAGTAGGGCTCCCGCGAACCTCCATACAGGTATGTTTTTCTTTTTTTTTTTTCAACTTCCTTTCATCAGACTGAGCTGTCCTGCAAGTGTCAGAGGGTTAAGACAAACCATTTACCACTGACTGGGGTGCTTACAATGATCAGCCGTTATTCATTTATGCAAAACCTTTACCCCCCAAAACTGCTGTAACTGTCTAAAACGTTAGCTGGAGTTCAGATTTAATTTGTTGATAAAGTCCAATCTGCTAATGCATCTAACACTCCCTCTCCCCAGACTGACAATGCTGCTGTCCAAGGGTGTCTTTGTTGCTTCTCCAACCAGAGTGAAGACATCCTAAGACAGGAAGTGTTTTTTTGGATTAGATCACCAGGTGAAAATCAAGGAAAAAAGCCAAAAGGTGATAGTGTCTCCTTAAAGTGCACTATATTTTCAAATGTATTGGGGTGCTTGCCTTTCCACCCCAGATGTGCTCATCCATTTCTTTATGGACCTTGCTTTATGCACTGGTCCAAACCATATGGTGGAGGGGGGATTATGGTGTGGGGTTGTTTTTCAGGGGTTGGGCTTGGCCCCCTTAATTCTAGTGAAGGGAACTCTTAAGACATCAGCATACCAAGACATTTCGGACAATTTCATGATCCCAACTTTGTGGGAACAGTTTGGGGATGGCCCCTTCCTGTTCCATCATGACTGCATACCAGTGCACAAAGCAAGGTCCATAAAGACATGGATGAGCGAGTTTGGGGGGGGGGGGGGAACTTGACTGGCCTGCACAGAGTGCTGACCTCAACCCGAAAGGACACCTTTGGGATAAATTAGAGAGAAGAATGCGAGCCAGACTTTCTAGACCAACATGGGTGCCTGACCTCAGAAATGCGCTTCTGGAAGAATGGATGAACATTCCCATAGACACACTCCTAAACCTTGTGGACAGCCTTCCCAGAAGAGTTGAAGCTGTTATAGCTGCAAAGGGTGGGCCAACTCAATATTGAACCCTACAGACTAAGACTGGGATGCCATTAAAGTTCATGTGCGTGTAAAGGCAGGTGCCCCAATATTTTTGGTAATATAGTGTATATGTAGACCCTCACCTTATAAAACATCCCATCCAGTTTAAAATTAAAATCAAAGGCAAAACATTTGTGTATAGATATAAAAAAATATATAAAAACTTTTTTTTCCCACTTTTTATAAACTATCACGTGATCTCTGTTCTCAGTTGCATGAGGAGCTTAGAGAGCTAGGGGAGAAGAAACATCAACACACTGGTTTTTCCAATCAATGGCTGTGCAGGAGGAGGGGGGGGGGCATGCCAGCAGAAGTCTATTCATTGGAGAAGAGCAGGCTGAGTTCTCAGCACAGCTAGAAAACTGACCACACTGTGCTCTCCTGCCTAGTGTGGCCAGTATTGATAAGGAAACCGGGGACTAGCAGGAACACCAGGAATTTCACACAAAGGAAGCAATACAAAGAGAACAGGATACATTTTCATACAAGTACATGGTACAGCAGACACATATTAGGAATATGAAATTCTGAGTTGACAGAATTTAGGCAATTCTTCCTACTTCCTGGTACAGCCTTCACAAAAGGCATATTTAAACATTTCTAACTGTCACCTCTTAAATGGGGTGGACACAGGTGCGACTCATTTCTGTCTTCCCAAAATTTGAATTCTCTATTAGCAATATATTTACAGCGGACACCATTTATTATGAAGCTGTAGCTCCTTAAAAGACGATGTCAGTGGTGATTTGATAGTAAATGAACAGGATGGCTTTGCCTGTACAGGTAAGCTGATAAAGACAGAAAATCATTAAGAGTTATAAAGTTCATGGTCTGAGTGAAATGAGCTGTAGATCCAATTAAAAGAAGAAACAGACTGGATCAAACACCTTGATGTCTACTTCGGAGATGGTGGTGGAGAATGTATAGCACTATGACATGCTAGGATGTTTCTTTTAGATGATGAAATAAATAAATATAAAAGGAACACCCTCATTGTTTCAATCAGACAGTGAAACTGGAGATTCCTACAGTAACATGGTAGAGAGTGTTTGGGAAAAATAAAAGAGGAAACATTATTAGTAAATCTCTGTGTGCAATTCATGGACATTTCTTATAGCCCCCCCTGCCCCAAAGCACCCTCCCTCCCATGTTGAGGGCATGTGGCCTGGTATGGTTCAGGAGGGGGCGCTCGCTCGTCCCCACCCCCATCCTGGCCAGCCAGGCTGTGTGCTCTGATATGGGTCCGGTATGGATTCTAGGAGGAACCCCATGCTGTTTTTTTTTTTATTTTGGCATGGGGTTCCCCTAAAATCCATACCAGACCCGAGGGGCCTGATATGAACTGGAGGGGGGACCCCACGCCGTTTTTTTCAGAGCAATACGGACATAAACTGATATAAACTGAAGTGCCTATATATGTATATATGTATATATATATATATATATATATATATATATATAACTTTGTGGTATACACTGTACTATCTGATCTCAACAAACTGAAAAAGCAAAAATCTCTCTCCCTGCTAGTAATGTATTATTAATTATAAAATCCCACTTATAAATCACATGCTAGCCAAGGGATTTGAGACCACAACCATCACAATCAAAGGCCTGGTATTCTAGCAGCTACGCCACCATCAAGTTTGCTTAGGTTGAACACACTTTCCCTGCCTAACTAACTAACTCCTATCTCCCCCTACACACAGTGGATGAGCTAAAAGTTAGGGAGAGTGTGGTCAGCTTAAGCAGGCTTAATGGTGGCATAGGAGGTAGAATGCCAGGCTTGCAATGAGAGAGCTGTGAGTTTGATTCCCCCAGCCAGTGATTTATTTATTAGAATTCAGAGGCCAGAGTCCATGATAATGTGGGAACTCAAAGAAGCCTATTTGTTCATCATTTTTGAGGAACGAGAGAACAGCTAATGATCGAGTTGATCGTATGTTCGACTCGAACTCGAAGCTCACCCCTAGTGCAAATGTATACTTGATAGAGACCCGTCTGAGGTGCGGCTCCCAGTAGTTGGTATCTGCGACTGGTTGTCTCCGAGTCGGTGCTGTGGTGGCTGAAGGCCTTAAGTTGGATGCGGGTACTTTCTTGTTTGATGCCTACTGGGACCTTGGGGCTCCAGTAAAAGTCAGTTTAACATGTTATTTACCTGTTATGTATACAGTTTGTTAATAAAAGGCTGCTATGGCCATTTAACTCCAACCTGTGGTCATGTGGTTATTTATAAGGGAGGGGGAGAGTGATGGTCAGAGCAGAATGGAGACACATCCTCTTTAATACCCTAGTCGTGCCTTTTTACATTACGATATGGCGTTGTCCTGGTAAGAATACTGAAAGAAAAAGATAGGGAGGATGGAACTGGGCTTTACATGTTGAGATTAATAGACCAGGGTTTCATGAAACACTATGGTTCATCCAGAGGTTGCTAGGGGTTCCTTGAGCAGGGACCAAATTTTGACTCTCAGATAATTTCCCACTGACAACAATGATGTTTTTAGCTATCAATAAGGGGGAATTCTTCCCAGTGACCACAAGTGTAAGGACCATTCTTCCCAATCACCTTCACACTAATGTATTATGAGTTGTAGATAGAGTCCTTTTTAAAAGGGGTTCCATCAAAACCTGAGTTATTTCAAGGGTTAATTCAGTCCTGGTAAGAATACTGAAAGAAAAAAGATAGGGAGGATGGAACTGGGCTTTAAATGTTGAGATTAATAGACCAGGGTTTCATGAAACACTATGGCTCCTCCAAAGGTTGCTAGGGGTTCTTTGAGCAGTGACTATTTTTTGACTCTCAGATAAGATCCCACTGACAACAATGATATTTTTAGCTATCAATATGGGGGAATTCTTCCCAGTGACCACAAGTGTAAGGACCATTCTTCCCAATGACCATCATCATTATGAGTTGTAGATATAGTGATTTTTAACAGGGGTCCCCTGAAACTTATGAGTTATTTCAAGGGTTACTTCAAGGGTTCCTCTGTGTTGAAAAGGTTGAGAAAGTCTAGAATAGACAATAAATTAAAAAATTGCGCTTTTTAGAAAACTTTATTTTTACGGGTAATCTGACTTTTTTCACTTACTCCAAATAAACCAAGAAAACGTCTGTCCGCTCGTTTAAGCACAGCTATACAAAAGTAACCCTTAACTAATTTCAGTGACACCATCAATCAAAATGTATTTGTAAGTAAATTAGGCTTCACAGGCTCCTAACAAGTTTCCGAAAATTGTGTAGTCAGTAACTTCAGATGGAAGAGAGTGCAGCACCAGGCTAGATCATTAACATTCCAGGGCCAATAAAACAAAGCCTTGTCATTCCATCACGGCTCAACCAAACTGTGCTGTCTGTTCCTTATCCCCCTGAATATATTTTATGCAAATGCAAGCGATACCTGACATAACTAGGCAGATGTGAATCAGCTGCACATCCAGAAAGCCTTGAAGCTCTGCCAGGTAAAGCAAATTAAAATGTATAAATCTGGAAGGACTCTGGCAGTGCAAATAAATGGACACCATATATTCTGATTAAGGAGCTTGCATGTAGAACGACACCAGTAGGAACAAGAGATGCTAGAAGAAGAAAAAAAATGAGAGTCAAGCAAAATGTGAGAAACTTTTTATACCAATTTCCACAGAATTGGCAGTTTGGTGGCCATTTTGTACATATTACTTTTCCATTCAAAACAAAATATACTGTTTAATTAACAAATGTATGGATTTAACCAAATCTGTTTCTGAACCTTCCGGTAGAATATAATTGTCATGCAATATTCTTGCTGTAGTGGAGCTGTTTATTCTAATTTCTCCTGCATGAGGGTGGGCAATCAGTTTTAAGGTGAACATGCTGGTTACCCCCCTACATTTCAGCTGCGTGGCTTTTAAAGCAGAACTCCAGGAAATAAATACATAGATGTCATGAATAATAGACTGTAGAGCTAGGAGTGAGACCAAAAATCCAAATACCACCAAATCATTGAGGTAAAAATCTGCAAAAAATATTTCGTACCCATCAGAGAGTGGGACCACAATTTCAAATAACACTGAGCAAAAGGAAGAAGTTAGCGACCTCCAATAGTGCCAATTTGAACAACCACCATGAAAAAAACTCACCAAACTGCTGGACCTCACAGCATACAGGAGGTCAATGAGCATCTACAGGGTCAGTACAGCTGCACTTAAAATTCTCCTCCCTCCTGGACACTAGGAGTAAACTAGTACATTCATGACAGGTTATTCACATTCAAAATGTAATTATTTTAAAGGAGGTGATTCTTTTCTATACCCACTGTATGTATTTATTTCCTGGAGTTCTGCTGGAATTTAGTGGGGGGAGGGAGGGGGGTGTCACCAGCATGTCCACCTTAAAACTGCTTGCCCAAACCATAGAAGAGAAGGAAGAATGGTGCATTATCCTATGAATAAGAGCTTTAAAATAAGTTTTCATTAAAAGCCAGCACATAACTCAAAACCTGCCAGCAGCAAATAACGTAAGCACGCTCAAAGCTACCCCCAACACATTTCGTCATAAGGAATGTCGTTGGGGTCCCTTTTTTAAAAAAAATTGTTATAATCCCTGCAATGTGTTTTATCACCCAGTGGGGACGGGGGTTATATCCTCAACAAAAGTGGAGTTACACTTTATATTTCAATCTCTGTATTAAAGGTTAAGGGACATTTTTCCCCAAAGGGAAAGTACATTGACCATTCAATGACCAGTATGTACAAAATTATTTTAAAGGGGGTGATTCTTTTCTTTACCCGCTGTATGTATTTATTTCCTGGAGTTCTGCTGAAATTTAGTGGGGGGAGGGGGAAGTCACCAGCATGTCCACCTTAAAACTGCTTGCCCAAACCATAGAAGAGAAGGAAGACTCCGAATGGTGCATTATCCTTTGAATAAAATCTTTAAAATAGGTTTTGATTAAAAGCCAGCATATAACTCAAAACCTGCCAGCAGCAAGTAAGGTAAGCACGCTCAAAGCTACCCCCAACGCATTTCATCATAAGGAATGCCGTTGGGGCCCATTTGAAAAAAAAAAATATTTTAAACCCTGCAATATATTTTATCATCCAGTGGGGATGGGATATCCTCAACAAAAGTGGAGTTACACCTTTTATTTCAATCTTATTAAAGATTAAGGGAAATTATTCCCCAAAGGGAAAGTACATTGACCATTCAATTACCAGTATGTACAAAAATACAGTAATAAAGACATAAATTGCCAGCACTATATACAGAATAAACAAAATCACTACAATGTTACTTTAATTGTAGAATAAAAAATAAAAAATCCAAAAATAAAATCCCCCAAAGGAGCCACTTAATATGTTGGAACCCCCTGTTTCTGTGCAAACTACTGTTTTGTAAATAACACCACATTCTCTGACACACCCGGGGGGAGGGGGAGGGGCTAAAGAATATTTATTTCAGTAGTCTAGATATAAACCCGAATGATTTAAAGTGGGTGAAAACCCCATTCTTAAAATCTTACCTGCGTCATATATCTTTTTTTTTTCTTTCAATAATTTTTATTCAAGAATAACAAGTGAACATGGCATCAAAATACAATAATGAAATGTTGAGAAAGTAACATATCTTGGAGAAATAGCAATAATAATAGAACAAGGCAATCAAAAGAATGAAGGTTTTCAGTCCATACGGCAACATTCCCAAGAGCAAAGCAGTACAGAAAACACTAGAAATGTAATGGCCAATGAGAAAACAGGAAAAGTACATTTAAAAGTAACAGTACGGCCTCAAGAATAGCATACCTGTCTGCCAGCTCTCTTCCCAGCAGGGGGGCTAATTTGAACACGGTAAAAAGAAAAAAATAGCACAGGCAAAAGCAGAATACACCTTGTACAGTTCGACAGCAAACTAGAGTGCTATCTCCCCCAACAAACTTAACGTAATAAAAAGTAGTTACCTCCCAATAACATGGAAGAGGGGCCACTGGCCCAGAGAAGTACTAGGTAGGAGAGGATCAGGGGTAGAGAAGGAAGGGAAAGAGAAAAGAGAAGAGAATAGGACAGAAAGAAGAGGGTACAGCCAATCCCCAGGAGAAGACAATTAGGTAATCTAATTCAAGGTCACTCCAGGTACCAGTGAGATACCTACATATTTGGCCCAGGACTCCCAGATTAATTCAAATCTGGGTACCGTATTGGTCAGGACACTGACCATCCTTTCTTGGGTCATTATCCAGGTGATTTTATTTTGTATCTTCCTGATGGAGACCCTGGATAATTTCCAGGACCCCGCAATGGAGAGTTTTGCACCCAGTAGAATATAGCGAACTAATGTTTGGGTGTATTTCGGAATGCCAGGGAGCCTCGAATGCAGAAGAGCAACAGGGGCAGTGGTGGGAAGCCTGTGACCGGTAACTTTGTATATCATGTGAAAAATTCTGTTCCACGTGCCTCTTAGTCTAGGACACTCCCACCAAACATGTAGCATAGTACCAGGCATCTGACATCCCCTGAAGCATAAAGGTGAGGAAGAGGGATACATCTTGTGAAGTTTAACTGGTACAAGATACCATCGGGTCATTACTTTTAATCCCGCTTCCATTAAAGGAACACTTCCGATCCCCTGAAATGAGCGAAAGCCAGCTCTACTCCATTCCTCCATGTCCCAGGTGAATGCCAGGTCCCTTTCCCAAGCCTGCATATATGGAAGCTTCTCTTGATCGGATATCAGTGACTGATAGATTATTGAGATGCCCCCTCTCTGCTCTGCAGAGTTACAGCACCATACCTCATAGCTTGTGAAGGAGAAGGGGGGTGTCTCATCTTTCGAAATGGTTGCAAGAAAGTGAGAGATTTGCAGAAATCTATACTTTTCCGATAGTGGCATTTTGAGCTTGTCAGAGCAATATTTAAGTGTGAAGGGGCCCTTGGGAGTGAAAAAGTGTCCTATACGATAAATTCCCTTATCCAGCCACCATTGAAAGGCCTTGATGTCCATACCGGGTTGGAAGGCCGGGTTATGGAATAAGTGTGAAAGTGGTCTCATACGGGAAGTAAGAGAGGAGGACTGCCGTAGCCTATCCCACAAAGCGAAGGAAGAGGACAATACTGGGGACAGTATGGGAGGTCTGAGTCTGGGCGGACTCCAGAGAAGGAAATCCATAGTGTATGAGGGGACTGCCTGTCTCTCGATTTGTATCCAGTCTGGTTTTTCAAATCTAGAGTAAACCACAGAGAGCTGAGCTAGTCGTGCTGCACGATAGTAGAGCCACAGGTTGGGGACTCCCAACCCCCCCCTTCGTCTATGAGTGTATAAAACCTTGCGGGAGAGTCTATGACCCATGCCCCCCCAAATAAAATTGATTACCGCATTTTGAAACTTGCGCAATGGTTCCCTGAGGAGGTGAATTGGGAGAGCCCTAAATAGGTATAGTAGTCTAGGAAGCAGGTTCATCTTAATGGCATTAATTCTGCCTAGCCATGATAAGCGATAGAGAGACCAACTCTGTAGTTCTCCACGTAGGGATTGGTAGACAGCTGGGTAATTTGCTTTGTGTAGATCCTCGAACTTGGCTGTAAGATTAACCCCTAGATATCTGATATGGGAATTATTCCAGAGGAACTCGAAGGAGGATTGTAGGCGTTGGGCCTCCTCCCTTTTAACTGAAATATTCAGGATGGATGATTTCGTTAAGTTAACCCGAAGGCCTGAAACTTTCGCAAAGTCCTCCAGTGTTTTGCAGATATTAGGAAGGGAAACGGAAGGTGAAGTGACGAATAGAAGCAGGTCGTCTGCAAATAACGCACATTTATGTTCTTGGGTGCCACATGTGACCCCCTTGATGTCTGGATTGGATCTGAGTGCAAGGGCGAGAGTCTCAATCGCGATCGCGAAAATAAGAGGAGAAAGGGGACACCCCTGTCTCGTCCCCTTAGAGATTGGGAACGAGTCAGAGTAATAGCCCTGATATCTAATCCTTGCTTCGGGGGAGGAATAAAGAGCCCTGATTATGCCCATGAAGCTTGTGCCAAATCCCCATCTTTCCAGAATTGTGAATAGATATGGCCATTCGACAGTGTCAAATGCCTTTTGAAGATCTATAGAAAGAAGTAATCCTTCCTGCGGATCCCCCCCAGCCCATCCCGACTGTAGTATAGAGATGATGTCGATCGCCCGCCTTACTTGGTCAGGGCCCTGTCTACCCGGGATAAAGCCTACCTGATCCTTATGAACGTACAGATTAATAAAGGACGCTAACCTATTCGCTAGTAGTTTGGTAAGTATCTTTAAATCATTATTTATAAGCGAGATGGGCCTATAGTTGCTAACTTCTCCTGGGTCCTTATCTGGCTTAGGTATTACTGAGATGAAAGCCTGATTGTTTTGCTTGTCGACCGGACTACCTTCTTTAAGGTTGTTAAAGTACCTAGTTAAGTAGGGGGAGAGCAACTCAGAGAATGTCTTGTAGTAAATGTTAGGGAAACCATCTGGTCCCGGTGCAGAACCCAATTTAAGGTTTTTAACCACTCCTCTAATCTCCGCTTCAGAGAAGTGTGCTTCCATGACCTCCTTATGTTGTTTAGATATACTAGGGATAGGCAAGTTGTCTAGAAAGGAATGTAACGCTTGTGACTTGTCGGAGCGGGCATCGCTATAAAGGTTTTGAAAGTAGGTTGCAAATTCCTGCAATATGCGTGTTGGGTTCTGGGTTTTACCTCCCCCCCCGATGGACATTTTGGGCATTGCGTGGAGTCTCATCCTGGGTCTAAGTTTCAGGGCAAGTAGTGTCCCTATTTTATCCCTCTGATGGTAGAATTTAGCTCCCTGCCATCTAATGTGCTTCTCAGCCGAGCTGGTCAGAGCCATATTGAGGTCAGCCCTGGCTGCGTCGAGAGCCCTCAGAGACGCCCTGGAAGGTTTACGTTTGTGTTCGGCACTTAAAGCCGCAAAGTCCTTTTCCAGGCTCAATAGGTGAGCCTTCCGTTCCCTTTTGATATTGGACGAAATCTGTATCAGTTTCCCCCTAATGGTCGATTTATGAGCTGCCCAGAGGGTTTCAGGAGAGATCCCATCTAGGTCGTTCAAAGAAAAATATTCCGAAATTGCGCGTTCAACTTCCGTCACTCGACATGGGTCGCTAAGAATGGACTCATTAAGTCTCCAGTGAAATGGGCCCTTAGGGGCGCAGGATCCAGTAATCTTAATTATCACCATCGAGTGGTCCGACCAGACCACATCTTTGATAGATGCCATAACCAGTGAGGGGATCAAGGCCTGAGAGACCAGAACATGGTCTATGCGAGCAAAGGTCTGGTGTGGATGAGAGAAGTGTGTGTAATCTTTCGAGGTTGGGTGTAATTCCCTCCAGCTGTCCACCAATCCCATTTGATTGATCAATTTGGCAATCTGTGAACTACGTTTGGGTGGTTTGACCGTTTGAGAACCCGGTGGTTTGGATTTGTCTAAGCCATAATCAAAAGCCGTGTTGGAGTCCCCCCCAAAAATGACGTGGCCCTCTAGTTGTGGCATAATCCGGCTAAACATATTCTGGAAGAAGTGTGTCTGATTCTGATTAGGCGCGTAGTAGGAGACAAAAGTATACAATAGTCCCTCTATGGTCCCTTTAACAAGGATGAATCGCCCCCCGGGGTCCCGTAGTTCATAGTGGGGGGTGAAATTACAAGATTTAGCAAAAAGGATAGCTACTCCCCGCGTTTTGTCCTCTGCATTAGCTAAAAAAAAATTGGGGTACTTAGCGTGTATAAACGAGGGACAGTAAGATCGGGGAAAGTGAGTTTCCTGGATCATTAAGACCTCTATCCCCCTGCGGTGAAAGTCCTGAAATGCCTTCCTTCGCTTCATGGGAGAGTTGAGACCTTGGGTATTGTGGGAAGCTATTTTGAGGTATGGGGCTATAGTTTTAGAAAGAGACATGAGGCAGGCAGTGTTGGTGCATCTGAAGAATCTTTTCATTCACCCCGTTCCAAGACAATATATCTGGAGTGCAGAGTCGATATTGCATGAGGATCCAGTTTAGAGCTGAAGTGGTATGTGATATCCTCCCGGAGACCAGCTGTGAGAAAAGAAGAGAGGCAGTAAGAAAGAGGAACAGGGGAAAATAGGAAAGAGGAGAGAAAGGGAGAGAGAGTGGACCTGCGTCCAAAAAGGACATCCAATGCCGGGTTGAGGTCCACACCAACCCGACAAGGTTAAGTACGGGGTTCCAGCCTCCCGGAAAGGGGGGCTGGAGAGAGTCACGCGAGAAAACCGAAATCCTCTCCCGTGACTGGTGGAGGCGTCATCCGACCACTCCGGCAGGGCTCCCGCCCCATAGAAAAAATTGCTGTAGGGATAAAACAAACAAATGTGGTAAAGCATGCAAAAATAATTGACTGCAATAAACGCACGACCCTCAGGGGCTCCGCTACCCCCCAGCTACTCAGCCGGAAGGGTCCCCAAGAGTGACGTCAGAGTCCACTGCTGAGTACATAAATTGGTAGCAGGCTCATGTACCGGCTGCGAATTGCCTCGATCAGGGCCCCCCCCCGCAGAGGGGGGACCCGCTCAAGGGGCTGAAACAAAAACAGCAGGTATCCAAAAAAAAAAAAAAAAAAAAGGGGGGTGCAGTACTTGCAGACAAAAGCCAAAAAGTAAATGGAACGTCTGAAGGCCAGTCCAACAGGGTCTAGTCTGAAGAGAAAAAGGAAAAGCCATGAAATTCCATAGACATCAATCTCGAACCAGGAGGATGGAGACAGACACATGAGGAGGAACTCCACTGTGAAGGAACTCTTGCTAGAAGCTTCCGCGGCGACGATCAGGGAGGTTTACCATCTTTAGAGCGCTTAAATTTGGATCCATTCCAAAGGGGAGCAATGGGGCTTGATGGGTTAGGGCGTTTTGACGGGCCTGATCCGGAGGAGGATGCCGGGTGATCCGGGGGCTGTGGCAGTAGTTGCAGATGCTGAAGTAGCCTTTCTCCCTCCGTGAAGCTGGAAAAAGTATAGGTCTTATTCCTGTAAGTGAATTTGAGGGCGAAGGGGAAAGCCCACCAATATTTAAGCTCCTTCTGTGACAGAATGGAAAGAAGTGGCTTCAATGTTCTCCGCCGTTGTATTGTAGAGGGGGCTAGATCAGTGAAAACCTGGACTGCGTGGCCCTGACAAGTAAGATTTGGAACCTTCCTGGCTCTGCTGACAATTTCTTCCTTTATCATATAGAAGTGGGGTTTGACCACTATGTCCCTCGGATTACCGTCCCGCCTTGGGGGACCCAGTGCTCTGTGCGCTCTGTCAAGTTCAAGTTTGTGTGCTGGTATATCAGGGATAAGATCCTTAATGAGCCCCTGCACAGCGGTCTGGACATCCGCAATCGATTCCGGCAGACCCCTCAGTCTAAAATTGTACCTGCGAGACCTGTTTTCAAGGTCTTCCACCTTAAGGAGGGCCGAGTCCAGCTGATCCTGAAGTGATTGTATAAGGGTAGTGTGCTGGTTAGTTTTTGTCACTGTCCTGTCAATTTTATTCTCCATGGCTTCCATCCTGTCCCCCAGGTTTTGAAAATCCACTTTTAAGTTTGAGGTAATTTTGTCAGCAATTTGTGACATACCCCTCTCCATCATGATGGACATTTTGAGGAGAAGATCCTCATAATCTGAGTGGGAGAGCCCTCCGGATCCCTCTGTGGCAGGGGGTCTGATGGTGGTTATTGGTGTATAGCTGGCAGGGGAGAAATCCCCCAGCACCCTGCTCAGGAGGGACTCAGTGGAGGCTGGAGAGGGAGTCAGAAGCAGGGGGTTACTCACAGGTCCCTGAGGATTAGTTAGGCAGTGTCCTCTAGTCTGAGAGTCCGAGTGTGGCTGAGCGGAGTCCCCCTCCTCCATCTCCTCACGCTGCGGGGACGGGTCCGCCATATTGGAATGCTCGGCCGCCGGAAAGCCTGAGGTAAAGATCTCCGTTAGGCTTCTTCTGACCCGATCGGCCTGCATGGATCGTTTCCCGCGGGTCCGGTGGAGGTGCGGACCCCGATTTGGGTCTGCTAGTGTGCCGCTTCACCGCGCTGGGCGGGAGACAGTGCCGGGATGGCGCGGAGCTCCGGTCCTAAGCGGCCATCTTGGGAGCTACCGCGCATGCGCCTTATTGCGTCATATATCTTTAGTGTTTATTTATCTCTCTCCAAAGCCCTAAGTCCTCAGTCTTTCTGCTGCTCCATCCCTCTGTTATCAGCAAGATAACATCTGACAAGTTCTCTGACATGGAAGATAAAAACATCTGGAAATTTGTGTTGGGGTGGGCGCATAGAGATAGATTATCAGAGAGCTGTTCTATTCACAGCACAGCTCTGCATGTTTCCTCCTTCCTCTGCCTATGTGGAGGGGGGGGGGGGGGGTTCCTCCAATCAGTTTACACACAGTGTATGCCAAGAATCCACATCCACTGCTGGAACAGGAAGAAAAAATTCTAACAGGATGTTCACTTTTAAAACAGTGTAGAATGCTGAAGACAGCAGAGGCTGTTCACTTCATTGGGTATATGTGAGGGTTTACATCCACTTTAAGGTGTATAGGCACCTGAAATAGTAAAAAGTTGGACAATAGCAAGCTGTAAATTATAACCAGTATAACAACAGAGGAAAAGAACAGTAAACAAGTTATACTGCAAGGAGTAAACAGTTGGAGAAACAAACTGCAATGATTAAGCAAGGGCAAGAATGAACTGCAATCACAATGTTAGGTATGAAACACAACCCCTTCTCTACTCTATTCTGGGTAACCCTAAATGAGGGGAAGATGTATCACACAATTCCTTTAGCTGCTGGCCAGCTCATTGGGTCTCAAAATGTTATGTTGGTATGCTTGGGGTTGTGTTCCTATAACCACTTCAATACCAGGCACTCTCACCCCCTTCCTGCCCACGCCAATTTTCAGCTTTTAGCACTGTCGCACTTTGAATGACAATTGCACTATTGTGCAACACTGTACCCATTTGAAATTGTTATAATTTTTTCTCACACAAATAGAGCTTTCGTTTGGTGGTCTTTAATCACCACTGTGTTTTTTTTTTGCTTTTTTTTTGCTTAATGAATGAAAAAAGAGCGGGAAAAAAAATTAGCAAAACTTTATGCCAAACTGTATTCTTCTACATATTCTGCAGCAATTCTGCTTTACTATCATTCTTATATGTATAGTTTTCCTTCAGCCCTGATAAAGGTGAAATGTGTTGTGTCTGAAACACATTGAATGCCCTTTACCCTGATTGTCATAAGCAGGGGAACAAAAAGATTCTGGACTTTTAAGAATGTTTCATTTGGTACACTGTTTGGCCAATTACACTTAAACATTCTTTCCTGACAGACTCCATGGCAGCATACGTTTGGGTAGGCCCCGCCTCCTCTCCTACCCTATAGGACCCCACTCCCATAAATCTTTGCTCCTTTTCAGCATCCATGTTCCTTTTTTGTCCTCCTCAGGTTGCACATACCTGTGTGTTTCCTATCCTTCGTTTGGATGTTATGGATTGTGGATTTGGTTCAACATGGTCCTGCCTCCGATAAGCCCTTGCTATTAGCCGGGTATGGAGGGGGCAACTGAAGATTCATCTGGTGACCGAAAGCCCATGCTGATGCAGGTGGTCCTGTGTTGCCCAAAGCCCGGTGTATTGCGCCTGACCGTGTCTGAACTGAAACCGCAAGTAGATTTTCTATGATTAGTTCCAAAGTATTGCTTTTCCCTGGTGCTAGTGTATTTTGTACCTTGTACTTCATATTGCTGCTGAGGGGGTCGGGTGTCCTTCCTGTCCGGTTTTCGGCGCTTCCTGTGTCACGCTCGTGTTTTGGTCATCTTGCATGCGCGGCCGGGTCCGAAAGCAAGGCTTGGTTAGCGCATGCACAGTACCGTGGTCGCAGTTGCCGCGTTTGGCGATGACGTAATTTTGGCGCTAGATTTAAACAGGAAATTGCCTCTGCAAACTGGGAATGACATTTCTGTTGGCAGCTGGCTTTCCCGGGTTCCTATACTAACAGGTTAGTGGTTTGAATGGCCCCCCCCCTCCCTTCCCCTCCCTGGCAGCTTATGCACAAATACCTATTTTTATCTCCTTCTTTCTCCAGCGAATCGCTTTGGTCAGTATGGAGTCATCACCGCCCCTAAGTGATCAGCCCGCTCATGGCAGGTACTTTAGGGGGTAGTTATGGTGGGAGGTATCACAGATCTTGTGTTTACCGTGCTATCTTCTTATCATTTATGTTTTTAGTTCTTCCAGATGCGATCCGCAGCATATTGCCCGCAAGGAAGATCATCTATCCAAGTCGCAGCACCGGCATTCCTCGTCCAGGTCGAGGCGCAAATCCCCTTCCAGCTCTAGGCACCATGGTGAAGAGAGGTCCTCCCCTTCAAAAGGCCATGGTCGCTCGGGTCAAACCCATAGAAATAAATGCTGGGGGTGTGGTCAGCGGGTCCCAGACGGAAAGTCTCTTTGTGACCATTGCTATGCTCAAGCCGCTGGGGAAAGACAGAACTCAGATAAGCATCTGGAGTCAGTGGTTAAACAGGTTTTGAAGGACTCTTTAAAAGATCTGGGAGTCTCTCACCAAAAAGCAACTTATGTACAGCCACATTCTCCAGATTTGGAGTCGCAAGGCCAGGATTACCTGGATTCTTCTCAACCCAGTCGTCCTTCCCTCCTCTTATCAGAGAGTGATTCTGAATCGGATGATCCCTGTGTAGGCTTCAATTTTGGGCTAGTTCCCCCTTTGGTGAAGGCTGTAAGGGAGGCCCTTGAGTGGGAGGAGTCAACAGTTCCCCCTCCTAAACAGAAAAAGTTTGTTAAACAATTGAATAAAGAACGTCTCAATTTTCCATTCCTAGGAGAACTAGAGGAAATTATCACTGAAGAGTGGAGCAAGGTGGAGAGGAAAAATTCTATGTTTTCCAAGATGGCAAAATTTCAAACAGGAAGAAGTTAACATCTTGAATCCCCTCCACTTGTTGATGCAGCAGTGATGAGACTCGTGAAGCATGTGACTCTCCCTCTGGAGGATACAGCCTCCTTTAAGGATCAATTGGAAAGGAGAATTGACTCTGACTTAAAACGAGTCTATCTCACAGCAGGTATGGCCTGCAAGCCAGCCTTGGCTCTGGCTGCAACATCCACGGAAATGGAGATCTGGTCTGAAGATGTTGAGGAGACTCTCAAAAATGTTTCTGAAGATGTCGCCAAGAGCTCTCCCATTCAATAATTAAAAATGGCATCCGCCATCCTGGGGGAGGCCTCTATTGACATGATCCGTCTTTTGGCCCGTGTGATGCTATCTTCTGTCACCGCCAAACGGGCTCTTTGGCTTCGGCCTTGGATAGCTGACGCCGCTCCAAAACAAATATGGTGTCGGATACCATTTGAGGGGTCTTCCCTCTTTGGCAATAAGTTGGAGAGTGCCATCTCTAAGGCCACTGGCGGTAGGTCGGGATTCCTCCCTCAGGACAGGCGCCAAAGTAATTTCAAGAGGGCTCCTTCTAGAAAACAAAGCACTGGTCGTTCCAGAGACACACGCAGTTATAAGCCAGGCAAAAGCTATATTAGAGGCTGGAAGTCTAGACAGTCCTCCTTTCAAAAGCCATCTAAGAGTGACTCGTTTGGTAACCGGAAGGCCACTAAGTCGTTTTGAGGGTGGGCCCGCTCAGACATGCCAGGTAGGGGCCCGTCTGTTCCACTTTCGGCATGTCTGGGCGGCCTCAATTCGAGACGCCTGGGTGGTCGACACAGTTTCGGTCGGTCACTCTTGGACCTTCAATCGCACCCCGAGGCTCAGATTTGTCCCAACTTCCATCCCTGCCTCGGAAGAAAAGAGACGGATTCTGTTCTCCTACATAGAGTCCCTGCTACTTCAAGGTGCAGCGATTCCCGTTCCAGACATCGAAAGAGGTCAAGGAATCTACTCCCCTCTGTTTAGGGTACGGAAGAAGAACGGCTGTTGGAGACCCGTTATAGACATTACACATTTAAATCAGTACATTCTCAGAGAAAGGTTCAAGATGGAATCTCTCCAGACAATCCAACTCTCAGTACAGCCGAAAGACTGGCTGATATCTATAGACCTGAAGACGCATACTTTCATGTTCCCATCGCAGAAAATCTTCAGCGTTTTCTTCGCTTCGACATAGGAGAAAGTCACTTCCAGTTTGTTTGTCTTCCCTTTGAACTCTCCACGTCGCCTCGCACATTCTCAAAAGTCTTGGTGGCAGTAGTGGCATTGATCAGAGTGGAAGGCATCAGATTATATCATTACCTGGACGATCTTCTCCTCTTATCTCAGGACAAGTCGCAGCTCCTCAGACACAGAGACGGTGTCATCAAGGTCCTTCAAGAGTTCGGATGGATTCTGAACCTCGAAAAAAGCCATCTGGTTCTCACCCAGTCTCTCATCTTTCTGGGAGCTTTGTTCAACACAGAAAGGAATACCATTTCTCTTCCAGTGGAGAAGATTCCAGTCATCAGGGAGAGGATCTCTCTGGCTCTCTCCTCCTCTCATCTCACGGCTCGTCAATGTCTGAAAGTGATCGGGACTCTGGTAGCGACAGTTCCCATGGTAAAGTGGGCCCTCTGGAAACTGAGACCATTCCAGAGAGGCTTTCTCCAGCAATGGCAGTCAGACGATCTGTCCCAGCAGATTGTATTGACAACAGTCATGAAGAGGTGTCTTCCATGGTGGTTGGTAAGAGAAAACCTTCTGAACTGTCACTCCATAGCCCCCATCTCCTGGATCACGGTGACATCAGATGCCAGCTCCATGGGTTGGGGAGCTCACTGTCTGTCCGAGACAGCACAAGGCAAGTGGGGCTTCTCTACCGTCGGGATTGTCTCCAACATCCTGGAACTCAGGGCAGCCTTCAAGGCGCTCCAGGCCTTTCAACATCTGATTCAGGGAGCGTCTGTAATCCTCAGATTAGACAACACTACAGCGGTGGCCTATGTGAAGAGGCAGGGCGGAACACGCAGCTGGTCTCTCCTGCAGGAAGTAAAGCCGATTATGCTCTGGGCTCAGAGGAATCGAACCAACCTGTCAGCGGTGTATGTCCCAGGGATACAGAACCTACAGGCAGATTTTCTCTCTCGAGTGACACTCAACAACAACGAGTGGTCCCTCAACATGGAAGTTTTCAGGTGGGTTCAGTCCCTAGACTTTCTTCCGGAGGTCGACCTATTTGCAGCTCCAGGCAACAAGAAGCTTGCAAAATATTACACAAGGTTCCGAGACCCCCGAGCCATTGGAGTCGACACTCTCACGGACCATTGGAAGTTTTGCAGAGCCTACGCCTTCCCTCCAACTCCGATTATTCTCCAGTTCCTGCGAAGACTCAGGACGGAGGGGGTAGAGGTCTTAGCGGTGATCCCGTATTGGCCCAACAGGCCATGGTTTCCCCTGTTGACACTACTCAGTTACCAAACTCCTGTATCTCTACCTCTCAGGCCGGACCTTCTGTCACAAGGCCCTATCTTTCATCCATGCCCAGCTCTACTGCACCTCAAAGTCTGGTTCTTGAGAGGGGGAGACTGGAGGCATTAGGATGTCCGGCAGAAGCTATCCCTACCCTTTTGAGTGCCAGACGAAGCAGCACCAATAGGGTGTACGAAAGAATCTGGGCAAAATTCTCCAGTTTTTTGTCTCCTAGGAGTGATCCTGATGTGATTCCTACCATACAAGATGTTCTCGGGTTTCTGCAATCAGGCCTAGACCTGTCCTTATCCATCAGTTCATTACGGGTTCAGGTTTCGGCCACCTCAGCCTTCACAGGAGTTTCCTGGGCAAGACACTCTCTGATTCGTCAATTTTTCAGAGGGGCTATGAGGCTAAAACCCCAGAGGAAGCCGAGATTCCCAAAATGGGATCTTTCTTTAGTTCTGGATTTTTTCTCTTCACTAGAATCATCTCTAGGTAGACCTCTGTCAATTAGAGAGCTTACACTTAAAACTGTGTTCCTGGTGGCAATCACTTCAGCAAAACGTGTCTCCGAGATCCAAAGTCTGGGGGTAAAAGAGCCATTCCTAACGTTTTTTCCTGACCGAGTGGTTCTTATACCTATGTTGGGATCGACTCCTAAGGTGACTTCAGTATTCCACGAAAATCAGGAGATTGTTCTTCCCATCTTTAGAACAGATGAAGATTCTCAACATCATCTGCTTGATGTAGGCAATTCTCTACAACAATACCTGACAGCCACAGCTGGTTTCCGTCAAACAGACTTCCTTTTTGTCCTTCTTCATGGAAATAAGAAAGGAATGCGGGCCTCTTCCAGGGCTATTGCTGCATGGATCGTTCAGGCCATTCAGTGGGTATACAAATCCAGGGGCTTGGATCCTCCTGAAGTAGTGACGGCACACTCAACTCGAAGTGTTTCTACATCTTGGGCAGATTTCAGGCATGTCGCCCCCGATGTAGTCTGCAGGGCGGCATCCTGGTCCTCCATCAATACGTTTATGTCTCACTATTGTATTGAACCAGCTGCCTTGTCTTCTGTAAAATTTGGTATTCAAGTGCTATCGGTTGATGGTACCAATTAAAATTTCTTTTGTTCAGCATCTTCCCACCCGGGAGTGTATTGCGAGTTATTTCCCGAACGTATGCTGCCATGGAGTCTGTCAGGAAAACGGAAAATTGATATCAAATACTTACCGTAATTTTCCTTTCCTGATGGACTCCATGGCAGCAGGAGTTCCCTCCCAGTTCCTGAGTAGGCTGGTTACAGAACATGGATGCTGAAAAGGAGCAAAGATTTGTGGGAGTGGGGTCCTATAGGGTAGGAGAGGAGGCAGGGGCTACCCGAACGTATGCTGCCATGGAGTCCATCAGGAAAGGAAAATTACGGTAAGTATTTGATATCAATTTTCCGTTTTTTAACAGGCTTCCCTCACAAAAAAGCCACGTGTGACAATGTGCTAGGGAAATTAGACCAAGCCTGGGTTCACACTATAGCGATGTAGGAACCAGCACGATTCCAGTGCGGGTTCCTGCATCTCATCTTCCTCGCAGGCAGTTAACACTGCCCTCTGGGAACCACTGGGGGTGTCAATACAAAGTTAATGACACCCCCAGATCAGTTTGCTGATCGCAGTGCAAGCTGTGAATTCATACAGGAATTGGATCATTTGGGTGTAAACACCCATGCGATCCGGTTCCAGTGTGGGGAAAAAAAAGGTTTCTTCAGCATTTTCATGCGAATGCAATGTGAGTTCAGCCATACACACTGTATGGCTGAATTTGCATCACATAGACATTGCATGTGATCTGCACAGCAATGCGGTACGAATCGCACGCGATGTCTGTGTTCTCAATAGTGTGAACCCTGGCTGAAAGATCCTTCAACACAGAGAAAAAAGGCTGTGCACTAAATAAATTTGCAAAATAAATGCATGGCCTTAAGGGGAGTAGGGCAGCAGCACTAAAGGGCACTAATGAGGAGGCACTAATATGCAGCACTGATGAGCACTGATCAGTGGCACTTATATAGAGCACTGATAGGTATCACTAATGGGCACTGATAGGCAGCACGTATAGGCTACACTGATGAGCACTGATGGGCAACACTGATGAGCAGGTTCTGATGGGCACTGAAAGGAAGCACTGACTGGCTTAACTGATAGGCACTGAATGGCATCACTGCTGGGCACAGTTGGGGCTGAACTGATAATCAGGGCACTGATAATTAGTGGCCTGATTATCTGTGCAGACCTCCCCTGTGAGGAAATGCTGCTGATTGGCCTAATTGGACACAGCTGATCACATGGGTAGAGTGCCTTGTCATTGGCTCTTTATTGAGATCGGTGATACGCCATGTCCAAAGGACAGAGTGCACCACCAATCACCGCACTGTGTCCCCCGTGGCTGCACAAGCGCAATGAGAGTGGGACAACATCATATGAAGTTGTCCCAAAATGGGAGAGCCACTGCCTGCCCATAAATTGACAATACGGGCAGGAGGTGGTTAAGTCACTTTTCTTGCTCTTTATTTCCCACATTCCTTCACACCTCTTCCCAGAGTTTCCAGAAATCCATGTCCTTTGTTTTCTCCTGGTTGATGGAGTGGAGAGATAATTGTGCTCTCTCCAGCTGATATCTGTCTCTTGTCTCTCCAGCTGCCATTCATATCTTGCACTTGTTACTGACCTTTGGCTTGTTTAGTGACTATGTTTCAGCTTTATCCCTACCTGCTGTATCTGCTACTGGACACTGTCTTGCCCACCCTCCTGGTGGGCCAATCCTGAGTACTGCAACTTGGTACTAAAATGCAGCAAAACCCATCTGCGCTATCAGGAACTCTGGTGAACACCGGTTAGTGCCTAGACCCAACACCTTGGGTAGGCCTGCATTCTTTCCCAGGATCACTTGCTTGTATACCTATCCTGCTGGTTGGTGGGAGTTTCTCTACTGCTATAGCTACTGGTCTCCAAGCCTGACCCCTGATCGTGACACTGGGACAGGAAGTGAAGGGAAAACTCTCCAATCTACATATCCACAGAGATACATAAAAATAAAATTCTGCTCCATCTAAAGTTAAACAAAATGGCTTTATATACACTTTAAAATACATTACCGTATATACTCGAGTATAAGCCGCCCGAGTATAAGCCGAGGCCCCTACTTTTACCACAAAAAGATGGGAAAAATGATTGACTCGAGTATAAGCCTAGGGTAAGAGTGCAGGGTGTCAGGCATGGTACAGGAGAATGCAGGGTGGCAGGCATGGTACAGGAGAATGCAGGGTGGCTGGCATGGTACAGGAGAATGCAGGGTGGATGGCATTGTACAGGAGAATGCAGGGTGGCTCGCATGGTACAGGAGAATGCAGAGGGGCTGGCATGGTACAGGAGAATGCAGGGTGGCAGGCATGGTACAGGAGAATGCAGGGTGGCAGGCATAGTACAGGAGAATGCAGGGTGGCTGGCATGGTACAGGAGAATGCAGTGTGGCTGGCCTGGCATGGTACAGGAGAATGCAGCGTGGCTGGCATGGTACAGGAGAATGCAGTGTGGCTGGCATGGTACAGGAGAATTCAGGGTGGCAATCATGGTACAGGAGAATGCAGTGTGGCTGGCATGTACAAGAGAATTCAGGGTGGCAAGCATGGCACAAGAGGATGCGGGGTTGCGGGCGTACTAGTGCAGCTGTGTTTCACTTACCTGTTCCAGAGGCGCCTTCATTTTAAAAATGGCGCCGACACGTCATTGCACACGCGCCGCCGCTTGGGAAAGCTGGCATACGTTCGGCTATTCCCTGCCTGTCCCGAGCGGTGGCGGCGCATGTGCGGTGACATGTATACGCCGGGCGGTGCCATTTTTAAATCTTAAACACGTCGGAGCGGCCGGGAACTTTTTTTTTTGTTGACTCGAGTATAAGCCGAGGGGGACGTTTTCAGCACAAAAAAATGTGCTGAAAAACTCGGCTTATACTCGAGTATATACGGTAATTTCAGAGAACAAATGTAATATTCATCCATCTGTATCTTATCAGTGCAACCAAAAAGAAAAAAAAAAAAAACTGGAGGGTTTCCATATGTTTTTCAGCAGGCATAACCTCCAGGCATATACAGGTTACAAGATGTGAAATGGCTTTTCTTCAAAAGACCAACAAATCAATTAAAATTAATTAAATGGTGCGATTATATTTTTCATGTGGTTTATAGAATGAGCTGGCTTTCTATGTGTATTTTTTTTTTTTGAAAAATGAAAGGAGAAAAAAAAAAGAACAACTCCTAGCCAACAACTGGAAAGGCATGGAAATACAATGCAATAATTTACTAAAAGCATTGAAATGAGAGATGAAATAGATGACTTGGATACTTATGACAAGCCAAACTGCCATTTAAACATAGTGCAGAAAAGAAAAATCACTATGATTGTTAAAACGGCAGATCTTTGACATTTCAGGTCTCCATTGGCACCATTTGATCCTAATGTATACTATTAGCTTACTGTAAATGTCAGAGGAACAAAAAAAGCACATATATCTGGGATGGCATTCCCGTGGAGCTAGAGCTGTGCAGTCAAAAATATTTAAAACAGTGTAGACCTTTGATGAAAGCTTTTAATGGGGGGCAATCTTATTATAACCCTAAGCCAGTGATGGTGAACCTTGGCACCCCAGATGTTTTGGAACCACATTTCCCATGATGCTCAACTACACTGCAGAGTGCATGAGCATCAAGGGAAACTTAATTCCAAAACATCTGGGGTTCCAAGGTTCGCCATAACTGCCCTAAGCTATTGTACCCCTGCTCCATATACAGTATCTGTAAACTAAAAGTTGTATGGCTCCTTTCATTTGACAGTTCATGAGCATAGCCACAGTGGTAGGACATTGGGCGTAACAAATCATAAAAATCTATCCTCTGGCAGAGCCACTGATTGTCTCTCTTTCTAAAGCCGGCCATAGACGGAGCCAATTTGATTCCTGCAACCACAGATAGTGTTGACAGGGGAATCCGTCCCACCAAGCCATTGTGACCTCCCCCAGTGGGAGCGGGGGTGGGGGGGGGAGAAGCCACCCGTGCCGGGAGAAGGTACTTATTATTGCTAGCAGCTATAAGAGCCACTTGCAATAATTGCATGTCAGATTTGGGCAGACTGGTTGTACCCAGGTTGATCAATCAATCAACTTGGGTACATTCAGCCTGCCCATACATGGTTTTAATCTTAGACAGTTGCTGCTGAGCTAGCCAAGATTAAAACCTTCTATGGCCAGCTTTAATATCACTCTTTAGTAGAATGGGGAACTCCTGAACTTGACCTGGAGGCTTTGGCTAATTAACATGATTATTGGTTCTCCTGTGTAGACAAATGAAAAAGTACAGCTCTTATGCTCCTATCACTTATATTAGCCAATATGACATATAATAAACTGGTGAATATAATTTAAAACATCTTGTCAAACTACAATATTCTACAGTAAAATGGCAACCGATCGCACACAGGATGCCGATTTACTGTGACCATCTGTGGGAGAGGTCCCTCAGACACATTTTGCCCCATAGTGGGCTTAATCGTTGAGGCTACCAGGGGAGAAACACATCTGAGGGACCGCTGTCTGCGATTAGTTGCTAATTGTTCTGTAACATATTGGTTCTCCAGGCTTTCTCTTGGCTTTGGCTCCATCAATTCTCCAATCACACAGCTAGGAGAGAGAGGTGGTGCTATGTTGGAGGAAAAAAAATGAAAAGGAGGTGCAGGCTGTGCTCTCTCCTCCTCCAGTACCCCCCTCTGTCCCCAGTGAGGACTTACCACCGAATCTCGAAACTACTGGCTGCTGGTAAAGGCGGCAATCTGGTCTGGAATTATCACATCTGATCTGTAATGGCTGTGTATTGACACCATAGCTTATCTTTTACCCACAAATTGTCAAGATCGCCATTTTGTTGTCCAAGTATTGTCACCAATATCTATATCAAAATTTGAATGATTTTAGATTTAAACTAAAATTCATGAATTTGGTTACCCCAAGTCAAATCTGATTTTTAGAGTTAGTTTTAAATTCCCAAAAGGCCTCTTGGAGAAAAGCATCAAAGATTGCTCCAAAGACTTTTTCTGCTGTTGGTTAGGAGACCTTAACGTGACTGCCAGTGCCAACAAGTTCCACCCTTCTATCTTAGGGGCATATTTTAAAAGCAATATGTTTGACATTTATCAAACATTCACTGCAGCTGAATCTTCCAGATGCATGTATTTTAAATAACAGCAATTGATTCACCACCAATGAATGTTTATTTTATTTATTACAGATACTTATGTAGCGCCATCAATTTATGCAGTGCTTTACAGATATTTATTGTATATTCACATCAGTCCCTGCCCTCAATGAGCTTGCAATCTAAGAACCTTTAGGCTACGTTCACATCTTGGCGTTGCTATTACAGGCGTTTTTATGGGCGTTTTTGCAGGCATTTTACAGGCGTTTTTACAGGCGTTTTTTTGTGTAGGCGTTTTTAGATTGACTAGAGACCAATGGAAAACGCCTGTAATCTGCCCAAAAAGAAGCTCATGTACTTTTTTGAGCGTTGGGCGTTTTGCTCACGGCGTCAAAACGCTCAGATGTGAACAGGGGCCATTGAAATGAATAGGATTTGTCTTGTTGGGCGTTTTGAGAGCTGATCCTAGATCAGAAAAACTCCCCAAAAACGCCCCAAAACGCCTACATGTGAACGGAGCCTAACTCACATTTATACATGCACATACTAGGGCTAATTTACCTACTGTACCAGCATGTCTTTGGAGTGTGGGAGGAAACCAGAGTACCCAGAGAAAGCCCACACAGGCACAGGGAGGACATGCAAACTCCAAGCAGGTAGTACCATGGTTCAGATTCAAACCAACAACCTTGATGCTACTAGGCAGAAGTGCTAACTACTCAAGCACTGAAGACATCCAAAGTTTGGACCATTGTAACTATGCATTCCTGTGGGATTCCCCCAGAAGCTGAAAACCCCTCTTGTAGACATTACTACTACTGTGATCTGTTCACTACTGTGAACTAGGTTCTAAAACCTGTGCCAAGTGGCTGCCTTTATGCATTGTTAACAGGAGACAGCTGCTGGGCTTGGGCGCCATCCAGATCCTGTTGCATTGTCTCAAAGAATGCAAGAAATTTTCTGATTGGACAAGGTGGAGAGGTAGGGTAGTGGTGTCACACTCTCCACTGTGCCCAATCAGAGAATACTTTGCATTAATTGAAAAAATGAAAAGCAATCTCTGAATGGCACTCAAGCCCGGCAGCCGACCTCCTGTGTTCATAATGCAGCAGGGCAGCCACTCAGCACAGGACCCAGAAGCTGGTGGAGATGACTGTAGTAGAGCGGGATCCCACAGGTATGGTTTATGCATAGTTACATTGGTCCATGCTGGGTACGCACGTGAGTATATATGATTGTAATACCCCCCCCCTTTTATTGGTTGAACTAGATGGACTTTTTTCAACCAGACTACCTACGTAACTATTTTCACGAATGCCTATTTGTTGTCCAAATGTTGTTACAATTACCCATATGTTGCCCACACATTGCCATGACTGAACTGAAGACTGTTAGTTGGTGGCCCATGTAATGCTACCATAGCTGATTTGGTCTGTGTTGAAGCTTACATGGGGCTAATGCTTTTCTTTTCTTCCAAAAGTGACAGTGTTCAACCTGACAATTGGCAACTCAGGCACCCTGCATTGTACTATAGAAGGGAAGAAGCCCACATGCCTCCCCTTACCTGCAAAAAAGTACTAGGTATTTTCAAGAGTGATGACAGATGAAAAGAGCATCACAGGAGCATCTGGGAAAACGGTGCCCCCCAGTGGGAATCCACCTTGTAGATTACAGAACTGTGTAAAAAATCTACTGCCCCAAATACTTTGATTCCCTTTCATGGTCAAGCTATAGGGGACATATTCCCCTCTATATTAGGAATCCATTACCTTACTCCAAGAATGTGAATTCTGAGATGTAGCAATAGAACCCATTGACTCCCCACCATTCCACATCGCCACTGGCAAATTCATAACATGACACATATTGTACATGGCAATAGCATAATTGAGATATAAATAAAATCCTTCAGTGCAGAGATTTAATGCCACAATTACCTCGATGCACGTGCAAGCTGAATAAAATAATGGAAGTGCCCTAACTACCAATTTGCATCTGATTACGGAAAAATTCCCTGACTTCAGTGAAAAGACTGTATGCTGCAATGATTACCTGAAAGAAAAAATGTTTCTCGACTCTGCCAAGTCATGCTATTTTTTTTTTTTTTATATAGAATAAATCAAGAGACGAACAGAGATTTTAAAACAATTATTCCAGGCTCGCTGTTCGCCATACAATGTGACATATTGTCGAAGGAAGCATACAAAACACAAATAAATGATAAGCAAATGTCAAGAATCGCATCTCTTAAGTTTTGCTTTTGTCCATCCTTTGTTCGGGAAACCCATTTAGAAACATTTCATAACAATACAGCCAAGAGCGGAATTTAATAGAAAAGGATAAAAAATGGAACAATGTGGAACAAAGGGTGTTGTGTTACGCTAGACAGACATGTAATAATATTGTCATGTGATATATTGATCATTTTGATGAAAGACTGGGATCTTTTAAAGCTGAACTCTTGATAGGTAAATATGGTGCAAATATACAATATATTAACAAAAGTATTAGGACGCCTGCCTTACACGCACATAAACTTTAATGGCATCCCAGTCTTAGTCCATAGGGTTCAATATTGAGTTAGCCCACCCTTTGCAGCTAAAACAGCTTTAACTCTTCTGGGAAGGCTGTCCACAAGGTTTAGGAGTGTGTCTATGGGAATGTTTGAATATGCAAAAAGAGAAGATGCGGCACTTTCAAATGCAGGAAAATTGTGGAGTTTATTGCACATAAAATCATCCAACATAGACCATAGGACAACACACCATTCAGCAAACGTGTTTCACAAGATAGTGCTTAATCATTGCAATCTGCAGCCAGCCTCTAACTATATCCTGCATCATGGGTTGGGGGATACTGCGCTTCTGGAAAGTATTGGTGGCCAATCGTGAAATAAATAATTAAGTGAAATGTAAATGTAGAAATATGTGAAAAAGTGCTTAAATATATAAAAAAACTCGGGTCCCTTGTAGGTAGGGGCACACTAAAACAATATTAGTATATATAAAGTGCTACAGTGGATTTGTACATAGATAAAATAAAGGATAAAACCATCAGGTGTAAAGTGCATTAATGTGCTCCATAATTTACAATAAATTCTAAAAATTAACACGTTTACGTGTACGTCACTTCCGGTATAGCGTCCCTACGCGTTACGTCACTTCCGTTCACGTGGCTTCTTCAGGGGATCTGGAGGGTCACCACTTTATGGCAATTCCATTACTTGGACATACAAGACTATTTCTTCACCTGAAATAATCTGTTTAGTCACGTGTGGCACCCTATAAAGGACTGAATATTTTTTGCACAATTTATTTATTTATTTAAAGCACTGCACTTTACCTGTCACCTGATTATTTATAAGATAAAAGTGTTAATGTCAGGGACTCAGACACCGCTGTGCAGCCTACGATCCATCTAGGCGAGTGCGCATGCGTGTGCGTCATGTCGCACATCGTACCAACCCAGCCTCCTCTTAAGGATCGCTCACCCTCTCATCCAGTGCTGGATTATCGTCAGCTTCCTGTTTCCTGTTTCCTGCTTCCTGCTTCCTGTTTCCTGTTGTGACCCCGGCCTGCTCCACGGACTTGTCTCTGCCTGTTTGCTTGTGTACCGACCCCGGCTTCCTCCACGGACTTGTCTCTGCCTGATAACCTGTGTACCGACCCCGGCTTGCTCTACGGATCTGCTTCTGCCTGCTAACTTGTGTACTGACCCCGGCTTGCTGTTACTTGGACTGACCACACGTGTATGACCCCCGGCCTGGCATTTACCACTGCACTGCTTGCTTTCACTGGAGCTTCTCAGAAGGGACCCGGATATCCCTCTCAGCCATCCACCTGCACCACCACAAGCATCCAGTGCTACTTGGGTCGCGTCACCTCCTGTCTCACTTCCAGGGGTGATTCGCACCGAGCTGCAAGGGAAGCCCTCTCAGCACATCGGCCTCCACCCAGTGATCTGACAGTTAATTTTTAGAATTTATTGTAAATTATGGAGCACATTAATGCACTTTACACCTGATGGTTTTATCCTTTATTTTATCTATGTACAAATTCACTGTAGCACTTTATATATATTAATATTGTTTTAGTGTGCCCCTGCCTACAAGGGACCCGAGTTTTTTATATATTTAAGCACTTTTTCACATATTTCTACATTTACATTTCACTTAATTATTTATTTCACGATTGGCCACCAATACTTCCCAGAAGCGCAGTATCCCCCAACCCAACTACTAGTTTTTCACTGCCTGGTCATTAGTACTGGTACATGCAGCATCTGGGAAGGGTCTATTCATAACACACCTTTCCGCAGACAGCGCGTGACTCATTCTATAACATATATCCTGCATCATGTCCTCAGCCTCTAACCATCTCCTGTACCATGTCCTCAGCCTCTAACCATCTCCTGTACCATGTCTGCAGCCTCTTACTGTCTCCTGTACCATGCCCATAGCCTTTACCATCTCCTGTACCATGTCCGCAGCCCCTAACTATCTTCTGCACCATGTCCGCAGCCTCTAACCATCTCCTGTAATTATGTTCATAGCCTCTAACCATTCCCTGTACTGTGCCTGCAGCCCCTAAATATATCCTGTAGAATGGTCACAGCCTCTGTCCACCATGTCCACAATCTCTGACCATCTCCTATCTTGTATAATGTCTGCAGTCTCTAAGGGGGGAGCAATGTGAGAAGTCAAGTGCAGGAGCGACGCTGGGACGGGGGTCACGGGAGGAGTCAGATGTGTGTTGACTGTGGAGAAGAGCATATAGGATGAAACCAGAGCTGCCAAGCTGGAGCCTGGAGAGGAACGCCAGACTGAGCCCTACACAGTGCACCTGAGAGGAGGTCAGTGACAGTGCCGACAGGGCAAATTGAGGGGGCGGTTACTGATGTAAGGGGGAGTGATTACAGTAAGATAAGCAGGGGCACTGACATAAACGTTCCCCTTTATATCTGTAACCCCCCCCCCTTACCTTAGTGTAAACACTCTGCTTAAGGTGGTCTGTTGCTGCAGTTTTCACTGGTATAGGTGGTGAGGGAGAAGCCTCACTTGGGGACACCTGTCCAATTAAAAACATTTCCAGGGCTGGTGTCACCTGGTGCGGTAAAACATGGTGACACCATGTTGTCCTGCTGCTACTCCTAGCACAAATCCCCCCAAAACCCCCCCTCCTAGCACAAATAGCCCAATACCCTCTCCTAGAACAAATCCGCCCTATCCCCTCTCCTAGCAAAAATCCCCCCTCCTAGCACAAATCCCCCAATCCCCTCTCCTAGCACAAATCCCTTCTCCTCGCACAAATCCCCCTAATCCCCTCTAATAGCACAAATCCCCCCTCCTAGCACAAATCTCCCCAATCCCCCTCCTCGCACAAATCTCCCCAATCCCCCCTCCTTGCACAAATACCCCCAATTTCGTCTCCTGGAACAAATCCCCCCTCCTCCTAGGACAAATCCTTCCAATCCCCTCTCCCAGCACAAACCCCCTCCTTGTAAAAATCCCACAAACCTCATCTCCTAGAACAAATACCCCCTCCTAGCACATATCCCCCCCCACCCCCTTATGTGAAGTTCCCCTGGCCTGTAAGCTCCCCCCACCCCCAACATACAGGTAGGAAACAAGGTAGAGGTGCGGGTTGTGCTGTGCTCGCTGACTGCTGTCAGTGGAGCGCTCTTCCATACAGCAGATGACACAGGATCAGGCTGTTAACAGTTTGATTACCCCACTCCCTACCTATCCAAGCACTGTAAGATGTAAGAACGGTCCTGTGTTATATGCTTTATGGAGGATTGCTCTGCTGACAGGAAGGGGAGAACACAGCTCACACCCCTGGCTCTCTGATCTATGTCCTCTCCTTTGCGGACTTAACTACTCCAGGCTGCTCTCCCTCCCCTTGTCCCGCCGTGAGTGCGGATATAAGGGGAAGGTACTCAGCAGCCAGCCACAGCATCGATGAAAAGACCGGCCTCAAGGTGTACAAATAAAGTCAGCATCCCCTCTAGATCTGGCCATGGTGTCACCATTAGGGATGGCCTTGCGGTTCGCCCGGCGATAGGTTCGCGGCGAACTTTGCAGTCTATATGGCGATGTTCGCGGTGGCCATATTAGTTTACATTGGGGAGAACTTTGACCATGACACATCCATGAGGTGGAACAGGACAGCCAATTGAGACATTTCAGCACATGGACATACCCCCTACCTTATAAATAGACCTGATCTGACGGCCATGTTACATTCTGCTTTTTGTCAGTGTAGGGAGAGGTTTGCTGTGTGCAGCAGGGACAGACTGTCAGTGACACAGATCGCTCTGTTATAGGTCCACAAAAGTCCTTTTAAGGACTGGTATTTGGTATAGGTGTACTCTATCTATATTGTCTCTTTTGTCAGTATAGGGAGAAGTTTGCTGTGGGGAGCAGGGAGAGATTGTCAGTGACACAGATCGCTCTGTTATAGGACCACAAAAGTCCTTTCAACGACAGGTATTTGGTATAGGTGTACTATTCTTTGGTGTGCAGTGCACTAAATAGGGGTGTAATACACTTATAATATACTTTCTAATATAGTGGATTTGTATTGTGCACTGTTCAGCATTGTGACTGGTGTGGTGAGCATTTCTGCAGCGATACTACAACTACAAATAGTGACAAAAGCACTTTTAAAAAAGTATTATAACTGGTGTGATAGATCAGTGGCCCCCCAATACCACAGATTGAAGCGGGGTGTTATCTAACAGTATACTTTTGTAAGAGTGTATTTTTGTCCTGCAAAAATGTTGCCTCTTTTGCTGCGTTAACTGTGCTACACACAGTGACAACAGTTACTGGCCAATTTTTTGTATAACTGGTGTGATAGACCAGTGGCCCCCCAATACCACAGATTGAAGTGGGGTGTTATCTAAGAGTATACTTTTATAACAGCGTATTTGTGTCCTGCAAAAATTTTGCCTCTTTTGCTGTGTTAACTCTGCTACACACAGTGACAACAGTTACTGGCCAATTTTTTGTATAACTGGTGTGATAGACCAGTGGCCCCCCAATACCACAGATTGAAGTGGGGTGTTATCTAACAGTATACTTTTATAAGAGTGTATTTGTGTCCTGCAAAAATGTTGCCTCTTTTGCTGCGTTAACTCTGCTACACACAGTGCCAAACTTACTGGCCAATTTTTTGTATAACTGGTGTGGTGGTGCCTTTGGTGACACTTTTTATGGATATCTTTAAGAAATGGCTTTCTTCTTGCCACTCTTCCATAAAGGCCAGATTTGTGCAGTATACGACTGATTGTTGTCCTATGGACAGAGTCTCCCACCTCAGCTGTAGATCTCTGCAGTTCATCCAGAGTGATCATGGGCCTCTTGGCTGCATCTCTGATCGGTCTTCTCCTTGTATGAACTGAAAGTTTAGAGGGACGGCCAGGTCTTCGTAGATTTGCAGTGGTCTGATACTCCTTCCATTTCAATATTATCGCTTGCACAGTGCTCCTTCGGATGTTTAAAGCTTGGGAACTATTTTTGTATCCAAATCCTGCTTTAAACTTCTCCACAATAGTATCTCGGACCTGCCTGGTGTGTTCCTTGTTCTTCATGATGCTCTCTGCGCTTTAAACGGACCTCTGAGACTATCACAGTGCAGGTGCATTTATACGGAGACTTGATTATACACAGGTGGATTCTATTTATCATCATTAGTCATTTAGGTCAACATTAGGTCATTCAGAGATCCTCACTGAACTTCTGGAGAGAGTTTGCTGCACTGAAAGTAAAGGGGCTGAAAAATTTTGCAAAATATTTTGAAAAATATTTCAGTTTTTTATTTGTTAACAAAGTTTGAAATATCCAATAAATTTTGTTCCACTTCATGATTGTGTCCCACTTGTTGTTGATTCTTCACAAAAAATTACAGTTTTATATCTTTATGTTTGAAGCCTGAAATGTGGCAAAAGGTTGAAAATTTCAAGGGGGCCGAATACTTTCGCAAGGCACTGTATATATATATATATATATATATATATATATATATATATATATATATATATATATATATATATATATATATCTTTTTCAAAAAGTATGAATAAACGTATTATTTTTTATTTTGTATTGCTAACTAATTAATAAGAAAATGTTAATCTCATTAGTCAATCACCTGGCGCTTAGAGTGAAAGTTCACTTGTGCTGATACAAAACTTTAGTAAATGTCACCTACATGCAATAGCAGGTATCTCCAGGTGCTGCCAATAGTTCAGGGAAGGTTTAGTCTTTATAGAGTTTCTTAGATATACTAACACAAGAAAAAAAAAGTACAAAGTGGGGTTGGAAGTCATTCAAGAGCTAAAATAGAGAGGAAGCAGAATTCTACCTGCAGGGCAACATAGTCTCCTTTAAAGTTGTGATGACTTTTACTTGTAATGAAAAACCTATTTAATAAAAATGATTTGATTTAAAAAAAATATATAAAAGTTGTGGTGACAGGGGTTCATCTGGTGTTGGATAAACTAGCAGTACTGAACTTTAAGCCTGGTAATGAAAGAATTTTCATTCCTAGGATAAAGGCCCGTTTCTTTAAAATCTCCATTCTTTGTTGTGTGCTCCAACAGAGGAGGCTGAAGAAGCTGCCTAAGGTTCACTTTTTTGAAGAGCTAGAACGGGAATCAGAGTATATTACAGGGTTTGATGATAAAATGATCCTGAGGGATTTCAACATCAGTTTAGGAAGGAAAGAGAATATTAGAAAAACAACAGGCAAATGATAACAAGAGAAAAACTGGTCAACCTAACAGTGGGTTAAAAGATGATCATTAAGTGCATGTGGCTCAAGAGAAAAGATATTAAACAAAATGCTGGGTTCTTACCAGTTGGAGTTATATCTAAAATCAAATACATATATTTTTAAAGATTAAAGGCATGCCTTATAATATTGAAAAACTGATAGATATAGAGATGCAGAGAATAACTCGAACTATTCCCACATAGGGATGGATTACATATAATTATTTGTAACTATCTATAAACTGGAACCTAATTCTAGATTCTAGATTCTAATCCATAGAACCAGATCCTGTGAAAAAAATATATCCAAAATATATTAACAATATTACTTAACAACCACTCTGAGAGTTGGAGTCAATGGTATAGAAGTTATCAAGCGGAGTGGGAGTCAATGGTATAGAAGTTATTAAGCAGAGTGGGAGCCAATGGGGTAGAAGTTATCAAGCAGAACTGAGACTGAAAGACCAATTTTTTTACTCAACCACTCTCAGTGAGTAATAATATTAAATTAGTACTAAACCTCACTGGGCTTAGTCAAACCAGAATTTTTTTTTATCAAAAACTTGAAACATGTAAAACTTTGCTAAAAAGGTACCCAAACACATAGTGCCACACACACTTAAAACCACACATATCCACCTCACTCAAATACAAAGGCATGGTGACCCAATGATGACTATAATATATGATATCACAATTATGGTGTTAGTTTTTTTTTAAATAATTTATTAAGGATTTTACAGTACAGATATGATGAGATGACAGGTGAAAACCAAGTCACCTGAAATTAAACATTTTGTGACAGCGTGTGCTGTTAACAACAATCTGAGCAAAATACCTTAACAAGATTTTATCATTGGGGTACAAGAGAGTTAGTAGATTTGTATGAAAGTAGGTAAATGATTGAGAGAAATAACTGAGTGCTCATAAACTGTGAATTAAGAGGAGATGAATGTGAACATTCACTGCACCCTTGACTATCCCAAGAACTGGGAAAAAGAGGTGAGCACATGGAATAATAGTGAAACAAAAATAACCATAAAATAATAGGTCCAATACCATAGACCATGAACAATATATAAGTGGATGGATCTTGTGGGGGGGGGGGGGGTGGGAGAGGTTGCGACAATCTCCTTCCGATATAACAGCGGAGTCTGTGGTTCTTAACCAGAGTTGTATAAAGTACTCAAAACCCATACTTGAGTAAAAGTACAAGTGCTCGATCAAAAAGTGACTTGAGTAGAAGTGGAAGTGCTCGATCAAAAAGTGACTTGAGTAGAAGTACTAAAGTATTCAACATTTTTTGTACTTAAGTATTGCAAGTAGTTTTTTAAAAAAATTTGCTACTCAAGTACTGAAAGTAAAAGTACCAGTAGTTTTGAAAAAAAAATTGCTACTCAAGTACTGAAAGTAAAAGTACAAGTACTGTGCTATGTAGTTATTAAAGAAAGAAGTCAAAAGTTTGAACATCATATTGTTTTTTATTATTTCAAATGCAGCTTTTATTTATGCATACAGTAGCATTTATTTTCGTATGCGCTGATAATACACATGTTTTGAGCTTCATGAAACCTGCCATCTACTGTTCTGGCAGTGGTAATTTTTATAATTGTAACGAGTAACTATGCAGCACAAAAAAAAAAAAATACTGGAGTAGAAGTATTGAAATCATTTAAAAAATGTAGTGAAGTAAAAGTGGAAGTAGGAGAAAAAAATTCTACTCCAGGAAAGTACAGATACCGCCTTTCGGTACTTAGGTACAGTAGTGAAGTAGTTCTACTTAGTTACTATACATCTCTGTTCTTAACAAAGTGATAGGTTGTCCATTGATAGCTGAAATGATATACGAAAAGTAGGGAAGTTGAAAAGTTCAGATCTCTGGAGTATTTAAGTAAGAGGGACTGGAAATCTCAAGAGGTGTCTTTTTTGTCATGAACCAGTTGGATATCCATGTGGCACCCAAAAGACTGGTAAACAAACCTTAAGTGCGTCTGGGGGTAGAGCGGATTCCATAAAAGCCTGCCAGCATTTAAGGAAACGTTGCTTGGTGATCGGGTGGTTGAGGTCTGCATTGATTTTTTTCTTGTGAAGTAGCAGTATCATATATAGTGTTGCGCAAATAAAAAAAATATAAAATTAATTAATTTTGTGCTTAAATAATTAAAAATCCAAAATATTCATGTGACATAGTATTAAAGTGCCAATAGTGCTAATAAAGTAGTAAAATATAATATATAATATAATATTCATAGAAAAGAGAAAATATATAGATATAAAAGTCCAGTATGCAAAGTGCAAAAAGCCAATAAATAAAGTCCAAATTTTAATCCTAAAGTGATTTGTGCTCCCAGAGAGAAGTGACCAGAGTGTCACAGTGGACAGCCAGCCGTGCACCCCCTTGTGAATGGGTGCTCACCTCAAATCCTTAAAAAGAGCGCATCCCAAAAAGATCATCCATCCATATCCTTCAGGGCTCCTCTCATTCACAGGAGTTGCAGCGTCAATCAATGCAGTATATATGCAAACAAAAAGACTTGCAATAGTGTATGAAATCCTTTAAACAATCAGCTTTTATTAAGTAAAGGTGGATAAATCTCACTCACATTTGTAGGTGCAACACATGCTCTTAGACAATAGCATCAAGTAAATGGTGGAAATCGTGGTGGTATAGTGGGAGAGACTGCACAGCGCCGCCGGTCTCCACAGCGTGCACCAATAGTTGACAGCCTCACCTAGACAATAGTGTATCTCTCCATCCGTCCTTGCCCCTCCCCCACACAGGGATCACGTGTCTTCCTCAGGGCATATCCCTTTGGAGACTAAGCCCACTATGGTTAAAGGAAGAATGTTTTGAAAGAATGACTGCTGCCTCTATTGGTAATTTCTGGTCTGAAAACAATAAAGAAGTCCCATTGGGAGTTACCTGGGGTGCCTTTAAGGCAACCATTAGGGGAGATATATCAGGGGACATAAAGAAATTTAGATCAGACAGGGAGTGGAAGGTGAACAGATCACTACAGAAGTTGATGGGCACTGTAAGGCTGCATTGATGAGCACTAAGTGGCACTAATAGGCAACATTGATGAGCACTGATAAGTGGCACTGGTAGGTAATACTGATGAGCACTGAGAGGTGGCACTGATAGGCAGCATTGATGATCACTGATAGGCAGCATTGATGAGCACTGATAGGTGGCACTGATAGGTAGCATTGATGAGCACTGATAGGTGACACTGATAGGTAGCATTGATGAGCACTGATAGGCAGCATTGATGAGCACTGATAGGTGGCACTGATAGGTAGCATTGATTAGCACTGATAGGCGGCATTGAGGAGCGCTGATAGGCTGCATTGAGGAGCACTGATAGGCGGTATTGAGGAGCACTGATAGATGACACTGATAGGCAGCATTGATGAGCACTGATAGGAGGCATTGATAAGCATGGATAGGTGGCACTGATGGGCACTGATAGGCAGCACTGATTAGCACTGATGGGCATTGATGAGCACTGATAGGCGGCACTGATAGGTGGCATTGATAAGCACTGATAGGTGGCACTGATAAGCAGCACTAATGGTCATTGATAGGCAGCATTGATGAGCAGTGATAGGCAGCACTGATGGGCATTGATGAGCACTGATAGGTGGCACTGATAGGCGGTTATGATACGCACTGATTTGGTGGTACTGATAGGCAGCACTGATAGAAGGCACTGATAGACGGCATTCATGAGCACTGATAGGCAGCACTAATGGGCACTGATAGGCGGCATTTATGAGCACTGATAGGCGGCATTTATGAGCACTGATAGGCGGCATTCATGAGCATTGATAGGTAGCACTGATAGGTATCACTGATGGGGCTGCACTGATAAGTAGAGCCCTGATTATCAGTGTAAATAATGTACTGACAGTCTTGCTGGTTATCAGCTCTCCTTTCCTCACACAGACACAGCGTGGGAAGGAGTGCCAATAACCGACAAGTCTGTTTACATGTGATCAGCTGATCACATGGTAAAGGGCCACTGTGATTGTCCGAAGAACACAGCAATCACAGAGCATGCTGGATGGGAGGCTGGATTCTGAGGGGATGTCTATGGATGCCCTCCATGAACTGCAAGCCTGGAGCTCGGATGGAAGGGGGGGGGGGGGTCAGGGAGGCACTTCATGGTTTCTTGCACCGGGACCCTGAAGGTTCTAGTTATGCCTCTGGGGTGCATATTCATTGATACATATCCTATCCTAATGCTTGTTGCTCAACAAGATGGACCTCCAATTCTTGGCTGGTTAAACACTGAGTCACTACGTGGAGGTGTTTAGTGGGTGCATGCCTGACTGGTTTCGCCAGACACAGTCTGGCTGTTTCAGAGGCACATTAGAGGATGGGCTTGCCACCACGTGCAATTACAGTTTTTAAAATGACTGCTACGTCATGCATGCCTGCCACGTTGTACGCATAATAGCATGTACAAATGAGCCATCGTGCACATGCGCCATTGCACATGTGCTCCCGCATGCGCAACGTCATCTTGCATGAACAGCGTCGTCGCAAACATACGTCCCCAGCGCTACTGCACACGTATGACTGCTTAAAATGGCTACAGACTTTCTGACCTGCTTTAGCAGATCTTCCAACCCTGGGTACCTATTTAGGAAATGCTGCACCACCAAACTGAGGACATGTGCCAGGCATGGGACATGTGTCAACTTTCCCTGTCTAAGGGTGGACATGAGGTTAGTGCCATTATCGCACACCACCATTCCTGGCTCCAGCTGGCATGCCAGTAACTACCTCTGGGCCTGCCCCTGTAGAGCTGCAAGAATCTCTGCTCTGGGGTTTCTCCTCCTCTCTAGACAGACCAGCTGAAGCACTGTATGGCCCTTTTAGCCTGACTCATTGAATAGTGAGGGGGTGCCCCTAAGGGGGTACTTGTGGTTCAAAGGATAATTTAGCAGAGGGGGGCATGGAGGAGGAGGAAGGGGTGGCGCTGACAAATCTTACATCACCACTAGCTGTATGGAGACATGGTGGCATAACAAGCTTCAGCACTGAGCCCTGTCTTGTATCCTTCTGAGTTGTAAGCAGAGTTATCCAGTGTGCAGTGAATGAAATATATTGTCCCGGACCATGCTTGCTAGACCATGCGTCTGTAGTAATGTGGACCTTGCAGCTGACTGCCTTTTCCAACAATGCCACAACATTGCCTTTCACGTGATGGTACAGAGCTGGAATGGCCTTACATGCAAAGAAGGGACAGAATCCACCAGACGGAAAGGCAAGAGTTGTAAAGCCATGACAAGCTTTGACAAGTTTGAATTTAGACGCTGGGCATGTGGGTGGTAGTGACTGTATTTTTTCTCACTGCAGCAGATGAGGCAGAGAAATTCACCTGCTATAGTCTACAGCTGGTGGTGTGCTACTGGCAGACATGTTGCAAGGACCTGGCACATCCTTTGCTATACTATCATCCCTGTCAATGGAGGCTGCTGAGAGGTCATGAGTTATAGCAGGGATAGACTGGAAATGTGAGGCGTGAGGAGGAGTAGATTTGCATTCCTTTTGTGTGGCTTTCAGGTGCTTTTGCCAAAAGCCTGAGTTGTAGGAGGTTAAATGCTTGTCAAGCATGTGGTACCCAAATGGCTGGTGTTTTTGCCACGCTTGATGTACTTTGCAAATTGCAACAGTGCGATCGGCTGCACATGTGCTAAAAAAAAAGCCCAAACAGCTGAGCTGTGGGAAGTGGGCCAGGAGATAACAGATCCACAATCTGGTGGAATAGGGTGGCTGTCTCTATCCTTCCATGATGGCTGCCTTGTTGGGGTTGTACCTCACCCTCACTTTCCTTCTCTGCTCTGTCTGGCACCCAAGTCGTGTCAGTGACCTCATCATCATGCCCTCTGTCCTCAACACTATTGGAGACAACTTGGCAAAATGCTGCGGCTGGGGGAACATGACTGCCAATTTGTTGTTTACCAGCGTTCTCCTCTCTCTGTAGGCTCATCTTTCTACCTTCCTCAACCTCAGAACCAAGATCTGAATCAAGTAATGGCTGTGCATTGCCAAGTTAACGCTGTGTTCAAATAACTCAGCTGACTCCTCAATGCCTGATTTTGGGGCTATGGCAGGAGTAGCTGTGGACAAGGAGGCAGACTTAGCCACTCTGTCAGCTGCAGTGGACTGTACACTAGTCTCTGCTTGGGTAATGGAGGATGAGGAGGATGGGGATGGTTTAGTAATCCAGTCCACCAACTCCTCTGCATGCTGTGGCTGGATAGCACGGGCAGCATCACTCAACAAAGGAAATGATGCCCTTCCTGAGGATGGACCACATCCGCCTTTCCCTGTGGACACATACACTGCTTCCCCCCCTTTCTCACAGTGCCATGGGAACATCTAGCCTCCCAGACATGATGGCGGTGGTTATTAACAAAATGTAGTAACAATGGGAAAATGTGCACGTGGATGCACTTTAATCAATGGAAAGTGGCGTTTAGTGCACTTTAACCTGAGTACTCACTACACAGACACTTCACTGACACACTACAATATAATGTAGTAAAATTGCACTAACACACTGCTGTATACTTTATTAAATGCGCACCAAGGCACTGAAATATACTGCACTGAAATATACTGCGTTAAACGTGCACCAACGCACTGATATATGCTGCATTAAATGTGCACTAACACACTGCAAAATACTGCATTAAACGTGCACCAACACACAGACTTTAAGCATGCACCAACGCACTGAAATATACTGCAGTAAATGTGCACTAACGTACTGAAATATACTGCACTGAAATATACTGCGCTAAACGTGCACTAATGCACTGGAATACACTGCACTGAAATATACTGCGGTAAACGTGCACCTACACACTGCAATATACTGCGGTAATTGTGCACTAACGCACTGCAATATAATGTGGTAAACGTGAACTCAAATATACTGCGTTAAACATGCACTAACGCATTGCAATATACTGCAATAAATGTGCACCTACGCACTGAAATGTACTGTGTTAAATGTGCACTAACACACTTCAATATACTGTGGTAAACATGCACCTACGCATTGAAATATACTGCTGTAAACGTACACCAACGCTCTGAAATATAGTACGTTAAACACACACTAACGCACTGCAATATACTGCATTAAATGTTCAATAACACACTGAAATATACTGTGTTAAATATACACTAGTGCACTGCAATATACTGTGGTAAACGTGCACAAATGCACTGAAATATATTGCAATAAACATGCACTAAAGCACTAAAATATACTGCATTAAATGTGCAATAACGCACTGAAATATTCTGCAGGTAACCTGCCCTGATAAAATTAACTGACACTAAAGTAAAAATGAATGGTCGCACTACACTCACACTGAACTATCACTAGATTCACACTAAACTGATATGTTACACTGTCAATAGAATCACAATAGCACACTATAGAACACTAACTCGCTAGTAGCACTGAACAGAGCCCTGTTCTATCTCTCTCCACGCAAATACCACACTGCAAATGGTCACTATGGGGAGAAAATATTTGTAGTATGAGGTGGGACTAACAGCAATAAGCCATAATTAGATAGAGTCAACATGAAAGTATCCAATCATGGCTCTGACAGTTCTAGGTTTCCTGATTTGGCAAAACTTTATTTGCTTCAGCCAATCAGGGCTTCCCATGTACTGTGTGGTGGTGCAGTGCATTGTGGTCATTTGGCAGGCTGAACAAATGGTCGAATGCCCTGATTATTCAGGTGTTTGTCGATTGGGCGAGCTGCCAATGTTTGGCCGGAATTCATGTTTGGGCCAAACCGATTGCCCAACTCTAAGGAGGAAGAATTACAACATTCTGAGTCCTTTGCATGCACCATTACAGTACTTGACCCAAAAAAAATCAGCCTTTAAAGTGATCCACATTATCCCATTCCATTGTGCCTTGTTTGTGGCAAACAACGTCAGGCAAACAAATACAGTAATTGCTCCAGCAAAACTGAAAAGACACTTTACTACAAACCACAGCCATTTGGTACCAAAAAGTGCCTATTATTTCAAATGGCTATTTGAATCTCAAAGCAAGCAAAGTATAGCTTTTGTTAAAAAAAAGTCTCCATTAGTAAAAAAAGCTCAGGAAGCAAGCTATTTGGTGGCAGAAATTATTGCCCAGACAAGAAAAAGTCACACAGTTGGTGAGAAGATAATAATGCCAGGATGTAAAATGATTGTAAATCACATGCTAGGAGCAGCTGCAGTAAAATAAATTGAAAAGGTCCCACTCTCAGACAGCACAATAAGGCAGGGTATTGATGACATGATGTGGAAGAGGTCTTGTGTGATTTCCTGAAAAAGAAACAGCTTTGCTCTCTAGGTTGATGAGTCTAACTTTATCACCAATGCTTGCCATCTTGTAGCATGTGTATGATTTGAAAATAGTGGGGGAATTCAATAAAACTTTCTCTGCTACAAAGAGCTGCCTGAAACAACCAAGGGTCAAGATTAAAGGAGTTGTAAAGGCAGAAGGTTTTTTTTATTTTTATGCATTCTATGCATTAAAATAAAAAGCCTTCTGTGTGCAGTAGCCCCACCTAACACTTACCTGAGGTCCCTCTCTGTCCAGTGATGTCCACGAGTGTCTCAGCTGTCCGAGATTCTCACTCCTGATTGGCTGAGACATTGGCTGCAGCTGCTGTCAATCAAAGTCAGCCAGCCAATTAGGGTAGGGGAAGGTCAGGGCTCCATGTCTGAATAGATACAGAGAGCTGTGGCTCAGGTGCCCCCATAATAAGGTGCTTGCTGTGGGGGCACTGAACAGGAGGGAGGGGCCAGAATCACAGAAGAGGGACCCAAGAAGAGGAGGATCCGGGCTGCTCTGTGCAAAACAAACTGTAAAGAGCAGGTAAGTATAACATGTTTGTTTGTTTTATAGGGAAAAAAAAACAAGACTTTAACCCTCCTCTTATGTTAGCTTTCTATTACTATCCATGATGTTAACGGGTCGGTTTTGGCCTGTGTCTTAAATCAGCCATAAAATACCCTCTGAACAATTATTTATCATCCAATTTGTTTCTTACCTCTTGGTTACCTTGTTAGGCTTCTTTATCCTTGAAAAGATTGGTTTTAATATTTTTGGTGTGACCCTTTAGACCTTTCTTTTGATAGCATACCTCGCATTTACAAATGAAAAAAATGGTAAAATCAAGTCAGCAACCCTGAAATGTATTGGTCCTATGTTTCTTTACTTTATTTATAGAAGAAGACAAGCAGGCAAAGAGATAGGCAACTCCCTAACTACCGCTCACAGGGTTGAGAGGTGATTGGCTGTCAGTGTTACTAAGCAGAGAGAGTGTTTATGATTTCTGTTCTGGCACTTATTAGTGTCCTATAATCCTATATTATAACTGGGTCAGAATTGACCCTAACACAATAAACGTCTTAATTTTCACCACAGTATTTTATAATTTAGTGAAAAGGATTCTTTTTCTATTACATTGTTTAAATAGAGATTCCTGACAAAGTAAAAAAATATTGATGCAGTAAACAACTTTATGTGATACTTATAGACATTCAAACCTGAAAACGGGTCGGTTCTAACCCTAACATAAGAGGAGGGTTAAATTCACTTTAATTTAATATTTTGCTCTTCCTATCTGGAATCGCAAGGCCTGTCATGGAATGGTTGTATTGAAATCTGTACTGATGGTGCCCCATCAATATTTGGCTCCATTAAAGGCGTTTCCTCACTTGAAAAAAGGAAAACTCTAATGTCATAATACACTGCTTTATTCGTAGAGAAGTGCTCATGTCGAAAACTCTTGGAGCTGAACTAAAAAGTATTCTGGATGATGCAACAAAAACTTTATTAAAAAAAGACCAGTTTACTCAAGAATGTTTCAAAAACTTTGTGAAAGCATGAAGCAGAACCACGTGAATCTCCTGCTACATACAGAAATCATGTGGCTTAGAAGAGGATAAGTTCTCCACAGAGTGTTTGAGCTGAAAGAACTAAAGGAGTACTTTCAAGAAATGAGTTGGTCAGATTTTGCTGAGGGCTTTGAAGATGAAGAATGGCTGCAGAAACTGCCATAATTACCTGACATTTTTAATCACATGAACCTGCTGAACAAGTCTTTGCAAGGTTCTGGAGATTATATACTGACTTCAAGTGACAATATACTTGGATTCAAAAGGAAACTGAATTTTGGGAAAGCCATGTTGTTAAATGAAATCTGGGGATGTTTCCTCTGTGGGTTGGGCTTGGAAGTGAGGAAGGATACCATCAGGTTTCAAGTCTAATTTAAAGCCACCTGGATGTTTTTTAGAGCTATATTGAATTTTTTTTTCCTTCTCTTTCAACATAAATGTATAATTGGGTGAGGAACCTTTTCTCTGAGTCTTCTGTTTAGTCAGAGAATCTGATCGTACCCTCAGGATGAATTTGTGTCCTTGGACAAATTCTGGATTTCAGTCAAAGAAGATTATCCTGTCTTTTACAAAAAAGGCATTGAATATTTTGTGTAAAAATACTTATGTGCTACTATGTGTGAACAATTAAGTGAGTGATATACAATGTGATATATATATTTTACTTATTTATTAGAACAAGAAACAGCTGCAACCATTTTAAAGCGAACTTAAAACACTAAAAAATAAAAAGTAAAAAAGATGTGAATGGTGCGCTTATTCGATTCACCACATAGCATCATAACTTAACAGACAAATAATGGGGTTGATATCCTGCAGTTAGTCTAACAGTATAAAACAAATGTGTAGATAAATTAAAACAAACTTGTCCAATCAGAATAGATTCCAGAGTTGTGCACAAAGTGCTAGAAACACAAAAAAGCCAAATTAACACAAGCAAAAGTCCTATCCACAATGGGCCGTTTACTAATGAATTTGCCCAAAAATGACTCTTAGACAGGCAATACCCCAGAGATAATCATTAAAATAATACAATTAACAACAAAAGTGTATGAGGTGCTGATTGTATGATAATACCAGAGTTCCTCTGGGGTAATACTTGTCTGCAGCCACGGGGTTGTTGGCTCTTCTAGAGGTTGTTGGCATATCCCATTTTCCATGAAGTGATGATCCACTAGTCACTATGGCAACCCATAAGCAAGTTGGGGATTTAAAAGCCTGACGCTCCTCAGTAGGCTCCTATCCCTGAAAAAGTCACGTGACCAGTGATGCAATGCGTCGGGTGGAGCCAGTGATGTCATTTCTGGTGACTCTGGTACCCAGAAGTGCGGTGAGGAGGCAAATCATCCTGTTTGACTGTCTTACGTGATTTTATATATAGCTAAATGAGAGCAGATACATTTTTCATTTTAATTAATGTGGCTTTTATTAGCATTATTGTGCTATGAATATTTCCCTTTACTAGTGAAATCTGTTAATGGGAGATAAAGATTGGAAACAACTCCACAGACGGATCAGTGGAAGAAATTTGGAATCCAGCAACCCGGATTGCATTAGGAGAAGAGGGATAGAGGCTGAAGAATACCATCAATATCCATCTTATGAGCACTGTCTGACCTGATGGGGAATTCCTGAGGTGAGCGGCCATTCCACCTAAAGGTGTGGGACAGACTTTTTTCGCATGGCTATAAGATCTGTATGTGACCTGTCTTAGAGTCATCTTTGGGCACATTGAATGTTTTGCTGCAGTTTTCTACTTCCTACATGTCTGAGCAAGATTTATTCTGTTTAACAAGCATCAAGAGTAAGGAACAAAATCATATAATTTCAGTTGAAGATGAAATCTGTGTGTTCTATCTTACGTTCGACCCAGAATTGAGCATCTGTGCAAGAAAAAAGCAAGCCAAAGTTTACATTAACCCCTTCATGCAAAAATTTGCGGCCCCACTGGACTGGGCTTTTTGCCTTGGGGCCACATAATTGCGTATCTCCCTCTGTGCTGGCAGCGCGCCACACAGCATGCTCCTAGCACAGAGACTGGAGTCACACAGAGAGCTCCATGCCCCACTCTAACCATTGGAACCCAGAATGTCCGATTCCGGGTCACCTGATCACTGCAATAGTCTCTGATTGGTTATCACAGTGATCAGTCACTGTGAAGCCCGCCTCCATGTCTTCTGTCTCTGGAATGGACAAGACAGATACATTGTATCTTTCTCTGTCCTTGTAGAGATAGAAAACAAAAAGTGTGTGTAGAAAAAAAAAAGGTTTGATTTTGGTCACCTCCAGGGTTAGTGTTTTGGTCAAGGTCAGGTTCAAAGGTCAAATGTCAGTATTTTTTTGACAGAATAATTATTTTCTTTTTTTAATTAGTATTAGTGTCAGTGGGTTTTAGGCAGGATAAAAAAAAAAAAATCAAAATGCACACTATTGTTTCTGGGCTGTACTATGGCTACAAACAACAACTATTATACACATATGTGGTATCGCTGCGATCGTCAGAAGAAGGAGAATTTATTTTATTTTTTGGTGGTAGATTATGGTAGTAGCAAGAAATTTACAGATACATTTTTTATAAAAAGTTAGTTTTTTTTTGTTACTATTTTGAGCCAGTTTTCCTCAGATAATAATAATGAAAAAAAAAAAAATTAAGAGAAATTCATTACCATTTACTACCCAATGAAAGCCCAATTTGTCCTGAAAAAAACAAGGTATAATCCACCTGGATGAATAAAGTAGTTGTGATGATATGTACGGTTTTACTAACACATGTCAAAGTTGCAAAATTGGGCTTAGGCATTAACATTTGTTTTACCCTATAGCCGCAAAGGGGTTAAAGAGGTATTTTCTTTTTTTTAATTCTTTATATTATTTGATACTGTTTCTTATATTCTATTGTATATTTACAGTTCACTAATCAGATCCAATGTACTGGGAGCTGTAGATCTAAAGAAAAGTTTTGGGGGTTCCGGAGATCTCAGACAATTTGCTAAGGGCTCCCCGAAAGCAAAAAGATTGAGAAACACTGCCCTATACATTACTATGGTCTCCCATTAATGTTGTTCAATTTATAGCCTATGCAGGACCACTGTCTCTCGCCATTTGACAGTGTTGCAGATTTGTAATTGGTCCAACATTAGCACATGCACAAAGTCACGTGCTCCTCTATAATCCGAACTGCTATGTATTTTCATTATTCCCGGCAGCTGAATGGAGCAGCAAGGAAGGGGATGAAAGAAAAGGTTAGTATGTGCTGTTAGGGAGGGAGGAATAGGGAACGGAGATTATGTATTGCTGGGGAGGAACAAGCAAAGGTGATTTTGTATTGCTGGAGTGGGAGAAATACGGAAAGGTGATTGTGTATCACTCGGCAGGGAGGAATAAGGAAAGGTAAGTATATACTGCAGGGGAGGGAGGAATAAGGAAAGGTGAGTGTGTATTGCTGGGGAAGGAGGAATAAGAAAAGCTGACTATGTGCCGCTGGGGAGGGAGGAATAAGGAAAGGTGAGAATGTGCTGCTAGGGAGAGAGGAATAAGGAAAGGTGAGTATGTGCTGCTAGGGAGAGAGGAATAAGGAAAGGTTAGTATGTATGTCTGGGGAGAGAGAAATAAGGAAAGTTAAGTATGTATTTCTGGGGAGGGAAGAATTAAGGAATGGTGACTATGTATTGCTGAAGAGGGAGGAATAAGGAAAGGTTAGCATGTTCTACAAGGGAGGGAGGAATGAGGAAAGGTGAGTATGCATTGCTAGGGAGAGAGGAATAAGGAAAGGTTAGTATGTATTGCTGGGGAGGGAGGAATAAGGAAATGTGAGTATGTGCTGCAAAGGAGGGAGGAATAAGGAAAGGTGAGTATGTATTGCACGGGAGGGAGGAATAAGGAACGGTGAGTGTGTATTGCTGGCTGGGGAGGGAGGAATAAGGAAAGGTGAATATGTATTGCTGGGGAGAGAGGGATAAGGAAAGGTGAGTATATGCTGCAAGGGAGGGAGAGAGTAATAGGGAAAGGTGAGTATGTATTGCTGGGGAGGGAGGGATAAGGAAAGGTGAGTATGTATTTCTGGGGAGGGAGGGATAAGGAAAAGTGAGTGTCCATTGCTGGGGAGAGAGGAATAAGGAAAGGTGAGTATGTATGGCTGGGGAGGGAGGAATAAGGAAAGGGGAGTATGTGCTGCAAAGGAGGGAGGAATGGGGAAAGGTGAGTATGTATTGCTGGGGAGGGAAGAATAAGGAAACTTGAGCATGTTTTGCTGGGGAAGGAGGAATAAGGAAAGGTGAGTATCTATTTCTGGGGAGGGAGGAATAAGGAAAGGTGAGTGTGTGCTGCTCAGGGGGGGGGATCTGTCCCTTTGCCCTGCATAGGCAAAGCACATGTATTTTTATAGTAGGTCTCTATTCTTTTTGAGCAAATGCGGGGGGGGGGGGGGCGGAATAAGGAAAGGTGAGTATGTATTGTTAGAGAGGGAGGAATAAGGAAAGGTGAGTATATATTGCTGGGGAGGGAGAAATAAGGAAAGGTGATTTTGTATTGATGGGGAGGGAGGAATAAGGAAAGGTGTGTATGTATTGCTAGAGTGAGAGGAATATGGAAAGGTTAGTATGTATTGCTGGGGAGGGAGGAATAAGGAAAGGTGAGTATGTATTGTTCGGGAGGGAGGAATAAGGAAGGGTGAGTGTGTATTGCTGGGAAGGGAGGAATATGGAAAGGTGAGTATGTATTGCTGAGGAGGGAGGGATAAGGAAAGGTGAGTATGTATTGCTGGGGAGGGAGGAATAAGGAAAGGTGAGTATGTATTGTTGGGGAGGGAGGAATAAGGAAAGGTGACTATGTATTGTTGGGGAGGGAGGAATAAGGAAAGGTGAGTATGTGTTGCAAGGGAGGGAGGAATAAGGAAAGGTGATTATGTATTGTTGGGGAGGGAGGAATAAGGAAAGGTGAGTATGTGCTGCAAGGGAGGGAGGGTAGAATAGGGAAAGGGGAGTATATATTGCTGGGGAGGGATGAATAAGGAAAGGTGAGTATGTATTGCTGGGGAGGGAGGAATAAGGAAAGGTGAGTATGTAGTGCTGTGGAGGGAGGAATAAAGAAAGATGAGTATGTATTGCTGGGGAGGGAGGAATAAGGAAAGGTGAGTATGTATTGCTGGGGAGTAAGGAAAGGTGAGTATGTATTGCTGGGGAGGGAGGAATAGGGAAAGGTGAGTATGTATTGCTGGGGAGTAAGGAAAGGTGAGTATGTATTGCTGGGGAGGGGGGAATAAGGAACGGTGAGTATCTATTGCTGGGGAGGTAGGAATAAGGAAAGGTGAGTATGTATTGCTGGAGAGAGAGGAATAAGGAAAGGTGAGTATGTAGTGCTGTGGAGGGAGGAATAAAGAAAGATGAGTATGTATTGCTGGGGAGGGAGGAATAAGGAAAGGTGAGTATGTATTGCTGGGGAGTAAGGAAAGGTGAGTATGTATTGCTGGGGAGGGAGGAATAGGGAAAGGTGAGTATGTATTGCTGGGGAGTAAGGAAAGGTGAGTATGTATTGCTGGGGAGGGGGGAATAAGGAACGGTGAGTATGTAGTGCTGTGGAGGGAGGAATAAAGAAAGATGAGTATGTATTGCTGGGGAGGGAGGAATAAGGAAAGGTGAGTATGTATTGCTGGGGAGTAAGGAAAGGTGAGTATGTATTGCTGGGGAGGGAGGAATAGGGAAAGGTGAGTATGTATTGCTGGGGAGTAAGGAAAGGTGAGTATGTATTGCTGGGGAGGGGGGAATAAGGAACGGTGAGTATCTATTGCTGGGGAGGTAGGAATAAGGAAAGGTGAGTATGTATTGCTGGAGAGAGAGGAATAAGGAAAGGTGAGTATGTATTGCTGGGGAGGGAGGAATAAGGAAAGATGAGTATGTATGCTGGGGAGGGAAGAATAAGGAAAGGTGAGTATGTGTTGCTGGGGAGGGAAGAATAAGGAAATGTGAGTATGTATTGCTGGGGAGGGTTGAATAAGGAAATGTGAGTATGTGCTGCTGAAGGGGGGGGGGGGATAACCAAACCTGTCCATTTGCCCTGCATAGGCAAAACACATACATTTTGTTAAAGTAGGTCTCTATTCTTTTTGATGAAATGCAATATGTTTAATCAAATTCTAGAAACAGCTTGGCAAACCTTTAAAAAAGAGGCAAAAATTAGCCTTCATTTTTTTTAAAAAATGCTGCTTTTACTACACCGAGGTGAGAAATAGATTATAATGTCAAGCGTTCTATTCAAGACAAACCTCCTTTTCCTAAAAATTGCAGCTTTTGGTACACTGCAGAAATAGATTTGTCAAACCGTGCATTTTTCTCGCAACTGCAGGTCTCAGTGAACTGAATTTGGAAAACAATTTTCTTCTGCCAGTACTCAAACATCAATAGTTTTTTTTTTACGCAAACCTCTATTTTTCTTCCAAAAAGGGCTGATTTTAGTGCACTAAGCTTAGATATGAATTGTCAGCTCCGGGAACTAAAGTTGAAAGACCTTTCCTCAAGCCGAGTCTCTGTTTTTTCAAGCCAGGGGCCGCAAGTCAACTAGACTTTTGTAAAAAGCTCAGCAATGGCAGCCAACATATTTTTCCTTTTTTTTCCTTCCTTTTTTCCTCAATTCTGTCTTTTCCCTTTTCGATTAAAATTAAGAATTTTAATTTTTTAAAGGTTTTAGATCGATAACCTGATTTTCTATTTAATTATTTTGATTATATGCTCAAAATCCTTGTTTTGCAAATAAACAGTATTTACTGGACCCTTCGTTGCTTTAGTGTGGAGGTCGGCAAGCTGTCAATTGCAGTCAACCGCAGGGAGCCGACTGGTGGATCGTGACCACTCCGCCATTCCCTTCCCCAACCTCCGTCGATCACCGCTTGCTATTATTATAAACTCTGGCAGTTCCCCCCTTCCACCCAGCACTATGCTGTCTCCTGATCTCTGATAAACACATGCTGGCAGGTAAGTGGGGGCAGGGGCACACTGTTGGAGGTGGAGCAGAGGACACTAAGAGGGGGGCTTGATGTGAAGGGGGTCAGACAACACTGGGGGGGAGGAAGGGGGCAGAGGACATTACAGTTTGGGGGGGAGGAGTTGTGAAGGGGGCAGAAGACACAGCATTGGGGGGAACAGGACACCCCTGTGGGGGGGGGGTGGTGATGTGAAGGGATCAGAGGACACAGCATTGGGGGGTACAGGACACTACTGTGGGGGGGGGAATAATGTGAAGGGGCAGAGGACACAGCATTGGGGGGTACAGGATACTACTATGCGGGGGTGATGTGAAGGGGCAGAGGACACAACATTGGGGGGTACAGGACACTACTGTGGGGGGGGGGGTTGATGTGAAGGGGCAGAGGACACAGCATTGGGGAGTACAGGACACTACTGTGGGGGGGGGGGTGACGTGAAAGGGGCAGAGGACACAGCATTTAGAGGGTACAGGACACAACTGTGGGGGGGTGATGTGAAGGGGGAAAGAGGACACTGCATTGTGGGGTACAGAACACTACTGTGGGGAGAGGGAGGCAGAGGACACTGTTATGGGGAACAGGGAACACTACAGTGGGGGGGAGGCGAAGGGGGCAGAGGACACAGCATTGGGGGGTATAGGACACTACTGTGGGGGGCAGACAACACTACAGGGTGGGGGGTGTGATGTGAAGGGGACAGTGCATCGGGGTGGTACAGAACACTACAGTTGGGGGGGGGGCAGAGGACACTATAATGGGGGGGTGGTGATGTGAAGGGGCAGAGGACACTGTGTTGTGGGGTACAGAACACTACTATGGGAGGGGGGGGCAGAGGGAACTGCTATGGGGGCAAGGAACTCTACAGTGGGAGGGTGATGTGAAGGGGACAGAGGACACTACTGTGATGCTATCTTTTTAATAGACGCTTGATTTTTTTTTTGGGGGGCCCTGCGTAGTAGACCCTGCGACCCCCTGGATCCTTGCTTTTCTCCTTATTGTCTCCTTATTGTCCAGGTAGATCTTGACCTCTTAGAGTTGCCTATCCTTAGTGTGTGCAGTGTTGAAGTATCTAATTAGAAAGCCCAGCACTAGCTCTGCATTAAAGGATGGCTCCTGCAGACTGAAGACCTAGATTGCCCTGCTTATACAAGAGAAGATGAAGGGGTCCTCCTGCTCTTCAGGTCTATAATGAAAGCACAAGGGTTGTGAAAGCCTTGAGTTCCAGGCTCATGCTCATTCGGCTGCAAATAGTTGAATATTATAGATAAATTAAAGAAACCTTCTGCTCAAAATTGTACAGCCACACCTGTACTAAATCACTTACTCTGCAGACTGTGAGCTTCTCACAGTATGCATTAGAAGCTGCAGCAAGTCAGATAAAGTCTGATTTATTGCCTGGCTGGAGGACATCCATCATCATTTCTCTCTTTCCTCTCCAGTCTGACTGCCCCTGGCCCTCCCCTTTCTTTCATTGGATGTTACCTTGGGTAGCCTGCATGTAAATGGAGTTTTCCTAGGAATGTTAACTTCTCCAGACTGATATTAAACCATCAAGGCATTTTAATATTTGCATAACTCCTCCAAAAGTCAGCCCACTGCTTGCATCAGGGCAGGATGCTGTGATGTCTTAACCGGTTCCCGACCGCCTGCCGCCTTTTTACTGCGGCAATGTGGCTCTCCTGCGCGAATCGACATAGGTTTGCGTCGGTCGCGAGCAGGGAGCTAGGGGGCGAGCGCGCGCCACTGGCGGCGCGCTCCCGCCCCCACTCATCAGCGGGGAAGCCAATGCACGAGTCAGGCGGCTCCGATTGCCGCCTGACTCCCGCGATCATTCCCCGCTAAGAGAGAAGAACGGTCAGCTGTTGTAAACACATCTGACCGTTCTTCTCCCTGGAATGATCATAGAGCTCCTGTGATCCTTCTATATAGGATCACAGGTATCTGTGGTCATTCCACAAGCCACGCCTCACCCCCCCACAGTTAGAAACACATTTACCTAGGGGCGTTATTATGTTTTGAGGAAGCACCCTGATAGCCCTCCCACCAGACATGATCTGCTTGCATGGCATAGAGAATCAGAGACTGAGTGGTGACAAAATATAAGAAGATTAAACTTCAACTTGAAATTCTCATTTGGATATTTACTGTATAAACTACAATATCCATTTCAAATGTATAATCATTTTATTGGTTGAGTAATTTTTATTTTTAAATAGAAAATTTATAAATATCTTGGAATATTATTAAAAATCCTTTTTTTTAGTCCATTTTAAATTGTGTTTTATTTTTTTGTATGTTATTTCATACTTATAATCGGTTTTGCATCAACTTTTTAAAATGCTGTCTGAAAATAGGGAAGGAAGTGTAAGCTTCATACATTCAGTAATTAAGGGAGCCAATTAACTAATTGCAATGTTGTGTCAGCTGTTTAAAATTCACAATATAAAATCATGCATAAAGAGGGAAAATAAAGCCTGTGTAACTAGTTATGAAGGGAAATTAATCAAAACCTTGAGGCAAATGAATGTAAACACACAGAGGATGGATTGCTTCCAAAAATGATTTGAAATATATTTTAGATAGCTTGGCACTGCAAGTGCACAGTGAGACAAAAGTCAATTGCTGTAATATTTAAAGAACCACAATTCACTATTAAAGTGTATGTAAAGCAAACATTTTTAAAATATATTTTTAATTTGAATGGAGTAGGGAATGAATAGTCCAACTGAACTTTCAGTTAAAATGAGCTTAATAAATGTAAAGTAAATTGAAACAAAACGCCTAAAAAGTCTTTTTGACCAAAAAAGTGTCAAAAAAAAAAAACACACACAGTTTTTGACAATTCCTTTATTAAAAAAGAAAAAAACAATGTCACCCGATGAAGATCCATCGTCAATCACGACGCCTGCTGAAAAATATAAAATAAAAAAAAGCTCACCGCCGACTGTCTGCTCCACCATTTGACAGGTATTAAATAGGTGGCAATAGGCGACTTCACCTGGTGGCACTGCCCCATGTGATGTTACCCACCCAGCATGCACCGATTGGTGATGTCACACAGACAGTGAAACCAGGTTACATTGTTAGCTGGCTCCGCCCCTTACCTATTTAAGAACTGTTAAACAGCAGAGTAGGCATTTGGCGGTTAGCCTTTTATACAGGTGAAGCCTTTTTTTTTTTTTTCTGCTTCCAGCATTGCAGCAGGCATCGTGATTGATGATGGATCTACATCGGGGGACATTTTTTATTTATTTATTTTTAACCACTTAAGCCCCGGAAGATTTTACCCCCTTCCTGACCAGGGGGTATTTTGCGATTCGGCACTGCGTGACTTTAACAGACAATTGCGCGGTCGTGCGACGCTGTACCAAAACGAATTTGACGTTCTTTTTTTCCCACAAACAGAGCTTTCTTTTGGTGGTTTTTGGTGGTATTTGATCACCTGTGCAATTTTTTGATCATGCGCTATAAACAATAAAAGAGAGACAATTTTGCAAAAACAACAATATTTTTCACATTTTTTGATATGAAATTCCCCCCAAAAAAATGTAAAAATCAAAATTTTTTAACATATTCGGCCAATTTGTTTTATGCTACATATGTTTGGTAAAAAAAAATCGCAAAAAGCGTATTTTGATTGGTTTGCGCAAAAGTTATCGCGTTTACTAACAAAGGGAAAGATTTTTGTCATTTTTGTTGTTTTTTTTTAATGCGTAATGGCGACGATCTGCGATTTTTTTTGCGGGACTGCGACATTGCGGCAGACAGATCGGACCCTTGACTGACATTTTTGACACTTTTGGGGTTACCAGTGACATTTCTACAGTAATCAGTGCTATACATATGCACTGTTACTGTAAAATGACACTGTTAGTGAAGGGGTTAACTTTTTTTGAGAAGGAGGGGTGGTGTGTGTCCCTAGGGGCGTGATTCTAACTGTGATTGGCTGTGGCTTGAGCTGTAGGAACAGTGATCAATGGTCCTACATAGTAGAACCATATGATCACAGTTTCTACACAGGGGAGAATGACAGGTGGCTTGTTTACATTAGCCGCCTGCCTTTCTCCCTCTCCACCCGACGATCGCGAGTGACCGGTGGACATACGCGTGGGGGAGTCCGTGACCGCATGGGAGCGCGCCACCGGCGGTGCGTGCTCGCTCCCCAGAGCCTCACAGGCTAGTGACGTACCCATACGTCACTTTGCCTGTGAGGGGCTGACCGCCGCAGTATATGTACTTGCGGCGGTCGGCAAGTGGTTAATAAAGGAATTGTCAAAAACTGTGTGTGTTTTATTTATTTATTTATTTATAGGCAAAACATATTTTTTCCTTTTGGATAGAGTAAGGGTCATAACTCCTATCAGATTTTTTTTCGCCATCTGTGTCCCATTGGGGAGATTTCCCTTTACTTCCTTTCTCATAGCCAAACAGGAAGTGACAGGAAATCCCTGAAAATTAAGGGAATTCCTTGAGGTCCTCCAGGTCACTAGAACTATTGTCCCCATTGGACAATTTCCCCTCTTTTACTCTTCTGGGGACAACCTAAAATTTGGGATTTTCTTTTACTTTCACTTTCAATGGTACTGGCAAAGAGGACAAATAGAGAAGGTGAATCTCCTTAATAGGGGCACAGACAGCAAAAAAAAAAAAAAAAAAACTGACAGGGGTTCTAATCCCTCTCCACTGTATCCAAAACTTAAAAAAAAAAAAGGGTTGTCTTTAGTTATACTTTAATTATTTTTAATAATATTATTCAGGATATATATATATATATATATATATATATATATATATATATATATATATATATATATATATATATATATATATATATATATATATATATATATATATATATAAATATATATTATATATAGTGCCAGCAGTTTTTGCAGAACTTTACAAAATAAAGGCAGACAGTACATTTACAATACAATTCAAGACAGGAGGAATCATAGGGCCCCGCTCATTAGAGCTTAGTTACAACCTAAGAAGGAGTTTCAAGTGATACAAAAAGGTAATAACTGTGAGGGATGATCTAACAGAGAAAGTAAAGAAAAAACAGTTTATTAGTTGGAAGCTAGGATTCAGAGCTGGGTTTTCAAAGGTCACCTAAAGGTGGGTAGAATCGGAGAGACTGGGGTAAGGAGTTCCAGAAGATGGGAGAGGCTCTTGTGAAGTCCTGGAGGTGAGCAAGGGAGGAGGTGACGAGGGAGTTAGAGAGTAGGAGGTCATGGGGGGACCGAAGAGAACAGTTTGGTAGGTATTTTGAGACTAGGTTAGCTGGGGGCAGAGTTGTGGATGGCTTTATACGATTGTTGCTAGTATTTTAAATTTTATTTGTTTCGGCAGAGAGGTGTAGAAAACACTGAACAGTTGGTAAGGTGGATGAATCTGGCAGCAGCACTAAAGAAGGGATAGCCTTTGTACAGGAAAGCCAATGAGGAGAAAGTTTCAATAGTCAAAGCAAAAGATAACTAAGGAGGGAACTAAAAGCTTTGTGGTATTGTTTATATCATTCATATAGTGTTGAGCGAACACGGACTGTATTATTCGGGTCTGTACCGGATAATTGGATTTTTGTTACCCGGACACGGACCCGTAAACTTTTTGTTTGGGTTGAAAATCCGTGTTCGGTAATTTAATTTCCTGTTTTGTATGTAATGGCGTGCTTTTAATGGCGGGCTTTCAACAGCCAATCAACAAGCGTTTAACTGGTGTGCCATAGAAGCCATCACAGCCATGCCTACTAATGGCATGGCTGTGATTGGCCAGCTGAAGCATGTGACCCAGGTCTTTATAAGCTCGAGACACAGCGCGCTGTGCATCAGTCTGTTCTAGTGTAGGGAGAGCACACACAACGGTGCTGAATGCTGCTGATTAGGGACAGACAGGGAAAAACAACATTGTGGCCGAAAAGAATGCAGGGAGAGGTCGGAGTGTAGGCAGGGAAAGATATTTGAGCATTTTAGGGACAGGCTGGAGAGAGTAGGCAGGGAGAGATTAGGAGACACAGGACAGAACAATCGTCCGTTAGCGATCTACATCGATTTTGCTGTGTGGGGGGTGGTGCAATGAACAATCTTTTTGCCCTCACTTGAGCCCACTGAGGAGGAGGGAGAAAAAAAAATATTTTTATCAGTCTGTTGTGTGCAGCGTTCAGCTATATTTTACTACACAGTGCTGTTCTAATCTGCTATTTAAAAATTACAAAGTTAAAGGGGAATTTTTTTTTTTTTTCCCTTCATAGTCTGCTGCAGAGCTGACCGTGACATAAAACATAAGACACTGCTGTGTTCACATGTGCTATTAAAAAATCACCAATTTTATATACTTTTTTCTATTCCGCTATTCAATATACATCCTTTTGGGGTAAAAAAAATTAAATTGCGGCATAGTCTGTATCGGTACGTGTGAGATACACCTTTCAAATTTTTTGGGCGCATCTTCCACCACCAAGGATTGCAGGGCGCTTCAGTTTGCCTCCTGTTCCGAACTCCTCCTACTCCTCTTCCTCATCCTCATCCTGCCTTTAGGGTACAAAAAATTGTAATCGGGGCCTAGTCTGTGTTTGTACGTGTGAGATACACCGTTTTATAAAAAAAATTCTATTCCACTATTCAATATACACCCTTTTGGGGTAAAAAAAATTTAATTGCGGCATAGTCTGTATCGGTATGTGTGAGATACACCTTTCAATTTTTTTGGGCGCATCTTCCACCGCCGAGGATTGCAGGGTGCTTCAGTTTGCCTCCTGTTCCGAACTCCTCCTACTCCTCTTCCTCATCCTCATCCTGCCTTTAGGGTACAAAAAATTGTAATCGGGGCCTAGTCTGTGTTTGTACGTGTGAGATACACCGTTTTATAAATTTTTTTCTATTCCGCTATTCAATATACACCCGTTTGGGGTAAAAAAAATTAAATTGCGGCATAGTCTGTATCGGTACGTGTGAGATACACCTTTTAAATTTGTTTGGCGCATCTTCCACCGCCGAGGATTGCAGGGCGCTTCAGTTTGCCTCCTGTTCCGAACTCCTCCTACTCCTCTTCCTCATCCTCATCTTGCCTTTAGGGTACAAAAAATTAAAATCAGGGCCTAGTCTGTGTTTGTACGTGTGAGATACACCGTTTTATAAAATGTTTTCTATTCCGCTATTCAATATACACCCTTTTCGGGTGAAAAAAATTAAATTACGGCATAGTCTGTATCGGTAAGTGTGAGATACACCTTTTTATATACTTTTTTCTATTCCGCTAATCAATATACACCCTTTTGGGGTGAAAAAACATAAATTGCGGCATAGTCTCTATCGATACGTGTGAGATACACCTTTTAAATTTGTTTGGCGCATCTTCCACCGCCGAGGATTGCAGGGCGCTTCAGTTTGCCTCCTGTTCCAAACTCCTCCTACTCCTCTTCCTCATCCTCATCCTGCCTTTAGGGTACAAAAAATTGAAATCGGGGCCTAGTCTGAGTTTGTACGTGTGAGATACACCGTTTTATATAATTTTTTCTATTCCGCTATTCAATATACACCCTTTTGGGGTGAAAAAAATTAAATTGCGGCATAGTCTGTATCGGTACATGTGAGATACACCTTTTTATATACTTTTTTCTATTCCGCTATTCAATATACACCCTTTTGGGGTGAAAAAAATTAAATTTCGGCATAGTCTGTATCGGTACGTTTGAGATACACCTTTTAAATTTGTTTGGCGCATCTTCCACCGGCGAGGATTGCAGGGCACTTCAGTTTGCCTCCTGTTCCGAACTCCTCCTACTCCTCTTCCTCATCCTGCCTTTAGGGTACAAAAAATTGTAATCGGGGCCTAGTCTGTGTTTGTACGTGTGAGATACACCGTTTTATATACTTTTTTCTATTCCGCTATTCAATATACACACTTTCGGGGTGAAAAAAATTAAATTGCGGCATACTTTGCATATTTGACTGTGAGATACACCCGTGCGATAACTGTTGTTGTTTTGTTCCGCTATTCAATAAACACCTTTCTAGGGCAAGATCATAAATTACAGAAATATGAGGAGAATGTCAAATAGGGGCCGTGGCCTGGGTCGTGGTGCTGCTGGTAGAGCTCCTGTTGCAAGGAAAGGACGTGGTCGATCTGTGCCAGCTACACGCACAAGTGAAACACCTTCCTCAAGTGTGAGTTGACGACAGAACCTGCAGCAGTATTTGGTAGGGCATCATGCGCCTCTACAAGTGTTGAGGCAAGAACAAGTACAGGCGATAGTAGATTGGGTTGCTGACAGTGCCTCCAGTTCCTTCACATTGTCTCCCACCCAGTCTACTGCAGAAAGGTCAGAGTTGGCACCTGCAGCCGATGTCCAACCGTCTTTCACCTCACCCCCTTGCAAATCAGGCAAGCAGTCTGAGCCCCAAGTCATGCAGCAGTCTCTTCTTCTTTTTGATGACTCTGTCAGCAGGGTTTCCCAGGGCCATCCACCTAGCCCTGCCCCAGAAGTGGAAGAGATTGAGTGCAGCGATGCCCAACCACTTATTTCTCAAGATGAGTACATGGAAGGACCATCGCAGCACGTCTCCGATGATGACAAAACGGAGGTACCAACTGCTGCGGCACTCTGGGTGGAAGATGATGTGGAGGACGATGAGGTCCTCGACCCCTGTGCAATCAGAGCCTGAAGCGAGGCATAAACCTTCTCAACCTGAGCACAACCTGCATGATCAGGTATCTAAGTGCAAAGCACGAGCTGCAGTGGGGTAGACACCTTCAAAACCAAGAAAGGTCTCTGGCTCCTCTTGCTTCCTCTTCTGCTGCAGTCTCCGCCTCTTCATCCACCTCTGTAGTGATACCGGCACCTGCCACCCCGCAAACAGAGGATCTGTCAGCAACACCACCACCTGGGTCACCAACCATCTCCACAATGTCCCATGGAAGCGTTCAGCTTTCCATCTCGCAAACACTTCAGAGGAAGAGGAAGTACCCCCCTACCCACCCGCGATCCCTGGCCCTGAATGCCAGCATTTCAAAATTCTTGGCCTTTGAAATGCTGTCATTCCGTCTGGTGGAGACGCACAGTTTTAAAAGCCTTATGTCGGTGGCTGTCCCACAGTACGTCGTGCCCAGCCGCCACTATTTTTCCAGGCAAGCCATCCCTTCCCTGCACAACCAAGTGGGGGAAAAAATCAGGTGTGCACTGCGCAACGCCATCTGTGGCAAGGTCCATCTAACTACCTATACGTGGACCAGTAAGCACGGTCAGGGGCGTTATATCTCCCTAACGGCACACTGGGTAAATGCAGTGGCGGCTGGGCTTGAGGTGGATAGCAATTTGGCGCATGTCCTTCCACCACCGAGGATTTCAGGGAGCTTCAGTTTGCCTCCTGTTCCTAACTCCTCCTACTCTGCTTCCTCATCCTCTACCGCCTCCTCATCCGGTCAGCGTAACACCTTCAACACCAACTTCAGCACAGCCAGGGGTAAACGACAGCAGGCAGTTTTAAAACTTACCTGTTTGGGGGGAAAACCACAAACCGCACAGGAGTTGTGGAGTAGCATGGAACAGCAGACAAATGAGTGGTTGCTACCAGCGAGCCTCAAGCCCGGCCTGGTGGTGTGCGATAACGGGCGAAATCTCATAGCAGCTCTGGGCCTAGCCGGTTTGACGCACATCCCTTGCCTGGTGCATGTGCTGAATTTGTTGGTGCAGAGGTTCCTTAAAAATTACCCCGATATGTCAGAGCTGCTGCAGAAAGTGCGGGCCGTCTGTGCGCACTTTCGGCGTTCTCACCCTGCTGCTGCTTGCCTGTCAGTGCTGCAGCGTAACTTCGGCCTTCCAGCTCACCGCCTCATATGTGAAGTGCCCACAAGGTGGAACTCCACCTTGCACATGCTGGAAAGACTGTGCGAGCAGCAGCAGGCCATAGTGGAGTTTCAGCTGCAGCATGCACGTGTGAATCGCTCTGCGGAACAGCACCACTTCACAACCAATAACTGGGCCTCCATGCAAGACCTGTGTGCCTTGTTGCGCTGTTTTGAGTACTCCACCAACATGGCCAGTGCCGATGACGCCGTTGTCAGCTTAACTATCCCACTTCTATGCCTCCTTCAAAAAAACGATTCGGGCGATGATGGAAGAGGATGTGGCACAGGAGGAGGAGGAGGAGGAGGAGATGGAACCATGTTTTCAGCAGGGTGGCACTCAGGCTAGCTCATGGCCATCACTGGTGCATGGCTGGGGGGGATACAGAGGACACAGACGATACACCTCCCACAGAGGACAGCCTTTCGTTGCCTCTGGGCAGCCTGGCACACATGAGCGATTACATGCTGCAGTGTCTCCACAACGACCGCCGAGTTGCCCACATTCTAACTTGTGCTGATTACTGGGTGGCCACGGTGCTGGATCCCCATTACAAGGACAACGTACCATTCTTAATTCACTCACTGGAGCGTGATCGCAAGATGCGCGAGTACAAGCGCACGCTGGTAGACGCGATGCTGCTGGCATTCCCACCTGACAGCGGGGCCACAGTGGAATCACAAGGCCAAGGCAGAGGAGGAGGAGGAAGAGATCGCCAATGCAACCAGGGCACCGCCAGCACCTCAGAAGGCAGGGTTACCATGGCTGAAATGTGGAAAAGCTTTGTCAGCATGCCACAACAAACAGCAGCACCAGCAGCTCATATGGAACGTCTTAGCAGGAGGCAGCATTTCACCAACATGGTGGAGCAGTATGTGTGCACACGCCTACATGTAGTGAATGACGGGTCTGCCCCCTTCAACTTCTGGGTCTCCAAATTGGGCACATGGCCTGAGCTTGCCCCTTACACCTTGGAGGTGCTGGCGTGCCCTGCAGCCAGTGTATTATCTGAACGTGTATTTAGCACGGCTGGGGGCGTTATCACAGACAAGCGCAGCCGCCTGTCCAGAGACAATGTGGACAAGCTCACATTCATTAAAATGAACCAGGCATGGATCCCACAGGACTTTTCCGTACCTTGTGCAGAATAGATATGGATACCGACCTTACCCAGCCATTGTTATATTTTTGATCTTTCTCACTCTTTTGGGGTGTACCCTAATTTAAAATGACTAAAAAAAAGCAGTGTTGGCTACCTCATCCCTCTCCACCGCCGCTTCCACCTACACCGCCACATCCACCGCCACCTCAACCTCCCTCCTACTCCATATGGGCCTTCGTCCTTCACAGATGAAGAAAATTGTTTTATTTTTCTGTTTTTTTTTGTTGTTTTAAATTATTTCCCTATCCACATTTGTTTGCAGAGCACTTGCCATGCTCTTAACTACATTTTGCTGCCATTTACAGCACTCTAGCCCTTTCCATTGTTTTTTTAGAGCCATTTTAGTGCCTGAAAGTTTGGGTCCCCATTGACTTCAATGGGGTTCGGTGTCCGGGTAAAGTTCGGAAAAAGTCCGGGTCACCGACCCGGACTTTTTTTTCAAGTTCGGCCGAACCCGCCGAACACGGACATCCAGGTGTCCGCTCAACTCTACATTCATATAATTATATATAAAATCCTGCAAGTAGAATGGGAACTCTCCTTATGGCTTCAGCAGGTATGGAGACTCGGGAACTCAGTACAGAGATCTCACTAGTAGGGTTCTTGAGACTTATAAGAGACTTTCTGGTCATTCTTTTATCTAGAATCAAAACGCTGACCAGTTTTAAATTAATAACAGGTGGATGGAGCAGGGAAGAGTTTTTTTTTCTTTCTTCTTTGAGATGTGATTTAAAAAGTAGCTCCAGGCATCCCCACAAAAAAATAAAAAATGTAAAAGTCAGCAGTTACAAATACTATAGCTGCTGACTTTTAATTTGAGGGCATCCAGCCGTGTCCTTGCCTGAGCCGATTCTTGAATCGGCTATCGGGTGCTGGCGCCACCATCCTGACTAAGGCTGGGTTCATGCTGATGTGACCGCGGGTCCGTGCCTGGGGTCTGGTGCGTCCCTGTTTACCGTTTAAAGGTGCAAATCAGGTCAGACATTTTGCCTGTATACACATCTGAAACCTGAAACAACGGCAAAGACGCACAGGACCCTTTTTGCTCTCTCCTGTCATGAAACGGTCACACTCTCCTGTCATGCGAATAGTCCGACTACCCAAGACCACCTTCCTCATACTCAGTAGGAGGAAAGACCAGCCGTCTACTTCCTCCTGGGACTCTGCCTTCCGCCAAAGACACCCTGTCACATGTCCCCCCAGCTTTTATGAGCAATTCCAGGATGCATTGCAAGAATGCCCTCCCACTGGCACTCTCGTAAAAGCTAATGTGTCATCCCTCATTGGATGTAGTGGGGACACTCCCTCAGACCCAGTAATTCACACCTGGAGACATGCAACAGGCAACCTAACTGATTAGGCTCCCCTGATAAGCAGAAGGAGCTATATATACTTTTTCCTAGCACCTACCTAGGAGGGTGCTACACCAGCCTTAGGCAAATCGACAGTGAAGCCTTGCGGCTTCACAGCCGGTTACCTAATGTGCAAGTGCGAAGCGTGCTGGACTTTGTGAATGGGGTGCAGTCTTCTGGAACCTGATGTGATGTGTCCCAGAAAGCTGCGGGGGAAGGAGGAGGCTGAACTTCCGGCTCAGTTTGCTGCAGCAAAACTGGGTATCCCCCTCTCCTCCAAAAGGTGCCAAATGTTGCAGAGTATGGGGGGGGGGGGTTAGACAAGTGGAACTTCCTGTTTTGGGTGGAGCTTCACTTTAAAAACAAAAAAAATTTAATGAAAATGACTAAAACCCAATCATTTTCTTATAAGTGAACTTTTCAGGAACTGTGGGATATGACACTGTTGCTTTGTTTTAAATTTTGTGATATTTTGTATATTTTCTGTGCCAGCAATTCACTAAATAATGAAACAATAAAAATGATGGCAAATATGGGGCATACATTCATTTTATATTCTTCAATTGGCTAAAATTGATTGGTTAATTTTGATAATGATTAGCTTGAAAAAACCTGATGTTGGGCAAAAAGAGCCATTATGACAAACAGGATGGGTTATTGCATCAGTTTGCAACAGACCATTTGCTGAGTGATGTGTCAGAACTGTTGTAAAAAAATAGATATGTTTTCATAATTTCAATGTTGAAAACGTGTATCTTTAGGATTGAAAGAGCCCCCCGGAGATAAAGGGTCGACTTAAGGATACAGTCATGCCAGTCTTTCAACCTAAGATACAAAGCAAGGTCCATAAAGACATTGAAGAGCAAGTTTGGGGTGGAGGAACTTGACTGGCCTGCACAGAATCCTGACCCTCAACCCAATAGAACACCTTTGGAGTGAATTAAAGTGGAGACTGGGAGCCAGGCCTTCTTGTCCAACATCAGTGCCTGACCTCACAAATGCGCTTCTGGAAGAATGGTCAAACATTCCCATAGTCCCCTAAACCTTGTGGACAACCTTCCCAGAAGAGTTGAAGCTGTTATAGATACAAAGGGTGGGCCAACTCAATATTGAACCCTACGGACTAAGACATTAAAGTTCATGTTGCGTGTAAAGGCAGGCGTCCCAGGGCCATCTTACCGAATGGGCATGCTGGGCTGTTGCCCGGGGGCCCCACTTGCCCGGGGGGCCCAGCCCCAGTCAAACATTATTCCCGATTCCTATGTGCATTCTGCCGCCAAACTTAGCAGGTGGCAAGCGCCTGTCAGCCCTGCGCTGCTGTCAGGCCACTTGGCCCATGGAGGGGGAGCCCACAACTGCAGGAATGCCTGTCTTCCTCCACAGGAACAGGCACACCCAGGACAGTCGGGTCTGACTCCCATCCCTGTGTGTGTTCACCGGACCCAGCCGCCCAACTTGGAAGCTGTCATTAGCCTGGCACTGCTGTACCAATAAATATCGTCTTATCGATGATTTGCATTTTTATTCTCGTGGATGATTGTGTAGGGGGGGGCCAAAGTGCACTGCATTGCCCGGGGACCTATAATGCTCTTAAGATGCCACTGAGGCGTCCCAATACTTTTAGTAATATAGTGTGTATACTGTATAAGCCAATGGATTATAAAAGATTCTACCTGACAAACACAATTGGACATATTCATATGACTGTAGAACACAGCATACATGGTAAAAGGGTATAAAAATATGGTATTTCCAGGCAAGAAATTCCATCACAGGAAAAAAGGTGTTAATATGACTACAGTTGGTATATTTTGTAATCTATATTATTAGGGGAATGTGTTTGGGACATAACTATATTCAATTAATAGTTTGTTTTAGTATTTTCTAAGCATTTTATGTGTTCAATTGCTATACTGTATATATAATTCCAACTCCTGACAATCAAAAATTTGTATTGTTAAATATTGCTGTATTAGAAATGTATGATCATATGTTGGCGTTACCAGATCTCCTAAACATTATACATTTATATATATTAGAAAAATCACATGGCCACGCCTGTGTCATGAGAAAGTGAACATTCCTACAACAGATGACTTATAACATTAATTTAGGCTCCATTCACACCTGAGTTTACCGATTTACTTGCGTTTTTTGTAACCTTTTTTGCAGATTTTTACAAGCTTTTTTAAAGCATTTTAGAAGTGTAATACAAGCGTTTTACAGTGTCAGGCGTTTTTCTTTAGCCAATAGAAAGCACTAGGGGGAGGAGAGGAAGAGGAAATTAGGGTTGGAGAGCTGCTATTTGAGAGTTTTGAGAGCGTTTTACGAGCTTTTTTCTGCTCAAGTCAGGCGTTTCTATTGAAGTCTATGGGGCCAAAAACGCTTGTAATCTGACAAAAAGAAGGTCATGTACTTTTTTGAGCTTCAGGCGACAGAACGCTCAGTAAAAAGGGGCCATCTAAACAAATGGAATTTTGTTTGTTGGGCATTTTGGAGCTTCAAGGCTGAGAGTTTTACAAGTCCAAAATCACCCAGGTGTGAAAATTCCTTGTTCTGGTGGCTAAAAGAGGCAATGCTTGAACAAACAATGAGTAAATATCTAGCCGCATGAACCAATAAAAAAAAAGTTCCACTTCCTGGGCTAGGCCTAATTTTTTTTTTACAAGTTTATTGTTCAGAACTGTATATAGGACAAGGATAGAACAACAAACTCCTGCGCAGGAGTAAATGGACCATGTAATGGTTATAGTGTCAATAAAGCCCCATCGTACAGTGGATAATTCTTAGGTAGCCTTGCTGCCCTCTAGGACTAGGGTTGTCCTGACAATACTGTAGAAAAAGAGAAGAGAGAGGGCACACTGGCCTAGTGCATTATCCAATGTATTTTCTTTAGAGAAATAGTGATAAAAACATATAGGTGTCTACTCAGCAAAATAGTTATAGCTCATTAGGCCACCTAAGTGGCTGTGCGCCCGTAACCTCTAACCGAGGGAAGGGCCCCTGCCCAGGACCCAACCGGCTAATGTGTTTCGAAGGATGGACCTTCTTCTTCTTCAGAGCCTAGTTTGGAAATTGTTCACTTGCCACTATTTCTACCATATAGACACATCCACAAGCTGGGATGAGAGCCATGGTCCCACCTCCTGGGATGGAATAGGGGAGGAGAGATGAGGCCTGTTGTGAGCCTATACTTCAAAGATCATGGGGCCATCAAAGCGTTAGGGAGCTATTTTGCCATATCTAGAATAATAGTCAAAAAATATTCATAATCAAAAAATATATCTGTTAAGTGACCCCTTTGCAAAAAAAAAAGGGGGGGAGTAATAAAAATACTGAGTATAAATGTATATATGAGTGTACAGATTCAGAAGGGTGAGGATGTAGAGAGAACAGCTCAATCTCTGCTGTGATAAACCACTGGATATACACGGAGTGCATGGGGCAGGTGATCAACAGTAATGTGAAAGGAGTGAAATTATACACGTACCGTAGCTCAGCTGAGTCACATGGAGTCACATACTTCATAATGGATCCCTGCTAGATTAGCCCATAAAATATGAAGTGGTGCCGCTTCCCTTCCCTTTCCTTCGATTGGAGGTCACGGTCGCTTCAGGCAAGTGTGCCCCCTCTCTCTTCTCTTTTTCTACAATAGGACAAGGATAGGAAGCCATACAGACACACTTCATAACCCATCAAGACTCACACATCACACTGCATCCAGAACACACTCATCTATCCAGAGAGACATTCATCATCATGTCTCATCATCGAAACGCGTCAGCGACACCAAGACACAGCTCCACCCTAGATGCCTTTTTGGGAAAGGCGGCCATTCAGGGGACTCTGGTAATGACCATTGTAAGCCAGCAGCCCTTTTGAAAGGGTAACTATAATACATTGATCTTTTCATGATTCATTGCTTAACTTGATATCAGAGATGAGCTCGGGCGTGTTCGAGTTCGTACGTGCCCGATCCCGCCGGGAAGCCGACACAGCACTCAGCTAATAACAGGCAGTGAGACATTTCCCGATCCGCAGCTGCACAGATCGGAAAATGTCTCACTGCCTGTGGTTAGTGGAGTGCAGTGATCGATCACGTACAAACTCGAACACGCCCAAGTTTATCTCTACTTGATATACCTATTGAGTGATTTATTGTGATACTTAGATTGCTCTCCTCCAATATTATAACCATTTAATTTCTTTAATTCTATTTTTGTTTTTACTATTTTAATTATTTTTTGTTTTTGCGCTATAATAGCATACCATTTTTATGTAGTTTAACACTTACTCCTTCTGCAGGGGAATAACTGTAAGGCTTCGTAAAATGCAGACTACTGTCTGATAGTTGGGTATGTATACAGTATATGGTTATTCCATCCATGGGGAGAAGTTAATCTTTTTTTGTTTTATTCAAATACGTGGCAACATACTGTACATATTAGCGAGTGTTACATACGATTATTTTTTATGTATGGTGTGGTCTATGTCCATCCACTAATCAAACTATTTTTTGTGAATACATGTCTTAGTGAATAAATATTAATTTATTTAGTCTGTATTTTACATTGATCGGTTTGTGTTTTTTTTTTTTTAAGAAATTTGATTGGTCTAAATTACTCAATATAATTATTAGTTCAGGCAATTCCTGATGCAAACTCTTAACATACAGTATGTGCCATAAGATTTTTTTTCCATATTGGCTTATTTTATGTGAAAGAGGACACATTATTTAGTGTAGTTAAAAAGAACTAATAAAAAATAATACACCAGAACACAGACATTTTTTTCTTACTCAACAACATTTAATTGCGATTTAGATTTGTACCTCTTAATTGGAGTGGACCGGTGTGCTTGCAATAGTTTTTCAGTGTGCAGTAATATGTGTGGAACAAAAGTTTTTAATTAGCACAAAAACTGCTTAAAAATGTATTGCACAAAATAATTATTCCATTGCCTAACACCATCTTTGCAAAAAATGTAAATTCATTACATTGGTGGAGACATTGCAGGATAGTTTATTCAGTTTGGTCTGAGTTCTTGTGGCACTAAAAGAAAATTAATTAAAAAAAACTAAATAAAAAAAGCTAGAACAAAATTATGTCCTATTCTGCCCAGCAATAACATAAACAGCATACAAATATTTGTCCTTCTTCTTACAGTACAATTTCCATATGACTTATGTATCTAATTTGATATATTTCATAACAAATATTAAACCATGGAGACCACATCAAAATTAAACCATAGAGTAAAGAACTAACAAAAGTTTGAAAAAAAAAAAAGAATTATATATGTAGCAAGGTTTCCAGGCCTGTGGCCTGATGTGGGTCTGCCATTAGTACCGGAATCCTCTCCAGCCCATGTGAGCTGAGTCCCCAGGTGTGACAATTGAAACAGTGACAACTCCGGGATCTTTGTTTGTGGTGTTTATTATAAATTAAGGGGATGGGAGAAGGGAATGAGTGGGATACTCCTCTCGGCTTGAACTAATTACAATTGGGACTTTGATCCTGGAAAAATGCCTGTTGGTGCTTCCTTGATGCTAGCCAGCACCAGCCAATGCTCACTGACTCTGAGAACACTCTGTACAACAGAGAAAGTGTTGAACCCCCGACCTATAGTCCAGTAGATCCAAGACTGAGAACTGTAGAACTCCTGACACTGCTTCACTGTGTAAGTCTTTGAATACTTTTCCCCCGCCTGGCACAGCTTGAGGTAGTATTTTGTAGAACTCCAAATGGCTAACACTGTAACTGGCACACGGAATATAATTCAGGGCCCAGACTGCGGGTGCCCCCTTTGCTCCTTGAACTCTTCAGTAGGGATGATCGAACGGTTCGGGTCGACCATCGTTTCGACCTGATCATTGGGTGTTCGAGGTTCGGCCGAATTTTGAACTTTTTGCTGAAAAAGTTCGGAATTCGGCAACCAGAACCGACCAAAATGCAATGGTTCAGGAAATAGGCTTTAAAAGCCCGTGATTGGACCAGAACCATTAGCAAAAGCCAATTGAGGGGGCAGGAGAATGCTAGGAATGTGATTGGAGTGACTAGGGGGTCCATAGTCCAATCATTAGTGAATACGCCCCCCAGTATATAAGATAGCCCCCGCCAAATTCCTAGCATTGTAATACAGGGACATGGAAGAGAGTGGAAGCAGTTCTGTTCATTTTACTGCATTTATTAGTGTGAGGAAAGGGATATCTAGTGTAGTTAGGGTGCTCTTTTACACTTTAGTTAGATGCAAAAATTTAGTTTCTGTAGGGAAAGTGTGAAGTGTCAGGGTGACCGTAATGTAGTGTAGGGTGAACTGACTGCTATGGCAGGGTGACCAAACCCTTCCATATCAGGGTGACCGTAATGTAGTGTAGGGTGAACTGACAGTGACTGCTATGGCAGGGTGACCAAACCCCTCCCTATCAGGGTGACCGCTATAGAGAAAAGCTAGTTTCTCTGAAGTCACTTTCGCTGCAGTAATATGGCTTCGCCACCTGTCAGCTTGCTTTTTGGCTGCAGGCGTCTATAGGGATTTTTTGAGCACATGTTTGGAGTCAGGCATGACATCTGAACATGTGTATAGGGGGTATATATACACACCCATGTATGTATATATACCTGCACATATATAGGTGTGAAAGGAGCAGAAAACACTACTTGTGCTAATGAAATAATTAACACCAATATAGTTACGCTCCTATCACACCTATATATGTCTAGGTGTATATATACATATACATATACAAACCACTATACACAAGTTCAGATGTTTTGCCTGCCCCCAATGGACCCAAGAAAATGCCCAAAAAAATGCTAGCATCAAAAAAAAAAATCGCCCAGGTGTGTTGTTGCAGGCATTTTTTTGATGTTTTTGGAGGCAGGCAAAACTGAACTTGTGTATAGTGGTATATATACACACATACTTATATGTATATATACACCTAGACATATATAGGTGTGATAGGAGCGTAACTATATTGGTGTTAATTATTTCATTAGCGCATGCATATATTTCTGCTACTATCACACCTATATATGTCTAGGTGTATATATACATATAAGTATGTGTGTATATATACCGTATACACAAGTTCAGATGTTTTGCCTGCCTCCAAAAACCCCAAAAAAATTCCTGCAACAACACACCTGGGCGTTTTTTTTTTTGGCGCTAACGTTTTTTTTGGGCATTTTTTTGGGTTCTTTGGAGGCAGGCAAAACATCTGAACTTGTGTATACAGGTATATATACACACATACTTATATGTATATATACACCTAGACATATATAGGTGTGATAGTAGCAGAAATATATGCTTGCGCTAATGAAATAATTAACACCAATATAGTTACGCTCCTATCACACCTATATATGTCTAGGTATATATACATATAAGTATGTGTGTATATATATACCACTATACACAAGTTCAGATGTTTTGCCTGCCTCCAAAAACCCCCAGAAAAATGCCTGCAACAACACACCTGGGCGTTTTTTTTTTTTGGCGCTAGCGTTTTTTTGGGCATTTTTTTGGGTTCTTTGGAGGCATGCAAAACATCTGAACTTGTGCATAGTGGTATATATACACACATACTTATATGTATTTTACACTTAGACATATATAGGTGTGATAGGAGCGGAGCCATATTAGTGTAAATGATTTCATTAGCGCAAGCATATATTTCTGCTACTATCACACCTATATATGTCTAGGTGTATATATACATATAAGCATGTGTGTATATATACCAATACACACAAGTTCAGATGTTTTGCCTGCCTCAAAAGACCCCAAAAAATGCCCAAAAAAACGCTTGCTACTAAACCGGCAAGGTGTGAGAAAAAGAAGCCACTAACCTGTTCTATAAGTGACCTAATCTTTTTTTTGTATGGTTCTGTACATACTACAGAGCTGAAACTTCACAGGTACACTTTTTTGACCCCCCAGATACTAAATCCAAAGAATTTTTTTTTTTTATTTTATTTTACTTTTTTTTTTTTTTTTCAATAATTGGCTCTCTGAACCCTAGGCACTTTTTAGGGGCATTTATTGGGTTTTAGGGCTTCCAAATGGTGTTTTTTGATTACTGAAGTTCGGGTCCCATTGATTTCAATGGGGTTCTGAAATCCGGGCCGAACTTTCGGGAAGTTCGGATGTTCTGGCCGAACCAAACTTTTGAAAAGTTCGATCATCCCTACTCTTCAGGGTCCACTGACTATGTACCCCCTTTGCACTTCAGGGTCCTCAACCTAGGTACCCCATTTACAGCAAGCTGACCTTGGATCCCCAAACCTCTTCCGGAGTGGTCCCCTCTGATGCTAGGCAGACCCCCAGGGGCAATCCTCAGTACTCACGACCTGTGTAGGCTTTCCTGGGACTGGACCCCTATTTCTCCGCAGGCTCTCGGCACAGCGGATCCCCCTCAGCTCAACTCAACAATCTCTGGACTCTCAGGTGACACCCCGAGACATCCACCTTCCTCAGACAGGAGGAGAGACAGCCGCACTCTCCTTTCTGGGATTCTGCTCCCGCCAAAGACACCGTGCCACGCACTTCCCCCCAAACTTATACCCACTCCCAGAATCCCTTGCAGCGTAATCTGCCTTCTGGGTTAGTTACAAGCTGGGATGTGTCTCCTGATTGGGCTTCCCACACTGCCCTATGAGAAGCCTCTCACAGAAACCAGTGGGGATATTTCTCCCCTCAGTAGGCACATCTGGAAGCCATGACACCCTGACTAGATAAATCACAGCCCTGCTGTTAGGCAGACAAGGCCCACTATAGTTTTACCTAGCACCTATTTGTAGGGTGCTACATATATATATCTACAGTATCTCACAAAAGCGAGTACACCCCTTTTTGTAAATAATTTATTATATCTTTTCATGTGACAACATTGAAGAAATGACACTTTGCTACAATGTAAAGTAGTGAGTGTACAGCTTGTATAACAGTGTAAATTTGATGTCCCCTTATAATAACTGAACACACAGCCATTAATGTCTAAACCGCTGGCAACAAATGTGAGTACACCCCTAAGTGAAAATGTCCAAATTGGGCCCAATAAGCCATTTTCCCTCCCCAGTGTCATGTGACTCGTTATTGTTACAAGGTCTCAGGTGTTAATGGGAAGCAGGTGTGTTAAATTTGGTATTATTGCTCTCACTCTCTCAAACTGGCAACTGGAAGTTCAACATGGCACCTCATGGCAAAGAACTCTCTGAGGATCTGAAAAAAGAATTGTTGCTCTACATAAACATGACCTAGGCTATAAGAAGATTGCCAAGACCCTGAAACAGCATGGTGGCCAAGACCATACAGCAGTTTAACAGGACAGGTCCCACTCAGAACAGGCCTTGCCATGGTCGACCAAAGAAGTTGAGTACACATGCTCAGCATCCTATCCAGAGGTTGTCTTTGGAAAAAAGATGTATGAGTGCTGCCAGCATTACTGCAGAGGTCGAAGAGGTGGGGGGTCAGCCTGTCAGTGCTTAGACCATACGCCGCACACTGCATCAAATTGGTCTGCATGGCTGTCGTTCCAGAAGGAAACCTCTTCTAAAGATGACGTACAAGAAAGCTGGCGAACATTTTGCTGAAGACCAGCAGGCTAAGGGCATGGATTACTGGAACCATGTCCTGTGGTCTGATGAGACCATGATAAACGTATTTGGTTCAGATGGTGTTAAGCGTGTGTGGCGGCAACCAGGTGATAAATACAAAGACAAGTGTATCTTGCCTACAGTCAAGCATGGTGGTGGGAGCGTCATGGTCTGGGGCTGCATAAGTGCTTCCCGGCACTGGGGAGCTACAGTTCATTGAAGGAACCATGGATGCCAATATGTACTGTGACATACTGAAGCAGAGCATGATTCCCTCCATTCAGGGACTGGGCTTGGGCAGTATTCCAACATGATAAGGACCCCAACCACACCTCCAAGACAACCACTGCCTTGCTAACGAAGCTGAGGGTAAAGGCAATGGACTGGCCAAGTATGTCTCCAGACCTAAACCCTATTGCACATCTGTGGGGCACCCTTAAATGGAAGGTGGTGGAGTGCAAGGTCTCTAACATCCACCAGCTCCATAATGTCGTCATGAAGGAGTGGAAGAGAACTCCAAAGGCAACCTGTGAAGTTTTGGTGAACTCCATGCCCAAGCGGATTAAGGCAGTGCTGGAAAATAATAGTGGGCACACAAAATATTGACACAAAATATTGACACTTTGGGCCTAACTTGGACATTTTAATTTGGCGGTGCACTGACTTTTGTTGCCAGCGGTTTAGACATTAGTGGCTGTGTGTTGAGTTATTTTGAGGGGACAGCAAATTTACACTGTTATACAAGCTGTACACTCACTACTTTACATTGTAGCAAAGTGCCATTTCTTCAGTGTTGTCACATATATATATAATATTTACAAAAATGTGAGGGGTGTACTCACTTTTATGAGATACTGTATGTATAGTTTATACTATAAAATAAATTGATGTGCACTGCTAAAGTGTTTGGGTTTGACTTGAAGAAAAAGTGGCAACCATATTTTACTGACATTTCCTAGTTACAAAATTACAGTTTTAAGTGCAAATTTCAGTTTTTATACTACAAACAAGTACAATATGCAATTAGCGATGTGATTTAAGGTAGCTCTTAAGGCAAAAAAAACATAATTCTTATTTTATTTTCGATATAGTAAGTAAATAGATCAGGGACAGGACTCAAGTGGCAAGACATTAGAATGGGCGGCACACACACATGAAATTGATTGTCACACTGACACTGACAGCAGTATGCTGCACACTGCTGTCCAGGCCTCAGACTATTTATGGGCTCTCTCGCCACCTACTGGGCACACCTCTCTAGGGATTTGCTGGAGTACCATAAATATTCAGGCTGCATGCTCTGTCATTCCTCCCACTATGATTCTATAATCCTCTGGGAGACAGGGGGGAATAACAGAACAGCAATCTGTGAAACACTAAGCAGCCATAAATAATCAAGCCCTGCTTCACTGTTACAGTGGATTTTTCTAAGTTTATCTTAGCAGCTTATGCTACACTAGGAGGATGCTACTTTTCTCTTCCTCTCTTCTTTCTCTCTTTACTCTCTCCCTCTCTTCCCCGTCTCTCTCTCTCTATCTCTTCCTCCCTCTTTATCTCTCTATCCATATCTGTCTCCCTCTCTCTCTATTCCCTTGTCTCTCCCTCTCTCTCTCGCCTCCCCTCTCTCTTTCTTTCTCCGTCTCTCTCTCTATTCCCTTGTCTCTCCCTCTCTCTCCTCCCCTGTCAGGGATACCACATGCAGGCATCCAGCAAGGGTGATCAGATCAGTTGGCTGCACCAAGGAATCAGGACCCAGATGGATAAAGATGTAAATAAGTTTATTAAGCAAAATGACACACTCCAATACCAACACCAGTGACCATAAACAAGTAAACAAAATATAAATGATAACAGTACAAAACCCCAATAGAACCTAACAAACTATATACAAAGGGATGGAGCAAACAATAGCAGGACAGGACAGGGACAGGAGACAAGGAAAGCAGGGAGCCAGGTACAGGAAGCAGGATGCAGGGAACAGGACTCAGGATCAGAATACAGGTTTCAGGATACAGGTTTCAGGATCAGGCTCAGACAGGGACACGGCTAGCAGAGAAAATACTGAAGCACTGAGACTCAGTGAAGGGCGGGCTTATATTCCCTCAGCAGTCCTCCTCAGGTGCAGCTTAATTAAAAGAACAGTCCAGCTGCTGGGAGACACCCGCTGGTGGGCCCTGGAACTGCGCCCCTCAGTTCCAGGAACAACAGTGCCACCAGCAGGTGACCCACGTAATGACACAGATCCTGACAGTTCCCCCCCTTTAAGGAGCGGCTTTCGGACGCTCCATTGTGCTTCTACCCCGAAAGTCCAAAAAGGTCTCCCCTCCATGTCTGTGGGTCTTCTAGCACTCTCTAGGCCAAAGTCCTTTAACTTGCCGGAAGGCGTGCCACCAGAGTCCAGCAATTGATCATGCGCCCCACCACCAGGGTCTGGAAGCCGTCTAGGCACCCCACAGGTCAAGTTCCTGAAGAGGCATAACATTAGGGATACACCTGCCCTCATTGCAACACATGTCCCAACACTGGGACTGAAGGCAAGCTGGACATCAAGCAGGGGAGCGCCAGCGGCATGCAGGATATCCGGCAGTGGCACACCAGGCTGGGCAACAGACAGTGGCACATCAAACAGGGCGGCAGACCGTGACTCAACAGGCACTGGATCAGCAAACACTGGGTCAGCAGGCACCGGAACAGCAAGCACTGGGTCAGCGGGCACTGGAACAGCAAGCACTGGGTCAGCGGGCACTGGAACAGCAAGCACGGTAGTGGTCACCAGAACAGCGGGCACGGGATCAGCTGGCACTGGATCAGCGGGCTGAGTAAGAGACACCGGATCAGTGGGCACTGGAACAGCAAGCACTGGGTCAGCAGACTGGGTAGTGGTCACCAGAACAGCGGGCACCAGAACAGCGGGCACTGGATCAGCAGGCTCAGTAGGAGGCACCGGATCAGCGGGCACTGGACCAGCAGGCTCAGTAGGTGGCACCAGATCAGTGGGCACTGGAAAAGCAGACATCAGAACAGCAGGCACTGGATCAGCAGGCTCAGTAGGAGGCACCGGATCAGTGGGCATTGGATCAGCAGGCTCAGTAGGAGGCACCAGATCAGTGGGCAATGTAACAGCAGGCACAGGATCAGCAGGCTCAGTAGGAGGCACCGGATCAGTGGGCACTGGATCAGCGGGCACTGGAACAACAGGCATCAGAACAGCGGGCACTGGATCAGCAGGCTCAGTAGAAGGCACCGGATCAAAGGGCACTGGATCAGCAGGCTCAGTAGGAGGCACTGGATCAGCGGGCACCGGAACAGCAGGCACTGGATCAGCGGGCTCAGTAGGAGGCACTAGATCAGCGGACACTGGAACAGCAGGCATCAGAACAGTGGGCACTGGATCAGCAGGCTCAGTAGGAGGCAACGGATCAGTGGGCAATGGAACAACAGGCATCAGAACAGTGGGCACTGGATCAGCAGGCTCAGTAGGAGGCACCAGATCAGTGGGCACTGGATCAGCAGGCACTGGAACAACAGGCATCAGAACAGCGGGCACTGGATCAGCAGGCTCAGTAGGAGGCACGGGATCAGTGGGCACTGGATCAACAGGCTCAGTAAGAGGCACCAGATCAGTGGGCACTGGATCAGCAGGCATCAGAACAGCAGGCACTGGATCAGCAGGCTCAGTAGGAGGCACCAGATCAGCGGGCACTGTAACAGCAGGCATCAGAACAGTGGGCACTGGATCAGCAGGCTCAGTAGGAGGCACCGGATCAGTGGACACTGGAACAACAGGCATCAGAACAGCAGGCACTGGATCAGCAGGCTCAGTAGAAGGCACCGGATCAGTGGGCACTGGATAAGCAGGCTCAGTAGGAGGCACTGGATCAGCGGGCAACGGAACAGCAGGCACTGGATCAGCGGGCTCAGTAGGAGGCACCAGATCAGCGGGCACTGGAACAGCAGGCATCAGAACAGTGGGCACTGGATCAGCAGGCTCAGTAGGAGGCACCGGATCAGTGGGCACTGGATCAGCAGGCACTGGAACAACAGTCATCAGAACAGCGGGCACTGGATCAGCAGGCTCAGTAGGAGGCACCGGATCAGTGGGCACTGGATCAACAGGCTCAGTAAGAGGCACCAGATCAGCGGGCACTGGATCAGCAGGCATCAGAACAGCAGGCTGAGAAACAGGCACCGGATCAGCAGGCTGGGTAACAGGTATATATGTATGTGTTGGGAAAAATCTCCTTTTCTTTTTAGGTTTAGATACAGGAATCTTGCTAGTGGTTGCAGGGCTATGAATAGATTGTGAAGTAGATGGAAGCGAAATGGCAGTATTGGGAGATGGTGGAAAAAGAGAGACAGTTACAGAGGAGAATTTCTGAGAGGTTGCTAGGGGCAACAGAGTAGTAGAGGAAGTTTTCACAGGGTTAAATGCAGGAAAATGCAACTCGTTAAGCCAGGATATGAACAAGCAGTGGAAAGCAAACCATACTGCAGCTGTGGTTGCTACGGGTAACGAAGAGGAGAAACTTTGAGAAAACTGGTGTCCAGAGGCAGAAGTGGATTGGTGTGAGTTAGCTGATGCTAAATTGGAAAGATCTGACCAGGTTTGCAGTAAAGGCTGAACAAAACTCAATTTACAACCCCCTTGTCTGATTAGAGAATATACAGCATTCATGCAATCCAACAGGGCCTCTGGAGAATACACTGAATAATGTTCAATAAAATAGAGTTTATCATCTTCCAAGAGCCACACAAGAGATACCACCTGAGAGACACTAAAAGGAGGAGAATAATCATCACCACCCTTAGATAAAGCCAACTCTGCACAGAGCTGAATAAGTGGCTGAATCTCTTTGAACAAAACTCTGCCTTGGTCAACAAACGAGTGGGCCAGACGGATGCATTCCAACAACTGCTCGCTAGTGTAAGTTTTCAAAATTTGGCGACAATATTCCCTGTCTTCTGTTACAAGCAAAGAAAAATAAAAGACCTCCACTGACTGCATCTTGCAACAACCAGAAAATTCCTAATTCCCAGGTGCAACCGATCTGATCGTTAGTGGCTTCAGTATTCTGTCAGGGATGCCACATGCAGGCATCCAGCAAGGGTGATCAGATCAGTTGGCTGCACCAAGGAATCAAGACCCAGATGGATAAAGATGTAAATAAGTTTATTAAGCAAAATGACACACTCCAATACCAACACCAGTGACCATAAACAAGTAAACAAAATATAAATGATAACAGTACAAAACCCCAATAGAACCTAACAAACTATATACAAAGGGATGGAGCAAACAATAGCAGGACAGGACAGGGACAGGAGACAAGGAAAGCAGGGAGCCAGGTACAGGAAGCAGGGAACAGGACTCAGGATCAGAATACAGGTTTCAGGATACAGGTTTCAGGATCAGGCTCAGACAGGGACACGGCTAGCAGAGAAAATACTGAAGCACTGAGCCTCAGTGAAGGGCGGGCTTATATTCCCTCAGCAGTCCTCCTCAGGTGCAGCTTAATTAAAAGAACAGTCCAGCTGCTGGGAGACACCCGCTGGTGGGCCCTGGAATTGCGCCCCTCAGTTCCAGGAACAACAGTGCAACCAGCAGGTGACCCACGTAATGACACAGATCCTGACATCCCCTTTCTCTTTCTTTCTTCCTCTCTCTAAATTCCCTTGTCTCTCCCTCTTGCACGCTTTCTTTCTCTCTTCCCTTCTCTTCCTCTCTCTTCCCTTCTCTCTGTCCATCTCTCTCTCTCTATCTTTCTTTCTCTCTCTCTCTTTATCTCTCACTCTTTCTTCCCTTCTCTCTCTCTTTATCTGTCTATTTCTTTATCTCTCTTTACCCCCCTCTCTCTGCCCCCCTTTTCCTCTTCCTGTCTCTCTCTTTCTCTCCCCCCCGCCTCTCTCTCTCCCTCTTCTCCCCCCCCCATCTCTCTCCCTCCTCCATCCCCCCGATCTCTATCTCCCCCTCCCTCCTACCTTCTCTTCTCTTCTCTCTCTCTCTTTTCCCTTCTCTCTCCCCTTCTCCCCCTTCTCTCTCTCCCCTTCCCTTATCTCTCGCTCTCCTCTTCCCTTCTCTCTCTTCCCTTCCCTTCTCTCTCTCCCCCCTTCCATTCTCTCTCTTTCTTTCTCTCCCAACTACCCTATTTCTCTTACCTTCTCTCTCCCTCTCTATCGCTCCCTCTCTCATTCCCTTCTCTCTCCCCCCCCCCCCCCCGTTCCATTCTCTCTCTCTCTCCTTCCCTCTCTTTCTCTGTCTCCCATCTCTCTCTTTCCCCTTCCTTTCTCTCTCCTTCCCTCTCTTTCTCTATTACTTTCTCACTCCCTGTCCCTCTCTCTCTCCCCGTCCCTTTCTTTCTCTTATCTTCTCTCTCTCTCTCCCCCTCCCCCCTCTCTCCCCCTCCCCCTGCTCTCTTGCTCCCCCCTTGCCTTCTCTCTCTCCTTGCCCCCTCTCTCTTTTCCCTCTCTCTCTCTTTCTCTTCCCTTCTCTCTCTCTCCCTCTCTCTCTTTCTTCCCTTCCCTCTCCCTCTCGCTCTCTCTCATTCAATTTTTCAAAATCTTTTTTTCTCCTCCTCTTTTTCTTTGTCTTTGCCTATTTTCCTTCTGTACGTCCTTTAAAGCAACTATTAGAAAGAAATAGCACTTTTTGTAATCCCCATTAAAGCATCTAGGTTTTCCAGCATACAGCCCCAAGGAAGCAACCACATTGTGCATAACCACATTTCACCTATACAGCCTCTGAATCAAGCAGTGCCGAATATATATAGATGAGCCTTGACAATGCTGAGCAATAACAAGTACACTTCATCTCCCTATTTACAGAGTATTATGCATTCAGCAATTCCCTGGTCCCCATATCATGCTGATTAGTTTTGTAGCTTTACATTCAGTGGGATTTATATTACCGTCTTTTTTTTCCTAGGAGATTTTCTGCTGGAGGAGCAAAGGAAAAAGCGACATGTGTTTGCTTCTAATGATTATCTAAAAGGTTAATTAGTGTAAATTAATCATTAAGATAACACACGTTTAATCCCCTATTTTTATATGTTTACATATTTAGTTTTTAGTAATGTTTTGAGTGCAGTATATCAGTAAGTATAAGGATGAAGTTGCGCATTCTTAAAAATGTCTTACTGAGCAATAAATGCAGAGCAGGTGGGTCTCTGGGGGCAACAAAGAAGATGGTGGTTTTCTAATGAATACCTAGAGGGAGAAGGCTGTTCAGCAAAAGACATGAAGGGAATACATATTGACTAAGTAGATTTTTTTATTTTTTTTATTTTTAGAGGTTTTGAATGGATATTTTTTTAACCAAACCAAAAGTATATAATATTGCATAAAATAATAGTTTAATGGTCAGATTGCTTTAAAGAGACTCTGACATTTCTAAAGCAATCAAAATGTCAACTTACTGATGGACAAAAGCCATTATTCTGATCTCATCAGTTGCCCATATCACCTACCTTCCCTCCATTTCAGAGATGCGACCTTCGCCAGGTTCTTTGGCATTCAACATTTACAGGAGTGACCCTGATTTATGCGGTTGCTCCATCCTCTAACCTAGTTGGTTAGAGGATGGAGCAACCCTTTACTTGCTTTTATTTAACCCTTGGGGCACTTTTTCATCCACTGTCACTAGCACTGGGGCATAATTTACACACTGACACCAACAAAGAGGCATAATTCCTTCCAATGACAGCAATGATGGGGCTCAATTCCTTTTACTCACACCAATGAAGGGGCACAATTCCTCCCAATGACACCAACAGTGGAGCACAATTCCTCACAATTACATCAACAATGAATCATAATTCCTCCCAATGACACCAACAACGGTGCGTATTTCCTTCCAATCACAACAACAATGGGGCACAATTCCTCCCAATGACACCAACGACAGGGCACAATTCCTCCCAATGACAACAATGATGGGGCACAATTCCTCCCAATGACACCAATGTAGGGGCACAATTCCTCCCAATGACACCAATGATGAAGCAAAATTCCTCCCGATGACACCAATGATGAGACACAATTCCTCCCACTTACACCAAGGAAGGGGCACAATTACTCCCACTTACATCAGCAATAAAGCACAATTGCTCCCAATAACACCAATGATGGGCACAATACCTCCTAGTGATACCAAGGATAGGGCATAATTCCTCCCCATGGCACCATTGATGGGGAAATGCTTATTTCCACGGATGTGCTGTTTTTACTCCCACTGACTGCAGTCTGACCCCCCCCCCCCCCCACCAAAGTCTGAAGGACAGTTAACTGGCCTTTTGGTTAGAAAGTATGGAGACCCCTGCTGTAATCCCTTGTTCATTACTGAGTCATGTAATGATGTAGAGGGTTGGAGGAAGGAAACAAATTGTCAGGAAGGGCATGCTAGCAGGCAAGATGGCTCTTGTAGGTGGAGTTATGTGCAGCAGGCACAGACCAGCATACAGTCCTATAGGTCCACACTGTGGTCCACTGTTGGTGTTTTGCTGCTCTGGCTTGAACATCACACTCAGCTTAGCTGCCGGCAAGACCATTAGGGGCTTGTACCACTCAACGTTCACTCTATCAGGGGCCCCAAGCCACAGGTGAAAAGAGAGACCTTCCTCATTGTGTCAGACTCACCCAGCACATTTGTAGCACATATCACACAATAGGGGAAAAGGGCATCCAATACTCCTGGAAGTGTGGAATAACAAAAACGCTAATGAAGGCTGTGGCACTGGAGCAAAAAAAAGGAAGCCATGAGCTCAGAAAATGACCATCAAAATGACCCCAAGTAAGCATGAAGAATACATAGTGTTTTGCCTATGCAGTGTAAACATTGGGCATGTGTCAGGTGTCCCTGGGCACAGCCTAATCACTGTGCAGTGCCGATTCCCCCTACTGCCCGGGCTTCCTGCTGTGTTGAAAATCTTCCCACCCCACTGCAGTGCTGCTCACTTCCTCTCTTTCCTCTCCTCTCCCTCTGGCTGCTGCCGGGGATGTTTCAGGATGGAGAGTGGGGAAAGGGGTTAAGCAATATATCAGTTAATGGCCCCGTCTTTACTTAATGAACACAGTAAACACACTCACTCACTTTTTTAAACCATAACTGAAGCATAATAAACTCTTTATTATGCTTCCGTTTGTGAATGAACAGGAAGCTGCTCCGTGCAGAGCACTTTCTATTTATTCACTGTTCAGTGCAGCTGAGGCTGTAGAGAAAGGCATGCATGTTTTAGCTTTGGGGTGCACACCTTAATGCAATAACCTGAGCACATCCAAAGAGTGTACAAGTACACAGTGCATAAGAGAAGTGCAGAGTCCCTTGGTCCATTGGAACTTTCATCTGTATCTGTAGACCATCAACAGGGTAGAGGTATGAATGAGGCAAATGTATGGATGGATACAATAGAAGGGACCGAGAATGGAACCGTTGCAGCTCCTGCAGAAGATCTGGGTAGGATCACCTCAATATGGAAGAAAACAAATAGCAGGGCGCTGAGGACAGTATCAAATTAAAAACACTTTATTAAAATAAGCAGCACATTTACATAGAAGTTAGCACGAAACAGCATTGATAGGGAAAACCTGGGACCAAGCAACTGTAATCAGTGTGAGGCTGTAGACATCATTGAGCAAAACATAGACTGGGGATGACAGGAGACTTACCCTCTTCATCAAATGCATTTGAAGAAGAGGGCAAGTCCCTGGAAACGTGTCATGCACACCCCCTCTCCCGACATCCACCAGGCATTTTGACAGAGGTCATCCTTGTGTGCAGCCTAGAACGCCGCTGCCAATACCCATACTTGGAGCTGGCTGACTGCCTGTCATCTTCAGTCTTTGTTTTACTCGGTGATGTCTACAGCCTCACAATGATTACAGCTGCTTGGTCCCAGGTGTTCCCTATCCATGCTGTTTCATGCTAACTTCTATGTAAGTGTTTATTTAATTAGTGTGTGCACACCTATGAGTGCCAAGTAACAGATTTCTCCTAATGGCAGCCCCTGTGCTGCTAATAATCACATTCCCTTTATTCATTTTCTAGTTTGTTCACCCCCAGAGACCAACAGAATAGGCCCTATGTAAGAGTGCGTGTTTTTATCAAATCAACTGTTGGCTGTCTTATGGAAGTGACTTGAGTGGCTATAAGGCTGCCTGATCACTTCCACAAGTACCAGAAAATATGGCTTGGTGAATTGGCATGGCAAGTGTTGCTGGGTAGAATGAAGAGACCTCAGTGAACATCCATATACTGATCTCCCCCAGTGAATTAAACCAAAATAGACATATATTACATCACGTCCAGGTTCAGAGCTGTCATTCACCGGCTGCTGTGGCCAGGAAGGAAGCTGATGAAGCATAATCTGTGCTTGATCAACTTTATCAGGGTCCACAGATGACATTGGGGGTCAGACCCCTGATCTCTTCTTAAAGAGGACCTGTCACTAGCAATATGCTCTCACATGGAGGGCTATTGGCTCCCTATGTGATAGCAATACATTTAATTAATAAAAAGTGGCAAATAAACAAAAAAATAAAAATGACAAGTGAGCTACACATGTTATATCACCAGACATGCTAGAATGAGAGCAATCATTCTAAGGCAATCATTAAACTAAACTGATGGCCTCTAAAAGCTTTTAAAATGTCACCTATAGACAATTTTGAGTACAGAAATGTCTGGCTATTTAATGGGTGCGCAATTTTAAGGCTTGACATGCTGGGTGTCTATTTACTCAACACCACCTCATCTTTTATATATATATATATATATATATATATATATATATATTTACATACACACACAGTGCCTTGTAAAAGTATTTAAACCCCTTGAAATTTGCCACATTTTGTCAATTTTGTCATGTTACATAACGTGAAGTGGCACATAATTGTGAAATGGAAGGAAAATGATAAATGGTTTTCAAAATGTTTTACAAATACATATGTGAAAAGTGTGGGGTGCATTTGATTTGTATTCACCCCCCTGAGTCAATATTTTGTAGAACCACCTTTCACTGCAATTACAGCTGCAAGTCTTTTGGGGAATTTTTACACCAGCTTTGCACATCTAGAGAGTGACATTTTTGCCCATTTTTCTTTGCAAAATAGGTCAAGCTCTGTAAGATTGGATGGAGAGCATCTCTGAAGAGAAATATTTAAGTATTGCCACAGATTCTCAATTGGATTTTGGTCTGGACTTTGACTGGGCCATTCTAACACAATAATATGCTTTGATGTAAGCCATTTCATTGTAGCTCTGGCTCATGCTCCTGGAAGGTGGACCTCCACCCCAGTCTCAAGTGTTTAGCAGACTCTAGCAGGTTTTCTTCTAAGATTGCCCTGTATTTGGCTCCATCCGTCCTTCCATCAACACTGACCAGCTTCCCTGTCCCTGCTGAAGAAAAGCATCACCACAACATGATGCTGCCACCATCATGTTTCACGGTGGGGATGGTGTGTTCAGGGTGATGTGCAGTGTTAGTTTTCTGCCACACATAGCCTTTTGCTTTTAGGCCAAAAGTTCAATTTTGGTCTCCTCTGACCAGAGCACCTTCTTCTACATGTTTGCTGTGTCCCCCACATGGCTTCTGGCAAACTGCAAATGGGACTTCTTATGGCTTTCTTTCAACAATGGCTTTCTTCTTGCCACTCTTCCATAAAAGCCAGATTTGTGGATTGCATGACTAATAGTTGTCCTGTGGACAGATTCTCCCACCTGAGCTGTGGATCTCTGCAGCTCCTCCAGAGTTAACATGGGCCTCTTGGCTGCTTCCCTGATTAATGCTCTCCCTGCCCAACATGTCAGTTTAGTTGGATGGCCATGTCTTGGTAGGTTGTAGCAGTTGTGCCATACTCTTTCCATTTTCGGCTGATGGATTGAACAGTGCTCCATGAGGTGTTCAAAGCTTGGGATTTTTTATAACCTAACCCTGCTTTAAACTTTTCCACAACTTTATGCCTGACCTGTCTGGTGTGTTCCTCTGCCTTCTTGATGCTGTTTGTTCACTACATTTCACTAACAAACCTCTGAGGGCTTCACAGAACAGTTTTATCTATATTGGGATGAAATTACACACAGGTGAACTCTATTTACTAATTAGTTGACTTCTGAAGGCATTGGTTCCACTAGAATTTAGTTAGGGGTATCAGAGTAAAAGGGGCTGAATACAAACACTTTTCAGATATTTATTTGTAAAAATATTTTAAAACCATTTATCATTTTCCTTCTACTTCAAAATTATGTGCCACCTTGTGTTGGTCTATCACATAAAATCCCAATAAAATACATTTTCAATTTTGGATGTAACATGACGAAAGGCACTGTGTATATATATATATATATATATATATATATATATATATATATATATATATATATATAGTGATGAGCTGAACACCCCCCTGTTCGGCTCGCACCAGAACATCTCGAACAGGGGAAATGTTCTAGCAAACATGCAAACTCCAATAAAATCTATGGGACACGAACATGAAAACTCAAAAGTCCTAATTTTAAAGGCCTAAACGCAAGTTATTGCCTCAAAAAAGTGTATGGGGACCTGGGTACTGCTCTGGGGGACATGAATCAATACAAAAAAAATGTTTTTAAAAGGATCGTTTTTACAGGAGCAGTGATTTTATTAATGTTTAAAGTGAAACAATAAAAATGAAAAATTCCTTTAAATATCGTGCCTGGGGGGGCCCCCTTAATGTACCTGTAAAGTGGAGCATTTGTGCAATGTATGGAGCCAGCTGCAGCAATACTGACATTTCTAAAGGAAAAAATGCCATTTAAACTTGCTCGCGGCTGTAATGTATTGTCGGCTCCTGACAATACAGACACAAAAATGAAAAAACTGCCAAAATTAAAAAAAAATGGTGTGAGGCTCCCCCTAAAATCCATACCAGACCCTTATCCGAGCCCACAGCCTGGCTGGCCAGGATGGGGGTGGTTGCAAGCGAGTGCCCCCCCTCCTGAACCATACCAGGCCACATGCCCTCAACATGGGGGGGGGCTGGGAGCTGTGGGGCAGGGGGGGCTCTGCCCTCCCCACCCCAAAGCACCTTGCCCCCATGTTGATGGGGACAGGGGTTTCTTCCCGAAAATCGTGTGCTGTAGTTATGGGGGTCTGTGGGGGGAGGCTTATCAGAATCTGGAAGCCCCCTTTAACAAGGGGGGTCCCCAGATCCCAGTCCCCCATGTGAATGGATATTGGGTACATCGTACCCCTACCCATTCACCAAAAAAATTATAAAAAAAGACAAAAGCCAGTTTTGGACAAAAATAAAAAAATAGTGTCCATCGATGATCAGTCGCCCGCAACCGACAAATAGAAAAAAAAAACAAAAAAAACTCCTGCCTCTTCAGACACCTCCCATGCTAATGAGCTGTTTGAGTTTGACAGATCTTTTATAGGGATCTGACATTAGGAGCCCCCCCCCCCCATAATGCACTGTTCAGGTGGGGTAAATACATTAAATTACATGACGTTTTATGTATATATATATATATATATATATATATATATATATATATATATATCTTTGTGGTATACACTGCACTATCTGATCTCAACAAACTGTAAAAAGCAAAAATCGCTCTCCCTGCCAGCAATGTATTATATACTACACTATCTGTTAAACTCACTACACTATCCCTGAGGGAATTCCACTTATAAATCATAGGCCAGGAGATTCAAACCCACAACCTCTCAATTCAAGCCTGGTATTCTACCACCTACGTCACCATCAAGCCTTCTTAGGCTGAATACACCCTCCCTGCCTAACTAACTAACTTCTATCTCTAGAAGTTAGTTAGTTGGCTCACTCTTTGCAGCTATAACTGCTTCAACTCTTCTGGGAAAGTTGTCCACAAGGTTTAGGAGTGTGTCTATGGAAATGTTTGATCATTCTTCCAGATGCGCATTTGTGAGGTCAGGTACTGACGTTGGAGAGAAGGCCTGGCTCGCAGTCTCCGCACTAATTCATCCTAAAGGTGTTCTATCGGGTTGAGGTCAAGACTCTGTCCAGGCCAGTCAAGTTCCTCCACCTCAAACTCACTAATCCATGTCTTTAAGGACCTTGCTTTGTGCACTAGTCCAAATCATTTGGTGGAGGGGGAATTATGGTGTGGGGTTGTTTTTCAGGGGTTGGGCTTGGCCCCTTAAAGTGGTTGTAAACCCACTCTTATAACTTTTACCTATAGGTAAGCCTTTAATAAGGCTTATCTATAGGTACTGTAAATATCTCCTAAACTTGCACTGTTATTTACATTTCATGCAGCTGATGACATCATCGGCACATGCGCCCATGCCGTTTCTTCAGAGCCCTGTGCCATGACCGGCGGATCCCGCGCGAATATGCGGGAGTGATGTCACATGACTCTCGGCTAGTAGCATAGCTGGAGTCCGCAGACCAGGAAGGAAGACGGCTGAAGATGGATGCGGCCTCCAGCGGGGATAATGAGGAAGAGTTTACTCCCTATTTAATTCCAGTGAAGGGGACTCTTAAGGCGTCAGCACACCAAGACATTTTGGACAATGTTACGTTTCCAACTTTGTGGGAACAGTTTGAGGACGGCCCCTTCCTGTTCCAACATGACTGCGCACCAGTGCACAAAGCAAGGTCCATAAAGACATGGATGATTGAGTTCCCCTTTGGGATGATTTAGAGTGGAGACTGTGAGCTAGGCCTTCTCATCCACAGGGGCCAACTCAATATCAATAACTTTTTTTTTTAAATCAGGAAAAGTTTTTAATAAATGTTAAAGCATTCCAGAATCGAGTTACAACAATTGGGTGATAGGAGAAGCACCGTTTTAATCAGCAATTAAAAGATATACAGTAGATACATCCCAAGTTGCAAAAAACAGTAACCGGTTCCCCTATGACTTCCTGCGGTCCCTGAGAGACAGCTGTCTGATTGGACTCTGGCACCCTATGTGACTCCAGTGGTCAGTTTGCCAAGACGCTAAAACTGAGCTGCACAGCACGGTGGCCAAGACCATACAGAGGTTTAACAGGACAGGTTCCACTCAGAACTGGCCTCGCCATGGTCAACCAAAGAAGTTGAGTGCACGTGCTCAGCGTCATATCCAGAAGTTTTCTTTGGGAAATAGACGTATGAGTGCTGCCAGCATTGCTGCAGAGTTTGAAGGGGTGGGGGGGGGGGGGTCAGCCTGTCAGTGCTCAGACCATATGCCGCACACTGCATCAAATGAACCATGTGAAAAGATGTAAAAGTTGATCAAAAGTTCAGTAAGATAGCCTTCACCAGCACCCGATCACACAGCTGCTTACCAGAAGATGTTGACCCCCTCTACAGAGATCTACATAAGCTTAATAGATACAGCAATCAACTACAGGTGTGCAGTTTCTCGATGGAGATCCAGAGTTAGGCGCTCAGCATTTAGCTATATGGTAAATCCTCTCACAGACCGTGAGCACCCAGTTCAGCAGTCGGTGGAGATATGTGGGAAAACAATATGCTCCTCATAGTGTTATCGTATAAAAAATTTTATTGACATAAAATAATAGCCACTCACATTATACTCATAACAGAGGTGTGGCCATGGGTGCTAAATTTGCGCCCAGTATGGGAAACTTATTTATGGCCAAATGGAAGGAGGATGTCATCAATAATGGATCAAGACCCGAGGTGATACTTTGGAGGAGGTACATTGATGACATCCTCCTCCTATGGGAAGGTGATGAGCACTCATTGAAAGAATTCATGTGTCTAATAAATAGTAACTAGTGTTGAGCGAACACGGACTGTATTATTCGTGTTCGTACCGAATAATTGGATTTTTGTTACCCGAACACAGACACGGACACTTTACTGTATGTTCGGGTAAAAAATCCGTGTTCGGTCGTTTTATTTCCGGGTTTTGCATGTTTTGGCGCTCTTTTCATGGCGGGCTTTCAACAGCCAATCAACAATCGTTTAACTGGTGTGCCTTAAGCTATCCCAGCCATGCCTGCAAATGTATGAGTAGCTGTGATTGGCCGTCTGAAGCATGTGACCAAGTCTTTATAAGTTCGAGGCAGCCGCAGCGGCGTCATTCTGCTGCTTAGCTCAGGGACAGAGCACACATACGTGCTGGCTGCTGATTAGGAAAAGACAGGCAGGGAAAACAAATTGGTGTCCGGATAGAATTTAGGGTCAGGTCGGAGTGTTTAGGCAGGGCGAGTTGTAGGCATTTTAGGGATAGAGTCTGCTGAATTATAGGGTCAGTGTGTTCTACAAACTACAATCGATATTGCTGTGTGGGGTGGGGTCTGCACTTAATCCTGATCTACGATCTCTTCTCAATCCTGTTAGGGAGAGGCTGCTGCTGAATTATAGGGTCAGTGTGTTCTACAAACTACAATCGATATTGCTGTGTAGGATGGGGTCTGCACTTAGTCCCGATCTACGATCTCTTCTCAATCCTGTTAGGGAGAGGCTGCTGCTGAATTTTAGAGAAAGTGTGTTCTACAAACTACAATCGATATTGCTGTGTGGTGTGGGATAGGAGATAGGCAGGTGTCAGTGATCCACATCCATTTTTCTGTGTGTGGGCTGCAGTGAACACAATCTTTTTGGGGTGCAGTGAACACAATCCTTTTGGGGTGCAGTGAACAAAATCTTTGTGGGGTACAGTGAACACAATCTTTGTGGGGTGCAGTGAACAAAATCTTTGGGGGGTACAGTGAACACAATCTTTGTGGGGTACAGTGAACACAATCTTTGTGGGGTGCAGTGAAGACAATCCTTTTGGGGTGCAGTGAACACAATCTTTGTGGGGTACAGTGAACAAAATATTTGTGGGGTACAGTGAACACAATCTTTGTGGGGTACAGTGAACACAATCTTAGTGGGGTGCAGTGAACAAAATCTTTGGGGGGTACAGTGAACACAATCTTTGTGGGGTACAGTGAACACAATCTTTGTGGGGTACAGTGAAGACAATCCTTTTGGGGTGCAGTGAACACAATCTTTGTGAGGTACAGTGAACACAATCTTTGTGGGGTGCAGTGAAGACAACCCTTTTGGGGTGCAGTGAACACAATCTTTGTGGGGTACAGTGAACACAATCTCATACTTCTGAAGATTTGAGGGTGCTGCCTGTTTCATCCTCCTCCTCCTCATCCATCCTTTTAGGGGTACAAACAATAGTAATTGGGGACTAGTGTGCTTCTGTACGTGTGAGAAACATACACTTTTTTTGATCATATTTCCTATTCCGCTATTCAATAAAAACCTTTGGGGATCAATTAAATTGCGGGATAGTCTGTGTCGGTACGTGTGAGATCCACCTTTCCAAGTTTTTGGGGTTCATCTCATACTTCTGAAGCTTTGAGGGTGCTGCCTGTTCCATACTCCTCCTCCTCCTCATCCATCCTTTTAAGTGTACAAACAATAGTAATTGGGGCCTAGTGTGCTTCTGTACGTATGAGATACATACACTTTTTTTGATCATATTTCCTATTCCGCTATTCAATAAAAAATTTTGGGGATCAATTAAATTGCGGGATAGTCTGTGTCGGTACGTGTGAGATCCACCTTTCCAAGTTTTTGGGGTTCATCTCATACTTCTGAAGCTTTGAGGGTGCTGCCTGTTCCATACTCCTCCTCCTCCTCATCCATCCTTTTAGGTGTACAAACAATAGTAATTGGGGCCTAGTGTGCTTCTGTACGTGTGAGATACATACACTTTTTTTGATCATATTTCCTATTCCCGCTATTCAATAAAAACCTTTGGGGATCAATTAAATTGCGGGATAGTCTGTGTTGGTACGTGTGAGATCCACCTTTCCAAGTTTTTGGGGTTCATATCATACTTCTGAAGATTTGAGGGTGCTGCCTGTTCCATACTCCTCCTACTCCTCATCCAGCCTTTTAGGGGTACAAACAATAGTAATTGGGGCCTAGTGTGCTTCTGTACGTGTGAGATACATACACTTTTTTTGATCATATTTTCTATTCCGCTATTCAATAAAAACCTTTGGGGATCAATTAAATTGTGGGATAGTCTGTGTTGGTACGTGTGAGATCCACCTTTCCAAGTTTTTGGGGTTCATCTCATACTTCTGAAGATTTGAGGGTGCTGCCTGTTCCATACTCCTCCTACTCCTCATTCAGCCTTTTAGGGGTACAAACAATAGTAATTGGGGCCTAGTGTGGTTTTGTACGTGTGAGATACATACACTTTTTTTGATCATATTTCCTATTCCCGCTATTCAATAAAAACCTTTGGGGATCAATTAAATTGCGGGATAGTCTGTGTTGGTACGTGTGAGATCCACCTTTCCATGTTTTTGGGGTTCATCTCATACTTCTGAAGATTTGAGGGTGCTGCCTGTTCCATACTCCTCCTACTCCTCATTCAGCCTTTTAGGGGTACAAACAATAGTAATTGTGGCCTAGTGTGGTTTTGTACGTGTGAGATACATACACTTTTTTTTGATCATATTTCCTATTCCGCTATTCGATAAAAACCTTTGGGGATCAATTAAATTGCGGAATAGTCTGTGTTGGTACGTGTGAGATCCACCTTTCCAAGTTTTTGGGGTTCATCTCATACTTCTGAAGATTTGAGGGTGCTGCCTGTTCCATACTCCTCCTACTCCTCATTCAGCCTTTTAGGGGTACAAACAATAGTAATTGGGGCCTAGTGTGCTTCTGTACGTGTGAGATACATACACTTTTTTTGATCATATTTCCTATTCCGCTATTCAATAAAAACCTTTGGGGATCAATTAAATTGCGGGATAGTCTGTGTTGGTACGTGTGAGATCCACCTTTCCAAGTTTTTGGGGTTCATCTCATACTTCTGAAGATTTGAGAGTGCTGCCTGTTCCAAACTCCTCCTACTCCTCATCCTGCCTTTAGGGGTACAAACAATAGTAATTTGGGCCTAGTGTGCTTCTGTACGTGTGAGATACATACACTTTTTTTGATCATATTTTCTATTCCGCTATTCAATAAAAACCTTTGGGGATCAATTAAATTGCGGGATAGTCTGTGTCGGTACGTGTGAGATCCACCTTTCCAAGTTTTTGGGGTTCATCTCATACTTCTGAAGCATTGAGGGTGCTGCCTGTTCCATACTCCTCCTCATCCATCCTTTTAAGTGTACAAACAATAGTAATTGGGGCCTAGTGTGCTTCTGTACGTGTGAGATACATACACTTTTTTTGATCATATTTCCTATTCCGCTATTCAATAAAAACTTTTGGGGATCAATTAAATTGCGGGATAGTCTGTGTCGGTACGTTTGAGATCCACCTTTCCAAGTTTTTGGGGTTCATCTCATACTTCTGAAGCTTTGAGGGTGCTGCCTGTTCCATACTCCTCCTCCTCCTCATCCATCCTTTTAGGTGTACAAACAATAGTAATTGGGGCCTAGTGTGCTTCTGTACGTGTGAGATACATACACTTTTTTTGATCATATTTCCTATTCCCGCTATTCAATAAAAACCTTTGGGGATCAATTAAATTGCGGGATAGTCTGTGTTGGTACGTGTGAGATCCATCTTTCCAAGTTTTTGGGGTTCATATCATACTTCTGAAGATTTGAGGGTGCTGCCTGTTCCATACTCCTCCTACTCCTCATCCAGCCTTTTAGGGGTACAAACAATAGTAATTGGGGCCTAGTGTGCTTCTGTACGTGTGAGATACATACACTTTTTTTGATCATATTTTCTATTCCGCTATTCAATAAAAACCTTTGGGGATCAATTAAATTGTGGGATAGTCTGTGTTGGTACGTGTGAGATCCACCTTTCCAAGTTTTTGGGGTTCATCTCATACTTCTGAAGATTTGAGGGTGCTGCCTGTTCCATACTCCTCCTACTCCTCATTCAGCCTTTTAGGGGTACAAACAATAGTAATTGGGGCCTAGTGTGGTTTTGTACGTGTGAGATACATACACTTTTTTTGATCATATTTCCTATTCCCGCTATTCAATAAAAACCTTTGGGGATCAATTAAATTGCGGGATAGTCTGTGTTGGTACGTGTGAGATCCACCTTTCCATGTTTTTGGGGTTCATCTCATACTTCTGAAGATTTGAGGGTGCTGCCTGTTCCATACTCCTCCTACTCCTCATTCAGCCTTTTAGGGGTACAAACAATAGTAATTGTGGCCTAGTGTGGTTTTGTACGTGTGAGATACATACACTTTTTTTTGATCATATTTCCTATTCCGCTATTCGATAAAAACCTTTGGGGATCAATTAAATTGCGGAATAGTCTGTGTTGGTACGTGTGAGATCCACCTTTCCAAGTTTTTGGGGTTCATCTCATACTTCTGAAGATTTGAGGGTGCTGCCTGTTCCATACTCCTCCTACTCCTCATTCAGCCTTTTAGGGGTACAAACAATAGTAATTGGGGCCTAGTGTGCTTCTGTACGTGTGAGATACATACACTTTTTTTGATCATATTTCCTATTCCGCTATTCAATAAAAACCTTTGGGGATCAAATAAATTGCGGGATAGTCTGTGTTGGTACGTGTGAGATCCACCTTTCCAAGTTTTTGGGGTTCATCTCATACTTCTGAAGATTTGAGGGTGCTGCCTGTTCCATACTCCTCCTACTCCTCATTCAGCCTTTTAGGGGTACAAATAATAGTAATTGGGGCCTAGTGTAGTTTTGTACGTGTGAGATACATACACTTTTTTTGATCATATTTCCTATTCCGCTATTCAATAAAAACCTTTGGGGATCAATTAAATTGCGGGATAGTCTGTGTTGGTACGTGTGAGATCCACCTTTCCAAGTTTTTGGGGTTCATCTCATACTTCTGAAGATTTGAGGGTGCTGCCTGTTCCATACTCCTCCTACTCCTCATTCAGCCTTTTAGGGGTACAAATAATAGTAATTGGGGCCTAGTGTGGTTTTGTACGTGTGAGATACATACACTTTTTTTGATCATATTTCCTATTCCGCTATTCGATAAAAACCTTTGGGGATCAATTAAATTGCGGGATAGTCTGTGTTGGTACGTGTGAGATCCACCTTTCCAAGTTTTTGGGGTTCATCTCATACTTCTGAAGATTTGAGAGTGCTGCCTGTTCCAAACTCCTCCTACTCCTCATCCTGCCTTTAGGGGTACAAACAATAGTAATTGGGGCCTAGTGTGCTTCTGTACGTGTGAGATACATACACTTTTTTGATCATATTTTCTATTCCGCTATTCAATAAAAACCTTTGGGGATCAATTAAATTGTGGGATAGTCTGTGTTGGTACGTGTGAGATCCACCTTTCCAAGTTTTTGGGGTTCATCTCATACTTCTGAAGATTTGAGGGTGCTGCCTGTTCCATACTCCTCCTACTTCTCATTCAGCCTTTTAGGGGTACAAACAATAGTAATTGGGGCCTAGTGTGGTTTTGTACGTGTGAGATACATACACTTTTTTTGATCATATTTCCTATTCCCGCTATTCAATAAAAACCTTTGGGGATCAATTAAATTGCGGGATAGTCTGTGTTGGTACGTGTGAGATCCACCTTTCCATGTTTTTGGGGTTCATCTCATACTTCTGAAGATTTGAGGGTGCTGCCTGTTCCATACTCCTCCTACTCCTCATTCAGCCTTTTAGGGGTACAAACAATAGTAATTGTGGCCTAGTGTGGTTTTGTACGTGTGAGATACATACACTTTTTTTTGATCATATTTCCTATTCCGCTATTCGATAAAAACCTTTGGGGATCAATTAAATTGCGGAATAGTCTGTGTTGGTACGTGTGAGATCCACCTTTCCAAGTTTTTGGGGTTCATCTCATACTTCTGAAGATTTGAGGGTGCTGCCTGTTCCATACTCCTCCTACTCCTCATTCAGCCTTTTAGGGGTACAAACAATAGTAATTGGGGCCTAGTGTGCTTCTGTACGTGTGAGATACATACACTTTTTTTGATCATATTTCCTATTCCGCTATTCAATAAAAACCTTTGGGGATCAATTAAATTGCGGGATAGTCTGTGTTGGTACGTGTGAGATCCACCTTTCCAAGTTTTTGGGGTTCATCTCATACTTCTGAAGATTTGATTGTGCTGCCTGTTCCATACTCCTCCTACTCCTCATTCAGCCTTTTAGGGGTACAAATAATAGTAATTGGGGCCTAGTGTGGTTTTGTACGTGTGAGATACATACACTTTTTTTGATCATATTTCCTATTCCGCTATTCGATAAAAACCTTTGGGGATCAATTAAATTGCGGGATAGTCTGTGTTGGTACGTGTGAGATCCACCTTTCCAAGTTTTTGGGGTTCATCTCATACTTCTGAAGATTTGAGAGTGCTGCCTGTTCCAAACTCCTCCTACTCCTCATCCTGCCTTTAGGGGTACAAACAATAGTAATTTGGGCCTAGTGTGCTTCTGTACGTGTGAGATACATACACTTTTTTTGATCATATTTCCTATTCCGCTATTCAATAAAAACCTTTGGGGATCAATTAAATTGCGGGATAGTCTGTGTTGGTACGTGTGAGATCCACATTTCCAAGTTTTTGGGGTTCATCTCATACTTCTGAAGATTTGAGGGTGCTGCCTGTTCCAAACTACTCCTACTCCTCATCCTGCCTTTAGGAGTACAAACAATAGTAATTGGGGCCTAGTGTGCTTCTGTACGTGTGAGATACATACACTTTTTTTGATCATATTTCCTATTCCGCTATTCAATAAAAACCTTTGGGGATCAATTAAATTGCGGGATAGTCTGTGTTGGTACGTGTGAGATCCACCTTTCCAAGTTTTTGGGGTTCATCTCATACTTCTGAAGATTTGAGGGTGCTGCCTGTTCCATACTCCTCCTACTCCTCATCCAGCCTTTTAGGGGTACAAACAATAGTAATTGGGGCCTAGTGTGCTTCTGTACGTGTGAGATACATACACTTTTTTTGATCATATTTTCTATTCCGCTATTCAATAAAAACCTTTGGGGATCAATTAAATTGCGGGATAGTCTGTGTTGGTACGTGTGAGATCCACCTTTCCAAGTTTTTGGGGTTCATCTCATACTTCTGAAGATTTGAGGGTGCTGCCTGTTCCATACTCCTCCTACTCCTCATTCAGCCTTTTAGGGGTACAAACAATAGTAATTTGGGCCTAGTGTGGTTTTGTACGTGTGAGATACATACACTTTTTTTGATCATATTTCCTATTCCCGCTATTCAATAAAAACCTTTGGGGATCAATTAAATTGCGGGATAGTCTGTGTTGGTACGTGTGAGATCCACCTTTCCATGTTTTTGGGGTTCATCTCATACTTCTGAAGATTTGAGGGTGCTGCCTGTTCCATACTCCTCCTACTCCTCATCCAGCCTTTTAGGGGTACAAACAATAGTAATTGGGGCCTAGTGTGCTTCTGTACGTGTGAGATACATACACTTTTTTTGATCATATTTTCTATTCCGCTATTCAATAAAAACCTTTGGGGATCAATTAAATTGTGGGATAGTCTGTGTTGGTACGTGTGAGATCCACCTTTCCAAGTTTTTGGGGTTCATCTCATACTTCTGAAGATTTGAGGGTGCTGCCTGTTCCATACTCCTCCTACTCCTCATTCAGCCTTTTAGGGGTACAAACAATAGTAATTGGGGCCTAGTGTGGTTTTGTACGTGTGAGATACATACACTTTTTTTGATCATATTTCCTATTCCCGCTATTCAATAAAAACCTTTGGGGATCAATTAAATTGCGGGATAGTCTGTGTTGGTACGTGTGAGATCCACCTTTCCATGTTTTTGGGGTTCATCTCATACTTCTGAAGATTTGAGGGTGCTGCCTGTTCCATACTCCTCCTACTCCTCATTCAGCCTTTTAGGGGTACAAACAATAGTAATTGTGGCCTAGTGTGGTTTTGTACGTGTGAGATACATACACTTTTTTTTGATCATATTTCCTATTCCGCTATTCGATAAAAACCTTTGGGGATCAATTAAATTGCGGGATAGTCTGTGTTGGTACGTGTGAGATCCACCTTTCCAAGTTTTTGGGGTTCATCTCATACTTCTGAAGATTTGAGGGTGCTGCCTGTTCCATACTCCTCCTACTCCTCATTCAGCCTTTTAGGGGTACAAACAATAGTAATTGGGGCCTAGTGTGCTTCTGTACGTGTGAGATACATACACTTTTTTTGATCATATTTCCTATTCCGCTATTCAATAAAAACCTTTGGGGATCAATTAAATTGCGGGATAGTCTGTGTTGGTACGTGTGAGATCCACATTTCCAAGTTTTTGGGGTTCATCTCATACTTCTGAAGATTTGAGGGTGCTGCCTGTTCCATACTCCTCCTACTCCTCATTAGAGATGTATAGAACTGTTCGCCGGCGAACAGTTCCCGGCGAACTTCGCATGTTCGCGTTCGCCGCTGCATCATTGAGGCAAACTTTGACCCTGAACATCACAGTCAGCAGACACATTCCAGGCCAATCAGCATACCTCCCTCCCACACCCTCCCACCTCCTATAAATAAGCAAGGGCAGCATCCATTTTAGATCATTTCTGTGTTACTGAGAGCAGGGAAAGTGCTGGTGCTGCTGCTGTTGTTATAGCTAGGGACAGTTCCCGGTCTTGTTAGCCAGTGTTCTTGGTACACTCCTGCTGCAAGGACAGCACCCCAAAAAGCCCTTCCTAGGGCTGGTATTTTAGTTTTTTTTTGGATATATATATATATATATATATATATATATATATATATATATATCTATTGTCCCCAAAAGCCCTTTTGAGGGCTGGTATTTGTGTAATTCTTTTTGTTCTGTGATATATATATATATATATATATATATATATATATATATATATATATATATATATTGTCCCCAAAAGCCCTTTTGAGGGCTGGTATTTGTGTAATTTTTTTTGTTCTGTGATATATATCTATTGTCCCCAAAAGCCCTTTTGAGGGCTGGTATTTGTGTAATTTTTTTTGTTCTGTGATAGATATATCTATTATCCCCAAAAGCCCTTTTGAGGGCTGGTATTTGTGTAATTTTTTTGTTCTGTGATATATATATATATATATATATATATATATATATATATATATATATAGATATATATATAGATATATATATATTGTCCCCAAAAGCCCCTTTGAGGGCTGGTATTTGAGTATTTTTTTAATATATATATATATATATATATATATATATATATATATATATATATATATATATGTAGCATGTCCAGAACCATAAAAAAAGATCATATAGGTGTAAAAGGGGTTCCCACCATCCCTGCTCTACTGAAAAATTATCTTTTTTTTCTGGTTCTGGACATGCTACAGAGCTGAAACTTCACAGGTACACTTTTAGACCCCCTATACACTAAATCACACAAAAAAAGTTCTTAAAAATTGTCATTTTTGATAGAGAGACAATTATTGGAAAACCTAAAAAAAAAAAAAAAAAAAAACTTAAAAAAAAAAAATTCTTTGGATTTATTTTCTGGGGGGTCTAAAAAGTGTACCTGTGAAGTATCAGCTCTGTAGCATGTCCAGAACCAGAAAAAAAATAGAATTAGGGTTAGGGCTAGGGCTAGGGTTAGGGTTAGGGCTAGGGTTAGGGTCAGGGCTAAGGTTAGGGTTATTTTTAGTGCTTAGGGTTAGAGGGTTAGAGTTAGAGGGGTAGGGGTAGGGCTACTAACTCTAACCCTAAGTATCTCACCGTAACCCTAACCCTAGCCCCTAACACTAAACCTAACCCTAACCCTCTAACCATAACCCTAACCCTCTAACCTTAACCCTAACCCTCTAAGCCTACTAATAAAAATAACCCTAACCCTAAACCTAACCCTAGCCCTAACCCTAACCCTAAGCCTAACCCTAGCCCTAACCCTAATTCGTATTTTTTTCTGGTTCCGGACATGCTACAGAGCTGAAACTTCACAGGTACACTTTTTAGACCCCCCAGATGCTAAATCCAAAGACATTTTTTATTTTTATTTTTTTTTTAAATTTTTCCAATAATTGGCTCTCTATCAAAAAATTACAATTTTTAAGAACTTTTTTTTGTGTGATCCCTCTCCGGCATGCCACAGTCCAGGTGTTTGTCCCCTTGAAACAACTTTTCCATTACTATTGTGGCCAGAAAGAGTCCCTATGGGTTTTAAAATTCGCCTGCCTATTAAAGTCTATGGCGGTTCGCCCGGTTCGCCCGGTTCGCCCGGTTCGCCGGTTCGCGAACATTTGTCGATGTTCGCGTTCGCCGTTCGAGAACGGCGAATTTTAGGTTCGCGACATCACTACTCCTCATTCAGCCTTTTAGGGGTACAAACAATAGTAATTGGGGCCTAGTGTGGTTTTGTACGTGTGAGATACATACACTTTTTTTTGATCATATTTCCTATTCCGCTATTCGATAAAAACCTTTGGGGATCAATTAAATTGCGGGATAGTCTGTGTTGGTACGTGTGAGATCCACCTTTCCAAGTTTTTGGGGTTCATCTCATACTTCTGAAGATTTGAGGGTGCTGCCTGTTCCATACTCCTCCTACTCCTCATTCAGCCTTTTAGGGGTACAAACAATAGTAATTGGGGCCTAGTGTGCTTCTGTACGTGTGAGATACATACACTTTTTTTGATCATATTTTCTATTCCGCTATTCAATAAAAACCTTTGGGGATCAATTAAATTGTGGGATAGTCTGTGTTGGTACGTGTGAGATCCACCTTTCCAAGTTTTTGGGGTTCATCTCATACTTCTGAAGATTTGAGGGTGCTGCCTGTTCCATACTCCTCCTACTCCTCATTCAGCCTTTTAGGGGTACAAACAATAGTAATTGGGGCCTAGTGTGGTTTTGTACGTGTGAGATACATACACTTTTTTTGATCATATTTCCTATTCCCGCTATTCAATAAAAACCTTTGGGGATCAATTAAATTGCGGGATAGTCTGTGTTGGTACGTGTGAGATCCACCTTTCCATGTTTTTGGGGTTCATCTCATACTTCTGAAGATTTGAGGGTGCTGCCTGTTCCATACTCCTCCTACTCCTCATTCAGCCTTTTAGGGGTACAAACAATAGTAATTGTGGCCTAGTGTGGTTTTGTACGTGTGAGATACATACACTTTTTTTTGATCATATTTCCTATTCCGCTATTCGATAAAAACCTTTGGGGATCAATTAAATTGCGGGATAGTCTGTGTTGGTACGTGTGAGATCCACCTTTCCAAGTTTTTGGGGTTCATCTCATACTTCTGAAGATTTGAGGGTGCTGCCTGTTCCATACTCCTCCTACTCCTCATTCAGCCTTTTAGGGGTACAAACAATAGTAATTGGGGCCTAGTGTGCTTCTGTACGTGTGAGATACATACACTTTTTTTGATCATATTTCCTATTCCGCTATTCAATAAAAACCTTTGGGGATCAATTAAATTGCGGGATAGTCTGTGTTGGTACGTGTGAGATCCACATTTCCAAGTTTTTGGGGTTCATCTCATACTTCTGAAGATTTGAGGGTGCTGCCTGTTCCATACTCCTCCTACTCCTCATTAGAGATGTATAGAACTGTTCGCCGGCGAACAGTTCCCGGCGAACTTCGCATGTTCGCGTTCGCCGCTGCATCATTGAGGCAAACTTTGACCCTGAACATCACAGTCAGCAGACACATTCCAGGCCAATCAGCATACCTCCCTCCCACCTCCTATAAATAAGCAAGGGCAGCATCCATTTTAGATCATTTCTGTGTTACTGAGAGCAGGGAAAGTGCTGGTGCTGCTGCTGTTGTTATAGCTAGGGACAGTTCCCGGTCTTGTTAGCCAGTGTTCTTGGTACACTCCTGCTGCAAGGACAGCACCCCAAAAAGCCCTTCCTAGGGCTGGTATTTTAGGTTTTTTTTGGATATATATATATATATATATATATATATATATATATATATATCTATTGTCCCCAAAAGCCCTTTTGAGGGCTGGTATTTGTGTAATTTTTTTTGTTCTGTGATAGATATATATATATATATATATATTGTCCCCAAAAGCCCTTTTGAGGGCTGGTATTTGTGTAATTTTTTTTGTTCTGTGATATATATCTATTGTCCCCAAAAGCCCTTTTGAGGGCTGGTATTTGTGTAATTTTTTTTGTTCTGTGATAGATATATCTATTATCCCCAAAAGCCCTTTTGAGGGCTGGTATTTGTGTAATTTTTTTGTTCTGTGATATATATATATATATATATATATATATATATATATATATATATATATATATATATATATATATATATATATATATATATATATATATATATATATCTATATATATATAGATATATATATAGATATATATATATTGTCCCCAAAAGCCCCTTTGAGGGCTGGCATTTGAGTATTTTTTTAATATATATATATATATATATATATATATATATATATATATATATATATATATATGTAGCATGTCCAGAACCATAAAAAAAGATCATATAGGTGTAAAAGGGGTTCCCACCATCCCTGCTCTACTGAAAAATTATCTTTTTTTTCTGGTTCTGGACATGCTACAGAGCTGAAACTTCACAGGTACACTTTTAGACCCCCTATACACTAAATCACACAAAAAAAGTTCTTAAAAATTGTCATTTTTGATAGAGAGACAATTATTGGAAAACCTAAAAAAAAAAAAAACTTAAAAAAAAAAAAATTCTTTGGATTTATTTTCTGGGGGGTCTAAAAAATGTACCTGTGAAGTATCAGCTCTGTAGCATGTCCAGAACCAGAAAAAAAATAGAATTAGGGTTAGGGCTAGGGCTAGGGTTAGGGTTAGGGCTAGGGTTAGGGTCAGGGCTAAGGTTAGGGTTATTTTTAGTGCTTAGGGTTAGAGGGTTAGAGTTAGAGGGGTAGGGGTAGGGCTACTAACTCTAACCCTAAGTATCTCACCGTAACCCTAACCCTAGCCCCTAACACTAAACCTAACCCTAACCCTCTAACCATAACCCTAACCCTCTAACCTTAACCCTAACCCTCTAAGCCTACTAATAAAAATAACCCTAACCCTAAACCTAACCCTAGCCCTAACCCTAAGCCTAACCCTAGCCCTAACCCTAATTCATATTTTTTTCTGGTTCCGGACATGCTACAGAGCTGAAACTTCACAGGTACACTTTTTAGACCCCCCAGATGCTAAATCCAAAGACATTTTTTATTTTTATTTTTTTTTTAAATTTTTCCAATAATTGGCTCTCTATCAAAAAATTACAATTTTTAAGAACTTTTTTTTGTGTGATCCCTCTCCGGCATGCCACAGTCCAGGTGTTTGTCCCCTTGAAACAACTTTTCCATTACTATTGTGGCCAGAAAGAGTCCCTATGGGTTTTAAAATTCGCCTGCCTATTAAAGTCTATGGCGGTTCGCCCGGTTCGCCCGGTTCGCCCGGTTCGCCGGTTCGCGAACATTTGTCGATGTTCGCGTTCGCCGTTCGAGAACGGCGAATTTTAGGTTCGCGACATCACTACTCCTCATTCAGCCTTTTAGGGGTACAAACAATAGTAATTGGGGCCTAGTGTGGTTTTGTACGTGTGAGATACATACACTTTTTTTGATCATATTTCCTATTCCGCTATTCGATAAAAACCTTTGGGGATCAATTAAATTGCGGGATAGTTTGTGTTGGTACTTGTGAGATCCACCTTTCCAAGTTTTTGTGGTTTATCTCATACTTCTGAAGATTTGAGGGTGCTGCCTGTTCCAGACTCCTCCTACTCCTCATCCAGCCTTTTAGGGGTACAAACAATAATAATTGGGGCCTAGTGTGCTTCTGTACGTGTGAGATACATACACTTTTTTTGATCATATTTCCTATTCTGCTATTCAATAAAAACCTTTGGGGATCAATTAAATTGCGGGATAGTCTGTGTTGGTACGTGTGAGATCCACCTTTCCAAGTTTTTGGGGTTCATCTCATACTTCTGAAGATTTGAGGGTGCTGCCTGTTCCATACTCCTCCTACTCCTCATTCAGCCTTTTAGGGGTACAAACAATAGTAATTGGGGCCTAGTGTGGTTTTGTACGTGTGAGATACATACACTTTTTTTGATCATATTTCCTATTCCGCTATTCAATAAAAACCTTTGGGGATCAATTAAATTGCGGCATAGTCTGTGTTGGTACGTGTGAGATCCACCTTTCCATGTTTTTGGGGTTCATCTCATACTTCTGAAGATTTGAGGGTGCTGCCTGTTCCATACTCCTCCTTCTCCTCATTCAGCCTTTTAGGGGTACAAACAATAGTAATTGGGGCCTAGTGTGCTTCTGTACGTGTGAGATACATACACTTTTTTTGATCATATTTCCTATTCCGCTATTCAATAAAAACCTTTGGGGATCAATTAAATTGCGGGATAGTCTGTGTTGGTACGTGTGAGATCCACCTTTCCAAGTTTTTGGGGTTCATCTCATACTTCTGAAGATTTGAGGGTGCTGCCTGTTCCATACTCCTCCTACTCCTCATTCAGCCTTTTAGGGGTACAAACAATAGTAATTGGGGCCTAGTGTGGTTTTGTACGTGTGAGATACATACACTTTTTTTTGTCATATTTCCTATTCCCGCTATTCAATAAAAACCTTTGGGGATCAATTAAATTGCGGGATAGTCTGTGTTGGTACGTGTGAGATCCACCTTTCCATGTTTTTGGGGTTCATCTCATACTTCTGAAGATTTGAGGGTGCTGCCTGTTCCATACTCCTCCTACTCCTCATTCAGCCTTTTAGGGGTACAAACAATAGTAATTGGGGCCTAGTGTGGTTTTGTACGTGTGAGATACATACACTTTTTTTTGATCATATTTCCTATTCCGCTATTCGATAAAAACCTTTGGGGATCAATTAAATTGCGGCATAGTTTGTGTTCGTACTTGTGAGATCCACCTTTCCAAGTTTTTGGGGTTTATCTCATACTTCTGAAGATTTGAGGGTGCTGCCTGTTCCAAACTCCTCCTACTCCTCATCCAGCCTTTTAGGGGTACAAACAATAGTAATTGGGGCCTAGTGTGCTTCTGTACGTGTGAGATACATACACTTTTTTTGATCATATTTCCTATTCTGCTATTCAATAAAAACCTTTGGGGATCAATCAAATTGCGGGATAGTCTGTGTTGGTACGTGTGAGATCCACCTTTCCAAGTTTTTGGGGTTCATCTCATACTTCTGAAGATTTGAGGGTGCTGCCTGTTCCAAACTCCTCCTACTCCTCATCCAGCCTTTTAGGGGTACAAACAATAGTAATTGGGGCCTAGTGTGCTTCTGTACGTGTGAGATACATACACTTTTTTTGATCATATTTCCTATTCCGCTATTCAATAAAAACCTTTGGGGATCAATTAAATTGCGGGATAGTTTGTGTTGGTACGTGTGAGATCCACCTTTCCAAGTTTTTGGGGTTCATCTCATACTTCTGAAGATTTGAGGGTGCTGCCTGTTCCATACTCCTCCTACTCCTCATCCTGCCTTTAGGGGTACAAACAATAGTAATTGGGGCCTAGTGTGCTTCTGTACGTGTGAGATACATACACTTTTTTTGATCATATTTCCTATTCCGCTATTCAATAAAAACCTTTGGGGATCAATTAAATTGCCGGATAGTCTGTGTTGGTACGTGTGAGATCCACCTTTCCAAGTTTTTGGGGTTCATCTCATACTTCTGAAGATTTGAGGGTGCTGCCTGTTCCATACTCCTCCTACTCCTCATCCAGCCTTTTAGGGGTACAAACAATAGTAATTGGGGCCTAGTGTGCTTCTGTACGTGTGAGATACATACACTTTTTTTGATCATATTTTCTATTCCGCTGTTCAATAAAAACCTTTGGGGATCAATTAAATTGCGGGATAGTCTGTGTTGGTATGTGTGAGATCCACCTTTCCAAGTTTTTGGGGTTCATCTCATACTTCTGAAGATTTGAGGGTGCTGCCTGTTCCAAACTCCTCCTACTCCTCATCCAGCCTTTTAGGGGTACAAACAATAGTAACTGGGGCCTAGTGTGCTTCTGTACGTGTGAGATACAAACACTTTTTTTGATCATATTTCCTATTCTGCTATTCAATAAAAACCTTTGGGGATCAATTAAATTGCGGGATAGTTTGTGTTGGTACGTGTGAGATCCACCTTTCCAAGTTTTTTATGGTTCACCTCATACTTCTGAAGATTTGAGGGTGCTGCCTGTTCCAAACTCCTCCTACTCCTCATCCAGCTTTTTAGGGGTACAAACAATAGTAATTGGGGCCTAGTGTGCTTCTGTACGTGTGAGATACATACACTTTTTTTGATCATATTTTCTATTCCGCTATTTAATCAAAACCTTTGGGTATAAACAATTAAATTGCGGGATAGTCTGTGTCGGTACGTGTGAGATACACCTTTCCAATTTTTGGGGCGCATCTCATACTGCCGAGGATTTGAGGGTGCTTCAGTCTGCCTCCTGCCTGTTCCGAACTCCTCCTACTCCTCATCCCGCCTTTAGGGTACAAAAAATTGTTATCGGGGCCTAGATTGTGTTTGTACGTGTGAGATACACCGTTTTGTAAAATTTGTCCTATTCCGCTATTCAATATACACCCTGTTTGAGTGTAAAAAATTAAATTGCGGGATAGTCTGTACCAGTACATGTGAGATACACCTTTTTAAATTTGTTTGGCGCATCTCCTTCTTCCGGCGAGGATTGCAGGGCGCTTCAGTTTGGCTCCTGTTCCCAACTCCTCCTACTCCTCTTCCTCATCCTGCCTTTAGGGTACAAAAAATTGTAATTGGGGCCTAGTTGGTGTTTGTACGTGTGAGATACACAGTTTTGTAAAATTTGTCCTATTCCGCTATTCAATATACACCCTGTTTGAGTGTAAAAAATTTAATTGCGGGATAGTCTGTATCGATAGATTTGTGAGATACAGCTTTCTAAATTTGTTTGGCGCATCTCCTTCTACCGCCGAGGATTGCAGGGTGCTTCAGTTTGGCTCCTGTTCCCAACTCCTCCTACTCCTCTTCCTCATCCTGCCTTTAGGGTACAAAAAATTGTAATCGGGGCCTAGTTTGTGTTTGTACGTGTGAGATACACCGTTTTTTAAAATTTGTCCTATTCCGCAAATTCAATATACACCCTGTTTGAGTGTAAAAAATTTGATTGCGGGATAGTCTGTATCGGTACATGTGAGATACACCTTTTTAAATTTGTTTGGCGCATCTCCTTCTACCGCCGAGGATTGCAGGGCGCTTCAGTTTGCCTCCTGTTCCCAACTCCTCCTACTCCTCTTCCTCATCCTGCCTTTAGGGTACAAGAAATTGTAATCGGGGCCTAGTCTGTGTTTGTACGTGTGAGATACACCGTATTATAACATTTTTCCTATTCCGCTATTCAATATACGCCCTTTTGGAGTGTAAGAAAATTAAATTACGGCATAGTCTGTATCGGTACGTGTGAGATACACCTTTTAAATTTGTTTGGCGCATCTCCTTCCACCACCAAGGATTGCAGGGCGCTTCAGTTTGCCTCCTGTTCCCAACTCCTCCTACTCCTCTTCCTCATCCTCCTTTTAGGGTACAAAAAATTTTAATCGGGGCCTAGTCTGTGTTTGTACGTGTAAGATACACTGTTTTTTTATCCTTTTTCCTATTCCGCATATTCAATATACACCCTTTTGGGGTAAAAAACATTAAATTGCGGCATAGTTTGCATATTTGACTGTCAGATACACCTGTGCGATACTGTTGTTGTTTTGTTCCACTATTCAATAAACACCTTTCTAGGGCAAGATCATAAATTACAGAAATATGAGGAGACCGTCAAATAGGGTTCCTGTTGCAAGGAGAGGACGTGGTCGATCTGTGCCAGCTACACGCACAAGTGAAACACCTTCCACAAGTGTGAGTAGGCAACAGAACCTGCAGCAGTATTTGGTAGGGCATAATGCGCCTCTAGACGTGATAAGGCCTGAAGAAGTACAGGCGATAGTAGATTGGGTTGCTGACAGTGCCTCCAGTTCCTTCACTTTGTCTCCCACCCAGTCTACTGCAGAAAGGTCAGAGTTGGCACCTGCAGCCAATGTCCAACCGTCTTTCACCTCACCCCCTTGGAAATCAGGCAAGCAGTCTGAGCCCCAATCCATACAGCAGTCTCTTGTTCTTTTTGAGGACTCTGTCAGCAGGGTTTCCCAGGGCCATCCACCTAGCCCTGCCCCAGAAGTGGAAGAGATTGAGTGCAGCGATGCCCAACCATTTATTTCTCAAGATGAGTACATGCAAGGACCATCGCAGCACGTCTCCGATGATGACGAAACGCAGGTGCCAACTGCTGCGGCGTTCAGCATTGTGGAGACCGACAAGGAGGGCAGGGGTGAAGACTGGGTGGAAGATGATGTGGAGGACGATGAGGTCCTCGACCCCACATGGAATGAACGTCATGCAGGTGACCTGAGTAGTTTGGAGGAAGAGGCGGTGGTCGCACAGAGCCACCAGCACAGCAGAAGAGGGAGCAGGGTGCAGAAGCGGAGCGGCCGTGCCCTAGACACTACACCCGCTACTGCCCAACGCAGCAAGGGAACGAGCGCACCAAAGTCAGCTCAAAGGAGTTCTCTAGCGTGGAAGTTCTTTAGAAAATGTGCTGATGACAGGACACGAGTGGTTTGCACCCTGTGCAATCAGAGCCAGAAGCGAGGCATAAACCTTCTCAACCTGAGCACAACCTGCATGATCAGGCATCTAAGTGCAAAGCACGAGCTGCAGTGGAGTAGACACCTTCAAAACCAAGAAACGTCTCTGGCTCATCCTGCTTCCTCTTCTGCTGCAGTCTCGGCCGCTCCAGCCACATCTGTAGTGATACCGGCACCTGCCACCCCGCAAACAGACGATCTGTCAGCAACACCACCACCTGGGTCACCAACCATCTCCACAATGTCCCGTGGAAGCGTTCAGCTTTCCATCTCCCAAACACTTGAGAGGAAGAGAAAGTACCCCCCTACCCACCCGCGATCCCTGGCCCTGAATGCCAGCATTTCAAAATTCTTGGCCTTTGAAATGCTGTCATTCCGTCTGGTGGAGACGCACAGTTTTAAAAACCTTATGTCGGTGGCTGTCCCACAGTACGTCGTGCCCAGCCGCCACTACTTTTCCAGGCAAGCCATCCCTTCCCTGCACAACCAAGTGGGGGAAAAAATCAGGTGTGCACTGCGCAACGCCATCTCTGGCAAGGTCCACCTAACTACCGATACGTGGACCAGTAAGCACGGTCATATCTCCCTAACGGCACACTGGGTAAATGCAGTGGCGGATGGGCCTGAGGCGGATAGCATTTTGGCGCATGTCCTTCCACCACCGAGGATTGCAGGGCGCTTCAGTTTGCCTCCTGTTCCTAACTCCTCCTACTCCGCTTCCTCATCCTCTACCGCCTCCTCATCCGGACAGCGTAACACCTTCACCACCAACTTCAGCACGGCCAGGGGTAAACGACAGCAGGCAGTTTTAAAACTTGCCTGTTTGGGGGACAAACCACACACCACGCAGGAGTTGTGGAGGAGCATGGAACAGCAGACAAATGAGTGGTTGCTGCCAGCGAGCCTCAAGCCCGGCCTGGTGGTGTGCGATAACGGGCAAAATCTCATAGCAGCTCTGGGCCTAGCCGGTTTGACGCACATCCCTTGCCTGGCGCATGTGCTGAATTTGGTGGTGCAGAGGTTCCTTAAAAACTACCCCGATATGTCAGAGCTGCTGCAGAAAGTGTGGGCCGTCTGTGCGCACTTTCGGCGTTCTCACCCTGCTGCTGCTCGCCTGTCAGCGCTGCAGCGTAACTTCGGCCTTCCCGCTCACCGCCTCATATGTGACGTGCCCACAAGGTGGAACTCCACCTTGCACATGCTGCAAAGACTGTGCGAGCAGCAGCAGGCCATAGTGGAGTTTCAGCTGCAGCACGCACGCGTGAGTCGCTCTGCGGAACAGCACCACTTCACCACCAATAACTGGGCCTCCATGCGAGACCTGTGTGCCTTGTTGCGCTGTTTTGAGTACTCCACCAACATGGCCAGTGCCAATGACGCCGTTCTCAGCTTAACTATCCCACTTCTATGCCTCCTTGAAAAAACAATTCGGGCGATGATGGAAGAGGATGTGGCACAGGATGAGGAGGAGGAGGAGGAGGAGGAGGATGAAGAGGTAACATTTCCAAGGCTTTCAGGGCAGTCATTCGCAAGGGGCTCCGAGGGTGGGTTCCTGCACACACAAACGCCAGGGACACAATTGTCCAGCAAGGGCACAGTTCTGGAGGATGAGGAGGATGAGGAGGAGGAGCTGGAGGAGGAGATGGAAGCATGTTCACAGCAGGGTGGCACCCAGGCCAGCTCATGGCCATCACTGGTGCGTGGCTGGGGGGATACAGAGGACACGGACGATACACCTCCCACAGAGGACAGCCTTTCGTTGCCTCTGGGCAGCCTGGCACACATGAGCGATTACATGCTGCAGTGTCTCCACAACGACCGCCGAGTTGCCCACATTCTAATTTGTGCTGATTACTGGGTGGCCACGCTGCTGGATCCCCGTTACAAGGACAACGTACCGTCCTTAATTCACTCACTGGAGCGCGATCGCAAGATGCGCGAGTACAAGCGCACGCTGGTAGACGCCATGCTGCTGGCATTCCCACCTGACAGTGGGGCCACAGTGGAAGCACAAGGCAGAGGAGGAGGAGGAGGAGGAGGAAGAGGTCACCAACGCAACCAGGGCACCGCCAGCACCTCAGAAGGCAGGGTTAGCATGGCCGAAAAGTGGAAAAGCTTTGTCAGCACGCCACAACAAACAGCAGCACCAGCAGCTCATATGGAACGTCTTAGCAGGAGGCAGCATTTCACCAACATGGTGGAGAAGTATGTGTGCACACGCCTAGACGTACTGAATGAGGGGTCTGCCCCCTTCAACTTCTGGGTCTCCAAGTTGGGCACATGGCCTGAGCTTGCCCTTTACGCCTTGGAGGTGCTGGCGTGCCCTGCAGCCAGTGTATTATCTGAACGGGTATTTAGCACGGCTGGGGGCGTTATCACAGACAAGCACAGCCGCCTGTCCAGAGACAATGTGGACAAGCTCACGTTCATTAAAATGAACCAGGCATGGATCCCACGGGACTTTTCCGTACCTTGTGCAGAATAGCGATGGATACCGACCTTACCCAGCCATTGTTCCATTTTTGCTCTTTCTCACTCTTTTGGGGTGTACCCTCATTTAAAATTTGTGAAAAGAAGCAGTGTTGGCTACCTCGTCCTCCTCCTCCACCGCCGCTTCCACCTACACTGCCCATAGGTGTGCGCAGCCTATTGCATTAGGGTGTGCACCCCAAAGTTTAAATACACATGCATGTGTTTGCCTACATGTACATGGCCCCGATACATTACTCTCCCTGCTGGCAAAGTGAAATAGAGCAGAGCAGGTCCGAGGGAGATCTTTCCCATCTCCTCACTGGCAAACAGAACGATAATGCTATGTGCCCTAGGTGATTAGGGTGTGCCCAGGCACATCCGGCACACCCTGTGCGCACGCCTATGACACCGCCACATCCACCACCACCTCAACCTCCCTCCTACTCTATATGGGCCTCGTCCTTCAGAGATGAAGAACATTGTTTTATTTTTCTGTTTTTTTTGTTGTTTTAAGTTATTTCACTATCCACATTTGTTTGCAGAGCACTTGCCATGCTCTTAACTACGTTTTGCTGCCATTTGCAGCAGTCTAGCCCTTTCCATTGGTGTTTTAGAGCCATTTTAGTGCCTGAAAGTTCGGGTCCCCATTGACTTCAATGGGGTTCGGTGTCCGGGAAAAGTTCGGCAAAAGTCCGGGACACGGACCCGGACTTTTTTTTAAAGTTCGGCCGAACCCGCCGAACACGGACATCCAGGTGTCCGCTCAACTCTATTGGCTACCTCTGGTTACTTACTTTTATGAATTAGCAGTTTATTCTACTTATTCTGTGTATGTTAGTTAGGTTTAATAATACACTTTTTCCGGGCAGTGCAGAGGGTTGTCCCTGATGAAAAAGTTAGTGAGAGGAGGTGATACTTCCTGGTGCTGGAACTCAAGCCTAATAGGCAGTTCAGGGTGGTGGAACGAAAGTATTTTCTCTGCCTATTCCCAGTGAGATTGATTATATAAGATGCTGTACACGTCTGGATGCCACACCCCTGATGACGTCATTCTGTGACAAAACCGGTAGGGAGGAAGAGCCTGAGATGCATACTACGTGGACATTTGCTGGGACTTGGTTGCTTTCCTCTGACATTCAAATGCTGCATCGATTATTACATCTCACGAACAACTATATCATAATGTGAGTGGCTATTATTTTATATCAATAACGCTATGAGAAGAATATTATTTTACCACATATGTCCACCGACTGCTGAACTGGGTGCTCCTGGTCCATGAGAGAATTTACCATATAGCTGAACACTGACCACCTAACTCTGGATCTCCATTGAGAAACTGCACACCTTTGGTTGAGTGCTGTATCTATTACGCTTATGTAGATCTCTGTAGTGGGGGTCTATCTATTCTGGTAAGCAGCTGTGTGATCGGGTGCTGGTGAAGGCTATCTCACTGGACTTTTGATCAACTTTTACATCTTTTCACATGGTTCATCATTATGAAATTTTAACCACTTCTGGACCGGAAGGCTTTGCCCCCTTAATGACCAGGCCATTGTTTGCGATTCAGCACTGCGTTACTTTAACAGACAATTGCGTGGTCGTGCAATGCTCTACCTAAATAAAATTGATGCCCTTTTTTCCACACAAATAGAGCTTTCTTTTTGTGGTACTTGATCACCTCTGCAATTTTTTTTTTCTTGCGCTATAAACAAAAATAGCGCGACAATACTGAAATAATATATATATATTTTTCACATTCTGCTATATAACATTTCCAAAAAAAAAAAAAAATTAAAAATAAAATTTTTTAACATTTTAGGCCAATTTCTTTTCTGCTACATATTTTTGGTAAAAAAAAATTGCAATAAGTATATTTTGATTGGTTTGCTCAAAAGTTATCACCTCTACTAACTACGGGAGCGATTTATGTAATTTTTCTTTTTCACTAGCAATGGTGGTGATCTTCGATTTTTTGCGGGATTGCGACATAGACAGATCAGAACCCTAACTGACATTTTTTTACACTTTTGGGGGGACCAGTGACATTACTACAGTAATCGGTGCTAAAAATATGCACTGTTACTGTAATAATGACACTGGCAGGGAAGGGATTAACACAGTGGGTAATCAAGGGGTTAAATGTGAGCATAGGGGAGTATTTCTAACTGTATGGGGGTTGGGCTTTTGAAATGATCACAGAGACCTGTGATCCTATATAGAAGGATCACAGGCGCTCTGTGATCATTCCAGAGAGAAGAACGGTCAGCTGTGTTTACAACAGCTAACCGTCCTTCTCTCTCAGCGGGGAGCGATTGCGGGTGGCAGGCGTGCATCTGAGTCCCCGCTGCCGAGTGGTGGTGAAGCACCCCTCTGGTGGTGCGCGCTCACCCCCTAGCTGCAGGCACGCGACTGACGTAGGGCTATGTTGGCTCGTGCAGGAGGGCCAGCCTGCCACAGTATATCTGTGGCGGGTGGTCCAGAAGAGGTTAATGGTTTATTTATACATTTATTTTAGCGCTACATCATTTGTGTATATAAAGTCGCATGACAAGTCGTACTCCATGATTTCCAATGAATACCGTTTATATCTGTTCGACTTCAATTCTCAACGACTTCAAAGTAGTCCCTGCACTACTTTGAGCCAATTTTAATGTGTTTTGAGGTCCATAGACATAGGCACTGCTTTAAGTCCAGTCAAAATTGCTGCAAAATTGTGTTAAAAATCGGGATAAAGTTGCGGCAAAAAATCTTGGTAAAATCGCGTGACTTTTAGTTCGCATAGGTGTAAAAGGGGCCTAAGTAAACATGTTGGTTTGCCTTGCATAAAGAAAACCAGGGTTCATTTCTCAGCTCTTTGGAAAAAAAAAAAAAATCACGGAATGCACATAACATAGAAAAACATTAAAAATGTTTATTTAAAAGTGCTGCTGCGAAAGACCATAAATTTAAGTCATTTGAACCTGGAAAACCTCTTTAAATAACATCTGCTTGCCAAGGCATTTTATAAAACTCACAAACTTTACGTGGTTATGGCAACCAATTAATTCCCCGGAAACTTTATAAGCAAGCACATTTTAGATAAAGATAAAGTTGAAGACTTTTGTTGTGTTGCAATTTTTGCTCCTTATTATCAATAAGCCTGTGACTACATGAATAATGAATTTGGAGTTTTAGCACCATCTTGATTACGAAATGTCTCTCTGTGCACAAAATAGATGCAGTGGAAAAAGCTTAAATTAAGCTTCCCTTCAGTTTTTATTTCTAAGATCCATTTAGTTTTCAGGGGGAAAAATGAATATATCGCTGAATATTTAGGATTTCATCTAGCGTATTAGCTGTTTAGAGTGGAGTAAATTTTGATATTTTTAGGCTATGGATATTGGTCTTACATACGCTGCACACATAAAGACAGAGGATTACAAACTTGATAGGGAAGTTTGGTTTGGCTAAGGCAGTAGAAAAGGAGTGATATGTTTTGTTTTTTATCTATATGTCATTTTTTTTATTGAGATATATATATATATTTTTTTTAGGCACCTGATTAGAGCTAGAGGCTCTAATAGACTTCAAAAAAGGGTGGGCTGCGCCTTGAGCCCACCCAACCCAGTTGTGTGACAAGTAGCGAATGAACATTCCCTATTGCCACACTGATTCTCCTACCGGCCATTTAGGAAGCGGGTCCTGAGACCTGTTTCCTGATTGGCTGAAAGGAGAAGGCATGCTATTAGCCAAGAAGGGACATGAAGGAGCCTGAGGGGGAAGCCGCCACCGCTGCCGCCCGTCAGTCCGGAGGCAAGTAAACTGGCGGGGGGGGGGGGGAGATGTGGTGGTAGAGGCTGGAGTGATGGGGGGGGGGTCCGCGGCCAGATCCGTCTAAACCCCCCCCCCCGACTGATGGAGCGCCAGCAACCGCTGAAATAAGCCCATGAGGAGTCCTCTGTATCTAGGACAGAGGGGGGGGGGGGGGTTGGAAGATATTTAAGAAGCTCTGTCAAATTATCTAAATAATGTAAACAAAAGAAAGAGAAGAGGAAAGAAAGAAGAGAGAAGAAAGAAAATGAAAAAAATAAAATAAAAAATAAAAAAGGAGAAAAAGAAGAAAGAGTGGACGAATTAGGGTGGATGAAAAGCGAGAGGTATATCCCATGCGGTCCATTGGCAGATTACAGAGAGAGGAGGGAGTGATCAATTTTAAAAATAGTGCTTTTAATTGAGACCAGCACACACTATAGAGCGATATGCTTTGTTCATATTTCATGTCTGAGGTTTACAACCACTTTAAAGCAGAACTAAACCCTCCTATTCTTTACAGCCAAGGAAGCTGCCATCTTGACCCATGTTTGATCTTCAGTTGCCAGGATGCTGCACATGTGATCAGCGATGACACCAGCCATTTAAAGGTTGAACAGTTTTGCTGAACATGTAGACATACTAGTAACTATAACAATTCTTGTTAAAGGCATGTAATTGTTTTGGAAAAGGGTTAGGTCAATTGGTTTCGTTTTGCTTTAAAGGAGAAGCGGGGCCAAAGCTCTTTTGGCCCTACTCCTGTGAGTCCCAGTAATGCACTTATTTCTGCACTCCTGTGAGCTGTATTGAGACAACATTGGGCTAAAGTATGCCCTCAGCTGAAGTCACTCAGCCAGGTCAGGCTCTTTAGTGACCCCGACTTTAATGTCGGTATCCACCCAAATGCATGGACTGGCAGCTGGCTTAGCCTCTCAGTGAGCCGCTGAAAGCATGAGCCAGCTGCTCCCACCACCTGCACAGCTCCAGTGAGTGCTGGAGGGGCAGAGCAGAGATCCGATGACTGACAGTTACCAGCTCTCTGCTCACTGAGAACCAAGTGATCAGCGGTCTTTGATCGTTCAGTTCTAGATTTTAGAGGCAGCTGGTGGACAGATATAGCATGGGACCAACGCTGCATCCACCTAGGTGAGTATAAATGTTTATTTTTTTAAATTCCCTTTTAAGGTATTAGGATGAAAACTTTTGAGACCTTCCTTATGATCCCTTCATTAGGCATTATGCAATTCTGAAAATAGTTCTGGAAACCAGATAATTATACATAAGCTGACCATAGATGGTTTATTTTATTTCTTTAATTTCGCTCACTGGGCTGACTTTAAACAAAAAAAAACTAACAGGCCCCTCCATCCACACGAATGAGGTGGATGGAGCAATCCAACACCTTTGTGATGATGACATTGTATTCTAGCAGCTGTTAGAATACACTGATCAGCGGCTGAGCCACAAAAGCTTTCTAGAATGTTCCTTCAACAGAAGTCGATCAAACAATTACCTTCTATTGAGCAGGGGCAGCCACACACTGTTCAACATTTGGCTGGTCACTGCGGAACCGGTCATGTTTCGATCAGTGTATGGCCAACTTTAGAGTTACAAAGAGAAGCCATGAAATATAACCATTCATTTGTTGCAACTTCTTTTTCTGGAGATACTTTAATAGTAAGGGCTAATTTACAAGGGTAAGATATATAGATATTGATCAGAGCTTAGGAGTGTTATTGGAGTCATTGACTAGGAGATAAGAAGTCTAGGCACGCGTCTCACCTCAGTTTGACTTGTTTGACTTGATGAGGATGTGAGGCTTGAGGGAAAACAGTCTTTGTTGTCAGGCATCTTTATTAACTTGAGTTAGTCTATAAATGATATCATGTAAACTCCAAACTAAATTTTAATAAAATGTCCTTGTTTAAACCACAATTTAGAGTTTAAAATTTTTGTATGAATTTACAATTCCCTTTCCAACCTTCCCCATCCGTTTCGTAATCTTGAGACCACGACCTCTGCTGCAGAAATGGGCCGCACAGTACAAGACTGTACAAGATTTTATTACTAACAGTATGCTAAGAAAGGCTAAAATAAGGCTTTAACAAGGCATACCTAATTAGATTACTAACCGGGCCCTTATATCAGATGTAATTTGGAACTTTTTTGACCAGGTTCACATCTCATAAAGCATGATATCAAGGTCCCAATCCTTATTTCCCCATGCTGCATGACTATGAGGGTCAAAGGCTGTCATAATGGAACTACACTTCCAGCATAAATGAAATGTTGGGTATTATTCTCACCATGCCCTCATTCTTTACATTGTGAAGTTGCATTGGGTGCAGAAGCCTTCCCTGTCACAGGAGAAAATGTGGGAACTATCATTCCTGCCTCATGCTGGTAAGTATCCAGCAGTTAACCATTGGAATGTTTTGGGAATTATTACTTGTCAAACTTTAATTTCCAGACCTGACCTTCAATACAAATGGTTTGTATGCACATTATACTATTTAAGAAGTTATTATCTGCAGTATGCAAGTATTCCTACCTGTTATGCGTAGCACCTCCTAGATAGGTTGCCAATAGAGATGGGCCAAACACCCCCTTGTTTGGTTCACAGCAGAACTCCCAAACAGGTATAAGGTTTGGCCACAAACTCCATTGAAATCTATGGGAGCTGAACATGAGAAGTGAAAAGTCCCCATTTTGAAGGTTTATATGCAAGTAATTGGCGATAAAAAGGATGCGGGACATGTATAAAAAACATTTTTTTTTTTTTAAAAAACATCATTTTTTAAAGAGCAGAAGGAAAAAAAAAAAACAAGTCATAAATCATTTAAATTTTATGAAAAAATCCATACCAGACCCTTATCTGAACATGAGGCAGGCAGGTCAGGAAAGCAGTGGAAATCAGGGGAAGAAATATCCTCAAGATGGGGACAAGGGCTTCTTCCCGACAACCCCGGGTGGTGGTTGTGGGGGTCTGCGGGCAGCTTATTGGAATCTGGAAGCCCCCTTTAACAAAGATGCCCCCAGATCCACCTCTCTCCCTCATTGTACCTTGTATGCCTACTCATTCACCAAAATTAAACAAAAACACTACATTGATTTTTGACAAGTCCGTTAAAAAAAAAAAAAACAATGTCCCCCAATGTAATGCTATCGCTAGCTGTTCTGCCGAACCCAGGAAAAAAAAAAACGCTCTGCACTTTTTGAAGGCAGCCTACTGAATGCCTCCTCTGCTTTCTGGCAGTTCTTAAATAGGTAATAAGGGAGCCACTGGGAAATGTCACCTGGTGGCCCCACCCCTCGTGACATCACTGACAAGTGCATGCTGGATTGGTGACATCATGAGGGGGCAGGGCCACCAGGCAACAGGTGGCCAAGATAAGGTGCTCTGGAGTGGAGGGGGAAGAGCCTAGTATGGTATCTGGGGGGGGGGGGGCGCTCGCTCGTCCCCCCCTTTCCTGGCCTGCCAGGCTGCATGTGCATGCAAGCTCAGATAAGGGTTTGGTATGGATTTTGAGGGGGGAGTCCCATGTTTTTTTTTTTTTTGTAATGCTAGAAATAATTTTTTCTTTCAGTTGTCAGCTTCCTGGCCCCACTCCTTAACAACATTGTGACTGTGCGCTCGGCTGGCAAACATCCCCCTGAACACACTGGAAATGTGGGTGTACAGCAAACACCCAGACGAGCGATGTTCTGGCAAAACTTTTGCTTGGCCTGAACAGTTCGCCCAACACTAGTTGCCAAGATGTTAGGTAAATGTAGTTCTCTAATAATTGTAAAAGCTATTGATTTATTTTGCCTGTTCTGTATTTCACAGGCTGCAGGTTTGATTGCTCTACCCTGCCTTTGAGAATCTTCCAGAACATAGGAGGTTGGGCAAGTCAAATGAGAAGCATGAATATTTATTGTGCTGTAGAAAATCCCTGCGGAGGTATGCCCAGTAGGGAGCTGGTGGGGCACCAAAATAGTTTGAGATTCCACTGATTTAAGCTTTTGTTCATCTGGATCCCAACTGTGGCAGAGCTAAGGGACCTGCACCTCAAGTTGTTTTTCAAACCTCAAAACTTCATCTGACAGATCAAGTCTGGAAAGCCTCATTGAAAGGCATCTGGAGGAAGCTGAAAGGGCACAGCTGCTCCCTTGCCTCATGAGTACTAAGTGTTTGACAAAAAACTGGTGACTGTGTACTATTGGGATATCTGAGCCAAGTAATTCTTCTTCTATGGGTTACCAATCTATGGACTTCTCTTCGTCTCTTGAGAGGGATTGCATAGTGGAGTTTAGCAAAAGACTGTGAGCTGACTGAAGGAAGTAAAGGAAAACTCTTGTCATCATCATTATTATGCAATGGCCTTTACAGGGGTACTTCATTTTGGCACACGTGATTGTGGAACTGGAAATGATTTACCAAGACTTATATTAATTAGCAAATACGTACTGTACTGCCACAACAAGAATCCTCCACAGTCACACAATCAGTATCATACTGACACAAGCAGAAACATGTCAGCAAAGACACATTCAGTACAACACACCGAAAGAAGTAGAACTATGTCCGCAGAGACACAATCAGTACCACATTAACACAACCAGAAACAGAGACACAGCCAGTACTGTACCAACAAAGCCAGGAACATGTCCACTGAGACACAATCAGTACCGTACTGACAGAAGCAGAAATACACTATATAGTCAAAAGTATTTGGATGCCTGCCACATGCACATGAACTTTGCAAACCAGTCTTAGTCCGTAAGGTTCAATATTGAGTTGCCCCACCATTTGGCCCACCCTTTGCAGCTAGCTATAACAGCTTCAACTCTTCTGGGAAGGCTGTCCACAAGGTTTAGGAGTGTGTCTATGGGAATGTTTGACCGTTCTTCCAGAAGCCCATTTGTGAGGTCAGGCACTGATGTTGGATGAGAAGGCCTGGCTCCCAGTCTCAGCTCTAATTTATCCCAAAGGTGTTCTATCAGGTTGAGGTCAGGATTCTGTGCACACCAATCAAGTTCTTCCACCCCATACTTGCTCATTCATGTCTTTATGGACCCTGCTTTGTGCACTGGTCCAAATCATTTGGTGGGAGGGGGGTGGAGTAGGGTTGTTTTTCAGCAGTTGGCCTTTGCCCCTTAGATCCAGTGAAGGGAACTCCTAAGGCATCAGCATACCAAGACATTTTGGACAATTTCATGCTCCCATCTTTGTGGGAACAGTTTGGGGATGGCCTCTTCCTGTTCCAACATGACTGCGCACCAGTGCACAAAACAAGGTCCATAAAGACATGGATTTTTTTTGTTCCGCTAGACAAAAATGGGCAATCAACCCTTGAAGAGTGTGTAGGTGTGATGCAGCATGGTGCAGGGTCAATAATTCATACAGGCAGGTACAATAAACTTGTCTTGAAGAAATGCAGCTTTATGAGCTTCAGAAATGCAGTTCACAACAAATCCAGGGGGAAAGCCACCCAGCTAGGCACAATAACAGTTCAGTAGCATGACAGGAGTAGATTCCAGCATCTACAACAGCGTCTGTTCTGAGGGGACTAAAAGCGGCCTGGCCATCTGGTCCCCAATTGGGAGAATGTCCAGAAGAGATGAGGCCCTATTTTTACCATCCTCGTTAAAAACCTTTCCATAGCACTATTACTGTCCCCCACAGACAGGGTACCTGTCCCTACTTTGTCCACTCGCCAAAGCATGCTAAAATCCAGGAGCCAGGGTCTTAAAAAGACCCTGGCTGACCCAAGATGGCTGATTGAGTCACCTTGGGTAGCAGTATCCAATTGGATAACCTCCTGAGTGACCCAGGAAATCATAGAGGAACCTTCCTCTCTGGAACCTTTCTCTCTAGCAAAAGGGCCACTGCAGAAGAGTGGCACCTGCCCTGGAGAAAGTAGACTGCACCTGCACTGCAGGGGTTAATTTTTTAGTTACCTGGAGTTGGTCTTTAAGTTACTCATCTGTCATATTAACTGTTACTAGTAATGCCTCGTACACACGCAACGATTGTTGGCTGTGAATTTTCGGCCAACGTCCGATCGGCCGATTTTCGGCTTGTTAGTATGATGCTTCCGACAACCGACTCCGACTTTTCGGCCAAACAAAATCTGGTGTGCATGCTATAAAATTTTTGTTGGCCGTCAATCGTTGCGTGTGTACGAGGCTTAAGAGTTAGAGAGCTGAAATTTAGCAAAATCACACAAGTTAATACATATCCTCTTTTTCCAGGGTTCCTAGGGAAGATTGGATTCGCCTAACTCTACACATCTCCGGGAATCCCAAACCTAACAGTAATAACATAGATAGTTTGCCTACTATTGTTCTGTCCCACTTTCATGTAATTTTTATGCCTTGTACTGAACTGCATTAGGTTATTAATTTTTCTGTAGTGTGCTGACATCCTGAGGTTTTGAACCTTTACAACTACATGATTTTGGTATCTTCTTCTTCTCCCCTCCTATTTAGTCTCAGCTACACCTTCCCCACTCCTTCCATTTCCCTCAGTCAATGTTAGTTATTGACAGAGACAGGACTTAAGCCTCGTACACACACATCGATAGTTGGCCGTGAATTTTCGGTCAACGTCCGATCGGCCGATTTTCGGCTTGTTAGTATGATGCTTTCGACAACCGACTCCGACTTTTCGGCCGAAAAAAATCTGGTGTGCAGGCTATAAAATTTTTGTTGGCCGTCAACAGAATGGCCGATTTTCCGTTAGTCAGTACAGATTTCGGCAGACGAAAATCAGATGAGCAAGACTGGGCATGCTCAGAGTATAAAAAACACACGGAAAGTAAACCAGAACATGACATCACTTCTGAAGTTGATTTTTGTTGGCCGAGAAAATTCGTGTGCAGTCTAGAGCACATTCCAACCAACACAACAACACTGGACAAAAGACGGCCGATCGGTCGGCCTATAATCGTTGCGTTAGGAAAGTCATCAGGTTGATTTACTAAAACTGGAGAGTGCAAAATCTGGGGCAGCTGTGCATGGTTTCCAATCAGCTTCTAACATCAGATTGTTCAATTAAGATTTGAAAAAAAAAAAAAAAAATGGTAGCTCATTGGTTTCTATGCAGAGCTGCACAAGATGTTGCACTCTCCAGTTTTAGTAAATCCACCCCATTGTCTGCTTACACTTTAAAAGACTGGAAAAACATTCTCTGTACATCAGTTAGCTGAAGTAAAATTGTGTTGGATTCAACTTCTGTGTCTTGTTGAAGAGTTAGGCTGCCTGTGGATGGTGCCAAGTCAGCAAGTAACCATACTGTCTAGACAGACTAGGTGTAAGGAGGTAGGTCAATGCATAAAGTAGCATTTGAAACAGAACAACCATATTTACACAAATGTTGATTCGAGTAGAACCAAATGCATGACTGCCAACATTCCAGTATATACAAAACAAAATGAGGAGTCATTATAAAATCTTATACTGGTCTGTGAACACATTGCACATTTTAGAAGCTTTAAACCCAGCTAAAACCATGTCATAAATGAACCAGTTAATTTACAAAACCAAGGGCAGAACATTCTAAGAAATGATAATACTTATGTAAATGTTGAGGAAAATGCATTATAAGAGACTGAAGAAGGAATACATTTAATTTCACAGAATGCTTTATCCAGTGGAGGACGAGAAGCCACTGATGGTTGTCAGAAGGCAAAGCTACCGAGATTAATGAGTTTACACTAAGTCTAAACTACAAATGACAGGATGAACAGCAAATGGGTAGAGAGTTGACATTAATATAATAAAACTGTAGAAATGGAAATGCCTGCATGAAGAGATTAGCCAGATCCCAAACACAAATGCATTTATTTTAATAAATCTGCCAGCACAAAGAGAAATTCGGGAGAAAACCAACAATAATAAATAATTCTAGTTATCACCACCAACTGTAATTCAAAATGCACGTAGAGCAGCCATCATTTTATTGTTATACTTAAAGTGGAACAATCTCCTCTAGGTAAACTACAGTGCTCAGCATAAATGAGTACACCCCTTTTGAAAATTAAGTTTTTAATCACCATCTCAATGAACACAAGAATAATTTCCAAAATTTTGGCAAAACTGAACATTTGTTTAGCTCTCTACATGAAAGCAATGCTAACAATATAACATAGATTACAAAATCTTCCGTTTTACTGGAGCCTGGATGCTGGATGGAGAGCGATGCTCGAATTGTCTCTTCAGAATTCCCCATAGGTGTTCCATTGGGTTCAGATCAGGAGACATACTTGGCCACTGAATCACTTTCACCCTGTTCTTCTTTGGAAACGTAACAGTGGCCTTTGGATCATTGTCATGTTGGAAAAGTGTATGACAACCAACAGCACGAATCTCTTTCAATATAGAGCAGAACATCTATGAATTCATGACACCATCAATGAATTGCACCTTCCCGACACCAGCAGCATTCAAGAGAGACCTGCAGCAAAGAAAAAAAAATAGGCGAAGGGCAGGCATGACTAGGCCAGCAGGGTAGTACAGCAGTCAGTGGGTTAATGGTAAAGTGGTAAGGGTCAACAAGGGGCTGTAGGCATTGATTGGTGTAGGTAATGCTGGGGAGGGGAAAGAAATGTGGGGAGGTGGGGTCGTGAAGTCTCAGGGGCACTTTGAGGCAGACGGAAGACGAAGAAGCTTCCCACCCTCCCACCCTATGGATGTTGGACTTGTTGGGTGGTTGCAATTTTATGGAGGTTGGGATCCTTGGAGGCATCCAAATTTTGCTGTATAAGATCAGAGTAAGGACCCGTCTATGGTATGGCATCCTATGGTTAATCCCAGTTAACGGTGGTTTAACGGGATTTGTGGAGTTGGAGGTGTCAGCAGGACATTTGGTATTGTCCTAGAGCCAGTGTTCTGCGGCTGAGGACCTTCAAGTGGTTTCCGCAGATTCAAAGTTCGTGTTGGTTTTGGTAGTGCCTCCAAGAATCTGCAACTTGGAGGGTCACTATTGTTATTGTTCTATATTTCTGTTCTAAGGAATGTCGATATGTTGTTTATAATTAATAAATTGCCGCTATGGCCCATTTCACTCCAAAAAGTGTGTCAGTCGTATAATTTTTAGTGATAAGTGAAAGTAGGGTTCACTGGGCTGTAGAGGCCTGCGATAGCACATCCAACACTACCTCTGGTATGCCTAAAGCCTCGTACACACGCAACGAATTTCCGCCGACCGGTCGTCCGTCTTTTGTCCAGAGTGCTGTCTGTTGGTTGGAATGTGCTCTAGACTGCACACAAATTTTCCCGCACAACAGAATTCTATTTTAGAAGTGATGTCATGTGTTGGATTGCTTTCTATGTGTTTTTTCATCTCTGAGCATGCCTAGTCTTGCTCATAAGATTTTTCCCCGTCTAAATCTGTGCTAATGATACGAAAATCGGACGTGTGTTGACGGACGACAGAAATTATATAGCCTGCACACCAGAATTTTTTCGGCCGAAAAGTCGGAGTCGGTTGTCGGAAGCACCATATTAACAATCCGAAAATCGGCAGATTGGTCGTCGGACGAAATTTCCCGGCCGAATATCTTATCGTGTGTACGGGGCTCCCCCAGAAGGACACTGCCACTACCATGTTTCACTACAGGCACCATCCATTTCTCTTTGTACTCCTCATCTTTGAGACACCGTACAGTTTTGAAGCCATCAGTTCCAAAAACATTTATCTTGGTCTCATCACTCCAGAGTACAGAGTCCCAGTAGTCTTCTTTTTCAGCATGAGCCCTGGCAAATTCTAGGTGGGCTTTTTTTGTAAAAGAGAATAATGCTCCTGTACTTGAGGGGTAGTTGTGCAACTCAGATAGCTGGAACACGACTTCAGCTGCTATTGTCGTTGTCCTGCTGTGCTGCCACTCAAAGGGTCTGTTTCTGTACCAGTGAACTACGACTAGAGGACATTTCTGGTGGACTCATTGTTCTATTTTGTGCCTGTTTTTTATCGATTTTTGTGAGTATGATTTACATACGATTTTAAATAATACATTTTTTTAAAGGTAATGTGCTAGGCTGGTGTGCCCTTTGCATTCCTTTTTTTTCAGTGGGCTTTTTTGTGCATGGGCTTTAGCAGAGGATTCCTTTGTGGATGACACTAATGCAGTGTACGCCATGTTGTGTCACAGGAAACAATCACCCCAGTTTGGTTTTCTACTTCTTTAGCTAACTGCAGTGTTCTTACATGGTTATTTTCTTCAACCATTCTCATCAGAGTATGCTCCTGTTAAGGTGTTAACTTCCGTGGGAGGCAGTGGCGGCTGGTGCTCAAATTTTTTGGGGGGGCGCAAAAAGAAAAATATAATAGGCATTGCTTTGCGGCAAAAAACGCTGTCAAAATTGTGTGACTTTGAGGTCACATGTGAAAGGGGCCTTCAGTAATCAAGGTATAGTGTGCCCCCTTCAATGCAGAGAGATCAGTGTTCCCCCTTTCAATGCAGAGAGATTAGTGTGCCCCCTTTCAATGCAGAGAGATTAGTGTGCCCCCTTCAATGCAGAGAGATCAGTGTTCCCCCTTTCAATGCAGAGAGATCAGTGTTCCCCCTTTCAATGCAGAGAGATTAGTGTGCCCCCTTTCAATGCAGAGAGATCAGTGTGCCCCCATTCAATGCAGAGAGATCAGCGTGCCCCCTTTCAATGCAGAGAGATCAGTGTTCCCCCTTTCAATGCAGAGAGATCAGTGTGCCCCCTTTCAATGCAGAGAGATCAGTGTGCCCCCTTTCAATGCAGAGTGACCAGCGTGCCCCCTTTCAATGCAGAGAGATCAGCGTGCCCCCTTTCAATGCAGAGAGACCAGCATGCCCCCTTTCAATGCAGAGAGACCAGCGTGCCCCCTTTCAATGCAGAGGGACCAGCATGCCGTGCGCCCCCCCTCCCCGAGACCAGTGCACTTACCTGCAGGGGCGGCTTCTCCTCAGTCCCCCAGCCTCTCCTCGAGTACTCCCGCCTCCTCCTCGGCCAACGGCATGGTTTTGCCTTTCGGCCAATCAGGAAGCGGGCCTCCGACCCGTTTTCTGATTGGCCAGGAGGAGGATCCGTGTGACAATAGCGAATTTTCATTCGCTATTGTCACACAATGGGTGGGCTCGGGGCGCACTGCTCTGCATCCCAGGTCCACCCTTTACTGAAGCCTATTAGAGCCTCTGGCTCTAATCAGGTGACTCAGAAAAAAAAAAACCCATTGAACTCCATGCGTTCGGCGCTCCGCATGTAGATTAGGGGGCCGGACGCATGGATAGGGGGGGCGGCGCCCCTGCGCTTCCAACACACCGGCCATCACTGGTGGGAGGCCAGGACATCTCTGTGAGATGGTTGCAGTTCCATCTTTGTTAAAGCATGACTCCACTTTTGTTGAGAAAAAAACATTCCCCTCTGGGTGATCTCTGTACATTACACGGATTTTAACAAACTTTGTTGCAGATTCTTACCTTTTGTTATTCTGAAGGAAATCATTGTTGGTTCCTCTGTGCTGAGTGGGTCAAATGGGAGTGGTTTCATATTATCAATCAGCTGTGGCAGCTGCAGTACTCTAATGAGGAAAGCTGCTTGGCCTGCATCCCTTTAGACGTGTTCCTGTTGGGAATATCTCACCAGAAATGTAATTTTTGTTACAGGGGATGCCAGAAATCTGACTTGTATCTTAGTGCAGACTTCTGGGAAATTGGTGAGCCAATCACACAAGCAGGAAATGATGTTTCTGGGGGTGTGGTCAGTATACATTCTGTGTACAGAACACCTCCAGGCAGCCATATTGCATTGCATTTTCAGAAAATTACAGCGGCTGCAGATTGAAAAGGAAAGGTCATTTTTAATAACATTCAATTACAATATGATTTGTGTCACAATTGTATACGCTAGATTGTTTTTTCTTTATTTGCTGATTTTATTCCCCACGGAAGTGCAGTTACTCTTTAAATGTTTGTCACTTTTGCTACAGTATTCTGACTGATAAATACATCTTTGCTGATCTTCTTGTAGCCTTCATCTTTCTTGTGTAAATAAATTATTTTCTTTCTCAAGCCTTGGGACATTTCTCTTCCATGTGGTGTCATTGCTGACAGCATGAAATGGGAAGGGTTTTCTTTGGTAAAGCGGTAGTTTTTTATTTATTTTTTTTTAATTATAATTTTCTAGTAAGCATCGCAATCACAGAGTGTGCCCGATGCAGGGGGGGATCAGGGTTTTGGGGGAATGTCTGGGAGCGTTCTGGAAGTGCGGTCAGAAAGTGGTTAAATTGTACCTCGGCAAAAATAAATCTGCTATTGCAGGGGGTGCCGGCAATTTGACTTGTAATTCTGTTCAGATTTCTAGAAAAAGGAACAAGTCAGTCACATAGATGGGAAATAAGATTGGGGAAGTTAGGTACTCATAAAGTGTACAGAATGGCACTGGGTTGCTGTATTTTTGACATATAAAAAAAAAAAAAGAAAAAAAAAATAACACAAAAGCTGTAGTTTGAATTTGAACTGATATTTTATTTTAAAAATAACATTACATTGAAAAAATGTTTTATGTATAAGCTAAACCTGCCAGCTTTTTGGATCTCCTAGAGACAGATTACCCACAGTAGTTTGTGTCTTTATCTAATAGGGCCTTAACCACTTGCTGACCAGCCACCGTAGTTATACTGCGGCAGATCGGCTCTGTTGTGCAAAACTACGTACATGCAGGTCGCTTTGTGTAGCAGTTAGTGTTGGTGTGCGCCGATTGGCTAGAGGGAGAGCCAATCAGAGGGGCCCAGCAGCCGCAATGTCCGCCGGGCACCCGCAATCACTCCCCGTCGAGACAAAACAGCAGTCTGCCGTTGTAAACATGGCAAACCGCTGTTCTGTCAGCGATGAACACAGGGATCCTGTGTTCCTCCTATTTAGGAACACAGATCTCTGTGTTCATCCAGTGAGCCCATCCCCCACACAGTTAGAAAGCACCCCCTAGGGACACATTTAACCCTTTGATTGCCCCTGGTGATAACCCCTTCCTTACCAGTGTCATTAGTACAGTAACAGTGCATATTTTTAGCACTGATTACTGTACTAATGTCACTGGTCCCCCCCGAAAGGGTCAAAAGTGTCAGTTAGGGGTCCGATCTGTCCGCCGCAATGTCACAGTCCCGCTAAAAATCGCTGATCGCCGCCATTACTAGTGAACAATAAATAAATAAATAAATAAATATAAATTACATAAATCTTTCCGCTAGTTTGTAGACGTGATAACCTTTGCGCAAACCAATAAATATACACTGATTGGGATTTTTTTAACCAAAAATATGTAGCAGAATACATATTGGATTAAAATGATGAAAAAATTTGATTTTTTTATTTTTTTTATTGGGAATGTTTTATAGCAGAAAGTAAAAAATATATTTTTTTTTATCAGAATTGTCACTCTTTTTTTGTTTATAGCGCAAAAAATAAAAATCGCACTGGTGATCAGATACCACCAAAAGAAAGCTCTGTTTGTGGGGAAAAAAAGGACATCAATTTTATTTGGATACAACATCGCACGACCACACATTTGTCAGTTAAAATAACACAGTGCCATATCGCAAAAAATGGCCTGGTCTTTAAGGGGGTAAAACCTTAGTTAAGGGGGTAAACCTAGCTACGGCATATTCTGCTATCTTTCAAAAAATAAAGCCTGGACAATGAAGTCCAGTAGTTCTAAAAGTAAAAGTTTTTTTTACCTTTATGTATTCTATGCATTAAGTTCAAAAACCTTCTCTGTGCAGCCCCCCCTCCCATATACTTACCTGAGCATGATCTCGATTTAGCGCCGTGTACAAGTACTGCAGAATAAGATCCTCCAGTGTCTCCCCTCTCAGTCAGCTTCCCTGAACCTCTGGGTTCAGTTCCTCACTGGCACTCTCTAGGCCCTCAGGACGACCACGTGAGGCCTCACGACCCCTCTACAGTGGAGGAGGAAGCCACCCCCTTCCTCTGGAACTCCACTATCCAGCCAAATGACCCCAAGCACATGTGTTCCTTGCTTTTATAAAGTATCCCAGCATGCACCAAGGCACTTTCCCTCAGCCAAATCACCATGGCTGTATCAAATGCCTGTGCACTCATTTGTCAGGTTTCCTCCCACTGTCCAAAATGCCTCCCTATTGGACCAGTGTGAAACACTCTTCAGACAGAGTGAGTTGCACCTGAGCATAATGAGCAGACCTTACTAACGGATCCTGCTCCCTGGTAAGCAGAAAACAATATAGATTTACCTGCAGTCCTTTTGATAAGCATACAGGACCCCAAATTATACTTTCTCCCTAGCACCTACCTAGGAGGGTGCTACATACTGATTTTTGAAATTTACAAATGCAGCAATTTAGAAATTGGAGGAAAAGTTTAGCACTGGGAATCACTTTTTTAAAGATAAAAGTTGCATTTTACATATAACTATATAGATCAGAACAGAAGGAGGGACAAATGAGGAGGAAAAAGGGACAGAGTGGCTTTGTTAGAAATCAGGGACAGTCCCTTGAAATTAGGGACAGTTGGGAGCTATGCAATTCCCAATAAAAAGCAACAATGGCATGGGACAGTCCTTAGTCCTTTTAGTCTCACAGACTTTCAGAGGTATGTCCTGTCCTCTCCACAACTAGTGGCTGCGGACTTGATGAACAAGAGAACCTAAGCATAAAATCAGCTGCACAATGCCTATCTGTCTAAATGATAAGGTTGTCTGACTCCAAGTTCACATTAAAAACAAATTAACTGGATTTATAGGTACATAATTCAGAAATAGAGTAGTTGTTAGTGTGCAATATTTTTCTATGTGTTTAAATATAGAGAAGCACTAAATCACTAAGTCACCTCATCTGTAAAAGTTTGGCTGGCCAATTGCTGTTGAAGTACACGTTGCATAGGAATGGTCAACCATTATCAAGATCATGAAGCTGATCCAGAGCAATGGTGTGCAGTTGACCCTAGAGTGCTTGTATATGGACAAGAAGTGGCTGAAATAGATGAAAAAAAGGAAAGCACCAAGATGAATACTAGTAAAATAGCTCCAAACACAAAAGCAGAGCCACTCGCCTTGAATGACTCATAATTCATTTTATTGTATTAAAATTCACTATGAAGGTGATCCACCTGCAACCTTTATGTGTTTTACTCAGCTAGGGGCCTAATCATAGAGTCATAGAGCAGGTGGATCACCCTTGTACCATATAACAACAATACAATTCATTCTGGGCTTTTAGAATTCGAGTGGCCCTACCTTTGTGTTTGGAGCTAAAATTATTATCTAGTAGTAGACCACTTATAGCCAGCGCCCATCAGTTGGTGGAGTGGGGATGGAAGGCTTGGAGCAGAATGGTTTGGACTATCTGCAATAGGAAAACAGTATTTTATGAAAAAGTGCAGTTCAATTAGACTGTTTTCTGTCCCTTCTCCAGTGATCCTCACCGTGAGGCCCAGCCTAGACCCAAACAACATTTTTTCAGAATGTAGATCTTTCCTTACCATGCATGTGTGTCCCACAGCCCCATTCATTCTTATGGGCAGCTGTAAATGGGCGTTCTGTGGAGTACAGCTTTCCCTATTGGAATGAATGGCACATTATCAGAATGCAGAGGACCCAGCAAGAACTGTTGGGGCTGTCCGGCTTTGGAATAAACTGAAACAAGGACAGTTAGGTATTAGGCCAGGTGTGCTGCACTCAGGGTATGGTAGGCCAGGTGTGCCGCACTCAGGGTATGATACGCCAGGTGTGCCGCACTCAGGGCATGGTAGGCCAGGTGTGCCGCACTCAGGGTATGGTAGGCCAGGTGTGCCGCACTCAGGGTATGGGGGGCATATCTTAACCACTTAAGGACCAAGCCTATTTCTGACACTTGTTGTTTACAGATTAAAATCAATATTTTTTGCTAGAAACTTACCTAGAACCCTGCTCACCTGTCTTACAAACACAATTTTTTGGGAAAAAATAAACTTTTTTGAATGAAAAAATAAGAAAACAAGAAAGTTAGCCCAATTTTTTTCTATAATGAGAAAGATAATGTTACGCTGAGTAAATAGATACCTAACATGTCATGCTTTAAAATTACACTTGTGGAATGGCAACAAACTTTGGTATTTAAAGATCTCCATAGGCGATGCTTTAAAAGTTTTTACAGGTTACCAGTTTAGAGTTACAGAGGAGGTCTTGCGCTAGAATTATTTATCCCACTCTAAAGATCACAGCAATACCTCACATGTGTGGTTTTAACACTGTTTATATATGTGGGCTTGTATATGTGTGCGCAAGCTTGAAGGGATGGGGGCGCTTTACATTTTTTTTTTCTTATTTATTTTACTTTTTATTTTTACACTGTCCCTTTAAAAAAAAAAAATGTTTTGATCACTTTTATTCCTATTACAAGAAATGTAAACATTTCTTGTAATAGAAATAAGAAGAACAGGGCCTCTTCATTGTAAGATCTGGGGTCAAAAAGACATCAGATCTCTAATTTACACTTAAAAGCAATAAAATAAATAAATAATATAAAACAAAATAAAAAAAAAAAATTCCAAGAAAAAAAATGGGCCCGTTAAGGCCGGAGGGTGTAAGTGACGTTTGACATCCAAGTGCATAAAGTCGAGTGCCAAGTGCATAAAGTCGAGTGGGGGCAAGATGGCCCCCACTTGACTTCCTGACCATCTGTACATGAGATCAGATCAATTCCGCCATTGCCGATCTCTCCGGAAAGCGGCGGAAATGAACGGGAAGTGGCAGGAGGGGAGGCACCTCTCCTGCAGCCCATAAAAGTGATCCTGTGGCGAATCCACTGCTGGGACCACTTTTATGTCAAAGCGGACCGCCCGCCATTTAAAAATATACCAGGGTTAAGGCAGCTATCTAATTAGCGGTGTAAATACACAGTGGGCGGTCCGGAAGTGGATGACTTGATACAGTTGTCCTCCAAAAAAAAGTTGTCCTCCAAGTTCATGGTAAGAAGGATTATTTGTCACCGTTAGAGTTATAGCGCTAACCCCCACAAGAGCCGGATTTTGTTTCAGGTTCTTCCATCACTAGCAGGCAGGCAAACAACAACATAAACAGTGTAAGGGTTTCTTTTTTTAAAAGTTCATTGTAAATTACCAGGGATTGGGCTTAAAGAAGTTGTGGGATACTCCAAACACTGAACAGTAATGGGAGGATACTCTTCTCTTTACAAATGCTTCCTTTAACAGTCCCTTCAGCAATAGGACAGGGAATGGACAGCACTGGGACACCATAAGCAATGTTTCAGGTAGGGATTGACCGATTATCGGTGAGGCTGATTATTGAGGGCCGATATTCACTTTTTTTTGAAGTATCGGTATCGGTCACAAACTTGTTGATATGGCTGATATTGCTTCAAGTGGTTGTACTTTTCTCTAGAGCCGACGGTCAGCTTCCTTGTAATAACAACCGATGCAGCTATCCAGCCGCTTAGCTGTTATTACAAGCAGTGGGAGGGGATGTCCCCCCTCCCGACGCCTTCCGCTGCTCCACCCGGGTCTCCCATCCCACCGATCAGCCATCATGTCCACTAGCTGGCCGAAGACCCAAACAATACTATAATAAGCTCTGGTCAAGTCTCCTATGTAGTAACCTGGAAGCAATGTCATGACATCCCTTCCGGTTACTAGAGCCTTAAAGATCTTTACAAAATTACACTATTCAAACAGCTAAATTTGGCATTTTCAATGCTTTTAGGTGCAAAGGAGGGATTTAGGGTCTAATAGACCCCAGATCCCTCCATAAAGAGTACCTGTCACTGCCTTTTACTGTCACAAGTGATGTTTAAATTCCCTGTGACAGCAATAAAAGTGATAAAAAAAGGACAGTGAAAAAATTAAAATTTAAATGTACAGAATATTGTCACCTAATATCGGCTATCGCCCCAAAGGGTGGCCAGAAAATCGGTATCGGCCCTGAAAAAACAATATCGGTCGATCCCTAGTTTTACGCCAAGCAAGCCTTAATATTAGTGCACCAGGGGTTAACAGCCTCACAGTCACTAGGATCCTTCACTCAGGTCGGTACTCACAGAGACGCTGGATACTTGGATGCCTCCCTTCAAACCAATTTTCTCAGTGAATGTTACAGTCCAGATCCCCAGTGAAACTCCTCCTTTAGCTTCAAAGAATTTGTAGCAGAACAGCCACCCCCCCCCCCCCCCACCAGCTCTGCACAGCTAGGACAAGCAGAATCTTCAGCTAGGATGCCTAGAAGGGCAGTATCTGGGAACCCCTCCTCCTGGAAAAGAACCTTAAGCTCCAAACTATGTATGCACTTTCTCAACCACCTTCTGGCCACTCTCCCTCAGGGATTGGCTAGAACCCCATACATATTCAGACTGCTCATTTGACTCTCCCACCCACCATATTCTGGAAGCCTCCAGAAGACAGATGGAAGCAATTAAACCTGCTGCCTGCAGAGCCCAGAGCAGCCCAAAGTATTCACATACTGTGCTACTAATTGCAGGAGAGCAAACTCCCAACCTAACTGGGAGTGTGAACAATGTGCAGCGTGGTGTGGCAGGCAGTAAACACACAGAGTCCAAGTTAGGCAATAGCAATATATTGTAGAAAGGTCCAACACCATACAACTAGGCCCAGCAGATAGGCATGACCATCTAAAGCCACTTATGAACTGCAAGAATGGTCTGTAGACTTGGAAGATGCCAACAACATCTGCAACAAAGAGCGGAATGTAGTCTGGGGAAGTAAACATAGTTCCTGCCCTGTCCCTACTCCTCCATAACCTCTCCCTGCCTCTAAATCTCTCTAAAACTGAGCTGGTAATATTCCCTCCCACCGTGCCCCCCTCCATGACTTTTCTATCAAAGTTAGTTATGCAACCATCAATCCCTCCCCTCATGCCAGGGTACTAGGTGTAATCCTGGACTTTGACCTGTCCTTTCAGCCCCAAATCCAATCATTGTCAAAAGCTTGTAGAATTCACCTCCGCAACATCTCTAAAATTTGCCCCTTTTTAACAACTGAAACCACCAAGCTACTCATTCACTCCCTTGTTATCTCTCGCCTCGACTATTGCAACTCCCTTCTCATAGGCCTACCACTTTATAGGCTATCCCCTCTTCAGTCATGAATGCTGCTGCCAGGCTTGTCCACCTTACCAACCGCTCAGCGTCTGCCTCCCCTCTCTCCCAATCCTACACTGGCTCCCGATTGCCTAGCGAATTAAATTCAAAATACTAACCACAACATACAAAGCCATTCACAACTCTGCCCCGAGCTACATCACCAATCTTGTCTCCAAATATCACCCAAATCGTCCTCTCAAGACCTCCTACTCTCAAGCTCCCTTGTCTCCTCCTCTCATTCTCGTCTCCAGGATTTCTCCAGGGCCTCTCCCATCCTCTGTAACGCTCTACCTCAACCTGTACGGCTATCTCCTACTCTAGCTGCTTTCAGGCGATCCCTGAAAACTCATCTCTTTAGGGAAGCCTATCACACACCGCCAACTAATCTGCCATCAGCTCATTCCCTACTCTTACCTCTTGTAACACCTGCCCCACCCCATTAGATTGTAAGCAATTCTAAACAGGGCCCTCTAAATCCTCTTGTATTTGATTGTATTGTATATGTACTGTCTCCCTCTATTATTGTAAAGGGCTGCGTAAATATCTGGCGCTATAGAAATCCATAATAATAATAATAAGCACTGTCCCTATCAGATGGGGAACCTGTCCCTATGCTAGCCATTTGCATAGAGTGCGCCAAATTCAGGAGCCAAAGTCTCATATAGATTCTGTCTAACCCAAGATGGCCACTGAAGTCATGTGGGGTGCCAGCATACAATTAGACAGAGGTTTCCTTGTGACTGCAGGAAGTAATAGGGGAACCTAGTTCCTCACAACTTCCTTCTCCTCCTGCATTGCTGCTTCGGTCAAGCACCACCTGCAGTGGGTTTTACAGACTGCATCTGCCTACAGGAAGGTGCTACAGAGTTATGAGTTCAAGGATTTTTTTGCCTTCCAATTTTTTTGTATGTGAAGTAAACTAAATTAAATCCCTCAACAACCTCTGAGTTGCTTGCAAGGTGCCTTGCTAAAAACAGCAGGCTGACCTCAACTTACATTTGGTTCTAGGGAACTGCATTTTGCGTCCAAAACATCCATACCTATACTGGAAGCACAGTGGTTTGCAAAGCCTTTAGCTGTGTAAAAAAAAATGATATTTTTATGCAACTCTCTAAATAACTCTGCTACATGGGCAGCTTCCCTATATCCTCTTTTTGCCCTGGCAAACATATGCAATTAACATATTGGTAAAATAATCCGTGTCCGACAATTTTGCAGCTGTGTTCCGTTATTGTTTTTTTTTTTTTTTTTTTTTTTTATAGTTTAATTATGTGTTAGTTGCCAGTTGAGCACAGCAAATCGCATTGACTTGATATTAGATTTTATTTGGCTTATTTAAATACCAGAAGCAGAATTTTTCTTCCAGCTCTCGTTCTGAACATTGTTTTTTTGAAAAGGCTTTTCATGTCATACAATTGGAATATAAAATTAAAAGCAATTTGAAAGGAGTTGTGCACTGGTTACTAAGCTGCTGAACTTTACCTCAATTATTCCACCCACAACGCCAGCAAACAGCTGCTCTGCCCATCGCTGCCCCTCCAAACACTGCAATTACAAGGAAAGGAAATGTTTGCTGGATAAAGGACTCCGCACAGCGTGGAGGAACAATGTGCTAAAGGGGAACTGCAGCTTAGTAAAGGTTTTTCATGTAATATATAAACGTGGTTAGCTTACCGTGGCTCTGGACGTCATTGCTGGTCCTCATTTAAAAATGAAAGTTGTCTGTCTGTTTCTATTATTTATTAGAGGTATTGCTATTGTGTAGGCATGGAGCTTTACATATATTTTATGTTCTCCTCCAGGGACTTACCATCTAAGGTAGAGTGACAGGATGTCCCCAGTCCCCAGATTGAGGACACTGTCCCCGGACCATGTCTGTCCTCGGGTTTGTCCCCGGATTTAGGGCCAGAATAATGCATGGAGAGTTTAGCTGTTGTGGGGGAAGAGCTAAGAGATGCCTGCGGAGATAATCTGTGGGAGAAGGGTGCAGAGGTGAGCTATGGATGTGGGGGCAGAAGTGTCCTCTGTGCATAGCAAACCTCTGACGGCCCTCAGTTGAAGTCTGTGATGACAAAACGCGTTAGGGCGTGAGTGTGCGGTCGCCATACCAACGTGAGACGCCACGCTGTCAGTTCCGGCTTGCCAGGCACCGAGCGGTGGTCTTCATTTAAGAATGAAAGTTGTCTGTCTGTTTATATTATTTATTACAGGTATTGCTATTGTGTAGGCATGGAGCTTTACATATATTTTATGTTCTCCTCCAGGGACTTACCATCTAAGGTAGGGTGACAGGATGTCCCCAGTCCCCATATTGAGGACACTGTCCCCGGACCATGTCTGTCCTCGGGTTTGTCCCCGGATTTAGGGTCAGAATAATGCATGGAGAGTTTAGCTGTTGTGGGGGAAGAGCTAAGAGATGCCTGTAGAGATAATCTGTGGGAGAAGGGTGCAGAGGTGAGCTATGGATGTGGGGGCAGAAGTGTCCTCTGTGCATAGCAAACCTCTGAGGGCCCTCAGTTGAAGTCCGTGATGACAAAACGCGTTAGTGTGTGAGTGTGCGGTCGCCATGCCAACGTGAGACGCCACGCCACGCCACGCCACGCCACGCCACGCCACGCCACGCTGTCAGTTCCGGCTTGCCAGGCACCGAGCGGTGGTCTTCATTTAAAAATGAAAGTTGTCTGTCTGTTTATATTATTTATTACAGGTATTGCTATTGTGTAGGCATGGAGCTTTACATATATTTTATGTTCTCCTCCAGGGACTTACCATCTAAGGTAGGGTGATAGGATGTCCCCAGTCCCCAGATTGAGGACACTGTCCCTGGACCAAGTCTGTCCTCGGTTTTGTCCCCGGATTTAGGGCCAGAATAATGTGGACAGGGCATCACATGCTGGCTGTGAAACAGTCTGGTGGCTTGGATGCCGATGCCCCCTGCTGGACGATCTCAGTGCCGCCCCTGCTGCTGTTCAGTGAAGTAGAGGCAGAGCCAAAAATTGACTGTGTGGAGGGCTGAGATTGGAAGGTGAGCAGAATGGGGGGGACTGTCTGTTTGTAGACAGGTGAGGGCAGTGGGGGAGCAGAGTTCAGAGCTGATGCAGCTGCATGGAGAGATGGAGAGTTTAGTTGTTGTGGGGGAAGGGCTAAGAGGTGGCTGCAGAGATAATCTGTGGGAGAAGGGTGCAGAGGTGAGCTATGGATGTGGGGGCAGAAGTGTCCGCTGTGCATAGCAAACCTCTGAGGGCCCTCAGTTGAAGTCCGTGATGACAAAACGCGTTAGGGCGTGAGTGTGCGGTCGCCATACCCACGTGAGACGCCACGCTGTCAGTTCCGGCTTGCCAGGCACCGAGCGGTCGGCGGTTCGGAGGACAGAGGCGGATGGGCTTTTATACCTATGCATTCGTAATGCCTTATTTCTTGCTCTGTTTGTGAGTATCACTCTGTGGGGAACCGGGGGCTTGTTTTTACTAGTGTTCTTCAATAAATTGCATACGGAATTACACTATGTGTCCCCTGTTGTGCTTTTACCTGCATGAGTTGACTGGCGTTTGAGAAACGGAATCCCTCTGAGAGCCAAGCTGTTGGTGCAAATTGTCCGGTGGTGGAGAATTCTTGTTGATGTATGCAGGCTTTTATTAATCATTGATTTGGTGAGTGTCCATTTTGATGGGGTGTCACGTCTTGATGGTGGAGGCACACAGAATATACAGCTAGCTGCACTTCTTTCTCACCATTTCTGTTATCTGCATCTGCACTTAGACTTGTGCACTGGGCTCAGTGGATTTGTTATCTCCAGCGATTGCATTTTACATCTTTCATTGCATATGGACATTTAGATGATTATTTTATGTATATCAAATATGTGGCAGCGCTGCTAGTGTTACAGATTAACCTGTTTTAGGCTTGATCGGTTACACCTAATTCTTTATTCTTGGTAACCTGTAAAGGCGTTTAAAGCGTTGGAGAATTTTAAGCACCGTAGTTTTCCGCCATTCCACGAGCGGACGCAATTTTAAAACGTGACATGTTAGGTATCTATTTATTCGCCGTAACATCACCTTTCACATTACACAAAAAATATGGGCAAACTTTGTTTGTTGTTTATATTTTGTTTTTTTTTATTCATGAAAGTGTTTTTTTTTTCAAAAAAAAATAGCGTTGAAAAAAACTGCTGCAAAAATACTGTGTGACATAAAAAAATTGCAACACCCACCATTTTATTCTATGGGGACTCTTCTAAAAATATATATATGTAACTACATATAATGTTTGGGGGTTCCAAGTAATTTTCTAGCAAAAAAAAGTAGATTTTTACATGTAGGAGCGAAGTGTCAGAAATGGCCCAGGTATGAATTGGTTAACCACTTCAATACCGGGCACTTTCACCCCCTTCCTGTCCAGGACAATTTTCAGCTTTCAGCGCTATGATAATTGCGCGGTCATGCAACACTGTATCCAAGGTATATTTTTATTATTTTGTTCACACAACTAGAGCTTTCTTTTGGTGGTATTTATTCCCCACTGGGTTTTTTATTTTTTGCTAAATAAATTAAAAAAAACTGAAAATTTTGAAAAACAAAACACATTTTTCTTGGTTTCTGTTATAAAAATGTGCAAATAAATAATTGTTCTTCCTAATTTTTGCCCAAAATGTATTCTGCTACATTTCTTTGGTGAAAATAACCTAAATCAATGTATATTATTAAGCCTGTAGGGAAGTTATAGAGTCCACTATATCTGAATATTGATCAGTCCTGAACAGCTAAAGCACTATCTAATTTCTTGAGGCCTTAAAATGGCAGAACAGTACAAATATCCCCCAAATGATTCCTTTATAGAAAGTAGGCAGTCTGAGGCATGGTGGGTTTTTTGAAGTCGTACATTTTTGTCACAATATTTTTACACACTGTGACCAGAGCAATGTAATGTTACCATAGTGACATTGTAATACTCTAGCCACTTTACCACCGGAGGATTTTGCTATCTTCTGTCCAGGCCACTTTTTGCTATTCGGCGCTGTGCGGCTTTAACTGACAATTGCGCGGTCGTGCAACGCCGTACCCAAACGAAATTTACGTCCTTTTTTTCCCACAAACAGAGCTTTCTTTTGGTGGTATTTGATCACCTGTGCGATTTTTACTTTTTGCGCTATAAACAAAAAAAGAGCGTTTATTTTGAAAAAATAACAATATTTTTAACATTTTTTTATATGAAATTCCCCCCCAAAAAAATGTAAAAAACAATTTTTTTAAAAATTTTTGGCCAATTTGTTTTCTGCTACCTATGTTTGGTAAAAAAAATCACAATAAGCGTATTTTGATTGGTTTGCGCAAAAGTTATTGCATTTACTAACAAAGGGAAAGATTTCTGTCATTTTTGGTTTTTTTTTTTTTAACGCGTAATGGCGGCGATCTGCGATTTTTTTTGCGGGACTGTGACATTGCGGTGGACAGATCGGACCCTTGACTGACATTTTTGACACTTTTGGGGGTACCAGTGACATTACTGCAGTAATCAGTGCTATATATATGCACTGTTACTGTAAAAATGACACTGGCAGGGAAGGGGTTAATTTTATTGGAGAGGGAGGGGTTAATGTATGCCTGGTGGTTACTGACGTGTGGGGGGGGAGGTGACTGAGTGAGTCATGGACAGATCGGATGTCCAGCTATGCTGAACAGTCCGATCTGTCACTCCCTGTCACTATGGAGATCCGCCCGCTTGTGTTTACACAGGCGGGCGGATCTCCACACTAGATCCCCGACGATCGGGGGAAGAGCGGCGGCGATCGCCGCTGCTCCTCCCCTGGCCCGACTCCCGCTGTGACTGAAAACAGCGGGAGCGAGCCTCCGGCGGCGCGCAAGCGCCGCCCAGAAGGGGGAGTGTCTGACGACGTAGTACTATGTCGTCAGACGATAACGAGCCACTCTGCCGCAGTAATATTACTGTGGGCGGAGGTAAAGTGGCTAGAGAAGGGATCTGGATATTTTTTTTTTGTTTTTTTACATGGGTTTTTCTTATAGCAGTGAATTACATTAGTATAAGCAAGCATTTTCCTAAATAAAACTGATTCATTCAGTTTGTTTTGTTGTGATTAGCTGTGATTGGTCAAAGCTAATCACATGGTACAGATGGGCTGTGATTGGCCCTGTCTGTACCGTGTGATCAAATTGACCAATCACAGCTAACAACGTAATTCTAAACAATAGATGGCATAAATGAAAGCCATCTATTTTTTTCTATGTATTTAATATGTGTCATATTTCTGCCATTATCAATTTTTTTTTTTTTTTTTTTGTATAATGTTTTGTCTGTATTATTCATTAGCTGTAACATCACAAAAATTGAAAAACAAAGTGGATCCTGAGGAAGCTTGCTTTTGGGCAAAACGCGTTGATCTAATTACCCTTTGCTACTGTTTGACATATTGATGTCCCTATTATGTGCTTATAGCTTTGACTACGTATTTTAAATAATCTTTTTTACTTTGTATAAATACAAATTATGTATTTTTGGGTGTATTGTTAGGCACATAAAAAATACCCATTTTCCATAATTTCTCTGTTGGAGAAATATGGAGATATTTCTTTCCTAAACTTTAAAAATATGTTGGATTACATTTCTGTGTTTTATTAAAGAACTAGGCTGCCTGTGGATGATGCCAAGTCATCAGGGGACCATACTGTCCAGACAGACTGGGTCTAAGTTATTATGTTATTGCATAAAGCAACATTTGAAAGAGGACATCATCCATAAAGGCAAGCAGACACAACTTTGCATCTCGGGGAAATGATTTATGAGGAACTCTGTCAAGTGTCCACATGTCTGACCTGTAGTGAAAACAATCTTTAACTTTATATTTGTTCCAGGTCAGAGACCTCTCAATAGTCCTGGCACTAAAGGGACCATGTGATCTTGGTTGTTTATGCTTCAGGTCACATTGAGAGCTATGGAGCAGCAGTTATTTACTCATGTTGATCAATAGGTGCTTTTCATTCAAAATAATAATATGAACAAAGAATAACTGTTATGAAAATAATAAATGAGCAGTGAATAACTTCCTGCATTAAAAAATAAAATAAAAGTAGTAATAAAAAATAGCAAATAGAGATATCTAAGCTGCCTAAATCTTGATATACTGAATAGGGTTGAGCAGACACCTAGATGTCCGTGTTCGACGGGTTCGGCCGAACTTTAAAAAAAAGTCCGGGTCCGTGTCCCGGACTTTTACCGAACTTTTCCCGGACACCGAACCCCATTGAAGTCAATGGGGACCCGAACTTTAAGGCACTAAAATGGCTCTAAAACACCAAAGGAAAGGGCTAGAGTGCTGCAAATGGCAGCAAAACGTAATTAAGAGCATGGCAAGTGCTCTGCAAACAAATGTGGATAGGGAAATAACTTAAAACAACAAAAAAAAACAGAAAAATAAAACAATGTTCTTCTTCATCTCTGAAGGACGAGGCCCATATGGAGTAGGAGGGAGGTTGAGGTGGTGGTGGATGTGGCGGTGACATAGGCGTGCGCACAGGGTGTGCTGGGTGTGCCTGGGCACACCCTAATCACCTAGGGCACATAGCATTGCCAGTGAGGAGATGGGAAAGATCTCCCTGGGACCTGCTCTGCTCTATTTCTCCTTGCCTACAGGTACATGGCCCCGATACATTACTCTCCCTGCTGGCAAACACATGCATGTGTATTTCAACTTTGGGGTGCACACCTTAATGCAATAGGCTGCGCACACCTATGGGCGGTGTAGGTGGAAGCGGCGGTGGAGGAGGACCAGGGCCGGATTAACAGCATCATGGGCTTGGTGCTGAGGATTTTGAAGGGCCTTAGGGCCGTGCCTTGCCATGCACCCAGAGGAGGAAGGGTGCAGCCATGCATGCCTAATTCAACATGGGATGCTGTCTCTGAAGCCCATAAACACATCCATGCATCGCCAACTGTCCCTCCTTGTCCGGCCTTCACGCTGTGTGGGGAGGTTCTGAGGGTGCTGCCTGGGGAAGCGAGCATAGAAGCCAGACTTCTGTGTTTACAAGTGACAGAAGAGCGGTAACAGTGAATATGGCCAACCCGGGGCCTATATAAAAGGTAGGGGCCTGGAGCTGCAGCTCCAATAGACCCTACATTAATCTGGCCCTGAGGAGGAGGACGAGGTAGCCAACACTGCTTCTTTTCACAAATTTTAAATGAGGGTACACCCCAAAAGAGTGAGAAAGAGCAAAAATGGAACAATGGGTGGGTAAGGTCGGTATCCATTGCTATTCTGCATAAGGTACGGAAAAGTCCCGTGGGATCCATGCCTGGTTCATTTTAATGAACGTGAGCTTGTCCACATTGTCTCTGGACAGGCGGCTGCGCTTGTCTGTTATAACGCCCCCAGCCGTGCTAAATACCCGTTCAGATAATACACTGGCTGCAGGGCACGCCAGCACCTCCAAGGCGTAAAGGGCAAGCTCAGGCCATGTGCCCAATTTGGAGACCCAGAAGTTGAAGGGGGCAGACCCGTCATTCACTACATGTAGGCGTGTGCACACATACTGCTCCACCATGTTGGTAAAATGCTGCCTCCTGCTAAGACGTTCCATCTGAGCTGCTGGTGCTGCTGTTTGTTGTGGCGTGCTGACAAAGCTTTTCCACATTTCGGCCATGCTAACCCTGCCTTCTGAGGTGCTGGCGGTGCCCTGGTTGCGTTGGCGACCTCCTCCTCCTCCTCCTCTGCCTTGTGCTTCCACTGTGGCCCCGCTGTCAGATGGGAATGCCAGCAGCATGGCGTCTACCAGCGTGCGCTTGTACTCGCGCATCTTGCGATCGCGCTCCAGTGAGTGAATTAAGGACGGTACGTTGTCCTTGTAACGGGGATCCAGCAGCGTGGCCACCCAGTAATCAGCACAAGTTAGAATGTGGGCAACTCGGCGGTCGTTGTGGAGACACTGCAGCATGTAATCGCTCATGTGTGCCAGGCTGCCCAGAGGCGACGAAAGGCTGTCCTCTGTGGGAGGTGTATGGTCCGTGTCCTCTGTATCCCCCCAGCCACGCACCAGTGATGGCCATGAGCTGGCCTGGGTGCCACCCTGCTGTGAACATGGTTCCATCTCCTCCTCCAGCTCCTCCTCCTCCTCATCCTCCTCATCCTCCAGAACTGTGCCCCTGCTGGACAATTGCGTCCCTGGCGTTTGCGTGTGCAGGAACCCACCCTCGGAGCCCCTTGCGAATGACTGCCCTGAAAGCCTTGGAAATGTTACCTCTTCATCCTCCTCCTCCTCCTCATCCTGTGCCACATCCTCTTCCATCATCGCCCGAATTGTTTTTTCAAGGAGGCATAGAAGTGGGATAGTTAAGCTGAGAACGGCGTCATTGCCACTGGCCATGTTGGTGGAGTACTCAAAACAGCGCAACAAGGCACACAGGTCTCGCATGGAGGCCCAGTTATTGGTGGTGAAGTGGTGCTGTTCCGCAGAGCGACTCACGCGTGCGTGCTGCAGCTGAAACTCCACTATGGCCTGCTGCTGCTCGCACAGTCTTTCCAGCATGTGCAAGGTGGAGTTCCACCTTGTGGGCACGTCACATATGAGGCGGTGAGCGGGAAGGCCGAAGTTACGCTGCAGCGCTGCCAGGCGAGCAGCAGCAGGGTGAGAACGCCGAAAGTGCGCACAAACGGCCCGCACTTTCTGCAGCAGCTCTGACATATCGGGGTAGTTTTTAAGGAACCTCTGCACCACCAAATTCAGCACATGCGCCAGGCAAGGGATGTGCGTCAAACCGGCTAGGCCCAGAGCTGCTATGAGATTTCGCCCGTTATCGCACACCACCAGGCCGGGCTTGAGGCTCGCTGGCAGCAACCACTCATTTGTCTGCTGTTCCATGCTCCTCCACAACTCCTGCGCGGTGTGTGGTTTGTCCCCCAAACAGGCAAGTTGTAAAACTGCCTGCTGTCGTTTACCCCTGGCCGTGCTGAAGTTGGTGGTGAAGGTGTTACGCTGTCCGGATGAGGAGGCGGTAGAGGATGAGGAAGCGGAGTAGGAGGAGTTAGGAACAGGAGGCAAACTGAAGCGCCCTGCAATCCTCGGTGGTGGAAGGACATGCGCCAAATTGCTATCCGCCTCAGGCCCATCCGCCACTGCATTTACCCAGTGTGCCGTTAGGGAGATATAACGCCCCTGACCGTGCTTACTGGTCCACGTATCCGTAGTTAGGTGGACCTTGGCACAGATGGCGTTGCGCAGTGCACACCTGATTTTTTCCCCCACTTGGTTGTGCAGGGAAGGGATGGCTTGCCTGGAAAAGTAGTGGCGGCTGGGCACGACGTACTGTGGGACAGCCACCGACATAAGGTTTTTAAAACTGTGCGTCTCCACCAGACGGAATGACAGCATTTCAAAGGCCAATAATTTTGAAATGCTGGCATTCAGGGCCAGGGATCGCGGGTGGGTAGGGGGGTACTTCCTCTTCCTCTCAAGTGTTTGGGAGATGGAAAGCTGAACGCTTCCACGGGACATTGTGGAGATGGTTGTTGGTGACCCAGGTGGTGGTGTTGCTGACAGATCGTCTGTTTGCGGGGTGGCAGGTGCCGGTATCACTACAGATGTGGCTGGAGCGGCCGAGACTGCAGCAGAAGAGGAAGCAGGATGAGCCAGAGACGTTTCTTGGTTTTGAAGGTGTGTACTCCACTGCAGCTCGTGCTTTGCACTTAGATGCCTGATCATGCAGGTTGTGCTCAGGTTGAGAAGGTTCATGCCTCGCTTCAAGCTCTGATTGCACAGGGTGCAAACCACTCGTGTCCTGTCATCAGCACATTTTCTAAAGAACTTCCACGCTAGAGAACTCCTTTGAGCTGACTTTGGTGCGCTCGTTCCCTTGCTGCGTTGGGCAGTAGCGGGCGTAGTGTCTAGGGCACGGCCGCTCCGCTTCTGCACCCTGCTCCCTCTTCTGCTGTGCTGGTGGCTCTGTGCGACCACCGCCTCTTCCTCCAAACTACTCAGTTCACCTGCATGACGTTCATTCCATGTGGGGTCGAGGACCTCATCGTCCTCCACATCATCTTCCACCCAGTCTTCACCCCTGCCCTCCTTGTCGGTCTCCACAATGCTGAACGCCGCAGCAGTTGGCACCTGCGTTTCGTCATCATCGGAGACGTGCTGCGATGATCCTTGCATGTACTCATCTTGAGGAATAAGTGGTTGGGCATCGCTGCACTCAATCTCTTCCACTTCTGGGGCAGGGCTAGGTGGATGGCCCTGGGAAACCCTGCTGACAGAGTCCTCAAAAAGAATAAGAGACTGCTGTATGGCTTGGGGCTCAGACTGCTGGCCTGATTTGCAAGGGGGTGAGGTGAAAGACGGTTGGACATTGGCTGCAGGTGCCAACTCTGACCTTTCTGCAGTAGACTGGGTGGGAGACAATGTGAAGGAACTGGAGGCACTGTCAGCAGCAAACCAATCTACTATCGCCTCAACTTGTTCTGGCCTCATCACTTCTAGGGGCGTTTGATGCCCTACCAAATACTGATGCAGGTTCTGTCGCCTACTCACACTTGAGGAAGGTGTTTCACTTGTGCGTGTAGCTGGCACAGATCGACCATGTCCTCTCCTTGCAACAGGAGCTCTACCAGCAGCACCACGACCCAGGCCACGGCCCTTATTTGACGGTCTCCTCATATTTCTGTAATTTAAGATCTTGCCCTAGAAAGGTTTTTATTGAATAGCGGAATAGAAAATATGATCCAAAAAAAGTGTATGTATATCACACGTACACAACCACACTAGGCCCCAATTACTATTGTTTGTACCCCTAAAAGGCTAGATGAGGAGTAGGGGGAGTATGGAACAGGCAGCACCCTCAAACCTTCAGAAGTATGAGATGAACCCCAACAACTTGGAAAGGTGGATCTCTCTCACACGTACCGACACAGACTATCCCGCAATTCAATTGATCCTCAAAGGTTTTTATTGAATAGCGGAATAGGAAATATGATCAAAAAAAGTGTATGTATCTCGCACGTACACAACCACACTAGGCCCCAATTACTATTGTTTGTACCCCTAAAAGGCTAGATGAGGAGTAGGGGGGGTATGGAACAGGCAGCACCCTCAAACCTTCAGAAGTATGAGATGAACCCCAACAACTTGGAAAGGTGGATCTCTCTCACACGTACCGACACAGACTATCCCGCAATTCAATTGATCCCCAAAGGTTTTTATTGAATAGCGGAATAGGAAATATGATCAAAAAAAGTGTATGTATCTCACACGTACAGAAACACACTAGGCCCCAATTACTATTGTTTGTACACCTAAAAGGATGGATGAGGAGGAGGAGGAGTATGGAACAGGCAGCACCCTCAAAGCTTCAGAAGTATGAGATGAACCCCAAAAACTTGGAAAGGTGGATCTCACACGTACCGACACAGACTATTCCGCAATTTAATTGATCCCCAAAGGTTTTTATTGAATAGCGGAATAGGAAATATGATCAAAAAATGTGTATGTATCTCACACGTACAGAAGCACACTAGGCCCCAATTACTATTGTTTGTACACCTAAAAGGATGGATGAGGAGGAGGAGGAGTATGGAACAGGCAGCACCCTCAAAGCTTCAGAAGTATGAGATGAACCCCAAAAACTTGGAAAGGTGGATCTCACACGTACCGACACAGACTATCCCGCAATTTAATTGATCCCCAAAGGTTTTTATTGAATAGCGGAATAGGAAATATGATCAAAAAATGTGTATGTATCTCACACGTACAGAAGCACACTAGGCCCCAATTACTATTGTTTGTACACCTAAAAGGATGGATGAGGAGGAGGAGGAGTATGGAACAGGCAGCACCCTCAAAGCTTCAGAAGTATGAGATGAACCCCAAAAACTTGGAAAGGTGGATCTCACACGTACCGACACAGACTATCCCGCAATTTAATTGATCCCCAAAGGTTTTTATTGAATAGCGGAATAGGAAATATGATCAAAAAATGTGTATGTATCTCACACGTACAGAAGCACACTAGGCCCCAATTACTATTGTTTGTACACCTAAAAGGATGGATGAGGAGGAGGAGGAGTATGGAACAGGCAGCACCCTCAAAGCTTCAGAAGTATGAGATGAACCCCAAAAACTTGGAAAGGTGGATCTCACACGTACCGACACAGACTATCCCGCAATTTAATTGATCCCCAAAGGTTTTTATTGAATAGCGGAATAGGAAATATGATCAAAAAAAGTGTATGTATCTCGCACGTACAGAAACACACTAGGCCCCAATTACTATTGTTTGTACACCTAAAAGGATGGATGAGGAGGAGGAGGAGTATGGAACAGGCAGCACCCTCAAAGCTTCAGAAGTATGAGATGAACCCCAAAAACTTGGAAAGGTGGATCTCACACGTACCGACACAGACTATCCCGCAATTTAATTGATCCCCAAAGGTTTTTATTGAATAGCGGAATAGGAAATATGATCAAAAAATGTGTATGTATCTCACACGTACAGAAGCACACTAGGCCCCAATTACTATTGTTTGTACACCTAAAAGGATGGATGAGGAGGAGGAGGAGTATGGAACAGGCAGCACCCTCAAAGCTTCAGAAGTATGAGATGAACCCCAAAAACTTGGAAAGGTGGATCTCACACGTACCGACACAGACTATCCCGCAATTTAATTGATCCCCAAAGGTTTTTATTGAATAGCGGAATAGGAAATATGATCAAAAAAAGTGTATGTATCTCGCACGTACACAACCACACTAGGCCCCAATTACTATTGTTTGTACCCCTAAAAGGCTAGATGAGGAGTAGGGGGGGTATGGAACAGGCAGCACCCTCAAACCTTCAGAAGTATGAGATGAACCCCAACAACTTGGAAAGGTGGATCTCTCTCACACGTACCGACACAGACTATCCTGCAATTCAATTGATCCTCAAAGGTTTTTATTGAATAGCGGAATAGGAAATATGATCAAAAAAAGTGTATGTATCTCGCACGTACACAACCACACTAGGCCCCAATTACTATTGTTTGTACCCCTAAAAGGCTAGATGAGGAGTAGGGGGGGTATGGAACAGGCAGCACCCTCAAACCTTCAGAAGTATGAGATGAACCCCAACAACTTGGAAAGGTGGATCTCTCTCACACGTACCAACACAGACTATCCCCCAATTTAACTGATCCCCAGAGGTTTTTGATTAAATAGCGGAATAGAAAATATGATCCCAAAAAAGTGTATGTATATCACACGTACACAACCACACTAGGCCCCAATTACTATTGTTTGTACCCCTAAAAGGCTAGGAGTAGGGGGAGTATGGAACAGGCAGCACCCTCAAACCTTCAGAAGTATGAGATGAACCCCAACAACTTGGAAAGGTGGATCTCTCTCACACGTACCAACACAGACTATCCCCCAATTTAACTGATCCCCAAAGGTTTTTGATTAAATAGCGGAATAGAAAATATGATCCCAAAAAAGTGTATGTATATCACACGTACACAACCACACTAGGCCCCAATTACTATTGTTTGTACCCCTAAAAGGCTAGGAGTAGGGGGAGTATGGAACAGGCAGCACCCTCAAACCTTCAGAAGTATGAGATGAACCCCAACAACTTGGAAAGGTGGATCTCTCTCACACGTACCAACACAGACTATCCCCCAATTTAACTGATCCCCAAAGGTTTTTGATTAAATAGCGGAATAGAAAATATGATCCCAAAAAAGTGTATGTATATCACACGTACACAACCACACTAGGCCCCAATTACTATTGTTTGTACCCCTAAAAGGCTAGGAGTAGGGGGAGTATGGAACAGGCAGCACCCTCAAACCTTCAGAAGTATGAGATGAACCCCAACAACTTGGAAAGGTGGATCTCTCTCACACGTACCAACACAGACTATCCCCCAATTTAACTGATCCCCAGAGGTTTTTGATTAAATAGCGGAATAGAAAATATGATCCCAAAAAAGTGTATGTATATCACACGTACACAACCACACTAGGCCCCAATTACTATTGTTTGTACCCCTAAAAGGCTAGGAGTAGGGGGAGTATGGAACAGGCAGCACCCTCAAACCTTCAGAAGTATGAGATGAACCCCAACAACTTGGAAAGGTGGATCTCTCTCACACGTACCAACACAGACTATCCCCCAATTTAACTGATCCCCAGAGGTTTTTGATTAAATAGCGGAATAGAAAATATGATCCCAAAAAAGTGTATGTATATCACACGTACACAACCACACTAGGCCCCAATTACTATTGTTTGTACCCCTAAAAGGCTAGGAGTAGGGGGAGTATGGAACAGGCAGCACCCTCAAACCTTCAGAAGTATGAGATGAACCCCAACAACTTGGAAAGGTGGATCTCTCTCACACGTACCAACACAGACTATCCCCCAATTTAACTGATCCCCAGAGGTTTTTGATTAAATAGCGGAATAGAAAATATGATCCCAAAAAAGTGTATGTATATCACACGTACACAACCACACTAGGCCCCAATTACTATTGTTTGTACCCCTAAAAGGCTAGGAGTAGGGGGGAGTATGGAACAGGCAGCACCCTCAAACCTTCAGAAGTATGAGATGAACCCCAACAACTTGGAAAGGTGGATCTCTCTCACACGTACCAACACAGACTATCCCCCAATTTAACTGATCCCCAAAGGTTTTTGATTAAATAGCGGAATAGAAAATATGATCCCAAAAAAGTGTATGTATATCACACGTACACAACCACACTAGGCCCCAATTACTATTGTTTGTACCCCTAAAAGGCTAGATGAGGAGTAGGGGGAGTATGGAACAGGCAGCACCCTCAAACCTTCAGTATGAGATTGTGTTCACTGTACCCCACAAAGATTGAGTTCACTGCACCCCACAATGATTGTGTTCACTGCACCCCACAAAGATTGTGTTCACTGCACCTCACAAAGATTGTGTTCACTGTACCCCCCAAAGATTGTGTTCACTGCACCCCACAAAGATTCTGTTCACTGTACCCCACAAAGATTGTGTTCACTGCACCCCAAAAAGATTGTGTTCACTGCACCCCAAAAAGGATGTTGTTCACTGCACCCCAAAAAGGATTTTGTTCACTGCACCCCAAAAAGGATGTTGTTCACTCCACCCCAAAAAGATTGTGTTCACTGCACCCCACAAAGATTGTGTTCACTGCACCCCAAAAAGATTGTGTTCACTGCACCCCAAAAATGATTTTGTTCACTGCACCCCAAAAAGGATTTTGTTCACTGCACCCCAAAAAGGATGTTGTTCACTCCACCCCAAAAAGATTGTGTTCACTGCACCCCAAAAAGATTGTGTTCACTGCACCCCACAAAGGATTTTGTTCACTGCACCCCAAAAAGATTGTGTTCACTGCACCCCAAAAAGGATGTTGTTCACTGCACCCCAAAAAGGATTTTGTTCACTGCACCCCAAAAAGATTGTGTTCACTGCACCCCACAAAGGATTTTGTTCACTGCACCCCACAAAGATTGTGTTCACTGCACACCAAAAAGGATTGTGTTCACTGCACCCCAAAAAGATTTTGTTCACTGCACCCCAAAAAGATTGTGTTCACTGCAGCCCAAAAAGATTGTGTTCACTGCAGCCCAAAAAGATTGTGTTCACTGCAGCCCAAAAAGATTGTGTTCACTGCAGCCCAAAAAGATTGTGTTCACTGCAGCCCAAAAAGATTGTGTTCACTGCAGCTCACACACAGAAAAATGGATGTGGATCACTGACACCTGCCTATCTCCAATCCCACACCACACAGCAATATCGATTGTAGTTTGTAGAACACAGTTTCCCTAAAATTCAGCAGACTCTGTCCCTAACAGGATTGAGAAGAGATCGTAGATCAGGATTGAGTGCAGATTCACCCCACCCCCCACACAGCAATATCGATTGTAGTTTGTAGAACACAGTTTCCCTAAAATTCAGCAGACTCTGTCCCTAACAGGATTGAGAAGAGATCGTAGATCAGGATTGAGTGCAGATTCACCCCACCCCCCACACAGCAATATCGATTGTAGTTTGTAGAACACAGTTTCCCTAAAATTCAGCAGACTCTGTCCCTAACAGGATTGAGAAGAGATCGTAGATCAGGATTGAGTGCAGATTCACCCCACCCCCCACACAGCAATATCGATTGTAGTTTGTAGAAGACACTGACCCTATATAATTCAGCAGACTCTATCCCTAAAATGCCTACAACTCGCCCTGCCTAAACACTCCGACCTGTCCCTCAATTCTATCCGGACACAAATGGTTTTTTCCTGCCTATCTTTCCCTAATCAGCAGCCAGCACGTTGATGTGTGCTCTGTCCCTGAATCTAAGCAGCATAATGACGCCGCTGCGGCTGCCTCGAACTTATAAAGACTTGGTCACATGCTTCAGACGGCCAATCACAGCTACTGAGACATTTGCAGGCATGGCTGGGATGGCTTAAGGCACACCAGTTAAACGATTGTTGATTGGCTGTTGAAAGCCCGCCATGAAAAGAGCGCCAAAGCATGCAAAACCCGGAAATAAAACGACCGAACACGGATTTTTACCCGAACATACAGTAAAGTGTCCGTGTCCGTGTTCGGGTACAAAAAATCCAATTATTCGGTACGAACACGAATAATACAGTCCGTGTTCGCTCAACACTAATACTGAACAAAATTATAAATGCAACACTTGTTTTTGCCCCCATTTTTCATGAGCTGAACTCAAAGATCTAAGAAAACCGGGATTCATCCGTGAAGAGAACTCCTCTTCAAAGTTCTAGATGTCATTGAATGTGAGCATTTGCCCACTCAAGTCGGTTATGACGACGAACTGCAGTCAGGTGGAGACCCCCGATGAGGAAGACGAGCATGCATTTGAGCTTCCCCGAGACGGTTTCTGACAGTTAGTGTAGAAATTCTTTGGTTATGCATACCGATTGTTGCAGCAGCTGTCCGGGTGGCTGGTCTCAGACTATCTTGGAGGTGAAGATGCTGGATGTGGAGGTCCTGGGCTGGTGTGGTTACACGTGGTCTGCGCTTGTGAGGCCGGTTGAATGTACTGCCAAATAGAGATGTACCGAACAGTTCCCAGCGAACTTCGCATGTTCACGTTCGCCGCTGCGGGTGAACATATGCGATGTTCGGTCCGCCTCCTATACATCATCATTGAGGCAAACTTTGACCCTGAATCTCACAGTCAGCAGACACATTCCAGGCCAATCAGCATACCTCCCTCCCACACCCTCCCACCTCCTATAAATAAGCAAGGGCAGCATCCATCTTAGATCATTTCTGTGTTACTGAGAGCAGGGAAAGTGCTGGTGCTGCTGCTGTTATAGCTGGGGACAGTTCCCGGTCTTGTTAGTCGGTGTTCTTGGTACACTCCTGCTGTAAGGACAGCACCCCAAAAAGCCCTTCCTAGGGCTGGTATTTGAGGTTTTTTTTGAATATATATATATATATCTATTGTCCCTAAAAAGCCCTTTTGAGGGCTGGTATTTGTGTAATTTTTTTTGATCTGTGATATATATATATATATATATATCTATTGTCCCCAAAAGCCCTTTTGAGGGCTGGTATTTGAGTATTTTTTATATATATATGTTGTGCACTGCAGTTACCTGCCCGCTGTGTGTGAGAGGCCACAGACCCACCACAGACTGTACTGTGTGCACACCACACTCATTTCGGGTGGCACAGGCACAGTACCTTGCATTTTAAAAAATATTTTTTCTTTTCCTCTGTCATAATTGCAGTGTCAGGTCCACAGAGTGTACTGTACCCACTGCAGTGCACTGCCCACCACTGATATATATATACGGTGGCACAGCATCTTGTTGCAAATTGAAAAAAAAAAATATTTTTTATTATTGCAGTTGCCTGGGCTGCCAGTGACTGTCAGGTCACTGCCCACCCACCACTGATATATACGGTGGCAGGCATGACTTTTTTTGGATTAGTGTCTGGGGGGGGGTCTAAAAAGCGTACCTGTGAAGTTTCAGCTCTGTAGCATGTCCAGAACCAGAAAAAAAAGATCATATAGGTGTAAAAGGGGTTCCCACCATCCCTGCTCTACTGAAAAATTATCTTTTTTTCTGGTTTTGGACATGCTACAGAGCTGAAACTTTACAGGTACACTTTTTAGACCCCCTAGACACTAAATCACACAAAAAACGTTCTTAAAAATTGTCATTTTTGATAGAGAGACAATTATTGGAAAAATTTAAAAAAAAAAAACTTAAAAAAAAAAAAAATTCTTTGGATTTATTGTCTGGGGGGTCTAAAAAGTGTACCTGTGAAGTTTCAGCTCTGTAGCATGTCCAGAACCAGAAAAAAAAATAGAATTAGGGTCAGGGTTAGGGCTAGGGTTAGGGTCAGGGCTAAGGTTAGGGTTATTTTTAGTGCTTAGGGTTAGAGGGTTAGAGTTAGAGGGGTAGGGCTACTAACTCTAACCCTAAGTATCTCACCGTAACCCTAACCCTAGCCCCTAACACTAAACCTAAACCTAACCCTCTAACCATAACCCTAACCCTCTAACCTTAACCCTAACCCTCTAAGCCTAGCCATAAAAATAACCCTAACCCTAAACCTAACCCTAACCCTAGCCCTAAGCCTAACCCTAGCCCTAACCCTAATTCGTAATTTTTTCTGGTTCCGGACATGCTACAGAGCTGAAACTTCACAGGTACACTTTTTAGACCCCCCAGATGCTAAATCCAAAGAATTTTTTTTTTAAAATTTTTCCAATCATTGGCTCTCTATCAAAAAGGACAATTTTTAATAACTTTTTTGTGTGATTTAGTGTCTGGGGGTCTAAAAAGTGTACCTGTGAAGTTTCAGCTCTGTAGCATGTCCAGAACCAGAAAAAAAATAGAATTAGGGTTAGGGTTAGGGCTAGGGTTAGGGTCAGGGCTAAGGTTAGGGTTATTTTTAGTGCTTAGGGTTAGAGGGTTAGAGTTAGAGGGGTAGGGGTAGGGCTACTAACTCTAACCCTAAGTATCTCACCATAACCCTAACCCTAGCCCCTAACACTAAACCTAACCCTAACCCTCTAACCATAACCCTAACCCTCTAACCTTAACCCTAACCCTCTAAGCCTAGCCATAAAAATAACCCTAACCCTAAACCTAACCCTAGCCCTAACCCTAACCCTAGCCCTAGCCCTAACCCTAGCCCTAACCCTAGCCCTAAGCCTAACCCTAGCCCTAACCCTAATTCGTAATTTTTTCTGGTTACGGACATGCTACAGAGCTGAAACTTCACAGGTACACTTTTTAGACCCCCCAGATGCTAAATCCAAATAATTTATTATTTTTTTTTTAATTTTTCCAATAATTGGCTCTCTATCAAAAAATTACAATTTTTAAGAACTTTTTTTGTGTGATTCAGTGTCTGGGGGTCTAAAAAGTGTACCTGTGAAGTTTCAGCTCTGTAGCATGTCCAGAACCAGAAAAAAAAATAGAATTAGGATTAGGGCTAGGGCTAGGGTTAGGGTTAGGGCTAGGGTTAGGGTTATTTTTAGTGCTTAGGGTTAGACGGTTAGGGTTAGAGGCGTAGGGGTAGGGTTACTAACTCTAACCCTAAGTATCTCAACGTAACCCTAACCCTAGCCCCTAACACTAAACCTAACCCTAACCCTTAAAGCCCAGTTCCTGTCCCATTTTGGTCGGTTCTGGTCTGTTTGCGGTTGTTTGCGGTGCGTTAAACGGGGAGTTTGGTCTGTCACTGTGAAGCGGGCGTAACCCTTACACTACCTGATCGATACAACATCATACCTGATCGTATACACACACTGGATGTTTTAAAGCACGTTATTCCAAACAATTTAGGAATGTTAGGTGATTTATGCCCTTTATGGAATAAAACCCGACTCTGCGTCAACTACGTAATTTTCCATGGGAGTTTTGCCATGGATCCCCCTCCGGCATGCCACAGTCCAGGTGTTTGTCCCCTTGAAACAACTTTTCCATTACTATTGTGGCCAGAAAGAGTCCCTGTGGGTTTTAAAATTCGCCTGCCTATTAAAGTCTATGGCGGTTCGCAATGTTCGCCGGTTCGCGAACATTCGCCGATGTTCGCGTTCGCCGTTCGCGAACGGCGAATTTTATGTTCGTGACATCACTACTGCCAAATTCTCTGAAACACCTTTGGAGACAACTTATGGTAGAGAAATGAACATTCAATTCCTGGGCAACAGCTCTGGTGGACATTCCTGCAGTCAGCATGCCAATTGCACGCTCCCTCAAAACTTTTGACATCTGTGGCATTGTGCTGTGTGATAAAACTGCACATTTTAGAGTGGCCTTTTATTGTGACCAGCCTAAGGCCCACCTGTGCAATAATCATGCTGTCCAATCAGCATCTTGATATGCCACACCTGTGAGGTGGATGGATTATCTTGGCAAAGGAGAAGTGCTCACTATCACAGATTTAGACAGATTTGTAAACAATATTTGAGAGAAATAGGCCTTTTGTGTACATAGAAAATTTGAGTTTAGCTCATGAAAAATGGGGGCAAAAGCAAAAGCGTTGCGTTTATAATATTCTTCAGTGTATTTTCCCTCACTTGCTCTTGTTCTTCTTATCTCCTAAACTCCGCTGCTGGTCCTTTAACATGATAGGTAATCTTGCTGATCAGTAAAGATCCTCAGGAGTTGACAGGTATTGGAAAAAGTTGACTTTAGGATAGACTTTTAGCTGCCTAGATCTCCCAATCTACTGATCATATTAACACGCACAGGGCCGGATTTACTTCTTATGCATTTATGCTGTCTCTGCATATTACTCTACACTACTTTAATATCTTCCCCGTCCATCCTGACTTAAAGTATGTGTGAACACGCTAGCAAAAAAAAAAATAGAGATCCTGTTACCTTATAGCAGGGTAAACAACACAGTGCTTGTGCTGTCTAACCCGTCCCTCTGGAAACTGTAAAAAACCTGGCTGATCCTGCCAGTTTCTGCCCTCCCCTCTCTGTGCTGTCCATGATAATCATGGCTGCTCAGCGGAGAAGAGTAATGTATAGAGAGAAATAGCTGCACTCCAACTTGAAGGTGAAAAATATAAAATCTTTTTTATTCGTATCCAAAAGATAAAATCAATTCAAACTGTATCCATAATATAGTCAGAGACAAGAGATGAACGCATAGTAGTTGACGTGTGTCACGGAGAAACGTCCGCTTAGTCGTAACCAGCGGAGAAGAGGGCAGGGTTGACATGATGCTGCTGCCTTAGGGGTGTCTCTCACCTCTATCCTCAGGACCAGTGCCTATCAATTAGTGGAGAGGAAGGGAAGGGAAGGGGCTGGTGTGACACTGATGCAATAGGTGTGGCCCTCCATCTCCATCTTGAGGGCCAATGCCTTTCAATCAATCAGCAGAGAAGGGGGGCAGGGCTGGCATGATGCTGCTGCAGTAGATGTGGCCCTCCACCTCCATCCTTGGGGCCAATGCCTATCAATCCATCAGCAGGGAAGAGGGGCAGGGCTGGCATGATGCTGCTGCAGTAGGTGTGACCCTCCACCTCCCTCCTTGGGGCCAATGCCTATTAATCAGTGGAGAAGAGGAACAGAACTGGCATGATGCTGCTGCTGTAGGTGTGTCTCTCATCTCTATCCTCAGGACCAGTGCCTATCAATTAGTGGAGAGGAAGTGAAGGGGCTGGTGTGACACTGATGCAATAGATATGGACCTCCACCTCCATCTTCAGGGCCAGTGCCTAGCAATCAATCAGAAGAGAAGAGGGGCAGGGCTGGCATGAAGCTGCTGCATTAGGTGTGGCCCCCCACCTCCATCCTTTTGGCCAATGCCTATCAATCAGTGGAGAAGAAGGTCCGAACTGGCATGATGCTGCCGTAGGTGTGTATCTCAACCTCTATCCTCAGGGCCAAGTCCTATCAATTAGAGAGGAAAGGAAGGGGCTGGTGTGACACTGATGCAATAGGTATGGCCCTCCAACTCCATCTTCAGGGCCAATGCCTATCAATAAATCAGCAGAGAAGAGGGGCAGGGCTGGCATGATGCTGCTGCAGTAGGTGTGGCCCTCCACCTCCATCCTTGGGGCCAATACCTATCAATCAGTGGAGAAGAGGGACAGAACTAGTATGATGCTGCTGGCGTATGTGTGTATCTCAACCTCTATCCTCATGGCCAATTCCTATAAATTAGAGGAGAGCAAAGGAAGGGGCTGGTGTGACACTGATGCAATAGGTGTGGTCTTCCATCTCCATCTTTAGGACCAATGCTTACCAATCAGCTTAGAAGAGGGGCAGTGCTGACATGACGTTATTGCAGTAGCTGTGTCTCTCCACCTCCATTCTTGGGCCAATGCCAGAGAAGAACACTGCGGGGGGAGGTAGGGGGGCGCATGGCTGCAAAATTGACTACAGGAGATACAGGTGCACCGCATGTGTGCACAGAATCCTTTAACTCCTAGCAGTGATTTAAAGGATGCAAACTGGCCATGCTAGCATGGATCTACTTCCCTGCTTGGCATGGTTAATTTGAAACAAGAGCTAAAGAGAACTGGCAGGATCTCCAGGTATTTAGCAGCAGCATACACAATTACATTTTTATAGGCTGCATTTAATAAAAAGTTTATGAATAACCAAATAAATATATCAATTCCTAATTTTGGGTTAAAAGAAATGAATGTTTTGTTTTTTTTTAGAATCACACTCACCTAGGTGGATGCAGTATCAGTCTGATGCTGCAACTGTCCCTGGCTGCCTCTACACTGAGAACCTAGTGATTGAACACTCGATTCTCACAGCTTCCTGAGCAGAGAGTTGGTGACTGTCAGTCAGCAGCTGTCTGCTATACCCCCACCCCCCCCAGTGCTCACTGGAGTGTTGGGCTGTGGAGGGGGCAGGAGTGGCTGGCTTAGCCTCTCAGTCGGTTGCCATTGCAGGCATGTGGGCGGATCCCGACTCCTTAGTCGCAATCTTGCCCAAGCCTGGACCTTCTCTGTGACATCAGCAGACAACGGACTTCAGCCCACTGTCTGCTAAAAACGGGTCACAGGAGTGCAGGATGAACACTCCTGTGATCCCCAGGAGAAGTACAGATAAACAAGCTTTTGCTGTACTCCTCCTTTAACCATATAACGACCACTACTGCGGCAGGCAGCCGCTCCTGGGCAAGGCGACGTTATACCAGGTCGCTTGCTTAGGAGACTCTAGGGGGTGAGTGTGCGCCGCCGGCGGCGCGCTCCCGCCCCCGCTCATTAGCTGGGGAGCCAGTGCGTGTGACCAGTAGCTCCGATGGCCGCTGGCCACTCGCAATTTCCCGCAGCTGAGAGAGAAGGACGGACGGCTGATGTAAAAACAGCCGTCTGTCATTCTCCCTGAAGTGATCACAGATATCATGTGATCCTGCTATATAGGATCGCATGTCTCTGTGATTACTTCACAAGCCACGCCCCCTGACAGTTAGAATCATGCCCCCTAGGGACACATTTAACCCCTTGATCACACATACTGTTAACCCCTTCCCTGCCAGTGTCATTTTTACAGTAACAGTGCATATTTTTAACACTGATTACTGTAGTAATGTCACTGGTACCCCCAAAAGTGTCAAAAATGTCAGTTAGGGGTCCGATCTGTCTGCCGCAATGTCTCAGTCCTGCAAACAAAAATCGCAGCTTGCCGCCATTACTAGTAAAAAAAAAAAAAAAAACAATAAAAATTACATAAATGTTTCCCGTAGTTAGTAAACGCAATAACTTTTGCGCAAACCAATCAAAATACGCTTATTGCGATTTTTTTTTTAGCAAAAATATGTAGCAGAAAACAAATTGGCCTAAAATGTTAAAAAAATTTGATGTTTACATTTTTTTTGAGAATTTCGTATAAAAGAATGTGAAAAATATTGTAATTTTTTCAAAATTGTCACATTTTTTGGTTTATAGCGCAAAAAATAAAAATCGCACAGATGATCAAATACCACCAAAAGAAATCTCTGTTTGTGGGGAAAAAAAGCATGTAAATTTTGTTTGGGTACAGCATAGCCCGACTGCGCAATTGTCCGTTAAAATAACGCAGTGCAGAATCGCAAAATAGGGCCTGGTTATTGAGCAGCCAAATCCTCCAGGGCTAAAGTGGTTAACATACATTTTAACTTTAAAGCGGAGTTCCGGGCACAAAATCGATCTTTTTTTTTTTTGTGCCCGTCCGCTTGTTCTCCTTCACCTGAAAAGGAATTGGATAGTTAGGTTTTTTTTTTTTTTTTTTTTTTTTTTTTACTCACCTTGTAATTGGAGATCGAATATACTCACCTATTCTTCACTTCCTCCCTCTGCGCCGCGGCTCCGTCGTCACTTCCTAGCTTGCAATGATTCCTGGGAGCTGAACGTCATCGCTCCCAGGAATCAATGCGACGGCACCGGCCCCGCTCGTCACTTCCGGGGCGACGCCGCATTCCCTGATAAACAGCTTCTGGGAATGCCCAGAAGCTGTGGAGGAATGCGGCGCAGCACCGGAAGTGACGAGAGGGGCCGGTGCAAGCGCATTCTGGGAGAAGAGGAGGCGGAAGAAGACGCAGAAGAGGATCGTGCCGGCTTCAGCTGCCCACAAGAGAGATGGAAACGCTGTGGAAGAAATTTTATAAGTAAGTATTTCTTCTTGCAGGTAAGTGCGAACCGGGACAGATCAGAGGCTAGCCATTGTGGAATGTACTAGCCCTGACTGTCCCCGGGGGTATGTTCACTGAAAAATGTTTTCTGTGCCCGGAACTCCACTTTAAGGCTCCCTAGGTAGATATTTATGGTTGTATAAATAAGATTTAGCTTCATTCTTTTTTATTTCAACATTCCAAGTCTAGTTATATTCAGCTTTGCCTTATTTATGTTAAAAGCACGGTTGCTTTTCAAAAGGACTTTGATAACTATTGCTGAATTATTTGAGACTGCCTCATTTAACCGCACTTTGCTTCTGTCACATACATATTCCTATCTGTCCAAATCTGTGCAAGCTTATTATTTGAGTTAAAACTAAACTCAGGAATGTAAAAATATTGTCTCTATATATTCATCATGTGTTTTCTTCCTTAAAGTGGAAGTAAACTCTCTCTCATCACTTTAACACATACAAATCTGAATAAAAAGCACTATTGATCGCTGTCCTCAGATCTCACCTTACTTGCTCAGTTTGCTTGTAATCCGTCCATTTATCTGTAATGACGTCACCGGTGCATGCGCATATCTCCCGCGGGGAATGACGCGCCTGCACCGGAAGTGACGAGGGACACCGGTGCAGGCACATTGACTCCTGGGATTGATGACACTCATCTCCCAGGAGTCAATGCAAAGCAGGAAATGATGCCGGCGGCCCCGGCCGCATAAGGAGGAAGTCGTAGGAAGTGAAGTTATTCTTCATTAAAAATAAGGTAAGGAAAAAAAAAAAGAAAATAGCCAAATCGAGTTTAGAAAGGGATATAGGAATGCATGATGTGAAGTGTAAAATTAGGGTGGAACTCCGCTTTAAATCTTAATGTTCTTTGTGTATTTCTTTCAGATCTGTGCGCTCACTGCTGCTCTTTCTCCTTGTGCAGGGTGACTGGTCTTGTCCCCGCCCCCTCCTGTAGTTTTCTGCAGGGAGCCTGTAGTGGGTGGAGCCTTATGGGCCCCGCCCACAACTCTGCTTCTCTGAACAGACTAAGTACAGCACACTGATGACATCGCTGCTACTTTTACAAGGTAATATCTGGGTCAGCAAAGGCATTTGATGCTCACAAAGTGGATTTACATCCTTTATGGCTATTGAGGAATATATTTAAATATGTGAAAGAATAGTAAGTGTACTTGCAAGAACACTTAATTACACTTTTGTGAGGGGGGGGATCACAAATAAAGAAAACATAATACAGCGTGTACAATTGTGACACAAATCATATTGTAATTGAATGTTATTAAATAAAAAACCTTTCCTTTTCAATCTGCAGTCACTGTCATTTTCTGAAAATGCTATTCCATATGGCTGTAGGTGTTCTTTACACGGAATGTGAAACATAATTTCCTGCTTGTGTGATTGGCTCACAGATTTTCCCAGAAATCTGCACTAAGATACAAGTCAGATTTCTGGCAACAAAAATGTCATTTTTTGGTGAGATACTACTAATAGGAACACGTCTAAAGGGATGCAGGTCCAACAGATGTTCTCATTAGTGCCCTGCAGCTGCACAGCTAATTGATAATGATGAAACCACTCCCTTAGGACTTACTAGGCACAGGGGAACAAACAGGGGTTTCTTCAGAATAACAAAAGGAAGGAATCTGCAACAAAGTTTGTTATAATCCTTGCAATGTACAGAGATCACCCAGAGGGGAATGTTTTTTTTTTCTTAACAAAAGTGGAGTTACGCTTTAAATGAGAGTTTTTGCATTCAGAGTTCAGCTTCAGTTATATCTATAGATGAGAGACTGGACACAATTTCTTCAGTTTGAATGTTTGGTATTTAGAGCAAAAACCAAGCCCCGGAAGATTTTACCCCCTTCCTGACCAGGCTCTATTTTGCGATTCGGCACTGCGTGACTTTAACGGACAATTGCGCGGTTGTGCGACGCTGTACCTGAACAAATTTGACTTCCTTTTTTTTCCACAAACAGAGCTTTCTTTTTGTGGTATTTGATCACTTGTGAGATTTTTTGATCATGCGCTTTCAAAGAAAGCGCATAAATTTTGAAAAAATAACAATATTTTTCAAATTTTTTTATATGAAATTCCCCAAAAAAAAAAACATTTAAAATCAAAATTTTTTAACATTTTTGGCCAATTTGTTTTCTGCTACATATGTTTGGTAAAAAAAATTGCAATAAGCGTATTTTGATTGGTTTGCGCAAAGGTTATTGCGTATACTAACTACGGGAAAGATTTTTGTCATTTTTTTTTTTTTTTTAACGAGTAATGGCGGCGATCTGCGATTTTTTTTGCGGGACTGCGACATTGCAGCGGACAGATCGGACCCTTGACTGACATTTTTGACACTTTTGGGGGTACCAGTGACATTACTACAGTAATCAGTGCTATACATATGCACTGTTACTGTAAAAATGACACTGGCAGGGAAGGGGTTAACTTTATTGGAGAGGGAGGGGTTAAGTGTGTCCCTAGGGGCGTGTTTCTAACTGTGCAGGGATGTGGCTGTTTGTGTAACAGCAGAGATCTACGGTCCTACATAGCAGGACCGTTTGATCTCTGCTGTTACACAGGGGAGAATGACAGGCGGCTGTGTTTACATTAGCCGCCTGCCTTTTTCCCTCTGTAACTGACGATCGAGTGACCGGCGGACATCGCTAGCCCCCTATTGGCTCACAGGCTAGTGACGTACCGGTACATCACTTTGCCTGCACGGGGCTGACCGCCGCAGTATATGTACTTTCGGCGGTCGGCAAGTGGTTAAAAGTGTGATTATGCTTTGCACTGAAATATATACAGTCTGAATATTAGTGATCCCCAGAGTGAGGCATTATGTGGATGTTTACTACTTTAGTTTTAGGCATTTTAATATTTTTTTAGCAGACTGATAATAAATAATATTAAATGTAGGCTATTTTTGTAAAAAAAAAAAAAAAAAAAGGAATTTCTTTGAGTAAAGGAATTTCCTGTAGGGTTTTTTATTTTTATTTAGGCAATACCTTAAACGTGCCCATATATTGCCCCCATTATATTGTGTTTGAAGCCTGGGCATTTCTTTACTTTTTTACATTCTGTATAGATAGGATGCATCTATAAGGCTTTTGAACCTCCTGGGACTTCAGGATAAGCAAATATTTCATAAATACAAAAGGCATGTGTATTCCTCATTGGATCTTGGTGTGATTTGTGTATTTCTTCAAGATCTGTACATCAATCCAGTGTGAGACTTTCTGTCTGTGCAGGAGCTTCCTGTAATAAAGACCGCTCTCCTTGTGCAGGGTGACTGGTCTTGCCCCACCCCCTCCTGTCATTTTATGCAGGAAGCCTTTAGTGGGTGGAGCCTGCTGGGCCACGCCCATAGCTCTGTTCTCATAGTTGCCAGCATTTGAAAAACATTTCCAGGGACACTTTGCAGCAAAGCAATCAATTACTTACCACACCCACTTCCCTGAAGCCCCGCCCACCCCACATAATTAATCCATAATTAATCCCCGCCTACTTATTAGATTATAGGGTCTACTCAGAAAGGGGGAATTACAGGAAATTGAAAAGGGAATTTAAAACATAAGGCCAAAGTAGCAGAGTTGGAATAATTCTCCCATTCAGCTGCACTATTTCTGCCTAAAGTTTAAAATTCTCATCACAATTCCTTGCAATTCTAAAGTGTCAAATGTGCATAGGTGTGACCATACAAAAAAATGTAATATGTAAATATAAATAAAGTGCAAAGTGTAAATAAGTACATTGCCGGGACAATGTAAATTACCCAGGACAGGCTCCTATTTGCCAGGACTGTCCCGGCAAAAACGGGACAGTTGGCAAGTATGTGTTCTCTGCACAGGGTATATACAGCCCAGTGATGATATCAAAACTATACTGTAAATGCTTGTCATTGAATAGATGTTAAACATAAAGCAGCGCTAATGATAGTATAACACAAATTCAAAATAGAGTCCTTTGAGAAACAAATAGGAACTAATGTACAAAAAAAGCACCAAGTGGGCAGATAACCAAAGGGAAGATGGATGTGGTTAACAGACTGCTAAGTGGACCATCACCGCACCTCGTGGATTCCTCTCCCTATGGTGGAAAACTCACCACAATCTGCAGACATACAGGTGTTTAAACTCTTGGTCGCTCTCAGCTGACCATCCTCCAGTTTGAACCTTCCTCCTATACTCAGGCCGCGAGAGATCCAAGCACATAAGGCAGATAAAAGATTCCAATCTTCCCCTTATAAGAGCGACACACCTCCAGCCGGACTCCTCACTCTCCTAATTAAACCACTGAGCCAATGGGCATGCAAATGGGAAGAAAGGAGGGACACCTCATATCGTATTACTGTAATCACTTTATTAAATAAAACCTTCATCCACTCCAATATTGCACTTACAAAGGTTCCATGAAAAGCAAGCATCGAAGATAAAACAGCCGGGTTACCGACTTATAGCTTGTCACAGCTGCCTCTCACCAAACGGTCTGTCCCGCGGTACCTTCAGGCGGAGGAAGCTTAGAGCGCTGATAATAGAAGCCATGTGGTCACGCCCTAATGCGTTTCGTCATCACTTCGTCAGAGGGTGTGATGATATCAGTGCTTTCTTTACAATCGTGGACTTTGAAATGCTTTTATGATTGATTTGTTTGTGAGTATATTTCCTTTCTTTTTATACCAATAAACGTCACTTGGGTAATGCGCAAGGTTGGTGCGCCCTCTTTTCATTTTTTTCCACAGTGTATTCATATCTTGTGTTACTGTTGAAGAATATATACAGTATCTCACAAAAGTGAGTACACCCCTCACATTTTTGTAAATATTTTACTATATATTTTCATGTGACAACACTGAAGAAATTACACTTTGCTACACTGTAAAGTAGTAAGTGTACAGCTTGTATAAGGGCCCTTTCACACGGGCTTCCCGATCCAGGCCGCCTATTAGTTTTTCAGGCGGACCGGATCGGATGCTCCATGCAGCTCTATGGAGCAGCGGGTGTCAGTGGAGACATCTCTGCTGACACCCTCTGCTATCCAGTCCGATCCTGTCCATGAAATTTGGACAGATGGAAACCCTATTTTCCATCCGTCTGGAGGATTAGATGAAAATGGACAGACAGTCCCACCCCACCACCACTAAAACCACCACCACCACCACCATCAGCAAATAAAAGAAGAAAATGGACAGGCAGTCTGTTTTCATCCGATCTTCCATTAAGAAGAGCGGGGCTCTGACTGCTCCTTCTCAGCACAGAGAGCAGAGACAGATCTGTCATCCACCTGCTCAGTGGGGATTGGCGGATCGATCCCCAATGAGCAAAACGGAGTCCGTCGGGCGCACCGTCCGTGTGGGAGGGGTCTAACAGTATACATTTGCTGTCCCCTCAAAATAACTCAACACACAGCCATTAATGTCTAAACCGCTGGCAACAAATATGAGTACAAGGGTGACACTGAACTACTATAAAGTATGTAAAAAAAAGTATAGGTAAAAAAGGAAAAAAAATATTCAAAAATGTTTTCAGAACTGAGTAAAAAATTATTTACATTTTTTTTTAACATATTGTCACCAGTCAGTATTCCTGATCAGCGCCACACCAGTCATATGATGACGCTGTAGTGCACCGATGACAGTATGTAAAAATAAACTGTGAAAAAAACTAATTTTATTTAATTTATTAATTTTCCCAAAAATTGTGGCAAAAAAAAAAAAACACTTTAACAAACTCGCCATGCCTCTTACTAAATACCTAAGACTGTCTACTTACCAAATAGGGGTCATTTGGGTGATATTTGTACTGTCCTAGCATTTAGGCCCCATTCACACTGGGGCGATCCGACTTAGAGGGGCGACCTCCGAGGTCGCAGTGCGAGCAGCGCGCCGAGACCTCGGAGCGGCCGCCACGGACTTCATAACATTGAAGTCTATGGCGGTCGCCTCCGGTTTGCCCCAAAGAAGCTCCGGACCCTTTTTCTAAGTCGGAGCGACTTGTGTCGATCCTATTAGAACGGGTCCACAGCTTCCCTATGGAAGGCGACCTACGGCGACCTGTGAGGCGACCAGGTCGCCTCACAGGTCGCCTTAGTGTGAACGGGGACTTAAGGGGATGAAGAGAGACCATCAGTATATCAGGGTTGATACATTTTCAACTATATTTATCATAGGTTGCCGACGCTATAACTTTCACACAAACATACACTTATTGGGATTTTATTTATTTATTTATTTTTTACCAAAGACATGCAGCAGAATATATTTTTGCCTAAATTTAGGAAGAAATTAGATTTTTTTCAACATTTATTAAATACTTTTTTTTATTTATATAGCAAAAAATAAAAAAAACCAGAGGTGAGCAAATACCAGCAAAAGAAAGCGCTATTTGTATGAATAAAATCATAACAATGTCATTTGTGCACAATGTGGCATTTCCGCACAATTGCCAGTTAACCACTTGCCGACCAGCAGCCGTACATTTACTGCAGCAGGTCGGCTCGTTCCCGCAAAACAACGTACCTGTACCATTCTCCACAGGGGAAGTTGATCTGCATGACTGATGGCCTCGATTACCGCCAGGCACCCGCGATTGCTCCCCGTGGAGACAGAACGGCGGTCTGCCAATGTAAACACGGCAGACCACTGTTCTGTCAGCAATCAACACAGGAATCCTGTGTTCCTCCTATTTAGCAACACAGGTCTCTGTGTTCATTCCATTAACCCATCCCCCACACAGTTATAAAGCACCCCCCTAGAGACACATTTAACCTTTTGATCGCCCCTGGTGTTAACCCCACTCCCTGCCAGTGTCATTAGTGCAGTAACAGTGCATATTTTTAGCACTGATTACTGTAGTAATGTCACTGGTCCCCCCAAAAGTGTCAAAAATGTCAATTAGGGGTCCCATCTGTCCTCCACAATGTCACAGTAACGCTAAAAATCCTGATCGTCGCCATTACTAGTAAAAAATAAATAAATAAAAATGTCATAAATCTTTTCCCTAGTTTGTAGACGTGATAACTTTTGCGCAAACGAATCAATATACAGTAAACCCCCGCTCCATCGCGATTCCGTTTTTGCGGTCCCGGTATATTGCGTTTTTTTCTGTAATGTTATTTTACTATATATGTAATTGAAAATTAAATATTTTTGTGTTTTCCAAAGCTCTTGACTCTGTCTCTAAGTATCTTTTGTGTGTTTAAATGAGTTTCTATTGTTTTAAAAGTGTGTTTAAAGACCTCTAAATGCTTTTAAAAGTACAGTGACTGTAAAAAAACATGCCTACAATGTATTTTAATAGGGTTTTTCTATTTTGCGGATTTTCACTTTTCGCGGGTGGGTCTGGAACGTAACCCCGCAATAGAGGGGGGTTTACTGTACGCTTATTGGAATTTTTTTTTTTCACCAAAAATATGTAGCAGAATACAAATTGGCCTAAAATGAAGAAAAAATTGATTTTTAATTTTTTTTTTTATTGGGAATGTTATATAGCAGAAAGTAAAAAAAACAACTTTAACACTATTTCTTTGCATTTAGTCAACAGCTAGTGTTAGTTTCAAGAAGTAGCAAAATGACCAATTAATATGATGAGGACAACTTGTCAAAAGTGCTTCTCCTGACCTCCACAAATGGCTTATTCATGTTTATTTGGCTGATTCTGACAGGTCCTCCGATTTCATGTCTTTTCTCTCAAATTCCTTGAAATGATACCATTCCTTACAGCCGTTCCACATGAGTAACTCAAGGTGACTATAGAGATAGGACAAGAACCGTGGCAATAGTTTGTCTGAAGATTTCATTTTGGGGACCATAACTTATTCTGATGGACCGAGAACACATTGTTGAAACAATTTAAAGTATCTATGTTTTTTTTTTTTTTTTTTTCTGGCTTGGTAGTAAGTGTGCTGGCATAAATATTGTGTTTTGTTAGCTGGGTGTAAAGCCTTTTCATGTGCACCTTGCTTTAACCCTACGTCCAATCTGTGCACTTTTTTGTGCATTTTTTGTTTTTCAGAAGCGCACTGCAGTCCATTTAAGTCCACCCAAAAGTGGAACTTCCGCTACTGCTTCCTCCCCCTCCCCGGTGCCACATTTGGCACTTTTCAGGGGGGAGGGGGTACCTGTTTTTGACAGGTACCCTTCCCCACTTCCAGGAGATGGCACCACAGAAGTTTGGCCCCTCACCCTTCCCCCGCCGGTGAGTCAATCCGAATGCTCAGAGTGCTTCCCACATGCACAGTAGGGACCCGGCCGTGAAGCCGCAAGGCTGGGTTCCCTTACCGGCAATGGTGGCGGCAGCACCCAACAGCCGAAGGAAACATCGGCTGCAGTGCCGACATCACTGGACTCCAGGACAGGTAAGTTTCCTAATATTATTATTATTATTTTTATTATTATTATTATTATACAGGATTTATATAGCGCCAACAGTTTGCGCAGCGCTTTACAATATGAGGGAAGGCAATACAGTTACAATACAATTCAATACAGGAGGAACTAGAGGGCCCTCGTTAAAGCTTACAATCTATAAATTTTAAAAGTCAGCAGCTACAGTATGTGTAGCTGCTGACTTTTCATTTTTGGAGGCGGGGGGGTGGAACAATGCTTTAACATGGTTTCCTATCCTAGTTCACATCTATTTGTTTTTCACCCGGTGCGTTTTTGGAAAGGGTCAGGGGCTTTTTTTCTGGCAGCAGATTGCGTTTTGCATGTAAAATATTTCAATGGAGTTGCAACAGAAACCAGAAATTGTTGTGTTTTTGCTGCGTTTTTTAATGCGTTGTGCATTTTATTTTTTCCCTTTAACCACTTCAGCCCTGGAAGGCAGGCCATTTTCATTATTTTCACTGACATTTGCGCGGTCATATGACACTATACCCAAATAAAATTGATGTCCTTTTTCCCCTCAAATAGAGCTTTCTTTTGGTGGTATTTGATCACCTCTGTGGTTTTTATTTTTTGCTATTTTTTGGTTAAATGTGAGCCTAGGGGAGTGTTTTCTAACTGTGGGGGAGGGGCTTGTGAAATGATCATAGACACATGTGTTCCTATATAGAAGGATCACAGGCTCTCTGGGATCATTTCAGAGAGAACAACAGTTTGCTATGTGTACAACAGCAGACCGTCGTTCTATCTCCAAGGGGTGCCCGGCGGCAATCCCGGCTGTCGGCTTCGTGGATTGGCTTCCCCGTTGCCACGGGGAGTCGGCAAGGGGTTATATAGATGTGGCACCCCTAATATCATAACCTACTATATGAATTGTTATACACGACTCTAGTAGCAGTAGTAGTATTCATTTGTAAGTTTCTTAGGGGGCAGAGACAAATGTTGACATTGCTGTTTTATGTTCACTGTAAAGTGCTGCAGAAAAAGCATTGCATATCAATAAAAAATGATTTTGTTGGTGTATACTGTTCCTTTAAATTCTCACATAAACATCATTCTCAGGAAACATTTCCATTCCTTTGTATACTTCCATTGAGGATATGAAAATGATCATCAGACATATGGCTTATAGCACTGAGCAGATATAAAGTGCGGAACTCCAATAAACACAGACCAGGAAGACATAGAGCAGCTTTGGAACAGCATACAGATGTTGTTTTATCATTTTGTCTTGTTCTTTAATTTTTATTGCAAGGCATTACTATAAGAGTTCTGATGGAAATGTAAAAAAAAAAAAAAGTAATAAACCCAGTGAGCCGTTAAATAGGTGACAATAATTTGGATAAGAGTTTATTATATTTAATATGCAGTAAAATACACAAAGATTAAGTTAGGGCATATGAAAAAGAAATGAAAACATTCTTAAAGCCATACTGTATTGAGGCAAATACCGCATTTCCCCAAAAATAAGACCGGGTCTTATAATAATTTTGGCTACAAAAAAAACACACTAGTGGTCCTTTCACACGGTCAACTCTGTTTTTTTCCGTTCAGTCACTTTTTTTTTTTTTTAAACGGACACGGATGTTACTTTTTAGGGTCCGTTCCGTATGTCCATTTTTCATCAATCCGTTTGCGGATGAATAACGGACATAATGTATGTTTATGGGCTAGCGGACTGTTTTTTGCATCCGTTCCGTTTTTAAAATGGAAGAAAAATAGGGTTCTCTTGCGTTGCAAAAAACGGAACTTAACGGAACGGACGCAAAATGGATGTCAGCGGATGGTCATCTGCTAACGTCCGCTAGCCCATAGACATACATTATGTATACATTTTTATCCGCAAACGGGTGGATGAAAAACAGACGTACGGAACACCCGTGTAAAAGGACCCTAGGGGTTATTTTCAGGGGATGTCTTATTTATTTACGGCATGTACAATAATCTACATGTATTCAAATACAGTTATGTCATCATAACGATCTTAAGTTGGTTGTAACCCTTAAAATTCTTGATTCTTTAACCACTTCTGGAGCGGAAGCATTTGCCCCCTTAATGATCAGGCCATATTTTGTGATTTAGCACTGCATTAATTTAATTGACAATTGCGCAGTCGTGCAATGCTGTACCTAAATAAAATGTCCTTTTTTTCCCCACAAATAGAGCTTTCTTTTGGTGGTATTTGATCACCTGTGCGATTTTTATTTTTTGTGCTATAAACAAAAAAGTGTGACAATTCTGAAAAAAATATATACAGTATTTTTCACATTCTGCTATATAACATTCCCCCCCCCCCCAAAAAAAAAAAATGTAAAGATCAACATTTTTTAACATTTTAGGCCAATATGTTTTCTGCTACATATTTTTGGTAAAAAAAATATTGCAATAAGCGTGTTTTGATTGGTTTGCGCAAAAGTTATCGCGTCTACAAACTAGGGAAAGATTTATGTAATTTTTATTGGCAGGGAAGGGGTTAACACAGTGGGTGATCAAGGGGTTAAATGTGTACCTAGGGGCATGTTTCTAACCGTGGGGGGTGTGGCTCGTGAAATGACCATAGAGACCTGTGATCCTATATAGAAGGGTCACAGGGGCTCTGTGATCATTCCAGAGAGAAGAACGGTCAGCTGTGTTTACAACAGCCAACCGTCCTTCTCTCTCTGCGGGGAACAGCTGCAGGTGTCAGCCAGCAATCAGAGCCCTGTGCATCGGGATCCCCGCTGACGAGCGGGGGGCGGGAGAGCGCGCGCGCATTCGCCCCCCTAGGTGCAGGAGCACGGTCAATGTATACCTACGGCGGTTCGCGCAGGAGCAGCTGCCTGCCGCAGTATGACTGCGGTGGGTGGTCATTAAGCGGTTAAACCATGATAGACAGCACAGTGTTTGTGCTGTGTCATTTACCTCTCTCTCTATGTTCTAAAAAAAAAACCTGAAATAAAACAAAATGTTTTTTAAAAAGTTCCTGTGTCCCCTCCCCAGTCTACTAAGGGCTCATTTACAAGTACAGCAAGCACTGCTGCTCCCCTGAAAAGCAATCTGAGTGTCCTGATTTAAACCCATGATTTCTATGCAATGTACTATAAAAATGGTAGCATCATAAAAGATCCAGCAGGTGATGTACTTCTAGGTCCCAGTGGTGAGAGATATGATGGTAAAGTCCTCGATTCTGTTGCCTCACAGGAAAGGATAAGGGGGAGCCAGGAATCAGGAAGGGCCGGCTGTATCATTGGTAGCCACTGTGGCCCACAAGAAAACAGTAGGCTGCCAGAAGTAGCTGGGATGACGTAAAATGTCGGTGGGCATGTAGGCAGTCTACTTTTTCCACTGCAGGTGGCGATCCCCTGCAGCCGCACTGCAGTTGGAGAAGAAGTCAAGAGAAACATAGTTCCTCTATGGTTTCCTGGGTAACAACTATCTTGGGTCAGAGAGAGCCTATTTAAGGCCCTGGCTCCCAGGCTTAGGGCACATTTTGCAAGAGGGTAGAGTAGGGGCCAGGTACCCTGCTTGGTAGGGACATAAATAGTGGAGGGTAAAGGTTCATGATGAGGAGGGAAAGTGTAGGGCTCAGAACTTCTCTGTACATCTTCCTGCTTGGGCACAAGATGGCCAGGCCACATTCTGCCCCTCTCAACAAGCACTGTCAGTTTGCCTGAATTCTGCTCTCTACATGCTATTGGACCAGTGAGTGTTCCAGGCTGGTCTGCCTTTCCACTGGGTTAATTGTGAACTGTCTTTGCGTTATTTCAATACATGTCACGTTCTGGAGTTAGGCTCAGCGGCTAGTAGCTAAAGCAATGGAACAGCACCCAACAGCAAGTGGGACAGGTATACAAGCAAGTCACGCTGGCTGATAATTTGGATTCATCTGAGGTGTGTTTATTCACCAGAGCTCTTGATGGTGAAGATGGGTTTTGCTGCATGTTAGTACCAGGTCACGGTCCTCAAAATCGTCCCACCAGGAGGTGAGCAAGCCGGGGTCCAGTAGCAGGTAGGGAAGGGATTAAGCAGAAGCATAGTCAGGAAACAAGCCAAAATGTCAGTAATGAATGGTTGCAGGTTGGGATTAAGCAGAAGCGCAGTTGAGGAGCAAGCCAAAGGTCTGTAACGATTGGTAGCGAAGAGACAAAAGCAAGGAATTTACTGAAGAGAGCACAATAATCTGGCCAACAGGAATTGCAGAGACATGGCTTAAATCAGGAAGTTCGTGGGAAGAGCAAAGAGTTTAAGGTTCAAGATCAACAAGATTCAAGGCAGGATCATTCAAGGAAATGTCCTGGTGGCTTTCCGGGTGGCTTTCCTGGTGGCATTCCAGGTGGCTCAGCAACCAGAGTCATTGCCAGACATGGCAGAGGTCCCAGGTTGCCACTGCACCTCACCTGCAGGTGTGGTAACCCGTTTCAGGGTGGAGCCCCCTTTCTCAAACCGGAAACAGCCTTTGGTCCCTTTCTCCCAGACGCTTTTGGGAATTTTCCAATATAATATTGAAATGTAGATTTTCCTCAAGACATCTGAATTAATGAAGCCTGGTCCAAATCTAACATCATCAAAATATAGGATTAACTCAACTCAACCAAAAAAAATAAAAATAAAAAATACTTAACCCAAAACGATACAAAAAAGTTACCTCTTTTTGTCTCAGTGACCTAACTGTTCAAACGTACTGTGCCCATTGGTAAATCAAGAATCGGTAGACACGCAATCGCCAAAACAGCATTGGCAGTGAGAGAAAGAGACTACAGGAAGAATCACACAGCAATGGATGATCATATGGGAGATACGTTCAACAACCTCTGAATTACTCAAGAGTAGGGTTGAGCGGACACCTAGATGTCCGTGTTCGACGGGTTCGGCCGAACTTTAAAAAAAAGTCCGGGTCCGTGTCCCGGACTTTTACCGAACTTTTCCCGGACACCGAACCCCATTGAAGTCAATGGGGACCCGAACTTTAAGGCACTAAAATGGCTCTAAAACACCAATGGAAAGGGCTAGAGTGCTGCAAATGGCAGCAAAACGTAGTTAAGAGCATGGCAAGTGCTCTGCAAACAAATGTGGATAGGGAAATAACTTAAAACAACAAAAAAAAACAGAAAAATAAAACAATGTTCTTCATCTCTGAAGGACGAGGCCCATATGGAGTAGGAGGGAGGTTGAGGTGGTGGTGGATGTGGCGGTGTCATAGGCGTGCGCACAGGGTGTGCCTGGTGTACCTGGGCACACCCTAATCACCTAGGGCACATAGCATTATCGCTCTGTTTGCCAGTGAGGAGATGGGAAAGATCTCCCTCGCACCTGCTCTGCTCTATTTCTCTTTGCCAGCAGGGAGAGTAATGTATCGGGGCCATGTACATGTAGGCAAACACATGCATGTGTATTTCAACTTTGGGGTGCACACCCTAATGCAATAGGCTGCGCACACCTATGGGCGGTGTAGGTGGAAGCGGCGGTGGAGGAGGACCAGGGCCGGATTAAGAGCATCATGGTCTTGGTGCTGAGGATTTTGAAGGGCCTTAAGGGCCGTGCCTTGGCATGCACCCAGAGGAGGAAGGGTGCAGCCATGCATGCCTAATTCAACATGGGATGCTGTCTCTGAAGCCCATAAACACATCCATGCATCGGCAACTGTCCCTCCTTGTCCGGCCTTCGCGCTGTGTGGGGAGGTTCTGAGGGTGCTGCCTGGGGAAGCGAGCATAGAAGCCAGACTTCTGTGTTTACAAGTGACAGAAGAGCGGTCACAGTGAATATGGCCAACCCGGGGCCTATATAAAAGGTAGGGGCCTGCATGGAGCTGCAGCTCCAATAGCCCCTACGTTAATCTGGCCCTGAGGAGGAGGACGAGGTAGCCAACACTGCTTCTTTTCACAAATTTTAAATGAGGGTACACCCCAAAAGAGTGAGAAAGAGCAAAAATGGAACAATGGCTGGGTAAGGTCGGTATCCATTGCTATTCTGCACAAGGTACGGAAAAGTCCCGTGGGATCCATGCCTGGTTCATTTTAATGAACGTGAGCTTGTCCACATTGTCTCTGGACAGGCGGCTGCGCTTGTCTGTTATAACACCCCCAGCCGTGCTAAATACCCGTTCAGATAATACACTGGCTGCAGGGCACGCCAGCACCTCCAAGGCGTAAAGGGCAAGCTCAGGCCATGTGCCCAATTCGGAGACCCAGAAGTTGAAGGGGGCAGACCCCTCATTCACTACATGTAGGCGTGTGCACACATACTGCTCCACCATGTTGGTAAAATGCTGCCTCCTGCTAAGACGTTCCATCTGAGCTGCTGGTGCTGCTGTTTGTTGTGGCGTGCTGACAAAGCTTTTCCACATTTCGGCCATGCTAACCCTGCCTTCTGAGGTGCTGGCGGTGCCCTGGTTGAGTTGGCGACCTCCTCCTCCTCTGCCTTGTGCTTCCACTGTGGCCCCGCTGTCAGATGGGAATGCCAGCAGCATCGCGTCTACCAGCGTGCGCTTGTACTCGCGCATCTTACGATCGCGCTCCAGTGAGTGAATTAAGGACGGTACGTTGTCCTTGTAACGGGGATCCAGCAGCGTGGCCACCCAGTAATCAGCACAAGTTAGAATGTGGGCAACTCGGCGGTCGTTGTGGAGACACTGCAGCATGTAATCGCTCATGTGTGCCAGGCTGCCCAGAGGCGACGAAAGGCTGTCCTCTGTGGGAGGTGTATCGTTCGTGTCCTCTGTATCCCCCCAGCCACGCACCAGTGATGGCCATGAGCTGGCCTGGGTGCCACCCTGCTGTGAACATGGTTCCATCTCCTCCTCCAGCTCCTCCTCCTCCTCATCCTCCTCATCCTCCAGAACTGTGCCCCTGCTGGACAATTGTGTCCCTGGCGTTTGTGTGTGCAGGAACCCACCCTCGGAGCCCCTTGCGAATGACTGCCCTGAAAGCCTTTGAAATGTTACCTCTTCATCCTCCTCCTCCTCCTCCTCCTCCTCATCCTGTGCCACATCCTCTTCCATCATCGCCCGAATTGTTTTTTCAAGGAGGCATAGAAGTGGGATAGTTAAGCTGAGAACGGCGTCATTGCCACTGGCCATGTTGGTGGAGTACTCAAAACAGCGCAACAAGGCACACAGGTCTCGCATGGAGGCCCAGTTATTGGTGGTGAAGTGGTGCTGTTCCGCAGAGCGACTCACGCGTGCGTGCTGCAGCTGAAACTCCACTATGGCCTGCTGCTGCTCGCACAGTCTTTGCAGCATGTGCAAGGTGGAGTTCCACCTTGTGGGCACGTCACATATGAGGCGGTGAGCGGGAAGGCCGAAGTTACGCTGCAGCCCTGCCAGGCGAGCAGCAGCAGGGTGAGAACGCCGAAAGTGCGCACAGACGGCCCGCACTTTCTGCAGCAGCTCTGACATATCGGGGTAGTTTTTAAGGAACCTCTGCACCACCAAATTCAGCACATGCGCCAGGCAAGGGATGTGCGTCAAACCGGCTAGGCCCAGAGCTGCTATGAGATTTCGCCCGTTATCGCACACCACCAGGCCGGGCTTGAGGCTCGCTGGCAGCAACCACTCATTTGTCTGCTGTTCCATGCTCCTCCACAACTCCTGCGCGGTGTGTGGTTTGTCCCCCAAACAGGCAAGTTGTAAAACTGCCTGCTGTCGTTTAGCCCTGGCCGTGCTGAAGTTGGTGGTGAAGGTATTACGCTGTCCGGATGAGGAGGCGGTAGAGGATGAGGTAGCGGAGTAGGATGAGTTAGGAACAGGAGGCAAACTGAAGCGCCCTGCAATCCTCGGTGGTGGAAGGACATGTGCCAAATTGCTATCCGCCTCAGGCCCATCCGCCACTGCATTTACCCAGTGTGCCGTTAGGGAGATATAACGCCCCTGACCGTGCTTACTGGTCCACGTATCGGTAGTTAGGTGGACCTTGGCACAGATGGCGTTGCGCAGTGCACACCTGATTTTTTCCCCCACTTGGTTGTGCAGGGAAGGGATGGCTTGCCTGGAAAAGTAGTGGCGGCTGGGCACGACGTACTGTGGGACAGCCACCGACATAAGCTTTTTAAAACTGGGCGTCTCCACCAGACGGAATGACAGCATTTCAAAGGCCAATAATTGTGAAATGCTGGCATTCAGGGCCAGGGATCGCGGGTGGGTAGGGGGGTACTTCCTATTCCTCTCAAGTGTTTGGGAGATGGAAAGCTGAACGCTTCCACGGGACATTGTGGAGATGATTGTTGGTGACCCAGGTGGTGGTGTTGCTGACAGATCGTCTGTTTGCGGGGTGGCAGGTGCCGGTATGACTACAGAGGTGGCTGGAGCGGCCGAGACTGCAGCAGAAGAGGAAGCAGGATGAGCCAGAGACGTTTCTTGGTTTTGAAGGTGTGTACTCCACTGCAGCTCGTGCTTTGCACTTAGATGCCTGATCATGCAGGTTGTGCTCCGGTTGAGAAGGTTTATGCCTCGCTTCAGGCTCTGATTGCACAGGGTGCAAACCACTCGTGTCCTGTCATCAGCACATTTTCTAAAGAACTTCCACGCTAGAGAACTCTTTTGAGCTGACTTTGGTGCGCTCGTTCCCTTGCTGCGTTGGGCAGTAGCAGGCGTAGTGTCTAGGGCACGGCCGCTCCGCTTCTGCACCCTGCTCCCTCTTCTGCTGTGCTGGTGGCTCTGTGCGACCACCGCCTCTTCCTCCAAACTACTCAGGTCACCTGCATGACCTTCATTCCATGTGGGGTCGAGGACCTCATCGTCCTCCACATCATCTTCCACCCAGTCTTCACCCCTGCCCTCCCTGTCGGTCTCCACAATGCTGAACGCCGCAGCAGTTGGCACATGCGTTTCGTCATCATCTGAGACGTGCTGTGATGGTCCTTCCATGTACTCATCTTGAGAAATAAGTGGTTGGGCATCGCTGCACTCAATCTCTTCCACTTCTGGGGCAGGGCTAGGTGGATGGCCCTGGGAAACCCTGCTGACAGAGTCCTCAAAAAGAATAAGAGACTGCTCTATGGCTTGGGGCTCAGACTGCTTGCCTGATTTGCAAGGGGGTGAGGTGAAAGACGGTTGGACATTGGCTGCAGGTGCCAACTCTGACCTTTCTGCAGTAGACTGGGTGGGAGACAATGTGAAGGAACTGGAGGCACTGTCAGCAGCAAACCAATCTACTATCGCCTCTCTGTGTTCTGGCCTCATCACTTCTAGAGGCGTATGATGCCCTACCAAATACTGATGCAGGTTCTGTCGCCTACTCACACTTGAGGAAGGTGTTTCACTTGTGCGTGTAGCTGGCACAGATCGACCACGTCCTCTCCTTGCAACAGGAGCTTTAGCAGCAGCACCACCACGACCCAGGCCACGGCCCCTATTTGACGCTCTCCTCATATTTCTGAAATTTAAGATCTTGCCCTAGAAAGGTCTTTATTGAATAGCGGAACAAAAGAACAACAGTATTGCACGGGTGTATCTCACAGTCAAATATGCAAACTATGCCGCAATTTAATGTTTTTTACACCAAAAGGGTGTGTATTGAATAGCGGAATAGGATAAAATACTGTGTATCTCACACGTACAAACACAGACTAGGCCCGATTAAATTTTTTCCTACCCTGAAGGGAGGATGAGGAAGAGGAGTATGGAACAGGCAGCACCCTCAAATCTTCAGAAGTATGAGATGAACCCCAAAAACTTGGAAAGGTGGATCTCACACGTACCGACACAGACTATTCCACAATTTAATTGAGCCCCAAAGGTTTTTATTGAATAGCGGAATAGGAAATATGATCAAAAAAAAGTGTATGTTTTTCACACGTACAGAAGCACACTAGGCCCCAATTACTATTGTTTGTACACCTAAAAGGATGGATGAGGAGGAGGAGGAGGAGGAGTATAGAACAGGCAGCACCCTCAAAGCTTCAGAAGTATGAGATGAACCCCAAAAACTTGGAAAGGTGGATCTCACACGTACCGACACAGACTATTCCGCAATTTAATTGAGCCCCAAAGGTTTTTATTGAATAACGGAATAGGAAATATGATCAAAAAAAGTGTATGTTTTTCACACGTACAGAAGCACACTAGGCCCCAATTACTATTGTTTGTACACCTAAAAGGATGGATGAGGAGGAGGAGGAGGAGTATAGAACAGGCAGCACCCTCAAAGCTTCAGAAGTATGAGATTGTGTTCACTGTACCCCACAAAGATTGTGTTCACTGTACCCCACAAAGATTGTGTTCACTGTACCCCACAAAGGTTTTGTTCACTGCACCCCACAAAGATTGTGTTCACTGTACCCCACAAAGGTTTTGTTCACTGCACCCCACAAAGATTGTGTTCACTGTACCCCACAAAGATTGTGTTCACTGTACCCCACAAAGGTTTTGTTCACTGCACCCCACAAAGATTGTGTTCACTGTACCCCACAAAGGTTGTGTTCACTGCACCCCACAAAGATTGTGTTCACTGCACCCCACAAAGATTGTGTTCACTGTACCCCACAAAGGTTTTGTTCACTGCACCCCACAAAGGTTTTGTTCACTGCACCCCACAAAGATTGTGTTCACTGTACCCCACAAAGATTGTGTTCACTGCACTCCAAAAGGATTGTCTTCACTGCACCCCACAAAGATTGTGTTCACTGTACCCCACAAAGGTTTTGTTCACTGCACCCCACAAAGATTGTGTTCACTGTACCCCCCAAAGATTTTGTTCACTGCACCCCACAAGGATTGTCTTCACTGCACCCCACAAGGATTGTCTTCACTGCACCCCACAAAGATTGTGTTCACTGCACCCCACAAAGGTTTTGTTCACTGCACCCCACAAAGATTGTGTTCACTGCACCCCACAAAGATTGTGTTCACTGTACCCCACAAAGATTGTGTTCACTGCACCCCAAAAGGATTGTCTTCTCTGCACCCCACAAAGATTGTGTTCACTGTACCCCACAAAGGTTTTGTTCACTGCACCCCACAAAGATTGTGTTCACTGTACCCCACAAAGGTTTTGTTCACTGCACCCCACAAAGATTGTGTTCACTGTACCCCACAAAGATTGTGTTCACTGTACCCCACAAAGGTTTTGTTCACTGCACCCCACAAAGATTGTGTTCACTGTACCCCACAAAGGTTGTGTTCACTGCACCCCACAAAGATTGTGTTCACTGCACCCCACAAAGATTGTGTTCACTGTACCCCACAAAGGTTTTGTTCACTGCACCCCACAAAGGTTTTGTTCACTGCACCCCACAAAGATTGTGTTCACTGTACCCCACAAAGATTGTGTTCACTGCACTCCAAAAGGATTGTCTTCACTGCACCCCACAAAGATTGTGTTCACTGTACCCCACAAAGGTTTTGTTCACTGCACCCCACAAAGATTGTGTTCACTGTACCCCCCAAAGATTTTGTTCACTGCACCCCACAAGGATTGTCTTCACTGCACCCCACAAGGATTGTCTTCACTGCACCCCACAAAGATTGTGTTCACTGTACCCCACAAAGATTGTGTTCACTGCACTCCAAAAGGATTGTCTTCACTGCACCCCACAAAGATTGTGTTCACTGCACCCCACAAAGATTGTGTTCTTTGCACCCCACAAAGATTGTGTTCACTGCACCCCACAAAGATTGTGTTCACTGTACCCCCCAAAGATTTTGTTCACTGCACCCCGCAAGGATTGTCTTCACTGCACCCCACAAGGATTGTCTTCACTGCACCCCACAAAGATTGTGTTCACTGTACCCCACAAAGATTTTGTTCACTGCACCCCACAAAGATTGTGTTCACTGTACCCCACAAAGATTTTGTTCACTGCACTCCAAAAGGATTGTCTTAACTGCACCCCACAAAGATTGTGTTCACTGTACCCCACAAAGGTTTTGTTCACTGCACCCCACAAAGATTGTGTTCACTGTACCCCACAAATGTTTTGTTCACTGCACCCCACAAAGATTGTGTTCACTGTACCCCACAAAGATTGTGTTCACTGTACCCCACAAAGGTTTTGTTCACTGCACCCCCCAAAGATTTTGTTCACTGCACCCCACAAAGGTTGTGTTCACTGCACCCCACAAAGGTTTTGTTCACTGCACCCCACAAAGATTGTGTTCACTGCACCCCACAAAGATTGTGTTCACTGTACCCCACAAAGGTTTTGTTCACTGCACCCCACAAAGATTGTGTTCACTGTACCCCACAAAGATTGTGTTCACTGCACTCCAAAAGGATTGTCTTCACTGCACCCCACAAAGATTGTGTTCACTGCACTCCAAAAGGATTGTCTTCACTGCACCCCACAAAGATTGTGTTCACTGTACCCCACAAAGGTTTTGTTCACTGCACCCCACAAAGATTGTGTTCACTGTACCCCCCAAAGATTTTGTTCACTGCACCCCACAAGGATTGTCTTCACTGCACCCCACAAGGATTGTCTTCACTGCACCCCACAAAGATTGTGTTCACTGTACCCCACAAAGATTGTGTTCACTGCACTCCAAAAGGATTGTCTTCACTGCACCCCACAAAGATTGTGTTCACTGCACCCCACAAAGATTGTGTTCTTTGCACCCCACAAAGATTGTGTTCACTGCACCCCACAAAAATTGTGTTCACTGTACCCCCCAAAGATTTTGTTCACTGCACCCCGCAAGAATTGTCTTCACTGCACCCCACAAGGATTGTCTTCACTGCACCCCACAAAGATTGTGTTCACTGTACCCCACACAGATTTTGTTCACTGCACCCCACAAAGATTGTGTTCACTGTACCTCACAAAGATTTTGTTCACTGCACTCCAAAAGGATTGTCTTAACTGCACCCCACAAAGATTGTGTTCACTGTACCCCACAAAGGTTTTGTTCACTGCACCCCACAAAGATTGTGTTCACTGTACCCCACAAAGATTGTGTTCACTGTACCCCACAAAGGTTTTGTTCACTGCACCCCCCAAAGATTTTGTTCACTGCACCCCACAAAGGTTGTGTTCACTGCACCCCACAAAGGTTTTGTTCACTGCACCCCACAAAGATTGTGTTCACTGCACCCCACAAAGATTGTGTTCACTGTACCCCACAAAGGTTTTGTTCACTGCACCCCACAAAGATTGTGTTCACTGTACCCCACAAAGATTGTGTTCACTGCACTCCAAAAGGATTGTCTTCACTGCACCCCACAAAGATTGTGTTCACTGCACCCCACAAAGGTTTTGTTCACTGCACCCCACAAAGATTGTGTTCACTGTACCCCCCCAAAGATTTTGTTCACTGCACCCCACAAGGATTGTCTTCTCTGCACCCCACAAAGATTGTGTTCACTGTACCCCCCAAAGATTTTGTTCACTGCACCCCACAAGGATTGTCTTCACTGCACCCCACAAGGATTGTCTTCACTGCACCCCAAAAAGATTGTGTTCACTGTACCCCCACAAAGGTTTTGTTCACTGCACCCCACAAAGATTTTTGTTCACTGCACTCCAAAAGGATTGTGTTCACTGCACCCCAAAAATATTGTGTTCACTGCAGCCCACACACAGAAAAATGGATGTGGATCACTGACACCTGCCTATCTCCTATCCCACACCACACAGCAATATCGATTGTAGTTTGTAGAACACACTTTCCCTAAAATTCAGCAGACTATGTCCCTAACAGTATTGAGAAGAGATCGTAGATCAGGAGAACTAAGTGCAGACCCCACCCCACACAGCAATATCGATTGTAGTTTGTAGAACACACTGACCCTATAATTCAGCAGACTCTATCCCTAAAATGCCTACAACTCGCCCTGCCTAAACACTCCGACCTGTCCCTCAATTCTATCCGGACACAAATGTTTTTTTCCTGCCTATCTTTCCCTAATCAGCAGCCAGCACGTTGATGTGTGCTCTGTCCCTGATCTAAGCAGCATAATGATGCCGCTGCGGCTGCCTCGAACTTATAAAGACTTGGTCACATGCTTCAGACGGCCAATCACAGCTACTGAGACATTTGCAGGCATGGCTGGGATGGCTTAAGGCACACCAGTTAAACGATTGTTGATTGGCTGTTGAAAGCCCGCCATGAAAAGAGCGCCAAAGCATGCAAAACCCGGAAATAAAACGACCGAACACGGATTTTTACCCGAATATACAGTAAAGTGTCTGTGTTCGTGTTCGGGTAACAAAAATCCAATTATTCGGTACGAACACGAATAATATAGTCCGTGTTCGCTCAACACTACTCAAGAGAACAAGTAAAGTTAGACATCCTTATCTGTATATTTTTCTGAGTTAGTGGCTTAAATCATTGAAGCCAGAAGGGTCAGAATCCAAACAAACAATATTTTCAAGCCAGCAAAGACTCCACTTTACTCCTAAGAGGGATTTCCAGAGAAAAATGCACAGAAATTATGGTTTCAAGTCATTGTATCTGGAATTCTTTGACCTGGACTGTGTTGAGAGAGACTCGTACAAGAGTGAAATTGACCTTTGTGAGGGTAGAATGTTTCGGTATATAGTATACACTGATACAGTGAGAAGCCCCCGGGAATAGGACAACGTATACATCCTTTTGGTTTACTTCTTACATATGCTTTTTGGCCGCAACTATAAATTGAAAATTTGACAGAACAGCTGTGGGTCACATAGCTGTGCAGAAACAAAACTGTAATTATTTGATAACCCTAAAATACCTACACGGCAAAAAATATGATGTACAAATAGAAAATAGCTCCTATATCAGCAGAACAGCAGAACTACTTTTATTTAAAGGGAACATTTATTGGCTTTAAGTATACATTTTATACAGAGGTTTATATATATTTTTTTTTTAAATAATTGTACAAAATCCTCGTTTTACAAACAATTATAACACGATACACCAATGACAGTGGGTTCAAAGAGCATTATAAAAAGCAGTAAAAAAGTAAAACTTTTTATTGTTTTTTGCTTTATGTGCTCTACTGGAGAGATTTTCATTTTCTTTCTGTCTCAAGGCACAACAGGTAATAAAAGTAATAGCTTTGAAAAGTAGGGGAAATCTTCTCTTAACGTGGTATAAAGTCAATTTTTTTGCTAAGTTTACATCCTGATAATATTACCTAATTCATTTCCTCCTTAATTTTAGAATGTATATATGCACCCCCTGTGCCATCAGGACCTATGGAGTTCTGTAGGAGTCGCCTCTATGTGCACTCTCACACTTTATGCTATAAGAACACAAAAACAAGGAGCGCCACTCTAAGTGCAATATGCAGTAAAAGACCATAGTTTATTAGTACAGTTGGCAACTTAAAGTGTAGTAGACATCAAAGTGCATATCAGACCCGTCAGCGGTTGGAAGGGCAGTCGCGCCAAAACCCACGTGTGGAGGCAAGGACGTCTGCACCATGTAGGGTCTGGCCGGGTATTGTGCAGTGTGTCTGGCCGGGTGGTATACAGCGCGTGTGGACGCTGAAGAGAACAGGTGTCCATGAGACACCGAGCATTGGTGGCCAGGCCTGACGTTAGTGCTGGGGGCAGGGTTGGGCATGGTCTGATATGTGCTTTGATGTCTACTACACTGTAAGTTGCCAATGGTACTAATAAACAAATGTCTTTTACTGCATACTACACTTAGAGTGGCGCTCCTTGTTTTTGTGTTCTTGGATTTGTACATAGATTCCTTCATCTCCCGAGAGCTGCCTTCTGGTTGCCTCTGCTTGCCTTTCATTGCTGTCCTTGCTTTAATGTGTCCCTCGGTGCCATTACCAACCGCTGTTACCTTGAATGTTCTGTTTACTCTATCTTTGCGCCATCTACCACTTGCTATGCTTCACTTTATGCTACAGCTCTACATGAAGCTGCTCAGAACAATGCATACACAGGCAGTGTGAGAGGGACACAGGGCCAAAGTAGCACCTCTCAATAACCCCATGTGTAACAAGGTATGATTGTTAAAATTGTCCTAGTGTTTAAGGGGGGTAGGGATGCTTGTGACATCATTGACCTCACATGGACACATGGCCATTTTAGGTAAATGACATGCACCTCATATGGCCAAGTGGCCATATTAGATCACTGATGTCACGAGTATCCTCACCTCTATGTATACATACCCCTCACCACACTCCAACCCCCAGCATGTAATACATGTCATCACAGTGCCTGTGAAAGGGGTTGTGTGGCCATGGGGGTAGCAGATTTGAAACAGAGCACACAGTTGTAGTTCCTGGCTGCGTGCTGCCACGTCCTGAGACTTGGGGAGACCAGTCTGTGCTCTGGGGGTGCCATAGTTGTTAAGTTGGCATTTTGTACAATAAACACATCCCTCTCTGTCAGAGAATGACTACCAGATGATTGGTTAATAGAAATGCATGCAAAATTCTCAACAGAATGGTGATTGAGCACGCGCATGTGCATAGGAATGCGAGCAGACATGCAGGCACGGGCTTGCACTCAATGCACGTTGGAACCAGATGGACGGTCTTTCAGCTGTTCTCTGTCTCCTGCTATTTCTCTGCTTGTTTCTTTGTTGCTGACTCCGCTTGCCTCTGACCTGAACTTGGATCCTGCCTCTGCTCTGTTGCTAGTTCCTGACCCCAGCTCCGTTCTTGACCACATCTCTGTCTTAAGTCTCGGTACCTCGCTGCCCGTCTGCTGCTTACCTTGGCTATCCCTGTGACCATGTTGCTGTTCCTGGTTCTGCTCTCACATCTAACAAGTGCCTACCTGGCTGTCATCTGCATCAGCTCTGCTCAGCACATTGTGTCTCAAGCCTGCTGGTAGCTCTGACAAGACTCACATTTGGAGCCTGTAGCCTGTGTGGAGAGTTCTTTTAATTTTGGCTTGATCAGCTACTGTTCCTGTTCTGCCAGATTGCCAGGGTCTGCATCTCCTGCCTGCAACCATGGCCCCCCATCACAGTTCTCCTTACAGTCATGGCTCCCCATCACAGTCCTCCTTGCACTCATGACTCCCCACCACAGTCCTCCTTGCACTCATAACTCCCCACCACAGTCCTCCTTGCACTCATGAGTCCCCATCACAGTTCTCCTTGCAATCATGGCCCCCATCACAGTCCTCCTTGCAGTCATGGCTCCCCATCACAGTCCTCCTTGCAGTCTTGGCTCCAATCACAGTCGTCCTTGCAGTCATGGCTCCCATCACAGTTCTCCTTGCACTCATGCCCCCCCCCCATCACAGTTCTTCTTGCACCCATGGCTCCCCATCACAGTCCTCCTTGCAGTCATGGCTCCAATCACAGTCCTCTTTGCAGTCATGGTCTCCCTGCAGTCATGGCCCCCCCATCACAGTTCTCCTTGCACTCATGTCCCTGAATCACAGTTCTCCTTGCAGTCATGGCTCCCCATCACAGTTCTTGCAATCATGCCCCCTATCACAGTTCTCCCTGCAGTCATGGCCCCCCATCACAGTTCTCCCTGCAGTCATGGCCCCCCATCACAGTTCTCCTTGCAGTCATGGCCCCCCTTTCCTCTCTAAAAGCACAGTTCCAATCTTTGCCTCCCTGACCCCTGCAGTGCCTTTGGCAGGGCAGAGGCAGTTAGCAGCCTGTGTCTATTCTCCCAGGTCTCCCGCCAATGTCATCCTATTAGCAAAGGCAGGGGGCGGGAGCAGCTGCAGATGGGGACAGAGAGCTGGAACTGCCAAACCTATCATATTTACAAGGGGGAATTTACCCGCTTGTTATTATGAAAAGTATCATTCTCTTTGTCCTGATCTGCAGCTGGGAGACCTGGGAGAATATACACAGACTGCTAAATAGCTCGCGGTCCGTGACAGGACTCAACTCCTGCTGTACAAGAGCGTCCTGCTTAACAATACACCCTGGACCAATACTGGTCAGCGGCCCAGGGTTTGGGGACCCTTGCTTTTACCAACTATTCTGACATGTTGTTTATACTGAAAATAATCTCTTCTTATGTATTTGTTTATCACAAGCTCAGTTTGAATTGCTTGGATTTGCAGAAGGCTTATTTTAAGCCACGGTGTGCTTTGTAAAGCAACCTATCAGAAGAGCAGTCTGACTGGAATGCAGCGTTAATCTCAATACCTCTGATGGTTGCAGATGTTCTTCATTAATCTGAAACCTAAACAGATGCCTACCGATTTATACACAAATTAGGAATATGAAGCTGTTCTTCGCATTCACTGCTTTAGTTAAGTTTCATTTTTTTGTAGTGAAAGATGTTAAACAGATGGAGTTACTTTCTTGAAGAAATTCATGGAAAAAAATGTAATGATTCTTGACTTTTATTTAACTTATTAGCAGGCACATATCTACAGAACCAAAGACATGGAAACAAACAACGACATCAATGGATGTCTTGTGTAAATTGTATGCCGTGCACAATATGTATGACTCACAATGAGTCCTATAACTCCTAACACATTACAATTTGATTTAAGGATAAATTCTCCTTTTCCTGCCCAAAAAATATATAAATGCACAGTTTTTGCAGGTAAAAAATATGCATTTATTATTTTCTTTTTTCTTAGGACCCTTTAAAGCATTGCACCCACAACCAGCAGATCACAGATGTAATGCCACAGTCCTGCAGACTGTCTGTGTATGCTGTCTGCCTGTACCTCCGATACCAACAGGCAGCTACACTCTGATAGGGAGACTCAATGATCTACTAGAGTGCTCAGCAGCGTCCTGGTAGTTCATTGACAACTACAAGCTGCAAAGCCTGTCAGTAGTTGTGGTTCATTCATTTATAGAACACTGTCTATGAATGGCATGGCCAGGTGGGTGGAGCCACACCTGGTTGCATTTTTTACATAGCAGAAACCACCTCTTGTGGTAGAAAATTCCACAATCTTGTAGCCCTAATAGTAAAGAACCCCCCACGTTGCCTGAGGTTTAAACGCTTCAGCTCTAATCGCATTGTATGCCCTCGAGTCCTCATGCAATCCCTTCGACTGAATAGCTGTTTTTCTATGCCGAGATCCCCATTGAGATATTGATAAATTGCTATCATGTCCCCCCTCAGGTGTCTCTTCTCCAGGGAGAATAAATCAAGCGATTGCAGACGCTCTTCATAATTAATCATAATCAGTTTAGTTGCCCTTCTCTGAACTCTCTCCAGCTCCAACACATCCCTCCTGAGGACTGGCAACCAGAACTGGACAGAATACTCCAGATGTGGTCGGACCAGAGTTTTATAAAGTGGAAGGATTATAGTCTTATCTCTGGAATACATCCCTTTTTTTATGAATGCTAATATTCTGCTGGCTTTGGCAGCTGCCGCTTGACATTGCATGCTATTGCCTAATCTATCATCAACCAAGACTCCCAGATCTTTCTCCATTTTTGATTGTGACAGGGAATGGGGGGAGAAGATCCCCTACTCCCTGTCAAAATAAGGGATCAGGGGGTACAGGGGCCGATATATCTTTAACATCTTACATGTTACACCCTGAATGTGGCTAACATGTAAAATGTTACAAAAGGTGCATTTATCCTTTAAAGTGATTGTAAACCCACATTTTTTTCTTCTTAACTAAAAATAACAAACATTTTATACTTACCTGCTCTGTGTAATGGTTTTGCACAGAGCAGCCCCGGTTCTGGGGTCCCTCACTGACGCTTCTGGCTCCTCCTCTTCAGTGGGTGCCCCCACAGAAAGCTGCTTTCTGCTCCTGAGTCCCACTGCTGCCTCCGTTGACTCTGCCTCATCCCCCACTCCCATGTCAGAACTTCTGATTGACAGCAGCAGGAGCCTATTGCTCCTGCTGCTAACAATCTGTCCAATGAGGAGAGTGACAGCCTCTGCGCTCATACACATCGCTGGATCGGATCAGGCTCTGGTAAGAAACAGGGGGGTCGGGGGGGGCTGCAGCACGGAAGGTTTTTCACCTTAATGCATAGAATGCCCTAGAGCTTTACAACCACTTTAACCACTTGAGAGGTACAATATACAAAGTATATTCCCACGCCAAATGGAGAAACCTATGGTTTATAAATAAATAATTAATAAATGAATGTGATATGCAGCTGCTATAGTGAAAGTGTAAGTGCTCAGAATTGTGAAGTAATTGATTTATATAAGATTACCTATAGCGCTTGCTTGAATAAATAACAATAAAGGAAATAATTCTTACACTGTTAAATTCAGACTTATTAAAGTGCATATAAACCTTGTGATCTACTATAAGTGTTAAAATAAATGGGTACACTTCACATATATATATATAAAATGAATACAAATATTAAATAAATAAGATACATTTTGCAAGTTCATATATGGTGCATGAGGTATAAAATTACTCTCATAAAAATGTGCAAAAGTTCATGTGCAAAAAAAGTTCATGTGTAGAAAATGACGTGACTTCTTGATAGTGTAAGTTCAAAAATGTATTAATTAAAGGGCACAGTGAAAAGTGCTTGGTACTGCTGTGATAGGTCACGACGTGCATTCCATCTAACACGTTTCGTCATTGGCTAGACGTCTTCAGAGGTCTTTAATAAGTCTGAATTTAACAGTGTTAGAATTATTTCCTTTATTATTATTTATTCAAGCAAGCGCTATAGGTAATCTTATATAAATCGATTACTTCACAATTCTGAGCATTTTAACCACTTGCCGACCAGTCGCTGCAGTTATACGGCGGCAGGTCAGCAGGTTCCCGTGAATCGCCATACCTGCACGGCAGGTTGCGGGAGTGATCCTGGGAGTGTGCCCATCTTTCAGCTATCAACACAGAGCTCCTGTGTTCCTCTTATTTAGGAACACAGGTCTCTGTGTTGATTTCACAAGCTCATCCCCCTCACAGTTAGAAAACACCCCCTAGGCTCACATTTAACCCTTTTATCACCCCTGAGTTAATCCCTTCCCTGCCAGTGTAATTATTACAGTAACAGTGCATATTTTTAGCACTGATTACTGTAGTAATGTCACTGGTCCCCTCAAAACTGTCAAAAATCTCGGTTAAGGGTCCGATCTGTCCGCCGCAAAGTTGCAGTCCCGCTTAAAATCGCTAATCGCCTCCATTACTAGTATAAAAAATAAATAAATGACATAAATCTATCCCCTAGTTTGTAGATGTGATAACATTTGCGCAAACCAATCAAAATATGCTTATTGGGATTTTTTTTACCAAAAATATGTAGCAGAATGCAAATTGGCCTAAAAGGATGAAAAAAAAATAATATTTTTTTTTTATTATTGGGAATGTTATATAGCAGAAAGTGAAAAATATTGTTTTTTTTTTTGTTTGTTTTTTTTCGCTCTTTTTTTTGTTTATAGCGCAAAAAATAAAAATTGCACAGGTGATCAAATACCACCAAAAGAAAGCTCTATTTGTGGGGGGAAAGGACATCAATTTTATTTAGGTACAGCATCGCACAATTGTCCGTTAAAGTAACGCAGTGCCGTATCGCAAAAAATGGCCTGGTCATTAATGGGGGGAATCTTCCAGTCCAGAAGTGGTTAAACAACCCTTGAATCCCAGATGGGAAAAAGTTGAAACCATAGTCATTGCTGCCTGTGCTCATCTGAATAGTTACACCTTCAGTTTTTCTCCTGGTGGCCATTGTCACTTAGACAGAAAATGAGGGGAAATGCAAAGCATCAGGCTAGGTATACCCTAGTGGTGGATTGCTTTTCAGATGCATTTTACAAGCAGTGAGAAAGCATTAGAGATGTGCACAAAGGAGACATTTATTTCATTTAGTCATATTTGTTATGTTAGAATGATTTGTTTTTGGAGTTAATGTATATTCAGATTTGTTTCATGTATTCATTATTTTCAAATCGATTCAAATTTCGTAAGACAGCTATATTCTTTCTATTCTATTGTTATTTTTTATTCTATAATAGTTTATTCTATTCTTTTCAATTCTGTTTTATTCTATTCTTTTATTTTCTACTCTATTCTATCTTTTATTCCATCCTTTTCTATTCTATTTTTTTCTATTCTATTCTATTCTATTATATTTGATTCAGCAGCCTAAGTAGGAATAATCATCATATTTTACATTTATACCTTACTGTATTTATTGAAATATGTTTCCATTTCTAATTCATTTTAAAATTCGGATAATTTGTTTAGTTATAATTTTTTTCGGATTACTTTTTTGTAAAATTCTGTCCAAATTTCGATTCATAACGAAATGAATCACACATGTCCAGTAAGCAGTATGTCTCCTCCTCATTGCCTGTTTTAACCCTGGGGATGCTCAGAGATGTATAGTAACTAATTAGAACTACTTCACTACTGTACTTAAGTACCCAAAGGCGGTATCTGTACTTTCCTGGAGTAGAATTTGTTTCTTCTATTTCTACTTCCACTTTTACTTCACTACATTTTTTCGATGATTTCAATACTTCTACTCCGATATTTTTTTTTTGTACTGCATAGTTACTCGTTACTATTATAAAAATTACCACTGCCAGAACAGTAGATGTCAGGTTTCATGAAGCTCAAAACATGTGTATTATCAGCGCATACGAAAATAAATGCTACTGTATGTATAAATAAAAGCTGCATTTGAAATAATAAAAAACAATATGATGTTCAAACTTTTGACTTCTTTCTTTAATAACTACATAACACAGTACTTGTACTTTTACTTTCAGTACTTGAGTAGCAATTTTTTTAAAAAACTACTTGCAATACTTAAGTACAAAAAATGTTGAATACTTTAGTACCTCTACTCAAGTCACTTTTTGATCGAGCACTTCCACTTCTACTCAAGCCACTTTTTGATCGAGCACTTGTACTTTTACTCAAGTATGGGTTTTGAGTACTTTATACAACTCTGGGGATACTGCAACACCTCACCACAATCATGTGCACTACATGTGGTTGAAGAGTAGTTTCTGCATGACCCTATTCACCTGAGTGGGTTGCATTTGGCAGTGGTACAAATCACCAAACCCAACAGGGGGATAAATTTTGGCTAGTCTATAAAGCAAAGCATTGAGGTCATTACGTCTGGCTGTCTTGCAACCTAAGGGGAAAGGGCAGTAAAAACGTTTTTCAACATTTCGTTTTTTTTCTGCCCCCCAATAGCAAGTGTAAGCGCCGGTTCACATTACCGCGACGCTACTTGCAGGGGCGACCTCCGAGATCGCGGTGCGAGCAGCGCGCCGCGACCTCGGAGCGGCCGCCACGGACTTCATAACATTGAAGTCTATGGCGGTCGCCTCCTGGTCGCCCCAAAGAAGCTCCGGACCCTTTTTCTAGGTCGGAGCGACTTGTGTCGCTCCTATTAGAATGGGCCCGCAGCTTCCCTATGGGAGGCGACCTGCGGCGACCTGTGAGGCGACCAGGTCGCCTCACAGGTCGCCCCAGTGTGAACTGGCACTTAATGAGCTCGTTATAGTTGCCACAGGAGCAGCAGTAGATGAGATGTCCAATAATTAAGACACCTGTTGTGATCACAACTATGAAAGGTAGGATTTTCCCTCACTTTGGGAAAATTTGTATTCACTTTATATCTTCAGGACAGGAACTAAAGGGAATAATCTCCCCAACGGGGCCACAAACAGCATAAAAACATTGATGAAAATTCTAACCTTTCCCCACTTTATGGAATGATTTTGGTTGGAGTTCTACTTGAAAACACATACAGTACATACATCTTCTCACACTTAGGCCCTGTTCATTTATAATCATACCGGGGAATTTTACCAGGGAAGTTGGCAAGCCTGAGTCTGGGGCAGAATAAGGGCAGAGCAAGGGTAGAGTAAAGAAGAGACGGGTAAACTCAGCCTTTCAGCTAAATAGAAATCCTCTTCATCCTATGCAAAGTGCACTCCACAGCTTAGAGGAGGGACCTTAGAGGCATTATTGGGAGCCCATGTGAGCTGGTGTCTCGAATAAAGGATTTGTTCCTTCTACACACCAAATGTGGGATTCCGCACAGGTGTATGGAGCACACATAGATCACTAGTCCAGACGTATTCATACAGTGACATTTCTTTTTAGAGGTGTGGTAAAGGGACATTTTTTTAGTACTGTGTGTTTGATCTGAGTTTACATACTCTTTTATTGGAATTTTTTACTATTTACTGTGACAGTGCGGCCCTCCTGTGCGAACCAACGTAGACCTACGTCGGTCGTGCGTCTGCAGCTAGGGGGCAAGTGCGCGCCGCCGCTGGTGCCCTCCCACCCCCACTCAGTAGCTTGGACTCTGACGCACAGGGCAGATGGCTCAGATTACCGCCTGACACCCGCGATCGCTCCCCGCTGAGAGAGAAGAACAGACAGCTATTGTAAACACAGCTGACCGTTCTTCTCCCTGGAATGATCACAGAGCACCTGTGATCCTTCTATATAGGATCACAAGTCTCCATGATCATTTCACAAGCCCCGCCCCCATACAGTTAGTAAACACTCCCCTAGGCTCACATTTAACCCCTTGATCACCCACAGTGTTAACCCCTTCCCTGCCAGTGTCATTATTACAGTAACATTGCATATTTTTAGCACTGATTACTTTAGTAATGTCACTGGTCCCCCCAAAAGTGTGAAAAATGTCAGTTAGGGGTTCAATCTGTCTGCTGCAATATCGCAGTCCAGCTAAAAATTGCAGATCACTGCCATTACTAGTAAAAAAATAAAAAATAAATAAAAATGACATAAATCTTTTCCGTAGTTAGTAGACGCGATAACTTTTGTGCAAACCAATCAAAATATGCTTATTGCGATTTTGTTTACCAAAAATATGTAGCAGAAAACAAATTAGCCTAAAATGTTAAAAAATTTAGATTTTTAAATAGTTTTTCTTTTAAATGTTACAGTATATAGCAGAATGTGAAAAATATTGTTATTTTTTTTCAGAATTGTTGCTCTTTTTTTGTTTATGGCGCAAAAAATAAATATTGCACAGGTGATAAAATACCACCAAAAGAAAGCTCTATTTGTGGGAAAAAAAGGACATTGATTTTATTTGGGTACAGCATCACACGACCGCGCAATTGTCCATTAAAGTAACGCAGTGCCAAAACTCAAGATTTGGCCTGGTCATTAAGGGGGTAAATCTTCCGGTCTAAAAGTGGTTAATACAATAAATACAATCTTCCAACCTAATCCATTAAGTCCAGTCTCTGCCTAATTAACCGCCTAGTTACCCATTGTGGGAATTGTATTCCCTTTTAGGTTTAATCGTCTCTTCTTTATTGCTATATACTTGGTTAGAGGGCAGAACACCAACTTGGTGGTTTAAACATTGGTTTTGTGACATTCAAAAAATATATACCCCCCATTTTTTTTTTTTCAAGGTACAACAGAGGCACGCTTTATGAGCTTCACATAGGACAGGCTTCTGGTTTATAAATAGGGACTGTGGACATGCTGCAGGAGGAGGTCAAAGGGTCAAGAGTTGAGGACATGCAACAGAGGGAGGCCATGATCTCCCTTCACTAAATGGTAGGTCGATCACCAACTGAGACACTGCTATTTTCCCTGTGTGTATGTATCTGGGCCACACAAAGGATGGTAAATAGGGGAGACCTGGTTGTTCTTTAGTATCAGGAGAGGGACAGACTGTGAATGGGGATTTGAGGAAGGAAGTAGCGGGAAGAGCCAGAGAGAACACAAGGTGGCCTGGAGACTTGGCAGGCTTATTGATTACACGAGTTTCTGTACAAGATCCAGAGAACTTACTTAGAACTTTTATTATCTTAAACCCTCTGGTGTACACATGTTTTAAACTTGGTGCAGCAAAATCCAAGACCCATTGACTCTGGTGGAACAATGAGATTGACACCTTGCTGTATTCTTCCCTTTACTTTATAAACAAAGATGCAAAGCATGGACTCATGGTGGCCAATGGGTTAGCCTGTGAGTTTGCATAGCTGATGTTCTTGGTTACCTCCACAGACTCTAATTTCCTTACATAACCCAAACATACTGTATTCTGAGATTTTGACTGGTGTATAGTTTTCATGTCTTTTTTTCAGGGTACAACAGAGGCATGCTTCATCAGCCTCACATAGGACAGGCTTCTGGTTGATGAATAGGGACTGTGGACATGCTGCAGGAGGAGGTCAAAGGGTCAAGAGCTGAGGACATGCAACAGAGGGAGGCCATGATCTCTCTTCACTAAATAGTAGGTGGATCAACAATTGAGAAACTGCTATTTTCCCTGTGTGTATGTATCTGGGCCTCTCTAAGGACGTAAATAGGGGAGACCTGGTTGTTCTTCAGTAGAGGACAGGCTGTGAATGGGGATTTGAGGAAGGAAATAGCTGGAAGAGCCAGAGAGAACACCAGGTGGCCTGGAGACTTGGCAGGCTTATTAATTAGATAAGTTTCCGGGCGAGATCCAGAGAACTTACTTAGAACTTTTTTTTTATCCTAAACCCTCTGGTGTACACAGTTTTTAAACTTGGTACAGCAAAATCAAAGACCCATTGTCTCCAGAACACTGAGATTGACACCTTGCTGTATTCTTCCCTTTACTTTATACACAAAGATACAAAGTATGGACTCATGGTGGCCAATGGGTTAGGCTGTGAGTTTGCATAGCTGATGTTCTGGGTTACCTCCACAGACTCTAATTTCCTTACGTAACCCATTCTGAGATTTTAACTGGTGTATAGTTTTCATGTCTGTGCTAGGGATTAGTGTTGAGCGAACACGGACTGTATTATTCGTGTTCGTACCGAATAATTGGATTTTTTTTACCCGAACACGGACACGGACACTTTACTGTATGTTCGGGTAAAAATCCGTGTTCGGTCGTTTTATTTCCGGGTTTTGCATGCTTTGGCGCTCTTTTCATGGCGGGCTTTCAACAGCCAATCAACAATCGTTTAACTGGTGTGCCTTAAGCCATCCCAGCCATGCCTGCAAATGTCTTAGTAGCTGTGATTGGCCATCTGAAGCATGTGACCAAGTCTTTATAAGTTCGAGGCAGCCGCCGCAGCAGCGTCATTCTGCTGCTTAGCTAAGGGACAGAGCACACATCAATGTGCTGGCTGCTGATTAGGGAAAGATAGGCAGGAAAAAACCATTTGTGTCCGGATAGAATTGAGGGACAGGTCGGAGTGTTTAGGCAGGGCGAGTTGTAGGCATTTTAGGGATAGAGTCTGCTGAATTATAGGGTCAGTGTCTTCTACAAACTACAATCGATATTGCTGTGTGGGGGGTGGGGTGAATCTGCACTCAATCCTGATCTACGATCTCTTCTCAATCCTGTTAGGGACAGAGTCTGCTGAATTTTAGGGAAACTGTGTTCTACAAACTACAATCGATATTGCTATGTGGTGTGGGATTGGAGATAGGCAGGTGTCAGTGATCCACATCCATTTTTCTGTGTGTGAGCTGCAGTGAACACAATCTTTTTGGGCTGCAGTGAACACAATCTTTTTGGGCTGCAGTGAACACAATCTTTTTGGGCTGCAGTGAACACAATCTTTTTGGGCTGCAGTGAACACAATCTTTTTGGGGTGCAGTGAACAAAATCTTTTTGGAGTGCAGTGAACACAATCCTTTTTGGTGTGCAGTGAACACAATCTTTGTGGGGTGCAGTGAACAAAATCCTTTGTGGGGTGCAGTGAACACAATCTTTTTGGGGTGCAGTGAACAAAATCCTTTTTGGGGTGCAGTGAACAACATCCTTTTTGGGGTGCAGTGAACACAATCTTTTTGGGGTGCAGTGAACAAAATCCTTTGTGGGGTGCAGTGAACACAATCTTTTTGGGGTGCAGTGAACACAATCTTTTTGGGGTGGAGTGAACAACATCCTTTTTGGGGTGCAGTGAACAAAATCCTTTTTGGGGTGCAGTGAACAAAATCATTTTTGGGGTGCAGTGAACACAATCTTTTTGGGGTGCAGTGAACACAATCTTTGTGGGGTGCAGTGAACACAATCTTTTTGGGGTGGAGTGAACAACATCCTTTTTGGGGTGCAGTGAACAACATCCTTTTTGGGGTGCAGTGAACACAATCTTTTTGGGGTGCAGTGAACACAATCTTTGTGGGGTACAGTGAACAGAATCTTTGTGGGGTGCAGTGAACACAATCTTTGGGGGGTACAGTGAACACAATCTTTTTGGGGTGCAGTGAACACAATCTTTGTGGGGTGCAGTGAACACAATCTTTTTGGGGTGGAGTGAACAAAATCATTTTTGGGGTGCAGTGAACAACATCCTTTTTGGGGTGCAGTGATCAAAATCCTTTTTGGGGTGCAGTGAACACAATCTTTTTGGGGTGCAGTGAACAAAATCCTTTGTGGGGTGCAGTGAACAGAATCTTTGTGGGGTGCAGTGAACACAATCTTTGGGGGGGTACAGTGAACACAATCTTTTTGGGGTGCAGTGAACACAATCTTTGTGGGGTACAGTGAACAGAATCTTTGTGGGGTGCAGTGAACACAATCTTTGGGGGGTACAGTGAACACAATCTTTTTGGGGTGCAGTGAACACAATCTTTGGGGGGTACAGTGAACACAATCTTTTTGGGGTGCAGTGAACACAATCTTTGTGGGGTGCAGTGAACACAATCTTTGGGGGGGTACAGTGAACACAATCTTTTTGGGGTGCAGTGAACAACATCCTTTTAGGGTGCAGTGAACACAATCTTTGTGGGGTGCAGTGAACAACATCCTTTTAGGGTGCAGTGAACACAATCTTTGTGGGGTACAGTGAACAGAATCTTTGTGGGGTGCAGTGAACACAATCTTTGGGGGGTACAGTGAACACAATCTTTGTGAGGTGCAGTGAACACAATCTTTGTGGGGTGCAGTGAACACAATCATTGTGGGGTGCAGTGAACTCAATCTTTGTGGGGTACAGTGAACACAATCTCATACTTCTGAAGATTTGAGGGTGCTGCCTGTTCCATACTCCCCCTACTCCTCATCTAGCCTTTTAGGGGTACAAACAATAGTAATTGGGGCCTAGTGTGGTTGTGTACGTGTGATATACATACACTTTTTTTGGATCATATTTTCTATTCCGCTATTTAATCAAAAACCTTTGGGGATCAGTTAAATTGGGGGATAGTCTGTGTTGGTACGTGTGAGAGAGATCCACCTTTCCAAGTTGTTGGGGTTCATCTCATACTTCTGAAGGTTTGAGGGTGCTGCCTGTTCCATACCCCCCCTACTCCTCATCTAGCCTTTTAGGGGTACAAACAATAGTAATTGGGGCCTAGTGTGGTTGTGTACGTGTGATATACATACACTTTTTTTGGATCATATTTTCTATTCCGCTATTTAATCAAAAACCTTTGGGGATCAGTTAAATTGGGGGATAGTCTGTGTTGGTACGTGTGAGAGAGATCCACCTTTCCAAGTTGTTGGGGTTCATCTCATACTTCTGAAGGTTTGAGGGTGCTGCCTGTTCCATACTCCCCCTACTCCTCATCTAGCCTTTTAGGGGTACAAACAATAGTAATTGGGGCCCAGTGTGGTTGTGTACGTGTGATATACATACACTTTTTTTGGATCATATTTTCTATTCCGCTATTTAATCAAAAACCTTTGGGGATCAGTTAAATTGGGGGATAGTCTGTGTTGGTACGTGTGAGAGAGATCCACCTTTCCAAGTTGTTGGGGTTCATCTCATACTTCTGAAGGTTTGAGGGTGCTGCCTGTTCCATACCCCCCCTACTCCTCATCTAGCCTTTTAGGGGTACAAACAATAGTAATTGGGGCCTAGTGTGGTTGTGTACGTGTGATATACATACACTTTTTTTGGATCATATTTTCTATTCCGCTATTTAATCAAAAACCTTTGGGGATCAGTTAAATTGGGGGATAGTCTGTGTTGGTACGTGTGAGAGAGATCCACCTTTCCAAGTTGTTGGGGTTCATCTCATACTTCTGAAGGTTTGAGGGTGCTGCCTGTTCCATACTCCCCCTACTCCTCATCTAGCCTTTTAGGGGTACAAACAATAGTAATTGGGGCCTAGTGTGGTTGTGTACGTGTGATATACATACACTTTTTTTGGATCATATTTTCTATTCCGCTATTTAATCAAAAACCTTTGGGGATCAGTTAAATTGGGGGATAGTCTGTGTTGGTACGTGTGAGAGAGATCCACCTTTCCAAGTTGTTGGGGTTCATCTCATACTTCTGAAGGTTTGAGGGTGCTGCCTGTTCCATACTCCCCCTACTCCTCATCTAGCCTTTTAGGGGTACAAACAATAGTAATTGGGGCCCAGTGTGGTTGTGTACGTGTGATATACATACACTTTTTTTGGATCATATTTTCTATTCCGCTATTTAATCAAAAACCTTTGGGGATCAGTTAAATTGGGGGATAGTCTGTGTTGGTACGTGTGAGAGAGATCCACCTTTCCAAGTTGTTGGGGTTCATCTCATACTTCTGAAGGTTTGAGGGTGCTGCCTGTTCCATACTCCCCCTACTCCTCATCTAGCCTTTTAGGGGTACAAACAATAGTAATTGGGGCCCAGTGTGGTTGTGTACGTGTGATATACATACACTTTTTTTGGATCATATTTTCTATTCCGCTATTTAATCAAAAACCTTTGGGGATCAGTTAAATTGGGGGATAGTCTGTGTTGGTACGTGTGAGAGAGATCCACCTTTCCAAGTTGTTGGGGTTCATCTCATACTTCTGAAGGTTTGAGGGTGCTGCCTGTTCCATACCCCCCCTACTCCTCATCTAGCCTTTTAGGGGTACAAACAATAGTAATTGGGGCCTAGTGTGGTTGTGTACGTGTGATATACATACACTTTTTTTGGATCATATTTTCTATTCCGCTATTTAATCAAAAACCTTTGGGGATCAGTTAAATTGGGGGATAGTCTGTGTTGGTACGTGTGAGAGAGATCCACCTTTCCAAGTTGTTGGGGTTCATCTCATACTTCTGAAGGTTTGAGGGTGCTGCCTGTTCCATACCCCCCCTACTCCTCATCTAGCCTTTTAGGGGTACAAACAATAGTAATTGGGGCCTAGTGTGGTTGTGTACGTGTGATATACATACACTTTTTTTGGATCATATTTTCTATTCCGCTATTTAATCAAAAACCTTTGGGGATCAGTTAAATTGGGGGATAGTCTGTGTTGGTACGTGTGAGAGAGATCCACCTTTCCAAGTTTTTGGGGTTCATCTCATACTTCTGAAGATTTGAGGGTGCTGCATGTTCCATACTCCTCTTCCTCATCCTCCCTTTAGGGTAGGAAAAAATTTAATCGGGCCTAGTCTGTGTTTGTACGTGTGAGATACACAGTTTTTTATCCTATTCCGCTATTCAATACACACCCTTTTGGTGTAAAAAACATTAAATTGCGGCATAGTTTGCATATTTGACATTTGCATATATTGTGCCTTGTTGCGCTGTTTTGGGTACTCCACCAACATGGCCAGTGGCAATGACGCCATTCTCAGCTTAACTATCCCACTTCTATGCCTCCTTGAAAAAACAATTTGGGCGATGATGGAAGAGGATGTGGCACAGGATGAGGAGGAGGAGGAGGAGGAGGATGAAGAGGTAACATTTCAAAGGCTTTCAGGGCAGTCATTCGCAAGGGGCTCCGAGGGTGGGTTCCTGCACACACAAACGCCAGGGACACAATTGTCCAGCAGGGGCACAGTTCTGGAGGATGAGGAGGATGAGGAGGAGGAGGAGCTGGAGGAGGAGATGGAACCATGTTCACAGCAGGGTGGCACCCAGGCCAGCTCATGGCCATCACTGGTGCGTGGCTGGGGGGATACAGAGGACACGGACGATACACCTCCCACAGAGGACAGCCTTTCGTCGCCTCTGGGCAGCCTGGCACACATGAGCGATTACATGCTGCAGTGTCTCCACAACGACCGCCGAGTTGCCCACATTCTAACTTGTGCTGATTACTGGGTGGCCACGCTGCTGGATCCCCGTTACAAGGACAACGTACCGTCCTTAATTCACTCACTGGAGCGCGATCGCAAGATGCGCGAGTACAAGCGCACGCTGGTAGACGCCATGCTGCTGGCATTCCCATCTGACAGCGGGGCCACAGTGGAAGCACAAGGCAGAGGAGGAGGAGGAGGAGGTCGCCAACGCAACCAGGGCACCGCCAGCACCTCAGAAGGCAGGGTTAGCATGGCCGAAATGTGGAAAAGCTTTGTCAGCACGCCACAACAAACAGCAGCACCAGCAGCTCAGATGGAACGTCTTAGCAGGAGGCAGCATTTTACCAACATGGTGGAGCAGTATGTGTGCACACGCCTACATGTAGTGAATGACGGGTCTGCCCCCTTCAACTTCTGGGTCTCCAAATTGGGCACATGGCCTGAGCTTGCCCTTTACGCCTTGGAGGTGCTGGCGTGCCCTGCAGCCAGTGTATTATCTGAACGGGTATTTAGCACGGCTGGGGGCGTTATAACAGACAAGCGCAGCCGCCTGTCCAGAGACAATGTGGACAAGCTCACGTTCATTAAAATGAACCAGGCTGTCAGGGCCCAGATTCGAACCCAGGTCCTCAGTTGCTTCTGACAGTGCTTCTTCTTGCTGAGCTATCCAGCAGCTGATATCTATGCATACTAGATCTATGTGGTGACCTAGACCTTGTCCAGTTTCCTGCCTAGTTCCTTGCCCAGCCTCCTGTGAACTCTGAACCTTTGGCCACTCCTTTGTACTTCCTATTTAAGCCTGATCTGGAAACTTCCTGATGCCAGATTATTGTGCTTTGCCAAGATCTAGCTTTGTGTGCTTCATCCTCCTGAATCTTCCACTTGTGTACCGACCTCCAGCTACGTTCCAGGACTACGCCTCTGCCTGCTGCCATTTTGCCCTTCACTGCTTGTGTACCGACCTTCGGCTAAAGACTACGACTACTCTTCTGCTTGCTCCCTCACTCCGGCTGATCTCTTGTGTACCAGACCCTGCTTGTTGACCACGGTTGTGCTGCTGCTTCCTGCGACTGGACTCTGAGCCTGACCCAGTAATCGTGACAGAATAATCTGGCCACAATGGAGTCCGCAGTAGCAGCTACCCTTGCCAATATTACTCAGCAAATTTCTGAATTACAAGAGTTTGGTGTCACTTATCAGGCAAAATTTAAAGAACTGCAAAATGTGGTGAAAGATCAACAAGAGGCAATTCAGGACTTAGAGAAACAGGTGTTGGATCTTAGTTCCCTAAATGGCGCAAGTCCTGAGCCCAGTGTTCGAATGCCTCTTCCACAAAAATTCAATGGAGACCGAAGGCTTTACAGAGGATTCCTTAATCAGTGTCGCATTTATTTTCAAATGCAGCCTGCTGCATTTTTTCCTGAAAAAAAGAAGGTACTGTTTATTATCAATCTCCTGACAGAGGAAGCTTTATCTTGGGCCTCTCCCTATGTGGAAAAGGATGACATAATTTTAAATAACCTCCACACCTTTACTAAAGCTATGGACCAAGTTTTTGACGATCCAAATCGATGTGCTACTGCTGAGGCCAAACTGCATAATTTGCGTCAAGGACGACGCTCCGTGGCAGAATACACTACTGAATTCAGGCGCTGGATCGCAGATACAACCTGGAATCCAGCAGCACAAAGAAGCCAATTTCGTCAGGGGCTTTCTGAGCAAATAAAGGATGAACTGGCTAGAGGTGATACCCCTGATGATCTGGAGAACTTTATCCAATTGTGCATCCGTATTGACCAGAGACTCTCTGAAAGGAGAAAAGAAAGACTGGGAATACTGGGAAATACTGAGGGTATGCGTTTTTCTTTTAGTCAACCTCCTCGGAAGAGTTCTCAGGTTTTTCATGATTCCAGTAACCCTGAACCTATGCAGATTGATTCCGTTAGAAGGGGTATCACTATTCAGGAAAAGGAAAGACGTCGGAGTGAAAATTTATGCCTTTATTGTGGGGACTCTGGACATTATGCTATTAACTGTCCAAATAAGCTAAGGAGAACAGTTGCTGCAACTGATGTGAAAGACATTGAACAAATTAGTTCCATCGCTCAGTCAGTTTCTCCAATACTTGAAGAAAGCAATCCTATACAAGCTCCGCCCACTCACTTTATAATTCCCATTCGACTCTCTGATGGGGCTAATGACATCTCCTGCTCTGCCATGTTGGACTCTGGAGCGGGGGGAAATTTTATGGATATTGGATTTGCTCAAGACCATCATATTGAATTAAGGAATAAATCCTTACCTGTAGATATGGAGACTGTTGATGGTTCCCCTCTATCCTCCGGGCCAGTTACCCATGAGACTGCTCCTCTTAGTCTGTTTTTTGAGCCTGATCACCAGGAGACCATATGTTTTCAGTTGATTTCATCACCAAAGTTTCCTATCATTCTAGGTATCCCCTGGTTCTCGATTCATAACCCCTCTGTCAATTGGGAAACACGTGTTTTAACTTTTGCCTCAGAGTACTGTAAAGGACATTGTCAACCTGATTCCTCCCATATCGAGAATCTCCGGGTAGAGGAACACATGGTTCCTGGATATGAAGGCCTGCCACCTCAATACAGGGAATTTCATGATGTGTGTGATAAGAAGAATGCTGATCAGCTACCCCCACATCGCCCTTATGACTGTCCTATTGAACTTTTACCTGGGGCAGAGATTCCTTTTGGCCGCCTCTATTCTATGTCTGAACCTGAATTAAAGGTGTTAAGGGAGTGGTTGGATGAAAACCTGGCAAAGGGGTTCATAAGACACTCAACCTCTCCTGCTGGGGCAGGTCTCTTCTTTGTTGAAAAGAAGGATAAGACATTGAGACCATGTGTTGATTATAGGGAATTAAATAAAATCACAATCAAAAATCGCTATCCCCTCCCACTAATCCCCGAGCTTTTGGAAAGACTTTGTTCTGCAAAGATCTTTACTAAATTGGATTTACGGGGTGCATATAACCTCATTCGCATTCGTAAGGGTGATGAATGGAAGACTGCATTCAGAACCAGATATGGACATTTTGAGTCTTTGGTCATGCCTTTCGGTCTTTGCAATGCTCCAGCAACCTTTCAACACTTTATAAATGATGTGCTGCGAGATCTATTGGATCAATTTGTGATTGCTTATTTAGATGATATTCTTATCTTTTCAGATTCTCTACAGGAACATCGCAAACACGTATCCATTATTTTCGACCGCCTGAGGAAGAATCAGCTGTACATCAAATTGGAGAAATGCGAATTTGAACAGACCAAGATTCAGTTCCTGGGGTACATAATCTCCCCTGAAGGGTTGAGCATGGACCCTGATAAGATTAAAGCAGTGGTGGAGTGGCCTGCCCCTAGGAATGTTAAAGAAATTCAACGATTTCTGGGATTTGCCAACTTTTACAGAAAGTTTATAAGGGACTTTTCCAAGGTGGTTGCACCAATTACCCAGTTAACCAAGAAGGGATGTCCCTTCACATGGGGACCAGAGGCACAAGCTGCTTTCTGTAAACTAAAGACACTCTTTACCTCTGCACCAATTCTAGTACATCCTGACCCTGAACTGCTCTTTGTTGTAGAAGTTGATGCCTCAGATTCTGCTGTTGGAGCTATCCTTTCTCAGCATACAGGTGAAAAGATGCAGCTTCATCCCTGTGCTTACTTTTCCCGGTTGATGTCCTCTGCTGAAAGGAACTACGACATTGGTAATAAAGAACTGCTGGCGATAAAGGAAGCTTTCTCTGAATGGAGGCATCTGTTGGAAGGGGCTGAGCATTTAGTGACTGTTCTTACCGATCATCGGAACTTAGAGTTCATCCGTTCTGTAAAGAGACTGTCCTCCCGACAAGCACGCTGGTCTTTATTCTTCTCCAGGTTTAATTTCATTGTTTCTTATAGACCTGGCTCAAGAAATGGCAAGGCTGATGCCCTGTCACGGAGTTTGTCTGAATCCCCTCAAGAAAGCAAATCTGACTGCACCATTCTTTCTCAAAAGAACTTTTTAGGAGCCACTAATCCCAAAGAATTTTTGACCTTGCTTAAAGATGGCTACTCTTCTGATCCCCTCCTTAAACATCCACCCAAGGACCTGAGTCTCACCTTCAGGAATGGCTTTTGGATTCAGAACCATTGCCTCTATGTCCCTCAAAGTGCGCGGCTAGAAGTCCTCAGACTGGTTCATGACTCTAAGCTTGCAGGACATTTTGGGGCCTTTAAAACTGCTGAACTGTTGTCTCGTTCATTCTGGTGGCCTAGTTACAAGAAAGATGTTAAGAACTATGTTGCTTCTTGTCCAACTTGTGCACGTCATAAGACACCCCGATCTTCCCCTGTCGGACTGCTTCAACCTCTTCCAATTCCATCACGGCCTTGGGGATCAATCTCTATGGATTTTGTGGTTGAACTCCCTCCTTCGAAGGAAATGACCACCATCTTGGTAGTGGTCGACCGCTTCACCAAGATGGCTCACTTCATCCCAACTAAGGGGGTACCCAATGCGGAACTAACTGCTGAATTAATGATCCGGGAAGTATTTAAACTACATGGAATCCCGGATGATGTGGTCTCAGATAGGGGGGTTCAATTTACTTCCAAATTCTGGAGAAGTTTCTGCATGTCCCTGGGTGTCACAGTCAATCTTTCCTCTGCATTTCATCCTCAATCCAATGGCCAAACAGAAAGAACAAATCAGACTTTGGAACAATATCTTCGCTGTTTTGTTAGCTATTTGCAGGATGATTGGGTAGATTATCTGCCAACAGCAGAATTTTCCTACAATAATTCTAAGCACAGCTCCACATCTCTTAGTCCTTTTTATGTGAATACAGGGTACCATCCAGTTTGCATTCCTGACCTCCCTATTGCTACACCAATTCCTGCTGTTAATGAGAGGTTATCTCTTTTACAGGAAACTCGAAGAAAATTGCTTGAAACATTGAAGGTGGCACAGGAGGCTTACAAGAAAGCATCTAATAGACGTCGAAGAGAAATACCGTCCTTCCGTGTTGGAGACAAGGTCTGGTTATCCACAAAGAATCTCAGGACTCAGGTACCATCTGTTAAGTTGGGGCCAAAGTATATAGGACCTTTTCAAATCTTGGCACAAGTTAATGCAGTTACTTTCCGCTTGAAACTTCCTGACAGTATGAGAGTCCATCCTGTTTTTCATGTTTCTTTACTTAAACCTTTCCATGAAAATTCCTTCCCTGGGAGAGTCCTTCCTCCTCCCCTGCCTGTGGTTGTTGAGGGTGAAGAGGAATTTATTGTAGAAGGAATAATTGACTCCAGGATCCACAGGAACAAGTTGCAGTACCTGGTGAGATGGGAAGGATACGGACCTGAAGAAAATTCTTGGGAACCTGCTGAGCATGTCCATGCTCCTAGACTGGTTCGGGAGTTCCATCAAAGGTTTCCACTTAAGCCTGGTCCTGAGATGCCCTGTGGTCATCCTAGAAGGAGGGGCATACTGTCAGGGCCCAGATTCGAACCCAGGTCCTCAGTTGCTTCTGACAGTGCTTCTTCTTGCTGAGCTATCCAGCAGCTGATATCTATGCATACTAGATCTATGTGGTGACCTAGACCTTGTCCAGTTTCCTGCCTAGTTCCTTGCCCAGCCTCCTGTGAACTCTGAACCTTTGGCCACTCCTTTGTACTTCCTATTTAAGCCTGATCTGGAAACTTCCTGATGCCAGATTATTGTGCTTTGCCAAGATCTAGCTTTGTGTGCTTCATCCTCCTGAATCTTCCACTTGTGTACCGACCTCCAGCTACGTTCCAGGACTACGCCTCTGCCTGCTGCCATTTTGCCCTTCACTGCTTGTGTACCGACCTTCGGCTAAAGACTACGACTACTCTTCTGCTTGCTCCCTCACTCCGGCTGATCTCTTGTGTACCAGACCCTGCTTGTTGACCACGGTTGTGCTGCTGCTTCCTGCGACTGGACTCTGAGCCTGACCCAGTAATCGTGACACAGGCATGGATCCCACGGACTTTTCCGTACCTTATGCAGAATAGCAATGGATACCGACCTTACCCACCCATTGTTCCATTTTTGCTCTTTCTCACTCTTTTGGGGTGTACCCTCATTTAAAATTTTTGAAAAGAAGCAGTGTTGGCTACCTCGTCCTCCTCCTCAGGGCCAGATTAATGTAGGGGCTATTGGAGCTGCAGCTCCAGGCCCCTACCTTTTATATAGGCCCCGGGTTGGCCATATTCACTGTTACCGCTCTTCTGTCACTTGTAAACACAGAAGTCTGGCTTCTATGCTCGGTTCCCCAGGCAGCACCCTCAGAACCTCCCCACACAGCGTGAAGGCCGGACAAGGAGGGACAGTTGGCGATGCATGGATGTGTTTATGGGCTTCAGAGACAGCATCCCATGTTGAATTAGGCATGCATGGCTGCACCCTTCCTCCTCTGGGTGCATGGCAAGGCACGGCCCTTAAGGCCCTTCAAAATCCTCAGCACCAAGCCCATGATGCTGTTAATCCGGCCCTGGTCCTCCTCCACCGCCGCTTCCACCTACACCGCCCATAGGTGTGCGCAGCCTATTGCATTAAGGTGTGCACCCCAAAGTTGAAATACACATGCATGTGTTTGCCAGCAGGGAGAGTAATGTATCGGGGCCATGTACCTGTAGGCAAGGAGAAATAGAGCAGAGCAGGTCCCAGGGAGATCTTTCCCATCTCCTCACTGGCAATGCTATGTGCCCTAGGTGATTAGGGTGTGCCCAGGCACACCCAGCACACCCTGTGCGCACGCCTATGTCACCGCCACATCCACCACCACCTCAACCTCCCTCCTACTCCATATGGGCCTCGTCCTTCAGAGATGAAGAAGAACATTGTTTTATTTTTCTGTTTTTTTTTGTTGTTTTAAGTTATTTCCCTATCCACATTTGTTTGCAGAGCACTTGCCATGCTCTTAATTACGTTTTGCTGCCATTTGCAGCACTCTAGCCCTTTCCTTTGGTGTTTTAGAGCCATTTTAGTGCCTTAAAGTTCGGGTCCCCATTGACTTCAATGGGGTTCGGTGTCCGGGAAAAGTTCGGTAAAAGTCCGGGACACGGACCCGGACTTTTTTTTAAAGTTCGGCCGAACCCGTCGAACACGGACATCTAGGTGTCCGCTCAACCCTACTAGGGATATTAACATGTAGTCAAGTCTGGGATAATTTCAATGCTTTCTTCACAACCTGTATCTTAAGTTTGCAGATCGATTGCAAATAGCTCTTGCTATGCCTTTCAGCTGTCCTTATACTGGTACAATGTTAATTTTGAAACTCGAGAGAGTATAATTGCTTAGGTGTGATTTTCTTCACATGCAGGAAAGAGTTTAGATCTTGCAATAGATTGAAGGGCAGCTCCTCCAAAACGGATGTTTCTGTTCTGTGTGTCTTCTGGCATATTGAATTACATGCAGGTTTCAGTTTCAAGAAGTTAAGTCAGACTGCATCCCTAAATAAATTGACAAGCGACCGTGCTTGGTGGTGAGAAACGACTCATTCTATTGGAGTCCATCTAGTGTTTGATTGCTGTAGCTTTGACATTAGGTGGAGCCCCTCTTGGAATTTTGAAGAGGAATGTTCTGCAGGGCTTTGCAGATGTCTCATAGAGTGTGGCATGGGCAGCACATGAGCTTTGTTGGTGTTGGACACAATGAGATGCTTAGTGTTGTGAAGTAACTCAAGTTTCTACGATGAGATAGCGGGACACCTTTTAGCGCATAGTGTGTAGTCAAAGGATATACCCCTGCTACGTGTTTTATGGAAAATGCTGATTCCTCAGGACAAAACAGTGGGTAAAAAATACTAGATGTAATCAGAAAACAATATACCTAGACATAATGTAAGACAACATGTTATCATAACAATATATATAAGAATTGTATCTTGCACGCAATGGCTGTATGGAAAGGAATAACTAGCTGCATGTGAGATAATATTCTTTTATATATTGTTATGATACTATGTTGCCACCATTCGGTCCTGAGAAAGCAGCACTAGTCGTGAAACGTGTTAAAAATATGTTATATGAAATATGCCCACAAGTATATCTCTACAACAGTCCATTTATAGATAGGAGTCTGCATAGAAATACAGTATCTCGCAAAAGTGAGTACACCACTCACATTTTTGTAAATATGTTATTATATCTTTTCATGTGACAACACTGAAGAAATTACACTTTGCTACAATGTTAAGTAGTGAGTGTACAGCTTGTATAACAGTGTACATTTGCTGACCCCTCAAAATAACTCAACGACACAGCCATTAATGTCTAAACCGCTGGCAACAAAAGTGAGTACATCCCTAAGCGAAAATGTCCAAATTGGGACCATATAGCCATTTTCCCTCCCCGGTGTCATGTGACTCATTAGTGTTACAAGGTCTCAGGTGTGAATAGTGAGAAGGTGTGTTAAATTTGGTGTTATTGCTCTCACTCTCTCATACTGGTCACTGGAAGTTCAACATGGCACCTCATGGCAAAGAACTCTCTGAGGATCTGAAAAAAAGAATTGTTGCTCTACATGGCCTAGGCTATAAGAAAATGACCAAGACCCTGAAACTGAGCTGCAGCACTGTGGCCAAGACTATCTCCCTGCTAGCAATGTATTATTAATTATAAAATTCCACTTATAAATCACCCGCTGGCCAAGCGATTTGAAACCACAACCATCGCAATTGCAGGCCTAGTATTCTACCAGCTACGCCACCGTCAAGTAATGTTAGGTTGCACACACTTTCCCTGCCTAACTAACTAACTCCTATCTCACCCTACACACAGTGGATGAGATAAAAGTTAGGCAGAGTGTGTTCAGCCTAAGTAGGTTTAACGATGGCATAGGTGCTAGAATACCAGGCTTGCAATGAGAGAGCTGTGAGTTTGATTCCCCCAGCCAGTGAATTATTTATTGGAATTCAGAGGTCAGAGTTCATGATAATGCAGGAACTCGAAGTTCCAGCAAAGAAGCCCATTTGTTCGTCATTTGACAAAAGAGCAAACAGCTAATGTTCGAGTCGAACGTATGTTCGACTCAAACTCGACGCTCATCCCTAATGTGCTCCATCATGGCAGTTGAAGATCAAACAGAGGCAAAGATGACAACCTTCTTGGCTGAAAACAAAAGGAGGGTTTAAATCCACTTTAACAGTTTTAGTTTCCATATGTGATCCAGGTAAGTTGTGAGTCAGATAACCTGTCACACTGCACAGCAAGATGAGTGACCTAATTTTTATGTACAGAATTAAAGTTGAGCAGGATAGCTTGGTCACTGACCCAGCTAAATTCTGCTTGCTTCAGTCTTAGTCCTTAGAGTTCAATATTGAGTTGGCCCACCCTTTGCAGCTATAACAGCTTCAACTCTTCTGGGAAGGCTGTCCACAAGGTTTAGGAGTGTGTCTATGGGAATGTTTGACCATTCTTCCTGAAGCACATTTGTGAGGTCAGGCACTGATGTGGATGAGAAGGTCTGGCTCACTGTCTCCGCTCTAAGTCATCCCAAATGTGTTCTGTAGGGTTTATGGTCAGAACTTTGTGCAGGCCAGTCAACTTCCTCCACCCCAAACTCGCCCATCCATGTCTTTATGGATCTTGCTTTGTTTACTGGTGCACAGTCATGTTGGAACAGGAAGAGGCCCTCCTCAAACTGTTCCCACAAAATTGGGAGCATGAAGTTGTCCAAAATGTCTTGGTATGCTGACACATTAAAAGCTCCCTTCACAGGAACTAAGGGGCCAAGCCCAACCCCTGAAAAACAACCCAACGCCATAATCCCCCCCCCCCCCCCAACCACCCACCCACCAACCAAAGGATTTGAACCAGTCCACAAAGCAAGGTCCATAAAGGCATGGATGAGCGAGTTTGGGGTGGAGGAACTTGACTGGCCCGACAGTCCTGACCTCAACCTGATAGAACACCTTTTGGGATGAACTAGAGTGCAGACTGCGAGCCAGGGCTTCTCGTCCAACATCAGTACCTGACCTCACAAATGCGCTACTAAACAAACCTTCTCATAGACACACTCCTAAACCTTGAGGACAGCCTTCCCAGAAGAGTTGAAGTTGTTATAGCTGCAAGTGTAGGCCAACTCGATATTGAACCCCACAGACTAAAACTGGGGTGCCATTAATCTACATGTGCCTGTAAAAGCTGGCCTCCCAATACTTTGGCAATATAGTGTATGTCTTCATTGGCTCACACTGATGCTGCTCATGCTTTTAGTAGGAGCTCTGTGCAGGGCTTTATACAGACAGTTAATAGCTACGCTAAGACAGAATTTAGGCATTTCTAAAAGTCATATTTAAAATACATATTTAAGAATTTTGAATAAATACATAACTGGGTTAAGTGCCAGTTTTTCCTTCTGACTACATTTCATCTTTGTACCAATTTTTTATCTAAAGATGATAAGAGACATAGCTTTGCCCTTAGTTAAAATCAGCACATTCAAACCCCCGAACCCTCCTCGAAGATGAAAACTGGAAAAAAAGTTTTTTATTTATGCTCAGTTTCTTTCAGCTCCTCATGCCTGCTATCCCCCCAACATTAAAACGCAAATTCGTTTTGCGATATTATAATTGATGTTGTACATGAAAAAAAGAGGACTCGTCTCTGCTGACAAACATGAAGCATTTGGAAGCATAAATATTCAGCATCCCTCTCCAACTGGACATCTTGCACACACATCAGTGAACCATGACAAGTCAGGAATGCGAACAAGCGGACCGATAATTAGTCAGCGCACAACAAGAACACGTAAATACCTAATTCATCTCAGCCGCGAGATAAATAATTAATGCTTTTCATCTTGTACAGCTGTACCGAAGTGATGAGGTGGCTTTTATAAACTGTATATGAAAACATGAAGCCTTTTTTAAATGCATGCGGTCTTTTTCTTGGCGCAGTTTTTTATATCGTACCTGAATGAATGTAAATCAATGTGACAAACTCACTGGCATCTCAGTGGAGTCGGCTTTAATCAGAAGAGTTCTTCCAGACCAAAGATAAAACTCGGCCCGTAGTTTGCAAGTTAAGGTTTTTTTTTTTTTTTTCTTTAAGCTTTAATGCAAAGACTTAAAGAATTGGGAAATATAGCCTGAGGGACTTACATCCAACATCCAGATATCCAGGACATCCTGAGAAAAGTGATTACGGCAGCTTCAACATAAATAGAGATGCGCAAATTGTTGAAAATTTGCCTCGCCAACAAAATCTGTATTGCCGGGTCAGGTATTTGACACCAGCTGTAAATATAATATATATATATTTTTTTAAATTAAGTGGAACGCTAGTCTTTCCATACCAGTTTCCTAGTTTGGATAGTTGGGAGAGATTTGACCTTCTGACTGGTTTTTATTGCTGTGACCCTTGTCGCTATTTAGAAAAATTTGGATGTATCTGAATTCCCAAATTACAATAGTAACACATTTAAACAAATCCGAAATAACGAAACAACATTTTGGACGAAATTCAAATTTGAATAGTTTTCGATTTGAATTTGAGTCGTTTTCCAATTTCCAAAGAGAATAACACAGAATAGAAAATAAAGGATCAGAATAGAAAATAATATAATAGAAAGTAAAAGAATATAATATAATAGAGTAAAACAAAACAGAATACAAAATAAAAAGAGTAGAAATAGAAAATAAAAGGATAGAATCGAAAAATCAAAGATTAGAGTAAAACAGAACAAAATAAAATAGCAAATAAAAGAACAGAATAAAAGAATAGAATAGAATAAAATGTAATTTCAAGAAGATTTCTGAAATTAAAATCTTAAATAGAATAAATTCAAATTTGAATACAATAGAAAAGAATACTATAGAAAAAAGAATAGAATAGAATAAAATAGAAAGAATATAACCTTCTTACGAAATTTTAATTTTTAATAGAATGAATTCAAATTTGAATAGAATTGGAAAGAATAGAATAGACTAGAAAAGAAAAGAAAAGAATATAAAGTAAAAGAATAGAATAAAAAAAAAAGAATACAATAGAAAGAATATAACCACTGCCCAAAATTTTAACAGAATAAAGTTGAATTTGATTAGAATAGAAAAGAATAGATTAGATTAGAATAGAATAGAAAATAAAAGAATAGAATGGACTAGAATAGAAAAAAATAGAATAAAATAATAGAATAAAATAGAATGAATATAACTATCTTTCAAAATTTGAATTTCAAATAGGAAAGAATAAAATTGAGTAAAAATGAATAAAGAAGAAAATAACAAATTAATAGAACAGAATAGAAAAGAATAAACAATAGAAAATAATAGAATAGAATGAATATAACAATATAACAGTTTTCTGAAATTAGAATTTTGAATAGAATACATTTGAATTTGCATAGAAAAGAATAATATAATATATAATTTTAAATTACAAGAATAGAATAGAAAGAAAAAAAACAATAGAATAGAATGGAATAGAAAGAATTTAACCATGTTCCAAAATTCTAATTTTGAAAAGAATAAATTTGATTTTGAATGGAATTCGATTTGAATTCAAATGAATTTAAATTTTTAACCTTCCGTGTAATTTAGTTAAATTCAACTGAATTCAGAAAATGTAAATCAATTTATGTAAATATTGCATTGAAACAAAACAAAACAACATTTTTCATTCTGCACATGTCTAACAAGAGGAAGTAAGAATATTTCCAAAATTGGATCAGAAGCAGCAACAAAAGTTTAACAGAGTCCCCTTTTTCTGGTCCGACACCTCTATCCCCTATTTGGGAATCAACTTGACTTCCAACATAGCCTCGTTCTTCCAACACAATTACAACACAATTACTTACTTACAATTACCCCCCCCCCCCTTACTTAAATCCCTCTTCTCTGATGTAGAATCGTGATCTCCGCTATCTCTTTCCTGGTTGGGGAGAATTTATTCCATAAAAATGACCCTGTTACCTAAGATCTTATACTAATTTCGCTCACTCCCTATCCCAGGCCCTAGGTGCTATTTATTGAAATTTCAGGCTTGTATTAATAAATTTGTTTGGGGGAGGACGAGAATACCGTTTCTCTAAGAAAATTTTATACCGATCCCACAAACAGGGAGGCTTTGGACTACCTAATCTAGCTTGGTACTATCAGGCAGCACAACTCTCCCAAATGTCCGATGTTTATAGGAAAGCTGGGATGCCGGATTGGGTCTCCATGGAGAGACAGGCAGTACCCCACCATACTATTGATTTTCTGCTTTAGAGTGAACTTAAATTTAGGCCCCCTGTCTTGGCCCCTACCCTATCTCACTCCTTGGCATTGTAGGACTCTCTGAAACGCAACCCTGCTCTGGTCTCTTCCACTCAACCGTTGGCTCATATCTTTAGGAACCCCAAATTCCCCCCCGGGACTAAACATTCAAGCTTTTCAGCGGTGGTTAAATAAGGGTATGTTCAGTATAGGACACTTTCTATCCCCTATAGGGCCTTTAACAGAGTCGCACTGCAGAACTAAATTGGGTATGCCCCACTTTGAACTCTTCCGTTTCACTCAGCTGACGCACTTCTTGCACTCTTTAGAGGGCACAGGGGCTCGCCAGTTACAGGTCAAGCCATACGAAAACTGGTGCAGCCAGGATGACGACAGGAGGCAGGGTATCTCCATCATTTACTGCACTCTTTCGGTGGCTCAGTCCAAAACCCAGTATATGCTGGATTGGGAACGTGACCTGGCCTTTACATGGTCCACCGAAGCCTGGAACAGTGCGGCAGCCTCGGCTACCAAGGGTATAATTAATGTATTTTTGGCTGAGGCCAATCTTAAAGTTCTTTCCCGCTGGTACTTGGTCCCATCCAGGGTTGCTAAATTGTATCCTTCCTCTTCCCCATTGTGTTTTATGGGTTGTGGACTTCTAGGGAATATGCATCATGTCTGGTGGGGCTTCCCCAGAATCCGAAAGTTTTGTAGTGGAATCTTTAATATGATCTGAAGGGTCACGAATGTTCAGCTCTCGAAATCTCCTCAAATTGCTCTCCTCAATGCCCCGGTGAGATCAGCTACCAAGTATGTACAGAAATTGATACGTTTTATGTTGATAGGTGCCAAGATCACTAATGCTGGAGCTTGGAAAAAACCCCATGTTTCCCTTTCGAAAGCTAAGCGCAATATCTCTTGGATTATGGCCCAAAAAGGCTTTGGTGAGCAAAATGAAAAATCCTCATGATAAATTTGAGGCAATTTGGGAACCTTGGGCGTGCCAGATGAACGTCTCTTTTCCCTAATTGCCTCTTGTGCTGTTACTTTTGGACTGAGTACATCTCTGCCTTCACTGTACTTTTTCTTTCCTTTTTCTCTCATTGAACTTTGTCTTTCTCTCTCTTCCTTCTCTTGCCCTTTTTTTCCCCACCTGACCCCTACTCTCATTTTCTTTCTCTTGTCTTTTCATTGATCTCCATTATATCTACACCGAGAGTTTCAATATTTGCCTGTTACTACGGTTAGATACCACACGTTTATACTGGAGTCTGTACCACCTGGCTGTTGCCATGATAATTGGACTCCTGCGGTCCTTCTATATGGGTCTCTCTCCCTGTTGGTACGTTATGTTCCCATTTGGGGCACTGACAGGACTGGACACCCCGTTACCTGTGTTTTACGGACCGTACATAGCACTTCTTGGTATTTCCACAAGCGGACTCTCGCTCTTGATGGACAATTTTGACTTCTGCTCTAGTTACCACATAAACCTATCCAACATGCTTTTGTGACTCTTATGTCTCACATACCTTGCTCTTGTTCTATATCAGTTGATGTATGCTTGTATTTTTTTATTCAATAAAAATCTATTGAAAGTAAAAGTCTAACAGAGGTAAAAGAACTAACCAAAGGCTTCCAAAGGTTCTCAAAAAAACAAACATACAAACTTACCTCCATGCTGCAACTTTGGTCCGATGCTGCATTTGTTCTCTCCACCAGCTCTAAGACCGAGAACTGAGCAATTTTATGACTGCTGATCACTCAGTTCTTGGTTAGCTCTGAGCAGATAGTGGTGACCATCAGGCACCGCTCTACTCTCTGCCCCTCCAGCAATCACCTGGCTGGGGAAGGGTGGACACAACTGACCCCAGCTCTCAACAGCATGCTGAGAGGCGGAGCCAGCTGGTGATCAGGCATCCGGATGGATCCCGACAATATGGTGGGGATCCTTTCAGAGCCTGGAGCGGCTGTGTGACATCAGCTGACTCTGGGTCATAGAAAAGTAAGTTGACTCCAGAAGAGAAGCATGACCAAAAACAAATTGGCCACAGTTCCCTTTTAAAGTGACTCTGTTGCCAGACCAATCGTTTCAACAAAAATATTCCATAAGATTATGTGCATTTAACATATTTTAGTCTCTGTATTTACCTGGTAATACCTCCCTCAGGTTTTGGACATTCAAAAATACTGTGACTGCTGCCAAAGCCTCCTAGATGTGATATCAGCAGCCAAAGCAAATCATATAACATAGCTTGTGATTTTCTTTTAAGAATCACACTATATTGTGTATAAAGTCCAACAAAGTATCAACCCAGGCTGCATCAAAACCTAAAAAAAAAAAACACATTTCAGAGATGAGGCAGTTGTTAAAGCAAACTAAAAAAAATACAATGCTATATTTCAGAGACAACAGCCAAATATTTGGTATAGTGGCTGGGGAATAGGAAAGCCGTTTAATTAGGACCTCTTATCACAATGTAAAAGGCAGAGATAAGTCAATTTTTTAAAGAAATAACATGAGTATGATATTTTAAAGACAGCAGCCAGAAATATTGTTTAGACTAGCTGCACATTATTCAAGTATTTGTACTAGGCCACTAGTTAGAGGGAGAGATGGGGCATATGTTATACTGAAAGAAAGATCAGTTTAGTAGGTCAAAATCAAAAATCAAAATAGAGAATTGTTGCAGATGTGCACCTGCAGTTACCTCCTAAACCTTCCCAGAATTGATGAATCCTGGCTAATTCTGACAAGAGGAGCTTTAACACTTCCTGTTAGTACTGAATCTTACCTATCTTTTCCTGCCTCCTGCACAGTCCAAGTGGTTAGTGAGGCAGCCCATCCTAGTGATGGACTAATAGGTTATAAGCAAGGCAATTTCAGTCGATTTTCATCACTTTCAAGCCACCAAGAATCGGAAGTACAATCACAAGTAATTGCCAGAAACATAGAAATCTACCAAACTTGAGTGACCACCAGAATTTGGCGGATTTTAAAGCTGAAACTTAGAAATAAACTGAAAGCGTCAGTATTATCTATCTGAAGTTTGAACTGAAATTTAAATAAAAACAAGTGAAAGCCATGCCAAAATTGTTAAAATGATCACAATTTTCCACCCTGCTCAATCTGGGCAATTTCAGTCCCATCTGTTTGTGGTCAATCAAAATCACTATTTTATGTTTGACCTCAATACAGGGCACTTTTACCACCCTTCCTGCCCAGGCCAATTGTCAGCTTTTAGCACCGTTGCAATTTGAATTTCAATCCCTGTACCCATATGGAATTTTTTATCTTTTTTTTCCCCACAAATAGATATTTCTTTTGGTGCTATTTGATCACCACTGGCCTTTTTATTTTTTGTGCTACAAATAAAACAAGACTGAAAATTTTGAAAAAAAAAAAGTTTTTCTTTGTTTTTGTTATATATTTTGTAAATAAGTAAGTTTTTTCTCCTTCACTGATGGACACTGATGAGGCGGCACTGATATGTAGCACTTATGGGCACTGATGAGGAAGCACTGATATGCAGCACTGATAGGTGGCACAGATTTACAGTACTGATGGGCACTGATAGACAATACTGATAGGCGGCACCGATGGGCACTGATAGGTTGCACTGATGGGCACTGATAGGTGGCACACATGGGCACTGATAGGTTGCACCCAATGGACACTGATAGGCAGAACTGATGGGCACTGATGGGTGGCAATGATGGGCACTGATGGGCAGCAATGATGGACACTGATGGGCACTGATGAGGAAGCACTGATATGCAGCACTGATGAGCACTGCTAGGTGGCACTGATATGCAGCACTGATGGGCACTGATAGGTGGCACAGATTTGCAGCACAGATGGGCATAGATAGGCAGTACTGATAGGTGGCAACGATGGGCACTGGTAGATTGCACTGATGGGCACTGATAGGCAGCACTGATGGGCAGTGATGGGTGGCAATGATGGGCACCGATTGGCGGTAATGATGGACACTGATGGGCAAAAATGATGAACCATGATAGGCACTGATTGGCAATGGGCACTGATAGATGGCACTGATAGGCAGCACTGAGGAGGAGGCACTGAAAGGCATTACTGATGGGCGCTGACTGGCATTACTAATGGGCATCTTTTATGGGCACATATTGGCATCCTTTATGGGTACAGGTGGACACTGATTGGCATCCTTTATGGGTACAGGTGGACATCACTGGTGGGGCACTGATGGACATCACTGGCAGGCACTGGTGGGCATTGCTAATGGGTCTGCACTGATAGTCAGTGCGCTGATTATCAGCGCAGACCCTCCCTGTCAGGAGAGCCACTGATAATCCTCTACCTGAGCTCTCCTCTACCTGTGCCTTGTCAGTGTGAATGGAGGAAAGCTGATACACGGCACTTCGGATCACGCGCTGATCACGTGGTAAAGAGCCTACGTCATAGGCTCTTTGCCTATATCGACACACCACCGATCAACTGCGTTGTGTTCCCCCGTCATCGGCTTATGTCATAGGCTCTTCACCTAGATCGGAGGTGCGCTGTGTCGGATCGACACACCACAATAACGATCAACCGTGTTGCGCGCGCACGAGCGGGGGCATGCATGAGCGGCTTATTCTGCTGGATGTCAGATGATGCCTAGTCAGGATAATACAACCACCCTGGGGCTGTCATTTTGCATATGGCGGGCAGGAAGTGGTTAAAGAAGATGCAAACCTAGCTGATGGTTTTCATTCAATAAGAGCTTATTTGAAATGAATAGGGTGGACTTCCTCTGTAAAAAAAAAAAAAAAAAAAATCATAATTGTCATCTATATCCACTCTTCCACAGCAGTAAGAGTCTTTAATCAATTGTGAAACCAAAAAAGAAAAACCTGAGAGAAGAGAAGTTGGATGTGATTCAAAGCAAAGTGGTCTTTTATATTTCAGCTCTCATGGGAAGCTGCTTGTCTGGCTTCGTTGTTCCACTTCTCGCATTGATCAAGTGAGAGAATTTATATATGTGATGTAGAATTAACAACACCTGTAAACGAAGATGACAAATGAGAAGGCTCAATTCAGCTCTTTACAGTTAACAGAATATAAAGCACAGAGAATCTTAGAAGAGCTTACTACGAAACAACAATATCCTACCTTCAAATAATGTGTCAATCATCTGTTTTTCTTTGGGGGGGGGGGGACCTGTATGAAGGCCTATTAAAGACATTCTCAACCAAAATGTAGCATTGTAAAGGCTAGACCAAATGCAGGCACACATTACTAATCGAATTATGGAATTTTATAGTAGGTATCAGGGCTTTTTTTCAGGGGGGGTGTGCAGTTCCAGCACCTCCAGCACTGAATGTATGTAATTGCAGAGGGCGAGGGGTGTGCTGTAGGATCAAGTGAATCCGGCTGCTGGGGGATCTATTGTCACTGGTGGGGATCTGTTTTTGTATGAGGGTCTATTGCTGCTGGCGGTAGATCTATTGTTTCTGAGGGGTCCTATGTTGCTGGTATAGATCCACTGTTAAGAAAAGGCCTAGTGTTGCTGTCTGCTGGGGGGGGGGGGGGTCTAATGATACTGGCTACTGGAAGTTCTGTTGTTGGGGGATTGATGTTGCTGGGGTGGATCTTCTGTTGCTGGGTGTAGTATTTTGTTGTAGATGGTTGATTGTTGCGGTGTGGTAGATCTATTGTTGGTGAAGGGGATCTAGTGTTGCTGGGGTGGAGTCCACTGTTGCTGGGGGAGTATATTGTTGTGTGGGGATCTATTGTTGCAGGGGATCTATTTTATTGCTTTTCTTCTTATCATTAAAGGTTAAGTACACCCTAAAACTAAAATCCCTGCATTTATAGATCTCCACGATCTAACACTAACCTATCTAGCCCAGTAAAGAAGAAATCAGTTTACATACCTTTTTTGAAGCCGATCTGACCTGGTCTCCAAGCTTTGCAGAGGACACGATCAACAACGGCGGTGAAATTAATGGGAAGTGAGGTCCCCCATAGACCTACTATGGGGCTTCCGCTGTTGGCTGTGTCCTCTGGGCCCGCCTCCACTGCGAAGCCGCGGCTAACAGCTCAGCGTGGGATCAGGTCAGATCGGCTTCAAAAAAGGTAAGTATACTGATTTCTTCTTTACAGGGCTAGATAAGCTGTTGTTAGATCATGGAGATTTTTAGATGCAGGGATTTTAATGTTAGGGTGGACTTATCCTTTAAGAAATTCTATACAAATTATTTAGCGCCAAAAAATTATACTTTTTTTTTTTTCAATTTTGAGAAAGATCATTGCCTTTTATAGTAGGTATACATTGCAGATTGTTATATGAATAAAGCCGGCACACGAAAAGTCTTCTTCCAAGTAAAATGCTTTATTCCAACATGGATAGCGGTGACAACATGACAAATACTGACGCGTTTCGGCTTTATGCCTTCCTCATAGCATGCTATGAGGAAGGCATAAAGCCAAAACGCGTCAGTATTTGTCATGTTGTCACCGCTATCCATGTTGGAATAAAGCATTTTACTTGGAAGAAGACTTTTCGTGTGCCGGCTTTATTCATATAACATTTGGTTTGGACGTTCAGCCTGACCACCGACACTTAGCTCTTTATCTTCCCACAGTGCGGTGGAGCTAGGGTGAGTTACTGTTTATACATTGCTGATTAGATTGTCACATTTAATTTTAGTTTTATTTGTGTATTTTGTATTTAATATTACTTTTACTTTACAGGTATTAAGAGCAATATGGCCAACAGTAGGTATACAGTATTGGGTAGGTCATCTATTCTTCTACATAAAAAACATCTATCCTGACCTATTAGAACCTATCCTGACACTTGGACACTGTTCAGTCTCTTAGGTGTTCAAATGTCCTCCATCATTGTTTCAACATTCCTGTATCCTGCCCCCCCCCGACACTTTAACCCACTATACCCCAAAAACGAAGTCCATAGGTGTTAAGCCAGGTGAAGGTGGCAACAGTCAATGCGGCCATGTCACGCAACACTGTGAGAAGGTGATGCCAAGGTTCATACAGACAAATCAAAAAGTTTAAGGGCCCTATTTTAATATATATTATAAAACATAGAGGTAATGGATATCCAATTTTGCAGCCCCCGTGTATTTATATTAGCAAATGTGCCTGTTCTAACTGAAGGCCTCTCTTAATCTTTTCCATGTTTTTGGTACATTTCAGGTTACATTTACTAATATCAATATGACAGTAGGTGGGGGATTCTGAACAGTACCTGATCTCATTATTATAGAGCCACTGGTACAATGATACAGTCCAAATTTCCAAATATTCACTTATGAGAGCTGATGTGTCACAAACCTAGTGTCATCAACAGTGGAAGACATCAGAGACAGCGGTGGGCGGTGAGTGTGGAGCTGTAGGAAGAGCAGTTACCGAACAGCTGCACAGAAGCTAAAGCAGAGCAGGGGTAAGTTCAGGGCCAGCGCTACCTGTAAGGCAACCTAGGCAGCCGCCTAGGACGCAACTTAGCAGGGGGCGCTAGCATCCTGAACCCGGAATCAGGATGAGGACCTCCAGCGTCACTGAAATCCCCATATGAAAGCATTGAATAATGCTTTCCTATGGGGAGGTCTAATGCGTGTGCGCGGACATTGCCGCGCATGCGCATTAGGTCTCCCCCCGCCAGCTGACAGCGGAGGGGGAGGAGAGTAGGTGGAGCCTGACCCAGCTCCGAGGTAAGTCACTGAAGGGGTTTTAACCTCTTCAGCATCTTGGGATGGGGGATGGGAGGGAGAGGGGCACTACAGGGTCCTGCAGTACCAGGAAAACGAATATGTTTTCCAGGGGGCGGCAATTTTTATTTTGCCTAGGGCAGCAAAAATACTTGCACTGACCCTGGGTAAGTTACACAACATTTCATAAAGGGGAAGATTTTCCTCACTGGATGAGCCATGCAAAGCATTGTTAGCCATCGTCAACACAGTTGGTAAGCAAACAATGCTTTTACAGCCTGGGGTATGGGCTCCATCAAAAAAGTATAACCCAATATGTTATCATGATATGGGCCAAGGGGAACCAAAAAGACTCCACTGAACAGTTTTGTAGCACAGTAGATCCTTCTTAAAGCCTAACTTGAGCTTTAATACCACTTTAACTATTTCCTTTCCTAGCACATGCATTCACAATTAGTTTGTATAAATTGCATGTCCCATCATCTACATGCAGTTTACAGCGCTATGTTCCAGCAGTGGAACCAGGGGCTTCCCATCCCACTCCCAGAACAAAACCGAATTGGGCTTAGCACGTCCGTGTCATTTACAGTAAGCCTTGAATTTTATAAATAAATACAAGGCTTCCTCTGGTTAGGTGGGTAGACAACTTCGTGATCTCAAACCTCAGCTATTCAGAGGAAGCTTTGTATTCATTTACAAAAACACAAGCCTTCCAGAGACTGGCTGGAGATTAATAATGCTGGTCATTTGACTCTCCCTGCCCTATATTCTGGAATCTTCTCTTAAAAAGCAGGTGAGAGAAATTAAACACCCAACAAAACCAGACAAAACCAATCAATTACTAGTCCACTGACTGCAGCGAAGCAAAAAACTAAATTTAGCCTAGCAGCCTAACCAGCAATGGGTCCTACAAAAGAATCACATGATTTCTCTCATTCAACCCTATTCTTAAATTAGAACTAAAGGCATAACTTTTTTCATTTTGGTTAGAGTAAGGGAGGGTTATAACCCTTATAAGGCATATTTTTGCCAACTGCGTCCCATTGGGGAGATTTGCCTTCACTTCCTGTCCCATACCCAAAGCAGGAAGTGAGAGGAATTCCCTCTAAAGTGAGGGAATCCTTCACCTTGTCACCAGGTTCACCAGAACTACCATGCCCGTTGGAAAATACCCACACTATTCCAGTTCTGGGGACATCCTGGTATTTGCATTTACTTTTGCTTTCATTGATTATGGTAAACATGACAAATAGAGAGGGTGACTCTCCCTAACAGGGGGCATAGACAGCAATAATAACCTTACAGGTGTTCTAATCCCTCTCCACTTTATCCAAAACTAAAAATAAAATGTGCCTTTAGCTAGACTTTTTTATGAATACCCAGCTTTAACCTCTTGCTGCCCACATAATGAATATGTGTGGAGGCAAAGAGGGTGAGCTTTAATGACCACACACCGACCATATATGTTCATGGGTGGCAGAGGTTCCCAATCTCTGGTCATGTAGCCGAGCAGTCCTTGCCGCCCCTTGGATGCAAAGACCCTGTTAAAGGGACACTGGGGCTAGGTGGGAATCAGGAAGCCCACTGCAAAATAATGTTTAACCTAAGTGTTTAACCTAAGTGTCACCCATTGCTACCAATTAAATTGCATAAAGTAGATTTAGTAGTACACGTAGGGCAGCACACTGGCTATGTGGTTAGCACTTCTGCATAGTAGCGCTAGAGTTTTTGGTTTGAATCCCAATCATGGCACTACCTGCGTGGAGTTTCCATGTTCTCCCTGTGCCTGCGTGGGTTTTCTCCCACACTCCAAAGACATGCTGGTAGGTTAATTAGCTCCTGTCTAAATTGGCCATCATGTGTATGGATGTGAGGTAGGGACCTTAGATTGTAAACTCATCGCGGGCAGGGACTGATGTAAATGTACAACATGTATGAAAAGCACTGCATAAATTGATACCTGTAATAAATAATTATTTAAAAGGGTCCACTAGAGACAACTTCCTCTATGAATGTTTTGCTTATGCAATAAATATTAAACAGTGCAGCAAGGCGATTGTTATCCCAAAGTACATGTTAGGACAGTAAGGCACTTGTAACGTTCCATAGCAAGACTCAAGTTCAAATATGCAAAATGTACGTGCTGAAAAATGCTCAAGGAGAGCTCTTTAAACAGGTCCCCTAGACTTACTCAGTGGCCCTCCCAGATAGGGTCCTGTGCTGGAATCCATAGGGCATGGGGGATAGACCGATCAGGATGTTGGCTGGGCAGCAGAGTCCATCTCCAAATTCCAAGTGGTGTTCTGGTGGACATTCACTACTCCTCAGAATATTGTCCTTTCACTAGGCATAGCTCTCCATAGTCACAGTGTATATGACCCTATCTGTAGATTTCCACATGGCCGGATGCACTAGACGGGCCTAGCAGGGGCTATATATAGACTTTATCTGTTCTAGGTGGCTGCCTGAACCTTGGCAGAGCACTGTGTCCAGTTAGACGAGATGGTCACCAGAAGCCCTGTGCAGAAAACTTCAGTCCTGTGTAAGGTTCCTCTAGTGACAGAGGTGACCATGTGATTGCTATGTTTACTTTTGGAGCTAATCAAAAAGTGAGTGGGCAATCTACTGATTGCTTCCTCACTTTCAGTGCTGGTACTCGCTCAATTGGTTTTATTGCTCAGCAGGGCAGCAGTCCCTCCACAAAGCATAAGGAACTGAGCTACTAAGTCACTACTTTGCAGGAAAGCAGTAGATGCTGAACTGCTAGGAACAGGGAACAGGAGGTGTTAAGCTGCTGTGTCACTGCAGGAGAGGGGGAACAGGAGAAGAGGAGCTACTAAATCACTGCTAGCAGAGGTAAGCAGTTTGAACTAATCTGTTAGGTCACTGTTGGTAGGGGGAAGCAGGAAGCTGAGCTGCTGATTCACTCCAGGAAGTGGGGAACAGAGAGGCTGAAATGTTGAGTCATTGCTGGAAAGGGGAAGCAAGGGGAGCTGAGTTGCTGAGAAAATTACCTAAAGTGGTACTAAACCAATTAATTTAACTGTCTCCTTTTTGAACTCTCAAGCTATCAAATGGCTGGTGTCATAAGTGATCATATGTGCATTACCATGGCAACTGCAGATCAAACAGAGGCTAGGATGGCAGCTTCCTTGGCAATAAAGAATAGGAGGGTTTAGTTCTCCTTTAAATGACTTCAGTGCTTCTGCTGTGTAATTTAAGGATGAATTTCTCCACAATGCTTGCAGCTGCAAAAGTCAGTGAGCCCCCATCTTAACGCTCTTTTACAGCTTCTTAAGAGTATGTAAATATTTTTACTATCCATATCCAACCAACAAGTTAACTTGTGGCTAACAAGGGTTTGGTTCAGTAAGATAAGTACAAACATTATCCTATGATCATGCTGATGTTACACTGTAAAGTAAAAAACTTCTTTAATAGTTGGAAAGGGCCGAAAATAAAATTAATGACAGGAAAATTGTGAGGTGAGATTGGAGTTCTTGAAATCTGCTAAGCGTATTAAAAAAAACAAGGGAAAGAAGGAAGCTAAAATTCAGACAGGTACCATGCCATGATCATTTACAGCTGCACTGCAGGCTTTGTCAAAATTAGTTACTGCTATACAGAAATAGAACGTAGCTTAACAACTATTAATATCAAGTTTTAAAGTTCAATCTGCTTCTACACTATGTGAATATACATTCAAGCAGGCAGGAAAGTGTATGGCCTTGAAGAGAAAAGACATTTCATTTCCAAGAGTTTTCGGAAACAGCCAACGGTTCTTTCGTAAAAATCACTCCAATTAGGAGGAAACTTGATCTTTCTAAAAGTAATAACTGTTTGAGCTGTGCTAAATTACGAATGTTAAGATGTTATTTTCTTCATTGGAAAGCATTCATTAGATGTTCTTTCTTTTTTAGCCTTAATAAAAAGTGGAACGACAAACCAGAATTGACTTCAAGTAAACCTGTCACCAACCTGCACAATTCAGACAAGACAATTTATACTTGGAGTTAACCTGTGGTCAGGCAATAGTCATTCAAGTACTAAAAATAATGTAGATAGAATTCCTAATGTAGTCCTCCTTTGAGGGGGGTTATGGGAAATGGCCCTCCAGGTAATTAGGAGAACCAGAACCTTTGCTAAGTGGAAGAATGGCTTTCATAATAAAATTGGCAGTGCCTCCACCCAGCACTGTGAGTAGAGGGATTTACCGTCCTGGGAAATTAATTAGTAATCTAAGGAAAGTAATTGAGAGCAGAACTATTGCACCGTGTATTTAACAATAACCTTAAGTATATAGATGCTCTGGAGTTTACCAATAATATAAACTTTAGATGATAAAGGATTATTAATAGCATTTGCATCCAATATACAAGCATATGTCATTGATAAATGAGCCCAACAGTAGTTCTGGTAGAAATGGTGCACAGTTATTTAGTAAATATACCTCCAGATGAAACTTGCAGTAAAGTCTTGTGGGCGGGGCCAAATCACCCTACATGTAGAGGTACCTTTTGCGTAGAGTGCGCTCATCCATGTCGGGGACCGCTTTTATTTAAGAAACAAACATTAAGGCAGTTTCCCGACTTAGAGATGAGCTATGTACAGTGTGCAGTCATTAAATGTATAGCCTTCATACTTTAGCTTGATTTATGTTGCATTTAGGAGAGACAACGTTGAGGCTGTGCCCTCTCCACCAGTCCAAAATACCTCTGCCACCTCGCCACCAGAAACAGAATGGGGTCCCACTGTGCGGATCTCATGCACTTGTTAATTCTTCCTTCCCATACCCTGTGGCCAAGCTAAGGGTCTCCATTATGTGGGTTTGATTCTTTTTGCTACAGGGAACTGACGGCTGAGGAGGGAGCCAGATTTCCACCCCCCCTCGCTGCCAGAGGACCCTTCACCTACGCCAGGCACCACGCTTTGGGGTTAATTTACTAAGAATATGGTGATTAATAAGGTTGTTGAATTTCTAATTGCACCTAATTAAAATATTTAAGACCTTTATTTGGTGACTGGGAAAGCGTGATTAAATAGGTGAACGCCTAATAGCAAATGTCGAATCAGCATAGTCATGTTTATATATTTGGTAATGCAAACGTGTTTACTGGATGGTGCCAAACTGCAGGATTGAGCCACAATCTTGTTTGCGTGTGTATATAAATAAGCCATTGCTAATTGTGATGTGTTTTGTTTTTTTAAAGCTAGTTATATTCTTAATTCTCTTTCCTTTGTAAGTGCCTTTTTAGAACATATAATATGTAGGGTAGTGACACCCCCCACCTTTCTAGGGAGTGCTTTAATACAATTTATGTATCGGTTTTTTAGTAGAACGTTCTGTTGTTGGAGGCATCTACTCCTGAAGAAATGAAAGTATTTCCGAAACGTGTCGAGTTTCAAGATGCATTCCTCTCCCATATTGCAATCATCTTGGTTAAATAAAGTGTGTACTTAAAAATATACCAGCTCGATGTACATTATATTGTTATGTGTAACCTATTTACTTAATATGCCAAACATTTTTCATGTGTACTTTATACATTTATGTGTCAAATCCTTATAAATTGATATTTTATGACTTTTGCATTATGCCTCATTTAAAGTTCCATGGGCGATTATTGGTTGTGTGTATGTTATATATGGGGTTGGAGGCATGACACGTTAAACACCTGGTCGCAGTTCTTTTCTACTTTTGAAGGCTTGTATGCTAATTATTGGCCATAAAAATGGTTTGGGGGGCCTGGATACTGGCCTGGGGGACAAGTATCAATGAAAACACTTTTTTTTAAAAGAGCGTTTTTAAATGAGCAGTGATTTTAATGATGCCTAAAGTGAAACAATGAAAATAAAAAATTCCTTTAAATAGTCTGCCTGTAAAGTAGCACATCTGTACCGTGTATAGAACCTGCTGCAGCAAAACTGACATTTATAAAGGTAAAAAAAGGCATTTAAATTGCCGGCAATACAGTGCATCCGGAAAGTATTCACAGCGCTTCACATTTTCCATATTTTGTTATGATACAGCCTTATTACAAAATGGATTAAATTCATTATTTTCCTCAAAATTCTACAAACAGTACCCGATAATGACAATGTGAAAGAAGTATGTTTGAAATCTTTGCAAATGTATTAAAAATAAAAAATGAAAAAAATCACATGTACTTGTACACAGCCTTTGCCATGATACTCGAAATTGAGGTCAGGTGCATCCTGTTTCCACTGATTATCTTTGAGAGGTTTCTACAACTTGACTGGAGTCCAACTGTGGTAAATTCAGTTGATTGGACACGATTTTGAAAGGCACACACCTGTCTACATAAGGTCCCACAGTTAAAAGTACAAGTCAGAGCACAAACCAAGCCATGAAGTCCAAGGAATTGTCTGTAGACCTCCGAGACAGGATTGTATTGAGGCACAGATCGGGAGAAGGGTACAGAAAAATGTCTGCAGCATTAAAGGAATGTGCACTGTGGCCTCCATTATCTGTAAATGGAAGTAGTTTGGAACCACCAGGACTCTTCCTAAAACGGGCTGCCCGGGCAAACTGAGTGATTGGGGGAGAAGAGTCTTAGTCAGGGAGGTGTCCAAGAACCTGATGGTCACTCTGACAGAGCTCAGCATTTCTCTGTGGAGATAGGAGAACCTTCCAGAGGAACAACCATCTCTGCAGCACTCCACCAATCAGGCATGTATGGTAGAGTGGCCAGACAGAAGCCATTCCTCAGTAAAAGATACATGACAGCCCACCTGGAGTTTGCCAAAAGGCCCCTGAAGGACTCTCAGACCATGAGAAACAAAATTCTCTGGTCTGATGAAACAAGGATTGAACTCTTTGGCCTAAATGACAAGCGTCAGGTCTTGAGGAAACCAGGCACCGCTCATCACTTAGCCAAAACCATCCCTACAGTGATGCATTGTGGTGGCAGCATCATGCTGTGGGTATGTTTTTCAAGGGGCATGGACAGGGGGACTAGTAGGGATCGAGGGAAAGATGAATGCAGCAATGTAAAGAGACATTCCTTATTAAAACTTGCTCCAGAGCACTCTAGACCTGGGTCAAAGGCTCCCACAGGACAATGACTCTAAGCACGTAGCCAAGATAACAAAGGAGTGGCTACAGGACAACTCTGTGAATGTTCTTGAGTGGCCCAGCCAGAGCCCAGACTTGGACCCGATTGAACATCTGTGGAGAGATCTGAAAATGGCTGTGCATCAACCCTTCCCATCTAACCTGATGGGACTGGAGAGGTCCTGCAAAGAAGAACGGGAGAAACTGCCTAAAAATAGGTGTGCCAATTTTGAGAAAAATAAAGAATTGAATCAATTCGGGAATGAGGCTTTAACATAACAAAATGTGGAAAAAGTGAAGCGCTACATTCCGGATGCACTGTAGAATATCATTGCCGGCAATACAAAAATGTTAAAAGAAATTGTCTCTCCCCCCACACACAAACACACACACTGCTCACCAGACCCTCTGGGTCTAGTATAGATTTTAAGGGGAACCTCATGCCAAAATGTAAAAAAAAAAAAAAAAAATGGCGTGGAAATTGTGTTGTTACCATTGTTAATCCATGGCCTTGCCTGGTTACCAATCATACTGGGTGAAACTGGATTCAATTTGCCTTCACTACCTGGCTTGGTGCCTGTTTTTTTTTTTTTTTTTTTATATACAGCTACTACTGGGTACTAAGTATTACTTTCAAAGATTTTCTTTGATATTATTTTTTTTGACACTCAACCTGGTGTGATGGAGTGGTGGTGTGTTAGATCTGGTGCGTTAGACCTGGTATGTTAGATCCTAATCAGCAACTTCTACGGGGGTAGAGCTACACTAAAATCTTAGAAAAAAATGATCTGAGCTACAGTAATCAATGTAACATTTTCCATAAAAAAAAGAGCCAGTCTCCTCTGCTTTCCCCACGGCAGGTCTACACAACTGAGAAGGCAAGAGTGAATATTACATGTCACCAATTTAGGAAATTTTGCAATTTGAGAAGTAAAAATAAAATTGCTTGAAATTACTTTGATTCGCAGGTAAATGTTAGTTGCCAGTTTCTGTCATGCTGAAGCCTTGCATGTTGTCAAGGAACCAAAATCTCTTCGATACACCGCTGTTAATGCGCTGGAAGGTGAAATAGTTTAACGTTTGTAACACATCAAATGTTATTCTACGCAGGAGACTGTTACCCAAATGGAAAGTTTGAAATAAAATAAATTGGAGTTTCGCTCTTCTTAACCACCATTTTTTTGTTAGCTCTCCGTTGTCAGTGTGATAACATCCCACGGAAGAATATCACCTTATCAATCTCGCTTGTAGGATTTCAAGCTGTGATCCCGAAAGCCATATTAGAAATAGTAAAAAAAAAAGAAACACATGGCTCTTCAGAGATAAAAATCCTTTACACAGGAAGCTTCGTCCGGCTTGGCTCGTCTCTTCACTGAAGTATTAATGTTCACACTAAGAATGATCAGCTTTCTCTCTCCGAGTTTTTCCATCCCCTATATGTGTTATCTGGGTGTTAAGGCCAAATAAATGTAATCTAAGAAAAAGAATAAGGTCGAAAGGGAAAAAAAAGACAGATAAAGTCTATAAAACATAATAGCCAGTAGGTGTTACTGTGACATGGAGCTAGATACCTTTATATAAAATATCTCTTGGTTTTCTGTGCATTTAGAATCTCTCCCACAATTTGAAACATTTTTTTTTAAGAGGAAAAGGCCATTTTCTGGACCCACAAAGATCCATAGAACGAAGCCTTAAAGCACAACTCACCCAATTAAGCTTTAAAGCCCAAAACAGGCAACCAAAAAAATATTCCTTGCAGTTACCTGATTCTCTGCTCCCTGGCAGATGGCTATGGTCCAATTTAAACAGGAACCAATTATTCTTCCAACATAAAGACATGGATGAGTGAGTTTGGGGTGGAGGAACTTGACTGGCCTGCACAAAGTCATAATCTTAACCTGACAGAATGCCTTTGGGATTAATTAGAGCAGAATCTTCAAACTATGGCCCTCCAGTTGTTCAGGAACTACAATTCCCATCATGCCTAGTCATGTCTGTGAATGTCAGAGTTTTACAATACCTCATGGGATGTGTAGCTCTGCAACAGCTGGAGGGCCGTAGTTTGAGGATCCCTGAATTAGAGCGTAAACTGCGAGCCAGACCTTCTATTCCAACATCAGTGCCTGACCTCACAAATTTGCTTCTGGAAGAATGGTCAAACATTCCCATAGACACACTCCTAAACCTTGTTGATAGCCTTCCTAGAAGAGTTGAAGCTGTTATAGCTGCAAAGGGTGGGTCAACTCAATATTGAACCCTACGGACTAAGACTGGGATGCCATTAAAGTTCATGTGCGTGTAAAGGCATCTATCTATCTATCTATCTATCTATCTATCTATCTATCTATCTATCTATCTATCTATCTATCTATCTATCTATCTATCTATCTATCTATCTATCTATCTATCTATCTATCTATCTATCTATCTATCTATCTATCTATCTATCTATCTATCTATCTATCTATCTATCTATCTATCTATCTATCTATCTATCTATCTGTCTATCTGTCTATCTGTCTATCTGTCTGTCTGTCTGTCTGTCTGTCTGTCTGTCTGTCTGTCTGTCTATCCAGTATCTCACAAAAGTGAGTACACCCCTCACATTTTTGTTAATATTTTATTATATCTTTTCATGTGACAACACTGAAGAAATTACACTTTGCTACAAGTAGTGAGTGTACAGCTTGTATAACAGTGTAATTTTCTGTCCTCTCAAAATAACTCAACACACAGCCATTAATATCTAAACCACTGGCAACAAAAGTAAGTAAACCCCTAAGTGACAATGTCCAAAGTGGGTCCATATAACCATTTTCCCTCCCTGGTGTCATGTGACTCATTAGTGTTACAAGGTCTCCGGTGTGAATGGGGAGCAGGTGTGTTAAATTTGGTGTTATCGCTCTCACTCTCTCATACTGGTCACTGGAAGTTCAACATTGCACCTTATGGCAAAGAACTCTCTGTGGATCTGAAAAAAATAATTTTTGCTCTACATAAAGATGGCCTAGGCTATAAGAAGACCCTGAAACTGAGCTGCAGCACAATGGCCAAGACCATACAGCGGCTTAACAGGACAGGTTCCACTCAGAACAGGCCTCGTCATGGTCGATCAAAGAAGTTGAATGCACGTGCTCAGCGTCATATCCAGAGGTTGTCTTTGGAAATAGACGTATGAGTGCTGCCAGCATTGCTGCAGAGGTTAAAGGGGTGGGGGGTCAGCCTGTCAGTGCTCAGACCATACGCCTCACACTGCATCAAATTGGTCCCAGAACAAAGCTTCTTCTAAAGATGATGCAAAAGAAAGCCTGCAAAATTTTCTGAAGACAAGCAGACTAAGGACATGGATTACTGGAACCATGTCCTGTGGTCTGATGAGACCAAGATAAACTTATTTGGTTCAGATGGTGTCAAACGTGTGTGGTGGTAACCAGGTGAGGAGTACAAAGACAAGTGTGTCTTGCCTACAGTCAAGCATGGTGGAGTGTCATGGCCTGGGGCTGCATGAGTGCTGCTGGCACTGGAGAGCTACAGTTCATTGAGGGAACCATGAATGTCAACATGTGCTGTGACATACTGAAGCAGAGCACAATCCCCTCCTTTGGAGACTGGGTCACAGGGCAGTATTTCAACTTGATAACATCCCCAAGCACACCTCCAAGATGACCACTCCCTTTTTTAAGAAGCTGAGGGTAAAGATGATGGACTGGCCAAGCATGTCTCCAGACCTAAACCCTATTGAGCATCTGTGGGGCATCCTCAAATGGAAGGTGGAGGAGCGCAAGGTCTCCAACATCCACCAGCTCTGTGATGTCATCATGGAGGAGGGGAAGAGGACTCCAGAGGCAACCTGTGAAGCTCTGGTGAACTCCATGCTCAAGAGGGTTAAGGCACTGCTGGAAAATAATGGTGGCCACACAAAATATTGACACTTTGGGCCCAATTTGTCACTTAGGGGTGTACTCACTTTTGTTGGCAGCTATTTAGAAACTAATGGCTGTGTGTTGAGTTATTTTGAGGGAACAGCAAATTGACACTGTTATACACGCTGTACACTCACTACTACATTGTCACATGAAAAGATATAATAAAATATTTACAAAAATGTGAGGGGTGTACTCACTTTTGCGAGATACTGTATATCTATCTATCTATATATATCTATATATCTATATCTATATATATATATATATATATATATATATATATATATATATATATATATATATATATATATATATATATATATATATATATGTATTAGGATTCATTAGGACATTAGGATCCACACTGCCCTAGGTAACAAGTTATGCTGAGCTTCAATGATTGAAAGAAATTGCAATGAATACCAGTGGTGGGACAGGAAACGTAGGGCTGGGGAGGAAAGGACTGGATGATGTCCTCCAGCCAGGAAATGAAATGGACTGTATCAGAAATGACTTGATCTATCTTCTAATGCAACTATGGGAAGATCGCAGTGTGCAGTGAAATCAGCGTAATCTATTTCAGTACAGGAGAGAAGCCGGTAATACTGTGCAAGACTAAAGGGAAGGCCGGAGCGCTGCTTTCTTTGATGAGGTTGGAGATATAATATAGAGAGGTTTGTACTCTCGCCCAGAGGATGCCGGATCACAAATCACACAAAAGGTTCACACAAGATGACTTTTGCTGATTTTCAGCAATCTGAGACATTTTCATTCCTTGCAGTAGCTTTGTTCCTTGGCCTTGGCAGCACAACGGTTTACAGAGCACCAGTTAAAGATATTTTAGAGGTCACACCTTATGCTTATCTTAAAGAGATCCTGTCACTAGACCATTTGTTTCAACAACAATCTTCTTATATGATTATATGAGCATTTAACGTATTATATGCCTGTTGTTTGCCTGTAAAAGACCTGTGTAGACATTAACCACTTCAGCTCCGGAAGGATTTGCCCCCTAAATGACCAGGCCATTTTTTGCGATTCGGCACTGCGTTAATTTAACAAAAAATTGCACGGTCATGCAACGTTGTACCCAAATAAAATTGATGTCCTTTTTTCCCCCCACAAATAGAGCTTTCTTTTGGTGGGATTTGATCACCTCTGTGTTTTTTATATTTTGCGCAACAAAAAAAGAGCGACAATTTTGAAAAAAACACAATATTTTTTACTTTCTGCTATAAAACATTCCCATTAAAAAAATTAAAAAATCTAAATTTTTTTTATCAGTTTAGGCCATGGGTGTCCAACCTTTTGGCTTCGCTGGGCCACATTTAGTGTAGAGAAATTTTCTCGGGCCGCATATAAAATCTATACTATAGTTAAGGTATATAATTAATAAAATGCCGCCGAGCCCTTCTTGCGCGGCTGCACCCCCCGCACTAATTTAACACAACTAGAGGATGATCAAATGAAATGGAATCAGTATACGGTGGTTTACTTCTTCTGAGAGATATTAAAAGAACACTCTAACCACCATGACCACTTCAGTGATTTAAAGTGGTCATGGTGGTAGGAGTCAGAAACACTGCACATGCTCACATCCCCCCCCCCCCCCCAACCCTTTGAGGCAGCCTCTGCCTACGTTAGTTGGAAGCCGCTGTGGCCATGCCCCCGACCCAACTTCCTTCCTCCCCAGCAAAAAAAAAAATTGTCAGGGGGCAGTGGGCCGCATTGCCTGGGGTTCCGGGCCGCATGTGGCCCCCGGGCCGCAGGTTGGACATGCCTGGTTTAGGCCAATTTGTATTCTGCTACATATTTTTGGTTAGAAAAATCCCAAAAAGCATATTTTAATTGGTTTGCACAAAAGTTATAGCGTTTACAAACTACGGGATAGATTTTTGGACTTTTTATTTAATTATTTTTTTATTAGTAATGGCGGCGATCTGCGATTTTTAGTGGGACTGCGGCATTGCAACAGACAGATCAGACCTCTAACTGACATTTTTTCATCAGTGCTAAATAATATGCAATGTTACTGTATAAATGACACTGGCAGGGAATTGGTTAACACTGGGGTGATCAATCTTACTGACTGTGAAGGGGGGGGGGGGAGGTATCTAAGACAGGCAGAGAGAGATCGGGGTTTTAGCTTAGCTGAGACCCCTGATCTCTCCCTGCCTGTGTGACAGAAGACTCGCCTGCTTTGTTTACATAGGCAGGTGGGTCTTCTGTCAGTTTCTGTAAAGATCGCTCCTCCCGTGGTCTGGCTCCCGCTGTGTCTAATCACGTAGATCTACATGATTATGTGCAGCCGAGCCGCTATGCCGCAGTAAATCTGCGTGGAGTGGTCGGCAAGCGGTTAAAGTGTAAATCCACTTTCATGGGAAAAAAATAGCAAACTAAAAATAAAGTTATATAGTATATACAGTCACTCACGACACAAATCATATTGTAATTGAATGTTATTAAAAATGATCTTTCCTTTTTCAATCTGCAGCGCTGAAATTTTCTGTAAAATGCAAAACGGCAACCTGGAGGCCATTTGTCTACAGAGCGCCCCCGTCCCCCAGAAACATCATTTCCTCCTTGTGTGATTGGCTTACTAATTTTCCCAGAAGTCTGCACTAAGATACAAGTCAGATTTTTTTTTTTTGCATTGCTTGCCAGAAATTTCATTTTTGGTGAGATTCTCCAAAAGGGAAATCACGTTTAAAGGAATGCAGACCCTGCCTCTTTGCTCATTAGATCCCTGCAAGTTCAGCAGTTGATTGATAATTATAAAATCACTCCCATTCACATTCATTTTGCACATTGACACAGACAAACAAACAGCTATTTCTTCAGAATAACAAGGTAGGAATCTGCAACAAAGTTTGTTAAAATGTCTGCAATGTAGATCAAAAATGTAGTTCAATTCTCCTGCGCTCAACTGCAATGATGGGAAGAAAGAGGAGAAAGGGTATCCGATACAAACTGGAGAAAGATAACAAAAAGAGGGGCACACCGACCTAGTGCATTACCACTAAAAACATTTATTAAAATAGTAAAATGCATAAAATATACTCAAAAAAATGGTGTGAAAGTACACACATATCAACTAGTGTTGAGCGAACACGGACTGTATTATTCGTGTTCGTACCGAATAATTGGATTTTTTTTACCCGAACACGGACACGGACACTTTACTGTATGTTCGGGTAAAAATCCGTGTTCGGTCGTTTTATTTCCGGGTTTTGCATGCTTTGGCGCTCTTTTCATGGCGGGCTTTCAACAGCCAATCAACAATTGTTTAACTGGTGTGCCTTAAGCCATCCCAGCCATGCCTGCAAATGTCTTAGTAGCTGTGATTGGCCGTCTGAAGCATGTGACCAAGTCTTTATAAGTTCGAGGCAGCCGCCGCAGCAGCGTCATTCTGCTGCTTAGCTAAGGGACAGAGCACACATCAATGTGCTGGCTGCTGATTAGGGAAAGATAGGCAGGAAAAAACCATTTGTGTCCGGATAGAATTGAGGGACAGGTCGGAGTGTTTAGGCAGGGCGAGTTGTAGGCATTTTAGGGATAGAGTCTGCTGAATTATAGGGTCAGTGTCTTCTACAAACTACAATCGATATTGCTGTGTGGGGGGTGGGGTGAATCTGCACTCAATCCTGATCTACGATCTCTTCTCAATCCTGTTAGGGACAGAGTCTGCTGAATTTTAGGGAAACTGTGTTCTACAAACTACAATCGATATTGCTGTGTGGTGTGGGATTGGAGATAGGCAGGTGTCAGTGATCCACATCCATTTTTCTGTGTGTGAGCTGCAGTGAACACAATCTTTTTGGGCTGCAGTGAACACAATCTTTTTGGGCTGCAGTGAACACAATCTTTTTGGGCTGCAGTGAACACAATCTTTTTGGGGTGCAGTGAACAAAATCTTTTTGGGGTGCAGTGAACACAATCCTTTTTGGTGTGCAGTGAACACAATCTTTGTGGGGTGCAGTGAACAAAATCCTTTGTGGGGTGCAGTGAACACAATCTTTTTGGGGTGCAGTGAACAAAATCCTTTTTGGGGTGCAGTGAACAACATCCTTTTTGGGGTGCAGTGAACACAATCTTTTTGGGGTGCAGTGAACAAAATCCTTTGTGGGGTGCAGTGAACACAATCTTTTTGGGGTGGAGTGAACAACATCCTTTTTGGGGTGCAGTGAACAAAATCCTTTTTGGGGTGCAGTGAACAAAATCATTTTTGGGGTGCAGTGAACACAATCTTTTTGGGGTGCAGTGAACACAATCTTTGTGGGGTGCAGTGAACACAATCTTTTTGGGGTGGAGTGAACAACATCCTTTTTGGGGTGCAGTGAACAACATCCTTTTTGGGGTGCAGTGAACACAATCTTTTTGGGGTGCAGTGAACACAATCTTTGTGGGGTACAGTGAACAGAATCTTTGTGGGGTGCAGTAAACACAATCTTTGGGGGGTACAGTGAACACAATCTTTTTGGGGTGCAGTGAACACAATCTTTGTGGGGTGCAGTGAACACAATCTTTTTGGGGTGGAGTGAACAAAATCATTTTTGGGGTGCAGTGAACAACATCCTTTTTGGGGTGCAGTGATCAAAATCCTTTTTGGGGTGCAGTGAACACAATCTTTTTGGGGTGCAGTGAACAAAATCCTTTGTGGGGTGCAGTGAACAGAATCTTTGTGGGGTGCAGTGAACACAATCTTTGGGGGGGTACAGTGAACACAATCTTTTTGGGGTGCAGTGAACACAATCTTTGTGGGGTACAGTGAACAGAATCTTTGTGGGGTGCAGTGAACACAATCTTTGGGGGGTACAGTGAACACAATCTTTTTGGGGTGCAGTGAACACAATCTTTGGGGGGTACAGTGAACACAATCTTTTTGGGGTGCAGTGAACACAATCTTTGTGGGGTGCAGTGAACACAATCTTTGGGGGGGTACAGTGAACACAATCTTTTTGGGGTGCAGTGAACAACATCCTTTTAGGGTGCAGTGAACACAATCTTTGTGGGGTGCAGTGAACAACATCCTTTTAGGGTGCAGTGAACACAATCTTTGTGGGGTACAGTGAACAGAATCTTTGTGGGGTGCAGTGAACACAATCTTTGGGGGGTACAGTGAACACAATCTTTGTGAGGTGCAGTGAACACAATCTTTGTGGGGTGCAGTGAACACAATCATTGTGGGGTGCAGTGAACTCAATCTTTGTGGGGTACAGTGAACACAATCTCATACTTCTGAAGATTTGAGGGTGCTGCCTGTTCCATACTCCCCCTACTCCTCATCTAGCCTTTTAGGGGTACAAACAATAGTAATTGGGGCCTAGTGTGGTTGTGTACGTGTGATATACATACACTTTTTTTGGATCATATTTTCTATTCCGCTATTTAATCAAAAACCTTTGGGGATCAGTTAAATTGGGGGATAGTCTGTGTTGGTACGTGTGAGAGAGATCCACCTTTCCAAGTTGTTGGGGTTCATCTCATACTTCTGAAGTTTTGAGGGTGCTGCCTGTTCCATACTCCCCCTACTCCTCATCTAGCCTTTTAGGGGTACAAACAATAGTAATTGGGGCCCAGTGTGGTTGTGTACGTGTGATATACATACACTTTTTTTGGATCATATTTTCTATTCCGCTATTTAATCAAAAACCTTTGGGGATCAGTTAAATTGGGGGATAGTCTGTGTTGGTACGTGTGAGAGAGATCCACCTTTCCAAGTTGTTGGGGTTCATCTCATACTTCTGAAGGTTTGAGGGTGCTGCCTGTTCCATACTCCCCCTACTCCTCATCTAGCCTTTTAGGGGTACAAACAATAGTAATTGGGGCCCAGTGTGGTTGTGTACGTGTGATATACATACACTTTTTTTGGATCATATTTTCTATTCCGCTATTTAATCAAAAACCTTTGGGGATCAGTTAAATTGGGGGATAGTCTGTGTTGGTACGTGTGAGAGAGATCCACCTTTCCAAGTTGTTGGGGTTCATCTCATACTTCTGAAGGTTTGAGGGTGCTGCCTGTTCCATACCCCCCCTACTCCTCATCTAGCCTTTTAGGGGTACAAACAATAGTAATTGGGGCCTAGTGTGGTTGTGTACGTGTGATATACATACACTTTTTTTGGATCATATTTTCTATTCCGCTATTTAATCAAAAACCTTTGGGGATCAGTTAAATTGGGGGATAGTCTGTGTTGGTACGTGTGAGAGAGATCCACCTTTCCAAGTTGTTGGGGTTCATCTCATACTTCTGAAGGTTTGAGGGTGCTGCCTGTTCCATACTCCCCCTACTCCTCATCTAGCCTTTTAGGGGTACAAACAATAGTAATTGGGGCCCAGTGTGGTTGTGTACGTGTGATATACATACACTTTTTTTGGATCATATTTTCTATTCCGCTATTTAATCAAAAACCTTTGGGGATCAGTTAAATTGGGGGATAGTCTGTGTTGGTACGTGTGAGAGAGATCCACCTTTCCAAGTTGTTGGGGTTCATCTCATACTTCTGAAGGTTTGAGGGTGCTGCCTGTTCCATACTCCCCCTACTCCTCATCTAGCCTTTTAGGGGTACAAACAATAGTAATTGGGGCCTAGTGTGGTTGTGTACGTGTGATATACATACACTTTTTTTGGATCATATTTTCTATTCCGCTATTTAATCAAAAACCTTTGGGGATCAGTTAAATTGGGGGATAGTCTGTGTTGGTACGTGTGAGAGAGATCCACCTTTCCAAGTTGTTGGGGTTCATCTCATACTTCTGAAGGTTTGAGGGTGCTGCCTGTTCCATACTCCCCCTACTCCTAGCCTTTTAGGGGTACAAACAATAGTAATTGGGGCCTAGTGCGGTTGTGTACGTGTGATATACATACACTTTTTTTGGATCATATTTTCTATTCCGCTATTTAATCAAAAACCTTTGGGGATCAGTTAAATTGGGGGATAGTCTGTGTTGGTACGTGTGAGAGAGATCCACCTTTCCAAGTTGTTGGGGTTCATCTCATACTTCTGAAGGTTTGAGGGTGCTGCCTGTTCCATACCCCCCCTACTCCTCATCTAGCCTTTTAGGGGTACAAACAATAGTAATTGGGGCCTAGTGTGGTTGTGTACGTGTGATATACATACACTTTTTTTGGATCATATTTTCTATTCCGCTATTTAATCAAAAACCTTTGGGGATCAGTTAAATTGGGGGATAGTCTGTGTTGGTACGTGTGAGAGAGATCCACCTTTCCAAGTTGTTGGGGTTCATCTCATACTTCTGAAGGTTTGAGGGTGCTGCCTGTTCCATACTCCCCCTACTCCTCATCTAGCCTTTTAGGGGTACAAACAATAGTAATTGGGGCCCAGTGTGGTTGTGTACGTGTGATATACATACACTTTTTTTGGATCATATTTTCTATTCCGCTATTTAATCAAAAACCTTTGGGGATCAGTTAAATTGGGGGATAGTCTGTGTTGGTACGTGTGAGAGAGATCCACCTTTCCAAGTTGTTGGGGTTCATCTCATACTTCTGAAGGTTTGAGGGTGCTGCCTGTTCCATACTCCCCCTACTCCTCATCTAGCCTTTTAGGGGTACAAACAATAGTAATTGGGGCCTAGTGTGGTTGTGTACGTGTGATATACATACACTTTTTTTGGATCATATTTTCTATTCCGCTATTTAATCAAAAACCTTTGGGGATCAGTTAAATTGGGGGATAGTCTGTGTTGGTACGTGTGAGAGAGATCCACCTTTCCAAGTTTTTGGGGTTCATCTCATACTTCTGAAGATTTGAGGGTGCTGCCTGTTCCATACCCCCCCTACTCCTCATCTAGCCTTTTAGGGGTACAAACAATAGTAATTGGGGCCTAGTGTGGTTGTGTACGTGTGATATACATACACTTTTTTTGGATCATATTTTCTATTCCGCTATTTAATCAAAAACCTTTGGGGATCAGTTAAATTGGGGGATAGTCTGTGTTGGTACGTGTGAGAGAGATCCACCTTTCCAAGTTGTTGGGGTTCATCTCATACTTCTGAAGGTTTGAGGGTGCTGCCTGTTCCATACCCCCCCTACTCCTCATCTAGCCTTTTAGGGGTACAAACAATAGTAATTGGGGCCTAGTGTGGTTGTGTACGTGTGATATACATACACTTTTTTTGGATCATATTTTCTATTCCGCTATTTAATCAAAAACCTTTGGGGATCAGTTAAATTGGGGGATAGTCTGTGTTGGTACGTGTGAGAGAGATCCACCTTTCCAAGTTGTTGGGGTTCATCTCATACTTCTGAAGGTTTGAGGGTGCTGCCTGTTCCATACTCCCCCTACTCCTCATCTAGCCTTTTAGGGGTACAAACAATAGTAATTGGGGCCCAGTGTGGTTGTGTACGTGTGATATACATACACTTTTTTTGGATCATATTTTCTATTCCGCTATTTAATCAAAAACCTTTGGGGATCAGTTAAATTGGGGGATAGTCTGTGTTGGTACGTGTGAGAGAGATCCACCTTTCCAAGTTGTTGGGGTTCATCTCATACTTCTGAAGGTTTGAGGGTGCTGCCTGTTCCATACTCCCCCTACTCCTCATCTAGCCTTTTAGGGGTACAAACAATAGTAATTGGGGCCTAGTGTGGTTGTGTACGTGTGATATACATACACTTTTTTTGGATCATATTTTCTATTCCGCTATTTAATCAAAAACCTTTGGGGATCAGTTAAATTGGGGGATAGTCTGTGTTGGTACGTGTGAGAGAGATCCACCTTTCCAAGTTTTTGGGGTTCATCTCATACTTCTGAAGATTTGAGGGTGCTGCCTGTTCCATACCCCCCCTACTCCTCATCTAGCCTTTTAGGGGTACAAACAATAGTAATTGGGGCCTAGTGTGGTTGTGTACGTGTGATATACATACACTTTTTTTGGATCATATTTTCTATTCCGCTATTTAATCAAAAACCTTTGGGGATCAGTTAAATTGGGGGATAGTCTGTGTTGGTACGTGTGAGAGAGATCCACCTTTCCAAGTTGTTGGGGTTCATCTCATACTTCTGAAGGTTTGAGGGTGCTGCCTGTTCCATACCCCCCCTACTCCTCATCTAGCCTTTTGGGGTACAAACAATAGTAATTGGGGCCTAGTGTGGTTGTGTACGTGTGATATACATACACTTTTTTTGGATCATATTTTCTATTCCGCTATTTAATCAAAAACCTTTGGGGATCAGTTAAATTGGGGGATAGTCTGTGTTGGTACGTGTGAGAGAGATCCACCTTTCCAAGTTGTTGGGGTTCATCTCATACTTCTGAAGGTTTGAGGGTGCTGCCTGTTCCATACTCCCCCTACTCCTCATCTAGCCTTTTAGGGGTACAAACAATAGTAATTGGGGCCCAGTGTGGTTGTGTACGTGTGATATACATACACTTTTTTTGGATCATATTTTCTATTCCGCTATTTAATCAAAAACCTTTGGGGATCAGTTAAATTGGGGGATAGTCTGTGTTGGTACGTGTGAGAGAGATCCACCTTTCCAAGTTGTTGGGGTTCATCTCATACTTCTGAAGGTTTGAGGGTGCTGCCTGTTCCATACTCCCCCTACTCCTCATCTAGCCTTTTAGGGGTACAAACAATAGTAATTGGGGCCCAGTGTGGTTGTGTACGTGTGATATACATACACTTTTTTTGGATCATATTTTCTATTCCGCTATTTAATCAAAAACCTTTGGGGATCAGTTAAATTGGGGGATAGTCTGTGTTGGTACGTGTGAGAGAGATCCACCTTTCCAAGTTGTTGGGGTTCATCTCATACTTCTGAAGGTTTGAGGGTGCTGCCTGTTCCATACCCCCCCTACTCCTCATCTAGCCTTTTAGGGGTACAAACAATAGTAATTGGGGCCTAGTGTGGTTGTGTACGTGTGATATACATACACTTTTTTTGGATCATATTTTCTATTCCGCTATTTAATCAAAAACCTTTGGGGATCAGTTAAATTGGGGGATAGTCTGTGTTGGTACGTGTGAGAGAGATCCACCTTTCCAAGTTTTTGGGGTTCATCTCATACTTCTGAAGATTTGAGGGTGCTGCCTGTTCCATACTCCTCCTCCTACTGCTCAACCATCCTTTTAGGGGTACAAACAATAGTAGTTGGGGCCTAGTGTGGTGGTGTACGTGCGAGATACATACACTTTCTTTTTGATCATATTTTCTATTCCGCTATTCAATTAAAACCTTTGGGGATCAATTCAATTGCGAGATAGTCTGTGTCGGTACGTGTGAGATCCACCTTTCCAAGTTGTTGGGGTTCATCTCATACTTCTGAAGATTTGAGGGTGCTGCCTGTTCCATACTCCTGCTCCTACTGCTCAACCATCCTTTTAGGGGTACAAACAATAGTAATTGGGGCCTAGTGTGGTTGTGTACGTGCGAGATACATACACTTTTTTTGATCATATTTCCTATTCCGCTATTCAATAAAAACCTTTGAGGATCAATTGAATTGCGGGATAGTCTGTGTCGGTACGTGTGAGATCCACCTTTCCAAGTTTTTGGGGTTCATCTCATACTTCTGAAGATTTGAGGGTGCTGCCTGTTCCATACTCCTCCTCCTACTCCTCATCCATCCTTTTAGGGGTACAAACAATAGTAATTGGGGCCTAGTGTGGTTGTGTACGTGCGAGATACATACACTTTTTTTGATCATATTTCCTATTCCGCTATTCAATAAAAACCTTTGAGGATCAATTGAATTGCGGGATAGTCTGTGTCGGTACGTGTGAGATCCACCTTTCCAAGTTTTTGGGGTTCATCTCATACTTCTGAAGATTTGAGGGTGCTGTCTGTTCCATACTCCTCCTACTCCTCATCCATCCTTTTAGGGGTAGAAACAATAGTAATTGGGGCCTAGTGTGGTTTTGTACGTGCGAGATACATACACTTTTTTGGATCATATTTCCTATTCCGCTATTCAATAAAAACCTTTCTAGGGCAAGATCTTAAATTACAGAAATATGAGGAGACCGTCAAATAAGGGCCGTGGCCTGGGTCGTGGTGCTGCTGGTAGAGCTCCTGTTGCAAGGAGAGGACGTGGTCGATCTGTGCCAGCTACACGCACAAGTGAAACACCTTCCTCAAGTGTGAGTAGGCGACAGAACCTGCATCAGTATTTGGTAGGGCATCAAACGCCCCTAGAAGTGATGAGGCCAGAACAAGTTGAGGCGATAGTAGATTGGTTTGCTGCTGACAGTGCCTCCAGTTCCTTCACATTGTCTCCCACCCAGTCTACTGCAGAAAGGTCAGAGTTGGCACCTGCAGCCAATGTCCAACCGTCTTTCACCTCACCCCCTTGCAAATCAGGCCAGCAGTCTGAGCCCCAAGCCATACAGCAGTCTCTTATTCTTTTTGAGGACTCTGTCAGCAGGGTTTCCCAGGGCCATCCACCTAGCCCTGCCCCAGAAGTGGAAGAGATTGAGTGCAGCGATGCCCAACCACTTATTTCTCAAGATGAGTACATGCAAGGATCATCGCAGCACGTCTCCGATGATGACGAAACGCAGGTGCCAACTGCTGCGGCGTTCAGCATTGTGGAGACCGACAAGGAGGGCAGGGGTGAAGACTGGGTGGAAGATGATGTGGAGGACGATGAGGTCCTCGACCCCACATGGAATGAACGTCATGCAGGTGACCTGAGTAGTTTGGAGGAAGAGGCGGTGGTCGCACAGAGCCACCAGCACAGCAGAAGAGGGAGCAGGGTGCAGAAGCGGAGCGGCCGTGCCCTAGACACTACGCCCGCTACTGCCCAACGCAGCAAGGGAACGAGCGCACCAAAGTCAGCTCAAAGGAGTTCTCTAGCGTGGAAGTTCTTTAGAAAATGTGCTGATGACAGGACACGAGTGGTTTGCACCCTGTGCAATCAGAGCTTGAAGCGAGGCATAAACCTTCTCAACCTGAGCACAACCTGCATGATCAGGCATCTAAGTGCAAAGCACGAGCTGCAGTGGAGTACACACCTTCAAAACCAAGAAACGTCTCTGGCTCATCCTGCTTCCTCTTCTGCTGCAGTCTCGGCCGCTCCAGCCACATCTGTAGTGATACCGGCACCTGCCACCCCGCAAACAGACGATCTGTCAGCAACACCACCACCTGGGTCACCAACAACCATCTCCACAATGTCCCGTGGAAGCGTTCAGCTTTCCATCTCCCAAACACTTGAGAGGAAGAGGAAGTACCCCCCTACCCACCCGCGATCCCTGGCCCTGAATGCCAGCATTTCAAAATTATTGGCCTTTGAAATGCTGTCATTCCGTCTGGTGGAGACGCACAGTTTTAAAAACCTTATGTCGGTGGCTGTCCCACAGTACGTCGTGCCCAGCCGCCACTACTTTTCCAGGCAAGCCATCCCTTCCCTGCACAACCAAGTGGGGGAAAATATCAGGTGTGCACTGCGCAACGCCATCTGTGCCAAGGTCCACCTAACTACGGATACGTGGACCAGTAAGCACGGTCAGGGGCGTTATATCTCCCTAACGGCACACTGGGTAAATGCAGTGGCGGATGGGCCTGAGGCGGATAGCAATTTGGCGCATGTCCTTCCACCACCGAGGATTGCAGGGCGCTTCAGTTTGCCTCCTGTTCCTAACTCCTCCTACTCCGCTTCCTCATCCTCTACCGCCTCCTCATCCGGACAGCGTAACACCTTCACCACCAACTTCAGCACGGCCAGGGGTAAACGACAGCAGGCAGTTTTACAACTTGCCTGTTTGGGGGACAAACCACACACCGCGCAGGAGTTGTGGAGGAGCATGGAACAGCAGACAAATGAGTGGTTGCTGCCAGCGAGCCTCAAGCCCGGCCTGGTGGTGTGCGATAACGGGCGAAATCTCATAGCAGCTCTGGGCCTAGCCGGTTTGACGCACATCCCTTGCCTGGCGCATGTGCTGAATTTGGTGGTGCAGAGGTTCCTTAAAAACTACCCCGATATGTCAGAGCTGCTGCAGAAAGTGCGGGCCGTTTGTGCGCACTTTCGGCGTTCTCACCCTGCTGCTGCTCGCCTGGCAGCGCTGCAGCGTAACTTCGGCCTTCCCGCTCACCGCCTCATATGTGACGTGCCCACAAGGTGGAACTCCACCTTGCACATGCTGGAAAGACTGTGCGAGCAGCAGCAGGCCATAGTGGAGTTTCAGCTGCAGCACGCACGCGTGAGTCGCTCTGCGGAACAGCACCACTTCACCACCAATAACTGGGCCTCCATGCGAGACCTGTGTGCCTTGTTGCGCTGTTTTGAGTACTCCACCAACATGGCCAGTGGCAATGACGCCGTTCTCAGCTTAACTATCCCACTTCTATGCCTCCTTGAAAAAACAATTCGGGCGATGATGGAAGAGGATGTGGCACAGGATGAGGAGGAGGAGGAGGAGGAGGATGAAGAGGTAACATTTCCAAGGCTTTCAGGGCAGTCATTCGCAAGGGGCTCCGAGGGTGGGTTCCTGCACACGCAAACGCCAGGGACGCAATTGTCCAGCAGGGGCACAGTTCTGGAGGATGAGGAGGATGAGGAGGAGGAGGAGCTGGAGGAGGAGATGGAACCATGTTCACAGCAGGGTGGCACCCAGGCCAGCTCATGGCCATCACTGGTGCGTGGCTGGGGGGATACAGAGGACACGGACGATACACCTCCCACAGAGGACAGCCTTTCGTTGCCTCTGGGCAGCCTGGCACACATGAGCGATTACATGCTGCAGTGTCTCCACAACGACCGCCGAGTTGCCCACATTCTAACTTGTGCTGATTACTGGGTGGCCACGCTGCTGGATCCCTGTTACAAGGACAACGTACCGTCCTTAATTCACTCACTGGAGCGCGATCGCAAGATGCGCGAGTACAAGCGCACGCTGGTAGACGCCATGCTGCTGGCATTCCCATCTGACAGCGGGGCCACAGTGGAAGCACAAGGCAGAGGAGGAGGAGGAGGAGGTCGCCAACGCAACCAGGGCACCGCCAGCACCTCAGAAGGCAGGGTTAGCATGGCCGAAATGTGGAAAAGCTTTGTCAGCACGCCACAACAAACAGCAGCACCAGCAGCTCAGATGGAACGTCTTAGCAGGAGGCAGCATTTTACCAACATGGTGGAGCAGTATGTGTGCACACGCCTACATGTAGTGAATGACGGGTCTGCCCCCTTCAACTTCTGGGCACATGGCCTGAGCTTGCCCTTTACGCCTTGGAGGTGCTGGCGTGCCCTGCAGCCAGTGTATTATCTGAACGGGTATTTAGCACGGCTGGGGGCGTTATAACAGACAAGCGCAGCCGCCTGTCCAGAGACAATGTGGACAAGCTCACGTTCATTAAAATGAACCAGGCATGGATCCCACGGGACTTTTCCGTACCTTATGCAGAATAGCAATGGATACCGACCTTACCCACCCATTGTTCCATTTTTGCTCTTTCTCACTCTTTTGGGGTGTACCCTCATTTAAAATTTTTGAAAAGAAGCAGTGTTGGCTACCTCGTCCTCCTCCTCAGGGCCAGATTAATGTAGGGGCTATTGGAGCTGCAGCTCCAGGCCCCTACCTTTTATATAGGCCCCGGGTTGGCCATATTCACTGTTACCGCTCTTCTGTCACTTGTAAACACAGAAGTCTGGCTTCTATGCTCGCTTCCCCAGGCAGCACCCTCAGAACCTCCCCACACAGCGTGAAGGCCGGACAAGGAGGGACAGTTGGCGATGCATGGATGTGTTTATGGGCTTCAGAGACAGCATCCCATGTTGAATTAGGCATGCATGGCTGCACCCTTCCTCCTCTGGGTGCATGGCAAGGCACGGCCCTTAAGGCCCTTCAAAATCCTCAGCACCAAGCCCATGATGCTGTTAATCCGGCCCTGGTCCTCCTCCACCGCCGCTTCCACCTACACCGCCCATAGGTGTGCGCAGCCTATTGCATTAAGGTGTGCACCCCAAAGTTGAAATACACATGCATGTGTTTGCCAGCAGGGAGAGTAATGTATCGGGGCCATGTACCTGTAGGCAAGGAGAAATAGAGCAGAGCAGGTCCCAGGGAGATCTTTCCCATCTCCTCACTGGCAATGCTATGTGCCCTAGGTGATTAGGGTGTGCCCAGGCACACCCAGCACACCCTGTGCGCACGCCTATGTCACCGCCACATCCACCACCACCTCAACCTCCCTCCTACTCCATATGGGCCTCGTCCTTCAGAGATGAAGAAGAACATTGTTTTATTTTTCTGTTTTTTTTTGTTGTTTTAAGTTATTTCCCTATCCACATTTGTTTGCAGAGCACTTGCCATGCTCTTAATTACGTTTTGCTGCCATTTGCAGCACTCTAGCCCTTTCCTTTGGTGTTTTAGAGCCATTTTAGTGCCTTAAAGTTCGGGTCCCCATTGACTTCAATGGGGTTCGGTGTCCGGGAAAAGTTCGGTAAAAGTCCGGGACACGGACCCGGACTTTTTTTTAAAGTTCGGCCGAACCCGTCGAACACGGACATCTAGGTGTCCGCTCAACCCTAATATCAACAAATTAGTAAATCAGTAAAGATGTCTCCAAGGTAGCCAGGCACTGCGTAATGCTGGACGGTGTGTGTGTTTTTTTTGTGAGTATATTTTATGCATTTTACTATTTTAATATATGTTTTTAGTGGTAATGCACTAGGTCGGTGCACCCCTCTTTTTGTTTTCTTTCTGCAATGTAGATCACCCAGAGGAATGTTTTTTTTTTCTCAACAAAAGTGAAGTTACTCTTTAAAGTGATTGTAAAGGCTTGTTTTTTTCTTTTTTTTCTTTTTTATATTAAAATAACAAACATGTTATACTTACCTCCTCTGTGCAGTTGGCTTTGAACAGGGCAGCCCAGATCCTCCTTTTCTCGGGTCCCTGGATGGAGCTCCTGGCCCCTCCCTCCTAATGAGTGCCCCCACAGCAAGCAGCTTGCTATGGGGGCACCTGAGCCAAGCCACAGCTTTCTGTATCTATTCAGACACAGAGCCACGGTTCGGCGCTGCCCCCTTTCTCTCCTCATTGGCTAACTGAGTTTGATTGACAGCAGCAGGAGCCAATGGCCGGGGGGGGGCTCAGGTGAGTATTATGGGGGCTGCTGCACGAAGAAGGCTTTATATCTTAACCACTTAAGCCCCGGAGGATTTGGCTGCTAAAGGACCAGGGGTTTTTTTGCGATTTTTTACTGAGTGACTTTAACGGACAATTGCGCGGTCGTGCGATGCTGTACCTAAACGAATTTGACGTCCTTTTTTTCCCACAAACAGAGCTTTCTTTTGGTGGTATTTGATCACCTGTGTGATTTTTTGATCACGCGCTATAAACAAAAAAAGAGCGTAAATTTTGCAAAAATAACAATATTTTTCACATTTTTTATATGAAATTCCCCAAAAAAAATGTAAAAATCAAAATTTTTTAACATTTTTCAGCCAATTTGTTTTATGCTACCTATGTTTGGTAAAAAAAATTGCAAAAAGCGTATTTTGATTGGTTTGCGCAAAAGTTATCGCGTTTACTAACAAAGGGAAAGATTTTTGTCATTTTTTTTTTTTTTTTTTTTTTAACGCGTAATGGCGGCGATCTGCGATTTTTTTTCGGTACTGCGACATTGCAGCGGACAGATCTGACCCTTGACTGACATTTTTTACACTTTTGGGGGTACCAGTGACATTACTGCAGTAATCAGTGCTATATATATGCACTGTTACTGCAAAAATGACACTGGCAGGGAAGGGGTTAACTTTATTGGACAGGGAGGGGTTAAGTGTGTCCTAGGGGAGTGATTCTAACTGTGCAGGGACATTCCTATTGGTGTAAAAGCAAAGATCAACCGTTCTACATAGTAGAACGGACAGATCTTCACTTTTACACAGGGAGAACTGACAGGCAGCTTGTTTACACAAGCCGCTCTGTCTTTCTCCCTTCACAGGAGTGATCGTAGTGTGACCGGCGGACATCGAGTCCGCCGGTCACACGCACTGACTTGTCTGTGAACGAGCCGCGGCGGGCGCGCGCCCGCCCGCAATAGGCTCGCAAGTCAGTGACAGGCGAGTGACGTATCGATACGTCACTCTGCCTGGCCGGGGCTGACCGCCGCAGTATATAGTCGTGCGGCGGTCGGCAACCGGTTAATGGAATGCATTAATATAAAAAAACCTTCTGCCTTTACAACCACTTTAAGAATGTGCCGAGCATACCTGGGTTTGCATCTAGGTAGGTTTTCAGAACAAGAGTAAAGTTTTGATTCTAAATCTAAACCCCACTCAAGTCAATGGGAGCCACATGTTAAAAAGCAGTAATGGCCATTTTCTAGACAAATTGGCAAGGGATGTGGCATGTGGAGGCTTAACACTGTCCTGGTAAAGTTTACCACAAAGCAAAAAAAAATCCTATTTGATGGGGGTCAGCCATTTTAATAAAGCATGAAAAGGAACATTAAAATTACAAAATATTTTTAAAGTGTTACTAAACCCACAACAGTAAAATCATTCTGTATATGTGGTAAAGCATGCTTGTTATACTCACTGTGGAACCTAAGGGGTTAATCCTCTGCATTGTGTAAAAAGGCTGTTTGATCTTATCATCTCTGATCCTCCCCTTCTTGCACTCCTTATAGTACATATCCTTTGGAGTTACTCTGCATATGCTCAGTTTGGTGTGTATTGCTACAGTTTCTTTTTCTTTTTTTTTTTGATCATCACAGGTCTAATCAGCACTGTCCATACAGAGGGTCAGTGTCCTGCAGCCTCATAGGACAATCAGAGTAGAATGAAAACTCCTCCTACAAGCTTTAGTAGGAACTGAACAAGCTTTAACCAGACACTGATAGAAGTCACATGACTGCTATATACTGCTAATGAGAAAAGGTATTTAGCAGTTTATGTTTACTAAAATAATTGCATTTCCATGTTCTGTGTACTGTGGAGACCGGATATAGTGACTGCAGGCTCTTGGGTTTGGTAAAACTTTAACCAGTTCTGGACTGGAAGGATTTTCCCCTTAATGATCAGGCCACTGCATTACTTTAACGGAAAGTTTTGCTTCCGTGCGATGCTGTACCCAAATAATTAATTAATGCTCTTTTTTTCCCACAAATAGAGCTTTCTTTTGGTGATATTTGATCACCTGTGCAATTTTTATTTTTTGTGCTATAAACAAAAAAGGGCGACAATTCGGAAAAAAAAAAACAATATTTTTCACATTCTGCTATATAACATTCCCAAAAAAAAAAAAATTAAAAATCAAATTTTTTAACATTTTAGGCCAATTTATTTTCTGCTACATATTTTTGGTACAAAAAAAAAAAAAAAAAAAAAAAACATCCCCATAAGCATATTTTGATTGGTTTGCACAAAAGTTATACAAACTACAAGAATGATTTATGTCATTTTTCTTGTTTTTTTTTTTTTTTTTTTACTAGTAATGGCGGCGATCTGCAATTTTTTTTTGTGGGACTGCAACATTTCGGCGGACAGATCAGACCCCTAACTGACATTTTTGACACTTTTGGGGGGACCAGTGACATTACTACAGTAATCAGTGCTAAAAATATGCACTGTTACTGTAATAATGACATTGGCAGGGAAGGGGTTAACACTGTGGGGTTAAATGTTAGCCTAGGGGAGTGATTCTAACTGTGTGGGGGCGTGGCTTCTGAGATGACCATAGAGACATGTGATCCTATATAGCAGGATCACAGGCGCCTGTGTGATCATTCCAGGGAGAAGAACGGTCGGCTGTGTTTACAACAGCTGACCATCCTTCTCTCTTAGCGGGGAGCGATTGCGGGTGTCAGGTGGCAATCGGAGCCGCCTGACACGCGCATTGGCTTCCCCACTGACGAGCGGGGACAGACTCTCGAGAGCGAGCAACGTACATGTACGGCGATTTGCCTGGAAGCTGCTGCCTGGAAGCGGCTGCCTGCCGCAGTACATCTGCGGTGGGTGGTCGTAAACTGGTTAAGTAACATGCCTTGGGGATGCCCTTAACCTGCCCGTGAATTGGTGTATACAACCTACTGCACTAAAACTGACATTTACAAAGAAAAATAAAATGCAGCTTAAATTGCTGATAAATAGCCGTTTTTGCAGCTGTAAACAAATGGCCAGTGATTTTCCTAATCTATACCAGACCCTTCTCCTAGTAATGGGGGCCCACACACACACACACACACAAAAAAGGAATGGGGTGCCCCCTCTTGACAAGGGTCTGGTACTGATGGCAAGAGGAACCTCACTTTAAAAAAAGAAAAAAAAAAAAAACAATGGGGTCTTCCAAAAAATACATACTGGCAAGCATGCAGTTTGGCAGGCTAAGAAAGTGGAAGGATGAGAATATAGCCCCCACCATACCAGGCCAAATGTCCTCAGCATAGAGAGATACCTTACCAGGGGGACACCACTGGTTGAGCTCCTTGATGAGGACCACGACCTCATAGCCACAATCCTGGACCAGAGGTTGCAGGGGTTTTCATAATCCGGAAGCCCCTTAACCACTTGCCGTCTGCTCACTAGAGCTCTACTGCGGCAAAGTGGTTCGTTATCAACTGGCGACGCAGACCTACGTCGCCAGACACTCCCCTTTCTCGGCGGAGGCTCGCTCCCGCTGTATTCAGTCACAGGGGGAGTCGGGCCAGGGGAGGAGCGGCGGCGATCGCCGCTGCTCTTCCCCGATCGTCGGGGGATTGAGTGTGGAGATCCGCCCGCTTGTGTAAACAAAGCGGGCGGATCTCCTAAGTGACAGACAGGGTCAGATTGCAGGGTTCAGCTTAGCTGAACATGCGATCTGTCCCTGTGTCACTCAGTCACCTCCCCCCACACACGTTAGTAAGCACCAGGCATACATTAACCAGGGCCGGACTGGGAATAAAATTCAGCCCTGGAAAAAATATCATACCAGCCCCATAGCATTATTATACCAGCCCAACAACATAACGCCATTTTTTTCTTATTCATAAAAGGGAAAACCATGCATTTTAAAGCAAATTTGAAGAGTGTACTATCATAGATAAGATAGATATGAAAGCATAAATAAAAGAGCAAATTCTAGTTAAAAGTGGTAAAAGTGCGGACATGGTACAGGAGATGTCAGAGGCTGTGCGGACATGGTACTGGACATGTTAGGGGCTGTGCGGACATGGTACAGGGGATGTCAGAGGCTGTGCGGACATGGTACAGGAGATGTCAGAGGTTGTGCGGACATGGTACAGGAGATGTCAGAGGTTGTGCGGACATGGTACAGGAGATGTCAGAGGTTGTGCGGACATGGTACAGGAGATGTCAGAGGCTGTGCGGACATGGTACAGGAGATGTCAGAGGCTGTGGGCACATGGTACAGGAGATGTCAGAAGCTGTGCGCACATGGTACAGGAGATGTCAGAGGCTGTGCGCACATGGTACAGGAGATGTCAGAGGCTGTGCGCACATTGTATAGGAGATGTCAGAGGCTGTGCGCGCATGGTACAGGAGATGTCAGAGGCTGTGCGCACATGGTACAGGAGATGTCAGAGGCTGTGGACATGGTACTGGAGATGTCAGGGGCTGTGTGGACATGGTACAGGAGATGTCAGAGGCTGTGGACATGGTACTGGAGATGTCAGGGGCTGTGCGGATATGGTACAGGAGATGTCAGGGGCTGTGCGGACATGGTACTGGAGATGTCGGGGCTGTGCGGACATGGTACAGGAGATGTCAGAGGCTGTGCGCACATGGTACAGGAGATGTCAGAGGTTGCAGACATGGTACAGGAGATGTCAGAGGTTGTGCGGACATGGTACAGGAGATGTAAGAGGTTGTGCGGACATGGTACAGGAGATGTCAGAGGCTGTGCGCACATGGTACAGGAGATGTCAGAGGCTGTGTGCATATGGTACAGGAGATGTCAGAGGCTGTGCGCACATGGTACAGGAGATGTCAGAGGCGTGGACATGGTACTGGAGATGTCAGGGGCTGTGTGGACATGGTACAGGAGATGTCAGGGGCTGTGTGGACATGGTACTGGAGATGTCGGGGCTGTGCGGACATGGTACAGGAGATGTCAGAGGCTGTGGACATGGTACTGGAGATGTCAGAGGCTGTGCGGACATGGTACAGGAGATATCAGAGGATGCGGCCATGATGAGGGGGGTGGGATGAGTGGCAGCAGGGGTGGTGGTGAGGGGGGGTGGAAGCAGTGGTGATGGTGAGGGGGTGGGATAAGTGGCAGCAGGGGTGGTGGTGAGGGGGGTGGGATTGGTGGCAGCAGGGGTGGTGGTGAGGGGGGGGCAGCGGTGGTGGTGATGAGGGGGGTGGGATCAGTGGCAGCGGGGGTGGTGATGAGGGGGGTGGGATTGGTGGCAGCGGGGGTGGCAGCGGTGGTGGTGAGGGGGGTAGCAGCGGTGGCAGAATTGGTGGCGGTGAGGGGGGTGGGATCGGTGGTGGAATCGGTGACGGTGAGGGGGGTGGGATCGGTGGCAGCGGTGGTGGAACCGGTGGTGGTGAGGGGGGTGGGATCGGTGGCAGCGGTGGGGGTGAGGGGGGTGGGATTGATGGCAGCGATGGTGGTAAGGGGGGTGGGATTGGTGGCAGTGGTGGTGGTGAGGGGGATGGGATCGGTGGCAGGGGTGGTGGGGGGGTTGGATCAGTGGTGGTGGTGAGATCATTGGCAGCTATAGTGGTGAGGGGAGATTAGTGGCAGTGGTGATGGGGGGTGCCATCCTCCCCACCGCCACTGCTTCCCCCCCATCCTATCAGGGATAAGATCTGTGGGGGTGGTGAGATCAGCAGGGGCCAGGGGGTGGTGGTGGTCTAGTGGAGGTCGGAGGATGGGATCAATAATTGCACTGCTGCTGATTTTTATTACGGTACTAACTTGGTCTCAGCCGATCATGCTGCTGGCGTCTGTGTACTGACAGTGGTGTGGGACTCTAGGACTCTCGGCGCCGTCATCTCGACTCCCGTCGGTCTTGCTGAGTCACATGATCCACCGCTGGCGCCGCGCAGCCGCTCCCGCCAGATGTGACGTCATGCCGCTCACAGCGGCTGACGTCACGTAGGAAAGACTTCACCGCGCCTGCAGCGGCCGGCCATCACAGCGCCGCGGTCCCAATAGCGGCCGCGTCTTAAAGCGGCCCCAATCTTAAAGCGGCCCCAAAGCGGCCCCAAACTTAAAGCGGTCCCAAAGCGGCCCCAGGGCCGGCGGCCCACCGGGAAAATTCCCGGTATCCCGGTAGGCCAGTCCGGCCCTGACATCAACCCCTCCCTCTCCAATAAAATTAACTCCTTCCCTGCCAGTGTCATTTTTACAGTAACAGTGCATATATATAGCACTGATTACTGCAGTAATGTCACTGGTACCCCCAAAAGTGTCAAAAATGTCAGTCCAGGGTCCGGTCTGTCCGCCGCAATGTCGCAGTCCCGCAAAAAAAAAATTACTCGTTAAAAAAAAAAACACCAAAAATGACAGAAATCTTTCCCTTAGTTAGTAAACGCAATAACTTTTGCGCAAACCAAATCAAAATACGCTTATTGTGATTTTTTTTTACCAAACATAGGTAGCAGAAAACAAATTGGCCAAAAATGTAAAAAAAAATTGTTTTTTAATTTTTTTGGGGGGGAATTTCATATAAAAAAAATGTGAAAAATATTGTTATTGTTTCAAAATGTACGCTCTTTTTTTGTTTATAGCGCAAAAAGTAAAAATCGCACAGGTGATCAAATACCATCAAAAGAAAGCTCTGTTTGTGGGGAAAAAGGGCGTACATTTTGTTTGGGTACAGCGTCGCACGACTGCGCAATTGTCAGTTAAAGTCACACAGTGCCGAATCGCAAAAAGTGGCCAAGACGTAAGACAGCAAAATCCTCCGGTGGTAAAGTGGTTAAGGGTGCCCCAAGATACTGCCCCCTACATAAATTAGTAAAGGATATGTAACACCTCTACTTATTCAAACATAAAAACAGTAAATAAAGTTAATTTCAAGTCCTTTATTATAAAATAATACCCCACAATGTACATTCATTTTTAATTACATCATTCAGTAAAGTATTCACAATCCACATTAATCACAATGAATGATTCCTGACTAGGGATGATTGAACTTTTCAAAAGTTCGGTTAGGCCAGAACATCCGAACTACCCAAAAGTTCGGCCCGGATTTCAGAACCCCATTGAAATCAATGGGACCCGAACTTCGGTAATCAAAAAACACCATTTTGAAGCCCTAAAGCCCAATAAATGCCCCTAAAAAGTGCCTAGGGTTCTGGGTCATACCCCAGGGACTATTAATCACACAAAAAAAAGTTCTTAAAAATTGTCATTTTTGATAGAGAGCCAATTATTGGAAAAATTAAAAAAAAAAAAAAAAAAATTCTTTGGAATTAGTATCTGGGGGTCTAAAAAGTTTACCTGTGAAGTTTCAGCTCTGTAGCATGTCCAGAACCAGAAAAAAAGATAATTTTTCAGTAGAGCAGGGATGGTGGGACCCCGCCTTTTACACCTATATGATCTTTTTTTGGGGGTTCTGGACATGCTACAGAGCTGAAACTTCACAAGTACACCTTTTAGACCCCCGAGACACAAAATCACACAAAAAAAGTTCTTAAAAATTGTCATTTTTGATAGAGAGACAAATATTTAAAAAATTAAAAAAAAAATTAAAAAAAAAAATTCTTTGGATTTAGTATCTGGGGGGGGGGGTCTAAAAGGTGTACCTGTGAAGTTTCAGCTCTGTAGCATGTCCAGAACCAGAAAAAAAGATAATTTTTCAGTAGAGCAGGGATGGTGGGACCCCCCTTATATGATCTTTTTTTGGGGGTTCTGGACATGCTACAGAGCTGAAACTTCACAGGTACACCTTTTAGACCCCCCAGACACTAAATCACACAAAAAAAAGTTCTTAAAAATTGTCATTTTTGATAGATTTTTGATAGAGAGCCAATTATTGAAAAAAAAAAAAAAAAATCTTTGGATTTAGTGTCTGGGGGGTCTAAAAAGTGTACCTGTGAAGTTTCAGCTCTGTAGCATGTCCAGAACCAGAAAAAAAAGATCGTTTGTATTAGTGCAATTATAGATCTGTAATATGGCTTCTCGCTTTTCACACCTTGCCGGTTTAATAGCAGGCGTTTTTTTGGGCATTTTTTTGGGTTCTTTGGAGTCAGGAAAAACATCTGAACTTGTGTATAGTTGTACTATACACAAGTTCAGATGTTTTGCCTGCCTCCAAAAACCCCAAAAAAATGCCTTCAACAACACACCTGGACGTTTTTTTGGGCATTTTTTGGGTTCTTTGGAGGCAGACAAAACATCTGAACTTGTATATACGGGTATATATACAAACATACTTATATGTATATATACACCAAACATATATAGGTGTGATAGTAGCAGAAATATATGCTTGCGCTAATGAAATCATTTACACTAATATGGTTATGCTCCTATAACACCTATATATGTCTAAGTGTAAAATACATATAAGTATGTGTGTGTACACAAGTTCAGATGTTTTGCCTACCTCCAAAAACCCCCAAAAAATGCCTGCAACAACACACCTTGGCGGGTTTTTTTTTGACGCTAGTGTTTTTTTGGGCATTTTTTGGGGTTCTTTGGAGGCAGGCAAAACATCTGAACTTGTGTATAGTGGTATATATACCACTATACACAAGTTCAGATGTTTTTCCTGCCTCAAAAGAACCCAAAAAAATGCCCAAAAAAACGCCTGCTATTAAACCGGCAAGGTGTAAAAAGCGAGAAGCCAACATCCTGTGCTGAAAGTGTTCTAATACAAACAATCTTTTTTTCTGGTTATGGACATGCTACAGAGCTGAAACTTCACAGGTACACTTTTTAGACCCCCCAGACACTAAATCCAAAGAATTTTTTTTTTTCAATAATTGGCTCTCTATCAAAAATCTATCAAAAATGACAATTTTTAAGAACTTTTTTTGTGTGATTTTGTGTTTGGGGGGTCTAAAAGGTGTACCTGTGAAGTTTCAGCTCTGTAGCATGTCCAGAACCAGAAAAAAAAAAGATCATATAGGTGTAAAAGGGGGGTCCCACCATCCCTGCTCTACTGAAAAAGTATCTTTTTTTCTGGTTCTGGACATGCTACAGAGCTAAAACTTCACAGGTACACTTTTTAGACACCCCCCCCCCCCCAGACACTAATCCAAAAAAAGTCATGCCTGCCTCCAAAAATGCCCGATAAATGCAAGAAAAAACGCAGTAGAGAAGCCGTATTCCTGTTCTAATAAAAATTATAAGAAAATGCTAATTTTGGGGGGTTCTGGACATGCTACAGAGCTGAAACTTCACAGGTACACTTTTTAGACCCCCCAGACACTAAATCCAAAGAAATTTTTTTTTCAATAATTGCCTCTCTATCAAAAATCTATCAAAAATGACTTTTGAACTTTTTTGTGTGTGATTTTGTGTCTGGGGGGTCTAAAAGGTGTACCTGTGAAGTTTCAGCTCTGTAGCATGTCCAGAACCATAAAAAAAGATCATATAGGTGTAAAAGGAGGGTCCCACCATCCCTGCTCTACTGAAAAATTATCTTTTTTTCTGGTTCTGGACATGCTACAGAGCTGAAACTTCACAGGTACACTATACACAAGTTCAGATGTTTTGCCTGCCTCCAAAAACCCCAAAAAATGCCTGCAACAACACACCTGGGCGTTTTTTTTTGTTGACGCTAACGTTTTTTTGGTCATTTTTTTGGGTTCTTTGGAGGCAGGCAAAACATCTGAACTTGTGTATAGTGGTGTATATACACACATACTTATATGTATATACACACCTAGACATATATAGGTGTGATAGGAGCAGAAATATATTGGTGTTAATTATTTCATTAGCGCAAGTAGTTTTTTCTGCTCTTTTCACACCTATATATGTCTAGGTGTATATATATACAGACATGGGTGTGTATATATACCCCCTATACACATGTTCAGATGTCATGTCTGACTCCAAACATGTGCTCAAAAAAGCACTAGCAACGCCTGCAGCCAAAAATGCTGGCGGCGGCGAAGCCATATCCCTGCAGCGAAAGTGACACAAGAGAAACTAGCTTTTCTCTATAGCGCTCACCCTGCTATGGAAGGGTTCGGTCACCCTGCCATAGCAGTCACTGTCAGTTCACCCTACACTACATTCCGGTCACCCTGATATGGAAGGGTTCGGTCACCCTGCCATAGCAGTCAGTTAACCCTACACTACATTATGGTCACCCTGACACTTCATACTTTCCCTACAGAAACTAAATTTTTGAAGCTAACTAAAGTGTAAAGGAGCACTCTAAATACACTAGATATCCCTTTCCTCACACTAATAAATGCTAAATGACACTTTTAAAGTAAAATTAGCAGAACTGCTTCCACTCTCTTCCATGTCCTGTATTACAATGCTAGGAATTTGGCGGGGGCTATCTTATATACTAATATCACTAATGATTGGACTATGGACCCCCTAGTCACTCCAATCACATTCCTAGCATTCTCCTGCCCCTCAATTGGCTTTTGCTAATGGTTCTGGTCCAATCACGGCTTTTAAAGCCCATTTCCTGAACCATTGCATTTTGGTCGGTTCTGGTTGCCGAATTCCGAACTTTTTGGGCAAAAAGTTCTAAATTCGGCCGAACCTCGAACACCCAATGTTCGGCACAAACCGATGGTCGACCCGAACCGTTCGATCATCCCTATTCCTGACACCAAATGACATCTCTCATGGAGAAGTGGGGTGGCCTGATTAACGTCATTGAATATATATATATATATTTAAGTTCATTCTGAGGATGTTCAGTAGGATTGATGTCAGGGCTCTGTGTAGGTCAATTTAAGTCCCTCTACACCAAACTCATCAAACCATGTCTTTATGGCTTTGTGCACAGGGACAGTCATGGTTACATAGTTAGTCAGATTGAAAATGGACACCTAATTCAAACAATAAAAAGTCCATCTAATTCAAACAATAAAAAAAGAAAAAAAAAGCACACACGCACAAACAGAAAACCACAATCATATACCTCCATTTGATCTAGTAAAAGGCTAAAAAACAAAAAAATCCTCTCTGACGCCCCATGCCACGAGGCAATCAGATATTCTCTGGATCCACGACCCCTGTATTTATTACCTCTGAATATAAGTATCCAGTTATATATTGTGCATTTACTAATGCATCCAGCTCTTGAGGGAGTATATTTCACATTTCCACAGCTCTTACTGTGAAGAAGCCTTTTCGTATGTGGAGGTTACATTTCTTTTCCTCCAGACATAAAAAGTGCTTCCCCTATAGATCTTTAGTGAGACCTCATATAGAATACTGTTTCCAGTTCTGGAGACCTCACTTACAGAAAGATATTGATAAAATAGAACAAGTCCAGAGACGGGTAAGAACTATGGTGAAAGGTCAAACATTTCTTGAGTGACTTCAGGAACTTAATATGTACAGTCTGGAAATAAGAGAAAGGGGAGACATGATTAAAACCTTTAACCCATTTCCATTCGCGTTATAGACCAATGATGGCTACAGCATGGGCTTACTTTGCCGGAAAGGTGTCTATTGACGTCCTCCCGTGATCGCGCTTCCCGCATCCCCTGCTTCTGGCTCAGCTGATCACAGATCTGGGTAAATGTCTAATCACAGCGGCCATTTACCACGTGATCAGCTGTATTCAATGACAGCTGATCACGGATGTCAACACAAGCCGGTTATCGGCTTTTCTTTCCTCACACTGACAGCATGAGGAGAGAAGAAGAGAGCAAATAACCAGCTTGTGTTAAAGGGACATCAACACTGATAATCAGGGCACCAATTATCAGTGTCCTGATTATTAGTGCAGTCCCAACAGCTCCCACCAGTGCTGCCTATCAGTGCCCATCAGTGCCTCCTCATCAGTGTCACCTATCAATGCTGTCTATCAGTGCCCATCAGTACCACCTATCAGTGCCACCTATCAGAGCTCATCAGTACCCATCAGTGCCACCTATCAGTGTCACCTATCAATGCCACCTATCAGAGCCCATCAGTGCCCCCTCATCAGTGCCGCCTCCTAAATGCCACCTATCAGGGCCCATTAGTGCCACTTATCAGTGCCCATTAGTGCCACCTATCAGTGCCCATTAGTGCAACCTATCAGTGCGCATGAGTGCCGCTTCATCAGTACCCATCAGTGCCACCTGTCAATGCCCAACAGTGCCACCTCATAAGTGCCCATCAGTGCCGCCTATTAGTGCCCATCAGTGCAGCCTATCAGTGCCCATCAGTGCAGCCTCATTGGCGCACATCAGTGAAGGAGAAAAATAACTTGTTTGCTAAATTTTATAACAAACTATAAAAAATGTTTCTTTTTTCTCAACATTTTTGATCGTTTTTATTTTGTTTAGCAAAAAATAAAAAACCCAGTGGTGATAAATACCACCAAGAGAATGCTCTATTTATGTGAAAAAATTATAAAAAAATTATTTGGGTACAGTTTTGCATAATCACGCAATTCTCATTCAAAGTGCAACAGCTCTCAAAGCTGAAAAATTGGCCTGGGCAAGAAGGGGGTAAAAGTGCCCCGTAGGCAAGTGGTTAAATACATGAAGAGGGTGAGTAGGGTTCAGGAGAGCAGTTTTTTTTCAATATGAAACCAAAATACAGAACACTAAGAGCCCATTCACATTGAGGCGACACGACTTCGGGGGGGGGGGGGCGATCTGTGAAGTCGCGTGCACCGCGACTTTGGCGCGACTTGCAGAGACTTCACATAATGGAAGTCTATGGAAGTCGCTCCGAGGTTGCCCCAAAGTAGTACAGGACCCTTTTTCTAAGTCGGAGCGACTTGTGTCGCTCCTATTAGAACGGGTCCTGTACTACTCAATGGACCGCGACCGACCGCGACTTGTCAGGCTGACAAGTCGCGCTAATGTGAATGGGCTCTAAAACTAATCTTAGAAAGTATTTGTTTTATTAAAAGGGTAGTTGATGCTTGGAATAAATCACCAGCAGAGGTAGTGATACAGGTAACAGTAAATAGCTTCAAACATGCTTGGGACAAACATAAATCTATAATCAGACAAAAAAGTTGACAAAAAAACAAAACAACAACAAATGGGCATACTCGATGGACTACTCAGCCTTTTTCTGCCGTCACTTTTCTATGTTCTTTGTTTCTATGTTTTCTTGTCCTCTGTAATGACCCAGAAGTGAATAATTCTACACCAAGTTCACAAGTCTACTATATGGACCACTTGTGTATTTATACATGGTAATCATATTCCTCCTTAATCACCTCTTCTCAAAAGAGAATAAATTCATTCAGTTATTTTCCTCATAACTGAGCTCCTCCGTCAGTTTGGTTGCCCTTCCCTGCACTCTCCTATATCCTTTTTGTGAACCGATGCCCAAAGCTGAACTTTTTTCAGATGAGGTCTTACTAATGACTTGTACAGGGGTGAAATAATGTCTCTCTCTCTTTGCAGTCCAAGAAATGATGTTGATAAATTTTGAAACCGCTGCCTGGCATTGCATGCTATTATTAAGTCTTTGATCTACCAGAACACCCAGATTCTTCTCCACCATTGACTCTCCTCCTAGCATGTATGATGCATGCAAGTCTTTAGCCCCCAAGTGCATAACTTTATATCTATCAACTTTAAACCTCATTAGCCACATGGTTGCCCAATTAAATAGTGTATTTAGGTCGGCTTGTAAGTTGGAGACGTCCTGTATAGACGTAATTTCACTGCGTAGCTTAATGTCATTTGCAAATACTGAAATGTTACTTTTGATCCCAGACCCTATATAATTTATTAAAATGTATTAAAAATAAGTGTCCCAACACTGAGCCTTGGGGTACACTACATATAACCTTAGACTATTCAGAGTAAGAATCATTAACCACTACTCTCTGAATTTAGTCTTTTAGCCAGTTTTCTATCCATTTACAAACTGATTTTTCCAGACCTTTTGACTTTACCTTACACATTAGCCCTGTGTGGGGAACTGTGTCAGTTTGTCAAAATCCAAGTAAGCTATGTCCACAGCCGCCCCTCTCCCCTCTGAATTTTTGACAACTTCCGTCTTTCATGAATCCATGCTCACTATTGCCTAAAGCATTCTTTTCCAGCAAAAACTCTTTTATATGGTCTTTTATTAAACTCTAAACTAACCGATCTTTAGTTACTTGGTAAAGACTTTAACCCCTTTTAAATATGTGCACCACATTGGCCTTATGCCTATCCAGTGGTACCATGCCAGTCATTAAAGGTTCTCTAAAAATTAGAAATAATCGCTTAGATTTAACAGAGCTCAGCTCTTTGAGTTCCCTTGGGTGTAAGCCAATGGAAGCCATTAAGTAACAGGAAAGGGACTTCCACAAACTATTGTCTTTATATGGTGTGTGCAGCACTAATATACATTTTTAGTAAAAAAAAATCTGAACTCAGTCATTTGAAGGGCTGTGTACAAACTTTTGTACATCCAGTGTAAATGTCCCTAGACCTTATCTAAAAAAAGCTCAAAAGACTAATAGACATTTGGGTATGGGCTACAATGGAAGTGATTGCTTTACCGGCCAGGCATTAACACAGAAAGCAACACATTAAAGCCCAGCTCCAGTCAAAACATATTTCATACTTCTCTCATGTCATATTGTTGTCTGTACTAACTATACTCCCAAAAAAGTTCTAAATCCAAGCCAATCGGAAATCTGTAAATTGTGCAGTAAGTTGAAAAGTAACCAATGTTTATACAGCATCAACTTCCAAGTCAATAGAACTTTGAAAGTCCAGCTACCTCTGATTTCTGATAAAGACACCAACTTGTCCTCATAGAACAAAATAAAGCATCAGTAGCGCAAACATAACATGGTCGTACTCGGCACATTATATTTAAAATGCATCCACAAAGCATAATTAAAGACAAAGTCCATCATATAATGATGCCTTGAAAAGAACAGTCTATAAGACGAGTGACGAGATGTATTACACTCCAAAGGTAGAGGTAAAGGTATCCCAGTGTGTAGGTGAAGAAAACACCTCATCACAATCCTCCACCAGTGTGCTGGTCACTCCAGATGAAATGGCAACTCAACAGAAATCAATGCCTACCCACTCTCATGGATGAGGCAAATGCTCGTGTTTTTAATCCCCTAGGGAATCCACTGGATCAGCCACCACTTGCTCCCAGCCTCATGGATATGACTAGTAACATGTTTATATCACCTAGGACATCCCCTGGATCTGCTGCCACTTCCTCCTCCACTCACACATACCTATAGATGACCAATGTCCATCACTTTAAACTGGCCTCTGCTGCAGGTTCCATGAAATCAGACTTAGGGTATGCCAACATCACTGGCGGGAGGCTGCAATGTATCAACTACATCTTATGCCTTCCTACTCTAGTACTGTGCTTCCAAATCACAGGAAAGGTAGAGGCATTCATTTCTGGTGAGTTGCCATTTCATCTGTTGTGATCAGCACACTGGTGGAGGATTGTGGGGTGTTTTCTTCAACTACACACTGGGATACCTTTACCTCTACCTTTGGAATAATTCTGATACACCGTTGCTATTTTCCAGTTCATCCAAAAGCATTTTTGCGCTAAAAGAACGCTTTTTGGAGGCCATAGACGTTATTAATTTTCCAGGCACAAAGTACCGCAAAAAGTACAGGCAGGACACTGGAAAAGCCTCTAGGGGAAATGGCATGATTCAAAGTTGTAATTCTGACAGATTACACTGTATCATGTCATTTTTTTTCTTTTGAATCTCCCGCCGGTTCCACCCCCCTGCAATGTGGTGCTCGCAGGGAAGGGAACCCGGAAGACGGTGCCGGCATCGGCCGAGCACACAGCGAGAGGACAGCAGGAGGAAGGCTGCAGGAAGGCTGGGAGGACGGCGGGGAATCGCAGGGAAGGTGAGTATCATTCTGGGGTAATCCCGAGCGTGGCTTGGGGTTATCGCTTGTGGTACTGAAAATTAACCCTGAGCCACACTCGGGAATACCGCTAGGAAGGTTAAAGCAACTCAGCAATTGCTGCTTCTATGTTTTCACACTTACTCACATAAGTTCAATAGGTAGTGAAGTCTTCTGTAAACCTTAGGAAGGGAGATACTACTTCACAATCCATTTAATCCATTAAATCATTAATGGATTAAAGTGGAGTTCCAGCCTCAAAACGAAAATTTGACATCCACTTGCTCTAAGTAACCTGAAAAAGAATTGGATAATCACAATTATTTTTTTTGCTTTACTTACCTTGTTTTTGAAGAAAGTATACTTACCTTCCTTCTACTTCCTCCCTCTGCGGCCGCAGCCCGTGCCGTCACTTCCTGCTTGTGTTGACTCCTGGGAGCTGAACGTCATCGCTCCTAGGAGTCAATGCGCCTTCCCAGAAGCTGCGCAGGGATGACGCGCCTGCACCGGAAGTGACGAGCAGGGCCGGTGCAGGGCATTCTGGGACCCCAACGTCACCAAAGAGGACACCAAAGAGGACGCTCCGGCTTCAGCTGCCCACACCTGAGATGGCAGCGCTGGACAAGACATTTTTGAGGTAAGTATTTCTTCTAAAAGGTAAGTGAACCCAGGGACAGTTCAGAGGCTATCATTGCTGAAATGCACTAGCCCTGACTGTTCCGGGGGTATTTTTATCGAAAAAAAATGTTTGAGGCCAGAACTCCGCTTTAAGTACAACTCAGGTTAATACCTGTAGTGGATTCCCTACCAGCTATGACATTTCCTGGTCCGCATTAACAATTTACCAATTAAATTTATTTGTTTGCTGGAGTTGTTCAAGAGGGCTGCAGTTTCAAGAAACGCCAAATTCCACTTTAGACTATTTAATTAAATCCCAGCATAGGAACAGAATTTCAAATCGGCTTCCACGTTCAATCCCTCCCTTGATTTCTCTCGTATTCCCCTGGCTGCTCAAGGCTCTTTACCTTATTTTATTCTCCCACACCTCTTCTATTAATTTATCTCGGCTCCTGCAACCTCCCATTCTTCATCCTGCTTTTAATGCTTGTTAACACCATTCTTAATCAGCAGTTTGGCAGTAATGATTTCAGTAAATGAATTGCCTAGATGGTGGATAAGATTATGGCTGATATGTTAAGGGTTCTTGAGACAAAGCATTTAAAGAGACACAGACTAATTACGGGATACAAGTAGAGTGTCTCAATGCTGTATAAAAAAAATATGGATGGAAAAATATTGCAAATTTTAGAATGAGTAATGAGTCCGCCAGTTCTGAGTCAATTCTCAGCCAGTGGGACTTCCGAACAATACAGATATACTGCTGATTCCTACACATTTAATCCATATGCGTATTCTTTTTTCTTTTCTTAATTTTTCAACTTTTGTATTGCAAGGGAAATAAAATGTGGTCCTTAAAATGAGGTCTGACAAACTTCAAATTGAGTGGGGAGAATGGGGAAGTATTATTAAACACAGTGGCACCATCTCTAAAACATTTGCAAGACAGTGACAATACGATCATATTTAAATCTTATGTCTGTAGTGGAGAGGTGACCACTTTATTCAGCCTCTTAGCCCAGATTAAAACCCCCTTGAAAAAATCAGCCAGCTTCATACCTATTAGCAGAAAGAAAATCAGCTTGATTGGAATGCAAAAACATCTTGATCAGGATTTGCACAGCCTGTTAATGAGCCTGTTCACAAATGACTATAGTACATTTTCATTAAGCCAGGGACTCTTAATACAGCCTGTCATAAAACTATCTAGTAAAGAATTCTGAGTGCCTTTTTTTTATCTTTAGATCAAGCATGACTATAATACTAGCTAATAATAATATACATTAGCTCTCCAAAGGAGATTATATTATATTTGGTCTCCATTGAATCCTATTTTTATTCTGCTAAACTATATATTTGTTATTTGATTGTCATGTCTTGTTATATGAAAATATACGTATATCTAGAAAAGTTGACATTAAGCAAGTTCCTGCTGGCACATCTTCGAAACAACAACAACACTTCAATTTTAACACCCTCTTCAGCACATCCCTTAAACCTTTAAATTGGTTGTTATTTCTATAAACATCCTCTTCGTGGACCAGAAAAGATTAATGCATTTACAGCTCAACAGCTCTCAGTTTTTTTGTATTTTTTTTACTTTCAATAAATTTTTATTAAATTTCAAAACAGAACATAACATAAACTGTGATACAAAGAGCGTTGAGAAAACAGTTCACAGAACATGAACAAATAATGTTTTTTTGTATTTTTTTTTTTGGAACTATACCGTCATGAATGACTGTCATCATTCTGGTATAGTTCCAATAAAAAAATAAAACAATTGAGAGTTGCTAAGCTGCAAATGCATTCATCTTTTCTGGTTCATGAAAAGGATGTTTATAGAAATATCATAACCAATTAAAAGGTTTATCCGGTTCTGGACTGCCCACCGCATATATACTGCGGCAGGCTGGCCCTCCTGCACGAACTGACGTAGGGCTACGTTAGTCGCGTCGGGAGCAAGGGGGCGAGCGCGCACCGTCACCGGCACGCTTACACCCCTGCTCGGCAGCGGGGACTCCAATGCATGGGGCAGGGTGGTCACAGGTCTCTATGGTCATTCCATAAGCCCCGCCCCCATACAGTTAGAATCTCTCCCCTAGGCTTACATTTACCCCTTGATCACCCACTGTGTTAACCCCTTCCCTGCCAGTGTCATTATTACAGTAACAGTGCATATTTTTAGCACGGATTACTGTAGTAATGTCATTGCCCCCCCCCCACAAAAGTGTCAAAAATGTCAGTTATGGGTCCGATCTGTCCACCGCAATGTCACAGTCCCGCAAAAAAACGCAGATCGCCGCCATTACTAGTAAAAAAAACAATAAAAATGACATAAATCTTTCCCGTAGTTAGTAGACGAGATAACTTTTGCACAAAAATATTTTTTACCAAAAATATATAGCAGAAAACAAATTGGCCTAAAATGTTAAAACATTTAGATTTTTTAAGTTTTTTTGAAATTGAAAAGTGAAAAATATATTGTTTTTTTTCTCAGAATTGTCGCTCTTTTTCTGTTTATAGCGCAAAACATAAAAATCATACAGTTAATCAAATACCACCTAAAGAAAGCTCTATTTGTGGAAAAAAATTACATCAATTTTATTAGGCTACAGTGTCGCACGACCGTGCAATTGTCTGTTAAAGTAACACAGTGCCGAATCACAAAATATGGCCTGGTCAGTAAGGGGGAAAATCTTCAGGTGCAGAAGTGGTTAAGGGATGTGCTGAAGAGGATTTTAAAATTGAAGTGTTGTTGTTGTTTCAATGATGTGCCAACTAAACTTACTCTGCATGAAACCAATTATCAGATGATTTATAATTATTATTATTTTTTTTTTTCATTTTTAATCCCATTTATTTTACTGTTGGTTATTGTCTATTGTGTAATATCTTTTCTCTAAATGTTTCTGTAAATATTTTAAAGTCATTAAACTGAATCTTTAAATCTCTAAATCAGAAACTAAAGAACGTATTACTTTTGTGAAGAAGGTTACCATGTTTAAACTCTGTTACACCCCTATCTAGGTGTGGCAGCTAGTGTCACAGACTTTGCTATAAGAGATATTGAGAATAGTGCATGTTTCTATTAAAAAAAAAAAAACATGGTGGTGTCAAACATTTATGTGTGTGTAAAGGGTACAGTTAATCTGCCCTGTTGACATCCACACTCAGTCAGCTGGTGCATAGATTGTTGTCCCGTGAGCTAGAAAACCTTGGTGCAGAGGGAGCCTGATAGTGAAATATGCCACAATTCTCTACTCAAAATATTTTATCCTGGCCCGCCAGGTGAGTCTGCAAACCCCTTGGTGTATTAATGCCCCTCTGTATTGACTTTATGACCCAGTGAAGACCATGATCCCTGTCTAGATGTCATGATAAAATGTGGGACCCATGGATCCAATATTTGTCAAATGAGTCGTGTGACCTGGAAGTAGTGACTTTCTTCTCTTTGCCCTATTCTTCTTTCTTCTTGACTTATACCAATGTTCCAAGACTCTTTCTTTTCTTTTTGCATCTCTTCCCTTCTTGTCAGCTGGAGAGTTGGTCACCAGTTTTCACTATATGGCATGGGGGTAATGCTTGGTATTTCTTCCCTGGCAAAATTGTGGCTCTTTTGCATATTTACAGCTAAGACACATAATAGGTCAGAGATTCCGTTATGGAAGAAAAGGCACTACTAAGCAAAACGGAGAAGTCACTGTTTATAAAAATGTATCAGTGTGTGCTGTGATCCCGGTCCTTAGTGCCAACCTTTGTGTGAGGAGAAGGGGACGTTGACAAGTACCTGACTGTGTACATGAGGTAGTCAGTGAAAAAACATTGAATGAAGATGAGAGGGGTCCAATGTCCCCAAGAAAGATGAGAGGTATCTGATGTTCCCAAGAAAGATGACAGAGATCTGATGTTCCCAATGAAGATGAGAGTGTCTGATGTCCCTGAGGCAGATGAGAGGGGTCTGATGTCCCTAAGGAAGATGAGAGGGTCCAATTTTACAAGGAAAAGATGAGAGGGATTTAATATCCCCAAGGGAGATGTAAAAAGGTCTGGTGTCCTCAAGGAAGATGAGAGGGTCTGATGACCCTGAGGCAGATGATGGGGATCTGATATCCCCAAGGAAGATGAGAGGGTCTGATGTTACAAGGAAAAGATGAAAGGGGTCTAATATCCCCAAGGAAGATGTAAAAAGGTCTGGTGTCCTCAAGGACGATGAGAGGGTCTGATGTCCCTGAGGCAGATGAGAGGGGTCTGATGTCCTCAAGGAAGATGAGAGAATCTGATGTCCCTAAGGCAGATGAGAGGGGTCTGATGTCCCCAAGGAAGATGAGAGGGTCTGAGGTCCCTGAGGCAGATGAGAGGGGTCTGACGTCACTAAGGAAGATTAGAGGGTCTGGTGTTTCCAATAAAGATGAGAGGAGTCTAATGTCCCCAAGGAAGATGAGAGGGTCTGATGTCCCGAAGAAAGATGAGAGGGGTCTGATGTCCCCAATAAATATGTAAGAGATCTGTTGCCCTCACGGAAGACGAAAGAGGTTTAATATTCCCAAGGAAGATAAGAGGGTCTGATGTCCCTTAAGCAGATGGGAGGAGTCTGATGTCCTCAAGCAAGATGAGAGAGTCTGATGTTCCCAAGAAAGATGAGAGGGGTCTGATGTCCCCAAGGAAGATGAGAGGGTCTGATGTACCCAAGAAAGATGAGAGGGATCTGATGTCCCCAAGGAAGATGAGAGGGTCTTATGTCCTCAAGGAAGATGAGAGGGGTCTGATGTCCCTAAGGAACATGAGTGGGTCTAATGTTCCAAAAAAAGATGAGAGGGGTATGATGTCCCCATGAAAGATAAGAGGGGTCTGATGTCCCCAAAGAAGATGAGAGGGTCTGATGTAGCTGAAGCAGATGAAAGGGGTCTGATTTCCCCAAGAAAGATGAGAGGGTCTGTTGTCCCCAAGAAAGATGAGAGTGATCCGATGTTTCCACGAAAGATGAGAGTGCCTAATGTCCCTGAGGCAGATGAGAGGGGTGTAATTTACCTAAAGAACATGAGAGGGTCTGATGTTCCCAAAAAAAAGATGAGAGGGGTCTGATGTCCCAAGGAAAGGTAAAAAAGGTCTGATGTCCCCAAGGAAAATGAGAGGGTCTGATGTCCCTGAGGCAGATAAGAGGGGTCTGATGTCCTCAAGGAAGGTCTGAGGTTCCCAAAAAATATGAGAGGGGTCGAATGTCCCCAAGAAAAATGAAAGAAATCTTTTAACCCAAAGGAAGATGAGGGGGTGTGATGTAGTGCTGGGAGAAGGTAATTTAGAGCCCGGGGCGAACATGTCAAACCCCCCCCCCACCTCAAAGATGTATTAGCATAATGTGTCAGCAAAAATCCCCCCCCCCCTCAAAAAAAAAATATATATTGAGCACCAATCTGCATGCTTACCCTCCAAGCATAAATCCCCCTTCTCCCAGTACAAATCTGCTCCCCTGTTGAAAACCACCCTCCCAGAACAATTATTTCCCCCCCCATCCCCCAAATCCCCCCTCAGCAAAAATGCCCCCTCAAAAAAAAAATCACCCCTCCTATCACAAATCCTCTACCCCTCAAATGTCCCCTCCAAGTACAATCCTCACTCAAAATCCCCCCTCTCAGCACAAATTCCCCCCAATCCTACCTTCTAGCACAAATCCTCCCCAATCACCCCTACAAGCACAACCCCCCCCCCCAAAAAAAAAAAAAAAAAAAATTCCCCTCCTCCCTCTACCATATCACCTAGCACAAATCCTCTTTCCCCACCTTCTGGACCTTGCTTTGTGCACTGGTCCAAATCATTTGGTAGAGGAGAGATTATGGTGTGGGGTTGTTTTTTAGGGTTGGGCTTGGCCCCTTAGTTCCAGTGAAGGGAACTCTTAAGGCGTCAGCATATCAAGACATTTTGGACAATTTCATGCTCCCAACTTGGCTGAGGCATTCGAGGACATCGCTGGATAGAGATAGGCTCCGGTAAGTATTAGGGGGCTAAGGGGGGGCTTCTGCACACAAAAGGCTTTTTATTGTAATGCATAGAATGCATCAAGATGAAAAAAAAAAAAGTCTGACTTTACAACTCCTTAAAGAGCTGACCTAGTCACCCTGCCAGGACATTCTGCCTGGGGATTGGCCAGGTTCCCTCAAGTATGCAGATCAAAACCTCCTGACCTCAGCTCACTAACTTTCAGAAGCTTCTTCAAGCTTCTAGATGAAGAGGGAGGTACCAGGGACCTGCGTCTGTAGAGCCATCCAGCCTGACCTGCAGTGACCCAACCCAACTACAGACTCACATAAGACTCACACAGTAGCACACTAGTGGTACATTTGTGTGAATCCTCCATCTCTCTCTTCACCTGTTACTTATATAGTTATTTATTAATGTTTAAATGTAGTGATGAGCCGAACACCCACCAGTTCGGTTCGCACCAGAACACCGCGAACAGAGGAAAAGTTTGTTTGAATAAACGAACCCCATTGAAGTCTATGGGACTCGAACCTTGAAAATCAAATGGCCTCATTTTGAAGGCTTAAATGCAAGTTATTGCCCCAAAACAGTTTATGGGGGTCTGGGTACTGACCTGGGGAACATGTAGCAATGAAACAAAAGTTTTTAAAAATGATCGTTTTTAAAGGAGCACTGATTTACTGATTTTAATGAGGCTTAAAGTAAAACTATAAAAATGAAAAATTCCTTCAAATATCGTGCCTGGGGGGGTCCCCTGAATGTGCCTGTAACGTAGTACATCTCTACGATGTATGAAGCCTGCTGCAGCAATACTGACATTTCTAAAGCAAAAAATGTCATATACAAATATACATACAAATTTCAAATTGCATGTACTTGTCATACAGGTGCAGAAAAATTGGGCCTTGGTTGTTGGTGGTGCCTGAACACTGTAACCCCTCACAGTTACTCTTGCTGGGCGCAGGAACGGGCCCTGCTGCTAAAAAATCCATACACATTTCAAACTGCATGTACTTGTCCTACCGGGACCAATAATTGGGCCTTTGCTGTTGGTGGTGCCTGAACACCATAACCAAGCCCTCGCAGTTACTCTTGCTGGGTGCAGGAACGGGACCTGCTGGTAAGAATACCATACAAATTTGAAATTGCATGTGCTATACAGGTGCCAAAAATTGGGCCTTTGCTGTAGGTGGTGCCTGAACACCGTAACCAAGCCCTCGCAGTTACTCTTGCTGGGTGCAGGAACGGGACCTGCTGGTAATAATTCCATGCAAATTTGAAATTGCATGTGCTATACAGGTGCCAACAATTGGGCCTTTGCTGTAGGTGGTGCCTGAACACCGTAACCAAGCCCTCGCAGTTACTCTTGCTGGGTGAGGGAACGGGACTTGCTGGTAAGAATACCATACAAATTTGAAATTGCATGTGCTATACAGGTGCCAAAAATTTGGCCTTTGCTGTAGGTGGTGCCTGAACACCATAACCAAGCCCTCGCAGTTACTCTTGCTGGGTGCAGGAACAGGACCTGCTGGTAAGAATTCCATGAAAATTTGAAATTGCATGAGCTATACAGGTGCCAAAAATGGGGCCTTTGCTGTAGGTGGTGCCTGAACGCCGTAACCCCTCACAGTTAGCAGGACATCATCTACCAGATGAAAAGGCAGCAACTGTAATGCTAGTAATTTGGCCAAGCTAGCAATAAGATGCTGAGCATGTGGATGGCTGGGACAGTATTTCTTTCTACGGTTCAAAAACTGGGGTAGTGAAATTTGCCTGGTGCTCAAATCAAGCGGTGGTGTACTGCTAGCAGATTGGGTGCAACTCTCTGTGCCACTCATTGCTATACCATCATCCCTCTCAATGCTGGTATTTGAGAAGGCATGAGGTATAGTAGGGTTAGAGATCACAGATGAGGAGCAAGGGGATATATGCTTGTTTTGATCTTGTGCCTCTTTCAGGTGCTGTTGCCAATGGACTGCATGGCAGGTCGTCATATGCGTGGTCAAGCATGTGGTGCCCAAGCAGCTGGTGTTCTGGCCATGCTTGATCCGCTTTAGACAGACAAACAGCAACGCTGCGGTCTACTGCACAGATGCTGAAAAAAGCCCACACTAATGAACCTTTTCGAGTCCGCGGGGATTTTGTAGCACCCTGCACCTGTGGAGCTCTGTGCTGGGATGCAATAGGTTGGCTACTGCTATGGAGCACATCCTGCCTCATTGGAGTTGTGCGTCCTCCTCATCCTCCCCCACCTCCTCTATCCTGTCAGGCACCCAAGTACAGTCAGTGACCTCATCATCCCCTCCCTCCTTGTCACTGGAGCAAACTTGGCAATATGCTTCAGCTTTGGCACCATGACTGCTGGTTGCTTGTCCGTCATTGTCACCCCATCTCTCTAGGCTCACGTTATTCCCTTCATCAACCTGGGAACCAACATCACAGCTTTCAAATTGCTGTGCATCCTCCAGCAGCATGTCAGTGACACTATGATCGAATAGTTCTGGTGGCTCCTCAATGCACGATGGTGGGGCAACTGAAGGAGTAGCTGTGTAGAGGGAGCCTGTGGAACAGGCTGCTTTGGCAGCTGCGGTGGAAGGCAAACTACTGTGAGCATGGGTGTCAGAGGATGAGGAGGATGAGGACGGCTTATTGATCCACTCCACCAACTCTTCCACATGTTGTGAATGAATAGCATGGGCAGCACCGGAAATAAAGGACGGACGTGCCCCGCCTGTAGAGGATGCACTATCGACTGTGACCACCACTTTTAACAATGGAATAATACCAGTGATTTATTCTAGCCAGCGCCGCTTGTGTGTATATCATATTGTATTCCTTGCCAGTGTTTAAGCTAGTTGCTGGTGCCTAGCAGGGTGAGCAGGTCTATTTATATGAACATTCATTTACCCCACTTTAGTGTCCGATTTGTCCGCTGCAATATCACAGTCCCAGCATAAGTCACTAATCGCCACCTTTACTATTAAAATAAAAGAAATAAATAACAGTTTCATAAACATATACCATAGTTTATAACTTTTGCGCCAAACAATCAATGAACGCCTATTGGGATTTTCTTTTACCAAAAATATGTAGCAGAATATATATTGGCCTAAATTGTTGAAGAAATTTGATTTTTTTAAATGTTTTATTGGATATGTTTTATAGCAGAAAGTAAAAAATGTTGTGATTTATTTTATTTTTTTTTTTCAAAATTGTCGGTCTTTTTTTGTTTATAGCGCAAAAAATAAAATCGCATAGGTGATCAAATGTCACCAAAAGAAAGCTCTATTTGTGGGAAATAAATGACATAAATGTTTTTTGGGTACAGCATTGCACGACCGCGTAATTGTGAGTTAAAGTAAAGCAGTGACGTATCGCACAAAATGGTCTGATCATGAAGGGGGTAAATTTTCCGGAGGTCAAGTGGTTAAATAGTGATTACTTACAGTATATGGTATATAGCTAGGGTTCAGCATTTTGCTTCTTGCTAGTGGTTGTTGCAAACAAAGTGTTTCTGTGTGATGCGCCATGTGTTTTGTTTCACCTGCGTGAGGACATTTCCTTCAAACGAATGTGCGCAGTTTTTCATCTGGAGCCTACCCAGTGCCTGAAACTCTTTTCTTTTCTTTTTTTTAGGGCTGACAAACGTGTCGGTGTTTGTTTTTGTGCAGTTAGGAATGATTAGATTCTGTATAAGTCTTTAATATCTCCCTGTTTTTTTTCCTCCTGGATACTCTTATCTCCAGTTCAAACACATATCCGTGAAATTCTCGGCTGCAGGAAGCTATCAGGCATACATTCTCATCAAACAAAAACCCTCGCTGAGTGGAGGAGATTGTGTTCAAATCAAACCAGCTAAGCACAAGGCATCCTGGACCAGAGACAGAGCCAGACTTTCACATAGAGGAACATAGGCTTTAATGAAATTTCTTGCTGAAGGAAACAATCAGATTAAGACGTTTGTTGTTGTTGTATAGTCAATTCGTAATCTCCATGAAATGAATTTCTATAGTTCTTTTATTTTATAAATAGAGTAGTTGTGTGCATTGCTGTCAAATTTGATAGAAAGAATAAAAAAAAAAAGTTTTGAAGACTTTCCTTATACAGGTGCATCTCATAAAATTATAATTTCATCAAAAAGTTAATTTATTTCAGTAATTCAATCCAAAAAGCGAAACTCATATTTTATATAGATGTGTTACACACAGAGTGATGTACTTCAAGCATTTATTTCTTTTAATTTTGATGATTATGGCTTACAGCCAGTGAAAACCCAAAATTCAGTATTTCAGAAAATCAGAATATTACATAAGACCAATTTAAAAAAAAAAAGGATTTTTAACACAGAAATGATGGCTTACTGAAAGGTATGTCCATGTACAGTATAGTATGCACTCAATACTTGATTGGGGCTCCTTTTGCATGAATTACTGCATCAATGCGACCTGGCATGGAGGCGATCAGCCTGTGGCACTGCTGAGGTGTTATGGAAGCCCAGGTAGCGGCCTTCAGCTCATCTGCATTGTTGGGTCTGGTGTCTCTCATCTTCCTCTTGACAATAACCCACAGATTCTCTATAGGGTTTAGGTCAGGTGAGTTTGCTGGCCAATCAAGCACAGTGATATCATGATCATTAAACCAGGTATTGGTAATTTTGGTAGTGTGGGCGGTGCCAAGTCCTGCTGGAAAATGAAATCAGCATCTCCATAAAGCTGGTCAGCAGTGGGAAGCATGAAGTGCTCTAGAATTTCCTGGTAGAGGGCTGCGCTGACTTTGAATTTGATAAAACACAGTGGACAAACACCAGCGGATGACATGGCTCCCCAAATCATCACTGACTGTGGAAACTTCACACTGAAACTCAGGCAACTTGGATTTAGTGCCTCTCCACTCTTCCTCCAGACTCTGGGAACTTGATTTCCAAATAAAATGCAAACTTTTCCACAGTCAGTGATGATTTGGGGAGCCATGTCATCTGCTGGTGTTGGTCCACTGTGTTTTATCAAGTCCAAAGTCAGCTCAGCCCTCTACCAGGAAATTCTAGAGCACTTCATGCTTCCCTTTGCTGACCAGCTTTATGGAGATGCTGATTTAATTTTCCAGTAGGACTTAGCAACTGCCCACATTGCCAAAAGTACCAAAACCTGGTTTAATGACCATGGTATTACTGTGCTTGATTAGAAAAGACAATGCTGCACAGAACAGTGCTTATATGTCACAACATGAGTGTGTTCTCTACAGCATTGAGGACCTCCTACTACTGATCCTGGAGAGAATGAATCCTGCTCATCAGGCTGGAAGAAGCTTGGATTTAAGATGATTCATATATGAGTTGGGGGTGGGGGGTGGTAGACAAGATCACTGTAGGTATGTCCAGTAGCTTCTGAGTCCCATGCCAAGTGCTTGCCTGATACTTACTGAACACAGAAGCGGTGCCTATTACAGAGATTTCTGTCTTCCAAGGCAATCCTACAGACTTGGCATATTACATACATACATTGGTCCAAGCTGGACCAATGGAACTATGTAAAAGTTGCCCTACCAAAACTTGGTCTCCACCAGTCCAGCATTACCATCACCTCTTTCCCGGTAAGAAATCCCATGGTTGCTATGAGATACAGGAAACATTCTCTTTTTTCCTTGTCTGTGCTTGCTCTCTTCTGTAGGGGCCCCTCTTTTGGCTGATTGGCTGCCTTGCATGTGACACAGACACTGTAGTCCTTAGCAACAACATATTAGCTTCCACTGGTTAGCACTCTGTGCGTTAGACCCATGTACTGTATCTTCCTCTAAATCAGTCCCCTTGTTGTGTTGCAAGCCTGGTTTTTTTGATACGCTGTGCATGCACCCCTTTAGGAGACTTTAGACCAGGCAAAGCAAGAGAATAAACAAAGATCCTTTACTAAGGTAGTTGCTGATAACAGTATAGTTTACATTTTCAACACAGTTCCTATACAAAGCTCTTCTAGTGCTTCATAAAGTGTGCATACCTTAGGCAGAAGCCAAGTCCAAAAAGCAATCCCTTTTAAGTGTTAGGACCGGAACCTGGGACCCCTGTTGTATCTGGTGATGCCTCTAATCGCTGAGCTACCTGAGATGCTGGACTGCACCCTGTCTGATCCATTGGACAACCCTTCCTTGTGTCTTGACTTCTGCTGAACCTTGAACTCTTTGCTCCTCCCACAAACTTCCTGATTTAAGCCATGTCTCTGCACTTTGTTTGCCAGATTATTGTGCTTTCTCAGCCAGTATTGTGCTCTTGTCTTCCTTGCTGCTGTCCATATTTTGCTACCACTCATTATCAACCCTTGGCTTGTCCCCCAATTATGCTTCTGCCTGATTCCAACCTGCAACTACCTTTTGACTTCTTTACTGTCTTCTCTTCTGTTTGATCCTTACCTACTCATACACTACTGAACCCTGGCTTGCAAACCCTCTGGTAAGGCAATCCTTAGGACCGTGACCTGGTACATACATGCAGCTAAATCCATCTCTACTATCAGAAGCTCTGGTGAACATGGGCTAGTACTTAGACACTGCACCTCAGGTGAGTCTGTATTATCTGCCAGGATGACTGCTTGTGTACCTACCTGCTGGTCAGTGGGTGGTAGTCTTGCAAATGCTATAGCGACTGGTCTTCGAGCCTGACCCCTGGTCATGACATGAGTACAACAGTCCATACAGGCAAATAATCAACAATAGATAGTGCAAGTCCTTTATTGTCCATGTATATGCAATAATTCATAGGGGCAGAAAGTCCAGTATTGGCAGCATAGGTCTATATTGGTCTCCAGGCTCAAGACTCCCACCAGGAACACCGATTGGGCTCCCATCGAACCCCCCCAAAAGGGGGTGATCACTCCAGCAAAATAACAGGCTACATTTTGGCAGTCTTTCCAGGTAGCTTTTCTCAGGGACTTTGAGTCAGCCCGTTTTATGTTGCTTGACTTTTAGAGGACGGCAACCTCGCTGAAAATGGTGGGTAAATAAACGCCTACAGCTTGGCTACCTCCAACTCACAGTTCAACCTGAGAACACAGAGCAACATCAAGACATTGCAACATTTTGCACTTGGCTGGCTCAATTACCATGAGAGCAGGCTTACAGACAGGAAAAATAAGAACTCACACGGGAAGACCAGTTAACCATCTTGTAGGCACCCCTCTACAAGTTACATATAACCCACTGTAATTTTCAAAGGTGCCTTCAAAAGTAGATATTTCCTGAACTGACCATTTTTTAATGAAGCAAGCAACAACAATCTATAAGGAACCCACAGACACTGATGACTAATGGTCTTCAGGAACAAGAGTGAACAGAGATAAGAAACCCTGCAGGAGATGCCCAAGTGTAGCTGGATTATGCCAACAACTGATTAGCACGGAAGGGATGTAGACATTCATTAGACACCAGAGATGAGTGCTTCTAACTGCCAGGTTAGATATCTGCTGCAGATGAGGTTGACTTGGAAAACTAGAAGATATCTGTGATAACATAATCTATGGTAAACTGTTTTTAATTTTTTTTTTTTTTTTTGTGAGTTACCAATTGACCTTCCAGGTCCAAAACAAAAGTCAGTTCTTTCTATATGATGAATAGGTAATCTTCCAGCTGCCAGGAACAGCAGATGGTTGGAATTATTATACACGTCAGGCGCACAATAAAGTATTACTCGTAAGGCCGTAAAAAGAAATGTAGGACGCCAAAATATTACCTTTCCGTCATGGTGCTCGAATGGATGTTTTTAGTGCCATCAGCGTATATCACCGCTTTTCAACTAAGATCCAACAAGAGTATCTTGCTGATCTTTCAAGTTATGCTATTTACATTTTTACAGCCCGTATGGGCTAGTAATGAAAGTTCTGTCTCTCCTCGATGACCATATGTCACCGTGAGCATCTGTTCATGTTTACTTAATGTCCCACCTATACAAGCTTTGTTTTATGCATGCAGTAAGACGGCACCTCTATAGTGCAGTTTAAGGCATAAATACGAAGATCTTAAATGAACTCTATATATTCACTTGTGCCTCTACGAGAAAGCCCTGAAGGTGTAGTATCGGTGGATATGCTAGTATTATGTCCATAAATGAGGATGAATTAAACCCAGTGTACCAAGTAAATATCCAATGATTCCGTTTGTTTACAAGGTTTAATAAAACACATGGAGGAACTTCTATCCAAATTAAAGCTTAAATCCAAAATATATTTTTGCATTGGACAGAGCTGGGAAGAGTTAGAACCTATGTAAAGTTTTTATTGATATGTTTGTCTATTGGGGAGATTTTCCCTTACTTCCTGTTAAAAAAAGAAAATGATGGACAATCTCTTCAACAAGAAAACAGGCAAAAGAAAAAAAAAACACATTTAAAGAGGTTGTAAGCCCCCGTTCACATAGGAGCGACGCTACTTAGCACCGCGACCTCCGAGGTCGCGGTGCGAGCAGTGCGCCGCGACCTCGGAGCGGCCGCCACGGACTTCATAACATTGAAGTCTATGGCGGTCGCCTCTAGGTCGCCCCAAAGAAGCTCCGGACCCTTTTTCTAAGTCGGAGCGACTTGTGTCGCTCCTATTAGAACGGGTCCGCAGCTTCCCTATGGGAGGCGACCTACGGCGACCTGTGAGGCGACCAGGTCGCCTCACAGGTCGCCTTAGTGTGAACGGGGGCTAAACCCATACAACTTTTTTTTTTGCAACCTGTAAGAGAAACACATAATGAGCTAGTATGCATCGCATACTAGCTCATTATGAAATACTTACCTTAGAACGAGCCCCCGCCGTGCCGCCTTACCTGTATGACGGGCGACATGTCCAGTCGCCCGTCTTCCGGGATTGCGGCATCCGGCCATCTGATTGGCTGGAGCCGCGGTGACGTCACTCCCGCGCACGCGCACGGAAGCCGACAGTCACGGCACGGGGCTCTGAAGAAACGGCACCAGCGGCCGTTCCTTCAGCGCGCATGCGCCAGTGACGTCACTGGCTGCATGTAAGGTAAATATCTCCTAAACGGTACATGTTTAGGAGATATTTACAGTACCTATAGGTAGAGTTGAGCGGACACCTGGATGTCCGTGTTCAGCGGATTCGGCTTAGGGTTAAACGCTTGTTGATTGGCTGTTGAAAGCCCGCCATTAAAACCGCGCCATTACATACAGGAAATAAAATTACCGAACACGGATTTTAAACCCGAACATACAGTAAAGTTTTCGGGTCCGTGTCCGGGTAACAAAAATCCAATTATCCGGTACGGACCCGAACAATACAGTCCGTGTTCGCTCAACACTACCTATATTTAAGCCTTATTATAGGCTTACCTATAGGTAAAAGTGTCAGAGGAGGGTTTACTTCCTCTTTAAGTAGAGTTGGGAATAGTCAGGACTTTTTGATAATATTTTTATTGTTGTCTGTGCTTTCTCTCCTGGAGACAACAGTAACCCATTAAAGGGACAAGAACTGAATGAAAATCTCCCCCAATGGGCTCACTGACAAATATGAAAACCTGATAAAAAAAATGAAAGGGTAATTTCATCTTTTCACAAAAAAATGAAAAGTTGAACTAACTCCAAATATACTGACCACTCCTCTGCACATAGATGTGCTGATGCCCGGTGCGGACAGTGTAGCAAAACTGCAAGTAAGTATACATTATAATGCTAATTATAATGTTGCAGCATAAATCAGAGATCTAGAGGAAGCTTGTTTTTTGCTATATGCTGTGGTTGCCTAGTCCATGAGAGTGGATAGCCATGGGCTTCTGGTGAGTCTGAATTTCAGCTATTTCTCCCGTCACTTGTGGTGGTAGCAAGCAAGGGTGGACCCCATAATTTGCACCAATGATCCTTCATGAATGCACTTTATTTTGCTCCGGGCACTTTATATCAATGGACTTTCATGGACTCCTATTGATGTGATTTTATGTATTTATTTATGCAATTTATGCTCTTTATCTGATTTATACATTTGGTATATTCACATTATATCTGCATCACCTTATATATATGGTAAGGTTATCACCATCCCTGCGCTAATGAAATTTCAGTGAAAGAGCTAGTCCTTTTGAATGAATTTTATTATATATATATATATATATATATATATATATATATATATATATATATATATATATATAGTATAATTTGTGGGCCTAGGATTAGTATTACCATAATTCCCTTCATGAGCGATATGCCATTTCATTCATATATATGCTTTAAGAATAGGGTGAACACTGGATTGTACTTAATCTGATGAGGGCGCTCTTACCAGTATTGCTGCCAACTAGTCTCTTGTATCTGGAATGTTATTTTTGCCCCTTCTTTTTGTGTGTGTGTGGGGGGGGGGGGGGGAGGGGTTCCATCGACGCCATTATTTGATTCCTATGCTTGGATGGATTCCCAGCACAATTTTGTCATTTTTGTAATTCTTTCTATCCATTTTGTGAGACCACTTGTGTATGTTATATTCTCATATATACATGTATTTGAATATATGTTATAATTTCAGAGATATCAGTATTATCTTATTCTCCAGCATCTTCCTGAGGAAGACTTTGATAAGTTGAAACATGTTGGGGCTTTGGACAAAAACCAATGGGACTGTACTCTGCTGTGCACTAACGCTGTCAGGACCATGCTGTGATGTGCTACATGGGTTTGATTACATATGTGGTTGTTTTAACCGTTTTTCATTTGAGTCCCACTTTCTAAATCATGTTAATAAATATATAACTTTTTATTCAACATTTTTCCTATTGATTACATGACTTCTGGCATCACTAAAAGTCCCACCTCCTCCCCTTCTGGCCTATTTGGCAATTTTTGTCAGCCGCGGCGTTCTTAACAATGGATGAGTCATCAACTGTCAACAGGCTTCTCCGCTGACAGCTGAATGAAAAAAAGAAATTGACAAAAAAAAGTAAGAAAATAAAAACAGCATGGGGGCCCCCAATCATATCCATACCAGGTCCCAATCCATACCAGGCCCTTTGGGTTTGGTATGGATTTTAAAGGGAACCCCAATGACAACTTTTTTTTTTTTTTTTAGAAAACAGCATACCAGGCCCTTATCTGAGCATGCAGCCTGGCAGGCCAGGAAAGGAGGGGGGCGAGCGAGCATTTTTTTTTCTTTTTTCAGGTCCGGCATTTGCATCATGATTGATGATGGATCTACATCAGGGACATTGTTTTTTTTTTTTTTTTTAAATAAAGGAGTTGTAAAAAAAAAACTGCATGTGTGTTTTTTTATTTTTTTTACACTTTTTTGGTGAATGGGTAGGGGTACAATGCCCACTAATTATTCACATAGGGTAGGGCCAGGTTCTGGGGGCCCATCTGTTAATAGGGGATTTCAAGTTTCTAATAAGCCTCCTGCCAGCAGACCCCCACAACTGCAGCCCATATATTTTACATTAAAGTGTGCATAAAATACCAAATAGACAATTTTTATCTCTATCAGCCTATCTGGAGAAATTTTTGTGTGGGTTGGTACCACAGGCCAAGTTGGGTGGGACTTTTTAGGCAGGTAATAATAGTGAAGGTAAAACAAAAGTGTAAAATAAGACAGCGTTTCGGCTGCCAGGTATATAGGAGGGTACACATACATATGTTTTTTTGTTCCATGTGTGATAATGATATACATCCTTTTAGAACAAAAAGGATGTATATCATAATCACACATGGAACAAAAAAACATATGTATGTATACCTTCCTATATACCACATTGAATAAAATCAGTGGTATTTACTATAAGATTACTAATGAATTTATCTATATAAATGTTATAGAATTGGTGACTACTACCCTTGAAAAAGGCTCAACTGGCAGCCGAAACGCGTAGGGAAAACGCAGGAGAAACTCTCTGATAAGACAGAGATCTATCCTAAACAGTCACCGATTTAAACACTTATCACCAAAACTTCGTAACTGCTTACACCTCTTCACTTGGGTCTATAACCCATCACCATTAACTATGTACTCTTCATGTACACTGCTTGATACAAGACATTAAATATTTGTCTTATTTACACTTTTGTATTACCTTCACTATTATTACCTGCCTAAAAAGTCCCACCCAACTTGGCCTGAGGTACCAACCCACACATAAAATACCAGATAAACACACTGGTGCTCATATATTACCGTGAATAATAAAAATATCCCTTTTAAATATAAAACTTTCAAATGAAAAAAAAGTCTCAAACAACTTTTCAGATTATCAAATCAATTCTCATGTATATCAAAAATCTTCAATCCAAAACAATCGATCCTCAATGTGCTTATATCATACTTCCACCACACCTTAGGGTCCATGTACACGGGACGTTGTTAAAAGTCCCTTTGAATGCTGGAATTTTTAGGACGTTTGAAACGTCCGTTCAGTCGCGTTTGTACCCGCGTTTAGCGGGCGTTTGCGGGTGTTTGCGTTTAGAACCGTTCCTAGAGGTCAAAAAAAATTATTCCCCTTTAAAATGGAAAAACGTGAACGCCAAACGCGGGTCATCGCGTTCGGTCACGTTTGGACGCGTTCGGACACGTTCGGTCGCGTTTTTGCGTTTGAAACGCCGGGAAACACACGTTCGAACGCAAATAATTGCGTTCTAAAAAAAAGTCCCTGAACGCAACTGCCCGCAAACAACCGCAAACGACCTGGTGTATATGGACAGATAAGATAAAATGTAGATGGGTTCAGGGGCTTCTAAAAAAAACGCCCAACTGCTCCTAAACGGCCATTTCCAGCGTCCCGTGTACATGGAGCCTTAGTGAGATATCCACCACCAATTATGTCCAAAATAACTCACCGGACCTATTTGCTGGTAATATTATAAACCAGCATGTTCTTTTAAGGAGAAGTCCTCTGCAAGGTGTCTTTAATGTTTAAGATTATTTGTTTATGTACACAGCATGTCTCACAGCGCTGTCATCCAACCAGTTATAGATATCTCGAATTGGTTTCTGTTGAATGGATCACATTCAACAGGCGGTACTGCCCACCGAGAAAGACAGGGGGATCATTTTTTGCCATGCTATGGTGGAAAGCATCAGCATCATGGCGGGAATAGTCAGCAATCTTTGGGCTGATTTCCATTTGTGAATAATCAAAAAAGGAAATATAATACTCAATAAAGAGCTAAATAAAACTGAATCAAATAGAAAAACATTTTTTTTTAACTAAAAGCAGCTGCCACCCAACTGTGTTATTGCACTGTGTATGGAAAAAAATAAATATATTAGTGAAGCGCTTTCAGCTTAATTACTCGTAAAGTTGTGCAATAAATAATTGAAAATCTCATATATACAGTACATCAATCAAATAATAAAAATCATATGAACATGTGTTGTGAATCAAATATAACACATCTCATAATTGTGCACAAATATCATAAAATCGGTATTTTCGGGAATAAATAATGTGTAGTCCATAAATAGGTTCCATACACCATGCAATCATTGTGCAATCACTCTAGGGAGATCCAAAAACTATCCTTCAATCCATGTGCTTTCTTCATATAAAGAACACACCACCACAGTGCCCTTCACCACCCCTTCAGGGTATCTCCTCACTTTGTACTGTGACATGGGGTCACATGCGCTTATAAATACAATGGTTCAGAAGTTTGTCCACTCCAGACGTTGGAACTCAGGTAGCAATCCTTCAGAGACAGGTGTAGATCAGCCAGAAAAGGAAAGCACAGACATCTAATAGTGCAGACTGTTTTAAAAGATTTATTGCTAAAAATAAGTATTGCATTTACATGTATACTTTATACTTTGAGAAAGCCAATCAGGGCGCAACTTGTGAGGTGAGCATTGACGTCATCACGCTGGGCAGGATGGAGACGCCATCTTTGAGCATAGCTTCTGCCAGTTTATGATATGCCTGTTTGGTAAAGTATGGGAGAAATCTCTAGCGCAGTGTCTTTTTCTGCAACTTTAGGAGTGGTTAGGGTAAGGTAAAATCACAGCTCAACTGCTGCACGTACAAGCGGTTAGGGGAAGGTAAAAACACAGCTCAACAGCCGCATGTGCAAACCAGGCTTTACAATTAATTTTCTTTAGAAAGTAGCAATGACCTTAGTAGAAAAGCCTTCCCCCTGCTATCTGCGGGAAAGCAGTGGTCTCTCTGCAAAGCTGTGTCTCACCCCTGCTGAGTCATAGTCAGAGCTCTCAAATCAGCAGGGAAAATTAGATTTACTGGTGGTAGAGCTTTAGCTTTGACTCAGAAGGGGGTATGTGGAATTACCGCAGTGAGCAAGCTGCTACCAACAGAGAGCAAAGGTTCTTCTCTACATCATGCTACCAGGGGACAAGCTTTCTAAAGAAAATGAACTGTAAGCAGGGCTTTTTTTTCTCAGAGAATAGGTGCAGGAACCCCCCTCCCTTCTGGGTCACTTCTTGTCTCTGCCCCCTACCCATCTCCGCGCACTATCCTTTGGTTCCACTCACCACCCACCTCCCAGTACCGTCCCTTTTAGAGAATACCCAACCAAGTATCATTTTGTGGTGATAAGCGATTTGTATGGAATTTTTTAACAAAAGCAGTGAAGTAGATCCCCCACAGCCAGGAGTAATATACCCTCCCTAGCAACAATATATCCCCCAAAAACAATAGACCTCCTCCCTCCAGCAACAATGGGCCCCAACAAAAATAGACACCGGCATCAAAAACTGATTTCTCAGCAGCCAGCCCAGCATCAATAGACTCTCTAGCAGCCAGCAACAATAGACCGCTCCCTCAACAGTAGATCCTATTCGGCATCAATTGACCTCCCATCAACATAAGCCCAACCTGCAACGGTAGATCCCCCACCAGTAAAAAAAAAAAAAAAAACATCCCAGGCAACAATGTATTGCTACATACAAATAAATGCCATTCGGCAACAATAGACCCCCCAGCAGCCAGCAACAATAGACCCTGCCCCCAACCATAGATCTCTTCAAGCAACAATTGACCCCCCCCCCAGCAACATAAGCTCCTCCCCTCTCAGCAATACTAGATTCCCCACCAGCAACAATAATAGACCTCCCCAGCAACAATAGCCCACTATGGAAAAATAGATCTCTCCCAGGAACAATAGATCCCCCAGCAGCCAGCATCAATATACCCTCCAGCACACCCCAGCACCCCTTGTCATTGCATGCATTCAGTACAGGAGGTGCCGGAAATGCGTTCCCCCGTATTCCCGCTAAAAACACGCCCTAACTGTAAGACTTTGGATATTTTTTTCATGCAGTGGATTTAAAAAGAAAGTCTATTTGGGCTTTTAGCTCTCCAAATATAAAGTATACTTTCCCTTTTAATTCTTGTGATATATGTGGATGATTTGAGTTCGTCCCAAACAAAACTAGAGTAAAACTGGCGTTTCCACTTGTTTTATCTTGGTGATGTATTGGCTTTAGATATAGTAGAAAATATAAAACCAGAGATAGACTCTCCGTGTCTCAGCATTCATCCCACTTCTCTGCAGTGGAAGCGTACAGTCCTGTTAATGGACTAAGACGTTGTCACTGACCTACATCCAGAAGTACAGTCATGATTCATAAGTTAGCATTCCCATCTGCTCCCAAGAATAATGTCATTTAGTCTGATTTCCAGTGTCAGGGGCTGTTAAGCCGTTTTGTTAGGGGAATTATAATCTGTCACCAAGATGTCAGATTTATCCTACAGTTAATATGCCCATTGATCAAAATATAACACAGGAAAGGGATTTCTGCCTTGAATTCTGCCATTAAGCTGTGGTTTGATCTATCCTTTTATGTGGTAGGTGTCTAGTTGTGAGAGCTATTCAAACAGGAAAAAAATATATAAAACTATTGAATCGCAAAAAAAAAAAGTGAAAAAAGAAATGTGCATGTCCTATAGGCCTGCACGATATTGGAAAAAATATATATTGCGATATTTTTTTTTTTCAACGATATATATTGCGATATTGAGGGACCCGTCAATCCAGGCTAAAGTCACCAAGGGATTGGGAAGGATGCTGGAAATGGAAATCATGAAGCATGCAGGCAGCCTTCTAAATTTTAATTGCAGATACAGGGCACTGGGCAGGTCAGGGTTAATAATGGTACTCTCAAATCAATTTCTCAGTCTCAGTGACAGTGTGGAATCGATCGGATTATTCAGTGACAGTCTTTCTCACAGTGGTGGTAGGAGGCTGGAGCGGTGGACTAGGAGCCGGGAAAGGATCATAGCACAGCCGCATATACTTACTCACTCGTGCACTGCAGCCCACCCCACACGTTCAATAAGTCTCACTCTCCGCCCTAGTTTTCTCAAGAGCATATTCAGGGAACCAATCACGCCGTGAGTATCGGCACAGCGAACCAATCAGGTGTGCAGGCACGCGTGATTGGTTAGCTGTGCAGCTGCTCACCGTGTGATTGGTTCCCTGAATGTGCCATTGAGAAAACTAGGGCGGAGAGTGAGACTCACTGAACGTGTGGGGCGGGCTGCAGTGGGATGGATGTGTGAGTTCTACTCCGAGTCCCTGCCTAACAGAAGTCTGTGAGTCCTCCTCCGAGTCCCTCCCCCCTGCCTATGCAAAATATCGTGACCTCGGCGATATGAATATCGCTTACGGCCGTAGAACGATAGTCAATATCATATCGACTATCGTTCAGCTCTAATGTCCTATGTGTACTACACTGCTCAAAAAAAAAACACTTTGAAAACACATCAGATCTCAATGGGGAAAAATATCATGCTGGACATCTATACTGATATGGACTGGGTAATGTGTTAGGAAGGAAAAGATGCCACATCGTTTGATGAAAATGAAAATTATCACCCTACACAGAGGGCTGAATTCAAAGGCCCCCGAAAATCGAAATGAAAAAATTATACAGCAGGCTGGTCTATTTTACTGAAATGTCCTTGCAGCAACTCAAAATGGCCCTCGGTAGTTTGTATGGCCCCCATGTGCTTGTATGCATACCTGACAACGTCGGGGCATGCTCCTAATGAGAAGACAGATGGTGTCCTGGGGTATTTCCTCCCAGATCTGGACCAGGGCATCACTGAGCTCCTGAACAGACTGAGTTCCAACCTGGTGGGGTCGGATGGAGCAAAACATAATGTCCCAGAGGTGTTCTATTGGATTTAGGTCAGGCAAGTGTGGGGGCCATTCAATGATATCAATTCCTTCATCCTCCAGGAACTGGCTGCATACTCCCACCACATGAAGCCGGGCATTGTCATGCACAAGGAGGAACCCAGGACCCATTGCACCAGTGTAGGGTCTGACAATGGGTCCAAGGATTTCATCCAGATACCTAATGGCAGCCAGAAAGCCATTGTCTAATCTGTAGAGGTTTGTGCATCCCTCCATGGATATGCCTCCCCAGACCATCACTGATCCATAACCAAACCGGTCATGCTGAACGATGTTACAGGCAGCATAACATTCTCCACGGACAGGCAGCATAACATTCTCCACGGCTTCTCAACCCTTTCAGGTGAACCTCCTCTCATCTGTGAAAAGCACAGATGAGCTAGCTTGCCAATTCTGGTGTTCAATGACAAATGCCAATCAAGCTCCACAGTGTCGGGCAGTGAGCACAGGGCCCACTAGAAGATATCAGGCCCCCGGCCACCCTCATGAAGTCTGTTTCTGATTGTTTGGTCAGAGACATTCAGACCAGTGGCCTGCTGAAGGTCTTTTTGTTGGGCTCTGGCAATGCTCATCCTGTTCCTCCTTGCACAAAGGAGCAGATACCGGTCCTGCTGATGGGTTAAGGACCTTCTACGGTCCTGTCTAGCTCTCTAAGAGTAACTGCCTGTCTCCTCCATGCTCTTGAGACTTCTGGCAATGACACGTATTGATGTGCCATCCTGGAGGTGTTGGACTGCCTGTGCAACCTCTATAGGGTCCTGGTATCACCTCATGCTACCAGAAGTGATACTGACTCTTGCCAAATGCAAAACTAGTTAAAAACAGGCAGAAAAGATGAGTAGGGAAAAAAATGTAATTGGCCTTCACCTGTAAAACCATTCCTGTTTTGGAGGCGGTCTCATTGTTGCCCATCTAGTGCACCTGTTGTTAATTTCATTAACAGCAAAGCAGCTGAAAATCATTAACAACCCGCTCTGATACTTAATCAATATCCCAGGAGTTTAATTGACTTGATGCTATACTCTGATTAAAAAGTGTATATTCGTTATGAATTTTGTGTTTTTTTGTAGACAATTGAGGTTAAAGTATATCTTAAAAAAAAAAAAAATAACAAATTGCAAATAAGATACAAAAACAAACAAGAAAAGAATGTGTATATGCTATGTATACTGTATCAATGGATTTCTTTTTTTCTCTGCAGAAAAATTGAGCTCTAACTACATCTAAAAATTACAAAAATAAATACATAAATATATTTTAAAAAATGGAGAAAAAGAAATGTATATGTCCTATCTTTACTGTATCCTTCATGACATTGCTGTTTCTTTTCAGACAATGGAGATTAAAATATATCTAAAAACTAATTGAATGTGAAATGCGAAAGTTTTTCTAAGATAGTATACATATACAATATATATTATTGTATGTTGCATTATTTTGTATAACAGTGATGTGTTACATCATTGCTGTAAGTTATATAATTTCCACAATGTACTTCTAATGTTCACTGTCAATACTTAACGTTGTATAATTTTCTATGTTTACTTTTAATAAACGTTTATAATCAAAAAAAAAAAAAAAATATCTAAAAACAAACAAAAAAGAAAAATAATGAATTGCAAGATAAAATAGAAAAAAATATATACAGTCGCATCTTATGAACTTAAATATCATCAAAAAAATACATTTATTTAAATTATTTAATTCAAAAAGTGCTACTCATATATTTTATTTAGATTGCGTTACACACAGAGTGATATATTCCAAGCATTTCTTTCTTTACATTTTGATAAATTATGGCTTACAGCTAGTGAAAACCCAAGATTCAGTATCTCAGAAAATTAGAATATTACAAATCATCACTGACTGTGGAAAATGTTGCATTTTATTTGAAAATCAAGGTCCCAGAGTCTGGAGGAAGAGTGGAGAGGCACAGAATCCAAGTTGCATGAGGTCCAGTGTAAAGTTTCCACAGTCAGTGGTGATTTAGGGAGCCATGTCATCTGCTGGTGTTGGTCCACTATGTTTTATCAAGTCCAAAGTCAGAGCAGCCCTCTACTAGGAAATTCTAGAGCACTTCATGCTTTCCTCTGCTGACCAGTAGGGATGATCGAATGGTTCGGGTCGACCATCGGTTCGACCTGAACATTGGCTGTTCGAGGTTCTGCTGAATTCCGAACTTTTTGCTGAAAAAGTTCGGAATTCGGCAACCAGAACCGACCAAAATGCAATGGGACAGGAAATGGGCTTTGAAAGCCCGTGATTGGACCAGAACCATCAGCAAAAGCCAATTGAGGGGGCAGGAGAATGCTAGGAATGTGATTGGAGTGACTAGGGGTCCAGAGGCCAATCATTAGTGAATACGCCCCCCAGTATATAAGATAGCCCCCGCCAAATTCCTAGCATTGTAATACAGGGACGTGGAAGAGAGTGGAAGCAGTTCTGTTACTTCTGCTTCAAAGTGTCATTTAGCAATTATTAGTGTGAGGAAAGGGATATTTAGTGTAGTTAGGGTGCTATTTTCAACTTTAGTTAGATTCAAAAATCTAGTTTCTGTAGGGAAAGTGTTAAGTGCCAGGGTGACCGTAGTGTAGTGTAGGGTGAACTGACTCTGACTGCTATGGCAGGGTGACCAAACCCTTCCATGCCAGGGTGACCGCTATAGAGAAAAGATCGTTTCTCTTAGGTCACTTATAGAACAGGGATATGGCTTCTCGCCGGTCACCCTGCTTTTTGCAGCAGGCGTTTATAGGGCTTTTTTGAGGACATGTTTGGAGTCAGGCATGACATCTGAACTTCTGTATAGGGGTATATATACACACACATTTATGTATATATACCCCTACACATATATAGGTGTGAAAGTAGCAGAACACTATGCTTGCGCTAATGAAATAATTAACAGGCATATGGCTCCGCTCCTATCACACCTATATATGTGTAAGTGTATAAATACATATAAGTGTGTGTGCATATATACCCCTATACAGAAGTTCATATGTTTTGCCTGCCTCCAAAGACCCCCAAAAAAATGCCCAAAAAAACGCCTGCGCCAAAAATAAAACGCCCAGGTTTGTTATTGCAGGCGTTTTTTTAGGGCATTTTCTGGGGTCTTTGGAGGCAGGCATGACATCTGAACTTCTGTATAGGGGTATATATATACACACACATGTATGTATATATACACCTACACACATATAGGTGTGAAAATAGCAGAACACTATGCTTGTGCTAATGAAATAATTAACAGGCATATGTCTCCGCTCCTATAACACCTATATATGTGTATGTGTATAAATACATATAAGTGTGTGTGTATATATACCCCTATACAGAAGTTCAGATGTTTTGCCTGCCTCCAAAGACCCCAAAAAAATGCCCAAAAGAACGCCTGCACCAAAAAAAACGCCCAGGTGTGTTATTGCAGGCGGTTTTTGGTTTTTTTTGGGCATTTTTTTGGGGGTCTTTGGAGGCAGGCATAACATCTGAACTTCTGTATACTGGTATATATACACACACACTTATATGTATTTATACACATCCACATATATAGGTGTGATAGGAGCGGAGCCATATGCCTGTTAATTATTTAAATAGCGCAAGCATAGGGTTCTGCTACTTTCACACCTATATATATGTGTAGGTGTATATATACATACATGTGTGTGTGTGTATATATATACCCCTACACAGAAGTACAGATGTTATGCCTGCCTCCAAAGACGCCTAAAAAATGCCCAAAAAAACGCCAGCTACAAAAACGCCCAGGTGTGTTTTGCAGCAGGCGTTTTTTTTGGGCATTTTTTTGGGGTCTTTGGAGGCAGGCAAAACATCTGAACTTCTGTATAGGGGTATATATACACACACACTTATATGTATTTATACACTTACACATATATAGGTGTCATAGGAGCGGAGCCATATGCCTGTTAATTATTTAATTAGCGCAAGCATAGGGTTCTGCTACTTTCACACCTATATATGTGTAGGTGTATATATACATACATGTGTGTGTGTATATACCCCTGTACAGAAGTACAGATGTTATGCCTGCCTCCAAAGACGCCCAAAAAATGCCCAAAAAAACGCTTGCTACAAATCCGGCAAGGTGTGAAAATAGCGGAGCCATATCCCTGTTCTATATTAATTCTAATACAAACAAACTTTTTTTTTCTGGTTCTGGACATGCTACAGAGCTGAAACTTCACAGGTACACTTTTTAGACCCACCAGACACTAAATCCAAAGAAATCTCATTTTTTTTAAAAAAATTTTCAATAATTGGCTCTCTATCAAAAATGACAATTTTTAAGAAGGTTTTTTCGTGTGATTAATAGTCCCTGGGGCATGACCCAGAACCCTAGGCACTTTTTAGGGGCATTTATTGGGTTTTAGGGCTTCAAAATTGTGTTTTTTGATTACCGAAGTTCGGGTCCCATTGATTTCAATGGGGTTCTGAAATCCGGGCTGAACTTTTGGGAAGTTCGGGTGTTCTGGTCGAACCAAACTTTTGAAAAGTTCGATCATCCCTAGTGACCAACTTTATGGATATGCTGATTTTATTTTCCAGCACCTGCCCACACTGCCAAAAGTACCAGTATCTGGTTTAATTATCATGGTATCACTTTGCTTGATTGGCCAGCAAACTCGCCTGACCTAAACCCCATAGAGAATCTGTGGGGTATTGTTAAGAGGAAGATGAGAGACACCAGACCTAACAATGCAGACGAGCTGAAGATTGCTATCAAAGCAACCTGGGCTTTCATAACACCTCAGCAATGCCACAGGCTGATCGCCTCCATGCCGCGCCGCATTGCTGCAGTAATTCATGCAAAAAGAGCCCCGACCAAGTATTGAGTGCATACTATACTGTACATAGACATACATTTCAGTAAGCCAACATTTCTGTATTAAATTCTTTTTTTTTTTTATTGGTCTTATGTATTATTTTATTTTTCTGAGATACTGAATTTTGAGTTTTCACTAGCTAAGCCTTAATTACCAAAATTAAAAGAAAGAAACGCTTGAAATATATCACTCGTGTGTAACGCATCTACAGTATCTTGCAAAAGTGAGTACACCCCTCACATTTTGTACATTTTATGTTAAATCTTTTCAGGAGACAACACTGAAGAAATTACACTTTGCTACAATGTAAAGTAGTGAGTGTACAGCTTGTGTAACAGTGTGTCCCCTCAAAAAAACTCTACACACAGCCATTAATGTTTAACCTCTGGCAACAAAATTGAGTACACCCTTAAGTGAAAATGTCCAAATTGGGCCCAATTATCCATTTTCCCTCCCAGGTGCCATGTGACTCGTTGGTGTTACAAGGTAATTCAGGTGTGAATAAAGTGTGTTAAATTTGGTGTTATCTCTCTCACACTGGAAGTTTAACATGGCATCTCATGGCAAAGAACTCTCTGAGAATATGAAAAAAAGAATTGTTGCTCTACATAAAGATGGCCTAGGCTATAAGAAGATTGCCAAGACTGTGAAACTGAGGTGCAGCATGGTGGCCAAGACCATACAGCGGTTTAACAGGACAGGTTCCACTCAGAACAGGCCTCACCATGGTCGACCAAAGAAGTTGAGTGCACGTGCTCAGCGTCATATCCAGAGGTTGTCTTTGGGAAATAGACGCATGGATGCTGCCAGCACTGCTGCAGTGGTTGAAAGGGTGGAGAGTCAGCCTGTCAGTGCTCAGACCATACGCCACACACTGCATCAAATTGGTCTGCATGGCTGTCGTCCCAGAAGGAAGCCTCTTTTAAAGATGATGCACAAGAAAGCACAGTTTGCTGAAGACAAGCAGACTAAGGACATAGATTACTGGAACCATGTCCTGTGGTCTGATGAGACCAAGATAAACTTATTTTGTTCACATGGTGTCAAGCATGTGTGGCGGCAACCAGGTGAAGAGTACAAAGACAAGTGTGTCTTGCCTACACTCAAGCATGGTGGTGGGAATGTCATGGTCTGGGGCTACATGAGTGCTGCCGACACTGGAGAGCTACAGTTCATTGAGGGAACCATGAATGCCAACATGTACTGTGACTTACTAAAGCAGAGCATGATCCCCTCCCTTCAGAGACTGGGCCGAAGGGCATTATTCCAACATTATAACGACCCCAAACACACCTCTACAATGAACACTGCCTTGCTAAAGAAGCTGAGGGTAAAGGTGATGGACTGGCCAAGCATTTCTCTAGACCTCAACCCTAGTGAGCATCTGTGGGGCTGAAACTGAAACTGAAGGTGGAAGATCGCAAGGTCTTTAACATCCACCAGCTCTGTGATGTCATCATGGAGGAGTGGAAGAGGACTCCAGTGGCATCCTGTGAAGCTCTGGTAAACTTCATGCCCAAGAGGGTTAAGGCAATGCTGGAAAATAATGGTGGCCACGCAAAATATCGCATACTAGCTCATTATGAAATACTTACCTTAGAACGAAGCCCCAACACAGACCCCCGGACACCGCTGTGAGAGCTGACATGATCCCTCGGCGTCTCTTCCGCGCTCGGCGGCATGCGCGCGGGAGTCATTTTCCGGGCACTTCCCGGCAAGGAACTCTGAAGGTCCCCCCGGACCTTCAGAGCGCATGCGCTGCTCGTGTCAGCGGCTGAATGCAGTGCAAATATCTCCTAAGCCGTGCAGGTTTAGGAGATATTAATTGTACCTACAGGTAAGCCTTATTATAGGCTTACCTGTAGTTAAAAGTCACAAAAAGCGGTATACTACCGCTTTAAGGGTTACCCCTATCATATGTGCTATAGCTGTCACAATGTATATAGGGTTCCTCTCATGCACCAGACTTTGAACCACTTAAGCCCCGGAGGATTTGGCTGCTCAAAGACCAGGACCTATTTTTCGATTCGGCACTGCGTGACTTTAACGGACAATTGCGCGGTCGTGCGACGCTGTACCCAAATTAAATTTATGTCCTTATTTTCCTACAAACAGAGCTTTCTTTTGGTGGTATTTGATCACCTGTGCAATTTTTATTTTTTGTGCTATAAACAAAAAAATGAGACAATTTTGAAAAAATAACAATATTTTTCACATTTTTTTATATGAAATTCTCAAAAAAAAATTTAAAAATCAAACATTTTTAACATGTTAGGCCAATTTGTTTTCTGCTACATATTACGGTATTAAAAAAAAATCACAATAAGCGTATTTTGATTGGTTTGCACAAAAGTTATTGCGTTTAATAACTAAGGGAAAGATTTTTGTCATTTTTATTGTTTTTTTTTAACTAGTAATGGCGGTGATCTGCGATTTATTTGCAGGACTGCGACACTGCGGCGGACATATCGGACCCCTGACTGACATTTTTGACACTTTTGGGGGTACCAGTGATATTACAACAGTAATCAGTGCTATAAATATGCACTGTTACTGTAAAAATGACACTGGCAGGGAAGGGGTTAACTTTAATGGTGATCAGTGGGTTAAATGAATCCCTAGGGGCGTGATTCTAACTGTGGGGGGTGTGGCTTGTGATGTAACCACAGAGACATACGATCCTACATAGCAGGATCATATAGTCTCTGCAGTTACACCAGGGAGAATAACAGGCGGCTGTGTTTACATCAGCTGTCTGCCTTTCTCCCTCTCCAGCGGGAGATCGCGAGTGGCCGGCGGACATCGGAGCCCTCGGTCACACATGCGGGGATCCCTGTGAACAAACGGGGGTGGGATCGCGCCTCCGGCGGCGCGTGCTCGCCCCCTACAGGTTCCTGGGCGAGCAATGTAGTACTACGTCGCTTTTCCCAGGAGCGGCTGACTGCCGCAGTAAATGTACTTGCGGCGGTCGGCAAGTGGTTAATGGTGTTTTTAATAAATGGTATGATTATTAATTACATGCAATGTCTGATTACTAAAGTTCTTGTATAACTTTACTTTATTTACTTGGTAGGATGTCCAAAGATCTAAGTTCTCTATGGGCTCAACTGTTAATTATATCCCTTTGAGCCTGATTTTTACATTAGCATCTTATATGCTGCTGTTTCATAGCATACAATGGCACTGGAGAAGAATGCGTGATCAGACGGTGTAAAGAAATACAGCGGGTGTTAGACACCGATCTTTGTATCTGCTCAGAGGTGACTGCGGTGCACAGACTTGTCTAACTTTGTTCAGAAAATATTTCCACTTTTTTTTTTTTCTGTAGAACTATGACGGGTCAAGACCTCCTCACTCTTGTTTTGCTTGCAAAGCTTTTTAGTAAGGTGGCATTACTGTTGACTTTTAACATTGTGTTTAAGGTACGCACCCCTTCAAATTAGAGGAAAACTTCCTGCATACAATTACCAGTCACTTTTTTGACTTTTCCGAGGCATTATTAATTCTCTTAAAAGCCATTTTCATTACTCTTCTGGTTTTATTTAGTGATAATGGATGACATTAGGGATGGATATGAAAAGTCACTTAGACGGCATGCCTTCATTTTTATTCATGCCCCAATGATTACCGTCAACCTATGATTAATTCCAAGAAAGTTCTGGCTTCCACAGGCTCATTTAAAACATTATCATTAATCCGTACAAGGGGTGGACACAATAACTGAAACAGCCAACAATATATTAGTATTGGTATTTGTATGTATCAAAGATCTGATAAAGAGTGGGACCATCCTATTATCCGTTCCTAGCCTCCTACGTACCCTAGCGAACTTTGGCTCAGTCTCCGGCCTCGTAGTTAATCCTCGAAAATCACTAGCTCTAAATGTATCCCTCCCAACCAATGTCCATGTCCGTCTTAGGTCCTCTCTCCCGTTCCCATGGGCAACTTCATATATTCCCTATCTGGGTGTTCACCTCACAGCGGACCCTGCTGGACTCTATGCCGCTAATTACCCCTGCATGCTGTCTACACTAACGAACCTCATGTCTAAATAGTCCTCCCTGCCCCTATCCTGGATGGGGAAAATCACAGTGCTCAAGATGTTCATTTTACCCAAAATCCTATACCTCTTTCGAGTACTCCCCATACAGGTGCCAGCCTACTTCTTACGCATCTTGCAAAAACGAGCCGTGGACTTTATTTGGAGCAAATCTAAACCTTGCCTACCGAGACCGACGCTGTACCGCCTGCAAATTTGTGGCAGGTTGGGTGTACCGCATTTCGCCAAATATTATTATGCTGCAGCACAACTAGCTCAGCTCCCTAAATACCACGCCACTAAGGAAATTCCGATATGGGTGTCCTTGGAAGCAGTGGAAAGTGATCCACTATCTGTGGCCAACCTGCTCTGGCTACCACCACCCTCACAACGACGGAGTTTTGCTAACCCAATCACGAAGCATAGCTTGACCATCTGGGATAGACTTAGCCGACGCTTCCGCCTGCAATCTCCTCATAACCCCCTACTCTCTTTTCTCCGCAATCCATCCTTCTACCCGGCCTGGTCCTCTCGGACCTCCTTCTCCGCCTGGACTAATGCCGGTCTAATACGGGCCCATCAATTCTTCACTACACGCACCTTCTGCCAACCTTTTGACCTTTGAACGCGCATGCAAAACCGACCCTCACAGACTTGGCTCCTCTCTGACCTCTATGCCCACCTCCTCTCCGCTCAGGAGATCGCCCCGCCCACCTACACAGCCAAGTGGGAACGGGACCTGCACATCACGATTGACGATGCGGACTGGATACAAATTTGGCAGGCTACCAAATCGGCATCCCCAAATATCGTTGCACTCGAAACCAATTACAAGGTCCTTACCAGATGGTATTTGGTTCCCGCTAGGATCTCTAAATATGTACCTCAGTACTCCCCTCGTTGCTTCCGGGGATGCGAATCCCCAGGTACCCACGCACATATCTGATGGGAATGCCCTGTGGTGCGAGTCTTCTGGTCCGAAGTATACAATACCCTATCTACCATGTTTGTAACCTCTCTTGCCCCCGACCCGGCATCTGCTCTCCTGAATCGCAAGCCACCTAATCTTACCCACCATCAATTCAAACTTTACCTATATGTCACGACTGCTGCAAAGCAAACCATCGCGAAAGCATGGAAAACCCCCACGCTCTGTCATCTGGCTATGCTACATCGGGTTACCCAAGCCATGCTACATGCTAAAACGGAAGCAATTTTGTTGGACAAATTGACCCCCTATGAATGGCTATGGCGGCCTTGGATTGACCATTGCTTACCACCTGGCCTTGACGACAGCCTTGTACTCACCTGATTGGGTGTCCCCATTACCGGCTCTCTTTTCCCACCTGGGCCCCCAGAGGGGTTCGAGGCTCCCTCTGGGCACCTACTGTTACCCCCCCCCCATGACCCTCTCCCACTTACCCAGCTTTCTTTCCACCCTGCCAACCCAGCCCCCCCCTCCCCTCTCGGCCCCCGGTGTACCCAATTTAGAACTATACCTTGATTTTTGGTTGAGACCCCTTCTGTGTGGGGGTCCATCCACACGGTGTGGCCTCGGCCACACCTACAGTTTGAGCATACCCTCCTTGCATCCCCATCGGGACACTGGGTTGATCCCATATATGTATCGCATTGTTACATGTTATTTGAATGTTACATGCTGCAGTTTTGTATTTCAAAGCGCCTTGTTTTATCACGGCATGTACCTATTATTTTCACTGCATGTTGCTGTACCATGTTTCTTTTGCCTTCAATAAAAATCGTTTAAATAGAAAAAAAAAAAAAAAAGAGTGGGACCATCATTTGCCTTTGATACAGTTTCAATTAGGGTTCAATTAAACCTGAATCAGATACTTGTTTTAGGTTAAAGCTTAACTTTGGTCAAAATGTTTTTTTTTTTTTTTTTCAGCACAAGGGACGGTACTTACATTCATTGCAAAGTGTCCTTTGTGCTGCTGCTGGCTGGTCAGTTCTTTTTTTCTTTGTCTAGTCTTCTATTACATATATAGTTACATTCTGGTGCCTCGCATAAAATTAGAATATCATCAAAAAGTTAATTTATTTCAGTAATTCAATTCAAAAAGTGAAACTCATATATTTTATATAGATGCGTTACACACATATATATAGTGATATATTTTAAGCATTTCTTTATTTTAATTTTAATGATTATGGCTTACAGCTAGTGACAACCCAAAATTCAGTATCTCAGAAAATTAGAATATTACATGAGATCAATAAAAAAGGATTTTTAATACAGAAATGTTGGCTTACTGAAAAGTATGTCCATGTACAGTATAGAATGCACTCATGCTCCTTTTGCATGAATTACTGCATCAATGCGGCGTGGCATGGAGGTGATCAACCTGTGTCACTGCTGAGGTGTTATGGAAGCCCAGATTGCTTTGCTAGCGGCCTTCAGCTCGCCTCCATGCCACACTGCATTAATGCAGTAATTCATGCAAAAAGAGCTCTGACTAAGTATTGAGTGCATACTGTACTGTACAATGGACATACTTTTCAGTAAGCCAACATTTCTGTATTAAAAATCCTTTTTTTTTTTTTTTTTATTGATCTTATGTAAAATTTTAATTTTCTGAGATACTGAATTTTGGGTTTTCACTAGCTGTAAGGCAAAATCATCAAAATTAAAAGAAAGAAATGCTTGAAGTATATCACTCTGTGTGTAGCACATTTTTATGAAATATATGAGTTTCACTTTTTGGATTGAATTACTGAAATAAATTAACTTTTTGATGATATTCTAAATTTTGAGAGGCACCAGAATGTAACTATATATGTAATAGAAGACTAGACAAAGAAAAAAAGAACTGACCAGCCAGCAGCACCAGAGATGTAAAGTAACTATGTAGAACTACTTCACTACTGTACTTAAGTACCGAAAGGCGGTATCTGTACTTTCCTGGAGTAGAATTTTATTCTCCTACTTCCACTTTTACTTCACTACATTTTTTAGATGATTTCAATACTTCTACTCCGATATTTTATTTTTGTGCTGCATAGTTACTCGTGACTATTATAAAAATTACCACTGCCAGAACAGTAGATGGCAGGTTTCATGAAGCTCAAAACATGTGTATTATCAGCGCATACAAAAATAAATGCTACTGCATGTATAAATAAAAGCTGCATTTGAAATAATAAAAAACAATATGATGTTCAAACTTTTGACTTCTTTCTTTAATAACTACATAACACAGTACTTGTACTTTTACTTTCAGTACTTGAGTAGGAATTTTTTTTTTTTTTTTCAAAACTACTGGTACTTTTACTTTCAGTATTTGAGTAGCAAAATTTAAAAAAAAACTATTTGCAATACTTAAGTACAAAAACTGTTGAATACTTTAGTACTTCTACTCAAGTCACTTTTTGATCGAGCACTTCCACTTCTACTCAAGTCACTCTTTGATCGAGCACTTGTACTTTTACTCAAGTATGGGTTTTGAGTACTTTATACAAGTCTGAGCACAATGAATGTAAGTACCGTCCCTTGTGCTGGAAAAAAAAAAAAAAAACATTTTGACTAAAGTTAAGCTTTACCCTAAAAAATTTATCGGATTCAGGTTTATTTGAACCTTAATTGAAACTGTATCAAAGGCAAATGATGGTCCCACTCTTTATCAGATCCTTTTGAGTTTTCACTAGCTGTAAGGCATAAAAAACAAAATTAAAAGAAATAAATGCTTGAAATAAATCACTCTGTGTGTAATGCATCTATATAAAATATATGAGATTCACTTTTTGAATTGAATTACTGAAATAAATTAACTTTTTGATGATATTCAAATTTTATGAGATGTACCTGTAGTTGGTAAGGTTGAATAAAGACACCAGTCCATCCAGTCCAACTTGTATGGGTGTGTGTGTGTTTATGTCAATATCATTTTGCATATTTCTGTATATTGCATTCACCAAGATGCCCATCTAAGAAAATTCTGACACGTCCTGCTGACACCACCAATTGTGGAAGAGAGCTCCACATCCTCACTGCTTTGACAGTAAAGAACCCGATTTGCAGTATAAGGTTAAACCACTTCTCTTCCAATTTCGTTGAGAGGTTGCCTGTCTGCTTAAGTTGCTCCATGGGGTAGTATGAGCGCTTGACCTGTGACAGGCACTCATCAAAAGTGCCGACTATCAGCACAGTCTCAGTGGACCTTAGAGTAAAGATACTTAATTGGAAGTATTCATTCCATAGGGGGCATGGGAACCAAAGGATGGTGTATGGAACAAGATCTCTAAATATTGATATGGCCCTTTCTGCCCTCTCCACCATTTATAGAAGCTTCCATCAATAAAAAGCGCTCCATGAATGGAGAATGGACGGATGAATAAAAGGGCCACCTCCTCTATTCATAAAGCACTTTTTATATATGAAATATTTGTAAATATTTTGAGGAGGAGCGACGGAAAGGGTGGGCATTGTTGTCACTACATATAATTTTTGGAACCTGTGAGTCACCATTGTTTCTTTTTACTGATGAAGTCTGAATAATTTGGCACATGCTGTAATATTTTTAAACTGGTCCCATTGCGTGTAAATACAGTATTACATTGTTGCATTGTTAGAGCCTTTACATGTTCTGCATGTTCTGCAATAAAGGAATTATTCTGGTACCACTGTGCATGTGTTTTCTCTTATCCTCAATAAATGGGGGGCAGCATCTCTAGAGATCCTGAGAAGCCCACAGTCTCAGTGGATCTTACAATAAAGATACTTAACTGGAAGTATTCATACTTCCTGTGGGCGGCACAGTGATTTAGTGGTTAGCACTTTCACCTAGCAGCAAGAGGGTCGCTGGTTCAATTCTCAACCACGACACTACCTGCCTGGAGTTTGCATGTTCTCCCTGTGCCTGCGTGGGTTTCCTCTGGGTACTCCGGCTTCCTCCCACACTCCAAAGACATGCTGGTAGGTTAATTAGATCCTGTATAAAAAAAATAAATAATAAAAAAAAAATTGGCCCCACTATGTATGTATGAATGTGAGTTAGGGACTTTAGATTGTAAGCTCCTTGACTGCAGAGACTGATGTTAATGTGCAATGTATATGTAAAGCGCTGTGTAAATTGACAGCGCTATATAAGAACCTTAAATAAAATTTAAAAAAAAATACCATAGGGGGCATGGGGACCAAATAATGGTAGTATGGAACAAGATCTCCAAATATTGATGGTGGCATGAAACGAGATCTTTAAATAAGTAAAATGAAACTGAAACAAAGTTGTTTTGTAACATTGTTAAACTTGATATCAATGTAGAGATATCGACTTGATGGCATGCATACCACCAGTAACTGGACCTCTACTCCAAGTTTTGAGTTGATTGCATAAATCCAAAATCTCACTAGTTGTAGCTGACTTATGTATTTGGTATTGGTCACTTTTATATACTGTAAATACATTTGATAACAACTGCCTGCCATTATATTAGTTATGGGGACATGCTGGGCAATCCACTGGGAATCTGTAATTGTAAAAACAAATGAGAAGAAGAAGAAGAAGAAGAAGCAGAACTCCAGAAAAACAACTAAATGCATGAATGAAATGCATATATGAGAACTGTTTGGCTTGTCTTGTCTGGCAGGGCAGGAGACCCGATTTTTCTTTGCTATTGTTTAGTAACATTTATGGTTCTTGTCCCTCTCCCACCCTGTGACTGGGCAGTGAACAAAATAGCAGAACAGTGATGAGCTCATCTCTCTGTCACTTTGCGTTCATCTACTATCAGCATGTTCCTTGCCTTGCAGAGCATCTGATTGGCTCCTTGTGCTGCTTTTCCCCTCTCCCATTCTAAGCTCTGCTTTACAGGAACTGGCAAGAGACTGATACAAAGTCAAATTCAGGTACTTACACTGCTGTAGTTTAATTTAAAGTTTCATATGCTGTCTACAGTCTGTTTAATAATCCTGTGTGCCCCTGTGTTTGTGTTTTATAAAAATAAGCCGTTCTTTACCAGTTTTCAGAGCGCAGATCGCCGCTCACATGACCCACCGCTTCTCTCCTCCTCTCAGCCTCTCCTCCTCCCCTCCCGACTGATGACAGTGGGGAATCCTCTGCCCCACCCACTGCAGGCAGCTGTCAGACAGGGAGAGAAAAGACCCGACAGGTCATGTGAGCGGTGATCGGTGCTCTAAAAACCGGTAAAGAACTATGTATTTTTTTAAAACCCATATACAGGGGCAAGGGCACACCGTATTATCAAACAGACCAGACAGGATGATATAAAGCGGCTTAACAACCACTTTAAAGGAGAAGTTGAGAATCCGGGGGGGGGGGGCACTTGCCCCCCCCCCCCTTGCGGACCCCCTTGGTTACTTATTTGTAATTTTATTTACATTGGATAGCATGTTCTCATAGGTAGAATAAAATCCTTGGCTTTATCCAAAAGTTAAAGTATAACTAAAGGCAAAACTTTTTTTTAGTTATGGATAGAGTGGAAATGAATTAGAATGGCTGTCAGTTTTTATTGCGGTCTGTGCCCCCATTAAGGAGATTTACCCTCTCTATTGGTCCTGTTAACTATTTATCATTGAAAGTGAGAGAAATTACTCAAATGTTAAATTGTCCCCAAAAAAGGAACAGAGTGCAAATCTTCCAATGGGTACACTAGTTCTGGTGATCTGGGGGTCCCCAAGCAATTCCCTTGATTTACAGCGATTTCTTCTCACTTCCTGTTTGGCTATGGGACAGGAAGTGAAGGGAAATCTCCACAATGGGAAACAAATGGCAACAAAAAAATGTGACAGTGGTTATATCCTCCCTTGCTCTATCCACAATGAAAAAAAAAAAGGTTTTGCCTATAGTTCTACTTTAACACTGTTTTCTCTATTTTTTTCCAGACGGGGAAGGCAAGATGGCTACATCTTACACCAACACACCCATATTCCTTTACAAAAAGTCGATTAATGGCTGTGTGTTGAGATATTTTGAGGGAACAGAAAATTTACACTGTTATACAAGCTGTACACTCACTACTTTACATTGTAGCAAAGTGTCATTTCTTCAGTGTTGTCACATCAAAAGATATAATAAAATATTTACAAAAATGTGAGGGGTGTACTCACTTTTGTGAGATACTGGATAGATAGATAGATAGATAGATAGATAGATAGATAGATAGATAGATAGATAGATAGATAGATAGATAGATAGATAGATAGATAGATAGATAGATAGATAGATAGATAGATAGATAGATAGATAGATAGATAGATAGATAGATAGATAGATAGATAGATAGATAGATAGATAGATAGATAGATAGATAGATAGATAGATAGATAGATAGATAGATAGATAGATAGATAGATAGATAGATAGATAGATAGATAGATAGATAGATAGATAGATAGATAGATAGATAGATAGATTCTTGGAACTCCCAATACTATTTTTTGTTTAATTCTCTATGTCATTTAATGCAAAAAATCAAGCTGAGCATTTCTCTGCAGTATCAATGAAAGAAAAGAAGATAACACAGACCTTCTTTAGATGCCATAAATCTTGGTGATTGTCACCCATGTTCTCCTCGGAGATAACAAGGTCAGATTTGAGCCTTAATTTCTTTTGCCATCATTCCTGCTGTCAGCTATGTTGTGCCATGTATGGAAACTCAAGGGAGCTGCAAGTAAGCTGGACAGATAAAAGGATCTAAGGCCATTGCTAAGCAGAAACTCATACAGTGCTTGTAATGATTAAACAGCTAGGTAAGTGGTCATTCTATTAAGTTTCAGATGGTATAAATGTAATGAAAAAGAAATCCTTTTTAATTCATTCCTGCAGACCTGTTAGATCCAAGTCATTAGATTTACATTAGGAAATAAAACGGTATTTTCATGAATTAAATAAAGTAGAAAAGCGGACATATACAGTGCAATATAAAAACAATATTTATTTGTATAAATTTAGCACAATTTAGCAGGAAAAAAGTAGCTTCGTACACGACCACAGTCACTATTTATAAAGGGAAGTACTGGAGCCAACGGTTCTGCAACTCAGATCCTCTACATCAGGAACTCATGGCGGCACTTCCATGAATAAAAGCACTACTTTATTTTAAATCCATGAGAACAACAATGTGACACACACACGGTACATAGTATAGTGGTCAGCAGAAGCGTTGCACACTCCTGTGCTTAATCATTGCCGATTACCCCCAGTAAGCATGCTTCCTATAAACACAGGTTGACAGGTGTAATGGATCAAACAGAATGATACACCACACACAGACAAGTACGGCAAAGTGTATTCATAAAAACTTGTAACATAAATAAACAAACAAAATAATATGCATATATATATATATATATTTATATATATATATATATATATATATATATATATATATATAAATAAATATATATATATATATATATATATATATATATATATATATATATATATATATATATATATATATATATATATATATATATATATTTATTTATTTATTTATTTTTATTATAAATGCAACACTTGTTTTTGCCCCCATTTTTTCATGAGCTGAACTCAAAGATCTAAGAAAACTGGGATTAATTCATAAAGAGAACACCTCTCCAAAGTGCCAGACACCATTGAATGTGAGCATTTACCCACTCAAGTCGGTTACGACATTGAACTGCAGTCAGGTGGAGAGACCCCCGATGAGGACGACGAGCATTCAGATGAGTTTCCCTGAGACGATTTCTGACAGTTTGTTTGGTTTGGTTACGCAAACCGATTGTTGCAGCAGCTGTCTGGGTGGCTGGTCTCAGACGATCTTGGAGGTGAAGATGGTGGATGTGGAGGTCCTGGGCTGGAGTGGTTACACGTGGTCTTTGGTTGTGAGGCCGGTTGGATGTACTGCCTAATTCTCTGAAATGCCTTTGGAGACGGCTTATGGTAGAGAAATGAACATTCAATTCCTGGGCAACAGCTCTGGTGGACATTCCTGCAGTCAGCATGCCAATTGCATGCTCCCTCATCTGTGGCATTGTGCTGTGTGATAAAACTGCACATTTTGGAGTGGCCTTTTATTGTGACCAGCTTAAGGAACACCTGTGCAATATTCATGCTGTGTAATCAGCATCTTGTTATGCCCAGAGATGTATAGTAACTAAGTAGAACTACTTCACTACGGTACTTAAGTACTGAAAGGCGGTATCTGTACTTTCCTAGAGTAGAATTTTTTTCTCCTACTTCCACTTTTACTTCACTACATTTTTTCAATGATTTCAATACTTCTACTCCGATATTTTTTTTTTTGTGCTGCATAGTTACTCGTTACAATTATAAAAATTACCACTGCCAGAACAGTAGATGGCAGGTTTCATGAAGCTCAAAACATGTGTATTATCAGCGCATACGAAAATAAATGCTACTGTATGTATAAATAAAAGCTGCATTTGAAATAATAAAAAACAATATGATGTTCAAACTTTTGACTTCTTTCTTTAATAACTACATAACACAGTACTTGTACTTTTACTTTCGGTACTTGAGTAGCATTTTTTTTTTCAAAACTACTGGTACTTTTACTTTCAGTACTTGAGTAGCAAAATTAAAAAAAAAACTACTTGCAATACTTAAGTACAAAAAATGTTGAATACTTTAGTACTTCTACTCAAGTCACTTTTTGATCAAGCACTTCCACTTCTACTCAAGTCACTTTTTGATTGAGCACTTGTACTTTTACTCAAGTATGGGTCTCGAGTACTTTATACAACTCTGGTTATGCCACACCTGAGAGGTAGTGATGTCGCGAACCTAAAATTTGCCGTTCGCGAACGGCGAACGCGAACCTCCGCGAATGTTCGCGAACCGGGCGAACCGCCATAGACTTTAAAAGGCAGGCGAATTTTAAAACCCACAGGGACTCTTTCTGGCCACAATAGTGATGGAAAATTTGTTTCAAGGGGACTAACACCTGGACTGTGGCATGCCGGAGGGGGATCCATGGCAAAACTCCCATGGAAAATTCCGTAGTTGAAGCAGAGTCGGGTTTTAATCCATAAAGGGCATAAATCACATAACATTCCTAAATTGTTTGGAATAACGTGCTTTAAAACATCCAGTGTGTGCATACGATCAGGTATGATGTTGTATCAATCAGGTAGTGTAAGGGTTACACCCGCTTCACAGTGACAGACCAAACTCTGACAGACAAAACTCCCCATTGTCATGGACATGCAATAATGTCTGGTAGTTTACCTGTTCTTCATCCTCATGTCTGCATTAAGGGCCAGACTCTTCCTTCTGGCTGCTTTTATTATCTCTCTTCCCTGTTTGGCTCCACCCCAGGCCATTCCAGGAAGTCTATATTAACCAGTGCACTGCAGGTCAGATTTGCTGTTCCCTGTTGCTAGTTTCCTGTTTCGTGTGTGCTTGATCTACTGTTCTGTGTACCGACTTTGGCTTGTCTCTGACTATTCCTGTTTGGCTGTTACCCTGACCTTTGGCCTGTCCCGTGGTTACCCTTGTCTGCCTGTTACCCCGACCTCGGCTTACCCATCACCATTCCGTGTGTCCTGAGTGGCTGCTTCCCTTCTCTCCCTACGGAGCGTGACCTGGGGGACCCCAGGGGCCGCGACCTGGGCCCAGCTGCAGCCAAGTCCATCCTCACCACTAGAGGCTCTGGTGAACACCTGCAGGGTCTTAGACTCCGCGCCCTGGGGAATCTTGGGCTCACGTTCCGGTCCATCCGCAGCAGTCTGCTATGGGGTTCACTACCTTGCGCTGCGCCCCTGCCTCCAACAGGGTGCAGTTGTCACCTGGCCACAGGTGACCTGACACCCATTTAACAGTCAGTCAGTCCATTTGCACAACCGCAAACTCCCCATTTGCACAAGGATGGATACCAAGCTAGCCATGTCCCTTTCCTTGTCCTCACTGACGTCATTGAAGGTCTCTTCCTCCACCCAGCCACGTACAACACCAAGGGTCCCCGAAAGGTGACAACAAGCCCCCTGGGACGCCTGCTGTGGTTGGTCTTCCACCTCCTCAAAGCCACCTTTCTCCTCTGACTTCTCTTCTTCAGACTCCTCTCTCTGCGTTGCCACAGGTCCAGCAATCGACAACGACAAGGCTGCTTCTGGTGGTGATGGGGACCACAACTCTTCCTCTTCATGCTCATCTACGGCCTGATCCAGTACTCTTCGCAGGGCACGCTCCAGAAAAAATGCATATGGGATGAGGTCGATGATGTTGCCTTGGGTTTGACTGACCAGGTTTGTCACCTCCGCAAAAGGACGCCTGAGCCTACAGCCATTGTGCATAAGCATTCAGTAAAATGGCCAAAAAATACCCAGCTCCACAGAGGCTGTCCTCTTTTTTTTAAATTAAAAAAATCTGTTCTTATCAGTTTAATCCCTGTTACATTATGTTGCGTCCCCAATCCCCCTAGATTTTAGTAACCGGGAGATGGAAAAAGATGGTTGGTCTGTCCTCTTACTTCCAATTTTGGGCACTGCGCGTGCGCCGTGCAATATACTGTGCCATCCTATATGAGTGGTGTGTTAAGTGGTACTATTCTTATCAGTTTATTCCCTGTTACGTCCCCTATCAGGGGACGTGTATCGAATAGATTTTAGACAAGCACAAAGAGTTGTCAATAGTTGATACACTCATGACATAAATTTTATTCCTCTATGTGTCAATCTTGCTGTAGTGATGACTGTGCTCATGCGCACGTTTGGGAGATTGCAGGCGATGGCGGTTTTTCAAAGCCTATGTTCGTGCTAAGGTAGTTCAGTGACAATTAAGTGACCCAGAAAACAATGATTCTGCAGTGTGGGCCCATTTTTGGCCTAGTAGGCTTTAATGATCACCCAAGATGATCATAAAGAAAATTAATGCAGCAAAATTATCTAGCGGATCGCTTTTGGTCTGTTCACAATGAAGCAACGACCTTATCATCTGGGGTGTGCCAACATTGCCAACACACTCCTAGAGGTGATCGCTTCATTGTGATACGCAAGCCCCTTCACCACAACAAGGTAACGATCATGAAGGGGAATTGACACATGTATGTGCCTTTTTTTGTGTTTTGTTTTTTGCAGTCACAGTGTAGCACCAGAGGCCAGAAAAATTAGGCATGTATACATGCCTGAAAAAGCAGGTATTGTTGCAGCAGCTGCTGTAGCAGCGGCCAGAAAAATTGAGGTTTCCCAGGCAGAAAGTTCAAAAAAACATTGCGGCTTGAACCCTAGTTGGTGGCGGAGAAGTCACGTAAGTCATCCGGCATGCAGAGATTAAATACAGCAGCGTGTGGACCATTTTTAGCCCAAGGCATCTCATCAGGCCTTTTTTAGTCTCCCCCACTGTCAGTCCCTTCGGGATCCACGCCTCATTCATCTTAATAAAGGTGAGGTAATCTAGACTTTTTTGACCTAGGCGACTTCTCTTCTCAGTGACAATACCTCCTGCTGCGCTGAAGGTCCTTTCTGACAGGACACTTGAAGCGGGGCAGGCCAGAATTTCTATCGCAAATTGGGATAGCTCAGGCCACAGGTCAAGCCTGCACACCCAGTAGTCAAGGGGTTCATCGCTCCTCAGAGTGTCAATATCTGCAGTTAAGGCAAGGTAGTCTGCTACCTGTCGGTCGAGTCGTTCTCTGAGGGTGGACCCCGAAGGGCTGTGGCGATGCGTAGGACTTAAAAACTCTGCATGTCCTCCATCAACAACACGTCTGTAAAGCGTCCTGTCCTTGCCGGCGTGGTTGTGGTAGGAGGAGGATTACTTTCACCTCTTCCCCTGTTAGATTCCCGTTGTGCTGTGACATCACCCTTATACGCTGTGTAAAGCATACTTTTTAACTTATTTTGTAGCTGCTGCATCCTGTGGGACTGCCGGTAATTCGGTAACATATCAGACACTTTCTGCTTATACCGGGGGTCTAGTAGCGTGGCCACCCAGTACAGGTCGTTCTCCTTCAGCCTTTTTATACAAGGGTCCCTCAACAGGCATGACAGCATGAAAGACCCCATTTGCACAAGGTTGGATGCCGAGCTACTCATGTCCAATTCCTCGTCCTCACTGATGTCATTGAAGGTGTGTTCTTCCCCCCAGCCACGTACAACACCACGGGTACCAGATAGGTGACAACGAGCACCCTGGGATGCCTGCTGTGGTTGGTGTTCCTCCTCCTCAAAGCCACATTCCTCCTCTGACTCCTCTTCCTCAGACTCCTCTCCCAGCGTTGCCGCGGGTCCTGCAAGCGATGATAAGGCTGTTTCTGGTGGTGATGGTGACCACAACTCTTCCTCTTCACGCTCATCTATGGCCTGATCCAGCACTCTTCGCAGGGCACGCTCCAGGAAGAAAACATATGGGATGATGTCACTGATGGTGCCTTCGGTGCGACTGACTAGGTTTGTCACCTCCTCAAAAGGACACATGAGCCTACAGGCATTGCGCATGAGCGTCCAGCAACGTGGCAAAAAAATACCCAGCTCCGCAGAGGCTGTCCTAGCACCCCGGTCATACAAATACTCGTTGACCGCTTTTTCTTGTTGGAGCAGGCGGTCGAACATTAGGAGTGTTGAATTCCAACGTGTCGGGCTGTCGCAAATCAAGTGCCTCACTGGCATGTTGTTTCGCCGCTGAATATCTGAAAAGTGCGCCATGGCCATGTAGGAACGCCTGAAATGGCCACACACCTTCCTGGCCTGCTTGAGGACGTCCTGTAAGCCTGGGTACTTCTGCACAAAGCGTTGTGCAATCAGATTCAACACATGTGCCATGCACGGCACATGTGTCAACTTGCCCAAATTCAATGCCGCCAACAAATTGCCTCCGTTATCACACACCACTTTGCCGATCTCCAGTTGGTGCGGGGTCAGCCACTGATCCACCTGTGCGTTCAGGGCGACAGTAGTGCTGGTCCGGTGTGACTCTCTGCTTTCAGGCAAGTCAACCCCAAGACAGCGTGACACTGTCGTATCCGGCATGTGGAATAGCCCCTGGGGAGCTGGGGGGGTGCAGTTGGTGTGGAGCAAGACGCAACAGCAGAAGAGGACTCAGCCGAGGAGGTTAGCAAAGAGGATGGAGTAGGAGGAGTAGAGGAGGTGGCAGCAGGCCTGCCTGCAAGTCGTGGCGGTGTCACCAACTCCTCTGCAGAGCCACACATTCCATGCTTGGCAGCCACCAGCATTTTTCCCCAATGCGAAGTGTAAGTGATATACCTGCCCTGACCGTGCTTTGCAGACCAGCTATCAGTGGTCAGATGGACCCTTGCCCCAACACTGTGTGCCAGACATGACATGACTTCCTTTTCCACAATAGAGTACAGGTTGGGGATTGCCTTTTGTGAAAAAAATTTTCGGCCGGGTACCTTCCACTGCGGTGTCCCAATAGCAACAAATTTTTTGAAGGCCTCAGACTCCACCAGCTTGTATGGTAAAAGCTGGCGGGCTAAGAGTTCCGACAAGCCAGCTGTCAGACGCCGGGCAAGGGGGTGACTCTGTGACATTGGCTTCTTACGCTCAAACATTTCCTTGACAGACACCTGACTGTGGGCAGATGAGCAGGAACTGCTGAAGGTGAGAGGCGGAGTGGTGGGTTGTTGTTGATAGGGGGCAAGGAGGACAGCAGTGGTTGACGTGGCTGAAGATGCTGGACCAGGAGGAGGATGGTGGCTTTGAGTTTGTGTGCTGCTTTTACTCATGTGTTGATCCCATAGGCATTTGTGATGTGAGATCATGTGCCTTCGCAAAGCAGTTGTACCTAGGTGGGTGTTGGACTTCCCACGACTCAGTTTCTTTTGGCACAGGTTGCAAATGGCATCGCTGCTATCAGAGGCAGACACACAAAAAAAATGCCACACTGCTGAGCTTTGCAATGGCATTCTGGTGGTGGCAACAGCTTGCGTTGATTGGCGTGCTGTCTGGCTGACCCCGGGTGCCGATACATGCTGTCTGACTGTGCCACTAGCTCCTTGCGATGACCTCCCCCTGCTTCCAACTCGTCTCCTCCTCCTCTCTGTCTCCCCATTGGAACTTTCCCCCTCTTCTTCTGCTCTTCGAGCAGGCACCCAGGTGACATCCACGGACACATCGTCATCATCAGCCGCTTCACTTGACAGCTCAGCAAAGGCAGCAGCAGCAGGTACACCATCATCATCATCACAATGTACGTCCATGTGTATAATGCTGCCTGACTGAGACATATCCCCTGGCACTAATGGTTGCTCTTGCACTAATGGTTGCGCATCACTTATTTCTTCCAACTCATGTGTAAATAACTCCTCTGACAGATCAAGTGAAGCAGCTGTGGTGCTAGTGTTGGTGGTGGTGCCGGCGGGCGATTGGTAAATTGAGAGGTGCCCGAAGCTGAGCTGGAGGAGGATGGTGCATTAAGGTGTCCTGTGTAAGCCAGTCAACTATGTCCTCAGAATTGTTTGAGTTCAGGGTACGTGGCTTCTGAACACTGGGCATTATTCTAGGGCCAAAGGAAATCACAGCACCACGACCCCAATGGCCCCTGTGGGGTGGCCTGCCTCTTCCTGTAATTTTTTTTAGATTTGTGGTACTATGCGTGCAAGCTGCTGTGCCACTGTTTATATGAGTGGTGGGCACTGCAGTGGGCACAGCACACTCTGTGGACCTGACAGTCACTGGCAGGCCAGGCAACTGCAATTATAAAAAAATATATATATATTTAATTTGCAAGCTGCTGTGCCATCGTATATATGAGTGGTGGGCACTGCAGTGGGCACAGTACACTCTGTGGACCGGACACTCACTGGCAGGCCAGGCAACTGCAATTATAAAAAAATATATATATTTTTAATTTGCAAGCTGCTGTGCCACCGTATATATGAGTGGTGGGCACTGCAGTGGGCACAGTACACTCTGTGGACCTGACAGTCACTGGCAGGCCAGGCAACTGCAATTATAAAAAAATATATACTGTATTTTCTGGCGTATAAGACTACTTTTGAACCTCAAAAAAATCCCCCAAAAATGGGGGGTAGTCTTATACGCCGAGTATAATATCTCCAAGGTAACCTAAGTATAAGTATTACCGGTAGATGAAAATTAGGGGCGGTCGTCTTATAGGCCCAGTCGTCTTATACGCCGGAAAATACGGTATATCTTTAATTTGCAAGCTGCTGTGCGACCGTATATATGAGTGGTGGGCACTGCAGTGGGCACAGTACACTCTGTGGACCTGACAGTCACTGGCAGGCCAGGCAACTGCAATTATAAACAATATATTTTTTTTCAATTTGCAAGCTGCTGTGCCACCGTATATATCAGTGGTGGGCACTGCAGTGGGCACAGTACACTCTGTGGACCTGACACACACTGCAATTATGACAGAGGAAAAAAAAATATTTTGAAAATTGCAAGGTATTGTGGCACCCGATATGAGTGTGGTGTGCACACAGTACAGTCTGTGGTGGGTCTGTGGCCTCTCACACACGGCGGGCAGGCAACTGCAGTGCACAATATATATATATATATATATATATATATATATATATATATATATATATAATTATCAAAAAAAAAATTACCAAATACCAGCCCTAAAAAGGGCTTTTTGGGGTGCTGTTAGGATGGTGTCCTTACAGCAGGAGTGGACTGAGAACACTGAGTAACAACTGTCCCTATTAACAGCAGCAGCAATCTCCCTGCTCTCACTAACACACTGCTTCAGAATGATGTAAGATGGATGCTGCCCTTGCTTTTTTATAGGAGGTGGGAGGGTGTGGGGGGGAGGGTATGCTGATTGGCTGGAATGTGTCTGCTGACTGTGAGGTACAGGGTCAAAGTTTGCCTCAATGATGAAGTATAGGGGGCGGACCAAACATCGCATATGTTCGCCTGCAGCGGCGGACGCGAACAAGCGAACTGACATCTCTACTGAGAGGTGGATGGATTATCTTGGCAAAGGAGAAGTGCTCACTAACACAGATTTAGTCAGATTTGTGAACAATATTTGAGAGAAATCTGACTTTTGTGTACATAGAAAAAGTCTTAGATCTTTGAGTTCAGCTCATGAAAAATGGGGGCAAAAACAAAAGTGTTGCGTTTATAATTTTGTTCAGTGTATATATAATGATATATATTTCCCCCCTAAACAAATAAAGAAAAAAGAGAAAATCACCCACAAAAATGTCAGTGAGTGGCCTATAGATAGAATTCAAAAATTAAACCCCACAGATATTCTTCCCAACAGTGCAAAAAGAATAAAAAAATAAAAGAAGAAATATATGAAATACAAATATTTAACACAAACAAAGTAGGTGTATATATATATATATATATATATATATATATATATAGTAAGAATATACAGTATATGTATAAATGTATATAAACCCATTAATATAATGTCATTATCATTATTTATTACTGGTCACTTAAATTCCTAACACTAAAAGCACCAGAGGATAGATGTATAATTATATATTAGCCCATCAGTACAATGGTATTATAATTAGTTACTGGTCACTCAAATCCATAACACTGAGGGCACCGGGGAATATAAAGGGACTTCGTAACTCCAAATAAAAAACCCAAAACGAAAGAAAAAAAGACAAACAAAGCCAACCAATGCCAATATCAATAGGATAATGCAGCACACTAAAATATACAATATTGAGAGCTGAAAATAACTCAAATTGTACAACTGGGGCAACGGGGCAAAAGCTGTATGTAAAAATCTATCAAAAGGTCTCATGTAAGGCTAAAAAAAAAAACAGCAAACAGCATTAGGGATGGATCGAACTTTTGAAAAGTTTGGTTCGAGCAGAACACCCGAATTTCCCGAAAGTTCAGTTTGGATTACAGAACCCTATTGAAATCAATGGGACCTGAACTTCTGGAATCAAAAAACACAATTTTGAAGCCCTAAAACCCAATAAATGCCCCTAAAAAGTGTCTAGGGTTCTGGGTCATGCCCCAGGGACTATGAATCAGGCAAAAAAAAGTTCTTAAAAATTGTCGTTTTTGATATATATATGTATACCCCTAACCCAGAATCTGCATAGTGGGGTCACCCTGACATGGCAGAGTTCGGTCACCCTGACATGGCAGAATCAGTTCACCCTAAACTACACTACGGTCACCCTGACATGGCAGAGTCAGTTCACTCTAAACTACACTACGGTCACCCTGACATGGCAGAGTCAGTTCACCCTAAACTACACTACGGTCACCCTGACATGGCAGAGTCAGTTCATCCTAAACTACACTACAGTCACCCTGACATGGCAGAGTCAGTTCACCCTGAACTACACTTCGGTCACCCTGACATGGCAGAGTCAGGTCACCTAAACTACACTATGGTCACCCTGACATGGCAGAGTCAGGTCACCTAAACTACACTACAGTCACCCTGACATGGCAGAATCAGGTCACCTATACTACACTATGGTCACCCTGACATGGCAGAGTCAAGGCACCTAAACTACACTACAGTCACCCTGACATGGCAGAGTCAGGTCACCTAAACTACACTACGGTCACCCTGACATGGCAGAGTCAGGTCACCTAAACTACACTACGGCCACCCTGACAAGGCAGAGTCAGTTCACCCTAAACTACACTACGGTCACCCTGACATGGCAGAATCAGTTCACCCTAAACTACACTACGGTCACCCTGACATGGCAGAGTCAGTTCACCCTAAACTACACTACGGTCACCCTGACATGGCAGAGTCAGTTCACCCTAAACTACACTACGGTCACCCTGACATGGCAGAGTCAGTTCATCCTAAACTACACTACAGTCACCCTGACATGGCAGAGTCAGTTCACCCTGAACTACACTTCGGTCACCCTGACATGGCAGAGTCAGGTCACCTAAACTACACTATGGTCACCCTGACATGGCAGAGTCAGGTCACCTAAACTACACTACAGTCACCCTGACATGGCAGAATCAGGTCACCTATACTACACTATGGTCACCCTGACATGGCAGAGTCAAGGCACCTAAACTACACTACAGTCACCCTGACATGGCAGAGTCAGGTCACCTAAACTACACTACGGTCACCCTGACATGGCAGAGTCAGGTCACCTAAACTACACTACGGCCACCCTGACAAGGCAGAGTCAGTTCACCCTAAACTACACTACGGTCACCCTGACATGGCAGAGTCAGGTCACCCTAAACTACACTACAGTCACCCTGACACTTAAAGCTATCCCTACAAAAACTAGATTTTTGAATCTAACTATAGTGGTATATAGTACCCTAACTACACTGCATATTCCTTTCCTCACACTAATAATTGCAAAATGACACTGGAGCTTTACAAGCTCTCTTCCACAGCCTCTGTATTACAGTGCTAGAGTTTTGGCGGGGCTATGTTATATACTGAGGGGTGTATGGGGGGCGTATTCACTCCTGATTGGCCTCTGGACCCCGTAGTCACTACAATCACATTTTACTTATGTTTCTGGGCCAATCATGGGCTTTTAAAGTCCAGTTCCTATCCCATTGCATTTTGGGCGGTTCTGGTGGCCGAATTCCGAACTTTTACCGCAAAAAGTTCGGAATTCGGCCGAATTTCGAACACCCAATGTTCGGGTCGAACCGATGGTCGACCCGAACTGTTCGATCATCCCTAAACAGCATATCCTTAATACCCATAGACCTGGACACACATGTGTTGATTGGTTTCTACGTGCGTCCAGGAATAGTGTAAAGAGGAGAACAGGAGAGATGTGCAAAACAGCCCCCAAAAAAAGGGACTGAATTAGTCATAATAATGGGATACATCCCACTTGATGCTTAAACCAAACGGGGTGCAGAACGTAGATAAAAAATCCAATGCACCTCCCTCCTGCACAATGACTTGAACAAATCACCTCCCCTGTTAGGAAGTTTAACATTTTCTATAATTTGCACAGAAACTAAGCTAATGTCCCCGCCATGATATCAATTAAATTGTCTAGCCACATTGGTTGACTTGTTGGTCCTAATGTCATTGAGGTGCTGTCGGAAGCCATCTACGAGTCTCTGAGTGGTGAATATAAAGGGACCCCCTTACCTTCAAATGAAAAACCCAAAATAAATATTGTATACTGCATGGTGTACATGTAATGACATAGATGACATTTTTAATATTGCAGTTGAAGAAGGGTTTCATATAGAATATATTTATATTTAGACTTAAAATATAGATTTATTATTTCTACTTGATGAAACCTTTTCTCCACCAAGGACGTGGGGACAGCAGGGACAAAGCTGACATATTAAGTATTGCAGTTGAAGAAGTGTTTTAGCTCTATAGATTTATTATTACTACTTGATGAAACCACTTTCCAAACAAAAACGTGGGGACAGCAGGGACAATCTCTCGCACCACATTTGTAATTTCCTTTGAAGTGTAACTAGGTGTTGGTTAGCCTAGGGGTGGACCGAAAGAAACTAGGAGACAGGGAACTGGCCAGGGAATGTGCTCTACTGGGTATAATATTTATACCCTCACCCAAAATATTCAACAGGAATTCATCCTCATATAGGAGCGGTAAATATTGCCCACTATATCACCAACCTGATAAAACTCCTTACTATATGGAGTCAACAAAGCCTGCATATTACCAAAATTGGAGTGAGGCTTGCGGAATTTCTTTAAAAGATTCTTTAAAAGATCATCCTTATTTTTAGTCCTCGCAATGCTGTAAGTCCATTCTAATGTCCATTTGGGTAACCACGTTGTATGAACCTAGCATAGAGTAAGGCTGCCTCTCTGTCAAAATCTACGTCCTCACTGCACATTTGGCGGATACGTATAACTGTATGTACTGTAACGTATATACTGTCCAACCGATATCCCCCTAAATACATTTTTAGGGTGGCTTGATTGTGTCATAAAAGGCTGTTTCCAGCCAGTGGCTTTCTGTAAAGCCTGGTGATTACCCAGTTATGTGATGCCACCAACAAAACATTCAGAAATAGGATCTCACTCTCCTCCATGTGCCCCGTAAATGTTAAATTGTGGATGCAGGAAAAAGGACATGAAAGACTCAAGATAACCCATCCTCCTGGCGCAGATAAATAGGAGATCATCTATATATCATAGGAATACATGGATATGTGGCCTAAAAGGATTTCTATCTCCATAGATGTGAGACCGCTCCACCAACCCATTTAAAGGTTGGCGAGCGAGGGCAAATATTTTGCCCCCATCGCAGCCCCACATCGTTGGAGATATAAAGTACCATCAAAAATAAAATAGTTGTGTGTAAACAAGTATTCCAGGATGTCTAGGACAAATCCCTGCTGTAAAATCAGTAGCTCAGAAAGATGCTCTAAATAAAACTAAATAGCTTCTTTGGCAAAATGATGCGGAATCCTTGAGTACAAATTTGCCACATCACAAGTTACCAATACATATTCCTGACTCCAGGATACATCCTTTATAATATTGAGTAAATGATTTGTATATTTTAGATGGCTGGGCAAGGAACATACTAGGGGTTGTAATTGTCCATATAGCCATTGGCTCAACTGCTCATTCAAAGGGAAAAGCAAAAGTTCTGGATGGCCGCATTCCAATGCAAACACCTGTATTGACTTGATAAGTCCATACAGCATAAAAGCATAGGGGACACTAACAGCAAACAGCTAACACGTTTCACTCTCTTTGCTGGTGCTTAATCATAGCTGAAATGAACCACAAATGAATGGGCAAATTTATATGTCTACATATTTATATAAATATAATAAATATAAAAACATGATAAAATTCATAAATGCACAAATAAACAAATGAGTACTGATGTATGTTTCTGTGGTTCTATGCGTTGCTACCATTTAAGGACATTTTCTGTCCATGGAGGGGTTTCACTATTTAGTCTAAAAGGGTCTCTGTCATCATTTATTTGGTTAATGTTCACTTTTGAGAGATGGGTAATGTATGGGTTTATATACTGTATACGTTATATGTTCTATAGCAATCAATAATTGATTATATATATGGTATACACCAATATACATTTCCTATTATTTGATGTCACATATAGAGTTTTGATCAGAGGCATTTTGTATAGCGTGTATCATGACTGATTTTTGCTGTTTGGTAAATGAAATATAATGATACAATTTTTATGATACCTTTAGTATTCATATTTATGATGAGGAAATTAATTCATTTTAATGAATGTGTATCAATTGAATCCTACAGCATTTATCAGTTTATTTGTTTATTTGTGCATTTACTGTATGAATGTTATCATGTTTTTATGTTTATTATACTTATATGAATGGTTTATTTGGTGAGGAGATAAGATTATGAACCAGTCTGGGTATTTTAGTCTGGTCTCTTTTGCTAATACATCATCCATTTGAGTTCATCAAACCACAAATGATTATAGGCGGAGATTTGTCATTGGATGGCCTAATAAACGAATTGGTTTGTAGCCTGTGCATGCATATGTAGCACCCTTTTTAGGTAGGTGCTAGATAGAGAGTATCGTTTTGGCTCTGTCTGCCTATCAGAGGAGCAGCAGGCAAATTCTATATTTCTCTTTGCTTAACAGAGAGCAGGATCTGTGAGTTAAGTCTGCTCATGGTGCTCAGTGTGTGATCTGGTCTAGGGAGTGTCCACACTGGTCCAATAGGGAGGCATATTGAACAGTGGAGGAAATCAGGCCCATGGGTACACAGGATTTGATACAGCCTCAGTGACTGGCACAGACTGGTTGTCTTGGTCCATTCTGGGGTGTGAAATAAAAGCCAGGAGCACATGTCCTCTGGGTTTTTAGCTGGTGAGCAGAGTCTCGGAGGGAGGGTGACGGCTGTCTCCTCCTCTGCATTGGTGGCACATGGTCACAGGCAGTCGGCCTGGTGAACCAGAAGGAAGGAGCTGAACCCAGAGGTCCAGGAGAGCTGACTAGAGGGGTTGAGACACTGGAGAACCTGTAAAAACAGTATAGTGAGTACAGGGGATCGTATCTGAGGGCCTGACCTGTGAGGGGGCCACCCCGGAGTAGAGTAGTCAGAGGACGGGTGTCAGCTGGTGGAATGAATGAAAGGGGGCACTAGGCAAATACCCTGAAGATAATTGCTCAATCAAGTCTTCATTACAGAGACTTTACCTTAATTCATCTAGTGGCAAGGTGAATCTGCAGCCTGGCTGCACCTCCTGATAGGAGTCCTCATCGACTGTGAATAGTTCAATTCTGGAGTATCCCACTCTTTCCCTTCTCATATGCCTATCTAAAATAAAAGCAACTACAACCCCTAGACTGATCATTGACTGAGCCGGAAAGTAAAGTGTTAAGAATGTGCATGCAGTTGCTAAAGGTAACCCAGAGGGACCAAAAAAGATGAAGAATTCAGTAGTCCTCAAGGGGGCAGTGCTACACATATATATTTGCCCAATCATTTGTGGTTTATGTCAGCCACGATTAAGCAACAGCGAAGGGTGTGAAACGTGTTTGCTGTTTGCTATTAGTGTCTGCTATGCTTTTATGCTGTATGGACTTATCACATCAATAAAGGTTTTTGCATTGAAGTGCGGCCATCCAGAACGTTTTCTTTTCTCTGCCGTGTTGCAGAGCCAGCACCGGCTTGCAAGGTGGAGGTGTATTTGGAATGCTGATATCTGGAGCGGTAACTATCTTAGTCTGTGTTTGTATCCTGGATTTTGCTTGTTCAAAGAGCCAATGCCCGTGACAATTGGTCTGCCATGGAGGGAATCAAGACCATTAGTGGTCTTGGGGAAGTGGGAAAAGTGGGCAATATAGGACATTCAGGGACCAGGGACTGGGTCTCTTTGGCACTGAACACACCCAAATACAGACTCTTCTGAACTAAATTATATAGGATATCTTTGTAAGTTTTTGTAGGGTTACTCTTTAACCTGAGATATGTTTCACAATCAGATATTTGCCTGATGGCCTCGTCCCTATACATGCTAGCGTCCATCTCCTCCACCAAATCCCCCTTATCTAAATTGCGTATCATAATTGAAGAATCATTATGCACGTAGGGCAGATTTTTCCTGTGAAGTGAGATTGTCCCCATGATCTGTAGAGGCATGCATGGTTGTGGCCAATTGGACAAGATCCCTTTCCACGCACTTCTGCAATCTGTTGATTCCCAAAGTGCGTGACTGTATGGGATAGAAATCAGACTGTGTTTTAATATTAACCCTCTGGAGGCCCACATTCACAGTTTACCCAAGCAGAGATATAGAGGTTCTAAATCTGTCAAGTTTCTAGCTATACAATGTTCCTGAAAAGAAAAAGTGTTAGAAATGGAGGAATCAGATGAAGTCTCTAGTCTGTGTCAACTTCTCACGTATCTGATGGATGAGTCCGATAGTGCAGAGGAAGGCCTCCCTTATGTATCTGACTCACGGCCCCTGGTAGAGCAGACAGGTGGCACAGGAGAGCAGAATGGTATGAGGGCCTGGCAGGTCAGCTGTTGGACGGGCAGCTCCAAGGTCCCAGATGCTTTAAAAGGAGACAACCAGCAGGTAGGAGGATCCAAACAGCAGGCAGGCAGAAGGACGGAACGCCTGAGTCCACACTCACTCTGGGGGCTCACAGGCAAACGGATCAGTTCACAGGCCGGGTCAACAACAGGCGGGCTGTGTGGAATCCAAAGGAGCGTGCAGGTTCAAGGTCAGAGGGGAGCCGAGGTCAGGTGCAGGCAGAAAGCAAGGGGAATCCAAAAGTCAAGCCGGATCGTACAGGAGATCAATCACAGAAGCAGGTAAACAGGAGCAGGGGGTCACAGGAAATCTGCAGATCAGACAGCAAAGACATAATGCTGCTGAGGAGTTTAAATAATGCAGCCTGTTGCCAATCACTGCAATTAGTCTGCAGACTCTGCACTAAGTTAACCCTTAGGTAGCAGACCCATGACAGTCTGTCACCAATGTCACCCCTAGAGCCCAAATAGTGCTTTCTGATTGTGACATTGTGGACAAATCTATTAATTCCAGTAGCATCCCAAAAGGGGCAAAATGTTGTGAAGGGCAAAAAAGTAATATTTCCCAGGGGGTGAGACTTCTCTGTGACACATTTAGTACTTTGTTGATTATTCTATGTCTAGGGTCTGAGGGAATAGGAACCACTATTTCCACTTTTCGTGTGCCCCATTTCATTTTTCCTCTGTATGTCCTGTTTTTTTGGGGGAACAGGTGTACTTGTCCCTTGGCCAGTGCCTGGACCCCCAGTTTGATTGATAGAATTATCAGAGGTAAATGACGCCAGGATTTCATAAAAAAATCAGACTCTGTGTCAGAAAAACAAATTATTTTCTTAGGGAAAGAGGGCCCCCCTCCAGAGGTTTCTGGGGATTCTTTGAGATGTGGCTGATTGACATCACATTTGATGGTGCTTGCATAGTTCTGGGGTCAATGCCACTTGATGAATCCAGGGATCTTTTCACTACCTGCAAGGGGGACACTTTCCTTATTAGTCACCAATGTAAGGGGTATTTTTTTAACCGAAAACCAATTAAATCTTTTATTCAAGGGTCCACTGAGACCTAAAAATTATTTGCAAAGTTCGTCTGGGGTAAAAAGCGGGTTGAGAAAGGCTGCTCTACATCATCATAAGCAATAGACTGTTGAAAGATTTCACACACACCCACGTCTCACAGCATCATCTATGACTGCATTCTAAGCCTGCATTCTCTAACTGGATGGGATGGGGGGTGTGATGTCTCTGCCTTACCTCTCCACCTTGTCCAATCAGAGACTGCTTTGCAACAATTGATAAAATGCAAAGCATTTTCTGAATGGTGTCCATGCCAAAAGGTGGAACTCCTGTGTTCACAATGCAGCAGGGCAACCATTTGGCACAAGACCCAGAAGCTAGTGGCAATCACTGGAGTAGCGGTGTCTGCCACATTGATATCCATCTTCTAGAGGGATCCCACACGTTACATGGTATATGCATAGCTACATTGGTCCAAGTTGCACAGGGCATTCACTTGTGTGGGCAATTATATGCACCACCCATGGATCCTTGAGCGCAGGAAAGCACCTGGGATTTTACACTAGAAGATATTGTTGTCTCTAGATGTGTATGAGGCCTAAGGGCGATAGGAAAGCTATAAAAAGTTTGATAAATACTTTGTAAATGCTTGTTGATTATGTTGCTCTTCAGGCAAAAATTCAAGGTAAGTTGAAAAAATGTTGTGTCTTTAGTGCTGAAAATATAGAGATATTTATACAGCTTAAACATGGCTGCTTTACCATGTTAGAACTTGGCAGTGCAAGCGTTGGACACACTAATATCTATCCATCATTAGTAGACATTACATTATAGCTAAATATGACATCAATTGGCTTTAAGCAATAACATACAACTTACAAATTCTGGCAAGCTGGAAATTCCAATGAATGATTTACTTGTGTTAACAGTTGAGTGAAATTAGGAGTGTATTAGTAAGTAATTTTCTTGCTGCTGATGGAGCCGTAATTATAAAATTATGTTCTTGGGGGTTTTTTTTATTGTCCTCTTCCTCTGGTGCCAGATTCTCCTACTGCACTGCTTGAAAATGAAACTGGCACAAGTTGCTAAAGTATTGGTCTTTAACTGCCTGGCAACTCTCTAACACAGATATATACGCCAGATCAACATCAGAACAGCTGATTAGTGGGTAGTGTTATTGGCCAGTTGGAAATTAAACGGGGAAGCCAACAAGGTCATATTTTCTGGCACATATTAAAGATGTAGTGACAAGCACAGGAGTTTTAAATATTGTAATAAGAGAAAATTAAATGTAAAGTAGTGCAGAGATTATATATTTGGCTTGTGCACATAAATGTCAAAAGGGAACACTTGATGTACCTTTTTAGCCCAATGAGGATTGCATTATGGTGGCTGGTTGAAAAAAAAAAAAACAGTTATTGGTTTTGCTATAAATTGAGCATAAGCTGAAACATTGGCTCCTGAGTCTCCTGGCAGGAAGTGAAGTCCCCACCCTCCTTAACCCTCTTCCCCATTTCTCCATTTTTCCTTACCCCCCTCCCCTACCCTCCTTCCCCTACTTCCCCATTTTCATCAATTCCACCACTGCACCATTGCTTCTCAACATCCAACATCCTTCTGCCTAATGGGCATCCAAACACAACCACAGTGCCTCCAGGAGGAAAAAGGGGGCGAACCAAACCAAAACATACATAGATCAAATATACCTGATATAATGAATATAAGTACATACAACATAAATATTACGTGTGTGACAATAAATACAATATTAGATACAAATGTTTACACAACGTTTACATCTTAGAAATACTTATAAACCATAAGAACAAAATAAATATATATATATATATATATATATATATATATATATATATATATATAAAAATTCCCTCCCCCCCCCCCCCAAGAAAAAAAAAAAAAAAATATATATATATATATATATATATATAGTATCTCACAAAAGTGAGTACACCCCTCGCATTTTTGTGAATATTTTATTATATCTTTTCATGTGACAACACTGAAGAAATGACACTTTGCTACAATGTAAAGTAGTGAGTGTACAGCTTGTATAACAGTGTAAATTTGCTGTCCCCTCAAAATAAAACAACACACAGCCATTAACCTCTAGGCGACCTCCCCAAGCAGATTTACTGTGGAAGGGCGGCTCGGCTGCGCATAATCACATAGATCTACGCGATTATGTGCACAGTGGAGCCACACTCCTGCTGTGATTAGACACAGCGGGTGCCAGACCGCGGCAGGAGTGGGCTCGATCACCGCCGGCCTCCCACAATCTTTGGGGAAACTGACAGGAGAGCTGCGTGCCTATGTGAAAACAAAGCAGGCGGCTCTCCTGTCAGACAGGCACAGTGAGATTGTGTGTCTCAGCTAAGCTGAAACACCGATCTCGGTGTGCCTGTCACAGAGCCTCCCCACAGTTAGCAAGCACATTTAGGCTCACACTTAACCCCTAGTATTAACCCCTTCCCTGCCAGTGTCATTTATACAGTAACAGTGCATACCATTTTGCACTGATCACTGTATTAATGTACCTGGTCCCCAAAAAGTGTCACTTAGTTTGAGATTTGTCCCCTTCAATGTCGTAATCCCGTTAAAAATCACTGATCGCTGCCATTACTAATAGAAAAAAAAATAAAAGTCTAAAAATCTATCCCATAGTTTGTAACACTATAACTTTTGTGAAAACCAATTAATATAAGCTTTTTGGGATTTCTTTTTATCAAAAATATGTAGCAGAATACAAATTGGCCTAAACTGATAAAAAAAATTAGATTTTTAAAAAAAAAAAATTATTGGTAAAGTTTTAGAGCAGAAAGTAAAACATATTGTGTTTATTTTTCAAAATCGTCACTCCTTTTTTTTTATAGCGCAAAATCTAAAAATCCCAGAGGTGATCAAATAGGACCAAAAGAAAGCTCTATTTGTGAGGAAAAAAGGACATCAATTGTATTTGGGTACAGTGTTGCACGACTGCGCAATTGTTAGTTAAAGTAATGCAGTGCCGAATCGCACAAAATGGCCTGGTCCTTAAGGGTGTAAAACCTTCCGGAGCTGAAGTGGTTAATGTCTAAACCGCTGGCAACAAAAGTGAGTACACCCCTAAGTGGAAAAGTCCAAATTGAGCCCAAAGTGTCAATATTTTTTGTGGCCACTGTGGAGGTCACCAAGGTTGGGTCCTGGATGCTTTAAGTTTACCTGGCTTGTGCACGTGATCCCTTGGAGCTATCATCCCAAATATTACACAACCATTATTTCCCAGCACTGCCTTAACCCTCTTGGGCATGGAGTTCACCAGAGGTTCACAGGTTGCCACTGGAGTCCTCTTCCACTCCTCCATGATGACATCACAAAGCTGGTGGATGTTAGAGACCTTGCGCACCCCCCCCCCCCCACCTTCCGTTTGAGGATGCCCCACATATTCTCAATAGGGTTGAGGTCGGGGGAGACATGCTTGGCCAGTCCATAACTTTTACCCTAAGCTTCTTTAGCAAGGCAGTGGTTGTCTTGGAGGTTCATTTAGGGTAGTTATCATGTTGGAATACTACCCTGTGGCCCAGTCTCTAGGGGGGATCATGCTTCAGTATGTCACGGTACATGTTGGCATTCATGGTTCCCTCAATGAACTGTTGCTCCCCAGTGCAGGCAGCACTCATGCAGCCCAAGACCATGACACTCCCACCACCATGCTTGAATGAAGGCAAGACACACTTGTCTTTGTACTCCTCACCTGGTTGCCGCCACACACACTTGACACCATCTGAACCAAATATGTTTATCTTGGCCTCATCAGACCACAGGACATGATTCCAGTAATCCATGTCCTTAATCTGTTTGTCTTCAGCAAACTGTTTGTTGGCGTTTTTTTGTGCATCATCTTTAGAAGAGGCTTCCTTCTGGGACGACAGCCATGCAGACCAATTTGATGCAGTGTGCGTTGTATGGTCGGAGCACTGACAGATTGACCCCCCACCCCTTCAATCTCTGCAGCAATGCTGGCAGTACTCATGCGTCTATTTCCCAAAGACACCTCTGGATATGACGCTAAGCACGTGCACTCAACTTCTTTGGTCAACCATGGCGAGGCCTGTTCTGAGTGGAACCTGTTCTGTTAAACGGCTGTATGGTCTAGGCCACCGTGCCGCAGCTCAGTTTCAGGGTCTTGGCAATCTTCTTATAGCCTAGGCCATCTTTATGTAGAGCAACAATTCTTTTTTTCAGCTCCTCAGAGAGTTCTTTGCCATGAGGTGTCATGTTGAACTTCCAGTGATCAGTATGAGAGAGTGAGAGCGAAAACACCAAATTTAACACACCTGCTCCCCATTCACACCTGAGACCTTGTAACACTAATGAGTCACATGACACTGGGGAGGGAAAATGGCTAATTGAGCTCAATTTGGACATGTTCACTTAGGGGTGTACTCACTTTTGTTGCAAGCAGTTTAGACATTAATGGCTGTGTGTTGAGTTATTTTAAAGGGGACAGCAAATTTACACTGTTAAACAAGCTGTACACTCACTACTTTACATTGTAGCAAAGTGTAATTTCTTCAGTGTTGTCACATGAAAAGATATAATATAATATTTACAAAAACGTGAGAGATGTACTCACCTTTGTTAGATACTGTAAATCCAAAATGAATGGAAACAAGGATCCTAATAAGAAGCATCTGGTTTACGTTTGCTAAACATGATCTTTAGGTTTCCCAACCACCACAGACAAAAACTGTCAAGGAAGAGGGAAATTGATTGCTTGTATGATGATGTGTTTGTTTTTAACTTCATTATGTTCACAATGTAAAGGTTATATTTTACATGTGCTTCCAAGTAAGATCATTCAAAACACTTTAAGTCTACAGTGCATGTGGATTACATTGGATCCAAATAACTGTGTGATCCGCAAAATCTGATATTTTACTATTTGTTCTTTGATCTGTGGTTCTTGGATTTTACAGAATGTCTAAATTAAATGTGTGGTTTTTATAAATGCAGTGTTCTCTGTTTCTATATGTCCCCCAAAAAGTCCTTGGCTACATATATAGATACTTGTACATGTTGAATTTAGGGACAAGGCATATAGCACACAGTATATTGGATCTACTTTTGTAACTACTTGCCCATGTGTTTCTGCTCATTCATTTCTAGGAGTGTTCCCTCTCTCAATAACCTTCTCCATCAGAAAAAGAAGATGATGTCCCAAGACAAGGGTACTGTAGGCAATTCAGGATACTATTGGTGATACTTTCACCCATTTTCAAATAAGACAGCAGATTGCAGACTTGGGCCATAGCCCACTTCATAAAGAATATATAACAGGTCATAAATATGATAAATAATAATCTAAGCAAGCATAACGTGACCCAGTCAGGCTTAAAGCCTTTGAAGACAAATTACCAGAAACACACTTGTACTTGTACAACCATTTCATAGTCACTCAGCAGTACTTCACCATCTCAGGGAACTCATCAAAAAATAGCAATCGCAGATATAGCCTATAGAACCAAACACACTGATTGTTGCTGCTACTTGATACACTGAGAAAGGGGCACCATACCTGAAATGGGTCCTATACCCCAGGGGAGGACTGAGCCAGGGGGCAGGAGGGCAATTGTCCCCTGGGCCACTCTGATGTTCTGTAAAAAGGCTGGACTGCTTCTGCCACAGACATGCCTAAAGGATTACTGGTAAAGAGAAGTAAAAAGTCTCTGCCACTGACCTACTGAGTGCCGGTTGAAGACAAGGACAGAGTGTAGGCCTCCCACCCCAGCATAGATGGTTTAAACTGTCTGAGCAGAGGCCAGTTCCATGCCCCACTGGAGACTCTGATCCCCTGGCCAGCCCCAACCGAGCTGTCCCAGCTCCCTCCAACCGCCCCCTGCTCGCCAGGTTGGGAACCAGGATTCAGCTGGTGAGCAGAGAGTACCTGGAGCAGGGCTTCAGCATAGAATGGGGGTCAGGAGGAGGCTGGGAAGAGGGAGAGTGGGAGGGGGGCCGAGTTGCTAAACCATGGGCCTCTGGTTTGTACTTGCCCTCTGGGTCGAAAGTTGCCAGTCTGCCCCTGCTATACCCTTTCATACCTTGACCAAGAGGAGCCCCTTCAAAGACCCTATGGCCTTGCCAAGCTAGCTATCATTAGATAAACTGGACAAAACAGGAATAACCCATCACAAAAAAAATGGAGGGGTTAACATTATCTAAACTCTGGTAGCAGACTTACTCCTCATCTCAACCTCCCTCTAAAGCCTCTTCCTAGCCAGTCTAGACAACCAGTCAATTAAGTGCTACTTTCCTCATGCTTTATCCTTCTATTTATTAAAGTGAATATTTTTGGAGCTCTCCACAGATGCATATCTTCCTTCCACTTCCCCATCCCTTTGTTCAGCCACTGCAGGTGAAATAAAAGCCCAGTGTAAGCTATAATTTGCCAGAGTCCTATCTGACACATGGCCATTGTGTGCCCATGTGACAGTGCTAAAGGGACTCTGATGGGACTCTGATGGGACTCTGATGTCCTTTTAGGGTGTTATCACCCAAGGAGGTCTTTGCCACCAACGTGCGGAATTCAATAGCATAGGATGCAACCGTGCATTTACCCTGATATAAATCCAGGATACTAGACTCTGCCACAGACTTTTTGCCAGGTGCGTCAAAAATGCTTTCAAAAGTCTTAGAAAAGGTGGAGAAATCATTAGGTATAGGAGACTCTTTCTCCAGAAGAGGTGACACCCAGGTCAAAGCTTTGCCTTTAAGTAAAGAAATGATTAATGACACCTTAGCCTGAGCAGAGCCAAATACAGAGGGCTGATTGATAAAGTGCAAACGGCAATGATTGAGAAAACCCCTGCAATCAGAAAGGTTACCATCGTACTTTTCAGGAAGAGATATCTAAGAAGTCTGCGGACCCGCGGTGTCCACTACAGCAACCGATTCCCCAGCCACAGCCCCTTGAACGATAGGAGCAGCAGAACTGGGACCATGCGCGTTAGACATGGAGGACAACATAGTCCCAATGGCCACTAGTTTAGAGACTGCCTGCATCAATTTGTTGAGGTCCATCTTGCCTTAGTATACTGTTAGGCCTGCCAGAGACGCCAACTGCTCCTTCGGTTTGCTGACCAGTAGTATTTTTATCCTGGTATCAGGTGGAGGACCAGATAGGGTCCAGCAGACAAAATATCGGGACCACAAAGAAAGTGCAATAAGAAAACTCAATAAGAAAAATAAGGGAACAACTGAATGAGAAAGATTCACGATTAGGAGCAGTAGGTCGGAAGTGAAATCCCAAGGGAGCGAAGTCCAGAAGAGTGGTCGGGAGCGAGCTGAGGCGAAAACAGGAAACCAAGCAATCCAAAGGAGGGATCCGAAGAGTGGTCAAGAGCAAGCCGAGTTTGATAACCAGTGTCGATAATATCCAAAGGGTAGATCCGAAGAGTGGTCAAGGAAAGCCAGGGTCAGCAGCAAAATAGAACATAAGCAGCAGTCAAACAGGAAGCAAAGCCTACACTAAGGTGCCAGCAGGAAGTGAGATGACCCAGAGCACACCAGATCACCAGATCGACTCCTGGCCAAGGTGTGACAAAGTTAAGGAAAGTGGAAAATATTGTTGGACCTGTAATGTTATCATGTTGGTATTGCTATCTTATCCTAAGGTATTAATGTTGATGTAAGCGATCTGGTTCCCAAGCAGGTAGCTTCTACACCCCAAATGATCTCCATGGCTACTTGGTTTGTAGTGTAAAGTAACAAAAATTTAAATTGAATTGAATTAAAATTAATAGCAAAACCATCACACTGGAAGTAACACTATTAAAGATCCAGTTCAATTCTAGTCTATTCACATTGCTTTTAATCTCAGGCTCTGGGCAAGCGGATGGTTTTGCCACCCCCTCCCAAACAAAAATGCATTGGTTTCCCTTTTGATTGGCCCTTGACCTATAGTAGAATAAAGTTGTATCCAGACCTTTTAGAAGTGATATGGAGCTTCAATTTACATGTAGCGCTACCCCCCAAGGGCCGATTAAAGATACTGTACCCCAATGGTTGCACTCACCTTGCAAGTCTTCCAACAGCCTGGGTTCAAACATTTTGGCAAAGAAATATGGATGCAGACACAGAACAATTCACAGTAAACCAGATGAGTTTTACTTAGGATTTTGTGGTAAATAGAATCAACAGAAAATGGATCAGATAAGATAAATGAGGTTATTATTAAACTCTTGATATGAACAAGCAAATAGATGGTCAACTGCAGTCCCTTTGGAAACAACAAATCAACAACTTTAACCAAGCAATGTCTATGACTTCAGGTAGGAAAAGGGTAGGAGAATGAGCAGTTCTAGAGTTAGACTATTCCCTTTAACCTCCTAATGCCACAGCCCCCTTAACACAAACACGTAATGCAGCCTGGCACATTATACCTTAATTATGCAACCATGGTCTTTAAACATAAGAGTGGTATGGGGTAGATAAACCCCCAACGTTCCTGTCCCTTGTGGGGAGGGGAACAAAGGAGTTATTTTGTTGATGCAGATGTCTTGAATCTTAAGCTAGCTCAAGTGATGGGGCCCAAAGTAATTGTGAAAGAATGACACAATTCCTCTAATAAGGAAGGCATAGTAGAGGTGTCTGCATGCAGTGTCCTTGGGTGCAAAGAGGGTGGGCTATTGCCGCTCACCAGTCTGGACGATAACAAGCTCAAGGGATTTAAGCCCCGTACACACGCATCGATTATTGGTCGTGAATTTTCTGCCAACGTCCGATCGGCCGATTTTCAGCTTGTTAGTATTATGCTTCCGACAACCGACTCCGACTTTTCTGCAGAAAAAAATCTGGTGTGCAGGCTATAAAATTTTTGTTGGCCGTCAACACAACGGCCGATTTTCCGTCAGTCAGTACAGATTTCGGCAGACAAAAATCTGATGAGCAAGACTGGGCATGCTCAGAGAAGAAAAAACACACGGAAAGTAAACCAGCACATGACATCACTTCTGAAGTAGATTTTTGTTGGCCGAGAAAATTTGTGTGCAGTCTAGGCACATTCCAACCAACAAAACACCACTCTGGACAAAAGTCAGACGATCGGTAGGCCGATAATCGTTGTGTGTGTACGAGGCATAAGTGGAGATCCTGCAGCGGGTTCCTGCAGATGCTATACTTTATACGCAGGAACGATGCTTGACTGCACTCTCCCTGAGGCTGCAGTTCAGCTAGACCTGCAAGGCAGGTGATGATGGGGACATTCTGACTATCACCAGGCCGGCCAGACACCGCTGAACAATGGATGCATCTGTACCCACTCACCAGAGGCTGTCCCCTTGCTGCCTAGGCCGCATCACTGACTTGCTCTTCCTGACCGTCTGGGTCACTGCTTCCAGGTGAGGGCCATGATCCCAAGAGGCTGACTCCTCTTAACGCAGCCTATTTACTCTCTCTCCCAGCATTTTGTTCTCTTCCTTTAGCTGCAACCTGTAGTCCACAACAGTCCAACTCCAATGCAAAATTTGCTTTCTGAGCTACTTTCCCCAAGATCCTTTGCTCTTCTCTCACAAATCCTCACTTGCTCTGCATGCAGGATGTAGTAAACAGAGTCTGAGTTAAACACTAGAGGGAAACAGTCTCCATGTGGAAAATGCTTCAAGTGTCCCCTGTTACGGCAGGAAATTAAGCCAGAACCTGGCTACATACATTTACGTTACATTATACCTATGCAAGCTCAGTCATGGAAGTTTTCCACAAATGCTTCCACCCTATCCTGTCTGGGGCAATCTGGGCAGGTATGCTACTGGGGCTGCAGATCACACAACCATAAGTATTATTAGTATGCTGAGAATTGCCAATCCCTAGTGACTTTCTATCTGCCTGTGATCAAATGTAGAAGATAAGAGTAAATGGAAAGGAAGAGCAGTGTATGGAGCTAATGTCTCAGCAATCAGCAGACAAGTGGATGGTGATTAGAACTGGCTGACACTCCACTGTCACAGCACAGAAGAGAATCCTGACTTCAAAGTACTAGAAAACAGTCTGTCTATAATTATAGGGGCATGATAGCAGCCTAATACCCTTGTTAAAGAAAAAAATATATAATATGTTTTGTTAGCATTCTTTTTGATTAAGTAATATAACAAGTATCTGAAAACATCCAATGCATTTTGACATAAAGTTTTTACTATATCCTTTGCAGTATTTTCAGTAGCGTAGCATCAAGTGTATAGCCGAAACATACAGGCTTATGAAATAAAATTGCAGTAATCTGCAGCACCAATCAGAATTTATCACACAGTGAGGTGAATTTTTTTGGATTGCTTTGGCTTACTGCCCCTCAGTTTTAGCCTTTGCACTTCTTGTTTCAATAAATTAATAGTTGATTTGAGGAATTAGTAGATTTCAAAAGGTCAAAGTGAAACATTTTTATTCTCCTAAACATATGTAAATTTGTTAAGTCGGGGAGATAAAGATAATTTGGATTCCGGTTTTACTTTGTCTTTGCGGTTAACCAAATAAGCATAAAATATATATTTGGGATTTAGAAGGCAAGGCACTGAGTGTGTGTTTTTATTTTATTTTGGTGTTTAGTATATTTATATTGAACTTTTCTCTTTGTTTTTGTAGAAAACTGATTTAAGAAGGTATTTGGATAATTCATTTCTAGAAGGCTTATAATTATATTGACATTTAATTATAATTGAGAGATTGGATTGTACGATTGTTGGTATTGTAAAAGAAATGTCTAAAAACGAATAAAAATTATGGGAAAAAAAAGAAAGCATAAAACCTCTGTAGTGTACTAATGCTTTACTAAACAAAATGCTGTACATACAAACTGCTTACAATTTTAGCAAAACAATTCGCGATGTACAGAGTATTACAAAATATGCCTATAACATGCACAAGCTACCTATCCTTCGTAGTAAATAAGCATGTACAATGTATGCGATAGGCATGCACTAAACAGTTACCTAACTTGGTTCTTCCTGGTGATGGAGTCTTCTTAAAATGCTTTTCCATATTTATGCTATAAGAAATAACTAATTTAGCAGTTGCAACACACAAAAAAAAAAATCTGGATATCAGATCAATCTAACTGGAGATTTTCAAGAGAATCAAAAAGAGCTGAATTGTTTTTTTTCTTAGATGAACATACCGTAAGAAAATTAAGGGGGGGGGGGGTGATTACACAAATAGTAATGCAGACATTAAAGCAGAGTTCCACCCTCAATTTCAACTTTACAGATTCCTGTAGTGATAAACATTTTAAAACTTAATTGGGCAATACATTTTCTTTTTTGATCACTTACCTTATTTTAGGAGATTCTTTATCCCACATCCTTCTTCTGCGGCCACGGCCACGGACATCACTTCCGGTTTCCCATTGCGTCCTGGGAGATGTGTCATCAATCCCAGGAGGCAATGGGCATGGCCGGCCGCTCCTCTGATTGCCAATCAGTGCATGCGTGAGATTGCGATTGGCATTCTGGGTAGCCAGAAACCAGGAAGAGGGACACAGCGGGGGATACAGCGGCTTCAAATGCCCACACCGGAGATGGCCACGCTCTGCAATCAATTTTAAAGGTAAGAATTTATCTATATTCAATTACTGTACTGTACTGTAATGTGGGAATAGTGTTAGTGTAATTGGCGATATGTTAGGATTAGAGGGGTATTCTTAGCTTAAAAATTTATTTTTGCCCGGAACATAATATCAATATTATAATCCACACCACTTCGCACTGTTCTTTTTGGAGGTAGGTCAGCAATGAAACACACAACACACACTGTATGTTAAAAAGATTATATTGCACAAATAATTAACCAGAACAGCTTTATCACAGATAAAGAAATATATAAATTACAATTATTTGGAGGTATAAATGTTACAGATCCTTATTAACAGCAACACTCAATGCTGACTAATAATATAGCCCATGTAACCAAGAAGACAAATACCTTTCAAGCTCACAACAATATTCAAGCATCAACTGGAGCTCTAGCTAGCTAGCAAGCACATCCAATATAACCACTCCTCAGTCAGGTCTGCCCTTCAAGTCTGCAGTTAAGGTCCCTCTCGGAATGGTCTCCCAATCAAGTCTCCAGTCCTGCTTCCTGTCCAGCATCCCAGTCAGGTTACCAGTCCATCTCCATGTCAGGTTTCTCCCACCCAATCTGGCTATTTCATCAGGGTCGAGTCTTTGGCTACTTTTATACTTCTTTTCTTAATTCGCTATCATTGAGAAACTTTCAGTTGGCTCCCACAGCGCATTCACATCTTTTCCAAGAAAGCGATTGGACGGGCCCCAAGTATACATAGCTACGATGCCTAATCAATACAAACATGGAGTCATCATGGCGTCTGAACCTGGCTTTCAATATTTACAAGTTAGATAGCCTATCTCCTGTTATAAACAGTCAGCTACTTTGCATCCCAAAACCACATGAGCTACAGTATGGTATCAAGAAGTCTGGAAAAGGCCCCCACCTATATTCCACAACCTTCCAAAGACAAATGGTAACTTAATTTCCATTCATATATTCTAGCTTTAGCATGCCATTGAAGGCACCAAGCAGAAGCTTTTGACCTTTGATAGACAGGAAACAGTAAGCACAAACCAGGCCCATGTTTCGTCATAAATTCATAATACCATAAAATATATTAATTACATCATTTTCCTGTAAATATATATTTTACCTGGCATAGTAATTTCTTACAATACCTAGTTGCTATTTGTCTATAGACATTTTTTTTTTTTTTTTTAAATATTAAATGCTATAATGCATTGCAATAAAATTAATTGTAAAATTAAAAACACAATGTTTCAGTATTTGGTAGATGCTAGAAAGGTAAACCACCCGACAATTTCTTACTTAGCTTAGGAACTTTTTGGTGAGATCCTTACACTTAACGTGATCATTAAAACCGTATTTCACCATCCCTGCTGGATTTTACATTTATTTAAATTATAAATAATGTAGCAGGAGTTATAACACATACATATAGTGGAAACATCCAAAATGTCTATGCAGACAAGAATTTTGAGAAGGCAATGTTATGGTGTGAGTATCTAAAACATTTAAGAAGTGAGAGGCTGACTCATTTTACCAAGCTCTACCTTAAGCTAACTACAACTAAAAATGAATATTTGCTATCGTATTTTATCTTCACTTATTTTATAGGGAACATCTAGAAATGTGCTTTAGCAATGACCTTGTTAAAGGGGGCTTCCAGATTCCGATAAGCCCCCTTCCAGCAGACCCCCACATGCACCAGCCCCATTTGTGGGGGGGAGGCCCTTGTCCCCATACATGCATGTGTATTTGTTGGTACCTCAAGCCACAGGGGGTGGGACTTTTATGGCAGGTGATTGATAATATCAAATGTAATCAAAGAATATTTATTTTTGAAACAAAGGGAAGATATTTACATAAAATTCATATTTTCAAAGTATATGAATTAGTTGCGCTGGGTTATAGACCCAGGGTGAGTACATGAAAAGAGATGAAGATATTGTGACATGTGTCATTTGTGACAATGTTGGAATGTTTATCTCTGTCTTTCCATGCATTGTAGCTTAGAATTTTCCAGAGATGATTCCTGGTGCGTATCCTACGCCTTTCGGCTTATAAAAAGCCTTTATCAAGGATTATGCATTTTTATCACCGTTTCTGTAACAGTAAAGATGTAGTACATTAATTATTTATTTTTGATATACCTTGGATTAGCCGTTGGTATATCAGATTTATAAGTATACATACATATTTTGTGTTCAATCCATGTACAGCTAAATTGCTTTCTTTAAGCAGCAAGAACCTTATGGGTGCGTCCGGTGATGATGTAAGTCTGAGTGTTCAAATCAGAGGTTTAGTAAGTATATATTGGAAGACCAATAGTAGTAATATTATTGTATTTCAAAAGGACTTACAGTGTTGCTAATTCAGCGGAATGGAGCAGCCTGGGTTGCTTAACAATGGATGGATGGCTGGATACTTTTTTCGTCCCCTCAGCCTGTAAGGCATGTAGGTGGGGGGGGGAGGGGCGGTGGGGGGCTGAGGGGACTCCCCATAAAGAGTAACTGTTACATGCCTATTGCTGTCACAAGGATGTTTACATTTCTTGTGACAGCAGTAAAAGTTATCAGAAAAAATAAATAAAGCAACAGTGTAAAAATAAAATAATAATACATTTTTAAATAAAACTAACGTGTCCCCAACCTGGGGCAAAGGCAAAGGCAAATGCGCATTTTGGTCCCATATGCATGGAAATATCAATTTTCCAACACATGTGAGGTATCACCGCAAACGCCAGATCATCAGCAGTGATTTTTAGCACCAGAAAATCTGTAATCTGTAAATCTGTAAATCTAAAATTCAAAAAGGTGTATTTTTTCCCCCAAAAAAATTGGTTTGAAAAACTGCTAAACAAATACCGTGTGACATAAAAAATTGCATCACACCCACCTTTCTCAACCTTTTCGATACAGAGGAACCCTTGAAATACATTTCTGGTCTTGGGGAAACCCTGCTAAAAATTAAAAATCTGCAACTCATGACAAATTAGTGTGACAGTCAGTGGGAAGAATGCTCCTTACTCTTGTCATCATTGGGAAGAATTACCCCCTTACAGATAGCTAAAAGTAACAATGGTGTCATTGGGAACTTATCTGAGAGGCAGAAATTGCCCATTGCTCAAGGAACCCCTAGCAACCTCAGGAGGAACCCTAGTTGAGAAACCCTGGTCTAGGCCTCTGCTTATTAAAAAAATATATAACTATATAAAGGGTTCTAATACATTTTCTAGCAAAAAACACTGATTGTTACATGTGAACCAAAAGTGCCAGAAAAAGCCTGGACTGAAAGTAGCTAAAAAGTCTCCTAAAACTCTTTTGGTTCTGTAAGGCAGTGCTGGAGCTCGCTGCCCTGCAAACATTAAAAATAGCTCATCACTAGGATGGGCAGCTTCACTGGCCAATAAGAAGGCAGAAATGAATGGAGAAGCTTCATTGCTAGCAGGTACTGTTAAAGACTTGGCTGTCAAAATGCTGTTACAGTAGGGTTGAAAGGCTGCAACACTCTAGGTGCCTTCACTTTTTTGTGGTTTATTTCAATTTTTTGGATTCAGCTTACTGATCTGCAATAGGTTGATTTGTCTCTCCAGTAGATTTAATATGAACTGTAGCTTCTTCGACAGCATGCAGTCATCTTTAAGGTAAATAATGTAGTACGTAGATTTCGTTTTGCGCGCTAGTACAATTTCCTTGGGCATTTCTTATACCACAATACATCACTCTGTCACCTGACAGCCACTGCCATTAATGCTGCCGTTAATCACACAGTTTAGAAGGTTCTTAAATCTTACAAAACTTTCAGTAAAACTGCATTCGGTACATAGTGATATTCTTTCAGGCATTAATTCATACGCATGTTTAAGCGAACTGTCAAAACCTGTGATGGATGTAGTAAAAAAGTGAAATAAATGTTTGCAATGGAACTGAAATCAGCCGACAGCAGATTAATACTTTGGCTAAACCAAAACCTTTTGTAAATGTCCCAGCGATTAAAGAAAATGGGAATTAAGCGACTAATAAATGTTGTAATTGAGATGTATGTAAACACATTTCATTTATTTACAGGCATATCAAAAATGGCCTAATAAGATGACCAAACACGGTCACCTTCTATTCAGCCACATCAAAAAAAAAATAAAAAATTCACCAATAACTATGAAGTCCAACAGCTGATTGGATTAGGTATGATTTGAATTTGTTTTAGGCAGTCTCTTAATCACTTGCCACCAGATCATGTACCTGGGACGTCATTTGACTTCAAGTGGTTGTACCTGGTTGATGCCTGCTGGTATCATCTTTTAGAGTGGACGGATAGCTCTCTTGTAATAACAACCACAGTGGATAACCAGCCACTTGGTTGTTATTACTAGTAGTGATCAACCGATTATCGGCAAAGCTGATATATCGAGGGCCGATATGCACTTTCCCCGATATATTGGAATCGGCCTTTTGATTTATCGATATTGCCAATATTTCAGAAAAGTGCTTGTACCGGGGTGATGCCTGCAGCTAGAGGTATCACCCCGATACCGGTGTCCATAGCCGACGGTCGGCTGTCTTGTAATGACAACTGATGGGGCTGAAAAAACGCTCGGCTGTCATTCCACTGAGTGGGAGGGGACCGCCGGGAGACCCGGGCATCCTACCTTCACCGCCACCATCTGACCGGGTCTCCATCTGCACTGCCGCCGTCTGACTGGGTCTCCATTTCTTTGAATTCGGCACCGCTGAGTACCCGGAAGTGATGTCATGAATTCAAAGAACTCTACAGCATTCAAAACAGCCAAACTTGGCGTTTTGAATGCTTTTAAGTGCAGAGGAGGGGTTTGGGGCCAATATCGGCCAATATCGGCTGATACCGATATCTGATGACCAAAATATCGGTATCGGCGGTAAAAAAATGATATCAGTCGATCAATAATTACTAGCAGAGGGACACCCACCCCCACCCTCCTGCCACCTCCTGCAGCTCGCTCGGGCTCTCCCATCCCACTGGTAGACCCCAGCTACTAGCCGTCATGTCCGCCAGATAGTAAGTCCTATAGAGAGCCAGGATTGGCTTTGATCAGGTCTCCACTATGGTAACCCAGAAGCAATGACATGAAATCCCCCTCTATTTGCCCTGCAAAAATTCTTCCAAACCACAGATGCATCTGACCTTTCACACATTTTAGCTATCCAGCACTCAAAGAAGCTCCTGAAGAAGTGGTTTCCCCAAAACATGTAGAGTTAATCTATAGCAGAAAACGATATGCTACCTTAACTGCTTGCCGAATCGCTTAGATATATGTCGGCAAGGCGGCTCTTCTGTGCTGGATCATGTACCTAGTATGTGATCCTGCACTTTGGGGTTGGGGGTGCGCAGGCGCGCCACCGGCGGCCCACTCCTGCTGTCAGAGGGAGCAATTCGGAAGGTACTGTGGACCCGATGTCTGCCAGCACCCGGCGATCATTCATTACACAGACAGAACGGCAGTCTGCCTAAGTAAACAAGGCAGATTGCTCTTATATCAGTAGGGAAGGCATTGATCCTGAGTTCCTGCAAAGCAAGAACATGGATCAAATGCCTTCCCCCAGTAAATCTTTCGAAGCTCAAGTGGTTAAACTGGTAGGTTTAGGAATATGTAACACTATTTACCATGTCTTGCTAAGGATGCTTTTGTGCATTTTGACTGTCCACTGATTTCAGTGTTTTTAAATGTGTATCAATAAAGATGGAATTTAATTTTATATATTTGTATTCTTGTGCCTATGAAGTTCATAGATTTTGTCAAGTAGTTGAATGGCTTAATAGTGGGACTTGGCACATTTTATACATTTTCCTGGGTCATTGGGTCCCTTTATCACTTTTGCTACAAAGTGATAAAAAAAATCCTAAGAGCAGCTTGTTTTGGAAATTTTATTGCGACTAGTGTGGACGTTTTTCATGATGTGTTTATTTATCTTGTCATTATGGCTCCTGTTGTCGGTTTGCTTGGAATACGCTCATTAGAGCATGTACGGGCGAACCTGCATTTAGGAAAGACTACTGGCAGTGAAAACCTTCCTTTAGATGTGTAGATGCGTTCACTCTACAGAGACATCTCTGCCGGCAAACACTCCATGTGCTATGCGTGGGTCTATTTTTTGGTAGAGATCTATGTGTAATGCGGTGCGGAGTTCAAGGATCAAGCAGCAAGGATATGACCACCAGCGGGGGCCCCTGTATAATGTGCAAATTTGTTCGCTCACCGGGGATATGTTTTCAATGTGAAGTCAATATCGTTTTGATATCTATCTGCCTTTATGAAGGGATACATGCTCATGTCTTTCTACTGTGCCTGATCACCATAGTGGAAACAGCACGGCTCTTTCCCTGCAGATAGCCTCACATCTGGGAACATGGGAACAGTAGTATAATCCTATTAGGCATTGTTCTCTGAGCCAAAGTAGTAGTGGCAGGAGTGCATGCATGGGTTTAAACAGAGCAGGGTTCACAGTTCTACACTCTGGTTTCTTTGTGTAGTGTTAGGCGCGAATTCCGCTAGACGTGAGTTTTATTGTTAACTGCTGCGCGCATATTTCCATGCACCAACGGCGGGAAGTCGTGTGCACTGTTCTGCTCGTTTACGATCATGTACTCACCCTTTCTATTGTATATTTGAATATATACTGGCGTGTCATTGGCTGACTCTATGTGAGTAACTTATGTCATGTGACTGTACATTTGGAACTGATTAGCTGATGTTGTATAGCTATCACTTCCTGCTGTTATCCCTGTGTTATCCCATAAATAAACGGAGCTCAATGCTTTAGGCAGGACATTCTATCGAGCATCTAATGTGATAACAGCCTGTGTGTCTGTATTACTGGGTACTTCTGAGTGTGCCCTATTATTTTATACAAAAGAGCTGAGAACTGTGCTTTTAGCTCATCTGAGTTATTTGCAAATCAGTTGTACATTAGGATCCAATACAAGCCTCAACAGTAATTTCTAATACAAATAATAGACAAACCATAAAAAAACACAAAAAAGCACAACAGCACAAATGCAAAGAACACTATATGAAATTAAATAAATTAAACTATCTTAAGTAGGGTTGAGCGGACACCTAGATGTCCGTGTTCGACGGGTTCGGCCGAACTTTAAAAAAAAGTCCGGGTCCGTGTCCCGGACTTTTACCGAACTTTTCCCGGACACCGAACCCCATTGAAGTCAATGGGGACCCGAACTTTAAGGCACTAAAATGGCTCTAAAACACCAAAGGAAAGGGCTAGAGTGCTGCAAATGGCAGCAAAACGTAATTAAGAGCATGGCAAGTGCTCTGCAAACAAATGTGGATAGGGAAATAACTTAAAACAACAAAAAAAAACAGAAAAATAAAACAATGTTCTTCTTCATCTCTGAAGGACGAGGCCCATATGGAGTAGGAGGGAGGTTGAGGTGGTGGTGGATGTGGCGGTGACATAGGCGTGCGCACAGGGTGTGCTGGGTGTGCCTGGGCACACCCTAATCACCTAGGGCACATAGCATTGCCAGTGAGGAGATGGGAAAGATCTCCCTGGGACCTGCTCTGCTCTATTTCTCCTTGCCTACAGGTACATGGCCCCGATACATTACTCTCCCTGCTGGCAAACACATGCATGTGTATTTCAACTTTGGGGTGCACACCTTAATGCAATAGGCTGCGCACACCTATGGGCGGTGTAGGTGGAAGCGGCGGTGGAGGAGGACCAGGGCCGGATTAACAGCATCATGGGCTTGGTGCTGAGGATTTTGAAGGGCCTTAAGGGCCGTGCCTTGCCATGCACCCAGAGGAGGAAGGGTGCAGCCATGCATGCCTAATTCAACATGGGATGCTGTCTCTGAAGCCCATAAACACATCCATGCATCGCCAACTGTCCCTCCTTGTCCGGCCTTCACGCTGTGTGGGGAGGTTCTGAGGGTGCTGCCTGGGGAAGCGAGCATAGAAGCCAGACTTCTGTGTTTACAAGTGACAGAAGAGCGGTAACAGTGAATATGGCCAACCCGGGGCCTATATAAAAGGTAGGGGCCTGGAGCTGCAGCTCCAATAGCCCCTACATTAATCTGGCCCTGAGGAGGAGGACGAGGTAGCCAACACTGCTTCTTTTCAAAAATTTTAAATGAGGGTACACCCCAAAAGAGTGAGAAAGAGCAAAAATGGAACAATGGGTGGGTAAGGTCGGTATCCATTGCTATTCTGCATAAGGTACGGAAAAGTCCCGTGGGATCCATGCCTGGTTCATTTTAATGAACGTGAGCTTGTCCACATTGTCTCTGGACAGGCGGCTGCGCTTGTCTGTTATAACGCCCCCAGCCGTGCTAAATACCCGTTCAGATAATACACTGGCTGCAGGGCACGCCAGCACCTCCAAGGCGTAAAGGGCAAGCTCAGGCCATGTGCCCAATTTGGAGACCCAGAAGTTGAAGGGGGCAGACCCGTCATTCACTACATGTAGGCGTGTGCACACATACTGCTCCACCATGTTGGTAAAATGCTGCCTCCTGCTAAGACGTTCCATCTGAGCTGCTGGTGCTGCTGTTTGTTGTGGCGTGCTGACAAAGCTTTTCCACATTTCGGCCATGCTAACCCTGCCTTCTGAGGTGCTGGCGGTGCCCTGGTTGCGTTGGCGACCTCCTCCTCCTCCTCCTCTGCCTTGTGCTTCCACTGTGGCCCCGCTGTCAGATGGGAATGCCAGCAGCATGGCGTCTACCAGCGTGCGCTTGTACTCGCGCATCTTGCGATCGCGCTCCAGTGAGTGAATTAAGGACGGTACGTTGTCCTTGTAACGGGGATCCAGCAGCGTGGCCACCCAGTAATCAGCACAAGTTAGAATGTGGGCAACTCGGCGGTCGTTGTGGAGACACTGCAGCATGTAATCGCTCATGTGTGCCAGGCTGCCCAGAGGCGACGAAAGGCTGTCCTCTGTGGGAGGTGTATCGTCCGTGTCCTCTGTATCCCCCCAGCCACGCACCAGTGATGGCCATGAGCTGGCCTGGGTGCCACCCTGCTGTGAACATGGTTCCATCTCCTCCTCCAGCTCCTCCTCCTCCTCATCCTCCTCATCCTCCAGAACTGTGCCCCTGCTGGACAATTGCGTCCCTGGCGTTTGCGTGTGCAGGAACCCACCCTCGGAGCCCCTTGCGAATGACTGCCCTGAAAGCCTTGGAAATGTTACCTCTTCATCCTCCTCCTCCTCCTCATCCTGTGCCACATCCTCTTCCATCATCGCCCGAATTGTTTTTTCAAGGAGGCATAGAAGTGGGATAGTTAAGCTGAGAACGGCGTCATTGCCACTGGCCATGTTGGTGGAGTACTCAAAACAGCGCAACAAGGCACACAGGTCTCGCATGGAGGCCCAGTTAAATTAAATAGCGGAATAGAAAATATGATCCAAAAAAAGTGTATGTATATCACACGTACACAACCACACTAGGCCCCAATTACTATTGTTTGTACCCCTAAAAGGCTAGGAGTAGGGGGAGTATGGAACAGGCAGCACCCTCAAACCTTCAGAAGTATGAGATGAACCCCAACAACTTGGAAAGGTGGATCTCTCTCACACGTACCAACACAGACTATCCCCCAATTTAACTGATCCCCAAAGGTTTTTGATTAAATAGCGGAATAGAAAATATGATCCAAAAAAAATGTATGTATATCACACGTACACAACCACACTAGGCCCCAATTACTATTGTTTGTACCCCTAAAAGGCTAGATGAGGAGTAGGGGGAGTATGGAACAGGCAGCACCCTCAAACCTTCAGAAGTATGAGATGAACCCCAACAACTTGGAAAGGTGGATCTCTCTCACACGTACCAACACAGACTATCCCCCAATTTAACTGATCCCCAAAGGTTTTTGATTAAATAGCGGAATAGAAAATATGATCCAAAAAAAGTGTATGTATATCACACGTACACAACCACACTAGGCCCCAATTACTATTGTTTGTACCCCTAAAAGGCTAGATGAGGAGTAGGGGGGGTATGGAACAGGCAGCACCCTCAAATCTTCAGAAGTATGAGATGAACCCCAAAAACTTGGAAAGGTGGATCTCTCTCACACGTACCAACACAGACTATCCCCCAATTTAACTGATCCCCAAAGGTTTTTGATTAAATAGCGGAATAGAAAATATGATCCAAAAAAAGTGTATGTATATCACACGTACACAACCACACTAGGCCCCAATTACTATTGTTTGTATCCCTAAAAGGCTAGATGAGGAGTAGGGGGAGTATGGAACAGGCAGCACCCTCAAACCTTCAGAAGTATGAGATGAACCCCAACAACTTGGAAAGGTGGATCTCTCTCACACGTACCAACACAGACTATCCCCCAATTTAACTGATCCCCAAAGGTTTTTGATTAAATAGCGGAATAGAAAATATGATCCAAAAAAAGTGTATGTATATCACACGTACACAACCACACTGGGCCCCAGTTACTATTGTTTGTACCCCTAAAAGGCTAGATGAGGAGTAGGGGGAGTATGGAACAGGCAGCACCCTCAAACCTTCAGAAGTATGAGATGAACCCCAACAACTTGGAAAGGTGGATCTCTCTCACACGTACCAACACAGACTATCCCCCAATTTAACTGATCCCCAAAGGTTTTTGATTAAATAGCGGAATAGAAAATATGATCCAAAAAAAGTGTATGTATATCACACGTACACAACCACACTAGGCCCCAATTACTATTGTTTGTACCCCTAAAAGGCTAGATGAGGAGTAGGGGGGGTATGGAACAGGCAGCACCCTCAAATCTTCAGAAGTATGAGATGAACCCCAAAAACTTGGAAAGGTGGATCTCTCTCACACGTACCAACACAGACTATCCCCCAATTTAACTGATCCCCAAAGGTTTTTGATTAAATAGCGGAATAGAAAATATGATCCAAAAAAAGTGTATGTATATCACACGTACACAACCACACTAGGCCCCAATTACTATTGTTTGTACCCCTAAAAGGCTAGATGAGGAGTAGGGGGAGTATGGAACAGGCAGCACCCTCAAACCTTCAGAAGTATGAGATGAACCCCAACAACTTGGAAAGGTGGATCTCTCTCACACGTACCAACACAGACTATCCCCCAATTTAACTGATCCCCAAAGGTTTTTGATTAAATAGCGGAATAGAAAATATGATCCAAAAAAAGTGTATGTATATCACACGTACACAACCACACTGGGCCCCAATTACTATTGTTTGAACCCCTAAAAGGCTAGATGAGGAGTAGGGGGAGTATGGAACAGGCAGCACCCTCAAACCTTCAGAAGTATGAGATGAACCCCAACAACTTGGAAAGGTGGATCTCTCTCACACGTACCAACACAGACTATCCCCCAATTTAACTGATCCCCAAAGGTTTTTGATTAAATAGCGGAATAGAAAATATGATCCAAAAAAAGTGTATGTATATCACACGTACACAACCACACTAGGTCCCAATTACTATTGTTTGTACCCCTAAAAGGCTAGATGAGGAGTAGGGGGGGTATGGAACAGGCAGCACCCTCAAACCTTCAGAAGTATGAGATGAACCCCAACAACTTGGAAAGGTGGATCTCTCTCACACGTACCAACACAGACTATCCCCCAATTTAACTGATCCCCAAAGGTTTTTGATTAAATAGCGGAATAGAAAATATGATCCAAAAAAAGTGTATGTATATCACACGTACACAACCACACTAGGCCCCAATTACTATTGTTTGTACCCCTAAAAGGCTAGGAGTAGGGGGAGTATGGAACAGGCAGCACCCTCAAACCTTCAGAAGTATGAGATGAACCCCAACAACTTGGAAAGGTGGATCTCTCTCACACGTACCAACACAGACTATCCCCCAATTTAACTGATCCCCAAAGGTTTTTGATTAAATAGCGGAATAGAAAATATGATCCAAAAAAAGTGTATGTATATCACACGTACACAACCACACTAGGCCCCAATTACTATTGTTTGTACCCCTAAAAGGCTAGATGAGGAGTAGGGGGAGTATGGAACAGGCAGCACCCTCAAACCTTCAGAAGTATGAGATGAACCCCAACAACTTGGAAAGGTGGATCTCTCTCACACGTACCAACACAGACTATCCCCCAATTTAACTGATCCCCAAAGGTTTTTGATTAAATAGCGGAATAGAAAATATGATCCAAAAAAAGTGTATGTATATCACACGTACACAACCACACTAGGCCCCAATTACTATTGTTTGTACCCCTAAAAGGCTAGATGAGGAGTAGGGGGGGTATGGAACAGGCAGCACCCTCAAACCTTCAGAAGTATGAGATGAACCCCAAAAACTTGGAAAGGTGGATCTCTCTCACACGTACCAACACAGACTATCCCCCAATTTAACTGATCCCCAAAGGTTTTTGATTAAATAGCGGAATAGAAAATATGATCCAAAAAAAGTGTATGTATATCACACGTACACAACCACACTAGGCCCCAATTACTATTGTTTGTACCCCTAAAAGGCTAGATGAGGAGTAGGGGGGGTATGGAACAGGCAGCACCCTCAAATCTTCAGAAGTATGAGATGAACCCCAAAAACTTGGAAAGGTGGATCTCTCTCACACGTACCAACACAGACTATCCCCCAATTTAACTGATCCCCAAAGGTTTTTGATTAAATAGCGGAATAGAAAATATGATCCAAAAAAAGTGTATGTATATCACACGTACACAACCACACTAGGCCCCAATTACTATTGTTTGTACCCCTAAAAGGCTAGGAGTAGGGGGAGTATGGAACAGGCAGCACCCTCAAACCTTCAGAAGTATGAGATGAACCCCAACAACTTGGAAAGGTGGATCTCTCTCACACGTACCAACACAGACTATCCCCCAATTTAACTGATCCCCAAAGGTTTTTGATTAAATAGCGGAATAGAAAATATGATCCAAAAAAAGTGTATGTATATCACACGTACACAACCACACTAGGCCCCAATTACTATTGTTTGTACCCCTAAATGGCTAGGAGTAGGGGGAGTATGGAACAGGCAGCACCCTCAAACCTTCAGAAGTATGAGATGAACCCCAACAACTTGGAAAGGTGGATCTCTCTCACACGTACCAACACAGACTATCCCCCAATTTAACTGATCCCCAAAGGTTTTTGATTAAATAGCGGAATAGAAAATATGATCCAAAAAAAGTGTATGTATATCACACGTACACAACCACACTAGGCCCCAATTACTATTGTTTGTACCCCTAAAAGGCTAGGAGTAGGGGGAGTATGGAACAGGCAGCACCCTCAAACCTTCAGAAGTATGAGATGAACCCCAACAACTTGGAAAGGTGGATCTCTCTCACACGTACCAACACAGACTATCCCCCAATTTAACTGATCCCCAAAGGTTTTTGATTAAATAGCGGAATAGAAAATATGATCCAAAAAAAGTGTATGTATATCACACGTACACAACCACACTAGGCCCCAATTACTATTGTTTGTACCCCTAAAAGGCTAGATGAGGAGTAGGGGGGGTATGGAACAGGCAGCACCCTCAAATCTTCAGAAGTATGAGATGAACCCCAAAAACTTGGAAAGGTGGATCTCTCTCACACGTACCAACACAGACTATCCCCCAATTTAACTGATCCCCAAAGGTTTTTGATTAAATAGCGGAATAGAAAATATGATCCAAAAAAAGTGTATGTATATCACACGTACACAACCACACTAGGCCCCAATTACTATTGTTTGTACCCCTAAAAGGCTAGATGAGGAGTAGGGGGGGTATGGAACAGGCAGCACCCTCAAATCTTCAGAAGTATGAGATGAACCCCAAAAACTTGGAAAGGTGGATCTCTCTCACACGTACCAACACAGACTATCCCCCAATTTAACTGATCCCCAAAGGTTTTTGATTAAATAGCGGAATAGAAAATATGATCCAAAAAAAGTGTATGTATATCACACGTACACAACCACACTAGGCCCCAATTACTATTGTTTGTACCCCTAAAAGGCTAGGAGTAGGGGGAGTATGGAACAGGCAGCACCCTCAAACCTTCAGAAGTATGAGATGAACCCCAACAACTTGGAAAGGTGGATCTCTCTCACACGTACCAACACAGACTATCCCCCAATTTAACTGATCCCCAAAGGTTTTTGATTAAATAGCGGAATAGAAAATATGATCCAAAAAAAGTGTATGTATATCACACGTACACAACCACACTAGGCCCCAATTACTATTGTTTGTACCCCTAAAAGGCTAGATGAGGAGTAGGGGGAGTATGGAACAGGCAGCACCCTCAAATCTTCAGAAGTATGAGATTGTGTTCACTGTACCCCACAAAGATTGAGTTCACTGCACCCCACAATGATTGTGTTCACTGCACCCCACAAAGATTGTGTTCACTGCACCTCACAAAGATTGTGTTCACTGTACCCCCCAAAGATTGTGTTCACTGCACCCCACAAAGATTCTGTTCACTGTACCCCACAAAGATTGTGTTCACTGCACCCTAAAAGGATGTTGTTCACTGCACCCCACAAAGATTGTGTTCACTGCACCCTAAAAGGATGTTGTTCACTGCACCCCAAAAAGATTGTGTTCACTGTACCCCCCCAAAGATTGTGTTCACTGCACCCCACAAAGATTGTGTTCACTGCACCCCAAAAAGATTGTGTTCACTGTACCCCCCAAAGATTGTGTTCACTGCACCCCAAAAAGATTGTGTTCACTGTACCCCCCAAAGATTGTGTTCACTGCACCCCACAAAGATTCTGTTCACTGTACCCCACAAAGATTGTGTTCACTGCACCCCAAAAAGATTGTGTTCACTGTACCCCCCCAAAGATTGTGTTCACTGCACCCCACAAAGATTCTGTTCACTGCACCCCACAAAGGATTTTGTTCACTGCACCCCAAAAAGATTGTGTTCACTGCACCCCAAAAAGGATTTTGATCACTGCACCCCAAAAAGGATGTTGTTCACTGCACCCCAAAAATGATTTTGTTCACTCCACCCCAAAAAGATTGTGTTCACTGCACCCCACAAAGATTGTGTTCACTGCACCCCAAAAAGATTGTGTTCACTGTACCCCCCAAAGATTGTGTTCACTGCACCCCACAAAGATTCTGTTCACTGTACCCCACAAAGATTGTGTTCACTGCACCCCAAAAAGATTGTGTTCACTGCACCCCAAAAAGGATGTTGTTCACTGCACCCCAAAAAGGATGTTGTTCACTCCACCCCAAAAAGATTGTGTTCACTGCACCCCACAAAGATTGTGTTCACTGCACCCCAAAAAGATTGTGTTCACTGCACCCCAAAAATGATTTTGTTCACTGCACCCCAAAAAGGATTTTGTTCACTGCACCCCAAAAAGGATGTTGTTCACTCCACCCCAAAAAGATTGTGTTCACTGCACCCCAAAAAGATTGTGTTCACTGCACCCCACAAAGGATTTTGTTCACTGCACCCCAAAAAGATTGTGTTCACTGCACCCCAAAAAGGATGTTGTTCACTGCACCCCAAAAAGGATTTTGTTCACTGCACCCCAAAAAGATTGTGTTCACTGCACCCCACAAAGGATTTTGTTCACTGCACCCCACAAAGATTGTGTTCAGTGCACACCAAAAAGGATTGTGTTCACTGCACCCCAAAAAGATTTTGTTCACTGCACCCCAAAAAGATTGTGTTCACTGCAGCCCAAAAAGATTGTGTTCACTGCAGCCCAAAAAGATTGTGTTCACTGCAGCCCAAAAAGATTGTGTTCACTGCAGCCCAAAAAGATTGTGTTCACTGCAGCTCACACACAGAAAAATGGATGTGGATCACTGACACCTGCCTCCAATCTCCAATCCCACACCACACAGCAATATCGATTGTAGTTTGTAGAACACAGTTTCCCTAAAATTCAGCAGACTCTGTCCCTAACAGGATTGAGAAGAGATCGTAGATCAGGATTGAGTGCAGATTCACCCCACCCCCCACACAGCAATATCGATTGTAGTTTGTAGAAGACACTGACCCTATAATTCAGCAGACTCTATCCCTAAAATGCCTACAACTCGCCCTGCCTAAACACTCCGACCTGTCCCTCAATTCTATCCGGACACAAATGGTTTTTTCCTGCCTATCTTTCCCTAATCAGCAGCCAGCACATTGATGTGTGCTCTGTCCCTTAGCTAAGCAGCAGAATGACGCTGCTGCGGCGGCTGCCTCGAACTTATAAAGACTTGGTCACATGCTTCAGACGGCCAATCACAGCTACTAAGACATTTGCAGGCATGGCTGGGATGGCTTAAGGCACACCAGTTAAACGATTGTTGATTGGCTGTTGAAAGCCCGCCATGAAAAGAGCGCCAAAGCATGCAAAACCCGGAAATAAAACGACCGAACACGGATTTTTACCCGAACATACAGTAAAGTGTCCGTGTCCGTGTTCGGGTAAAAAAAATCCAATTATTCGGTACGAACACGAATAATACAGTCCGTGTTCGCCGGCACTAATCTTAAGCAGTTAAATTAATAAAATTAAGAATTTCTAATATGGCAACCTTTTGACAATGATAAAATACAAAAATTCAATAACATAGGATTAGGCAAAAAAATAAAACAAAAAAAGGAAGTCAACGTCAAAATATGTTTTTGAGGCTTCTTCATAACTTCATAAAAAAAAAAAAAAACACAAAAAAAGCACAACAGCACAAATGCAAAGAACACTACATGAAATTAAATAAATGAAACTATCATCAATAACATCTTCCAAAAATAATGTACATCATCTATATAAGGAAAAAAGTAGAATCTTTTTAAGCAGCTCAATCAATAAAATTAGAAACATCTAATTTGGCAAAATTATGACAATGATAAAATACATATTTTCTTCATAACTCCAAATGTGTACCCGCTTAGTTACCTTTTAATTTTCTTCCCAGCCCTTATATAGGTTTATTTGAAATTTTTATCCTTACTGGAATATTTTATCCTTATGCTACTGAGCGATAAAAAAACAAAGTTGAGGGGCAACTTAAAATTTAACAGTAATTTGCAATACAAATAATAATACACTATAATATATTAATTCTAGACTATAATAGAATGGTTGTAAAAAAAAAAAAAGCACAAAAACACAAATACAAAGAACATTACATGAAATTAAATAAACAAAACTATAAATAACAACTTCCAAAAATACACCATCTAAAAAAGGAAAAAAGTAGAATCTTTTTAAGCAGTTCAATGAATGAAATTAAAAACTTTCACTTTGGCTTTTGGTAATGATAAAATACATATTTTATGAAAAACACTTAATAATGTAGAACTCTGCAAATGAATACAAATAGAAAGATTGAAAATTTACATGAAAAAAATGTTTTTCAGGTTTTTTTCATAACTCCAAATGTGAGCCCACTTAGTAAATAACTTTAGTTCCGTCCTAATTTTCATTCCAGCTCTTATGTAGACTTTCTGGTGATTTCTAACCTTGCTGAAATTTTTTATCCTCATGCTACTGAGCGGAAAAAAAAATCTCAGGGGCAGTTTAAGACTTAACAGTAATTTGTAATACAGTCCTTCACTTTGGATGTTCACAATTAAGTCCCAATTACCGATGGATTCCCCATAGGTAGAAACAATGGTTATCTTACAAGCACGAATGGCCCATAACCACTAAAATGATTAATACTTTGGCAACTTCTTCTTTGCATGAGATGAGTGTCTCGCAGTCACAGCCCGATTTCAGATCATTCCGATAACATTATATTGAACATAATGGGCAATAAAGCCATTCTCAATCACAGCATAAAGACATTGTATGGAGCTCACATTCCACCATCTGGCTCCTGCTCACTGCCCTGGATTTCAGCAATGTACATGCTGAACGTGCCGGGAAGGTCACTGTCTCCAAATAATTAATTTGTTTCCTCAACTGAGGTTCATTGTTTTTGCTGTAATTGTTTAGGTAAATAATGTAAGTGTCTGTAATTATGCAGAAATCCACAACTAGGCAAACAAGCTTTCCATGCTTACAGTTCATAAATTAATGTTATCTGTTCCTCAGAATGCCACTTGTGCTTCCCAGAAGGATTAGCGTTCTTATTTATGCTAGGCAACAAGGACAGAAGAGGATGTGAAAGGAGGTTTAATAGTGAGGAAAATACTTGACAAGCCACTGAGAACACACAGATTAATATCAATCTAAAATTAAATTATTATGGTATAATTCAATAACTTTGGAGTGGAAATGGACTCTTAACTTAGCTGTCCAAGGCCCCACTAGGGAAATGTCTTAGCTGATATGGACATAAAAGCTAGGACTTTGGCCATAAGGAAAGTCCCAAAAGAAATGTAGATTGCACATGGATGATTTGGGTTCAAAGCTGCTTTTGTTGTGAAAAATATCAGAAATAACACAACCTAGTCAACAGAATGGCTTAATCAGTCTGTGTGGGCTTTGTGTCTTTTTTTTTTTGAGTTGTATGTTTTTGAGAAGCAAGTCTGCAATATCAGAACCAGAGCATGCATCTCGAGATAGGCCGGAGGAAAGCCCTATTTTTTTGCATTGTGTAATACAATTATATTAAATGATTTTCTTTCTTTCTTTCTTTCTTTCTTTCTTTCTTTCTTTCTTTCTTTCTTTCTTTCTTTCTTTCTTTCTTTCTTTCTTTCTTTCTTTCTTTCTTTCTTTCTTTCTTTCTTTCTTTCTTTCTTTCTTTCTTTCTTTCTTTCTTTCTTTCTTTCATTTGTTTTCTTTCTTTTCCCACCATAAGTTATGGTTATGGTGTTCAGCTATCTAGTGAGCAATTGTCAGAAAAAATGTCACACCAATCCCAACTTAAAGGCTAAGTTCACTTTTTCTCACTTTTTTTTCTAAATTTCAGCATTAGGCAGGGGCGGCCCATCCATTGGGGGTGCAGGGGCATCGCCCCCCCCCATCCCAGCCCCCTAATCTACATGCAGGGCACCGAACGCAAGATTCCAATAGGGGATTTTATTTTAAGCACGTGATTATAGCCAGAGGCTCTAATAGGCTTCAAAAAAAGGGTGGGCTCGGGGAGCAGAGCACTGCGCCCTGAGCCCACCCAGTCGTGTGACAACAGAGAATGAATATTCGCTATTGTCACACTTACGCTCCTCCATTGGCCAAAAGGAGAAGTGATCTTACTGGCCAGTGGCCAGGAAGAGGCAGAAGACACACAGGAGGAGAAGGACATTGGCTCAGCCATCCAGCACTCCCCGGCTCAGACAGGAGGAAGGAGGAGGTAAGGAGGGGGAGGGGAGGAATTTGTCGCCTGCTAACTGACTGACCAACGTGGGGGGTGGAGTAATGTGTCGCCTGCTAACTGACCGACCGGGGGGGTGCCCATTGGTTTGGCAGGGCGGTACAAAACACCCCGTAATTACCCCTTTCTGGAAAGTAGACACCCCAAGGAATTTACTGAGAGGTATGTTGAGCCCCTTGAATATTTTTCTTTTTTTATCACCGGTGTTTTAAAAATGACAAAAAATAATATATATATTTTTTTTTTACACAAAGTTGTCATTGAAATGATATATTGCTCACGCATGCCATGGGTATATGTAGAATTACACACCAAAATACATTTTGCTGCTTCTCCTGAGTACAGGGATACCCCATGTGTGAGACTTTTTGGTAGTCTATTCGTGTACAGGACCCCAAATTCCAATCACCACCTTCAGGCTTTCTAAGGGCGTAAATTGTTGATTTCACTCGTCACTACCTGTCACGGAACCATGAACCAGACGTACAACAACAGATAGGTGAAAATAAGAAGGCTTTATTGAAAATCAAGCTGTAAAGCAAAAGTCCAAACGGATGGCGAAACCGAGGCAGAGTCCTTGCGAAGCCAGAGGTCAGGAACCAGCAGGGTAGTCAGACGAAGCCAGGATCAGGAACCAGCAGGGTAGTCAGACGAAGCCAGGATCAGGGACCAGAAGCAGCAGCAGTCTTAGAAGCATGTGAACACAGGAGGACCAAGCAAGGAACTGAAGCCACAGACCTCCTATATATATGAGCTAGGCATCCAGGCTCTCCCAGTGGGAAGGAGGAGCCGCAGGGTGGGAGGCTACAAGAAACCCAGAAACCAAGATGGCCGCCAGCACATGTCAAATGAAGGAGAACAGCAAGAAGGTAAGACCATGACAGTACCTCCCCCTCAAGGGCCCCTCCTCCGCGGAGAAAAGAACGGTTTCTGAGGGAAGCGTGCGTGGAAGGCTCGGAGCAAGGCAGGAGCATGGACATCTGCGGAGGGAACCCAGGAACGCTCCTCTGGACCATAACCACGCCAATGAACCAAAAACTGCACCCGACCGCGGACCAGGCGTGAGTCCAGGATATTGCTCACCTCATACTCCTCACGATTGCCCACTTGGACCGGATGGGGCCGAGGAACCGAGGAAGTGAAACGATTACACACCAGTGGCTTCAACAGGGAGACATGAAACACGTTGGAGATCCGCATGCCAGGAGGAAGCGCAAGGGCATAGGCTACCGGGTTTACCCTGCGAAGCACTCGGAAGGGACCAACAAAGCGAGGCGCCAGCTTGGGAGTGGGCACTCGAAGGTTGAGGTTGCGGGTGGACAACCATACACGGTCTCCGGCCTGGTAGGAAGGAGCAGGCGCTCGTCTGCGATCAGCCTGGAGTCTCTGGCGCTGCGCAGAGACCTCAAGGGACTTCTGGATCTGTACCCAAGAAGCACGTAGGACGGAAAGGTGATCCTCCACAGCCGGAATATCCTGGGGAGAGAATACCTCCGGTAACACGGCAGGTTGGAACCCATAATTGGCCATGAAGGGAGACGTCCCAGAGGAAGAGTTCACCGCCGTGTTCCTGGCAAACTCAGCCCAAGGCAGGAGGTCAACCCAATTGTCTTGGTGATCGGAGACATAGCAACGAAGGAATTGCTCCAAGGCCTGATTGGATCGTTCTGCGGCCCCATTGGACTGAGGGTGGTAGGCCGAGGAGAAGGAGAGATGAATCCCCAACTGGGAGCAAAAGGCGCGCCAGAACCTGGACACAAACTGACTCCCCGGATCCGACACAATCTCCTTGGGCAAACCGTGCAACCGGAAGACCTCCCTGGCAAAAATCGTAGCCAACTCCTGTGCAGAGGGTAACTTCCTGAGAGGAACACAGTGGCACATTTTGGAAAATCGATCCACAATCATGAGAATGACCGTATGGCCTCGGGATGCAGGAAGGTCCACAATGAAATCCATCCCCAGGTGTGACCATGGGCGCTCCCCGGTGGCTATGGGTTGCAGAAGGCCCAACGGAAGGTGCCGAGGGGACTTACTCTGGGCACAAACGGAGCATGCCGCTACATATGCGGCAATGTCGGAACGTAGGGAAGGCCACCAGAACAGACGTGAAACAGCCCAGGACAGCTGATTCTTTCCAGGATGCCCCGCGGTCTTGGAGTTATGGTAGGTTCGCAACAACCGAGTGCGCAACTCCTCAGGCACAAAACATCTGCCGTTGGGTCTCCCAGAGGGAGCACCAGATTGAGCCGCCAAAATCTGCTCACCCAGGGGAGAGGTCAGGCTGGTGCGAATGGCGGCCAGGATCTGATTCGGAGGTATGACCGAAGTCGGAATTGACTCCTCCCTGGACAGGTCGGAGTACTGCCGTGATAAGGCATCCGCCCTGATGTTCTTGGAACCGGGTAGGTAGGAGACCACGTAATTAAAACGTGACAAGAACAGAGCCCATCTGGCCTGACGTGGTGTCAATCTCTTGGCCTCAGAAAGGTAGGTCAGATTCTTGTGGTCCGTCAGGATGAGGACCGGAACCACTGAACCCTCGAGCAAGTGCCTCCATTCTTTAAGGGCCTGCACGATGGCCAATAACTCCCTGTCACCAATCTGATAGTTGCACTCCGCGGAAGACAGTTTCCGGGAGTAAAACCCACAAGGAAGCAGAGGACCCTCTGGTGTTCTACGCTGAGACAGAAGGGCGCCTACTCCCGTCTCAGACGCGTCCACCTCGAGGACAAAGGGCAACCCAGGGTTGGGATGCGACAGAATCGGAGCCGACACAAACGCGGACTTTAGAGCCTCAAAAGCTCGGATGGCCTCGAGCGGCCAGACCTGGGAATTACTGCCCTTCCTGGTCAGATCCGTGAGAGGCTTGGCTAGCATGGAAAAGTCCCTGATAAACTTCCGATAATAATTGGCGGAGCCCAAAAAGCGCTGCAGGGAGCGAAGACCACTGGGCTGGGGCCACTGTAAGACAGCCGAAACCTTCTCAGGATCCATGGAGAACCCCTCAGCGGAAATGATGTAACCTAAGAAGGTTACCTGGGATCGGTGAAATTCGCATTTCTCAAGCTTACCGAACAGCTTGTTCTCTCGTAACCGTTGCAACACTCGTCTGACATCCAGAATGTGGGTCTCCATGGATTCAGAATATACCAAGATGTCATCCAAATAGACCACCACACACTGCTGCAACAGGTCACGGAAAACATCATTAATGAATTCCTGAAAGACTGCGGGCGCATTGCACAACCCAAAGGGCATAACCAAGGATTCATAATGACCGGTCCTGGTGTTAAACGCGGTCTTCCACTCATCGCCCGCCTTGATCCTTACGAGGTTATATGCCGCCCTCAGGTCAAGTTTGGTAAAGACCGTGGCCCCTTTAAGGCGATCGAACAGCTCGGAAATCAAGGGTATCGGGTAAGCGTTCTTGATCGTGATGCGATTGAGACCCCTGTAATCGATGCAAGGCCTCAACTCACCGCCCTTCTTTTTCACAAAGAAAAATCCAGCCCCTGCCGGGGACGAGGATTTGCGAATGTGTCCGCGTGAAAGCGCCTCCTTCACGTACTCCTCCATGGCCTCATTCTCCGCTACCGACAGTGGATAGACCTTGCCACGAGGAGGAACGGCACCAGGTTGTAACTCGATGGCACAATCGTATGGGCAGTGCGGAGGTAGGGCAACCGCGCGCACCTTATCGAATACATCCCGGTACTCCTCGTATTCAGGAGGCAACAGAGAGTCCGAGGAAGTACACAGCAACTTGACAGGCCCATGGATGCAACTAGCCCCACACTGCGGTGACCACGAGAGGATCTCGGCCGATCTCCAATCGAAAGTCGGATTATGCTTCTGGAGCCAGGGGTACCCCAAGACCACCGAGTAGTGTGGAGACGAAATAACCTGGAAGCAGACCGACTCTCTGTGAATGTCCAATGGCTATCCCCACTGGAAGGGTCTCATGAGTCACGTGTGGCGGCAGAAGGGGTCTGCCGTCTATCGCCTCAAGAGCCAGTGGAGAACCTCGGGCCTGCAGAGGAATGGAATTGGCGGCAGCGAACACACTATCAATGAACAAACCACCAGCACCAGAGTCCACCAATGCCTGGGTCGTCACTGAGCCCCCGACCCAGGAGAGGACAACAGTGATCAGTGGTTTATCAACACGGGAAACCGGGGACGAGGAGACTCCACCCAAGATCTGCCCCCGACAGGATCTCAGGTGCGAGCGTTTCCCGGACGGTTCGGACATGCCAACCGAAAATGCCCACCGAGACCACAATACATGCATCGACCCTCGCGTCTTCGGAGTACCCTCTCCCCCTCGGACAGGCGAGCAAAGCCCAGCTGCATGGGTTCACCCCCAGCCAAGTCATCCCCAGGAGGCGTGGGAGGAGAGGGAGGCACGGGTGGGACAGCAAAGGTAGGCGCCAATCTGTTAGGAGGCCTCCGCAGACTCTCCTTAAAGGAAGGTCTCTCCCTGAGTCTGGTGTCAATCAAAATCAAGAAAGAAATAAGAGACTCGAGCTCCACTGGTAGGTCCTTAGCTGCAACCTCATCCTTCAAGGCATCCGAGAGACCATGAGAGAAAGCAGCGACCAGAGCCTCATTATTCCAGCCCACCTCTGCTGCCAGGGTACGAAACTCAATGGCGTATTCAGCTACGGATCGTGAACCCTGTCTGATGGACATAAGCTTCGCAGCAGAGGCAGCACGAGCCGGCATATCGAATACCCTCCGAAGAGAAGCAACAAAACCGGAAAACTCGGCAACCACCGGATTGTTGTTCTCCCATAAAGGGCTGGCCCAGGCCAAGGCCTTGTCCGAGAGCAGCGAAATTAAGAAGCCCACCTTTGATCTCTCAGTAGGAAAGGCATGTGGCAGCAACTCGAAATAAATGCCCACCTGGTTAAGGAAACCTCGGCACTGAGTTGGCTCTCCCCCAAAGCGCTGTGGAAGGGGGGCAGAACCGGTCATACCCCGAAACACCGCAGGCGCAACAACAGGTGTCGGGGTAGACTCTGGCACAACAACCGGAGCGGCAGTAGGAGCGGGCCCAGGAGCGACAACCGACCCATCGGCAACGGGAGCGAAATGAGCCGTGCGTTCAAGCAGGGTTTGCAACGCCACGGCGAACCGACCCAACAGGTGATCCTGCTGATCAAGTCTGGCAACCAGCGTGGGTAGCGAGGATGGCCCTGTACCGTCAGAATTCATGGCTTGGTCCTACTGTCACGGAACCATGAACCAGACGTACAACAACAGATAAGTGAAAATAAGAAGGCTTTATTGAAAATCAAGCTGTAAAGCAAAAGTCCAAACGGATGGCGAAACCGAGGCAGAGTCCTTGCAAAGCCAGAGGTCAGGAACCAGCAGGGTAGTCAGACGAAGCCAGGATCAGGAACCAGCAGGGTAGTCAGACGAAGCCAGGATCAGGGACCAGAAGCAGCAGCAGTCTTAGAAGCATGTGAACACAGGAGGACCAAGCAAGGAACTGAAGCCACAGACCTCCTATATATATGAGCTAGGCACCCAGCTCCTCCCAGTGGGAAGGAGGAGCCGCAGGGTGGGAGGCTACAAGAAACCCAGAAACCAAGATGGCCGCCAGCACATGTCAAACGAAGGAGAACAGCAAGAAGGTAAGACCATGACACTACCTATCACAGTTTCAGAGGCCATGAAATGGCAAGATAACACAAAACCCTCCCAAATGACCCCTGTTTGGAAAGTAGACATCCTAAGCTATTTGCTGAGAGGCATGTTGAGTCCATGGAATATTTTATATTTTGCCACAATTTTTGGGAAAATGATAACAGTTGTTTTTTATTTTTTTTACACAAAGTTGTCACTTAAATGATATACTGCTCAAACATGCCATGGGTATATGTGAAATTACACCCCAAAATACATTCTGCTGCTTCTCCTGAGTATGAAAATACCACATGTGTGAGACTTTTTGGCAGTCTAGCTGCGTACAGGACCCCGAAAACCAATCGTCACCTTCAGGCTTTCTAAGGGCATAAATTGTTGATTTCACTCCTCACTACCTATCACAGTCTCGGAGGCCATGAAATGTCAAAACAGCAACCCCCAACCTCCCCAAATGACCCCTTTTCGGAAAGTAGATACCCTGAGCTATTTGCTGAGATGCACATTGAGTATTTTGCAGATCTTGATTTTTGTCACAAAGTATTGAAATTTGAAAAAAGAAAAAAAAAATTCCTTTTCTTTCTTCATTTTTCAAAAGAAATGAGAGCTGCAAAATACTCACCATGCTTCTGAGCAAATACTTTGGGGTGTCTACTTTTTGAAAAGAGGTCATTTGAGGGGGGGGGTGCTATCTTGGCATTTCATGCTCCCTGAAACTGTGATAGGTAGTGAGGAGTGAAATCAACAGTTTACATCCTTAAAAAGCCTGAAGACGGGGATTGGTTTTCGGGGTCCTGTACGTAGCTAGACTTCCAAAAAGTCTCACACATTGGGTATCCCCATACTCAGGAGAAGCAGCAGAATGTATTTTGGGGTGCAATTCCACATATACCCATGGCATGTTATCATTTAGTGACAATTTTGTGCAATGAAATTTTTTTTTAATTTTCCCGAAACTTGTGGCAAAATATTACTTTGAACCCCCAAACATTATATATATTTTTTAAAGCAGACGCCCTACAGAACAAAAAGGTGGGTGTCGCTATTTTTTTTGTCACATGGTATTTGCACAGAGATTTTCCAAACTGAATTTTTTTGGGGAAAAAGACACTTTTTTAAATGTAATGCACAAATACGCTATATATTGCAAAATTGTTTGGTAAAATATAAAAGATGATCTTATGCCATGTACATAGATACCAAATATGACATGCTTTAAAACTGCACACGCCCGTGCACCGGACGATAAACTATGTACCTTTTTAAAGGCCTTTAAAAGTCTTTACATGTTACGACTTTACATTTACTGAAGAGGCCTACTGCAAGAATTACTGCCCTTGACGTTTGTGGCGATTCCTCAAATGCATGGTGCAATTTCTGTTTAAATATAACACCGGACCGATGCTTGAATTCGCATTTGCGCGCAAACACGGGGAGACAGGGGTGCTCACTGCTTGAACTTTTTTTTTGTTATTATTATTGTTTATTTTGCTTTTCTATTTTATTTTGACACCTTCCCTTTCATTTTTTTATCATTTTTTTTGTTATCACATTTAAATATCCCCTATGATAGCAATAAGTAGTGATAGTTACTCTTTTTTGAAAAAATTGGGATCTATTAGACTCTAGATCTCTCCTCTGCCCTTAAAGCATCTGATCACACCGAGATTGGTGTGATCAGGTGCTTTCCCAATTTCCCAATGGTGCTGTTTATATCTGGCAAAACTGAAGTCATGAAATGCTTGTAGCTTCCGGTATCTTAGGCCATGGAGATGATTGGAGCCATTCTGGTCTCCAATCATCTCTATGGTCAGCTGAGGGAACCACCGGCTGAAGTTTCGGGTTACCTGGTGGGACAGGAGAGCTCGAGAAACCCATGGAAGGTGATGGGAGGGGAGTGGGTGTCCCCTCCTACTGCTTGTAAAAGCAGTCTAGAGGCTAATTAGTCGCTAGAATTGCTTTTACATGAAAGCCGACCGCTGGCTGTAAAAAAACAATACCAAGATGATGCCTAAATCTTCAGGCATCATCCTGGTATGACCACTCAAATTCCAGTGACGTACCAGTCCTTGCTGGGTATATATTGTAAGGTTCCTTTTTTTTCATGCAGCCTGTGGGCTGAACGAAAAATAGAATCTGACAGATTCCTCCATTCACATCGATCGATGTGGATGAAGAAATCTCTGCCATAAAATGTGTGGTTTGGCCACCATTAGACCTCCCAGCATCCACTCACTTCTAATGATGGGCATACACGCAATGTTCTTTGGCTGAACTAAAAAAAGAACATAGCAGATTCCTCCATTTGCATCAATCAATGTGGATGAGAAATATCTGCCAAGAAAAGTGTGAAAAAATATATGAAAAAGCATAAGGGGAGATCCGCCCTCTGTGTCCACCCCATTCTCTATGCTTCACCAATTCTCTTTTTTTAACTGCGGTGGTGAAATCACATCCTACAGCGCTGCAATCAATGATTTACATATATGCTGAGAGCAAACACTGTTGCTTTAAGAATAAACAAATGAGTGCTGCAGCTGATGGACATACCTGCAAAGCAAACAATAGCAACAAAACACAGTAACAATAAAACATTAAAATATAATAGTTTACAGTGCAGTAAAACAGTAGAATGGTGATATCTGCAAAGAAAACTATGGTTAACAATGAAAAACAAAGCAACAATAAAACATTACATTATAATTACATTATAATAGCATACAGTACAGTAGAACAGTGGCAAAGCAAACTATGGTTAACAATGAAAAACAGTAACATTAAAACTTTACAGTATAACAGAATATTATAAAGTACAGTAAAACAGTAAGAACAGAAAATTAAATTATTAAAGCGACAACTATTTTTGGCTTTTTTATTTTTTTATTTTTATTTTTTTTATTTTTTATTTTGTGTACACTTTTTTTGTAACTGTAAAAAAACTTTAAACGTTCTAGGCTAGGGTCTCTCAAAATGCGATAGCCATCTAACATCTTTAGACACCCTGTGTGAAAGTGTGCCCTAGACTGTGCTGTACCCTATACTAATACTCTACTAGTTTATGGTAGGGACAGAAACAGTTCCCCAATGCAGAGACCAGGTTGGCCAGGACAGGAGAGACAAAAAAGTGGGTGTTATGCCTATATCTGCGTTTTCTACAGATGGGACATCTTCTTTGGGATGCTCTTTGGGTAGGGGTACCAGGGAGGACATTCTGCAAAATGCCTCTCATGCAGCCGGCTCACTGCATCTGGATTGTGAATTTGGGTCACAGCACCTTCTGGATACAGAAGGGCTGTGATGATCTCTTCCTGGAATTGTAGGAAGGATCCACTTCTTCCTGACGCTTTGTATAACACATAAGCGTTCAGCAGAGCCACTTGAAATAAGTATACAGACACTTTCTTGTACCAGTATCTGGCCTTATGGGCAACTAATTACAGGGCCATCATCTGGTCATTGAAGTCCACCCCTCCCATGTTAAGGTTGTATTCGTGGACATAGAGGGGCTTCTCAACAACACCAGTCACCATTGCTATTTGGACTGTCGTCTCTGTGTGAATGGAGGACAGAATTAAAACATTCTGTGTGTCCCTCCACTTCACTGCAAACAATTTATTATGCTTCAACCGGGCTCTCTCTCCCCGTCTAAGTCGGTGATCTACAAGCTGTTGGGGAAAGCCCCGGCGATTAGGTCACAGGGTGCCACATGCGCCAATTTCAGAATCACTTATATACTTTGTAGCTCCTGCTGGATTTTGCTTCTAATCCCCTTGTGGAGGCGCCATTTGTGGATGGACATTTTATGGTTACACAACCTATCACAATACTATAATTTTTTTATATGGACTATAAACTGAAGGACTTATGAATAAATGGTTGTGGAATGAATAATCCAAAGTTTCCATTATTTCTTATGGGGAAATTCGCTTTGATATAAGAGTGCTTCGGATTACAAGTATGTTTCTGGAACAAATTAGGCTCGCACTCCAAGGTTTTACTGTATAGAGAAAGATAGACAAACAGGTAGATATAAAAGTGACAGATGTAAAAAGATGGCCTCTATAAACCTCCATGGTTGGAAAGCATTCAGGTACGGGATAGCTTATGCTTTTACATGATTTCATAAAGCTAAAAGAAAAAAAAGTCCAAGTGCTGTGTCTGCTACAAGATTGCCAGTGTGCATCATGTCTTTATATGTAAATAAAAACCCAAGACAAGGGAAATCCAAAGTTATAAAACAAACATAAAGTGCACAGAAGGGTTTTCGAATGTTAGTGCTTCTACTTTATTACCCTATCAATACACATTACCAACCGGCAAGCTCGGCTCAACATCCTGGAGCACAACTGTGGAGTCTTCTATGGGAGTGCGTAATGCTTGGAAACTGGCAGAAAACGAGCGTCACTGTACTCGAGAGTGGATAGAGAATTGCGGAAAGTGATGAAGGAGTTTGCTCATATATTCTTTATGGTTAACTACAGTATATAGTATTGTTAGCATGAATGCACTTACAGATATAACTAGAGAATCTACCCTAAATAATTTTTTTTATGTAACTTTGTAGATTCGTACATCCTTTCTCTAGTGACTGTCTGATTCCATCTTTCCAGATCAACAGCTGCTGAGATAAAATCTGTGCATTGTTTTTCAGCATTCATACCTGACATCAATAAAGATTTCCATACATTAGTAGACTTTCATACAGACATTCTCATCATTATACTTTGTATTCGATGATGCCTTTAAATAAATATAACAAATGCTGTTTAAAAGTACGAGGTGTGTACTAAAGTAATGCAAACGTGGGCATAACTTTTTTCATTACAGTGATTATTAAAGTGATTAAAAAAGGTAATTTGTTTTTTTTTTAAATATCAAACATGTCTATACTTACCTGCTCTGTGCAATGGAATTGCACAGAGCAGCTGTGAACCACCTCCTTTCGGGGGCCCCTCCCAGTGCTCCTGGCTCCTCCATGGGGGCACTCATATGTGCTTACACCTGAGCCCCGCAGTTGCTTCCATTGACACAGACAGCTGGATTACCCCCCACCATTCCCCGTCACTGGTTTTAATTGACAGCACCGGGAGATAAGAGCTGCAGATGTGCACAGTGCTGGTAAGTAAGGGGGGGGGGGGAGATGCTGACACCTTAACATTTTTTACCTTAATACAAGGAATGCATTAAGGTAAAAATGTTTAGGCTTTACAACCACCTTAAAGGATAAGTCCACCCTAAAACTAAAATCCCTTCATCTATAGACCTCCTCGATCTAACACTAACCTATCTAGCCTGTAAGGGATAAATCAGTATATATACCTTTTTGGAAGCCGATCCGGTCTCCAGTGGTGGAAGCTCTGCAGAGGACACAGCCGACAATGGCTGTGAAATAATTGGGGAGTGATGTCACCCAACGACTTACTATGGGTCTTCCATTGTCGGCCGTGTCCTCAGCACCCGCTTCCACAGCAAATACGCGGCTGACATTTTACCGTGGGATCGGATCGGCTTAAAAATAGCTAAGTATACTGATTCCTTCTTTACAGTGCTAGATAGGTTAGATCAGGGGTGGGCAAACTTTTTGGCTCAAGGGCCGCAATGGGTTCATATATTGGACCCGGGAGCCGGACCAAGAGTAGATGGCAAAAAACGCTGTAAAAAATTGCGTGACTTTGAGGTCACAAAAGTGTGAAAGGGGCCTTCAGTAATTAAGGTATAGTGTGCCCCCTTTCAATGCAGAGTGACCAGCGTGCCCCCTTTCAATGCAGAGAGACCAGCGTGCCCCCTTTCAATGCAGAGAGACCAGCGTGCCCCCTTTCAATGCACAGTGACCAGCGTGCCCCCTTTCAATGCACAGTAACCAGCGTGCCCCCTTCAAAACAGTGACCAGCGTGCCCCTTTCAATGCAGAGACCATCGTGCGTGCCCCCTTTCAATGCAGAGACCATCATGCGTGCCCCCTTTCAATGCAGAGACCAGCGTGCCCCCTTCAATGCAGAGACCAGCGTGCGTGCCCCCTTTCAATGCAGAGACCATAGTGTGTGCCCCCTTTCAATGCAGAGACCAGCGTGCCCCCTTCAATGCAGAGACCAGCGTGCCCCCTTCAATGCAGAGACCAGCGTGCGTGCCCCCTTCAATGCAGAGACCAGCGTGCGTGCCTCTTCAATGCAGAGACCAGCGTGCGTGCCCCCTTCAATGCAGAGACCAGCGTGCATGTCCCTATTCAATGCAGAGACCAGCGTGCGTGCCCCCTTCAATGCAGAGACCAGCGTGCGTGCCCCCTTCAATGCAGAGACCAGCGTGTGTGCCACCTTCAATGCAGAGACCAGCGTGCGTGCCCTCTTCAATAAAAAGACCAGCGTGTGTGCCCCCTTCAATGCAGAGCCCAGCGTGCGTGCCCCCTTCAATGCAGAGCCCAGCGTGCGTGCCCCCTTCAATGCAGAGACCAGCGTGCGTGCCCCCCTTCAATGCAGAGACCAGCGTGCATGCCCCCTTCAATGCAGTGTGCCCCCCCCGAGACCAGTGCACTTACCTGCAGTGGCGGTGGTGGCTTCTCCTCAGTCCCCCGGCATCTCCTCGAGTCCTCCCGCCTCCTCCTCAGCCAATGGCATGGGGTTTGCCTTGCGGCCAATCAGGAAGTGTGTATTAGACACAGAGAAATCTGTGTGACAATAGCGAATTTTCATTCGCTATTGTCACACAATGGGTGGGCTTGGGGCTCCCTGCTCTTCGCCCCGGGTCCACCCTTTGCTGAAGCCTAGGACCGGCCGCCACAAAATTAGCTAGCGCTCCGCGGGCCAGATTAAAAGGTCCGCTGGACCATATACGGCCCGCGGGCCGCAGTTTGCCCATTCCTGGGTTAGATCGTGGAGGTCTATCAAATTTCATATTAACTGCTCTTCTTTTTTTTAATTGAAGGTACACAATAGATGCCAAGCAGAAGCAATATGCTGTCATTGAGTTCTTAATGAAGGAGCACAATCTGTCCAACATCCACAGAAGGCTACAGAATGTTTATGGAAATTACACCACTGACGAGAGTCGCCAATGATGATACATTGCTCTTGTCTGCTAAAGGAGTTCTACCAGTGTTTGACCAGCCTAAAGCCCAGCTCCAGGAATTTCAAAGTGGTTGTAAAGTCATTACATTACATACATTAATCGTGGGATATTATATGAGGCAACTTGCAAGGTAAACTTAATTATATTTTTATTACATGACAGCAAAAACATATATAATGGTACAATGAAATTACAGGCATATAAAGAATAAATACCTGATCCACAATCAATAAATAAACATAAATTTATAATTATCCCAGTGTAGGCATCCATAATATTCACAGATATTAAAAGATGCATGTTGGCATAGTGTATGGTAACAAAATTGATTCTTGTCATTTTAAAACTGTACGTGTTTCGTGGAACTGGTCCTCTCATCAGGAGTAAATGCAAGAGATTATCTAAAAAAAGTATAAAAAAATGCCATGATAATAATTTCATAAAATAAATAACAAAAGGAAGGGCAAAAAAGAATAAAAAACGAGGATAGTAAGATTGGGCATAAAGCCTCATTACTTACAGATCAGCTCGAAAAGACATATAAAAACGAAAGAAAGTGAACCCAGCAGCCATGGAGCAAGGGATTCAGGGAGAACGCCTATCCCGGGGACTGTGGAGGAGTAACCCAAGCAGACCATATGGCAAACTGAGGGCGAACCAGGCAACATGGATCAAAGATAGAAGGATATTAGGATTATTAGGATGTGTAATAGCGCCTCCAGGCAGTATCAATCTGCAAAAAATATATATGTATATATATATATATATATATATATATATATACAGTATCTCAGAACAGTGACCCCTCGCATTTTTGTAAATATTTTATTATATCTTTTCATGTGACAATACTGAAGAAATTGCATCTTGCTACAATATAAAGTAGTGAGTGTACAGCTTGTATAACAGTGTAAATTTGCTGTCCTCTCAAAATAACTCAACACACAGCCATTAACCACTTGCCGACCGAGTACGGTAATAGTACTGCGGCAAAGTGGTTCGTTATCGTCTAACGACGTAGTATTAACGTCGTCAGACACTCCCCCTTCTGGGCGGCGCTTGCGCGCCGCCGGAGGCTCGCTCCCGCTGTTTTCATTCACAGCGGGAGTCGGGCCAGGGGAGGAGCAGCGGCGATCGCCGCTGCTCTGCCCCGATCGCCGCTGCTCTGCCCCGATCGCCGGGGATCTAGTGTGGAGATCCGCCCGCTGTGTGTAAACACAGCGGGCGGATCTCCATAGTGACAGGGACTGACAGATCGGACTGTTCAGCATAGCTGGACATCCGATCTGTCCATGACTCACTCAGTCACCTCCCCCCCTACACGTCAGTAAGCACCAGGCATACATTAACCCCTCCCTCTCCAATAAAATTAACCCCTTCCCTGCCAGTGTCATTTTTACAGTAACAGTGCATATATATAGCACTGATTACTGCAGTAATGTCACTGGTAACCCCAAAAGTGTCAAAAATGTCAGTCAAGGGTCCGATCTGTCCGCCGCAATGTCGCAGTCCCACAAAAAAAATCGCAGATCGCCGCCATTACGCGTTAAAAAAAAAAACACCAAAAATGACAGAAATCTTTCCCTTTGTTAGTAAACGCAATAACTTTTGCGCAAACCAATCAAAATACGCTTATTGTGATTTTTTTTACCAAACATAGGTAGCAGAAAACAAATTGGCCAAAAATTTTTTAAAAAATTGTTTTTTACATCTTTTTTGGGGGGAATTTCATATAAAAAAATGTTAAAAATATTGTTATTTTTTCAAAATAAACGCTCTTTTTTTGTTTATAGCGCAAAAAGTAAAAATCGCACAGGTGATCAAATACCACCAAAAGAAAGCTCTGTTTGTGGGAAAAAAAAGGACGTAAATTTCGTTTGGGTACGGCGTCGCACGACCGCGCAATTGTCAGTTGAAGTCGCACAGCGCCGAATCGCAAAAAGTGGCCTGGACGGAAGACAGCAAAATCCTCCGGTGGTAAAGTGGTTAATAAACAAGCAAAAAATTGGGGGAGCAAACCCTGAACATGTATATCTAAAGCCGGTGCAGCTATGGACCAAGCAACATGTATATTAAAAAAGAATAGCGCAACCATGCAAAAGAAATGACTATCAAATATGGAGACAATCCATAAATAAAAATGGGGATTTAGTTCCACCATATGGCCATATCGTGCTCAAGCCCACCACTGCGTCAAAGTGCCCCATTATCGGTGGGTCCTACACTATCCATAAAAAAGGGGTGAATCCAGCCTCTCTTACCCTTGGAGACAACACTCCTTGCTGGGAAGGTGTGCTAATGCACTGCAGGGGACTCCTCCTATATCTACTTGATAGAGGACACCAATAGAGTACAGGTGTGTGTGGGGGATGGGATGCTCAACCCCATAAGTCTGGTCAGACCGAATACATAATAAACAAGCAAAAAAATTGGGGGAGCAAACCCTGAACATGTATATCTAAAGCCGGTGCAGCTATGGACCAAGCAACATGTATATTAAAAAAGAATAGCGCAACCATGCAAAAGAAATGACTATCAAATATGGAGACAATCCATAAATAAAAATGGGGATTTAGTTGTCTCCAAGGGTAAGAGAGGCTGGATTTACCCCTTTTTTATGGATAGTGTAGGACCCACCGATAATGGGGTACTTTGACGCAGTGGTGGGCTTGAGCACGATATGGCCATATGGTGGAACTAAATCCCCATTTTTATTTATGGATTGTCTCCATATTTGATAGTCATTTCTTTTGCATCGTTGCGCTATTCTTTTTTAATACACAGCCATTAATGTCTAAACCGCTGGCAACAAAAGTGAGTACACCCCTAATTGAAAATGTTCAAATTGGGCCCAAAGGGTCAATATTTTGTGTGGCCACCATTATTTTCCATTACTGCCTTAAACCTCTTGGGCACGGAGTTCACCAGAGCTTCAAAGGGTTGTTAATGAAGTCCTCTTACACTCCTCCATGACAACATCACGGAGCTGGTGGACATGCTTGGCCAGTCCATCACCTTTACCTTCAGCTTCCTTAGCAAGGCAGTGGTCGTCTTTGAAGTGTGTTTGGGGTCAATATCATGTTGGAAAACTGCCCTTCGGCCCAGTCTCCGAAGGGAGGGGATCATGCTCTGTTTCAGTATGTCACAGTACATGTTGCATTAATGGTTCCCTCAAGGAACTGGAGCTCCCCAGTGCCGGCAGCACTCATAGAGTCCCAGACCATGACACTCCCACCACCATGCGTGACTGTAGGTAAGACACACTTGTCTTTGTACTCCTCACCTGGTTGCCGCCACACACGCTTGACACCATCTGAACCAAATAAGTTTATTTTTGTCTCATCGGACCACAGAACATGGTTCCAGTAATCCATGTCCTTAGTCTGCTTGTCTTCAGCACACTGTTTGCGGGCTTTCTTGTGCATCATTTTTAGAAGAGGCTTCCTTCTGGGACGACAGCCATGTGGACCAATTTGATGCAGTGTGCAGTATATGGTCTGAACACTGACAGGCTGACCCCCCCACCCCTTCAACATCTGCAGCAGTGCTGGCAGCACTCAAATGTCTATTTCCCAAAGACAACCTCTGGATATGACTCTGGGCACGTGCACTCAACTTCTTTGGTCGCCCATGGCGAGGCCTGTTCTGAGTGGAACCTTGCGAATTGCCTCATATAATATCCCACGAATAATGTAAGTGATGTAATGACTTTACAACCACTTTTAAATTCCTGGAGCTGGACTTTAGGCTGGTCAAACACTGGTAGAACTCCTCTAGCAGACATGAGCAATGTATCATCATTGGCGACTCTCGTCAGTGGTGTAATTTCCATAAACATTCTGTAGCCTTTGTAGCTGTTGTATGGTCTTGGCTACCGTGCTGCAGCTCAGTTTCAGGGTCTTGGCAATCTTCTTATAGCCTAGGCCATCTTTATGTAGAGCAATTTTTTCAGATCCCCAGAGAGTTCTTTGCCATGAGGTGCCATGCTGAACTTCCAGTGACCAGAATGAGAGAGTGAGAGCGATAACACCAAATTTAACACACCTGCTCCCCATTCACACCTGAGACCTTGTAACACTAATGAGTCACATGACACCGGGGAGAGAAAATGGCTAATTGGGCCCAATTTGGACATTTTCACTTAGGGGTGTACTCACTTTTGCTACCAGCAGTTTAGACATTAATGGCTGTGTGTTGAGTTATTTTGAGGGGACAGCAAATTTACACTGTTATACAAGCTGTACACTCACTACTTTACATTGTAGCAAAGTGTAATTTCTTCACTGTTGTCACATGAAAAGATATAGTAAAACATTTACAAAAATGTGAGTGGTGTACTTACTTTTGTGAGATACTATATATATATATATTTTTTTTTTTTTCTTGGGGGGGGGGAGGGGAATTTCTGCTTGTATGAATGTATGGATGATTGGAGGATATTTGTACTAAGAAGGAAATAGGGGATAGGTAAGAGAATTTGTACTGAAATTAAGGATTTAGAGTGGGGAGGGGGTCATCTGTGCTTGGAGAGAAATTTGAGGGGTAGAGGATTAGTGCTAGATGGGGGGATTTTTTTTTTTTGGGGGGGGGGGTCGGAATTTGTGCTGGGGGCATATAGGGAGAGAGAGGATTTTAGCTGGGTAGGGGGTTGGAAGCAAAGATTTGTGCTGGATGGGGGGGGATTTCAGAAGAGAGGCATATTTGTACTGGAAGGAGGGGGACTTTATGCTTAGGGGGGTAAGCATATTAGTGCTCAATTTTTTAGGGTGGAGGGGATTTTCCCTGACACATAATACTCATACATCTAGGGGGGGGGGGGCACAATTTGGCATGTTCGCCCTGGCTCTGGATGACCTTGTAACGGCACTGCCTACACGCAACCCACTTGTGCTCCGTCACACCAGAATGATGTAAATTAAGCCTCATATAAGAATATCTATCCTATAGTAGATTCAGTTTAATCTGTTTGGCATTTATATCTGTTAACTTTTAGATTCCCTGCATTTTCATTGCTTTTAGGAACTCGCTCCATCATTTTGATTTCTATAGGAAATAAAAGATAGTTCGATATCCTGTGGCAGAGCAGCAAAATCATTGTAATTAATTACAGGCATAGACGATAATTACTTTTTTTTTTTAATACTTTATTAACTGGAAATGTCAGGTGTTTTCTGAGTCAAGTTTTAAAGCCCCAAGTGTTTCCTCCCGATTGACACAGTCATTGTTGAAGGATCTCTTTTTCCACACCTACCAAACAGTACGCGATTCTCTTTGAACTGTCCCGGGAACAAAGCAAAGCAAAAGACATCTCGGCACATGTTCAAAAGACGAGTGTTATCTCAATTATAGGGGAAATAAAAGCTCTGTACAAAACCAACGATGCACTCAACAGAACAAATTACCCCGTAGGGTTCGTAACATAAAAACAACCATTGGAGAGCCCAAAGAATACCTCTCCCCGACAACTTACTCTACCTTTTCATGTTCACTTGTACTCCAGCTGAGCCATTGTCTGGGAAAATAGAAGGGTAGTATAATGTTCTTTTAGGCTTTGTGATATTATCATGTGACATGCATTGTGGGGTGACAAGCCAACTTTTAATTGTACTCAGTACTATCAATCAACTTACTTTGGTAAGAAAGTCTTTCTCCTGTCAAATTACAGCAATTCACTTATCAGTTCCTTAGATGTCTACGGATTGAAGGTTGTTAGTTGTGGATAGATATAAAGTTATTTCAATGAAGGGAGACTAATCAAGGCTAAATACACCTGTATTGGCCCACCATTGGCATCTAAATTGTAATCAGTCAGTATTCGTAATCCTTATGGTCTTTGTCTGTGTAGGATGCATAGGACTGCTGGTGACTTCGATGGCTTTACCCCCCCATATGACCATGCCATTTTTTGCTATACGGCACAGCGTTACTTTAACTGACAATTGCACAGTTGTGCAATCAGTACCTTCGTTATGGCCTTTGTCTGTGGGGGATGCATAGGACTGCTGGTGACTCGGAAGGCTTTACCCCCCCCCCCATATGACCACGCCATTTTTTGCTACACGGCACTGCGTTACTTTAACTGACAATTGCGCAGTTGTACAATCAGTACCTTCGTTATGGCCTTTGTCTGTGGGGGATGCATAGGACTGCTGGTGACTCGGAAGGCTTTACCCCCCCCCCCCCCCCATATGACCAGGCCAATTTTTGCAATACGGCACTGCGTTACTTTAACTAACAATTGCGCGGTTTTGCCTTTTTTTTTCTGCATCAAAATTGCATGAAAAATAGGTTACATGGATTCCACTGGCATAGTTCACATCAGTGCTTGCAGTTCCCGTGCGTTCCAGTTCCAGTTCCAGAAAAAAAGTAGAACATGCTGCATTTTTCCTGAACTGCACTGTACCGGAACGCTGTAAAACACTTTAAAAACGCACTGGAAAGCACTAGAACGCACCTAAACGCACCAAAAAAAATGCAATGGGACGCACATGTACTTATTTAAGGTTAAGAAAAAATAAGGGGAAAATGCACTGGATTGCATCAAAAATGCACTGAAACGCATCAGAAATGCGCCACAAACGTGCATGCATAAAAGCATCTGGAACACATCTGGGCTGCGTTCCATGGTGTGAACTGGCCCTTAGGCCAATATGTATTCTGCTACATATTTTTGATTAAAAAATCCCAATAAGCCTATACTGATTGGTTTGCGCAAATGTTATCGTGTCTACAAATTATGGGATATTTTTTTTACAATTTTTTTTTTTTTTTTTACTACTAATGACGGCGATCAGAGACTTATAGCACTAACTATCTATCGGACACTAACTGACACTGTTGGCAGTTTTTTTGGGGACCAGTAACACTAATACAGCAATCAGTGCTAAAAATATGCACTGTCACTGTACTAATGACACTGACAGGGAAGAGGTTAACATCAGGAGCAATCATAGGGTTACAGTAAATGTGTCTCTAGGGAGTGCTTTCTAGCTGTGGGGGGGAGGGGGGTGCTTGTACTGTAAGAAGACAGAGATCTATATCTTCTTACAATGATCTGCTTAGCAGAAACACAAGATCGCTGTCTTCTTCTGTCGCAGTTTACATAGGCAGATCGCCTAGGTTTCTATGTCCTTTTTACATAGGCAGACCGAAGTTCTGTCTGCCTTGGGAAGGATCGGCGGGTACCGGCAGACATCGGGTCTGCCGGACCTGCTGATTGGCTCCCGCTGTGTCCAGTCACAGTGGGAGCAGGTTTCCAGCAGAGGAAGAAGAATTCACGTACAGGTGTGTTATTTTGCGCTATAGAGCCGACCCTGCCACAGTATATGTATGTGGGCTGGTCCTTTAGCAGGTAAAGTAAGTCCAACCCCAGGAAAAAAATATAATATACTGTGGCACACCAGTCCTTGGATGCGGTAACTGTTTTAGTTTCTTTTTTTATTCTAATTTATTTCCTTTAGCACCTTGGGATGAAATAAAACTATTTATTAAGATCATTCCAACAATGCTAAACTAGGCCCGGCAGGTAGACACAGACGACTAGGGCCACTTACAAAATTGTAACAGAAGGGGCATATCCTGAGATAATACTGACAGCTTCTGCAACGAGAATGCAGTCTGGCCGGTCCACACCGAATTGGGAGGCTTCCTAAATAGAGATAGCGTATGCACTGTCCCTGCCAAATGGAGATCCTGTCCCCATACAGCCTCTCACATAAAGCCCTCCAATCATGGGAGCCAAAGACTTAAAGTGATTTTAAAGAAGGTTGGAATTTTTATTTCTTTAAATAACAAATATGTTATACTTACCTGCTCTGTGTAATGGTTTTGCACAGAGCAACCCCGATCCTCTTCTTTTTGGGTCCCCCACCAGCAGTCTTGACTCCTTCCCTCTGAAGAGTGCCCCCATTACATGCATCTTGCTGTGGGGACACCTGAATAGGCTCGCTCCTGAGCCGTGAATGGGCATAGTCCATTCATACACAGAGCCCCCCTCCTCATAGGCTTAGTGGCTGTGATTGACAGCAGCAGGAGCCAATGTGGCAAGCCGCTGCTCCCATGCACATCGCTGGAAGCTTAGGTAAGTATACGGGGGCTCTTGGGGAGGGGGGAACTGTGTCCAGAAGGTTTTTTTCCTTAATGCATAAAATGCCTTTAGAATCTCTTTGAATAGACTATGCCCTGACCCAAGGTGGGTCACCAGCATTCAATCAGACAGCTATCTCCCTAGTGACCACAGGAAGTCATAGAGGAACCAAGTTCCTTCCGACATTCTTTCCCTGCTGCATCACTGCTTTAGTGGAGCGCCACCTACAGTGGGGAGTACAGACTGCACCTGCTTACGTTCAACTATGGTGGAAAAGTGTTGTTGCTCTAGGAAAGTAATGCATTTGGAGTGCAGAACACCACCCCCCTCAACTTTTTTACTATTGGTATATTTGAAAAAATGTTGGGATTTGTTGATGTGGTTCTCATATACTAATATATTCTGATTCAAATCTGGAATGCTAAGGATCATCAGAGAAAGGAAGGAGCACCACTCACTAATCCGGGGCATGATGTGAATGAATGTGGCCTCAGTCAGTGTCGCTCCAGCCACACCCCCTGACATGTTTTGCCCTGCACACCAGGTCTTGATCACAGAGGGGCATGGCGGGAGCGGCACTGGCCAAGGCTGCACTTATTCATATATTCATACATTTGGTCGGTGAGCAGTGCTCTTTCCTGATGATGCTTCTACACCCCTGAATGGTGCGTAGGCACCTGCTCCCTTTACTGCAACTGGCCTGGAGATCTTAATCTCAGCTTAGAATAGCATTGCAAGTTATACCTGGATCATTGGAATGTTAAGGGTGTTTCTTCCACTTTGTACATTTTACCTACTTCCCACCTGTAGGACATTCATGGACAACCTCGGGTTGAAGTAGTTATACCAGAATGATGCCTGCATCTACAGCCATCATCCCGGTATGGATATTTTAGCTGGCAATTCCCTTTTTAGCAGAAGTATTTAGAGTTGTTAACCACTTTACCACCGGAGGATTTTGCTGTCTTACGTCCAGGCCACTTTTTGCGATTCAGCACTGTGCGAATTTAACTGACAATTGCGCAGTCGTGCGACGCTGTACCCAAACGAAATTTCTGACCTTTTTTTCCCACAAACAGAGCTTTCTTTTGGTGGTATTTAATCACCTATGAGATTTTTACTTTTTGCGCTATAAACAAAAAAAGAGCGTAAACTTTGAAAAAATAACAATATTTTTCAAATTTTTTTATATGAAATTCCCCCCCAAAAAAATGTAACAATCAAAATTTTTTTACATTTTTGGCCAATTTGTTTTTTGCTACCTATGTTTGGTAAAAAAAAATCACAATAAGCATATTTTGATTGGTTTGCGCAAAAGTTATTACGTTTATTAACTAAGGGAAAGATTTCTGTCATTTTTGGTGGGGTTTTTTTTAACGAGTAATGGCGGCGATCTGCGATTTTTTTTTGCGGTACTGCGACATTGCGGCGGACAGATCGGACCCTTGACTGACATTTTTGACACTTTTGGGGGTACCAGTGACATTACTACAGTAATCAGTGCTATACATATGCACTGTTACTGTAAAAATGACACTGGCAGGGAAGGGGTTAATTTTATTGGAGAGGGAGGGGTTAATGTATGCCTGGTGCTTACTAACGTGTGTGGGGGGAGGTGACTGAGTGATACAGGGACAGATCGCAGGTTCAGCTATGCTGAACCCTGCAATCTGTCACTGTCTGTCACTTAGGAGATCCGCCCGCTTTGTTTACACAAGCGGGTGGATCTCCAAACTCGATTCCCCGACGATCGGGGAAGAGCAGCGGCGATCGCCGCTGCTCCTCCCCTGGCCCGACTCCCTCTGTGACTGAATACAGCGGGAGCGAGCCTCAAGCGGCGCGCGTGCGCCGCCCACAAGGGGAGGAGTCCAGCGACGTAGGTCTACGTCGCTGGACGGAAACTAACCACTTTGCCGCAGTAGAGCTCGAGTGAGCGGTCGGCAAGTGGTTAAATAGCCACTTGATCACTTCTGCGGTTGGCACCCCCTCGATCCTGCCACCTTTCCCGGGCTCTACTGTCTGAAGGCAGAGCCAGGGAGCACTGCGGCCTGCTGCGATGGCTGCACAAAACACAGAGAGAGGAACTGCCATTGTCCCTCTCTCTCTGTAACCACAGAAACCAGAAATAATGAGTATCACATCTGTCACATCCGGTTCCGCCTCTTTGTTTACCGGGCTGTCAGTGGCCAGGAAAGCAGCCAATCAGACTGATCTGTGTCTGATCGGCTGCATGGGAGGCCAGAGGCGAGATGTGGGGGGTAATAGACTCCAGATCTTTCCATAAAGAGGACCTGTCATGGTTCATGCTCCCAAAAAAAGCGTTTGAAAAACCGCTGTACAAATACCGCATGACATAAAGAATTGCAACACCCATCATTTCATTTTATAAGGCCTCTGCTAAAAAATATGTATATATCATGTTTTTTCTCATTTATTTGTTTTTGTTACACCTAAATTCAGCCACATAGGTTTTCTTTGTTCTTTTAGTCCCGGTTCACACTATGGCGATGCGAGAACACTGCGAATCTACTGCGTGTTCCCGCAATGCATTCGCAGCACAGGCAGTTCACATTGTCATATGCGAATTGCTGAGGGTGTCAATACAAAGTTAACGACACCTCAGATCAGCTTGCATATCGCAGTGTGAACTGACAGTTTGTACATGAATCAGATCGCACTGGTGTGAACCACCATGCGATCCGATTCTGCTGCAGATGTTTGTCATCGCAATAGTGTGAACCGGCACTTATGCTTGTCACCCAAGTTCACAGCAGATGATCCCCCTGATCCCCCTTCTAGCTCAGAGTCAGCAGTTCAGCTCCTTCTGATTCCCCTCCCAGCAGTGACTCAGTAGCTCATCTCACCATGCTCTCCCCTTCTCGCAGTTACTCTGTGGCTTAGCTCTCTCTGAATGATCATAGTCTGCAGCACTTTTTTTTTTATTGTTTTTTTATTAATTTCGATACACAAATAACAAAATAACAGCAATACATAAAAGCACCTTCTGCTGGGCAAACAACACATACATTCACGCAAGCATGAGAGAAAAAGAAAAAAAAAAGCAACCCACCCCACCCATTAACCAGTCGGCTTGTTATTCGACCATATGGGCTGTTTTACCCTCCATATAGTAATATAGTCCACGCAGTTAACTCTTGTAAAAATAAAAGAAAACCTAACTCCATAGATCAACCAGGCTATGCCCCCATGCTTCTCACTCATCATAAAGAGAAACTGAGCTACATATGAAGATACTCTTTACTCCTCAGGGGGTCCATGTACCCGGCCAGGCCCCTCTTCAAGGTCCGCCCGGTTCATTCTGATACTGTGGATATATATATCAACCCAACAATCCCATCCTTATTGAATTTGGCTGGCGTTCCCCTGTTCATGTACGTAGATTTGTACAACGAGAGTGTCTTATTTATAATTACTTTCCAAGCCTGTACTGTAGGCGATCTAGATTTTTTTCCATGAGAGTATTATTAATTTCCTTGCAGAATACAGTAAAAGCATCAAAAGCATTTTTATGAGCAAATCCATCCACTAATTCCAAAAGACATACCTCCACCACTGACTGTATTGAAATAGCTGTCATCTCAGCTATGCATTCCATAACTCCCCTCCAAAAAAAAGTCTGAATCTCGACACATCCCCAAAAAATATGATCAAAATCTGCATGGGCAGAAGTACACCATCAACAATCCGGGGAATGTCCAGGGTACAGATTTGTATTGGATGAGTTTCTCTGGAAGATACCAATCTGGACAGATGTATATCCCATAGATCTTCCCAATCATCTCCATCCAGTTGTAGGAACACAATCTACCATGCTGCGCGACAGCGTGCGAGGTGTTCCAAGCCATCCTTGAATAGATGTTTATAGATAGTGGATAATGGTTTTACCGAGGGGTTTTTCCTAAGAAGGGATTCCATCTCATCCAGCCCGACCTGAAAACTCGCTATATCAAGATGAGCCTGGAAAGCATTTCTAAGCTGGAAATAGTGAAAAAAAATGAGAATTGGGAAGATTAAACCTGTCCTTTAGGACCTCAAATTGGAGAAGCCTCCCTCTCCAACAATATCACCCAACATCTTGATAGTTTACCGCGTCTAAATACCTGGATCAAAGTGGGTAAAAAAAGTGTGGCAAACGAGGGTTCCTCCATAGTGGTATATTGGGTGAGATTGCTCCCCCCACACCCTTCTCCTCAGCCCCACTTACCACTACCAATGCCCATACCATTGCCCTCATGGATATAGTAAAATTATATGGAGCCCTAGGACCCATTACAAGGTATGACAAAGCCTCGTAGGAGCCGACAATGGCCACCTCTAGAGCTATAGCCGCATCATCTTCTGGGCTATTAAAGCACATATGGACAAAGACTAACTGACCAGCCAGAAAATATCGAAAAAAAATCCAGGACCGCCAACCCTCCTCGTTTCCATGGCTGCTGTAGAGTTTGTAACCTGATCCTAAGGTGTTGACCCTGCCATAAGAAATTAGTAATAAGGCGATCTATGTTTTTAAAGATATATTTCGGGATCCACACAGGGGAGTTTCTAAATACATACAAAAAGAGTGGCAAAAATTTCATTTATATAAATTATTTCTACCTATAAGTGTCAAAGGTAACTTTTGCCAGGATTATATCTGGTTCTTAAGCCACTGCTGCAGTGGAATAACATTTAGATTCAGAAAATCTGAAACTGAATTTGAGATGTATACACCTAAATATTTTACCTCATCTATTTGTTCAAGTGGGCATGTATCAGGCATTCTACACCCTGGGGATGGTGTTTTTAAAGGAAGGATTTGAGATTTACTCAAGTTTACTGAGTATTTTGATAAATAATTCAAAATATCCAAAACTGCTGTTAAAGAGGATTCCAAATCGCATAGAAAAAGAACCATATAATCTGCATATAGTGCAATTTTCTCTGACAATTTACCCACTTGGATCTCCTGTATCTCCATAGAGTTCCTTAAAGCCGTCACCAGGGGTTCTATTATTAAAGCAAAGAGATCCAGAGATAATGGACAACCCTGGCGTGTTTAACTTTCCACTGAAAAACTTTCTGAGAGCATACCATTTAACTTTATCGCAGCTGTAGGGTGTTTATACAAAATATCAATCCATTTCCTAAATTTAGGCCCAAACGCAAAGTACGGCTCCCATATACCGCCAACCTATAGAGTCAAAGGCCTTTTCAATATCCAAAAAGACCAATACTCCACCACTGGAAATCTCGGGTTCCAACTGGGTGTGTGTAAATACCCTTCTCAGGTTTATATCTGTAGTTTCTTTTGGCATAAACCCTGTCTGATCTGGAGAAACAAGGTGGTAAAGGACCTTCATCAATTTCGTAGCTATGGATTTAGCAAGAATTTTAGCGTCCACATTGAGTAGCAAAATGGGCCTATAGGAGGTGCACAATGAGGGGTCCTTGCCCACCTTGGCAATTACAACAATATGCCCTTCATACATAGAGGGGGGTAGGGCCTTTTCGAAAGCAGTCCACATACAGACCAAGCAACCTAGGAACCAAGAGTACTGCATACCGCATATACCACTCCAACGGCAGATCATCCGATCCCGGTGCCTTATTAGCAGGTAATGATCTAAGCGCCATAGCTATCTCTTCCTCCCTAAGATCTACCTCAAGGAGTTCCCCAGCTTCTTCTGGCAGCTTAGGCAAGTGTAGTGATTGTAAGATACCAAGCAGCTCCTCAGTCTCGTAAGATGGTAAAGACCCATAAAGTGTACTATAAAAGGACCTAAATGTCTGCAGTATATCTTCTCTTCCTGTCAATATCTCCACAGTACCACAGTCTGAGGGCTAACAGTCATTGTAAGTAGGGCCAATAGACTACCATTCTTATCCCCCTTTTCAAAAGCATTACATGCCTTCTTTTGCTGGGAAACTGATGTAAGGTTTTTGATAATATAGCTGTAGTTCCCTCCTAGCTAACTGCAGTGCCACTGCTGTATCTGATGTAGGCCTTGCAGCATGCACACCAGCACACTCTCTTTCTTTGTTCTCCAATAAGGCCAACTCTCCTCTAAGTGCCTTAATGGCAGATATATACATCCCTCTGGTAGTGGCTTTGATGGCATCCCACTCCAATTGTGGAGTGGCCGACCCTTCATTTATCTGCCAAAAAGAATCCATATGAGGCTTCAACATTTCTACAATTGCTAGCTCCCCAATCCAACTCAGGGCCAACCGCCAGGGTCCCCTAAATCCACCTAACCTAAATTGCAAAATAATTTGCATGGGGGTATGATCAGAGACCCCCCCCCCCCCCCAGGTAGATATGTAACATCTGAGACAAAAGGCAGGAGGGAGGCTCCAGCAAAGGCCATATCAATTCTAGATGAGGAAGGGACAGAAAGGAGTAGCATCTTTCAGTAGGATGCCTACACGGCCAAAGTTCCGTAAAGCCAGCCGTCTCTGCCCAATGCCTCAGATCATAGTTAATTGCCCGGCCCGGGTTTGAAGTGTCCAATGAATAATCCAAAATGTTATTAAAATCGCCAACAACCAACACCCGAGCTGGAAAATATATTGCCATCTTCTCCAATAGCCTGCAACACTTTAATTTCCATTTAATTTCTTCATTTTGTCTACTGGTAAGTTTACCTCCTGCATAGCTGTCAAAAACTTTGCAGGCCCTAGGCAGAGTCCCTGCTTCCTCAAGGGGAAATCCCACCCCGCATCCACAGACACAAAAGAAAGACACAAGACTGTCAGAGAAAGGCTTTATTTCCTGCTGTAAGCTGAAACTTTGTAGGGCAATTCTTACTCTTCAAAACCGCACATCCAAAATAAAACTTTTGTCTGAAATTCTTTCTTTAATTTTTGTACCGTTTCTATTTTTTTTTTTCCTTCCTTGAAACTCCTTTGTTCTCAAATATGTATTTCAACTTTCTAAACAAGATACATTTATCTCAGAACTCTCAGCATTGCAGAAATGTTAAAAAAGACATAACTCCTGCCGGGATCATGAAAAGATATAAAAAGCATGGAATATAGAGCTCAAAAGCAAGAGTAATACAGCAAGAAGGGATGGCGGCACAGAGGCTGTCTCTTCACATTAACAAAAATGTCACTTTAAAGTGTAATGGCTTCCAGCGTTTTATCACCCATTTTTTTCCGTTCAATAAAATCATTGTTTCTTGACCTTTTTAATATGTATGATGTCTTTTTTGCTTCTATATGTTGTCAAGACAGCTTCTTGCTTCTTTAATGACAAAATAAATAAAAGCATGCTACCTAGTACTCATTATCGTGACAAAATTAGGCTGAGACTTGGGTCGTAAACTTTTAAAGTGAACCCATGCTATGCTCATGCTATGCTCCAGCTGCATTTTAAATGCACTGACATAAAAAAGCAAGCAAATTAGACACTGACATACCCAAACACGTAAGGCAACGTAGAGTCCTGGTATTGGCAGATGAAAGGGATGTTGCTTTGTTTGAAGACAAGGATGCTACAGTGGAGTTTGGCCAGATTTGAGGGTCTCAACCACTGGTTCTGATAGGCAAGAGACCTAAAGTGTGGAGTGTACGCTTTAGTTAACCACTTAAGCCCCAGAAGATTTAACCCTCTTCCTGACCAGGGCCTATTTTGCGATTCGGCACTGCATGACTTTAACGGACAATTGCGCGGTCATGCAACGCTGTACCCAAACTAATTTGACGTCCTTTTTTTCCCACAAACAGAGCTTTCTTTTGGTGGTATTTGATCACCTGTGCGATTTTTTGATCATGCGCTATAAACAAAAAAAGAGCGTCAATTTTGCAAAAATAACAATATTTTTCACATTTTTTTATTTGAAATTCCCCCCCAAAAAATGTAAAAATCAAATTTTTTTAACATTTTAGGCCAATTTGTTTTATGCTTAATGTTTGGTAAAAAAAAAGCATATTTTGATTGGTTTGCGCAAAAGTTATTGCGTTTACTAACTAAGGGAAAGATTTTGTCATTTTTATTGTTTTTTTTTAATTAGTAATGGCGGCGATCTACGATTTTTTTTGCGGGACTGCAACATTGGGGCGCACAGACTGCCATTTTTGACACTTTTGGGGTTACCAGTGACATTACTACAGTAATCAGTGCTATACATATGCACTGTTACTGTAAAAATGACACTGGCAAGGAAGGGGTTAACTTTATTTGAGAACTGTGATTGGATGTGGCTTGAGGTGTAAGAACAGAGATCAACGGTCCTACATAGCAGAACCGTATGATCTCAATTCTTACACAGGGGAGAATGACAGGCGACTTTGTTTACATTAGCCGCCTGCCTTTCTCCTGCTGTAACGGACAATTGCGAGTGCCACATGCGCAGGGGGGGGTCCATGAGCGAGCGGGAGCGTGCCTCCAGCGGCGTGCGCTCGCTCCCTAGAGCCTCACAGGCTAGCGACGTAGTACTACGTCGCTTTGCCTGTGAGGGGCTGACTGCTGATGTAAATAGTCGTTAGGCAGTCGGCAAGTGGTTAACCTCCTTAATGGTATTTCCGATTGTGGCTCGGGGTGAAATTTTAGTGCCATTAGCGGTAACCCCGAGCCACACTCGGGGTACCGCCAGGGAGCATCGCTGGATCCTTGTAGAGGTTACTTATCTTGTACCCGGGATCCCGCGATGTGTCCCTGCAGCATACGGCGGCCGGATCTTCCGCCCGATGCTGTGAGCCCCGACTTCCATCTCCTGCGACGTGACGCTCGCAGGGGGGTGGAACCGGCAGCAAATTCAAATAGTAAAACACACAAACACACTGATATATTGTAATCCAATTGGATTACATTACAAAATAAAATAAAATATATTGACATTAGTTTGCTCCCCAGTGCCCTTTCCTGCAGTTTTACTGTACTATATACAGTATATATATATAATAAAATATATTAATTTATGATTTTGTGTTTCAAACTTTATCATACCCAAGATGTAATAAAGAAGAACGCCCAGTAAAAATAAATCATATGTAAATAGTTGGTTTGGGCTGCTTGTCATTAAGAATTACATGCAAAATAATTGTACCGCTTTCAGCACCTAAAATTGGAAACAATCATACCGCCAGGGAGGTTTAAGTGTTTGTAACCTCAAAGGGTAACTCCAATTATGTGGGGAAAAAAAATATAGCAAATAAAGAAAAAAACAATATATCATATACAATTGCTACACAAATCATATTCTAATTGAATGTTATTAAAAATGACCTTTGCTTTTCAATCAGCAGCCGCTGTAATTTTCTGAAATTGCAATACAATATGGCTACCTGGAGCTGTTCTGTACACAGAATGTATACTGACCACACCCCAGAAACATCACTCCCTGCTTGTCTGATTGGCTCGCCGATTTTCTCAGAAGTCTGCATTAAAGCGGAGTTCCGGGCACAGAAGTCATTTTTCACTGAACATACCCCCGGGACAGTCAGGGCTAGCACATTCCACAATGGCTAGCCTCTGATCTGTCCTGGTTCGCACTTACCTTTTAGAAGAAATACTTACTTATAAAATTTCTTGCACAGCGTTTCCATCTCTCTTGTGGGCAGCTGAAGCCGGCGCGGTCCTCTTCTGTGTCTTCTTCCGCGTCTTCTTGTCCCAGAATGCGCCTGCACCGCCCCCTCTCGTCACTTCCGGTGCGGCGCCGCATTCCTCCACAGCTTCTGGGCATGCCCAGAAGCTGTTTAGCAGGGGAATGCGGCGTCGTTCGGAAGTGACGAGCGGGGCCGGTGCCGTCGCATTGATTCCTGGGAGCAATGACGTTCAGCTCCCAGGAATCATCGCGAAGGAGGAAGTGAGCCGCGGCGCTGAGGGAGGAAGTACACTGAGGTGAGTATTTACGATCTTCATTTACAAGGTGAGTAAACAAAAAAAAAAAAAACCTAACTATCCAATTCCTTTTCAGGTGATGTCTAACTAGCGGAGGGGCACAAAAAAAATATCGATTTTGTGCCCGGTGTAACGTGAGAATTACCTACCCCGTGAGAATTACCTACCCTCGTCACTTCCGGCCAGAATCAGCTGAGCAGCGCAGCAGTGCGCATGCTCAGAGCCCCGGATACCTAATGGAAGAACAGAGGAGCTTACTAGTGCGCATGCGCACTAGTATGAAACGATCACGGTGTACCGTGAGAAAAACCTACCGACGCGGCGCTTACATAAAACAGCTGTGCTGAAATAGGAGTCATCTCCGCTCCTGTCCCGGTCACTTCCCTGCTCTCGGCAAGTAAATATAAAAGCGGGTCTCGGCTCCGTGATTTATGTTTTCATACAGCCGCCGCCGCTTTTATATTTACTATCCGAGAGCAGGGAAGTGACAGGCACAGGAGCGGAGATGACTCATGGTGCAGCACAGCTGTTTTAATGTACCCGCTGCATTACATACAGTGCCGAGTACCGGAAGTGACGAGGGGTAGGTTTTTCTCACGGGTAGGTAATTCTCACGGAACACCGGAACTCCGCTTTAAGATACAAGATGGGGAATGATCGCGGGTGCCCGGCGGTTGTTATTTTTTTAACTGAAGCGGTTACGCTTTAATAAATAATGTCACTGCCAGACCCTCTCGTGTATCCAGCCATAATGCACAGTGTAAGTATTTTTAAAAACAATGCCTCTAAATACCTTTTTTCCAGAGATCTTCTATATAGGATTTCACAAGCCCCTCCCTCCACAGTTAGAAAACACTCCCCTAGGCTCACACTTAACCCTTTGATCACCCACTAGGTTAACTCCTTCCCTGTTAATGTCATTATTACAGTAACAGTGCACATTTTTAGCACCAATTACTGCAGTAATGTCACTGGTCCCCCCAAAAGTGTCAAAAATGTCAGTTAGGGGTCCGATCTGTCAGTCGCAATGTTGCAGTCCCGCTAAAATCGCCGCCATTACTAGTAAAAAAAAATAAATAAATAAAAATGACAAATCTTTTCCCTAGTTTGTAGACAGGATAACTTTTGCGCAAACCAGTCAAAATAGGCTTATTGGTATTTTTTTTACCAAAATATGTAGCTGAATACAAATTGGCATAAAAGGATGAAAAATTTAGATTTTTACATTTTTTTGGGAGAATGTTATATAGCAGAATGTGAAAAAAAAAAATATATTTTTTTTCAGAAATATCGTAATTTTTTGTTTATAGCACAAAAAATAAAACTCGCACAGGAGATCAAATACCACCAAAAGAAAGCTCTATTTGTGGGGAAATAAGGACATTATTTTATATTGGTACAGTGTCACACGACCGCATAATTTTCCGTTAAAGTAAAGCAGTACAGAATCACAAAGAATGACATGGTCATTAAGGGGGCAAATTGTTCTGGTCCAGAAGTGGTTAAAAAAGGAAGCTTCCTACTAGCCAGAGCAGGGTGGACAAAAGGCCAGCAACAGTTTAGATACAGTCCTCGAACCTCATTTTCCAGGGAACCCCAGAGAGCTCCTTCCAAGTCAGCACAGGGTAGCTGAGGTAGCCAGAGAGCCGAGGTGGACTGAGGAGGCCAAAGGGTGCCAGGGGGATCTGAGGAGAGCCAAAACTCACAGGCAAAAGCCAACAGGAGATAGAGGCCAATAAGGTCTGAAGGGGACCCAGAGACCACACTTGCTCTCCTCAAGGTAATGCCGCTTCCTCCTTTCCACAGCTAAGCGGTCTACCCCCTCAGCCAATTAGGCACTCCCTAGAGTCCCCAAAGTCCGTCTTAGCCATTGCTGCCAACACGGCCGAGATAGACCCTCTTTCCCTGCCAGCACCAGCACCCGGGTCGCTGCTCCTCTATTCGCTCTCCCGTGGCTTTCTCTCGCTCTCTGTACACGCTGGTTAGTCCATTAGGATACTGGAGCACAGGTGAGCTACGCGTGTGCCGCTCACATCACGCTGAACGACACCTGATTTTATAATATGTCTTCCTAGATAATGACAACTTCATAAAGATATGTAAAATGATAGGTACATCATTTTCATCAGTGTTATGTAAATTCAATAATAGGTCATATTTTATTATTTATTCAATTTTGCTAAATACACTGGCACAAGTACATAAATAGCCCTAATTTAAAATTCAAACTTGCATTTCATATTCAGTTTTTTCCAGTGCTAGCTGGTAAACAAGGTTTTTATAGAAACATAAAGTATGTTATTCATCAGGAATTAAAAAAAAAAAAAAAAAAAAAAAAACATATTGAACAATCATGATATTCCCAATTCCCAATTCATGTATATTATTATTCTCAGTAACTCAGTGTACTTTTTTTTTTTTTTTTAGGATTGGATAAATTAGAGAAAAATTAGAGAGAGCCTGTCAGGTTTTTTTTAATCATTCTGTTTTGGTGACTGGTTTCCAGGGACAGAAATAAACACATACAGACGGTAGTGAAATTCATCTCTTTAGTTTAATGGGAAAGGGTTCACAGTTACTGATAACAACTGTGACAGAAAGTAAGTGAGTCAACATCTCCCCAGCAACTCTTCCCTTATCTATTTAACCAAGAAACAAAATTTGGTAAACTACTTTACTTTTCCAATACATTACATGAAACTCCAGGTAAAAATTTTGTCAATGTAAGAATTTCCTGCCAATCAGGGCCTGGACCCAAACCCAGGACCTTTGCTGTGTCTGACAGTAAGGCCCATCACACATGGGGTGAGCTCCGTTGGAGTCCACCTGCTCAGTGGGGAATCTGTCTGCTGATCCCCACTGAGAAGGTGGATGGCTGGTATATGTCTACTCCATTTATGCGGAGGGGACACAGCCCGCTCTCCTCTATGGGAGGTCAAATGTAATCATGTCCATTGACACCTGCCGTTCCACAGAGGAGACTGGAGGGTTCAGTTGGGTCCGCCTGAAAAACTGACAGGTTGACCCAATCGTTCCACTAGTGCGAAAGGGGCCTAACTTTTCTCGCTAAATCTCCCTGGACAGTTCCTTGAATGTTTCTGAACCTTGTTTCCCTTGAACTTTGAACTCTTTACTCCTCCCATTAATATCTTGATTTAAGCCATGTCTCTGCTTGCTACATTATTGTTCTCCCTGCAGTCAATATCTCCCTCTTGGCACTCCTGTATCCGTCTGTATCCTAATTTTGCCTTTTTGGCATCAACTGTGCCCTTGATGAAATAGAATCCGCAAATCATATAAGAAACCCTATGGGAAATATGTTAAACAACAATGATTTGGGGGTCATTATTTTTTGTTTTGCTACATATAGAATATTCGGATTTACAGAACAATATGGGTTTGTGGACTCGTGGACTGCCTTGTGGACTGCCCCCTTCCTGTTCCAAAATGACTACGCACCTGTGCACAAAGCAAGGTCCATAAAGACATGGAATTTGACTGAATGGACAAGAATTTGACTGGCCTCAACCTGATAGAACACCTTTATGATGAATTAGAGTGGTGACTGCAAATGAGGCCTTCTCTCCAACATCAATGGCTGACCTCACAAATGCGCTTCTGGAAGAATGGTCAAACATTCCCATAGACACACTCCTAAACCTTGTGAACAGCCTTCCCAGAAGAGTTGAAGCTGTTATAGCTGCAAAGGATGGGCTAACTCAATATTGAACCCTACGTACTAAGACTGGGATGACATTAAAGTTCATGTGTGTGTAAAGGCAGGCGTCCCAATACTTTTGGTAATATAATATATATGTATCTCAATCAATCTTGACCCTAACAAAACAATAAAAAAATAATATAAAATATAAATATAATATGAACACTATATACTATATTCCCTTTAAAGAAAACATAGCAAATGGGAGAAAACAGCTTATGTGGCTTGTGTGCAGCAAAGTATACATTCAGGATTAATAAAGGTTCAGTTCAGGTTCAGAAATGCGTATTTCACTGAAAGGAACTTCAGTTTCTGCAATTTTATATAATTACAGGTATTTCCTTACGTTGAATTGCCCAGGTATACTTTAAAACCGGATAAATTATCTGTAAATAATATATTATTCCAACATCATAATTGCATACTAGAGTTGATAGTGCTACTGGATGTTCAAACCAATGAATATTCGGTGGTGCAGTATATTTTGGAGCTGTCATAGTTAAGTGGACCTCCCGGTGTCATCCTGCTTCTGACACTCAGAAGTCTTTGTGTACCCAATTCCCTACACTGCAGCCAGGTCTCCAGAGGGTTCTGATTACTGATTAGAGTCAATATGACCAAATATGTCCATGACCCTATTTAGGCACCACCTGGGATCCCATTGCCAATTTGTTTACATTCAGCGGCTGGCGTGGGAAATGTCATTAGTGGCGAGGGTCCGTCAGAAGCACATCATGATGGCAGTTAGCGTATTATCCAAAAAAGGAGCAAGTAGGCGGGGCACTACGAGGGACTATAAAAACCTGCTCAACCGGCGCTAAAATACAAGTACCTTAAAATCTATTAAATAGAAGATATATGAATGCTTGATACAAACAATATATCTAACAAAGCTGCTGCTATAAATAAAATGACATACAATAGAGGTGCATATATAATAATATCACAAACAAGATATACTACAACGCACTAGCAGCGCTAAGAACATAAAAAAGTATAAATGCAGTCCACTGGGATAAAGTCCATGTGCTCATATGATCATGCAATGTGCCCAGGATATTCTCTCCTGACAATCCAAGGTCGTGAGTATGTTGGTGAATACACCGGACCCTCCACCTCACCAATGTGCTCCCCCAAATCAGAAACACTCACCAGAAATCTGGTCAACAAGCGCCTGTAACATCAGCCTATCACAGGCTTAGAAACGATCTCCTCAGGAATTAACCAGGAGCGCCGGCACTTGAACCGTCTCAATCGGATCAATTCTTGTGGTATACCCACAGGAGGTTCCAATCAAACAGGGTTGGTACATGTGGAAATAATAACTCACATAGGGCAATATTGCATGGCTAAAAACACCGCTTTATTATCCAAAAGAATACCCCCAGTAGCTGATGCACTTAGAGAATAACAGAACAAAGCAAGCTTGTCATAAAAGATGAGGCATAACCTGCGTGCAGAGGCCGGTCCCCGTAGTAGCAGTTCGCCGCTGGTACCAAGCGATGGCGAGCCTCGGGTACAGCATCGGACGCCGGTCTGCCTCGTGACCGCGTGACCACGCCCTGACGCGTTTCGTTAGCAAGTAACTTCAACAGAGGGCGTGGTAACGCGTGTACAGTCTCCGCTATTTGACTGTACCGGAGGGGCGGAGGCACAAATCAGCCCAATGACGCTGGCTCCTCCAGCCTGTCGTCACTTCCGCCCACACAGGAAGTCATGTCATCCAACACTGGCTTCCGCCCTTACAGAGCGTCACTGCCATCTCTGATCGAGGCTGTCCGATCCACACAGCGCCCCTAGGGACAAGCGGAACAAGCACTCGTCAGGTCATTAGCAGATCATATAGCCTGTATATACGTTTGTAGAAGTACAATACACAGTACAATAGCGACATGTTGCAAATATAATTATGATAAAAATTGCGATTACCATTGTATATATATATAACGATAATCGCTAATAAAACACATACAATGTTTAAATAGATAAAATATCCTAAAACCATTCATAAAAGAATCGTTACAAATCGTAATGAACTTATAAAAACAGGAAAAGATATAAGGTAAAAGACTAAATCCTGAGGTTCAAAAAAAAATCACATATTAGAAAAAGGGGAACACGATGTCAATAGTCACTTATGAAACAGTTGATATCTAAGTCAACGTTTAACCCTTTGGGGTGCAGAGAGTTGGTCAAAAATATCCAATGCGTCTCGCGCTTGGATAACTCTCTTACTCTGTTTGAGCCCCTCCAAACAGGTTTGACATTTTCAATACCCCAAAATTTCAACTCACTAGGACCTTGATTGTGATGATTTTTGAAATGTAGGGAGACATTATGGTCCTTATAACCATTTCAAATGTTTGCAATATGTTCTGAAATACGTATTGCAATAGTTCTTTTCGTTCTACCGATGTAAATTAAGCCACAAGGGCATTCCAGGCCATAAACGACATGTGTGGTATGGCAAGTGATGAGATCTTTGATGTCAAAGGTCTCACCATTCGCGGAAGAACTAAAAGAAGAAAACCCCCGCAGGTGGGTCCGCACCTGCCTGCATGTCTTGCAGCGACGACAGGCATAAAAGCCTGTCCTGTCATCCCAAAACATGCAGGGCTTGGTAGGGGGGTCAAGGACCTTACACACCAGTTGGTCCCCAAAGGTGCGTGCTTTTTTGTATACAAAAGTGGGTGTAGGCGGGATAACATTACCCAAGATCCTATCCACACTCAATACTCCCCAATGCTTCCTAATAATATCTTCCACTTCTTTATATTGGGAATTGTATTGCGTAAGGAAACTCCACTCCTGCTTATTCTCGGTTGGTCTCACTGTATCTGCAAGACATTCCTGCCGAGAAATACCCAAAACTTCAGTGATGGTACTATCAAGCTTCCGCCCATCGTAACCCTTCTCCAGGAAACGATGCCGGAGAACCTGTGCCTGTGTCAGAAAGTCCGTATCCAAGGAGCAGTTCCTCCTCACACGTAGGAACTGCCCCTTAGGGATATTCTGTAACCACCGGGAGTGGTGACCACTGTAAATGGGTAAATACCCATTTTGGTCAGTAGGTTTAAAGTACGCACGAGTCTCCAGTGTTTGATTTCTTATCATTACCTCTACATCCAAAAAATGGATGGACTCACGACTCCAATTGAACTCCAGTTTAACACCATTATTATTGGAGTTAAGCGAGTCAGCAAAGTCTTGTAACGTATTTTCCGAACCTTCCCATATAAAGAATAGGTCGTCAATGTACCTTCTGTAGACCTTCAGCTCATTCTTAGCTAGAGCGTAAATAAACCTGTCCTCCCATTCCCCCATAAAGAGATTGGCGAGGCTGGGAGCAAATTTGGCTCCCATCGCCACGCCCCTTTTCTGGCTATAGAATGTTCCATTGAACCAGAAATAGTTATGCGCTAGGCAAAACTCAAGTGCGCATTTTAAAAATCTCTTTTGGGGGTCTGGGAGGTCAGTGCGGCTACAGAAGGCCCAATTCAGAGCCAATAATGCGTCCTCGTGCTGGATTATAGTATACAGCGAGGACACATCCGCTGTTACTAGAAAGACTTCTTTGTCTGGGGATATCTGGACGTCTTTCAAGGCAAGGAGGAAGTCTTTGGTGTCTTTGAGGTATGACCTCAGACTAACCACACTAGTCTGTAGAAAGAAGTCCAGGTATTCACCCAGTCTCGCGGTCACTGAATTGATGCCATTGACGATGGGTCTTGCTGGGGGATTTTGTGCATCCTTATGTATTTTAGGTAGAGTATATATCGTTGGTACTCTATTAAAACTTGGCATAAGGTATCTCTGCTCTTTATCAGACAAAACCCGATGGTAGTACCCAAACTGTATAAGATCTTTCAAGATCCTTCTATACTCAAGGGTTGGATCACCTCTCAACTCCTCGTAGGTTTCTGTGTCTGAAAGCATATTACTAAGTTGATTCAGATAGAAATCTTTCTTTAGGATCACTACCCCTCCCCCTTTGTCAGCCGGTCTAATAATGATATTTTTCCTTTCCTCCAAAGCCTCCAAACCCTGTTGGATGTGTCTAGGGTTCACCCCTTTTCTGGGCTGCAGGGCTCTCACATCCTGCAGAACCAGATTTTTAAACACATCAACACAATGGTTGGAGGACTGTGGAGGATTAAACAGGGAGCGGTTTTTGAGACCACTATCAACCCCCACAGTTGAAACCACACCATTAGACTGATTGTTATTGGTGACCCGGTTAGGGTTAAGAAAATGTCTCTTTAGATTGATTTTCCTAACATACTTGTGCACATCAACGTATACATCAAATTTGTTGAGGGGTCTGTGCTTGGCACACTTTAAACCAGCATTTAAAATATTAGTCTCTTTTTGTGTAAGAGCAATACCTGCCAAGTTATACACACCCGTTAATCCACCAGCCTTCTTTTTTTGTTGGTACTTCCTCCCTGCTCGACATCCTCGCTTGCGTGTTCCGCTCGAAGAGGATATTGGGAGGATGGACCGGCCCTCGGTGGATAACTCGGGGGACCCCATTCCATGGGTCTCCCCCTCCAGGGTCTGCCCCCCCGTCTCCCTCCCCTGCCCCGACCGCCCCTCCATAAAAAAGGGCGGGGTGGGGGTACAGGTATGAATGGCACATTAGCGTCACCCAATGAATCATACCTGTTAAAAGTTGGGAGGGGTTTGGGGGAATTAGGACCTCCTCTATAAATAGATCCATCTTGCCCACCGTTCCTAAAAGGAACGTGTTGCCATTGGTCATGGTTAGATGGATAATTATTACCATTGGATTTAGTCTTTCCCTTTTTCTTTCCCTTTTTATTGGACATCTGTGGTGCCGAAGTTTCCTTACGCAATACAATTCCCAATATAAAGAAGTGGAAGATATTATTAGGAAGCATTGGGGAGTATTGAGTGTGGATAGGATCTTGGGTAATGTTATCCCGCCTACACCCACTTTTGTATACAAAAAAGCACGCACCTTTGGGGACCAACTGGTGTGTAAGGTCCTTGACCCCCCTACCAAGCCCTGCATGTTTTGGGATGACAGGACAGGCTTTTATGCCTGTCGTCGCTGCAAGACATGCAGGCAGGTGCGGACCCACCTGCGGGGGTTTTCTTCTTTTAGTTCTTCCGCGAATGGTGAGACCTTTGACATCAAAGATCTCATCACTTGCCATACCACACATGTCGTTTATGGCCTGGAATGCCCTTGTGGCTTAATTTACATCGGTAGAACGAAAAGAACTATTGCAATACGTATTTCAGAACATATTGCAAACATTTGAAATGGTTATAAGGACCATAATGTCTCCCTACATTTCAAAAATCATCACAATCAAGATCCTAGTGAGTTGAAATTTTGGGGTATTGAAAATGTCAAACCTGTTTGGAGGGGCTCAAACAGAGTAAGAGAGTTATCCAAGCGCGAGACGCATTGGATATTTTTGACCAACTCTCTGCACCCCAAAGGGTTAAACGTTGACTTAGATATCAACTGTTTCATAAGTGACTATTGACATCGTGTTCCCCTTTTTCTAATATGTGATTTTTTTTTGAACCTCAGGATTTAGTCTTTTACCTTATATCTTTTCCTGTTTTTATAAGTTCATTACGATTTGTAACGATTCTTTTATGAATGGTTTTAGGATATTTTATCTATTTAAACATTGTATGTGTTTTATTAGCGATTATCGTTATATATATTCAATGGTAATCGCAATTTTTATCATAATTATATTTGCAACATGTCGCTATTGTACTGTGTATTGTATATGTCTACAAACGTATATACAGGCTATATGATCTGCTAATGACCTGACGAGTGCTTGTTCCGCTCGTCCCTAGGGGCGCTGTGTGGATCGGACAGCCTCGATCAGAGATGGCAGTGACGCTCTATAAGGGCGGAAGCCAGTGTTGGATGACATGACTTCCTGTGTGGGCGGAAGTGACGACAGGCTGGAGGAGCCAGCGTCATTGGGCTGATTTGTGCCTCCGCCCCTCCGGTACAGTCAAATAGCGGAGACCGAACACGCGTGACCACGCCCTCTGTTTAAGTTACTTGCTAACGAAACGCGTCAGGGCGTGGTCACGCGGTCACGAGGCAGACCGGCGTCCGATGCTGTACCCGAGGCTCGCCATCGCTTGGTACCAGCGGCAAACTGCTACTACGGGGACCGGCCTCTGCACGCAGGTTATGCCTCATCTTTTATGACAAGCTTGCTTTGTTCTGTTATTCTGTAAGTGCATCAGCTACTGGGGGTATTCTTTTGGATAATAAAGCGGTGTTTTTAGCCATGCAATATTGCCCTATGTGAGTTATTATTTCCACATGTACCACCCCTGTTTGATTGGAACCTCCTGTGGGTATACCACAAGAATTGATCCGATTGAGACGGTTCAAGTGCCGGCGCTCCTGGTTAATTCCTGAGGAGATTGTTTCTAAGCCTGTGATAGGCTGATGTTACAGGCGCTTGTTGACCAGATTTCTGGTGAGTGTTTCTGATTTGGGGGAGCACATTGGTGAGGTGGAGGGTCCGGTGTATTCACCAACATACTCAGGACATTGGATTGTCAGTTAGCGTATTATGTTTTGGAAAGTTGGTGAGTATTGTTTATGATGATTGATGTGGATCTATGTGGCTGGACATTGTGATGATTTAAAAAGAAATAAAGCTGCGCTAAATGAGAACAGTGTGTATATGTGTTGACCATAAAAACACTGAAAAGGTAAAGTATAATAGCAACAATGGTAAAAATGTGCAAATGATATTGCAACACACAATAAATGAAAGTCCCAAAATCACTGAGTGTTGGATAGTGAAAAATAGATGTCCTCCACCACAAGTGTAAGAAATATTTCTCCACGTTGCTCCGGTCACAAAGACACACTCATGTGCTTACCAGATGTCAATATTGAAAAAGCCTGATATCAACAATCCTGATAGAGAGTCAATTCGGATGGAGAAGGCCTGGAACAATGGCTGGATATGTCTGCACACAACGATGTCCACCAAGGGTTAACATGCAGGACACAAAACAGCCTCCATAGTGTAATAATGTAAAACAACCGTTTATTGTAAAGAAAAGTATAAAACTCACATTTGTGAAGATAAATAGCGCTATTAGCAAACAGCCGGCACAAACACTGTCACCCATCCTTCCGGGTTGTTGCATGGTGACGTCAGCACGCCACCACAGATGACGTCTTCCTGGGGGTTGTGATGATTTACACTGTGGGTCATGTTTTTTTTCTTTCTTTTTAGTATGTCGAATACACTGCCTGGCCAAAATAAAGGCACCACATGGAATTAACTAAGCAACTAACTAAACTAAGCATGCAGTAATTATCCTATTGGAAAGTTACTGCATGTACCCAAAGAATGAGGTCAGCTGACTACCTGAATATACTGAATGACCAGGTTATTCCAGCAATGGATTTTTTCTTCCCTGATGTCACGGGCATATTCCAAGATGACAATGCCAGGATTCATCGGGCTCAAATTGTGAAAGAGTGGTTCAGGGAGCATGAGACATAATTTTCACACATGGATTGGCCACCTCAGAGTCCAGAACTTAACCCCATTGAGAATCTTTGGGATGTGCTGGAGAAGGTTTTGCGCAGTGGTCCGACTCTCCCATCATCAATACAAGATCTTGGTGAAAAATGAATGCAACACTGGATGGAAATAAATCTTGTGACATTGCAGAAGCTTATCGAAACAATGCCACAGTGAATGCGTGCCGTAATCAAAGCTAAAGGCGGTCCAACGTGTGTAACTTTTTTTTTTTTTTTTGGTGGCGACTTTTTTTTTTTGCCGGGCAGTGTATATTGTGTGTTTGTATCTGTTCTTTGTTATTGAGTAACCAGGAATACTATGGCAGTGGTCATTCACTTAGTTTACCAATCCTTTGCCTATTAGCCTTCAAAATGGAAAGAGTTGATATTTAGTATTCACCCCCAATGGGGTTTGCATTGAAGCATGCCATTTGCAGATTTTTTTTGGCTATGCTTTTCGAACATGCCCATGGATCAAACCCCAGCAGATCCACCAATCAATATTACTGACATCATTTGTCACATGACCAGAACACCAGGAACCCTTTCTCTAAAACATCACAAAGCACTGAAAGAGGGCAGACTGTAGTCCAGAAGTGAACACAAATAAGGTTTGAGACATAGTGCTTGCTTTACATAGTTCATGGACAATATAGATTATACCGATGGAAACGTTAAAGCGGAGTTCCACCCCCCCCCCTCAAAAAATTAAAAGTCAGCAGATTCACATACTGTACCTGCTGACTTTTAACCCATTTAAGACCGGAAGGATTTGCCCCCTCAATGACCAGGCCCTATTTTGCTAAACAGCACTGCGTTAATTTAACGGACAATTGCGCAGCCGCGCGACACTGTACCCAAATAAAATTGATGTCCTTTTTTTCCCAAAAATAGAGCTTTCTTTTGATGGTATTTGATAACCTGTGCGATTTTTATTTTTTGCGCTATAAATAAAAAAATAGCGACAATTTTTGAAAAAAAATATATATATATTTTTCACATTCTGCTATATGACATTCTCAAAAAAAGAAAAATTAAATATCAAAATTTTTTAACATTTTAGGCCAATTTGTTTTCTGCTACATATTTTTGTTAAAAAAATTGCAATAAGCGTATTTTGATTGGTTTGCGCAAAAGTTATCGCGTCTACTAACTACAGGAAAGATTTATGTCATTTTTATTGTTTTTTTTTACTGGTAATGGCGTTGATCTGCGATTTTATGCAGGACTGCGACATTGTGGTGGATAGATCGGACTGCTAACTGACATTTTTGACACTTTTGGGGGGACCAGTGACATTACTACAGTAATCAGTGCTAAAATATGCATTGTTACTGTAATAATGACACTGGCAGGGAAGGGGTTAACCCTGTGGGTGATCAAGGGGTTAAATGCGAGCCTATGGGAGTGATTCTAACTGTGGGGGGCATGGCTTCTAAAATGACCATAGAAATATGTTATCCTATATAGAAGGATCACAGGGGCTCTATGATCATTGCAGGGAGAAGAAAGGTCTGCTATGTTTACAACAGCTGACCGTCCTTCTCTCTCAGCGGGGAATGATTGCGGGTGTCAGGCGGCAATTGGAGGCACCTGACACATGCATCGGCTTCCCCGCTGCCGAGTGGGGGGTGGTAGCAAGCCTCTGGCGGAGCATGCTCGCCCCCTAGCTTCCCGTGCACGACTGACGTAAATCTACGTCGGTTTGCGCAGGAGAGCCACCCTGCCGCAGTAAATAGGCGGCGGGTGGTCGGTAAGTGGTTAATATTAGGACACTTACCTGTCCTGGAGTCCAGCAATGTCAGCACCCCAGCCAATGTTTCCATCGGCTGTCAGATGCTGCCGCCACCATTGCCGGTAAGGGTACCCGGTAGTGAAGCCTTGCGGCTTCACGACCAGGTCCCTACTGCGCATGCTCGGTAATTGGCCTGGAAGCAGAGGGAGGAGTAGGGGGCCGAACCTCGACATACCTCGCTGCGGCAAAGTCCAATGGAAGCGGGGAAGGATACCTGTCAAAAACAGGTATCCGCTACCCCCCCCCCCCCCCCAAAGGTGCCAAATGTGGCATCGGAGTGGGGGGAGGAGACAGATAAGCGTAAGTTCCACTTTTGAGTGGAACCCCTCTTTAAGTCACTGCGCAGTATACAACCTAAACAAATTCACCATAACTAAACAACTGAACACAATGAGATTCACTCACATCAAACTAATAAGAAAAAAAAAATGTACTGCTCTAAGTGAGACTACCTATCAAAATTATAATCTTCTCAAACCACTTGTCCTCCGGAAGATTTACCCCCCCCCCCTTCATGACCAGGCCATTTTTTGGGATACGGCACTGCATTTCTTTAACTGACAATTGCGTGGTCATGCAGTGCTGTACATAAATTTAATTTACGGTATGTCCTTTTTTCCCACATCTTTCTTTTCTAGTTTCCCCACAGCTTTCTTGTGGTGGTATTTGATCACCACTGCATTTTATTTATCTTTTTTCCGCTATAAGCAAAAAAAAATACTGACAATTTTGAAAAAAAAAAAAAAAAAAACCTATATTTTATACTTTCTGCTATAAAACATATTCAATAAAAAAAAAAATTGTAAAAAAATCTAATTTCTTCATAAACTTAGGCTAATATGTATTCTTCTCCATATTGATAAAAAAAATCCCAATAAGTGTATATTGATTTGTTTTTGGCAAAAGTTATAGCGTCTACACCTACAGTATGGTATATATATATATATATATATATATATATATATATATATATATATATAAATATATATATATATATATACTGGAGTTTTTATTTTTTTTATTTTTTACTAGTAATGGTGGCGATCAGGGACTTATAGCGGGACTATGATATTGCGGTGGACATAAGGGACACTAACTGTCACTTTTTGGGAACCAGTGACACTAATACAGTGATCAGTGCTAAAAATAATAATATGCACTGTCACTGTACTTGGGAAGAGGTTAAATATCTAGGGCAATCAAAGGGATAAAATATATGCCTAGCCAGTGTTTTGGTGTATCTTGTGTGGTGCTTTTATTAACCTCCCTGGCGGTATTCCCGAGTGTGGCTCGGGGTGGGATTTCACTGCCATAAGCGGTAACCCCGAGCCACACTCGGGGTACCGCCAGGGAGCATCGTTGGATCCTTGTAGAGGTTACTTACCTTGTCCCCGGGATCCAGCGATGTGTCCCTTTGGCATACGGCGGCCGGATCTTCCGCCCGATGCTGTAGAGCCCCGGCTTCCGTCTCCTGCGACGTGACGCTCGCAGGGGGGTGGAACCGGCGGCAAATTTGAAAAGTTATACACACAAACACACTGATTTCATTACAAAATAAAATAAACTAATATTAGTTTGCCCCCCAGTGCCCTTTCCTGCAGTTTTACTGCACTTCATATATATATATATATATATATATATATATATATATATATATATATATATACACACATGTATATATATATATATATATATACGTATATATATAACATATGTATGCGTATGTATATATATATATATATATACACACACTCTTTAACTTATTTATAGTTTATTTATTATATTATAATTTTTGATTTTGTGTTTCAAACTTTATCATACCCGGGATGTTATAAAGAAGAACGCACAGTAAAAAAAAATCATATATAAATAATTGGTTTGGGCTGCTCATTCTTAAGAATTACATGCAAAATAATGGTACCGTTTTCAGCACCTAAAATCTGAAAGAATCATACCGCCAGGGAGGTTAAGGGAAGTCATGGATTTTATTCCCTGCTTTGTGGGAAGAGAAATTCTGTTACTTCCTCTCTTGTTTACATAGGCAGAGCTCTGTCCTGTGTGTCCTCCTGACGATCGTTAGGTGTCGGCGGTCATCGACTGGCCAGCAACCGCTGGTAGGCATCTGCTGTACATAACCATAGCACAGTCGGTCACCAGCAGCGCACGCACATTCCCCCTACCCAAAAGTGCCTGGAGCAGCAGATCCGCCTTGCCGCTGTACATGTAAGTAATAAATACAGCAAAAAGAATGTGAATAAACATCAAAAATAAGCACTGTGAATATCGCAATAAAAGTCCCGAATTTTACACACTGGGGACTTTTATTGCAATATGCACAATGTTTATTTTTGATGTTTAGTTTTTTCAAGATTGATGATTTTGAGAAGATTATCACTTTGATAGGTAGGGGTAGTTTTACTAAAGGCAAATAGACAGTGCACTTTGTAAGTGCAGTTTCTCCAGAGCTTAGTAAATGAGGAAAAGCTTCACTTTACAAAAAAAAAAATACCCAACCACATGCGAGGAGATGCGTGCACATGATTGGATGATGGAAGTCAGCAGAGCCCCCCCTCCTCATTTACTAAGATCTGGAGCAATTGCACTTGCAAAGTGCACAGTCTATTGCCCCCTTTTTGTTTTCTTATTGATGTAGATTATACAGTCCGAATGTCATTTTTTGTCATTGCACTTTAAAAATCCTTGAAAGTAAAATCATTTAAACAATAGGCAATATTTAGGCTAACAGCAACATTTTAAACAATGCAAATTGCCTTCAGTTCTGTATCATTGGATCACCTATAAAATGGGACTTTTTTAGGTTTACTGTCCCTAGTAATTGTAAAGCTTGCCTACATAAACAAAGAACAGGCAGCCTATTAGAGGAGTATAGTATAGCATGGAGACCAGCAGCCACAGTTCAGTGAGTCCTCTGTGCGGGCCTATCCCTAGTCAGCAGAAAACCAATTAAGTTCCATTGCACTCTACCCATCAAATATAGCAAGTGACGCTGAAATAACAGGGCAGCCATAAACCTCGATCTTTAAAACTGACAACTCATTTCTTTACTTATTTTGTTTCTCAATTTTGAATTTGTCTTTTTTTTTTTCTAAACTAGTATTTCTGACCTTTTGCCCATAAAAGAATTACTTTTCTGGAAGGGGTTCATGACCATTTTGGAGTAAATTTAAAGGATAACTCCAATTTCGTGGGGAAATATAATTATCAAATAAAGAAAAATAATCTATCGTATACAATTGTGACACAAGTCATATTGTAATTGAATGTTTTTAAAAATTACCTTTCCTTTTCAATCTTCAGCTGTTGTAATTTTCTGAAAATGCAATGCAATATGGCTGCCTGGAGCTGTTCTGTACACAGAATGTATACTGACCACCAGGGCCGCTGATAGGGGGAACCACCAGTCCTCCTGTAGGTGGCCCGGGCACCCAGGGGGGCCCCAACAGCACAGGGAATCGGTGCGGTCGGGAGGAGGGGCTATTCCAGAAGGAAGCCCTGTGCGGCTATTGAAGCAGCTGAAAGTCAGTTTCTCTCCCTCCTACCAGCTTTCACCTGCTGCAGGGAGAGACATAGGGCATCATTCCTGTAATTACTTCTCAGACACCGATCCCCTTCCCTGTTATGCCTGCTCCTGACCCCCGTACCCATGTGTCCCTCTTTCACTGTGCTGCCCTCCCCTCTGCAGCGCTGCTGGCTTCCCTGTCCTGTAAAAAATGTAAACAATTGTAAAATAAAATAATTGTAAAAATGTATGGCATTTAAAAAAAAAAGTTAAACATTTAAAAATAATTAAAAAAAAAAAAAAAAACATGAAAAAAGGGTTAATTCACGCCACACAGGTTCTCTGTTATGTTTGTGGCCGCTAATAATGATTTTGGTGTATTTTTAGTGAAAATATTGTCTTGATAAATTCTGGGGGGGGGGGGCTGGGGAGCTGCCAGGTAGGCTGTATGGGGCCCAGTGATTTCTAACAGCAGCCCTGGTGACCACACCCCAGAAACATAATTTCCTGCTTGTGTGATTGGCTCACCAATTTTCCCAGAAGTTGGCCTGAGGTATAAGTCAGATTTCAGGCACAGGCAGGCGGTGGGTAGTATGTGCAGGAGAAGAGTGCAGAATGCATGTGGGTAGTTAGTACAGGAGAGGAGTGTGGAGTGTATGGAGGTGGTAAGTATGTGCAGGAGAGGAGTATGAAGTGTATGGAGGTGGGTAGTATCTGCAGGAGAGGAGTACGGAGTGTATGGAGGTGGGTAGTATCTGCAGGAGAGGAGTGCAGAGTGTATGGAGGTGGGTAGTATCTGCAGGAGAGGAGTACGGAGTGTATGGAGGTGGTTAGTATGTGCAGGAGAGGAGTACGGAGTGTATGGAGGTGGGTAGTATCTGCAGGAGAGGAGTGCGGAGTGTATGGAGAATAGGTAGTATGTGCAGGAGAGGAGTGCGGAGCGTATGGAGGTGGGTAATATGTGCAGGAGAGGAGTGTGGAGTGTATGGCGGTGGGTAGTATGTGCAGGAGTGGAGTGTGGAGTGTATTGATGTGGGTAGTATCTGCAGGAGAGGAGTGCGGAGTGTATGGAGGTGGGTAGTATGTGCAGGAGAGGAGTGTGGAGTGTATGGAGAATAGGTAGTATGTGCAGGAGAGGAGTGTGGAGTGTATGGATGTGGGTAGTATGTGCAGGAGAGGAGTGTGGAGTGTATGGAGGTGGGTAGTATCTGCAGGAGAGGAGTAGGGAGTGTATGAAGGTGGGTAGTATCTGCAGGAGAGGAGTACGGAGTGTATGGAGGTGGGTAGTATCTGCAGGAGAGGAGTGCGGAGTGTATGGAGGTGGTTAGTATGTGCAGGAGAGGAGTACGGAGTGTATGGAGGTGGGTAGTATCTGCAGGAGAGGAGTGCGGAGTGTATGGAGAATAGGTAGTATGTGCAGGAGAGGAGTGTGGAGTGTATGGATGTGGGTAGAATCTGCAGGAGAGGAGTGCGGAGCGTATGGAGGTGGGTAATATGTGCAGGAGAGGAGTGTGGAGTGTATGGCGGTGGGTAGTATGTGCAGGAGTGGAGTGTGGAGTGTATTGATGTGGGTAGTATCTGCAGGAGAGGAGTGCGGAGTGTATGGAGGTGGGTAGTATGTGCAGGAGAGGAGTGTGGAGTGTATGGAGGTGGGTAGTATCTGCATGAAAGGAGTGCAGAGTGTATTTAGGTGGGTAGTATGTGCAGGAGAGGAGTATGGAGTGTATGGAGGTGGGTAGTATGTGCAGGAGAGGAGTACAGAGTGTATGCAGGTGGGTAGTATCTGCAGGAGAGGAGTACGGAGTGTATGGAGGTTGGTAGTATGTGCAGGAGAGGAGTACGGAGTGTATGGAGGTGGGTAGTATGTGCAGGAGAGAAGTATGTGCAGGAGAGAAGTACGAAGTGTATGGAGGTGGGTAGCAGTGGTGGCCAGTGTGTTGGGGGCGCAGGGGCACCACCCCCCCCCCCATCCATGCGTCCGGCCCCCTAATCGGCATGCGGGGCGCCGGACGCATGGAGGTTCAATGGGGTTTTTTTTCTTCTGAAGCACGTGATTAGAGCCACAGGAGAGGAGTACGGAGTGTATGGAGGTGGGTAGTATCTGCAGGAGAGGAGTGCAGAGTGTATTGAGGTGGGTAGTATGTTCAGGAGAGGAGTGTGGAGTGTATGGAGGTGGGTAGTATCTGCAGGAGAGGAGTACGGAGTGTATGGAGGTGGGTAGTATCTGCAGGAGAGGAGTACGGAGTGTATGGAGGTGGGTAGTATGTACAGGAGAGGAGTACGGAGTGTATGGAGGTGGGTAGTATCTGCAGGAGAGGAGTGCAGAGTGTATTGAGGTGGGTAGTATGTGCAAGAGAGGAGTACAGAGTGTATGGAGGTGGGTAGTATCTGCAGGAGAGGAGTGCTGAGTGTATTGAGGTGGGTAGTATGTGCAGGAGAGGAGTACAGCGTGTATGGAGGTGGTTAGTATGTGCAGGAGAGGAGTACGGAGTGTATGGAGGTGGGTAGTATCTGCAGGAGATGAGTGCGGAGTGTATGGAGAATAGGTAGTATGTGCAGGAGAGGAGTGTGGAGTGTATGGATGTGGGTAGTATTTGCAGGAGTGGAGTGTGGAGTGTATGGATGTGGGTAGTATCTGCAGGAGAGGAGTGCGGAGTGTATTGAGGTGGGTAGTCTGTACAGGAGAGGAGTACGGAGTGTATGGAGGTGGGTAGTATCTGCAGGAGAGGAGTGCAGAGTGTATTGAGGTGGGTAGTATGTGCAGGAGAGGAGTACGGAGTGTATGGAGGTGGGTAGTATCTGCAGGAGAGGAGTGCGGAGTGTATGGAGGTGGGTAGTATGTGCAGGAGAGGAGTGCAGAGTGTATTGAGGTGGGTAGTCTGTACAGGAGAGGAGTACGGAGTGTATGGAGGTGGGTAGTATCTGCAGGAGAGGAGTGCAGAGTGTATTGAGGTGGGTAGTATGTGCAGGAGAGGAGTACGGAGTGTATGGAGGTGGGTAGTATCTGCAGGAGAGGAGTGCAGAGTGTATTGAGGTGGGTAGTATGTGCAGGAGAGGAGTGTGGAGTGTATGGAGGTGGGTAGTATCTGCAGGAGAGGAGTACGGAGTGTATGGAGGTGGGTAGTATCTGCAGGAGAGGAGTACGGAGCGCATGGAGGTGGTTAGTATGTGCAGGAGAGGAGTACAGAGTGTATGGAGAATAGGTAGTATGTGCAGGAGAGGAGTGTGGAGTGTATTGATGTGGGTAGTATGTGCAGGAGTGGAGTGTGGAGTGTATTGATGTGGGTAGTATCTGCAGGAGAGGAGTGCGGAGTGTATGGAGGTGGGTAGTATGTGCAGGAGAGGAGTGTGGAGTGTATGGAGGTGGGTAGTATCTGCATGAAAGGAGTGCAGAGTGTATTTAGGTGGGTAGTATGTGCAGGAGAGGAGTATGGAGTGTATGGAGGTGGGTAGTATGTGCAGGAGAGGAGTACAGAGTGTATGCAGGTGGGTAGTATCTGCAGGAGAGGAGTACGGAGTGTATGGAGGTTGGTAGTATGTGCAGGAGAGGAGTACGGAGTGTATGGAGGTGGGTAGTATGTGCAGGAGAGAAGTATGTGCAGGAGAGAAGTACGAAGTGTATGGAGGTGGGTAGCAGTGGTGGCCAGTGTGTTGGGGGCGCAGGGGCACCACCCCCCCCCCCATCCATGCGTCCGGCCCCCTAATCGGCATGCGGGGCGCCGGACGCATGGAGGTTCAATGGGGTTTTTTTTCTTCTGAAGCACGTGATTAGAGCCACAGGAGAGGAGTACGGAGTGTATGGAGGTGGGTAGTATCTGCAGGAGAGGAGTGCAGAGTGTATTGAGGTGGGTAGTATGTTCAGGAGAGGAGTGTGGAGTGTATGGAGGTGGGTAGTATCTGCAGGAGAGGAGTACGGAGTGTATGGAGGTGGGTAGTATCTGCAGGAGAGGAGTACGGAGTGTATGGAGGTGGGTAGTATGTACAGGAGAGGAGTACGGAGTGTATGGAGGTGGGTAGTATCTGCAGGAGAGGAGTGCAGAGTGTATTGAGGTGGGTAGTATGTGCAAGAGAGGAGTACAGAGTGTATGGAGGTGGGTAGTATCTGCAGGAGAGGAGTGCTGAGTGTATTGAGGTGGGTAGTATGTGCAGGAGAGGAGTACAGCGTGTATGGAGGTGGTTAGTATGTGCAGGAGAGGAGTACGGAGTGTATGGAGGTGGGTAGTATCTGCAGGAGATGAGTGCGGAGTGTATGGAGAATAGGTAGTATGTGCAGGAGAGGAGTGTGGAGTGTATGGATGTGGGTAGTATTTGCAGGAGTGGAGTGTGGAGTGTATGGATGTGGGTAGTATCTGCAGGAGAGGAGTGCGGAGTGTATTGAGGTGGGTAGTCTGTACAGGAGAGGAGTACGGAGTGTATGGAGGTGGGTAGTATCTGCAGGAGAGGAGTGCAGAGTGTATTGAGGTGGGTAGTATGTGCAGGAGAGGAGTACGGAGTGTATGGAGGTGGGTAGTATCTGCAGGAGAGGAGTGCGGAGTGTATGGAGGTGGGTAGTATGTGCAGGAGAGGAGTGCAGAGTGTATTGAGGTGGGTAGTCTGTACAGGAGAGGAGTACGGAGTGTATGGAGGTGGGTAGTATCTGCAGGAGAGGAGTGCAGAGTGTATTGAGGTGGGTAGTATGTGCAGGAGAGGAGTACGGAGTGTATGGAGGTGGGTAGTATCTGCAGGAGAGGAGTGCAGAGTGTATTGAGGTGGGTAGTATGTGCAGGAGAGGAGTGTGGAGTGTATGGAGGTGGGTAGTATCTGCAGGAGAGGAGTACGGAGTGTATGGAGGTGGGTAGTATCTGCAGGAGAGGAGTACGGAGCGCATGGAGGTGGTTAGTATGTGCAGGAGAGGAGTACAGAGTGTATGGAGAATAGGTAGTATGTGCAGGAGAGGAGTGTGGAGTGTATGGCGGTGGGTAGTATCTGCAGGAGAGGAGTGCGGAGTGTATGGAGGTGGGTAGTATGTGCAGGAGAGGAGTGCAGAGTGTATTGAGGTGGGTAGTCTGTGCAGGAGAGGAGTACAGCGTGTATGGAGGTGGGTAGTATCTGCAGGAGAGGAGTACGGAGCACATGGAGGTGGTTAGTATGTACAGGAGAGGAGTACGGAGTGTATGGAGGTAGGTAGTATCTGCAGGAGAGGAGTGCGGAGTGTATGGAGAATAGGTAGTATGTGCAGGAGAGGAGTGTGGAGTGTATGGATGTGGGTAGTATCTGCAGGAGAGGAGTGCGGAGTGTATGGAGGTGGGTAGTTTGTGCAGGAGAGGAGTGCAGAGTGTATGGAAGTGGGTAGTATGTACAGGAGAGGAGTACGGAGTGTATGGAGATGGGTAGTATCTGCAGGAGAGGAGTGCAGAGTGTATTGAGGTGGGTAGTATGTGCAGGAGAGGAGTACGGAGTGTATGGAGGTGGGTAGTATCTGCAGGAGAGGAGTGCAGAGTGTATTGAGGTGGGTAGTATGTGCAGGAGAGGAGTACAGCGTGTATGGAGGTGGGTAGTATCTGCAGGAGAGGAGTACGGAGCGCATGGAGGTGGTTAGTATGTGCAGGAGAGGTGTACGGAGTGTATGGAGGTGGGTAGTATCTGCAGGAGAGGAGTGCGGAGTGTATGGAGAATAGGTAGTATGTGCAGGAGAGGAGTGTGGAGTGTATGGCGGTGGGTAGTATGTGCAGGAGTGGAGTGTGGAGTGTATGGATGTGGGTAGTATCTGCAGGAGAGGAGTGCGGAGTGTATGGAGGTGGGTAGTTTGTGCAGGAGAGGAGTGCAGAGTGTATGGAAGTGGGTAGTATGTACAGGAGAGGAGTACGGAGTGTATGGAGGTGGGTAGTATCTGCAGGAGAGGAGTGCAGAGTGTATTGAGGTGGGTAGTATGTGCAGGAGAGGAGTACGGAGTGTATGGAGGTAGGTAGTATATGCAGGAGAGGAGTACGGAGTGTATGGAGGTTGGTAGTATGTGCAGGAGAGGAGTACGGAGTGTATGGAGGTTGGTAGTATGTGCAGGAGAGGAGTATGGAGTGTATGGAGGTTGGTAGTATGTGCAGGAGAGGAGTACGGAGTGTATGGAGGTGGGTAGTATGTGCAGGAGAGAAGTACGAAGTGTATGGAGGTGGGTAGCAGTGGCGGCCAGTGTGTTGGGGGCGCAGGGGTGCTGCCCCCCCCATCCATGCGTTCGGCCCCCTAATCGGCATGCGGGGCGCCGGACGCATGGAAGTTCAATGGGGTTTTTTTTAATTCTGAAGCACGTGATTAGAGCCAAAGGCTCTAATAGGCTTCAGAAAAGGGTGGACCCAGGCCCACCCATTGTATGACAATAGCGAATGAATATTCGCTATTGTCACACGGATCCTCCTCCTGGCCAATCAGGAAGCGGGTCCGAGACCCGTTTCCTGATTGGCCGAAAGGCAAACTTTTGCGGTTGGCCAAGGAGGAGGAGGAGGGAGACGCGGAGTACTGAGAAGAAGCCGCTGCTGCATCAGGTAAGAGCACTGACTGGTCTTTCTGCACGCTGTGCTAACTCTGCATTGAATGGGGGCACACTGTGCAAACTCAGCATTGAATGGGGGCACACTGTGCAAACTCAGCGTTGAACGGGGGCACGCTGTGCTAACTCTGCATTGATGGGGGCACACTATACTTTGATAACTGAAGGCCCCTTTCACACTTTTTGTGACAAAGTCATGCAATTTTTTGCCACGTTTTTTGCCGCAAAGCAATGCCTATTCGATTTTTCTGTTTGCGCCCCCCCCCCCCCCAAAAAAAAATTTTGAGCATCAGCCGCCACTGGTGGGTAGTATTTGCAGGAGAGGAGTGCGGAGTGTATGGAGGTGGGTAGTTAGTGCAGGAGAGGAGTGCGGAGTGTATGGAGATATGTAGTATGTGCAGGAGAGGAGTGTGGAGTGTATGGAGGAGGGTAGTATGTGCAGGAGAGGAGTGCGGAGTGTATGGAGGTGGGTAGTTAGTGCAGGAGAGGAGTGCGGAGTGTATGGAGAATAGGTAGTATGTGCAGGAGATGAGTGTGGAGTGTATGGACCTGGATAGTTAGTGCAGGAGAGGAGTGCAGAATGTATGGAGGTGGGTAGTATGTGCAGAAGAAGAGTGCAGAGTGTATGGAGCTGGGTAGTTAGTGCAGGAGAGGAGTGCGGAGTGTATTGAGGTGGGTAGTTAGTGCATGAGAGGAGTTCAGAGTTGTAAGAATATTTAATAATAAATATCTTGCGCTCGTACTATGTCGGAATATTTATACTGCTCTGAATATAGCAGTGTCTATGGTTAATAAGCAAAGATCTGTGAAAAAGGAGAGTCTTCACCTATTGCCATAAATCAGTGTCGAGAATTCTTTTTAATTGATTAATTTCTTTTTAAAAGCATATACCAATCTTAGTGAGTACAGTCTACAGTATGGAATATATATAAAAATATTTATTCGCCAGACATGTAAACACAATATATGATCAAACAAGAAGTGACACAAAAAGATAACTCTACATAAAAATACTAACTTCAAATAATCAATGCAATGTGATGTTTAGCTCAATAATGAAAGTGAAACTAAAACAAAGTGAAATAAAACAAAGTGAAAGCAAAACTAAAGCAAGATTACCATTTCTTCCCAGGTATAGTATAAGCCATAAATTAATGTTCTATATAAACAGACTACAATGGTCTGCGAATCACAGGGCCCAAAGTCATTCCACTGCAGAAGGAATGAGAATAAGCCATGCAAAACGGAAGACTTAAAATTGCAAATAATGCACTTAATCTGATATTAATAAAAATGTATAAAAACAAAAATCAGCTTTTTAGAGAAAAATCTACCATGGTTTATACGGCTGGGATTGTAATCTCATTACCCTTAAATATGCAATATAAAACATATAAGGAAGGAATAAACAATTGTTGAATAAAATCAAATAACATAGCAAGGCATATTTACCACACTTAAGATGGTGTTACCAGAGTCCTAAGATGGATGCCAGTGAGGGAGGAGTTTCCTCCAAGTTTCAGATGAATGATGTGGATCAGGGAGTATGTCTGCATGAGTCTATTGAAAAATGTAATAGCGTGTGTGGTGTAAGTGTGAGGTGTGTTGTCAGTAGTGTAAAGTGTGTCCCCCTCTCATCTGGGTTGGTCTTTTATATGGTAAGAACAAAGAGCTATAAAAATTACCATAAGTTAAACCCAGAGGGATGAAACATTATCCCTATTGGTCGGGATATTCTATACCTAAACTAGTGAGGTCAGAGACACACCTCTTTTGATAATTAACCCCATACTGGATAATAAAGTTAAGGATGATTCCTCTATATGTGAGATTAATCATATAACACAACATAAAACTTTGTCCAGACTACCAGTACATACATAAATGTCCACCTGTATTTCCATTATTCACCTGGGCAAGTAATGCCATTCCAATAATTATATTATTTAACACAATATAATATTTTTATATTGGAATATCTCAAATTATCTCAAGACTGCACCTGGTATTTCGCCTCCAGAGGGCAGTATCGTACCGTTCATTAGATTTTGTATTTAACATAATTTGAAACAATTACCCATCCTTCTTATCTCATGACCTCTGACCTGTCGGCTAGTGAAAAGCAATTACTTATTTGACCATGCCAAAGGGCTGTCAGATATAGTCTAGGTTTGGGAATATTTACGACACCTTGAGCACTAAACCAGTCCAAAGCAATTCTTATATAAACACTCCTACCACATGCCTTAACATGAAGTAATTTGTTTTTAAGACGCACAAGTCCTTACACATCATAGAAAAGTATACTTATATATATATATATATATATATATATATATATATATATTATATATCTAATATTATATAAGTATCAAGTTCACACTTCTATATTAATAAGAATACAATGTATTATCGTTAATATACATCTTACATATGATGATGTTTTCTATAAAAACTTATATGGTTCATCTTTAAATGTCTGCTAAAATATACTGGGGTATTGTCCATTGTTATATACTTATAGACAGACTGAGATATCCCCCCTTAACATAGCGTCAGACTGACTAAGTTTTATCTGATCGAGATGTCAAAAGGGATCTTATTTACGATTACATAGATATACAAATGTCTGCTGAAATTATAAGACCCTATTGTTGAAATTCTATGCTCTCTTGTAAGCTTGTGAGAAACATTTTGCAAGAATACATATATGAACTTTGTTTCACCCTGAAAACAAGATGGACGCCAATCCTGTTCAGAATCTCTTATGCATAATACGAAATATACATGGCTTTTAAAATCATTTTTCTTTTTACCTATTATTATTTTAATCAACCCCCAATAACCCCGACAGAGTGTATGGAGGCGGGTAATTAGTGCAGGAAAGGAGTGCAGAGTGTATGGTGGTGGGTAGTTAGTGCAGGAGAGAAGTGTGGAGTTTATGCCGGTGGGTAGTATGTCCAGGGAGAGGAGTGAGGAGTGTATGGAGGAAGGCAGTTAGTGCAGGAGAGGAGTGCAGAGTGTATAATGGTGAGTAGTTAGTGCAGGAGAGAAGTGTGGAACGTATGTCAGTAGGTAGTATGTGCAGGGAGAGAAGTTTATGGCTGTGGATAGTATGTGCAGGAGAGAATTGTACAGTGTATGGTGGTGGGTAATATGTGCAAGGAGAGGAGTGTGGAGTGTATGGCTGTGGGTAGTATGTGCAGGAGAGGAGTACAGAGTGTATGAAGGTGGATAGTATGTGCAGGGAGAGGAGTGTATGGCCGTGGGTAGTATGTGCAGGGAGAGGAGTACGGAGTGTATGGAGCTGGGTAGTTAGTGCAGGAGAGGGGTGCAGAGTGTATGGAGGTGGGTAGTTAGTGCAGGAGAGGAGTACGGAATGTATGGAGGTGGGTAGTTAGTACAGGAGAGGAGTGCAGAGTGTATGGAGGTGGGTAGTTAGTGCAGGAGAGGAGAGCGGAGTGTATGGAGGTGGGTAGTTTGTGCAGGAGAGGAGTGTGGAGTGTATGGGGATAGGCAGTATGTGCAGGAAAGGAGTGCGGAGTGTATGGAGAAAAGTTTACAGGCACACAGAAGCAGTACTGGCCTTCTACCATCCTGCAGACACTGCTCTCACCCCCTCCCTACCATTTCAATCCCCCTCATTAAGTCCCTCCTGACATCTTACAAAACCCTGCCATCTTACCCCCCCCCACCCATCCACCTGTCACTAAATATATACAGCGCTGCTAAGTAGATACACCGCCAGCCTGGATTCTCCCTCCACCTCTCTCAGAATGAACTCCTGCAGCGGGCATCCCTCCACGGAGAACTGGGGCAATGTGCTACCATCCAGCCAGCACTTGTCAGCGGTAGCCGGCAGCCCTGCCTCCACCCTGCAGACATCTTTTTACAGGCAGTATCGGAGAACACTGAGTGAGAATGCTGGGAGAAGTGGAGGGAGGAGAATCCAGGCTGGTGGTGTTTAAATTTAGCAGCTTTGTATGCACTTAGTCAGCGGTCCCCAACCTTTTTGGCACCAAATTGTGCCAAGAATCGGATGGGGGGGGGTGCAGAGGATTCGATGGCAGGTGATTTGTCGGGCAAATGACTGGGGCTAGCACTTCAATCATCCTGACACCATGCTCAATACGGTGTTCGGATGATTGAATTACATTATTCATTTTACTACATTGTAATATAAAATGAAATAGTTCTACTCACCATAATGCAGAATCAGTGGGAGCCCTGAGCGTGTCACTTGCCAACTTCTCCTGCCACCAGATGCAGATTGTCACTTACTAACGTTGCCTGCCACCAGATGTAGCGTGTCACTTACCGACCGTAGCCTGCCACCAGATGCAGCAGGTCACTTGCCACCCGTAGCTAGCCACCAGAGGCTGCATTTCACTTGCCATACGTAGCCTGTCACCAGATGCAGCGTGCCACTTGCCACCCATAGCCAGCCACCAGAGGCTGCATGTCACTTGCCACCAGTAGCCTACCACTTACCATCGTCGCCTGCCACCAGATGCAGCGTGTCACTTGCCACCCGTAGCCTGCCACTAGATTCAGCGTGTCACTTGCCACCCATAGTCTGCCACTAGATTTAGCATGTCCCTTGCCACCCGTAGACTGCCACCAGATGCAGTGTGTCACTTGCCATTGTTGCCTGCCACCAGATGCAGCATGTCACTTGCCACCCATAGCCTGCCACCAGATGCAGCATACCACTTACCATTGTTACCTGCCACCAGATGCAGCGTGTCACTTGCCACACGTAGCCTGCCACTAGATTTAGCATGTCCCTTGCCACCCGTAGACTGCCACCAGATGCAGCGTGTCACTTGCCATTGTTGCCTGTCACCAGATGCAGTGTGTCACTTACCACCCATAGCCTGTCACCAGATGCAGCGTGTCACTTGCCACTGTAGCCTGCCGCCAGATGTTGCATGTTACTTGCCATCCGTAGCCTGCCACTAGATGCTGCACGTCACTTGCCACCCATAGCCTGCCACCAGATGCAGCATGTCAATTGCCACCCATAGCCTACCACCAAATGTGCATGTCACTTGCCACCCATATTAAAGGGTATTGGTCTTATTAAAGGCCAACTACAGCGCTTGCTGGTTAAACCCTACTTGAATGCAAGTAATAATGACTAAAACAGGTGATATGTGATAAACATAAAACTGTCAATAAAATTATATATAATCTGTCAATAGAAATTAATAAATAGGTGATATTATTACAGTGATTAAGGTGACTTGTGAACAACTTTAAATAAATAGCAATAGCAAAATCATTCAATAAAATAATAAATAAATGCGTGCCACAATATGTATCAGTGACTTAATAAATAATATATCAATAAATATGTTCAATGGATATGATCAAGGATAAAGTCCAAAAGGTGACTGTAGTGCTCAAAAATTTATTATAAACAAAGTCCTCAGTGATTGTGAATTTTCCAGCGAATTCAAATGTGAAAGTGCTCAAACGTGATTGTCCATGACATCAATTCCTTTCACCGTGTGTATGGATAGAATGAATCATATACCGGATCTTGTGGGTCCTATATGCCGTATGGCATTAGGACCACTTGTGCTTAGTTTACTCCTCGGCACGTGGAATATACCTTGGTATATTTTTCTCACTTGCCACCCATAGCCTGCCACCAGATGCAGTTTTGTCTTTGCAGTAAAACCTCTAAATGTATGGCTATGCAGCCTCTCCCCAGTGCTACCGACAGCCAGATCAGCAGGCAGCTAGTGTTAGATTCTCCAGGAGGGAACCCTACAATCGATGCATTTGCAGTTGACAATAGGGTTCCTCTCTTAAGAGAATCAAATGCGCTGCTGATATGCTGATGTCACAGGAGGCGACCTGGCTCACAGGATCTGACATAGTGGTGAACCGGTCGGTTGCAGCCTGGGAGTTGCAGACCCCTGAACTTAGTGACAGATGCAGCTGTAGTGGCTGACACATGTCTCACACATGGGTGCAATGCATATGTTGCACCCAAAGATGATACTTCACTGACTCAGAGGTGGATAACACATTAGCCAGTATACAACAAATATTGGTCACCCCCCCCCCCCATTCCCAGTAGAGACTCTCGCCCTAAATTACCCCATCACAGACTTTTCTCCCCTCCTGGCTCGCTCTTGTCTGAGGAGATGGCATAGCAGGACATGCTGTATGTGATTGCTTCTTAGAGCTCACTGTCAGCTACAATACAAACCCTCTGTGTCAGCCTACTGCTCGCCCCTTACAGCTTACTACATGGATGTAATGGGTGATCAAGCCAGCAGGGAATTATGGATCAAACACGTCATCCTCCCTCCTCCTTCCCTGGCTGCTGACCTGCTGTGTGTGTAAGGCTCCATTCACATATAAGGCGTCTCGGATAGAATTGTCGTGATTCTGGCTGCGATCACGTGCACGATCCTGATTTTTTTTTGGGCGACTGCCATCCCGCGATTCTGTTTGTGTGATTTTACTGTGATTTGATGGGCGCCAATTGCGGCAAAATCGTTCCCAGGTTTGGGGTGCCATTTCAAGTCAAGGAAATTGCACGGGCGTTCCGTGATTTGCAATGATTCGGGATCGCAGGCAGAATCGCGGCGATTCTGCCCGTGATCCAAGACGCCTATATGTGAATGGAGCCTAAGTTCTGGGCAGCCTGAACACTGATATTCTCTCCTTATCTCCCCATTCAGCAGCTCTGCTGATAAATGGCTCACTGCAATCACTGGACACAGCAGAGGACAGCTTCCATCATAGACGGTTTGCAGCGGACAGATACAGATCACAGAGAACCTGAAGCTCAGTTGAAGCCTGTGACGGAAGATGTCTTCTTCTATGTCCAGTCATCACACATACGTTCAGGGGAACCTGGGAGCAGTCACACTACTGACTGCTGTGAGCTTAAAGCTTGGCACCACCAACCAAGCTCCGCCCCCTGGAGTCTCTGAGCTGACGGAAACTATACTAAAAACATTGGAAAATGCGTCTCTAGCTACCCCTGCCTGAAAGCCGAAAATAAAAGAAGTCCACCTATGCTACCACCTCTTGGGCCCCTCTGATTGAAATGTTGGGGCCCAATGAAATGTTATGGCTCAATTATTACCTACTCCATGTGTACAGTGTGTGTCAGGGCCCTATCTTGCACCCATGGATGATATGCCACTGTCCGTAATGATTAGTCCCACCAGCAATACTGATCATTGTATTCTGGTGGCCGGAAATGGTCCCCACTGTCAGAATACAATACCCCAGCAGAAGGAATTCCCCCATCTACAAATTCAAGGCATTTTATTTTGTTCAACCCACTAGTCAAACAATTAAAATGCATAATGTATGTGCTCCCTAGTCTCAGATTTTTATAGAGAGACACTAGGCTTGGGTCAAAATTCTGACACTGCTCCCTCACTATTGTCAGTAGAGGCAGTTGAGGCATTCTCCAATTTTAGTATAAGTGGTCAAGCAACTAAAAAACAAACAAAATAATATGCAGTGCAAAAATACAAATTATAATGTCCTCCAGTGACCAAAACGTTATATGCAAAGTCCACGTCCAAAAAAGGAAATTCTTCTTCTTAAGTGTTCATGTAATCATATACAGTATACTGTATGTGATGAGCATCCATCAACCACATAAAGGTATATTCCATGGAGCCACCAACTCTTATGGAAAAAGTGCAAGCTGAGCCTCTAATTAAGGAAAGGTCATCAGAGCTTAGACCTGAACAACCCAGCTTGGATCATTAGAGAGCAGTTCCAAGGGTTCTCCTCAGAAGTAGATAGTTAAATGGTTCTCGGCATCATCCCATAACATTTGTCATCAGGACAGTAAAAGAAACGCTTCAATAGTGTAAAACCTTACTAATGAATTTATTGTAATTAAAAATTACACTTACATCAAAGTGACCAATATATCACTATACAGTATATTCTCCGCCAGCCAAATGTAAGATCCTGGTACCTGCGGTACCCTTCCAGCCTATTATTTGTACATTACGTTCCACCATATAGATAGGTGGAACACATCTAGTACCTGTCCCTTTAAATTCCATGACTTCATCAGTGAGTGCCGCTCTGAGCGGCTATTTCAACCGCCGGCATTCACTCACATGTGTTCGTGCAAACCGCTTGCTACAGCATTACCTAACGCTGCCGAATCCTCCAGCTATTCCCTAATACCTGGATTGACCGAAGACTTGCTACAACATCTTGTATCTCGCTACAAGATCATTACCTCACCGCCGGAACCCTCTCCTTACAAACCTACCAGTGATAAGTACCCCACAGGGGAATACCTTCCTAATCTACTTTCACTACTACTCTGCTTACTAAAGACTATTGCTACTCTAAGAACTATACTGTTACATCTAACATCTGCACCGCTACTTAGATTGCAAGCTCTTCAGCCTATTACCATCTTGTCACTGCACTAGCCTAGCATCTCCTGTACACTTCATCTGCTCTTCACTACCACCTGTTACCTGTACATGATTGCTACACTAAGTGCTTACTATCACCATTTGTTACCTCTTACCATTGCTATCACTATCCACACCTGTCCCCTCAGTATCACCTCTATACTTTCACATATAAACATATCACTCCAGGAACATCTTTAATGAGTGTCTGTGTTTGTGTATGTGCTTGCTGAGACAGGCTGATGCACAATGATGAGTCTTGAGAGTTGGATATGGTAGTTCAACACATCTCTACATGACTACTGAGTGTAACTTCCGCAGCTGCAAATCCACACCACACAAATAAACGCCGGAGCGTTACACCAAACATGAACATAGCACACGCAGTTCCAGAAATAGGAGCATGTGATGATGTCAGTATGTTGCTCTGCCCTACACGTTTCGTCACAGGTGACGTCGTCCATTCTGGCATTCTGTAGGTCAGGTGAATGGCTAACTTCCTGTATAACTCTGCTTTTTGTGACACTAATTTAATTCAAAACTCCAAGGCAGGTTTGAATCTGATTGCTTACCATGAGAAATCTTTCTATTTCCAGTATTTCTTTTCACATCAGCCTTTCTGTATATGACAGACAATAAAGGGCTTGAGCAGGGTATGCAATTTCTCGCCTACATCACAAAAAAAAAAGGTAAACAAATGGTAGTCACACCCAAGCACTTAAAATCCCCCCCCCCCCACACCAAAAATAAAATTGAGGCCCCCACATACCCGCATGTACCAACGTAATTGGAAGCGTTGGGGTGTGCCTATGCACAAAATCGTTGATTGTGCCACGCATGTTGCATATTGGTCCAATATTCATAGTCAACTTTACACGAATGACACATAGGAGCTTTGAAGTGACGTTTATCACTCTTTCAAAGGCGCACACAATTTTAACGCTTGACATGTTGGGTATCTATTTATTCATTGCAGCCTCATCTTAATATTTTACCAAAAATATGGGAAATATATTGCATTTGTGTGCCCTAAAATTATCTTTAGTTTATTTTTTACTGAAAGTTTGTATTTCATAAGCTGTACATGTATAAGGAGGGATTATACAGAGATGGAGACATATAAATTATGTGTTTCATTTAAAGTCCCACTTTTCCTTCCCTCCTTAACTCTCATGTATTTAATAAGCTGTTGTGCTAATATCGTGATAAAAAAAAGTGAACTACCACTATTTTATTATCTGCTTTCAGAAAACATAATAATTGGGAGTTAAACTAATGTTTAGGCCTAAAATAAGGTACGTGTGAAAAGTTAAACAAATGCCAGTGGCAGCGAAAGAGTTATTTCAATTCACTTTTTGTGTTTAGTACAGGAACTGAAGGTAAATCTGGACATGTGCGGTTGAAATTTCGGACACATTTTTCGTTATTTGGAAATTTAGATGTATCCCAATTTCCGAATTACAATAGTACCAAATTTAAATGAAACCGAAATAATAGAACAAAATCTCGGACAAAATTAGAATAGTTTTCTAATTTAAATTTGAATAGTTTTCAAATCCAAATAGTTTTCAAATTCAAATCCGAATAGTTTTTGAACTTTAATCCAAATAGTTTTTGAATTAGAATCACAATAGTTTTCAAATTCAAATCGTTTTCAAATTTGAATTGTTTTGGAATTTGAATCGAAAAGAGAATAAAATAGAATAGAAATTAAAAGAATAGAATAGAAAAGAATAAAATAAAATATAAAATAATAGAAAAGAAATAGTAGAATAGAATATAAATAAACATTTGATATGGGAACCGTGGGCTAGATTAAATCACATATCGATTTCATAGTTGGATTTCCCAGCTCCAAGGGTTCCTCCGGTGATCATTTTTCTTTTCCCCTGCTCCCTTTCACTTTCCTTCTCCCTCCTCCTTCACTCTTCTTACCCCCTCTACCTCTCCTAGACTAATTTCCCAACTATGCTTCCATAGGGCTGTTTTCTTTTTCCATAATTATGCATATTATCCCGCTCTCTCTTGTGCCCCAGTAAAGGATATAGGTTTCCTCATTCTGGATGAACTCCTCTATACTACCTTATGTGTGGTATGTCCTGGATCCCCAATGTTTCGCAACCTCTCTTGGGTGCTGGGGACCAGGCACGTCAACAGGGTTTGTGACACTCTCGAGGGTCAGAGACCTGAGCGGTTCCTTATCGTTTTTAGATTCTATCTAAACCGGCCCAATTGCCTAGAGTCATTGTTCCCTTTTCTTTTATTTTTCTTTTCTAAATAATTTTTGGTATACATGATACTTTAGTTATAATGCTGTGACATGATTTAGTAGTGGGGAGGGGGTTCCTCACTTTTTCGAGACCGGCGTTTACTGGTCGGTTGTTGTTATGGTTATCTGTCATATGCTCTGCTTTACTCGTTATGCATAAAATGTCACTTCTCCTACAGTGAGGTAGTTTTGCTGTCTCACTACTGCTGTGTTTTTGTTCTTGTTATATTGTATGACCTTTTTATTCCCAATAAAATATATTGAAAACTAAAACTAGAATATAAATAAACAAAACAGAACAGAATACAAAATAAAAGAATAGAAATTAAAGGGATAGAATATACAAGAATAGAATAAAGCAGAATAGAGTAACACAAAATAAAATATGATTGAACATAAAGTAATATAATACAATAGAATAAACAATAAAATAAAAAAGACAGAATTTAACCATCTTCTGAAATTGGAATTTCAAATAGAATAAACTTAAATTTGAATACAATAGAAAAGAATAGAATAGAAAAAAAAGACTAGAATAGAATAGAATAGAATAGAATAGAAAGAATATAACCTTTTGAATTTTGAATTTTGAATAGAATATATTCAAATTTGAATAACATTGAAAAGAATCAAATAGAGGATAAAAGAATAGAATAAACAATAGAAAATAATTTGAATTCAATAAGATTAGTAAAGAAAAAAATGTAATAGAAAAGAAAAGAATAGAACACAAAATAAAATAATTCAATAGAATAGAAAAAACAAAACAAAACAATAGAACAGAATGGAATAGAAATAATATAACCATCTTCCAAAATCTGAATTTCAAATAGACAAAATTCTATTTAAAATGGAATTCCATTTGAATACAATTTGAACGAAATTTGAATGGATTACAATTTTACGAATTAAGAAAATTTGAATTGATTCAAATTCAAATAAACAAAACAAATTCCAGAAACACATTAAACAAATTAAACTAAACTACTTTATGTAAATACCGAATCAAAACTAAGCATTTTTTTTCGTTCGGCACATGTCTAGTTAAATCTCCCCAGTAGTACACATATAGTGTGTGCATTTAAATCTAAATGAGACTAACGCTAACCAAATATGTAAAATGAGAAAAATCTGAACTTGGCCTTTAAATTTGCCTTTTTAACCACACTTGTGAAACATTAACAGTGCCTTTCTTCTCCCACCATCCCTTCAAGTAACATATTTTATTTATTTTTTATCATACAAGGTATACACAATTAAGCTACAAATGAATATTGACATTCTGTTGTAGTGGACAAAATGACTTTAGTAGCAATGTTGCAATTCTATTAAGACAAGCCAGAACGGCACACGGCTCCCCTGCTCTCCCATACACACCAAGTAATTGCTTTCTAAACTGCCCACAGAATACAATTTAACAAGGCAGACTGAATATTTTTTTTATCCATTTTTCAAGTGTATCCTGCTCATTCACTTTCTAGTTGGTGCGAACTTTTATTTCATCATCGCCTCTCTCAAGCTGTTTAGCAGTTGTTCCACGGCTCTGCAATTCTGTTGGGACTGCATTATACTACGATGATATCTCTGGAACTATTGTAAACTATGCAAAGGGAAACAGACCATCCCAGTAAGGTTTTATGACACTCCACTCAGAATAAAATATTGAACTATGGTGGCTCTCTATGTACCTTTTGCAGCTGCAAATGATGGAGTGCCTATTCTAAAATGTGGTGGATCTAAGCTGGAATATGAATGAGCCAACAGCAGAGTGGTTGAATAGAGTACCAGTAGTGACCACCATGAGATTAATTGAAATGACAAAATAAATACATATGTAGCACCACCCCCGCAGGAGCTGCTGATTATATTATTGGGTCTACACCCTGCCTAACAACCCAATCAAATTGGCTCGATCCCTCCTCAGGCACAACTGACCCAGAATAGGACTGGACTATCAAATGGATACACAGATTGGAATACAATACTTCACTATGCAACAATACCTTGTTACCTTCTTGAATGGTAGTCCTTCTGGGTGACACAATGGAACAACGCACAGGATTGTAATTAACCAAACTTAGTTTACTATATATCAAATTGAATAGGGGAGATACAATACAATACAATACGAGTCCATAAAAGGTTATTTAAAACAGCTTTAAAAAGGTAAAAGAATACCCCCACACTCCTCCTGCATTAAGGCTAGACACAGTACCAGGTAGGTAGGCCTATCTGAGTCCCCCCCCCCCAGAGTTCTCTTCTTTCTTGTTGATCTTCGCTAGCAAGGTTATTGAATAGAGCTCATTTGTAATCCAGATTAGGAATAAAGATCAAGAGAGAGAGAGACAACGAGCTGTTAGTTGTCACCGCAGGGTGTCTGCGTAACTGAGCAATAACTTCTGCGAGAGAGATAAACCTCTGGCGACTCCTTTACAGACCTTACTGTTTGTCTATGAGTCTCCTGAGAAAGTATGCTGATAAACCCCGGGGTTTTATCACCTCCTGCTGCACTACCGCTATCTGTAGATAAAACTGTCTCTTCAGCAGATAAAGTCAGTTATTGGGCATGTGCCCTCTCACCAACAGAAGTTTCTCCTTCGCGCGCTTCCACTGCGGTCTCAGTCCTTTGGCTATGTGCCAGCCGCGCGAGGTCCTTCTGGCGGATGACTTCCGGTCTCGGCAAACAGCAGTATGACCTCCAGGAATGTGCCTCGTGCTTGAGATGGGACGGTTCCACGTCGTCCCTCCAGGCTAAGAGGCTCTGGCCCAATATCCAGTGTCAGTCCTTCACTCTCGCTCGCTGGTTCCTCAGAGTCCAGCGCAGAAAGGCGCCCCTTCGCGCGCTTCTCTCTTCCTTTAAATAACTTCCCCCATAGTGCCGTGCGGTGCAGCCGTGCACCCTGGATCTTGCAAAGCAGCCTGGGAGATGTAGTTTCTTCATCTTGTGAAAAGGAAGTCACAGCCCGGGAAATTCCATGCAGCTACCACTAGAGGGAGCCTAGTTCCTTCCCACATATCAAACAGTGTCTTTAGGCATGTTTAACCCCGCTACACACTCCCCCCACTTGAGAAACTTTGGTCCCCAAAGAGGTCAACAGTATGTACCCTAGTGCATAGGTTGGCATTATACAACAAAAACATTAACATTTTGCTGAAATAAGTCAATCTGAATATATCCAATTTTGTATTCTGATAGCAGTGCAACAGTAAAACGATAAAGTGCAATTAATAAGCAAATAAGTGATTTCTACAGTGTTAATATAGTGCTGATTTCTAGTGCTTTTATATAGTGCTCCTTTACAAAGCACATGTGCATTTGCAATTTCTTAAACACTTACATCTTAAAGTTTGTGTTGAAAAAAAAAAAACATCAAAAGGTGAGAAAGAGAAAAAACATATAGTGAGGTCAGAGCAACAAAATGTGCGCAAACATTAACTCACAAAGTAAACCAAATTGTGAACATCAAAAACTGTGCTTATTATAATGGCCAAACCCAATATCCTTATGTACAAACTTGAATGCAAACTTTTTCTACTTCAATACTTTGTTCTCATGATCTCTCACAGACCCCCCAAACTTGGGTGGCTTGTACAGTTGTGCCTGGGGGTGAGCTAGGGTTGTCCCCCACCAAATCTACAGTGGAGGAACTAGGCTGGTCAGGAGATCTTTTGGAGGTAAAAACAGCTTCTTCCGAACATTCACCCAATTGATCATAGGTCAGTCTCTTAGGTGGGTGAATGACTCTCCTTTCCCTCTGTTCCCGTGGAGGCATGCTCTCAGAGGTGCTAGGATCAGGCACTTCTGAGGATTCTTCAATGTCCACCTCCTCATGTTCCAACACAGAGGAACCTGATGGTTCAAGAGAGGTCAGTTCTTCTTCAGAGAAGGGTGCAACCTCCTCCTCAGGATCTTCATCCTCAGCTGCTTCTTCTGGAACCATATAAAAGGGTATGAATTCAGGGGCTTCTGCCCGAAGGGCTCCTCTATCAGCCAAGTCAGATGAAGACAGGGAGGCAGGTGTGGGTTCTGGCAACTGAGATGACCACAACCAGTCGGGTACCTCCTCTTCATCTTCCAAATCTTCAGATGGAGAACTTCCCTCTCCCTCATCTGGGAGCGTCGTCTGAGATCTGGTAACTGGTCTGGACCGGCGAGAAGTCGAAGGGGCCTCTGACAAGTCTTCCACAGGGGGCATACGAACCGCTTCAGAGAGAGGCAGCAAATGGTTCCGATGCCAAGCCTTCAATGGACCCACACTTCCTTCAGGCCGAATTTGGTACACAGGAAGGTTTGGCAGTTGCTTGCAGATAACATAAGGTTGGGACTTCCAGCGGTCTGCCAACTTGTGTTTTCCCGGGACACCCAAGTTTCTCAACAAAACCCTGTCCCCTGGTTGCAGGTCATGGATCCGAACTTTTAGGTCGAAATTTTTTTTATTCCGCAGTCCACGTTGATCAGATGTGGCCTGAGCCTTGTCATAGGCCGCTTTCAGACTCTTCCGCAGTCGGTCCACATATCCTCTATGCGATGCTGAAGAGGTATGATCAGGCGAAATGCCAAAGGCCAAATCCACTGGCAACCGAGCCTCCCTTCCAAACATCAGCCGATAAGGGGAATATCCAGTAGCATCACTGACAGTGCTGTTGTAGGCATGCACAATGGCAGCTACGTGCTTGCCCCAATGCTGTTTCTTCTCTGAGCTCAAAGTCCCCAACATATCCAAAAGAGTCCTGTTAAATCGTTCAGGCTGGGCATCCCCCTGTGGATGGTAGGGAGTGGTTCTAGTCTTTTGAATGCCTAACATATCTAACAGTCTCTTGATCAGTCTGCTTTCAAAGTCCCTTCCCTGATCAGAATGGAGGCGTTGTGGTAACCCATAATGTACAAAGAACTTCTCTACAAGAACTTTGGCTACCGTTGAGGCCTTCTGATCCCTTGTTGGGAATGCTTGAGCATATCTGGTAAAATGGTCTGTTACCACAAGGACATTCCCCTGGCCACTCAGATCAGGCTCTAAGCAAAGGAAATCAATGCACACCAGCTCCATGGGTCCCTGACTTTGTAGATGGCCCATTGGGGCTGCTTGACGTGGCAGAGTCTTCCTCTGTATACACCGGACACAAGAATGACAGTATCCTTCAACTTCGGCCCTCATACAAGGCCAGTAGAACCTGTCCCTGACAAGCTGAAAGGTTCTTTCGGGCCCCAGATGGCCATGATTATCATGAAGAGCGGCCAGAACTCCCTCTCTGTATTTAGCTGGTAAGAACAGTTGCCACTTCTCCTCCAGATCTTCAGATGGACCTCTCCGGTAGGCCACTCCTTCTCTGATCTGTAACCGGGTCCACTCTCTATGTAACAGACGGGCCCCCTGAGGGGAGTCAGTTAGAAGCAACTCAGGGCTCTGGATCTCCAAGGCTTCCAAAAGAAGTTTTCCCAAAGGGTCTTCCAACTGCTCCTTCCGCAAGTCCCTTTTGGACAGCCGGGGCAAACCCTCCCCTTCAACCTGGGTCACCTGGCAGTAGCATTTGGGTACTCCGATAGCCGAAAGCCCAATCTCTTCTGCTCTTGACCCTCCTCGGGATCGAAATTCAGTTCCCTGATATAGGGCACGCACCCCTTCTGGAGCCAAATGAGTCCATTCTTCCGCAGGTTCCTGTGGAACATGCAACCTTCTGGATAGGGCATCTGCATCCCTATTTCCGATTCCTGGCCGATACTTCAGGCTAAAATTGAAGCTAGAGAGGGCAGCCAACCATCGATGTCCTGTTGCATCCAGCTTGGCCGTAGTCAACAGATAGGTGAGGGGATTATTATCTGTCTTGACAATGAATTCAGCTCCGTACAGGTAGTCTTTCAATTTGTCAACCACTGCCCACTTCAAGGCCAAGAATTCAAGTTTGTGAGTAGGATAATTCCTTTCAGCAGGCAGTAGGCTTCTGCTCACATAAGCAACAGGTCGCAGATGACCCTCATGCTCCTGATAAAGTACCCCCCCCAGCCCATCTCGGCTGGCATCAACATGCAGTTCATATGGTTTTGTGGGGTCCGCATAGGCCAACACAGGGGCAGTGGTTAGGGTTTCCTTCAGCTGGACAAAGGCCCCTTCGCATTCCGGGGTCCACTGATCCTGGATGGATTCCTTAGCCTTCCGGAGGCCCATGGTGGACTTCGCCGGCTTTACCAACTCAGGGACATCATCTTCTTCATTCTTCAGGAGCTCATTTAGGGGTCGGGCAATCTGGGCGAACCCCTCCACAAACCTCCTGTAATAGGAGCAAAAGCCCAAGAATGACCGGAGTTCGGTCACATTTGTGGGTCTCGGCCAGGAAGCAACAGCATCCAGCTTGTCCGGGTCAGTGGCCACCCCTTCTTCAGACACGATATGGCCCAGGTAATGGACCGAGGACTGATAGAATTGGCACTTCTCAGGAGAAAGTTTCAGACCTTCTTCATGTAGCCTCTTCAAGACCTTTTCCAACCTCTCCTCATGTTCTTCCAAAGTTCTGCCAAACACGATAACATCATCCAAGTATACCAGTACCTCTATCAAATTCATATCTCCAACGGTCCTCTCCATCAGCCTTTGGAAGGTAGCAGGGGCCCCGGACAACCCCTGAGGCATGCGATTGAACTCAAAGAACCCCACAGGGGTGATGAAGGCTGTTTTCTCCCGATCTTCAGGGTGCATGGGGATCTGATAATACCCACTCTTTAAGTCCATCACACTGAACCACTTCGCCCCTGACAGACTCTGTAGGGCATCTTCGATTCGAGGAGTGGTATACTGGTCTGGGATGGTTCTTCTGTTCAGCGTTCGGTAGTCGATACAAAGCCTCAAAGATCCATTTTTCTTCCGGACTACCACTATCGGGGAAGCATACGGGCTCCTGGATTCTCGGATAATCCCGATCTTTTTGAGCTCTGCCAGCTGTTGACGTAGATCTTCTAAGTCACCTAAGGGGACTCGCCGGACTCTCTCCCTGAAAGGCTTGTCCTCACTCAGGCGGATCTTATGAGTGGCGCTCCTGGCACATCCCACGTCAAACTCGTCCTTAGAGAATATTTCCCTCCATCGAGCAAGTTGTGCCTTGGCCCTCTTCACCCATTCCGGCGGGAGGGCAGCGCTTCCAGAGCAGAGCTCCTCTATAACCGCTTCACCCTGTTCCTTTTCTTTGAAATCAATGGGGGCAACTGGGGTAGCCGAGTTGACTTGGCCCAGGAGCACTCTGGCCGGTACCTTCACTGGTGTAATAGAGGTGTTTCTGACACTCACTAAAACCCTTCCACGGTTTTCCTGTAACACCTTCAAAGGGATCACCTCAGGGATCACTTCTATCCCTCTCTGTCTCTCCTTTTGACCTGATTCAAAGATAATGAAGGGACCCGGCTGTTGCCATGTGAGTTTAACAGAAGCCTTAAAACAGGCCACCTCTCCTGGCTGTAAGACCTTTTCTGCTCTATCCAGCTTCCAGAGTCGTCCAACTCCTTCTGCGGGGGTCTCTTGCTCCAACACTAATCGTTGGTAGGCCTGCCGTAGCATGGGATGGATCCTTGGCGCCTGAGCATCTTGTCCCTGGACCAGTTGTATCAGAAGGCGCCTTACCAGGTCAGTGTTTGTTCCTACGATGAGAGAGCTTTTGTTGGCCCCTGGTGGACGAGGACAGACCACCGCTAAGGTGTCGAAGGTTTCCGCTTCACCAGCCACTGATGGATCAAAGGTCAACTTGATTGGCAGATACCCGTCATAGGGAAAACTTTGGGTCCCAATACCCCATATCTCCAGATCTTCCAACTTCTGCAAAGGTAGATGGGTAAGATATTTATCATAGAAGTCTCTATACAAAAGAGTCACCTGGGCCCCTGTGTCAAGGAGGGCTCTTGTGTAAATTCCTTCCACCTGAACCGAGACCACTGGGGAGGGCCCGACCAAGTTAGTTGGGAATTCTCTTGATGTAGCCTGGTTGTCTGATTCAGTTCTCTGTACCCTGGCCCTCTTCTCCTTTTTCTTCCTTGATCTGGGCCCCCGCTGAACCCGGTGTGCATTGACTCTCCTTCCCTCAGTAACCCGGAGTCTAGAACTGGGGGTGTTATATTGGGGTCTAACCCCCTGACTCGGTTTCCCTGATCCTGCACCACTCCTGGAGTCCCTTAAAACTGGCGGACACCCGGTTGACTCCTTCACCGGTGTCCTCTGAAGTTTCCCGCTGGCTTGGGAGCTTTCGTGGCAACCTTTCCTGAGCTGGGACATACCCTTCTAACATGCCCAACTCCCCCGCAGTTGAAACAAGTTAACAATCTTGCAGGCCGTGGCTCTGGATCTGTGCTGAGACTAACAGGTTCATCTGGCCTCTCCGATATACTCCCCTTGGGTAGAGTGGATACCTGACCAGTCAGGATGGACACCATTTCTATCAACTGAGACACTTGGGTCTTTAGGAGTTCAACTTGAGAGTCATCCTCTTCCACACTTATCACTCCAACCCGGGCAGTTGAGTCAAACTGCCGACTTTTCTTCTTGTTGTCCAACATGACCTCTTCCTCTCTGACCATTCGAATCAGGTCGGGGTATTCTAGAATGCCGCCATCTCGACGAGTTCGTAACAGTATGGCAATGGGATCTAAAGGTTGAGCCCCTTTCAGAACCTGTCGTGCACGAGTCTCATCTATTTTCCGGGGGTCTATTCCTTTCTTTAACAGAATCTGGTGGATAATCCTATCCAGACGTTTAATGAATTCGGACAACTTCTCCCCCTCTTCTTGATAACAGTGGTCCAACTGGTAGAGAAGTTCAGCCGCGTTCTCCGTCCGACCAAACACATCTTGCAGAATGTCCAAATAATCCTGTGCAGTGCAGTTCCTCTTGCTAAGCTTTAGATTACGTACAGCCTCTAATGCAGGTCCCCTTAAACTCTCTGTGATCCTCTGCTTCTTGTGCTGTTCTGGTACCTCCCATTCCTCCAAAGCCTGAGTGGCGGTATCTAGCCACTCTTCGAACCCATCTTCTGCTGAAGGCACAGGCTGTTTCCCAGAGAATGTCCGGAGCTTCCTATATCCAGTCATCAGATAGCTCGAGGAGTCCCTGCTACATTTTGCCACAATCTCCCCAAGAACAGCACACAGTTCTGAGCTAAAAGTCGACAAAGGTGATGACTCAGGATGCCCTTCTTGGACACCTTTTTCTTGGCTGGATACCCCAGGGGTGGTGGATGAGGGACCCGCAGTAGGAACTCCTGGATGTATCAGGAAAAGTTCTGTTTGGTCAATAGTTTTTACACTGTTTCCATTGAAATAATCAGGGACCCCTTTCCTCCACTCACACAGTGCATACGTGTGTGGGGCAGTGGTGTCAGTTTTTATGTCAATCACCCAGAATTTCCTGTCTGCGGATAGTGCCCTTAAAACAGGGAGGAGCTTTTCTTCAGTCCAGGCTTCTCCCTTGATTTCAACCACCAGGCCATTTTCCACTATGACATTCTCTTCCTTGCACCACTCAGCAGCAGCGACAGGATCCATTTCTGCGTGGGAGGGGATTCTGGGGCTGAGAGGGTTGTGTTACAGGACTGTAGAAATCCCGGACGAGCCCCCACGTGTAGCACAACCCCCGCAGGAGCTGCTGATTATATTATTGGGTCTACACCCTGCCTAACAACCCAATCAAATTGGCTCGATCCCTCCTCAGGCACAACTGACCCAGAATAGGACTGGACTATCAAATGGATACACAGATTGGAATACAATACTTCACTATGCAACAATACCTTGTTACCTTCTTGAATGGTAGTCCTTCTGGGTGACACAATGGAACAACGCACAGGATTGTAATTAACCAAACTTAGTTTACTATATATCAAATTGAATAGGGGAGATACAATACAATACAATACGAGTCCATAAAAGGTTATTTAAAACAGCTTTAAAAAGGTAAAAGAATACCCCCACACTCCTCCTGCATTAAGGCTAGACACAGTACCAGGTAGGTAGGCCTATCTGAGTCCCCCCCCCCAGAGTTCTCTTCTTTCTTGTTGATCTTCGCTAGCAAGGTTATTGAATAGAGCTCATTTGTAATCCAGATTAGGAATAAAGATCAAGAGAGAGAGAGACAACAAGCTGTTAGTTGTCACCGCAGGGTGTCTGCGTAACTGAGCAATAACTTCTGCGAGAGAGATAAACCTCTGGCGACTCCTTTACAGACCTTACTGTTTGTCTATGAGTCTCCTGAGAAAGTATGCTGATAAACCCCGGGGTTTTATCACCTCCTGCTGCACTACCGCTATCTGTAGATAAAACTGTCTCTTCAGCAGATAAAGTCAGTTATTGGGCATGTGCCCTCTCACCAACAGAAGTTTCTCCTTCGCGCGCTTCCACTGCGGTCTCAGTCCTTTGGCTATGTGCCAGCCGCGCGAGGTCCTTCTGGCGGATGACTTCCGGTCTCGGCAAACAGCAGTATGACCTCCAGGAATGTGCCTCGTGCTTGAGATGGGACGGTTCCACGTCGTCCCTCCAGGCTAAGAGGCTCTGGCCCAATATCCAGTGTCAGTCCTTCACTCTCGCTCGCTGGTTCCTCAGAGTCCAGCGCAGAAAGGCGCCCCTTCGCGCGCTTCTCTCTTCCTTTAAATAACTTCCCCCATAGTGCCGTGCGGTGCAGCCGTGCACCCTGGATCTTGCAAAGCAGCCTGGGAGATGTAGTTTCTTCATCTTGTGAAAAGGAAGTCACAGCCCGGGAAATTCCATGCAGCTACCACTAGAGGGAGCCTAGTTCCTTCCCACATATCAAACAGTGTCTTTAGGCATGTTTAACCCCGCTACACATACATAAATAAAAAGACCAATAGCAGGCATGTGTTCATTAACCGCTTGCCGACCGGCGCACGACTATTTACGTCGGCAGTCAGCCCCTCACAGGTAAAGCGACGTAGGGCTACGTCGCTAGCCTGTGAGGCTCTAGGGAGCGAGCGTGCACCGCCGTAGGGGCGCTCCCGTGCGGTCACGGACCCCCCCGTGCGTGTGCCCGGGGGACCCGATGTCCGCCGGGCACTCACGATCGTCCGTTAGAGCGGGAGAAAGGCAGGCGGCTAATGTAAACACAGCTGCCTGTCATTCTTCCCTGTGTATGAATGGAGATCAGACGGTTCTACTATGTAGGACCGTTGATCTCTGTTCTTACACTAGTAACCACAGCCAATCGCAGTTAGAAACACGCCCCTAGGACACACTTAACCCCTCCCTCTCCAATACAGTTAACTCCTTCACTGCCAGTGTCATTTTTACAGTAACAGTGCATATGTACAGTATAGCACTGATTACTGCAGTAATGTCACTGGTAACCCCAAAAGTGTCAAAAATGTCAGTCAAGGGTCCGATCTGTCTGCCGCAATGTCGCAGTCCCGCAAAAAAATCGCAGATCGCCGCCATTACTCGTTAAAAAAAACAATAAAAATGACAAAAATCTTTCCCTTGTTAGTAAACGCGATAACTTTTTTTGCAAACCAATCAAAATAGGCTTTTTGCGATTTTTTTTACCAAATATATGTAGCATAAAACAAATTGGTCGAAAATGTTAAAAAAATTTGATTTTTACATTTTTTTTTGGGGGGAAGTTCATATTAAAAAATGTGAAAAATATTGTTATTTTTGCAAAATTGACGCTTTTTTTTTGTTTATAGCGCATGATCAAAAAATCGCACAGGTGATCAAATACCACCAAAAGAAAGCTCTGTTTGTGGGAAAAAAAGGACGTCAAATTCATTTAGGTACAGTGTCGCACGACTGTGCAATTGTCCGTTAAACTCACGCAGTGCCGAATCGCAAAATAGGCCCTGGTCAGGAAGGGGGTAAAATCTTCTGGGGCTTAAGTGGTTAAAAAATATTAAAATTGCTCCCCAGTGAAGGAACTATTGTTTGCTTTTTGTAGGTGATGGGCTAGCACAGTGGTCTCCAAACTGGTGCCCTTTACCTGCCTTTATCCAGCCCTTGGGGCACTAATTGTCTACTAGTACAAGGCAATATTCCTCCCAATGACACCAACAATGAGGCACCATTCCTTCCACTGACACCAGGAATGAGGGACTATTCCTTCTGCTGACAACAGAGGTGGGCCATAACCCCTGCCACTGACACCAATGAGGTGGCTCCATTCCTCTCACTGATATCAACAACGAGACACTATTCCTTCCACTGACACCAACAGCTGAGCACTATTCCTCTCACTGATATCAACTAATGACGGTGCCCTGTTCCTTCTCTTATTGACAATGTAATTTTGTAATGTATCTTTCTTTACTTACTCCCACTCACAACCAAGTCTGAGCCATTGCTTACTTCCGCTAACACTGAGGCATTTTCTCCTCCAATGACCACAGTACACCCCCCCCCCACCCCAAAAAAAGTTTTAAAATACATTAAACTGGCTCTTTGTTTAGAAGGTTTGGAGACCTCCTGGGCTAGCACATGGTAATACTTAACTTACTCCATAGTCCATACTCTTATTCCAAACTAGTTCCATTTGTGACGACTAGTCTGCCAAAGCCACTCTGCATGCTGGGTTTGTTACCACCCCTCTGGATGAAGTCATCATGCTTATGCTGTAATCAGTTCAAGAAAAGAGACCAGGCTTTGAGGAAGGGTTATTCCCACTGATAAGAGTGCCTGTCCACTTTCCAGCACTAAAGAGCAGAGTACTGGACAATCGGCTAACTGTCACTAAGAATCAAAAGATTAGTACATTTTTCATTGATTTGAGTAGAGGCAATTTTATTTTTTTTATATGTCTTGAGTTAGCCTTTAACCACTTAAGCCCCGGAAGATTTTACCCCCTTCCTGACCAGGGCCTATTTTGCGATTCGGCACTGCGTGATTTTAACGACAATTGCGCAGTCGTGCGATGCTGTACCCAAATGAAATTGACTTCCTTTTTTCCCCACAAACAGAGCTTTCTTTTGGTGGTATTTGATCACCTGTGCGATTTTTTGATCATGCGCTATAAACAAAAAAAGAGCGACAATTTTGGAAAAATAACAATATTTTTCAAATTTTTTTATATGAAATTGCCCCCCCCAAAAAATTTAAAAATCAAATTTTTTTAACATTTTAGGCCAATTTGTTTTCTGCTACATATGTTTGGTAAAAAAAATTGCAAAAAGCGTATTTTGATTGGTTTGCGTAAAAGTTATTGCGTTTACTAAGGGAAAGGTTTTTGTCATTTTTATTGTTTTTTTTTTTAACGTGTAATGCCGGCAATTTGCAATTTTTTTTGCGGTACTGCGACGTTGCAACGGACAGATCGGACCCTTGACTGACATTTTTGACACTTTTGGGGGTACCAGTGACATTACTTCAGTAATCAGTGCTATACATATATATGCACTGTTACTGTAAAAATGACACTGGGAGGGAAGGGGTTAACTTTATTGGAGAGGGAAGGGTTAAGTGTGTCCCTAGGGGCGTGATTCTTACTGTGATTGGATGTGGCTGTGTGTGTAACAGCACAGATCAACGGTCCTTCATAGCAGGACCCTATGATCTGTGCTTTTACACAGGGGAGAATGACAGGCGGCTTTGTTAGCCGCCTGCCTTTCTCCCTCTCCACCCGACGATCGCAAGTGACCGGCGGACATCGGGTCCGCCGGTCACACGCGCAGGCTTCTTAGGGAACGAGCGGGGGCGGGAGTGCGCCCCCTATTGGCTCCCAGGCTAGTGACGTACCGGTACGTCACTTTGCCCGGGAGGGGCTGACCGCCGCCGTATATAGTCGGGCGGCGGTCGGCAAGTGGTTAAAGGGTTTTCTTTGTCTTCACTTTGCTTCACACACTGCTCATGCCAAGCATTTTGGTTTACTTTTGGGCGCATTTCCTCCCTTGATCCCTGCACCACCCCTCGCATTTACGTCCTTGTTGCTGTACATTCAATACATATTTATATTTAATATATTCATGATGCGGTTTATTTTTACAATACTATAACCTACATATATTTATTTTAGTCAGTGATCATGGACATCAGGCACTTCACTCTACACACCCATACCAATTTCCTGTCTCTCATCCTCTCCTGGCTGGGTGGTTTTGGGTCCCTTTCCATCAGCTCCCGGATCAGGAGTTTATGCCGCCACTGGATGTCAGTGTCTCTTCGCTGTCCAGGCCCGGCCAACTTGTAAGTATGGGTCCCTGACTCGGGATACTTCATGGGTTTTGTACCCTGCAAACATCATCAATAACTAGTTTTTGGATTGTTGTTACAATACTATTTCTGCATATGTGTTTTCACAGACATGCATGTGTGCATCCATTTCTGAAGCAGCGAGCAGTTTGCTCGGGAAACGCGTCAAAGTTATTAAGATGCCTGTTTACAACTATGCAACAATACAGTTACTAACTTCAAGCATGTATTATATTTGTGCCTATACCTTTGTTTGGCTTGGTTAATGTTTTATGTACCATGTTACATGATGTAATTTTTTACACTAATCATTAAATTGGGATTACATTTACTCCATTGAGTGGCCAATTGAGTGGCCACCTGTGTGCACCTCATTTAAAGTCCCAGGGCAACCTTTCCTTTCTGTATGCAAATGATTTAGGGATGGAGGCGTTATCACTATTAGTGTTACCGGACCGTTTATTTTTATTTTTTTATTGAGTTAGCCTTTAAAGGGTTTGTACACCTTTATCAAAAAGGAATTAACGTAGTCAGGCAGGCAGGCCGGTCAGCAACAAGTTTTGACAGTATGGATGCACTGATACCACTTTTTTAACACTGAGTAAAGACAGTTTTTTGCAAGTATTCACTGATACTAATTACCAATACCTATCGTCTAGAAAGAGTAGGGAGGGCACAGTACAGGGGCTTAGGAGGGCACAGTACAGGTGTTATTGGAAGAGCTCTATCTCCCATCTGCCCTGGAACCTCTGCTGTGTTAGTCAACGTCTCTTCTTGCTCAGCTACCTGGAAAGCTGGGCAGTTCCTCAGACAATTTCTTGAATTGTCCTGTCTTGAACCTTGTTTGTCTTAAACCCTGAATTTTTTGCTCCTCCCAATAATTTAATGATTTAAGCCATGTTTCTGCACTTTCTCTTTGCCAGATAATTGTGGTCTGTCCAGCCCGTATCTCGCTACTGTCTTCCCTGCTGCCATCCACATTTTGCTACCACTCGTTATTGACCATTGGCTTGTTCCTAGACTTTGCTTCTGCCTGATTCCAACCTGCAACTAATCGTTGCTGAACTTTTGGCTTGTTTACTGACTATGCTTAAGTTTGATCTCTGCCTGCTTGTGTGCTACTGGACGCCAGCTTGGTCACTTCCTGGGGGGCGTTCCCTAAGGACCGTGGCCTGGTAATAACATGCAGCAAAATCCATCTCCACTATCCGGATCTCTGGTGAACACCGGTAAGTATTTAGACCCTGCACCTTAGGTGAGCCTGTGTCATTCACCAGGGTGACTGCCTGTGTACCTATCCTGATGGTCGGTGCTAGTTCCGCTACTGCTATAGCAACTGGCTTTGAGCCTGAGCCATGATTGTGGCACTGCTGCTCCTGTGCTCTTTATGTGCTTTTTTGATGAAAATTGTGAGAATAAAAACATAATTTTAACTGAAATATCTTAACCACATATAAACCAGCCGCCGCAGATATAATGCGGCAGGCTGGCTCTCCTGCGCAAACTGCCATACCTGCCGTTGGCTCGCGGCAGTGGGTCTCGGGCACGTGTGCGCACCGCAAGTGACGCGATCGCACGCCCGTTCTGTAGTCCTGCAGCTAAGCATTGTAAACACGGCACACCGCTCATCTGTCACTGATTGAAACAGGGCTCCTGTGTTCCTGTTCTTTCGGAATACAGGAGCCCTGTTTCCATCCACCAAGTCTGGACCCCACACAGTAAGAATCACCCCCTAGGTACACATTTAACCCTTTGACCGCCCCTGGAGTTAACCCCTTCCCTGCCAGTGTCATTATTATAGTAACAGTGCATATTTTTAGCACTGATTACTGTAGTAATGTCACTGATCCCCCCAAAAGTGTCAAAAATGTCAGTTAGGGGTCTGATCTGTCTGCCGCAATGTCGCAAAAATTGCTGATCGCCGCCATTACTAGTAAAAAATAAATAAAAATTACATAAATCTTTCCCCTAGTTTGTAGACGCGATAACTTTTGTGCAAACCAATCAAAATACACTTATTGGGATTTTTTTTTTATCAAAAATATGCGGCAAAATATAAATTGGCCAAAAATGATGAAAAAATTAGATTTGTAATTTTTTTTTATTGGGAATGTTATATAGCAGAAAGTAGAAAATACTGCTTTTTTTCACAATTGTCGCTCTTTTTTTGTTTATAGCGCATAATCAAATAACCGCAGAGGTGATCAAATACCACCAAAAGAAAGCTTTATTTGTGGGGAAAAAAAAGGACCTCAATTTTATTTGGGTACAGCGTAGCACAACCGCGCAGTTGTCAGTTAAAGAGGTTGTAAACCCATGAAACTTTTTTTTTTTGCAACCTGAAAGACAAACACATAATGAGCTAGTATGCACCACATACTAGCTCATTATGAAATACTCACCTTAGAACGAGCCCCCGCCATGCCACCCGCTTACCTGTATGACGGGAGACATGTCTAGTCGCCCGTCTTCCAGCATCGCGGCATCCGGCCATCTGATTGGCCGGAGCCGCGGTGACCTCACTCCTGCGCACCCGCGCGGGAGCCGACGGTCACGGCACAGGGCTCTGAAGAAACGGCACCAGCGGCCGTTCCTTCAGAGCGCATGCGCCAGTGACGTCACTGGCTGCATGTAAGGTAAATATCTCCTAAACGGTACATGTTTAGGAGATATTTACAGTACCCATAGGTAAGCCTTATCATAGGCTTACCTATAGGTACAAGTTGTAGAGGAGGGTTTACTTCCTCTTTAAAATAATGCAGTGCCAAATCGCAAAAAAATGGCCTGGTCATTAAGGGGGCAAATCCTTTCTGGTCCAGAAGTAGTTAACATATACAGCATGTTATATACTTACCTGTAGCACCAGAAACTTCCCATTGTCCTTCTCTTTCTTCTTTGTCTGTTACAGTGTCCATTTTTTGTCAGGCGGTCACTTATTTTATTCTGGATTTTCAGAATAACTCGTTCAATTTAGTCTCCTCACTGTGCAGTCTTAGTTATTTTGGCGGATTTCACTTCCTCTATACTGTCAGTCATGGAATTGCCATCTTTGAAACTTTACAGCAGGCTACGTTTATGGCAGAATCAAGCAATAAAGCCACCTTTTTAATGTCAGACATCTGAATATACCAAATTATATGTCACCGCAGACTGGCAAGCTACCAGGAGGTGTCAAAAAAAGTGTTGACAAAGATGACCATCCTTTATTAATCTAAAATTCCCTGTGCAGATGGGCGATAAGTTCACATCAGATAATGAAGTTGCGGCTTCTCTCTCTGACCTGTGACCGCACTCGGAGCTGCGGTCTAGGTTGGGATAACAGCAAATGCCTAGAGCACAGAAGTGTGTAATTATTAATGGGGTGTCGTGAAGGTAGACATTAATAGGGTAGATTATGTATGTTGCAAGTGAACTTCTTGCTGAGCTGCGGTGACATCGGATCATTAATATTTAGAGCAACAACTTGCTGGGTAAAATTACACCTGTCGTTCAAAATAGAGTTTACTGCTGCTATTTGCTTTTTCCGAACTCTGAGAAGTTTAAAGGAAATCTTTCATTCCATTCAAGAGTAAACAGTTTCCTCCTAATTACCTTTTGAAGGAAACTTTTCATTAAAGTGCACCTGTCACTGTTAAAGTGTACGGTATATAAAGGCAAAAATTAAAATGTTGACATTTTCCGTAAACTTTGAAGTGTTTTGTGTTTGTAAACAGGACACAAAGGTAAATCTCTCCAATGGGCATTTAAAGGGTAACTCTATTTTCGTGGGAAAAAAAAAAAAAAAAAAAGCAAATAACGAAAAAACATTATAGCGTATACAATTCTGACACAAATGATAGTGTAAATAAATGTGATTAAATATTACCTTTCCTTTTCAATCTAAAGGAAAAAAGAAGAACGTTCCCCTGTTGGTGGGACTTTTAAGGCACTTCGAAAATCAAAAAAGTATTTTGTAAATAATAACAAAGAATTTTATTGAACGTAATATACAAAAACACGCTATAAAATTGGCAAGCAAATGCAATGCATAATGCAAAACACAGAGTGCAGAAGATGACCACAGGGGTACTTGCCTGCTGTTCCTGTGGTCATCTTCTGCACTCTGTGTTTTGTATCATGCATTGCATTTGCTTGCCAATTTTATAGCGTGTTTTTGTATATTACGTTCAATAAAATTCTTTGTTATTATTTACAAAATACTTTTTTGATTTTCGAAGTGCCTCAAAAGTCCCACCAACAGGGGAACATTCTTCTTTTTTCCTTTAATCTCAATTAGGGATGTGGCACCACTTATAGGGAACTCTACCAAGAGCAACACAATTCTTTCCTTTTCAATCTGCGGCTGCTGTAATTTTCTGCAACTGCAATGCAATATGGCTACCTGGAGGTGTTCTGTAGACAGAATGTATACTGACCACACCCCAGAAACATCATTTCCTGCTTGTGTGATTGGCTCACCGATTTCCCCAGAAGTCTGCACTATGATACAAGTCAGATTTCTGGCATCCCCTGCAACAAAAAAGTCATTTTTGGAGAGATACTCCCAATAGGAACACGTCTAAAGGGATGCAGGCCCTGCAGCTTTCCTCATTAGAGCCCTGCAACTGCCACAGCTGATAGATAATTATGGAACCACTCCCATTTGACCCACTCAGCACAGAAGAACAAACAGGGATTTCTTCAGAATAACAAAATGTAGGAATCTGCAACAAAGTTTGTTAAAATCCCTGCAATGTACCGAGTTCACCCAGAGGGGAATGTTTTTTCTCAACAAAAATGGAGTTACGCTTTAAAGCAAAAAAAAAACCTGACATGGGGTTTTAACTATTCACTGAACAATCCAAAACACAAAAGTGTCCCCTGTCTTTATGTAAATATTTAATACAAATTAATTTTATCAATTTGATTTCAAATTAGTATCATTTTTTTAACCTCCCTGGCGGTATTATTACGTCTGGAATTTTGTACCAAAAGCGGTACAATTTTTTTCATGGAAATTTGGCGTTATGTATTATAGGCCTACAATTCTTAGTAATTACTGACTTAAACCTGACCAAAACAAGACTCTAGTAGACATCCCAGATGTGATAAACTTTGAAACACAAAATCATGAATTATAATCTAATAAATAATGTAATTTTATTCAATAATGTAGTAAATAATGAAATTTGTCAAACAAAGAAAATTCAATAAATGCCCAAGGTAAGTGCATTACCCGGGGAGCTAAGGGGATGCTCCGCTGGCACTCTGCAATACTACCCCGAGCGTGACTTGGGGTTACCGCTCCTGACTGAAAAAATTAACCCCGAGTCACCCACAGGATCACCGCCAGGGAGGTTAAGAGTACTGAGTTGTGCGTTCATATCATACCATGAAAGGCCTTTGTGCCTCAATCCAATTCCCCATTTACTATTCCAAAACTAAATAAAGTGTTGGCTTTAGATACACTATATTACGAAAAGTATTGGGATGCCTGCCTTTACACACGCATGAACTTTAATGACATCCAATTCTTAGTCCGTAGGGTTCAATATTGAGTTGGCCCATCCTTTGAGGCTATAACAGGTTCAACTCTTCTGGGAAAGCTGTCCACAAGGTTTCTTTGGGAATGTTTGACCATTCTTCCAGAAGCACATTCATGAGGTCAGGCATTGATGTTGGATGAGAAGGAATGGTTTGCAGAATCTGCTCTAACTTTTCCCAAAGCTGTTTTTTCGGGTTGAGGTCAAGACTCTGTGCAGCCCAGTCAAGTTCCTCCACCCCACACTAACTCATCCTTGTCTTTATAGACCTTACTTTGTTCACTGGTTCAAATTATTTGGTGGGGGGGAGATTTCAGTGTGGGGTTGTTTTTCAGAGGTTTGGCTTGGCCCCTTGTTTCCAGTGAAGGGAACTCTTAAGGTGTCAGCACACCAAGACATTTTGGACAATTTCATGCTCCCAACTTTATGGGAACAGTTTGGGGATGGCCCCTTCCTGTTCCAACATGACTGCACACCAGTGCACAAAGCAAGGCCCATAAAGACATGGATAAGGGAGTTTGGGGTGGAGAAAATGGACTGGCCTGCACAGAATCCTGATTAACCTGAAAGAACCCCTTTGGGATTAATTAGAGTGGAGACTGTGAGCCAGGCCTTCTCGTCCAAAATCAATGCCTGACCTCACAAATGCGCTTCTGAAAGAATGGTCAAACATTCCTATAGACACACTCCTAAACCTTGTGGACAGCCTTCCAAGAAGAGATTAAGCTGTTATAGCTGCAAAGGATGGGCCAACTCAATATTGAACCCTATGGACTAAGACTGGGATGCCACTAAAGTTCATGTGCGTGTAAATGCAGGCTTCCCTATACTTTTGGTAATATAGTGTATATGTCAAGATTTTTCTGTTAAATTCTTTTTATCTTCACAATATTCATTTAAAAAAGCACATAAAATCCACATCTGGTGGAGCTACACAAAAAAAAATTAACCTTTCTGGCATTCTGTCTTTTGGGTATACAGAAAAAAAGCAATCTACAAATTGAAAAGGCACACCAGAAGTAGCGTTACTCCCAGTACTCCTGGGCTCTCTTTGAACCATAAAAAGGGATATCCAAAGGTCACTATATATTGTAATGTGTAACTCTATAGACTAAGACTGGGATGCCATTGAAGTCCATGTGCCAGTAAAGGCAGGTGTCCCAATACGTTTGGTAATATAGTGTGCACCTAATAGCCTAACTATATTTTCAGATTTTATCAGCTAAATACAATTAGCGTGCAAGAAAACAAAAGGTGTCCAACGTCCCACATTTTGTTTTCTATATAAAGCAGTCACTGTCCCATGCCAGCATGCTGTAAAGAAAGAACTATGCTTGTGTATGTGTAACCAGTGGTGTCTTTTCAGAGGTCTGAAACGCCCCTTGTAGGCTGGTGGAGGTATATCCTCCAACCTGAAGGTGGCAGTGTGCTGTTTCTTCAGGCTGGCAGAAGCCCATTGAGGACTAATTGTGCCCTGCTCTAGGCAGCCATCTTGCAGAGGACAGCATAGCTGACTGGGTCCTGAAATCCTGCAATATTTTGGCAGCCATCTTTTTTTTAATCTTCTTTTATTGTTTTCAAGAAGAAGGTAAGGGTACAAAACAGAGCCTTTGGGCATATCCCCGTTCAAGGTAATACAATAGCACACATAAACTGAATTTAACCACTTTCTGACCGTCCCCCGACTATATACGGCGGCGGTCAGCCCCTCCCAGGCAAAGTGACGTACCGGTACGTCACTAGCCTGGGAGCCAATAGGGGGTGAGCGCACGCCCCCGGAGGCGCGCTTCCGCTCCCGCTCGTTCACTAGGAAGCCCGCGTGTGTGACCGGTGGACCCGATGTCCGCCGGTCACTCGCGATCGTCGGGTGGAGAGGAAGAAAGGCAGGCGGCTAATGTAAACAAAGCCTGTCATTCTTCCCTGTGTAAAAGCACAGATCATACGGTCCTGCTATGTAGGACCATTGATCTGTGCTGTTACACACACAGCCACATCCAATCACAGTTAGAAGCACGCCCCTAGGGACACACTTAACCCCTCCCTCTCCAATAAAGTTAACCCCTTCCCTCCCAGTGTCATTTTACAGTAACAGTGCATATGTATAGCACTGATTACTGCAGTAATGTCACTGGTACCCCCAAAAGTGTCAAAAATGGCAGTCAAGGGTCTGATCTGTACGCCGCAATGTCGCTGTCCCGCAAAAAAAAATCGCAGATCGCCGCCATTACTCGTTAAAAAAAAAAACAATAAAAATGACGAAAATCTTTCCCTTTGATAGTAAACGCAATGACTTTTGCGAAAACCAATCAAAATACGCTTTTTGTGATTTTTTTTACCAATCATATGTAGCAGAAAACAAATTGGCCTAAAATGTTAAAAAATTTTGATTTTTAAATTTTTTTGGGGGAATTTCATATAAAAAAATGTGAAAAATATTGTTATTTTTGCAAAATTTTCGCTCTTTTTTTGTTTATAGCGCATGATCAAAAAATCGCACAGGTGATCAAATACCACCAAAAGGAAGCTCTGTTTGTGGGGAAAAAAGGACGTCAATTTCATTTGGGTACAGCGTCGCACGACCGTGCAATTGTCCGTTAAATTCACGCAGTGCCGAATCGCAAAATAGGCCCTGGTCAGGAAGGGGGTAAAATCTTCCCTGGCTTAAGTGGTTAAAAAAAATTAATAATAATAATAACGAACAGGTAAAGCTAAAATAAAAATAAAAAACCCAACCTTGCTACTCACAGAACACAAAGAATGCCCCCCAGACTGCTAGGACAGTTAAATGAGAGAATAGGATATCCTGAGGAACGTGTCCCCTCTCCACTACCCTAAAAGATGAGGCTCCCATGGGACCATACAATGTATATGTTGTAGTATATATATATATATATATATATATATATATAATGTATATATACAGTATATGTATATATACAATGTATATATACAGTATATGTATATACTGTATACAATGTATATATACATACATATTTTTAATACAATAAAGGTGTGGCGTTTATATACAAATAACATATGTGAAAAATGTCTTAAATAGAAATAAAAATAGAAATGAAATAGTCCAATGTGATATAATCCCAACACCACAGAACCTTACAACGGAATTTTCCAAATTCCTTCACCGCTTGTGCTCAAAAAATGGATGTGCACTCAACAGAGGTATTTGACCCCTTCTTACAGGTAGGTGAAAAAGATATAAGAGATAGATATAAAGTATCATAGTGCAGTATGCTTAATAAAATTGGTTGGCAATATAAAAAGAGTATATAAAATGAGTAGATTGCACTTACATGTGCTGAGGCCTGGAAGCCGAGTGACATCACGTTTTGCTGGTAGAGGCGGTATTATCCTATCCAATACATGCTGTATATGCAGGCACCAACACATGTGAGTGCAATCTATTCTTTTTTTATTGCCCTGACAGACCTAACCAGGACAAGGCCTATTGGAGAGGACTAGGAGGAAGCCTTTTACCTACTGACTATGGGCCATGGCACTTAAGGGAACACTACTCTTTAGGAGGTGTAGCACTACTCCCTTGGGAGCTGCTGGTTATGGATTCCCCTGGGTTACCCGTAGCAACAACATGACAGTTTAGCATTCTCAAAGTGCTTAGGCTCAGTCAGGAAACAGTCTAGGAGTTTTTTTTTTTTTTTGTAGTTTTATTGAGAATTTGGATAGGGGAAGGGAATGAGTGGGACTTTCCAACTTGAATAAACTATACACAATTTGCTGGGACGACTAAATATATGCTGAGTGCGGCAAGGCCGCTGCTTCCCCTTGTCACTTGCAGTGAAGAAGACATTAATGAACTGTATTAGATAAGCTGTACTGTACTGTAGAACATGCTTCAGGGCCCTTCCTGGCACCCCCTTTGTCCCTATTCTTCAGTGATCTCTACACAGTACCCCCTTTACTGTAACACTCTCTGTGTGAGCTAGCTCCTTGATCCCCTGACTTCATTGGAGTGGTCCCCCTTCCTGGGCAGACTCTTTGGCAAATCTCCACGTACTCAGGGACACTGTATTGACTCTGCCAGCAGCTTCACTGTCAGCTCCACTGGATCTTCTGCAGCTCAGCTCCAAACCTGGTTCACTAGTCCGACCGCCTAAGACCACCTTCCTCACACACAGCAGGAGGAGAGACAGCCGTCAGCCTCCTCCATGGACTCTGATTCCCACCAAAGACACCCTGTCACATGCCCCCTCAGTATTTATGATCAATCCCAGGATGCACTGCGGTGGTGCCCTCCCACTGGCAATGCCATAAAACCTGATGTGTCACTGGCTGGGTTTTCTCCACTATCCAACAAGCTCCCTCATCGGATGCAGTGGGGACACTCCCTCAGACCCAGTGAATCACACCTGGAGACAGGCAACCTAACAGATCAGGCTCTGATAAGCAGAAGGAGCATTAGATGTGTTTACCTAGAACCTATCTACCTTGGAGGGTGCTACAGAGGTGTATGCCTGGGGGATCCGTGGAGTGGTCTTTACCTATATTTGGGCCTCTATGCCTCAAACCAACAATGACTGTAGATGTTAATGTAATCCGCTCAGATCACTAGGGTCCCCTGCCATAATTTGATTATTGTAAGTAGGTCTCCTGCTATAGTCTGTTTATTAAGGTGTCCTGCGTTATTCTGTTAAGTATGCCTATCCCATTGTTAAGTGTGTTAACCTGTTGCTGACCCCCTGCCGCAGATTTACTGTGGCAAGGTGGCTTAGCTGGGGGAACCAATGTAACTGTTCGTCGGTTATGCGAGGGGCTAGGGGATGGGCAGGCGTGCCGCTGTCCCCGCGATGTTCTGATCGGTTCTGACTAATTGCAGAATGTCCTGAGCCTGCCTAATGTAAACACAGGTACAGGAAATGATGCAATCTTTTCTCCTGGAGTCCTTTTTGGTTCCAGCCTGAGAAGAGAGAACATCTACCGTGAGTACACAAGCACAGCACTGACACCAGTACACATAGGCACACATTTAACCGCTTGATCACCCTCCCAGTTAACCCTTTCACTCCCTGACACGGTGTACACTATAGACAGTATACAGATAATTAATTTGATCACTGTATTAGTGTCACTTGTGAGAGACAGTTAGTGGTAGTTAGAGGGAGTCCCAGATAGGTTAAGGGTACCAACCATACATCCCCTAATAAAGATTTAACCCCCTGATCACCCCCAGGTAACCCCTTCATTGCCCTGTCACAGTGTCACTATTATAGTGAACAGATCTTTTTTCTGATCACTATAGTGTTGCCATAGGTGGCATAATTTAGTGTTAATGTTAGTTAGCGTCAATACAGGATAGCGTCAGATTTCCCGCCGCCTATTTAGTAATACATTTTAACCCTTTGATTGCCTGTGACACACACTAAACACCTCCATTACTAGTATAGTGTCTGAGCGGATCAATATCTTTGATCTAATCAGAACTATACTAGCGTCCCTAATAGTATAGTATAGTGTTTCCAAAACACAGCGTTAGCATAGCAGGATCAGCCCTGACACTTGCCAGCACCTGCATTTAGCGATTCCGCACCCCCCCCCCCCCCCAAGAAGTGCAGAATCAGTAGATTACTGTCACTTCCAATACTCCGCAGCCACTAAACCGCAGCGTTAGCAGAGTCAGGCCTGATCTCTGCTAGCACTAGCAGTTAACTTTTTTGGTAGTGGTTCGAATAGTCCTTGACAACCAGGTGCTTTTTTACCTGTGAGTCACACTAGGTACCTATGAATTTATCGGTCAAAATGTCCAAACAGAGGTACACTAGTGAAGAGGCCTAGACGATACTGAGCATGACAGATGAGAGCAATGGGGAAGCCTCACTGTCAGAATCAGGCTCAGTATACAAACCTGTAGAGAGCAGCGGTACCCTGACAGATAGCTCTAATGATGGAGTGGCCCCTGCTAAGGTCAGGCATACCCGACCCTGTTCTTCTGTTGTTGAGGTGAAACAACCGCAGGGTTCACGTATGCAGCAGAATGTTGGCACTAGTGCAGCTCAATCTTCTGGTGAACCTACAAGCACCAGCGGCCTAGTACATCCTGGTCATAGTCAAACCAGCACTACAGTAACACTTAGTGACGTGGCAAATCCCATAGGTGCAGTTCAAGCTGGTTCAGTGGCTAGCACAAGTGTCCTACAGCTACCAAAAATTTGAAGACAGGCCTGTAGAGTCCATAGTGTCCTTCTCAATGTGCTTGCAAATCTTGATTGGGAGCCCACCGCTTCTGCAGCGACTATTCGCTGGCCAACCCGCAATTCAGGTGGAAACATCCAATTTTACTTCCCTTGCTTTTTATGAGCTGTTTTTCATGGAAGATCTGTATAGATCTTTTGTGGACAAAAGCAATTCATATGCCAATCAATTTATCGCCGCAAATCCAAATTTGACCCTTGCCAGAGAATTTGCATGGAAACATATCACTGTTTCCGAATTTAAAACCTTTCTGGGCCTATCTCTCCTCATGGGCATTACTAAAAAGAGTGAGTTGGGATCGTATTGGTCCACTGATCCAATTCATCATATGCCGGTGTTCTTTGCTGCCATGGCAAGGACTAGATACAAGCAAATCTTGAGGTTCATGCACTTCAGCGACAATGAACTCGTCTTTGGGGGTGACCCTGGATATGACCTGCTCCACAAAATTCAGGCCCTTGTAAATCACTTCAACCAGAAATTTGCAGCCTTGTATATGCCATAACAAGCTGTCTGTGTTGACAAATCCCTGATTACGTTTTCTAGCCGCCTTGCTTTCAAATAAATTCTCCCCAGTAAGCGTTCCAGATATGGGGTCAAGATGTATAAGCTCTGTGACAGGGAAACAGACTATACATGTAGTTTCCAGATTTACAAGGGAAAAGATAGCAATATGGAAACCCCCAACTGCCCAGACTACATGGGGAGCAGTGGCAAGATTGTTTGGGACTTGGTGTCACTTTTATTTGGAAGGGGGTACCATTTATACGTGGACAATTATTACACAAGCGTGCCACTTTTCAGTCTCCTTTTTGACTTTGGAATTGACGCATGTGGCACCATGCGACCTAATCACCGGGGCTTCCCCCAACGGCTTGTAGATTCCCGACATAGATGGGGGGAGAGAGCCTGCTTGAAGTGTAATAAATTGCTTGCAGTGAATTGGAGGGACACCCTGAATGTTTTTGTTCTGTCCTCCATTCACGCAGATACGACAGTCCAAATTGCAATGGCTACTGGTGTGGTTGAGAAACCCCTCTTAGTCCATAAATACAAACTTAACATGGGAGGGTTGGACTTTAATGACCAGATGATGGTGCCGTACTTAATTGCCCGTAAGGCCAGACACTGGTACAAAAAAGTGTCTGTATACTTATTCCAATTGGCTCTGCTGAACGCTTATGTGCTATACAAATCGTCAGAAAAAAGTGGATCCTTCCTAAAATTCCAGGAAGAGATCATCACAGCCCTTCTGTATCTAGAAGTTGATGTGGCCCAAATTCACAATCCAGATGCAGTGAGCCGGCTGCATGAGAGGCATTTTCTGGATATCCTCCCTGGCACCTCTACCAAAGAGAACCCCAAAGAAGATGTTGTGTCTGTAGAAAACGCAGACATAGGCCTGACACCCACTATTTTTATCCCTCCTGTCCTGGGCAACCTGGTCTCTGCATCGGGGACTGTTTCTGTCGCTACCACACACTAGTAGATTATTAATATATGGCACAGTCTAGGGCATACTTTTTCACACAGGGTCTCGAAAGATGTTAGTTGGCTTTTTTTGAGAGACCCTAACCTGGAACAGTTTTTTTTTACTGTTACAAAAAAGTGTAAAAAAAGTTACAAAAATAAAAAAATAAAAAACCTAAAACAGGTCTCATTTTATTGAGTTAATTTTCTGTTCTTACTCTACTTTTCTACTCTTTCTACTTTTACTTTACTTTATAATATACTGTTATACTGTAATCTTTTATTGTTACTGTCTTTCATTGTTAATCATAGTTTTCTTTGCAGATACCACCATTCTACTGTTTACTGCACTGTATAATATTTTATTATATTGTAATGCTTTATTGTTACTGTGTTTTATTGTTAACCATTGTTTGCTTTACAGGTAGGCCAATCAGCTGAAGCACTGATTTGTTTATCCTGGCAGCAACAGCGTATGCATAAATCAATGATTGCAGCGCTATAGGAGGTGATTTCACCACCAGAGATAAAAAAAGAGCATATATGGCAAAGCATAGAGGATGGGGTGGACACAGAGGGTGGATCTCCCCTATGTTTCACCATATATTTTTGAACTCTTTTCTTTGCAGAGTTTTCTTCATCCACATCGATCAATGCGAATGTAGGACAGTTGAAAACTAACTAAAACTATGATTCAAATGTTCCAAAAGTTTATGCTGAAGGAGTGTTACTGAATTTAATTGAGAATAAAATAACAATGTGAAGCTGTTTCATTATGCTACATTAAAAAAATAGGAGTCCTAAATTAAATAGTTGGAAACATGTTTTGCAGATTGAATATTGGCCCATTAGCATTCATTTAACTCACAATGAATATTGTTTGGTGATAAATTATTCAGTTTCGGTTATATTAGTTTTGTGAAAAATTGCAGCCAATGCTGACTATGCGTTTATTAATATAAAAGAGTGAAGCTCAGTTAGACTTTAATTAACTGCTTCACGGGCCTTTCACTATTTTTTTTCTTCTCCTCCTAGATCTTGTCTTAAGGGAGCCAGTTGCATATTATTAGTGGTGCCCAAGGCGAAGGTGTTTTTTCCCTGAGGAGGAAGAAAAAAAGGCTTTAGCTCTCATGTAGAAAATTGCTTTCAAAATGAGATGGTTTCTAATGGCTTGTATATCAAATAGGTAGTCAATGTAGAAAACTTTAACAGTATAATTTCATATTTTATTAGAAGGAAAACATTTTCCGGGCTTGTATGCAGCAGTGGGTTATTATGTGGGCCATCGCAGCAATAGACCATGGTCTATAACTTTAAAGCTCAACTCAAGGCAAAACAAGAAAAATACCCTTGGGTGGGGCCCATCCATCTACAAGGGTAAAATGCATGTTAACTGTTCGGGATAAAGAATAAGTTGTAATATTTACTTTTTTTTTTTTTGATCTGTTTATTGAAGAAATAAACATATAACAAAAAGAAACATATATACGCAAGCAAAACACAACTACAATAAGTGCCGGTTCACACTGCCGCGACCACTAAAGTCGCCTCATAAGGGGTGACTTCTAGCGCGACTTTTAGCGCGACTTCGGCGCGACTTTTAGCGCGACTTCGGCGCGACTTAGCGCGACTTCAGCGTGACTTCAGCGCGACTTGTGAATTATTTTACGTAACTTATATGATAGACGACTTTGTACGACTTTGTATTTGGCCAATCAGAATATGATGTGTTGGGACCTAATTTCCCTTTCCTGTTTATTTTTTGCTGACATTTATCAGGCATTTTTTGGGCGTCTTTGGAGGCAGGCATGTCTTTAGTGTCTGGGGGGTTTAAAAAGTGTACCTGTGAAGTTTCATCTCTGTAGCATGTCCAGAACCAGAAAAAAAGAGCATTTTTCTTATAATTTTTATGAGCACATGAATATGGCTTCTCTCCACCTGGCAGGCATTTATCGGGCATTTTTGGAGGCAGGCATGTCTTTTTTTGGATTAGTGACTGGGAGGTCTAAAAAGTGTACCTGTGAAGTTTCAGCTCTGTAGCAAGTCCAGAACCCCCCAAAAAATATAATTTTTCTTATAATTATTAATACAGCAGTGTGGCGGCTTCTCTACACCTTGCATTTTTTTTGCTGGCATTTATCGGGCATTTTTAGAGGCAGGCATGACTTTTTTTGGATTTAGTGTCTGGGGGGTCTAAAACATGTACCTGTGAAGTTTCAGCTCTGTAGCATGTCCAGAACCCAAAAAAATATATAATTTTTCTTATAATTATTTTTTTTTTTTTTCAAAAACATTTTATTAAGGAATAAAGCATACATAGCACAAAAGAACGCAGCAATAAAGGGCAGGTAATAGAGCCCACAAAAAATGAACAGGTACAAAAGTGATACACATATAAACAGTACAATGCTTGTAAGGAGCAACAAAAATCACAGGTAAACCCACAAAGTATCATGTAGCAACATGGTGCGAAAACAGAGGGCCAGTGGGAGAACCAAGTGGGCGTAAGGCTAATGGAGGGGTTCGCTGGGTAGAGCGCCCACCCACCTTATGAGAACCGGAACAAGAGAGTTACCTATGATGGAGCATAGTGGATCCCCCAAGCCCGACACCCCGTAAAGGGAACTATCTGTGTCAAGGAGTGGGGGACCCACCGCATAAAAGTGGGGAATCCGGTATGCACATCTCTGAACGTGGGCGCCATAGCTGTTGCCGGTGGAGGCAGAGCCACCACAGGGTGCAAAATAGAGAACCCTAAGTGATTTTTGAAAATGCAGAAAAGGGAAGGAATGAGGAAGGGGGGCGGGGGAAGAAGATGGGGAAGGAGGCGGGTAGGGCAAATAAGGGAAACACAAAAGGAGGAAGGAAGAAGGGAAGGGAGAGGTGTGGAAAGGAGCAGTACACTCTGGAACACTACTAGCATCAGAAGAGGCAGAACGAACTGAACATCCAGGAAAGCACCCCAGAACATGGGGTTCCTCCTCAGAACAAGCTCCAAGGAGCCACTGAGTGGCCTACGAGTATCAAGTGCTCAATCGTTGAGCACTTGAGGGTGCCCAAGTTGTACGATACTGGCGGTGAGTGTCCTTGGCCTGAGCCACTATGTCCTCCATCTCCGCCACCCGCCGAACCCTGCGAAGCCAGTCGGCAACCGACGGGGGTGAGGTGGACAACCAATGGCATGGTACGCACATCCGGGCTGCGTTGATCAGATGCAAGGTCAGGGACTTTTTGTAGCTGGCGTAGGAGAGGGAGGTGTGGTGTAAAAGGTATTGCGCCGGTGAATAGTCAGGAGTGTACTTGGTGATACGGCAGATTAAGGCGTGGACCTCTTTCCAGAACGGTTGCAAAACTGGGCAATCCCACCATATATGCAGCAGAGTCCCCTTATGTTGCAGACACCTCCAACACAGTGGGGAATTCGAGGTGGAAAACTTGTGCAAAAGGTCTGGAGTCCTATACCACCTAGAGTAGAGCTTATAGCCGGTTTCTTGGGTCAGCACGTTTAAGGAACCCTTGTGCATGTGAAAAAGCACCCTAGACCAATCCTCCTCTGCGAGGTCCACACCCAACTCCCGCACCCACCGCGCTCGAAGAGCTTCCGTGGGGGCGTGAGAGGGGGGGAATAGCATGGAATATAAAATCGAGACCATGTGCCGGTGCGGGCCAGGGGCGTCACTAACACGTTCTAGAGAGGTCAGAGGATGGCCCCATTCCGGCAGTGGCTGCGTGTGAGTCAGGAAATGGCGGATTTGGAGATAGCAATAGAAGGGAACAGGAGCCTTCGGAAAGCGCTGACAGAGGTCCTGGTAGGAGAGTAGTCTAGAGCCGTCAAGAAAGTGACGAGCTTGAAAGGGTACTTCCGAGGAAGGGCCCTCGGCAGGCACAAATGGGAGGCCAGGGGGGAAATCGGGGAGGGAATGTAAGGGAGTTAAAGGGCTGCGCTGCGGCGAGAGATCCAACTGCTCACGAAGGGCATGGAACACCCTTATCGTAGCTCCAGTCAGGGGATTGGCTAAGGCGGGGCGTGGAATCTTGGAAAGAGCCGACCAAGGCAAGTGGTGGGCTGGGAACGACGCCAAGGCCCCCTCAAGCGAAACCCAATCCTTAGACATCGAGTGGGCATGCCAATCCACCACTCTGGATAGATGGCATGCCTGATAGTACTTGAGCAAATGTGGGAATCCCAGTCCGCCCTCCTGTTTAGGACGAGTAAGCAAATCCCAGCTAAGCCTGGGCTTCTTAGAGGACCACAAAAATCTAGAGCACATAAGCCTGAAAGATTTAAAAAAGGCAGGCGGTACAGGAATGGGCAGAGCCTGAAGGATGTAGAGCAAGCGAGGTAGGACATTCATTTTGACAATGGCGACCCTGCCAAACCAGGAAAAACGACCCTGCATCCAGGAGTGCAAGTCCTTTTCCACTGTGTTTAAGATCGCCAAGTGATTCTTGGAATAAAGGTCGGACAGAGAACTAGGTAATTGAACGCCGAGATATGTGATTGAATGGGGGAAAATGGAAAATTGGATTGGCAGAGTTGTAAAAGAGAGGTAGGGAGGGAAATGTTGAGGGCCCGATATTTGGAGTAATTGATTTTCAGATTGGAGAGATCTTGGAAATGAGCAAGAACGGATAAAAGATTGGGGACTGGGGACTGAGAGCAGGGGATCGGTGAGGAAGAGCAAGATATCATCGGCGTATGCCGCCAATTTGTATGTCTTGCCCTTCAAAGACACCCCTTTGCTGTCTGAATTAGCTTGGATCCGGCGCAGGAGGGGTTCCAAAGTGAGGATATAAATCAGGGGAGACAGAGGGCAACCCTGCCTGGTACCGTTCGACACGGAGAAGGCGTCCGACAGGGATCCATTAACCTTGACCCTCGCAGAAGGGTTGGAGTAAAGGATGGAGACAAAGCGCAGGAACCGGTCCCTCAGTCCAAGGGCCTCAAGTGTGGCGGACATGTAGTCCCAAGCCACCCTGTCGAACGCCTTCTCCGCATCAAGGGATAAAAAGAAGCCAGGCGTACGCAATGTGGATAACTAATGATGCAGGTGAATTGCCTTGGTGGTGTTGTCCCGGGCCTCACGTCCGGGGACAAAACCAACCTGGTCAAGGGACGCCACCTCGGGGATGGAGGGAAGAAGGCGGTTAGCCAAAACCTTCGCAAACAATTTGATATCTGCATTGAGTAAAGATATGGGGCGGTAATTCGGTACCAACGTCGCGTCCCTCCCAGGCTTGGGGAGAACAGCGACATGGGCCTCCAAAAAATCCGGCCCCAAAGCAGGCATATCAGAGAAGGCGTTAAAAGCCCTCACCATGTGTGGAATCAATTGATCCGCGAAAGTCTTATAGTAACCAACCGTCAATCCGTCTGGGCCGGGGGATTTCCCAGGTTTGGACTGCTTGAGGGCCGTCAAGACTTCCGTAGCAGATATAGGGGCGTTGAGAGGAGCCAACACTTCCTCCGATAGCGGCGGGGGAGAGTATTGGGAAAAGAACTGGCGAATCTCACGTGCCCTAGATTGTAAAAGTTCAGGCGTGCTTGCCCTAGGCAAATTGTATAGGTCCGAGTAATAACGGACAAATTGTGCCGCTATGTCGGGGGTAGAGGCGTGCGCCTTGCCCGAGGAGTCGGTGATGGAATTTTCTTATAATTATTAATACAGCAGTGTGGCGGCTTCTCTACACCTTGCATTTTTTCTTGCAGGCATTTATCGGGCATTTTTGTAGGCAGGCATGACTTTTTTGGATTTAGTGTCTGGGGGTTCTAAAAAGGGTACCTGTACTAAAAAGTGTACCTGTGACCCCCCCAGTCACTAACCAAAAAAAAGTCATGCCTGCCTCCAAAAATGCCCGATAAATGCATGCAAGAAAAAATGCAAGGTGTAGAGAAGCCGCCACACTGCTGTATTAATAATTCTAAGAAAAATGATATTTTTTTGGGGTCCTGGACATGCTACAGAGCTGAAACTTCACAGGTACACTTTTTAGACCCCCCAGACACTAAATCCCAAAAAAGTCATGCCTGCCTCCAAAAATGCCTGATAAATGCCTGCATGAAAAACGGCCAAGTGGAGAGGAGCCCTATGCCTGTGCTACTAAAAATTATAAGAAAAATTATCTTTTTTTCTTGTTCAGGACCATTTTTATGGAAAGTCGGATCACAAGTCGCTTCAATTAAGATAAGGAGGCGACTCCCATTGAAGTATATGGGACAAGTCGGATCACAAGTCGCCTCAAAGTAGTACAGGACCCTTTTCTGAAGTCGGAGCGACTTCAGTAATGCCAATTAAGACGGCACTGATTCATTAACATTGCTTTTGTTATGTCAAGCGACTTGGGGCGACTTGAGGGCACACAAGTCGCCTCACAAGTCGCGCTAGTGTGAATGGGCTCTAAATCTTAATGGCACCATCCACATGGGTATTTAATTACAAATAAACAAAATGTAATGCAAAAAATAAGGGCATCTGTTGCACCTAGTAACAATGTAGTGGTGCACATAGTAATAGACATGAGTGTCCTATAGTAACCATGGTTCGATGTTTTAGAAACTATACCCTTATACAAATATTGTGCTCAGTCGTAACAATTAAATTGTATAAAAAGTGATGTTTCAGCAAAACAGTTTCACAGCAAAACAGTTTCACAGCAAAAGCACCAGATTTTATCTTATTTTTTTGGGGCAACCCCTATTTATGTATGTATCCTTGTATAAAGGGAGGCTATTTTTCACTTGTTGTTTAAACTGGGAAAGGGATGAGGGGGAGGGCTTTTTCCATTGCATCGCAATGCTCTTTCTAGCATAGAAAAGGAACAAACTGATGTCCTTTTAGCTTTTTGCTTTTTGACTAGACCCATTATGCAAACTTCCATGAAGGGTTGTACAGAAATAAGGAGATCGATTAGAGCTAGTACCTCTTTCCAATATACCTTGACCTTAGGACAGCACCAGAAAATGTGTGAGAAATCTCCTGGAGAGAGAGACCACACCTCCAATCAGGGATGGGACAAGGGGGTGGCAGGAGGGGCGGCTGCCCTGGGCACTGTGATATCATGTGAGGTTCAGGGGCACCCAAAGGAGATTAGGGGGAGAGGATTTGTGTTGGGATGGGTAATTAGGGGGGTGGCAGGAAGTTCTAGAATTTTTCTAGGAGGGAAAAGTTGGATAGGTGTGCTAAGATGACTTTGGGGGGGGGGGGGGGATTTGTATTGAGAGGGGAGATGGGGAAAGAGGATTTGTGCTCGGATGGGAGATTTGGGGGTTTGTGCTAGAAAAAGTAATATGGTGGTGGAGGGGCAGAGGGTATTTGTGCTAGGAGGGAAATTGTTTGGGGGGAGGGGGATTTGTTTTAGTTGAGATGATTGGGGGGGGGGGGGCTTTGGTATAGGAGGTAAAATTTGGGGAAGAGGGGAATTTTTGCTGGATAGGGGAATTTTTGCTGGGATAGGGGATTGGATTGTGAAATTTGCCCTGGGAGGGGGGATTTGGAGAGTGGGTAGAGGAATTGTGCTAGGAAGGGTAACCTTCTTTTTCTGGGGTGGGAAACAAATCGTGCTGGGAGCATATGTGTAATGAGAGGATTTGAGTTAAGCATGCAGATTAGCGCTCAATTTTTTTCGGGGGGAGGGTATTTTTTGATGACACATAATGCTCATATACCTTGGGGGGGGGGGGGGGGATTTGGCATATTCACCCTGGGCCCTTGATGACCTTGTCCTGGCACTGCATCCAACACTCCGTTGAAATTGCTTGGTTCATCCTATAAAGCCTTTAAGGGGTAAAGTATGCTCTATGTACTAATTTAAATTGTACAATTGTACAAGATAGTTGTAATACTTATCTCATTCTTACCTTCAACAGGACTTTTCCATCTGTGCGACTGGTCCTCCGCAGCATCCTCACTAAGGCTTTTCGGCCTTTGGTTGCATTGGACCGTCCTTACATACAATCCAGGGCTAATAGTCTTTGTACATGATGATGTTGAGAAACTGCCCACAGCCCAAAGGGTCAACCCAGACCCTCTACCCCCAAGCAATAAACTCCTTGCAGTGCAGAGAGGCCTACTGCAAGGGTTTTTTTCCACCCTTGAGTTGGGCTTTTGGATGTATTAATGCATAAATGACTCAAAAATTAAAATGAGTAAGTGGCTAACCTAAATCCCACCTCTGAGCTACAAGTCCCCCTGGAGCTTTAAAGTGTTTGTAAATCACCCCCCCCCCCCCAAAAAAAAAAAAAAAAGAAAATGAACAGGGCATATTTCCTATATTGTGTGTATTAGTTTCAATCCAAACCAACAAGTGTGATTTTTGTCTGCTATTGCATGGCAAGGCCCCACTGGAGATTGTAGTGGAAAACACTTGACAGGTGAATGTGTCCCTCCAAAATGCAAGCTGCTGGGTAAGTGTACATTGTAACTGGGAACTAAGAGGTAACTGGAAAAAAGTTGCAGTGCAATGTACAGTACATGGTGTACATTCACCTCTAAGGCTGTTGAGTATTCCCCCATGGCAGCCTTAGCCTTGTCTACAGGCATTGATGAAAATGGCCCAAAGCAAGCGTACCCCGTGTGTATACAGTGACCCTGTAACAAAGTGCCTAACGTAGCCCAGAAGAACCCATACAGGGAAGGCCTCACATGTGTCCCAGTACTTGGCTCCCAATGAGTTAATGGGGAAAATGGAGGTTGTGACAAACAACCAAAACACCTCCCCACCTGCCTACAAGCTGTGCATATTTTCCTATGAGATTGTGTATAGGGGTGTGTGCTTTTTTCCTGTACTCAGCTCTCTTATATTAAGCTCTCTTCTCTATGCTGTGCAATGTGTGACATCAGATCCCCACCCCCTGTCTGCCGGAGCTGAGACATAGCCCTTGATCTGTGTGTTTTAGAGGGCTGCAGAGGAGAGAGGGCTTAAGATAAACAGTTGCAACGGACGTGGGAGGATTTGTATCACCTGAGATTAGTAACTTCACTGGGTATATGTAATGGATTACAACCACTTTCAACACAACAGTTTCTGACCATCCTGTAGCAGCTTTAATGCGACAGGGCGGCTGCACTGTGCAGGATAATGATGTATGCCGGCACCCGCTGATCATTCAGCACACAGGCAGAATGGCAGTCTGCCTATGTAAACAAGGCAGATTGCAGTTTTGTCAGTACAGAAGGAATGGATCCTGTATTCCTGCAAAGCAGAGAGAAGATCCATGTCTTCTCCTAGTAAAAACAACTCCCACACTAAACACTGGCTAGGCAGACATTAACCCTTTGATTACCCCTGATGTTAACCCCTTCCCAGCCAGTGTCATTAGTACAGTGACAGTACATATTTTTAGCACTGATCACTGTATTGGTGTCACTGTCCCCAAAAAGTGTCAAAAGTGCCAGTTAGTGTCCGATTTGTCTGCCGCAATATCACAGTCCCGCTATAAGACTAGTAAAGAATAAAAAATAAATATAAAATATCCCATAGTTTGTAGACACTATAACTTTTGCGCAAACCAATCAATATATGCTTATTGGGAATTTTTTTTACCAAAAACATGTAGCAGAAAACATATTGGCCTAAATTTATAAAGATATTAGATTTTTTACATGTTTTATTGGATATGCTTTATCAAAATTGTCGTTCTTTTTTTTCTTTTTTTTTTCTTTTTATTTTTAGTGCAAAAAATTAAAAAAAAATGGAGAAGTGATAAAATGCCACCAAAAGAAAGCTCTATTTGTGGGAAAAAAGGACAACAATTGTATTTGGGTACAGCGTTGCACGACCGCACAATTGTCAGTTAAAGTAATGTAGTGCCGTATCGCAAAAAATGGTCGTTAAGTGGGGTAAATCTCCCAGGGCTGAAGTTCACAGTTCTTGCTGTGCACAGCTCTTCCCTGCAGTACCTCTTCCCCACCTCAAGAGGCTGTCAGTCTGCTGGTTTGAAAGATGGAGAAATTACAGTGATACAGGAACAGTGGCGACTGGTGCTCAAAATTTTTTGGGGGGCACAAACAGAAAAATGTAATAGGCATTGCTTTGCGGCAAAAAACGCTGTAAAAATTGCGTGACATTGAGGTCACAAAAGTGTGAAAGGGGCCTTCAGTAATCAAGGTATAGTGTGCCCCCTTCAATGCAGAGTGACCAGCGTGCCCCCTTTCAATGCAGAGAGACCAGCGTGCCCCCTTTCAATGCAGAGAGACCAGCGTGCCCCCTTTCAATGCAGAATGACCAGAGTGCCCCCTTTCAATTCAATGCAGAGAGACCAGCGTGCCCCCTTTCAATGAAGAATGACCAGCGTGCCCCTTTCAATGCAGAATGACCAGCGTGCCCCATTTCAATGCAGAATGACCAGCGTGCCACTTTTCAATACAGAATGACCAGCGTGCCCCCTTTCAATGCAGAATGACCAGCGTGCCCCCTTTCAATGCAGAATGACCAGCGTGCCCCCTTTCAATGCAGAATGACCAGCATGCCACCTTTCAATGCAGAGAAATCATTGTGCCCCCATTCAACGCAGAGAGACCAGCGTGCCCCCTTTCAATGTAGAATGACCAGCGTGGCCCCTTTCAATGCAGAATGACCAGTGTGCCCCCCTTTCAATGCAGAATAACCAGTGTGCCCCCCTTTCAATGCAGAATGACCAGTGTGCCCCCTTTCAATGCAGAATGAACAGCATGCCCCCTTTCAATGCAGAGAGATCATCGTGCCCCCATTCAATGCAGAGAGACCAGCGTGCCCCCTTTCAATGCAGAATGACCAGAGTGCTCCCTTTCAATGCAGAATGACCAGCGTGCCCCCTTTTAATGCAGAATGACCTGCGTGCCCTCTTTCAATGCAGAATGACCAGAATGCCCCCTTTCAATGCAGAGAGATCGTCATGCCCCCATTCAATGCAGAGAGACCAGCGTGCCCCTTTTCAATGCAGAATGACCAGCGTGCCCCCTTTCAATGCAGAATGACCAGGGTACCCCCTCTCAATTCAGAATGACCAGCGTGCCCCCTTTCAATGCAGAATGACCAGGGTGTCCCCTTTCAATGCAGAATGACCAGCGTGCCCCCATTCAATGCAGAACGACCAGCGTGCCCCCTTTCAATGCAGAGAGATCAGTGTGCCCCCATTCAATGCAGAGAGATCAGTGTGACCCCATTCAATGCAGAGAGATCAGTGTGCCCCCTTTCAATGCAGAGAGATCAGTGTGCCCCCATTCAATGCAGAGAGATCAGTGTGCCCCCATTTAATGCAGAGAGATCAGTGTGCCCCCATTCAATGAAGAGAGATCAGTGTGCCCTCTTTCAATGCAGAGAGACCAGCGTGCCTCCTTTCAATGCAGAGTGACCAGCGTGCCGTGCCCCCCCCCGAGACCACTGCACTTACCTGCAACGGCGGCTTCTCCTCAGTCCCCCGGTGTCTCCTTGAGTCCTCCCACCTCCTCCTCGGCCAATGGCATGGTTTTGCCTTTTTGTCCATTTCCTGATTGACCAGGAGGAGAATCCGTGTGACAATAGCGAATTTTCATTTGCTATTGTCTCACAATGGGTGGGCTCAGGGCGCACTGCTCTGCGCCCCGGGTCCACACTTTACTGAAGCCTATTAGAGCCTCTGGCTCTAATCAGGTGACTCAGAAAAAAAAAACATTGAACTCCATGCGTCCGGCGCCCCGCATGTAGATTAGGGGGCCGGACGCATGGATACGGGGGGCGGCGCCCCTGCACCCCCAATGCACCGGCTGCCACTGTACAGGAAGGTAACCACCCTCTCTTGCTCACTTCTGAGATGGACTATGAACTATGGCATATGCATAGAGCAATGCACATGACTGCAACTGATGTACACCTTCCAAACAAACAGAAGTGAGGGGGAAAATAAAGATTTGAAAGCTCACGGAGGACATTACAGGAATAAAACGCAGTAAGAAACAATTTGTTTATGGGAGTATTAAGTAGTGGATATGTATGGATTATTTTTGGAGAATAAGGATATTTTTAGTGGCACTTTAATGCATGTTAACGTGCAACACAATGCTAGTTAATGTGTTTGCTTTAATCAGTTCTGAACTGGAAGGATTTGCCCCCATAATGACCAGACAATGTTTTTGCGATTCAAAACCGCGTTATTTAACGGAAAATTGGGTGGTCGTGCCACACTGTACCAAAATAAAATTGATGTATTCTTTCCCCACAAATAGAGCTTTCTTTTAGTGGTATTTGATCACCTCAGCGATTTTTATTTTATGCGCTATAAACAAAAAAAGAGCGACAATTCTGAAAAAAAAAAAAAAGCAATGTTTTCACATTCTGCTATACAACATTCCCCAAAAAAGAGAAATTTAAAAATCAATTTTTTTTTATCTTTTTAGGCCAATTTGTTTTCTGCTACATATTTTTGGTAAAAAAAAAAAATCGCAATAAGCAAAACTCTACAAACTACGGGAAAGATTTATGTCATTTTTATTTTTTATTTTTTTTTACTAGTAATGGCGGCGATCTGCAATTTTTAGCGGGACTGCAACATTGCGGCAGATAGATCGGACCCCTAACTGATATTTTTGACACTTTTCGGGGGAACAGTGATATTACTACTGCAGCACTGATTTGTTTATCCTGGCAGCAACAGCGTATATGTAAATGAATGATTGCAGCGCTGTAGGAGGTGATTTCACCACCACAGATAAAAAAAAGAGCCTATATGGCAAAGCATAGGGGATGGGGTGGACACAGAGGGTGGATCTCCCCTATGCTTCGCCATATTTTTTAACTCTTTTCTTGGCAGAGATTTCTTCACCCACATCGATCAATGCGAATGTAGGACAGTTTGAAAATAACTAAAACTATGATTAAAATGTTCCAAAAGTTTATGATGAAGGAGTGTTACTGAATTTAAATGAGAATAAAATAACTGACATTTTTGACACTTTTGGGGGGACCAGTGACATTACTACAGTAATCGGTGCTAAAAATATACACTGTTACTGTAATAATGACACTGGCAGGGGAGGGGCTAACCTAGTTGGTGATCAAAGGGTTAAATGTGAGCCTAGGGGAGTGTTTTCTTACGGTGGAAGGAGGGGCTTGTGAAATGAGCATAGAGACCTGTGATCCTATATAGAAGGATCACAGGCGCTCTGTAATCATTTCAGAGAGAACAACGGTTGGCTGTGTTTAGAACAGCTGACTAATCTTCTCTCTCAGCGGGGAGCGATCGCGGGTGCCCGGCCCCATGCATCGGCATCCCCGCTGCCTAGTGGGGGTGGCCCCCAGCACCACGCACGTGACCGATGTAGTCCTACGTCGTTTCGCACAGTCTAGTTAAAATGACCTTTCGTGCAGCTGTTGTGATTTTCTGAAAATGCAAAGCAATATGGCCACCTGGAGCTGTTCTGTACACAGAATGTATACTGACCACACCCAAGAAACATAATTTCCTGCTTGTGTGATTGGCTCAACAAGTCAGATTTCTGGCATCCCCTGCAACAAAAATGTCATTTTTGGTGAGATACTCCCATTTGGGAACACGTCTAAAGGGATGCAGGCCCAGCAGCTTTCCTCATTAGAGTTCTGCAGCCGCACAGCTGATAGATAATTATGAAACCACTCCCATTTGACCAACACAGAGGCACAGAGGAACAAACAATGATTTCTTCAGAATTACAAACGGTAGGAATCTGCAACAAAGTTTGGTAAAATCCTTGTAATGTACAGAGATCACCCAGAGGGGAATGTTTTTTTCTCAACAAAAGTGGAGTTACTCTTTAACCACTTTAAGACCGCTCACAGTAATATTGCTGCGGCAAAGTGGCTCGTTATCGTCTGACGACGTAGTACTACGTCGTCAGACACTCCCCCTTCTGGGCGGCGCTTGCGCGCCGCCGGAGGCTCACTCCCGCTGTTTTCATTCGCCGCTGCTCTTACCCGATCGTCGGGGATCGAGTCTGGAGATCCGCCCGCTGTGTGTAAACACAGCGGGCGGATCTCCATAGTGACAGGGAGTGACAGATCGGACTGTTCAGCATAGCTGGACATCCGATCTGTCCATGACTCACTCAGTCACCCCCCCCCCCACACGTCAGTAAGCACCAGGCATACATTAACCCCTCCCTCTCCAATAAAATTAACCCCTTCCCTGCCAGTGTCATTTTTACAGTAGCAGTGCATATATATAGCACTGATTACTGCAGTAATGTCACTGGTACCCCCAAAAGTGTCAAAAATGTCAGTCAAGGGTCCGATCTGTCCACCGCAATGTCGCAGTCCCGCAAAAAAAATCGCAGATCGCCGCCATTACGCGTTAAAAAAAAAACACCAAAAATGACAGAAATCTTTCCCTTTGTTAGTAAACGCAATAACTTTTGCGCAAACCAATCAAAATACGCTTATTGCGATTTTTTTTACCAAACATAGGTAGCAGAAAACAAATTGGCCAAAAATTTTTTAAAAAATTGGTTTTTACATCTTTTTTGGGGGGAATTTCATATAAAAAAATGTTAAAAATATTGTTATTTTTTCAAAATAAACGCTCTTTTTTTGTTTATAGCGCAAAAAGTAAAAATTGCACAGGTGATCAAATACCACCAAAAGAAAGCTCTGTTTGTGGGAAAAAAAGGACGTAAATTTCGTTTGGGTACGGCGTCGCACGACCGCGCAACTGTCAGTTGAAGTCGCACAGTGCCGAATCGCAAAAAGTGGCCTGGACGGAAGACAGCAAAATCCTCCGGTGGTAAAGTGGTTAATGCAATGCATAGGGATGAAGAAATGCAAATGGCCCCTCAGTAAATCGACTCGCCCCCCCCTTCTTCTATGTGCAAGGTGCATAACTAGAGCATAGGGTAAGAGGGCTGATTCAAAGATGGATTAGTTGTTCGATGAGCTGGCCCAACAGTCCCCTCTTCGCCCCTTTTCTCTTTTGGGTTGCCAAATGGCAAAGAACCCAACATGTTGGAGCAGAGCTGCAGCAATGGGAAGACTGTAAAGAAGCTAAGTGCTAAACAACAGCTTCAGCTATCATTAACAAAAATACAACTGCTAACGGATCTAGTTATTTCACAGCAAGAACTGATGGAAACTATAGGCACGCACAGCGGGGAAACACCGCTCTTTGCTTCTATACTGGTACTTGGGAAGCGTTAGTGGCCTGTTAAGACTCCTTTACTGTCTTTCAATTCTTCATTAAATGTGGGTACTGCTCTGTCAGCTTTTTAAAAGGGCTTTGGTGCTAGTGATAGTTTGTCACGTTATTCGTTCAGAAACAGTCTCTTTAACCACTTAAGCCCCGGAAGATTTTACCCCCTTCCTGACCAGGGGGTATTTTGCGATTCGGCACTGCGTGACTTTAACGGACAATTGCGCGGTCGTGCGATACTGTACCCAAACAAATTTGACGTCCTTTTTTTCCCATAAACAGAGCTTTCTTTTGGTGGTATTTGATCACCTATGCGATTTTTTGATCATGCGCTATAAACAAAAAAAGAGCGACAATTTTGCAAAAATAACAATATTTTTCACATTTTTTTATATGAAATTCCCCCCCAAAAAAATGTAAAAATCAAATTTTTTTAAATTTTTGGCCAATTTGTTTTTTGCTACATACGTTTGGTAAAAAAAATCACAATAAGCGTATTTTGATTGGTTTGCGCAAAAGTTATTGCGTTTACTAACTAAGGGAAAGATTTTTGTCATTTTTGTTGTTTTTTTTTTTTACACGTAACGGCGGCGATCTGCGATTTTTTTTGCAGTACTGCGACATTGCGGCGGACAGATCGGACCCTTGACTGACATTTTTGACACTTTTGGGGGTACCAGTGACATTACTACAGTAATCAGTGCTATACATATGCACTGTTACTGTAAAAATGACACTGGCAGGGAAGGGGTTAACTTTATTGGAGAGGGAGGGGTTAAGTGTGTCCCTAGGGGCGTGATTCTAACTGTCAATGGACATGACTAGTGGTGTATTAGCACAGATCAACGGTCCTACATAGCAGGACTGAGTGATCTGTGTTTTTACACAGGAGAGATTGACAGGCAGCTTTGTTTACACTAGCCGCCTGCCTTTCTCCCTCTCTGCCCAACGATCGCGAGTGACCGGCGGACATCGGGTCTGCCAGTCACACGCGCCGGCTTCGTCGGGTACGAGCGGGGGCGGGACAGCGCCTCCGGCGGCGCGCGCTCGCCCCCTATTCGCCCCCAGGCTAGTGACGTACCGGTACGTCACTTTGCCTGGGAGGGGCTGACCGCTGCCGTATATAGTCGGGCGGCGGTCGGCAAGTGGTTAAAACTTTCTTAAAATAAAAACAATATTTCTAATTAAAGCCTCTATGATAAGGTCCCAGGTCTTCTTTCTTCTGGTCTGCATGTAGGAAGATCTGGTCTGCAGTGCCCGTAATGTTCCTGATGATGTAGACATTGCCCTTTACTAAAGTGTCAATCACATGGTGACCACATGGTTCTCATAACGACATGATCATAGCTGGGAACCTGCCTGAAATGACCTGGCAAAGCTGGAATTTTCATCTGGACATTACGACCTTTGAAAAAGCCAACTGACGAAACGTGTCATAAAAGTGATGTCAATAGAAATAATGGATAAACCCTCTGTCCACTGCTATATATCCTTTCATGCAAACTTTGTAATACGAAACAGGGATGTTTAGTTCACACATATTGCAATACATGTTTAAGATGGCCAACTGCATCAAAGTAATCCCTCCTATGGCCAGTCCTACTCTGCTCTGCAAATGCAAATGATACTGTGGACACAATGCCAGCATGGGAAAAACAGACACAACATGGGGGAAAGCTGCTAGGTTCAATCTGGTCACTGGCCTGCAATGCAACAGAAATAAGATATACCTGTGCTCAAATCCCAATGGTGATGTCAGACACCCCACCAGAACTGGAAGTACCCAGTCAGCCATCTTGGATTCAATGCCTTGAAAAAGTATTCATACCCCTTGAAATTATTCACATTTTGTCAGGTTACAACCAAAAACATAAATGTGTTTTTTGTTATAGACCAACACAAAGTGGTACATAATTGTCAAGTGGAAGGACAATAATAAATGGTTTTCAAAATGTTTTACTAATAAATATCTGAAAAGTTTGGCGTGCATTTGTATTCAGCCCCCTTTACTGTGATACCCCTAACTAAAATCTAGTGGAACCAATTGCCTTCAGAAGTCACCTAATTAGTAAATAGAGTCCACCTATGTGTAATTTAATCTCAGTATAAATACAGCTGTTCTGTGAAGCCCTCAGGGTTTTTATTTAGAGAGCCTTAGTGAACAAACAGCATCATGAAGGCCAAGAAACACACCAGACAGGTCAGGGATAAAGTTGTGGAGAAGTTTTAAGCAGGGTTAGGTAATACAAAAATATCCCAAGCTTTCAATATCTCACAGAGCACTGCTCAATCCTTAATCCAAAAATATAAAGAGTATGTCACAACTGCAAACCTACCAAGACATGGCCGTCCACCTAAACTGACATGCTGGGCAAGGAGAGCATTAGTTAGAGAAGCAACCAACAGGCCCATGGTAACTCTGAAGGAGCTGCAGAGATTCACAGCTCAGGTGGGAGAATCTATCTACAGGAAAACTATTAAGGCCCGTACACACGATAAGAAAATCTGAAGGGAAATTTCGTCCGATGACCGATCTGCCGATTTTCGGATTGTTAGTATGGTGCTTTCGACAGCCGACTCCGACTTTTCAGCTGATAAAATCCAATTTTTGTCTCATTAGTACAGATTTTCGATGGAACAAAATCTTAAGAGCAAGACTAGGCATGCTCAGAGACATCACTTCTGAAGTAGAATTCTGTCGTACGGGAAAATTAGTATGAAAAAAACCTCTTCACTTTCGTCATCAGACTAGCATGCCACAAAAAACGGACGACAGATCTTTTGATAATCTGATCGTGTGTACGGGGCTTTAGTCATGCACTCCACAAATCTGGCCTTTATGGAAGAGTGTCAAGAAAAAATCCATTGTTGAGGGAAAGCCAGAAGTTCCGTTTTCAGTTTGTGGGAAGCAATGTGGGAGACAAAGCAAACATGTGGAAGAAGTTGCTCTGTTCAGATGATACCAAAATTTAACTTTTTGGCCTAAAAGCAAAACTCTAATGGGCCATACACACTATAAGATTTTCTGAAGACTTTTTCCTTTAGACTTACCAAAACCATATAATATGAGGTCACACCTAAACACTTTCAATTTGTATGCAATCTGGCAGGCCCTTGCACTACATAGAAAAGGTAAATCTGAAGGAAAAAGTCTTCAGAAAATCTTATAGTGTGTATGGCCCTTAAGTGTGGCAGAAAACGAACACTTGACATTACCCTGAACATATCATCCCCATCATGAAACATGGTGGTGGAAGCCTTATGTTGTGGGGATGCTTTTCTTCAGCAGGGGCAGGGAAGCTGGTCAGAGCTGATGGAAAGATGAATGGGGCAAAATACAGGGGAATCTAATGGGCAATAACACTATAAGATTTTCTGAAGACTTTTTCTTTTAGACTTACCAAAACCATATAATATGAGGTCAAACCTAAACACTTTCAATTTGTATGCAATCTGGCCAACCCTTGCACTACATAGAAAAGGTAAATCTGAAGGAAATCTAACCACAAAAGTTGGATAGTGTGCATCCAGCTTTAGAAGAAAACTTTTTAGAGTCCGCAAAAGACTTGGGACTGGGGAGGAGGTTCATCTTCCAGCAGGACAACTACCCTAAACATCCTGAGACACAGTTTGCTCCCAGAGGGGTGTCCTGGGCTTTTTAGTAGCACCTTGCTGTGTAGCGCCCACACTTTCAACAACAAGGGTTTTGGTTTTACTTGTATTTTGACCTTACTCTGTTTTGACTCCCTGCAATTGATCTTTTTCCGTAATTGTTTGATAGACATCTGTACAACTACTTTTTTAATTTTTTTTACCGAATTGTTACCTGACTTTTGTATTCCTTTTTCTGAAAATCGATAAAAACTATTAACAGAAAAAAATCCCAATAAAATACATTTACATTTTTGGTTGTAACATGACAAAATGTGGAAAATTTTAAAGGGTATGAAAAGTTTTTCAAGGCACTGTACATGTGTAATAAATGTTTTTAGCTGCCTAAATAATACTCCCTTTTTAAACCTTTTTGCATGGTAGAATCGCTCATACTGGTTGGGAACATCTAAGGAGGGAAGACGGTGGATTCCTGTGGATTTGATTGAAAGCACAGATGTTTCCCTTTGAATAGTGGGCTAATGGTCTGGTAAGAAGCAATATTTCACAGGAGTGCATGCATAGATATATGGAGGTTTTTCACTTGGAAAATGTATGTTTTGGTACTATAATGCACGTGGAAATGTGAGCACATTTATTTGGGGAAAGATACTGATCTTTACAAGTGGCATCGCACTATTATAGTATTTTTTTTTTTTTTGTCACTTTGACACTGAGCATTTTACTAGAGAGAGCATTGGTGGGAAGAACATATGTTATGTGCCAAATGTTTTATATATTTGGTAAGAGTAGATGACAGCTGCACAATTAAGAAGTAGGCAACCTCACACCGATTTGAAAGTTGAAAATGATTAAAAACCATTTATTGAAGGTTCAAAGAGTCCACAGTGACACAAATCAGAGACAGGGGACAAATACAGTTGACGCGTTTCACAAAATCATATTCGCTTAGTCATAACCGGTTATGACTAAGCGAATATGATTTCGTGAAACGCGTCAACTGTATTTGTCCCCTGTCTCTGATTTTTGTCACTGTGGACTCTTTGAACTTCAATAAATGGTTTTTAATCCTTTTCAACTTTCAAGTCGGTGTGCGGTTGCCTACTTCTTAATTGTGCAGCTGTCGGGATTGCGGATCTAACCAGCACCCTGCTTGACTGTCAACACCAGAGCGGTTTCCCTTTTCATTCTATGTTTGGCAATAGTAGATGACACATGGGAAAGTGATCAGCACTGTCATTGTCCTGTGTGTGCCACCTTGGGATGTTGCAATAAATGCACTCAAGATCAGTCATGGTGTGCAGCCAATTATTTTTTTAATTCTTGTTTTGGATGTAATGGCAATTCAAGGAGGAGTGGAGGTTGATGAAGTGAAGAGAAGACACACAATAGTGATTGTTCTCATCAAGCTTTAATCTGACCCACACATGTGAAGGGTCGTTCCTTCTGGTAAGACACTGTGGGCTATAAGAAATATTGGAACAGATTATATTAGCGCTGGTTTTGATTTATACATTACCACAATAAGTGAAATTTCTGGGGGGCCTGTATACATGCATTCCTGATGTCATTCCGTTGCATGCACACTACCCTGTTGATAGTTGGCAGGTGGAGCCTTTGAGTCTTCCAGAGATAAATGGCAGCTTGCATCATGCACCATATCAATATGTCTGAACGCCAGCAAACAGGTGTGGCAGAACTGTTACATAGTTGATCTGTTTAAAAAAAGACATTAGTCCATCCAGTTCATCCAACATAATAAAAAAAGACCACACACACACACACACACATACAAACAAATAGAAACACTCTATATACACTATCCTATACCCACAGTTGATCCAGAGGAAGGCAAATAAAACCCCAATAAAGCATGATCGAATTTGCTCCAGCCGGGGGAAAAAAATTCCTTCCTGATCCCCCAAGAGACGATCAGATATTCCCTCTTTCATCCATTGTACCTGCTTATCCACTGGCCATGTTGTACACATGGACCCACATGCCTTGGCCTCTGATGGCGAGCGCCCTCACAGCCTCTAGAAGCCAAAATAACTATCCTGTCCAGATAATAATTTGGGTCTTTTTCATTGTTATGATTGAATTTATATTTTATATATATATATATATATATATATATATTTATTTTGTTTTAATTCTTATGTCATATTACATATAATTTGTTCATAAGATTGCAATTTGGGCAAAAATGAATGTTCATTAGGCTGTTTTCTCTTCCAAACCATTGATATGGGTAGTAGTAAAATACTACATTATGGCCACTACATGGAGCTGAGGGGCATAGGAAATACATATTTATTTGTAACAAGAGAATTATTGTAATAATTCTAGAGAATGGTAGATGGAATTAGCAAATCAATGTAACAAATGTAGAGAATGCTAGAGGGAATTAGCAAATCAATGAAACCAATATTATATACAAAATGTAACTCTTTCTGTAAAGGTGAGGTGGACCCTGTTTCCACCTGCCTTTGAAGCCTCCTTATCGGTCACTGAGGGTGCTTATAACATTAACCACTTATGTACCAATGTATGTGTACAATGTGTATGTACCACTGTTTTTCAATGGCAGATCGGTGGCCCTTTATTTACCCAGTGCTGTTTATGAATGGCACTGGATAAATAGCCACTCCACAAGGCAATGAATGTGTACCCAGCTGCAATTAGACTGCTAGGTACACAGAGACTCTGTATCCAGATGATCTGAGAGGCTGGGTACCATGTGATCGCTGTGATTGGGCAACACAATAATCACATGGTACTAGTTACAGTGCTGATCTCTCTCCTTCCCCTAACAGTACAACAGAGGAAGGAAAGAGATCAGTACTTATGAATGGGCACAAAAATGAATGTGCAGTGACACCAAGATCTTTTTTTTTTTTTTTTTATCCTGCCCCCTCCTCTCCAACACATACTAGCTCCAATGCTGTCTCTAGGGACCTGTAAATTAACCCCTACCCTCCCTTATCCTGCCCATCTGAACATTAACCTCTTCATCTCCATCCATCCTGCCACTGTATGTGACCAGTACATTAATCCCTTCACTGCCTCCTTCATCTGTGTATGACTTGTACCTTGTATGTATCTAGTGCACCATTCTCAAGCTTCGTGTTTAACCCCCTTAGTACTGACATGTCTCTTAATTTCCAAAAAATGTGCCAAAAATTAGATGGGGTGTCTACTTTCAAAAAAACGGTAATTTCAGGGGTGTTCGTATTATTCCATCCTTTTTATTTTAACAGAAAGGAAGGGGAAAAAATGTTTTTTTTTTTTTTTTTAAGATGTTCTGTCTTTTAACCTTTTATAGAAAAAAAAAAAATAATAATCTATTGGTTAACTATATTATAATTTAAATTATTTAACTAACGAATTAATCAATTTAACTAATTATAGGTTAACTATAGGTTAATAGGTTGAAAGTAATCTATAGGTCCACCAAAAGACAGCTCTGTCTGTCTCAAAAAATTATATAAAACGTATTTAGGTACAGTGTATATTGTAGTAATTGTCTGTCAAACAATCACAGTGCTGGAAAATAGAGAAATTGCCTGAGAATAAGGGGGTATTACATGCTGGTACTCAGAAGGCAGAAGAGGGTGGGGTATACCTATACCTACCACATAACTATGGAGTAAAAAGACTATACGCATTTTGAATAGTCAACATCTTCATGAAGAACACGTATGGATGAAATCTATGCGGTTGAACCCAAACATTTAAGAGCAAAAGGTGTATGTATTTTGTAAAGAACACTGAATGTAGACCATCATTTCCAAAAATGGGCACAGAAAAATAGTAAAAGATCGAAGAGTACCCAGACCTTACACAAGGAACGCTATCCAAAACTAACTATTAAATCCAATTTCACAAAAAACAGCACTTCCACTGGAGGCCCATTGGACACCAAGGTTGGAGCACTGTGTGTGATACTTTACTATGTATATGACTGATATTACCCTGGGGCCTGCATTCTGAAATCAGACTCCTCTATTGATCCCACATGATTTGTCAGCAGTTTTGTGTAAAATTTGATTTATTAGTTCATTTTGGGTGTGGTGGCTATCCATGGCATTGATGGCGAAACTTTTTTAAGCCCGAGTGCCCAAACTGCGACAAAAACTTTTTTTCAAATTACCAACACTGCAATTAATAACAGCCACAGATAATGGCCACAAGGGCCTCTCACCAATCCCAGGGACACAGCAACACTTCCTCGAACAGATGTCCACTCACTCTTGGTTGCCCGTGGCAAGGCCTGCAACGGCACTGCAGGGGGGTATCCTCACAGCCTCTCTGTCCCCTGGCTCACAGTGTGCTACTCCAGTCTTTCTCACAATCTCGATCTCTCTCTCTCCCCATAGCCTTTCGGAACTAAATGTACCATGGTGCACTTTTCAACCTCCTCATTGGTGCTTGGCTACAGCCAATGGGGAGGCAGGAGGAATCAAAGCGGGCGGCAATCGCTTTGTCCCTGTCCAGCGCTGCTTGACAGAAGGGGGGCAAGTGGAGAAATACATTGACAGTCCACGCCCGCTTCCCCCCTTGTCACAGCGCCGCTGCGGGGGGAGGGAAGATTAGAGAGCCTAGGCATTAGCGGCGGCAGCTTGCCAGTATCGCTGGTGTGCCCACAGGGAGGGCCCTGCGTGCCAGCTGTGGCACACATGCCATAGGTTCGCCATGACTGATCTATGGCATCCCAAAAAACAAAAACAAACAGCTAGTTTGTGTAAGATCTGGGTACTCTTCAGTTCTCTATTAGGCCTGGTTCACACCTTTTATAGGTTGAACTAGATGGACTTTTTTTCAACTTAACTAACTATGTAACTATGTCAAATTAAATGTTTCCCTATAAGAGCCTTCTTAACTGATCCGACAAAAGTCCCTTCCGACTTTAGAAATGGTTACTGCACTAATTTGGTCTGACTTTGATACGACTTCAATGGCATGGAGCAGGAGTCTCCAAACTATGACCCTCCAGTTGTTCAGGAACTACAATTCCTATTGCGCCTAGTCACGTCTGTGAATGTCAGTTTTACAATGCCTCATAGGAAATGTAGTACCGCAACAGCTGGAGGGCCATCCTTTGGAGATCCCTGCCGTAGAGTGTAAAAATTACATTAAGTCGGATCAAAGTCGAACTGAAGTGGCAGGACAAAGTTTGATCGGAAGTTGCAAAACTTTCATGTCGGAGCATTGTGAACCTGAACTGACTCTTCTGTGTCCACTTTTAGAAACTATGGTTCACATTGAGTGTTCTTCAGTAAATACATACACATTTTGCTCCCAAATTATTGAGTTTATCTGCATGTATTTCGTCCACATGTGTTCCTGATGAAGATGTTGAATATTTAAAATGCGTCAAGGTGACATGTGGAATGCTTTGTTTTACTCCGCAGTTATTTGGAAAATATATATGATTCCTTTTGTTTCTACACAATTGGAAATAAACTTTATGTTTTTATGAAATAAATCTTTCTACATAACGCCAAGATCTACTTACCCTTTAAAGTATTTTGCTACAACTATTCTATTTATGCTCATTGTGATTTTTCCAGGCTTGTGAAACTATTTAAACCCTGTTTTATTTATTATTACACTTTTTGCATTTGACATAAACATAATATTTTATGCTCCAGTATTTGCCTGACAATACACTTCCAAACCTTGTGAGAGAAGGTAGCCTTGCTGTTTTGTAATATTAATAAAACAGAGCCAAGGACCCCAGTCCTACAAGGTCCCTGTGTCAATCGTAAGCTAGTGTTTTGAGATCCTAATCTCAAAGTCAGGTCAGAAAAAAAATATATAAAGGATTGGATAAAATGATGTTTTTTGCCAGTTCATCTTTACTCTGCACAGATGATGTGTAAAGACACTGGCGTCTCTGACATATTTATCACCTGGCAATGCAACCGGAACAATGAACAGTGATTGGTTTTCTAGGAAAGGCGTCTCTCTCCGACACATGGGAAGCTCATATTTAAATACAATTTCTGATTTACAATGTCTTTTTTTCACCTACAGGCAATGACATCAACTTAATTTCATCCAAAGCTCCTTAGCTCTAACTCATTCAACAAGTCATAAAACCTGATATCTACCAGTGTAGCAGAATCATTTAGAATATTCTGTGTGAAAGTTAAAGTGGCGCTTGCTTTAAGGTTCTCCTCATCTGGGAGCCCCCATCACCTGATTTAGAAAAGGGAAAAGAAAGCCAAAAGATGAAAACAAATAAAACAAGAATAAAATATAATAAAAATACTTCAAAGGAGGGTGATGGCTTTTATCTTATTAGCAACAAAACGAGTAATACAATGCTGCTGGTTGCCTACTTCCCTTCCCACCAGCTCCCATCTCCTGTGTTCTGTAGCTAATATACGCAGGATAGAGCACCTGACTGCATTAATTGATTATTCAACCCTAGGTGGTTTAAAAAATCTGGGAGGTTCATTGATTTTGAAATTCCCAGCCGTTTTGCTGGATATGGGTCCCCCTGGGTTACCGCTAGCAACAACAGCACATTTAAGCATGTTCTCCAAGTGTGAGCACTGAGACAATGACCAGTCCAGTATCTTTGTTTTTTTTTTTGTATTTATTTGGTAACTTGGATGGGAGAAGGGATGAGTGGGATATTCCTGGAACTAAACTAGGCTCGTTTGGTGGAGACACTTGAATACCGCTGTTTGGCGCTGACTTGACGCTGGCTGAATGCCTATCAATGCTGACTTGACGCTGGTTAACGCTGATTGACTTGGGACTGCTTTTCCTACTAAAAGAGTCCTCTTCAAGCTCCCCCTACGCACTCCTGCTGAAGTAGCTACTTGAATACACTGCTGCACTGCTGAACACTTCAGGGCCCGCATCAACGCCCTCTTTCTCACTCTAATCTTCAGGGCTTAGATACTGGCACCCCCTTTCTAAGCCACCACCACTGGCTAGCTGGCTTCCGGATCCCTTTGACCTTCTGGAGTGGTCCCCTCTCTCAGGCAGACCCCTGGGCAGTACTCACAACACTGTTTTTCCAGGAAACTTCTGCCCAGCAGCTCCACTCGGTCCAAAGCACTCTTGATCCTTCCTGTATCCCAGCTAAGCCTCCGGTCTGTTAGACTGACCTCCCAGGACACCTTCACTTGCTCTAACAGGAGGAAAGACAGCCATCAGCCTCCTCCTGGGACTCTGCTTCTCGCCAAAGACCCTCTGTCACGTGCTCCCCTCAGGTTTATACCCAGTCCCAGGGTGCATTGTGGCAACTCCCCCCACTTAGACAGATATAAGCCCTAGTGTACTATTGGCCAGGTTTCCTCCACTGTCCAACAAGAGCCCTAATTGGATATGTAATGGATGTAATCGGTCGTGTATAGTGAAATGCCTATTTCAGCTTATGATGCATGCCTTATATATGTTACTGCTCTGATTTACTATATTACCTTACTCAAAATGGCTGCTAGATCAACCCTCCCTCCATGGAATCCAAGATGGCACCTCAGAGAGAGAGACTGCACCCAAAATAAGAGCTCGTCATGTCCTGGAAGAAAAGTATAGACACATAGATACTCCAATCATCCAATCACCAGCTAATACGTATTATATAAGACTATTTCCTGGAATGAATTTCTTGATGCTTTATAAAGCTTAAAGAGGAACAAATAAAGGCAGAACAAACTATTCTGACAAGTGTGTTAGCGTATGATTCCTGTGTGCACACACCGATTCTGAAATTAGGCCAATGGCAGATGTAATCTCGGACTGTTTTGGTCCCAATCCAAAACAGATACAGTGGGAAGACTCCCCAGACTCAACAGATCACACCTGGGAACACAGGACAGCCTGAAGCCTCGTACACACGCAACGATTATCGGCCGACCGATCGGCCGTCTTTTGTCCAGTGTTGTTTGTTGGTTGAAATGTGCTCTAGACTGCACATGAATTTTCTCGGCCAACAAAAACCAACTTCAGAAGTGATGTCATGTGCTGGTTAACTTTCCATGTGTTTTTTCTTCTCTGAGCATGCCCAGTCTTGCTCATCTGAATTTTGTCTGCCAAAATCTGTACTGACTGACGTAAAATTGGCCATTCTGTTGACGGCCAACAAAAATTTTATAGCATGCACACCAGATTATGTTTGGCCGAAAAGTCGGAGTCGGTTGTCGAAAGCATCATACTAGCAAGCCGACAATCGGCCGATCGGACGTTGGCCGAAAATTCACTACCAACAATCGTTGCGTGTGTACGAGGCTTAACTGACTGATCAGGCCCCCCTGAAAAGTAGACAGGGTCACACATGCTTTTTCTAGCACCTACCTAGGAGGGTGCTACATGCTTATCTTATGATTTTTTGTGTCCTGATCTTCATGGTGTCTGTTTTACCCCTATTTTTCTCTCTTCATACTTTATTCTATTATCTGACATGTTCCTTTTTGTTATGCTTGAGATCTATGCTGTGACATACCAATGGGTATTGCTAGGTTCTACCCTGACCTTTTAGCTATGTAAGAAGCTCTGTTTTTTTACAATACAGTCAGTTACAAACATCCAACTTACAAAGGACTCCTACTTACAAATGGAGGGAGACAACACAAAGTGTGGAGAAATCTAGCCCTAGGAAGGGAAATTCCCCCCTGTAAGAGTTCTCATGGGAAAAAGGTGTCTCCACTAAAACTTTACCACTAATCCTTGTTTCCACAACAACCCAAAATGTTCAAAATCCAATTGTCATAGGGACAGAAAGTGAGGTGAAATCTTCTAAAAGGGGGTACAGACAGCATAGAAAACGGCACAGGGGTGTTAACCCTTCCCTATGCTATCCAGAAAACGTAAAAATTATTCTTTTGGCTGGGGCTACACTTAAAAAATGTACCTGTTCTAACTTACAAACAAATTCAACTAAAGAACAAACCTACAGACCCTATCTTGTTTGTAACCTGGGGGCCGCCTATATACTTCTGTAGGCCGTCACGCTTTTGTATTTGTACTTGATTCATACTTTATTCTTTGTACAGTATGTTAAAAATACCAAAAAAATACAATTTAAAACAAAAAATACTTCAAGGTCCATAAAGACATGAATGAGTGAGTTTGGGGTGGAGGAACTTGACTGGCCTGCTCAGAGTCCTGACCTCAACCCGGCAGAAGACCTTTGGAATGAATTAGAGTGGAGACTGCGAGCCAGGCCTTTGCATGCAACATCAGTGCCTGACCTCACAAATGCGCTTCTGGAAGAATGGTCAAACATTCTTATAGACACACTCCTAAACCTTGTGGACAGCCTTCCCAGAAGAGTTGAAGCTGTTATAGCTGCAAAGGGAGGGCCAACTCAATAATTGAACCCTACCGACTAAGACTGGGATGCCATTAATGTTCATGTGTGTGTAAAGGCAGGTGTCTCAATACTTTTGACAATGTAATATATATATATATATATATATATATATATATATATATATATACAGTGTCTTGCGAAAGTATTCAGCCCCCTTGAACTTTGCGAACTTTTGCCACATTTCAGGCTTCAAACATAAAGATATAAAACTGTAATTTTTTGTGAAGAATCAACAACAAGTGGGACACAATCATTAAGTGGAACGAAATTTATTGGATATTTCAAACTTTGTTAACAAATAAAAAACTGAAAAATTGGGCGTTCAAAATTATTCAGCCCCTTTACTTTCAGTGCAGCAAACTCTCTCCAGAAGTTCAGTGAGGATCTCTGAATGATCCAATGTTGACCTAAATGACTAATGATGATAAATATAATCCACCTGTGTGTAATCAAGTCTCTGTATAAATGCACCTGCACTGTGATAGTCGCAGAGGTCCGTTTAAAGTGCAGAGAGCATCATGAAGAACAAGGAACATACCAGGCAGGTCCGAGATACTGTTGTGGAGAAGTTTAAAGCCGGATTTGGATACAAAAAGATTTCCCAAGCTTTAAACATCCCAAGGAGCACTGTGCAAGCGATAATATTGAAATGGAAGGAGTATCAGACCACTGCAAATCTACGAAGACCTGGCCGCCCCTTTAAACTTTCAGCTCATACAAGGAGAAGACTGATCAGAGATGCAGCCAAGAGGCCCATGATCACTCTGGATGAACTGCAGAGATCTACAGCTGAGGTGGGAGACTCTGTCCATAGGACAACAATCAGTCGTATACTGCACAGATCTGGCCTTTATAGAAGAATGGCAAAAAGAAAGCCATTTCTTAAAGATATCCATAAAAAGTGTCGTTTAAAGTTTGCCACAAGCAGGGACAGGGAAGATGGTTAAAATTGATGGGAAGATGGATGGAGCCAAATACAGGACCATTCTGAAAGAAAACCTGATGGAGTCTGCAAAAGACCTGAGACTGGGATGGAGATTTGTCTTCCAACAAGACAATGATCCAAAACATAAAGCAAAATCTACAATGGAATGGTTCACAAATAAACATATCCAGGTGTTAGAATGGCCAAGTCAAAGTCCAGACCTGAATCCAATCGAGAATCTGTGGAAAGAACTGAAAACTGCTGTTCACAAACGCTCTCCATCCAACCTCACTGAGCTTGAGCTGTTTTGCAAGGAGATATGGGCAAAAATTTCAGTCTCTCGATGTGCAAAACTGATAGAGACATACCCCAAGCGACTTATAGCTGTAATCGCAGCAAAAGGTGGCACTACAAAGTATTAACTTAAGGGGGCTGAATAATTTTGCATGCCCAATTTTTCAGTTTTTTATTTGTTAAAAAAGTTTGAAATATCGAATAAATGTTGTTCCACTTCATGATTGTGTCCCACTTGTTGTTGATTCTTCACAAAAAAATTACAGTTTTATATCTTTATGTTTGAAGCCTGAAATGTGGTAAAAGGTCGAAAAGTTCAAGGGGGCCGAATACTTTCGCAAGGCACTGTATTTATATAATTTTTTTTTTCTTTTTGTTGAAGGCAAAATTACCTGAGCATTGTTTTTCACCTGCCAGTATCTCAATTACATCAGTGGAGCTACTACCTCGTTATATAGCACTTTTAAACTGCCACGCAGAAGATATTGGAAGAAGATTGAAAAATGTGAAGCCTTTCTTCTTCTATATCTGCGCTCCTATAAATCTTCAACTAGGAAATACTTAAATTAGTTTTATGTCTATTCTACATGGTGAGCAGATTGGACATTTTTTTTTCTATTGAGAAAATATAAAATATAAAGTTTTACTTTTTATTCTTTCGACTTTTTTTATGGCCTTTTATGGCTGTGTAAAAATGTTTTTTCCTTTCAGAGGCTTTAAATCTTTGGCTAGGGTACTTTTTTCCCACTGTATAAAATGCGTGCGTACGAAGAGACGCCATAGCTGTTTGTCTGAAGTGAGACAATTGTGTTGTTCCAGGTGCACATATAAAGTGTATTCATCCACCTCCGAATTGGCTGCGACCACTTACCGGGTTGATTGGGGCATGGAAGGAGGAAATGCGGGTATCCTGAATAAGTAAGTGAAACATGGTGTGGGCCTTTTGACGTGCTACCAAGTAACAAAAACTGTGACCCCACTACTTGCTTTTCTGTTTAAATGGCTGGGCTGTTGTCTAGAACATCTAGCCCAGCAGAAAATTACCCTATTATCCAAAATTATGGTTAGTTTTACATCCATTAAGCCAAATTACTTTCCATTTAGTCATCTTAATCTCTTTGAAAATAAATCATTATGCTTGCTTTCTTCAAGATTTTTATTTTTTTAAATCTTTCTTTCCGTTTTGAATTTTGCCATGAATACAGTATATTCCACATTGTTAAAAGATTTATTTTTCTCTAATCAAAATGTAACACTACTGCTATAAGTTTCTCATTTTTTATTACTAACTATATACAATATTAGGGAAGAATAAATGTATCATGTCTCAGAGTCTCCAGCCTGTAGACAGTGATTAACAGCTTCAGATGTGCAAGTTTCTTTATGAGACTGTGTAGAGGAGGGTGTGTCCATTCCCTTCACTCGGGTCTCAGATTACAGCCAGCTTCCAGCTGTGCAGTGTGTGACATCAGATCCCTGCCCCCTGCATTCCGGAGTTTAGAAATTATGTGTAAATGTGTGCTTTAGAAGGCTACAGAGAAGAGAGTGCTGCAGATAGACAGATACAACTTATGGAGGAGGATTTGTTTCATCTCTGTGTATCACCAGAGGCTAGGTGGCCAGTCACTTTTCTGGGTATATGTAAGAGTTTGTAACCACTTTTAGGCCCCTTTCACACTGTCTGCTCTGTTGGCGGACTCCGTTTTTCAGTTTTTCTGTTTCGATCCGCCGATCCCCCGCTGAGCAGGCGGATGGCAGCTCCGTCTCTGCTCTGTGTGCAGAGACGGAGCCGTCAGGTCCCCGAAGTCCTCTATTGGGGAATTGGATGAGAACGGATCACCTGTCCATTCTCATCTGATCCTATCCGATCCGCTAGACGGATGGAAAATAGGGTTTTCATCCATCCGGATTTGATGGACAGGATCGGATCGGATGTCAGCGGACACATGTCCATAGAGATGCATGGGGCATCTGTTCAGATCCGCCTGAAAAACTGTGTGAAAGGGGCCTCAAAGAGGTTGTAAACCCCAATTTTTTTTTTCAACCTGAAAGAGAAACCCGTAATGAGCTAGTATGCATAGCATACTAGCTCATTATGAAATACTTACCTTAGAACGAGCCCCCGTCGTGCCGCCCGCTTACCTCTGAACATGTCGCCCATCTTCCAGGATCGCGGCATCCGGCCATCTAATTGGCCGGAGCCGCGGTGATGTCACTGCTGCGCACGCGCGGGAGCCGACGGTCACGGCACGGGGCTCTGAAGGAACGGCACCAGCGGCCGTTCCTTCATAGCGCATGCGCCAGTGATGTCACGGTACATGTTTAGGAGATATTTACAGTACCTATAGGTAAGCCTTATCATAGGCTTACCTATAGGTACAACTTGCAGAGGAGGGTTTACTTCCTCTTTAAGAAGAAGCAGCAAACAAACATGCTCAACTCTTGTTGCTCTTCTTTCTCCTCCTATCAGAATGCTTCAATGCAGCACAACTGATGTTTCTCTCTTTCCAAGTCGGATCTCTGCTGTTTAGAGACTTGAAAAAGGGTGATACCACATTGAATTCAAGTGCTTTCACTGATTTTATTATTTATTTATTTATTTATTTATTTATTTATTGATGTATTAGTAAATACGGTGCTGCATTCAATTGTGCCATTTATATCTGCCCAGAAACCTGCTTTGACAGTGTCTATCTTATTACAAAACTGTCATTTTTTTTATAACAACTTCACTATGGTCTATGGTAGCATCACTCTGACCCCACCAAAGGCATGTGAGAGACCCCAGATGCAGGGTGGGCTAGCATTTACACAGGGAGAGGGGCATAAGAGCTGCAGATACCCCGAGCAACACTTACAGACTCCAGATCTGCATCCATCTTGTACAATGGAAACCAACACTGTAGGTAGCACTTCTAACTGGCTCGCAGATTTCCCTGTACTTTCTCCCATGCCTCTGTGCATCCTTCCAGACCTTCATGCATGCTCCTAAGAAAGTCACCAGGTCTCTGCGGGAAAACAAACCTCTTAAAGGTTCCTTTTTCCAGCAAGGTCCTCCTTCTATCTTCCATCTATCTTGGTTCAGCTTCCTCGTTGACCAGACAGGACGGCTTCCCAGGGCCACGTCTGACCTAATTCCAGCTTCCAGCACAGAGCACATGCCAGGCCCCACACAGGTTATATGCCTAACAGTTTAAATCATTCAGTGGCACCTATTTAGGCCACAGCCCAGGGGAAGAAAGAGAGAGAGCTCACAAGGTTGAACCAGAAAATGTGTGTTCTCCCCCAGCATGCACCAGTGGCAATAAGCCTACTACTGGTTGGTCAGGGTAAGCAAAAGTATTCATAGCTTACTATTAGTGTGGCATCTCACTATTTTGCCAGAGGTGCCAGTGACACCAACAGGCACTAGAGAGAAATGACAGCAACACTAAACTTAGGGGAACACCAAATGAGTAAATAAGCTAGAATTGGGCTCAGGCTGACTACCACCCAGCTAGATTCAATTTAAATAGTCAAATCTCCATAAGGTAGAGTGGCTATACCATGAATTGGTGGTTTTCGTTGCTGGCATCCTGGTGCTGTGTGATTTGGACGCCAAACTGAAATGTTTTGGCATTCATGCTGCTAGCACCACATAAGGTAAGTTTGCTGTTACAGGGTCATTGGACGTTAAGAATAAAAGAAGTAATAATTGTTAAGGTAAATTCCAACTCCAGTCATTTTTTTTTTTTTAATTGGATAGAGAGGTGATTGTTCTCCTAAGATTCTAAATCCACTGAAGATAAGGAAAGTCTGTTGATGTGCAATCATAACCAAATTTATTTTATGTTTAAGAGCATAAATATTATATTTTGTTTCTTCCTTTTTGACCAGAAATTTATTTTAAAGTCCAACTTCCTCATTTTACCACCTCCTTTTCCTAAACCCCCCTCACACCTATTTTAAAAAAAGTTGACTTAAATCTCAAATACAGCAGTTCACTGATCACTGATGTGACATCACAGGTCTGTCAGTGGTGGAAAGTTTGTATTCCTGAGCCCATTATGACCAGGGCTCAAAGGAAGTGGGTGAAGTGGGAATCTCAAAGGAAATTATGCTAAGTGTCATAAGTCCCAGAACAGGATTAGCACTGAACCTTGGAGCAATAACTGTGCGAGGGGACATCACAGGAGAGGGGGTAAGTATTGCAACTGTAGTGCCTCACAAGTTAGACTGTTCTCGGCAAATGTAGTGTTTTAGAGCTTCTGTTGTAAACACAGAAGCAGTAATTGTTCGATGTAGTCTGTTCAGAAATTCACAGGCTGGGAGTTTGATTGCTTCTCTCTGCCTTCAGAAGAAGCTTCTGGAGTTTAGGCAGGAGAATTCAAATCCCCGGCCTTAATGTTTAATAGAGCTTAGCCAATCCTGGGAAGGTGTGCCCAGATGGTGGTTGGGCTACTGTTAACCTCCCTGGCGGTATGATTCTTTCGGATTTTAGGTGCTGAAAGCGGTACCATTATTTTGCATGTAATTCTTGTGAATGAGCAGCCCAAACCAACTATTTATATATGATTTCTTTTTACTGTGTGTTCTTCTTTTTAACATCCAGGTATGATAAAGTTTGAAACACAAAATCCTAAATTATAATATAATAAAAAACTATAAAATAATAATATAATAATAACACTTTTTTTTCCAAAAAATAACACTTTTTATTCAATAAATTATAGTAAATAACAATCAAAAACACTGACTTTTTTTTTTGTCAAACAAGGATGCAATATATTTTTTTTTTCCCAAAAAGGATGCAATATTACTCGTCATACTGCTTCAATAAACGTCCCGGGTGTGGAAAATTTTGAAACAGGGTACAGCGCAAAGTCCAACATCACAGTCTGGACAGTAGTACCGCGTTTCCTTTCTTATTTTCCGCCCGGTGTCGTCGTGCTTGGAACAGCACACCACACACATCCTTGTGGGTGCAGTCTTCTTCTCCGTCGGCGGAATGTGGTCCAAAAAATGACGACCGTTCAGTCGTTCGGGGTTCACAAAACCAACAGCGTCCGGATCTACTTACTGTTGGTGTCTGGTGCCTGAGAAATATGAGCTCAGCAATTTTCCACACAAAGTCCGCATGGATCACAGGCTTGTCACTCTTTTTTTTTAGGAGAATGAATGCGTTCCACAAACACTGCTCCAGGAGATGCCTGAATATTTTTTTATAATATTTTTTCTGCTGTTTCCACATTGCTGGATAGAAAGTCATGGTCTGGTCAGCTCTGTCCACACCTCCCATGGTGTTGTTATAATCCAGGACCAGTTGCGGTTTCAGAACATCTTTTCCCCCTTTTGTATGTACCATGACAGTGGCGGTGTTGTGAATGGTACTCATAAGGCAGACATCTTTTTTGTCACGCCATCTCACTGCCAACATTTTTCCTTTCTGCCAGGCAACTAATTCTCCGGGCTTTAGCTTTTTGTTGGCAAAGCTGGGGGGCATGTCACGCCGGTTTGCTCTGACGGTCCCATACGCATCTGTCTTATGTTGTAGGAGGAACTCAAACAGTTCTGGGGACGTATAAAAATTGTCTGTGGTGACACAATACCCCTGATCCAGCAGAGGCTCAATCAGCGTCAGAACTGAAGCGGTTGCCATCCCATAGCTGCTGAACCTTTGGTTGAACTTGGTTCCTCTCCTGGTATATAGGACCAAGTTCCAAATATATCCAGAGCTGGATTCACACAGCATAAATGATTTTATTCCAAAGCGTGCTCGTTTGAACGCAATATATTGTATCCAGCTGAGTCTCCCTTTATATGCCATTAGACTTTCGTCCATGCAAATGTCTCATAGGGACATAGGACTCCTGGAAATTTTTCAAAATGAGTTGGTAAATGTCCCAGATCTTTTTCAGCTTCGGAGTCGGATGAGAAGTCTCATCAAAATCGTGATTATTGGTAAAGTGCAAATACCTCATAATGAGGGAAAATTTGTACTCCGACAGAACGGTGCCGAAAAAAGGAGTGGCCAATAATTTGTTTGTGGTCCAATACCACTTCTGCAGGGGTTTCCCCACCACTCCCTGCAGAATAATTAGGCCCAGGAATTTCCAGATATCCGCACTGGTCACGGGTTCCCACATCCTGCTCCTTGAAAACCGCCGATGCGCTGCGGCTTGTTGCTCCTGGTACCGATTGGTCTCCACAACAATTTTTTCGATAACCTCATCGGTCAAAAAAAGTTGCAGATACGCCAAGGGGTTGTCCTCCTCAACATTGACCTTGATACCAGGTGCTCCGGTGAACGGGAACCTTGGGGGCGCTTCGTGCTCTGTACCGCAGTCGATCACGCACCAAGTACGCACATCGCTCGGCACAGTCACAGCATCAACACTGAAGTCACTTTCTGCGTCGGATGATGAAGTTCCCCATGAATCGCTGTCACTCCACTCTGCAAGCGATTCAGGATCGCTGTCGCTCTCGCCCAGCAGGTCATATACCGCTTTTGAGGTTGCGGCGCGCTTGTTTGAGGCCATGGTCGCTCTGCAATGTCCAGATACAATGTATAGGAAAAATGCAGGAAGTGCAATGGAGAAAGCACTGGCGGGCAATCAAAGGTCAATTTATTTTATTTAGGGAATGTAACCCAATAGGATTACAGTGTATCAGTGTGTTTGTGTGTATAACTTTTTGAATTTGCCGCCGGTTCCACCCCCCTGCGGACGTCATGTCGCAGGAGACGGAAGCCGGGGCTCACAGACGATCGGGAGGAAGCTCCGCCGCCGCATATCACCCGTATACATCGCTGGATCCCGGTGACAAGGTAAGTAAAACCTCTACCAGGATCCAGCGATCTTCCTAGCGGTACCCCAAGTGTGGCTGGGGGTTACCGCTTTTGGCTCTAAAATGTAACCCCGAGTCACGCTCGGGAATACCGATAGGAAGGTTAAATAGGCTGGAACCCTGGGAGACTTGTATTTTCTCCCCCTGTGGGGATGGATCTATCTGCCTAAGGGAAGGGGATCCACTTGTCTTTGAATCCCCCTTCTTCAACTGGAAGCTGGGCTACTCTGCTGGAGGTCATATCTTTGGACTGATCATTGCCAGGATCTGTGAGTAGAGACAAACCCCTGTATTGCAGACCATTTCAGCATATTTCTGCTAAACATGTCCAGAATTTAGAATACATAATTAAACAGAATCTTTTTTTTTTTTTTGAGTTTAGAGTCACGTTAACATTCCTCGGGGTGGCCTATAAGACAGCAAATTTTCATTTTCTTAGAGGTTTATATCCAGTACCCATCACCCTAGTTATGTAATCCCATTTTTGAACTTGCATCCCCAAGACCATGTAAAGCTGAATTTTAAATTCGTTTTTTTGGGAAATTATTTTAAAAGTATATTTAAAGATAAAACTAATTAAAAAGAAGGGTTTTTTGGGTTAATAAATGTGTCAGTAGAGTGATAAAAAAAATAAAAAAATACCAGCATATCAGATTTAATTTTTACGATCCTATAAAAGGCAATTTTATAATGAAGTAATTTACTACAAACGATATAATTTCTACTCAGCTTTTTAAACCTCAAACTAGGTTATATTTTTGTTTGTAAATATTACATATGCTGGCAACTCTGCTTTGGTACTTAAAATACTAATGGGATTCGGGAGCCATATATTTCTGTATAATCTATATTTCCATATGTCTGTATAATCGATTCTATATCTTCCGTTCTGTAATTGAAGCATAAACTAAAAAAAAAATGAAAAGAGTGCTCATTAATATTTATGATGCCAGAATCTTTGTGCATACATGAGCAGGAAAACATACTAAACAAACATGAGCTAGATAAGATGCATCTTTTTTTTCTGCATCCAACTTTGTTTTCAGGCATCCATACAGCTAAGAGGGCCCTCTGAATTTATACCCTAAATGGGCAAACATTTGTAGACCGCTGACCATCACTCCTACATGAGTTTGTTGGACATTCTGTCACGTACCTGATAGGAGACTGATGTAGCGCCACCCCAGTAAGGGCAGCTGGATGATGACTGGTCCGAAAGGTTGCCCTGACCTTGTAACCTCCCCGACACCTATTTTACTATAGAGTCCTAAATCAACACGGAAAGAAATGTTAACGCAGATATCTTTCAATCTCATACTTTAATCTTAGCAAGTATAAAAGAGATATGCAATGCATAGAAAGATCACAAAAAAATCAAAGAATAATAACCAGTAGGCCCTGGAAGAGCCAATGACCCCAGGTATAAAAGGGAAGAGAATGTCTGTCCATTCTGTGTTAAACTGCTCCCTTAAAATCCTGATGCCACGGACCCAGGAAACAAACAGCACAATTTATAAGAACACAATATGTGAACAATGCCATAAGCAAATTCTGAGTAAGAATTTCCCTTAATAAGCACAGATGTTATGAATGGAGTACTTTATGTGTGTGTGTGGGGGGGGGGGGGGGGGGTTAGGAAGTCCTTGTAGTGTAGATATTCAGAATCTTTAGCTAGCTCACCAAGGGCTCAGAGAGATTGCTGTGAAATGCCGACAAGCAATAGTGGATACCATATGCAAAGTGTTTCCTATTAGAGGCTTTTGTGTAAAGAGACGGGGTAAAGGTGTCTTTTGTAGGATGTACTCAAGTTGGGTTTCAGCCAATCCTAATGATACCAAGGCTCAAGGGAATTGGATGTCCCGGAACAGGCACTGAAGAAGAATCTGCAACTAGTGAAGGGTGCCTGGCTCTACATTTGGTAATGCTGGTATTCAGCTGGGTCTGTAATAGGGATCGACCGATTATCGGCAATGCGATATATCGAGGGCTGATATGCACTTTCCCCGATATATCGGAATCGGCCTTTTGATTTACCGATATTTCGGGGAAAGTGCATGTACCGGGGTGATGCCTGCAGCTAGAGGCATCAACACGGGGGCGGTGTCCATAGCCGACGGTCGGCTGTCTTGTAATGACAACCGATGTGGCTGAGAAGCCACTCGGCTGTCATTTCAAGAAGCGGGAGGGGACGTCACCCCCCTTCCGCCGCCTTCCGCGGCTTGCCCGGGTCTCCTGCCCCACCAAGAGACCCGAGCATCCTACCTTCACCACCGTCGTCTGATCGGGTCTCCATCTGCACCGTCGCCGTCTCACCGAGTCTCCATTTCTTTGAATTTGGCACCGCCGAGTACCCGGAAGTGATGTCATGACATGACATCACTTTCGGGTACTGGCGGCGCCGAATTAAAAAACCTACAGCATTCAAAACAGCCAAACTTGGCATTTTGAATGCTTTAAGTGCAGAGGAGGGGTTTGGGGTCTCTTCAGACCCCCAGATCCCTCCACCACAGTACCTGTAGACACTAAAAAAAAATAAAAAATGAATGTCCGAAAAAATTGGCAGATATCGGCCGATACCGATATCCGATGACCAAAATATCGGTATTGGCAGTAAAAAAAGGATATCGGTCGATCACTAGTCTGTAAAGGTAATGATGAAAGTGACCCCCTGACAGTTACTCGCGGCCGACAGGAAGCTGCCGATAGTTGATCTGCCTGCAGGTGTATAGTTCACTTGCTGAAGACTCTTCACACTGACGGGCCACGGGCCCTGCTCACATTCCCCAGAGTGGCCAGGCCCTGCACTCAGCTGAAGGCCATGGTCCCAAGAGGAAGAGCTCCTCCCTGGATCAGGCTATTTATGTCCTCAGCAAGCATTCATCTCTTTCCAGTTGGCTGGAGCATGTAGTCTGCAGCAGCACTGACTCCATGAAAATCTAGACTCTCAGGACCACATATCCCACAATCCTTTGCTTTCACTCTCTCTCTCTCTCTTTCTGCCTTCAGCAAACAATGACACAATGTTCAGGCTGAACACTAGAGGGAAACAAACTCAATGCAGCTCTTGTTAATCCTAAAGGTAAAACAAATCTAAATGGCTAAGTCCAATTTTGTCATTTTGACATGTGTTAGTAAAACTGTACATATCATCACAACTACTTTGTGCATCCAGGTGGATTATACCTTGCTTTCTTTCAGGACAAATTGGGCTTTCATTTGGTAGTAAATGGTAAAGGCCTTTGTTTTTATTATCAAAGGAAAACTGGCCCAAAATAATAAAAAAAAATATTTTATTTTGAATGTAACTGTAAATTTCTTGCTACTCCCATAACCTACCACCAAAGAACAACCTAAAATATATTCTCCTGCTCCTGACGATTGCAGCGATACCGCATATGTGTATGTTAGTTGTTGTTTGTACCCGTAGTACAGCCCAGAATCAATAGTGCGCATTTTGTTTTCTTCAATTCCTACCTAATATACACTGACACTGACATTAACTGACACTAATTGAAAAAAAAATCCTGTCCAAAAAAAATATAGACCCTGACCTTGACCTTTGACCCTGACCTTGAACTAAAACACTAACCCTGGAACTGATCTAGATCAAACTTTGATCTAGGTATTTTTTTATTTTTTTTTTTATTTTTTTTCTTCACACACTTTTTTTTTTATATCTCTGCAAGGACAAAGAGTGATACAATATATCTCTCTTGTTCATTCACAGAGACAGAAAACACTGTGATAACCAATCAGAGGCTATCACAGCGATCAGGTGACCTGGAACCGGCCGTTATGGGTCTCGATCGTTAGAACGGTGCCTGGGGCTTTCGGTGAGACCCCTGTCTCTGAGCTGCCGTGAAAGTGTGATATGTTAGGTGTCTATTTCTCAGCGTGACATCATCTTTTATATTTTACCAAACAATTGGGTATTATTGCCACCCAAATACTTACCCAAGCTTGATCGCGATTCAGCAATGTGCATGAGAGCGGCTGCTCTCCTGGGTCTTTGGCCCCTAATAGGCTGAAATACAGCATTGGCTTCCATTGCTGTCAATCACAGCTCACAGCCAGTGAGGAGGCAGCGGGGGGTGGGGCCGAGCCAACAGCTTGCTATGGGGGCACTTGGAGATGAGGAGGGGCCAAGAGCGCTCACGGCGGACCTGTGGAGGAAACCCAGCCAGTGACACACAGGCTTTTGTAACTATCCCAGTGGGTTGGCACAAATAGTGTTGCATCCTGGGATATGTTATAAAAGCCATGGGCACATGTGACAGGGTGTCTTTGGGCGGGAAGCCAGGTCCTAGGAGGAGGGTGACGGCTGTCTCTTCTCCTGTTTGCTGTAGATGGTGGTCACAGGCGGTCGGCCTTGTGGACCAGCAGCGTGGTGCTGAATCCAGAGGTCCAGGAAAGCTGACTGGTGGAGTAAACGGCATAGCAACTCTGGAAAAAAAGTGTCCGTGAGTACAGGCAAGCTTGCCAAGGGGTCTGCCCAGGAAGGGGACCACTCCAGTAGATATAGTCAGTGGACAGATGTCAGCACACACAGGCAGTGGAAGTAAAGGGGGTGCCAAGTTAGAGCCCTGAAGAGAATGATCAAAACAGGAACTTTCTATACTATCTTCACTTCTGTGGCAAGGTGAGGCAGCGGCCTTGCTGCACTCTGCAGTTAGTTGTCCTCAAGATTGTGCATAGTTCATAGTTGGGGTATCCCACTCATCTCTTCTCCCATCCTAGTTCCAAATAAAACACAAAAAAAACAACATCCCTTGGGCTGATTATTGTTTGAGCCAAGGACTTTAAATGCCGTTTTGCTTGCTATCGGTTGCTAATGGTAACCCAGGGGACCCACAAGCTGTAATTCTCAGCAGCCCTCTAGGGGGCAGTGCTACATATATAAAATGAAAATATATATAAATATATAAAATTAAAAAAAAAAATATATACCCCAGGGATGATGTGTCCCATTTATATATTTCATGGCTTTCCATTCAATGTTGGCTGGACTGTATGTTACATTTACCAAAAATAAATGCCTAAATAAATCAAGGCAATAAAAAAATAATAATATTAATGATTTTATTAATAATAACACCAAGCGAAAACGGTTTTCCACCAACCCTTTATTTGTCATAATTCATTTAACTTAAACTGAAATAGACAAATGAAGGCAGAGAAGAGAACACAACAGATTTGAGATGATTAGTGACTGGCAGTGGAATAAATTTTCCTAATAATTTAGGCTCAGCATTGTAGATTTGAGTGGCAGAGACTAATATCCAAACCGGTGTCCGAATGACAATGGATGGGATGGTTCATTAAGCGGAAGTCACGAAACACCACCTGCTGTGCACAAAGCTAGGGGCCTTTCCAGACCTCTACCCAAATTAAATCACAGTCTGGGCTTTTATCTTTTTATTTCAACAAATCAACATGGAAATAATATTCTTTGTAAGAAGTTCTGTGTAAATGACTATGGTCACAAAGCATGCAGTGCCTTGTTTAAGGAAAAAAATGTGTTCCCATGAAAGGAGTGACTCCTTCCTTTATTTTCTAAAATTGAATTTCTTTTACCTCTTGAAATTCTGTGCTTATTTCAAGACAAACTCAAATATTTTGCTCTATAAACAAAAAAAGACAGACAATTTTGAAAAAGAAAATATATATATTTTTTACTTTCTGCTATAAAACCTATTCAATAAAAATGTAAAAAAATCAAATATCTTCATAAATTTAGGCCAATATGTATTCTGCTACATATTTTTGGTAAATAAAATCCCAATAAGCGTATATTGATAATAGCGTCTACTAACTATAGGATAGATTTAGTGATTTTTTTTATTTTTTAAAATATTTTTTTCTAGTAATGGTGGCGATCAGCGATTTTTAGTGGGACTGCAACATTGCGGCGGTCAAATCTGACACAAGTGACACTTTTTGGGGACCAGTTACACCAATACAATGATCGGTGCTGTATAAATGACACTGGCAGGGGTAATCAAAGGGTTAAATGTGCTCCTAGGGAGTGCTTTCTAACTGTAGGAGGAGTCCTTTGACTAAAGCAAAACAGAGAACAGAACGGGGGTCTGCTTTGTTTACATAGGCAGACCGCCTTCTTCCTTTCAGCGAACAATCAGCGGTTCCTGGCAGACATCGCGTCCACCGGACCCGGTGATTGGCTCCTGTGGCGTGTGCCCGTCCCCCAGAACCAAAGAGAAAGATCACGTACAGATCACCTAAGGGCCGCTAGCAAGTTCATTTTATAACATTAGCATTTTAATAGCAATATAAAAATAGTTATTTTAGACAAGTTTACATAACTTTACATGAAAAATATATTTTCATGTTGTGAGATTTGCCTGCCTGCTGGTCATCTCTTTCAAAAATGTCCGAGATTCCCGTCAAGCTTTGCAAGTTCTCTGCTATTTAAGGACTAACTATCCCATGGTACCTTTCTACCTGCAATCGGTGATTTCTATACTGACTCCGCCTTCTGAAACTCCTCCTCTTGGCACCTCTGTAGTTCAGAAGGCAAGCGCTGTAAATTATGTGACACGGCAGTGCCTATTCACAGGGCATAGTGACTGCGGGTCACAGAATTCAATGAAGTAAATGTGTGGGGATCTTCACAAAGTAACTTTACAAACTTCAAGATCAGAATAATAGTAGAAGGCTAGAAATAATTAAAATACAATGTTGAAGTGAATATAGAATTTTAAATTTTGACCATGCTTTACCTTCCCGTTTTGCAGTTCTCTGGATTATTGCATTGAACATTGATGCGTATGGCACTGTGGTGACACATCCCCTACCTCCCACTTCAAGGGGCAGATCCAGGACCACTGATAAGGCAGTATAGCAAGTCCTCCTGTAAAGGGCCAGGGCCAGGGCCAGGGGCAGAATGGCAACTTTCAGCCCAGGGGGCAAGTACAAACCAGAGACCCATGGTGCAGCGACTTGTCCCCCCTCCCACTCTCCCTCTTCCCGTTCTCCTCCTGACCCCCATTCCAGGCTGAATCCATGCTCCAGGTACTCTCTACTCACCGGCTGAATCTGGGTTCCCAACCTGTCCAGCAGGGGGCGGTTAGGGGGAGGTGGGACCACTCAGTTGGGGCTGGCAAGGGGAGGAGAGTCTCCAGCGGGGCATGGAACCGGCCTCTGCTCAGACATAGTTTACACCATCCATGCTGGTCGAGGGAGGCCTGCGCTCTGTCCTTGTCAGCGGCAGGGACTTTTTTACTTATCTTCACCAGGAATCCTTTAGGCATGTCTGTGGCAGAAGCGTTGCTGCCTTTTTACAGGACATCAGAGTGGCCCAGGGGGTATTTGCCCCCCTGCCCCCTGGCCCAGTCCTCCCCTTGCCAGGGCCCCACCAGTTTAAAAAAGGGGGCCCAGGCACCTGCTTTAGAAATGTTTTATGTTGCCTACTCTCTGCCTGTTTAAACCCCACACTAGCACTCCACAACTGAATGCTTTGCATGTGGTTGCGGGGCACATGCAGAGCAGGGCTATTCAACTGAATCGGTATTTATCAATGAAGGTATTGTTTCTGCCATAGCTGCGAAGCACAGCATCACAGCCATGGCATTTTAGCGAAAATATAATTAGATATTTTTGGAGTTGGGGTGGGGTCTGTCAGGTAGGCTGTTTGGGGCCCAGTGATTTCTAACAGCAGCTTTGGGCAGATCAATGAGACCTTTTACTCATAGGAAATGGGTTAAATGCCACATTCAATCATAAAAGACTTATGCTATCTTGCAAAGCAGGTAAGTCTGCAGAGGATGACAGATTAGTATTGTAGTGAAAGCTGTGTTTTTTGTGCTGAAAAAAAAAATATTTTAACCGGTTGCCGACCGCCGCACGACTATATACTGCGGCGGTCAGCCCCGGCCAGGCAGAGTGACGTATCGATACGCCTGTCACTGACTTGCGAGCCTATTGCGGACGGGCGCGCGCCCGCCGCGGCTCGTTCACAGACAAGTCAGTGCGTGTGTCCGGCGGACTCGATGTCCGCCGGTCACACTACGATCGCTCCTGTGAAGGGAGAAAGGCGGAGCGGCTTATGTAAACAAGCCGCCCGTCATTCTCCCTGGTGTAAAAATGAAGATCTGACAGTTCTACTGTGTAGGACCGTTGATCTTTGCTTTTACACCAATAGCCATGTCCCTGCACAGTTAGAAACACGCCCCTAGGACACACTTAACCCCTCCCTGTCCAATAAAGTTAACCCCTTCCCTGCCAGTGTCATTTTTGCAATAACAGTGCATATATATAGCACTGATTACTGCAGTAATGTCACTGGTACCCCCAAAAGTGTCAAAAATGTCAGTCAAGGGTCCGATCTGTCCGCCGGAATGTCGCAGTACCGCAAAAAAAATCGCAGATCGCCGCCATTACTCGTTAAAAAAAAAAAACACCAAAAATGACAAAAATCTTTCCCTTTGTTAGTAAATGCGATAACTTTTGCGCAAACCAATCAAAATACGCTTTTTGTGATTTTTTTTACCAAACATATGTATCGTAAAACAATTTGGCCGAAAATGTTAAAAAATTTTGATTTTTACATTTTTTTGGGGGGGAATTTCATATAAAAAAAAGTGAAAAATATTGTTATTTTTTGCAAAAATTACGCTCTTTTTTTGTTTATAGCGCATGATCAAAAAATCGCACAGGTGATCAAATACCACCAAAAGAAAGCTCTGTTTGTGGGAAAAAAAGGACGTGAAATTCGTTTAGGTACAGCGTCGCACGACCGCGCAATTGTCCGTCAAAGTCACGCAGTAAAAAATCGCAAAAAAACCCCTGGTCTTTTAGCAGCCAAATCCTCTGGGGCTTAAGTGGTTAAGCAAGACCTTCACCCTCTTCAAAAGATCCCTCGATTCCACCCTCCTTCCTATCTGTATTCTATAGCACAATTTTATTTTTTTCCCTTTTTTTAGCAGAAGAGTCCGACATCACCTCCCCATGCATGTCATTCACCTTAGGTGAATGACGCACACACTGCCCGTTGTGCCTCCCTGTGATATCCTCATCCCATATCCCAGAAGGCGTAGCCTTTCAATTAGCAAAGAAGGAGGGGGGCAGGCCTACCGACACCTCATTCGGAGGCCTGTGCGCTGAACCCGGAAGAGCTGATGAGCCTCTCGATGACAACAGATAAACCTTGGTGGCGTGGGACAGAGCAGTGGCAGGGCATGAGAGTATACAACACTGCATAAGTATCTGAGATGCGCAGATACCATCTTTAGGTAAGCGGGGAATGAAAAAAAAAATAACGTTGAGAAGACAAGTGGAGATCCGATTTAAAGTCGAGTTGGGATTTAACAATGGATTTAATCATTAAACAAGCAAATGAGAGCCTGAAAAACCATGATAAGAAGCCTAAAGCACCACCTACAAGCTCAAAAGACTAATAATGCAAAATATTAATGTGGAATAATATTAACTTTTTTATTTATTTACCCTTTTTTAGCCCTATATATAATACAAAAAGAAAACAATAATGTACAAGATAATTATATTAAAATTATATTGTATAACACATTTTGGTAAATATTAATAATATAGTATAATGTAACACCCTCCTAGGTAGGTGCTAGAGAGTGAGTAAAGTTTTGGCTCTGTCTGCCTATCAGAGGAGCAGCAGGTAAATTCTATATTGCACTCTGCTTAACAGGGAGCAGAATCTGTGAGTTAGGTCTGCTCAGTGTGGCCAGTGTGTGATTCATATGGTCTGAGGGAGTGTCCCCATTGTGCCCAATGGGGAGGTACATTGGACAGTGGAGGAAACCTGATCTATGGGGACACAGGCTTTGATACAGCCCCAGGGATTGGCATAGACTGCGGTCTCAGTGCATTGTGGGGTGTAGTATATAAAGTCACACATGTGCCCGGGGTCTTTGGCTGGAAGCAAAGTCCTGGAAGGAAGGTGGCGGCTGCCTCCTCTTCTGCAGCGGTTGGTGTACGGTCATAGGCAGTCGGCCTGGTGAGCCAGAGGTGTGGAGCTGAACCCAGAAATCCAGGAGAGCTGACTGGGGGAGTTGAGGCACTGTGAGAACCTGGAAAGCAGTATCGTGAGTACAGAGGATCGTGTCTAAGGGCCTGACCAGGAAGGAGGCCATTTCGGAGTAGTGTAGTCAGTGGACAGGTGTCAGCTGGTGGAGAGAAATGGGGTACTAGGTGTGTGCCCGGAAGATAATTACCAAAAGGAACATTTACCTCAGATTCATCTAGTGGCAGGATCAAGCTACGGCCTTGCCGCATTCTCAGTCAGAAGTCCTCAGCATTGTGAATAGTTCAATTGTTGGAGTATCCCACTCATCCCTTCTCCTATCCCAACATTAAATAAAACCACAAAAACAATGACCCCTAGACTGTTCATTGATTGAGCCAAGAAAGTAAAGTGTTATGATTATGCATGCAGTTGCTACGGGTAACCCAGGGGAATTCAAAAGTGTGAAAACCCAGCAGCTCTTAAAGCGGTAGTATACTAAAAAAAAAAAAAAAACCCTGCAAGACAAAGGCATAATGAGCTAGTATGCATCGCATACTAGCTCATTATGAAATACTTACCCTAGAACGAAGCCCCGACACGGACCCCCGGACACCGCTGTGGGAGCTGACATGATCCCTCGGCGTCTCTTCCCGGTTCGGCGGCTCCGGCGCTGTGAGTGGCCGGTGCCGCGATGACGTCACTCCCGCGCATGCGTGCGGGAGTCATTTTCCGGCACTTCCCGGCAAGGAACTTCAGAGTGCATGCGCCGCTCGCGTCAGCGGCTGCATGCAGTGCAAACATCCCCTAAACCGTGCAGGTTTAGGAGATATTAATTGTACCTACAGGTAAGCCTTATTATTATATACTACCGCTTTAAGGGGGCAGTGCTACAATAATATAATATAATATAATAAAATATAATATAATATAATATATTATTGTTATAATATAATATTGTTGAAATATATTAATTATAAGAAACTCAAAAAAGTCTTGGAGGTAGTAGTCCGTGATCGCATCATCATCTGACTGCAACTTGCTCTATAGACTTGTACAGTCAGTCTGCCTCCCAGGCTCTGTGCTGCATGGTGCTGCTAGGCAAGGGTTAAGAAACTCTCTGTTCCAAATATCAGACTTGAAGGTATGTTCATTTTTTCTGTTCTTCTCCTTTTTAGAAATAAAGTTGGATATATGCATGCCTTCCAAGGAATATGATCCTCTACTTTGCATAAAAACAAGCAAGTCTACCAGAAACATCGGCCCAAAGTTTAGCAATAAAATGGTCCTACATGAACCCCTAAGGCTGCATTCACATGTCAGCTTATAATCGCGGGCAGAACCGCCGCGGTTCCGCCCGCGATTCGGAGATTTATTGCAAATCGCGGGACGCCTAGCGTTGCCCGTTGATTTGCAATAGCCCCCCAAACGCCGAGCGATGTTGCCGCGATTTACGCCCGCCGAATCGCGGCAACATCGCGCAAACAAAATCGCGGGACGCAATACGCTCCAAAGAAGCTCTTGTACTTTTTTGGAGCGTATTGCATCCCGCGATTTTGTTTGCGCGATGTTGCCGCGATTCGGCGGGCGTAAATCGCGGCAACATCGCTCGGCGTTTGGGGGGCTATTGCAAATCAACGGGCAACGCTAGGCGTGCCGCGATTTGCAATAAATCTCCGAATCGCGGGCGGAACCGCGGCGGTTCTGCCCGCGATTATAAGCTGACATGTGAATGCAGCCTAAGGCTCTCTTCCATTGCATAACTTGGTTTTGGCATGCACTTGGCTTCTTAATAATCTTCTGTAGCAGATGTCAAAAAAGTACCTATTTGTACCGTGAGCGGAAAGTTAAACTTCTCCCCGTTATACCTCTCATACTGTGATGAATGATTCCAAACTTCCTTATTGTCAAGCGTTTCTGACACAGCTTTATAATTTATGGCTTGTGTTTGTAAAAAGAGTGGACTAAATGAACCACTTTCACTGTCTATAACAATGACAAATCGCCACTTTCAAAGTCACACGGTAACAAATGCCTAGCTGACAGTCTGAGATGCTTACAACTAGTTAGAAGGCGGAAATTCACTTCTGTTTATCTGGGTAGGCTGTGTAATAGGGAGCAAAAGTAACTAGGATGCAGAATCCTGGAAAGTAAGAGAAAACAAGCAAAATGCAGATGTGGCTTCTAGATTAGTTTTCTCTCCAGCAAAATTAAAGTTTATCTAAACCCAAAACCAAAAATGCAATATATTGCAGCTTACTAGTTCTTGATGTGGTGTCTGTATTCCTTTTTTTTTCCCAAGATTATTTTGCTTTATTTTCACCTGGTAATCTTGCAAACAATACACTTTCTGTCCTTGGTTGACTACATTCAGGGCTTTTTTTCTCAGAGAATAGCTGCAGGAACTCCCTCTTTTGGACTTACCCCTTGTCTTCGCCCCTACCTACCTGTGTGAACCGTTCCTTGGTTCCACCCACTACCCACCTCCTAGTGCCACCCCTTTTAGAAAATACAGAACAAAGTAACATTTGTGGTACTAAGTAATTTGTATGGAATTTGTTAATGATAACAAAAAAGCAGTAAAATAGATCCCATGCAGCCAACAAAAATAGATCCCCCAGCAACAATAGATCCAGCCAGAAACAATGGGCCCTCAGCAGCAACAACAGATCTTCCAGCAGCCAGCATCAATAGACTGCTGCCTAAACAGTATATCCCTCCCAGCAACAACTGACCCCTTCAGCAACATAAGACCCACCCCAGCAACAATAGACCCCCCTGCAAAACTAGATCTCTTCCAGAGACAATAGATTCCCCAGCAGCCATATTTGATATTCCCAGCAGCAATAAATCCTTCTGCAGGAATAGATCCCCTCCAGCAGCAATAGGTTCCTCAGCAGCCAGCATCAATAGATAGTGTAGCACAACCCAGCACTCCTTGCCATTACATACATTCAGGGCTGGAGGTGCCGGAACTGCGTTCCCCCATGTTCCCGCTGAAAAAAAGCCCTGACTACATTACTTCTCCACCATGTCTATGGAGAGAGCAATGGTTGTCACACTTGGCTGCTGTCAGGAACCTCATGTCAGTTGTCAGAGACATCATACTAATTTTTAAGTATGTGTGCATAAATGTGCACATGTTTTTGGGCATGGGAGCCTAACACGCACACAAGAGCTTGCACAACAGCATACACGTGGACACATGGACATGTCTACCACAGACACTGGGGCTTAGTGGACTACTTAAAACCTTAGGCCTGCACGGGATCATTGCTTTCAGCTTGTAACTCTGCAATCCTTGATCCTGAATCCTGTTTGACTCTGTTACCAGTCACAGATCAAGGGCAAAGAAAACCGCTCCGGTGATGCAGTAATCCCAAAAACATCCAAGAACAGGTGCAGGCAAGGATCCGCAATCCAGACAATAGGTGTGTGTAAGGAGAAAAAGCCGCACTCCAAGTTGAAGATGAAGATGAATAAAAATCTGTTTATTTGTATAAAAAAAATTATAAAAACATCTCAAAGTACATCCATAATAGCCAGAGACACGGGGGGGGGGGGGGGGGGGGTGCACAGCGGTTGACGCGTTTCACGGAAAACGTCCGCTTAGTCGTAACCAGGCTCTGTTACCAAACTTGCACCTGACCCACCTCTGGATTTTCCTTATACAGTTCAAAGGGGGATTAAGGGGCTGAAACCTAAGGCTTAAACTTCACCATACCAGACCAGCAGTGTCCATGTGCTTCTCCATGTGCCAAATCAGGACATGACGTCAACAAGGTGAGTATAAAAGCTTCTTCTTTATTAAGTTCAAGGAGTACAATTTTTCATAGAGCAACCAACGCTAATGCATTTCCGTCAAAAGATAACCTTAATTATAGCTCTGTATTTTCCTTGCCTGTTTATGTCTCACGCCTACCTGTGTTACCAACCTCAATCTGGACTCTTGATTGATTCTGCACCTTGCTTCCCGCACGTTACCAACCTCTGCTCGTCCCTGACCCTGGTCCAGGTTATGATTTGGTTTCATACTGCTCGACTGTTACCAAAGTTGGCTTGTGACCTGGCTCTGCTCTCTACTGGTCTGGGTGAAGTTGAGATGCCCTCATCACTGCGCTTCTGCTTACCAGACACCAGCGCTTCCAAGTTCAAGTCTGTGGGTCCAGCTTCCTGGCACCTGCACCTTTCCACTGATCTAGCAGCTCCTGTCTCAACTACCAGGGGTGCTTAGATGAGAATTGTGCAACAAGCCACCCTCATCATCTAGAGTTCCTAAAATCGGTACGCAACAGTTTCTCTCCTGATATGGACAGAGTTGAATAAAGTACTCGAAACCCATACTTGAGTAAAAGTACAAGTGCTTGATCAAAAAGTGACTTGAGTAGAAGTGGAAGTGCTCGATCAAAAAGTGACTTGAGTAGAAGTACTAAAGTATTCAACATTTTTTGTACTTACGTATTGCAAGTAGTTTTTAAAAAAAAATTTGCTACTCAAGTACTGAAAGTAAAAGTACCAGTAGTTTTTTAAAAAAAAATTGCTACTCAAGTACTGAAAGTAAAAGTAAAAGTACTGTGTTATGTAGTTATTAAAGAAAGAAGTCAAAAGTTTATTAAAGTTAAAGTTATTAAAGAAAGAAGTCAAAAGAAGTCAAAAGAACACATGACATTATACACATTTTTTTGAGCTTCATAAAACCTGCCATCCACTGTTCTGGCAGTGGTAATTTTTATAATTGTAACGAGTAACTATGCAGCACAAAAGAAAAATATCGGAGTAGAAGTATTAAAATCATTGAAAAAATGTAGTGAAGTAAAAGTGGAAGTAGGAGAAAAAAAATTCTACTCTAGGAAAGTACAGATACCGCCTTTCGGTACTTAAGTACAACAGAGAATTAGTTCTACTTAGTTACTATACATCTCTGATGAGAATTGTGCAACAAGCCACCCTCATCATCTAGAGCTCCTAAAATCGGTACGCAACAGCTTCTCTCCTGATATGGAAAACAAACATGTCTGTACCTCTTCATCCCTATTACATGGAAGGGGCAGGGCAATTGATAGTTTACAGAAGATAGCTAGGAAAGAAGATTTTCTTCAGTGACGCTCATAGGAAATGACAAGGAAACAGCATTTCTGACAGGATCAACAGGTATTTTATATATTAGCTGAATTTTCTTAGCTTGAAAAAAAATAAAGAAAAATAATGCAGCCACCATAAGGATGCTAAGAACTGTAGTTTGCCAATTGCCTGCTTTGTTGCCAAGGATGTGTGTGGTTGCACATTGTCATGATGATCGTGGGTCCTTGTTGGGTCTCTTCCTGCTAATGGCTTCTCTAATCTTCTTAAGCGTGAACCCAAATAGTCTTTCACTGTACCACATCCTTCTCTATACCATATCACAACATGGAAAAGCAAAAATGCTGCTCTACAAATTTGACTTTGCAACAAAACAAAATTTATAAAAAAAAAAAAAACACTCAATGTATTAACCACTTGCCGACCGCCGCACGACTATTTACGTCGGCGGTCAGCCCCCTCACAGGCAGAGCGACGTAGGGCTACGTCGCTAGCCTGTGAGGGTCTAGGGAGAGAGCGCGCGCCGCCGGAGGCGCGCTCCTGCTCCCGCGTGGTCACGGACCCCCGCGCGCGTGTGACCGGCTGATGTAAACAAGCCGCCTGTCATTCTCCCCTGTGTAGGAATAGTGATCACACGGTTCTACTATGTAGGACCATTGATCACTGTTCCTACACCTCAAGCCACATCCAATCACAGTTAGAAGCACGCCCCTAGGGACACACATAACCCCTCCCTCTCAAAAAAAGTTAACCCCTTCACCGCCAGTGTAATTTTACAGTAACAGTGCATATGTATAGCACTGATTACTGCAGTAATGTCACTGGTAACCCCAAAAGTGTCAAAAATGTCAGTCAAGGGTCCGATCTGTCTGCCGCAATGTCGCAGTCCCGCAAAAAAAAATCACAGATCGCCGCCATTACGCGTTAAACAAAAAAACAACAAAAATGACAAAAATCTTTCCCTTAGTTAGTAAACGCAATAACTTTTGCGCAAACCAATCACAATACGCTTTTTGCGATTTTTTTTTTACCAAACATATGGTAAAAAAAAAAAATTGGCCCAAATCGTTAAAAAAATTTTGATTTTTACTTTTTTTGGGGGGAATTTCATATAAAAAATGTGAAAAATATTGCTATTTTTGCAAAATTGACGCTGTATTTTTGTTTATAGCGCAAAAAATAAAAATCGCACAGGTGATCAAATACCACCAAAAGAAAGCTCTGTTTGTGGGAAAAAAAGGACGTCAAATTCGTTTAGGTACAGTGTCGCACGACCGCGCAATTGTCCGTTAAATTCACGCAGTGCCGAATCGCAAAATAGGCCCTGGTCAGGAAGGGAATAAAATCGTCCGGGGCTTAAGTGGTTAATAACCATTCAAATGACAAAACACATTAGAAGCCCTTATTTAGTGGAACCATATAAATATTGCCCTAAAAAAACCTGGAGGCAGATGCCTGTTCATTATATTAACCCCTTGACTACTGGAAAATGTACCCCCTTCATGACCAGGCCATTTTGTTTGCGATACGGCACTGCATTACTTTAAATGACAATTGCGCAGTCATGCAATGTTGTACCTAAATACAATTTATGTCATTTTTTTCCACACAAATAGAGCTTTCTATTGGTTGTATTCTATCACTTTCTGCTATAAAATATATCCAATAAAAATCTTTTAAAAAACAGAATTTCTTCATAAATGTAGACCCATATGCATTCTGCTACATATTTTTGGTAAAAAAAAAAAAATCCCAATAAGTGTATATTGATTGGTTTGCACAAAAGTTATATTGTCTACAAACTATCAGATATATACTAGAATTTGTATGTATTTATTTTTTACTAGTAATCGATCAGCGACTTATACCGGGACTGCGATATTGGGGCGGACATTCGGACACTAACTGACACTTTTTACACTTTTTGGGAACCAGTGACACTAATAAAGTGATCAGTGCTAAAAATATACACTGTCACTGTACTAATGACATACTGGCTGGGAAGGGTTTCAACACCTAGGGAGATCAAAGGGTTAAATGTGTGCCTAGCCAGCGTTTTGGTGTATTGTGTGAGGTGCTTTTACTAGGGTAAGTAATAGACTTTATTCCCTGCTTTGCGGAGAAAGAAAACCCATTTCTTCCCCTCTGACATGACAGGCCTCTGTCTTTTTTACATAGGCATGGCTCTGTCCTGTGTGAATTCCCGATGATCGGCAGGTGCCGGCAGTAATTCATTGGCTGGCACCTGCTGATCTGCATCTGCTGTGTTTAATCACAGCATGGCTGGGTTGCCAGTGGTGCTCACATGCGCCCCCTACCCACAAGTTCCGGATCACATACCTAGTATGTGATCTGGCGCAGGAGAGCCACTTTGCCGCCGTATATATACTGTATGTATGTTACACAGTCAGCAAACGGTTAATCAAACAATCACAGCCTTGTTCCACACTAGCATATGCTAAGGCATCTTTTCCATCTCTATGTGCCATTTGCTGTCATGATAAGGCCACATTCCAGATCACCAAGCAGAGTGACGCCCTTGTCATCCTTAAAACAGTCACCATGACTTTCTGTGCTGACTGCTGGCTCTTGAAGTTTTTAGGTCTTGGGGAAAAGGTGTGATTCATCATCATAAAAAAGACCTCTACATTTCATCCCGTATCACCAGATCAGCAAAAAATGTATCTTTATTGGGTTCAAACTAGAAGATCAGAGCAGAACTCTTCTTTCAAATCCGGCCTTAACTGCTGTGGTATCCACTTTGCACACACTTTCTGAAACCCTAAGTCTTCCATCATTTTCTGTATGGCATTTTGACCACAGTCCAGTCATGTAGCCAGAGTCGGCCCTACCATGGGTCCCTCTGGGTCCAATGGACCCAAGGGGAGCTTTGAGAGGAGCGGTAAATTGATGCCCAAGATTTTCCTACTAGCAGTTTTGTGTGTCATCAGTTTGCTTTGCGTTATAGGCGGCATTTCCCCATCTCATACTGCCGCCTGTACTGCAAACTGATGAGTATGAGGAGGCGAAGCGTCTCCTCTGGGGAAACGTCCCTTGTGTGATCGTCATGTGCGCAATGACGTCATACATCAGTGCACTCCATCTTATGCAGAGAAGGCGGGATCTTCTAGGGCGGTGGGCGCGGCAGACACAGAAGTGACAGGAGGACTGAGGACAGACAGTGGGTGTTTGGTGGACTGGTCCGGTGGTGAGTAATATTTTATATTCATATGAAATAATGGATGTTGGGGCCTTTTGGTGGGTGTGATTCTGTCTGCGCTATTCAATTCATCCACTTTCTGACTATCAGTCAGTGGTTGATGGTCTCCCACTGCGTGGTTTGTCTTCAATGCAAAAACTTTCCATCTATCTGTGCACACTGCCTTTTGTCAATAGTGTCATCTCCATAAATATTATGTAGCCTTCTCTGGACGTTGGAAAGCATGCACCCTTCCTTCGTCAAGAACTTGGTGACTGCATGTTGCTTCTGCTTGGAAGTCATTATTTACAGTACCTGCAATGAAGAAGAAAGGTTACTATAGAGAAAGAAATACTTAACCAGCATGTGAAATTTGAACAACCTATGTAGGTTAATAAAAAAGTTATGCCCACTTTTGCATTACTTTGGGTACAGCACTTATATTGCATTTTTGGTTTTAGGCTTAGAATTGCTTTACAGGCTTCAAGAAAGCTGCTATAAGCTTGTCTGATGCATTGTAAATTTTTCCTGAAGATGGTGCTGCAAACATTTGCAAGCAAAGATTTCACAGTGCCTGTGTATATGGTGCCTAAAAAGACCCAAGAGGAACTAGTGTAGCAAAACCAAATTATTATTATTGACCGGTTATACATCTGTTGTTTGTTATTTATTGCCACTTTTTTGTTCTCAGTCTTCCTTTTAATTATGTCAGTTGCTGTTCTCTATATTTGCTAGTTTAGTTTTACAGAATTCTGCAGAAATAGTGAATTCTGGCAAAATGAAGTTGCATGGGTTAGACCTCATTCAATTATCAGACCCCTTCAGAGGCGTAACTAGAACCTTCAGGGCCCTGATGCAAGAAACCATGAAGGGCCCCCCAGACCCCTGGCCGGGGCCCTTACCTTCAAGCCCAGGGCTCTTCCCACTAATCCTGGGGCTCTTTACACTCGTTGCATGGTCTTTTATTATGGTCCCGCAGCAGGATTCTTTCACAGGTTCTGCAGTGGTCCCCCTTCCTGCAATCTTGTGGGCCCCCTTCCTGCAATCTTGGGGCCTCCCCACAGTGGTGCAATGCCAGCGTCCGGTCGCAAGTGTGACCTTTGCGATCCTGGAAGTTCACCCACTGGTTTGCTACCGGGCCCCCTGGGGCATGGGGCCCGGTAGCGATTGCAACCCCTGTAGTTACGCCCCTGGACCCCTTTATTGAGACAAAGGCGCCCATAGCATGGAAATAAATACCAGAAGATATATCCATTTACCTTTGATACACAATAATTGTGTCTTAAATGCCTAACATATCGAATGCTGAAAATCTCACTTAGTCCATTTCCTGTATCTTTGCGCCAGTAAAGAGCATTGCATCCAATTTTTTGCTGGAAAAATATTTTAGGCAACAGTCAGCATGGATTCAGGAAAGACAGAAGTTGTCAGACATATCTTAATTTTTTTTTTTTTATGAGGAGGTAAGTAAAACCTTGGACAGAGGGGTGGCTGTGGACAAAAAATATCAGTGTAGAATGGGCCCATATCCCTAATAATAGTATACCAACAAAGATAGAAAAAGATGGGGCTTTACGGGCTATGTGAGGAGAAGGATCAATCAAAACACAATGTAACTAAAAATTATATTTATTTGTACATATTAAAATGTACATGGAAATGGTTACCCATGTAGGACATAAACAACACAGACATACCCCACTTTTAAGTACACAATGGGACCAGAGCATGTATGTAAAACGAAAATGTACTTAAAGTGAAGCAATACATTTTTTCATTTCTCAATGCATGTAAATACACTAGCTCCATAGGAAATCTTGGTCAGCTTGACATGGCACTGCTCCCAAACCCAAAGGTCTCTGATGGAACACGGTCTAAAGGGTCCCCAGCAAGCCGACGCATTTCGCTCCAGACTTCCTCAGGGCCAGAGAGACCTGGACAGACCGATATTTCTAATGCGATTTAGGTGATGGCAGGCAGGATAAAATGCGAGGATGGTAGTATTGGTCCAGGATCAATGTAAAGTATTATATAAATGCCCAGGAGAGTGATTCTGAGACTTCAGTAGGGGAACATATCCTTATACGTGTTCATATCCATATTTAGGGCCAAATTGGCTACTTCATACACGTGATGGTGGCATGTGACCAAATGTATAGGGGTATCCCAAAAAGTCAAAAAAGTATCAAAATATCCTGCAGAAAGCATATATCAGGAAAAGGGCAGATATTATATAAGGTAAGTCAAAGATTCACAAAAGGCGCTGGGCAGCAAAAAGCCTGCAAATAGCCTGTATCAGGCATGAGGTAGGTAGCACGGTTATTAACTCAAAAATTCATAACATAATGGGCGACAATAGGCCCTTAGCATATCCTCAGTATGTGTGCCTGCCTTTTGTGGTTGTGGATGTGGTATACTTGGGTTTTGCAAAAGTGTTTGACACAGTTCCCCACACACGGCTAATGTGTAAGGTAAAGTCTACAGGCTTGGAAAGATTCGTTTGTATATGGATAGAAAATTGACTAAAAGAATTCAGAGAGTAGTGGGTAATGATTCTTACTCTGAATGGTCTAAGGTTATCAGTGGTACTTTTTAATCAGTCAGTCATTTTTAAACTTAGTATTTGGTGTCAATATACAAATTAATCAAATAGATGGACATAAATTCCCTTGCACAAAATGGATAGATCCATCGCGGCTACCTGAAGTCCAGATTAAGGCTTGGTTCCTGTTTGATTACCATATAACGTGGTGAGTCAGTAAGTTTGCCGCCCGTGCCCCTAGGACGATGTCATCTGTGACAGACATCGATCTCAGGATTACCTTCTGTGTCCCCACAACTAATGAGGCCCCGGTGGGGTTACACCACAGGCATTGTTGACCTTCATAGGTCTTTCTGTTCTAGTAAGAGGCCAATTTTACTTGGCGGAAAGAATTTCACTCTGGGTGATATCAATCACATATTCGTGGAAGGAGTACATTTGAAGATATTTTTTCACCTCACTGGTGTTTTATAATAAAGATTACAGACTATTCTCTTCACTATATTATCTATTGAATTCACACAATAACATTGTATGTACTTAGCGCAACTTTCTTTTTTTCAAAAGTACCATTTCCGTCTTTGCAGATGACATCAAGCTATGCAGTGGAATAACTTCCTTACTGAATGTCTCCAACTTACAAGCTGACCTCCATGCACGGTTTACTTGGCAACTATGTGGCAAATGAGGTTTAATAGAAACATAGAAACATAGAATGTGTCGGCAGATAAGAAACATTTGGCCCATCTAGTCTGCCCAATATATCTGAATCCTATGAATAGTCCCTGGCCCTATCTTATATGAAGGATAGCCTTATGCCTATCCCATGCATGCTTAAAGTCCTTCACTGTATTTGCAGCTACCACTTCTGCAGGAAGGTTATTCCATGCATCCACTACTCTCTCAGTAAAGTAATACTTCCTCATATTACTTTTAAACCTTTGCCCCTCTAATTTAAAACTGTGTCCTCTTGTGGTAGTTTTTCTTCTTTTAAATATGCTCTCCTCCTTTACCGAGTTGATTCCCTTTATGTATTTAAAAGTTTCTATCATATCCCCTCTGTCTCTTCTTTCTTCCAAGCTATACATGTTAAGGTCCTTTAACCTTTCCTGGTAAGTTTTTTCCTGCAATCCATGTACTAGTTTAGCAGCTCTTCTCTGAACTCTCTGTAGAGTATCTATATCCTTCTGGAGATATGGCCTCCAGTACTGCGCACAATACTCCAAGTGAGGTCTCACCAGTGTTCTGTACAGCGGCATAAGCACTTCTCTCTTTCTACTGCTTATTAGGGTTGAGCGGACACCTAGATGTCCGTGTTCGACGGGTTCGGCCGAACTTTAAAAAAAAGTCCGGGTCCGTGTCCCGGACTTTTACCGAACTTTTCCCGGACACCGAACCCCATTGAAGTCAATGGGGACCCGAACTTTAAGGCACTAAAATGGCTCTAAAACACCAAAGGAAAGGGCTAGAGTGCTGCAAATGGCAGCAAAACGTAATTAAGAGCATGGCAAGTGCTCTGCAAACAAATGTGGATAGGGAAATAACTTAAAACAACAAAAAAAAACAGAAAAATAAAACAATGTTCTTCTTCATCTCTGAAGGACGAGGCCCATATGGAGTAGGAGGGAGGTTGAGGTGGTGGTGGATGTGGCGGTGACATAGGCGTGCGCACAGGGTGTGCTGGGTGTGCCTGGGCACACCCTAATCACCTAGGGCACATAGCATTGCCAGTGAGGAGATGGGAAAGATCTCCCTGGGACCTGCTCTGCTCTATTTCTCCTTGCCTACAGGTACATGGCCCCGATACATTACTCTCCCTGCTGGCAAACACATGCATGTGTATTTCAACTTTGGGGTGCACACCTTAATGCAATAGGCTGCGCACACCTATGGGCGGTGTAGGTGGAAGCGGCGGTGGAGGAGGACCAGGGCCGGATTAACAGCATCATGGGCTTGGTGCTGAGGATTTTGAAGGGCCTTAGGGCCGTGCCTTGCCATGCACCCAGAGGAGGAAGGGTGCAGCCATGCATGCCTAATTCAACATGGGATGCTGTCTCTGAAGCCCATAAACACATCCATGCATCGCCAACTGTCCCTCCTTGTCCGGCCTTCACGCTGTGTGGGGAGGTTCTGAGGGTGCTGCCTGGGGAAGCGAGCATAGAAGCCAGACTTCTGTGTTTACAAGTGACAGAAGAGCGGTAACAGTGAATATGGCCAACCCGGGGCCTATATAAAAGGTAGGGGCCTGGAGCTGCAGCTCCAATAGCCCCTACATTAATCTGGCCCTGAGGAGGAGGACGAGGTAGCCAACACTGCTTCTTTTCACAAATTTTAAATGAGGGTACACCCCAAAAGAGTGAGAAAGAGCAAAAATGGAACAATGGGTGGGTAAGGTCGGTATCCATTGCTATTCTGCATAAGGTACGGAAAAGTCCCGTGGGATCCATGCCTGGTTCATTTTAATGAACGTGAGCTTGTCCACATTGTCTCTGGACAGGCGGCTGCGCTTGTCTGTTATAACGCCCCCAGCCGTGCTAAATACCCGTTCAGATAATACACTGGCTGCAGGGCACGCCAGCACCTCCAAGGCGTAAAGGGCAAGCTCAGGCCATGTGCCCAATTTGGAGACCCAGAAGTTGAAGGGGGCAGACCCGTCATTCACTACATGTAGGCGTGTGCACACATACTGCTCCACCATGTTGGTAAAATGCTGCCTCCTGCTAAGACGTTCCATCTGAGCTGCTGGTGCTGCTGTTTGTTGTGGCGTGCTGACAAAGCTTTTCCACATTTCGGCCATGCTAACCCTGCCTTCTGAGGTGCTGGCGGTGCCCTGGTTGCGTTGGCGACCTCCTCCTCCTCCTCCTCTGCCTTGTGCTTCCACTGTGGCCCCGCTGTCAGATGGGAATGCCAGCAGCATGGCGTCTACCAGCGTGCGCTTGTACTCGCGCATCTTGCGATCGCGCTCCAGTGAGTGAATTAAGGACGGTACGTTGTCCTTGTAACGGGGATCCAGCAGCGTGGCCACCCAGTAATCAGCACAAGTTAGAATGTGGGCAACTCGGCGGTCGTTGTGGAGACACTGCAGCATGTAATCGCTCATGTGTGCCAGGCTGCCCAGAGGCGACGAAAGGCTGTCCTCTGTGGGAGGTGTATGGTCCGTGTCCTCTGTATCCCCCCAGCCACGCACCAGTGATGGCCATGAGCTGGCCTGGGTGCCACCCTGCTGTGAACATGGTTCCATCTCCTCCTCCAGCTCCTCCTCCTCCTCATCCTCCTCATCCTCCAGAACTGTGCCCCTGCTGGACAATTGCGTCCCTGGCGTTTGCGTGTGCAGGAACCCACCCTCGGAGCCCCTTGCGAATGACTGCCCTGAAAGCCTTGGAAATGTTACCTCTTCATCCTCCTCCTCCTCCTCATCCTGTGCCACATCCTCTTCCATCATCGCCCGAATTGTTTTTTCAAGGAGGCATAGAAGTGGGATAGTTAAGCTGAGAACGGCGTCATTGCCACTGGCCATGTTGGTGGAGTACTCAAAACAGCGCAACAAGGCACACAGGTCTCGCATGGAGGCCCAGTTATTGGTGGTGAAGTGGTGCTGTTCCGCAGAGCGACTCACGCGTGCGTGCTGCAGCTGAAACTCCACTATGGCCTGCTGCTGCTCGCACAGTCTTTCCAGCATGTGCAAGGTGGAGTTCCACCTTGTGGGCACGTCACATATGAGGCGGTGAGCGGGAAGGCCGAAGTTACGCTGCAGCGCTGCCAGGCGAGCAGCAGCAGGGTGAGAACGCCGAAAGTGCGCACAAACGGCCCGCACTTTCTGCAGCAGCTCTGACATATCGGGGTAGTTTTTAAGGAACCTCTGCACCACCAAATTCAGCACATGCGCCAGGCAAGGGATGTGCGTCAAACCGGCTAGGCCCAGAGCTGCTATGAGATTTCGCCCGTTATCGCACACCACCAGGCCGGGCTTGAGGCTCGCTGGCAGCAACCACTCATTTGTCTGCTGTTCCATGCTCCTCCACAACTCCTGCGCGGTGTGTGGTTTGTCCCCCAAACAGGCAAGTTGTAAAACTGCCTGCTGTCGTTTACCCCTGGCCGTGCTGAAGTTGGTGGTGAAGGTGTTACGCTGTCCGGATGAGGAGGCGGTAGAGGATGAGGAAGCGGAGTAGGAGGAGTTAGGAACAGGAGGCAAACTGAAGCGCCCTGCAATCCTCGGTGGTGGAAGGACATGCGCCAAATTGCTATCCGCCTCAGGCCCATCCGCCACTGCATTTACCCAGTGTGCCGTTAGGGAGATATAACGCCCCTGACCGTGCTTACTGGTCCACGTATCCGTAGTTAGGTGGACCTTGGCACAGATGGCGTTGCGCAGTGCACACCTGATTTTTTCCCCCACTTGGTTGTGCAGGGAAGGGATGGCTTGCCTGGAAAAGTAGTGGCGGCTGGGCACGACGTACTGTGGGACAGCCACCGACATAAGGTTTTTAAAACTGTGCGTCTCCACCAGACGGAATGACAGCATTTCAAAGGCCAATAATTTTGAAATGCTGGCATTCAGGGCCAGGGATCGCGGGTGGGTAGGGGGGTACTTCCTCTTCCTCTCAAGTGTTTGGGAGATGGAAAGCTGAACGCTTCCACGGGACATTGTGGAGATGGTTGTTGGTGACCCAGGTGGTGGTGTTGCTGACAGATCGTCTGTTTGCGGGGTGGCAGGTGCCGGTATCACTACAGATGTGGCTGGAGCGGCCGAGACTGCAGCAGAAGAGGAAGCAGGATGAGCCAGAGACGTTTCTTGGTTTTGAAGGTGTGTACTCCACTGCAGCTCGTGCTTTGCACTTAGATGCCTGATCATGCAGGTTGTGCTCAGGTTGAGAAGGTTCATGCCTCGCTTCAAGCTCTGATTGCACAGGGTGCAAACCACTCGTGTCCTGTCATCAGCACATTTTCTAAAGAACTTCCACGCTAGAGAACTCCTTTGAGCTGACTTTGGTGCGCTCGTTCCCTTGCTGCGTTGGGCAGTAGCGGGCGTAGTGTCTAGGGCACGGCCGCTCCGCTTCTGCACCCTGCTCCCTCTTCTGCTGTGCTGGTGGCTCTGTGCGACCACCGCCTCTTCCTCCAAACTACTCAGTTCACCTGCATGACGTTCATTCCATGTGGGGTCGAGGACCTCATCGTCCTCCACATCATCTTCCACCCAGTCTTCACCCCTGCCCTCCTTGTCGGTCTCCACAATGCTGAACGCCGCAGCAGTTGGCACCTGCGTTTCGTCATCATCGGAGACGTGCTGCGATGATCCTTGCATGTACTCATCTTGAGGAATAAGTGGTTGGGCATCGCTGCACTCAATCTCTTCCACTTCTGGGGCAGGGCTAGGTGGATGGCCCTGGGAAACCCTGCTGACAGAGTCCTCAAAAAGAATAAGAGACTGCTGTATGGCTTGGGGCTCAGACTGCTGGCCTGATTTGCAAGGGGGTGAGGTGAAAGACGGTTGGACATTGGCTGCAGGTGCCAACTCTGACCTTTCTGCAGTAGACTGGGTGGGAGACAATGTGAAGGAACTGGAGGCACTGTCAGCAGCAAACCAATCTACTATCGCCTCAACTTGTTCTGGCCTCATCACTTCTAGGGGCGTTTGATGCCCTACCAAATACTGATGCAGGTTCTGTCGCCTACTCACACTTGAGGAAGGTGTTTCACTTGTGCGTGTAGCTGGCACAGATCGACCATGTCCTCTCCTTGCAACAGGAGCTCTACCAGCAGCACCACGACCCAGGCCACGGCCCTTATTTGACGGTCTCCTCATATTTCTGTAATTTAAGATCTTGCCCTAGAAAGGTTTTTATTGAATAGCGGAATAGAAAATATGATCCAAAAAAAGTGTATGTATATCACACGTACACAACCACACTAGGCCCCAATTACTATTGTTTGTACCCCTAAAAGGCTAGATGAGGAGTAGGGGGAGTATGGAACAGGCAGCACCCTCAAACCTTCAGAAGTATGAGATGAACCCCAACAACTTGGAAAGGTGGATCTCTCTCACACGTACCGACACAGACTATCCCGCAATTCAATTGATCCTCAAAGGTTTTTATTGAATAGCGGAATAGGAAATATGATCAAAAAAAGTGTATGTATCTCGCACGTACACAACCACACTAGGCCCCAATTACTATTGTTTGTACCCCTAAAAGGCTAGATGAGGAGTAGGGGGGGTATGGAACAGGCAGCACCCTCAAACCTTCAGAAGTATGAGATGAACCCCAACAACTTGGAAAGGTGGATCTCTCTCACACGTACCGACACAGACTATCCCGCAATTCAATTGATCCCCAAAGGTTTTTATTGAATAGCGGAATAGGAAATATGATCAAAAAAAGTGTATGTATCTCACACGTACAGAAACACACTAGGCCCCAATTACTATTGTTTGTACACCTAAAAGGATGGATGAGGAGGAGGAGGAGTATGGAACAGGCAGCACCCTCAAAGCTTCAGAAGTATGAGATGAACCCCAAAAACTTGGAAAGGTGGATCTCACACGTACCGACACAGACTATTCCGCAATTTAATTGATCCCCAAAGGTTTTTATTGAATAGCGGAATAGGAAATATGATCAAAAAATGTGTATGTATCTCACACGTACAGAAGCACACTAGGCCCCAATTACTATTGTTTGTACACCTAAAAGGATGGATGAGGAGGAGGAGGAGTATGGAACAGGCAGCACCCTCAAAGCTTCAGAAGTATGAGATGAACCCCAAAAACTTGGAAAGGTGGATCTCACACGTACCGACACAGACTATCCCGCAATTTAATTGATCCCCAAAGGTTTTTATTGAATAGCGGAATAGGAAATATGATCAAAAAATGTGTATGTATCTCACACGTACAGAAGCACACTAGGCCCCAATTACTATTGTTTGTACACCTAAAAGGATGGATGAGGAGGAGGAGGAGTATGGAACAGGCAGCACCCTCAAAGCTTCAGAAGTATGAGATGAACCCCAACAACTTGGAAAGGTGGATCTCTCTCACACGTACCGACACAGACTATCCCGCAATTCAATTGATCCTCAAAGGTTTTTATTGAATAGCGGAATAGGAAATATGATCAAAAAAAGTGTATGTATCTCGCACGTACACAACCACACTAGGCCCCAATTACTATTGTTTGTACCCCTAAAAGGCTAGATGAGGAGTAGGGGGGGTATGGAACAGGCAGCACCCTCAAACCTTCAGAAGTATGAGATGAACCCCAACAACTTGGAAAGGTGGATCTCTCTCACACGTACCGACACAGACTATCCCGCAATTCAATTGATCCTCAAAGGTTTTTATTGAATAGCGGAATAGGAAATATGATCAAAAAAAGTGTATGTATCTCGCACGTACACAACCACACTAGGCCCCAATTACTATTGTTTGTACCCCTAAAAGGCTAGATGAGGAGTAGGGGGAGTATGGAACAGGCAGCACCCTCAAACCTTCAGAAGTATGAGATGAACCCCAACAACTTGGAAAGGTGGATCTCTCTCACACGTACCAACACAGACTATCCCCCAATTTAACTGATCCCCAAAGGTTTTTGATTAAATAGCGGAATAGAAAATATGATCCCAAAAAAGTGTATGTATATCACACGTACACAACCACACTAGGCCCCAATTACTATTGTTTGTACCCCTAAAAGGCTAGGAGTAGGGGGGAGTATGGAACAGGCAGCACCCTCAAACCTTCAGAAGTATGAGATGAACCCCAACAACTTGGAAAGGTGGATCTCTCTCACACGTACCAACACAGACTATCCCCCAATTTAACTGATCCCCAGAGGTTTTTGATTAAATAGCGGAATAGAAAATATGATCCCAAAAAAGTGTATGTATATCACACGTACACAACCACACTAGGCCCCAATTACTATTGTTTGTACCCCTAAAAGGCTAGGAGTAGGGGGAGTATGGAACAGGCAGCACCCTCAAACCTTCAGAAGTATGAGATGAACCCCAACAACTTGGAAAGGTGGATCTCTCTCACACGTACCAACACAGACTATCCCCCAATTTAACTGATCCCCAAAGGTTTTTGATTAAATAGCGGAATAGAAAATATGATCCCAAAAAAGTGTATGTATATCACACGTACACAACCACACTAGGCCCCAATTACTATTGTTTGTACCCCTAAAAGGCTAGGAGTAGGGGGAGTATGGAACAGGCAGCACCCTCAAACCTTCAGAAGTATGAGATGAACCCCAACAACTTGGAAAGGTGGATCTCTCTCACACGTACCAACACAGACTATCCCCCAATTTAACTGATCCCCAGAGGTTTTTGATTAAATAGCGGAATAGAAAATATGATCCCAAAAAAGTGTATGTATATCACACGTACACAACCACACTAGGCCCCAATTACTATTGTTTGTACCCCTAAAAGGCTAGGAGTAGGGGGGAGTATGGAACAGGCAGCACCCTCAAACCTTCAGAAGTATGAGATGAACCCCAACAACTTGGAAAGGTGGATCTCTCTCACACGTACCAACACAGACTATCCCCCAATTTAACTGATCCCCAGAGGTTTTTGATTAAATAGCGGAATAGAAAATATGATCCCAAAAAAGTGTATGTATATCACACGTACACAACCACACTAGGCCCCAATTACTATTGTTTGTACCCCTAAAAGGCTAGGAGTAGGGGGAGTATGGAACAGGCAGCACCCTCAAACCTTCAGAAGTATGAGATGAACCCCAACAACTTGGAAAGGTGGATCTCTCTCACACGTACCAACACAGACTATCCCCCAATTTAACTGATCCCCAAAGGTTTTTGATTAAATAGCGGAATAGAAAATATGATCCCAAAAAAGTGTATGTATATCACACGTACACAACCACACTAGGCCCCAATTACTATTGTTTGTACCCCTAAAAGGCTAGGAGTAGGGGGAGTATGGAACAGGCAGCACCCTCAAACCTTCAGAAGTATGAGATGAACCCCAACAACTTGGAAAGGTGGATCTCTCTCACACGTACCAACACAGACTATCCCCCAATTTAACTGATCCCCAGAGGTTTTTGATTAAATAGCGGAATAGAAAATATGATCCCAAAAAAGTGTATGTATATCACACGTACACAACCACACTAGGCCCCAATTACTATTGTTTGTACCCCTAAAAGGCTAGGAGTAGGGGGAGTATGGAACAGGCAGCACCCTCAAACCTTCAGAAGTATGAGATGAACCCCAACAACTTGGAAAGGTGGATCTCTCTCACACGTACCAACACAGACTATCCCCCAATTTAACTGATCCCCAGAGGTTTTTGATTAAATAGCGGAATAGAAAATATGATCCCAAAAAAGTGTATGTATATCACACGTACACAACCACACTAGGCCCCAATTACTATTGTTTGTACCCCTAAAAGGCTAGGAGTAGGGGGAGTATGGAACAGGCAGCACCCTCAAACCTTCAGAAGTATGAGATGAACCCCAACAACTTGGAAAGGTGGATCTCTCTCACACGTACCAACACAGACTATCCCCCAATTTAACTGATCCCCAGAGGTTTTTGATTAAATAGCGGAATAGAAAATATGATCCCAAAAAAGTGTATGTATATCACACGTACACAACCACACTAGGCCCCAATTACTATTGTTTGTACCCCTAAAAGGCTAGGAGTAGGGGGGAGTATGGAACAGGCAGCACCCTCAAACCTTCAGAAGTATGAGATAACCCCAACAACTTGGAAAGGTGGATCTCTCTCACACGTACCAACACAGACTATCCCCCAATTTAACTGATCCCCAAAGGTTTTTGATTAAATAGCGGAATAGAAAATATGATCCCAAAAAAGTGTATGTATATCACACGTACAGAACCACACTAGGCCCCAATTACTATTGTTTGTACCCCTAAAAGGCTAGATGAGGAGTAGGGGGAGTATGGAACAGGCAGCACCCTCAAACCTTCAGTATGAGATTGTGTTCACTGTACCCCACAAAGATTGAGTTCACTGCACCCCACAATGATTGTGTTCACTGCACCCCACAAAGATTGTGTTCACTGCACCTCACAAAGATTGTGTTCACTGTACCCCCCAAAGATTGTGTTCACTGCACCCCACAAAGATTCTGTTCACTGTACCCCACAAAGATTGTGTTCACTGCACCCCAAAAAGATTGTGTTCACTGCACCCCAAAAAGGATGTTGTTCACTGCACCCCAAAAAGGATGTTGTTCACTCCACCCCAAAAAGATTGTGTTCACTGCACCCCACAAAGATTGTGTTCACTGCACCCCAAAAAGATTGTGTTCACTGCACCCCAAAAATGATTTTGTTCACTGCACCCCAAAAAGGATTTTGTTCACTGCACCCCAAAAAGGATGTTGTTCACTCCACCCCAAAAAGATTGTGTTCACTGCACCCCAAAAAGATTGTGTTCACTGCACCCCACAAAGGATTTTGTTCACTGCACCCCAAAAAGATTGTGTTCACTGCACCCCAAAAAGGATGTTGTTCACTGCACCCCAAAAAGGATTTTGTTCACTGCACCCCAAAAAGATTGTGTTCACTGCACCCCACAAAGGATTTTGTTCACTGCACCCCACAAAGATTGTGTTCACTGCACACCAAAAAGGATTGTGTTCACTGCACCCCAAAAAGATTTTGTTCACTGCACCCCAAAAAGATTGTGTTCACTGCAGCCCAAAAAGATTGTGTTCACTGCAGCCCAAAAAGATTGTGTTCACTGCAGCCCAAAAAGATTGTGTTCACTGCAGCCCAAAAAGATTGTGTTCACTGCAGCCCAAAAAGATTGTGTTCACTGCAGCTCACACACAGAAAAATGGATGTGGATCACTGACACCTGCCTATCTCCAATCCCACACCACACAGCAATATCGATTGTAGTTTGTAGAACACAGTTTCCCTAAAATTCAGCAGACTCTGTCCCTAACAGGATTGAGAAGAGATCGTAGATCAGGATTGAGTGCAGATTCACCCCACCCCCCACACAGCAATATCGATTGTAGTTTGTAGAACACAGTTTCCCTAAAATTCAGCAGACTCTGTCCCTAACAGGATTGAGAAGAGATCGTAGATCAGGATTGAGTGCAGATTCACCCCACCCCCCACACAGCAATATCGATTGTAGTTTGTAGAAGACACTGACCCTATATAATTCAGCAGACTCTATCCCTAAAATGCCTACAACTCGCCCTGCCTAAACACTCCGACCTGTCCCTCAATTCTATCCGGACACAAATGGTTTTTTCCTGCCTATCTTTCCCTAATCAGCAGCCAGCACGTTGATGTGTGCTCTGTCCCTGAATCTAAGCAGCATAATGACGCCGCTGCGGCTGCCTCGAACTTATAAAGACTTGGTCACATGCTTCAGACGGCCAATCACAGCTACTGAGACATTTGCAGGCATGGCTGGGATGGCTTAAGGCACACCAGTTAAACGATTGTTGATTGGCTGTTGAAAGCCCGCCATGAAAAGAGCGCCAAAGCATGCAAAACCCGGAAATAAAACGACCGAACACGGATTTTTACCCGAACATACAGTAAAGTGTCCGTGTCCGTGTTCGGGTACAAAAAATCCAATTATTCGGTACGAACACGAATAATACAGTCCGTGTTCGCTCAACACTACTGCTTATACCTCTCCCTATACATCCAAGCATTCTGCTGGCATTTCGTGCTGCTCTATTACATTGTCTTCCCACCTTTAAGTCTTCTGAAATAATTACTTCTAAATCCCTTTCCTCAGATACTGAGGTCAGGACTGTGTCAAATATTCTATATTCTGCCCTTGGGTTTTTACGCCCCAGGTGCATTATCTTGCACTTATCCACATTAAATTTCAGTTGCCAGAGTTCTGACCATTCTTCTAGTTTTCCTAAATCCTTTTCCATTTGGCATTTCCCTCCAGGAACATCAACCCTGTTACATATATTTGTGTCATCAGCAAAAAGACAAACCTTACCATCGAGGCCTTTTGCAATATCACTTATGAAGATATTAAACAAAATTGGTCCCAGTACAGATCCCTGAGGTACCCCACCGGTAACATGACCTTGTTCTGAATGTTCTCCATTGACTACAACCCTCTGTTGTCTGTCACTCAGCCACTGCCTAATCCACTCAACAATATGGGAGTCCATGCTCAATGACTGCAGTTTATTGATAAGTCTTCTATGTGGGACAGTGTCAAAAGCCTTACTAAAATCTAGATATGCAATGTCTACTGCACCTCCACCGTCTATTATTTTAGTCACCCAGTCAAAAAAATGTATAAGATTTGTTTGACATGATCTTCCTGAAGTAAACCCATGTTGTTTTTCATCTTGCAATCCATGGGATTTAAGATGTTCCATAATCTTATCCTTTAATAGGGTTTCCATTAATTTGCCTACTATTGATGTCAGACTCACTGGTCTATAGTTGCTTGATTCCTCCCTACTACCTTTCTTGTGAATGGGCACGACATTTGCCAATTTCCAATCTTCCGGGACGACTCCTGTTACTAATGATTGGTTAAATAAATCTGTTAATGGTTTTGCCAGCTCACCACTAAGCTCTTTTAATAATTTTGGGTGTATCTCATCAGGACCCCGTGACTTATTTGTCTTCACTTTAGACAGCAATCTTAGAACGTCTTCCTCTGTAAAGACACATGCATCAAACGATTCATTAGTCATCCTTTCAAGTGGAGGTCCTTCTCCTTCTTCTGTAAAAACTGAACAGAAGTATTCATTAAGGCAGTCGGCTAGCCCTTTATTCTCTTCTACATACCTTCCGTCCTTTGTTTTTAATTTAGTTATTCCTTGTTTTAATTTCCTTTTTTCATTTATATATCTGAAGAATGTCTTATCCCCCTTTTTCATAGACTGAGCTAGTTTTTCTTCTGCCTGCGCTTTAGAAGTTCTTATAACTTGCTTGGCCTCTTTCTGCCTAATCTTGTAGATTTCCTTATCTTCGTTGCTCTGGGTTTTTTTATAATTACAAAATGCTAGCTTTTTATTTTTAATGATTTGGGCCACTTCTGCTGAGTACCACAGTGGTCTCTTCCTTTTTTTGCTTTTACTGACAAGTCTATTGCAATTTTCTGTTGCCTTCAATAATGCACCTTTTAAGTAGTCCCATTTCTCCTGGACTCCATGTAATCCGTTCCAGTCTGATAAGGACTCATTTATGACTAATTTCATTTTTGAAAAGTCTGTTTTTCTAAAATCTAAAACTTTTGTTTTTGTGTGGTGTGACTCTTTCACAGTTCTTATATTAAACCACACTGACTGGTGATCACTAGATCCCAAGGTTTCGCCTAAATGACATCATATACCAAATCCCCATTTGTGAATACCAAATACAAAATGGCCTCCCTCCGGGTTGGCTCCTCAACCACTTGTTGCAGAGAGAACCCCAGTAGGGAATTTAGAATATCTGTACTCCTGGTAGAACTTGCTATTTTGGTTTTCCAGTTTATATCTGTAAGATTGAAATCTCCCATAATGATAACTTCTCCTTTCATTGTCATTTTAGCTATTTCTTCAACTAGTAGATCATCTAGTTCTTTAACTTGACCAGGTGGTCTATATATCACACCTACACGAGTTACTGCATGATTAGCAAACTGCAACGTAACCCAAACTGACTCTATGTTGGCCTCACCAACTTGTATTAGGTTAGATTTAATGCTATCTTTCACATACAGGGCCACTCCTCCTCCTTTCTTGCCTTCTCTGTCTCTTCTGTATAAAGAGTACCCTGGTATGGTTATGTCACAGTCATTTCTTTCATTAAACCATGTCTCCGTAACAGCCACTAAATCTACATTCTCAGATGCCATTATTGACCCAAGTTCATTGATTTTTTTACCTAAACTGCGAGCATTTGTAGACAGGACTCTGAGCTTATCATTTCTTAACCTCTGTGCTTCTGACCTGTTCTGGCATTGTTTCGGGGGGCAATTGGACTCTTTGTATTAATGTAGCTAAATGTAAAGTTATGCACTTGGGGGCTAAGAATATGCATGCATCATACGTACTAGGGGAAGCAGAACTGGGGGAATCCATAGTGGAGAAGGATCTAGGTGTTCTGGTAGAACATAAGCTTAGAGAATAGCATGCATGCCAAGCTGCAGTTTCCAAAGTGAGCAAAATCTTTTCTTGCATTAAAAGAGAAGGAGAAGCTCATTTGGCTGTACTTCTCCTATGGATCACAAAAGTGCAGTTTATTTTGCACTCCTGTAATGGGTTTTCAGCAGACAGCGGGCTGCAGTCACCAGCTCTTCTCATGGAGCTGTGAGAACCGAGCGATTTGAGGTGTTTGATCGATCGGTTCCCAGTGTTAGAGTCGGTGGGAGACAGATATGGCATCTGGATCCAGCTAGGTAGGTATAATTCACAAAAAAAAGTGAATCCCATACTTCTCTTTTAAGATAGGTATGGACTTCAGAGAGAGATATCATTTTGCCCCTGTACAAGTCATTAGTAAGATCTCATCTGGAATATGCAGTTCAGTTTTGGGCACCAGTTCTCAAAAAGGAGATCAGAGAACTGGAGAAAACGCAGAGAAGAGCAACCAAACTAATAAGAGGCATGGAGGAGCTCAGCTATGAGGAAAGATTGGTAGATGATACACCTAGGGTGTACTAAGCTGCGCTCACCTAAAAAAGTGCAATGTGCAATAAATAGTAAAATTCTCATATGAAGTGCATAAATAATTAATCAAATATAAGTAGAACTTATTTTCTAAAAATTACTACACAAAATATATATATATGTGACAATTGTTCGTTAAAAAAGTGCATATGATAAAGTGCATAAAAAGTCAATGAAGAGATATAGTCCCAAATATCAGCAAATAAATAAACTGGTGAAAAGTGCAATCTTCAAGGGATAATATGAGGTACAGTGCTGCGGGCATGGTACAGGAGAATGCAGGGCTGCGGGCATGGTACAGGAGAATGCAGGGCTGCAGGCGTGGTACAGGAGAATGCAGGGCTGCGGACATGGTACAGGAGAATGCAGGGCTGCGGGCATGGTACAGGAGAATGCAGGGCTGTGGGCATTGTACAGGAGAATGCAGGGCTTTGGGCATGGTACAGGAGAATGCGGGGCTGTGGGCATGGTACAGGAGAATGCAGTGCTGTGGGCATGGTTCAGGAGAATGCAGGGCTGCGGGCATGGTACAGGAGAATGCAGGACTGTGGGCATTGTACAGGAGAATGCAGGGCTGTGGGCATTGTACAGGAGAATGCAGAGCTGTGGGCATGGTACAGGAGAATGCAGGGCTGTGGGCATTGTACAGGAGAATGCAGGGCTGTGGGCATTGTACAGGAGAATGCAGGGCTGTGGGCATTGTACAGGAGAATGCAGCGCTGCGGGCATGGTACAGGAGACTGCAGGGCTGTGGGCATTGTACAGAAGAATGCAGGGCTGTGGGCATTGTACAGGAGAATGCAGGGCTGCAGGCATGGTATAGGAGAATTCAGGGCTGTGGGCATGGTAATAGTACATATATATATGAGGAAAGATTGAAGAAACCAAATGTATTCTCTCTTGAGAAGTGGAGGTTAAGGGGGATTTGATCAACATGTATAAATACATAAGGGTCCCATATAGTGAATTTGGTGTTGAGTTGTTCACTTTAAAGTCATCACAGAGGACAAGGGGGCACTCTTTACGTCTGGATAAAAAGAGATTTAATCTCCAAATATGTTTCTTCACAGTAAGAGCTGTGAAAATTTGGAATAGACTCCCTCCAGAGGGGGTTCTGGCCATCTCAGTAGATTGCTTTAAAAAAGGCCTGGATTACTTCATAAAATTACATAATATAACTGGGTACTAATATTTATAGGTAAAGTTAATCTAGAGAATATCCAATTGCCTCTTGGGAGATCAGGAATGAATTTTTTCACCTGCTGAACCAAACTGGATCATGCTTTGCTGGGTTTTTTTTTGCCTTCCTCTGTATGTGTATATAGAGTTGTATAATTTCCCCCCCCCCCCCTTTTATTGGCTGAACTAGATGGACTTGCGTCTTTTTTCAAACACATTAACTATGTAACTACGTAAGTATGTAACTATAAATGTAAAAGAAAATGTGTGTCATTTAATAAATGTTTTGTTATGGCTCTTAGAAGCCAGATAGTTTGCTGTCATGTCATAAATAAAAAGTAGAACAATCCTCTTGTAAATGAGAGAAAACCACTAGAATGACTCTTGCATGTGTGAAAAGAGCAAAGAACACTGTTCCTCCACCTTAGATTATTCAAATTGTTACATAATTGACCAAGACTTGGGGGGTCTGCCTAATGTGAAGTGAGCTGCCTGGCATTTACTATAGTTAATGATGGCTTCTATTTTTACTTGACAATATAATGGAGTGCATGATTGTAAAGTGTCTCCCTCTAATCGGGCAGAATATTGTAGGCAGGTGAGAAGCACTACACCTGAGGTCTGGAGGTTAGGAAAAGCTGGATCATTAAAAAAAAGTTGAAGTATAATTGCTTACATTTTGTCTTCCTTGGTTCCTTGCTCATCAACAACATTTTTAAATCAAATTTTTCTTTACTAGATATGTGGTAACACACACATATGATGCTGAGCGTCCATGATTGAAAGAACTTGTAACATTGGATACATGAGGGCTGTATGGAAAGTAATGCAAAAATAGGTATACAGTGGTGATCGAAAGTTTGGGGACCCCAGGTAAAAATTTGTATTAATGCGCATAAAGAAGCCAAGGAAAGATGGAAAAATCTCCAAAAGGCATCAAATTACAGATTAGACATTCTTATAATATGTCAACAAAAGTTAGATTTTATTTCCATCATTTAAACTTTCAAAATTACAGAAAAAAAAAATGGCGTCTGCAAAAATTTGGGCACCCTGCAGAGTTAATATCTTGTACTGCCCCCTTTGGCAAGTATCACAGCTTGTAAACGCTTTTTGTAGCCAGCCAAGAGTCTTTCAATTCTTGTTTGAGGTATCTTTGCCCATTCTTCGTTACAAAAGTCTTCCAGTTCTTTGAGATTTCTGGGCTGTCTGTTACGCACTGCTCTTTTAAGGTCTATCCACAGATTTTCAATTATGTTGTGGTCAGGAGATTGTGAAGGCCATGTATCACGTACCTGGTGCTGGAGGCCAATGGAGAGAGAGGGCTTCCCTTGTGGCTAAGTTCCAGACCCCCCTGAGGATGAGAACAGGAGAGGTCAGGCCCAAAGTAGCACGGGTCGCCTGCTGGACTGTGTGCGGAAGGATCCAGAGTACAGCTGGAGTGCTGGAGTGGGATCAGCAGACAGGTGGCGCCCGTGAGGTGTTTGCAGGACTCGGATAATGCTGAGACTGGAACGTGGTCAGGTGGATAGCCAAGATCAGGAGCCAGGTGGATATCAGAGCAAGCGTAGTCAGGTGGATAGCCAAGATCAGGAGCCAGGTGGATGTCAGAGCAAGCGTAGTCAGGTGGATAGCCGAGGTCAAACACAGGAAGCAATCAGGAGACAGGTCGAGGACAAGCCGGGTCGGTAACAGGAAACAGGAACTGGAATATCACAAGGATAATACACTGGAGGAGCCGAAGATCAAGCAGCAACTAAAATCACTGGCAGACTTCCTTATATAGGCCCAGGTAAATTGCTGGTAGTGCTGCTGGGTCCTAAAGTCCTTCTCCTGCTAAGTTGCTGATAGCGCTGCTGGGTCCTAGAGCCCTTCTCCTGGTGTTTGTTCCCTGACAGTGCCCCCCCCTGACGGGCAGCCTCCGGATGCCCATTTGGGCAATTTTCTCCGGGTGTTTGTCCTGAAACTCTTGGAGGAGTCTGGGGGCATGTACATTGGCTTCGGGTTCCCATGAGCTTTCTTCGGGTGGATACCCTTTCCATTTAATTAAGAACTGGGTTTGTCTCCCTCGCTTCCTGCAGTCCAGGATTGCTTCCACCTCAAATTCTGTGTCCTCACCAATTGTCACTGGCGGCGGAGGTGGCTCTGCTCTCCCTGAAAATGGATCTGGAACAGTTGGTTTGAGCAAGGAGGTGTGAAAAACCGGATGGATCCTATATGAGTCAGGCAAAGATAGTTCGTAAGCCACTGGGTTAATTTCCCATTTGATCTGAAAGGGCCCAATATACCTTGGCCCTAGCTTCCGTGAAGGGCAGGCCAATTTTAGATTGGCAGTAGACAGCCACACTTTGTCCCCAACCTTGAAGGAAGGATTTCCCCTCCGTTTCTGATCAAAGTGTTTTTTGTAATCCACTTGGGCTTTCTGTATGGACTCCCGGAGGACCTGATAATTGTTTTGAATGAAAACAAGTCTTTCCTGCAAGGTGGGTACTGAAGTTTCAGGCATGATTTCAGGCAGGGCAGCAGGGTGGAATCCATAATTAGCCTAGAATGGGGACTGGTTTGTAGCTGAATGGACAGAGTTATTATTATATATTATATTCCGCCAGTGGAAGCAGGGATGCCCAGTCATCTTGGGAAAAAGCTGAAAAGCATCGGAGGTATTGCTCGAGGGTTTGGTTGGTGCGTTCTGTTTGCCCATTACTTTGGGGATGGTAGGCAGATGATAGGCAGAGTTCCACTTCCAAGGCTTTACAAAGGGCTCTCCAAAACCTAGAGGTGAATTGCACCCCCCTATCCGAAACAATGTTCTTTGGTAGTCCATGAAGTCTTATGATCTCCTTGATAAATGTGTGAGCGGTTTCCGCTGCAGAGGGAGTAACAATCATTGGTATGAAGTGGGCCATTTTTGATAATCGGTCTACAACAACCAGGATGGTCGTGAATCTTTCAGAGGGAGGAAGATCAACAATAAAATCCATTGAAATCATTTCCCAGGGGCGATTAGGGATAGGCAAGGGTCTCAATAACCCCCAGGCTTTGACTTTGTCGCTTTTGCTGCGTAGACATATCGTGCATGACTTGACGTAGGATCTACAGTCCCGACTGAGGTTAGGCCACCAAAAAGGACAGCTGAATGAGCTCGTTAGTTTTACGGGCCCCAAAGTGCCCTGCAAGTTGGTGGTCATGGAATGCCCTGAGAACCAGAGACCTAGCTTCTTGAGGTACAAAGATTTTGTCCTGGTGCCAAAGTAATCCACCCTGCCTCCTTAACAAGTCATGTTCGGATTCGGGGCACGATACAGAAGCTTGTTCAATGGATGCCTTTAGGTTGGGTTGAATCAGCAAAAAATTTTGGGCAGATAAGATAGTGCTTGGAGGAGTACATTCAGTAGATTCGGGGAACATCCTGGACAGGGCATCGGCTTTCCCATTTTTGGAACCTGGGCGGTATGTCAAGTGGAAATTAAATCTCGAAAAGAATAAGGCCCATCTGGCTTGTCGAGGTCTTAGGCGTTTTGCAGATCTTAAATATTCCAAATTTTTGTGATCTGTGAAGATCATAATTGGATGGTTAGCGCCCTCCAGCAGGTACCTCCATTCTTCGAGAGCCACTTTAATTGCCAGGAGTTCTCTGTCACCCACATCATAGTTTCTTTCGGCCTGATTCAGCTTCCTGGAGCAAAAGGCTACTGGGTGAAGCAGGGCCTTTGGGCCCTGACGCTGAGAGAGCACGGCTCCCGTAGCTACTTCGGATGCGTCCACCTCAAGGACAAAGGGAAGAGCTGGGTCCGGATGTTGCAACACGGGAGCAGAGGTGAAGAGAGCCTTCAGTTTTTCGAAAGCCGCTTGAGAATCCTGGTTCCAGGAGAAGCGTGAGTGCAGGCGAGTGAGCTGGGTGATCGGGGCAATAATAGTCGAGAAATTCCGAATAAATTTCCTCTAAAAATTAGCGAAGCCCACGAACCTCTGGACCCCTTTCTTGTCAGAAGGTGCAGGCCACTCCAAGATTGCTGATACCTTCTGAGGATTCATGGAAATCCCTTTCGTGGAAATTATGAGTCCTAAGAACTGAATAGATTGTTTCTTGAACTCACACTTTTCTGCTTTAGCATATAAGCCATGGGTTCTTAAGGTCTTTAACACTTTTCTGACGTGCTCTCGATGGAGTTCAAGCGAGGCTGAGAAAATTAGTATGTCGTCCAGATAGACGATTAAGAACAGGTCAAGTTATTCTCTGAAAATATCATTCACAAAATGTTGGAATGTTGCGGGGGCATTACATAGCCCGAAAGGCATCACAAGGTACTCAAAGTGACCAAAGCGTGTTCGGAAGGCGGTCTTCCACTCATCCCCTTCCCTAATACGAACCAGGTTATAGGCCCCCCGTAAGTCCAACTTTGTGAAGACCTGGGCTGTTCGGAATCTTTGGAATAACTCGGGGACGAGAGGAAGTGGGTATCTGTTCTTGATAGTAATTTTATTAAGGTCTCTATAATCAATACATGGTCTAAGAGAGCGATCCTTCTTCTCGACGAAGAAAATGCCGGCTCCAGCAGATGACGAGGAAGGGCGGATGAATCCTTTGGCAAGGTTTTCATCTATATATTGTCGGAGGGCCTCCAGCTCCAGCTCGGATAAAGGAAAGATGCGCCCGAAGGGTACTTCTGCTCCAGGTAGCAACTCAATTGGGCAGTCGTAGGACCGATGTGGGGGCAAGGCATCGGCACCTCTTTTGTCAAACACATCAAGGAAGTCAAGGTAGACTGAAGGAACAGCATGACAGGGATCCGGTGTAGGTTGAACGGAGAGACACACTGAAGAGTTGACAGGCGTGGGGACGCCACAGTGTTGATGACAGTAGGAAGATGAGAAGATGATTTCTCCCTTGGGCCAATCAATTTGCGGGTTGTGGGCCCGTAGCCAGGGTATCCCTAGAATGGCTGGGAATATAGGAGACCTGATGACATCAAAGCGGAGGAATTCCCGATGGCCTGCTTCTGTTGTGGCAAGGACAGGGATAGTCTCCTGAGTGACTGGTCCAGAGCTAGGAGCAGTGCCATCTGCTAAATGTACATCAAGTCTTTGTTCCTTCAGTTTCAGGGGTATGCGCAAGCAGAGGCGGCTCTAGGCTTTGTGAGGCCTACGGCAAAACTTGGACACGAGGCCCCACTCACGCCCATAATGGGAAAAATAATTCAAGTGATAAAAATTAACGGTATAAATTACATATATTAAGAGCCTTAACCTTTGTACTATGAATTCACAGTTTCTAGAATTTTCTCTAACCAATTCTTCTTTAATCAAAGATCATTAAACATTGGGTATGTACGTATATATATATATATATATGTGTCTGCTCTTACATCACAGTCCCCAGCATTTCCCTATAGGTCATGATTCCCTGAGTCCCTCCTTACATCAGAGTCCACAGAATTCCTCTTTACATTAGAGTCCCCATCTTAAATCAAATTTAACAGAGCCCCCTTTACATCAGAGTCTCCAGAGTATCCCCCTTACACTGTAGGATTCCTCGGTCCTCCACATTCTAGGGCACTATAACTCCCATAGTGGGCTGTCATTCCTCAGTCCCTCACAGCTGGGGGAAAAACAACAGAGTTAAACATCTAAAGGACAACTCCAACCAAAACTACCAATAATGTACAGAGTCCATATGCTATATAATGTCACAGCCCCGCTACCCCTCACCTTCCACCTCGGGTGCTGTCATTGTGTAGGGCAAAGGGCTCCAGCTCCACCATGTTTGGCTTTGATGTCAGATATACAGGACTGGCTCAGCTCCACTCTCTTCCCTGGCAACTGACTCTGGGGTCTCTCCTCCTCCCCCAGCCACCCAGGGGTCCTCTCCTTCTCCCCAGCCACCCAGGGGCCCTCTCCTTCTTCCCCAGCCACCCAAGGGCCCCCTCTCCTATTCATCCAGCCACCCTGGGGCCCTCTCCTTCTCCTCCAGCCACCCAGGGGCCCTCTCCTTATCCTCCAGCCACCCAGGGTCCCTCTCCTTCTCCTCCTCCAGCCACCCAGGGGCCCTCTCCTTCTCCTCCAGCCACCCAGGGGCCCTCTCCTTCTCCTTCAGCCACCCAAGGGCCATGTCCTTCTCCCCCAGCCACCCAGGGCCCCTTCTCCTTCTCCCTAGCAACCCAGGGGCCCTATCCCTCTCCCCCAGCCACCCAGGGGCCCTCTCATTCTCCCCCAGCCACCCAGGGGCCCTCTCCTTCTCCCTCAGCTACCCAGGGGCCCTCTCCTTCTCCCCCAGCCACCCAGGGGCCCTCTCCCTCTCCCCCAGCCACCCAGGGGCTCTCTCCTTCTTCTCCCCCAGCCACCCAGGGGCCCTCTCCTTCTACCCCAGACACCCAGGGGCCCTTTCCTTCTCCCCCAGCCACCCAGGGGCCCTCTACTTCTCAATCAGCCACCCTGGGGCCCTCTCCTTCTCCTTCAGCCACCCAGGTGCCCTCTCCTTCTCCTTCAGCCACCCAGGTGCCCTTTCCTCTTCCCCTAGCCACCCAGGGGCCCTTTCCTCTTCTCCTAGCCACTCAGGGACCCTCTCCTTTTCCCCTAGCCACCCAGGGGCCCTCTCCTTTTCCCCTAGCCACCCAGGGGCCCTCTCCTTTTCCCCTAGTCACCCAGGGGCCCTCTTCTTTTCCCCTAGCCACCCAGGGGCCCTCTTCTTTTCCCCTAGCCACCCAGGGGCCCTCTCCTTTTCCCCTAGCCACCCAGGGGCCCTCTCCTTTTCCCCTTGCCACCCAGGGGCCCTCTCCTTTTCCCCTAGCCACCCAGGGACCCTCTCCTTCTCTTCCATCCACCCTAACCTCCCCCAGCCACCCAGGGCCTTCTTCTTCTCCTCCTCCTCCACCAACCATTCTAAGACTCTTCCAACTTCCCTGGGGCTACTCACCCCCTTTGCATAGTAGACACCACAAATCTATGACCAGCCTGCAGAGTGACAAGTCGGGGCCTGGTTACCCGTATGTTCCTGGGCCAAGGCAGAGCTCTCCTCCCAGAGCAACAACCGATGATAGCAGAGTGAGCTGACCGGGCAGTCACTTCCTACTGATGCAGGTACACGCCCACCGATTCCTCCACATCTTAGAATTACATGATCGGGGTAAGTGTAAGCGGACAACAGACATCTGGCAGCTGCAGTGAAGGGACTGCAGCACACTGCTGCAACTTTTATATCCAAGGATTTAAAACAATCTTTTACTTGGGAGATTTCCCTCACTGCGCCCTTCTAAATGTTTGGCACTCCGCCACTGGTTGCGAGGCCCCTGTAGGTGCGAGGCCTTAGGCGACCGCCTAATTTGCCTAATTAGAGAGCCGCCTATGTGCGCAAGTTCTTGGCTAGGTTGATGTCCAGGAAGCAACTACAGGCTCCAGAGTCAATGATCGCCCACAGCTTTACTTCCTTTCCATCCACCTGCAGAGAGATGGGAAGAATTAAATGAGTGGATATAGTCCCAGACAACTGGAGGTATGAGGGGCATGGAAGGCTGGACTTACTTGGGCGAACAGGACAACTGCGAAGGAAGTGGCCCGAAGCCCCACAGTAGAGACACAAGTTATCTTGTCGTCTGCGTGCTCTCTCTTCAGGGGTTAAAGCAGGGCGGAGTAGGCCAATTTGCATGGGTTCCCCATCGGACGTATTCATGGACTGGGGAACAGAGACTGGGAGTGTTGGTCCTGGGACTTTTGGCATTACCCATGTGGGTCGGAGGGTCTGAGTGCGTTCGGACCTTCTCTCCCGCAGCCGTCGGTCTAGTTGGATAGAGACTTGGATGAGACTTTCTAAAGAGGCGGGAGCCTCAATCCTAGCCAACTCGACCTTGAGAGACTCAGATAAGCCTTGCCGGAACTGGTATTTTAGGGCGGCATCATTCCACCCAGTATCAGCTGACCACTTGCGAAATTCCACAATGTAATCCTCCACTGGTCGTCTGCTTTGTACAAGAGCATGAAGGGCCGACTCTGCAGTGGCAGTCCGTTGTGGATCATCATATAGGGTAGCCATAGCTTCAAAGAAGGTGGAAACTGAATCCAGGACTGAGTTCTTTTGCTCAAGGAGATTATGAGCCCAGGACTGTGGCTCATCAGATAAAAGTGAAATGATGAAACCCACCTTGACAGTCTCAAGAGAAAAAGTCCTTGGTTGTAGGGCAAAGTAAAGGTCACAAGCATTCTTGAAAGCTCTGAATTTCCGACGGTCACCTGAAAAGCGATCAGGAGTGGGGACTCTGGGCTCCGGAGGGGGTAAACCCATTGCAGGTGCGGCTGTAGCAGAACAACTGGCCGTTGGAGCGGAGGCAGTGGAGCTAGTAGCTTGGTTAGGATCCACAGGAGTCATAGAGGTAGTGAGAGAGTGAAGGCGTCCTTCTAGCTGAAAGTAGCCATCTTGTAAGCTCTGGACTGCTTGTGTAAGAGCTGTAATCTGCTGACATAGGGCCTCTAATGCGGAAGCACCTCTCTCGGCCTCAGACATCTTGGCTGCTTGATACTATCACGTACCTGGTGCTGGAGGCCAATGGAGAGAGAGGGCTTCCCTTGCGGCTAAGTTCCAGACCCCCCTGAGGATGAGAACAGGAGAGGTCAGGCCCAAAGTAGCACGGGTCACCTGCTGGACTGTGTGCGGAAGGATCCAGAGTACAGCTGGAGTGCTGGAGTGGGATCAGCAGACAGGTGGCGCCCGTGAGGTGTTTGCAGGACTCGGATAATGCTGAGACTGGAACGTGGTCAGGTGGATAGCCAAGATCAGGAGCCAGGTGGATATCAGAACAAGCGTAGTCAGGTGGATAGCCAAGATCAGGAGCCAGGTGGATGTCAGAGCAAGCGTAGTCAGGTGGATAGCCGAGGTCAAACACAGGAAGCAATCAGGAGACAGGTCGAGGACAAGCCGGGTCGGTAACAGGAAACAGGAACTGGAATATCACAAGGATAACACACTGGAGGAGCCGAAGATCAAGCAGCAACTAAAATCACTGGCAGACTTCCTTATATAGGCCCAGGTAAATTGCTGGTAGTGCTGCTGGGTCCTAAAGTCCTTCTCCTGCTAAGTTGCTGATAGCGCTGCTGGGTCCTAGAGCCCTTCTCCTGGTGTTTGTTCCCTAACACCATGGCAAAACCTTGAGTTTACGCCTCTTGATGTAATCCCCCGTGGATTTCGAGGTGTGTTTAGGATCATTATCCACTTGTAGAAGCCATCCTCTATTTAACTTCAGTTTTTTCACACATGGCATCAAGTTACCATCCAAAATTTGCTGAAATTTTTTTGAATCCATTTTTCCTTCTACTCGTGAGATGTTCCCTGTGCCACTGGCTGCAATACAACCCCAAAGCATTATTTCTTCGGCCGGTCTCTCTGCTTTCACTTCCCGGCGCCAGACATCATGAGGTCCGGTGTGTAGAAGCGGCTAGCGGCTGGTTGGAAGAGCTGTGTGAAGGCTGTGTAAGGCTTAGGAAGACCCGTTGGTACAGAGCGGCGGTGTTACACGTCCATCCGCTCCGGCTGCCAGCTCCGCCCCACCCCAAAGCATTATTGATCCACCCTCATACTTAACAGCTGGACAGAGGTTCTTTTCTTTAAACTCTGTGCCCCTTCTCCAAGCGTACCTTTGCTCATTCCGGCCAAAAAGTTTGATTTTAACCTCATCGGTCCACAGAACTTGTTTCCAAAATGCACCAGGCTTGTCTATATGTTCGTTTGCAAAGTTCAAACGTTGATTTTTGTGGTGAGGATGTAGAAGAGGTTTTCTTCTGATGACTCTTCCATGAACACCATATTTGTACAAGTATCTCTTTATAGTGGAATAGTGTACCACAACTCCAGTGTCTGCCAGATCTTTCTGGAGGGATCGTGCAGTCAAACGTGCGTTTTGAATTGTTTTTCTCACAATCCTGCGAGCTGTTCTGTCTGATATTTTTCTTGGTCTTCCAGATCTTGCTTTAACTTCCACTGTTCCTGATGACTGCCATTTCTTAATTACATTCCGAACAGAGGATATTGACATCTGAAAACGCTTTGCTATCTTCTTATAGCCTTCTCCAGCTTTGTGAGCATCAATTATTTTCAGTTTCAGTTTTCTAGGCAACTGCTTAGAAGATCCCATGGTGCTGATTGTTGGGGCAAGGTCAGATGAGTCTGGGCATTTAAAACCTTTGAGATTGACATCACCTGGTCTTCCCAGACGATGATTGAGAACAATCCATGACACTGGCAGGTCTCAGCCTTGCAAAGGGGGCAGTGCATGCTATAAATTACTGCAGGATGCCCAAACTTTTGCAGACACCATTTTTTTGTTTTCTGTAATTTTGAAAGTGTCAATGATGGAAATAAAATCTAACTTTTTGTTGACATATTATAAGAATGTCTAATCTGTAATTTGATGCCTTTTGGAGATTTTCCATCTTTCCTTGGCTTCTTTATGCACATTAATACAAATTTTTACCTGGGGTGCCCAAACTTTCGATCACCACTGTAACATTTTTATCAACTCACAAAGTTTGTTCAAATTTCACATGTTGGTAGAGTAACTCTTCCTCTGTAGTAACTCTTCTTTTATTTTTATTTTTTTTTTGCAGGTAAATAATGGATTCTAAGCAGAGGCAACAGGCTGTCAATTAAGTTCTTGATGAAGGAGAGGTGCAGGCCTTCAGCCATCCACAGAAGGCTACAGAAGGTTTAGGAAGATAACACCAAGGACAAGAGCAATGTGCACAGATGAATGAAGAATTTAAAAAAAGGGGAAAACCAGCACTGAAGTGGGGAGTCCATCAACTGTGACTACTGACATCAATCGTCAGCAAGTGGATGAATTGATTATCATGGACAGACAAGTCACAATGCATGAACTTGCTGCACAATTGGGATATGGCCAAAATGTCATACACAAGATGGTGGAAGACTTGGAGCTGGGTAATGGAAGGTGTGTGCAAAGTAGGTACCTCGGCAGTTGACACCAGATTTGACAGTTGACACTCATAAAAATTGGTATGATATCACAGATATTCTCTAATATATCTCAGTTTTTTTTTTATTAACCACTTCTGGACCGGAAGATTTCCCCCCTTAATGACCAGGCCATTTTTTGAAAAATTAAATTGAGGTCCGTTATTCCCACAAATTTAGCTTCCTTTTGGTGGTATTTTGATCATCTCTGCGATTTTTATTTTTTGCGCTATAAAGAAAAAGAGCGACAACTTTTTCACTTTCTGTTATATAACATTCATAAACAAAAAAAAAAATAAAAAATCGAATTTTTCATCCTTTTAGGCCAATTTGTATTCTGCCACATATTTTTGGTAAAAAAAATCCCAATAAAGTTATCGCATCTACAAACTAGGGGAAAGATTTATGTCTATTTCTTTTTTTTTTTTTTTACTAGTAATGGCGGCGATCAGCGTTTTTTAGCTGGACTGCGACATTACGGCGGACAGATTGGACCCCTAACTAAAATTTTGATGCTTACTGTAATAATGACACTGCCAGGGAAGGGGTTAGCCAAGGGGCGATCACAGGGTTAAGTTTAATCCTAGGGGGTGTTTTCTAACTGTGGGGGGCTGGGCTTGCAATATCAACACAGAGATGTATGTTCCTAAATAGCAGGAACACAGGAGCTCTGTGTTGATACCAAAGAGAACAACAGTCTGCTGCATTTACAACAGCAGACCGACGTTCTCTCTTCATGGGGAGCAATCGCGAGTGCCCCAGGCCTTGGCTTCCCAACTGTCGAGCGGGTGCGCACATCCGGTGGCACGTGCGTGCCCACAGGAGGGATCCCGCGAACTGACGTACAGGTAGAGGGATTTGCGGGAACCTGCTGACCTGTCGCCATATAACTGCGGCGGCTGGTCAGCAAGTGGTTAATTCAGTACTAATGGATCTGAACAGATGTGTCATGCTTACCCCTAATGCAGGTGATCAGACACTATAGTTAGCTTCTGTACTCTTTACCTAAAGCAGATCCCTTTCCCAAAAGGCAAGCAGGCCTACCAGTACTCAGTTTCCCGCAGGTCTACCACGCCAGGGCATACTTGAACTGTGCAAAGCAAACCGGTACTTGTGGTTGACACAAAGGCAGAGTGGTTCAGTGACAGTCCAGGTGCAAGGCAGGCAAGGTTCAGAACAGTCAGGGTCAATCCATAGTCAAAAGGCAGGCAGAGTTCAGAGAATAATCGATATCCGATCCTGGGTCATAAATAGGGGAATCAAAACAACAGAGCAGGACAGACAGACAGAGAGATTGTACAATATTACACATGCTATTACAAGCATGAGACTGCAGGCATGGCTGGCTTAAACCAGGTTTGGTCTCCACCCAAAGACTGGAGATCCATGCCCGCAGCCCCGCATAATGACAGGTAGTGCGGCTTGTAGTATGCCCGCAGCCCCGCATAATGACAGGTAGTGCGGCTTGTAGTATGCCCGCAGCCCCGCATAATGGAAGGTAGTGCGGCTGTGGAGGAGTTTCACTTACCTTTTCCTGCGGTGCATTAGATTTAAAAATGGCGCCGCCCGGCGCCCACACGTCACCGCGCATGCACTGCCGCCGCTCGGAAAAGCTTGCATACATTCGGCTATTCCTGGGAATAGTCAAACATGTACTGCCTTTCCCGAGCGGAGGCGTATGTACGGCGACATGTTGGCGCCGGGCGGCGCCATTTACAGTATAAATGTAAGGCGCTTCAGGAGCATGTCCGGCCGGCTGGGGACATTTTTTTTTTATGACTCGAGTATAAGCCAAGGGGGATGTTTTCAGCACAAAAAAATGTGCTGAAAAACTCGGCTTATACTCGAATATATACAGTAAATAAAAATGGATGCAAAAACAGATGTAGATTGATGTAAACCAAACTGAACTGATATAAACTGATGTTAGCTGAACTGAATACAGATGTGCAAACTGAATGTAATCTAAGGATTGTTCACACCACAATTTCAGCATTCTGGATGTGTGCTTCTTTTCACATGTTTGATGCATTTTGATTGCAGTTCAAAGCATATTTTATCCTTTTTTGACACTTAAATGCATTTCGGACATTTTGATGTATTTGGAATGTAAAAAATGCAGCAGGTGGAACTTTTGTTCAAAGCATTGGAACTGACCACGGTGGTGTGAACATGAGTCAGATGGAAAGCATTGACTACACATTAATCTGTATTTAGCAGTTTTTCTTAGCAAAAAAACGTAGCTGAACTGATGAAGCCCCTTGTTAAAGGTCCCTTAGAAGTAAGGAGACAGATGTCCACAATCTAAATTTGAATAGACAGTTGGGTCTGAAAATTGGCGGAACCAACAACCAATGACTCTCTGATAGATCGTATAGACTTGTGTGAAGATAAGGGGTGGAGAGCTCAAAGGAATGCTTCAGACCTAAAAGCCACAGAATTAACAGAGAGCCAAGGACATCCTAAAGTGGAGGCACCAAGCTGTCTGCTGTAACATAATTTTTCTTAAGATCAGTAGCATTATGCTTTCTCTCTAATAAAGTTCAAAATATTAGCTGCAGGCAGGTGAAATGGGTTCCTTTTGATAGTACAAAGACTTTGTGTGAGTGTTGAGGAACTCTCAGTTAAAAGGTCCATGACACTTCAAGAGTTTTAATTCAAATTTTTTTTTTGACAAAGGGTATCAAGAAAAGCCAACACGTTTTGGGGGGAATGCCTTCATCAGGGCTAGTGTATAGAAAAATGAAATAACTGCCAGGAACATTATCTGTATTACTATTATACAGGATTTATATAGCCCCACAGTATGTGCAGCCAGTACAGTTACAATACAATTCAATAGAGGAGGAATCAGAGGGCCCTGCTTGCTAGAGCTTACACCCTCCCAAGTGATACAAAAGCTAATAATTGTGGAGGAAGAGCAGATGAAGAAAATAAAAGAACAGTTGTTAGGTGGAGGCAGATTAGGCTTCTCTGAAGAGAAAAGTTTTCAGGGATCGCCTAAAAGTGAATAGAATTGGAGGTAGTCAGATAGATTGGGGTAGGGAATTCCAAAGGATGGGAGAGGCTTGGAAGAAGTCTTGGAGGGGAGTATGGGAGGAGGTGATGAGGGAGCTAGAGAGCAGGAGGTCTTGGGAGGAACGGAGAGGGCAATCTGGTTGGTATTTTTAGACTAGGTTGATGATGTAGCTGGGGGCTGAGTTTTGGATGGCTTTGTAAGTTATTGTTAGTATTTTTAATTAGTTGGGTGAGTGGAAGCCAGTGGAGGAATTGGTGAGAGAGGGGTAGCAGATGCTGAGTGGTTTGTAAGGTGGATGAGTCTGGCAGCAGCATTTGTAGACTATACCTCAACATAGGAAAATAGTAGTGCATTTGGTAGTCAATACTACTACTAGGATAGGTAGAAAGAGGGGGGGGGGGGACATTTCTAAAAACAGTTAAAGTTAGGCTTTTCTTCCACTTTAAGTTATAAAATGAATATATGCCTTCTGCATACTAAGCTAAGAATTCATACTCCAGAGGATTGGTACATTGTGTTACCAGTGCCTGTATGCTTGGTAATTTTTTTTTTTTTTTTTTTTTAATCAAGCAAGTTTATTGAAAAAAACAAATAGTACAGTAAGACAATATGGAACAATTAAAGCGTAAATGTAAAAGATAACAAAAGTGTACCAGATTTGTTCATGTATGGTGAGTAACATAACAGAATGAGCAAATATAACTGTAGTTATGGTATGCAAAGGTTGGTAACTGGCTCAAACATTGTGATATCGTAGTTGAGGAAAATATTGTCTCAAAACATAAGTAAACTCAGCAAATATATCAGATATAAATCGTTATGTCATGTTAGACGTTTCAATCATAGATATCAAGGTAAAGGGTTGAAGGTAAAAGTCAGTTAAAAGGGGTGAAGGTCAGATAAGTATGTCAGATGACTACCAAATCAGTGCGGTAGTAGTGGTTACAGTAACTGTGAGTTATTACATCCAGTAGTATTCATAAAATTCATAACATACATCTCAGAAAGCCATAATAGGTAATGAGTAACATAGTCAAGGTGATCAAGGTGATCATGGGCCCAGAATACATTAACCACTGGTTAGGCACACAAAGCCTTCAGAGTATCTAAATAGGTGCCAGGGGTCCAGATTAAGTGGAATTTTTCAATTTTGTCCGAGGCTATAGCAATGGTTTCTTCCATGTTGTAAATATTGCTCACAGCATGTAGCCACTCTTTAACTGTTGGTGGAATGGTGGATTTCCAATGAAGGGGGATCAGTGATTTGGCGGCATTAAGGAGATGTCTCAATATAGATTTCTTATATCTGCAAAGTGGTATATTAGATATGTGAATGAGACAGCATTCAGGGGTAAGAGGTGTGGCGGTATTGGTAATTACTCAGATCAGCTCGCAAATTTGGGTCCAGAAAGGGGAAATCGGGGTATTTCCACCAGATGTGGAAAAGCGAACCTGGAGATTGGTCACATCTCCAACATGTATTTGGTGTAGAAGGGAACCATTTTTGGAGTTTGTCCGGAGTAGAGTACCAATGTGTAAGGAGTTTGTATGCATTTTCTTGAAGCTTTGTGCTGATGGAGCATTTATGTGCCAGTAGGCAAGCATTTGCCCAATGATTATCTGAGATAGGGTATTGAGTGCTGTCTCCCATTTACTCTTGTGTTTGTCTGGTTCCGCTTGTGTGTTAGTTAGAAAGAGGTTATAGGAAGCTGAGGTAGCTCTCCGAAAAGCAATCCTCATCAAGCAATTCTGCTCGAAGCTAGTGGTAGGTCTAGAGCATGCCCGTTTTCCGGTATGGTCAGTCAGATAATGGATGGTGCAGTTGTAGGTAGATCCAGAAAGGAACAATAGGATCCCCATTAGGGGAGTTTCTCACGGTTAAGGAGGTTGCCACCTTCAAAAAAATGCATGGCTAGTTTTTGCTTATTTTCTGGGTTAGCGAGGCAAGGGTCATGTATGCCCGGTGGAAAATTCAAATTGTGGGATAGTGGAATGGTCCTGGGCTGCTAGCGAGATTGTGTGATTTCTTCAGTCTATGAAAAATCTTGAGAGTGGTGCCCACGAGGGAGTTTGTTTTCATAGCGGGGGAGATAGAGGTCCAAGGAATCCAGGGGGAGTATAGTAAAGGTGTGTCCAGTGTGTCAGACTCCAGTTGTACCCAATCTTTATTAGAGTCATGGCAATGCCAGTCTATAATCCTAGTCAGATGTGTGGCGAAGTAGTATAGTTGAAAATCTGGAATCTCCCATTTCCATACGTCTGGTATTCAGTTTGTACTTTATTCTAGGCGGTTTACTCGCCCAAACAAATTGGGGCTGTAGGCTCCGTAACTTCTTAAAAAAGCCATTTGGCACATGTATTGGCAATGTATGGAAAAGATATAATAGCCTTAGCAGTGTGACCATCTTGACGATGGCAGCCCGGCCGAACCAAGAGAAGAATTTGGTATGACAAGTATGTAGGTCAGTTGCTATGCATTGTAGGAAAGGGGCAAAGTTTCTACTGTATAGGGTAGCAAGGGAGGGTGTGATCCAAACTCCTAGGTATTTTTAAGCGTCTGGTACCCAGCGGAAATAGCTGTTAGCTTTTATCTGAAGAGACATTTGATTGGGGATCGATAGGTTTAAGGCCTCTGACTTGTTATAGTTAATACGAAAGTTGGATATGTAACTATATAGTTCAAAAGCTTTCAGTAGGTTCGGGATGGTTGTGAGCGGTTGGGTAATAAAAAATAATAAATCACCCGCGTAAGCCGCTATTTTGTATATTTTACCACCCACCCATAGTCCTTTAATTGAGGCGTCTGCCCTGAAGTCGCAGGAAGGGTTCAAGTGTCAGAATAAATATTAAAGGGGACAGAGGGCATCCTTGGCGGGTGCCATTGGTTGTATTTATGGGTTCTGAGAATGTGTGGTTGACCTTAGTTTTCGCTGTGGGGCATTTGTTTAGAGAGGATAACAAGCCTATCATATTGGGCGGGATGTTTACATGTCTACATGTGGCCACTATGAAATTGCATGCTACTCTGTCGAAGGCCTTCTCCGTGTCAGTAGACAAGAGAAGGCCCTCGACTTTTCGCTTATGGAATTGATGAACAAGATTCAGAGACTTGATGACATTATCCTTGGCCTCACGGCCTGGCATAAAGCCAGCTTGGTCAGTAGAAATCAGTTTCGGTAGCAGGGGTATAAGTCTGGAAGCTAAAATTTTTGCAAGGATTTTCAGATCTAAGTTCAGGAGGGAAATGGGTCTGTAGTTTGTGCAATCAGTAAATTACTTTCCGGGTTTGGGGATTACGGTTATGTGGGCTTGAAGGAAGGATACAGAAGAGTTACAGGGGTCTGCCAAGGAGTTAATGCCTTGGTAAGCGGGGTTTTTAATAAGTCAGCGTAGGTCTTGTAATAGGGAGACGAGAAGCCATCCGGGCCTAGGCTCTTATTGGTTGGTAACGTTTTTTGGTAATCTGTACGAAATTACATTGTGTGTCTGCAGATTGCACGCAGATTAGTATAGGTGTGTGTTGGCTAGTTGATATGCAGGGATCTGTGTGTGTGTGTGATTGCCTAGCAGGTCAGTCAGCTGACAAACTGCAGGGGGTGGCAAGCTACCCTTAAAGTGTTTTTTTTTAAACCCAGTGATGTGACTTAACATAAGTTTTACCTGTTTATCTGCAGTCTTCTCTTCTCTACAGCCATTCAAGGTGCTGAATTTTTAATGCTTGTCTGACAGTTAGAAAAAAGGAGGCGGAGAGCTGAAGTTTACACTCTGCAGAGCTCAGTGAAGAGAGCTACGAGAGCTGATTTGGGGGAAGAGACACATCACACAGCACACAGGAACAGAGCTGAGGCTGTCAATCAGCTGGAGATCCCTCCTCTGTTACCTTTTTTCTCTTGGTGTCAGAAAAACATGTTAGAAGTGACATGTAATGATAGCAGAAAATTGAAGCAGCAGACAAAAATGACACTTGCTCTGGATAGAGACAAGTACACACTATAGAGGGATATGTTGTGTTCATATTTCATGTCTGAGTTTTACAACCTCTTTAAGTCATATACTGTCATGGGTGAATGTATATGGGAGTGGAAAAAGCAATAACTCAAGGATTCTAGCTGGAAATATATTGTGTAGAAGTGCGCCAGATTGTAAGGTAAACTGGATTCCCAGCACCAGAAAACCAGTGCGGGTCTATGCTCATGCATGTGCGTATTGCAAACATGCTCATGTTTCTGAGTGAAGAGGCAATCTTCAACTATTCCAGTTTGCCACACACGTGTGCATTTGTTGCCCAATGGCCTGTTTAAACTGGTCTGTAACTATAAGCAGTTGCTGAATGCTCTTCATCTTGTTCCCATGTTCCTGAGATCTGATCTGCTGTACCTGATTATCTGTGTATGACCTGGCTTGACCTTGGACTCTTTGTCACGTACCCGGTGGATGAGCCAGACACAATGAGGAAGGCCTCTCTTACACCTCTAACTCAGGGCCGTTGATAGAGCAGACAGGTAGCGCAGAAGTAAGAGCAAGAGTAAAGAGTGGCACGAGTGCCTATTGGTCTTGCTAGCAGCAGGGCTTGATGGATCAAGCAGGTGTAGTGGACTGCCATTATCTGATAATGCAGACTTACTTTCTGCTCCTTTAGACTGTCTCTCTGTATCCCTCTAGTGTTTGTCTCAGGTTTCATGCATCATACTACTGAGGCTGGAAGAAAGGCATCGTGGGAACAAGGCATCGTGGGAACTGTAGTCTCCTACATAGATATTAGTGCACTGTTGAACTATTCAGGAACTGTACTTCCCAGCAAGTCTTAGGCTCCAGGAGAGGATTGTGGGAGAGACTATAAAGGGATTTGTGAACAGGCCGCATTCTCTTGTTTCCTGGGATCCATCGTGTGCACATCTCTCTGCTGAACAGAGAGAGAGAGAGATAGCAGACTGCGGCCTACTGCACTCCTCTTATCTGCCTGCAGACTCAGCCATGGTGGGACAGATGTTCATCGCTGCATCGAGACATCCCTGCAGCATCGCTGATTGTGTGAGGTCGTGGGACTCACAGGGACAGCAGAGCGCAGCCATCTTGGGACTTCTTAGTGTGGAGGACTCCGTTGCCTGTTTCTTCCGGGACTTTTCTTGCTGGACATCAGGATTTGGTGAGAGGGCACCTGCTCAGATTTCTGACTGCATTCATTACAGTTCTTGTTACACTGAATACAGACACTTTGCAATTGAATCAACCACCAGATCTTTCAGGATTATTATCAACTATTTTGCATCGCTTGCTATACACATTATATCATATCAACAGTCATATTGGGAACTGTTCATTTAATGAGCTCCAACTGCCGGTGAAGATCTTAGCAAGGCCTTGCAAGTAGAACATTGCTATATTGTTGCTGTTAAAAGGGAGACATTACCGGTATCTAAATTATCTCATATCTCATTAGGATATAGTAATTATAGGCTGGCCCGGAGTTCCCCTTTAGCCAGAGTGCTTCACAGTAATAATATATTGTTTCTGAGAGATTCACATGCATATTCCCTAAGACTGTGTTTATTAGTATCATTTGGTGTTATTAGAACCTGTTTCTCACTGTCCTGGTTTTGGCTCAACTGAATCCTGACAGTTTATCTAGGGTCCAGTTGACCAATATATTTTTGCAAGTTCTTTTTCTGAGTAAAGTTAACCACTTGCCTACTGTGCACTTAAACACCCTTCCCATCCAGGCCAATTTTCAGCTTTCAGTGCTGTCACACTTTGACTGACAATTGCGCGGTCATGCTACACTGTACCCATATGAAATTTTTATCATTTTTTTCACACAAATAGAGCTTTCTTTTGGTGGTATTTAATCATCTCTGGGTTTTTTATTTTTTACAAAAAAAAAGAAAAAAGACAATAAATTTTGAAAAAAAAAAAGTTTTCTTATTTTCTGCGAGTAAATTTTGAAAATTAACTTTTCTCCTTCACTGATGTGCGCTGATGAGGCGGCACTGATGGGCACTGATAGGCTGCACTGATGGGCACTGATGAGGTGGCACTTATGGGCACTGATGAGGTGGCACTTATGGGCACTGATGAGGAGGTACTAATATGCCGCACTGATGAGCACTGATAGGCGGCATTGATAGGCGGCACTGATAGGCGGCACTGATAAGCGGCACTGATGAGCACTGATAGGCGGCACTGCTGGGCACTGAGAGGTGGCACTGAGAGGTGGCACTGCTGGGCACTGAGAGGCGGCACTGATGGGCGGCACTGATGGGCACTGATAGGTGGCACTGATGGGCACTGATGGATGGCACTGATGCACACTGACGGGTGGCACTGATGAGCACTGATGGGCGGCACTGATGAGCACTGATGGGCAGCACCATCAGTGCCCACACTCAGTGCCCATAGTGCTGCCAGTCAGTGCTCATCAGTGCCTAGATGAGCAGGCACTGATGGGCACTGACTGGCAGCACTATGGGCACTGATTGTGGGCATTGATGGGGGGCACTGAGGCGGGCACTGTGGGCACTGATGGGGGGCAATGTGTGTATGTTTTTTTACCTTTAGTAATCAGGGCACTGGTGATCAGTGCCCTGATTACATTGCTGTGTGTCCCCGGCGGCTGACGGCTCCCCCTCCTTCCTCACACTGCAGGCTCTGTGTGAGGAAGGAGCGCCGGCGATGAGAGATGATCTCATATGTTTACATATGAGATCATCTCTCATTGGACGGCTTGATCACGTGGTGAATGGCCGCTGTGATTAGCCATTCACCACGATCTGTGGCCGCTGTGATTGGCCATTCACCACGATCTGATCCCTTGGACACGGCCGACACAGATTCTCCCCGATGCGCGCTCGCGGGAGCGCGCGGGGAGAGTCTTTCTGGGAGGCCGTTTAAAAACGGCCTCCCGAAAATTCAAGTCCGCGCTGCAGCCGTATATAGGCTGTAGCGCGGATGTCAGGAAGTTAAAACTCATTCATATTGTGTCAATGTGTCATTTAAAGGTATACACTCGCAAATTACCAGGTGTGCCAGTGGGGCACAACTTGTTCTTGGGGTTAAAAGGCAGAGTGCGGGACCTGTTTAACTTAAGCATCTCCTGCGGGGGTAGCGCTACACAAGGGAAGGCCGTCAGTACACCACAGAGGAGTAGGAGTGCCGGATGGACACCAGTAAGCAGGAAACAGGAACAGGCTGGCACTGGAGATAGCAGAAAGGCCAAGGCTGGTAGCAGACAGGTGATGAGCGTCAGCAGTGAAAAATCAGCAGTGATGAGCGTCAGCAGTGATTGAGACAGAAGCAGAGTCATACACAGGCAGACAGATCAGGTACAGATGCATAGGCAAGAGCAATGTCAGGATTTAGGCCGAGTAGATAACAGATCAGTGGAGCAGCAGCAAGGGCAACAGGCAGAAGCATGATCAGAGGCAAGCTGGGATCAATACAGGTGGAGTTCAGGAGTAGTCAAGACAAACTGGGTCAGTAACAGTAGCCAGATGCAGAGTAACAGGTAGCAAGTTTGCACATCACTACAGTAGACAAGACTGCACTGAAGCAAAGAACAGTCTCAGTTTAAATAGCCCGCTTGGTGCCAATGCGAGCAACAGATGTGTGCACATGAGCAACAGATGAGCAGGCGTGCACACACGAGCGCGCGCACGATTTCTATGTTCATGTAAAGGAACATGAATTAGCCAGTACCTATGCACAGGACACTGTCTGCTGGTATGTCCTTCCTGACACTCTGCTTCTGCTCCTGTCTCAGCTCTGTTCACATGATTACTCTGACCTCAGCCTGTTTACTGCACTTGTCTTTGCCTGCTTATGTTGTACTGCTTTGCCCAGTTGTTACCAACCATGGTCTGTCTCCTGGACTTGCTCTGCCTGTAATTTAATCCCATGTTGCCTGGTTGTTGCCGGCCCCTGCCTATCACCTGGTCCTGATTCCGTCTTCTGCTCTGGTGCCAAGGTGCTCCTGTATTCTGTTCCGAGAACTGTGACTACCAGCTTTACCCAATAATAGAGTGGACCTCACCAGCCAGCTACTCTGGCATTCGTGCCACTCCTTGCCCTTACACTCTCTGTCTCCATCTTTAGAAGTGTTGGGAGGGAGGTGCAGGAGAGGCCCCCACAACCACAACATTCCACAACTTTCCAGTCTTCACCAGGTTTGTAATATAGATTGTTTGCATTATTTGCATCCATTTGTGTGTATTCAGACAGTTCTCAAAGATCTTCATAACCTTTAAAGGTCATCAGGTTAAAATTAAGAATTATGGCCATATAAATTTTAACTTCACTGTGACGTTTGCAACAATATTGTGTGGTATTTACATACATATGCTTACTCTACGCTGCAAATTTTATATGGGCTGTGTATTTGGGTGGCAAAGGTACCTCCAACATTTGTTTTTTTAGAATCTTTTATATCTTTTTTTTTTAACCACTTCCCATCCACACTAGCCAAAAGACGGCTACAGGCCGGGCTTAAAATATCGGGACTGGCATCCCTGCAGCACGTGGACAGCACGCTCTGTGATCACCTATTTGCTGCAACTCACCTGTTCACAGATCAGTATAAAGGGCCAATCACAACGGCCCTTTACCACGTGATAAGCTGTCAGCCAATGACAGATGATCACGGAAGTAAACAGAAGCCAGTTATCTGCTTTTTTTTCCCCCTCACACTGTCAGCGTGAGGAAGAAAGTTGTTAACCGGCATTCGGTTATAGCAAAATCAGAGCCTCAGTGCCCACCAGTGCTGCTAATTAGTACCCATCAGTGCCATCTATCAGTGCCCATCAGTACTGCTAATCAGTGCCCACCAGTGCCACCTTTCAGTGCCCATCAGTGCCGCCAATCAGTGCTCATCACTGCCTCATCATCAGTGTCACTTATTAGTGCTGCCTATTAGTGCCTGAATAAATGAATTAGTGCCACCGCTATAAGCTTCCTATTTGTGCCGCCTAACAAAGCCGCTTATCAGTGCCACCTATCAGTGCCACGTATCAGTACCACCTATCACTGCCCATCAGTGCCACATATCAGTGCAGCCTCATCAGTGCCTCCTAATCAGTGCTCACCAGTGCCGCCTTATCAATGCCCATCAGTGCCACCTATCATTGCCCATCAGAGCCACCTCATCTGTGCCTATCAGTGCAGCCTATTAGTGCCCATCAGTGCAGCCTATCAGTGTCCACCAGTGCAGCCTCATCAGCACACATCAGTGAAGGAGAAAAAAAAAAACCCAGTGGTGATTAATACCACTAAAAGAAATCTCTATTTGTGTGAAAAAAATTATAAAAATCGAATATGTTTACACTGTTGCATGACCGTGCAATTGTCATTCAAAGTGTGACAGTGCTAAAAGCTGAAAACTGGCCTTGGCAGGAAGAGGGTATAAGTGCCCAGTAGTCAAGCGGTTAACTTGCTTTCTATCACAGGGGTCTAACGAGTCTTCTTTTGAATCCCAATGTCTACCCTTCCTCCTGCACTCACTGTGTGAGCAGTTTTCCGCAGTCCTGAACTCCCCCTTTCCACCACAGGTGCTGCTGGTGGAGGGAGTGCACTTTGAGAGTCCCATAAAAGTGATCAAGAGACTCTAAAGCCACTTGAATTACTTTTATCTCAAAGCCTTTTGCTGGCTGTTAAAGCCGCTACCAAGCTCCCAGCTGCAGCAGCAGCAAACTTGATTGAACCACTTTTCTACCATGACGTTTTTAAACGTACCTTGGTATACAGGTGGTTAATCATACTCTTGAGCTTTAAGCTGTTTTTTGTGGCGGTTACTTTGTTCAATAACAGAGTCCACAACCCGAACTGTCACACTGCACAATGATGAAATAAACAATGTAATCTTGTTGTACGTATGTCATGTTCGGTCTTATGAGAACTGAGCTGCCGCACACAACGATGCGGACCGCGTGGCAGGAAAGGATTAAATGCAGTCACTTGTAGAACAAGATTACATTGCAAACTGTCATTTAGAGTTTGATGTAAATGATGTAAAATAGTCTAACCTCCCATGTGTCTGCTGGGCTTTTGCCTCATCTGTCAAGATTTGTGCTGAATAGGGTAGAAAATCCACATTCTGGCCGCAGAGATCGACAGAGCACCAGTGAGTCATGGCAAATGTTCATTTATCACCCATCAAAGGTGCCGAGACAGCTGGGGAGTTGTGCTGCACAAAACACATTTATGATGGCATGTGCACGGGTGGTGTATGGTTTTTGTAAAAAAAAAATTAACTCTTACAGCAGCCTTTCTCAACCACTTCAACACAGAGGAACCCTTGAAATACATTTCTGGTTTCGGGGAACCCACTGCTAAAAATTAAAAATTTACAACTCATTGGGAAGAATGCTCCTTACTCTTGTCATCATTGGGAAGAATGACCCCCTAACAGATAGCTAAAATGAACAATGGTGTCATTGGTAACTTATCTGAGAGGCAGAAATTGCCCATTGCTCAAGGAACCTCTAGCTACCTCAGGAGGAACACTGGTCAACCACGGAACCCTGGTTAAAAAACCCTGTCTTACAGTCTACAGGGAACTTATTATATCACAAGGACAAGCTTTTTTCCCCAAAAAATTATACAAAAATTTGCTTTTCTTTGTAATTAAGGGGGTTCAATGTGACATTAAACACATCAATACAGGGCACTTATACCCCCTTCCTGCCCAAACCAATTTTCAGCTTTCAGTGCTCTCACACTTACAGAATGACAATTACTCAGTACCCAAACAAAATTGTTTTTTCCAGACAAATAGTGCTTTCTTTTTGGTGGTATTTAACCACCACTGTGTTTTTTATTTTTTGCAATATAGGCAACAAAATTGCAAACATTTTGTAAAAAACAAAAAAAAAAAAATTTTTTTTTGTTTATATTATAATATTTTGCCAATAAGTAATTTTTCTTCATAAATTTGGGCCAACATTTTTACTGCTACATATCTTCGGTAAAAAATAGCCCAACTTAGTGTATATTATTTAGTCTGTGTGAAGGTTATAGAGTCTACAAGCTATGGTGCCAATCATTGAAAATTGATCACACCTGATCTACTGATGGCCTATCTCATTTCTTGAGACACTAACAAGCCAGGATAGTACAAATGTCCCCCCAAATAACCCCTTTTTGGAAATTGGACAATCCAAGGTATTTAGTAAGAGGCATGGTGAGTTTTTTGAAGTTGTAATTGTATTCCAAAAATTATTGGGAAAATGAAGAAATATATATAATATATACTGTATAATAATATATTTATATAAATATTTTATAAATATAGATATTATATATATATATATATATATATATATATATATATATATATATATATATTTTTTTTTTTTTTTTTTACACAAAATTGTCATATTAACAAGTTATTTCTCATACACAGCATAGGCATACTTGCAATTACACCCCAAAACACATTCTGCTACTTCTCCTCAGTATGGCGATACCACATATATGAGACTTTTACACAGCCTGTCCACATACTGTACAAAGGCCCAACATCATATAATGTCATGACAACCTATCACACTTTTGAAGGCCCTGGAGCACCAGGCCAATGGACACGCCCACAAAATTACACCATTTTGGAAAGCAAACACCCCAAGGTATAATCTACGAGGCATTATGAGTCTTTTGAACATGTCTTTTTTTTTCCACAGGTTTTTGTAAAATGTGAAAAGAAAATGAAAATATATTTTTTATTTTACACAAAGTTGTCTATTTATACAATATTTCTAAAACATATCATGTACATAGCAGAAATTACACCCCAAAATACATTCTGCTACTCCTCCTGAGAATAGCGATACCACATGTGTGAGATACCACATACAGAATCTAAGAAGCACCTCCAGGCGTTCTAGGAGCATAAATTACACATCTACAGTAATTTCATGATGACCTATCACACTTTTGAAGGCCCTGGAGCACCAGGACAATGGAAATCCCCCCCCCCAAAAAAAAAAAAACAATTTTGGAAAGAAAACACCCCAACATATATTATTATGAGGCATTATGAGTCTTTTGAACATGTCATTTTTTTCCACATGTTTTTGGAAAACGCAGAAAGAAAATGAAAACATATTTTATTTACACAAAGTTGTCCATTTATAAGATATTTCTAAGACATAGCTTATATATACCAAAAAGGGTCCCATCTTCTTCCTGATTCTGTGAAGAGAATCTTATAGGGAAAATGTTGCTCATGAAGTCGACCCACACTATCAGAGCAAATGCTTCCTGGGGCCGGTCCTTGCTTGTAAATTAGGGCAGTGACAATGTCTTCAATATATTTGAGGTAGGTGCTGGGTTGGTTTTCTGGTGACTTTTGATAGCAGACAAACAAATTAAACATGGCCATATGAAAGAGATGCAATGCAATGTTTATATACCAGTAACGGGACTTTCGGGTTGATAAATATAGTTGCAGCATCTGGTCATTTACATCCTCCCCCCCCCCCCCCATGAACTGAATATAATCTTGGACACATTCCAACTTTCAGGCTGCATCCTCTGTGACTCTCCTGGTGTTAGAATGGCCAAGTCAAAGTCCAGACCTGAATCCAATCGAGAATCTGTGGAAAGAACTGAAAACTGCTGTTCACAAACGCTCTCCATCCAACCTCACTGAGCTCGAGCTGTTTTGCAAGGAGGAATGGGCAAAAATTTCATTCTCTCGATTTGCAAAACTGATAGAGACATACCCCAAGCAACTTACAGCTGTAATCGCAGCAAAAAGTGGCGCTACAAAGTATTAACTTAAGGGGGCTGAATAATTTTGCACGCCCGATTTTTCAGTTTTTTATTTGTTAAAAGATTTTGAAATATCCAATAAATTCCGTTCCACTTCATGATTGTTTCCCACTTGTTGTTGATTCTTCACAAAAAATTACAGTTTTATATCTTTATGTTTGAAGCCTGAAATGTGGCAAAAGTTCGAAAAGTTCAGGGGGGCCGAATACTTTCGCAATGCACTGTATGTCTTCACCCAGAGACCACCCCCTCACTAATGCGTTTCACCAAGAATTCCTTGTGAATAAGCCATTCTTGGTGAAACACTTTTAAGAAGGGGTGGTCTGTGGGTGGAGACATTATGACTGCAACTACCTTGAGATTAGTGACACTCATTTATCTATTTTCTTCAAATGGTGAGCAGAGATAAGTTTTATTAAGCCGGAACCCTATTTGTTCATAGAGAGTGAAAGGAGCAGGTCAAGAGTGGCTCTGTGGTCTTTGGATGTTCCTAAAATTATTTCAATGGTATACAAAACAAAACAAAAGTGATAAATATGAAAAGTTCCCTGCACGGCTTTACATATAATTGAACCGGCTTGCTTTAGGTATATCTGAACTTCATCTGGTATCTAGGTCGTGATTCAGCCTAGTGACTAGATATCAGAATAAAAATTCAAGCCACTCAGCATGTAGACCGCGTCCCAGAGTCAGCTTAAATTTTGAAGTTTAACTAAAGCACACCCTAAATAAAAAATGAACCATTAGTTATTCTCAGCTACAGAAAGATATTTAGAACTTAGGCATGTCCGCAGATACTTTCTTTTGGAAAGTCTTATTTACCAGACACCCAACTCCAATCCAAATGATCGATCACTCTGTAACATTACAACTAAATACCTTTTAACTTTTCCTGCCAACTTCCCCAGACAGTTTTATTCAATCATTATATATCAGTGTGCCTCGGAGATAAAGACAAGCTTTAAATATTAATGACATGAAAATAGCTGCAACTCAACTTAAAACCAACAGAAAGAAGCTGTGCGGGGAATCTCTCAATTGTTGTTTTGTATTAGAAGGTTGAAAATGGAATTATTATGAGCTTGTAGACAACAACTTGTAGACATGTCCTAATTTCTTCATGATCAACGATATGGCCTACAGCAAAAGTTCGATGAGCCCCCAGTGACCTCGCTCTGTGGTACCTGGCACTATTTATTGATGGCCAGAGATCTATTAAAAGGTATGCTGATTAATATTGTAAGTTAAACCACTAAGCCAGTGTTTCTCAACCTTTTTTCAGTGTCGGCACCCTTTAAAACTTTGCACAATCTCGATGCACCCCATTCTAAAATGTAAAAACTAAACTAATAGTTTTACATAATACAACAACATCCACTCCCGTAGGACACCCAATTTCAGAGATGATTTATTCTAAGAAAGCAAATACACCTTTACACACTGGTACTGACTGGTATTTCAGAATTTATCAAACAAGAATGCTGTGGAGGCAGCTAATGTTCCCCTTAGCAACTGATGATGTCATTGGTTGTTAGGATTCTAGCTACCGGAAGGTTGTAATTGTGTACAATGAAAACCTGTGGCTTTGTGTAACTAAAAGGCAGGCTTCATCTACCTGCAAGCTTGTATTTCATTTTTGGGCAATTTTAAGGCATTTTGCCAAAGCAAATCTGAAGGCACCTGGCCGCTCTATTTGAAAAAGGCTGCACTAAGCACAGGCTGGCTTTTAATGTACCACATTCAAACAATAGAGTTAAAATACCATTGCTTTTTTTTTTTAACCTTTATAGTAATTAAAAGTTCTCACAGCAACTTTACAGATTTTAGGACAACTCAATATTGTCCACAACACCGATCCATCCACATATAATATCTATATATACAGTTCACAGACAACAACTTTTTGCTTCTTTAGTAGAAATACTGAGACTACACTTTAAAATGGACATAGGTTACAAATTAATATATTCACAAATAAAGACACAAAAGTATAAAACATTTATTAGGGACGTTCAAGTCAAATTGGGACTTTTGAGTTTATATAATAAAAGAATGAATTTCATGGAGTGGAAACTGCATTTATTTTTTGACATACCCCCCTGCTACATTTATATACTTATCACCAGTGTTGGTCATCTTACTTTAAAAAATTAATTAGTTACAGTTACAAATTACTTCTCCCAAAAAGTAATTGAGTTACTGACTCAGTTACCACGTTGAAAAAGTAATTAGTTACTCAGCAAAGTAACTGCGGCTTTTTTTTTACTATTCTATAATGCAATTACGTTCTATGAGATCTTTAATAGTTGTGGCGGCGTGGCGCACTGTGGGGGTCTGAGTCCTGAGTCCTCCTGACTGTGAGTAACTGTATTTTGTTTTGTTTTTTGGTACCTGCTGCCTGGAGTGGCTGGCTGTTGGTGGTGTGGCACACGAGTGGTGGCGGCTGGCTGTTGGTGGTGTGGCACACGAGTGGTGGCAGTGTGGCACACTGGTGGTGGTGGCGGTGTGGCACACTGGTGGTGGTGGTGGTGTGGCACATTGGTGGTGGCGGCGGTGTGAAACACTGGTGGTGGCGGTGTGGCACACTGGTGGTGGCTGTGTGAAACACTGGTGGTGGCGGTGTGGAACACTGGTGGTGGAGGTGTGGCACACTGGTGGTGTGGCATACTGGTGGTGGCAGTGTGGCACACTGGTGGTGGCGGTGTGGAACACTGGTGGTGGCGGTGTGGCACACTGGTGGTGGCGGTGTGGCACACTGATGGTGGCGGTGGTGGGGGTCTGAGTCATGACTGACTGTGAGGGTTTTCTTTTTGGTACCTGCTGTGCTGGGCTGGCTGCTGGAGGTGGTGTGGCCTGGCAGGCACTCTGGCACACTGTCCAGGTCCGTCTGGCTCCGTCCTCCTCCTGGGGCTGGCGCGCTGTGCTCTCTGCCTCTCAGGTCGCCCCCGAAGTGGGAGCGACCTAGTGTGAACCGGTGTTGCGTGAAAATCGATCTCCCAGAGAGAAGCGGTCTGCCTGCCGCAAATGCTCATGCGCAGGATTTCCACCGAACAAGCCGAGCGCCGAGCCCGCTTATACCTGATTAACCCATTATGAGATAATGGGTGCAGAGGGGCGGAGATGATGGCTGCGGAGGTGGAGATGACGGGGAGATGCACTGCTCTGGCAGAACCTGCCTGGCTACATATCTATCCATGGAGGGTTCTGCAAAATATGGAGATGACTACAGCGGGCTGAGGCAGATCGTGTTTCATGCTACGGAGCTGCGGTGTGGAGTATGGGGAGATGCACTGCTCTGGCAGAACCTGCCTGGCTAGTGGCTACATATCCATGCAGGGTCCTGCAAACGTCAGGAGTTGGGGGTTGCCATCCACCATCCAGCAACTAACTCCCATCCCACTACTAAACAGGCCCAATGCACACTCATCTGCAGCGCCCCCCCCCCCCCCAGAGCAGTGCATCTCCCCGTACTCCACACTGCAGCTCCGTAGCATGAAAAACGATCTGCCTCCGCCCGCTGTAGTCATCTCCATAGTTTGCAGAACCCTCCATGGATAGATATGTAGCCAGGCAGGTTCTGCCAGAGGAGTGCATCTCCCCGTCATCTCTGCCTCCGCAGCCATCATCTCCGCCCCTCTGCAGCCATCATCTCCGCCCCTCTGCAGCCATCATCATCTGCCAATTCTCTCGTGTCTCCTTGGCTGAGTCTCCTCCTCTTCTACTTCCTGTACCGCAGACAGCGGTCATAGAGGAGAAGGGGAATTACAATTACATCTACTGCCATCTAGTGGCGGTAGATGTAATTGCAGTAACGCAGCCGAAAGTAGCGGCAATGGCGTTACAGGGAGGGAACGAGTAATCAGACAGATTACTCGTTACCCTCAAAAGTAACTGCGTTAAGTAACGCCGTTTACTTTAATGCAGTTACTTCCATCACTGCTTATCACTGCGTTTAACCAATGCCTGGAAAGCTTTAGCATAGAAAGATTTGTCAGTACACCAGAACCCTCCTAGGACAGCCTGCATTCACTTTGTCATCAGTGCTGAAATGCTGACCTCCGAGGAACTCTTTTAGGGGTCCAAAGAGGTGGAAAACATTTGGAGCGAGGTCTGGACCGCAATACCTCCCAGCCGAGTTGCTGTAATGTGCACCTAATATAGTGAGCAGTATGAGCTTGTGCATTGTCTTGGAGAAACAGAATGCCCTTCATGATCAAACCAGGCTGTTTTTTCCACAGAGATATATGCACATCACTAAGAACATAATAGTAATATTCACTGTTGGTAGTGTCACTATGGGGTAGAAAATCCACACCACATTTGTCCCAGAAAACACTTGCCATCACTTTACCTGCAGACAAAATTGTTAAAAAGAAATTTGGTGTGGTGTGTCTGCATGCTTCCACTGCTTTGATACTCGTTTTGATTTGGAATGAAATGATGCGCCCAGGTTTCTTCACATGTAACAGACATGCAGCCATTTTTGAAACGTTCACACCATTCAAATGTCTTACTGCGGCTGAACGTCTCATCACTGTACTGTGCTTGAAGGTTTCTGTAGATATTCCAGGTTTAGCACCTTCGTTCACAAGACACTACAATCACCACACGCTGTTCCATTCACATACTAACACTGTTGTATGCCATCTTGATTAACAGTCTCTGGACTGGCCCGCAATATGTGCTCCACCTATCAGTAATAGGACACACTTGCCACTTACAAAAGAAGGGTGCACCGACCTCATTCATTACCACTAGAAAAAGTTTATTAAAATCCAAAAAGGTAGCATACATTGTACTCACAAATGCATAATATTGCATGCATTTAAGAAATTGGGACCAATCGCCTCCAGGATATGTGGACGTTTAGCACTGAAGGAGTATCCTGGCAGTCCTGGAGACGACTGGTCCCAATTTCTTACATGCGTGCAAAATAATGCATTTGTGAGAACATCCCCATATAATGCTATTACTTACAGTACATCCTTTTTGTGGCTTGCACCCAAAAAAAAATGCTAAAATATATATTTGTGGGGAGGATAGGGCAGCAGAGGAATAGACCTCACCAGCCTATGAGACCTCACCATTCAGAAACATGCAAAGAGTGAAAGTGAACATAGGAGGTTGGACAGTTTAATTAAATTAAATAATTGAATGCCCGGTGTAGCACTATGGTGGTGAGTCACACAGCCATTCACACTTTAGAATGTTTTGATGTCTTCTAACTTAATTTTCCCGGGTCGCAGACCAGTTGACGCAGTCTTTATGGAGTATTAGGTGGAATAACACGTGTGTGCATTGCTCTGTTACTTGAAAATGAGTGACAGGAATATGGAGCAGTGGATTCACATCAAATTTTTTGTGAAAAAGTGCAAGTGAAGCTCTGTTACAACAGGCTTCTGGTGAACATTCCCTTAGGAAATCAAGTGTTTTTGAATGGCATAGGTGGTTTCAGGAGAGGCAGGAAGATGTCCACGATGGTGCAAGATGTTGGAAGCAAAAAACACAAAGGACAGATGCAAATGTGGACAAAGTTTATTGGAATCTGTTCAGAGAAAAAGACTAAAACTCTGGCCTGACAAGTGGACTCTCCACCATGACAATGGTTTTGCACGTGATGCATTAAGTGTTTGCGAGTTCCTGACCTAGAAATCCCTTAAAAAAATTGACCAACCACCTAGCTACTTTTGGCCCAGTCATTTAAAAAAGTGTCGCCCACAAGGGGACTACTTTGAAGGTGACAACAGCCGCTAGTGCTTAGATAAGATAACATTTTTTTACAGTCCATTGTGAGAATTAAATTATCACACCATATAAGATCTAGTAGGGGAAAAGGCCACCATGAAGCTCCTTTTCCAATACCACATGAATACAATTGCTATGATTTAAAAATTGCCCTAAAAACCTTGGTTGTTACGTATATGGTTAGGATCCAGTAATTCTCATAAATATTTGTGGTGGAAGTACCCTGTATAGGTTGTTTTACAGAAACTGGATGAAAGAGGACACAATGTTATTATTGACCCCTAACTGTGTAATAATACTGTAGTTTGAGTTTTACTGGCCAGTAGACTTACAATGACACCCACAGAATGCTTTCCATACAGCTGCCCTAGGTAAATAATAGGCTCAGATGGGCTTTGCTAAACTGGTGACTTGCAAGCAACAGCCTGGCACTTCCTTGGCACAACATCCAGCATCTTACCTTTGTATACAAAATGCTGTTACCTCTATGCCCTTTTGTTTCATTTTAACAGCAACTTGGAACTAAAACCTCTCCAGCGGATGGGCAATGTGTAAAGTGTAGTAGAAATGTTGTCCTATATTTACAGCCAACCCTGCTGTCTTAAGCAAAGGTAAATGGTAATTAATATTTACATCAAGATTTTTTTTTTTAACTACCCATTCAGGCTCCTGACAGACTTCTCTACCAAAGTGTTACAGCATAAGTTGCCTTATTTACCCAAGAAAGTGCAGCAAAATTGTTTCAGAACCAGTACAGTGGCATTTAGTTTACATGCTACAGGGTCAAGGGGTGTGGTGTTCATTTTAGTGACTACCTCCGTACCTTCAAGCACGAACATCACCTGTGGTTCTAGGCCCAAAAAAACATGTAGCACTGTAATAAAGACAGGCTGATTGTAGTACAACAACTTCAACAAGGGGCGCACCATAACGGATGTGACTAGCATATAGCAGTCTAAATGTATAACACATTCTCCTTTAACCATTCCCAAATTAAAACATTCTACATTAGCCATTCTCAACCAAGGTTATGAATAACCCTAGTGTTCCTCCAGAGGTTGCTAGGGTTTTTTTGAGCTTTGGTTAATAGTGCCTGCATTGCCTCTTGGCAGAGCCTGCTGCAGGACACTAATAATCTTTTAGCTGTCCATAACGATGGCATTCTGACCACTGCTGTAAGCGGGCATTCTTTCCTCCGGCCACCTATGAAAAGCGCATTTTCCCACTGACTGTTGATGTTAGTAAGGGTTTCTCCAAGACTGAAAAACTATTCCAAGGGTTCCTGGGGTTTAAAAAAGGTTGAGAAATACTGCTTTAAACTATTAGTTTGGATGTTTCTGGCCACAGCAGACTTTTATTAACACAACTTATGAAAAAAAAAAAAAAAACAGAGCAAATACAAACCACATTAATAAAAAACAATAAATCAAAGGTAAAAAGATTTTGACTGACCACAAAGTACTGAACAATAACCTGAGTCTGCCCTCCATACTTAAAGCGGAGTTCCGGCCACAGAAAAAAAATTTCAATGAACATACCCCCGGGACAGTCAGGGCTAGAACATTCCACAATGGCTAGCCTCTGATCTGTCCCGGTTCGCACTTACCTTTTAGAAGAAATACTCACTTTTAAAATTTCTTCTCCAGCGTTGCCATCTCTGTTGTGGGCAGCTGAAGCCAGTGCGATCCTCTTCTGCGTCCTCTTCCGTGTCCTCTTCTCCCAGAATGCACCTGCACCGGCCCCTCTCGTCACTTCCGATGTGGCGCCGCATTCCTCCACAGTTTCTGGGCATGCCCAGAAGCTGTTTAGCAGGGAATGCGGCGTCGCACCGGAAGTGACGAGCGGGGCCGGTGCTGTCGCACTGATTCCTGGGAGCGATGACGTTCAGCTCCCAGGAATCATTGCAAAGCGGAAGTGACGGCGCGGGCCGCGCGGCCGAGGGAGGAAGTGGAAGAAAGGTGAGTATTTTCTTTCTGCAATTACAAGGTAAGTAAAAAAAATAAAAAAAATTGTAACTTCCCATTTCTTTTTGAGGTGACAACTAGGAAGCGGATGGCCCAAAATCGACTATGTTGATTTTGTGGCCGGAACTCCGCTTTAAAGGTTGTAAGAGCTATACCATACTTCCAGACATACCAAGCCATTGTCATTTAGACTAAAAAAATGTAAATAAATAAGAAGGGACTTTATACCTAAGACAAGTTCCCCAACGCCACTATAACTTTTTTAAACATTCACCTTCAAAGGCCTTATTGCCCACCAAGCTCTAATGACAAAATCAACCCCCAAATGACCAAGAACCAAAAAATGGTGGGCTATGAGGACAGGAGTCTGTATTCAGTGTCTACTAAGCTCTGACTGACCCCAGAAGTCAAATCCCCACCACCAACACATGGGAACCCTCTCCTTCTTGGCTCTCATTAAGCAATCATATTTCCCCAATACAGTCATGCAGGTCTTATACTTTAGCTTGCTTGTGTACTAGTCCTACAACTTTGGTTCAGTGACTGGACTTAAATTTAGTTGGTGTGAATTACTTCCCTTCATCTCCCCCCTACCCAGGAAGTGAGAGGGAATCTTCTCAATGTGAACAAAGGTGGCAATAGAGAGTTTTTAAAAGACAGTTTTTAAGAATCATACTTACCTAGGTGGATGCAGCATTGCTATTTGGTCTGCACTCCCCTCCTTGCTCACTGGAGCGCTGGGCTGTGGAGGGGATGGGAGCGGCCGTCTCGGCAGCTCACTGAGAGGCTGGGCTAGGTACTGGTCAAGGCATGTGGGCAGATCCCAACTTCATTGCCGCAATCTTGCCGGAGCCTGCACTGGCTCTGTGACGTCAGCCGATAGCAGGTTTCAGCCCGCTGTCTGCTGAAAACGGGTCACAGGAGTGCAGAACGAACATCACTCCTGTCATTCACAGAAGTACAGCCAAATGAGCTTTGGCTTTACTTCTCCTCTAATTCTTTATAAAAAAAAAAAGGGGGGGGGTGTCTGGTTGGCGAAGGAGATTTAATAAGTCCCCAAGTCTTGAATTGGCAATGCTTTACTGAACTGTTATTAAAGGAGAACTGGGCAGAAGGTAATCCACCACAGGCTGATACTAATAAGATATGTTGGTCTGGTAGCCCAGAATGAAATTAACACACCGTTCAGACCTCGATCATAGCCTGAGACAGGGAGCAGGTAGCAATATCAAGCCTAGCACCTGTCACTGCTAGGCTTGATATTGCTACCTGCTCCCTGTTCAGACCTGAAACCTCACCGTGTCCAGTAGAGTGTAGTATTCCAGTAAGGAATTCATTTTAGGCTAGGTAATTTGGCTGAATACTGAGGGTTCAAAAGGAAGTTAATAATGTAAGATGTGAAAAGGTTCGCTGCAGATAAAGCGTGTCCTTTAGGGACACTTTCACCATTCTCCCCAATTGCTGCACCATGGTTACCCTTGCCTACAGGGATGTTCAATTCCTATCGCCCGACGACCAGGACATGCAGTTTTTTTTTTTTTTTTTTTAGTTCTGCTGCAAGCAAGCAGCAGAGATTAGAGCCAATAAGCGACAAACTAGCCGCTGGATCACTTTTACAAGCAGTGGGAGGGGACGCCCACCCCGCTGCCTTCCACGGGCTGTTCCATCCAACTGGGATACCTGATCGATCATCTGCACTTCTACCGGCTGATCAAAGAGGCGGACAAAGACCGGAACTGCAGGCGGACAAAGACCGGAACTGCTCTGTCCGCCTCTATGATATAGAAAACAGGAAGCGATGAGCATACTTCACTTCCGATTTCCCCAGCACTGTTTTTAAAAATGAAAACCATTTGATCACATTGACCTTGGTGTGATATAATTTTTTCAAGGGCAGAGGAGGGATCTTGGGTCTTATTGACCTCGGATCTCTCCATAAAGAATACCTGTTATTGTCTATGTTTACTTTCTTTGTGATAGCAATAAAAGTGATAACAATTTTTTTTTTTAAGCAACAGTGTAAAAATAAAAAGAAAGAAATAATTTTTAAAAAATTAAAGCATCCCCATCCCCCCCCCCCATGCTCGCATGCAAAGAAAAACACACACAAACAGTGACCGTCCCGAAAATGTTGGGTATCACTGCGAATGTCAGATCATGGTCAGTACTTCTAGCACCGGACTTCCTGTGTAAATCTAAGGTGGTAACCTGTAAATGTAAATCACCTACGGATAGTAACATTTACGTTGTTTGTTGCCATTGCATGAGCGTGCGCAATTTTAAAATGTGAGATGTTTGGTATCTATTCACTGGGTGTAACATAATATTTTATACTTTACCAAAAAATTGTGTTAGGCTTCTTATCCATGGTCCGCCTCCGTAGGCGGATCCGTGCTGCTCAGCAGGGGATCATAAACACAGATACCCCGCTGAGCAGGAAGGTGACAGCTCCCTCTCCGCTCTGTGAGCGGAGAGGGAGTTGTCAGAGCCCCATGCATCTCTATGGGGGAATCGGATGAGAGTGGACCGTCTGTCCGCTCTCATTCGATCCCATCCGAACTCATCCGCTGGACGGATGGAAAATAGGGTTTCCATCCATCCGGATTTCACGTACAGGATCGGATTCGGATGGCAGCAGGTGTCAGCGGACATGTCTCTGCTAACATCCACTGCCCCATAGGGATGAATGGAGCATCTGATCAGATCCGCCTAAAAAACTGACAGGCGGTTCTGATCGGAGCGGTCATGTGATAGGACCTTTTTGCATTGTGTTTTTTTTGCATAAAAATTAAAAAAATTTTATTTATTTTTTTAAATTGTGTTTAAAAAACCGCTGTGCAAATACTGTGTGACATAAAAAATTGCAACACCCACCAATTTATTCTTTAGTGCCTCTGCTGCCTCTGCTTTAAAAAAATGTATACTGTTTGGGGGCTCTAAGAAATTTTCGATTAAAAAAGCAAAACATTAAAAGTTTAAAGTGCCCTAAAGCCTATTTTATTTTTAAAAGCCCCAGACTTTCTTAAAAACACCTCTGTCTAATAAAAAACATCAGCCCTTCATATTTCTCATCCTGGGAAAAAATTATTTATCGGGACAAGCAGATTGTCATGAGGAACCCTGGATAAGTAATTTTTCAAAAATGTCCACACCCCTGTGCCTGGTACTCTTTCTTTAGCCCATGGAAATACTGTATGCCATTACCAATAAAGGCCATTAGGATTAATTTAACCAGCAGGCCAAAGATTCCCAGTTCTCCTGACCATTAAATTGTATTTGGATGGTTCCACAAGCTTTGTCATCTGCAAACCCAAAGACCTTATCCTGGTAGATCAGCAGAGATGTATAGTAACTAAGTAGAACTACTTCACTACTGTACTTAAGTACCGAAAGGCGGTATCTGTACTTTCCTGGAGTAGAATTTTTTTCTCCTACTTCCACTTTTACTTCACTACATTTTTTTAATGATTTCAATACTTCTACTCTGATATTTTTTTTTTGTGCTGCATAGTTACTCGTTACAATTATAAAAATTACCACTGCCAGAACAGTAGATGGCAGGTTTCATGAAGTTCAAAAACATGTGTATTATCAGCGCATACGAAAATAAAAGCTACTGTATGTATAAATAAAAGCTGCATTTGAAATAATAAAAAACAATATGATGTTCAAACTTTTGACTTCTTTCTTTAATAACTACATAACACAGTACTTGTACTTTTACTTTCAGTACTTGAGTAGCAATTTTTTTTTTCAAAACTACTGCTACTTTTACTTTCAGTACTTGAGTAGCAAAATTTTTAAAAAAACTACTTGCAATACTTAAGTACAAAAAATGTTGAATACTTTAGTACTTCTACTCAAGTCACTTTTTGATCGAGCACTTCCACTTCTACTCAAGTCACTTTTTGATCGAGCACTTCCACTTCTACTCAAGTATGGGTTTCGAGTACTTTATACAACTCTGTAGATCAGGTAGGTCCTTCTTTGGTAGATAAAGTAATAATCAAAAAAAGTTTCTTTGGCGATCTCCAGACAGCATCTATCCCCAGTCAAAAGCTTAATCAACAACCACTAGAGATGAGGCAATCAGAATAAATTGCTGTTTTGCCAGGGCAAAGGACAAGTTTGCCTTCAGGGAATGTAAGTGAAAAATGTTCATCTATACCCTGTCAACAAATATCTTAAAAGGCAAAATAAAACAAAAAAAACTGCAGAGAAAATTGGAGTTTCACAGGTAGGCATTTGCCTTGATAACGCGTAAAATTGTCTTTTTTCGGTTTGACAGAAGTTGCAATAAAACTGCAAATTTGTAAATCCTGCAAGCCAAACATTTACAAACAAATTCAGGGAAAAAACACTACAAGCCTAACTCAGTTTTCTAAATTGAATGTATGGTTTGTTTTGCCTTGGCCATCTCACGGGAGCAAATACCAGTGGCGTAATTTGATGTGGATTTGTGTATTTGCAAGAATGGAGCTGACTAATCTCTGAGTTTTCTGCTGACACCTGCCCAGTCTGAGCCGCCGTCCTCCTGGGTACGATTTCATGTCTATAATTTAATTTACACTCTGTTCTATCAGTGCTAATGTAGGAGACGGCTCTGCAGTGGAGAAATGGGAATTAGCCTAGGCACAAAACAGTTAATGTCACACCACATCATAGTGGGAAAATATTTTCTGATCTCACTTGTCCATAGAAGCCTCTCAAGCCATGATATCAGCTGTGCCGAGAGGGGGGGGGGGCGGGGGCTTATAAGTTATTTTGAGACCTTTGGGGTAGAAATCTACAGTAAAATATATGTAATAAGGACAAATAGTACAAAAGGGAGAAACAAAAGTGATTTTTTGCTTAAAATATTATGGAGTAATAGTATTGCACAGGGGCAGTGCATCTTTGCTGCTCATATTGAATAAAAAGTCAGCTCTGAGGATAGTTCCTTTTACGAGCAAAGTTGCATGAAGCCCCCTTGGCACTGTCTACATCCCACTCGTTGTGCTCATCACCTCATTGCAGAGCAGGCCTTTAGTCTCCTAACAGCAGCTTTTATGAGCGGACAGGAACTTGATTGCAGCAAGACACACACACGGGGCCAAACCATGCTGCTGGAAATGGTAATGGCATTTTTTCATAGGCAGCATGAATAAGTAGAGATACTTGGGGGGCATAGCTCCCAACCGTCCCTGATCTTGAGGGACTGTCCCTGATATGGAACAAAGTTCTCTTTGTTCAAATACTTCATATAAAGTTCCAACCCTCTCCTTTCATTATAGATTTAGGGATGGAGGTGCATGTCCCATAACCTTCTTTTATGTAACATAGTAAGTCTATGGGTGACATCACTTCCCATTCATTTCACAGCCGTTGTCAGACCTCTCCTGCACACAGCTTCCACTCCTCCATGATAACATCACAGAGCTGGCGGATGTTAGAGACCTTGTGCTCCTCCACCTCCTGTTTGAGGATGCCCCACAGATGCTCAATAGGATTTAGGTCTGGAGACATGCTTGGCCAGTCCATCACCTTTACCTTCAGCTTCTTAGCAAGGCAGTGGTTGTTTGCAGGTGTGTTTTGGGTCGCTATCCTGTTGAAATACTGCCCTTTGGCCCAGTCTCCGAAGGGAGGGGATCATGCTCTGCTTCAGTATGTCACAGTACATGTTGGCATTCATGGTTTCTTCAAAAAACTGTAGCTCCCCAGTGCTGGCAGCACTCATGCAGCCCCAGACAATGACACTCCCACCTTCATGCTTGTGCTCCTCACCTGGTTGCCGCCACACACGCTTGACACCATATGAACATATATAAGTTTATCTCGGTCTCATCAGACCAAAGGACATGTTTCCAGTAATTCATGTTCTTAGTCTGCTTGTCTTCAGCAACCTGTTTGAGGGCATTCTTTTGCATCATCTTTAGAAGAGGCTTCCTTCTGGGACGACAGCCATGCAGACCAATTTGATGCAGAGTGCGGTGTATGGTCTGAGCACTGACAGGCTGACCCCCACCCCTTCAACCTCTGCAGCAATGCTGGCAGCACTCATATGTCTATTTCCCAAAGACAACCTCTGGATATGACGCTGAGCACATGCACTCAACTCCTTTGGTCGTCCATGGCGAGGCCTGTTCTAAGTGGAACCTGTACTGTTTAAGCGGTGTATGGTCTTTGCCACCATAATGCAGCTCAGTTTCAGGGTCTTGGCAATCGTCTTATAGCCTAGGCCACTGGTGTCCAAACTACAGTCCTCCAGCTGTTGTGGAACTACACATCCCATGAGGCATTGTAAATCTCTGACACTCACAAACATGACAAGGCATGATGGGAATTGTAGTTCCTGAACAGCTGGAGGGCCATCGTTTGGACACCCCTGGGCCCTAGGCCATCTTTATGTAGGGCAACAATACTTTTTTTCAGATCCTTAGAGAGTTCTTTGCCATGAGGTGCGATGTTGAACTTCCATGTTGACCAGTAAGAGAGTGAGAGTGATAACACCAAATTTAACACACTTGCTCCCCATTCACACCTGAGACCTTGTAACACTAGCGAGTCACATGACACCGGGGAGGGAAAATGGCTAATTGTGCCCAATTTGGACATGTTTATTTAGGGGTGTACTCACTTTTGTTGCCAGTGGTTGAGACATTAATGGCTGTGTGTTGAGTTATTTTGAGGGGACAGCAAATTCACACTGTTATACAAGCTGTACACTCACTACATTACATTGTAGCAACGTGTCTTTTCTTCAGTGTTGTTACATGAAAAGATATAATAAAATATTAACAAAAATGTGAGGGGTGTACTCACTGTTGTGAGATATATATATATATATATATATATATATATATATATATATATATATATATATATACAGTAATTTTTTTTTGTGGGGGAGGGTTGGTTGTTGTTAAACTATATTAATTAAACTCTCAGTCTGAGCTTCTATGTGCTCTGTGGTCTTCCCATCCAGGGCAAAGCACGTCACCAGTGCCGCAAGGGAAACCAGAAAGTAAGAAAAAAAAAAAGTAAGTCAGTAAGTAAGTAAGAAATCTTGTGAGCTGATAACTTCCTGTAGCTAGTTGTAGCGAGTTGAAGACACAGTGCTGCTGCCCTGAAACCTTAGAAGACTTATTATCTTTGACCAGGGTACCTTTGTGAACCACAGAACACCCCACACCTATTATGGAGAAGCAAAGAGGGTGAGTGCTGTAGCACTATCACACTTCCTGTCCTAGGGTGACAACACTTCTCCCCTATAGATACAGCACAGTATACAAGTGTGTTAGTGAAAGGATTAGCTAGTAAAAATCAACAAAATAAAATCTGAAAAAAGAAAACGAATGCAGCCAGAGACTCATAAAATAGCCATTATTTCTGCATAAGGAGAGCATTTATCCACTAGGACAATGCAATCCTGCATCCCGGAACAGCCAATTACCAGGCACCAGTGCTGTCACATGGGACCAGAGAGATAGTTCTCAGATCTTTGTAAGCTTCACCAAAGTGACTTGTAGCTCTCTTCACACAGGTGAATGGAGATCAAAGGGAAGGTAAGTGTAAGCAGCATGCAGGGCAGAATTTAAAGCTGAACTCCAAGCAAGCTGTATAAAGCCCAAAATGTATAAATCTGTGCTATGTGAACACATGGACATGCAGGTCAGCAGCGCCGGCCCACCGATCAAATGCCCGGTGTGCCCTTTGGTCAGTCTGGGCCTGTTAGGGGGAGTACAACTGGAGGAATAAATTGTGGAGAAGGATCTGGGTGCTCTGGTAGATCACAATCTTAATAATAGCATGCAATGCCAAGTTGCAGTTTGCAAAGGGAGCAAAATCCTTTCTTGTAAGAGAGGCATGGACTCCAGAGAGAGAGATATAATTTTGCCCCTGTACAAATCACTAGTAAGACCTCACCTGGAATATGCAATTCAGTTTTGGGCACCCGTTCACAACAAGGATATCGGAGAACTGGAAAAAGGGCAGAGAAGAGCAACCAAACTGATAAGAGGCATGGGGAAGCTCAGCTATAAGGAAAGATTAGAGGAATTTAATTAAATTTTCTCTGGAGAAGAGGAGATTAGGGGGATATGATGAACATGTATAAATACATAAGTGGTCCATATAGTGAACTTAATTTTGAGTTTTTCACTTTAAGGCCATCACAGAGAAAGGGAATACGATAAGACACGTGGCCACTCACTAAAACTGGAGGAAAAATGGTTTAACCTTAAAAAACGTAGGGGGTTCTTTACTGTCAGACGTAACACGTAACTCTCCTCTCCTCTCCTTTTCTCTTCTCTTCTGTCCTCTCCTCTTTTCTCTCTACTCAAGTCCTCTCCTCTCTTCTCTCTTTTCATGTCCTCTCCTCTTCTCAAGTCCTCTCCTCTCTTCTCTCTTCAAGTCCTCTCCTCTTTTCTCTTTTCAAGTCCTCTCCTCTCTTCCCTTCTCAAGTCCTCTCCTCTCTTCCCTTCTCAAGTCCTCTTCTCTCATCTCTTCTCAAGTCCTTTCCTCTCATCTCTTCTCAAGTCCTCACTTCTCTCTACTCAAGTCATCTTCACTCTTCTCAAGTCCTCTCCTCTCTTCTCTCTCCTCAAGTCCTCTCCTCTCTTCTCAAGTCAACTCCTCTCTTCTCAAGTCCTCTCCTCTCTTCCCTTCTCAAGTCCTCTCCTCTCTTCCCTTCTCAAGTCCTCTCCTCTCGTCTCTTCTCAAGTCCTCTCTTCTCTTCTCAAGTCCTCTCTTCTTTTTTTCAAGTCCTCTCCTCTCCTCGCCTCTCCTCTCCTTTCCTCTGGATATTTAATTTATTATATTTAATGCTGTACTAAAAACATTTTTTCATTCAATATGTTCAATATTCCACACTTGACAATTTCTCTACGCACTGTAACGGAAACCCCTGAGTTCCTTTTATTCTTTGAAAGACTTCTAAAACAATATTCATACATTTTACAGTCAGTAGATTAATAGTTGTGAAGTGACTGAAAAGGTCAGCTAGTAATGTAATAGATTAGATCCCTCACATTTAACATTCAATGAATGATGACACATGTGCCTAACAAAACTTAGTTACTGAAATCAATTGAATGTTTCACCGGCTAATCTGTGAGAGATAGTGACATGGAGAATACTGAAGGCTGATACATGAGAAATTATATTCAGTGTGTTTAATTCATATTTTTCACAAATGGCACTGACAAAGTTCACACATGATGCAGTAGTTAACACGTAGGAAATATCTGCAGTAAGACAAAGACTGCAGGATAAAAGAAGACAAGACAAATGATTTAGAAATTCAGTTTTATTTTTTTATTTCTTATGTATTTATTTTTTCTCAGGCTATTTTTTAATGTGTAAACCTGCAGTAAAAGCAGGGGGTCTGTGATAAAGGGTCAGAGCAGGCATAAGACTCTCTGCAGCTTGAGTAACAAGCAGCATCACTGCATGCTTCTGATTGGTGGATTTTACTCTCAAACAGTTGTTCTGCGCATAAGCAAGCCAAGATCATGGGTTTGATGAGAAAGTGTGGAACCATTTTAAAAGGGCAGTAAGAATACTGCAGTTGATCAGCAACACTGCCTCCTAAAAGAGTGCTACTGTTTTGGATTAGAGTTGAGCGGACACCCGGATGTCCGTGTTCGGTGGGTCCAGCCGAACTTGAAAAAAAAGTCCGGGTCCGTGACCCGGACTTTTTCTGAACTTGACCTGGACACCGAACCCCATTGAAGTCAATGGGGACCCGAACTTTCAGGCACTAAAATGGCTCTAAAAAAACAATGGAAAGGGCTAGAGTGCTTGCAAATGGCAGCAAAATGTTTTATGTCATGGTCAGCAGCAGGCTATGAAGGAAAAAAATAAAAATAAATTCCCCTTTAAATTTGTAATTTTTAAATAGCAGATTAGAACAGCACTGTGTAGTAAAATATAGCTCAACGCTGCACACAACAGACTGATAAAAATATATTTTTTTCTCCCTCCTCCTCCTCCTCCTCAGTGGGCTCAAGTGAGGGCAAAAAGATCGTTCACTGCACCACCCCCCACACAGCAAAATCGATGTAGATCGCTAACGGATGATTGTTCTGTCCTGTGTCTCCTAATCTCTCCCTGCCTACTCTCTCCAGCCTGTCCCTAAAATGCTTTTCTATCGTTCCCTGCCTACACTCCGACCTGTCCCTACATTCTTTTCTAACAGCCACAATGTTTTCTTTTCCTGTCTCTGTCCCTAATCAGCAGCAGCCAGCACCGTTGTGTGTGCTCTCTCCCTACACTAGAACAGACTGACGCGCACCGCGCTGTGTCTCTAGCTTATAAAGACCTGGGTCACATGCTTCAGCTGGCCAATCACAGCCATGCCATTAGTAGGCATGGCTGTGATGGCTTCTATGGCACACCAGTTAAACGCTTGTTGATTGGCTGTTGAAACCGCGCCATTAAAACCGCGCCATTACATACAAAACAGGAAATAAAATTACCGAACACGGATTTTAAACCCGAATATACAGTAAAGTTTTCGGGTCCGTGTCCGGGTAACAAAAATCCAATAATCCGGTACGGACCCCAATAATACAGTCCGTGTTCGCTCAACCCTATTTAGGATAAATCATCTGAACATTCTTGTCTGAGGTGACAGTGTGTGTTACAGATGGTTATTCTAAAGTCATAATTGGTATTTCTAAAATTACGAGCGTCCTCTGGGCTCATTAAAACGTAGAGGTGGTGGTAGAGAAAGGGTTAATTGTTAATTAGCCTGGTGACAATCGTTCTCAGTTTGCTGGCATCTAGATTGTGGTCCCGAAAGCTGGACAATCTGCGTGCCGGGTGGAGCTGAGAGTGGCATTGTTACGCAAGTGACGGCAGGGTGTGAGATTGCTTGGTCTTTGGTCATGAGTTGGATGAGAAGGCCAGGGGTCTGATACCCGCCACCGTCACATATTCAGTACTGCTTGGACCTTGAAGAAGGGGACATACCCCGAAATCTTGTCCTGAAAAATTGTATGTTAGCGCAAATAAAAAAAGTATCAGGGACAGTACTCAATTGTCTCTATCAGCAACACTGAAATGCAACAAAGGATAAATGTGAAAAAAAAAGTAATTTTAATAAAAAATAGAGTTCAGTTGTTTGTGATACACAGTGCTTTAACACAATATAAGTCATTTGGTTAGGATTCATATCTACTTTAAAGATCAGACTTCTTCCCTCCGTAGCCTCAGCTTTCTGTAAAAATGGAATGCCTTCCATGCTATTGAAATGTAGGTTCTCCCCACCTTGGCAGCCCCATTCAGGGTTCTCATCTCTCCCTATACTGGTGAATAGGTGTCTATATGCAGGCAGGTCGTGAGCTGCACTATGCCTGCCAGTCTGGAGGTGGTATCATGTCATTCCTGCAGGCTGGCGGGAGACCTTAGGGGACTATTCTGTCCTCCTATGGGCTCTAGGTGGCCATCTTGGGGAGGCCTGCTGACTGTATTGGATGCAAAAATCCTGTGAGATTTGGACAGCCATCTTGACTCTGCAGAACTTCTAAGTGTCAATAAACCCAGACTATAAAACAACTCTCATTACATGCTATATAACAGAGTGTTCAGACTCACAAAGCCAATAAAGCATTTATTTTGTGCAGAGTGAAATATACCTGGTTAATCATGCCTTTACCTGTCCTTCCCATCTTATCTGCTACCCTGTTGCAGGCTGAAATTGTATAGATCAGCTGGTGTCCTCTATTGAGCATACTCAGTTCTAGGCTCTTTCTTTCTTTCTTTCTTTCTTTTTCTTATCTGTACATCCCATGTGACACACCTCCTCAATGTCCTCCTATTGTTAAACACTATGGGGGCAGGATATAATATGATGATTGATTGCATTCACTAAGAAACTCACAAAAAAGCTTGGATATAAATCAGTATTAAATATATAAAATATAATTAATAATACCTGTAAAGTCAAAAAAGAGCCTTGGATGCAGATGCCACCTGAACAAAGTGAAAGCTAGTGTCAATCATCTCTGACTCCTCCCACACCATAATAATGCACAAACAATACAAATGTGATGTTTGTGACAGACCCAATCAGGACAAGGGCTTTTGGAGGAGAATGCAGGGTAGCCTTTTGCCTACTGACTATGTGCCCTGGCTTTTGAGGGGGCTCTATTCTTGGAAGGTGTATGCCTGGGGGACCCTTGGAGTGGTCTTGCTTCAGATTCGGGTCCATGTCTCCCTGAAAAACAAAGACTCTGGGAACCTAGGACGTGGATACAGATTTGGGGTCATTGTGTCCAAACCAGCAATGTCTGCTTTAGACAGTGAGACTCAGAATAAATGTTAATACAATCAGCTCCAAAACAACCTGATGCTGGGGTCTCCTGCTATAATCTGTTTAAAGTGTCAGGTGTCATTGCCCCATTGTGTGCCTCCTAGGTGTGAATTCCCATTGTTAATTGAGTCACATATTGTTTCTGTCTGTCTGCTCATCTCTTGGAGATGTGGTTAATATTGTGTCCACTTTAACTTGTTATCGGACCATTGTGGGACATTTATGTGTTAATGCTTATGATAATGTGTAATGTATTCTGTGTATTCAGGGTTGTGGACTTGTTGCCAGATTGTCTGGGCAACCACCTGGCTAATCAAGGCTCGTTGTTAATTAGCATAATGTGAATGTTTATGTTGGCTGTTCCTTAGATGTGCTAATTGTCCAGGATAATATGATCAAGCTATTACCTAATCTTGCATGGTATATATTCTATGTGAATTTTCAATAAAGTGAGTTCCAGTTCCAGTGTGCACCTAAGTTATTGTCCTCTAGTCCTTGGGTGCTAAGTTATAATACCTGGTTCCTGGATCCAGACTCGAGGATGCTGTATCTGGAAGGAGGCACCCAAGTTGGGTGCTGGATGGCTTGTCACAATGTTCATTAAAGATTTATATGGAGATGTAAAAATTGTTTTCTTAATATTTAGAATTTAATCTAAATTTCTCCTCTGAAACTGTGTATTTTTTAGTCATGTGACCACCACTATGTCACCAGTTAGGCTGTGCAAACAGACTCATTCTCCCAAGGATCTTTCCCTTTCCCTGCACATGCCAAATAACAGGAACAGATCATGTGGCCACACAACAGTGTTGCAGGATTAAGGTACTCTGAGGAAGGTACTTTATAAAAAACAAAAAAGAAAAAAAATCCAGTGCCATGATATACACTTTTACATTTAGTATTGCTTTAAAAAGGAGATTCTGCATCATTTGATGTGCTGTAGCAAGGGAATAATTTAGGGACAGAGTCCCCACTCGTTAGGGAGAGATAGAAGTAGCACTAGGGAAAGGTACCTGTTAAGAAGGAAAAGAATAGACCCATAGTTATATAGTTAGTAAGTTTGAAGAAAGACATCAGTCCATCCAGTTCAACCGATGATGTGTGTGTGTGTGTTTGCTGTTAACCGCACATTGTATACCCCTGAATGTTGCGGTCTTTAAGGTGCCCATATAAATGTTTTTTTAAACTATCGATGCTCCCTGCTGATACCACTTCTTGTGGAAGAGAATTCTACATCCTTACCACTCTGACAGTAAAGAACCACTTACGCAGTATAAGGCTTAACCATTTTTCCTCTAGTTTTAGTGAGTGCCCCCATGTCTTACTGAATTTCCTTTTTCTGAAAAGTTTGTTCCCTATGCTAAGGTCACCAGTATAGTATTTGTATATTGATATCATATCCTCTCTCAAGCGTGTCTTCTCCAGAGAGAATAAGTTCAATTCTTGCAGTCTTTCCTCATAGCTGATGTCCTCCATTCCCCTAATTATCTTTGTTTTCCTCCCTTGACTTTCTCCAGTTCCAGCACATCCTTTCTGAGTACCGGTGCCCAGACCTGGATGGCATATTTAAGATGTGGCCAGACCAGAGTCTTGTAGAGTGGGAGAATCATCGCTTTATCTCTGGTGTGAATCCCCTTTTTTATACATGTCAGCATTCTGTTGGCTTTGCTTGCAGCGGCTTGGCATTGCATGCCATTGCCAAGCCTGTTGTCCACTAGGACCCCCAGGTCCTTTTCCATCATAGATGCATCAAGAGGATTACCACCTAGCGAGTAACTTGCGTTCGTATTTCTGACACCCAAGTGCATTAGCTTACATTTTTCAACAATAAACCTCATCTGCCATGTAGTTGCCCACCCCATTATTTTTTTTAAGATCTGCTTTTAAGGTTACCATGTCCTGAATAGAAGATATTGGCCTGCTTAGCTTAGTATCATCTGCAAATACCGAGATTTTGCTGATTACCCCATCGTCTAGGTAGTTTATGAATGAATTAAACAGGAGTGGTCTCAGGACAGATCCTTGGGGGACCCAGCTTTCCACACCCGACCAATCTGAGTACTCCCCATTTATCATTACCCTCTGAACTCGCCCCTGGAGCCAGTTTTCAATCCAGAGGTGTGCTCCCGCTGTGTTCCTAAATATGAGTGCCACATCCCGATATGAGAAGCATATTTAAGGATTCCCCTTGGGGTGGGACTTTGAAGGTCACTCAAAAAATATACAAAAAATTATATTGAATATATAATAGTTTTATTACAAAAATGGTAAAAGGTAGACATACACAAATGACAGTGAAAACTAGTAAAATTATTGGCAAAACTGATATTGGTATGAAGGTGTACAAATCACTCAACCAATTATTCCAAGCAAGATCCGACGTTTCAAGGTGAGAACCTCTTCTTCAGGGATTTTTTTGGGAATAATTTTATCTGTAAGTATTGAAGAAATATATCAAAGCAAACAAGCAGTTGTTAATAATATAAAATACAGTAACAAAATATTGGTATGAACAAGTTTTTTGAGTATAGGCATGCACTCATTATAGAACAACATTGTAAGTAAAAAAATCGTTGTATACACTTACATGGTTGAAGGACGCATGAACACCACAATTGTTTTGCCACAGATTAAAAACATGGAACATTAACGACACCCACAGAGATCATCGTCAGCCTTGTCTATGAGAGGAAGATTTGGTACTTGGAGTAGGTCCAAAAAAGGGATATCAGTAAGCATATGATATGCAGACCAGAGGGGGCCCAAATTGCTCCAGCTGGAGTCCAAATTGGCCCAACCCAGGGGGCGGGGGTCAGTCACAGTAATGCTGTAGATAGCAAGGAAATACAAATGATAAGTAAAAGATAAAATGGAAAAATGTTTGTTTTATCTAGGTGCGATGGACAGAGAGTACAATGACGCGACAAAACCAAAAATATGCACATATATCCAAATACTACATACAAATAAGAGGCAATAGCCTAATAGGTGTGCGTCAAATGAATGCACATATAACATCTCACTAGGATCAAGCATGGTTTATAACACTGCTGCAAAAAGAAGGAGCCAGTGCATAAAGTAAATTGGAGCCTATGCTCTAGCAATTTTATGTCTATGAGAGATAACCAGTGAAACTGGATATGTAAAGATGAGAATATAGTCATGACATAAGCTAAGTGTGCATATTTATGTATGAGGACAAATAGGTAAAGCCCTTTGAGATGATGAGAACTGACCTTAAGACAGCAGACTCCGAGGCAAACTTCCTCCCAGCAGTGGATGTACACAGTACTCCATGCTGGGAGTTGTGCCTATATAGGAGCGCAGTCCAGTGAAGGCAATCAAGCTGATTGCATCTCCGCCCCCTGGTGGCCCTGGGCTCCCTGAGCGGCGCTCGCCAGACCCGCCCATAACCACGCCCCGATGACCACAGGAAGTGCGTCACCGGAACGAAAGGCCAGAGGCGTAGCCGGCGGGCGTCTCCCACCGGCACGGGATGTGACGTCGCTGAAGCGCACGAATGCGTGCAGCGGCGTATCCCGGAAGTGGGGAGGACATCCGGAGATGTCAGCAGGGAAGGTCCCCACCGCCAGGAATCTCTGGGTCCTGTAAAACAGACCCGGACCCCGTGCCGGGTTGGAGCAAAGGGTCCCCGAGGATGCACAAAAACATATCTATATGAAAAAATGTCAATCAACAAATACATGTACTATATATAATACATGCAACTATTGGAAACAAAGATGCTTATATGTTGTCACCACAGTAACCCCAACTATTATGATCTTGGGCTATTTTGTGTTATAGTGGTGCCATTTGGCCACTCATTAATAGGTAGCCATGCATACATTCAGCTACTCTGGTGACCAAAAAGGATATATATAGCGCATATAAGTACCACGGCTGAGCAAAGAGGCTATAGGTGGTGTTAATTCCATGTCCTTTTACAGAATATTTAAAAAAAAATAAATCCATTTCATTGCGTAGACAAAAATGTGTGGGTAGTGAGGTGAATATACAGAATATCCAGACAGCTTGATGGGGAGAGCGTACTGTGTGAGGAACTCTGGGAGGAGGAAGGTGTTATCTCTCCATACCTCCAGAGGCAAACCCCTCCAAAAAGGGTCTGAACGACACCATATCGTTGAGGCCTGGGGGTTCCATTGCCCTTAGAAGATGGATCCACCTCAGCTCCATTTGGAGGAGGCGCTTGTTCCAATCGCCTCCTCTGGGGCTGGGATGGATCCGATCAAGGGCCAAAAACTTGATCTTGGGGAATTTGCCCCCATGTGCACTGGATACATGGCGGCCCAAAGGCAAATCAGGATCACGTTTACGCATACTTCTGATATGCTTGTACATGCGTTTCCAAAATTCTAATTTAGTTTTACCAACATAAAAACATTTACATTCGCAAATCAAAAGATATACGATACCGATGGTCCTACAATTCACAAAGTGCTTGGCTTTAAATCTCTGGCCATTGGGGAGGATAGGGTTCTGCATGGTATGCATGTAACTACAATAATGGCATGCCCCACATGAAAAAGTACCTTTGTACTTGCATGGATCGAAGGTAGACTGGCTTTTTAGTTCACTACGCACCAGTTTGTCCTTCAAAGCTGGTGCCCGTTTATATGTAATTGATGGTTTATGAGTAGTGTTGAGCGAACACGGACTGTATTATTCGTGTTCGTACCGAATAATTGGATTTTTTGTACCCGAACACGGACACGGACACTTTACTGTATGTTCGGGTAAAAATCTGTGTTCGGTCGTTTTATTTCCGGGTTTTGCATGCTTTGGCGCTCTTTTCATGGCGGGCTTTCAACAGCCAATCAACAATCGTTTAACTGGTGTGCCTTAAGCCATCCCAGCCATGCCTGCAAATGTCTCAGTAGCTGTGATTGGCCGTCTGAAGCATGTGACCAAGTCTTTATAAGTTCGAGGCAGCCGCAGCGGCGTCATTATGCTGCTTAGATTCAGGGACAGAGCACACATCAACGTGCTGGCTGCTGATTAGGGAAAGATAGGCAGGAAAAAACCATTTGTGTCCGGATAGAATTGAGGGACAGGTCGGAGTGTTTAGGCAGGGCGAGTTGTAGGCATTTTAGGGATAGAGTCTGCTGAATTATATAGGGTCAGTGTCTTCTACAAACTACAATCGATATTGCTGTGTGGGGGGTGGGGTCTGCACTCAATCCTGATCTACGATCTCTTCTCAATCCTGTTAGGGACAGAGTCTGCTGAATTTTAGGGAAACTGTGTTCTACAAACTACAATCGATATTGCTGTGTGGTGTGGGATTGGAGATAGGCAGGTGTCAGTGATCCACATCCATTTTTCTGTGTGTGAGCTGCAGTGAACACAATCTTTTTGGGCTGCAGTGAACACAATCTTTTTGGGCTGCAGTGAACACAATCTTTTTGGGCTGCAGTGAACACAATCTTTTTGGGCTGCAGTGAACACAATCTTTTTGGGCTGCAGTGAACACAATCTTTTTGGGGTGCAGTGAACAAAATCTTTTTGGGGTGCAGTGAACACAATCCTTTTTGGTGTGCAGTGAACACAATCTTTGTGGGGTGCAGTGAACAAAATCCTTTGTGGGGTGCAGTGAACACAATCTTTTTGGGGTGCAGTGAACAAAATCCTTTTTGGGGTGCAGTGAACAACATCCTTTTTGGGGTGCAGTGAACACAATCTTTTTGGGGTGCAGTGAACAAAATCCTTTGTGGGGTGCAGTGAACACAATCTTTTTGGGGTGCAGTGAACACAATCTTTTTGGGGTGGAGTGAACAACATCCTTTTTGGGGTGCAGTGAACAAAATCCTTTTTGGGGTGCAGTGAACAAAATCATTTTTGGGGTGCAGTGAACACAATCTTTTTGGGGTGCAGTGAACACAATCTTTGTGGGGTGCAGTGAACACAATCTTTTTGGGGTGGAGTGAACAACATCCTTTTTGGGGTGCAGTGAACAACATCCTTTTTGGGGTGCAGTGAACACAATCTTTTTGGGGTGCAGTGAACACAATCTTTGTGGGGTACAGTGAACAGAATCTTTGTGGGGTGCAGTGAACACAATCTTTGGGGGGTACAGTGAACACAATCTTTGTGAGGTGCAGTGAACACAATCTTTGTGGGGTGCAGTGAACACAATCATTGTGGGGTGCAGTGAACTCAATCTTTGTGGGGTACAGTGAACACAATCTCATACTGAAGGTTTGAGGGTGCTGCCTGTTCCATACTCCCCCTACTCCTCATCTAGCCTTTTAGGGGTACAAACAATAGTAATTGGGGCCTAGTGTGGTTGTGTACGTGTGATATACATACACTTTTTTGGGATCATATTTTCTATTCCGCTATTTAATCAAAAACCTTTGGGGATCAGTTAAATTGGGGGATAGTCTGTGTTGGTACGTGTGAGAGAGATCCACCTTTCCAAGTTGTTGGGGTTCATCTCATACTTCTGAAGGTTTGAGGGTGCTGCCTGTTCCATACTCCCCCTACTCCTAGCCTTTTAGGGGTACAAACAATAGTAATTGGGGCCTAGTGTGGTTGTGTACGTGTGATATACATACACTTTTTTGGGATCATATTTTCTATTCCGCTATTTAATCAAAAACCTTTGGGGATCAGTTAAATTGGGGGATAGTCTGTGTTGGTACGTGTGAGAGAGATCCACCTTTCCAAGTTGTTGGGGTTCATCTCATACTTCTGAAGGTTTGAGGGTGCTGCCTGTTCCATACTCCCCCTACTCCTAGCCTTTTAGGGGTACAAACAATAGTAATTGGGGCCTAGTGTGGTTGTGTACGTGTGATATACATACACTTTTTTGGGATCATATTTTCTATTCCGCTATTTAATCAAAAACCTTTGGGGATCAGTTAAATTGGGGGATAGTCTGTGTTGGTACGTGTGAGAGAGATCCACCTTTCCAAGTTGTTGAGGTTCATCTCATACTTCTGAAGGTTTGAGGGTGCTGCCTGTTCCATACTCCCCCTACTCCTAGCCTTTTAGGGGTACAAACAATAGTAATTGGGGCCTAGTGTGGTTGTGTACGTGTGATATACATACACTTTTTTGGGATCATATTTTCTATTCCGCTATTTAATCAAAAACCTTTGGGGATCAGTTAAATTGGGGGATAGTCTGTGTTGGTACGTGTGAGAGAGATCCACCTTTCCAAGTTGTTGGGGTTCATCTCATACTTCTGAAGGTTTGAGGGTGCTGCCTGTTACATACTCCCCCTACTCCTAGCCTTTTAGGGGTACAAACAATAGTAATTGGGGCCTAGTGTGGTTGTGTACGTGTGATATACATACACTTTTTTGGGATCATATTTTCTATTCCGCTATTTAATCAAAAACCTTTGGGGATCAGTTAAATTGGGGGATAGTCTGTGTTGGTACGTGTGAGAGAGATCCACCTTTCCAAGTTGTTGGGGTTCATCTCATACTTCTGAAGGTTTGAGGGTGCTGCCTGTTCCATACTCCCCCTACTCCTAGCCTTTTAGGGGTACAAACAATAGTAATTGGGGCCTAGTGTGGTTGTGTACGTGTGATATACATACACTTTTTTGGGATCATATTTTCTATTCCGCTATTTAATCAAAAACCTTTGGGGATCAGTTAAATTGGGGGATAGTCTGTGTTGGTACGTGTGAGAGAGATCCACCTTTCCAAGTTGTTGAGGTTCATCTCATACTTCTGAAGGTTTGAGGGTGCTGCCTGTTCCATACTCCCCCTACTCCTAGCCTTTTAGGGGTACAAACAATAGTAATTGGGGCCTAGTGTGGTTGTGTACGTGTGATATACATACACTTTTTTGGGATCATATTTTCTATTCCGCTATTTAATCAAAAACCTTTGGGGATCAGTTAAATTGGGGGATAGTCTGTGTTGGTACGTGTGAGAGAGATCCACCTTTCCAAGTTGTTGGGGTTCATCTCATACTTCTGAAGGTTTGAGGGTGCTGCCTGTTACATACTCCCCCTACTCCTAGCCTTTTAGGGGTACAAACAATAGTAATTGGGGCCTAGTGTGGTTGTGTACGTGTGATATACATACACTTTTTTGGGATCATATTTTCTATTCCGCTATTTAATCAAAAACCTTTGGGGATCAGTTAAATTGGGGGATAGTCTGTGTTGGTACGTGTGAGAGAGATCCACCTTTCCAAGTTGTTGGGGTTCATCTCATACTTCTGAAGGTTTGAGGGTGCTGCCTGTTCCATACTCCCCCTACTCCTAGCCTTTTAGGGGTACAAACAATAGTAATTGGGGCCTAGTGTGGTTGTGTACGTGTGATATACATACACTTTTTTGGGATCATATTTTCTATTCCGCTATTTAATCAAAAACCTTTGGGGATCAGTTAAATTGGGGGATAGTCTGTGTTGGTACGTGTGAGAGAGATCCACCTTTCCAAGTTGTTGGGGTTCATCTCATACTTCTGAAGGTTTGAGGGTGCTGCCTGTTACATACTCCCCCTACTCCTAGCCTTTTAGGGGTACAAACAATAGTAATTGGGGCCTAGTGTGGTTGTGTACGTGTGATATACATACACTTTTTTGGGATCATATTTTCTATTCCGCTATTTAATCAAAAACCTTTGGGGATCAGTTAAATTGGGGGATAGTCTGTGTTGGTACGTGTGAGAGAGATCCACCTTTCCAAGTTGTTGGGGTTCATCTCATACTTCTGAAGGTTTGAGGGTGCTGCCTGTTCCATACTCCCCCTACTCCTAGCCTTTTAGGGGTACAAACAATAGTAATTGGGGCCTAGTGTGGTTGTGTACGTGTGATATACATACACTTTTTTGGGATCATATTTTCTATTCCGCTATTTAATCAAAAACCTCTGGGGATCAGTTAAATTGGGGGATAGTCTGTGTTGGTACGTGTGAGAGAGATCCACCTTTCCAAGTTGTTGGGGTTCATCTCATACTTCTGAAGGTTTGAGGGTGCTGCCTGTTCCATACTCCCCCTACTCCTAGCCTTTTAGGGGTACAAACAATAGTAATTGGGGCCTAGTGTGGTTGTGTACGTGTGATATACATACACTTTTTTGGGATCATATTTTCTATTCCGCTATTTAATCAAAAACCTTTGGGGATCAGTTAAATTGGGGGATAGTCTGTGTTGGTACGTGTGAGAGAGATCCACCTTTCCAAGTTGTTGGGGTTCATCTCATACTTCTGAAGGTTTGAGGGTGCTGCCTGTTCCATACTCCCCCTACTCCTAGCCTTTTAGGGGTACAAACAATAGTAATTGGGGCCTAGTGTGGTTGTGTACGTGCGAGATACATACACTTTTTTTGATCATATTTCCTATTCCGCTATTCAATAAAAACCTTTGAGGATCAATTGAATTGCGGGATAGTCTGTGTCGGTACGTGTGAGAGAGATCCACCTTTCCAAGTTGTTGGGGTTCATCTCATACTTCTGAAGGTTTGAGGGTGCTGCCTGTTCCATACCCCCCCTACTCCTCATCTAGCCTTTTAGGGGTACAAACAATAGTAATTGGGGCCTAGTGTGGTTGTGTACGTGCGAGATACATACACTTTTTTTGATCATATTTCCTATTCCGCTATTCAATAAAAACCTTTGAGGATCAATTGAATTGCGGGATAGTCTGTGTCGGTACGTGTGAGAGAGATCCACCTTTCCAAGTTGTTGGGGTTCATCTCATACTTCTGAAGGTTTGAGGGTGCTGCCTGTTCCATACCCCCCCTACTCCTCATCTAGCCTTTTAGGGGTACAAACAATAGTAATTGGGGCCTAGTGTGGTTGTGTACGTGCGAGATACATACACTTTTTTTGATCATATTTCCTATTCCGCTATTCAATAAAAACCTTTGAGGATCAATTGAATTGCGGGATAGTCTGTGTCGGTACGTGTGAGAGAGATCCACCTTTCCAAGTTGTTGGGGTTCATCTCATACTTCTGAAGGTTTGAGGGTGCTGCCTGTTCCATACTCCCCCTACTCCTCATCTAGCCTTTTAGGGGTACAAACAATAGTAATTGGGGCCTAGTGTGGTTGTGTACGTGTGATATACATACACTTTTTTTGGATCATATTTTCTATTCCGCTATTTAATTTAACTGGGCCTCCATGCGAGACCTGTGTGCCTTGTTGCGCTGTTTTGAGTACTCCACCAACATGGCCAGTGGCAATGACGCCGTTCTCAGCTTAACTATCCCACTTCTATGCCTCCTTGAAAAAACAATTCGGGCGATGATGGAAGAGGATGTGGCACAGGATGAGGAGGAGGAGGAGGATGAAGAGGTAACATTTCCAAGGCTTTCAGGGCAGTCATTCGCAAGGGGCTCCGAGGGTGGGTTCCTGCACACGCAAACGCCAGGGACGCAATTGTCCAGCAGGGGCACAGTTCTGGAGGATGAGGAGGATGAGGAGGAGGAGGAGCTGGAGGAGGAGATGGAACCATGTTCACAGCAGGGTGGCACCCAGGCCAGCTCATGGCCATCACTGGTGCGTGGCTGGGGGGATACAGAGGACACGGACCATACACCTCCCACAGAGGACAGCCTTTCGTTGCCTCTGGGCAGCCTGGCACACATGAGCGATTACATGCTGCAGTGTCTCCACAACGACCGCCGAGTTGCCCACATTCTAACTTGTGCTGATTACTGGGTGGCCACGCTGCTGGATCCCCGTTACAAGGACAACGTACCGTCCTTAATTCACTCACTGGAGCGCGATCGCAAGATGCGCGAGTACAAGCGCACGCTGGTAGACGCCATGCTGCTGGCATTCCCATCTGACAGCGGGGCCACAGTGGAAGCACAAGGCAGAGGAGGAGGAGGAGGAGGTCGCCAACGCAACCAGGGCACCGCCAGCACCTCAGAAGGCAGGGTTAGCATGGCCGAAATGTGGAAAAGCTTTGTCAGCACGCCACAACAAACAGCAGCACCAGCAGCTCAGATGGAACGTCTTAGCAGGAGGCAGCATTTTACCAACATGGTGGAGCAGTATGTGTGCACACGCCTACATGTAGTGAATGACGGGTCTGCCCCCTTCAACTTCTGGGTCTCCAAATTGGGCACATGGCCTGAGCTTGCCCTTTACGCCTTGGAGGTGCTGGCGTGCCCTGCAGCCAGTGTATTATCTGAACGGGTATTTAGCACGGCTGGGGGCGTTATAACAGACAAGCGCAGCCGCCTGTCCAGAGACAATGTGGACAAGCTCACGTTCATTAAAATGAACCAGGCATGGATCCCACGGGACTTTTCCGTACCTTATGCAGAATAGCAATGGATACCGACCTTACCCACCCATTGTTCCATTTTTGCTCTTTCTCACTCTTTTGGGGTGTACCCTCATTTAAAATTTGTGAAAAGAAGCAGTGTTGGCTACCTCGTCCTCCTCCTCAGGGCCAGATTAATGTAGGGGCTATTGGAGCTGCAGCTCCAGGCCCCTACCTTTTATATAGGCCCCGGGTTGGCCATATTCACTGTTACCGCTCTTCTGTCACTTGTAAACACAGAAGTCTGGCTTCTATGCTCGCTTCCCCAGGCAGCACCCTCAGAACCTCCCCACACAGCGTGAAGGCCGGACAAGGAGGGACAGTTGGCGATGCATGGATGTGTTTATGGGCTTCAGAGACAGCATCCCATGTTGAATTAGGCATGCATGGCTGCACCCTTCCTCCTCTGGGTGCATGGCAAGGCACGGCCCTAAGGCCCTTCAAAATCCTCAGCACCAAGCCCATGATGCTGTTAATCCGGCCCTGGTCCTCCTCCACCGCCGCTTCCACCTACACCGCCCATAGGTGTGCGCAGCCTATTGCATTAAGGTGTGCACCCCAAAGTTGAAATACACATGCATGTGTTTGCCAGCAGGGAGAGTAATGTATCGGGGCCATGTACCTGTAGGCAAGGAGAAATAGAGCAGAGCAGGTCCCAGGGAGATCTTTCCCATCTCCTCACTGGCAATGCTATGTGCCCTAGGTGATTAGGGTGTGCCCAGGCACACCCAGCACACCCTGTGCGCACGCCTATGTCACCGCCACATCCACCACCACCTTAACCTCCCTCCTACTCCATATGGGCCTCGTCCTTCAGAGATGAAGAAGAACATTGTTTTATTTTTCTGTTTTTTTTTTGTTGTTTTAAGTTATTTCCCTATCCACATTTGTTTGCAGAGCACTTGCCATGCTCTTAATTACGTTTTGCTGCCATTTGCAGCACTCTAGCCCTTTCCTTTGGTGTTTTAGAGCCATTTTAGTGCCTTAAAGTTCGGGTCCCCATTGACTTCAATGGGGTTCGGCGTCCGGGAAAAGTTCGGTAAAAGTCCGGGACACGGACCCGGACTTTTTTTTAAAGTTCGGCCGAACCCGTCGAACACGGACATCTAGGTGTTCGCTCAACCCTATTTATGAGGTATGTGTGGGCTTAAAACTGGATCTAAGGCTAAAATGTGCCAATATTTTTCAATGATTTTCCTTAAGTCCTGATGTTGCTGAGAGAAAGTGGTAATAATCCTCAGGGTATTGTCATTTTCACGGACTTTAGGGACAAGGAGTGAGTCTCTGTCACTTAACAATGCCTTCTTGTATGCAGATTTTAGCAGCTTGCGAGAGTAGCCTCTTGCAAGCAATCTATCCCTCAACCCAGTGGCTGCTGTTTTAAAAGTATCTACGTTGGTACAGTTATGACGTAGACGCAGGTATTGGCTCGTCGGGATTGAGCGAATAAGTGGTTGTGGGTGAAAGCTCGTGGCGTGGAGGATGGTGTTCCCAGCAGTGGGCTTATGAAAAAGTCCACTGCGGAGAACACCATCCCCATCACAATAGACCTCAACATCCAAAAAAGTTATCCTGGTGGCATCGGCATGCAACGTGAATTTTAGATTAAATTCATTGCGATTTAGTCTCTCCATGCATCTATTGAGCAACTCTCTAGGTCCATCCCAAATTACAAAGACATCATCAATATATCGCATCCATGTGCGGATGCAGTCAGTGTATATCGTGAGATCTTCATCTGCCAAAATTGTTTTCTCCCACTCCCCCAGGTACAAGTTGGCGTAGGATGGGGCACAACATGTGCCCATCGCTACGCCTTGTACCTGGAGGAAGTGGGAGCCCTGAAACGAAAACACATTGTATGTTAAGATGAATTCCAACATAGACAGCATAAACTCCCCATATGCGTCCAAGCCCATACTGGTGGCGATCGTGTGGCGTACAGCTGCGACCCCCCTGGAATGGGGGATCGAGCTGTACAATGCCTCAACATCGATCGCCACCAGAAGACACCCAGGAGGTAGGGTGAGATCACTAATCTTTTGTAGAAAGTGTATAGTGTCACGTATGTGAGATGGAAGTTTGACAACAAAAGGTTTCAAAAATTTATCAAGGACTTTGCTTGCGCTGTCTGTGATAGACCCGCACCCAGAGATGATGGGCCTCCCACAAGGACCTTGGGGAGGGCATAGAAGGTTGGAACCACCGGAAAAGCAGGGCGAATGTACTCCCAAGTGTCTTTGGTGATAACGTTATGCAAATAAGCTGTGTCTACTAACTTATAGAATGCAGTATTGTATTTAGTTATGATATCATTGGTAATAGGTCTATACCATTCACGGTTCCATAATATTTTTTGACACATATGGATGTACTGTACATCGTCCATTAGGACGATGTTGCCCCCTTTATCCGATGGCTTAATTATAATTGATTGGTTTTTAGCAAAGGAGTTTATAGCTTGTCGTTGTTGGAACGTAATGTTAGATGCATGTGAAGACTTAATTCTTAATTTATCCACATCATTGGAAACCATTTTCAAAAAGGCGTTTATATTTGAGTTCTGTATCGGGGGACATTTGTCAGATTTTTTCTTCACGATAGGATGAGGACATGGAGGTTCATTGGGTTCTTGATCAGCACTTGCTAATAGCAAGGGAAGATCAACGCGATCAATGAGATCCTCGTTTTCTTCTAAAAGCGATATCAAGGTTTCAAGGGCGGGATTATGGGGAGTATTCAGAGATGTAGCCTTGGGTTCTTTATTAAATAATACTTTGAAATTCAATTTACGTGCAAATAGATGCAGGTCCTTGACAAAATCAAATTTGTCAAGGCCTGCATCTGGACAAAAACTTAATCCCTTCCGAAGAGCCATGGATTCATCTTCCGTTAGGATATGGCTTGAGAGATTGATAATAGTAGACTCTGTGAGAGGTGAAGGAGGAGTAGTTAGACGGGTTGTGTTGAGGTGTGGGGCTGTGGGGTTAGCTGGTGAGCTTGTTGGTGAAGAATCTCTAAAAAAGAGGCATGTTGTAAGTCAATAGTGCTGGTGAAGGTAGAAGGGGGTTGGGTGGACGAGGGGTTGGTGACTAATGAGATCTGGTGATGTGGTGGTGGTTGGAGGTTATTTTCAGCTAATTGATTTGTAGCAGGTGATTTAAAAAGGGGATATACATTTTTAGAAGTGGGTTTTGTGTTTGGTTTTTTTGAGGAAGATTGATTGCCGTGTATATCACCTGGGAAGGGTCTTTTGGGACGATCATTGTTAAATGTTTTTGGATTAGAGTGAAGATGTTGAACACTTGTTGGCATGGATGGATAAAATTGTGTTTGCGTGTTGTCCAATCATAGGCTTTTCCTAATTTAAATGTGTTTTTATCACGATTAAACTTTTTTTGTTTTTTACTCATGATGTTTTTATTGAATAGGTCTAAATGTTGTTTTAATTTGGACTCGCGATCCCTAAATGTCTTATGAGTTTTGAAATTTTTAATTTTTTCACAAAGTGAAGAAATTTCTGTATCCAAGTTTTTTGATCTCAGGGTATACTCCTCAATGAGGTGTTTCATTAAAGAAGTCGAACAATCTCGAAGTGACTGTTCTCACTTCAATTTGAAGGATGGACTTACATCGTCCAGTGTGGGGAAAATTTGGACTCTAAGTCCAAAAGGATTGATGTTGTCTCTGAGGTAATCACCAAAAGATTTTACATGCCAGAAAAAAGAGGACTTCTTTTCTAATAATTTTGTTAATTGAAAAAAACATGAAAAAATCTCGATATCTATGTATTCCTTTTGATTGTACTCATCTGTATATTGAGACATAAGTGTCTCCGAGTCGTCTCCTACAAACCCTGACATTATGACTAGTGTTGAGCGAACACGGACTGTATTATTCGTGTTCGTACCGAATAATTGGATTTTTTGTACCCGAACACGGACACGGACACTTTACTGTATGTTCGGGTAAAAATCCGTGTTCGGTCGTTTTATTTCCGGGTTTTGCATGCTTTGGCGCTCTTTTCATGGCGGGCTTTCAACAGCCAATCAACAATCGTTTAACTGGTGTGCCTTAAGCCATCCCAGCCATGCCTGCAAATGTCTCAGTAGCTGTGATTGGCCGTCTGAAGCATGTGACCAAGTCTTTATAAGTTCGAGGCAGCCGCAGCGGCGTCATTATGCTGCTTAGATTCAGGGACAGAGCACACATCAACGTGCTGGCTGCTGATTAGGGAAAGATAGGCAGGAAAAAACCATTTGTGTCCGGATAGAATTGAGGGACAGGTCGGAGTGTTTAGGCAGGGCGAGTTGTAGGCATTTTAGGGATAGAGTCTGCTGAATTATAGGGTCAGTGTCTTCTACAAACTACAATCGATATTGCTGTGTGGGGGGTGGGGTCTGCACTCAATCCTGATCTACGATCTCTTCTCAATCCTGTTAGGGACAGAGTCTGCTGAATTTTAGGGAAACTGTGTTCTACAAACTACAATCGATATTGCTGTGTGGTGTGGGATTGGAGATAGGCAGGTGTCAGTGATCCACATCCATTTTTCTGTGTGTGAGCTGCAGTGAACACAATCTTTTTGGGCTGCAGTGAACACAATCTTTTTGGGCTGCAGTGAACACAATCTTTTTGGGCTGCAGTGAACACAATCTTTTTGGGCTGCAGTGAACACAATCTTTTTGGGGTGCAGTGAACAAAATCTTTTTGGGGTGCAGTGTACACAATCCTTTTTGGTGTGCAGTGAACACAATCTTTGTGGGGTGCAGTGAACAAAATCCTTTGTGGGGTGCAGTGAACACAATCTTTTTGGGGTGCAGTGAACAAAATCCTTTTTGGGGTGCAGTGAACAACATCCTTTTTGGGGTGCAGTGAACACAATCTTTTTGGGGTGCAGTGAACAAAATCCTTTGTGGGGTGCAGTGAACACAATCTTTTTGGGGTGCAGTGAACACAATCTTTTTGGGGTGGAGTGAACAACATCCTTTTTGGGGTGCAGTGAACAAAATCCTTTTTGGGGTGCAGTGAACAAAATCATTTTTGGGGTGCAGTGAACACAATCTTTTTGGGGTGCAGTGAACACAATCTTTGTGGGGTGCAGTGAACACAATCTTTTTGGGGTGGAGTGAACAACATCCTTTTTGGGGTGCAGTGAACAACATCCTTTTTGGGGTGCAGTGAACACAATCTTTTTGGGGTGCAGTGAACACAATCTTTGTGGGGTACAGTGAACAGAATCTTTGTGGGGTGCAGTGAACACAATCTTTGGGGGGTACAGTGAACACAATCTTTGTGAGGTGCAGTGAACACAATCTTTGTGGGGTGCAGTGAACACAATCATTGTGGGGTGCAGTGAACTCAATCTTTGTGGGGTACAGTGAACACAATCTCATACTTCTGAAGGTTTGAGGGTGCTGCCTGTTCCATACTCCCCCTACTCCTCATCTAGCCTTTTAGGGGTACAAACAATAGTAATTGGGGCCTAGTGTGGTTGTGTACGTGTGATATACATACACTTTTTTTGGATCATATTTTCTATTCCGCTATTTAATCAAAAACCTTTGGGGATCAGTTAAATTGGGGGATAGTCTGTGTTGGTACGTGTGAGAGAGATCCACCTTTCCAAGTTGTTGGGGTTCATCTCATACTTCTGAAGGTTTGAGGGTGCTGCCTGTTCCATACTCCCCCTACTCCTAGCCTTTTAGGGGTACAAACAATAGTAATTGGGGCCTAGTGTGGTTGTGTACGTGTGATATACATACACTTTTTTGGGATCATATTTTCTATTCCGCTATTTAATCAAAAACCTTTGGGGATCAGTTAAATTGGGGGATAGTCTGTGTTGGTACGTGTGAGAGAGATCCACCTTTCCAAGTTGTTGGGGTTCATCTCATACTTCTGAAGGTTTGAGGGTGCTGCCTGTTCCATACTCCCCCTACTCCTAGCCTTTTAGGGGTACAAACAATAGTAATTGGGGCCTAGTGTGGTTGTGTACGTGTGATATACATACACTTTTTTGGGATCATATTTTCTATTCCGCTATTTAATCAAAAACCTTTGGGGATCAGTTAAATTGGGGGATAGTCTGTGTTGGTACGTGTGAGAGAGATCCACCTTTCCAAGTTGTTGGGGTTCATCTCATACTTCTGAAGGTTTGAGGGTGCTGCCTGTTCCATACTCCCCCTACTCCTAGCCTTTTAGGGGTACAAACAATAGTAATTGGGGCCTAGTGTGGTTGTGTACGTGTGATATACATACACTTTTTTGGGATCATATTTTCTATTCCGCTATTTAATCAAAAACCTTTGGGGATCAGTTAAATTGGGGGATAGTCTGTGTTGGTACGTGTGAGAGAGATCCACCTTTCCAAGTTGTTGGGGTTCATCTCATACTTCTGAAGGTTTGAGGGTGCTGCCTGTTCCATACTCCCCCTACTCCTAGCCTTTTAGGGGTACAAACAATAGTAATTGGGGCCTAGTGTGGTTGTGTACGTGTGATATACATACACTTTTTTGGGATCATATTTTCTATTCCGCTATTTAATCAAAAACCTTTGGGGATCAGTTAAATTGGGGGATAGTCTGTGTTGGTACGTGTGAGAGAGATCCACCTTTCCAAGTTGTTGGGGTTCATCTCATACTTCTGAAGGTTTGAGGGTGCTGCCTGTTCCATACTCCCCCTACTCCTAGCCTTTTAGGGGTACAAACAATAGTAATTGGGGCCTAGTGTGGTTGTGTACGTGTGATATACATACACTTTTTTGGGATCATATTTTCTATTCCGCTATTTAATCAAAAACCTTTGGGGATCAGTTAAATTGGGGGATAGTCTGTGTTGGTACGTGTGAGAGAGATCCACCTTTCCAAGTTGTTGGGGTTCATCTCATACTTCTGAAGGTTTGAGGGTGCTGCCTGTTCCATACTCCCCCTACTCCTAGCCTTTTAGGGGTACAAACAATAGTAATTGGGGCCTAGTGTGGTTGTGTACGTGTGATATACATACACTTTTTTTGGATCATATTTTCTATTCCGCTATTTAATCAAAAACCTTTGGGGATCAGTTAAATTGGGGGATAGTCTGTGTTGGTACGTGTGAGAGAGATCCACCTTTCCAAGTTGTTGGGGTTCATCTCATACTTCTGAAGGTTTGAGGGTGCTGCCTGTTCCATACTCCCCCTACTCCTAGCCTTTTAGGGGTACAAACAATAGTAATTGGGGCCTAGTGTGGTTGTGTACGTGTGATATACATACACTTTTTTGGGATCATATTTTCTATTCCGCTATTTAATCAAAAACCTTTGGGGATCAGTTAAATTGGGGGATAGTCTGTGTTGGTACGTGTGAGAGAGATCCACCTTTCCAAGTTGTTGGGGTTCATCTCATACTTCTGAAGGTTTGAGGGTGCTGCCTGTTCCATACTCCCCCTACTCCTAGCCTTTTAGGGGTACAAACAATAGTAATTGGGGCCTAGTGTGGTTGTGTACGTGTGATATACATACACTTTTTTGGGATCATATTTTCTATTCCGCTATTTAATCAAAAACCTTTGGGGATCAGTTAAATTGGGGGATAGTCTGTGTTGGTACGTGTGAGAGAGATCCACCTTTCCAAGTTGTTGGGGTTCATCTCATACTTCTGAAGGTTTGAGGGTGCTGCCTGTTCCATACTCCCCCTACTCCTAGCCTTTTAGGGGTACAAACAATAGTAATTGGGGCCTAGTGTGGTTGTGTACGTGTGATATACATACACTTTTTTGGGATCATATTTTCTATTCCGCTATTTAATCAAAAACCTTTGGGGATCAGTTAAATTGGGGGATAGTCTGTGTTGGTACGTGTGAGAGAGATCCACCTTTCCAAGTTGTTGGGGTTCATCTCATACTTCTGAAGGTTTGAGGGTGCTGCCTGTTCCATACTCCCCCTACTCCTAGCCTTTTAGGGGTACAAACAATAGTAATTGGGGCCTAGTGTGGTTGTGTACGTGTGATATACATACACTTTTTTGGGATCATATTTTCTATTCCGCTATTTAATCAAAAACCTTTGGGGATCAGTTAAATTGGGGGATAGTCTGTGTTGGTACGTGTGAGAGAGATCCACCTTTCCAAGTTGTTGGGGTTCATCTCATACTTCTGAAGGTTTGAGGGTGCTGCCTGTTCCATACTCCCCCTACTCCTAGCCTTTTAGGGGTACAAACAATAGTAATTGGGGCCTAGTGTGGTTGTGTACGTGTGATATACATACACTTTTTTGGGATCATATTTTCTATTCCGCTATTTAATCAAAAACCTTTGGGGATCAGTTAAATTGGGGGATAGTCTGTGTTGGTACGTGTGAGAGAGATCCACCTTTCCAAGTTGTTGGGGTTCATCTCATACTTCTGAAGGTTTGAGGGTGCTGCCTGTTCCATACTCCCCCTACTCCTAGCCTTTTAGGGGTACAAACAATAGTAATTGGGGCCTAGTGTGGTTGTGTACGTGTGATATACATACACTTTTTTGGGATCATATTTTCTATTCCGCTATTTAATCAAAAACCTTTGGGGATCAGTTAAATTGGGGGATAGTCTGTGTTGGTACGTGTGAGAGAGATCCACCTTTCCAAGTTGTTGGGGTTCATCTCATACTTCTGAAGGTTTGAGGGTGCTGCCTGTTCCATACTCCCCCTACTCCTAGCCTTTTAGGGGTACAAACAATAGTAATTGGGGCCTAGTGTGGTTGTGTACGTGTGATATACATACACTTTTTTGGGATCATATTTTCTATTCCGCTATTTAATCAAAAACCTTTGGGGATCAGTTAAATTGGGGGATAGTCTGTGTTGGTACGTGTGAGAGAGATCCACCTTTCCAAGTTGTTGGGGTTCATCTCATACTTCTGAAGGTTTGAGGGTGCTGCCTGTTCCATACCCCCCCTACTCCTCATCTAGCCTTTTAGGGGTACAAACAATAGTAATTGGGGCCTAGTGTGGTTGTGTACGTGTGATATACATACACTTTTTTTGGATCATATTTTCTATTCCGCTATTTAATCAAAAACCTTTGGGGATCAGTTAAATTGGGGGATAGTCTGTGTTGGTACGTGTGAGAGAGATCCACCTTTCCAAGTTGTTGGGGTTCATCTCATACTTCTGAAGGTTTGAGGGTGCTGCCTGTTCCATACCCCCCCCTACTCCTCATCTAGCCTTTTAGGGGTACAAACAATAGTAATTGGGGCCTAGTGTGGTTGTGTACGTGTGATATACATACACTTTTTTTGGATCATATTTTCTATTCCGCTATTTAATCAAAAACCTTTGGGGATCAGTTAAATTGGGGGATAGTCTGTGTCGGTACGTGTGAGAGAGATCCACCTTTCCAAGTTGTTGGGGTTCATCTCATACTTCTGAAGGTTTGAGGGTGCTGCCTGTTCCATACCCCCCCTACTCCTCATCTAGCCTTTTAGGGGTACAAACAATAGTAATTGGGGCCTAGTGTGGTTGTGTACGTGCGAGATACATACACTTTTTTTGATCATATTTCCTATTCCGCTATTCAATAAAAACCTTTGAGGATCAATTGAATTGCGGGATAGTCTGTGTCGGTACGTGTGAGAGAGATCCACCTTTCCAAGTTGTTGGGGTTCATCTCATACTTCTGAAGGTTTGAGGGTGCTGCCTGTTCCATACTCCCCCTACTCCTCATCTAGCCTTTTAGGGGTACAAACAATAGTAATTGGGGCCTAGTGTGGTTGTGTACGTGTGATATACATACACTTTTTTTGGATCATATTTTCTATTCCGCTATTTAATCAAAAACCTTTGGGGATCAGTTAAATTGGGGGATAGTCTGTGTTGGTACGTGTGAGAGAGATCCACCTTTCCAAGTTGTTGGGGTTCATCTCATACTTCTGAAGGTTTGAGGGTGCTGCCTGTTCCATACTCCCCCTACTCCTCATCTAGCCTTTTAGGGGTACAAACAATAGTAATTGGGGCCCAGTGTGGTTGTGTACGTGTGATATACATACACTTTTTTGGGATCATATTTTCTATTCCGCTATTTAATCAAAAACCTTTGGGGATCAGTTAAATTGGGGGATAGTCTGTGTCGGTACGTGTGAGAGAGATCCACCTTTCCAAGTTGTTGGGGTTCATCTCATACTTCTGAAGGTTTGAGGGTGCTGCCTGTTCCATACTCCCCCTACTCCTCATCTAGCCTTTTAGGGGTACAAACAATAGTAATTGGGGCCTAGTGTGGTTGTGTACGTGTGATATACATACACTTTTTTTGGATCATATTTTCTATTCCGCTATTTAATCAAAAACCTTTGGGGATCAGTTAAATTGGGGGATAGTCTGTGTTGGTACGTGTGAGAGAGATCCACCTTTCCAAGTTGTTGGGGTTCATCTCATACTTCTGAAGGTTTGAGGGTGCTGCCTGTTCCATACTCCCCCTACTCCTCATCTAGCCTTTTAGGGGTACAAACAATAGTAATTGGGGCCCAGTGTGGTTGTGTACGTGTGATATACATACACTTTTTTGGGATCATATTTTCTATTCCGCTATTTAATCAAAAACCTTTGGGGATCAGTTAAATTGGGGGATAGTCTGTGTTGGTACGTGTGAGAGAGATCCACCTTTCCAAGTTTTTGGGGTTCATCTCATACTTCTGAAGGTTTGAGGGTGCTGCCTGTTCCATACCCCCCCTACTCCTCATCTAGCCTTTTAGGGGTACAAACAATAGTAATTGGGGCCTAGTGTGGTTGTGTACGTGCGAGATACATACACTTTTTTTGATCATATTTCCTATTCCGCTATTCAATAAAAACCTTTGAGGATCAATTGAATTGCGGGATAGTCTGTGTCGGTACGTGTGAGAGAGATCCACCTTTCCAAGTTGTTGGGGTTCATCTCATACTTCTGAAGGTTTGAGGGTGCTGCCTGTTCCATACTCCCCCTACTCCTCATCTAGCCTTTTAGGGGTACAAACAATAGTAATTGGGGCCCAGTGTGGTTGTGTACGTGTGATATACATACACTTTTTTTGGATCATATTTTCTATTCCGCTATTTAATTTAACTGGGCCTCCATGCGAGACCTGTGTGCCTTGTTGCGCTGTTTTGAGTACTCCACCAACATGGCCAGTGGCAATGACGCCGTTCTCAGCTTAACTATCCCACTTCTATGCCTCCTTGAAAAAACAATTCGGGCGATGATGGAAGAGGATGTGGCACAGGATGAGGAGGAGGAGGAGGATGAAGAGGTAACATTTCCAAGGCTTTCAGGGCAGTCATCCGCAAGGGGCTCCGAGGGTGGGTTCCTGCACACGCAAACGCCAGGGACGCAATTGTCCAGCAGGGGCACAGTTCTGGAGGATGAGGAGGATGAGGAGGAGGAGGAGCTGGAGGAGGAGATGGAACCATGTTCACAGCAGGGTGGCACCCAGGCCAGCTCATGGCCATCACTGGTGCGTGGCTGGGGGGATACAGAGGACACGGACGATACACCTCCCACAGAGGACAGCCTTTCGTTGCCTCTGGGCAGCCTGGCACACATGAGCGATTACATGCTGCAGTGTCTCCACAACGACCGCTGAGTTGCCCACATTCTAACTTGTGCTGATTACTGGGTGGCCACGCTGCTGGATCCCCGTTACAAGGACAACGTACCGTCCTTAATTCACTCACTGGAGCGCGATCGCAAGATGCGCGAGTACAAGCGCACGCTGGTAGACGCCATGCTGCTGGCATTCCCATCTGACAGCGGGGCCACAGTGGAAGCACAAGGCAGAGGAGGAGGAGGAGGAGGTCGCCAACGCAACCAGGGCACCGCCAGCACCTCAGAAGGCAGGGTTAGCATGGCCGAAATGTGGAAAAGCTTTGTCAGCACGCCACAACAAACAGCAGCACCAGCAGCTCAGATGGAACGTCTTAGCAGGAGGCAGCATTTTACCAACATGGTGGAGCAGTATGTGTGCACACGCCTACATGTAGTGAATGACGGGTCTGCCCCCTTCAACTTCTGGGTCTCCAAATTGGGCACATGGCTTGAGCTTGCCCTTTACGCCTTGGAGGTGCTGGCGTGCCCTGCAGCCAGTGTATTATCTGAACGGGTATTTAGCACGGCTGGGGGCGTTATAACAGACAAGCGCAGCCGCCTGTCCAGAGACAATGTGGACAAGCTCACGTTCATTAAAATGAACCAGGCATGGATCCCACGGGACTTTTCCGTACCTTATGCAGAATAGCAATGGATACCGACCTTACCCACCCATTGTTCCATTTTTGCTCTTTCTCACTCTTTTGGGGTGTACCCTCATTTAAAATTTTTGAAAAGAAGCAGTGTTGGCTACCTCGTCCTCCTCCTCAGGGCCAGATTAATGTAGGGGCTATTGGAGCTGCAGCTCCAGGCCCCTACCTTTTATATAGGCCCCGGGTTGGCCATATTCACTGTTACCGCTCTTCTGTCACTTGTAAACACAGAAGTCTGGCTTCTATGCTCGCTTCCCCAGGCAGCACCCTCAGAACCTCCCCACACAGCGTGAAGGCCGGACAAGGAGGGACAGTTGGCGATGCATGGATGTGTTTATGGGCTTCAGAGACAGCATCCCATGTTGAATTAGGCATGCATGGCTGCACCCTTCCTCCTCTGGGTGCATGGCAAGGCACGGCCCTTAAGGCCCTTCAAAATCCTCAGCACCAAGCCCATGATGCTGTTAATCCGGCCCTGGTCCTCCTCCACCGCCGCTTCCACCTACACCGCCCATAGGTGTGCGCAGCCTATTGCATTAAGGTGTGCACCCCAAAGTTGAAATACACATGCATGTGTTTGCCAGCAGGGAGAGTAATGTATCGGGGCCATGTACCTGTAGGCAAGGAGAAATAGAGCAGAGCAGGTCCCAGGGAGATCTTTCCCATCTCCTCACTGGCAATGCTATGTGCCCTAGGTGATTAGGGTGTGCCCAGGCACACCCAGCACACCCTGTGCGCACGCCTATGTCACCGCCACATCCACCACCACCTCAACCTCCCTCCTACTCCATATGGGCCTCGTCCTTCAGAGATGAAGAAGAACATTGTTTTATTTTTCTGTTTTTTTTTTGTTGTTTTAAGTTATTTCCCTATCCACATTTGTTTGCAGAGCACTTGCCATGCTCTTAATTACGTTTTGCTGCCATTTGCAGCACTCTAGCCCTTTCCTTTGGTGTTTTAGAGCCATTTTAGTGCCTTAAAGTTCGGGTCCCCATTGACTTCAATGGGGTTCGGTGTCCGGGAAAAGTTCGGTAAAAGTCCGGGACACGGACCCGGACTTTTTTTTAAAGTTCGGCCGAACCCGTCGAACACGGACATCTAGGTGTTCGCTCAACCCTAATTATGACCACCCACAATATTGATGTCTTATGCAATAAAATAACACTATAATATTAAATGTAGAAAACAAGTGATCTAGACAATCATAAAGAAAGAAAAAAGTCAAAAAATTGTCATGAAGCAAAGGACAGGGGATGTGGACCAAGCAACATCCCGAGCCTTTAAAAGCTTCAAACAGGAACAGCAGTGGGAGCGAGCGGGGATACGGTATTTGCTACCAAAATGTACAAAATAGAGGTGTGCTCCCGCTGTGTTCCTAAATATGAGTGCCACATCCCGATATGAGAAGCATATTTAAGGATTCCCCTTGGGGTGGGACTTTGAAGGTCACTCAAAAAATATACAAAAAAATTATATTGAATATATAATAGTTTTATTACAAAAATGGTAAAAGGTAGACATACACAAATGACAGTGAAAACTAGTAAAATTATTGGCAAAACTGATATTGGTATGAAGGTGTACAAATCACTCAACCAATTATTCCAAGCAAGATCCGACGTTTCAAGGTGAGAACCTCTTCTTCAGGGATTTTTTTGGGAATAATTTTATCTGTAAGTATTGAAGAAATATATCAAAGCAAACAAGCAGTTGTTAATAATATAAAATACAGTAACAAAATATTGGTATGAACAAGTTTTTTGAGTATAGGCATGCACTCATTATAGAACAACATTGTAAGTAAAAAAATCGTTGTATACACTTACATGGTTGAAGGACGCATGAACACCACAATTGTTTTGCCACAGATTAAAAACATGGAACATTAACGACACCCACAGAGATCATCGTCAGCCTTGTCTATGAGAGGAAGATTTGGTACTTGGAGTAGGTCCAAAAAAGGGATATCAGTAAGCATATGATAGTGGAAAGTGTGCAGACCAGAGGGGGCCCAAATTGCTCCAGCTGGAGCAATTGCTCCAGAGATTCTTCACCAACAAGCTCACCAGCTAACCCCACAGCCCCACACCTCAACACAACCCGTCTAACTACTCCTCCTTCACCTCTCACAGAGTCTACTATTATCAATCTCTCAAGCCATATCCTAACGGAAGATGGCTCTTCGGAAGGGATTAAGTTTTTGTCCAGATGCAGGCCTTGACAAATTTGATTTTGTCAAGGACCTGCATCTATTTGCACGTAAATTGAATTTCAAAGTATTATTTAATAAAGAACCCAAGGCTACATCTCTGAATACTCCCCATAATCCCGCCCTTGAAACCTTGATATCGCTTTTAGAAGAAAACGGTGATCTCATTGATCGCGTTGATCTTCCCTTGCTATTAGCAAGTGCTGATCAAGCACCCAATGAACCTCCATGTCCTCATCCTATCGTGAAGAAAAAAACCGACAAATGTCCCCCGATACAGAACTCAAATATAAACGCCTTTTTGAAAATGGTTTCCAATGATGTGGATAAATTAAGAATTAAGTCTTCACATGCATCTAACATTACGTTCCAACAACGACAAGCTATAAACTCCCTTGCTAAAAACCAATCAATTATAATTAAGCCATCGGATAAAGGGGGCAACATCGTCCTAATGGACGATGTACAGTACATCCATATGTGTCAAAAAATATTATGGAACCGTGAATGGTATAGACCTATTACCAATGATATCATAACTAAATACAATACTGCATTCTATAAGTTAGTAGACACAGCTTATTTGCATAACGTTATCACCAAAGACACTTGGGAGTACATTCGCCCTGCTTTTCCGGTGGTTCCAACCTTCTATGCCCTCCCCAAGGTCCACAAGGACCTTGGGGACCCCCCAGGGAGGCCCATCATCTCTGGGTGCGGGTCTATCACAGACAGCGCAAGCAAAGTCCTTGATAAATTTTTGAAACCTTTTGTTGTCAAACTTCCATCTCACATACGTGACACTATACACTTTCTACAAAAGATTAGTGATCTCACCCTACCTCCTGGGTGTCTTCTGGTGGCGATCGATGTTGAGGCATTGTACAGCTCGATCCCCCATTCCAGGGGGGTCGCAGCTGTACGCCACACGATCGCCACCAGTATGGGCTTGGACGCATATGGGGAGTTTATGCTGTCTATGTTGGAATTCATCTTAACACACAATGTGTTTTCGTTTCAGGGCTCCCACTTCCTCCAGGTACAAGGCGTAGCGATGGGCACATGTTGTGCCCCATCCTACGCCAACTTGTACCTGGGGGAGTGGGAGAAAACAATTTTGGCAGATGAAGATCTCACGATATACACTGACTGCATCCGCACATGGATGCGATATATTGATGATGTCTTTGTAATTTGGGATGGACCTAGAGAGTTGCTCAATAGATGCATGGAGAGACTAAATCGCAATGAATTTAATCTAAAATTCACGTTGCATGCCGATGCCACCAGGATAACTTTTTTGGATGTTGAGGTCTATTGTGATGGGGATGGTGTTCTCCGCAGTGGACTTTTTCGTAAGCCCACTGCTGGGAACACCATCCTCCACGCCACAAGCTTTCACCCCCAACCACTTATTCGCTCAATCCCGACGAGCCAATACCTGCGTCTACGTCGTAACTGTACCAACGTAGATACTTTTAAAACAGCAGCCACTGGGTTGAGGGATAGATTGCTTGCAAGAGGCTACTCTCGCAAGCTGCTAAAATCTGCATACAAGAAGGCATTGTTAAGTGACAGAGACTCACTCCTTGTCCCTAAAGTCCGTGAAAATGACAATACCCTGAGGATTATTACAACTTTCTCTCAGCAACATCAGGACTTAAGGAAAATCATTGAAAAATATTGGCACATGTTAGCCTTAGATCCAGTTTTAAGCCCACACATACCTCATAAACCATCAATTACATATAAACGGGCACCAGCTTTGAAGGACAAACTGGTGCGTAGTGAACTAAAAAGCCAGTCTACCTTCGATCCATGCAAGTACAAAGGTACTTTTTCATGTGGGGCATGCCATTATTGTAGTTACATGCATACCATACAGAACCCTATCCTCCCCAATGGCCAGAGATTTAAAGCCAAGCACTTTGTGAATTGTAGGACCATCGGTATCGTATATCTTTTGATTTGCGAATGTAAATGTTTTTATGTTGGTAAAACTAAATTAGAATTTTGGAAACGCATGTACAAGCATATCAGAAGTATGCGTAAACGTGATCCTGATTTGCCTTTGGGCCGCCATGTATCCAGTGCACATGGGGGCAAATTCCCCAAGATCAAGTTTTTGGCCCTTGATCGGATCCATCCCAGCCCCAGAGGAGGCGATTGGAACAAGCGCCTCCTCCAAATGGAGCTGAGGTGGATCCATCTTCTAAGGGCAACGGAACCCCCAGGCCTCAACGATATGGTGTCGTTCAGACCCTTTTTGGAGGGGTTTGCCTCTGGAGGTATGGAGAGATAACACCTTCCTCCTCCCAGAGTTCCTCACACAGTACGCTCTCCCCATCAAGCTGTCTGGATATTCTGTATATTCACCTCACTACCCACACATTTTTGTCTACGCAATGAAATGGATTTATTTTTTTTTAAATATTCTGTAAAAGGACATGGAATTAACACCACCTATAGCCTCTTTGCTCAGCCTTGGTACTTATATGCGCTATATATATCCTTTTTGGTCACCAGAGTAGCTGAATGTATGCATGGCTACCTATTAATGAGTGGCCAAATGGCACCACTATAACACAAAATAGCCCAAGATCACAATAGTTGGGGTTACTGTGGTGACAACATATAAGCATCTTTGTTTCCAATAGTTGCATGTATTATATATAGTACATGCATTTGTTGATTGACATTTTTTCATATAGATATGTTTTTGTGCATCCTCGGGGACCCTTTGCTCCAACCCGGCACGGGGTCCGGGTCTGTTTTACAGGACCCAGAGATTCCTGGCGGTGGGGACCTTCCCTGCTGACATCTCCGGATGTCCTCCCCACTTCCGGGATACGCCGCTGCACGCATTCGTGCGCTTCAGCGACGTCACATCCCGTGCCGGTGGGAGACGCCCGCCGGCTACGCCTCTGGCCTTTCGTTCCGGTGACGCACTTCCTGTGGTCATCGGGGCGTGGTTATGGGCGGGTCTGGCGAGCGCCGCTCAGGGAGCCCAGGGCCACCAGGGGGCGGAGATGCAATCAGCTTGATTGCCTTCACTGGACTGCGCTCCTATATAGGCACAACTCCCAGCATGGAGTACTGTGTACATCCACTGCTGGGAGGAAGTTTGCCTCGGAGTCTGCTGTCTTAAGGTCAGTTCTCATCATCTCAAAGGGCTTTACCTATTTGTCCTCTTACATAAATATGCACACTTAGCTTATGTCATGACTATATTCTCATCTTTACATATCCAGTTTCACTGGTTATCTCTCATAGACATAAAATTGCTAGAGCATAGGCTCCAATTTACTTTATGCACTGGCTCCTTCTTTTTGCAGCAGTGTTATAAACCATGCTTGATCCTAGTGAGATGTTATATGTGCATTCATTTGACGCACACCTATTAGGCTATTGCCTCTTATTTGTATGTAGTATTTGGATATATGTGCATATTTTTGGTTTTGTCGCGTCATTGTACTCTCTGTACATCGCACCTAGATAAAACAAACATTTTTTCATTTTATCTTTTACTTATCATTTGTATTTCCTTGCTATCTACAGCATTACTGTGACTGACCCCCGCCCCCTGGGTTGGGCCAATTTGGACTCCAGCCGGAGCAATTTGGGCCCCCTCTGGTCTGCACACTTTCCACTATCATATGCTTACTGATATCTCTTTTTTGGACCTACTCCAAGTACCAAATCTTCCTCTCATAGACAAGGCTGACGATGATCTCTGTGGGTGTCGTTAATGTTCCATGTTTTTAATCTGTGGCAAAACAATTGTGGTGTTCATGCGTCCTTCAACCATGTAAGTGTATACAACGATTTTTTTACTTACAATGTTGTTCTATAATGAGTGCATGCCTATACTCAAAAAACTTGTTCATACCAATATTTTGTTACTGTATTTTATATTATTAACAACTGCTTGTTTGCTTTGATATATTTCTTCAATACTTACAGATAAAATTATTCCCAAAAAAATCCCTGAAGAAGAGGTTCTCACCTTGAAACGTCGGATCTTGCTTGGAATAATTGGTTGAGTGATTTGTACACCTTCATACCAATATCAGTTTTGCCAATAATTTTACTAGTTTTCACTGTCATTTGTGTATGTCTACCTTTTACCATTTTTGTAATAAAACTATTATATATTCAATATAATTTTGAGTGACCTTCAAAGTCCCACCCCAAGGGGAATCCTTAAATATGCAGTTTTCAATCCAGGTACTCACTAGGGATGATCGAACGGTTCGGGTCGACCATCGGTTCGACCCGAACATTGGCTGTTCGAGGTTCGGCCGAATTTAGAACTTTTTGCTGAAAAAGTTCGGAATTCGGCAACCAGAACCGACCAAAATGCAATGGGACAGGAAATGGGCTTTAAAAGCCCGTGATTGGACCAGAACCATTAGTAAAAGTCAATTGAGGGGGCAAGAGAATGCTAGGAATGTGATTGGAGTGACTAGGGGGTCCCTAGGCCAATCATTAGTGAATACGCCCCCCAGTATATAAGATAGCCCCGGCAAATTCCTAGCATTGTAATACAGGGACATGGAAGAGAGTGGAAGCAGTTCTGTGACTTCTGCTTCAAAAGTGTCATTTAGCATTTATTAGTGTGAGGAAAGGGATATCTAGTGTAGTTAGAGTGCTTTTTTACACTTTAGTTAGATGCAAAAATTTAGTTTCTGTAGGGAAAGTGTTAAGTGCCAGGGTGACCGTAATGTAGTGTAGGGTGAACGGACTCTGACTGCTATGGCAGGGTGACCAAACCCTTCCATGTCAGGGTGACCGCTAAAGAAAGAAGTTTGTTTCTATTAGGTCACTTACAGAGCAGCGATATGGCTTCTCGCCTGTCAGCCTGCTTTTTGGCTGCAGGCGTTTATAGGGCTTTTTTTAGGACAAGTTTGGAGTCAGGCATGACATCTGAACTTGTGTATATGGGTGTATATACACACATAATTATATGTATATATACACCTAGACATACAGTGGGTACGGAAAGTATTCAGACCCCCTTACATTTTTCACTCTTTGCTATATTGCAGCCATTTGCTAAAATCTTTTAGGTTCATTCTTCTTCCTCATGAATGTACACATAGCACCCCATACTGACAGAAAAACACAGAATTGTTGACATTGTTGCAGATTTATTAAAAAAGAAAAACTGAAATATCACATGGTCCTAAGTATTCAGACCCTTTGCTCAGTATTTAGTAGAAGCCCCCTTTTGATCTAATACAGCCAGGAGTCTTTTTGGGAAAGATGCAACAAGTCTTTCACACCTGGATTTGGGGATCCTCTGCCATTCCTCCTTGCAGATCCTCTCCAGTTCTGTCAGGTTGGATGGTAAACGTTGGTGGACAGCCATTTTTAGTTCTCTCCAGAGATGCTCAATTGGGTTTAAGTCAGGGCTCTGGCTGGGCCATTCAAGAACAGTCACGGAGTTGTTGTGAAGCCACTCCTTCGTTATTTTAGCTGTGTGCTTAGGGTCATTGTCTTGTTGGAAGGTAAACCTTCGGCCCAGTCTGAGGTCCAGAGCACTCTGGAGAAGGTTTTTGTCCAGGATATCCCTGTACTTGGCCGCATTCATCTTTCCCTCGATTGCAACCAGTCGTCCTGTCCCTGCAGCTGAAAAACACCCCCACAGCATGATGCTGCCACCACCATGCTTCACTGTTGGGACTGTATTGGACAGGTGATGCGCAGTGCCTGGTTTTCTCCACACATACCGCTTATAATTAAGGCCAAAAAGTTCTATTTTGGTCTCATCAGACCAGAGAATCTTATTTCTCACCATCTTGGAGTCCTTCAGGTGTATTTTAGCAAACTCCATGCGGGCTTTCATGTGTCTTACACTGAGGAGAGGCTTCCGTCGGGCCACTCTGCCATAAAGTCCCGACTGGTGGAGGGCTGCAGTGATGGTTGACTTTCTACAACTTTCTCCCATCTCCTGACTGCATCTCTGGAGCTCAGCCACAATGATATTTGGGTTCTTCTTTACCTCTCTCACCAAGGCTCTTCTCCCCCGATAGCTCAGTTTGGCCGGACAGCCAGCTCTAGGAAGGGTTCTGGTCGTCCCAAACGTCTTCCATTTGAGGATTATGGAGGCCACTGTGCTCTTAGGAACCTTAAGTGCAGCAGAAATCTTTTTGTAACCTTGGCCAGATCTGTGCCTTGCCACAATTTTGTCTCTGAGCTCTTCAGGCAGTTCCTTTGACCTCATGATTCTCATTTGCTCTGACATGCATTGTGATCTGGAAGGTCTTATATAGACAGGTGTGTGGCTTTCCTAATCAAGTCCAATCAGTATAATCAAACACAGCTGGACTCAAATGAAGGTGTAGAACCATCTCAAGGATGATCAGAAGAAATGGAAAGCACCTGAGTTAAATATATGAGTGTCACAGCAAAGGGTCTGAATACTTAGGACCATGTGATATTTCAGTTTTTCTTTTTTAATAAATCTGCAACAATGTCAACAATTCTGTGTTTTTCTGTCAGTATGGGGTACTATGTGTACATTCATGAGGAAGAAGAATGAACTTAAATGATTTTACCAAATGGCTGCAATATAACAAAGAGTGAAAAATGTAAGGGGGTCTGAATACTTTCCGTACCCACTGTATATAGGTGTGATAGTAGCAGAAATCTATACTTGCGCTAATTAAATAATTAACACCAATATGGCTCCGCTCCTATCACACCTATATATGTGTAAGTGTATAAATACATATAACATGTGTGTATATATATCCCTATACAGAAGTTCAGATGTTTTGCCTGCCTCCAAAGACCCCAAAAAAATGCCTGCAACAACACACCTGGGCGTTTTTTTTTTTTGGCGCTAGCATTTTTTTGGGCGTTTTTGAAAGCAGGTAAAACATCTGAACTTGTGTATAGGGGTGTATATACACACATACTTATATGTATTTTTACACTTACACATATATAGGTGTGATAGGAGCGGAGCCATATTAGTGTTAATTATTTAATTAGTGCAAGCATATAGATTTCTGCTACTATCACACCTATATATGTCTAGGTGTATATATACATATAAGTATGTGTGTATATATACCCGTATACACAAGTTCAGATGTTTTGCCTGCTTCCAAAGACGCCCAAGAAAATGCCCAAAAAAAGGCTAGCGCCAAAAAAAAAAACCGCCCAGGTGTGTTGTTGCAGGCATTTTTTGGGGGTTTTTTGAGGCAGGCAAAACATCTGAACTTGTGTATAGTGGTATATATACACACATACTTGTATGTATTTTTGCACTTACACATATATAGGTGTGATAGGAGCGGAGCCATATTAGTGTTAATTATTTCATTAGCGCAAGCATATATTTCTGCTACTATCACACCTATATATGTCTAGGTGTATATATACATATAAGTGTGTGTGTATATATACCCCTATACACAAGTTCAGATGTTTTGCCTGCCTCAAAAGACCCCAAAAAATGCCCAAAAAAACGCCTGCTACTAAACCGGCAAGGTGTGAAAATAGCGGAGCCATATCCCTGTTCTATAAGTGACCTAATACAAACAATCTTTTTTTTTTTCTGGTTCTGGACATTCTACAGAGCTGAAACTTCACAGGTACACTTTTTAGACCCCCCAGATACTAAATCCAAAGAATTTTTTTTTTTTTTTTAATTTTTTCAATAATTGGCTCTCTATCAAAAATGACAATTTTTAAGAACTTTTTTTTGTGTGATTAATAGTCCCTGGGGCATGACCCAGAACCCTATGCACTTTTTATGGGCATTTATTGGGTTTTAGGGCTTCAAAATTGTGTTTTTTGATTACTGAAGTTCGGGTCCCATTGATTTCAATGGGGTTCTGAAATCCGGGCCGAACTTTCGGGAAGTTCGGATGTTCTGGCCGAACCGAACTTTTGAAAAGTTCGATCATCCCTCACCCTATGGTCCATACCTACGTACCTTAGTTTGTACGGTAAACGTTTGTGGGGAACTGTATCAAATGCCTTTGCAAAGTCCAGATACACCACATCCACAGGCTTACCTTTAGCTAGATGGTAACTCACTTCCTCATAGAAGGTTAATAGATTGGTCTGGCAAGAACGATTTTTCATAAATCCATGCTGATTACTACTAATAATACCATTTGGATTACTAAAGTCTTGTATATAGTCCCTTAACATCCCCTCCAAAATCCATAACTGGTATCACGTACCTGGCGGGTGGAGCCTGAATATGCTGAGGAAGGCCTCTCTTACACCTCTGACTCGGGGCCCCTGGTAGTGTAAACAGGAGGCGCAGGAGTACAGAGTCGCACGAGTGCCTGATGGCGTGCTGGTGCTGGTTAATAGCAGAGTAGGATGTCAGGTGGCCACAGAACTCCAGTGTAGAGAAGGCAGCGGATGTGACTGGGAGCTTCCAGGAACTGAAAGTAAGCAGAGTTAAACAAGCCGGGTCATACACAGGAAGAGCAGATCAGATTAAATCGTTGGAGCAGAAGGAGGGTCAAGGTCAAGCCGAGGTCGATGCAGGCAGAAGGCAGGGGTGGTCAAAAGTAAGCCGGGTTGATATTTCACAGGAGACAGGTAGCAGATGCAGGAACAAACAGGGGAAGCTGAAGACGAGACAGCACTGAACCTGTGTGCTGATCCAGCTTAAATAGTGCTGTTCCTTGATGAGAAGGGTGGAGCCAGGATTAGCCTGTGGGTTTAACTAATCCTCTGCCAGAGCTTTCCTGACAACTGGTCTTCTCCTTTGTCTGAAACTCGTAAAAGTCTCCTGCTGGCTGCAGGATATCTGCAGTTGCTTCCGGGGATTGCAGTGTATACAGAAATGCCATAACCTCTCCAACAGAAGTGCTATCCTGGGATTCTGTGATGTGTAAATGTAGTTCATAAAACTGCTGGAAAATTTCCTTGCTGATAAAAACTATTCTAGTTTTGTAAACAAAGGAGTCAAAATATGGGTGACCAAAAACAGGTCTCATAAAGTGGCTCACCCCGCGCACAAAAGAACACAGTAGATAACAACACGGAATTATGAAGACGTAAAGTCTCAAAGCAGCTACTATATAAAAAGAACTGTTAACAAAGGTGTTGTAGAATATTTGATCAGAAAAAACAAACTATAACACTAGCAGCGCTAAATAAGAGGTCCATTGAATAAACCAGTGTCCTTAATGACTCATACAAAATATATATATAGTACAGTCCATGCAGTAAGCACAATTCACCAGGGTAGGGGAGTGAAGGGTCTTGACTGTTCCTCCAAAAAATGACACCACACTCTAGTGCTCCCCCCTTTGGATGAAACACTCACCAGAAACTGGTGAATATAGAGCCTTAAATCCACCAATCAACGGGTGTGCTAATCACTGCTGGGCTGCTCCAAAATCCTCCTTCCTCCAGAGTTCCTCCGCTCAAAGTTCATGCAATTGAACAAAGTGGGGGCAACAATAGTGTAATTCTGCAAACTTTTATTAAAACTACACACAGTAAAACCCCTCTCCCCTCAAGATGTCTACTCACAGGAGGGTAATGGAGTGAAGGCATAAAGGATCAAAATATGCACACTGGATGACCGATTCGAAACTCTCCTGCAATCCCATAGGAATCACGAATGGTGTCCTGTGCGAAATGTTCAGCGACCGCGCACATCAGCTCTGACGTTTCGTCCTCACGACTTCATCTGAGAGCCCATGTGCGCGGCGCGGTCGAAATGCTTAAATAATGACGCCAGCGCATGCGCGCCTGCGTCCGCCTGAGATGTCACCCGGAAGTACACCTCTTATTAGCTACACAGCTAACATCGGTGCTCTGATATACAGACGTGTCATTCCGGCCATGCGTGATGACGCACATCCGCCGGCGACCTCCAGCCCAATAGCTGATGACAACATCCGGTTATGACACCGGATGTGCGTCACCGTCGGGATGTTCCGATACCTCTTCTGCGGACACCCTATTAAGTCGAGCCATGGAACCACATACAGTCCGAAGAGCGCCATACACCCTCAGGATGTATAAGTCCTCCCACTCGACTGTGAATATATCATCCGCCTATATCTATGGGGCGATTTAAAATGTATTTCTAATATGCAGTATACATATTTCATACTATATGCCTTACACTTTACACCGGTAAGAATCATAAGTACAACTGCAATAAAAGCAAAGTAAACATATCAGGCATCAAATATGCAGTCTGGTATATACGAATAACTGAACCTAATGATTCCAATCATAATATATGGATAGCAGATAATATACATAAAAAATAAATATGTGAAACTATTAAAATCCTCATTTAAAAAGGATATACTAAATAAAACCTATAATTAAAATATTTTTACACAAACATGACATCCACCAGAATATCAACATTGTATATAAAATTCTTAAGACAGACAATATAGAAAAGGTACACAAGGGAGAGAAAAATAAAAAAAGGGGGGGGCCTAAGAGACCTCAATCGTGGATGTTACCACATATCTATTTTGGGAATATACTGCCAACAACAGTCTGGATAGGGACTACCTCTGAATATTAATAATTGCTAATAAAGCAGTTAATATCCAGATCAACATTAAGACCCTTGGGGTGTAAACTCTCCGTCAGATAAATCCAATGTGTTTCGCGTTTGGATATTTCGCGAACTCTGTTTGAGCCCCTCCAAACCGGTTCCACTTTTTCTATACCCCAAAATTTGAGGTGAGTATGATCCCTATTGTGGAAATCCCGGAAATGGAGTGACACACTGTGATCCTTGAACCCGTTACGAATGTTAGTAATGTGTTCCGACACTCTCGTGGTTATTGTCCGTTTGGTCCTCCCAATATAAAGTAAATTGCAGGGACACTGCAAGCAATAGACCACGTGGGTGGTATTGCATGTAATAAGGTCTTTTATTTCAAAGGAAAGGCCATTAGATGGAGAGGTAAAATTGGTGAAATTCCTCAAATGTGTGTTCACCTGTTTACATGTCTTACACCTCCTACATGCAAAGAAACCAGCTCTTTCATCCCAGAACATAACAGGTTTCTTTGGAGGATCTAGTACTTTTTTTACTACCCGGTCTCCAAAGGTTGGTCCCCTTCTATAAATGAAATTTGGAGACTCCGGCAGAACACCACACAAAAGCTTATCCATGCGAAGCACAGGCCAATGTTTTTTAAAAACCTGTTCTACTTCGCGATGTTGTGCACTAAACTGTGTTATAAAGCTCCACTCGTGTTCCTGTGTCCTTTGTTTAACCGAATCCCTCAGGCACTCTTCCTGGGTTAGTAAACCTATTTCAGTGATTGTCTTATCCAATTTGGCAGTTTCATACCCTTTTTCCAAAAATCTCTCCTTTAAAATTTGGGATTGTTCAAAATAATCCGCCTCCAGTTTTGTGACTATTTATTTCTGCAATATAAACCGCATTCAACATAACTCCATGTAATGATTCCTCCCAATCCTTGGATACATTGATTAGGCCCCGCATACATGCGAACATCTCTCAAATGGGTTCTTGAGACTGAAACATGCTTGGTACCCTTAAAATGGGCATGAACCTCATAAAGTGAAGATGTGCTGTCTTATATATGTACATATTTATCCATGTAGTCATATCTGGCTTTCTGCAATTCTATTGACCAGCTCTCTGGGCATCATGTCTGATACATTTGAAAGACTTTTTTCCATAGAATTTTATTTTAAAAAAAAATTATGACGTACAGTACTGTGCAAGGGTTTTAGGAAGGTGTGAAAAAAAAATAATTGTAAATTAAGAAAGCTTTCAGAAATAGAAATTAATAGTTTATTTTTATCAATCAACAAAATGAAATAAAAAAAAAAAAGAAGGGAAATCCAAATCATATATATATGATATATATATATATATATATATATATATATATATATATATATATATATATATATTGTAAGGGGTTGGCTCAGTAGCGGGTGTGGGTGACCCCTTGGGTGGGTTCGCTACACAGAGAGACAGCCGAGGAGTGGTTGAAAACAACGGTCTATGGTTTATTCTTCCAATTTGCTGGCAACAAGTGCAAGCATCCAAGCAGCATAAATCAAACAAACATAGAATAAACCCTGGCCACTTGGAGCGTCTACCTTCACAACACAGGAACCTACCTATGGAGTCTGTCCCAACCTACTGGGCAGACACTGCTGGTCATACAGCAGAAAACCAATAGTCTATTTGTTTTCTTTTCACACAGAAAAAGTCAACACCACCTCACCTTCAGAAGTCTTTCTCAGCTCACTGCTCTCCTTAACACACAAAGCCTCAGGATGCAGCAATCAGTAGTCATCCTCTGGATAACTTATAGAGGTCTTAATTGCCTCATTCTGAATAGCTGAAGCTTTCCAACGTCCTTAAACCTTTCTGGCTACCTCCCCAGCTGACACCTGATAGTAATTGGTGAATTGTCTAAACAAGGCAGAAATGTATCTCCCGTCTGTGACAACACCCACAAATTTACCTGACTTCCTGTCACAATATATATATATATATATATATATATATATATATATATATATATATATATATACAGGGCTTTTTTTCTCAGAGAAAAGGTGCAGGAACTCCCCTTTCTAAGTTACTTTGTGTCTCCGCCCCCTACCCACCACTAACCCTTGGTTCCACCTCTGAGCACCGACACTTGGATCCACCCCCTACCCAGCTTCCAGTACAGCCCCTTTTAGAGAATATAGAGCCAAGTATAATTTTGTAGTGGAATGTATAGAATTTGGTTATGATAACAAGAAAAGCAATAAAATTGGTTCCCCACAGCCAATGGCAATATACCCCCCCCCCCCCAGCAGCAATAGACCCCCAGCAGCAGCAAAAGATCTCCCAGCAGCCAGCATCAATAGACTCTCTACTGTAGCAGCCAGCAACAGTAGACTCCCTCCCCAAACAGTAGATTCCTTCCAGCAACAATTAACCCACAGTATCAAAAGATCCTCCACCAGCAACAATAGAATGCCATCCAAAAATAGATCCCCTCCAGCATCAATAGATCCAGCATCAGTAGACCCTCCAGCACCCCTTGCCATGGCATACATTCAGTGCTAGAGGTGCCGGAACTGCGTTCCCCCGCGTTCCCGCTGAAAAAAAGCCCTGTATATATATATATATATATATATATATATATATATATATATATATATATATATATATATATATATATCATATTTGGTGTGAGCACACTTTGCCTTTAAAAAAGGAACTCGGAAGGTAGGTTTTTCTAGACATCTTAGAGAACTAGCTGCAGATATTCCGTGGATGTAGGCTGTCTCAATTTCTTCTGTCCCTTCATCTAATTTCAGATAGACTTGATGATGCTGAGATCAGGGCTCCCAGCATGCACCATGGCAAATTGCTCTGCCAATCACCAGGGCTGTACTAAACACCTGTGCACTCATTTGTCAGGTTTCCTCCCACTGTCCAATATGCATCTCTATTGGACTGCCATGAAACACTTCAGACAAACTGAGTTGCACCTGACCACCATGAGTAGACCTCACTAGCAGATCCGGCTCTCTGGTAGGCAGAGAACAATATAGATTTACCTGGCAATCTTTCTGGTAAGCAGAAAAGATCCAAAACTATACTCTCTCTAGCACCTACCTAGGAGGGTGCTATATCCACCCCCGCCAAACTGAGCCATGTCCTCATTGGCTCTGGGCATTCACCCCTGCAAAAATACTTGTATAAAAATTTACATAGAGTATGCCACAAACTTGGAAAGGGGGAAAAGGGAAATTATATATGTACATGGCCATGGGACATACCCCATATGTGGCCAGTAGATACAATGAAGTACGTGAAAAATATATAGACCTATGCTGTACAATATTTTTCAAGTTTACACATAGGGTTTACTAACTATTCTACAAATAACATTTGTACAAATATACACAAAATAAACAATGGATAACCTTTCAAGGCATGAAGATCCTCTACAAGCTTGTAAAGGAAAAGGGTGAGCAAAAAGTAACTCTACATCCCACATATTCCAACTTGAACTATTTACAGTTGATAAGGGCAACTCTCACTTGGCCCCACTGGGTTACTTGTGGAAGCAGTCACACTACTTTAACCATATTGCCACTTGTATGGAAGGGGTTAAGTCTTCTTGCTCTCTCCAGAAGCAGACTTGATGCAACTACATTATCTTCAGGACACTCTTTAGCATCCCCTTGACTGACTCCCGTCCACTGACTCTTCTAGCTGAAGGGATGGCCCTCTCAGGACAGGCCCCATGACACAGATCTGTACTCACTGTATGCAGAATCAGATCCTTTCCAGTGTCTTCCTTCCAGTCAGCTCTGCAGGACCTCTGGGTTCAGTTCCTCTCTAACTCTCAGGCCCTCAGGTCGACCACCTGAGGCTGCATGGCAACTTCTACAGAGGAGGGGCAACTGTCCCCTCCCTCCAGGACCCCGCTTTCCAGCTGAAAAACCCCAAGCACATGTGCCCTTGGCATTTATACAGTATCCCAGCATGCACCGAGGCACATTCCTCTGCCAATCACCAGGGCTATACTAAATGCCTCTGCACTCATTTGTCAGGTTTCTTCCCACTGTCCAATATGCCTACCTATTAGACCACACTGAAGTACTTCAGACAAACTGAGCTGCACCTGAGCACCATGAGCAAACCTCACGAGCAGAGTCTGCTCTCTGGAAGGCAAAGAACAATATCAATTTACCTGACAATCTTTTTGGTGAGCAGAAAAGATCCAAAACGATACTCTCTCTCTAGCACCTACCTAGGAGGGTGCTACATATAAGGACAATAAAAAAAGGATTTTCAATACAGAAATGTTGGCTTACTGAAAAGTATGTCCATGTACAGTATATTATGCACTCAATACTAGGTCGGTGCTCCTTTTGCATAAATTACTGCAACAATACGGCGTGGCATGGATGCGTCTGCTGAGGTGTTATAAAGCCCAGGTTGCTTTGATAGTGGCTTTTAGCTCACCTTCCTCTTGACAATACCCCACAGATTCTCTATGGGGTTTTGGTCAAGGGAGTTTGCTAGCCAATCAAGCACAGTGATACCATGATCATGAAACCGGGTACTTTTGGCAGTTTGGGCAGGTGGCAAGTCCTGATGGAAAATTAAATTTGCATCTCCATAAAGCTGTTCAGCATAGGGAAGCATGAAGTGCTCTAGGATTTCCTGGTAGAGGGCTGTGCAGTTTTGCTCGGATAAGGGTCTGGTATGGATTTTGGGGGGGACCCCACGCCGGTTTTTTTTTTTAAATTTTGGCATGGAGTTACCCTTAAAATCTGTACCAGACCCCAAGGGCCTGGTACGGATCTTGGGGGGACCCCACACCGTTTTCTTTCTAAAGTCTGTCATTGGGGTCCACTTAACCACTTAAATACAGGGCACTTTCACCGCCTCTTTCCTAGACCAATTTTCAGCTTTCAGTGCTCATTGGCGTCTATGGGTCTCTGTCAACTTGACATGGCACTGTTCCCTATTTTTAACATTAGCGTCTATGGGAAATCTCGGTCAGCTTGACATGGCACTGCTCCCTGTCTTTAACATTGGTGTCTAAGGGAAATCACGGTCAGCTTGACATGTCACTGCTCCCTGTCTTTAACATTGGCGTCTATGGGAAATCTCGGTCAGCTTGGCATGGCACTGCTCACAAACTATAAGTAACAGGGACACAAAACTTAGCAGGCACTGAGAGGGGACACAGGACTACAACATATCTATACATTATAAAAGTGGGGTATGCCTGGTCACTACACTGACCACTAAACTAACTCAACACGCTATCCACTAACTACATGCCTAACCTCTATTATCATACACTATTCACGGTTGCCGTGTAAGCAGCAGCCTTATATAGTGTGTGGGGCATGGACTTAGCCCCTGAACCATGATTGGCTAAAGGCAGCTTGCCTTTGGCCAATCATGGCCCTGACAGGACATTGTGCTGTGATTGGTCAAAGCATACAGGTCATGTGCATGCTTTGGCCAATCATCAGTAATTTATTCACTGTTATGGGGAGCTCATCGGTGGGCAAACTTCCCACCGATCACCCCATTTGTTTGTGTGTTCAGCGAACACACGAACAGCTGATGTTCCAGTTGAACGTACGTTCGGCTCAAACATCAAGCTCATACCTAGTGCTAACCACTACGTCATTGTGCCATCTCTTGCTGTGTTAAAGGAAATATCTTATAAGGGTAATTGTGGCTTAGCATTACCCTGAAAAAGTTACTTTTCATCTTATAATATTGCAGTGCAATTCCTAACATGTGATATGTAATATGTGTATCTGCATTGTAAGATCATCTAAGGTTGATTCTGCCACATTCTGACAAAAATGACACCAATTACTTCAAGATCTGGAGTATCTTTCTGAGCAGTTTAGTGACAAATGGTGATGTTGTTACTATGGTGCTGATTGTTTCCCTTGCTGGAGAGGAAGCTACAAGTGAAGACCTACAGTGCAAGGATCTTCCTGCCCCAACGTTAGACATTTCATGGATCTGTGCTTCCTCTGCCTCTCATGCTGCTTACTGATAAATGGTCATCAATTTAACATTCATCAGAATTTAAACACCAGTTATCAGGAGGGGGCAGGTATGACACTGCACTTCATAGACACAATGAGAAACATGGTATAATCAGCCTTGGGGAAAAAAAAAAATCAGAGAATCTATGGGTGGTACTTGTGAAAAGGCCTTGGCCTTCTGTGAAACTTCCTTTAGACAGAGCTTCTGCAGCGTAGATGTTCTTTGTTATGGAAGAGAAGAGGGACTAAAGAGCATGAAGTAGTAAGAATACATCTTTACCAAGAATGACTACTACTATTTCAGGATCTGGTGGTTCTTTTGAGCACTGTAGTGACAAATTGTGATGTCAGTACTGTGCTGCTCACTGTTTTCCTTGACGGAGAGAAATCCAAACCTCAAGACCTATAGTGCAAGAATTTCCCTGCTACAGGTGGTACTGGTGAAAAGACCTTGGCCCTCTGATAGACTTCTAGGCAGAGTTTCTATAGCATAGACCTTATATTTTATGAAAGAGAGGATGGACCAAAGAGCGTGGAGTAGTATGACATCTAGAAGAAAAGGGGGGTGTTTGTTTTAGGGAAAATACCAAACAGCATATAAAAAATATCATATATTTATTATATATTTTATTGTACAAAATGTTTATAGCATTAAAAACATGTTAAAAATATTTAACTACACAGACAAGATAATTTTGTATAAAAGGATTACTGTCAAGTGTACTGCTTCAAATACACGTTTCGCGGTTAAACACTGCTTCTTCAGATTAGAGTATTCACTTGCAACAGTATATTTAATTAGGAATCACTTAACTCTTAATTCTTTTTTTTATATGTTGTGTGGTATGTTCTCAAAATGTTATGTAGATACCGACAGGCCACTGTTTAAAGCCCTATAAAATACCCCCCTTTTTCTTCTAGTATTGTGTTTTTCTTGGGTGGGTGACCTCCCGGTATAAGACATTCTTCTTTTGACTCCTGCTGGTATCCCCTCCATCTAAAGATATGCCATTTCGAGTTACATAGTTACATGGTAGTTGAGGTTGAATAAAGACGATAGTCCATCCAGTTCAACCTGTGTAGGTGTGTGTGGACGTAATCATTTCTCATACCCCTGAATGTTTTGATCCTTGAGATGTGCGTCCAAGAGTCTTTTAAATGTAGCCATACTCCCCGCAGTAACTACCATTTGTGGCAGAGAATTCCACAATCTTTTAGCCCTTACTGTAAAGAACCCCCTGCGTAGCCTGAGGTTAAATCGCTTCTCCTCTAATTGCATTGTATGACCTCGTGTCCTCATGCATTTCTTGCGACTGAACAGTTTTTTTTCTATGCTGAGATCACCGTTGAGGTACTTGTAAATCGCTATCATGTCCCCTCTCAGGCGTCTCTTCTCCAGGGAGAATAAATCAAGCGCTTGTAAGCACTTCTCATAATTAAGGTCCTACAACCCTCTAATCAGTTTAGTTGCTCTCCTCTGGACTCTCTCTAGCTCTATCACATCCTTTCTGAGGACTGGCGACCAGAACTGGACCGAATAGTAGTATCACATCTCTGACTGTACAGTCAAGGTTTCTTTACTGGTCGCATTGGCTGTCCCCAGGTCTACCTGAGGCTGCTATGTATATTGTGGTCACTCAATACAACTGCTTTAAACAGTATGACTAAGCACTATTACCACAGCTGAGTTTCCACCTGCACTGATATTTCCAAATAAAGCTACACAGAGGAGCAGCCATAATGCTATCCCACCCCTGCCATTGTGAAATGAGAACTGCGGCTTTATGGATACTGAGAGAGACATACACACACACATATACACACACAAAAAATCCTCTGCAGCATTGTACATAATAAACAAGTTCTCCTTTCTGCGACTCCTAATCTTAGGTCCTGTAATTAATTAATTTCCACCTCTAAATAATGCACAATTAGCTGTCAGCCAGAGGAAGAACATTATGTAAATTATTTAATATGATGAGCAATACATCTTTACAATATCTGCAAGCAACAGACCTACGGTAGGGCAGAAAGACACGTAGAGACACAGAAAGTTTAAAAGAAAACTTGTTGGAAAAAGACCTCTAGAGCTACTTTCAAGAGCAGACATAAATCATATATGGGCAAGGAGCAGGAGAAACTAACCCCTTCATCTCCAAGGGAAAATTAAACATTCAAGCCCAGACTAAATTTTTAATATAGACATACATTTGTTATTTTGGTATTACACTGAATTGCTTTGTAGTCTCAAATATTCTATCTATGAGAAACAGTTCTAGAAGTCCTGGGTAGTAGTCTGGTATGGAATGTCCTTTAGGGGTTGGTAGTTAATAATCACACAAAGGGAGGTGCCTTTACCTACAATCTCGGAACCCCAACTGGCCCAACTTAACGCCCCGATTACTCTCGCTGAGATTCACGACGCCATCTCTGCACTATCCCTTGGTAAGGCCCCTGGCCCGGATGGGTTTTCCTCTGAATTCTTTAAGTTGACCAAAGAAGCCCTTTCTCCCACTCTTCTCACCGTGTACCAACATATTCTAGACGGTGGCAGCTATATACCCACAGGGGCTCAAGCTTTTATAAAGCTTATTCCCAAGCCGGGCAAGGACCCCTCCGAGCCAGGATCCTATCGACCCATCTCCCTCATAAATATCGACGCCAAATTGCTATCTAAAATCATGGCCAACCGTCTCGCATGCATCATGCCCTTGTCCTACATCCCTCACAATCAGGGTTCACTAAGGGACGCTCGGCCACAGCCAACATCCGTAAAGTTCTTGCGGTGTTATCTCAACAACAAATTGAGCCACAATCTGACATTGCCATACTCACGTTAGATGCCGAAAAGGCATTTGACAATGTCAACTTTCACTGGTTACACCTCACCCTTCAAAATTTCGGGTTCACCGATCCTTTTTTACATTTGATCACCTCCATGTATACCTCTCCCTCTGCAAAAGTAGTTACTTCAAACTTCTTGTCCAATGATATCCCTCTGCACAAGGGTACCTGTCAAGGTTGCCCCCTCTCCCCACTCCTTTTCAACCTGGCCCTGGAACCCCTATCCCGCTATCTTGCCCTCCACGCCCCACTCACTGGGGTCAAAATCGGATGTGAGGAAATCCGGTCTGTCCTCTTTGCAGACGACATACTGCTCTTCACGTCTAATCCTGCACGAGATGTCGGCACGGTCAAGCTTATCTTTGATAGGTTTAGGTTGTGTTCAGGCCTAAGGATAAATTACACTAAGAGCGACATACTCCCACTTCCACTATGGTCCAGCTCCTCTCCCTTTCCTATAGCCAAAACTCATATCAAATATTTGGGGATATCGATAGGTAGAAATACATCCTCCCTCTATCAGCTAAACTACACCCCGCTTCTTTCCAAACTCTCCAGGGAGCTGGCCGGCTGGTCGAAACTCCCCCTTTTCCTCGTAGGCAGATGTCATTTATACAAAATGGTTTCATTCCCCAAACTTTTGTACGTCCTCCAGACCCTGCCACTGCTTATCAAGCACAAAGATCTACACACGCTTCGAAAATCTTTGACTACCTTTTTGTGGTCAGGCAAAAAGCCCTGTATCGCTCTCCACAAATTGTACCCTCCCAGACTTAGGGGTGGCATGAATCTCCCTGACATCAGACTCTATAACCTATGTAGTCTAGTGAGAGTGGGTTTAGACTGGATTCATTGTACGTCTAACTTTTCCAATCATTTCCTTGAGTCTCAAATAGTTCACCCATATTCCTTAGCTGGTATCCTCCATTGCAAACTGAGCGAGTTACCATTGTCCCTTTGCCAACATATTGTCCTTAGAGACACTCGGGCCGCTTGGAAGGAACTCCGCAAGAAATTGGGTTTACCTCAACATTTTTCCCGGCATCTCCCCATCAGTGGTCAACCTGCCTGCTCCCATCTGCATCTGGAACGCATCTTTTCCCTCTGGGCATCCCACGGACTACGCTTTCTGGCACAACTCTTTGATCCTGTTTCGGGATCCCCACTTTCATTTGCCACTCTCCAAAAACAATACAGTCTACCTCCTACACATTACTTCTATGTGCACCAACAACAGACCTTCGCAAACACCCTCTGCTCAACGAAACAAGGCCGCATTAAACCGGATATTTTGGACTCTCCTACACCAATTACTCCCCTGAAACTTTCTCAATTGTACCGACCCATCCAAGCTCTCCTGCTCTCCAACAACAAAGAGTACCTACGCTCAGCATGGGACAAGGCTCTGTCGCTCCCGGACTCAAAGCCCTACCTACTGGCAGGTTTCAACACTACGCACACTTTCATTTGCAACGCATTCTGGAGGGAGCAGCAACTAAAGATACTCCACCATGCATATGCCCCCTTTTCCTCTTCTCCACTGCACTCCCCCTATCAAGGATGTTCTTGGTGCCTCACCCACCGTCCCACTTTACTTCACAGACTGTGGTCGTGTCCTTACATTTCGGACTTCTGGGACCAGGTGGAAACCCTCGCCTTAAGAGTCACGGGCCTGCAGCCAACCAAAGACCCTTTCCCCTTAATTTTTGGTTACTTGGAGGGTCTCCCCAAATCTACCCCAGGGACTCACACCACTCACAGGAGCTTAATCATAAGAAATCATAAATCCTGGATTGTTACCTGCTTCATGATTGCCAGAAGGGTCATCCTTCGCCACTGGGTGACCCCCACTGCTCCCTCAGTGGGAGAAGTTAAGTCGGACATGAACTCTCTCATGCAAAGGGAGCACCTAGACGTACTCCTCACTAAAACAGATGCACAGAGATTCTGGAAAAAATGGTCTGCCTATTATGACTTGCAAAGCTTCACCCATCTTCCTCGTAGCCCGAGTGTAGGCTTCCATGTCCCATGGTCACAGGAGATCCTTCCCTTCATTCCCCCCCGTCCATAGTTTCATCCAAGTTCCTGTCGAGTATGTTATATTGCCCGATACTGTAAAATGCACTGCTTGCCAAGTCTAGGTTATGATATCTGCTAGGTCACATATCACTCTGACCACTACCCCTCCCTCCTCTCCCCTTCCCCCTTCCTCTCCCTAACTTCCTTTTCTTCCATAAAGTTATCTGCCAATGTCAGCTGGTGATCTGCACCAGGTATACCTATTATCCACTTCCTCTTATCTCTCCTTTTCTCTGTTTTACCCTGTTTTACCCCCCTTCTGTCGCCGAGAGGGGCTTCAGCCGGTGGACCCATTAAAAATCCTCTGATACGTCCCACGTATCTGCATGACTCTCCCCGCCCCCCCTCCTGTTATGGTTATGATAATTTTCGGTTACATGGGTTTAGTTTCATTAGTTGCTTGTGGGTGACCAACCCAGTGTATTAGTTCATTGTAACTGTTACCCTTTTGTACTTTGTTGTTAAAATCTTGAAAAATCAATAAATATTTCTTTAAAAAAAAAAATAATCACACAAAATACTTTGGTTTCCTACTACCTAAAAATAAACCAAAAAGTGACCAGTCTAGGCCTCTTAAACTAACTTGACCCTATCCCCAGGACCTTCTTTTTCCTTTTCCTACCTCCTCTTCACCTATCCTCCTACCCTTTCTATTTCTGGGCCTCTTGCCCCTCACTCTTCCTCCCTGCCCCCCCCCCCGGCATTTTGTGTGTGTGTGGGGTGGGGGTTCCCCCCTTTTTTTGTTTGTTTGTCCTGTTCTTAGTTTAATTTTATTCTCCCCATTATTGCAGACAGTTCCGCATATATCAGTCTGAAACATCACATGTCAATAAAAAAAAAAAAAAAATTGTACCAGGAATAAAAATAATAAAAATACACAAAAAATACACAAAAAACGAGCAAAAACACAAATTAATTTATTTGAAGCACTGCTACAGGTCAGGCCACCTTTTTCAGCCCTGAATCCAGATGGGTGCAGGTTAAGCTCGTGACTGCATACTAGAGATGGGCTAAGGCGTGTTCGAGTCCCCTTGTACCTGATCCTGCTAGGAAGCTGACACTGAACTCTGCTAATCACAGGCAGTGAGACATTTTTCCGATCTGTGCAGCTGAGGGGTCTGCTTTCCCCCTGCTGTCCCACACAGTTCATGCCTGACCCTGTCAAAACATCTCCCCCTCCCCATCCTGCCTCTTGATTGTCTGAGGGACAGGCTGGTATTATTCCCTCAGCCACCCCCTCATGGGAGAGGCTTTGGTCCGTTGGATGACACACTGGGTGGCTGGGCCTCGCATTGCGCATGCGCGATCCCCTGCTTTTGCGTCCGCATCTCGTTTTGATGTCTGACATGGAGGGGGTATAAAAGAATCCGCCTACATTCGGATTACTGGCTGGAACACCAGGAAGCTCCATTTTTACCACACAGTGACTACAGGTATTCTGATGGATGGATCTTTGTTGGAATGATAGATGGCTCCTTGCACTTATGTGGTTTGTGATTTGGGAATAAGTCACTTTTTTTACTACTCGCCTCCCTTCACATTCTTAATTTATATATTGATTTGGAATGGCAAAGGAATTAGTTATGCCCTATTGTTTGGTGTACCTTGAAATCTGACTAATGTGATTACACCCAATTGAGCAGCAATTAGAGTGCCATCTAGTGGAGGTCACTGCATATGTCTGCCTCTATAATATGTAAGTGAACCAAAAAACTAAATTAAGAACAAAATTGTAAATTATAAGTGTTTTTGTTTTTTAAAAAAAAATGCCTTTAGGCCTTGTTTTGATGCAACGCTGTTGTCGATGCAGGTTTACCTGTTACATTGCTGGTCGTTTACCCCCTCTGCGGGAGACCCGTTTTGCGGACTTTTCCCTGAAATCCACTGGTGTGTGTAGCCCTGGGTGATAGACTCATCTCCACTTCCAAACTGACTTCATTGCTCTGTACAGCATGCAGGCATGGAGGTGTCATTAAAGCCCCGTACACACGAGTAGAAATTTGGCCAGGAAATTTCGTCCGACGACCGATCTGCCGATTTTCGGCTTGTTAGTATGATGCTTCCGACAACCGACTCCGACTTTTCGGCCGAAAAAATCCTGGTGTGCAGGCTATATAGTTTTTGTCGACCGTCAAAACACGTCAGGTTTTCGTCTCATTAGTAGATTTCGATGGGGAAAAATCTTATGAGCAAGACTAGGCATGTTCAGAGATGAAAGAACACAAAGAAAGCAATCCAACACATGACATCACTTCTGAAGTAGAATTCTGTCGTGCGGGAAAATTTGTGTGCAGTCTAGAGCACATTCCAACCAACAGACGCCACTCTGGACAAAAGACGGACGACCGGTCGCGGAAATTCGTTGCGTGTGTACGAGGCTTTAGGAACCTTTGCAGGGTTGATTAGCTCAGCCTTTTGTTCTTTGTATCTGGAATTGTTACAACACTGTAATTATATATACATTTGATGTTCATTACCATTTTTTGTTTATTTAGTAGTATAAACTCTCCACGCATTTCCCTGAAGAAGCCGTTATGGCGAAAATGGTTGGAAATAAAGGTGCAGTGAATAATACTAATTTTATATATGGGATATTTGGCTGTAAAACATATTTTTATTCACTTTTTTGACAAATAAATGTCTATACTTTTAATATAAAAACTTTGTGTCGCCACGTGTCTGAGCACCTTACAAGTCTCGTATTCCACACCCCTTTGAGTTATTTATTTGGATGTTTAAAATGATCGTTATCAGACAGATAGTATAACACATCAAGTGCGGTATCCCAAAATTTAAATTTTTTTACTTTCTCTTTGGAGGGGAAAGTTGACCTTTTTTCAGTCACAGCATGTATGACCGTGCTCACTGATTATGATTACACAAAAATAACTTTATGTTGTTTTTTTTTTTTTTAACTGGTTGCCAACCGCCGCACGACGATATACGTCGGCAGTCAGCCCCGGCCAGGCAAAGTGACGTATATATACGTCACTAGCCTGTCACTTGCTTGGGAGCCAATAGCGGGCGAGCGCGCGCCCGCGGAGGCGCGCTCCCGCCCCGGCTCATTCCCCAGCAAGTCCGTGCGTGTGACCGGCAGGCCCGATGTCTGCCGGTCACTTGCCGATCATCGGTGCAGAGGGAGAAAGGCAGGAGGCTGATGTAAACAAGCCGCCTGTCATTCTCCCCTGGGTAGAAACAGTGATCATACGGTTCTACTATGTAGGACCGTTGATCACTGTTCCTACACTTCAATCCACAGCCAATCACAGTTAGAATCACGCCCCTAGGGACACACACCACCCCTCCCTCTCAAATAAAGTTAACCCCTTCACTGCCAGTGTCATTTTTACAGTAACAGTGCATATGTATAGCACTGATTACTGTAGTAATGTCACTGGTAACCCCAAAAGTGTCAAAAATGTCAGTCAAGGGTCCGATCTGTCCGCCGCAATGTCGCAGTACCGCAAAAAAAAACGCAGATCGCTGCCATTATGCGTTAAAAAAAACACCAAAAATTACGTAAATCTTTCCCTTAGTTAGTAAACGTGATAACTTTTGCGCAAACCAATCAAAATACGCTTTTTGCTATTTTTTTTACCAAACATATGTAGCAGAAAACAAATTGGCCAAAAATGTTAAAAAATTTTGATTTTTACATTTTTTTTTTTGGGGGGGGGGGGAATTTCATATAAAAAAATGTGAAAAATATTGCTGTTTTTGCAAAATTTACGCTCTTTTTTTGTTTATAGCGCAAAAAGTAAAAATCGCACAGGTGATCAAATACCACCAAAAGAAAGCTCTATTTGTGGGAAAAAAAGGACTTCAAATTTGTTTAGGTACAGCATCGCACGACCGCGCAATTGTCCGTTAAAGTCACGCAGTAAAAAATCGCAAAAAAAACCCTGGTCAGGAAGGGGGTAAAATCTTCTGGGGATTAAGTGGTTAATGATTTATTTCTTTGTTGTGTATTTTTGTAATCAGTGATCTCCCAGACAGCTATGAGACACTTGTTACAGCACTTGATGCTTGCCCAGGTGACGAGCTTACCTTGAAATATGGTTTGGACAATAATAAGCGAAAAACATTGAAAAAAAGGGAAAATGCTTCTACCATAAAATCTGCACTAGGAACCAAATGGTGCAATAATATATATTTATATATACATTTTATGGATGTTTATTATTTCAATGGTAATTAGTACAGGATATATATGCACTTTTAACCACTGTACTTTGTCACTTTAATTTCAAATTTTTTTAGCACTGCAATATTTGTTTGTTGGGTGTAATAATAGTAACATGTAGTATGAACATGTGAATGTTTTGTGTTTAAAAAGACAGGTCACTTTTAGGCAAACTACAGAATTAAAGCAGTTGTATCCTCCAAAAAAAAAACAATAAAAAAACAAACTCTGCAGGACAAAGGCATAATGTGCTAGTATGCATCACATACTAGCTCATTATGAAACAATTACCTTAGAATGAAACCACGACACGGTTGCCCAGACACTGCTAACATCTTCCCTCTGCGTCTCTTCAGGGTTCGGTGGCTCCGGTGCTGTGAGTGGCTGGAGCCGCGATGACGTCACTCCCGCGCATGCGCGTGGGAGTTCACTTTCCGGCAAGGAGCTCTTAAGGTCTTCCGGACCTTCAGAGTGCATGCGCCGCTGGTGACAGCGGCTGCATGCAGGGCGAATATCTCCTAAACCGTGCAGGTTTAGGAGATATTAATTTTACCTACAGGTAAGCCTTAATATAGGCAGAGCAGTGCGGTGTGAATCACATGCAATGTCTTACCACGCTATAGTGTGAACCGGCATTCAGGGTGAAAAAAAAGGGTGCAGTGCTGGAGCCGGAGACAGCACTGGAGGGAAGACATGGAGTCAGGTAAATGATTAGGGACAGGGTTGAGGAGAGGCAGTAAAGTTAGTGGGGTGCCTCTCACCTTAAAGTGGTTCTAGAGGCAGAAGGTTTTTCACCTTAATGCATTAAGATAAAAACTTTCTGTGTGAAGCAGCTCCCCCAGCCCCCTTAATGTTTAGCGATGTGCACAAGAACCTCAACTCTCCATGGACTATATCTCTTCATTGGCTGAGATGGCAGTGGGCACCATTGCCTGCAATCAAGGTCAATAGGCCAATGAGGAGAGAGAGGGAGAGGGGTCGAGCCATGGCTCTGTGTCTGAATGGACAGACAGAACAATGGCTCTGGAGCAAGCCTGCTCAGGTGCCCCCACAGTAAGCTGCTTGCTCTGGGGGCACTCGGCAGGAGGAAGGGGCCAGGATAGCCAGTGGGGAACCTAACTATAGGAGGATCCGGAGACTGTTCTGTGCAAAACCATTGCACAGAGTAGGTAAGTATGACATGTGAATTGTTTAACCACTTAAGCCCCGGAGGATTTTCCTGCTAAACGACCAGAGGGTATTTTGCGATTCGGCACTGCGTGAATTTAACAGACAATTGCGCGGTCATGCGACGCTGTATCTAAACAAATTTGGCGTCCTTTTTTTCCCACAAACAGAGCTTTCTTTTGGTGGTATTTGATCACCCGTGCGATTTTTACTTTTTGCGCTATAAACAAAAAAAGAGCGTACATTTTGCAAAAATAACAATATTTTTCACATTTTTTTATATGAAATTCCCCAAAAAAAAATGTAAAAATCAAAATTTTTTTAAATTTTCGGCCAATTTGTTTTATGCTACCTATGTTTGGTAAAAAAAATCGCAAAAAGCGTATTTTGATTGGTTTGCGCAAAAGTTATCGCGTTTACTAACAAAGGGAAAGATTTCTGTCATTTTTGGTGTTTTTTTTTTTAACGTGTAATGGCGGCGATCTGCGATTTTTTTTTGCGGTACTGCGACATTGGGGCGGACAGATCGGACCCTTGACTGACATTTTTGACACTTTTGGGGTTACCAGTGACATTTCTACAGTAATCAGTGCTATATATATGCACTGTTACTGTAAAAATGCACTGGTAGTGAAGGGGTTAACTTTATTTGGGAGGGAGGGGCTGTGTGTGTCCCTAGGGGCGTGATTCTTACTGTGATTGGCTGTGGCTCTAGCTGTAAGGACACTGATCAACGGATCTACATACTAGATCCGTGTGATCAGTGTTTTTACAGCGAGGAGAATGACAGGTGGCTTGTTTACACAAGCTGCCTGACATTCTCCTTCTCCCCCGCCGATCGCCGAGTGACCGGCGGACATCGGGTCCGCTGGTCACACGCGCGGGGGGGTCCGTGACCGCGCGGGAGCGGGAGCGCGCCTCCGCGGGCGCGCGCTCGCTCCCCAGAGCCTCACAGGCGAGCGACGTAGACCTACGTCACTCTGCCTGTGAGGGGCCGACTGCCGCAGTAAATATACTGTGAGCAGTCGGCAAGCGGTTAAAGGGGTTTAAGAGCCGGTTCACATTAGCGCGACACGACTCCTTACTACTTCGGGAGGCGACTTGTCAGTCCCGTGCACCACGACTTTGGAGCGACTTGCAGGGACTTCACATAATGGAAGTCTATGCAAGTCGCTCCGAGGTTGCCCCGAAATGGTACAGGACCCTTTTTCTAAGTCAGAGCGACTTGTGTCGCTCCTATTAGAACAGGTCCTGTAGCGGTCAATGGACCACAAGGGAGCGCAACTTGTCAGGCTGACAAGTCGCCTGACAAGTCGTGCTAATGTGAACCGAGTCTTAAAGGTTCAGATTTTTGAAAATAAAAACATCAAACATGTTATACTTACTGTACCTGCTCTGTGCAAGGGTTTTGCACAGAGCAGCCCTGATCATCCTCTTCTATGGTGCCCTGGTGGAACTTCTGACTCCTCCTCTTCATCGATGCCCCCAGGGAAAGCGTACCCATGCTGGTGCGTTCCTAAGTCCTGCTGCTGCGTCCATTGACACAGACAGCTCAGCTCGGCCCCGCCCCCCGCTCCCGTGTCACTGGATTTAATTGACAGCAGTGGGAGCCAAGCTCCTGCTGCTATTAATCTGTCTAATGAGATGAGAGCCAGGGGCTGGAGCTGCTGGGCTTCTGCATGGTGCTGGAACGAATAGGCTCAGGTAAGAAAAAGGGGGGGGGGGTCTCTGGGGCTCTGCAGCAAAGAAGGTTTTTCACCTTAATGCATAGAATGGTGAAAAACTTTGAGACTTTACAATCACTTTAAAAAAAACAAAAACAAAAAAAAAAAAAAACATAGCCTTTAATATCACTTTAATGCAGAAAAAAATCAGACTTTGGTACTACCTTAAATTCTCTGCACATATTACAGTACAGAGTAAAACAACAAAATGGTTTTTCAGGGAATGAACTGCACTTTATGTGAAAGTGGCAGAAGCATGCTTTTTGATATGGATATGCCAACAACATACTAGGCGGGAGGCAATTATGACAGCCTGCTATCTCCAAAACCACTTACCTGGAAAAACAACAGAGAAAACTCCATATGAGCTCTGGAATGGAAAGAAGCCTGATATGAAGCACATTAAAATATTTGGCAGCAAAGCATATGCACATGTTCCTAAAGAAAAGCATACCAAATGGGAACTATGAGCCAAGGAAGGTATATTTTTGGGCTACATGAGTCTCAAAAGATTGAGAGAATTTTTTATTCAGACACCAAAGAGGTTCCAACCAGCAGAAGTATAATTATTAACCACTTAAGCCCCGGAAGATTTTACCCCCTTCCTGACCAGGGCCTATTTTGCGATTCGGCACTGCGTGACTTTAACGGACAATTGCGCGGTCATGTGCCGCTGTACCTAAACAAATTTGACGTCCTTTTTTTCCCACAAACAGAGCTTTCTTTTGGTGGTATTTGATCACCTGTGCGATTTTTTTATCATGCGCTATAAACAAAAAAAGAGCGTCAATTTTGCAAAAATAACAATATTTTTCACATTTTTTTATAAGAAATTCCCCCCCAAAAAAATGTAAAAATCAAAATTTTTTAACATTTTGGGCCAATTTTTTTTTTTTACCATATGTTTGGTAAAAAAAATCGCAAAAAGCGTATTTTGATTGGTTTGCGCAAAAGTTATTGCGTTTACTAACAAAGGGAAAGATTTTTGTCATTTTTTTTGTTTTTTTTTTACGCGTAATGGCGGCGATCTGTGATTTTGTTTGCGGGACTGCGACATTGCGGCAGACAGATCGGACCCTTGACTGACATTTTTGACACTTTTGGGGTTACCAGTGACATTTCTACAGTAATCAGTGCTATACATATGCACTGTTACTGTAAAAATGACACTGGCAGTGAAGGAGTTAACTTTATTGGAGAGGGAGGGGTTTAGTGTGTCCCTAGGGGCGTGTTTCTAACTGTGATTGGCTGTGGCTACTAGTGTAAGAACAGAGATCAACGGTCCTACATAGTAGAACCGTGTGATCTCCATTCTTACACAGGGAAGAATGACAGGCGGCTTTGTTTACATTAGCTGCCTGCCTTTCTTCCGGGTGTAACGGAAGATCGCGAGTGCCCGGCGGACATCGGGTCCGCCGGGCATACGTGCGGGGGGTCTGTGACCGCACGGGAGCGGGTGCGCGCCTCCGGCGGTGTGCACTCGCTCCCTAGAGCCTCACAGGCTAGCGACGTAGCCCTACATCGCTTTGCCTGTGAGGGGCTGACTGCTGACGTAAATAGTCGTGCGTCGGTCGGCAAGCGGTTAAAGAAACATCTATGTGTCAAAAGCCTCATGAAGTGACAACGTCAACACCATAGGTGTGCGCACAGGGTGTGCCAGGTGTGCCCAGGCACACCCTAATCACCCTGTGCAGCACAGATTCCCCCTACTGCCCTGGCTCCCCTCCCCCTTACCCCCACAGCTCTTCCGGCTTCCCTCCTCTCCTCTCCAGCCGGCTGCTGCTGGGGGGATGTTTTAGGATGAGTGGGGAAAGGGGCCGGTAAATATATAATTTTCCGGCCCTCTCCCTTTCTGAATGAACATCGTGAGCGATCGGTAATGTGTGTTTGAGCTTTGGTGTGCACACCCTAATGCATTAGGCTGTGCACACCTATGGCCAACACTGTCTGATGAACAACTTGACCAGGAAGCCCCACCATTAATTCACGAAAAGGAACAGAACATCGCTGAACTTGGGAAAGAAAATGAACCACCTGCAGCCTCAGTCAAAAAATCTGTGAAATCCAACAGGGTCAACCCAGCTACACACTGGCCATATATAGTTTGTAGAGCGCCACAGCCTGAGCCAGCATCATGGAAAGAATTAACCTTGTGTATGAGAAGCAAATGTGGATTAAAGCTGCAGATGAACAGCTGACATCTCTCAACCAGCTCCAAACTTGGTAACTTACAGGATGCAAAGGTGTTAGCAGTCGGCGGGGGGCTGCGGCATGCACTGATCTGGTGCACTTTGTTTTAAAAGCAAGTCCATCTGGAGGTATTGCCTGTTTGGAGTTACTCCCTAAATGGTCTGGGGAAACAGATTTATTGAATCCTTGATGTGCATATTTAGAGTAGGATATTAACCACTTGCAGACCGCTCACATTGAGTCGGGCCAGGGGAGGAGAGGCGGTGATCACCGCCGCTCTTCCCCGATCGTCGGGGATCGAGTGTGGAGATCTGCCCGCTTGTGTAAACAAAGCGGGCGGATCTCCTAAGTGACAGGCAGTCACAGATTACAGGATTCAGCATAGTTGAACCTGCGATCTGTGCCTGTGTCACACAGTCCCCTCCCCCCACACACGTCATTAAGCACCAGGCATACACTAACCCCTTGATCACCAATAAAAGTTAACCCCTTCCCTGCCAGTGTCATTTTTACAGTAACAGTGCATATTTATAGCACTGATTACTGTAGTAATGTCACTGGTACCCCCAAAAGTGTCAAAAATGTCAGTTAGGGGTCCAATCTTTCCGCCGCAATGTCGCAGTCCCGCAAAAAAAATTGCAGATCGCCGCCAGATCGCCGCCATTACTAGTTAAAAAAAAAAAATAAAAATTACATAAATTTCCCGTAGTTAGTAGCTGCGATAACTTTTGCGCAAACCAATCAAAATACGCTTATTGCAATTTTTTTTACCAAAAATATGTAGCAGAAAACAAATTGGCCTAAAATGTTAAAAAATTTAGATTTTTACTTTTTTTGGGGGGGAATGTCATATAAAAAAATTTGAAAAATATTGTTATTTTTTCAAAATTGTCGCTATTTTTTTTGTTTATAGTGCAAAAAGTAAAAATCGCACAGGTGATCAAATACCACCAAAAGAAAGCTTTATTTGTGGGGAAAACAAGGACATAAATTTAATTTGGGTACAGCCTCGCACGACCGCGCAATTGTCCGTTAAAGTAACGCAGTGCCGAATCACAAAATATGACCTGGTCAGGAATGGGGTAAAATCCTCCGGTCTTAAAGCGGTTAAAAATACACTCATTGAGAATTTTTTTGTCAAAGACATGTAGCTAAACACATTTTGGCCTAAATATATGACAAAAATTGAATATATTGGATATTTTTTAACTGGCAAATTAGAAAAATATTGTTATTTTTTCAAAATTGTCTCATTTTTTTATTAATATCGCAAAAAATGAAAAGTGCAGAGGTGATCAAATACCATCAAAAGAAAGCTCTGTTTGTGGGAAAAAAAGGATGTAAATTTTGTTTGGGTACGGTGTTGCATGACCACGCAATTGTCAGTTAAAGTCACGCAGTGCCGGATCGCAAAATAGGCCCTGGTCAGGAAGGGGGTAAAATCTTCTGAGGCTTAAGTGGTTAAACAACAATGGAGCACGGGGCATAATGCATAATATATTGAAAACATATTCAAGCTATAGTTATATAATGCATTTGGGCTGGAAGTGCACACTCTCAGGTTTAATTTGAGGGTATGTACATCCAAATCGGAGGAAGGGTTTGGAATTGCAGATCTTAATAATAGTCGTCCTCCCTTTTTCAAGGGACCAAAAGTAATTGGACAATTGAATCAGCTGTTTAATGGTCAAGTGTGGGCTACTCCTTCGTTATTTCTTCATCAAATAAGCAGGTAAAAGGTCTGGAGTTGATTCTAAGTGTGGTATTTGCATTTGGAATGTATTGCTGTGAACCTACTTCATGCGTTCAAAGGAGCTTTCCATGCAAATGAAACAGGTCATTATAAGGCTTCAAAAATGAAAAAAATCCGTCAGAAAGCTAGCGGCAACATTAGGAGTGGCCAAATCAACAGTTTGGTACATTCTGAGAAAAGAAGAACGGACTGGTGAGCACAGCGACATAAAAAGGCCTGGGTGTCCACAGAAGATAATAGTGGTGGATGATCGCAGGATCCTCTCTATGGTAAAGAAAAAACGATTCACAGCATCCAGACAAGTGGAGGACACTCTCCAGGAGGTGGCTGTATCATTGTCAAAGTCTACAATCAAGAGAAAACTTTACAAGATCAAATACAGAGGGTTCACCACAAGATGCAAACCATTCATAAGCCTGAAGAATAGAAAATCCAGGTTAGACTTTGCCAAAAAAACATCTAAAAAAGCCAGATCAGCTGTGGAAAAGCATTCTTTGAATGGAGGAAACTAAGACTAATCTGTACCAGAATGAAAAAGAAGAAAAAAGTCTGGAGAAGGCTTGGAGCTGCTCATGATCCAAAGCACACAACGTCATCTGAAAAACATGGTGGAGGCAGTGTGATGGCATGGGCATGTATGGCTTCCAGTGGCACTAGGTCATTGGTGTCAATTGATTATGTGACAGAAGATGGACATCCGGATGAACTCTGCAATGTTTAGAGATATACTGTCAGCCCAGATTCTGCCTAATGCAGCAAAGTTGATTGGACGGTGCTTCACAGTACAGATGGACAATGTTCCAAAACACACTGCAGAAGCAACCCAGGAGCTTTTGAAGGAAAAGAAATGGAATTATCTGCAATGGCTGAGTCAATCACCTGATTTCAACCCAATTGAGCATGAATTTCACTTGCTGAAGGCAAAACTAAAGGCAGAAAGACCCACAAAGAACCACTGAAGACAGCGACAGTTAGAGCCTGGCAATGCATCAGAAATGCCCATGGGTTCCAGTCTTCAGGTAGTCATTGCCAGTAAAGGATTCTTAACAAAACATTTTATTTATGATTATATTAATTTGTCCAATTACATTTGAGTCCCTGAAAATGGGGGGACTGTGTATAAAAATGTTTGAAATTCCTAAAATTTGTACTTGATATTTATGTTCAACCCCCAGAATTAAAGCTGGAAGTCTATACTTTAAAATTATTTGGATTATTACATTTTAATTTTATTCTGGTGACATACAGAGCCATAAGTATGTAAATTGTGCCTGTGTCCAAATGCTGTATATATGGCCCTTAGTATATAAAAAAATATTCTGTGTAACAGTGTCAGGTGAGTGCCAAGTACAATTTTTTTATTATAATATTTTTATTTCTATTAAAAGCATTTGTAATAATTTAAATAGAAAACAGGAATTAAACAAAACTGCTTAAATAGATTTTTTTTTTCATTACAATGCAGGTAATATAATTAAATTTATTCTGATTTCTGTCTGTATAATGACAGGTAATAATGTGAAATCCAAGTCATTCTATTCCTGCAGTGGATTAGATGGATTATGCATCATGGCAAATGGAAAATAATAACATCCTCGCAGCACCGCTTACAAGCTTTCATTTGTGGTTCGAATGCAGATAGACGTTTGTCCACATACATTTTCTGACAATAATTCTAAAGAGGGAGAAAAGCTTTGTGATACATAATGTATTATTGATAAAAGATAAAAGGTGCTGCTAAGATTTCTTTCTCTGCCCTACATCAACCAGCACACAAGACACACGTCATTCACGCAAGTACAATCCCTGATGCTTAATAAAAAAAAAATAATAATTAAACTTCAGCTTTAACCACTTCAATACCATACACGTTTACCCCCTTCCTGCCCAGGCCAATGTTCAGCTTTCAGCGCTGTCACACTTTGAATGACAATTGCGGGGTCATGTAACACTGTACCCATACAAACTTTTTTAATTTTGTTCACACAAATAGAGCTTTGAAGCGGGGTGTTATACTTTCATAATAGTGTTGTTGAGTACTGCAGAAATGTTGCCTCTTTCGCTGCGTTAACTCTGCTACACACAGTGACAAAAGTTACTAGAAAATATTTTTCATAACTGGTGTGATAAACCAGTGGCCCCCCAAAACGACAGATTGAAGCGGGGTGTTATACTTTCATAATAGTGTTGTTGGGTACTGCAGAAATTTTGCCTCTTTCGCTGCTTTAACTCTGCTACACACAGTGACAAAAGTTACTAGAAAATATTTTTCATAACTGGTGTGATAAACCAGTGGCCCCCCAAAACGACAGATTGAAGCGGGGTGTTATATACCTTCTTCCACATATACTGCGCTTCTCTAGAAACTTTTGTCGCAGGGTCATCTAAAAAAATGAGGCAGGCCCTTCCGCAGGGGTGATAGGGGTAGGGCAGGAGCACCAGGCCGGAGCCAAAGTGGGAAGTTGCAGAAGGTGCGTTCGATTACGTCAAAGGACGCACCAGACTTGGTTGAGTGGCTCACTCAGCCTTCCTCTTCTGCACCCTCCTCATCCTCTCTATCTGCACCCTCTTCACTCTCTGCTGTGTGCACCCGCAAAAACACCACCACCAACACCACCACCACAACCATATACCCTCCGCTTGAGTCACAGGAAGAGGAATCTGGTGATGTTGATGGCATGGAAATAGAGGGAACTGGTAATAAAAGTGGTGATGGAAGAGGAAACTGTCAACATAGGTAGTGAAGGAGGTGGAAACTGGTGATTTGAGTGGTGGAGGAGGAGGGAACTGGTGATAAAGATGTAGCACCCTCCTAGTGTGATGCTAGGATGTAAAAATGTGTTCTTTTTTAATCTCTTGGAGCAGCTGCTGATAGCTTTGAACTGATCATGGCCCCACAGGCTGCAGTCTTAATTGCTTCTCCCTGGCTTTTTGAAAGCTTCAGAACATAGGAATGGAGCAGGCCAATGAGTTGCTTGAATGTTCATGGGGTTCAATCCCTAGAGAGGTGTGTCTGCAGAGCACATACAGTAAATAGTCTGGGACTGTAGCAGTCAAGGTTCTACCCAAGGAGCAGAGGTTCCTAGCCAGAAGGGCTCCTGCCCTTCTACGTCCTTTTTACACAGTTTAGCTAAAGATTCTGCTTGTTTCAGCAAGGTCCCAACTGTGCTTAGCTGGGGGGGGCTATCCTGTTACAAATTATTATGGAGCTAAGAGAGAGGGGTTTCAATGGGCATCCTAGTCCCAGGAGCACTGTGAGTACAGACTTGAGAGAAATATCCTAGTGCCTGTGACTGTTGTTACCCCCTGGTGCACTGATACTAAGGCTTGCCTGTCCTGGAGCATTACCCATGGAGCCCCATTGCTGTCCAATTTTGCCCTACTGCTGAAGGGACTAGGAAATAGCTGTGCAGCGAAGAATGTCCTCTCATGGACCCCATGACCCCAGATGATGTCACATATGACTAAATGTTTTAGCTAGACCCAGGACATACACCGCTTACTGACACTGCACATGTGCTGCACCTCCACGGCCATTTTGGGAAAGGGAACAGCCTTTGTTTACAGAGCTCTGTACTGCAATATACATTAATGCCCTTGTAATTGCAATATCTTTTAAATAAACATATGTTTAAATCAGGCTTCACTATAGACACAGCCTTCTGGGGGAAGCTTGATAAAGGAAGGGAGGAGCCAGGCTCGGCCCTTCTGCACTGGACTCAGACAAGCAAGAAGCCAGCGCTGTGGATTGATGCTGTAGGTTAGGCCAAAGCTTCTGGGCCTGAAGTGACTAAGTTGAAACGTTCCATCTTCAGCAGAAGACCCTTCCCGGAGGTCCTATCGATGCTTGCAGAGACCGGAGTCGTCCACCACAAACATCTAGCGTGGCTGGTGACAGAGATCAGAGACTAAGACAGCAGTGAAGAGTTCCAGAGGGAAAATCCTGTTGGTGAGAGGGCTCCTGCCCAAAAACTGACTCTATCTATCAAAGCAGTAACTTTAGTCAGGGTTAGCCTTAGAATAGTAGGAGGCAATATACTGGGTGGCCCTCCTCAATATGGATTACAAATCGCATGCGCTTCAATTTTGCTAGCAAATATATAGAGAAGAAACAGCAGAGCCGCACGTGGGACTCAGATAGGCCTACCTGTCTGGCACTGTGTCTAGCATTTATCATACATGAGTGTGGGGGGGGGGGGATTTTTATCTTTCTAAAGCTGGTACAAGTAACTTATTAAGGAGTCATATTTTATTGTATCCCACTTGTTCTTTCTGTCACATAGTAAATTAAGCTTTAATTTAACGCAACCCTGTGTGTTGTCCCATTGTGTCATCCAGAAGGACTGCAGTTGGAGGAAGGTAACAAGTCATTATTACTTGCTGAAGTGTAATATTTTAAGTTGTGTTCTCTTGTAGTCATTTGGTGTTCCAGTCCTATTCTGGGTCAGTTGTGCCTAGGGAGGGTTTGAGCCAATTCTGTGGGTTGTTAGGCAGGGTGTAGACCCAATAACATAATCAGCAGCTCCTGTGGGGGTGGTGCTACACGTGGGGGCTCGTCCGGGATTTCTACAGTCCTGCAACACAACCCTCTCAGCCACAGAATCCCCCTCAACGCAGAAATGGATCCTACCGCTGCAGCCGAGTGGTGCAGGGAAGAAAAAGTCGTAGTGGAAAATGGCCTGGTGGTTGAAATCAAGGGAGAGGTCTGGACTGAGGAAAAACTCCTCCCAGTTTTAAGGGCACTGTCCACAGAAAGGAAATTCTGGGTGACTGACATAAAGACAGACCCCACCGTTCCACACACGTATGCATTGTGTGAGTGGAGGAAGGGGGTCCCTGATTACTTTAAGGGGACCAGTATAAAGACTACTGACCAAACAGAACTTTTCTTAATACAGGAGGGTAGGCAGGGTGTAGACCCAATAACATAATCAGCAGCTCCTGCGGGGGTGGTGCTACACTTGTATACTAATCAGGGCACCTTGTTTAGTCTCGGCGATGGAAGCTAAAGGCTGTGGACATAGGGAAAGTGGTATAAATGTATTTTATTTGTGGACATTCCTTTATTCTTGAATATTAAGGCCTAGGGACAGAGATTACGTAAGCTGGCCTATGGCTAAAATGGCGAAGGGTTTCATCTACCTGCAGAAGAAAAAAAAAGAAGGAGGGTACGGACTTGCCAGGTCTGGTGCTGGAGGGAAAAAAAAAAGCATTTTGATATACAGGTAGATGTTGAAAAAAACACAAAACTGGTTGTGGAGGAGGAGGAAACTGGTGGTATACAGTAGTTATTGGAGGAGAAAAGAAAAACGTTTTTTACGTAGTGAAAGGGGAGGAACATTAAGGTGTAGGTGGGTAAGGGAACTGGTAATAGTAGTGAAGGTAAAGGAAAATGATAATTGTTGGTTGTGGGGTAGGAGGAAACTAGTAGCATAGGTACTGGAGATGAGAACAGCAATGGCAGTGGTGTCATAATAATCTAAAGATTTACTTTAAAAGCCTTATTTTATGGTTATACCTAACCATTCAAATGTGCCCATATTCAACACAAAAATATTATGTTTTCTGTATTCACTCTGAAATCAAATTAGAATTATATACCCCCGGAGCAGAGAAATGTATACAGCAAATGCTCATCCTGCTCCTGCCATTTATTTCCACTATCCTACCAGATATTAACTGATAATAAAAATTCAGCAGTCAACCTTTATCTGGGTATTGACATTTATTATGATGCAAGAACTGAAATGTCGTATAGAGAATAAATTGTTCTTTGAAGGCATCTGGTTACAGCGAGTCTCTAAGAAAGATATATTTATTAAAAAAAAAAAAAAATTGAAGCATAAACAATCGACCTCTAAAGCCGGATTTAGAGAAATGTTTTTGCTAAAGCAATAGACCTTAAAGAATAAAATCTGTTTTATATGTTTTAGTAAATAGCACGGCCCTTTATTTCACATCCGTCAACAAGTAAAAAAAAAAATGTGAAATTTAAAATACCAAAATACTTTTCAATATTTTGCATTGTGTGCAATATTGGGAATTTAGAATATGTCAGGCAGATTTATTGTCTGTAATTAGTTTTATGTTTTAATGGACTTAAAGTGGATGTAAACCTAAAAAAATCCCTGCAAGACAAAGGCATAATGAGCTAGTATGCATCGCATACTATCTCATTATGAATTACTTACCTTAGAACGAAGCCCCGACATGGACCCCCACACACCGCTGTGGAAGCTGACATGATCCCTCGGCGTCTCTTCCGGGTTCGGCGGCTCCGGCGCTGTGATTGGCCGGAGCCGCGATGACGCCACTCCCGCGCATGTGCTCGGGCGTCATTTTCCGGCGAGCTCCCGGCAAGGAAAGCTGAAGGTCCGCCGGAGCTTCAGAGTGCATGCGCCGCTTGCGTGAGCGGCTGCATGCAGTGCAAATATCTCCTAAACTTTGCCGGTTTAGGAGATATTAATTGTACCTACAGGTAAGCCTTATTATAGGCTTACCTGTAGTTAAAAGTGGCAAAAAGCGGTATACTACCGCTTTAAAGTGGAAGTTCGGTCAAACACTAGATATATTTAAATCTACTGCCATCCCCATTCTAAGCCTATTCTATCTACCCTATGTATATTCCTATTCTGAATGCGCTCTTGTCCGGTCACATGATTGGGACCCAGGGCTGGGATCAGTGTAGAGGAGGGGCAGCCAACACCGAATGCCCCATAGTAAGTCTATGGCTGTTGCAATTGCCCAGGCTCTGCAGCCGTTGTCGGCGATCTCTCCTCTACATCCAAGCCAGCGCTGGGAGCTGATTATGTGACCAGACCAGAGGGCCCTCAGCATAGGTAAGTGTGGACATCTTTCTGTACAAAAAAGTGGCAACCACCCCAATCTATATCTGGCCTTTGCAGCAAAGTGCACATGGAAGGACAATGCAAATCACAAACATACAAAAGATTTCCCAGCACGTCTATCGACCAGCCTGCAAGACAACAAATTGACCCTGTCTAACGGTTTACATTAAAACCAGAGGATTTTGTTTGCACACATTTTCTTTTCAAATAGTTTTTATTGAATGCACACGTTAAAATGTTCAACAAACATACGCAACTTTAAAAGAAAAACTATTAATACAGATTTGACAGAGTGAAAAGACAAAACAAGTGAGTTATTCAAAGAATATTAGGCTGCAGATTAAAAAAAAAAGGTGTATCTGAATATTGTAACTTATACTGTATATAGCTGTGCAATGGTACTTAACCTGGAAGGGGTGTGAGTCCTCTGGACCCCGGCATCCCAATGAGAACAAACTGTGCCCTGGGTCCAGGGACCACACCATTCCACCCATCTCTTAGGGATAGTTTAAACATCATACCGTGCTCGAGTGTCACTCCGTGACCAGAAGGAGTGGGAGTCACAAAATTGAGTACAGTAGGAGAAACAGGAGAGAAAACAATAGGAACTAAGGAGAGGAGAAAGGAAAGAGAGGTAGAAAAGTGAAAGGAGGAAAAGGGAAAGAAAGGAGATAAGAAGAAGACAAGACCCGGCACTAAGTAGGAGACAATGAGCTACAGCCCTTTGGCACCTGACAGTTGTATCCAGTGGTGTATTTAGGTTTTGTGCTGCCCTAGGCCTGACTAAACTTGTGCACCCCCTAATTTAAATATAACGCACCCCTTCTTGTAAAGGCCACTCCTCTTCCTGTTTATGACCCGCGCTGTCATCTGTAAACCACAGACCACAACCATAGTCTATCAGTGCCCATCAGTGTAGCCTCATAAGTTCCCATAAGGTCAGCCTCAGCAGTGCCCATCATCATACCATCATATCATACCAGGAGGTAGCAGTGTGACCGCTTTATGGGGGTGCCAGACTGATTTTCCTCCTGGACCCTGCCCTCCAGCCCAATTCGCCCTATAAGATTGGCACTATACTAAAAGTGTAGCATAAGCCGGCAGTTGGTGGGGGAGCCGGGAGAAGGCTGTTTTTTCTAGTGCGTGGTTCCGTTTTTTTGCTGCCCCCCTGCAAAGTGCTGCCCTAGGCCTGGGCCTTGTTGGCCTAGGCCAAGATACAGCACTGGTTGTATCTCTTGTATCTTGTATACTTCGAGCTTCAGTTTGCACACATTTTCAAATATATGCGTAAGCCACAGTGCCCACGCCAAAGGATTTGTATATACTGCAGTCCTAATTCTAATTTTCCAGAGCCTCCATAGTAAATGCACTTACAGTATATAAATGGATAAATTAAGGCCAGGTACTGAATGCCCAGAGGGAGCCCACCCTTTCTTAAAGGCACCCAATATGTCCAACTGTACAAAAAATTGGCAACCACCCCAATCTATAACTGACCTTTGCAGCAAGATGCACATGGAACTAAGCTGCCATTGTACTATGTGCTGGGCATCATGTGCATCCCTATACCTTTATGGAGGAGTGGGCTCCCTCCAGGCATACATGCCTTAATCTATCCAGTCTTATATGTGCTCCTACTATGGAGGCTCTGAAAATTTTAGAGTTAGGACCACAGTATATACAGAGGTCCCTTGGCATCGGCACTGTGGCTTATGCATATATTTTAAAATATGTGCAAACAAAACCCCCTGTTTTTTTTTTTTTTTTTTCAAATGTTGTCTTTTATTCAGGAATTAAAAGGTAAGCATAACAAGATTTGATACATCTCCATTTTAACAAGTAATGTTACATCACTTTTGCAATATTATGAAGGGGGGGGGGGGGGAGAACAATGTATTACTTCATATCATCCTCTCCTTTTCCTCTGTCTTCTACTTATTGATTACTCTTCCCCCATCCCCACACAGCCCATATCTCTGTATCTACCATTTTATTTACCCTGTTTTTAATGTAAACTGTTAGACAGGGCAATTCAGTTGTTTTGCAGGCTGGTCTGTAAGTGTGCTTGGAAATCTTTTGTTTGTGAAGTGTAGACATCTTTTCTTTACAGGGTAGATGGATAAGGTTTAGAGTGGGGTGAGAGTAGATTTAAGTATAGTTAGTGTTTGACTAAACTTGCACTTTAAACTCAAAAAGTGAAAATTTGCTACATTAGAGGGAATGCTTAGAACCTTTTCAAACAGCTCTGGTGCAGTTTCCCCGCAGTGCAGGTGCAGCACACTGTACTTGCAGTTTTTGTGGGGGTTATCTGCTTTTTTCCATAGACTTCTATTAGATAGGGTGGTTTGGTGCATTTCTGAAAGTATACCAAAAATCCTGCATGGGGCGCTTTTCAGAAAATGATTTGCATTTTCTGAATGATTGCAAAGTGTTCTCTGACCTGTAAGTAATGCTTAACTCCAGCAGAGAAAAATCAGGTCCTCTACCCCAGTGGTCCTCAACTCCGGTCCTCAGAGCCCACTAACAGCCCAGATTTTAAGTATTACCTTGGGGAGATGCAGACTAGAGTACTGCAATCACTGAGCAGCAAATGATATCACCTGGGATGTATTTCAGTTATCTTGCAAACCTGGCCTGTTAGTGGGCCCTGTAGGCCAGGGTTGAGGACCACTGCTCTACCCCACTAAAAAGTGCTATAGCAAAGCTGTGTCAATCTCAAAACTGGATTGGCAGAAATGCAAATTATTTGGCAGGCAAAACAATTCCTGATCTTATAGACAGTTTAAATGTTTTCTAGCTGTTTGCTTTGAGTTCAGCTTTAATAAATGGAATTGCTTTCCGCAGGTAGAGCTTGACTGTTTTTCCTCTGATAACTATGAGCCAGCCGCTGTGGGACAGGCTTGCAGTGTTTTATGCGCCTTCTTTATTTTGCAAGGTATGCATAAGTTGTATTTATTGGACAATATAGATATAGCCATATAAAGGAAAAGAAAAACTGTGAATCAATACACTAACTAACTCGCTAACACACAACTAGATGCTGACAATAAAGAAGTCATTTGACCCCAAAATTAATCGTATACACTGCAGCAGAAAACAGCAAAGCTCATTACCACCTGAAAAGATACAAACACATAAAACACAATGCCAGCACTAAGGCATAAAAAAACCCTCAAATAGGTGTGTTTATTAAAAAAATCAGCTGTTTGTCTATCAAAACTGCATGCAAATTTGTCTTGTTTGGATTGGGAAAAATCTGCAGATTCTCTGCAGATCAAATGTGTGAATGTGGTATACCACATTATAGGCACTAGATGGAGCTAAAGAGCATTCTTATTTCTTCTGATAATCATCCCCATCTAGTGGCTATACTGCAGTATTTTCCTCGCTCAAGAAATAGCCTGAGAACATTTGACTTTGCCTCACTTGTACAGAAAAAAATGTACATGCAGTTTCAATGGACGAACAGCTATGACATTGTTTTTTAGAAAAATATCCCAAAGAGCTGTATAATAAAAAGGCCTAAACAAAATGTTAAATGGTCAAAAAAAATCAGGACACCCCTCAAGATTATTCAATTCAGGTGTTTCCAGTAAAGGATACTGTTAATGCTACAGGACACAAGAAAATGTTAGACCATTTATGCACTTCTAACCTTGTGGTTGGGGAAAGACCATTTCCTTTTCCAGCATGACTGTGACCCTGTGTACAAAGCCAGCTTCATTAAGACATGAGCTTGGTGTGGACAAACTTGAATGACCGATACAGAACCCTGACCTCATCCCTTTGGGATGAATTGAAATGCTGATTGTGAGCCAAGTCCTCTCATGTAACTTCAGTATCTAACTTCACATATGGTCCTTTGGCTCAATGGGCACAGACACACTTGTGGAAAGTCTTCCTGTAAAAGTGGAGGATAGTAAAGCTGCAAAGGGAACAGGAGGGGGGGGGAGCTATCCCTTTATGAATGCCCAAGGTTTTGGAATAGGGTGTCTATCAAGCTCATAAAGCTGTGATGGTCAGGTGGTCACAAATGTTTGGCCATATAGTGTATGCAATAAAATTATCAGATATAACAATGAAATAGAACAAGAACTATGCTGAATGTCTAAGTGTGAAAATGTAGATGTTTCACAAAGCAACTAAGAAGACTTGATGTGGTATTTCTCTTCAATGTTCTTTTGGGGAAATGAAGAGGTAGAAGTTGCTGGGACAGAGTGCGAGTGGAGACACTGGACAATATTTTGCCACGGAGCATACAGATAGGAACTCATTACTAGGATGAAATACCTGTCTTAAAGGTTTCTAGGGCATCCCCACCTTTTTGAGAGACAAGCTTTCATCTGGTTAGTCCCTGCTGTTCCTGATATATAGATATTAATTAAAAGCTTCCTTTTTAACATAATGGCCAAGTTTGTGGTGGCTACACAGGTTGCTCTTATTACTCTTATTGCTTCAATGTTCCTTTTCAACCTGTAGCATTTTATTTTAACACCTGACTAGCAGTATATATTGATCTGGGTGTCTACCTAATAGTATATCGTTATGCTGCCTCTCTATCTCCCCAAAAAGGTTACATCCCCAAACAGAACAATTAGTGCAAGAGTTACATTGGGGTTACATATGAGGGTGTTTGTGTCATAGGAATCATTAGTGTAAGAGGTACATTGAGGGTTATGTAAAGGTCAGAGGTCAGACAAATTTTAGGTTTACCGTACGGCTAGTATGGGGGGGGGGGGGTAGTAGTAGAGTTACATGAGTGATTAGTGTAAGGGTTACAGGAGAGTTAGTGTTAGAGGTACAAGATTAACGTAAGGGAAACTGGATGGCTAAGTCGAAAATACATGGATCAGAAATTCGGCTGTTGCAGCAGACACTGGCTTACTGGCAATCAATTTATGGACACCCTGGTTCTACAGGAGTTGATCTACCAATCAACATCTATAAACGATCCTAATCGATCAGTGCTGCCAGCTGTAGCCAGCAGCACTGATCATTGTATTCTGATGGTAGTAAAGGATCACTGCCTTTAGAACACAATAGTACAGCGGGGAGAATTCCCCCATCCCTATTAAATGTGTGGATAAGGGAATCAGTTCATCCCACTGGTTAAAGGAAAAAAAATATGACTGTATGGGCTGCCTTAGTGTAAGGGTTACAGGTGAGTTAGTGTCAAGGTTATAGTGTAGGTATCAGTGAGTGGTAGTGTTAGGGTATAAGGGATACAGCGAAGGGTAGTGTTACAGGGGGATTAATGATTGGCATAAAATGAGGGTTATTTTTATGGTTGTTGGGAGGGTTGTTGTGAGGACTAAAGTTAAAAAAAGGGTTGGCGGGAGTGCTGCAGTGATGGTTATGTGAGGGTAAGTATTAGAATTACACAAGGGTTAATAAAACTGTAACAGGAAGCATTTGTGTGAGTTTAGGGGGTTAGTGTTAGATTTACAGTTAGTGTAAGGGCTATAGTATTAGGGGTTTAGGCAAGGTTAGTGTAAGGATTATAATTGGAATTACAAGAAGGGTTAGTGTTAGGGTTACAGAGAGGGTTAGTGATAGCAATTGTATTAGGGTTACATAAGGGGTAATAAAAGGGCTACAGGAAGCATTAGCATAAGAGTTATCTGGAGCATGTTTTGTGCTAGGTTTACACTTAGAGTTAATGTAAGGGCTACAGTGAGGGTTAGTGTTAGGGTTATATGCAGGGTAGGTGTGATAATAAGAATTACCGGAAGGGTTACAGAGATGGTTAGTGTTACTTTTATATGTACATTGGTGGATATTGAGCTGGAGAGGGGGATTTTCTTGCACCTCTTGTACATCTCCCCTGGTAGTGATAACAGGAGGTGTGAGGACACAGAGTGCCACGAAGGCCATTGTAGTAGGCAGCAACCAAACTGTTGGTTGCAGGGCATAGATGATTGTGGACCACCAGACAGGGACCAGAGGCTGAAACACAGTGGCACTCAATTAGAGGACAGGACTGCAGCCAGGATACAAGCAAGAGGTTGTCAATAGCCGGACACGTAAGGAACGTAAGGCAAAGGCACAGGCAAGATACAAGCAGAGGTCAGCCGGGAAGCGAGGTACCAAATCAAAAGGCAGGACAAAGAGTCAAAACAATCCGGAGGTCACAGCAAGTTGACAGGAATCCAAAAATATGTCAAAGTCAACCTTCTGTTCGTGTCACAATCCAGCCTAAAGAAGCCGTTTGACAGCAATACGAGTATTAAATATGCTCATGGACCTATGCTCATTCTGCTTAGCTATGAGCATGCGCATGAGCATGCAATAGTCTTCTAATTCTAGCAAATACTATACTTTTCTCACAGAGGTTCCAAGAACTGTTATCACAGCTGAAATAAGTACATAAAGTATCATACAGTAGAAATAAACATGCTTTGTCTGTCAGAGGCTCGGTTATTAGGTAGATCTGGCACACAATACAGAATGTTCACAGTTGAAATGATGATGCACTGAATTGGTATTCAGGTCTATTGATCCAGGGTCCCCTCAACTAGAACGCCCCTAGTGTTAGAATAATTTGATTGCCAACAAAATCTTTTAGTTTCCTTCAGCTAATTTTTAGTCTTAGATGAATAATTGCTGTGAATGGATTAGCGGGGATCTTGTTGATACATATTTTCATTGCTGGGTGTTGGATTGCAGCCCAGTTGGCAGGGAATGAAATCAAAATATAGGACTTTTATTTTTTTCCAACTGAAAATATTTATTCAGTCTTTATTGCGTTAAAATGTATTTTGTATTGGAAATGGAATAAAAGATTCTTAAAAGGTAGACATACTTACCTTTTTATTTTACGGTACACTTCGACTGCACATAAAATTTTGCATTTTCATTGGAGATCTGTCCTACCCTCTATAGGTTCTTATTGGAAACTGTAAAGGGAGGGCATTCTGGCCTAGGGCATTACCTTTATTAAAATATTTAAGTTCATCGATACAATCTAGAACAGGTACATCAGAACCTCTGCACCAACTTCTTGTCTCAGGAAGAAGCCATGAAGGTCTACAAAGGCTAATGTGTTTTTAAGGCGTATGCCCTCCTCTTCGGAGATTAATTTTATTATTTTAATAAATGGTGTTCACGGTGATACCCTAGGCAGGTGCGCCCTTCCTTTTGTCTTTCAGTTTGGGGTTTCCCCAGTACTAAGAGGACAGCAAAGCATGATGGCTTTCTGAAGTTGAACAGAAACACAAAAAGAGTTTATTGTTCTTGAGCAACACCCTCAACTTGAGCACAGAAGATGTTTTTTTACTACTATTTTAGGCTCTTTTTTGAGCCTGGCTACCTGCCAGCTCAATTCTTCCAATCATTCCCACCTTGTTAGTGATTTTTAATCTCAGCATGCACAATATAGGCCAAGTGTTTTCTGGGTCTATCACCACCCTGGTTGTGAGCTCAATGCAGTCCTGCCCACATTAGACCAAGAGAAGGAGGTTACACAGAGCAAGTGTGTCTGAAGACCCAACAAGAGTAAAAGTAAAATATCCATGTTAAAGAGATTTGAAGGGACTAGTCGCCAGCCTATTTACCTGTCTAGATCAAAGGTAAGTGCTTCTTTAAATTACGAAAAGCTTGCGTGTGAAGGCAGGCTGCCTATTCTTGGTTAGTTTATCGGCAGCCCAGATTGGAAGGAAAGGGAAGAGGCCCAGGTCCTGGGGGGGGGGGGGGGGAGTACAGGGAAATGGGGACCCTAGAACAGGCTCAGGATGCACATACGGAGATTCTGAATTATGTCTTGAGAAGCTCGCTGGAACACTGGCCCATTGAAATACTACCAGGACATGAACTCCTTTGTTCCAGCTATTGCCAGTTTGGACTTTTCCCACGTTTCTCCTTTACCCACACAGGTAATCTGTGACATCCATAGTTAAGTGTAATTAGGAAACAGACGTTGTCTCATAATGTACATGAGATTCCAAAGGATTATGTGCACATGACCAGATAGGAAAATAGCACCAACATCGGAATTTTTGAAGTGCTTACTCTGCTCAAAGCCTGGTCTGAAGTTACTCAAGGGGGGCTGGCATTTCTTTCTTAGGAGCCTGGGTTTGGACTAGCACATTTGGGTCTGTGAAATATCACTACAACAAAGGGTTAACTTGCAATCACGTTGCTATGACTAACAAGAAGGAAGAACAGCAGTCATTGGCATGGTACCTAAAAAGGTGTCAGGTTCTCAGTTAGTGAGGGAGATCTGCATTTGGCTCCCTCCTTAGCTGTCTGTTACTGTGGGTCTCCAGGAGTGGACTAGTGTAAGGGAGACCTAATACCTGGTCACTTTGCACTGACTAAAATAGTTAATTAGAGCATGCATGAGGTCCACACTATGTGCTCAGCAGGATCCTATTCATTTACTGGGAGTCAGGTAACAGAGGTACTCTGACTGATGGACTGGACATAGGCCCTGCATGTCCCTCCTAATGCAACACATACACTTGTTCAAGTGCATGGGACAGGGGATGACATTTTAAAAAAGTTCCACATACTTATTACTTACATTCATATAAAAGAACATCTGGGTAATGATTCTCACTCTGAATGGTCTAAGGTTATCAGTGGTATACCCCAAGTGGTGTACCCCACTGTTCAGTGCTGGGACCCTTACGTTTTAATATACTTATAAATTATATAGGGTCTGGGGTTGAAGGTACCATTTCTGTGTTTGAAGATGACACCAAGCTATGCATTTAAATAATGTCCTTACAGGGTGTCTCCAACTTACAAACCTACTTCAATGCACTGTTTAATTGGTCACCTAGGTGGCAAATGAGGTTTAATGTTGATAAAGGTAAAGTTATGTACTTGGGGGCCAAGAATATTCATGCATCATACATACTAGGGGGAGTAGAACTGGGGGAATCAATGCTGAAGAAGGATCTGGATGTTCTGGTAGATCATAATCTAAATAATAGCATGTAATTGCAAGCTGCGGTTTCCAAAGTGAGAAAAGTATTTTCTTGTATTAGGAGAGGCATAGACTGCAGAGAGAGAGATATAATTTTGCCCCTATACAAATCATTAGTAAGACCTCATCTGGAATATGCAGATCAGTTTTGGGCACCAGCTCATAAAAAGGATATTGGGGAACTGGAGAAAGTGCAGCTATGAGGAAAGATTAGAGGAACTGAATGTATTCTCTCATGAGAAGAGATTAAGGGGGGATATGATCAACATATATAAATACATAAGTGGTCCACTTAGTGAACTTGGTGTTGAGTTATTCACTTTAAGGTCATTGCAGAGGACAAGGGGAGTAAAAGAGATTTCATCTTCAAATATGGAAAGTCTTCTTCATAGTAAGAGCTGTGAAAATGTAGAATAGACTTCCTCAAGAGCTTGTTCTGGCCAGCTCTGTAGATTGTTTTAAGAAAGACCTGGATACAAATATTTATAGATGAAGTTGTTTCAGGGAATATCAGATTGCATCTCAGGGGATCAGGAGGGAATGTTTTCCCCTGCTGGAGCAAATTACATAATGCTTTATTGTTTTTTTTTTTTTTTTTTGCCTTCCTCTGGATCAACTGTGGGTATAGGATTGTGCAAATATAGGATTGAATGTGCGTGTATGTATATATGTGTATATGTATATATATCTTTTTTTTTTCCCCTTTTGGTTGAACTAGATGGACTTGTGTCTTTTTTCAGCCAGACTAACTATGTAACACTAAACACAATTGGCACATCTCTGAGTTGGGGGACTGCCTTAATGTGTGACTTTCACATGACCATGGCCCTCGCCTAATCCTGGGCATTGGTGAGCACGCTTTCAGGCAAGGTGGACAAGCAATCCTGTTCATCGCCTGGTGTAGCCTAAAGAACCCACCACAGGGTAGGCCTCCTGTGTGACCCACACTTGGCGCCCAATGAGTTAACAGGCAATATGAAGGACTTGATAAACAAACATCACCCTACCCTTACATGTAGAAGAAGAGGCTGTTTAGGTATTAAGAAATTAAGGTGTTTCATAAAAGGTCCATCCATTACATTTCATGATATATGGCCCAAATGGAAGGACTTCTCCTGTTCAGAAGATTATATCCAAATCCTGACCAACTCTTCCCCCTCCTATTTGAGGAGTCCTTGACGAAAAAATAGGTTTACATCCTTAAACACTTACAGTATATGATGTCTTTATATTTTAGGTTCAATTATTCTTCCTGGTTGCATCAGGAGTTTCAATTTCTAAGATTCACCATTGGATTATTTATTTATTTATTTATTTTTTTAACGTTCTCATTTTGTGATTTTTACTTAAGAGAGGGGAGGTCCCGCCAGAAAATAAGACTACAACTACATGGACAATTGTGCTACTGATATCATTATCTAGTAGTGATTAATTTCTCACGATAGCACAATGCGCAATTTTTACTTAAAGGGTAACTCCACTTTCATTTGGAAAAAAAAAATAGCAAATAAAGAAAAACCAATATAGCGTATACAATTGTGACACAAATCATATTGTAATTTAATGTTTTTAAAAATTAACTTTCCTGTCCAATCTGAAACTGTTGTAATTTTCTGAAAATGCAATGCAATGTGGCTACCTGGAGGTGTTCTGCACACAGAATGTATACTGACCACACCCCAGAAACATCATTTCCTGCTTGTGTGATTGGCTCACCAATTTTCCCAAAAGTCTGCCTAAGATACAAGTCAGATCTCTGGCATCCCCTGCAACAAAAGTGTAATTTTTAGTGACATACTTACAATAGGAACATGTCTAAAGGGATGCAGGCCCAGTCGATTGTCTCATTAGTGCTCTGCAACTGCTACAGCTGGTTTGTAATTATAAAACCACTCCCATTAGTCCCACTTAGTACAGGAGAACAGAAGAGAAAACAGTGATTTCTTCAGAATAAAAATAGGTAGGAATCTGCTACAAAGTTTCTCATCCATGTAATGAAAATATGTCATCCAGAGGGGAATGTTTTTTTCTCAACAAAAGTGGAGTTATGCTTTAATGTCTTGCCTTTGCAGGCTACTTGTGTATGTAAGCAGGCTACCCATGTTCCTTGCACATGGCCAAGACATGCAGATGGGTCCCACTTAGACAAAGGGCTTCAGGACTGATTCCAGCATTCTCCACCCATACCTCAACTGAATTCATATGCATGGGTGCAGCTCCTAGACCCCTTACCATGGCCCAAGTTTGGGTTCATGAAGTTGTACAAGGAACAAAGGGCCCTTGTTATACTAAATCCCCCAGGTCAACTTACACTTGCTCGAAGAGAGGGTCCATACTCACTGTCAGGAGAATGCCTTCCTCTCCCCAACCACCACCCACTCCTTCGCCGACCAGGTTTACACCAGTTCATAAAAACCTTATGTAGCACTGCCCCCTTGAGGACTACTGGATAATACACTCTCGGGCCCCCCTGGGTTACTGTTAGCAACATTGGCATTCACAGATTAATATTTTACTTCTTTGGCTCAGTCAATGATCAGTCCAGGGGCATGTAGTTGTTTTTGGTGTTTTATTTTAAATAGCAATGGGGGAAGGGAAGAGTGGGATACTCCAAATTGAATATTCACAATGGATGAGGACTCTTATCTAGAGATGCAGCCAGGCTGCAGATTTACCTTGCCACTAGATGAATTTAGGTCAAGTCTCTGTTCAGACGGCTTAGTTAGGTAGATTATCTTTGGGATATCGGCTTAGTATCCCGTTTCACTCCACAGACTGATACCTGTCCTCTGACTATCCTACACCGGGGTAGCCCCCCTCAGGTCAGGTCCCTAGACACAATCCCTTGTACTCACTATACTGTTTTTCGAGGGTCTCCAGTATCTCTACCCCTCCAGTCAGTTCTCCTGGACCTCTGGGTTTAGTTCCTTTCTTCCTGGTCCCCAGGCTGACTGCCTGTGTAACCACGTGCTACTGCTACCGCTGCCCTCCCTCTGGGACTCTGTTCTCCAGCCAAAGACCCCACAGCACATGTGCTCCTGGCTTTTATACAGTATCCCATAATGCACCGAGACAGCCAGTCTCTAAAAATCACTGGGACTGTATCAAAGCCTGTCTGTGGAGTCAAAGGGGATACTAGGCAACATGTGAAGCTCTGGTGTACTCCATGCCCAAGAGGGTTAAGGCAGTGCTGGAAAATAATGGTGGCCCAATTTGGACATTTTCATTTAAGGGTGTACTCACTTTTGTTGCCAGCGGTTTAGACATTAATGGCTGTGTGTTGAGTTATTTTGAGGGGAAAGCAAATGTACACTGTTATACAAGCTGTACACTCTCTACTTTACATTGTAGCAAAATGTCATTTCTTCTGTGTTGTCACATGAAGAGATATAATAAAATATTTACAAAAAAGTGAGGGGTGTACTCACTTTTGTGAGATACTGTACAATTGCTACACAAGTCATATAAAGTCATTGTAATTAAATGTTAACAAAAATTACCTTTTTGTTTTCAGTCTGTAGCTCTGTAATTATCTGTAAAATGCTGCATGGCATCCTGGAGGTGTTCTGCCTACAGATGGTGTACAGAACGCTCCCCAGATATGTCACTTCCTGCTTGTGTAATTGGCTAATTGATGTTCTCAGAAGTCTTCACCAAGACACAAGATAAAAATGTAATTTTTGGTAAGATGCTCTCAAAGAGAAATCACGTCTGAGGAGATGCAGACCCTACCACTTTCCTCATTAGAACTTTCAAAAGCCCCTAAAATTACTCCCATTAGATTAATTTTGCCCATGGACACAGAGAAGCAAACAGCTATTTCTTCAGAATAACAAAAGGTAGGAACCTGCAACAAAGTTGGTAATATCCCTGCAATGTATATTGATCACCCAGAGGGGAATTATTTTTTCTCAACAAAATTGGTGTTGCTCTTCAACTATGTTTTCTTTTTACTTTATTATTAATGTTTTTATTATTATAATTTTTTTTTTAATTCATTAAAATATATACTTTTTACAAGCACATTGGCAATGCACATAGAAGTAATTCAAGTCAATTAGGGAAACTGATATTTACGTAGTTTTTAATGATGTAATGGATTTTAAATTGCTCTTCAGTGATAGGGAGGTTCATTTATTTCTTTATTCTTAAAACCTTTATTTTTAAAAAAATAATCAATTCATCAAATCAGTTGGGGAAGCTGATATTTAGATGGTTTTTAATGGTTCAATGGACTTTATATTGGTTAGGTTTGTGCTGTGCTGGTGGACTTAAGGAGACCTCTACTTTGGTGGTCAGAAGGGGAATACCTATGATGTTGCCAATACACTTGAATATATAGAATATACTTTGGGAACTGTCTGCCTCATATATACTATACAGTGGGCTATATTGAGGCTCCACCATCAATATTGATTTAGAATGCTGAGAGAGATCTCTCCATTATAAGTATGTTGTGGGTACATTGTGACACTTAAGATATTGAATGGAACGCTTCCCTTATCTGCATGATTGCGGTTATTCCAGCGCACGTCTCTCCTACATGTCCTCTTTGGTCGTGTCTGTCCAGGTCTCTGTTGCAGTGGGAAATATCGGTCTGTTTTGGCCTCTCTGGCCCTGAGGAAGCCTTGCTGTGAAACGCGTTGGATTGCTGGGGACAATAGATCGTGCTACATAGAGACCGAACCATCTTTGTGATACACTGTATCAGCATTCCCTATGGGAATATATTTCTACACATGCATTTTTCTTTCTTTTATATTTTCTATTGGATATATGTCTATATGATACAGTATAGATTTTTTTACATATATGCACCATAAAGAGTACATTTTTATTACAACTGTGTGATATTTGTGATCCTCCTCTTCCCATCAGCCTATACAAAGCCCCATCTTTTTCTTAGTTTTTTGGTTTTAATATATTTAAGGGGTATGGCCTACTTACCAGGGTAATTTATATTGACTTTATATTGCTCTTCAGAGATAGGGATGTTCTTTTATTTTATTTTTTTCTAATCTTGATTTTTAAACTATTTTTTATTAATTATTTTCTTTTACTTTTATTAGAATATTTCTTTGTACAGGCACATTGGAAGTAACAGCTTAGTTGATAAACAAGTCATGTCAAACAGCAAATTAGGCTAGCTGGTAAGTGTGCTGAGAAACGTTTGCATTGTTTGTTGTGTAAAGCACTTTTTGGTAAGCGCAAAACAAATTTAAAAATACCGTTAATCAGGAAGCAGCTTTTTTACATACAATATTAAAAACACACAACAATACACAACAACTTTAAATAACTTGCTGGGGGGGGGATGCCTTATGGGCCATACACACTATACAATTTTCTGAAGACTTTTTCCTTTAGACTTACCAAAACCATATAATATGAGGTCAAACCTAAACACTTTCAATTTGTATGCAATCTGGCAGGCCCTTGCACTACATAGAAAAGGTAAATCTGAAGGAAATCTAACCACAAAAGTTGGATAGTGTGTATCCAGCTTTAAACCTGCACATGAAGTGGCACATCTGTATGATGTAATAAAGCAAAAGTGACATTTACAAATAAAAAAATACAATTTATATTGCTGCTAAATTACATTTCCTGATGGCTTTATTCTGTTAAACAACGTGGATGGGATTTCCTTCAACATCTATACCAAACACTTATTTTGTTTTTTTTGTTTTTTTGCTGGCTAGCTGGTAAGCTTGCTGGGAAACTTTCCATGTGATTGTAATCCAAAAAAAAGCTAGGTATAAATTGACTGGAACCGTTACCATTTTTGTTTTAAAATGCCGGATTTGGCATTGGGACACACCGGAGGGCTTTAGTTGCCATTGTGTTGTGCTGGGTTTCTGGTGTGTCCCTGCCTTTAAAGGAGGAATGGGTTACCCAAAGCATATCCATCCTATGGTTTGTAGATAAGAGTAGGGTTTCTCAACCAGGGTTCCATGGAACTCTAAGGTTCCTCCAGTGGTTGCCAGGGGTTCCTTAAACAATGATCACTTTCTGTCTTATAGATAAGTTCCCACTGACACCAATGATCTTTTTAGATATCTGTATAAGGGTAATTCTTCCAAATGACCACAAATGTGAGGAGCATTCTCCACAATGACCATCACACTAATGTATCAAGAGTTGTAGATATAGTTATTTTTAGCAGTGGTTTCCTGAGCCCAGAAAATAATTATAACGGCTTCTCTGTGTTGAAATGGTTGAGAAAGGCTGGGTTAGAATTAGTAACCACTCTACGCAAAGGAACTTTGATGGGGTAGTTCAGCTTCCACATATGTATGAAACAAAAATCTCTTTGTTTAATGCTAATTGTTATACGGTATAGTTTTTATTATATTTCGCTGTAAATGGCTTGGGGTTTCACCTAAAAATACTTGATAAGGGTCGGAGAAATTTTGTTTCATCAAATTTGTTATGTTAGAATGATTTATTTTCAGAATTTGTTTTGCCTATTCGGATTCAAATCCATTCATATTTTATGAAGTTATTTTGGAAGATTCTGATTAATTCCTTATGTTTCCAGTGCAACTTTGCATAACAACTTTCTTGCATCTTAATTGCAACTTCAATGCAACTTGCTTGCAACTTTGGCCAATCATAACAATACAGAGTGTGACACATATTATTGAACTTACAGAAGTCGTAAGCGAATGAAACAAATGAATATGAATATGAATAACCTTGTTGTTTTAGTTATAATTTATCTTGAATTTGTTGAAATGTGTTTCCTTTGTGATTTAGATAATGAAAATTGAATCTGCATTTTGATTCCCAACAAAACACATCACACATATCTAGTGAATAGGTAGCTTGGCTGACCTTAAAGCCCCCCCCCCCACTCCTTCCTGATCCATACCTGGCCACATGTCCTCAACATGGGGAGGGTACTTTGCCAGCCCCACTTGGCTCTGCAAGTTACGCATCTGTTTGCAGATGTGTGCAAACTAAACCCCTGTTTTTATTTCATACTATTAGACAGAATAATTTGGTTGGTTGTAGACTAGTTGTAAGTTAAGCTGGACATTTTCTTTGGTTTTATCCCCCCCCCCCCCCCCCCAGAAGGTACCGTGTCCTTATGTTGATGGGGACATTAGCCTAGGGCACCCCAGATGTTTTGGAATTACATTTCCCATGATACTCATGCCAGAGCTGGGGGACTTGAGTCACATAACTTGACTTAAGTCAGACTTAAGTCACCAGTTTGATGACTTGAGACTTGCTTTACTAAAATTAATAAAAGACTTGACTTTGACTTGAGACATATGACTCAAAATGACTTTACTTTTTAAAGTTATTAAATATTTGCATTTTCTCAAGATGTGTTAAAGGGGAGTTCCGGCCTCGGGGGTCAAATTTAGATAAAAATACCCCCGGGACAGTCAGGGCTAGTACATTCCATAATGGATAGCCTCTGAACTGTCCCGGGTTGCACTTACCTGTAAGAAGAGATACTTACCTTGAAAAGTTCTTCTCCAGCGCTGCCATCTCAGGTGTGGGCAGCTGAAGCCAGCACGTCCTCTTCTGCTTCCTCTTCGGTGACGTCGGAGTCCCACAATGCACTGCACCGGCCCCGCTCGTCACTTCCGGTGCAATCGCAGCATCCCTGCACAGCTTCTGGGCATGCCCAGAAGCTGTTTAACAGAGAATGCCATGCCTGCACCGGAAGTGATGAGCGGGGCCGGTGCAGGCGCATTGACTCCTGGGAGCGATGACGTTCAGCTCCCAGGAGTCATGGCAAACCGGAAGTGACGGCGTGGGCCGCGGCCGCAGAGGGAGGAAGTGGAAGGAAGGTGAGTATATTTTTTTCAATATCAAGGTAAGTAACAAAAAAAAAAAAATTGGGAGCATCCATTTCTTTTTTAGGTGGCCCTCAGCAAGCGGATAGCCCAAAATCGATTTTTTCGATTTTGAGGCCGGAACTCCGCTTTAAAGCAAAATTAATGTGCCTGTTATGTTTCTGACACCACAGTCACTTAAAACACCTCAGTGTGTTCTGATTTTTAGGACACTGGCTGTTTAACAATGGAAATACTTAACATGTTTTTAGTGACTGTGGTGTTGAAACATGACCGGACGAAGGATTTTGAGCTGTTTGGGCATTCAAAGTGTTTCTTTAATATGCCAAGAAAAAAGCACTAAGCGGTTTTGTTAATGTTGAAAATAAAACAAAAACCTTTGCTGACCACTAACTTCAACTGATTTAAAGGTGAAAATTGGGGTAGATCAGTATTTTTGACTTGATTTGTGACTTGACCAAAATAAATGACTTGACTTGACTTGACTTGCTTGTCTTCTAGCAGGGACCCGACTTGACTTACTTGCTTTTTGCCATAGTAACTTGGGACTTGCTTGAGACTTGAAGGTTAAGACTTGAGACTTGCACATTTGTGACTTACTCCCATGTCTGACTCATGCACTCTGCAGTGTAGTTAAGCATCATGGGAAATGTAGTTCCAAAACATCGGGGGTACCAAGGTTCGCCATTACTGGCCTAGTGGGGGTGACTTGTAGGAGTCTAGAAATACTCTAAAATAAACGGGCTCACAAATATCTGGCCCTACCCCCTGTATGAAGGTGGCAGAGGTATATAGTTCCCCTGGTAAAAAAAAAATATATATATATATAGTAAATAAGCACACCACATCTGACAAAATCATGTGCCAAAGTGCAAGATAATCTTCAATTACGTGTTTAGAGAAGAAGATCCACATCAATCATGATGAACAATGCCTGCCAACCTGTCAAAACAAGACTCTCCAACTGCCGACACAATAATGCACTCCCAACTGACTCATTGGCTTTTTTGACTTGCCATGACGGACTTTCCTTGACTAGTCAGCTGAATGTAAACAAAGGGGTGAGAGATCCTGGGTGACATTAATGACCAAATATGGCCATGACCTGACACATTTTTAATAACATTAAGACCTTTGTCTGGTATGTTTGGTAACTTTAGACTTGACCTGTCCCTTATGGTAATGGAGTTTGTTATTCCAGTTCTGCCGGTGGTGATAGGAGTGAAAACAGTTTTTTCATTACAAAACACACAGTGGGGCTACACTTACACACTATGGGGAGTCATCACAATATTCCGTGTCAGGGGACAATGGAACACGTTTTCCTGCACATCAGCTGCTGATCAATAGTTTCATCTATTTGTTATAATGCTTTCATGCCTACAGTGAATCTTAAGTACCAGGAAAATTACATATAAATACAGATCTAAAAATGCCATTGAAACAATTTCTGTGTATCGCAAAAAGAATTGATCCAGAAAGCAGCAGATGAACCCTAGAGAAAAAAAAGGGTCATGTATTTAAAAGTGCATCTATAAAAAGTAGTGTTTATCAGCATCATTAAAGTGGACCTGTCACATAACTTTCACAAACCTCTCAGCAATTCCACGGCTTCAGTAAACAATGCGATGCAACAGTAGCACAAAAAGATTTATATAGTGATTTTCTCCCTTGGGACTCAACATGTAATTTTACAAGTTTGTGAAGTCGATTTTATTAGGTCGTGGTTGATTAGCGAGCACTAAGTGACAGAGAGCTGCCGTTTTAGCATTCGGTTGGAGGGGCTGTCAGCACTTTGAGCATGCTTGTAAAAACATTTGTTCTCTAGCTTTTATGTTGTAGCCGATTTATTGGCCATTAGCTAAAAGATTGTGGTAACCACTTCCCCCTCTGAAGGATTTGCCCCCTTAATAACCAGGCCATTTTTTGCGATTCCGCACTGCCTTACTTTAACGGCCAATTGCGCGGTCATGCGACGATGTACCCTAATAAAATTAATGTTCTTTTTTTCCCACAAATCGGCTTTCTTTTGGTGCTATTTGATAATCTGTGCGATTTTTATTTATTGCGCTATTAACAAAAAAAGAGCAACAATTCTGAAAAAAACAATATTTTTCACATTTTGCTATACGTTCCCCCCAAAAAAAAGTAAAAATCAAATGTTTTCATCATTTTAGGCAAATTTATATTCTACTACATATTTTTGGTAAAAAAAAAATCCCAATAAGCGTATTTTGATTGGTTTGCGCAAAAGTTATCACGTCTACAAACTAGGAAAGATGTATGTAATTTTTATTTATGTATTTATTTTTACTAATAATATCAGGGACCTGCGATTTTTAGCAGGACTGTGACATTGCGGAGGACAGATCGGACACCTAACTGATATTTTGACACTTTTGCTGGGACCAGTGACATTACTACAGTAATCAGTGCTAAAAATATGCACTGTTACTGTAATAATGACACTGGCAGGGAAGGGGTTAACCTAGGGGTGATCAAAGGGTTAATTGTGAGCCTAGGGGGTGTTTTCTAATTGTGGGGGGAGGGAATTGTGGACTTGCCCTCCAGCACCACTCCTGCGACGTATCTCTACGTCGATTCGCACAGCCGAGCCAGCCTGCCGCAGTATACACTGCGGCGGGCGGTCGAAAAGGGGTTAAATAAACTTTAGTTACCCCTCAGGAGCCATTTAAACCATTAACACCCTTTAGGGTTTTTTTTTTTTTTTTTAATAAATGATTTGTTGCATTAACGTTAGAAACATTCCTGCCTCCACCCACTACCTCACTCACAGCCCAGGAGATCGCCAATCACTTCAAATATAAGATTGATACAATTCATGAGGAAATTTCCACTGTACTGATACCTTCTCCACCTAACACTCCACAGGTACAATTATGACTTACTTTATTCAACTCCACCACTATAGAAAAGGTTGCTGAACTTCTTTCTAACGTCCAGCTAACCACCTGCATTCTGGACCCTGTTCCCTTCCAAATGTTACCTTTATCCACTTTATTCTACTCTCTTTAACTCACATCTTCAATCTCTCCCTCTCTTCTGTCATCTTCCCCAACTCTTTAAAACATGCACTAGACACCCCCATACTTAAAAAGCCCCTCACTGGACCCCACCAACATTAACAACCTACTACCCATCTCCTTGCGCTCCTTTTTATCCAAACTCTTTGAACGTCTGGTCTACAACTGACTGAGCGTCCACCTCACCGAGAATAACCTTCTTGATCCCCTTCATACTGGATTGCACCCTCAACGCTTTGCAGAAACTGCCCTCCTAAAAGTAAAAAATTATCTACTAATGGCCAAAGCCAGTGGACACTATTCTGTGCTCCTGCTCTTGGACCTTTCTTCTGCCTTTGATGTGGGTAACCACCCCCTTCCCCTTTAAAAAACGCTACTCCTTTGGTCTCCGCGACTGTACTCTTCGCTGTTTTTTATTCTACTTATCCAACCTTCAGTGTCACTTAAAATTTCCTTCCTCCTATCCTCTTCCTTTCTCTGTTGGGGTCCCCGAGGTTCTGTTCTTGGACCTCTTCTATTACCAATTTACACTTCCTCCCTGGGTCAGCTAATAGCCTCCCATGGCTTCCAATACTATCTCTACGCCGACGACACCCAAATTTATCTTTCTACCTCTCAGCTCACTCCTTCAGTGTCTTTGCATATCACACCCTTACTAACAGACATATCAGCCTGGATGTCACACCACTTCCTCAAACTCAATCTATCAAAAAACCAAGCTCATAATATCTCCTCCCCCAGGTGCCTCTTTCTCTGATCTCTCTGTCAAGATCGATAATAATTATTAGCCCATCCACGCATGTCGAAGTTCTAGGTGTAATCCTGGACTCTAAACTTTCCTTTCAGCACCACATCCAATCACTGTCCAAATCTTGCCTCTTCAACCTCCGCAACATCTCCAAAATACACCCCTTCATAAACAATGATACCACCAAGCTCCTAATTCACTCAGTGGTTATCTCTCGCCTCAACTACTGCAACTCCCTTCTAGTTGGATTACCTTTACATATGCTATCCCCCCCTTCAGTCCATCACAAATGCTGCTGCCAGACTCATCCAACTAACCTCACTGTCTGCTACTCCTCTCTGCTAATCCCTCCATTGGCTTCCGATCACCAATGTAATAAATTCAAAATACTAACAACAACTTACAAAGCCATCCACAACTCTTCTCCTAGCTAACTTGTACTCTAAATACCAGCCTAATCATTCTCTTCGCTCTTTCCAAGACCTCCAGCTCTCTGCTCTCTAGCTCCCTAGTCACCTCCTCCCATGCTTGCCTCCAGGACTTTTCCCGAGCCTCATCCATCCTATTGAACTCCCTACCCCAATCTGTCCTATTATCTCCAACTCTACAGTGCCTTGCGAAAGTATTCGGCCCCCTTCTTCCACCAAACATGTGGAAGAAGGTGCTCTGGTCAGATGAAACCAAAATCAAACTTTTTGGCAACAATGCAAAACATTATGTTTGGCGTAAAAGCAACACAGCTCATCACCCTGAACACACCATCCCCACTGTCAAACATGGCGGTGGCAGCATCATGGATTGGGCCTGCTTTTCTTCAGCAGGGACAGGGAAGATGGTTAAAATTGATGGGAAGATGGATGGAACCAAATACAGGACCATTCTGGAAGAAAACCTGATGGAGTCTGCAAAAGACCTGAGACTGGGACGGAGATTTGTCTTCCAACAAGACAATGATCCAAAACATAAAGCAAAATCTACAATGGAATGGTTCACAAATAAACATATCCAGGTGTTAGAATGGCCAAGTCAAAGTCCAGACCTGAATCCAATCGAGAATCTGTGGAAAGAACTGAAAACTGCTGTTCACAAACACTCTCCATCCAACCTCACTGAGCTTGAGCTGTTTTGCAAGGAGGAATGGGCAAAAATTTCAGTCTCTCGATGTGCAAAACTGATAGAGACATACCCCAAGCGACTTACAGCTGTAATCGCAGCAAAAGGTGGCGCTACAAAGTATTAACTTAAGGGGGCTGAATAATTTTGCACGCCCAATTTTTCAGTTTTTTATTTGTTAACAAAGTTTGAAATATCCAATAAATTTCATTCCACTTCATGATTGTGTCCCACTTGTTGTTGATTCTTCACAAAAAAATCACAGTTTTATATCTTTATGTTTGAAGCCTGAAATGTGGCAAAAGGTTGCAAAGTTCAAGGGGGCCAAATACTTTCGCAAGGCACTGTATTTGCTTTTAGATGATCTCTATAAACCCTCCTCTTCAAAAAAACTTATCCTGCCCACAGTTAACAACTGTACTTTTATTTTTCTCCATCACATCATCCCCTACAGTTATTACCTTTTGTATCACTTGATCCTCCCTTCTAGATTTTAAGCTCTAAGGAGCAGGGCCCTCTATTTCCTCTTGTATTGAATTGTATTGTAACTGTACTGTCTACCCTTATGTTGTAAAGCACTGCGCAAACTGTTGGCGCTATAAAAATACCGTATTATGAGTTTGTGCTTCACCTGGAGCAAAAAAAAAAGAAATACTGCATTATAATAATAATAATAATAATAATAATAATAATAATATTAATAATAATTCATGCAAACTGACAAAACTTCTCCATTTTTTAATAGAATCATTTCTGTTTTATCAGGTCCATTTAGTGGCCAAAATGCATAATTTCTCGAAATACCTCAATTAGAAAATATACCACGTCTTGGCCACTAGATGGAGCTGATGATACAGGAATTATTCTATTAGAAAAAATATGTAAAAATTGTGTTTTGTTTCATGACCACATTCTCCCACTAGAAGACGAGTAAGAGACTGATATACAATGGGACTTTAACTGTGCCATAACAGAAAAATATTTTGTACAACATCAAGCTCATAAAAACAAAAAAGTCTTTATTACAATAATTAAAAACATAAAAAAATGCAGTGCCATATATTTCATTTTACACATGTGATAAACACACAAGTACAATTACAAATTGGTGCAGGAAATCAATTAATTTTGCAAGACCAAATGCTTCCTCAGAGTCCACGCTAGTATTCCCAAAGCGATATGGCAAAAGGGGAAAAATATTAACTTCAAAAAATTATCGAGGGGAACAGAAAATGTCAAATTTTCCCATGCAGAGCCACTAAATGTGAGGATAAAGATGTAGACATATCATTGAGTGTCCCAGACTAACAGAACATCCCAGGATAAACTTTGGTAAGTTATCTTTGTGGTACAGAGCATTAGGCGAGTCTGTGGGGATCTCCATCTGTGGCAGAGATATCATGTCCAAGCCACTTAACGCCCACCGCCCGCCCGTCCATACTGCACTGCAGATGAGCGTCCGCTGTTGGCAAAGCGATGTACTGGTACATCGATGACTACTTCTGGATTTAGAGTGGCCGCATGCATGACCCCCATCCAGGGCCGGACTGGGTATGAAAACCAGCCCTGGAAAAAATTACATACCAGCCCCATAGCATTGCGTCGTCATACCAGCACAACGTCATCAAGTATTCATATATGAAACATAATTTAACCACTTCTGGACTGGCCCTTTTTCCAACACGTTGTTTACAATTTCAAATCTTTTTTTTTTTTTTTTTGGCTTCAAAATTACTTAGAACCCCCAAACATTATAGATTTTCTTTTAGCAGAGACCCTAGAGAATAAAATGGCGATTGTTGCAATATTTATCACACTGAATTTGTGCAGCAGTCTCACAAACACAATTTTTTTTGGAAAAAATTCACTTTTTTTAAATTAAAAAAAATAAGAAAACAGTTAAGTTAGCCTAATTATTTTCCATAATGTGAAAGATAATGTTACGCCAAGTAAAAAGATTCCCAACATTTCATGCTTCAAAATTGTACAAGCTCGTGGAATAGCGACAAACATTGGTACCTAAAAATCCCCATCGGCAACACTTTAAAAATTTCTAAAGGTTACCAGTTTAGAGTTACAGTTCCCCCTGATACAATGCTGTCCCCCCCACCCTAATACAATGTTGACTCCCACTCCCCCTGCCCCTAATACAATGCCTGTTCCCCCCCACCCCGGCCCCCTTTCCCTAATACAAAGCTGTTTGGGGGGGGGGGGGGTCAGCATTGTATTAGGGGGAGGGGGTCGGGGGAACAGCATTGTATTAGAAGGGTCAGCATTGTATTAGGGGAGGGGGATCGACATTGTATCAGGGGCCCTAATACAATCCCCCCTCCCCCTAATACAATGCAGTTCCCCCCCCAGCCCCCTCCTCCTAATACAATGCTGACCCCCCTCCCCTAATAAAATGCTGACCCCCCCGGCCCTCTCCCCCTAATACAAGGCTAATCCCCCCATCCCCCTACTACAATGCTGATCCCCCCTCCCCCTAATACAATTCTGTTCCCCCTAGCCCCCTCCCCCTAATACAATGCTGATCCCCCTAATACAATGCTGTTTCCCCCCCAGCCCCCTCCTCCTAATACAATGCTGACCCCCCTCCCCATAATACAATGCTGTTCCCCCTAGCCCCCTCCCCCTAATACAATGCTGATCCCCCCTTTCCCTAAATTTTGGGGGGGGGGGATCAGCATTGTATTAGGGGGAGGGGGCCAGGGGGAACAGCATTGTATTAGGGGCCCTAATGCAAGGCTAATCCCCCCCCCCATCCCCCTAATACAATGCTGCCCCCCCCCCCAATAAAATGCTGAACCCCCACCCCTCCCCCTAATACAATGATGATCCCCCTCCCCCTAAATTTAGGGGGGGGGGGGGTCAGCATTGTATTAGGGGGAGGGGGGCCAGGGGGAACAGCATTGTATTAAGGGGGAGGGGGGCAGATAAGCATTGTATAAGGGGCCCTAATACAGGACTGACAGCCAGCAGCCTGTGTATAGGGCCCAGGGCTGCCATTGGAGTTGATTTAGGAATGTGGCACCTAGGGGAGAGACAAAAAGTTGCTGCTGATCCCGGGACTTTGCTGTGGCCTGGGATACATGCTGGTAAACCCAGGGCACACATGCTACAAAGTACTTTACAAATTTCTGTTGCATTGGAAGCCCCAAGGCAATGTTTTCTTTGAGTCCCGGTTCACACTTATGCGATGCAGGAAGGTTGCGAATTTGCAGCCTGTTCCCGCATCGCACACGCACCCCCGGCAGTTCACACTGCCATATGCGATACGCTGGGGGTGTCAATGTAATCTTAACGACACCCCCAGTTTGATCACATATCGCAGTGCGATCTTGCAGTTCGCACAGGATCGGATCGCACAAGTGTGAACCGCTGTGCGATCCGATCCTGATGCGGCTGCAAAAAAGGGTCCTGTGCGTGTTTGCTGCGGGTGCGGTGCGAATTTAGCCATACAAAGTGTATGGCTAAACTCGCACCGCACAGCCGATCACATGTAATGAAGGAGCAGTGTGCTGTATGGCTGAATTCGCACCGCACCCAACACGCACAGGGACCCTTTTTGGAAGCAGCATCAGGATCGGATCGCACAGTGGTTCACACTTGTGCGATCCGATCCTGTGCGAACTGCACGATCGCACTGCAATATGCGATCAAACTGGGGGTGTCGTTAAGATTACATTGACACCCCCAGCGTATCGCATATGGCAGTGTGAACTGCCTGGGGTGCGTTTGCGATGCAGGAACAGGCTGCAAATTCGCAGCCTTCCCGCATCGCATAAGTGTGAACCGGGGCTCAGTGTGAACCGCCTCTGAAAGACCATATGCCGTATGTGCTATTGCTACAGTGGGAGAAAAGTCAGAGTGTTCCCGGCTAGCCAGTCTTCCCTGGTTTCAGCTATAATGTGATCTAGTATTGCAGTCATCACCAGCTGCTGCAGGTGCTGAAAGCTGGCTTAAGACGGGGACCATTTTGCTGGCCACTGGGGGACCTCTTGAGACATGGATCAGTGGACACCAGTGGTGGGAGACCTTTGGCCACCATTTTGTTCATCTCATTGTATTAGGGGCCCTAATACAATGCTGAATCCCCCCCCCCCCCCCAGCCAGTTTACTCTTACCTGGCTGAACAGGGCAACATAGGGCAGGCTCTGCTTCGCTCACTTGTGTGTCTCAGACGACCTCCCGCTGCCGGCTGCTGTCCGTGTGGGAGGAAAGGGAGAGATGGATGGCGGGGCCCGTCATGCAGGAGAGGAGATCCGCCGCCGCGCAGCTGTCCGCCGGATATGACGTCATGCCGCTCACAGCAGCTAGTGTAGGCATTTGAAAAGAATCCAGCGGCGGCGCTCAAGTGCAGCGGGCCGGCAGCGGCCGGGCAGCGGCCGTCCATCCCTATCTCAAATCGGCCCCATCTCAAAGCGGCCCCAGGGCCGACGGCCCACCGGGGAAATTCCCGCTATCCCGGTTGGCCAGTCCGGCCCTGCCCCCATCCCCCCCACACAGTGGGAGCCTGTCAGCAAGTCCCAGGCCAACAATTCATGGCTGGGACATGCTGATTGGCTGTGTACATTCACATGAGGGATGAGAAACTTAGAGAACAGTTAGTAAAAACAGCACACTTTACACACGTTACACATTGTTAAGCACATATTTACCTCCTTGTTTGCCCTAAATCAGTGGTTCTTAACCTTGTTGGAGGTACTGAACCCCACCAGTTTCATATGCGCATTCACCAAACCCTTCTTAATTGAAAAAATAAAATATGATTTTTTCAAATTCAAAACATAGGTATATATTTAGGTATATATTTATACATAGGTGCTCAAAATGAACAAAACCATTAACAAACAAAACCATAAAAAAAAAAAAAGGCTCCATAGCTCAGGGGTTAGAGCACTGGTCTTGTAAACCAGGGGTCGCGAGTTCAAATCTCCCTGGGGCCTCCCTGCAAGTGTTGGCGACTGTATCTCAAAAAAACAAAACCATTAAGAACAAAGAACAAAACCATTAAAACATGGGGTGTCAGGAGGGCATACCATGGGGTGTCAGGAGAGAACACACTGAGGTGGGAGGTGTTTGGAGGGCATACCATGGGGTGTTAGGAGGGCACACATTGGGGGGAGGTGTTGGGGAAGCATTCCATGGGGTATCAGGAGGGCACACACCAGGGGGTATTCACAATGCTTTATTGAGCTAAATGAAAAGGACATGCATTTCCATCTGTCAGCTAACAGCACCTCTATGCTAAGCTGCAGTAACTCAGCAGACGTAGCATAGAGGTCCTTGTAAACGAATCCACCATGTACAGCTAGCTGAGCCTACCTCCAGGAACATTCCCTCTGCTCAGCTGCTCACACTTCCCTCTTCCAGGTGGGCGCGATCTCCGTGGTCAGGTACATCCCCATCTCACGCAGCAAGCAGCCTGCAGGAAATAGGCTGGAAACCTGCTGGGGGAGGTACAGGGGGCGGAGTGTCAAGTGTCTATGTGTAATGGCTGTGAGTTGTCCCGACCGCAGCTCTGATTTCCCGGGGTGCGCTCGGCCTCACAATCAGTAATATTTTCTCGGGGGGAGCAATTGCCCCTTTGTCCCCCCCGCCGAACCCCGGAGACTGACTCACCGAACCCCTGGGGTTCGATCGAACCCAGGTTAAGAACCACTGCCCTAAATGTTAACTCCTTCCCAGCCAGTGTCATTAGTACAGTGACAGTGTATAATATTATCACTAAGCATTGTATTATTAGCACTGGTGGTGACAGCTAGTCAGCCCCCCCAGTGTTAGGTAGTGTCAGATTTTCCGGCGCAATATCATTCCCATTATAAGTCGTTGATCGCCACCATTAGTAGTATAAAAAATAAAAATAAAATTCCAGTATATATACCATAGTTTGTAAGCGCAACAATTTTCATGCAAACCAATCAATATACACTTATTGGTATTTTTTTTTTTTATCAGAAACATATGGCAGAATACATTTTGGCCAAAATTTATGAAAAAAATTGTCTTGTTTATTTCTTTTATTGTATATGTTTTATAGCAGAAGGTAAAGAAATATTGTTTTTTCCAACATTTTCAGGTCTTTTTTAGTTTATATCACAAAAAATAAAAACCCCAGTGGTGATCAAATACCAGCAAAAGAAAGCTCTATTTGTGTGAAAAAAAAATGATTTAAATTTAGTTTGGGTACAGCGTTGCATGACCGCGCAATCGCCAGTTAAATAATCATTAATTGATTGTCAGGTAATACGTCAGTGCCGAATGGCAAAAATGGACTGGTTATGAAAGGGGTAAACCTTCTGGAGCTGGAGTGGTTATATACAGTGCAAAGCAGTAGCTACCATCTTTGGATTAGACCATATGGGAGTTTCATCATGGGATGTTCTGTTGGTCTGGGACACTCAATGAGGTCTTGTTCACACAAGAATATCTGAGCATCTGCATGCAGGCAGTCTCCTTCATGTCTATTGGGACCAATTTGACAGCTGTGTAGGCGCAGGTGTTTGTCCCCAAATGCAGATAGTCCCCAAACAATAGACAGGAATGGGACTGCCTACACATAGATGCATGGAACATCTGTGCATCCCATGTTGGCAAAGACGGTCCTTAGTACAGATGTAAGCTTCGAGTTGCCCATGTTAGCAAGACGTTAGTGACATAAGCCAACAATGTGGTGCGTAGGATTGAGACTTGGGTTAGCAACTGCCATGGGTTGACAGGGAATCCTCTGGAAGTTCCCATTGGGAATTTTGGGTTGAATTCTTCACAGGTTCACTGCCATAAATAAAAAAAAATAAATAAATAAATTAAAAAAATGAATGCAGGGCATACTTTTTGTTGCTGGTCAGTGGAGCCATAATGGCCTATAATTTGAAGGAATGGATAACTTCACTCTCCACTACCACTTTACCACCGGAGGATTTTGCTGTCTTACGTCTGGGCCACTTTTTGCAATTCGGCACTGTGCAACTTTAACTGACAATTGCGCGGTCATGCAACGCCGTACCCAAACGAAATTTACGTCTTTTTTTCCCACAAATAGAGCTTTCTTTTGGTGGTATTTGATCACCTGTGCGATTTTTACTTTTTGCGCTATAAACAAAAAAAGAGCGACAATTCTGAACAAAATAACAATATTTTTCACATTTTTTTATATGAAACCCCCCCCCCCCCAAAAAAAAATGTAAAAATCAAGATTTTTTATCATTTTAGGCCAATTTGTTTTCTGCTACATATTTTTGGTAAAAAAAAATTGCAATAAGCGTGTTTTGATTGGTTTGCGCAAAAGCTATTGCGTTTACTAACTAAGGGAAATATTTCTGTCGTTTTTGGTGTTTTTTTTTAACGAGTAATGGCGGCGATCTGCGTTTTTTTTGCGGGACTGCGGCATTGCGGCGGACAGATCGGACCCTTGACTGACATTTTTGACACTTTTGGGGGTACCAGTGACATTACTACAGTAATCGTTGCTATAAATATGCACTGTTACTGTAAAAATGACACTGGCAGGGAAGGGGTTAATTTTATTGGAGAGGGAGGGGTTAATGTATGCCTGGTGCTTACTGACGTGTGTGGGGGGAGGTGACTGAGTGACACAGGGACAGATTGCAGGTTCAGCTATGCTGAACCCTGCAATCTGTCACTGTCTGTCACTTAGGAGATCCGCCCGCTTTGTTTACACAAGCGGACGGATCTCCAGATTCGATTCCCCGATGATCGGGGAAGAGCAGCGCGAATCGCCGCTGCTCCTCCCCTGGCCCGACTCCTGCTGTGACTGAATACAGCGGGAGAGAGCCGTCGGCGAGGAAGGGAAAAGTCTGGTCTACGTCGCCAGACGTTATCGAGCCACTTTGCCGCAGTAGAGCTCTAGTGAGCAGTGCGGAAGTGGTTAAAATGTAGGTTCACAGCAGCCATATTATCGATATGTTAAGGGAGAACTGGCATTCTGTGTAGGGAAAAATACTGTTTATTTTATTTATTTATTTTTTATTTTAATTTTGGCATTGGCTGGTGTTCTCATGGCACTGCTGAACTTCTGAATTGAATAACAAGATGTGCTTCCCCCATAAACCTCAACAGAGATCACTTTAAGCAACATTCATGAAACTGTTTCCAGGCAGGTTTGCTAGTTTTGATCTACCTTGTTTCTAAATTGTATTTTCTTGAATGTTTTGGAGCTATTTAACATCAGTTAGTTTGCATTTGCTTTTGATGTAGGAATAATAAATCATGAAGTGTGTGCTGCAAACGTGCCTTCACGATCTCATTTGCTGCTGCTTGTAATTGCATGTTGTCATAACACAATATCCATGCCTTATTTCTTGTGAAGCACGACATACTTTGTTTATTTCTATAAAGCATGTGCCTTTCATACCTTTCCTACCTAATGCTTGTCACGTTAAAGCATACATCAAGCTAGTAAAAACATTTTTGTTAGTTTAGAATATAATGGGTCTCGGCTCTACTGTGGAAATTTTCCTCAGTGATACCCATACAAGATATAGAGAGGATGTGTTTATTGGTCCTAAATTAAATTAGTGGGCAAACATCCACTGGGGAGCTTTTGTAGCCTGGAGAAAAGAACATTGTTACTTACCTGTCACTGGATTCTGGCATGTAGACTGGGCATCCATGGTGGTGCAGCTGTGATTTTTTTATAATTTCTTTTCAATCTCTTCAAAAGGATGTTTTAGGTATTCTGTATAATGTTTAACTTCCCTTGTTATGGGTGTATTCTGTTATTCAGTGAATGTAATAAATTATTCATTTTATTTAGTTCTAAAATCCAATGATGCGCAGCGGACAACATGTAGTGAGGGGACAGGTGATGCATCCAATACCCTTCAACTTTCCTCTCCTTAGGCAAGCCATAGACAGTACAAATTTTGTGGTTGCAGGAAAGAAATTTGCACGATTCCCCCATCCATCCAGACAGTTTTTTACAGGGGAATCCCTCCTGCTGAGAAATTGTCTGCTGCCGGCGGGGGGCAGCGGGGGAAGTCATCCCTATCGGTAGAAGACGGTGATTATTTCTAGTGGCTATATCAGTCGCTTGCAAAAATTGTAAGTGCATCCAGCAGGCTGGTTGTACCCAAGTAGATCGATCGATCAATTTAGTGCATTTGGCCTGCCCACACGGGGATCAAATCTCGGCCGGTTCAGCAGGATTCGAACCGTCTATGACCATTCTTAGTCTGGGACTGGGTATGCTCATTCCTGAGAGCATGGTTGTTCTTTTGGGCGCAACGGTACTTGAGAGTGACCAGAGGGATCCTTGGATTAAGCTGCTGTATCTTTCCACATGGGCTCTGCTGTCATATTGGGGAGCCCCTTGCTATCTATGGCACAGGATTCCCATGAGATTTAGGTGATCATTCAGGGTGCAATCATGCAATAAAAATAGCGTGTCATTAAGGGCCTCTTTAGTGGCAGTTAGGGACAGTTTCCTGTAAGTTGGGGATAGATGAGTGAAGCTGGACACATGGATCAACAGCAGTAAGATGACATTTGCTTGGTTTGTACCCAACCTTGCAGCTGCTTTTTGGACACAACTTGCACCAGCAATAAGCACCTGGTCTGGCATTGTTTTAGTGGGAGACTCTGAAGCCCCTGTGGTTAAACTCACTGTTAGCTAACTCACTGTTGGCTACCTCCACTGCAAAGCATTCTGGATGAATGTCATTTGCTTAACAGCCCAGGCAAGTTGTGCATGGCTTGAAACCCTGGAATAAGGAAATTATGTTGGGGAAAAAAACTCTAGGTTAACCAGGGAAATTTGTAACCAAAGGTTATCAGGCTTTCTTGATTTTTTACGCTATTAAATATGATAAAAGGGACCATTCCTAGAGAGTTTTGAGTTGTGTCCTTCGTAGAACTGCTACATCCTCATATCTGTGGGTTGTTTACATTTTTGGCATAGTTCACAGGATGATGGCTCAATAAAGTTTGTCTGCAGTGGTGGTGCTGATAGGAGCTGCTTTATTATTAATGGCAAAATTTGATGGCATCAGTTTAAAACAGTTAAAATGAGAGAGGTGCCCATAGAGCAGTGCTGGTGCTGCTGTAAAATGTCCATGGGCTGCCCTTGTTCAAAGGAATGATGGAAGTGCTCTGCCCCTCTTGTCCTTGTTTGAAGAAATGATGGAAGTGTTCTGCATTGACTACAGGAAGCTTAAAGTGGTTCTACAGGTAGAAAGTTTTTTGAATGCATAACATTTAGAATGCATTAAGATAAAAAAAAAAAATTCTGTGTGCAGCAGGCCTCCCTCAGCCCACCTCGGACCAGCAAGGTTGCAGGAGAGACTCGGCTGTCCGGGACTTTCCGTCCTCATTGGCTGAAAAATCAGCGGGCACCATTGGCTCCCACTGCTGTCAAAGAAAGTCAGTGAGCCAATGAGGAGAGAGAGGGGGTGGAGACGAGCCACGGTTCTGTGTCTAAATAGATACACAAAGCAGCGGCTCGGCTCAGGTTTCCATGTAGGTATGAAAATGCATCCTGGTAGCTGACGCATTTAATGAACAATCGTTCACTTCCACAGGGGTTGATGCAATACATAAAGTCTATGAAATAAAACAGTTTATGATATGTAATAAAGATAGTAGATAATGTTGTATCCAGTAGCAGCCAATGGAATATGAGCATGCAATTTTTTTTTCAACAGCATTGTAAGTATGGGCCCCTTGGTGGCCCCTTAGTGTTTTGTATTAGTACAACATTATCTACTATCTTTATTACATATATTGATAACCTTGATAATGTACTAATGCAAAACACTAAAGGGCCACCAAGGGGTCCTTTCTTACAATGCTGTTAAAAAAATTGCATGCTCATATTCCATTGGCTGCCACTGGATACAACATTTTCTACTATCTTTATTACATACCATAAACTGTTTTATTTCATAGACTTTATGTAGTGCATCAACCCCTGAGGAGGTGAACGGTTGTTCACGAAACGCGTCGGGCTACCAGGGTGCATTTTCATATCCACCATGGACTGTTCTATGGAATACTATACCTGATTATGAATATATAATATACTATTTATAACATCACAAATCTGTTTGACAATACAGTACTTGTCTGTGTTTACTTGTTGACATTGTATGTACTAATAAACTTGCATTTTATATCGGGCGTGTTGCCCCTTATTTAAAGTCCCAAGGATAAACTGTTACAACTTTCTATGGTAATTAGGGAGAGAGGTGTGTCACGGGGTGCATCAGGCCATATTTTCTTATTTTACTTGCACTTTGTGTTACATACTACTGACCGATTAACTTTATGTTACTTATTTCTGACTCCTGCACTGTCCTGGCCAAAATGTATACTGCTTTGACAGGCAAAAATTAACCCAGCTAACCAAACCAAACCCAGCCAGGCTAGAACTCAAACAAGCCAGCTAGATGAAAACATGGCCTAGCCAGCCAGACCATAAATCAAACCAGTCAACCAGGCCAGAACTCAACCCAACCACTCAGCCAGGCCAGAACTCAACCCAACCACTCAGCCAGGCCAGAATTCAACCCAACCACTCAGCCAGGCCAGAACTCAACCCAAACCAACCACTCAGCCAGGCCAGAACTCAACCCAACCACTCAGCCAGGCCAGAACTCAACCCAACCACTCAGCCAGGTCAGAACTCAACCCAACCACTCAGCCAGGCCAGAACTCAATCCAACCACTCAGCCAGGCCAGAACTCAACCCAACCACTCAGCCAGGCCAGAATTCAACCCAACAACTCAGTCAGGCCAGAACTCAACCCAACCACTCAGTCAGGCCAGAACTCAACCCAACCACTCAGCCAGGCCAGAACTCAACCCAACCACTCAGCCAGGCCAGAACTCAACCCAACCACTCAGTCAGGCCAGAACTCAACCCAACCACTCAGCCAGGCCAGAACTCAACCCAACCACTCAGTCAGGCCAGAACTCAACCCAACCACTCAGCCAGGCCAGAACTATACCAGATCGAAGAATAGCTAGGCCTGAAACTAGCCTAGCAAGTCAGCCAGCAGTGCCGTTTGTTCTATCATCATAATAATGGCAATCAAAATCCATAAATGTAAACTTTTGAAAGTGAACGGGAACATGATTACTTTTTTTTTTACTAAAGTGAATAAGAAGTGTGTCTGTTTGTTTTGCAAACCTTCCATCATTTTAGCCAAGAACGGAAACACTGAGAGATGCTTCAAAACACTTTATTTCAAAACCCATCATGACTTTCCACCTAAGTCCGAGTTTAAAAAAAGTACAACAATTAAAAACTTTGCTTGGTAAAAAAAAACACATGAAAATGAAAAGAACGATTTCATTTTCATTTCATTTTCACAGCAAAGAGTGTTTACTAGGCCTGCAGAGAAAAGCAGAGCCACAACTATGGCCTCTTATCATGTGTCTCAGCTGAGAGCAGGATGAGAAGAACAGAAAAGTATGGTAAGATGATTAAAAAAGCCTTTTATAATATCCTCAATAAATTCCCTTCAATATTCTGATATAAGAAAAAAAAAACTTACAAGGAGTTGAAGTCATGGCAGTTGACATAATTTCACAAATAAAAAAAAAGACTGCATTTTTCTCTTCATCATGATGAATCAGTTGATGTGACAGATAATTCACAATTAGCTATGTTTGTTAGAATGGTTTTTCCATGACTTTGAACTAAAGGAAGAAGTTATGAAAATGATTCCTTTAAAGGCCATACCAGGGGTGAAGACATATTTTCAAAAGTAAAAGAAGTATTAATTTCAGATTATATTCAATAGAAAAGCTTGCCAGCATTACAACAGATGGAGCTCCTGCTTTCACTGGCAGTATCAATAGATTTTTAGCTCTCTGCCAAAGGGATGCCAGTTTCCACAGGTTTTTATCTTATCATTGCATCCTGCATTGCACCAGCAGGAAATGTGTTGAAAGTTTTTAAGCATGAATGATATAATGAAAACAGTGATTAACAACCTCAGACTGTGCTATAGGCAAAAGATGGACTCTCTTGTCCTTGGAGGGCATCCATGGGCGTCCTCTCGGTGCCACGCCCCGCGGGGGCACGCATCTGGTGCACTCTGTAGTCATGATAAAGGGCCGATCACAGCAGCCCTTTATCATGTGATCAGCTGTGTCCAATCACAGCTGATCACATATAAACAAACGTCAGTGTCAGGAGAGGAGAGCCAGTAACCGTCAAGTGTGACAGGGGACATTTACAAAAATAACCAGGGCACTGATTATCAGTGCCCTGATTATCAGTGCAGCCCCATCAGTACAAATCACTTATACCTATCAGTGCCCATCGGTGCCGACTATCATTGTCTCCTCATCAGTGCCCATCAGTGCTGCCTATCTGTGCCCATTAGTGCCTCTTTATCAGTGCTGCCTATCAGTGCCCATCAGTGCTGCCTCATCAGTGCTGCCTCATCAGTGCTCATCAGTGCCAAATTTTATAAAATACATTTTTTTCTGTATTATTTTTGTTTGATTAGCAAAATACAAAAAAAAAAAGTGGTGATTAAAATTTACCAAAAGAAAGCTCTATCTGTCTCAAAAAAAATGATAAAAATGCCATATGGGTATAGTGTTCCATGACCGCACAATTGTCATTCAAAAGGCAGCAGCGCTGAAAGCTGAAAATTGGCCTGGGCAGGAAGGGGGTGAAAGTTCCCCGGTATCTAAGTGGTTAAGATTGCTAACAAATCCATGGGGTTACGTTCGCTGGCAGGGAATATAAGGTGGCCGCCCACGCGGACGATCTTCTGCTATTTTTGACAGACCCCGTCATCACCCTCCCTTCGGTCATGCAGGAGTTTTGTCAATTCGCCTCCTTGTCCAACATGAAGATCAACTTTTCCAAATCCTTTGCCCTGAACGTTTCCCTGTCCCCTCATGAAGTACAACATTGCAGGGATAACTTTCGCTTTGCGTGGAAGCAGGACTCCCTGACATATTTGGGCATACAGATTCCGGCCAATCTGCAACAATTGTTCCTCCTCAACTTTCCCCCAATTCTTTCCAAAATCAAATACGATCTCCTCACTTGGACTCGACTGCCCCTGTCCTGGTTCGGTAGAGCTGCAGTCTTAAAGATTAATGTTCTACCGAGGCTCCTTTATGTTCTCCAAGCGGTTCCTACTGCTTCTTTCAGGATTACAAGCGTCTGGTGTCCACATTCTTGTGGAAAGATAAACAACCCCGCATCCATCATGACCTTCTATGCTTGCCCAAACACAAAGGGGGTATAGGTCTACTGGACGTTCGGAACTACCACACGGCGTGTCACTTAACCAGAATCATCGACTGGAATGTCCACAAGCTTTATAAGGATCGGGTGCTCCTTGAGGGTGGCTTTACTACACTTGATTTAGGTACGACAATGTGGCTCCAACCTGCTCATGTCCCACTTTCTCTCCGGATACACCCTTTGATTGGCCCGACTCTCCGTTCTTTCCACACAACGTGTAAAGTGCGAGCGATTTTGAGGACCCAGGGTCCAATGACCCCACTCAAGCTTAACCCTCGCTTTACTCCCGGTATGCACAGTCACTACCTGCTTAACCATTGGCCTCATGACAACTGCGCATCCATCATGGTAGTGACGGGGCCGAGATTTTCTCGGCCTCTTCTATAGCTAAGAAGACGAGGAAACCCCCCATACCACCTTGGCCCTTTCTTCTTCTTAGCCATTATGTGCAAGCCTTTATCCGTAAGTTCTCCTGTCGGGATTCTCTGACTACGTATGATGGGCTTTGTCAGCAGGAGGGCCCCCTTCGTAAGCCCATCTCGATCACACACTCCCTTCTGTTTGTAAATTCGGGTCAGCTCACGTGCAATCGTTGTGAAGCCTGGGAAAAGGAGCTTGCATGCTCGTTTTCTGAGGGCGAATGGGAGAAAATTTTCATAAAAAAACCACAAGTGTTCACGGAATGTGACGACCCAAGAAAACGGGTACAAAATTATTTCCAGATGGTACCGCACTCCGACGCTCCCACATAAATTTGCACCTTCCATATCCTCCACCTGTTGGAGATGTCTATCGGACACTGGGTCTCTTTTCCATATCCTATGGTCTTGCCCACGGTTGACCATGTTCTGAAAGGAGGTCCACAGGATTACTAAGCAGGTGACTACGTATGACCTGGACTTCTCACCGGCTCAGTTTCTCCTGCACCATTCCCCCACCTCACATGCTTCCTATACAAAATCACTTGCAGCCCATATGATCAACGCTGCGCGGCAATGCATTCCTGTTTTATGGAATACCACACAAGCACCCACGATTAACCATTGGCTGCGTCGGGTGGCTGCAATTGCGGAAATGGAAGAGCTCATCCATGTCACCAATGACACCCCCGCCAAATACCATAAGAAATGGGTGTGCTGGGCTCACTTCACGACCACAGCGGAATTGTCTACTCTCAACGCTTAATGGGGCTGGGATTTGCTGATACTTCATCACTCTGCATCTCGGGATGGGGTCGGACTTGTCTGGTCTTGGCTTTCCGAATCGTATCCTCTGTGCCCTCTGTGGCCACTAACGTCAGCTGACCTTATTACCCCCCCCTCCTTCCCCCACCTTTTTAGGCGCTTTCTAGCTGTTTGGCTGGTCCACACAGCCCGCACCTCTCCACCGCCTCCTCCAATGCCCTGTTCACGCTGACCCCCTTTTTTTTGTTGTGCCAACCCACCCTTGCCGTGCCTGGGCCGGTTGTGCCCGGAGCATGAGCACATGCTAGGTCAAGTCCCTCTTGTTCAGTGTGTCCCGTAGTAGGGCTCCTTCACGTTTTGTTTTTTTTTTTAGCTTCTGGGTCTGTCCTTGTACTTGAGTCTTCCCTCCCATTCTTGGCCCTCGGACCCTGGATCTGCACCCCCTTATTTTGGGATACCTTTCCAGTCTGTACATTCTCTACATGTGACGAACGATACACTAGGACCACTCTGTGTAGGTTGGGGTTCACGTTGCCTTTGGTTGGTCCTTGTTCCTCTTGGCCTTAATATATCTGCATATGATGGTGGGATTGTTTTTTATGCTACAATGATCGTTTGCTCTTATCTACTGTATATGCCTGTATACTTGCATGTGGTTATTTCTTTTACTGTATTGCATTTTCTTTTATTCAATAAAATGTTTCTGAAAAAAAAAAAAGATTGCTAACAAAATAATGCCTGCTCTCTTTTTAAAAAAAGGTTGTTGAGAGTATTGATTGGAGAACTTGAATGGATAGGGTGAACCCCCCCCCCCCCTCCATACTAAGAGGCATAGACCAGGGAAAGGCAGCTTTTGCCAGCCAAAGTAATATTTCTGAAAGAATTTAATGAAGAAATATTGGTACTGATGCTGGAATATTTCAATTGATTTCAACTCTTTGTCTTTTATGGTAATTGTTACAAAAAAGTATTGATTTTAATCTGAAACGTCAAGGTAAAGATCAACATATTCTAAATATGACTTCGGAAGTAAAATCATTTTCTGATAAACTTGGCCTTTGAAAGAAAATTTTGAGAAAGGGAGATTTAAAGCACTTTGCAAACTTGAAGTAGCAGAATAAAATCTGCAGTACCGCATAAGGGACAGGTTTCTGAATATAGATTCTCCACTGAAGGAAGAATTTGAAGAATGTTTCACTGATTTCAGAAGGCTTGAAAATGTTTGCCATTTAATGCTATTTCCATTTTTAAACATAAGGGTTGAATAGGTATCTGCCTCAATAGAAAGAGTATTTCGTGAAGATCAATCTTATTTCTCAGAGAAATTACTTGGCTGTAAAGTGGTTGCTGATTCTAAAATGCCTGGTCTGTATTTTTTTAAGGAAAATATCCAACATTTGATTTCAGTTGCTGAGCAAGTGAAGATCTTCTTTGCATCCACATTATTTGTGAGTTAACATTTTTAATCAAATACCGGAACAGACTGACAGATGCCCTTGTGGGCTTCTGCATCAGATTTAAGGTGACAAATTACTCTCCAGACATGAAAAAAATTGTGAAAAAAGGGAATGCCAAGCTTTTCACTGGAGCTTAACAATGTAGGATAAGTTTATAATTTTACAGTGACATTTGTTATATTATTATATTGTTCATCACCCTGGAGATCTTTGATGTCTTCTCCTATACGTTGTTCAGGTGGATCTCTATTGGCACTTTTCCACTGCATGGAACCGTACGGTTCGGCTCGCTTTTGTGCTTTTCCACTGCTGGTACCGCATAGTACGGTGTAGGAACGGTTCGGTACGGTACGGCGGCGATTTTCCACTGCATGGAACCGAACGGTACGGCTCTCTAAAACAGTACCACCTCGATTGTGGTTCCAAGAGGTACCATACCGGTACCATATCCCACAATCCTTTGCATGCAGTCACTACTAGCCACTGATTGGTCAGAGAATCGTTGTTATCCCACCCACTTAACTTTAGTACTACTTTAGCGGAAAAGCAAACTGTACCAAACCGTACCGAACCGTTCCAACACCGTACCATGCTGTACCAGCAGTGGAAAAGCAAACCGGGCCAAGCAGGGCCGAGTAGAGCCAAACCAGTACTTGCAGTGGAAAAGTGTCATATTTCTCCAAGGTTGCCTACCCTGATTTATCTGATATTATCATGTTTTCCAAAAAATGTAGTAGTCATCATTTGGATCAAGTCTTCATAAAGCTTAATCAAGCCCAGCAAATGCCGCATGGTACAGAAATTAAGTAAATAACTCAACACATGCTCGTTGAGTCCCCTGCAGGACACATGCATCGGCGTCTGGTGGCCATATAATTGAGCCTTTGATGTGCTCATCTGGATGCCGGCCCTGCTTGACATGGACATCTTTCCTTAGACATAATATCTGGAAGGTAATTTTCTTCTTTTGGCTGCCTCTCAAACATTTACCTGGGGGTATCCCTGAAACCCCATTGTGACAATGCAAATCGTGTTACTTTATTATAGTGGCTTACATTTTGCAGCTTGTAGGCTTGTAGGCTTGGACCTTTATTACCTGGTCAATATCCTTGGACCAGCAGTGATTCTTCTTACTGGTCATTACAAGCACCTAATACAGATACCTGTCAGCACTCTATTACCTGTCCTGATTAGAAAGGACATGTGCCCTGCTACCTTGCCCATGTAGGTACTGTTTTCTATTTCCCTTTGGGTCCTTTCACACGGCCGCTCCGTGTGTCTGCAAATCATCCCATCCGTTTGCGGATGATTTGCGGACATAATGTAAGTGAATGGCACTGCGGATGTCAGCGGAATACCATCCGCTGACATCCGATTTTCCTCCTTTCAGTTCTGTTCCGTTTTTTCGAATGGAACAGAACCCCATTTTTTCTTCCGTGTAAAAAACGGAAAGGAAGGAAAATCGGATGTCAGCGGTGTCATCCGCTGACATCCGCAGTGACATATACTTACATTATGTCCGCATATCATCCGCAAACGGATGGGATGATATGCGGGCACACGGAGCGGATGACAGAAATGTCATCCGCTCCGTGGAAAAAAAAAAAAAAAAAGTCCCGCAGCGGACCTTTCACACGGAGCGGCCGTGTAAAAGGACCCTTTGAGATATTTTTTGGAAGGTTTCTTTTTTTGCAGCCACACTATGCTCTCTAAACATGTCGGTTCTTTTGAACTATTATTGATTTTTTTAATATATGGGCTTTTCCAGGGACCTGTGCTGGAGACAATTGGGACCACTTCTCTAATTATCTGCTGCTGTTGCTTTTTGGTTTTTCCCTCTTCTTGGGTCTAATTTGGGGCTCATACCCCATTGCCATGCAATCAGCGGATTGACCTATGGTATGTACTCATAGAATGCAGCTGACATAATTGTCATACATGACTCTGTCTCAATATGTAAATGTATTACAAAACTCTATATATGCTGTTCCTTTGCACTCGTTATTATATTTGTACTCTTAATTACAGAAAAGCAATTTATGCACATGATTTCTCATGTCCTCACCCCTTACGAAGGGTACTGTCCCGAAACGTGTTGGGTGCTTTATCACTATTTCTCAGTGATCAGGACATGATTTTATATCTCCTTTTTTTGTATTATTATATACTGTTTTTCTATGTATGCACACATGTATACTTGTGATTTTAACTTGAAATATAAACTTTATACCTTTTATACATCTTTGTGGTGTTCCTTTGGCCTTTAAAATCCCGTTGGGGGGTTTTCTTTTGTTTATCTTTGTTTGGGATGTTGGCCAGCTGACACCCTACTCTGCTTAAATGAGTGCCCTTTTGAAGTCATACTATTGAAGCTGAGGGGGTCCCTCTTGATCTACAGTCCAAGGCAGCGATCTAAAGCCTCGTACACACGCAACGAATTTCCGCCGACCGGTTGTCTGTCTTTTGTCCAGAGTGGTGTCTGTTGGTTGGAATGTGCCTAGACTGCACATGAATCTTCCTGCACGACAGAATTCTACTTCAGAAGTGATGTCATGTGTTGGATTGCTTTCTTTGTGTTCTTTCATCTCTGAGCATGCCCAGTCTTGGTCATAATATTTTTCCCCATCGAAATCTGTACCAATGAGATGAAAATCGGACGTGTTTTGACGGTCGGCAAAAATTATATAGCCTGCACACCAGGATTTTTTCGGCCGAAAAGTCGGAGTCGGTTGTCGGAAGCACCATACTAACAAGCCGAAAATCGGCAGATCGGTCGTCGGACGAAATTTCCCGGCCGAATTTCTACTCGTGTGTACGGGGCTTTAAAGAAAAGCTTGTAACTAATCCAGCATTGGCATATGCTGATTACTGTGTGTCCTTTCCACTGTACACGGAAAGTAGTCTACACAGCTTGGGAACTGTGCTTGCTTAGTATCAAAGTGGAACTGAAAGAGTTATAACCTATGCCAGCAGGAGTTTGTAGCTCTCTGAGCACAATCATGCTAATTAAAGCCCCTTCAAGCCATAATCTGTCCTGCATATAAAACATTTGCTAAATATTTGCTTGGCAATAGAGTCAGCTTATTTACCATCAACAATCCTCAGATGTACAGTTGTATGTAGAGATAACAAAACTTGATGTTTTTGAGCAGCATGAGTTTGTTTGGTTAGCAGATTTTAACTATTCAAAAAATTCCAGGCCAGGATGTTCAAAAATAAATGTTAAAGCCCTTTAATTGTTGCCTCAACAGAAACCTTTAAAAGGGCATTGATAAAGTCTTCAAAAGGGATGAAAAAGTTCTATTGCAGGGAGTCTGCTTTGACTTACATCAAACATGCTTTCCAGAAACCGCAACATCCAGTCATCCACCCTGCAAATTTTCAACAACGCTAAGTGGATTATTTCCAAAATCAAGATATGGACATTGTCCAGCTCACAGGAGTTCCCAGTAAAGAAATATAAGCCCAGGAAGTATTTGGTTGAATTTATTGAAGTTACACCATTTAGCAACTCACATGGTTGATGAATAAAATAGGCATATCTAAGTATGCAGGCATCTGGGGTAAAGCTGTCCACATAGACTGTCCTCCGCACCACCATCAACGTCATCCCTTCCACACTGCATTCCACGTGTGCTTCAAGCCTCGCTTTCAGATCGCTCTACTGCAGGATAGTGTTCCGAGTCACGACTGTAGACTGACAGCGGAGAGGAGGATGAGCTATGTGGACAGCTTTACCCCAAATACCTGCATACTCTGTTAATTATCAACCATGTATGTTGCTAAATGTTGTACCTTCATTAACCAGTTCTGGACCGGAAGGATTTGCTCCCTTAACCACTTGCTGACTGCTCTCTGAGCTGGTACTGCGGCAAAGTGGCTCGTTATCGTCCAGCCGCCAGAGGCTCGCTCCCGCTGTATTCAGACACATCGGGAGTCGGGCCAGTGGAGGAGAGGCAGTGATCACCGCCGCTCTTCCCCGATCGTCTGGGATCGAGTGTGGAAATCTGCCCACTTGTGTAAACAAAGTGGGCGGATCTCTTATGTGACAGACAGACACAGATTACAGGATTCAGCAAAGCTCCCCCCACACACGTCCCCCACACACAATACCCTCCCCCCACACACGTCAGTAAGCATGAGGCATACATTTAACCCCTTGATCACCAATAAAGTTAACCCCTTCCCTGCCAGTGTCATTATTACAGTAACAGTGCATATTTATAGCACTGATTACTGTAGTAATGTCACTGGTACCCTCAAAAGTGTCAAAAATGTCAGTTAGGGGGTCCGATCTGTCCGCCGCAATGTTGCAGTCCCACAAAAAAAATTGCAGATCGCCGCCATTATTAGTAAAAAAATAAACAATAAAAATGACAAATCTTTCCCGTAGTTAGTAAACGCGATAACTTTTGCGCAAACCAATCAAAATAGGCTTATTGTGTTTTTTTTTTTTACCAAAAATATGTAACAGGATACAAATTGGCCTAAAATGTTAAAAAATTTTGAATTTTACATTTTTTTTTTGGGAATGTTATATATCAGAATGTAAAAAATATTGTGTTTTTTTTCAAAATTGTCGCTCTTTTTTTCAAAAATTAAAAATCGCACAGGGGATCAAATACCACCAAAAGAAAGCTCTGTTTGTGGGGAAAAAAAGGACATAAATTTAATTTGGTACAGCGTTGCATGACCACGCAATTGTCCGTTAAAGTAACGCAGTGCCGAAGCGCAAAATATGGTCAGGAATGGGGTAAAATCTTCCAGTCTTAAAGGGGTTAAAAATACGCTCATTGAGAATTTTGGCCTAAATATATGACAAAAATTTAATATATTGGATATTTTTTAACTGTCAAAGTAGTAAATGTAAATTTTTTCGCAAAATTTTCGCTCTTTTTTTATTAATATCGCATAAAATAAAAAGCATAGAGGTGATAAAATACCACCAAAAGAAAGCTCTGTTTGTGGGAAAAAAAGGACGTAAATTTAGTTTGGGTACGGCGTTGCATGACCGCGCAATTGTCAGTTAAAGTCGCGCAGTGACAAGTTGCAAAAAGTGGTCTGGACGTAAAGCAGGAAAATCCTCCGGTGGTAAAGTGGTTAATGACCAGGCCATTTTTGCGTTTCGGCACTGCGTTATTTTAACAGAAAATTGTGCGATCGTGCCAAACTGTACTGAAATTAAATTGATTTCCTTTTTTTTCCCCACAAATAGAGGTTTCTGTTGGTGGTATTTGATCACCTGCATGTTTTTTATTTTTTGCACTATAAACAAAAAAGTGCAACAATTCTGAAAAAAAAAAAACAATATTTTTCACTTTCTGCTATATAACATTCCCAAAAAAAATGTAAAAATCAAAAGTTTTCATCCTTTTAGGCCAATTTGTATTCTGCTACATATTTTTGTTAAAAAAAAATGGCAATAAGCCTATTTTGATTGGTTTGTGCAAATGTTATTGTGTCTACAAACTAGGGGAAAGATTTGTAATTTTTTACTAGTAATGGCGGCAATCTGCGATTTTTAGCAGGACTGCGACATTGCGGCTGACAGATCAGACCCCTAACTGACATTTTTGACACTTTTGGGGGTACCGGTGACATTACTACAGTAATCAGTGCTAAAAATATGCACTGTTACTGTAATAATGACACTGGCAGGGAAGGGGTTACCCTAGGGGCGATCAAAGGGTTAGGTGTGCCCCTAGGGGAGTGTTTACTAACTGTATGGGGGGGGCTTGTGAAATGACCACAGAGACCTGTTATCCTATATAGAAGGATCACAGGCGCTCTGTGATAATTTCAGAGATAACAATGGTCTACTGTGTTTACAACAGCTGACCATCCTTCTCTCTCAGCGGGGAGGAATCGCGGGTACTCGGCGGCAATCGTAGCTGCCACTCCTATGCATCAGCATTCCCGCTGCCTAGTGGGGGCGGGAGCACATTGCCAGCGACACGCTCTTGCCCCCCAGCGCCATGCAAACGACCGACGTAGGGCTACATTGTTTCGCGCAGCCAAGCCAGCCTGCCAGGTAAAACTGCGGCAGGCGGTCGGCAAGTGGTTAAATGTAACTATATTGCTACACTTAGAGGCGCCTCTCTTCTCTTTTCACTCTGTAACTCCTGCTGGATTTTTCTTCTAATCCCGTTGTGTTGGCTGCCATTTGTGGATTTGTGGATGGACATTGTATCACTTTTCTATAATCTTTTTATATGGGCTATAAACTGAAGGACTTAGTAATAAATGGTTGCGGAACAGATCATCTGAGTTTCCATTATTTCTTAAGAGGAAATTTGCTTTGAAATAAGAGTGCTTTGGATTACAAGCATGTTTCCGGAAATAAATATGCTCACAATCCAAGGTTTTACTAATTATATTGGAAACAATCCAGTGACACCATGCAATAATTGCGTAATAAATTATGTTACCTATTTTTATTCAAAGACATGAAAACAAAACACAGAAAGAACATATGCAGATTAGTAAAAAAAAAAAAAAACACACACACAAATATATTGGCCAATAGCTAAAAACAACTGGACAAAGCCTCTTCTTAGAGTTTTGTGTGTTTTGTGTGTTCAGTTATATCATAACAGGAATGCAAGATATCCAGCATTATTAGAGCAATCTTGTGTGTAACATATATAGCTCTTACTAGGTTCCAGTATTTGTGCAATGGCCGCGTTCACACTGGGGCGATCTGACTTGCCGGGGCGACATCACAGTTCTTGGCGCGCAGCTCGCACCGTGACCTCGGAGCGGCCGGCACAGACTTCATAACATTGAAGTCAATGCAGGTCGCCTGACAGGTCGCCCCAGTGTGAACGGGGTCTAAATTGAAAATATCCTTCCTTATTAGGATGTATATTTACAATTCCTTAAATAGATGTTACAGAGTATCCACAGGAAAGATACAAAAAGTCCCATCAACACACTTCTAGGCAGTGTAAGACCCAGACTGGCTTTGGTAGACAATAATGAGATGCATGTTCGTGGGAATTGTAAACATCTGCCTATTTCAGTGCACACCTGCAGTTTGTAAGTCCCACCTCATGCCAAAGGGCTGTAACCACATCACAGGAGATAATCATGTTGCACAGTAAATGCATGAGACCAACTCCACTTGAACAGAAAAGGAGAGATAATAGGCTTTGCCTTGCCCAAAAGAAATAGATTTTCGACACCAGACCAGACATATGGTGCAAAGCAAGGTATCCCCCTTCATTCAGTCCTTGTTCAGTGATATAGGCAAGCCCTTAGCAAATTGCACATTAGTTGTCTAGTGTTTTAATAGTAAGCAAGTTCCAGCCAAGGCCCCCTTGGGGGTGTCAGAATTGTAAAACTAAACACCCGTGCAAGCATCCATCAATAAAACAGTCAAAGGTGGCATACACGTATCAGTCCCAGTCTGTCCAGCACCCCACATGAGAAAAAGCAGCAAGTCCAGATACCTGACCGGTTTTGCTGGTCAAGCTGTCTGCATTAGAAGCATAAAATTTACCTGTACTATAAATACATTAAAACGGCCACAAAATGCCGATGCATGCAGCGTTCAAAATGGCATAACAGGTCGCATGTGTGACTGCTAGCCCAAGCAAACAAAATGCAAAAGGAGTTATAACTTCCAACACTAGAGGGCAACAAATTAAACAGGTCAAACAGTGGTGGCCAAACATAAAATTGATATAATATACTATAGTAAACAGAAGGTTTAACAAAGCAGATCCGGATACAGGAGTCTAACCACAAATACATTTACATACAATATTAAAAAAGTAAACAAAAAACAAAGCATAGCTTCCTACATTTAGATGACTATTTATAAATCCCTACTATAATTGTCAGTTCATCGTTTAAAAAATGGGGTGAAATTCGGGCTGTCATTTAAGTCCAGGGAGCTTGTTGCCCACAACTCCCAGATCTCCCTTGCTTCACTTTGAAAAAATTTACACCTCTGGGGCTTTGAGAGATTACCTTCAATACCCAATACCCAACGCTTCAATAGATGAACGTCTCTTCCCTGTGTTAGACAAAAATGCCTCACCACAGGGGATTTACGTTGGTAAGTTAAAATATCAAAAATGTGGTCCTGTAATCCCCTGGGAACCATTCTGATTGTCTTGCAAACATAGAAGGTGCAGGTAGACAGGATGTACATCCCGCCCATAGTGTTGTGTGGTTTACTTCCTTTTAGCTATTGGCCAATGGCTAATATATGTGTTTTTTTACTAATATACTGATGTTTCTTCCGTGTTTTTCATGTCTTCCATGTTTTCCATGATTAAAAAATAGGTTATATAATTGCACAATTATTGCACACTTCAATGTCACTGGATTGTTCAAAGACATGTCTAAGTAAACTTTTTGCATGATATATTAAGCGGATGTGGTGGAGTTGAGTCCAAGCCAGGTTTCTATCGAATAGTTTTTGTATGATTTGTCAAGTAATTAGTTGAGTTGGTGGACATCTCATCACATAGCCCCCTGAAAGACTTGTGTGGAAATAAGTCTATTACCCTGAATTACCTGTTTAGGTAAAACAGGATTGCCAAGAATGTAGGAACTGTGCCCAACTAAAAGCCAAAGTCAAGCAGACCACACTCCTCACCATAATTAATGTGAAACCCTTTGAATTATTGACTATGGGTTCAGGAATTTATAAGGGAATTATTCGTTTTGATTGATTGCCCTACTGGTGGAACGACAAACTTACCTTCAATAAATGTGAGGAAATAAGTCCCTGACTCTTTTTTAAAATTGTGTTTTAAAAAAAAAATGGCACCCTCAAAGTGTTTTCTGAGTCTTTTTATAAATGTATTCACCCTAAATTCACACATTTTTCCCATTGGATTTGAGTGAAAAAAAAAAGTGTGAATCCTGGGTAAAAGTCATAGGAATCCTGTGTGAAAACATTATAAATAGACATTAATGTGTTTTTGTTTGGATGATATTTTGTTTTCTAAAGCACTATGTATCGTAAATAATTGCCTTTTTCTCAATTTGTTTATTAAGTACGGTTTTCAGCTTTTTTATCCTATTTTTTCATCTCAGTGCTTCCAATCCCCTCCAGCCACTTTTAGTCACTTCCTATATACAGTACATGTATTTGTTCCGGCATCAGCTGCATATCATGGCTCAGGACCAGTTTCCTGATAGTGACAGTGACGGGCCATGCTGTGCATTGTGCATCTGCACAGCCACTTGTATTCCCTACCATGGGCTCAAAATCCCTTTTGGTACTCTGAGGCCCAGAGTGATAAATGACTATTAAATCATCGTCTTACTAGGAAAGAGCCAAACTGCCCTGGGTTTCATTCGAGCATGGTTTTGTGGATTTCAAAGAAGCTCAGATGCCAAACCTGAACCCCACTGAAATCCATGGGAGCTGAATCTGTCAATTTTAAAATGCTCATTTACTGGTCTAATAGGGAGGTTATAATAAAATAGCATGGGGGTGGATACTGCCCTGGGGAACATGTACCAATGCAAAAATATAAATAAAATAATTCCACCCAGAGCAGTCTTTTTTTTTTAAATGTGTAAAGTGAAACAATACAAATGCCTAATTCCTTAACCCCCTTGGGACCACCCACAGTCTATAGGAATGTTTGACCATTCTTCCAGAAGTGCATTTGAGGTCAGGCACTGATGATGGATGAGGAGGCCTGGCTCGCAGTCTCCACTATAATTCATCCCGAAGGTGTTCTATCGGGTTGAGGTCAGGACTCTGTGCCGGCCAGTCAAGTTCATCCACCCCAAACTCGCTCATCCATGTCTTTATGGACCTTGCTTTCTGCACTGGTCCAAATCATTTTGTGGAGGGGAGATTATGGTGAGAGGTTGTTTTTAAGGGGCTGGGCTTGGCCCCTCAGTTCCAGTGAAGAGAACTCTTAAGGTGTCAGCATACCAAGACATTTTAAGCATGCTCCCAACTATGTGGGAACAGTTTGGGGATGGCATCTTACTGTTCCAACACGACTGCACACCAGTACACTAGTGCATTTTCCAAAAAATTGCGACAAAAAAATTACTACAACATCAAAAAACTTTCCATGCCTCTTACGTAATATATTGGACTGTCTACTTACCAAAAAGAGGTAGTTTGGGGGGTATTTGTACTGTCCTGGCATTTTAAGGGCTTCAAGAAATTAAAAAAGCCATCAGTACATTGGTATTGATCAGTTTTCAAATATACATACCATAGTTTGCAGATGCTCTAACTTTGCGCAAACCAATTAACCATTTCAATACAGGACATTTATATCCCCTTCCTGCCCAGACCAATTTTCAGCTTTCGATGCTTTCACACTTTAAATTACACTATTTTGGAAAGCAAACACCAAAATGTATATTCTATGAGTCATTATGAGTCTTTTGAACATGTCATTATTTTCCACAAGTTTTTGGAAAACGTGGAAAGAAAATTAAAATGTATTGTCAAATTTAGTTGTCAAGTTATACAATATTTCTAACACATAGCAAAAATGACACTCCAAAATACATTCTGCTACTCCTAAGTATGTGGATACTACATGTGAGAGACTTTTTCACAGCCTGGCCACATACAGAGGCCCAACATCCAAGTAGCACCTCCAGGCGTTCTAGGAACATAAAGACACACATCTAATTTCATGACGACCTATCACAATTTTGAAGGCCCTGGAGCACCAGGACAATGGAAACGCCCACAAAATGACCCCATTTTGGAAAAAAAACACCCCATCGTATATTCTATGAGGCATTATGAGTCTTTTTAACATGTCTTTTTTTTCTATATGTTTTTGGAAAACATGGAAAGAAAATGAAAACCTATTTTTTTTTTTTTTTTAGACAAAGTTGTGAATTTATACTCTATTTCTAACACATAGCATGTACATAGCAAAAATTACACACCAAAATATATTCTGCTACTCCTTCTGAGTATGGTGATACCACATGTGTGAGACTTTTACACAGCCTGGCTACATACAGAGGCCCAGCCACCAAGTAGCACCTTCAGGCGTTCAAGGAGCATAAATTATACATTTCATGATGACCTATCACACTTGTGAAGGCCCTGGAGCACCAGGACAATGGAAACACCCACGAAATTACTCAATTTTGGAAAGGAAAAACCCCAAGTTATATTCTATGAGGCATTGTGAGTCTTTTGAACATGTTATTTTTCTTCCACAAGTTTTTGGAAAACTTGGATAGAAAATAAAAATGTCTTTTTTAAATTTATACGATTTTAAATATCGTATAAATTGACACAAAGTTGTCAATTTATACAATATTTCTAAAGCATAGCATGCACATACCCAAAATTACACACCAAAATACATTCTGCTACTCCTTCTGAGTATGGCCATACCGCATGTGTGAGACTTTTACAAAGCCTGGCAACATACATAGGCCCCACATTCAAGGAGCCACCTTAAGGCATTCAAGGAACATGAATTGTATCTATTTCCTGACAACCTATTACATTTTTGAAGGCCCATATTTCTAACACATAGCATGTACATACCAATTAAAGCCCAAAATATATTCTGCTGAACAAAGGGTAAACAACAGATTACCTGTGGTTTTAGTAGTTCAGTGGTCCACAGAGGAGAGCATAGGTCCATTCGGAAGGCAGGGATGTGGTCAGTGACAGCAAAAGCAATCGTCCAGGCAGCAGGCTGGAATACTGTCCATAGTCAGTTCAGGCAGCGGGCAGAGATACTGTCAGCATAGCCAAAGCATTGGTCCAGGTAACAGGCAGAGATTTGGTCAACAGCAGCAAAATGAATAGTCCAGGCAGTAATACTGTCCATAGTCAGTAGAGGCAGCAGGCAGAGATATGGTCAATACAGCCAAAGTATTGGTCCAGGCAGTGGGAAGGAATATGGTCCATAAAATCCTGGGTCATTACAGGCAGTGATATGGTCAGCACAGCCAAAGTATTGGACCAGGAAGCAGGAAGGATCATCAAGCTTAGGGGCTCTGTCAGAAAAGGAATGGGGACAGGGGTAGAGGCTTCTCCCACCCAAATCTCTTTGAAGCCTCCGGTCTCCAGACCCTGTTCTGGGAATTAAAAAACACAGAAAAGCAAAAACAGTTTTTCTGTACTCAGAACACTATTCTGAAACCCCTCACATATGTGAGACCCCTATGTAATAAAGTAGAAGGGCAAAATATCAGTCCAAGTGGCAGGCAAAAAATATGGTCGATTAACAGGCCGGGGTCGGTGCACATGGAAGGCAGAAATGTGGTTTTAGAAACATTTAAAACAGGAGGCAAAGGCATTTCTTATAAACAGGCCAGGGTCACCTAAAATGGAAGGTAGGAACGTAGTAGCAGGCAAATGATCCATGCAGGTATTTGAAACAGGGAAATGGCAGTCTGGTAAAAATAAGGGGAACTAATATCTTATGGATTTGTGATAACTTCTGAAGCATTCTCTGATACATAGGCCAGGTTGGGAGGGACATTGGGGACAATGATAACGAGTGTCTCTTCTAACTCCTCCCCTGCTGCATACACAACATTTATTTTGGTCTTCTTCCTGATTCTGTGGGGAAAATGTTTTCTGGAAAATGTTGTTAATGAAGTTGACTCACACAATCCAAGCGAATGCTTCCTGGGAGGGGGGGGGGGTCCTTGCTGGTAGATAAGGGCAGTGACAATATCTTCAATATATTTGAGCTTTTGATAGCAGATATATGAATTATACATGGTCATATGGAAGAGATAAAATGCAACTTTTTTATACCAGAAATTGGACTTTTGTGTTAATAAATATGATTTTAGCATCTGGTTGTTTAAATCCACCCCTTATGAACTGATTACAATTATGGACACATTCAGGCTTTACAATGGGACCGCGTCTTCTTTGAATCCCCAAAAAGGTGCCACTGAGGATGGTGGACAGGATGTAAACACATCTCCTATCCCTCTGCTTCATGGCCAACACTTCCTCATTTCTCAGACTTGCTGATTCCCCCCTTTGTCGCTTATTTGTTACTAAATTTGTGGGAAGCCCTTCCTGTTTTTTTCTGGAGATACCGCAGGCCAGGGTTTTTTTCACAATACAGGTGACGGAAAAGGGGCAAACTGGTGTAATAATCGTCCACATAAATATAATAGCCTTTTTTGAGCAGGGGTATGCCAGGTTCCAGACAATGTTTCCACTGGTTCTGATATATATTGGGCAATTATGTGGCTGGGGCTGTGAGTCTTTGCCTTTCTACTCATGGAAGGCATACACATATCTAGTGTTTTTTTTCACAAAATGTATTTACTTTCAACCTGTTCCCTCTTACTGGGAATATATATATATATATATATATATTGTTTGAATTGCAGCCAGCCAGTAAAGTGGATAAGGGATTCATCAACAGAAATTTTTTGGTCAGGGCGATGCACTTCAGCAAATCGCTTTGAAATATAATTTATTAGGGGGCGTATTTCATATAATTTATTGTGGTTGGGATGATCTCGGGGAGGGCACTGCGAGTTGTCATTAAAATGTAGGAAGCACATAATCATGTCATAGCATGTCCTGGACATGACACCAGAATAAACTGGCATGTGGTGGATGGGGTGGGTGGACCAGTAGGTATGCACTTAGTTTTTCTTTGTAAGCCCTATATTAAATGCATGGCCCAAAAACAATTTTCTACTGTATTTTCTACAATTTTACAAAACTCGTCTACTGTGAGACATCACCAAAGAAAAATACGGGCATAGGAAGTATTGGGGTCAGAGGCAATAACTTGCTCTGCAAAGAAATTTGTTTGGTCCACAATATACTGCAGCAAATCTTGTTGGAAAAACAAATAAAAATAATCAATTCTGAAAAACTGGTAGTGTTGGGCTGTACACCTGGCTGTGCAGTGAAAGGGGTGATTGTAGCTGACACTGAGCTGGAAGACAACCCTAAGAGGTTTACCAGGGCATTGGGAAGGTAGGTTTGGGCCCAGATTCTTTGGGTTGGGTGTGTTATTCCAGTGCTGGTACTGGGCTCTTCTTCCTGGGGTCTAGCTATATTTTTGTTGGTGCCATTAGGGTGTATGGTGCTGCTGGTGGTAGTCAGGTCTTCTGATATTGTTGTTCACTTTATTCTTTAAGGAGAGACTGTTTCCTCCTCTGATTCAGTCCCCAATTCACTACTCACTACTGGCCCAAATTCCAAACCAAAATCGGGTGATGAGAGCTCTCCGCTGCTCTCATCATCTGACATAGTAAGGATTGTATATGCCTCCACAGGTGTAAAAATATTTTGGTACTGATGGTGTATGTGACAGATCACTGGTGGTCTGTGTGACAGTTCACTGATGGGGGTACTGATGGCCTGTGTGACAGGTCACTGATGGCAGTACTGATGGTCTCTGTGACAGATCCAGATGGGCTGTGTGACAGATGGGCTGTGTGACAGATCCAGATGGATAGAGGGAGAGGGAGAGGCATGTGGCGCACAGTAAAGTGTTATAGAGTAAACTAGAAAAATAATGACTCACAGATCCTGGCTCTCCTCCTTACACGATCGGTGTGTAAAGAGAAGAAGCCGGAAACAGCTGGTAAAGGCTCTTCTGTTTAGAGTTGTGACCGGCTGTGATTGGATTGTTTTATTGGCTGTTTACCCTTGTCAAGGATAGGCTGTGTCCGAGGGACACTCGTCATCCACGATTGCCGAGCTGCGCACCCCCAGGGGGCGCGCATTAGCATTGCATGCATTCTGCTGGACGTCATATGATGCCCAGTCAGTATAACAGATCCACCGCTCAACAGTCAATATGCTATAGGCCGAGCAGGATCTGGTTGATATATACTTATTGGGATTTGTGTACCAAGGACATGTAGCAGAATACATTTTGGCCTACATTTATTAGATTTTATTGGATATGTTTTATAACAGAAAGTAGAAAATATTGTTTTTTTGTTTGTTCATTATAATTGTAGAAAAAAAAAAACCCCAGTGATTATCAAATACAACCAAACGAAAGCTCTATTTGTATAAAAATTATACTGTATAAGATGAATTTGTGTACAGTGTTGCATGATTGTGCAGTTGCCAATTAAAGTAGTACAGTGCTGAATAGCAACAAATGCTATGGTCATGAAGGGGATAAAACTTTCTAGCGGTCAATTTGTAAAAATAACATGCCTGGGGGTGTCCTAATCTGCCTGTGAATGATGTCAAATGCCTGAAGAGCCAAAGTTCATTCCGAACTTGTGTTTAGCCCTAACCTTGAGCTCACCAGAGGTAGTGAGACTATCAAGCCACCTTCTCATTATCAGAGGTAGTATGATAAACAAACCATCTTCTCGCTTTTTGATATTGTGAAGCCCATGGACTGATCAGATGAAGATCAAGCCATCTTTTCACTATTTGGGTAATGATACCATCAAGAGGTAGTGAGATCATCAAACCATCTTCTCAATACCAGAGATAGACCATCAAACCATCTTCCCAATACCAGAGATAGACCATCAAACCATCTTCTCAATACCAGAGATAGACCATCAAACCATCTTCTCAATACCAGAGATAGACCATCAAACCATCTTCTCAATACCAGAGATAGACCATCAAACCATCTTCTCAATACCAGAGATAGACCATCAAACCATCTTCTCAATACCAGAGATAGACCATCAAACCATCTTCTCAATACCAAAGATAGACCATCAAACCATCTTCCCAATACCAGAGATAGTGAGGCCATCAAACTATCTTCTTTCTAACCTTTTGGTATGCTAAGACCCATGGAATGATAGATAAACACCAAAGCACCTTCCCACTTCTAGAAGTCCGAACTCCCTATGAATGTGTCTGTATAACTGACTCTCCTCCTCTATTCATTCATTGCTCTCTATGTCTCGGTAACCTCATAAATGAAAACTCAGATTTTTCTAAAGATACCTCCAAAAAACCTGTTTCAGTGCCATATATGCTTGTAAGCTAACTAAATAATACATTTTCCCATCCTTGTTTTCCGGGAGGAAAATATAAAAAAATATATTTATATATATTTAAAAAATAGATTAGTATACACTTATCATCATTATTGCAGTTACATAGTACTGCACAGCCACACATCTGTGGCCATTAAAAAGCAGCCTGTGGGTACCTACATAATTGAAATTCTGCCCTGTTTCTATCCAAAAATAAAACTACAAGCTGTCTACATATATGTCATGAAGACTTGATTGAGTATTCTGATTAATCATTTGAAAATATAAAATCTGGCATTGAGGACAGGAAGTTCAGTACAAAACTTCATCATATATTCCAACTTATATGTTTCACTTCTGTTCTCTGTGCAAAACTAAACCTAAAAAAGGGCAAAAAATCCATAAAATCCCATAAATTCTAGCCAGATACGGTATTTTCTTCTACTTTAACCTGGATTCCTGGATGGCTCCCGACCTTCATTCTGTTCCACAGATAATACTTTATTTGGCATAATTTTTGAAGATGAATTATATTATTGCACCATCACATTCACAAGAGACTTAACATTGTGTAATCAGGCCAATTATATTTCTGAAATGTTGTAGCTGAGTTGAAAAACAAATAATACATTTGGAAATGTGTCAGCTAGTGACAAATTACTCATCAGTGTTTATTAGCTGGAATTGTTTCAAAATCTTCTAACTCATGGGGAAAAAAATGTCTTCTTTTTAATCAAAGATACAAGCCTACAAAGGAAGATATCTTTCAATTCTTTGTTTTACATTTTTACCTTTGGCCTGCAGCCTAAAGTATTTTTTCACATGCATAGCAAAGTTCAAAAGAACATATTTTTTGGGGTATGTTGACATGTGTGTTCTCAAGTGCAATTTGTTTAATCTAAAAAAGAAATTCTCAACTAAGGTGCCATGGAAATCGAGGGTTCCTTCAGAGGATGCTAGGGGTTCCTTGAGCTGAAGCTGATTGGCCTCCCATTTGACGGTGCCTGCATAGTTCGGAGTCTAATGGCAGCAGGCAGAGCCAGCAGAAAATCAGCAATGATCATTTTAACCACCACTGCAAGTAGGGCATTCTTACCACTGCTCACCAATGTAAAGGGCATTCTTACCACTGCCCACCTCTGCAAGTAGGACATTCTTACCATTGCCCACCAATGTAACAGGCATTTGTACCACTGCCCACCAATGTGAGGAGCATTCTTACCACTGCCCACCAATGTAAGAGGCATTCTAACCACTGCCCACCAATGTAAGGAGCATTCTTACCACTGCCCACCAATGTAAAGGGCATTCTTACCACTGTCCACCTCTGCAAGTAGGACATTCTTACCATTGCCCACCAATGTAACAGGCATTTGTACCACTGCCCACCAATGTAAGGAGCATTCTTACCACTGCCCACCAATGTAAGAGGCATTCTTACCACTGCCCACCAATGTAAGGTGCATTCTTACCACTGCCCACCAATGTAAGAGGCATTCTTACAGCTGCCCACCAATGTAAGAGGCATTCTTACCACTGCCCACCAATGTAAGGTGCATTCTTACCACTGACCACCAATGTAAGGAGCATTCTTACCACAGCCCACCAATGTAAGGTGCATTCTTACCACTGCCCACCAATGTAAGGAGCATTCTTACCACTGCCCACCAATGTAAGGAGCACTCTTACCACTGCCCACCAATGTAAGGGGCATTCTTCCCACTGCCCACCAATGTAAGAGGCATTCTTACCACTGCCCACCAATGTAAGGGACATTCTTTCCACTGCCCACCAATGTAAGGGGCATTTTTTTCCGCTGACCATCAATTAAGTTGTTTTTGCAGGGGTCCACAAAGAACTTAAAATTACTTCAAGGGTTCCTCTGGGGCAAAAAGGTTTGAGAATGACTTATCTAAATATTGATTTTGCTTAAAGCTGAGCTCCAGGCAAACAACTGGACAGTCAAAATATATTTACTGTTTTACCTGCCAAAGAATGTGTAATGTTGGTCAGCCATTTTTTCAAAGCACACAAAAATCACTGCTTCCTGCCATTATTATTTTCTGGGTCACCCACCCTGCACATGGGGGTACCTGTTGCCGTGCACGCGCTCATCAATGCCCGGGACCAGATGAGGAATGCGGTTACACAGGGCGGCACCTGTGCACCGGATAACGTACAGTATGTATATATATATATATATATGTGATCCGACAATTCCAGGTAGGGGGCACGCATGTGATTACACACAGCCGATCGGAGGGTGCACCCAATATCCTCTGGCACCCGCTGATCGTTAGGCAGAAAGCCAGAACTGCGATCTGCCTATGTAAACAAGGTGCGGGGGGGGGATGAAACTTGTGTCCCTGAATAAATCCCATCCCTTCTCATAGCACCTCACACAGTGTAGCTATTACACAGTTAACCCTTTGATTGCCCCTGATGTTAACCCCTTCCCAGCCAGTGTCATTAGTATAGTGACAGTGCATATTTTTTAGCACTGATCATTGTACCAGTGTCACTGGTCCTCAAAAAGTGTCAAAAGCATCAGTTAGTGTCAGAATGCAGTTCCGCTATAAGTCCCTGATCGCTGCTATAACTAGTAGAAATAATTTAATAAAATTAAAAATACATACAACTTTTGCAAAGTTTGTAGACATTATACCTTTTGCGCAAACCAATCAATATAAACGTATTGGGATTTTTGTTTTTTACCAAAAATATGTAGCAGAATACATATTGGCCTAAAATTATAAAGAAATTTGATTTTTTAAAATTTTTTTATTAGATAGGTTTTATCGAAGAAAGAAAAAAAATATTGTTTTTCTTTTTTCAAAATTGTCTGTCTTTTTTTTTTTTTATTGCTCAAAAAAATAAAAAAATGCAGAGGTGATCAAATACCACCAAAAGAAAGCTCTATTTTTTTTTAATTTTGTGGGAAAAAAAAGGACATCAATTTTTTTTGGGTACAGCGTCATACGATGGCGTAATTGTCAGTTAAAATAACCTAGTGCCGTATTACAAAAAAGGGCCTGGTCACGGAGGGGGGTAAATCTTCCCGGGGGTCAAATGGTTAAGGCACTTCTCTGATTTAGAGATGAACCATGTCACTGTGTGCAATAATAAAGTACAGCGTACCACTGTAAAGTTCAGTCCTGTGTCACTACACACACACTTTCTGGGGTATGTTACATTTAGGAGGGACACCACGGAGCCAGTGCCCTCTCCACCAGTCCACCGTACCTCTGCCACCTCACTCCCAGTGACAGATTGGGGTCCTGCTGTGCACACAGTGCAGGCTTTAATGCATGCATTTGTTAACGCCTTTCTTTCTGTACTATGTGACCATGCCAAAAATCCCTGCAACTTGGGTTTGGTTCCGGATGCTACTGGAAATGGACTGCTGGGGAGGAAACCAGGACATTGGGTTGATTTTAGTGCAAAATCTGGTGTAGCTGTGCATGGTAGCCAATCAGCTTCTTACTTCAGCTTCTTCAATTAGGCATTGACCAAAAAAAAACTGGATGCAGATTGCGAAATTGGTGAGCCAATCACACAAGCAGGAAATTATGTTTCTGGGGGTGTGGTCAGTATACATTCTGTGTACAGAACAGCTCCAGGCAGCCATATTGCATTGCATTTTCAGAAAATTACAATGGCTGCAGATTGAAAAGGAAAGATCATTTTTAATAACATTCAATTACAATATGATTTGTGTCACGATTGTATACGCTATATTATTTTTTCTTTATGTGTTATTTTTTCCCCCCAAAAAAGTGGAGTTGCAAAGGTACAAAACTCACAGGTAAGCAAGTAGTTATTTTTCAAAGTCTCAAAGTGTTAACCTTTCCCCATTATACTAAAAACAAAAAAAAATATTTTGGCTACATCTTAGATTCAGTTTTTGGAAAAAAAAAAAGTGGATTTTGTATGTCTTCACTTTATTTAAAGTATAGGTTCACCTTTCTAAATAGGTTACACCCGTATTTGAGGTGTAACATGTTCAGCTTCCACCACCTCATCCCTAACCTTCTCCCCAAACCCACTGTCACAATTTGAAAACAGCACAGCCATGATGGGCTCCTCCCACATGGCCACGTCATTCATTTACAGAATTTTGTGAATGAATGAACTGCAACTACCATCATCCATTGACGCTGATGCATTGTAGTTCTCAATAAACTGCGAGGGTGCTGGTAATTGCTCTCATAGTTAATTGATCTTTCTGCATTTCAGTAACTGCCTGGCCGTATGGAAGGCATTGCACCCGCGATCTGCTGATCAAGCACAAGAACCCTGAAAAATAAGTTACTGGGCCTAACTTTATAAAGGAAATGAAGAAAAAGTTATGAATAGGTACAGTGTGCATACATCACAGATTTTTGTACGTGCCTTCTGTTCTAATAAAAGGCACTAAGGCATATGGGTGTGCTGGAGGGTCTATTGATGCTTGCTGCTGTAGGATCTGTTGTTGTTGGGGGGATATGTTGTTGCTGGGGAGGGCTATTGCTGATGGTGGGGGATCTATTGTTGCTGGGGGGATTTTATGTTACTGGGGGGGATCAATTGTTGTTGGGGGAGTGTGACGGTACTAACCGTCACTATGTGTGACGGATCACCCTGTCCCTGGATTGTAAACCCCTTTGTGTCATTTTCCTATGAGTTTGGGACATTGCCCTTTTATTGCATTTTATTTCCCCTTTATTTATCCTCTGAACAACTGAAGATGGCATGACTCATGGCATTGAGTTAATGTAATGTAATGTTACAGTCCATCCCCCCCCCTCCTGTTTCTGTGTCTAATTGTGTGGACTCATGACACAGACAATGGTCTGGGCTGGAGACATCTCTCCGCAGGGGGTGTGCATTAGGTTATCTGTAGCCTGTTTCAATGTACAAATGTTCAGTTCTCATTGGTTGGTCCTTGTCCCCTTCCCCCCCCCCTGTGGCAAGGCTAAGGGGAGTTTCCCTAACTGTGTGTAAAACTGTATGTCTTGGAATGTAATAAACAGTTCTTGCTTAGACTCACAACATAGAGTGTCATCTCATGTTTGTGGGAGAAGGCTATACCAGCTCTATCTCCCTTCAGCTTGGATCGCTAAATCACTAGCTATGGTAAGAGCGGTTCCTGCTCCACTCTAAAGCATCCCTCACACTAGGGGGGAAGAGAACATCTCTGGCGGCGAAACCCCTCTTTCCATGGGGGGTGGCCGCTACAGGGAGGTCTACTGTTAAGAGAGAAGCTTATAGTTTCTGGCTGCTTGCTATAAAGTCTATTGATGCTAGCTGCTGGGGATCTATTGTTTCTGGTGAGGGTCTATTTTTGCTGGGAGATATTTTGTTGTGGGAGATCTATCATTACGTGGGGATCTATAGTTGCTGGAGGGGATCCATTGTTGCCAGTGGATCTATTGTTGCTTGGGGGATCTATTGTTTCTGCGGCATCAATTGTTATTGGGGAGGGATAATTGTTGCTGGCTGCAGGGGACCTATTTTACTGCCTTTCAATAGCAAATTTAATTCAGGCTACTTAGCACAACAAAATTATACTCAGTCCAATATTATCTAGGTAGGGGGGAGGAACTAACTGGGGATTTTCGCTGACACATAATGCTCATTCATCTTGGGGGGGGGGGGGGGGGCTGCAATTTGGCATGTTTGAGCTCTAGATGAAGCCTCTTCTAAAGATGAGGCATAAGAAAGCCCGCAAACAGTTTGCAGATTACTGGAACCATGTCCTATTGTCTGATGAGACCAAGATAAATTTATTTGGTTCAGATGGTGTCATGCGTGTGTGGCGGCAACCAGGTGAGGAGTACAAAGACAAGTGTGTCTTGCCTACAGTCTAGCATGGTGGTGGGAGTGTCATGGTCTGGGATTGCATGAGTGCTGCCGGCACTGGGGAGCTACAGTTCATTGAGGGAACCATGAATGCCAACATGTACTGTGGCATACTAAAGCAGAGCATGATCCCCTCCCTTCAGAGACTGGGCCACATGGCAGTATTCCAACATGATAACAACCCCAAACAAACCTCCAAGACAACCACTGCCTTGCTAAAAAAGCTGAGGGTAAAGGTGATGGACTAGCGAAGCATGTTTCCAGATCTAAACCCTATTGAGCATCTGTTGGGCATCCACAAATGGAAGGTGGAGGAGCGCAAGGTCTCTAACATCCACCAGCTCCGTTATGTCGTCATGGCGGAGTGGAAGAGGGCTCCAGTGGCAACCTGTGAAGCTCTGGTGAACTCCATGCCCACGTGGGTTAAGGCAGTGCTGGAAAATAATGGTGGCCACTCAAAATATTGACACTTTGGGCCCAATTTGGACATTTTCACTTAGGGGTGTACTCACTTTTGTTGCCAGAGGTTTAGACATTAATGGCTGTGTGTTGAGTTATTTTGAGGGGACAGCAAATTTACACTGTTATACAACTGTACACTCATATAATAAAATATATACAAAAATGTGAGGGTTGTACTCACTTTTGTGAAATGCTGTAAGTATACAGTATGTACAGTCCAAAAGGTAAGGTTGCACTCACAAGGCTTGAATGGTGAGCACTGAGTATTAATGTGTATATAATTAACTGTATGCTTTGTTGAGCACCAGGCCCCATTTTTCTCTGATATGTGTGCAGTGGCATTGATTATCTGTACATGATCAATGTGCCAACCTAAATGTGCCAACCTACATGCCTAAGCGCTAGTAATTTGGGGCCAAACTGGAATTCAGCTAAAGAATTTTCACCCATTACTGTAATATCAGTTCCAGAGGGGTTTGCCTTTTTCTAATGAAAGTATTGCCGCATCAAATCTCACTGTGCTACAATTTCTTAAAGGCAAACACTCTGCATGTCTTACAGTAATCAGTTTTGAAACCCTTGGCTCCAGTTTAATAAAGGCATTAAGAAATATTCGACTTTTTAATAAAAAGAGGTTATTTAAAATTCACCCAGCTACTAATTAGCATACTGAAATGAACACCAATTTGCCAGCTAATTGAAGCTGAGGGAGATAGTTACTTAGAGATCTAAAGGAGTGGTAGCCACATTCATAATGTGTAATTAAAGAAAAAAAATAGGCAAGTTCATGTTGGATTATTAGCGGGAATATTTAATAACCTGTTTGTAGTGAAATCAAAGATTAAAGTGAGAATTAACTGATAGTTGTACATTAATTAAAAGAAGAAGACTGTGGTAAAGGTTTAGATGGCTCATACAAGTTCATAGAAGACTTGTGGCTGAATGCTTGTTTATAGCAGTGACTCATCCTGGGTATGAATAGGTTTTTATCCTTTACACACAATTCAGAAAGTATCCATAACATACCTTCCAACTTTCTGAAAGGGTCAAGAAGGACACCTTTTAGCACACAATATGTAGGCAAAGGACGCGTCCCTGCCTCAACCCGGTTACATGGGCCACCAACAGCTAATATACAGAAAATTATTAGGTGAACCCAACAAGGGTTTTTTTACCTCAATTTTTCATTTATATTGGCATATCAAAATAACAGATGCAGAAATATAGAAGTTGGATAAAAGGTTTAGTCCACCATAACACTATTTTGATACTTAGTACATTTAGTATAGAGATGTACACATCAGACCAAAAAGAGGGACATCTGAGGCTGCACAAGGGGCAGAAGGATTTAGACTCAAATGAGGGACAGCTTGAAGCTATGTAGAAATTTTCATTACATGCTTCACAGAAAGGTGTCTTGTCTTTACCCTTTTACTGCATACGTTGGTGGCTTGGGTGGTTTTTACCCGGCAGAGTATGTGTAAATCTGAGAAGTCAACTGTTGGCATTCAGATGGAAATGATCCAAGGACTATGAAGCTAACAGATAGCTTCCACACACCTCACTAAATGTGGGTCCCACCTCCGTGCCCAACCCGCGCTCATCAACGTACCTAGGACCAGTATGGCAGGTGTCACTGGGTAGGTGGAGTTTGTCAAAAACTTGTGTTGGGTCTGTATTCATGCTGTGCCTTTTTTGGAAAATGGGTAGGGGTACTATGTACCCCATACTTATATACATGGGGGTGCCTAGTACCCCTACCCATTTACCAAAAAAGTCACAACATGATTAGATACAACATAAGATTCTGATAAGCCCCCTGCCCGCAGACCTCTACATCCAAAGGCCAGAATTGTGGGGAAGTGGCCCTTGTCCCCATCAATATGAGAATAAGCTTTTTTTTTGGGGGGGGGGGGTTGCTCGCCCCCCACCCCTTTTCCTGGCTTACTTTGTTGCATGCTTGGATAAGGGTCTGGTATGGATTTTTGGGGGGACCCCACACCGCTTTCTTTTCAATTTGGCATGGTGTTCCCCTTAAAATCCATATTAGACCCGAAGGGCCTGGTATGAATTGGATTGGTATGGATTGGGGGGGACCCCACATTGTTTTTTTTTTAATTTTTCAAAACTGCCATATTTTTTGTGTATTTCATCTGTCAGTGGGGAAGCCCACTGACAGCTGATGAGTCATCGCTTGTTAAGGACGCAGCGGCTGGCTTCCTGGCCCTCTCCTTAACAACCAGCTATGCTTCATACAGAATTTGAATTGGTCTATATTTTTTCGACCGATCTGAAAATTTGGAATTCATTTGAAAATTAATGAACAAAACAAAATTAAACGAAATGAAAACAAAACAAAACAAAAACATGTTCTGAAACAGATTCTGAACAAAATGAAGTTAGTAACATAACTTATCTATTCGAAATTAAACTAACCTGTCTCATCTGCACTCCATTAGATTCAGTGATTAGGTGAGACATTAGGGGTCTAAAATAGTTACATAGTTAGGTTGAAAAAAAAGACACAAGTCCATCTAGTTCAACCACTTAAAAAAAAAAAAAAAAAAACATATACACAATCCAATATCCACAGTTGATCCAGAGGAAGGTGAAAAAATCCAGCAAATCATCATCCAATTTGCTCCAACAGGGCATTCGGCTATTCCCTGGATCAACTTTACCTATAAATGTTAGTATCCAGTTATATTATGTACATTTAGGCTGCATTCACACCTGAGCGTATCGTTTTCAGGCGTTTTATGGGAGTTTTTGTAGGCGTTTTTTCGAGCATTTTTTTGGGCGTTTCTCTGGCGTTTGTTGGATGTTTTATGAGTGTTTTAGGGCATTTTATGAGCGTTTTATGGGCGTTTTTAAAAAAATGGGTGTGTTAAAAGGGGTGGGGGCCACCTGTATGTTTGAAAAACTCCCGTGAAACGCCCATGAAATGCCAATAACGGCATTTTAATGCATTCCTATGGGACCAGAACAGCTCTTGATCAGCCCAAAAAGAAACTCCTGTACTTTTTTTTTTTTTTTTTCTTTTTTTTTTTTTCAACTTCAAATTTTTAAATTTTAATTTAACAATTCAACAATAGTATTTACAGTTATTTGTTACTTCTGTCTCATTGCTTGGTACATGTAACAACAGTTAGAAGTTAGTTATTAAGAAAATTAAAGGAGTACAAGGTAACAATTAAGGGAGAAAAAAATAAAATTAAAATAAAACAGCGTGCCCAATCTGCCTACCCCAATGGGAACAATCTGTAAGCGGATTTGGTCACCGTGTTCTAAGGTGTAACCAATTGATCTTAACTAGCAGAAGCTCTTGGGTTGTTTAACCAAATTTTCTATTTCTTTTTAAATTTATTAGTAGATTAATTTTTGTATGCTAAAAACATTTTGTTTCGTGCTTGTATTTTCAGTCTGGTAATTACGTTGGACTGGTTGGGAGATTCGGTAGATTTCCACATGCTAGCAATAGTAAGTCTTGCAGCTATAAGAATGTGTGCTACTATAGTTCTATAACATATTGGGTATAAATCTAGGTCTATTCCCAATGGTGCCATCGCAGGTGTTAGTACTTTTTGGAGCTTCAGGCGTTTTGCTTCAGGGGACAAAACGCTCAGATGTGAACAGGGGCCATTGAAATGAATGTGATTTTGATTGTTGGGCATTTTGGATTTTCACAGATGAGCGTTTTATGGGCTGAAAAATGCTCAAGTGTGAACAGGGCCTTAAAAAGGGGTCTCATTTAAAAAATATATATACCCAAAAACCTAAAACCACCCAAAACTTTGGAGCCCACTCTCACAAGCACGCACACGGAACCACCGGGGGACCTATGTATAAAAACATTGCTTGAGATACACATGTTAAATACCAGTGTGCACTGCGATATTCATGCTCAAATGTAAATTGGTGTACTCTAGGGATTTTGCCTAAAGAAAATATAGGGTACCAAAGTTTATAGTTGTTTAGTGGATTCAAATTTAAAGCTTGACATTTTGTGTGTCTATTTACCCGGAATAACCTTTTCTTTTATAATTTACCAAAAAATTGGGTAATATATTGCATTTTTTGTGCCCTAAAGTTATTATTATTATTATTAGAATACAGGATTTATATAGCGCCAACAGGTTGTGCAGCGCTTTACAATATGAGGGAAAAGCATACAGTTACAATACAATTCAATACAGGAGGAATTAGATGACCCTGCTCATTAGAGCTTACAATCTAGAAGGGAGGGTCAAGTGAAACAAAAGGCAATAACTGTGGGGGATGAGCTGATTGAGAAAATGGAAGTACGGTTGTTAGGTGTGGGTAGGATAGGCTTCTCCGAAGAGGAGGGTTTTCAGGGATCGTCTAAAAGCTAACAGAGTAGGATATAATCAGACAGATAAGGGTAAGGAGTTCCACAGGATTGGAGAGGCTCTGGAAAAGTCCTGGAGGCGAACATGGGAGGAGGTGACGAGGGAGCTAGAGCAGGAGGTTTTGAGAGGAACGAAGAGAGCGATTAGGTTGGTATTTTGAGACGAGGCTGGTGATGTAGCTGGGGGCTAAATTGTGGATGGCTTTGTAAGATGTTGTTAGTATTTTGAATTTAATTCTTTGGGTGAGCGGAAGCCAGTGGAGGGCTTGACAGAGAGGAGTAGCGGACACTGAGCGATTGGTAAGGTGGATGAGTCTGGCAGCAGCATTCATGATGGATTGAAGGGGGGATAGCCTATGTAGAGGTAAGCCAATGAGAAGGAATTGCAGTAGCCAAAGCGCGAGATGACCAAGGAGTGAACTAGGAGCTTTGTTGTGTCATTGGTTAGAAAGGGGCATATTTTGCAAATGTTGCAGAGGTTGAGGCAGCAAGATTTGGACAGTAATTGGATGTGGGGCCTGAAGGAGAGTTCAGAGTCCTGGACTACACCTAGGACCTAGGCATGTGGGGATGGGCTGATAGTTGTGCCAACGATATTGACAGAGAGAGATCGGGGAAAGGGGCACGTGGTGGAGGAAAAATGATAAGTTTGGTTTTGGATGGATTGAGTTTGAGGAAGTGGTGAGACATCCCCAAAAGTGTCAAAAATGTCAGTTAGGGGTCCGATCTGTTTCCCGCAATGTCGCAGTCCCGCTAAAAATCGCAGATTGCTGGAAAAAAAAAAACAATAAAATCACATAAATCTTTCCCGTAGTTAGTAGACGCAATAACTTTTGCGCAAACCATTTACCAAAAATATGTAGCAAAAAACAAATTGGCCTAAAATGTTTCAAGATTTTGATTTTTAATTTTTTTTGGGAATGTTATATATCAGAATGTGAAAAATATATATTTTTTTTCAAAATTGTCGCTCTTTTTTTCAAAAATTTAAAATCGCACAGGTGATCAAATACCACCAAAAGAAATTTTGTTTTGGTACAGTGTCACACGACCGCGCAATTGTCCATTAAGTAACGCAGTGCTGAATCACAAAATATGGCCTGGCCAGGAAGGGGGTAAAATCTTCCGGTCTTAAAGTGGATAAAAACACGCTCATTGAGAATTTTTATGTCAAACACATTTTGGCTTATATGACAACATTTTAATATATTGGATATTTTTTAACAGTCAAAGTAGAAAATGTCAATTTTTTGCAAAATTTTCGCTCTTTTTTTACTAATATTGCAAAAAATAAAAAGCGCAGATGTGATCATATACCACCAATAGAAAGCTCTGTTTGTGGGAAAAAAAGGACGTAAATTTTGTTTGGGTACAGCATTGCATGACCGCGCAATTGTCAGGTAAAGTCGCGATGTGCCAAGTTGAAAAAAGTGGCCTGGTCATTGAGCAGCAAAATCTTCCGGGGCTAAAGTGGTTAATGCAAACCAATCAATATACACTTGTTGGGATTTTCTTTTACCAAAGACAAATAGCAAAATACATTTTGGTCAACATTTTTGAAGAAATTAGATTTTTTACATTTTTTTTTTATTGGCTATGTTTTATAGCAGAAAGTAACAACTAATGTTTTTTTTTTTCAAATTTTTTTTTTCATTTATATTCCAAAAAAAAAAACAGTGGTGATCAAATACCCCCAAAAAAGAAAGCTCTAATTGTGGAAAAAAAAATAATATAAATGTTGTTTGGATACAGCATTGCATGACTGCACAATTGCCAGTTAATGTAGTCCAGTGCCAAAGTGCAAAAAACTGACCTGGTCATGAAGTGGGTAAGGGGCTCAAGAGGTTAAAGGGGTATTCAACTCGGCCCATCCATGTATTTTTCCCCTCCTACTTGTAGTGCAGAGTTCTCTTCAAAACACATACTCACCCGCACAGCGAATCCAGTGATGTCCTGCTGCAATTCACCATTTGGGTGCCATATATTGGGTCCTACACCACCATTTTGGTCCTCTTAAGCCTGCTGCCTCTTTCAGGTGCAGGTAGTCATGATGATGTCCTCAGCCCACCCACCTGCCCATCCACCAGCTGATCCGTAAGCTAATTTTGTGTTATAAGTATCCCAGAAGGCTGCAGGACCAGGTGCACGTCATTCTGGCAGCAGGGGGTGGAGGCAATTTTTGTAAAATATTTAAAAATAGATTTAAAATTAAAAAAAAAAAAATATTACATTTTTAAAGGAATTGAGAAAATTTGCTCAAAAAAATATCAAATCATGTAAAAATGTTTATTTATTTATTTTTTTTTATCTGCACATGGTTGGATAATTGAAGTGAATTTTCACTCTTTTTTTAAGTGAAGATTTTCAATTCCTTAAATAAATCATCCCAATTTTTCAAAGGATCTTTCTCTATAGATAGTCATTTAAAACAAACTGTACTTTAAATAAGAAGAGACAGCAATTTCTGTAAATCAATAAGCTGCTTTACAAATCCGCAGGGAGACCAGAGGAGATAATTTTGTTTAACATACTTTATGTATATTTTAAAGTGATTCTTTTTAATATTGGGAGGTCATGACTGCAAATACAGAACACACAGACCTGGTGAAATTTTTTTCCAATAACCGGGAGTTACGTATTGTGCGGCTGTTGACTCCTGACCTAAGCGAGGAAATAAAGGGGAGAGAAAAAAAGGATTGCTATAGCAATAAATGCCGGATTATATCATCTAATATTTCATTGTTCAGCAAAACATGTTCTCCAGCCCTGCTTATGATGAATGTACAAAATATACAGAGTGGGAGAATACCAGAGAGAGGGAGAGAAAGAGAGCGGGAGAGAGAGAGAGGGAGAGGGGGAGGGAGAGAGAGAGAGGGAGAGGGAGAGAGAGAGAGAGAGCAAGAGAGAGGGAGAGAGAGAGAGCGAGAGAGAGAGGGGGGAGAGAGAGAGAGAGCGAGAGAGAGAGGGGGGAGAGAGAGAGAGAGCGCAAGAGAGAGAGAGGGAGAGCACGAGAGAGAGAGAGGGAGAGAGAGCGCGAGAGAGAGAGGGAGAGAGAGAGAGAGAGAGCGCGGGAGAGAGAGAGAGGGAGAGAGGGAGGGAGAGAGAGAGAGGGAGAGGGAGAGAGGGAGAGAGAGAGAGAGCAAGAGAGAGGGAGAGAGAGAGAGAGCGAGAGAGAGAGGGGGGGAGAGAGAGCGCAAGAGAGAGAGAGGGAGAGCACGAGAGAGAGAGAGGGAGAGAGAGAGCGCGAGAGAGAGAGGGAGAGAGAGAGAGAGAGCGCGGGAGAGAGAGAGAGCGTGAGAGAGGGAGAGGGAGAGAGAGAGAGAGAGGGAGAGAGAGAGAGAGATGGAGAGAGAGAGTGCAAGGGAGAGAGAGAAGGAGAGAGAGGGGAAGAGAGAGGGAGAGAGACCATCGTACCATCATAATGCCCTACTGACCAATAAGAACCAGCCAAAGCCTGGCGGTCTGCAACAACTCATCAGCGCCTTGTCTATCCCAACCTCCCAACAGTCTGGCTTGACAAAATCACAAATAAAAAACATAACAAATTATTCAGAAGAAAAATATGTTGAAGAATGGAGAAATGAAATAACAAACTCGAAGAAACTAACTGTTTACCAGTCACTGCAGAGAGACTACAAACTGGCCCCATACCTGGAGGTGCTACAAGAGCCCAAAGACAGACAGACGCTGAGCCTGTACAGACTGAGCGCCCACAGCCTGGAAATGGAATTAGGACGGCACATACAAACCTACAAGCCCAGGGAGAGCAGATTGTGCCGGCAGTGTGACCAGGGGGTCCTGGAGGACGAGGACCACTTCCTGCTACAGTGCCCTAAGTACTCATCAGTGAGGGACACTCACTTCCAGAGACTCTCCGCTTTCATCCCGCACTTCAATTCTATAGAAGAGAAGAGGAAACTTCAAATCCTACTGGGAGAAGAGGAGCCAATGGTAAAAATAGCTGCACAATATGTGACAGCGTGTCATAGACTGAGAGGGACATGAAAAACATCCTTTATATGGACCCACTCCCCATTCCCCTTTATATTACCCATTACCCCCCCCCCCCAAACTCAACTGCTTTGGCAATGCTAAAATGTATTTGGTCCTGCCAATAAAGCTTATTTGAATTTAATTAAATTGAGAGAGATGGAGAGAGAGAAAGAAGGAGGGAGAGAGGGAGAGAGAAGGAGAGGGAGAGGGGGAGGGACAGAGAGGGAGAGAAAGGGAGGGAGCGGAAGGGAGAAAGGGAGACAGAGAGAGGGAGAGAGAGTGAGGGAGAGAGAGCGAGGCGGAGAGAGAGAAGGAGACAGAGAGAGGGAGACAGAGAGATGGAGGGAGAGAGAGAGAGAGAGAGAGAGAGAGAGACAGAGAGAGGGAGAGAGAGAGAGAGAGAGGGGGGGACAGAGAGAGGGAGACAGATAGAAGAAGACAGAGAGAGAAGGAGACAGAGAGAGGGAGACAGAGCGAGAGAGAGACAGAGATAGAGAGAGGGGGAGAGAGAGGGAGACAGAGAGAGGGAGACAGATAGAGGGAGACAGAGAGAGAGAGAGGGGGGGAAGAGAGATGGGGGGAGGGAGAGGGAGAGAGAGAGGGGGACAGAGGGAGACAGAGAGAGAGGGAGACAGAGAGAGAGAGAGAGGGAGAGAGGGAGACAGAGACAGGGAGAGAGAGAGAGAGAGAGGGGGGAAAGAGAGGGAGAGAGAGAGATAGGGGGAGAGAGAGAGAGAGAGGGAGAGAGAGAGAGGGAGACAGAGAGATAAAACAAAGGGAAAGAGAGGAGGAGATTCTACTGAGACTGAAAGCTGATTGGGAGCCAGTGCTCTCATTTTCTCTGCTCCTATTCAGACACTTTCTAAAATGACAACTCTCTATCCCTGTCTTCTAGCTGAGCTGCTGCACTTTCACACCGTCACACAGAAATGCAAGAAGACATGATAAGTAGTAGAAGGTAGAAAGGCCCTTTGGTAATTGGAACAGCTGAGACCGCCATTGTCGCGTATCTAAGGTTGGGTCAGGTCAGGGTTTAACGAAAATTTTAATAAAATTTTTTTTTAATAAAAACATTTTTTAATAAAAAAACATGTTTTGTGTGTAGCCTCCCCTCCCCTCCCCCCCAAAAACAGTAAATAAGGAACCAGAAGCATTGCTAAGAAGAAGACTGGGTTTTATAGTAGGGTGACCACATTTCCAAACTGCCATACAGGGATAACCCCCCCCAGCATGCACTGGTCTGTGACATCACAAGGGGGAGGGGTCACATGTGACATTTCTGGGTGGCCCCGCCCCTTACCTATTTAATTAAAGTGGTAGTAAACCTCTGAAAAAAACAAACAAACCTGCAAGACAATAGCATAATGTATTAGTATGCATCGTGTACTAGCACATTATGTGATACTTACCTTGGAACGAAGCCCCAGCAGCCGCGCCCGGTCACCGCTAAGGGAGCTGACATGTTCCCCCAGTGTTTCTTCCGGATTCACGGGCTCTGGCGCTGTGAGTGGCCGGAGCTGTGATGATGTCACTCATGCGCATGGGAGCCATCCATTCCAGCAAAGAGCTCTGAAGTTCCAGGAAGATACGCTGGACCTTCAGAGCGCATGCGCTGCTGATGTCAGTGGCTGCATGCAGGGTGAATATCTCCTAAACCGTGCAGGTTTAGGAGATATTCATTTTACCCACAGCTAAGCCTAATTATAGAGTTACCTGTGGGTAAAATTCACCAAGCGGGGCATACAACCGCTTTAATGTCACTCGGCTTACAATGCAGTCTGCGGGTGGCCGTGCTTGAGAATGGAGCAAGGTTTCTATGCAACTTTAGTGCCTTAGATAGAAAAAGCATTTGTTTAATGTATGTTAGCCTAACACTGCAATTACAGGCAGCCACTTAGATGCAAAGAGTGTAATTGTTCTTTCAATGTTAGGCTAATATACATTAAACAAATACTCTTTATATCTAAGGCACTGAAGTTGCATATAAAAAAAACATACTTTAAACTACAAAAGGAATACAAATGACCTGAGGATCTGGAGTAAAAATTGGAAAAAATTAAGCCTCAAGATGAATCTAAAATGAGCTTCCTTTACTTAATATGTATAGATACATGCAAAATATAGTGAATGCACAAAGTATTCTGTCCGGGAGTCAGGATGCTCGGGGCTCCCACGGCTGTTAGACACGCCGAACACCAGCGGCTGTGGATGGCGTCAGCAGCGTGAGGCAGGAAAACAAGGCTGGCTAACGTCCACTGCTCCTCCATTTTGAAAGCACCCAACTATGAAGGCAAAGGGGCCTTTATCTATCTCTTGATGTGTTTCTTCAGGAGAGGCAGGGCGCCATGCCAGGATGACGTCATCAGAAATCGATGCAGCCATTCTCTGCCTCAATGCAGAATTGCAAATGGCTGCATCGGTTGTGTCAGTTTAATTCCGGGACACTATTGTCCCAAAATTAAGGTGACCAGGACCTGGGACAGACCTGTGAAATGCGTGACTGTCCTGGGCAATCCGGGACACGTGGTCACCCAATTAGGTGAACTTGGCAGTGCCTCCACCCAGTACAAGAACTCTATGAACAGAGGGGATTCTCTTTCTGGGAAATTACCCAGTAGTCTTATCAAAGTAATTGGATGCAGAAGAACTACTGCAACCAGAATATAACATTAACCATAGCCTTATATACCCTCACAGGCCACTTTATTAGATACACCTTGCTAGTACTGAGTTGGGCCCCCTTTTTCCTTCAGAACTGCCTTAATCCTTTGTGGCATAGATTCAACAAGGTGTTGGAAACATTCCTCAGAGACTTTGGTCCATAGTGACATGATAGCATCACACAGTTGCTGCAGATTTGTCGGCTGCACATCCATGATGCAAATCTCCTGTTCCACCATATCCCAAAGGTGCTCTGTTGGATTGAGATCTTGTGACTGTGGAGGCCATTGGAGTACAATGACCTCATTGTCATGTTGAAGAAACCAGTTTGAGATAATCTGAGCTTTGAGACATGGTGCATTATCCCGTTGGAAGTAGCTATCAGAACATGGGTACACTGTAGTCATAAAGGGATGGACATGGTCAGCAACAATATTTAGGTAGGCCGTGACATTTAAATTATGCTCAATTGGCACTAAGGGACCCAAAGTGTGGCAATAAAATATCAACCACAACGCAACACCACCTCTACCAGCCTGAACCGTTGATAAAAGGCAGGATGGATCCATGCTTTCATGTTGTTTGTGCCAAATTCTGACCCTACCGTGAATGTCGCAGCTGAAATCGAGGCTCATTACACCAGGCAACGTTTTTCCAATTTTCTACTGTCCAATTTTGGTGAGTCTGTGTGAATTGTAGCCTCAGATGCCTGTTCTTAGTTGATCTGCTTCACAGTTCGATGTGTTGTGCATTCAGAGATGATATTCTGCATACCTTGGTTGTAACGAGTGGTTGAGTTACTGTTGCATTTCCATCATTTTAAACCTGTCGGCCCAATCTCCGCTGGCAACAACAAGGCATTTTCATTCACACAACTGCCGCTCACTGGATATTTTCTCTTTTCCGGACCATTTTCTGTAATCCCTATAGATGATTGTTCATGAAAATCCCAGTAGATCAAGAGTTTTTTTAAATACCCAGACCGTCCGACATCAACAACCATGTCACGTTCAAAGTCACTTAAATCCCTTTTCTTCCCCATTCTGATGCTCGGTTTGAACTCGGTCTTCACCACGTCTAGATGCCTAAATGCATTGAGTTTCTGCCATGTGATTGGCTGATTAGCAAGTTATGTTACCAAGCAATTGAACAGGTGTACCTAATAAAGTGGACGGTAAGTGTAGATGCACACCAATATAGAAATAATACCACTGTTATGGTTATGGTCAGGGGTCAGGCTCAGAGACCAGTAGCTATAGCAGTAGAGAGGCTCCCACTGAGCAGCTGTATACACACACAAGGAGGATACCCTGGTGGATGATGCGGGCTTACCTGAGGTGCAGGGTGTAAGCACTAACTGGTATTCTCCAGAGTTCCTACAGTATGTTATTACCAGATTGTGGTCCTCAGGATAGCCCCACCAGGAGGTGAGTAGGCTTGGGTCCAGTAGCAGATATAGAAGGAAGGGATCAAGCAAAAGCATAGTCAGTAAAGGCAAAGGTCAGTAACAAGTAGCTGCAGGTTGGGACCAAGATGAAGTGTAGTCGAGGAACAAGCAACATGTCTGTAACAAATGGCTTCATGTTGGGATTAAGTGGAAAGTTAGTCAAAAAACAAGCCAAGATACAGATGGCAATAGGACAGACAAGAGCGAGATATTGGCTTGAGAAGACCACAATAATCAGGCAAGCAGAAAGTACAAAGGCATGGCTTAAATAGGAAGTTCATGGGAGGAAAATGAGTTTACATGTACTAAAAACATGGAACAAGGCAGGATTGTTCAAAAAATCAGAGAAGGGATTTCCCAGGACTTCAGGTGGCTCAGCAAGAAGAGCTACTGCTGGACAGAGCAGAGGTCCTGGGCTCAGATCCTGGTCCTGACAGGCCCAGTGTTATTTATAATTTGAATACAAAAGCATTATTTAATACATTTTTTCAAATATAAGTTATTTAAACAATATTTTAAATAATAAAACATATTCATAAATACATTTTTTTAAATTAAGTTATTTGAACATAAATGTGAGATACTGATATTATTTATTTGCTCATTAAGACACATTGCTAAGGCTAACTATTTTACAAAAATAATACAAAAAAAAGAAAAATAATAACATCATAAGCATTTTAAAGATAATTGTCTTTATTTCTAAAATACCTGTCTGGCTGCTTCTGTGATGGGGAGAAGATTTATACTTAGAAACTGGCTGATATGACTGTGGGGACATGTGCTGCTTTTTTGTGAGTTCAGATGTGCCTAGCCTGGAGCTGGCAGTAATTTTGTTTTCATTCTCTCAATATCGGCTTGTTTGTGTTTAATGTGGGGGTTCCCGAGCCAAAAATTTGGGCACACATATTTTCAACGCTAATAACCTTTATTGCATGTGTTACATGGTTATCACTTTGGGAAAATGGACGTTTCACGCCTGAGCAAGCTACAGCCAATTACTAACTGCTAATCTCAACGTAACAGCTAAACCTAATCACAAAACCAGTAAAACTACACTACCAAGTGAATCACAAGTTCTATAAACTTTATTCTTATGAAACAGACACTGTGCCAAACGTTTTTTGCACCAATACTTTTCTCCCTACTCCATGGCTTAACTGTAGAGATTAGTAGCATTGCCTCTTGCGGAGTTTTGGCAGGGTGTCTATTCCACTGGAATGAATAAAGTTTATTGAACACCTACTGTAATTCACACAGTGGTGTTGCTATACTTTTGTTCCGAACAGAACCCTTCAAAATAATCTTTTTATTGATTTTAAAACATAACATACAAAAATAGAAACAGCAGATCATCATACATCTCTACATGAATTACAGTTTGTGGGTTAAAATAGAAGCAGATACAGATAAGGCCATCATAAGTTGTATGTGGAACGAAGAGAAAAGAAGAAAAAAATCATCACTCGGCAATGCAGGAAATGCAACATACATGGAATGGAGTAAATTGTACAAACTGAACTTTGGTACAAGAGCCCTTGAACCACAAGATTAGAGAAGTGAGGACCTTAACCAGAGATTGCTGAACTGCTATAAGTAGTCTCATTCTGCAGCTAACCATTAAATATTTATCTATAATAACCATGGAGGACCACCAGGTGGAGTTGTTAGATTAAGTTCGTGGATCTATTGTTTGCTTCCTTGAGTTGTGCAAAGTATCATGTCACCAGCTTGTTCGCTCACTCTTGGGCACACCCATTGTGATGTATAACTGTGCCCAAGGGCGGGGGAGGGGAGCAGATGTGCTCCCTTAGTAGCGATAAAAATAAAAAACTAGGAAAAGGGGGTATTGACCACTTAGCGCTCATTCCAACTAATCCAAGGTTGCCAGGATTGCGTTGTGCGTTGCACTGAATGGTTTTTAAGAGACAAGGTACGTTCATACATATAATGTGTGTTGGTGAGGTCAATAACTCCCTGAATCGTTGGAGGAAGTTCTTGTTTCCAGGCTTGTGTGATATTGAGCCTGGCTGCTAATAAAATATGTGCCATGGTGTGTCTTATTGGCTTAGGAAACCGTTCTATCCCCAATGACAATACTGCCAGTCCAGTGTCTGGGATAGAGATATGTGTAACCTCAGTTATGAGTGTGAAGATGGCATTCCAGTAGTCTTGCAGGTGTGGGCATTGCCATAATATGTGGAAAAGATTGCCATCACTACCACAGAGTCTCCAGCATTTGCTATCGGTGTTAGGGTCAAATTTGTGAAGTCTGGAGGGTGTGAGGTACCATCTAAGGGGGCTTTTTATGGAAAGCTCCCAGAGATTGGAGCAGCTAGTGGCCTAGTATACGGATTGAAATGCTTGAGTCCACTGTTTGTCCGTGTATTGTGTGCCTATGTCTTGTTCCCATTGTAAGTGGGGAGAGGATTTAATGAAGAGTGTTTTATGTTGAAATAGGTTATAAAAGTTAGTTATTCCCTTCTGTTTAGGAGGCCCTATGGCGGTGAGATACATCCATGCTTGAGGTTGAACAGTCTGTGGCCAGAGTATGAGGGTAGTCAGAAAGTGAGTAAGTCTTGTGTATGTGAATAGGGATGTGTTGGTAAGATTGAATTTAGCTTGTAGCGACTTGAAAGGGAGAAGTTTGGAGTCGTGATACAAGTTGTTGATGTGCGTGATGCCCCTCCTCTGCCAGTCCATAAAGTAGGATTGGTCCATGAGTGTGTGAAGGGCTGTTATGGTAATTCGGAGTGGAATTTGGTTAGGGTGGGAAGTGCCTTGTGCCAGTAGAATTTTCCAGGCTTTAGCCGCAGCGACCATAAATGGGGGGGAACATGGGTGGGAATTTTAGTTCCTAGAGTAGTAGCCATGAGCCAAGCCGATAAGTCTCTTCTATTGCAGTAAGTGGATTCTATGGTGCCCCACAGTGTGACTGGGGTAGGTGTAAACCAGTCTCTCAGTTAAGTGAGTACTGACGCCTGGTAGAAGTCAAATATGTCCACATAACCGGCACCCCCTACATTGCAATGTTTGATCAACTTGACATGTGCGCATCTGGGTTTCTTGTCCTGCCATACATACGTAGATATTAAGGATTGGATTGATCTAAAGAATTGTTTTGATACAGGGATTGGGAGAGTCCTAAATAAATAGAGCAGCTGCGGAAGGTACATCAAAAGCCGCTAATCTCCCTAGCCTGGAGAATTCAGAGGAAGCCAGTTGTTTGAGGTTGTCTTGTAATTTCCCGGCCTCTCCGATCCACTGGTGGATGTGACGGCGGGTTGTTCAGGTCTCCCAGGGAGGCAGGAGAGCCTGAGAAAGCCGTGAAAGGCAGCGGGAGGGGGAGACATTCCTTGATGCTGCTTTTAAAAGCAATCCAGTGGCTAGTTAGCCGCTAGGATTGCTTTTACAAGAGCCGACTGCCACCTCTAAAATATGGTACCGGAATTATGCCTGCATCCCGGTATATACACTTGAAGTCCAGTGACGCACTGGTATGTCACTGGTCTGAAAGAGGCTATATTAGAAGGTAGCAGACGTGGATTAGGCACATTCCATCTCCTAGGTGAAATAAGCATTGGATATATTTGTGTTCATTCAAAAGGTAATCCTATGCTGGGCAATTATATAATAATAAATATTATACAATAATATATAAGTTACCAGAAGGTCACCTGTAACTATTCAAATATATGAATACAAATACAGCAAAACCTTGGATTGCGAGCATAATTTGTTCCAGAAAATTATTGTTATCCAAAGCACTCTTATATCAAAGCAAATCTCCCCATAAGAAATAATGGAAACTCAGATGATTCGTTCCACAACCATTTATTCATAAGTCCTTCAGTTTATAGTCCATATAAAAAGATTATAGCAATGTGACAGTTTGTGTTACCATAAAATGTCCATCCACAAACGGCGCCTCCCCAAGGGGATTGGAAGCAAATTCCAGCAGGAGCTGGACAGCTTTACCCCGGATGCCTGCAATCTTAGATATGCCTCTTTTAATCATCAACCATGTGAGTTGCTAAATGTTGTACCTTCATTAAATGTAACCATATTGCTACACTTAGAGGTGCCTCACTTCTCTTTTATACTCAGTTGTGACTTCTCAGCCTTTTGAGGCTCCGTTCACATAAATGCAAATTGAATGTGTATCCGAACCACCTCCAATTTGCATGACATGTGATTGGGCAGCCTTCCATATGGAGCCGGTTCACATTTATGCGGTGCAGCGGCAGTGTGAATTCGCTGCAAATTGAAAAAGAGTCATTTTCTGAACACTGTGGTACAGTTCAGAAGTGACATCCCGGCTATTGCCTTCTATGGGAAATGTACCAGTGGCAAGTATTCGCTATGACCAACCACAGCAGATCATATGACAGTTGTAAACAATGGATGGCTTTCTTTCCTGCCATCCATTGTATACAATTGTGTTGCTAGCTGTGATTGGTCACAGTGATCACATGGTACAGACAGGGCCAATCACAGCCCATCTGTACCATGTGAATAACTTTGGCCAATCACAGCTAATCCCAACAAAAGACACCAAATGAATCAGTTTCATTCAGTAAAAATGGTTGCCTATACCAAAGAAATTCATTGGTATAACCGATCATAATGTGTAGAAAAAAAAAAAAAATCCTTTCTCCAGTAGTACAGTGTTACTATGGTAACACTGTGTTGCTCTGGTCACAGTGTGTTAAAAATAAAACTGGAAAAAATGTAATAAAAAAAGAAAAAAAAAAAAAAAAAAAAATATATATATATATATATATATATATATATATATATATATATATATATATTTTTTTTTTTTTTTTTTGCATACTATCACCAGTCACTGTCCCTTATTACCACCACACCAGCTATATGATAATGCTGTACTGCACTGGTGACAGTATTTAAAAAAAAAAAAAATCAATTTTTTATTATTCATTTTTTTAAAACATGTGACAAAAAATTACAACTTCAAAAAACATGCCATGCCTCTTAATAAATACCTTGGACTGCCTACTTTAGGGGTCCTTTGGGGGATATTTGTACTGCCCTGGTGTTTTTGGGGTCTCGAGAAATGAGATAGGGTGTCAGTACACCAGCATTGATCAATTTTCAGATATATACCATGGTTTATGGGCTTTCCTACAGACTAAATAATACACACTGATTTGGATTATTTTCACCAAAGAAATGAAGCAGAATACATTTTGACCTAAATTTGTAAAGAAAGGTTATTTATTACAGAAACAAAGAACAACTCTTTATTTTTTTCCAAATTTTCTGTTTTTTTTGTTTAGCAAAAAGTAAAAAGCAAAAGTAGTGATTGAAAACCATGAAAAGCCGAATGTTTCGCAACCTTTTAGGTGCTCAGAGGCCTCAGCCTGGTCATGAGCTTAGCGCACCTCAAGCTCCCTTGGGAGAGGGTCGTATAGTGGCGGGTATTTCCCCATTCACCCTACAATACCAACTATGTTAGTTACGGATGTGGGAATTGGGGTCAGACTTCAATGCAGTTGCTTCCCTCTTCTACCTACTCCAATTTGACCTTGCACCTTGAAATTCTTCCAATTCTGCATGATAGGCTTTAGGTCTCTGTTTCATTGATGACTCATGTATCTGTAACCTGATTGACTATGCTACTTTTGGCTTATGCCTGTTTTTTTTTTTTTTTTTTATTCCCATCAAGTTATAACATGCTTGTATGCTTTGATATCTGCTTGATTTAAAAATAAAAACTTTTTGAAATGAAAAACCACTAAAAGAAAGCTCTTTGTGTGTGAAAAAAATGATAAAAATGTCATTATAGGTACAGTGTTGCATTTGTGACCCCACAATTGTCATTCAAAGTGCAAGAATGCGGAAAGCTGAAAATTGGCCTGGGCAGGAATGGGGTAAAGGTGCCTAGTATTGAAGAGGTTAAAGTAGTTGTAAAGGCAGAATGTGCATTCAGATAAAAAGCCTTCTGCATGCATCAGCCCCCCTAATACTTACCTGAGCCCCATCTCTGTCCAGCGATATCCATGAGTCCCTTGGGACTCTCCCTCCTGTTTGGCTGAGACACAGCAGTGGCACTTTTGGCTCCCGCTGCTGTCAATCACAGTCATTCAGCCAATCCAGAGAGAGGGGGCGGGGCCGTGGCTCCATGTCTGAATGGACACACAGAGCAGTGGCGCAGGCCTGGGTGCCCCCGTAGTAAGCTGCATGGTGTGGGGACACTCAACAGTAGGGAGGGGCCACGACCACGAAAAGGGATCCAAGAAGAGGAGAATCTGGGCTGCTCTGTGCAAACTCACTTCACAGAACAGCTAAGTATAACATAACAGTTTGTTATTTTTATTGAAAAAAAAAAACCCGAGACTTTATAAATCACTTCATCAATCACTTTAAACCCTTTTTGCTTTTCTGTTGCATTATTGTCTTTTTTTTTTTTTTTTTTCTTGTAACACCTTTTTCTGTAAATTTTTTGTTTACTTACTGAACATTATTTTAAAATTGTAAAACTATCTCTGATGCTACTATATCACAAATCTCTTAACATTCCTGTCTGTGTATTTCAGATATTTATTAAATGTCATCATTTTATTTATTTTTTTTTATATATATAAGACATTTTATTAGTGTTTAGTTTTACTGGCTTGTAAAACATAATGCCAAAACAGATGAAGTGAACATTACAAGGTTGAAATGGCATAATGTTAAAATGTGTCACTAAGCTTGGTTAGGGCAAGCATAAATAGACAAACAATGTAACAAACTCGTAGACAGGAGGTGATCAGAGGTAGAGGAAATGAGTCGGTGGCTAGTACACCCAAGGCGATAAATGTATATTCAGTTTGTGGATATAGAAATGCATAGGGAAAGTAGAGAGTGCTTAGGACGGTAAACCTTCATTGAGTGATGTCGAGATTAGTTGGTAATCTTATTTGGAGACAGGATGGGTCTGGGAGGGTGCATAGGAATAGTTGAATGGGATATCCCCTTAGACTTTGGTTGGAGTTTTTACGACGTAAGGGCTCCATATGCGATTAAAGCAGGGTGATTTCCGGTGGTGGGAGAGGACCAGGTCCAGCTTCTCCGTAGTAAGTTCAACAGATCCTTCTTGATGTCTTTGATAGTTGTAGGGGAGGTCGCTGTCCATCGCTTAAGAATGGCTCTTGTGGCTGCCATATAGCAAGTGGTAAGCCATGGTTTTTGTACTGTAAGATTTTGATTCGTGTTCTCGTCTGGAAAGGAAGGGGAGTGTCCAAATAGCCAAAAAGTAATGAATAGATGTCCCTGCGAGGTTGAAGACTGGTGACCTTGGCGACCGGAATCTCTACTTGGTCCCAAAAGCGTGAGACGGGGGGGGGGGGGGCATGTCCATAGCTTGTGTAGCAATGAAGGTCTGTATTCATTGCATAGGGTGCAATATTGCCGGTCCAGGGATTGCGTTTGTGTTACTTGAGGTATATATATGCCCAATGCATTATTTTGTATTGTTGCTCATGCCAGAATTTGTTAGTGACAAATGCGCAGGTAGTATTGTAACCAGCTAAAGTATAGTGTTGTGCCTCAGAGGATTGCAGGTCTTTGTTCCGTGATGATGCTGACTTAGAGTGTAATGGTTTTGCAAATTTGGAGTTCAGAGGTTTGTAGAGGTGGGAAATTTTGTGAGATTGGAGATCCACAAGAGAGTCTATGAGAGAGCTTTGAAGCGCATGTCTCTGGGAGGACATGCTTTACATGCAAAACTGATTGCTTGTTTGGGTATATATTAGATGGTGGGTGGGTAGATTAAACCTTTGAGCTATCTGAGGAAAGGAGAGAGGCCTGCCTGATGAGGTGTCAAAAAGTTGTGAAAATTTAGTTAAACCTTGCAAAGTCCATGTGGCGAAGGCCGCCTATTGCTGCGCCTGTGGTAACAGAGGGTGGTTAAAGATAGGGAGATGCTGGGAAAGATGAAGGGATACAGTTTTTTCCCTAAACTCTCTCTAGGCTAGCACTGTATCCCGTATAAAGAGATTGTGTTTTAAAGAAGGTGGTAAAGATCTGATTCCACAGTGCAGCGAGGCGGTCAGTCCATTGGTGCTTACCATCTGGGATTCTAGCTCATAATTTGAGAATCTGGAAGTTTGTGTTATCCAGTCTAAACCTCCTCGTAAGAGACAAGACAAGTTATAGAGGCCTATATTTGGGAGGTTGACACCCCTTCAAGTTTTGTTGGAGGTATAACTTTTGGATGGAAATCTGGGGTTTGGCGGCCTCGCCAATGAATGTATTTAAGGCTTTCTGGAGTTTTTGGAGGTCTAAGTGCTTTAACAATAAGGGTATGGTCTGTAGGGAGTAAAGGAGTTTTGGGAAGCTAACCATCCTAAACAGGTGGCAGGTACGCAATGTGGGTTTTGGCTACCAGGAAGATTGAACTAATTGCGGGCTTGGAACAGGGGAAGGATTTCACTTTTAGAGAAATTTATTATACCTGAGCATTTCCAAAATTGAATAAATACTTTTTGAATGTGGGACATATCAGCCTGTGGGTTTGATGTAAAAATCAAATGGTCGTCCACAAACAGGGTGGTACGAAGTTCCTGGGAGCCCTCCTTAACCCCGTGTAGATCTGAGTGGAAAATCAGGTACCAAAAGAGAGGTTCAAGTGCAAGATTAAAGAGAAGGGGTGATAGAGGACAACCCTACAGTGTTCCTTTGTGGAGTCAGATGTTATTAGAGATATGGCCTGCAGCGATGACATTTTCTGAAAGTACATATCGGTAATAAGGTGGAGAAAGGGGCCTGAAAAGCCAAATTTTGAGAGGACCATCCTATGCCACTGGAAGCTGACATTATCGAAGGCTTTTCTTGGCATCAAGGGTGATAATGGGTGTCCGTGGCCGAGTTGGTTCTCGCATATTCTAGTACTGTGAGGACTTTTCTTATGTTGGAGGTAGAGGATTGCCCTTGGGTAAAGCCCAACTGTGAGGGGTGGATAAGGGTTGGGATAATGAAAGCCAGTCTATTTCCCATTATTTTGGACAAAAGTTTTGTATCTAGATTTAGCAGATTGGGCGGTAGGATCCAGGGTCAGTAAAGTCTTTCCCTTTCCTAAGTATTAATTTAATATGAGCTTTAAAACCTGAGGGGAGGTATGAGTTGGAAGACTAGGGCTAGAATAGGGGAAATGATGTCCATAGAGAGTTTATAAATTCTGGTGTATATCCATCAGGGCCTGGGGCTTTACCGGCTGGTAAGGTTTTAATTGCGGAGATGATTTCGTTCATTGAGATCTGGGCATTTAATTGAGCAAGAAGCATGTCGTTAATGCTGGGGAGAGGGATCTTATCTGAAATGTCTTGTGCTTCGGCTTCGTCGATGGCATTGGGACCATAGAGGGAAGCGTAGAACCTTTCGAGTATGGCATTGATTTCTTTAGGTGAAGTAGCCAGATTGCCTAAAGAATCTTTCAAAGCAGTTATTTGAGTGGGATTATAGTGACCCTTGCAAAGGCGCGGTAGAAGTTTTCCAGCCTTTTTACCGTATTTGTAATATTGTAGGTCTTGGAGTGAATTGTGAATTTTTTCCTGTGCCGCTGCCCACAATTTGAACCGATTTTTGGCGGCTCGCCAGGTTTCCCTGTTTTCTGGAGAGTTGTGCTGTGTCAGTAGTGCTTGAGCTGTATGCAGGGCTGGATTAAGAGCATCATGGGCTTGGTGCTGAGGATTTTGAAGGGCCTTAAGGGCCGTGCCTTGGCATGCACCCAGAGGAGGAAGGGTGCAGCCATGCATGCCTAATTCAACATGGGATGCTGTCTCTGAAGCCCATAAACACATCCAAGCATCGGCAACTGTCCCTCCTTGTCCGGCCTTCGTTCTGTGTGGGGAGGTTCTGAGGGAGCTGCCTGGGGAAGCGAGCATAGAAGCCAGACTTCTGTGTTTACAAGTGACAGAAGAGCGGTAACAGTGAATATGGCCAACCCGGGGCCTATATAAAAGGTAGGGGCCTGGAGCTGCAGCTCCAATAGCCCCTATGTTAATCTGGCCCTGGCTGTATGTAGGGCTGACCTTGCTTCACTAAATTCCCTAGAGACTCTTTTTTGGTAAGCAAAGGCGTAGGAAATCATTTTACCCCGAAGTATGGCTTCTCCAGCTTTCCAGAGTAGGTTGGGGTTATCGTTGTGTTCCGAGTTGGTTGCTATGTAGTCAGCCCAGGTCTCGCTAATGACCTTTTGCAGATCCTGATCATGTGCCAGGTAAGACATAAAGCGCCAGACCTTGCCTGAATTATGAGCGGTGAAACCTGACAGTTCTACAGAGACTGGGACGTGGCCAGAGATGGCAATTTCATGTATGAAGGGATTTGTGGCGTACTCTGAAAGCATGGTGTTAGCTAAGATATAGTTAATTCTGGACAAGGTGTGGTGTGAGGGGAGAAAAAGGTGAATTCTCTCCTGTCTGGGTGAGTTAATCTCCATATATCAACTAGGTTGTGATAGAAGGGGTATTTAAGGGAGTGGAGCCGCGGGGAACGTCGATCGTGTAATTTGTCCTCCTGGCTATTAAAGGCTAAGTTAAAGTCACCTCCCACCAGGCGAGGGAAGTGGATGACAGGAGCTTGGAGAGATTTAAGGTGTTGGAAGAATTTTTTTGAAGGGAGTATTAGGGGCATAGACATTAGATAAAACCAATTCGCGTGTCAAGGTTTTCATTTTAGCTATATGGATTCGGCCCTCTTCATCAGTTTGTAGGGAGCGTATCTAGCAAGGGAATTGTTTATGGATGAAGAGAAGGATGCCAGATTTCCCTTTGATAGCTTGTGACCCAAAGACTTGTCCTACCCAGAGTTTGTGCATGCAGGCGAAGTCTGTCGTAGTCAAGTGTGTCTCCTGCAGTATCCTCACATCAGTTTTTTAACGATTAAGATGACGAAGGACCGCCATGCATTTTTGGGGCAAGCGTAGGCCCTTGAAGGCCCTTGACATTCCAGGAGACTACTTTCTATAAACTTTTGTCATGGGAGGGGGGGGGGGTCTATCTATCAGGTTTGGAGACGTTAAACAATAGGTGGGAGGTTGTATATGGCTCACTATTGGGAGATCTTCTACAAGTGAGAATCCTAACAAAGGGTTCTTGCATCTTAGAGAGGAGAAGTTAGGGGGGATTATGACCCAAAAGGGATCTGAGGGGAAGAACAAAAGGTACATACCCAGGGAAGCCTAGATTTTGCTTTTTTCCACATGTGATACACTCGCACCAGTGAACAGCGTTACCGGGGATCAAAGGCCTTCGTCCATGGCTATGGGGAGGGCTGCCCCTCAGGAATATCCCGGGAGGAAGATGCAGTTAGCGATGGCTCTGAGGTGCCCCCAGTCAGGGCCCTATGACCATCTTTGGTAACATTGTGGGTTGCTAATGAAGAGTACCTGTGGATGTGAAAACAAAAAAGATTAACAATGAACTGTAACAGTAAATGGAAGTTATTAGCTTAGAGGAACAAAAAGATACAAAAAGCTCAGCAAGAGCTGTAGTTGTAGAGTGTTTGGGGCTGAGTTAAAGTGTTAACGAGATTTTTAATGGCCTGAAGGCATTGGAAACTCTGAATTTCTTGAATGGGTCCTTCCTTGGGCTGAGCTAGTCTCTCGGATCTGTCACACCTTCGGAAGCTGATCAATTGGTAGTGTCCATAGGAATATGGAGGTAGGTTTGTAAATAGTGACAAGCCTCTTCTGGAAGGGAGAAGGATTTTTGGATTTCCTTAGGTGTCTGGGAAGCGGAGGGTAGCTGGATAAGCCAAGATGAATTTCACCCCCTTTGGTGCTTGACAGGTCGGCTGTAAAGCTTTCCTGCGGAGTGAGACTCATTGTGAGTAGTCCGCACAAAGAAGCAGCTTAAGGCCATCAAGTTGGAGAGATTTTGGATTCCGAAAGGATTTCAGGAGATTGACTCTATCCATATAATTCAGATAACTGACTATAATGGGCGAGAGGTGTGCCTGTCATTTGATGGGGCACCCAGGCGATGAGCCCTTGCCACTGTGCACGGTGAGGCAATTCCTAGGGCAGATGGGTTGTGTGCAGTGCAGATGTCATGCAGGGAATCAGCATTATAGGACTCTGGGAGCCCTATGACCCATAGATTGTTCCATCTGGAATGATTTTCAAGGTCATCTAGCTTGTCTAGTATATATTGCTGAGTATGTCTTGCCTGTTGCTGGACTTCATCTTCCAGGTCGATGCTCCAGCTCAGACAGGCATTTAGCCAGCTCTCCCAGCTCTTTCCTAAGCTGGGTGATTCCTGCTACAATAGCCCTGTCCACTGCTTCAGTAATCATAGGTGAGAGGAGGGCTGCAACAGCTTATGCCAGACCTACAACTTGTTCCTTTGGAAAAGCATGGGTTACAGGTCTCGGCAGGATATGGAGTGAAGGGCAGTGGAGCTGCGTCAGCCATATTGGCCTTGTGTGTGGCTGGTGGGGGGTGATCTGTGCGTGTGGATGTGCCCATAGCTGCAGGGCCGTGCACAACAAATTTATCCATACCCGGTGGTTCCGGAGGTGAGGCAGTGACAGTGGCAGGGTCAGATGTCATGCGCGGGCTGTGGGAAGCTGGTTTTCTATGAAGCTGTTCCCGGAGCTCCTTCACATGGGCCGCTTGATCCGGAAGTGTAAACATGTTATCTTTTTTATTGTGTGAATTATCTCACACAAATGTGTGTGTTTTTTTTTTTCTTTTGGTCCAATGTGTTTATACATTAATATCAATAAAAATGTATATATGTAAATGTTATATTTTGAACACGCAATGTATGACCATGACTATTGAATATGAACAAGCATGAAGTGTCACATATCAAAAAAAATCCACAATGTGTTTACATTGGATGTAATATCATGAGTGATGTCATGGTGTAATATATGCATATGAAATATTGGATGTAGAGTAAAACCTTGGATTAGGAGTAACTTGATTTGAGAGCATTTTGCAAGACAACCAACATTTATTTATAAAATTTGACTTGATAAACAAGCAATGTCTTGATATAAAAGTAGTGTCATGTCAAACCTGAGTATAAAAGAGAAGAGAAGCACCTCTAAGTGTAGCAATATGGTTACATTTAATGAAGGTACAGCATTTAGCAACTCACATGGTTGAAGATTGAAAGAGGCACATCTAAGGATACAGGCATCCAAGGTAAAGCTTTCAACATAGACCATACTACACACAGCCATCGGCGTCATCCCTTCCATACTGCACTCCACGAGCGATTCAAACCTCGTTTTCAGATCGCTCTACTGCAGGGTAGTCTTCCCGGTTACGACTGCAGACTGGCAGCGGTGAGACCCGATGGTACAGAGGATGGTCTATGTGGACAGCTTTACCATGGATGCCTGCATACTTAGATGTGCCTCTTTTATTCTCAGCCATGTGAGTTGCTAAATGTTGTACCTTCATTAAATGTAACCATATTGCTACACTTAGAGGCGCCTCTCTTCTCTTTTATACTCTGTCACTCCTGCTGGATTTTGCTTCAAATCCCCCTGTGGAGGCGCCATTTTTGATGGACATTTTATGGTTACACAACCTATCACATTGCTATAATCTTTTTATGTGGGCTATAAACTGAAGGACCTATGAATAAATGGTTGTGGAACAAATCATCTGAGTTTCCAATATTTCTTATGGGGAAATTTGCTTTGATATAAGAGTGCTTTGGATTACAAGCATTTTCTGGAACAAATTATGCTGGCAATCCAAGGTTTTACTTTACAGTAATTTCATGAGTGATGTCATGTTGTAATATGATGAGTAATGTGATATCATGAGTGATCTCACAGTACTTCCTTCTAGTACAGACGCTGGAACAGAGATGTTGCAGCTCTGTCCAGCATCTCTCTTCAGTAATATGTCACTGCTATAGTGATGTATTGCTGGCTAATTGTAGCCAGCAAATGATCACTATTGGATGCAATCTGTTTCTGCACAGCTGCATAGGGGTCTAGGGAAGTGTGTGAAAAAGTATAACAAAAGAAAAATATATGTACAGTTTAACCCCCAGGTTGCAACAATGACTATACTTAAGGATCTCAGTGACATTTGCACAAGCTTCAAATGTTCAGGCAATATCATTCCAATTTTTAGCAATTGAAAGCCTGTGAAAAAGTTGCAGTTGTGCTAATTTGTGCCCTCATCAATCCAACTTCCTAATGTTACGCTAACAATTTGCTCAGAACAATATTTTTTTCATCTGTGTTCATGTAGCATAGAAAGGGAAATAAAGCTCTCCTAAAATAAAATGCTACTTTAAGCTTAACCATTCTGCTACATTACATAAAAGTCTCACTAATGTAATAAAATTTGCCCAGCAGACTTTGTTGATTATATTTTATGGCAATTACATTGGGTTGCGCATATTGTGTAAACATTGCATTGGGAAATTTTACTGGAAAATTGAATTTTCCTCATATTATTTTTACTAGGTAAAGAAAGACTAAGGGCCCGTACACACAATAAGAAAATCTGTAGGGAAAATTCGTCCGACGACCGATCTGCCGATTTTCGGATTGTTAGTATGGTGCTTTCGACAGCCAACTCAGACTTTTCGGCTGACAAAATCCTGATGTGCAGGCTGTAAAATTTTTGTTGTCCGTAATACAACATCCGATTTTCGTCTCATTAGTACAGATTTCGACGGAAAAAAAATCTTAAGAGCAAGACTAGGCATGCTCAGAGAAGAAAGAAACATGAAAGAACACATACAAAGCAATCCAACACATGACATCACTTCTGAAGTAGAATTCTGTTGTACTGGAAAATTCGTATGAAAATAACCTCTTCACTTTCCACATCAGACTAGCATGCCACAAAAAACGGACGACAGATCGTTCGATAATCTGATCGTGTGTACGGGGCTTAAGACTGAAGGGGGGCCACCTGGTATTAAATCTTAAAAATTAGAATACAGAGAAAGGTTTGCAATACACAAATAGAACACCCTTCTGTTCGGTTCGCACCAGAACCCCTGAACAGAGAAAAAGTTCTGATCCGAACGGGAAAGTCTATGGGACACAAGCTTGAAAAATCAAAATATCCCATATTGAAGGCTTATATGCAAGTTATTGGCCATAAAAAGGCCCTTTGGGTCTGGTATGGATTTTAAGGGGAACCCCACGCCTAAATGTAAAAAAATAGCATGTGATCCCCCGCCAAGATCCCTTCCAGATCCTTATCTGACCAAGCAGCCCAGCAGGTCAGGAAAGGGGGGGGGGGCCCTCCTGAACCATACCAGGCCACATACTCTCAACATGGGGGGGATGCTTTGGAGCAGGGGGGCTCTGCCTCCCAAACCCAACAGCACCTTGTCCCGATGTTGATGGGGACAAGAGCCTCTTCCTAACAACTCTGGGCTGTGGTTGTAGGAGTCTGCAGGCAGGGGTCTTATCAGAATCTGGAAGCTCCCTTTAAAAAGGGGGCCCCCGGCTCCCTGCCACCCCCTATGTGAATGAGCATGGGGTACATAGTATCCCTACTCATTCAACAAAAAAGTGTAAATATAAATAAAAACAGGAGATAGTTTTTGACAATTCCTTTATTAAAAATAAAAAACAGTGTCCCCCCCAATGTAGATCCATCGTAAATCATGCCACCGCAGCCGCCACCACCGGACCCAAAAAAGAAAAAAACACTCCGCTGTCAACTAAGGCAAACCGCTGAAGGCCTGGTTTGCCGTTTCACAGTTCTTATATAGGTAAGAGCCGGGTTCCACTTGGCAAAGTCAGATGGTGGCACTGCCCCTTTGGAACATCACTGATCCAGCATGCACTGGGCGGTGGCATCACAAGGGGGGGCGGTGCCACCAAGTGATGGCACCAGGTGGCTTCGCCCCTTACTTATGAAAGTACTGTCAAACAGCAAACCAGGCATTCACTTGAGTTTTCTTTTTTTTTCTCTTTTTGGGTTGGCGAGGGCATTGGCATCGTAATTGATTATAGATCTACATCAGGGGACATTGTGTTTTTTTTTTTTGTTTTATTTTGTTTTTTTAATAAAGGAATTGTCAAAAACTGTTTCTGTGTTTTTATTACTTTTTGACACTTTTTTGGTGAATGGATAGGGGTACTGTTTACCCCCTACTCATTTGCATGGGGGGGGCTGGGATCATGGGCCCCCTGCTTAAAGCGGGCTTCCAAATTTTGATAAACCTCCCACCCACAGACCTCCACCACCAGGGACCAGGGGGGGGGTCACTTGCTCATCCCCCCTTTCCTAGCCTGCCAGGCTGCAAGCTCGGTTAAGGGTCTGGTATGCATTCTAGGAGGGAACCCACGCCATTTTATTTTTTAATTTTGACATAGGGTTCCCCCAAAATTCATACCAGACCCAAAGGGCTTGGTATGGATTGTGGGGGGGGGGGGGACACTCCTTTTTTTTTTTTTTTTTTTACTTTTTTATTGCCAGCAATGTTTTTTTTTTTTTTTTATTTAGCTGTCAGCAGGAAAGCCCATTGGCAGCTGATGACTCATCGTTCATTAAGGATGTGGTGGCCAGCTTTCCCGCCCCACTCCTTAACAACCAGATATTCACTGTGCTCTGATTGAGCAAAGCTGGTGCATTGCAGGGCGTTTAGAGGGGCAAACGCCCACTGAACGCCTTGCAAATTTGGGTGTTAGCCAAACAGGGCGAACAGGCGATATTCAGGCTGAACTTCTGCTTGGCCCGAACCGTTCGCCCATCTCCATTTGTAAGGTGCCATAGATAAAAACCCAAAATTTTATAAAAATGTATTTTGTTCCACTACATATTAAATATCAAATACATCACATATAGGAAAAAGTCTTTAGTGGTCAATACAACACATCTTATTTAGAAAACTACTGTACAATAAGGTTCAACTCATGTATAAATCAGTTGCATTCTAACCTCACTAAACTTTAATAAATCCATTCTGACAGTGGAAGGCCCTGCCACTGTGAAAATGGTTGGAAAAATTACACAGGATTCTCAAAAGTGCAGTTTGAGAAGCTGCAGCATTTGTTTTGTAAGCAGAGAAAACCGTGTTTCAAGTCTTCTCGGGGTTTGGTAGTTCTGGATCAGAATCTGTAGTTTCAAGTTACCAAAGTGTGTCCGGGATTTGCAGGACACCTGCAGCCTGTGTGAGTGCACAGGTGTGCAGGGACACTATAAGCCAGGTTTGAGAGTAGCTTGGAGCAGTTGGAGTTGCAGTTGCTGCTGTTTGGAGACAGAGCTCTCTCAACAGAGCTGGAAGTGCCTGCTGAAGACTGCATCCCTTGTGAGGAGGACTCCTTGCCCAAGGACTGGAAGAGTCAGGACAGCTATGCAGGTCTGGGAGGCCAATAAAGCTGAGAAGTCTAGCATGTCTAGGGGCTGGGGGGAATCTGGAAATCTCTAGGGAACTTTTACCCCCGATTTTCATCTTTCAGCACTGTTGCACTTTGAATGACAATTGCGCTGTCATGCTTTGCTGTACCCAACAAAAGAATGCCAATACCTGTAATTTCCTTGTTTACAGCTGTGATTGGAGACAGGTGATCACATGGGTGAAGAGCCTAGTCATCAGCTTTTTACTGAGATTGGTGATGTGCTTTGGCTTGGTATTTTCAGTGATCGGTTGTTTTGCTGAAGTTTGAAAATCCCCTGAGTAGGAATCTTTGCTGGAACTTTCACTTTGTTTTGTTTTTGTTTTCATTGGGCTGCCATGCCCTCAAAACTAAAATTCGGACTGATGTGGACTTAAAAAACACATCTACCACTGAGCTAACCAACTCCCATATCACTATGAGTATGGGAACATGTTGCTCAGACAACGTGGCCTGTACTGAGCAGATTTATATATAGGAAAGAAGGCTGGGAGGCGACCCAGGAAGGGATAGAAAAGAAAAAGGATATAAATCCACAGTAGAGCAAGCAACACCCATAGGTAAACAGAGAAGCCAGCAGTACATATGAAATGGAGTCACAGATCATCCACAAATCTGCAGTCTAGACCGTAACACATGGTCCAATGCACCAAAAAAAGTACCTGACTCATCTTTGTCCAACACAGAACACCACAATAACATTAGATGAGGACTTGGCCTCAAAGTAGATTTTCAGCCTAAAGGTAACTACTCTTCAAAATGCTTTCTCCCCTCTTTGAAAATCTATGCTGTCTAACCTGTGTAAGAAAGATGGAAATACGCATTTATTTTCAGCCCTCTCTGGTCCAGTCACGTAATCCCCTGTATTAGCCAGCACTGGCAACAGGGGAGAGGAGGGAGCACTCAACAGTGGCTCCTATGACCCATTGGTTGTATGCACTCCCTCCTCTTCTCTGCATCCCAGCTGGCTGACACAGATGAGCCAGATCACGTGATAAGACCGGAGTAGACTGAAAATAGGTAAGTATATACATCCTCCTTATAAAGGTTGGACAGCATAGTTGTTAGGAGGGTAGAGGCAGCATTTTTAAGACTAGTTACCTTTAGGCTGGGTTTCCTTAATGGCAAGCAAAATGTATAAAGGTATGGTGTTTCATTAAAATGTAAAAATTAAATTTAAAAACTGCTTTAAGTAAAAACATTTGATAAGTCACAAACTATGATATTATTATAGCAGCACTCAATAACATCAAAATACAAGTATAAATCCCATTAAACAATAATGTTGGCTGTACCTTTAAATCCTAAAAAAAATTGAGAATGAAAATATGTATATCAAATGGATGAAAAATAAAAATTGAATGAAAAAAAATTAAAGTGCAAATGTGTCAACACCTTCTGTGAAAATATTATTATAAAATAAAGTTTTAAATAGTCCATCCAAGTGACTAATCAACTCAAGGTGTCCGAGGAGCCAACCCCTTGAGAACGCACATTGGAAAGAAACACGTCGGGGCAGAGCATCATCGTGCACACTAGAGCTGGAAATAGTGGAACTGCATGGTCTCTGATTTGTATGAAAAATTACAAATTGGATTGTGTGAGCAAGTGATTTCCCCTATGTGAGGTTATCTGTTGATCTTGCCGGGGTAACGAGAGTGGATAAATGTGGAGAAATAGAGGTGATTCAACTGATATTGCCTGTTGGTGTGCCCTGTGGTTCCCCTGTCTTTGGATGCATTGACTGCGGCAGATCCCATGTACCTAAGAGCGCATTAAGACCACCTATAATTTGGGGGGCTTTGTGATTGGTAAGAGGCTGAATGTGGCAATGGTAGCAGAAATCCCCTTGGTCACCTTGAGTTGATTAGTCACTTGGACTTTTTAGGACTTTTTCTTTTATAATAATATTTTCACAGAAGGTGTTGACACATTTTCACCTTCATTTATTTTCACCCAATCTTTATTTTTCATTTATTTTATATGAAAAGGATCTTACTAATCATGTGTATTTTATGGACACAAGTATATAGTTCATATTTGGTAAAATTAGTTAGGTGGCATTGTTGCATCAGCTAAAACCCATGGATCCGCCAAAGAGCTTACGACTTAGATATATGAGGCCCGCAATCCCACTGAGAGGGTTTCTATCCTCGTGTTTGGCAGAATATGTCCTATTACAACATTATTCTGAGCTTTAAATGTTCAATTTGAAGTGGAGCTATCAGGGAAAATGACATACATCAGGTACGGTCATGGTTGAAGTACAACCATCTGTCCGCAGAGTCTATTATTTTCCTTCTGACTAAATTGATATTTTTAGTAATATTATGTCCTGGCATATGGTTGTTATAATGCCGTGTTATTTTCTCAGACTGATCGTTGAGGTCATTTCTGTTAATGCACATCTCTGTGCCTGAATGTTAATGTTCACTTTGACTTCATGCATTTCCAAGTTTGTCACCTTCTCTTACATTAAAAGACTAGTTATATTAGGTTAAAATCCCAAGTGTTCATTTTTTTGGAGAGAAGGCCTTAGTTTAGGCTTACATCCTTTTTTTTTCTATACTAGTATGTTTGTTACATAGTCTTATAGTAAAGATATGGTAAATCAATTTACAAAATAAAAAAAATGATAACCCAATAATAGTAAGAATAAAAAAAGCACCTTTCACTGCAATATTCACCTTAAACCGGAGCTGTTGATGCTATGAGGAAGGCTGCAAAAGCCAAAACATGTTAGCATCTATGAGGAAGGCTGCAAAAGACAAAACGTGTTAGCATCTAATGTATCATGCTTTACAACAAAGAATTTTATTTTCAAGCGCACTGCCAGTTGCCAGCTTTCATTTTATTAATCCTGAGCTGTTCCCTGCAATAATTCCTTTCGCTGCAACTTGGAGCTATTCACTGCAGTAAATTCTTCTGCCATTAGATGTCCCCGGCTGTGGCGTCTGCACACAGCCTGGACTCTGAATAGGTAGGAGGTTTGGATTTGTCGCTACCAAGGGTTTGAGATGAATCCTGTGGGTTCATGATTTGCAGTTCTGATAATATTATGTGTAGATCCATTGGGTGTACTTTTTAAAATCATATTGTACTGCATGGCTTTTAACTTTGGCTAGCAGTCTTAGATGGGCCGATTAGGTGGCTTTTGTTAAGCCAGCCCTCTCACTATAAAAGGGGGGACAGAAAGCAACCATAATGTCAGTTCATTGGAGGCAGTTGGAGGGAAAGGATGGGGAAATCTGAAAAACTGCATAGGAAGAGTTAGGAAACTGTACTTTAATTCTTATTGCTAACTCTTTCGGCAATTAATATAATTTTTCCTTTTTTTTTTTTTTTTATTATTGAAGACTTTCATAGCTTTCACTTTATTTTAAGGTTGATTTGAGATCAGCTACCACTTTTAGCTGCTGTACTGTCTATAGCAAACCTTTTTTATTTTTATTTTTTGCTGCAAAGCTTCCCTTTTTAAATCACTTTGTTTTTATTGTTTTTTTGTTTTTTAAAGGTTAGCATTTTTGTGTTTTCATTTCATACAATTTGTTTATAAGGTATTTTTTAAGTTTGGGATGCTCAAAGAACAGTATTGACTGGAACTAAGGGGCCAAGCCCAACCCCTGAAAAACAACCCCACACCATAATCCCCCCTCCACCAAATGATATAAACCAATGCAAAAAGCCAAAGAGGAGTTGAAGCTGTTATAGCTGCAAAGGGTGGGCCAACTCAATATTGAACCCTATGGACTAAGACTGGAATGCCATTATGTTGGGTGGGCCAACTCAATATTGAACCCTATGGACTAAGACTGGAATGCCATTAATGTGCGTGTAAAGGCAGGCTTCCCAATACTTTGGTAATGTCTATTCAATGCACCCCCTATCTCCATAATAAAAATAATAGTAAGGCAAACACTGGTTAGGCCTATTATACTTAATTAACAGTGTCCTGCTGCTGGTGGACTATTCAACATTGCGCTATCCTCTGCGGTTTTTTAATTCTTGTAGTGAAACCACTGCTCTTTCTCTCTAGTAAGTTTGGGCCTAGCCTTGATCATTAAAATTGTCCTGCTGCTGGCCCATTTTACACTGCCATGTCATTTGCAATCTCCTAATTCTTCTTTTTTTTTTTCAAACAAATTTTATAGAAGTTTTCAAGTTGTGCATAACAATAAAATAAATACTGCAGAGTATATCATAACAGAGTTGTAAAAACTAACAATCAACTTTTGGGAGGGAGGGTGTTTCCCCAGGTCCATCATATAGTGACATGAAACACCAGTGGTATATAAACACAGTAGGCTGAAACCAGGGGAGAGGAAGGATATGAAAGAGAGAGAAAAAGAGGGGGGGGATGAGCATGGAATGAAGAAGGTATGAGAGGTGGGGAGAAAAATGTGAAGGGGAGAATAGAAGAAGGGGGGGGGGGGTAAAGGGGATACCACAGGTTCAAGATATAACAGGCATAACTTTTGGATGTTTTTTTATGTCTGTAACCGAAGAGTAGGCTTTGAACAAAATCTAAAATAGTGCATAAACCATAGGGTTCAGTAGATAGTAAATATTACGAAGGCGCTAAGAGAAGTTTCATAAAACCTTTTCAGGGTTCGAACAAGGGTTATTAAGGGGCAGACGTCCAAAACATTAGTAGCAGTGGTAGTGGTGATGGATAAAGAGGAGAGGGGGTGATGGGGTGGCCTCTATGATATAGAGATATTATATTGAAACGGGTTCAAGGTGGATGCTCAGTTCAATGGTAAATGGAATTTAGAAAGATAGGAGTCCCATTTGGATGAAAATTATGAGGAGGACCCTGAGGAGAGTTGTATATCAAGTAGTTATTTTCCAAGTAATTTTTTTTTAGTTTCAATAGATTTTTATTAAGGTAAAAAAAAAAAACAAGCATGTATAAACACATAACCGTAGATCCATATACATAGGTTAAGAACTTTACATAAAATAACAGAAACAGAAACAGTCACAGTAGGTCATCTGCGGAATAACAGGGTTATCAGGACTTCTATCCAGAGCATCAACAATTATGCAAGAAGATTCTATCGATAGCTTAACAGCCACCGATGGGTACTTTGCTACCGGATATAGACATCTAAAATGGCTATACAGTAAATGACTCAACTGTCACCGTGTATTTGAATGATAGTATAGCAAATAATTCAAAAACCAAATATAGGAACTACCGCTATTTTCCAAGTAATTTTGATAATTCCATATGCACATCCAAGAGCGTGGGTGGGGTGGAGACTGTCCATTTCCTGAGAATGGCCCTTCTAGCCAACATGAAGCATGTAGAGACCCAGGCCTTGTGGTGGTTGAGTATCAATGATTGGTCCTTTGCTTGCCCCAAGGAAGGTCCATCTAGGTAAACAAATAAAAGCAGAAGTGGGTTACCAGTGGGGCGGAGGCCAGAAACTCAATCTCCTAATTTTTAGTGAAAGTGATAGAAATCGTCCAGTGGCAGAGCCGTTTAGCATCAGTGAGTACAGAGCTAGCATCTGTGAATTGATGGGCAATTAATATCTGCTGGTCAAAACAAGATTATAAAAAAGCATTTGTCCCTTCTAAAACTCCTCTTTTATGAAAATGCAATCAATGACTCTGATTGTGATTCTACTGCTGAGTAAAATGCTAGTTTGCCTGGTAGCCAGTGGAAGAGTAAGGACCACCCAACAATGGATCACCCAACAGGCACAACCCATGAGATATATCTGTATGGTATATACTGTATATCATTAGTGTCCCTTTCAATATTTTAAATGATGAGGAAAAACAAGGGATGCTTTGGAAAAATGTATTATCCATCTTAATTTTATTTCCTTTTTTTTTTTTTTTTTTTTTTTTTTCACGAAGAGAATGTAATCATAGTCAATAAACTACACAAGACAAACAAAACAATACAAAACAATACAATAAGAGAAATAAAAAGAAAAAAACATGGGTATGCAGAAACTCGATACAGAACTTGAACAGGTATCGTATAAACGTGGTCAAAAGTACAAGTAGTAGCTTATAAACAATATTGCCTAACTGTTAGTTCAGATACTGTCTCAGTAGGGCAAGTGCTGCCGAGCAGCAAACGAGCAGTAAACAAGGAACAAGGAAACAAAGCATCAACCTCAAGTGGCAGGAATATAGTATCGGCTATGGGTCCATATGTGCCAGTCTTTATGGAACTTAGCTCCTCGTGCAACTGAGTAAGCGTAGGCTTTTTCCAAAGAGTATTGGAGATTAACCAGCTTTACCACCTCCAGATGAGATGGGGCCACCGGTTGTTTCCAGTGTCTTGCAATGGATGTTCTAGCTGCAGTGAGAACATGGCAATATACCGTTCTCATATCTAGAGGGATACCATCCATCCCCAGAGAGAGAAGGGCCATTGCCGGATTGGGTTTGCGGAGGATCCCAGTGATGTCGGATAGAACTTCAAATACCTTTCTCCAGTAGCTTGTCAATCCCAAGCAGGACCAGAAAATATGTAGTAGTGTGCCTGGTCGGTCACAGTTGCGCCAACATAGTGGGCTATGGGTTGGGTATATTTTAGAAAGCCTGTAAGGCGTGAGATACCATCTGGTAATAATCTTTTGCGTCTGTTCCCAATGATTGACGCATTGGGAAGTATTGTAGGAAGACCGGATAGCTATTTGCCATTGCTTATCAGAGAATGTCAGTTGAAGTTCCTCCTCCCACTTAACCATGTGTGGAGTCTTCACAAAGTTAGTTTTGCACCCAAACATATTATAAAATAAGGATATACCTTTAGTGGGGACTGTCGGGTCCGTAAAAAATTTCCATACTGATACAGGGATGGAAGGGGCTGGCGGGGGAAATTTGCGTAGGAAGCTGGATATACTATTATATGTGTATGCAGCTTTGGCGGGCAAGGCAAACTCCTGTTGGAGCTCCTTGAATGGACGTAGGGATCGTCCTTGGTATAGTTGGGAAATCTGTAATATACCCGCGGACAAGAATTGGGCAACGGAAGAAAACGGAATCAGCACATTGAGTACCGCCATCGGGAAAGGAATTGTCAGGGTAGGAGTAACATGTGAGAAGTGGGTACACAGGAGTCTCCAGGACTGGATAGAAGCTCTAATCGTGGGGGGCAGGGAGGACAGGGTCAGGGGCCTCCATATGTCGGCTAGCAAGAGAAGGCTAAGGTCTGCCACGTTGGACAATGCAGCCTCCACTGGGATCCAGGGGAGAGATTGGGGGTTGGAAAACCAGTTACGGAGTTCATTCATATTAAGGATAACAGATTTACCAAAATTTACCTTGTAATACGACACTGCACTAAAATTTTGCAATATTTGATGTGCTGCAGGGAGGGACACGACAGGGTTCGTCAGGCTTAAGATGACGTCATCCGCAAATAATGTAATAACATGGCTATTATGACCCAGTTTAAAACCAGATACCAATGGATCTGTTCGGAGTGACTCAGCCAGGGGTTCAATCAATAAGTTAAAAATAAGGGGTGATAATGGGCATCCCTGCCTTGTCCCATTAGTAATGGAAAACGATTTGGACAGCGTCCCTGCCGAGAGCACTTTGGCCGATGGTGTGGAGTAGAGGGCTAAAATTGATGAAACGATAGGACCTGCGAACCCAAATTTATGTAGGACCGCCCGCATGTATTCCCAGTGCACTCGGTCAAACGCCTTCTCTGCATCTATGGATAGAAGCAGAGAAGGCGTTTTGTGTTTTTCAGCGTGGTGTAACAAGTTTATAACACGCCTCGTAGCATCAGGTGCCTGACGTCCCCTGACGAACCCCATCTGATCGCCCCCGAGTAGTGAAGGCAGAAATTGCGCCAGGCGGTTAGCTACGAGCTTGGCATAAAGCTTAACATCATTGTTTAAAAGCGAAATTGGTCTAAAGTTGGCAGGGGTAGTGGGGGGTTTACCAGGTTTGGGGAGGGTGGTGATGTTGGCCTGTAACATCTCGCTTGGGAAGTGTCCTCGAGCTGTTGCTTCAGCGAAAACATTAAGTAGGTGCGGGGAAAGTATTTCTTGTAGGGATCGTAGGTATTCATTGGTTAAACCATCGGGGCCCGGCGATTTGTTCATGGGAAGGGAACGAAACGTCTTGGTAAGCTCCTGTAATGTAAAGGGACTGTTTAGATAGGAAAGAGCTTCACTCGAGATAGTTGGCAATTGCAGGCGCTGGAGAAACGCCTGAATGCCCTCATTCGTGGGTTGGGGGGTGGAGGGGTCTGAGCTAAGATTGTATAAGGTGGCATAGTAGTCAGCAAATGCGTCTGCTATTTTTTGGGGGTGTGTTAATTTTTGATCATTGTGCGGATGGAAGATGTGATCTATTTTGGTCCTAGTCCGTTTGGCCTTAAGTCTGGAGGCCAAAAATTTCCCAGCCTTGTTGTGTGACGTATAGTATCGTAAACGAAGGCGTGCCAGCATGATATCATGTTTTTCTGTCAGGAGCCTACGTAGATCCAGTCTAAGGGAGGAAAGTCGGGTAGCATTAGTGGCAGAGGGAGCCTTTTTGTTGGAATCATCTAGGTCCTTTATTTGGGTAGTCAGTTCAGTGAAGCGAAGTTGAAACTTCTTCTTCAACCTGGAGCCCATTTGAATAAGTAGGCCTCTAGCGAACGCTTTATGAGCGTTCCATAGAGTGAAGGGGTCCATGTCAGGAGTGGCATTGATATTGAAAAATTCTCGCAGTCGGGTTTGTAAATGTGTGAGGGAGTCTGGGTCTGAAAGAATAGAATTATTACACCTCCAAATGAATGTGGTCGGGGAAACAGGTTTGAATGACAAGGACATATGAATGGCAGCGTGATCCGACCAAGTAATGGGGGAGATAGACGTATGTAGGACATGGGGGACAGTTGAGGTGTCTACCAGAAACATATCAATCCTTGTGTAAGAATTATGGACGGCCGAGAAGAAGGAATAGTCCCTCTCCTCAGCGTGTTGGTAGCGCCACACGTCGTGGAGTCCCTCGGAGTGGATAAGGGATGCAAGGGATGGCGTGGATGGACTCCTCTTAGAGGACGAGTCCACGGCGTGGTCCGCCACCAAATTGAAGTCTCCACACACGATTAGTCTGCCCGTTTTGATTTTGTTGACCTTACAGCAAAGCTTGCGCATGAACCTCAATTGGTGTACATTGGGAGCATAGGCATTAACCAAGGTATACATACAACCATCTATGGTACAGTTAATGATTAGATATCGCCCCTCGATGTCCTGCACCACCTTGGAGTAGGTGAAGGACACCGAGTCGCGGACAGCCACCATCACCCCCCTCTTCTTCTCAGAGGCCGAAGCCTGGAAAATGTGTGGGAAGTTCTGGTGCGTACATTTGGGAATATGTCCCTGTTTGAAGTGCGTCTCCTGTATAGCCAGGATATCTACTTTGTGTGTCTGAGCCTCCCTCCACATGGAGAAGCGCTTCACCGGGTGATTCAAACCCTTAACATTAAGGGACAGCAAATTTAAAGACATCATAGCATTAGCATGGGAACCAAAATATTGTGTACATCACTGCAGTGGGAAAAAGAGATCTCAATAGCGTGTAGAGAGGCTAGCAGCTGAGGCGTAAACTCACGGTACCATGTTGACTCAGCGAACGCATATGTCCGACATTGTCCATGTAACAGCAGGCATGGAAGAGTAGAATGTCCAACTTGGTGGTGGAAAGTAGCCGCATCCGAACGATGCACTTGGAGGTTGATCCATGGGTCGGTAAAGAGTCCTGTTCTGTAAAACGACAAGTGACAGGAAAAAAAAGAGAAAAAGAGAAAAAACACAACAAACAAAACACATAGGAGATAAAAAGGCATGACCCTGACGGGTCAAAGGCGCAGAATTAACTGCGATGGCGGTGGGGTAAGGAGCACGGTGGTGAGTGCTACTAAAGGCAGGAGGGTCAGGCGCACCCAGCTAATGTTCACATAGCCATCCTCACTTGTTATGGCGTGAGGACTTGGAGGGTCCGGGGACAACATGCCATTCCTGTTGAAGGCGAGAAGGTGGGGGCCCCGCAGTTGGGCGTTGCTGGTCCGTCGGTTCAGGGATGACGTTCCACTGTCGGAGGAGGCGGATGCCTTGGTCCACGGAGACTATGTGAGAAGTAGAACCTTGGTGGGTCACACAGAGCTTCGCTGGGTACTTCCACTTATACATGATCTTGTTGTTCCGTAATGCTTTCGTGATGGAGTTGAGGTTCCTTCGGAGTTGGAGGGTATATTGGGAATAGTCTGGCATGACTTGTAGTGGTATTGCTTGCTCAGGGAGGCGATCTTTGCGACGGAAGGCTTCTAGAATCCGTTCCTTTGCCTGGAAGAAATGGATCCGCAACAAAACGTCACGTGGAATCTCTTGTGGAAGGAATGAGGGCTTAGGGATCCGATGGATGCGATCTATTGTGAGATCTGCATTGGAAAGATCAGGCACTGCTTTTTGGAATAAGTCCTTTACATATAAGGGCAATTGGGCTGGAAGAACTGATTCTGGTATGCCCCTGATCTTCAGATTGTTGCGTCTCGAACGGTCCTCGAGATCTGCAAGTTTTGCCTGTATGTGACGGATGTCTTCCTGATGGGAGGTGTGGGCATCTACCATAGTATTGTAAGAGACGGTAAATTCTTCCATTCTTGTTTCAACAGCATTGACTCTATCCCCCATGCCATGCAATTCTTTATGGCAATAAGATATGGAGGCAAGGATATTTGTTTGCATAGAGGTGTGAAGCATGGAAAGCATGTCCTTTAAACTGGTGTCAGATACAGGCTGCCCAGTTGTAACTAGGTTGGCAAAAGGATCAGGAGGAGGGGTGTAGGCCCAAGGTGTACAGGGCGCAGTGCTGGGGTTGCTCACCTCCATGGATGCCAGATCGAGAGGCGGTGGGCTGTCTTCCCTTCTGGGCCTGGACTTGGCCGGGCTTTGGGTGGAAGGAGTCGAGGGAGAGGAGTCTGTGGACCTCTCAGACCTCATCAGCGCGGGTATCTCCGTTCGTGCGGCGGGATCGCTCCGGGTGACGTCATCCGCCGGCGACTCTGCCCCTAGAGGGCGAGGCGGCTGGTGATTCGAGCGGTCTCCGGCGCCATGTTGCCGAAGACCGTGAGACGCCGGGAGGAAAAAGTCCGAGAGTTTCCGGACGGTGGGTGCCGCCGTTCGTCTCCTAGCCATCGTGGCTGTGTGGAGCAGGTGTTCCCCTACCAGGATCGGGGTAGTTGTTGTCCGTGAGGACGCTGTGATGGGCCGTAGTTATAGTAGAAGCCGGATGCCGCCTGGAGCTCTCAACCTATGCGGCCATCTTGCTCGGCGGTCGCCACGCCCCCCATTTTATTTCCTTTTTTAAGTGAAAATATAATGTATGTGTAATGAGCACAAATTTTGAGTTATTATCCTATATTATCCTATCCAGGATGAGACTGTATGTCAAACACAAAACCCTGTAAAAAACACAACAAAAACTGATGCAAATGTGATTTTTTTCTTTTTATGTGTTATGTTTCCATTACAGTCTAAGGTGAAAAAAAATTGCATTAATGCTGCATCAAAAGAAGCACCTGCACCTTTTCAAAAATCACACTGTACCTTGTTGCATCGATGTGAATTTGCACCAAAGAGAATAAAATGATTTCTAATTTTGTTCATTGCAGGGCAACCGCAGATGCAGGAAAAATCACACTAGTGTGAATGGGACCTTAGGGTGGAGATAAATGCAAAGTACACTAATGTTGAACCCTCATTTCCCAATTAAAAGCAATCAGTAAAACAAAAAAATTAAATAAAAATCCTTACTTACTTACATTTCAGCTTACAGTCGCCTTCTGTAGGTGTTAGGGACTTTGCTAGGTCTCTTCAAAGGAATCCTGTAAAAGCTAAGGATCCAGGATTCCAAATCTCAGATTAAAGAATATGCTAAAGCACGAGCTTGTAGTAGTAAGTCACATTCAACTGGATTTGTGCCACAATGTTGAAGACTTTTGCAAATTATCGAGGCTGCTTTTTCAGATCTAATGAGTTTTAGGAATACGAGGTCTGTCCGGAAAGTATTCAGCCATGTAATATGAAAAATAGAGACATTTACTGAAAAAGATACAAGAATCAAGAAACACTGTACATAGGACCATCATGCCTCAGTCCCCTTCAAAGTGGGCCCTTGAGACCTCACACAGTTCTTCCAGCATCTCTTCCACAAGATCCTGCCTCCAAATCTTGGACAAGGTAGTATTTGGAATCCCCAGACCTTTGGTTCTCGCACTGTCAGCCACTGATCTTTGTTGATTGCAGCCCATACAGGATTAACATTCTCAGGTGTTCTGTGCAGGCCAGGAAAGGAGCTTGTCTCAGCTCCAAACAATGGTTGAGCAAAGGATGCATCCCTTGAAGCCTCACATCGATGCAGACCCACTGGTATGGTAATGAATGGCAGTCTCAGCCTGTGAACCCAACGCATTTCACTCCGCCCCTCAGAGCTTAAAGTATATCTAAAGATAAAACTTTCTGTTTAATTTTGGATAAAGTACAGAGGGTATAGAACGTTGTTAGTTTTTATTGCTGTCTGTGCCCCTGTTCACCTTCTCTGTTTGTCCTGTTTACCATCATGATTAAAAGTGAAAGTAAAACAAAACTCCACATTTTGGGTTACCCCAGAAAAGTATTAGAGGAAAAATCTTTCAATAGGGACACTGGTTCTGATGACCTGGGGGGCCGTAAGAAATTCCTTTGATTAGCAGGGATTTCACCTCACTTCCTGTTTGGCTAGGAGACAGGAAGTGAATTGAAATCTTCTAATAGAACACAGAAAAAAAGTTTTGCCTATAGTTCTGCTTTAATTATAGGGATGGAGACTCCAAGAAGGGAAGGGGGGGGGGGGGGTTTGGTTAAATATATCATCGGCTGCCAATCAATGAAAAATAAATGTTAGGTGTGCATGGGGCTGGTCACAAGAATCCATGTATGAGAAAAAACACACATTTTACGTTTTTTGGCTATACTTTAAGTGCTTTTTGATGTTTTTGGATGATTTTTTTTTTTCAGCGCACTAGCTATTATGGTCTTTTTTGTGATCTGTGTGCAGTTGTTCACGCAAGTGCATTCCAGCGGCCAGCCCCATGCACATCTGGCATTTATTTTCCACTGATTGGCAGCCGATGATGTATTTAACTGCCCCCCTGCTTGAAGTCTCCTTCCCCATGATTAGGCTCCGGGAGGCAGAGTGAAACGCATTGGCAGTGCGGCCTGGTTGAGACTGTCATTCATTTCAAAACAAGTGGGTCTGCACTCTGCATTGATGTGTGACTTCATGGGATCCATCCTTTGCTCAACCCTTTTATTTGCACTGCAATCACTGCATTATCCTTGAAAGCCTTCTGAATCATCCAAATAGTTTCTGCAGAGGAATGTTCAAGCTTAAAACGGAGTTCCGGCCACAAAATCGGCATAACCGATTTTGTGGCCATCCGCTTGCTTTTCTTCACCTGAAAAGGAAATGGATAGTTAGGATTTTTTTTTTTTTTACTTACCTTGTAATTGTAGAACGATATACTCACCTGTCTTCCACTTCCTCCCTCGGCGGCCGCGGCCCAAGTCGTCACTTCCGGTTTGCAATGATTCCTGGGAGCTGAACGTCATCGCTCCCAGGAATCAATGCGACGGCACCGGCCCCGCTCGTCACGGGCCGGTGAAGGCGCATTCTGGGAGAAGAAGACACGGAAGAGGACGCAGAAGAGGATCACGCTGGCTTCAGCTGCCCACAACAGAGATGGCAACGCTGGAGAAGAAATTTTATAAGTGAGTATTTCTTCTTGCAGGTAAGTGCGAACCGGGACAGATCAGAGGCTAGCCATTGTGGAATGTACTAGCCCTGACTGTCCCGGGGGTATGTTTATTGAATTTTTTTTTTTTTTTTTGTGGCCGGAACTCCGCTTTAACACAAAATTTGTTGCCGATTAGTTGCTCTAATCGCTCAGTCATTTTGAATGCATAGGCCACACAGTACACATGCTCACTCAATGGCGCCTAGCACCCCCACTGACTAGTACAGTCAAGTCGTCATTCTCACGTATGCACATTCCAGTCCACTCTCCTTGGCTGCAAGTTACATCGATGTTGCGCAAACCGCTCTCATTATGAACCCCTAGGAGCTGACAGTACTCAAATATACGACCTCTCGGGGGGTGGGCCTTGGCGCAGAGTGGCCACATATTTTCTACTAATTAGCAGACACAGCTGTGCCTGGAGCGCTTCCGGCATAGTTACCGGTGGCTAACAGAAAGCTCTCGATTGCTTCTTGCGATGGGGAGCTTTACAGTCATGTGATCGCCATGACAGCCAATCACAGCGGTCACATGATCATAAACCCTGCCCCGCGGCATCTGAAACTCTTAAAGGGCTGGGAGGTACCATCGCAAAGGGGTTAACAAAGGCTGGACTTTTTCTGCACAGACCTCATATATCCGAGCATATATAGATTGGTAGCGCAATCACCTTAATTCAACCATCATGGAACGATGGCAGATGTTGAGTGCTCAGTAAGAAAATGTGAGGTGCACACGAGTGCATTCCTATAGGATTTGGATTCTTCAAATCAATAAATCAAGAATCACAATATTCTCAATTTATCAGGTATATGTTGTTTGTGAATATGTTATAAATTTGTTAGTGTCCAATTTGTTGAGACCTTTAAAATTAGGTGTTATTTTACGTGTCACACTAATATAATTATACATGCTTCTGTTAGGTGAGATATTAATTTAAGGTGCTAGCTGTTTAGGGTTTTTTCGTTTGTTCATCAATAGTAATGCAGAAGGATTTCTATGGTTCTGTAATTATCAAAGCATTTAGCGTCAAGCTAAAATAATTTCTAGAAAATCCAATTTGCTTATCTTTACTTCTCATGAACCAAATTCAAATAACCACCCTTTGTAACCCATGACCAGAGCCCGTAATTAGAGCCTCCCATTGTTCTCCAACAAACACTAGGAAAATTTTGTTAGAAAATTGTACATACAAATAAATATTAATCTCTCCTCCTTGAAAGCCGTGTCTTTTTCTAAACTAAGTTGATGAAAGTACAAAATAAACACTTTCTTTGAGACGGAAAACCTTGAGTTGAAATGTAATCTAATCGGACTTGTTTTCTGAATGTTGCATTTGTATTTAAATTTTAATACTGAGCATTGTAAAACTTGCATATGTAAGTTATACGACATAAAATGCCCACAGCAGCCGGCGAGTGGAGATGATTGAACCAGACAATTTAAAATTCAGCAGCCAAGTTTCCTCCCTGACTCATGATATTCCATAAAGCAGCCACTAAAATGTCACAATGACTTATCCGTGTTGTTGTAGAAAATTTCCCTGCGAGAGAAGAGCGTGTTTAGGGGAGTGAGAGAAATATTCCTCTGGCGTGGAAATACCCGGCATCACTTTATCTTTGTTTCAAGACTCTTTTACTGTATTTCCACAATTGCTATGGCATTCTGCAAACTTTTAAGGAAAACTCAAATAAAATAGCAGTTTGCTAAAAAAATGTATGTAACATACTATATATATATTTGCTATACCAGATAGTTCCCCCAACAGGGGATTGCATGGAAGCTTTACAACTAGGGTTGAGCGAACACCTAGATGTCCGTGTTCGACGGGTTCGGCCGAACTTTAAAAAAAAGTCCGGGTCCGTGTCCCGGACTTTTACCGAACTTTTCCTGGACACCGAACCCCATTGAAGTCAATGGGGACCCGAACTTTAAGGCACTAAAATGGCTCTAAAACACCAAAGGAAAGGGCTAGAGTGCTGCAAATGGCAGCAAAACGTAATTAAGAGCATGGCAAGTGCTCTGCAAACAAATGTGGATAGGGAAATAACTTAAAACAACAAAAAAAAAACAGAAAAATAAAACAATGTTCTTCTTCATCTCTGAAGGACGAGGCCCATATGGAGTAGGAGGGAGGTTGAGGTGGTGGTGGATGTGGCGGTGACATAGGCGTGCGCACAGGGTGTGCTGGGTGTGCCTGGGCACACCCTAATCACCTAGGGCACATAGCATTGCCAGTGAGGAGATGGGAAAGATCTCCCTGGGACCTGCTCTGCTCTATTTCTCCTTGCCTACAGGTACATGGCCCCGATACATTACTCTCCCTGCTGGCAAACACATGCATGTGTATTTCAACTTTGGGGTGCACACCTTAATGCAATAGGCTGCGCACACCTATGGGCGGTGTAGGTGGAAGCGGCGGTGGAGGAGGACCAGGGCCGGATTAACAGCATCATGGGCTTGGTGCTGAGGATTTTGAAGGGCCTTAAGGGCCGTGCCTTGCCATGCACCCAGAGGAGGAAGGGTGCAGCCATGCATGCCTAATTCAACATGGGATGCTGTCTCTGAAGCCCATAAACACATCCATGCATCGCCAACTGTCCCTCCTTGTCCGGCCTTCACGCTGTGTGGGGAGGTTCTGAGGGTGCTGCCTGGGGAAGCGAGCATAGAAGCCAGACTTCTGTGTTTACAAGTGACAGAAGAGCGGTAACAGTGAATATGGCCAACCCGGGGCCTATATAAAAGGTAGGGGCCTGGAGCTGCAGCTCCAATAGCCCCTACATTAATCTGGCCCTGAGGAGGAGGACGAGGTAGCCAACACTGCTTCTTTTCAAAAATTTTAAATGAGGGTACACCCCAAAAGAGTGAGAAAGAGCAAAAATGGAACAATGGGTGGGTAAGGTCGGTATCCATTGCTATTCTGCATAAGGTACGGAAAAGTCCCGTGGGATCCATGCCTGGTTCATTTTAATGAACGTGAGCTTGTCCACATTGTCTCTGGACAGGCGGCTGCGCTTGTCTGTTATAACGCCCCCAGCCGTGCTAAATACCCGTTCAGATAATACACTGGCTGCAGGGCACGCCAGCACCTCCAAGGCGTAAAGGGCAAGCTCAAGCCATGTGCCCAATTTGGAGACCCAGAAGTTGAAGGGGGCAGACCCGTCATTCACTACATGTAGGCGTGTGCACACATACTGCTCCACCATGTTGGTAAAATGCTGCCTCCTGCTAAGACGTTCCATCTGAGCTGCTGGTGCTGCTGTTTGTTGTGGCGTGCTGACAAAGCTTTTCCACATTTCGGCCATGCTAACCCTGCCTTCTGAGGTGCTGGCGGTGCCCTGGTTGCGTTGGCGACCTCCTCCTCCTCCTCCTCTGCCTTGTGCTTCCACTGTGGCCCCGCTGTCAGATGGGAATGCCAGCAGCATGGCGTCTACCAGCGTGCGCTTGTACTCGCGCATCTTGCGATCGCGCTCCAGTGAGTGAATTAAGGACGGTACGTTGTCCTTGTAACGGGGATCCAGCAGCGTGGCCACCCAGTAATCAGCACAAGTTAGAATGTGGGCAACTCGGCGGTCGTTGTGGAGACACTGCAGCATGTAATCGCTCATGTGTGCCAGGCTGCCCAGAGGCAACGAAAGGCTGTCCTCTGTGGGAGGTGTATCGTCCGTGTCCTCTGTATCCCCCCAGCCACGCACCAGTGATGGCCATGAGCTGGCCTGGGTGCCACCCTGCTGTGAACATGGTTCCATCTCCTCCTCCAGCTCCTCCTCCTCCTCATCCTCCTCATCCTCCAGAACTGTGCCCCTGCTGGACAATTGCGTCCCTGGCGTTTGCGTGTGCAGGAACCCACCCTCGGAGCCCCTTGCGAATGACTGCCCTGAAAGCCTTGGAAATGTTACCTCTTCATCCTCCTCCTCCTCCTCATCCTGTGCCACATCCTCTTCCATCATCGCCCGAATTGTTTTTTCAAGGAGGCATAGAAGTGGGATAGTTAAGCTGAGAACGGCGTCATTGCCACTGGCCATGTTGGTGGAGTACTCAAAACAGCGCAACAAGGCACACAGGTCTCGCATGGAGGCCCAGTTAAATTAAATAGCGGAATAGAAAATATGATCCAAAAAAAGTGTATGTATATCACACGTACACAACCACACTGGGCCCCAATTACTATTGTTTGTACCCCTAAAAGGCTAGATGAGGAGTAGGGGGAGTATGGAACAGGCAGCACCCTCAAACCTTCAGAAGTATGAGATGAACCCCAACAACTTGGAAAGGTGGATCTCTCTCACACGTACCGACACAGACTATCCCGCAATTCAATTGATCCTCAAAGGTTTTTATTGAATAGCGGAATAGGAAATATGAACAAAAAAAGTGTATGTATCTCGCACGTACACAACCACACTAGGCCCCAATTACTATTGTTTGTACCCCTAAAAGGCTAGATGAGGAGTAGGGGGGGTATGGAACAGGCAGCACCCTCAAACCTTCAGAAGTATGAGATGAACCCCAACAACTTGGAAAGGTGGATCTCTCTCACACGTACCGACACAGACTATCCCCCAATTTAACTGATCCCCAAAGGTTTTTGATTAAATAGCGGAATAGAAAATATGATCCAAAAAAAGTGTATGTATATCACACGTACACAACCACACTAGGCCCCAATTACTATTGTTTGTACCCCTAAAAGGCTAGATGAGGAGTAGGGGGGGTATGGAACAGGCAGCACCCTCAAACCTTCAGAAGTATGAGATGAACCCCAACAACTTGGAAAGGTGGATCTCTCTCACACGTACCGACACAGACTATCCCCCAATTTAACTGATCCCCAAAGGTTTTTGATTAAATAGCGGAATAGAAAATATGATCCCAAAAAAGTGTATGTATATCACACGTACACAACCACACTGGGCCCCAATTACTATTGTTTGTACCCCTAAAAGGCTAGATGAGGAGTAGGGGGAGTATGGAACAGGCAGCACCCTCAAACCTTCAGAAGTATGAGATGAACCCCAACAACTTGGAAAGGTGGATCTCTCTCACACGTACCAACACAGACTATCCCCCAATTTAACTGATCCCCAAAGGTTTTTGATTAAATAGCGGAATAGAAAATATGATCCAAAAAAAGTGTATGTATATCACACGTACACAACCACACTAGGCCCCAATTACTATTGTTTGTACCCCTAAAAGGCTAGATGAGGAGTAGGGGGAGTATGGAACAGGCAGCACCCTCAAACCTTCAGAAGTATGAGATGAACCCCAACAACTTGGAAAGGTGGATCTCTCTCACACGTACCGACACAGACTATCCCGCAATTCAATTGATCCTCAAAGGTTTTTATTGAATAGCGGAATAGGAAATATGATCAAAAAAAGTGTATGTATCTCGCACGTACACAACCACACTAGGCCCCAATTACTATTGTTTGTACCCCTAAAAGGCTAGATGAGGAGTAGGGGGGGTATGGAACAGGCAGCACCCTCAAACCTTCAGAAGTATGAGATGAACCCCAACAACTTGGAAAGGTGGATCTCTCTCACACGTACCGACACAGACTATCCCCCAATTTAACTGATCCCCAAAGGTTTTTGAATAAATAGCGGAATAGAAAATATGATCCAAAAAAAGTGTATGTATATCACACGTACACAACCACACTGGGCCCCAATTACTATTGTTTGTACCCCTAAAAGGCTAGATGAGGAGTAGGGGGAGTATGGAACAGGCAGCACCCTCAAACCTTCAGAAGTATGAGATGAACCCCAACAACTTGGAAAGGTGGATCTCTCTCACACGTACCGACACAGACTATCCCGCAATTCAATTGATCCTCAAAGGTTTTTATTAAATAGCGGAATAGGAAATATGATCAAAAAAAGTGTATGTATCTCGCACGTACACAACCACACTAGGCCCCAATTACTATTGTTTGTACCCCTAAAAGGCTAGATGAGGAGTAGGGGGGGTATGGAACAGGCAGCACCCTCAAACCTTCAGAAGTATGAGATGAACCCCAACAACTTGGAAAGGTGGATCTCTCTCACACGTACCGACACAGACTATCCCCCAATTTAACTGATCCCCAAAGGTTTTTGATTAAATAGCGGAATAGAAAATATGATCCCAAAAAAGTGTATGTATATCACACGTACACAACCACACTGGGCCCCAATTACTATTGTTTGTACCCCTAAAAGGCTAGATGAGGAGTAGGGGGAGTATGGAACAGGCAGCACCCTCAAACCTTCAGAAGTATGAGATGAACCCCAACAACTTGGAAAGGTGGATCTCTCTCACACGTACCAACACAGACTATCCCCCAATTTAACTGATCCCCAAAGGTTTTTGATTAAATAGCGGAATAGAAAATATGATCCAAAAAAAGTGTATGTATATCACACGTACACAACCACACTAGGCCCCAATTACTATTGTTTGTACCCCTAAAAGGCTAGATGAGGAGTAGGGGGAGTATGGAACAGGCAGCACCCTCAAACCTTCAGAAGTATGAGATGAACCCCAACAACTTGGAAAGGTGGATCTCTCTCACACGTACCGACACAGACTATCCCGCAATTCAATTGATCCTCAAAGGTTTTTATTGAATAGCGGAATAGGAAATATGATCAAAAAAAGTGTATGTATCTCGCACGTACACAACCACACTAGGCCCCAATTACTATTGTTTGTACCCCTAAAAGGCTAGATGAGGAGTAGGGGGAGTATGGAACAGGCAGCACCCTCAAACCTTCAGAAGTATGAGATGAACCCCAACAACTTGGAAAGGTGGATCTCTCTCACACGTACCGACACAGACTATCCCCCAATTTAACTGATCCCCAAAGGTTTTTGATTAAATAGCGGAATAGAAAATATGATCCCAAAAAAGTGTATGTATATCACACGTATACAACCACACTGGGCCCCAATTACTATTGTTTGTACCCCTAAAAGGCTAGATGAGGAGTAGGGGGAGTATGGAACAGGCAGCACCCTCAAACCTTCAGAAGTATGAGATGAACCCCAACAACTTGGAAAGGTGGATCTCTCTCACACGTACCAACACAGACTATCCCCCAATTTAACTGATCCCCAAAGGTTTTTGATTAAATAGCGGAATAGAAAATATGATCCAAAAAAAGTGTATGTATATCACACGTACACAACCACACTAGGCCCCAATTACTATTGTTTGTACCCCTAAAAGGCTAGATGAGGAGTAGGGGGAGTATGGAACAGGCAGCACCCTCAAACCTTCAGAAGTATGAGATGAACCCCAACAACTTGGAAAGGTGGATCTCTCTCACACGTACCGACACAGACTATCCCGCAATTCAATTGATCCTCAAAGGTTTTTATTGAATAGCGGAATAGGAAATATGATCAAAAAAAGTGTATGTATCTCGCACGTACACAACCACACTAGGCCCCAATTACTATTGTTTGTACCCCTAAAAGGCTAGATGAGGAGTAGGGGGGGTATGGAACAGGCAGCACCCTCAAACCTTCAGAAGTATGAGATGAACCCCAACAACTTGGAAAGGTGGATCTCTCTCACACGTACCGACACAGACTATCCCCCAATTTAACTGATCCCCAAAGGTTTTTGATTAAATAGCGGAATAGAAAATATGATCCCAAAAAAGTGTATGTATATCACACGTACACAACCACACTGGGCCCCAATTACTATTGTTTGTACCCCTAAAAGGCTAGATGAGGAGTAGGGGGAGTATGGAACAGGCAGCACCCTCAAACCTTCAGAAGTATGAGATGAACCCCAACAACTTGGAAAGGTGGATCTCTCTCACACGTACCAACACAGACTATCCCCCAATTTAACTGATCCCCAAAGGTTTTTGATTAAATAGCGGAATAGAAAATATGATCCAAAAAAAGTGTATGTATATCACACGTACACAACCACACTAGGCCCCAATTACTATTGTTTGTACCCCTAAAAGGCTAGGAGTAGGGGGAGTATGGAACAGGCAGCACCCTCAAACCTTCAGAAGTATGAGATGAACCCCAACAACTTGGAAAGGTGGATCTCTCTCACACGTACCAACACAGACTATCCCCCAATTTAACTGATCCCCAAAGGTTTTTGATTAAATAGCGGAATAGAAAATATGATCCCAAAAAAGTGTATGTATATCACACGTACACAACCACACTAGGCCCCAATTACTATTGTTTGTACCCCTAAAAGGCTAGGAGTAGGGGGAGTATGGAACAGGCAGCACCCTCAAACCTTCAGAAGTATGAGATGAACCCCAACAACTTGGAAAGGTGGATCTCTCTCACACGTACCAACACAGACTATCCCCCAATTTAACTGATCCCCAAAGGTTTTTGATTAAATAGCGGAATAGAAAATATGATCCCAAAAAAGTGTATGTATATCACACGTACACAACCACACTAGGCCCCAATTACTATTGTTTGTACCCCTAAAAGGCTAGGAGTAGGGGGAGTATGGAACAGGCAGCACCCTCAAACCTTCAGAAGTATGAGATGAACCCCAACAACTTGGAAAGGTGGATCTCTCTCACACGTACCAACACAGACTATCCCCCAATTTAACTGATCCCCAAAGGTTTTTGATTAAATAGCGGAATAGAAAATATGATCCCAAAAAAGTGTATGTATATCACACGTACACAACCACACTAGGCCCCAATTACTATTGTTTGTACCCCTAAAAGGCTAGGAGTAGGGGGAGTATGGAACAGGCAGCACCCTCAAATCTTCAGAAGTATGAGATGAACCCCAACAACTTGGAAAGGTGGATCTCTCTCACACGTACCAACACAGACTATCCCCCAATTTAACTGATCCCCAAAGGTTTTTGATTAAATAGCGGAATAGAAAATATGATCCCAAAAAAGTGTATGTATATCACACGTACACAACCACACTAGGCCCCAATTACTATTGTTTGTACCCCTAAAAGGCTAGGAGTAGGGGGAGTATGGAACAGGCAGCACCCTCAAACCTTCAGAAGTATGAGATGAACCCCAACAACTTGGAAAGGTGGATCTCTCTCACACGTACCAACACAGACTATCCCCCAATTTAACTGATCCCCAAAGGTTTTTGATTAAATAGCGGAATAGAAAATATGATCCCAAAAAAGTGTATGTATATCACACGTACACAACCACACTAGGCCCCAATTACTATTGTTTGTACCCCTAAAAGGCTAGGAGTAGGGGGAGTATGGAACAGGCAGCACCCTCAAACCTTCAGAAGTATGAGATGAACCCCAACAACTTGGAAAGGTGGATCTCTCTCACACGTACCAACACAGACTATCCCCCAATTTAACTGATCCCCAAAGGTTTTTGATTAAATAGCGGAATAGAAAATATGATCCCAAAAAAGTGTATGTATATCACACGTACACAACCACACTAGGCCCCAATTACTATTGTTTGTACCCCTAAAAGGCTAGGAGTAGGGGGAGTATGGAACAGGCAGCACCCTCAAACCTTCAGAAGTATGAGATGAACCCCAACAACTTGGAAAGGTGGATCTCTCTCACACGTACCAACACAGACTATCCCCCAATTTAACTGATCCCCAAAGGTTTTTGATTAAATAGCGGAATAGAAAATATGATCCCAAAAAAGTGTATGTATATCACACGTACACAACCACACTAGGCCCCAATTACTATTGTTTGTACCCCTAAAAGGCTAGGAGTAGGGGGAGTATGGAACAGGCAGCACCCTCAAACCTTCAGAAGTATGAGATGAACCCCAACAACTTGGAAAGGTGGATCTCTCTCACACGTACCAACACAGACTATCCCCCAATTTAACTGATCCCCAAAGGTTTTTGATTAAATAGCGGAATAGAAAATATGATCCCAAAAAAGTGTATGTATATCACACGTACACAACCACACTAGGCCCCAATTACTATTGTTTGTACCCCTAAAAGGCTAGGAGTAGGGGGGAGTATGGAACAGGCAGCACCCTCAAACCTTCAGAAGTATGAGATGAACCCCAACAACTTGGAAAGGTGGATCTCTCTCACACGTACCAACACAGACTATCCCCCAATTTAACTGATCCCCAAAGGTTTTTGATTAAATAGCGGAATAGAAAATATGATCCCAAAAAAGTGTATGTATATCACACGTACACAACCACACTAGGCCCCAATTACTATTGTTTGTACCCCTAAAAGGCTAGGAGTAGGGGGAGTATGGAACAGGCAGCACCCTCAAACCTTCAGAAGTATGAGATGAACCCCAACAACTTGGAAAGGTGGATCTCTCTCACACGTACCAACACAGACTATCCCCCAATTTAACTGATCCCCAAAGGTTTTTGATTAAATAGCGGAATAGAAAATATGATCCCAAAAAAGTGTATGTATATCACACGTACACAACCACACTAGGCCCCAATTACTATTGTTTGTACCCCTAAAAGGCTAGGAGTAGGGGGAGTATGGAACAGGCAGCACCCTCAAACCTTCAGAAGTATGAGATGAACCCCAACAACTTGGAAAGGTGGATCTCTCTCACACGTACCAACACAGACTATCCCCCAATTTAACTGATCCCCAAAGGTTTTTGATTAAATAGCGGAATAGAAAATATGATCCCAAAAAAGTGTATGTATATCACACGTACACAACCACACTAGGCCCCAATTACTATTGTTTGTACCCCTAAAAGGCTAGATGAGGAGTAGGGGGAGTATGGAACAGGCAGCACCCTCAAACCTTCAGAAGTATGAGATTGTGTTCACTGTACCCCACAAAGATTGAGTTCACTGCACCCCACAATGATTGTGTTCACTGCACCCCACAAAGATTGTGTTCACTGCACCTCACAAAGATTGTGTTCACTGTACCCCCCAAAGATTGTGTTCACTGCACCCCACAAAGATTCTGTTCACTGTACCCCACAAAGATTGTGTTCACTGCACCCCAAAAAGATTGTGTTCACTGCACCCCAAAAAGGATGTTGTTCACTCCACCCCAAAAAGATTGTGTTCACTGCACCCCACAAAGATTGTGTTCACTGCACCCCAAAAAGATTGTGTTCACTGCACCCCAAAAATGATTTTGTTCACTGCACCCCAAAAAGGATTTTGTTCACTGCACCCCAAAAAGGATGTTGTTCACTCCACCCCAAAAAGATTGTGTTCACTGCACCCCACAAAGGATTTTGTTCACTGCACCCCAAAAAGATTGTGTTCACTGCACCCCAAAAAGGATGTTGTTCACTGCACCCCAAAAAGGATTTTGTTCACTGCACCCCAAAAAGATTGTGTTCACTGCACCCCAAAAAGATTTTGTTCACTGCACCCCAAAAAGATTGTGTTCACTGCAGCCCAAAAAGATTGTGTTCACTGCAGCCCAAAAAGATTGTGTTCACTGCAGCCCAAAAAGATTGTGTTCACTGCAGCCCAAAAAGATTGTGTTCACTGCAGCTCACACACAGAAAAATGGATGTGGATCACTGACACCTGCCTATCTCCAATCCCACACCACACAGCAATATCGATTGTAGTTTGTAGAACACAGTTTCCCTAAAATTCAGCAGACTCTGTCCCTAACAGGATTGAGAAGAGATCGTAGATCAGGATTGAGTGCAGATTCACCCCACCCCCCACACAGCAATATCGATTGTAGTTTGTAGAAGACACTGACCCTATAATTCAGCAGACTCTATCCCTAAAATGCCTACAACTCGCCCTGCCTAAACACTCCGACCTGTCCCTCAATTCTATCCGGACACAAATGGTTTTTTCCTGCCTATCTTTCCCTAATCAGCAGCCAGCACGTTGATGTGTGCTCTGTCCCTGAATCTAAGCAGCATAATGACGCCGCTGCGGCTGCCTCGAACTTATAAAGACTTGGTCACATGCTTCAGACGGCCAATCACAGCTACTGAGACATTTGCAGGCATGGCTGGGATGGCTTAAGGCACACCAGTTAAACGATTGTTGATTGGCTGTTGAAAGCCCGCCATGAAAAGAGCGCCAAAGCATGCAAAACCCGGAAATAAAACGACCGAACACGGATTTTTACCCGAACATACAGTAAAGTGTCCGTGTCCGTGTTCGGGTACAAAAAATCCAATTATTCGGTACGAACACGAATAATACAGTCCGTGTTCGCTCAACACTATTTACAACGCTTTATATAAAGGATTTGCAGGATCTGGAATTTTTATGCCAAAACTTAATAAGGAGATAAGCTGACATCGGTTTTGGAGAGGATCAGCAATATACATTTTGAAAGGGTCAAGAGACAAAATAAGTGCACAGACTGAAGACCTTCAGTGCTTGTCAGATATAAGTATGTTTGTTTTTTTCTTTTTATATGTTTTTAAGAAGTGTTTTATCTGTATAACGTTTAAATAAAATGTTGTTTTAAAGTAGTGTAGTATTAAATGCTCACCATCCGGCCCTTGGGGCACTATTCTTCCCACTGATACGAGATACTATTCTGCCAACAATGGGGCACCGTTTCTCCCACTAACACCCACAATGGGGCACCATTTTCCTCAATGACACCAACAAGGGGGCACTATGCCTCCCAATGACACCAACAATGGGGCACCATTTTTCCCAATTATGCCAATGATGGGGCACTATTCCTCCCAATGACACCAAGAATGGGGCACTATTTCTCCCACTGACACCCACAATAGGAAACCAATTCTCCCAATGACACCGACAATGGGGCACCATTTCTCCCAATGACACCAACAATGTGGCACCATTCCTCCCAATGACACCAATGATGGGGCACTATTCCTCCCAAAGACACCAACAATGGGGCACCATTTTTCCCACTAACACACATAATGGGACACTATTTCTCCCAATGACACCAACTATAGGGCACCATTTCTCCCACTGACACCCACAATGTGGCCCCATTTCTTCCAGTGACACAAACAATAGGGCACCATTTCCCCAACACACACTAACAATGAGGCACTATTCCTCCCCAATGACACCAATGATTGGGTGCTGTTCCTCCCCCAATACCAAATCTAGTAATGTTTACTCCCAATGATGCCAGGGAAATGTCCACCCCGCTGACCGCATTACACCCCCCCCCCCCCAAAGTCTGAAGGACAATAAAATGGCCCTTTGTTTAGAAAGTTTGGAGACCCCCTGTTTTATTTGAATGGCATAATAAAATCCTATTAAACATTGTTGTGTACATAGTTAACCCAGTATGTGTGTAAAAACACCTTGCAGGCTAACTGTGCACCAATGCCAATTCCAGGTCTCCGAGCACCACTTTCCTGAGCTTCCAGGTAAAGAAGCATGCACCCCAAGTATCTTACATGCGCTGTTGTGAAGGAACAGGGAAGAGAGATAGAAGGGATAATCTCCTGGCTATCTTTCTATGGAAGCACATGGTGTGTATAGGTATGGGCTGAGAGCGTACACATGCAAGGATGACTTTGTAGGACCCTCCAAAGGGAAAGGAGCCACCATTAACACAGATATTGTGGCCAGTGCAGGGGATAATGCCATGGTAAAAGAAAGAAAAACCTAAAGCCTAACTCCAGGCTTTGGTAAACTATAAGTAGTTAATTTGGACCAAGCGGTCCAAAGAACTATTGCTTTCAGTAACACATGCAGGTACAATTGCATGTGTACCTACATAGAGTATACAGCACTATGTTCTGGCCCACTTCCATGTTTCAGTGTGTAGCAATGGGACTCGGGTTCATGAATAAATCTATCTGAAAGCAGGTTTTTGCCTACATCAAGTAAATGTACTGCCGTCATTTTTCTACAGCAGGTTGAAATAAGGTAAATATCTACTTACCTGCTACCCCACTCCTCTGCCCTGCTAGACTGGTTCCCGAAGCATCTTGTCCTTCATCGTCTGGGGGTTTAAGGTCCTGATGTCATCAAGACCAACGTAGGGTCCATAGCCCCTCAAAGGACATAATGATGTCAAGGGACAGTCTATCAACAGACCATGGATGAGCACTATCTGTTAGGGTGTATAGCTATGTATGATATAGCAAAAGCTGGAATTATTCTTTATTTTTTAAGTTTCCCAGAGCCGTTTGTTTTGGGAATCTTACTCCATTATGTAAGTGACAGACAGCACTCCTGAAGGTATGGGTGTGAACTAATGAGTAGTCCAAAATACCCATTTTTAAGTTTACTTCATGGGTTGGAAAGGTTGGCTGGTTAGCCATGTAAATATCCAGGTAGCAGTAAACCTTAATATTAATCGCAACTGATTATGGGTGAAGACAATTTTTCACTTCTACCCAGCATTCCTGCCATGGACTGAGGGCTTTCCAACACCCAAAGTAGAAGCTGTACCAAATCAAATACTCAGGGAAACATCTTGCTTCTTAGTGTTATACTGCAGAGGTAGAGTGCAGAGCGTGTTCTCATGGCTGCTGACGTCCTCATTAACTTCAGCTGCATGTCTATCTTTACAAGAATTCTTAATGTGTATCTGCATCCAGCGCTCATGCGTACTTGACTTAAAGGATCAATAAAAGAGAAGGAAGGCATCAAAAGTGGAATCTCAAGAAATAAAAATGTTTCAGTGTGTAGCAATGGGACTCGGGTTCATGAATAAATCTATCTGAAAGCAGGTTTTTGCCTACATCAAGTAAATGTATTGCCGTCATTTCCCTACAGCAGGTTGAAATAAGGTAAACAGCTAATACATATGACAAGTCACCAAGTGAACTGCCAGTGGCATGCAGGTAACCCTGCAACTGTGCTAAACTCCAGTTTATCCCACAGGTAAACTGAACTGAGAGTAATGGGGAAAGTTTGACCTGTCCTTCTGAAACTGCTAGGCCCTGACTGTTATTTTGGCCCCTCTGGTTTTTATACTATCTGGAATTTGAAGCGCCAGAACACTGCTAAGTATACTGGATATAGCTTCAGTTATACAAATATCAGTTTTTGGACATAATTTACAATTTTTTTTATATTTATTCTCATTAGGTCCATATTTTAAACAGACAGTTTTATTTTAATTAGTATTGTTATTGTAATATATATATATATATATATATATATATATATATATATATATATATATATATATATATATACTATATATATATGTGTACCATGTTTCCCCTAAAATAGGCCCGGGTCTTATATCAATTTTGGCACCAAAAGACACAGTAGGTTTATTTTCGGGGTAGGTCTTATCTCCCTCCCTGCCTGTCAGGAATTCCCCTGTGTGAACCTAGTTTGGTGTTTGTAAAATCCTAGAATCCACTTTATGACTGTTTTATATAATGTCCAGTGTGTGTTTCTGTAATCTAATAGTGTAAAATACCTCCAGTACAGCGCCGCTCAGCTAATCTCCCGCTCTGCTCTCCTCTCCTTCTCTTCTCATAGCTGTTAAGAGGGTATCTCAGCCCCTCCCCTCAGAGCGGGTCACAGAAGCGCTGAGCATAATATTATAATAGTGTGAAATACCTTTGGTACAGCGCTGCTCGGCGCTCAGCTGATTTCCCGCTGCTCTTCCTTCTCTTTTGGAAGTTCAGAGCGGCGCTGTAATGAAGATGTTTCACACTATTATAATATAATGCTCGGTGCTTCTGTGACCCACTCTGAACACTGCAGAGGGGAGGGGGCTCAGATCCCCCGCTGACAGCTATGAGAGGAGAAGAGCAGAGCGGGGAATCAGCTGAGCGTTGTGCAGCCCTGTCCCGTAGGTATTTCACACTATTCGATTACAGAAACACATACTGGACATTATATAAAACAGTAGTGAAGTGTATTCTAGGAATTTAAAAACACTAAACTAGGGCTTCTTTTCGAAGTAGGGCTTATATTACAGCCCTCCCCGAATATAACAGTAGGTCTTATTTTTGGGGAAACACTGTATATATATGTATATATACATATGTATATATATATATATATATATATGTGTGTGTGTGTGTATATATATATATATATATATATATATATATATATATATATATATATATATATATATATATATATATATATATATATATATATATGTGTATATATATATGTATGTATATATATATATTACCAAATGAGTGAACTGAAATGGTATAGTGTATTAGTCATTTTTTAACATTTGTCTGAGGTTTTTCTATATTATTTTTGATACTTTTATACTATTGGCTATTTAGTTTTAAATATGACTCCAAGGAGGGGATATTGTATTGATATCAGATTGATATGGAGATGTCCTTATGCTTTTTTCTAGGTTCTGATGAAGGGGGCGGTCTTAGGCCTCCCCTAAAACCTGTTGACTATTTTTTGGATTGTTCTCCTGACTTTTATTGGAATAAAATTTCATCTGGATCTCTTAGTGGTGTGTTGTTTTCAATTCTATTTATGTTACATGACAGCACAAGCCAAGGAGACTGTAGACATCCTCTGGGGTGTAGAACCCAGGAATCAGATCATTTACATTGACATGAACACATTAAGTCAAAAATACCAGTGAAATAACCCTACAGGCCCAGCACTATTTTTACACTTTTCTCAACTAATGCCATCTGGTACATTGATCTGGATCTAGTTCTGACTTTAGACAATTAGCATTTTCATAAAGATGTCAGCAAAGGCAGGCCTCATAGTTTTTTCAGTACAGGTTTCCTGTAATCTAAATTTCTATTTGGCATCTGAGGTAAGTTTAAAGCAGATGTAAACCCTAAATGAATGACATTTAGTATGCTAAAGTGCTAGGTATCATAAAAACATTTCCGCATACCTTCTCTTATTAGCCGCATTTTTTTATTGAATTTCAAAGACCTGTAGTTCTGGTTTATCAGATTTGTAAATCAAAGCTTTGTTGCCGCTCTGTTACTGGCCATTTTCTTGTATATTCTGTTGCAATCTTCTTTCTGGTGCTGTATCTTTCACTTATCTGCTGTAGCTGGCAATGACTGAGTTCTCAGCTTTTCTCTTGGTGGGTGCCTGGGCTATGCCTGGGCCCATATTCTGTTAGAAATTCTGTATATAGCCCTACAGAACAGACCATGCACTGTCCACATGGGCTTTGCTGCTTAACTGCAAACAGTAAACAGGAAACTTTTATTCAGGGAAAAGACATAGAGCATACCATAGATGCAGCTACAAACTAATAAACACTGCCATCTACTGGCTAATGTAGTTGTTGCACAAAATACAGGAATAATGTATTCCAACAACATAGGAGAATATTTGGATTCTAGTGATTACCAATGTCTTTGTTTTGATATTAATACAAGAACTTAAAAATCATATACAAAAATAAAGGTTTTACATTTCAAAAGGACACTTTTAACTGAAATAGGGGAATTTCTAAAAAAATGAAATAAAATCTAGTAGTAAAATGGCAGGAGTTAGAAACCAATGGCCATAAACAAAAAGTCTGCCCTCCTGGAGGCAACTACATTATATGTCAGGCAAATTATTAAGAGTAAACTGAAGAAAAAAAAAACATATGCTTCACTAAAGAGGTAAGTAGAATAGTAAAGGAGAAAAAAAAATCAGCCCATAGGAGATTCAAGGAAACAGGAGGTATAGTTGAAAGAGAAGTGTATAAAAATGGTCGAAAGGAGGGCAAACACATTATTAGTATTGACAAAGCACAGAAAGAGGAGGAAATGGCTAAATCTATTAGGAATGGAGACAAAACCTTTTTTAGGTACATTGGTGATAGATGGAAAAAATACAATGGAATCACCAAAATGAAAACTGGAAACAACACATTTGCTGAGGGAGACCTGGATGTAGCAAACCATTTAAACAATTACTTCTTTTCAGTTTTCTCAGAAATAAATAGTACTAACAATAACAAGTTGGGAAATCATATTGATTCTAGTAATGACGGTTCATTTTTCAGGATTTCTGGAGACAGAGGTAGTTAAGGAACTGGCTCTGTTAATACTTAATACAGCAATGGGCCCTGATGGTATTCATCCCAGACTTCTAAGAGAAGAACTTCAGCAGATAATATTATACCTATCAACAAGAAGGACAGCAAGGTGGATGCAATTACAGGCCAGTGAGTTTAACATCTGCTGTAGTCAAGATAATGGAATCACATGTGATACAGTTCCACTTAATGATCTAATATAAAAGTTTTACAAACTAGGACTTATCCCTTGGGAGGTTCAGTGAATATGCAATTCTCTAATGCAGTGTTTCTTAACCTTTTTCAGTGAAGGCACCTTTGAAATAATGCACATCTCATTCTAAAATGTAAAAATTTAAAAATTAAATAAATAGTTTTACATATTGCAACAACAGCCACACACATAGGACACACAACGTTAGAGGTGATTTATTCTTCTAAACAGCAAATATATTTTGCACGTTGGTACTGGCTAGTATTTCAATGTTCCTCCTCTCCCTCACTTTCTCTCCCTCACTCAGCTAATGTGACCCCCATAAACAGGCAAAAAATTTTGGGGGAGCATACCCATGTATTTCTAAAGCTGCTGCAGCTATGAACCAAAAGACATGTATATTAAAAAAGAATAGCGCGCAAATGCAAAAGAAATAACTACCAAATCTGAAGACAATCCATAAATAAAAATGGGGGTTTGGTCCCACCATATGGCCATATCGTGCTCAAGCCCACTACTGCGTCAAAGTACCCCATTATCAGTGGGTCCTACTCTATCCATGAAAAAGAGATGAATCCAGCCTTTCTAACCCTTGGAGATAATACTCCTTGCTGGGAAGGATGTGCAAATGCACTACAGGGGACTCCTCCTATATCCACTTGATGGTGGACACTGATTGAGTACAGGTGTGTGTGGGGGGGGTGGGGAGGGTTGCTCAACCTCGATAGTCTGGTCAGACCGAATACATAATAAACAGGCAAAAAATTTGGGGGAGCATACCCATGTATTTCTAAAGCTGCTGCAGCTATGAACCAAAAGACATGTATATTAAAAAAGAATAGCGCGCAAATGCAAAAGAAATAACTACCAAATCTGAAGACAATCCATAAATAAAAATGGGGGTTTGGTCCCACCATATGGCCATATCGTGCTCAAGCCCACTACTGCGTCAAAGTACCCCATTATCAGTGGGTCCTACTCTATCCATGAAAAAGAGATGAATCCAGCCTTTCTAACCCTTGGAGATAATACTCCTTGCTGGGAGAGATGTGCAAATGCACTACAGGGGACTCCTCCTATATCCACTTGATGGTGGACACTGATTGAGTACAGGTGTGTGTGGGGGGGTGGGGAGGGTTGCTCATCCTCGATAGTCTGGTCAGACCGAATACATAATAAACAGGCAAAAAATTTGGGGGAGCATACCCATGTATTTCTAAAGCTGCTGCAGCTATGAACCAAAAGACATGTATATTAAAATGTGACCCCCATAGCTGATGGAGAGGAGCATGGGGGGGGGGTGTCAAACAAGGATGGCGTGCAGGCACCCAACATCCTCCTTATAAACTGATGATGGCATTGGTTGTTAGGAGGCTAGTGACTAGAACGTTTTAATGGTGCACAATGAAAACCTGTGGCTTTGTGTAACTAGGAACTAGGAGGCAGGCTTCATCCACCCACTGGCTTGTGTGCAATTTTAGGGGAATTTTTAGGCATTTTGGCAAGTCACCCCTTAAGAAACCTAAAGGAACCCCGGGGGGCCTGGGCACCCTGGTTGAAAAAGACTGGTCTAAAGGATAGATACTAGAGTGTGGTTGTAAATTGGGTTCACTGAGAACAGAGCACAGTCACCTGTTCTATTTATTCTATATGTAAGTGATATACCTAAAGGGTTGATGAGTCATATATGTATTTTTTCCCAGTGATACAAAGGTGTGTAATAGAGTTGATATCCCTGGAGGTGTCTGTGACATGGAACATGATTTGGCATTGCTGGAAGTTTGGTCAAAGCAGTGGAAACTTCAGTTCAGGCTAGGTTCACACTAGTGCAAATTGGATGCGGTTTTACCCGCATCCAATTCGCATGACAGAAGACTGTGAACGACTCTCAAAGAAACTGGTTCACACATCTCCCTGGCTGCTGCGTAGTGGATTGCATATGGGTCCTGTATGTCTTTGGCTCTTTTTCAGGTCTGAATTCAGGCAAAAATTTGGGCCTGATTTCTCCCAGAAATGGAGAACAGGAACACAGCGGACCCCTGCTATGAGCCGCATCCGTATTACGTGTGAACCCAGCCTCAATGTTTATAAATGTGAAATAATGCACCTTGGGAAAAAGAATCCCTTGAGAGAGTACAACATTGGGGTTACAGTGTTGGTCAGAACTACAGAAGAAAACAATTTGGGGGTACTTATTTCTGATCATTGCAAAATGACCAAACAGTGTGATCAGGTAGTGGGAAAAGCAAACATAATTCTAGGAGGCATCACTAGAGGGATCACCAGCAGGATGAAGGAGGTCTTAAGTCCTCTATATAGATCTTAAGTTAGAGTACTGTGTCCAGATCTAGAGACCTCACTTACATGAAGATGATAAGATTGAATGAGTGCAAAGATGGGTAACAAAAATGGTGAAAGGTCTGAGGTATAAAACATAGAATGGGGATGCACCGGACCCCTGCTGTGAGCCGCATGTGTATTACGTGTGAACCCAGCCTCAATGTTTCTAAATGTAATGTAATGCACCTGGGGAAAAGAATCCCTTGAGAGAGTACAACATCGGGGTTATAGTGTTGGCCAGCACTACAGAAGAAAACAATTTGGGGGTACTTATTTCTGTTGATTGCAAAAGGACCAAACAGTGTGATCAGGTGGTCGGAAAAGCAAACAGAATTCTAGGAGGCATCACTAGAGGGATCACCAGCGGGAGGAAGGAGGTCCTGATTTCTCTATATAGATCTGAAAGCGGAGTTCCACTCAAAAGTGGAACTTCCGCTTTAAATAGTCCTGACCCCCTGACATGCCACATTTGGCATGTCATTTTTTTTGGGGGGGGGGGAGTGGGTACCTAGTTTTGACAGGTACCCGCTCCCACTTCCGCTCGGAGTGCCGCGGCGCCCTGAGCGGAAGTTCTCCTCTCTCCCTCCCTGCAATCTTCTGGGACATGTCAGAGGTCTCAGAAGATTGCCGGCCAATTACGACGCATAGCGCAACTCGCGCATGCGCAGTGCGTACCCGGCTGTGAAGCCGCAAACTGTCACAGCCGGGTGCCCACATCAGAGGTGCCTGCGCCGCGGAGCAGAGAGGGAGAAGATGGCGCATCGCTGGACCGTGGGACAGGTGAGTGTGCAGTTAGGCTGGAACTCCGCTTTAAGTTAGAGTACAGCGTCCAGTTCTGGAGACCTCACTTACATAAAGATGATAAGATAGAATGAGTCCAGAGATGGGTAACAAAAATGTTGAAAGATCTGAGGGATAAATCATTTCAGGGTTGATTTACTAAAACTGAAGAGTGCAAAAGTTGGTGCAGCTGTGAATGGTAGTCAATCAGCCTCTAACTTCAGCGTGATCAATTAAGCTTTGACAAAAGAACCTGGAACCTGATTGGTTTCTATGCAGAGCTGTACCAGATTTTGAACTCTCCAGTTTTAGTAAATCAACCCTTTTAGGAACCTAATTTGTACAGTCTAGAGCAACTTTTCTCAACCTTTTCAACACAGAGGAACCCTTGAAATAAATTTCTGGTCTCGGGAAACCCCTGCTAAAAATTAAAAATCTACAACTCATGACACATTAGTGTGACAGTCAGTGGGAAGAATGTTCCTTACTGTTGTCATCATTGGGAAGAATTCCCCCCTTACAGATAGCTAAATGGAACAATGGTGTCATTGGGAACTTATCTGAGAGGCAGAAATTACCCATTGCTCAAGGAACCCCTAGCAACCTCAGGAGGAACCTTAGGGTTCCACAGAACCCTGGTTGAGAAACCCTGGTCTAGCGTAAAGAAGGAAAAGGGGAGAAATAAAAAATGCACATTTCCTTTAACACTTGTAGCTACACAATATACACTGAGAGTGGGGTGAGGGCAAGGTGAGGGTTCCACTGCGCTAGTTATCACACAATGCCAGTGCATATATTTCTATCAGCTGATATTGAGCTAAAAGATAGAAGACAATGGTTATAATAAGCTTCCTTTTCTTCCAGCATGGCTACAGAGGTTAGCAGGACACAGTCAAAACTCTTATTAAGATATTTGGGATGTTGTGCAGCTAGATATTTTTGGTAGCAATATTATACATTGCTTTTCTAAAGTTTGTTGCATTTTTTTGTGGGAAAGAAAAATAAAGTTAAATTTTCTTTAAAAAGAAACATCAAAAATAAACCCATTCGGAAATGTGAAAGATTATAAAAACTCATCACAGGGAAAATCAAAGGCCAAGTTACTGGCAAAAATGATACGGAGTTATAAATGAAGAAGATACTGAGCATCCCAACATCTAGACAGCAATAATAAGAGAACAATATAGAAAAGGGAGAGGAAATGAACACTGTCACCATGGATATGGGAGATGTACGTAAATCTGAAAATGTTTTTTAGCCGGGGTGAGAAAGGGGTCAATTGTTAGAAATATCTTATTGGATGAGAGACTCTTTTCATCTCACAAAAAGATCAAGATTTATTTTTTAAACATCTACTCAAGGTGAGCTACACCTAACCTCACTAGATGTGCAAAACAAAAAATAATATTTTACTACAAATGAAATGAGTTGCTCTTCATTTCTTTAAAGGGAACCCAACGAGAATTTGTTTAATTTTTTATTTATTTTTTTACAAATTTCTAAATTTGTTTTTTTTTTTATTAATTAAGGACTCATGGAATACAGCATTACCATGTTTCATATTTACAGTGTGTATCTAGGAGACACATTCAATGTTTCTTAAATAAAGTTTTGCCAACCGTCGCATTAAAAAAAATATATTTTTAAAGCGGAGTTCCGGCCACAAAATTGACATAACCGATTTTGTGGCCATCCGCTTGCTTTTCCTCACCTGAAACAGAAATGGATAGTTAGGATTTTTTATTTTTTTTTACTTAACTTGTAATTGTAGAAAGAAATACTCACCTTTCTTCCACTTCCTCCCTCGGCGGCTGCGGCCTGCGCCGTCACTTCCGGTTTGCAATGATACCTGGGAGCTGAACGTCATCGCTCCCAGGAATCAATGCGACGGCACCGGCCCCGCTCCTCACTCCCGGTGCGGCGCCTCATTCCTTGCTAAACAGCTTCTGGGCATGCCCAGAAGCTGTGGAGGAATGCAGCGCCACACCGGAAGTGACGAGAGGGGCCGGTGCAGGCGCATTCTGGGAGAAGAAGACGCGGACGAGGACGCAGAAGAGGATCGCGCTGTCTTCAGCTGCCCACATCAGAGATGGCAACGCTGGAGAAGACATTTTAAAAGTGAGTATTTCTTCTTGCAGGTAAGTGCGAACCGGAAAAGATCAGAGGCTAGCCATTGTGGAATGTACTAGCCCTGACTGTCCCGGGGGTATTTTAATTGAAAAAAAAATTTTGTGCCCGGAACTCCACTTTAAGTACCTGGAAATAAGATTTAAAATTTAGCCCCCACAGATCATCGAGATTGATTTTCCAAAGGAAAAGCAGTGTTTACTTTCCAAACTGGACATGCAAGTGAAAGTGAAGCTGTTCTCATCACAAACTATCTGATAATCTGAAAAAAAATAAAAAAAATATTACTCATGCACATGATTGGATATTCCAAGTGAACTTAGCTTTATTTTATTCAAAAAGCATAAGACTGCCTTAGTATAGCAAGTTCATTGTTTATCTTAAACAACTGTTTTTCTGAGTTTTTTTTTTCTAGATAAATTACTGTTTTGACCCTTTGTCAGCTTTTTTGTCATCTCAGTGACGTTGCTCTTCTGCAGCCTCTTTGCAATTACTTTCTCTTATGGTGCTGATGTTGACAGCAGCGGTCCATAATTGTGTAATGTATATTGAAACAGCTGCTTGTAGTCTCCATCAGAAGCCCATTTTAGAGAGGTGACAACACAGAAGCACAATTGGGAAAATGGGACAGAGCACCGTCACTGTATGGAAGTTGGGTGGAGAGCAAAATGCCGCCACAATCCCCTGTAAATTGAGTGCATCTAAAAATAAACCAAGTCTGACAGAGGAAACCCTGCGGATGAGGAAGATGGGGATTTTGATGTGCCCAAAAATATCAAAAGAAAAATAAAACATGAAAAATAGAAATTTTATTGAAAACAAAATAGTAAAATCGACATATGAAAATACAGTATATAAAAGGTGTATCATATAACATAAACAGAAAGAAAACAGCGCCAATATATTTTGATACACCCTGGTAGCATCACCCACGTATTGCCATACACCTCACACTCATAACCCCATTGCTAGGGTATGCACTGTCCCAGGTGCACCTTGGCACATTACCCTTATAAGTTCAAGTGTTTTCTTTTTTCTTTTTTTCATCTCTTGTAATATGATATTCTGTGTTTCCCCACCGTTGTATTCATGTATATGCTTTTTATATGGACTTATCATGGCTCCTGTCATGCCTCCAGAGACTTTACCTGTTAAACCTAATGCAGAGTTTATGTTTGAAGCCACACTAGCACCTCGGCCCGCCTCTTTTGGGACCCACCCCCTCCAGCCTTATGCTCCAATGAGCTACTCATCAACAGGGTATATATATTCCCTGTCCCTGGTAAGCCACCCCCACCGCCTAATGAAGGAGCACGGATGTTACGAAAGCTAGCAATGCCCATCTTTCCCTCCGCCTCACAGGAAGTGATGTCGGGCTGACAGGAAGTAGGAAGTGGAGCCCCACTGAGAGTCGTCCACCACCACAGCACCATCAGACAGGCTGCCAGACAACAGCCTCCACGCACCACTGGTACCCCGCACCCCTCCTTTCTGCAACGGTATCCAGGACAAGAAGATGGGTGATCCCATTCCCCTACCGTACCGGCCTTTACTTACCTAAGAGTAAGTCACTATGTGTTTTTTGTATTTATAAACCTTATGCTTCACTAAGCTGGCGTGGCTTTCTTTCTGTTTATTCCCCCTTTAGAGCCTCTCCTTGCTCCAGCTGGCAGCCGCTTTTCGTGGGCCTCCTCCCCCTTCCCCCTTCCACCTCATCCTTTGTTATATTTTTCTACCCATGTTTTACTTTCTATATTTTTACCTCTTTACCTCATGGTATGCCACCCACCAACATCAGAGAGCACCATGTAATCATTGACTTTATGTATCATATGACATAGCAGATCCTACAGATCTTGGTGGATCAATGCGTTTCACCCACAATTTGGGCTTCCTCAGGATCCGGATGTGTGGCAGGCTTTTCAAAAAATATATCTACACCCTGAATAAAAAACACAAAACTAAATCCAGCATAAGCCAGGTCACGAAATCTAGAATAATGAACTGGAAAATAACCGACTGGTCTAAGCAGGGAGGAGGAACATACAGTCCCCTACAGAAAATATTTACCCAACCAGGGATGAATGCAATCAAATATTGAATGCAGATAAACACAAAACTTAATAAGCCTATAACTTTCAAACACCACCTAGGATATGTAGTACATATCCAATAAAAGGAAAAACTCCTCATAAGAGAGATCGTAACGCTGACAAAAGTCCCTGCTGCGGACAGACCCGCCAAGTCAAGCATCGTCTCTGTATATCACGCCAGAATCACCAGGCAATATTTTAATGAAATTTTTAAATATTTAAAATTACTTTTAAAATTACATTAACTACTTCTGGACCGGAGGATTTTCCCCCTTAACCACTTGCCGACTGCCTAACGCCGATCTACGTCGGCAGTCAGCCCCTCACAGGCAAAGTGACGTAGGGCTACGTCACTAGCTTGTGAGGGTCTAGGGAGCGAGCGCGCGCCCCCGGAGGCGCGCTCCCGCGTAGTCACGGACCCCCCCGCGCGTGTGACCAGCGGACCCGATGTCCGCCGGTCACTCGGCGATCGGCGGGGGAGAGGGAGAAAGTCAGGGGGCTTGTGTAATCAAGCCACCTGTCATTCTCCCCGGTGTATGAAGGCTGATAATACGGTTCTACTATGTAGAACCGTCGATCACTCTTCATACATCTGAAGCCACAGCCAATCACAGTAGAAAGCACGCCCCTAGGGACACACACAGCCCCTCCCTCTCTAATAAAGTTAACCCCTTCACTACCAGTGTATTTTTACAGTAACAGTGCATATGTATAGCACTGATTACTGTAGAAATGTCACTGGTAACCCCAAAAGTGTCAAAAATGTCAGTCAAGGGTCCGATCTGTCCGCCGCAATGTCGCAGTACCGCAAAAAAAAATCGCAGATCGCCGCCATTACGCGTTAAAAAAAAAAACAACAGAAATGACAAAAATCTTTCCCTTTGTTAGTAAACGCGATAACTTTTGCGCAAACCAATCAAAATACGCTTTTTGCGATTTTTTTTACCAAACATATGTAGCATAAAACAAATTGGCCGAAAATGTTAAAAAATTTTGATTTTTACATTTTTTTTGGGGGGAATTTCATATAAAAAAATGTGAAAAATATTGCTATTTTTGCAAAATTGACGCTCTTTTTTTGTTTATAGAGCGTGATAAAAAAATCGCACAGGTGATCAAATATCACCAAAAGAAAGCTCTGTTTGTGGGAAAAAAAGGACGCCAAATTTGTTTAGGTACAGCGTCGCACGACCGCGCAATTGTCCGTTAAAGTCACGCAGTGCCGAATCGCAAAATACCCCCTGGTCGGAATGGGGGTAAAATCTTCCAGGGCTTAAGTGGTTAATAACCAGGCCATATTTTGCGATTTGGCACTGCGTTATTTTAACGGACAATTATACGGTCGTGCGGCGCTGTACTTAAATAAAATTGATGTCCTTTTTTCCCACAAATAGAACTTTCTTTTGGTGGTATTTGATCACCTCTGCTATTTTTATTTTTTGCTCTATAAACAAAAAAAGAGCGACAATTCTGACAAAAATAATAATATTTTTCACATTCTGCTATATATAACATTCCCCCCCAAAAAAAAAAAATCATATTTTTTAACATTTTAGGCCAATTTGTTTTCTTTTTTGGTAAAAAAAAAAATCGCAATAAGCATATTTTGATTGGTTTGCGCAAAAGTTATCGCGTCTACTAACTACGGGAAAGATTTACGTCATTTTTATTGTTTTTTTTTTTACTAGTAATGGCGGCGATCTACGATTTTTTTTTCCGGGTCTGCGACATTGTGGCGGACAGATCGGACCCCTGACTCACATTGTTGGCACTTTTGGGGGGACCAGTGACATTGCTACAGTAATCAGTGCTAAACATATGCACTGTTACTGTAATAATGACACTGGCAGGGAAGGGGTTAACATTGTGGGTGATCAAGGGGTTAAATGTGAGCCTAGGGGAGTGATTCTAACTGTGGGGGGGGGGGGGGCGTGGCTTGTGAAATGATCACAGAGACCTGTGTTCCTATATAGCAGGATCACAGACACTCTGTGATCATTCCAGGGAGAAGAACGGTCAGCTGTGTTTACAACAGCTGGCCGTCCTTCTCTCTCAGTGGGGAATGATTGCGGGTGTCAGGTGGCAATCAGAGCCGCCTGACCCGTGCATCGGCTTACCCGCGGTCGAGTGGGGGTGACCTATGTCGGTTTGCGCAGGAGAGCCACACTGCCGCAGTAAAAGGCGGCGGGTGGTCGGCAACCAGTTGACATGTTAAAAAGTGCAGTAAATTTTAGTGTTTATGTTTTACTTATACAGAGTTATTCAAAAAGACAGATTTTAACTTTTTTATTTCAAACAAACTTTAAAGGATACAAGCACATACCACACATAACTGAATAGATAAAGGTTCAAAGTTAAAAGCCTGCCTTGAAGTTCCATTCATTGCCACACAGAGTTGCTGTTTCTTGTTTTTAGGAAAATGGCAATGCCACAGGAGAAGTTGTTTTGGGGTTCATTTACTAAAGGCAAATAGAATTCCCAATCACATGCAAGAATGATTTTTTGCTTGCACATGATTGGATGATGAAAGTCAGCAGCACTTCTGCTCATTTACTAAGCTCTGGAGCAATTGCACTTTACAAAGTTCTCAGTCTATTTGTCTTTAGTAAATTAACCCCTTTTGGTGCTGTAGTTTGCAAAGTGTGAATCTATTATTCATGTGCAGCGTAAATTACGCAGTCCGTTTAACAATAGCCACCTCGTCATGAGCAAGGTAATGATTGGAATAAGAAAAAACCCACGATGGTTACATATGCAAACTAAAACATTTTCATGCAAGGCGGTGCCCTGCCTCACTTCCACTTGGAGGTCCGACTTTATCTAGATATAAAATATAAAATATTGAACATTGCGGCCTCAAGGAGTCTACACATCTACTAAGCCCAAATTTATTAGACTGCTGTTGAATGCTGCACTAATTAGTCATTGTCATCATTCTCTGCATGTGCATTGATGTTGATGTACCAACCTGCTCTGCTTTATTTGTGACTTTAGTCTGCCAATACAGTCGGTTTATCTTTTTAAAGGGCAATGTGTGCAATTTTTGTTCATCTGCTGGGAGTTCTCAGACATTGTATTCTTGTGGTATCAGTGAGGGTAAGGCCTCGTCTGGGGCTAGAGAGAGCACAGGACCCAAAAATCACTAGCGGCTCCTGTGGAAGTAGTGCTACACGCACGGGCACACACGCACACACACAATTTACACAGAGACCAATTGTCTTTTGCATGTTAAAGGATACCCATGCAAGCTGAGTGAGAACAAAAAAACTTCATGCTGGTAGTATCTTAGACTAGTTGGGATTCAAAAAGATGACCCTAATGATGCAAGGCAAGAGTGCTAACCACTATGCCACTGTGCTGTGAATAGTGTAGTAGGGTGCAAAAAAATGATATGCCCCGGGTATCAAATAGATATCCCTAAATATTTTTTCTTTCATCTAAAACTTTCTACAACCCTGATCCCCACTTTTGGCACTTTTTGTTCAGCCTTTGGGGCCCCTGCAGACTCAAATCTGTGTTTCCCTATTGCTCTCTTTTAGCAGAGATTTCTAGCACTCTCATGTAATATATCTCCAGTCTATGACTCCTGAACCATGCCCCCAGTCTCCAACAACTCCTATAGCGTGTTCACTGTCTCAGGCATTCTTCTGCAGCATGCCCAAAATCTCTGACCATCTTTGTATTATATCTGCAGTCTCTGACAATGTCTTGCATCATGTCCCCGGTCTCTGACTATCTCTTGTATTATGTCCTCACTCCCCAGTCTCTGACTATCTCTTGTATCATGGCCCCACTCCCCAGTCTCTGAATATCTCTTGTATCATATCCCCAGTCTCTGACAATCTCTTGCATCATGTCCCCAGTCTCTGACCATCTCTTGTATCATGTCCCCAGTCTCTGACTATCTCTTGTATCATGTCCCCAGTCTCTGACTATCTCTTGTATCATGTCCCCACTCCACAGTCTCTGACTATCTCTTGTATCATGTCCCCAGTCTCTGACCATCTCTTGTATCATGTCCCCAGTCTCTGACTATCTCTTGTATCATGTCCCCAGTCTCTGACTATCTCTTGTATCATGTCCCCACTCCACAGTCTCTGACTATCTCTTGTATCATGTCCCCAGTCTCTGACTATCTCTTGTATCATGTCCCCAGTCTCTGACCATCTCTTGTATCATGTCCCCAGTCTCTGACCATCTCTTGTATCATGTCCCCAGTTTTTGACAATCTCTTGCATCATGTCCCCAGTCTCTGACCATCTCTTGTATCATGTCCCCAGTCTCTGACCATCTCTTGTATCATGTCCCCAGTCTCTGATCATCTCTTGTATCATGTCCCCAGTCTCTGACCATCTCTTGCATCATGTCCCCAGTCTCTGATCATCTCTTGCATCATGTCCCCAGTCTCTGACTATCTCTTGTATCATGCCTATAGATTTTAGCTATATCCTGTTCTGCGCCACACATATCAATAAAGTATACCACTGGTCTATAACCTATTGCTTATACTAATGCATGGTAGGTTGTAGGGATAGTTATTGTTAGCAGGTATGTCCTAAGACCTGAAAATTATTTCAAGTTTTATTGGGGGTAAAAAAGTTGAGAAAGAATGTTTTAAAATAAATTCTGGCTCAGTAATTAAAGAGAAAATCTCATCAAAAAAGACAAAGACCACAAAAAAAGTGTCTATCTCTATCCAAAACAAAACAAGAAAAGTTTCCTTTGAAATATGCTTTAACATAAAATCTCCAAACTCCATAAGTCAAATATGAATTTTTACAACTCTTTGCTCAAGGATTTTGACTTTTCTTGAGCAAGCTATGTCAGCTTTTTTCCAAGAACCTTTTTCTCTCCCCAAACTTCAAGAATAAGGAAGGAACAGAATTAGCTGTGAATTTATTTGTACCTCTGTACTGGCAGAGTGAGTATAGGGACCCTTGGGAAATCAGTTCTGTGTTTTGTTTCACTCAGGTGTACTCTTTGCCTTTGGATTTTTTGTCATTCAGTGTGATTAAGTGTGGCGTTAATAGAGCCATGTGTTGTCGAGGACGCAACCCCATTCAAAAAGTTCATAATGGCTTCAGAAAGAACTTGCCAGAGATAGAGGTTCGGAAACAGTTCCCTGTTGCTGAGTTGGTAAAAATACCCCAAGGTTATTTTATTAAATTATAGTTTTATAAGAATTTGGAAATCTCCCCAAATAAATACAAATTTAAAAGATTGCTGACTACATATTGAAAATGTTTATTTTGCTTGAAATTCCGAATCACAATGTTTTCTACTGATGAGTACAACTGGACTGATGGGAATTCCACCAGAATTACAATATGGGAACAGACGGCATCTCTAGTGATCTTCATTCCTTTATTGCTGAGAAGGTGGCAAGAGGCAAACACAGCATGGTTCTGATATCAGTTTTAAATGCTCCTGAGATTTTTCAGATTTAATTGACAGGTGCAGTTGGCGCCCTGCATTAGGCTGCTTTAACCACTTTGCCGCTGCTCACTAGAGCTCAACTGCGGCAAAGTGGCTCTTGTAGGTCTGACGACGTAGAACTACGTCGCCAGACACTCCCCCTTCTCGGCGGCGCGCAGTCACAGCGGGAGTTGGGCCAGGGGAGGAGCAGCGGCAATCGCCGGTGCTCTTCCCCGATCGTCGGGGAATCGAGTGTGGAGATCCGCCCGCTTGTGTAAACAAAGCGGGCGGATCTCCTAAGTGACAGGCAGGGTCAGATTGCAGGGTTCAGCATAGCTGAACCTGCGATCTGTCCCTGTGTCACACAGTCCCCTCCCCCCACACATGTCAGTAAGCACCAGGCATACATTAACCCCTTGATCACCAATAAAAATTAACCACTTCCCTGCCAGTGTCATTTTTACAGTAACAGTGCATATTTATAGCACTGATTACTGTAGTAATGTCACTGGTAACCCCAAAAGTGTCAAAAATGTCAGTCAAGGGTCTGATCTGTCCGCCGCAATGTCGCAGTCCCGCAAAAAAATCGCAGATCGCCACCATTACTCGTTAAAAAAAACACCAAAAACGACAGAAATCTTTCCCTTAGTTAGTAAACGCAATAACTTTTGCCCAAACCAATCAAAATACGCTTATTGCAATTTTTTTTTTTACCACAAATATGTAGCAGAAAACAAATTGGCCTAAAATGATAAAAAATTTAGATTTTTACATTTGGGGGGGGGGGGGGGATGTGAAAAATATTGTTATTTTTTCAAAATTGTCGCTCTTTTGGTGTTTATAGCACAAAAAGTAAAAACCGCACAGGTGATCAAATACCACCAAAAGAAAGCTCAGTTTGTGGGGAAAAAAGGACGTAAATTTAGTTTGGGTACAGCGTTGCATGACCGCGCAATTGTCAGTTAAAGTCGCACAGTGCCGAATCACAAAAAGTGGCCCAGACGTAAGACAGCAAAATCCTCCGGTGGTAAAGTGGTTAAGGTGCTTTTACATGCCGATAGAAGGACGTGGGATGACATGGGTGTAGTTACCAGTACCAACTCTTAAAGAGGTATTGAAACCTAAAACCAACTATGTCATATATTTCAGCCTAACAATCATTACATTTGGTGACTGCTTTAGATTTCTTTTTTTTAAGGCTTTTTTTATTATTTTACCTTGTGATTTAGCCAGTATGTCTGTTATTTTTCAACTACCCTTAACAGACCAAGCTGTCTAGACAAAGGGCAGTTAGAGGATTGAGACAACCCATTTACTATTACCAGTGGTGCTTACAATGATCAGTTTTTATTTATTTATGTAAAATCTTTAAATAAATGTAGCTGTAACTGTAGCGTGAGCTGGCGTTTGGCTTTAATTAGTTAGCGTATGTAAATCTGCTAGTCCATCTAACACTCCCATCCCTTCAGACTGACAATGCTGCTGCCCAAAGATGAAGAAACACAGGAGGGTGTTCCTTCATCCAGAGCGGGGGCACTCTAATACAGGAGATGTGTTATTGGCCAGATCACCAGGGAAAACAAGCCTACAAGAAAGAAAACCAGTGCAGCTACCACATCTAAATATTGGTAAGCTGCAATACATTACATTTTTTAATTTGGGATTAGTATCGCTTTAAGGCATTGGTTTGTCCCCGTGTTCTGGGTCATATTTTCTGTTGCAGCATTGAGAGTTTGGGATGAATACTAGTTTGCCACTCCTTCCTCACCATGCTAGCTAGCTTGGTTTGTTCTAATAAGTTGCAGAGTAGAAGGACAGAGGTGAATCATCTTTTTAGGCACATGAAATTCAGAAAAAAAGGACATTTAAAGTGATTCTAAAGGCATTTTTTTTAAAATAACAAACATGTTATACTTACCTGCTCTGTGCAATCGTTTTGCGCAGAGTAGCCCTCGTCCCCACTTCTGGCGGCTCCTCCCCCACCAGCACTCCTGGCCCCTCCCCCTTGCTGAGTACTCTTCTGGAGGACCCTCCCCCTGCTGGTGCTCCTGGCCCCTTCCCCTTGCTGAGTGCCCCCTATAGAAAGCCTCTTTCTATGGGGGAGGCATTCCTGCATGCTCACTCCTGAGCCCTCTCTGTGTGTCCATTGACACAGAACACAGCTCGGCCCCACCCCTGTTCACTCCTCACTAGCTGTGAGTGACAGCAGCAGAAGCCAAAAGCTCCCAATGTTTCCACTCTGTCCAGTGAGGAGGGAGAGAGCTGAGAGAGCCTCTGCTTTTGCACTGGATCCAAATCAGGTTCAGGCATGTATTTAGGGAGGACTGGGGGTGGGAAGCTGAATGCCAAAAGTTTTTTACCTTAAAATATGAAATGTGAAGTATGATATGTGAGTGGCCAGAGCCGCGATGACGACACTCCCGCACATGCGTGCAGAAGCCACTGTTTACCGCATGGGCTCTAAAGGTAGGGCACGGTAAGCCAGACCTTCATATCGCATGCGCAGATGACGTCGTCAGCTGCATGCACTCTGAAAATCTCCTAAACTGTGCAAGTTTAGGATATATTCACAGTACCTAAAAGGTAAGGCTTACCTATATGTACAATTAAAAAAGAAGACTTTACTTCTTCTTTAATGCATACAATGCATTAAGGTAAAAAAAATCTTCTGCCTGTAGAACCATTTTTAAAATTAGATTCAAGCACATTGGATTCTACTTCTAAATCTTCTTGGTAATTTAAACTGCCTGTGAATCTTGTAAAGCTACTATATTCTTGTAGCACTGCCACAAGAATCGAAGGGAGCTGCTGAGAATGGATTCCCCTGGGTTACCCATAGCAACAGTCTGTTAAACGTATCACTTTAAGTCCTTGGCTCAGTCAATGAACAGTCCAAGGGATTTGGTTGTTTGTGTTTTATTTGGAACTTATTTGGAACTGGGATGGGAAAAGGGATGAGTGGGATACTCCAACTTAGGAACTATGCACAAATCCTGAGGACAACTAGCTGTAGTGTATGCAGCAAGGTCGCTGCTTCACCTGTCCACTGTGAAGATAAAGAAAGTGAACTCTGTTTTAGGTTACTCTTCAGGGTCTAACTTGTCTAACTTGGCACCCCCTTTCTTACTTGCTGTGTGCGCTAGCTCCTGTCCACTGACTCTCACCGGAGTGGTCCCCTTCCTGGGCAGACCCCTGGCAAGCTCCCTGGTACTCGTGGACACTGTTTATCCTCAGGTTGCTCTGCCACTTGATCCACAGTCAGTATCCCATGGACCACTTCTGGTCCACTAGGCCAAATGCCTGTGACCACTTTCCACACTGACAGGAGAAGAGACAGCCGTCACCCTCTTCCTGGGACCTGGATTCCTGCCCAAAGACCCCCTGTCACATGTGCCCTTGGCTTTTAAGACCTATCCCAGGATGCACCACTGTTGTGCCCACCCACTGGGACAGCCACAAAAGCTTATGTGTCACTGGCTGGGTTTCCTCCACTATCCAACAGGCTCCCCTATTGGATACAGTGGGGACACTCCCTCAGACCAGGTGAATCACACATGGACACATGCAACAGGCCTAACTATCGATCAGGCTCTCCTGATAAGTAGGCAGAGCAAAAACTATGCTTTTCCTAGCACCTATCTAGGAGGGTGCTCCATTCTCCATACATATTTGGTCTTAGGAGGTATGCTTTATGAGCAAAGACATCTGGGACAGAAAAAAGATAATAGCAACAAAGAATTCAAGTGCCCTGTCCAAGTCGATTCATGCTTTAACTTCTTGCCAACCACATAACAGATATGAACGGCTGCAGGGCGGGCCTTTGTGCCCACACTTACACATATGCATCCATAGTGGCTGAGATTTCTGTGCACTCAATGCATGCTACCAGTACAATGACCGAGCTGTCACCATTAGCTTCCAGTTTCTAGCTATAGCCAGTAGTTAGTGTTCACATGATGGGGAAGACCGTCTCAAAATAGGGAAGGGTAGAACAGGTCAAACTTTGCGTTACTGATCCTTTAAGCATGCTTTACAAACACAAGTCAGAAGCAAGTAACAAATGCTGGGGGGCACAAACCCGAAGAGATGTTTGAGGCCAGTGTGGTATATTGTCCCTCCAAAATCTACATTTAAGTAAAATAGAATTTTTGGTTAGGCTGAACCTGTAGTTATAACTGAATAACAATACTGGTGTCGGCTTGGCTCCCTACTGGACAAAAAAAAGAGGAAAGTCTGATTTTTTCACATGGCACTCAGATCTAAGTGCTATGAGTACACAAAGCCTGCAACATGCAGTGATTAATGCCAGCCGGCCTTATCCAAAACAGTTGGAACAAAAAGTCTTCTAAATGTAACTTGAAATAAAATGAAATGATTATCAAACAAAGCTTCATTACACTTTATTGAAAGGAAAAGGCACTTTAAGCTGGATAGAGCACCAAGGATTAAGGGAAAATCATTTTGCATAAATTTAGCTTGACTTCTTTTAAACCTTACAAGGTATTAATTAACAAGCTTAGGAATATAGTTAAAGGAAAAATTCTACTAATCATTATTATTGTATTAAAGGCCAAACAATATAACACCATTCTAATTGTCGGAAACCTACTAACCCCGCAATTTATTTTTATGGTATCTGCATGCAGTTAACTGCCATTTATGTATGTTGGGTTTTTTTCATATCATGGAAACATACAAAAGGGACAGCAGAAAAAGACCAAGGGGTCCATTGAGTCTGCTCATTTTTTTTTACACTTAAAAAATAAATAAATTACTTATTAATTATATTATAATTAATATTATATTATAATATTATAATTATATTACTTATGTTCGAGTCTGCTTTCTGTTGAATGATTTACTACCTCTCCTGGAAGTCTATTCCAAGCATCAGCTATTCATAAGTAAGTTCCCTGCTCTCCCAGAGCAAGTAAATATTTTTTTTTTTTCCAGGAACATCAAAATTATTAAATATGAATATTATATAAAATTCTATCCAGCCAGCAAGAGATTTAAAGAAGTACAGCCAAAGCTTGTTTGGCTGTACTCCTCCTATGGATCACAGGAGTGCAGATCGTTCTGCACACCTCTGACTCATTTTCAGCAGACAGTGGGCTGAAATCTGCTGTTTGCTGATGTCACAGAGCTGGTCCGAACTGGGGAGAGACCGTAACAATGGTCAGGATCCACCAACAACCCTGGACCAGCAACCAGCTCAGTCTCTTAGCAAGCCGCTCAGAGCCTGAGCCGGCTGCTCCTGCCCCCCTCCACAGCCCAGCACTCCAGTAAGCGAGGGTTGAGGGGGGGGGGGTTAGAGCACAGAGCGGTGACTGACAGTCACCAGCTCTCTGCTCAGGGAGCCTTGAGAACTGAGCGATCGGAAGTGTTAGATTGCTCTGTTCTCAGTGTTAGACCAGGCAGGGGACAGATGCAGCATCAGACCTATGCTGCATCCACCTAGGTAAGAATATATCTGGAAAGTAATTCCCATACATCTCTTTTAAACTTCTTTTTTTCATTTTTTTTCCTGTTATATGAACTATGAAAAATGTATTGTTAACAAAGGTAAATTACTTATTACATGGATTCATAGCAGTGACCTATTATATGTGCATTTACATCTAATGTTTTTTAATTATATATTTTATTATAATTTAATTATATATTTATAATATTAGAAATATATAAAATATAGAAGATATAAAATCCTTTGGCATGCATAAGGGATTTACTTGTAAAAGATTGTTAAAAAAAATAGCAAAAAACAATAGAAAACATCAGTTTAGAAACGTTTTTAAAGTAAAAAAAATTGGACCCAAAATCATTACAGTTTGCCCTTAATTAAAAAAAATGCATTTTCTGCTGCTCAATTAATCTAAACTGTAGAAGCCTGAAAATACTTCAGAAAAAAATGTTGCAGCAACCCCTTTTTAATCCTAGCAGGAATTAACATATAAATCCACAAGTTGTGTCAGAGAGTTCAAACAGCCTGATTTTGAATGTATAGTGTATATGAAGCAGGATTCAGCCTATTAAATCAATTATTTATTTATTTATTTATTTATTTCAGGTACTTACACAGCGCTTTACATATGCATTACACATTCACATCAGTTAATTAATTTAGGAACATGGGAAGATGGACAGACTTGCTAATTGACACACCTCTTCTAAGTCATTGGCCATGGATGTCACACCTTACAGGGCTGTTTTGTAAACCTTATTTTTTGGAAAAGATGACCCATCATGGCCAATTTGAAACCAGCAACCCAATAATTCAAAGGCTTAGCAGTAGGGCAGTATGAACATCAAGGCAACTTAACTTTGTTCCACACCACTGTTCTTACTCATAACTTCTTGCTGGTTGTGAACATGGCAAATCATCTTTTCTTCAATTCAGCCCACTGAGTGTTTTGGTGGTCTCATGTCTAGTTTGTGTAGTCCTGAACTTCTAATCTTGGACCCCAGGCTGTGGATGAATGGCTCAGGCATAAACACACAGGTATACACATTTTGCAGGTTAAGGGATTTTAGTAGCTGTTCTGTAAAAAGATTCACAATATCAGCTCATTATTTATCCACATAGATGTATGTACACAGTTTTCAGTGCAGAGTTTTTGCCATTTTATGGTTCACAAATATCATGGTATTGTAAGAATTACAGTATTATTTCAGTTGTGATTATATGCTAAGGTTAACTTTAGGAGTAAATGTTAGGTAATGTTAAGGGGCTTTTCTTAAGTTGGGGGCATGTTAAGGATAAGGCAAGTGTATGGTTTAGAGGTTACAGCCAAAACAGATATTGGTCTTGGTAGCCCAGCAGCAGTATCTACATCGAGGTGGTGCTAACCTGTTCTATATAAGGTGGGTGTAACAACACACAGTACATAAACCAATAAAAAAACATAAGGTTCATATACCCAAGAAGCTATCTCCTCAAAAAAGTTTATTGAATATGAAAATCAACACAAATTGTTAAAAAGTATCACAGGTCCCAAGCCCCCCACAAAGACCATCTAACTCCCAAGCCACCCAAGATCCCCCAGACCACCTCAAACCCCCCTCCCTTCATGGTATGTATGAACCTTCTTTTTTTTATTGGTTTATATGGTTTAGGGGTTAGCCAGTCCCCTTGATGATGCTGTTTCCAGCAAAATTCTTAGGGAGGGGCCACAGGACGTGATATCATTGTGCACATGATTGGACTTAGGAGTGATCATTACATAGGAGTATTTAAGGGTTTTACTTGATGTCATACAAGTATGTCTATGTGAGTTTGCACTTTGCTTTTAATAAATATACCCCTTAACAGTTTTACACTATGGAGCTTTTCTCTTTCATGTTACTCTGATCATGGTGTGAGATCCTGGCTTGCTGATATTAATGTGGAATATGAGCACCATTCCTGCTGATTTGACTTGCCTTTGGAGCCACTAATCCTGATCACAGCTGTTTGGGGAGCACAATTTGTTTTTTGCAGCACCTTAGAATATAGATTAAGAAGATTTGCACTATATTAATTTATTGGACACTTTTATTGATTATTGTGGACTTATTATCACCTTAAACCTTATTTACCGGTATATCTATGATATTTGTATCATATTTATTTTGCATACATATCTACATTTTGTTGTTGTTTTTGAGTAGCACGGCACATTATATATATATTTTATGGTTTAGAGGTACCAAGTTAAAGGTTAAAGTGTATACATAGCCCATAATTTTGGGTAGAGTAGGGAAAGATTAGAACCTTTGTCAGGGGTTTATTGCAGTGATGGTTCCAACTGGGGATATTTACCTTCACTGTCACCAAAAGAGAAAATTATGGGAAATCCAAAATTGTAAAGTTGTCCCTAGAAAGAAACTTGAGGGTAAGTTTACCAATGGGGACACCTATTTCAAGGATAGCTCTGTCTAAGAGGAGAATAACACTCGTATCCTGTATCTCTGGGACAGGAAATAAGGGAAACAAACCCCAAAAGGAAGGCAAAAAGAAAAAGTTTTCTACCTTTCCCTACTCAAAAGCCAAAAATATTTTGGACATAGATACCTTTTAAGCTTCAGGGGTTGAGTTAAAGCAGAATTTTCTGGGAAAATTACGTTTTAAGGTTATAGTGCTTTACTGGTTAAAGTGCAGAAAATTATGTTTCCAGATGTGATCAATTTGTTTTCCCACTCTGGTCATTTTGTTTTTGGCAATAACATTTAAAATATCATACCAAAGTACATGATATAAAAAATACTAGTACTGCAGATTCAAAGACAGCATCCTCTCAAAAACCATAACTCATTAGTGAAGGTAGCAATACCTTCTAGGTACCGTTTACCAATTCATCTGTCAACAGAATTCTAAACCAAAGACCACACTAGAGCAGGTACCAAAACACAGCCTCTCAACCTATCCTTATACATCACTGGTCTCACCATTACTTCTAGTTGTCCTTAAGCTACAATATCTACAACTACACCCAAGCTTGGCCCACCATTGGTAGAGGACCTTCTTACAAATAGTAGAGTTCGTACCCCATTACCTAATACTAAAGGGCTCCTTCAACTAAAGGCTCTGCAGCATTGGTCATTTTTAGTTCAAGAATGGATGCATAAAAACACAAGGGGCCACAAAAATGAGTAATCTTGTTCTTTGCTCCCATAGGTAATAGAGTCTAAGTTTTCATGACTTTAAATTGCTATATACCCATTGCAGTAAGTACCTCTGTCTTCATACTTAAAATTCTGAATTACTGTATCATTCTTGGTACAGTATCCATTTCAGCTCAATCTTTTTCATTGAGATAGACCTGTCCATCTGAAGCTCATAGAGCAGATCCTGCAAGTCTTTCTGTACATCATTTCTCGTAACCATGATTTATAGGAGCGAATGGTTCCTTTGAGAAAACAGAGCATAACAAATTGCTTGAGCTGGATTTTAGTGCTGTGCCACAGGCTCCATGAAAATAGTTACAGGAGGAAAACTGCAATCTGCAGCAATAGTAAATATCCTTGTGGGAGTGAGGACAGACAGGGACAAGGCAGAAAGCCTTATGGTTGCAGAATACGTTGGAGGAGATGTTTAAAAGCTAAAGTAAAAGAAAAATTATTGACCCTTGAATGTGATGGTATTAAACCCACCTGTTGGGCTATAACTCTTGAAAACGAGTCATGAAAATTTTGTTGGCGTCGGCATAAAGCGATAGAAGTCGGAATGGCTTCTAAAATAAATAAAGGTATGGAAAATGGCGCCACAGGCTTCTAACAATTATGAGCCTTATTGTTGCTATTAATGCATTTACTGCATAGAACATAAAGTTTATGGGTAAATCATAGATACTGATTGTCTGAAATAAAATTCATGTACATATATGTAAATATTTGTAAAAGAAATCAGTAAGCTGAGGATTTGATAATAAGTTCAGTATGCTTTTACATCATTGCTGCGGTAATGGGTCACACTCAGAACTCTATTTCCATTTTCTCTAGTTAAATAATCCTTGGCACTGTTCCCCTACCTCTGCTCAATATACATATATCATTTTTTTCCACAATTTGGCCTGGATCCCCTATATAAATTGTCATCTTAGTTAATGTTTTCTTGCCAATTTTTTAAAATTGTATTGGAGAAATAAAATGTGTTTTTCAATGGGAGGATCATGAAGAACATTAGCAGAAGCAAGAGACAATGCTTGATGGACCTCCAAAAAAAGTTACATAGAAATTTCAATTTGCTAAATCTTATAGACAGATGGCACATTGGCCAACTAATAGAGCAGGAGGTGATGACATTGGTGTCAGAGCTGTTCTGGGTTATGGTTGGTAAGTGTCTTTCTTTTTTTAAGGAGCTACTGATAGTGTTGATGGTGTAATATGAGGTCACTTGGAATCATCAGCCTGCTGTGTTGGTAAGGCCCCGTTCACATACGGGCGACGCTACTTCGCACCGCGACCTCGGAGCGGCCGCCACTGACTTCATAACATTGAAGTCTATGGCGGTCGCCTCCTGGTCGCCCCAAAGAAGCTCCGGGCCCTTTTTCTAAGTCGGAGCGACTTGTGTCGCTCCTATTAGAATGGGTCCGCAGCTTCCCTATGGGAGGCGACCTGCGGCGACCTGTGAGGCGACCAGGTCGCCTCACAGGTCGCCCTAGTGTGAACCGGGACTTAAAGTAGTCTTCTTTATTTTTAAAGAACCAACAAACAGAAAAAAACTTATCTTTAGCAAAAAAAGTACACAAAATAGTGTATACTCTGGTTCTGAATAGTCAAACTTGTTAAAGGTGCACCGCCACCATACCAGTCCTATTTTGTGGTATTTGGGCTTCAGGGGTCCCAAGGAGGAAGTTTTCACTGCTTAACCACTCTGGTTCATTGGCCTCAGGGGTCCAGAGGTGAAGTTTTTCACAGCTCAACCACTGTGGTTAAGTCCTAAACTCGGTTCACCCTGTTCACACAAGTGTCCAGCTCTCTGTCTCATTGCCCAAAGCTGACTGTTTCCTCTTCCATTTCCAGACTCTGAGGCACTTGGCTTAATCCCTAAAGGACCAGAGTTGTAATCAGGGTTCGGAGCGTTCTCTCCCAAAACTCTTTGAACCCCCAAAACCCCAGGTCTAATAAGGATTCCAGAGTGTACCGGAAGTTAGTTCTCTCTAGCCAGACTACCCCGAAACGTCAACCTGCATCGGTGAGAACTCCTAATGTACTCAACAATATCTTCAAACCTGTCCCCATTAAAGGGACCACAAGTCAAATACTGGGGAAATATGCCTGCTGTCCAGGACAAAATCTTGCTGATCTGCACAATGGTGATAATTAGAAATGTGCAATTAATTTTGTTATGAATCGAAATTCAGATGACATTTTCCTTATTTGGAGATTTGGATCTATCAGATAAGTTAATGAAGGGGGGAATGGGGTGAATTGATTAAGGGGCTTGAGAAGGGTACTACTAGGACCTTCCAGGAGTCGACATCAGAGTTCGATACTAAGGAGAGTCAGCAAACTCCAGCTTGCAGAACCACATCTTATGAAATTGCTCAGGGTTTTGTTGCAGATAAGCTGCAGAACATAACATAAGGAGCAAAGTACACGGTGCTGACCAGAGTTGTAATCAGGGTTCGGAGCGTTCTCGCCCAAAACTCTTTGAACCTCCAAAACCCCGGGTCTAATAAGGATTCCAGAGTGTATCGGAAGTTAGTTCTCTCTAGCCAGACTACCCCGGAACGTCAACCTGCATCGGTGAGAACCCCTAAGTACTCTACAATGTCTTCAAACCTGTCCCCATTAAAGGGACCACAAGTCAAATACTGGGGAAATATGCCTGCTGTCCAGGACAAAATCTTGCTAATCTGCACAATGGTGATAATTAGACATGTGCAATTAATTTTGTTATGAATCGAAATTCAGATGACATTTTCCTTATTTGGAGATTTGGATGTATCAGATAAGTTAATGAAGGGGGGAATGGGGTGAATTGATTAAGGGGCTTGAGAAGGGTACTACTAGGACCTTCCAGGAGTCCATATCAGAGTTCAATACTCAGGAGAGTCAGTGAATTCCAGCTTGTAGAACCACATCTTACGAAATTGCTCAGGGTTTTGTTGCAGATAAGCTGCAGAACATAACATAAGGAGCAAAGTACACGGTGCTGAGAAAATATGCCTTTATTCCCCACGGAAGAAGAGTGAGCTTTACCCTGTGTCCAATTTTACAGAGCCAAAATTAGGTGGTTCCAAAAGATTTTCCTTTAAATGCAAAGACAACTAATTTATGTCTTTGTTGGAAATAAAAAAGGCTTATATAGTCATCCGCCTAGGGATATTAAAACATTATATAGCTTTGTTTATTCACATATAATAACCCTGATCTGAGAGAAAACATTTGGATTAAAACAGTTAGGTTAGAAATTCAACAGTTCCCAAACCAAAGATAAGTTAATGAAGGGGGGAATGGGGTGAATTGATTAAGGGGTTTGAGAAGGGTACTACTAGGACTTTCCAGGAGTCGACATCAGAGTTCGATACTAAGGAGAGTCAGCGAACTCCAGCTTGTAGAACCACATCTTATGAAATTGCTCAGGGTTTTGTTGCAGATAAGCTGCAGAACATAACATAAGGGGCAAAGTACACGGTGCTGAGAAAATATGCCTTTATTCCCCACGGAAGAAGAGTGAGCTTTACCCTGTGTCCAATTTTACAGAGCCAAAATTAGGTGGTTTCAAAAGATTTTCCTTTAAATGCAAAGACAACTAATTTATGTCTTTGTTGGAAACAAAAAAAGGCTTATATAGTCACCCACCTAGGGATACTAAAACATTATATAGCTTTGTTTATTTACATATAATAACCCTGATCCGAGAGAAAACATTTGGATTAAAACAGTTAGGTTAGAAATTCAACAGTTCCCAAACCAAAGCTAAAAAGCCCCCAAAATTGTTATGAATACAGTATCTCACACACGTGAGTACACCCCTCACATTTTTGTAAATATTTTATTATATCTTTTCATGTGACAACACTGAAGAAATGACACTTTACTACAAAGTAAAGTAGTGAGTGTACAGCTTGTATAACAGTGTAAATTTGCTGTCCCTTTAAAATAACTCAACACACAGCCATTAATGTCTAAACCGTTGGCAACAAAAGTGAGTACACCCCTAAGTAAAAATGTCCAAATTGGGTCCAATTAGACATCCCCCCCGGTGTCATGTGTCTCATTAGTGTTACAAGGTCTCAGGTGTGAATGGGGAGCAGGTGTGTTAAAGTTGGTGTTATCGCTCTCACTCTCGCGTACTGGTCACTAGAAGTTCAACATGAAACCTCATGGCAAAGAACTCTCTGAGTAACTGAAAAAATAATTGTTGCTCTACATAAAGATGGCCTAGGCTATAAGAAGATTGCCAAGACCCTGAGGCAGAGCTGCAGCACGATGGCCAAGACCACACAGAGGTGTAACAGGACAGGTTCCACTCAGAACAGGCCTCACCATGGTCGACCAAAGAAGTTTAGTGCACGTGCTTAGTGTCATATCCAGAGGTTGCCTTTGGGAAATAGCTGTATGAGTGCTGCCAGCATTGCTGCAGAGGTTAAAGTGGTGGGGGGGGGGGGGGGCAGCCTGTCAGTGCTCAGACCATACGCCGCACACTGCATCAAATTGGTCTGTATGGCTGTCGCCCCAGAAGGAAGCCTCTTCTAAAGATGATGCACAAGAAAGCCCACAAACAATTTGCTAAAGACAAGCAAACTAAGGACATGTATTACTGGCACCATGTCCTGTGGTCTGATGAGAGCAAGATAAACTTATTTGGTTCATATGGTGTCAAGCGTGTGTGGCAAGAACCAGGTGAGGAGTACAAAGACACACATGCACATGTCTAGTATAATTTACTTTAACCACTTGCCTTCTGTGCACTTAAACACCCTTCCCATCCAGGCCAATTTTCAGCTTTCAGTGCTGTCACACTTTGACTGACAATTGCGTGGTCATGCTACACTGTACCCATATGAAATTTTTATCATTTTTTTTCACACAAATAGAGGTTTCTTTTGGTGGTATTTAATCACCTCTGGGTTTTTTATTTGTTACAAAAAAAAAAAAAGTTTTTCTTATTTTCTGCGAGTAAATTTTGAAAATAATTTTTTCTCCTTCACTGATGTGCGCTGATGAGGCGGCACTGATGGGCACTGATAGGCTGCGCTGATGGGCACTGATGAGGTGGCACTTATGGGCACTGATGAGGTGGCACTTATGGGCACTGATGAGGTGGCACTTATGGGCACTGATGAGGAGGTACTAATATGCCGCACTGATGAGCACTGATAGGCGGCATTGATAGGCGGCATTGATAGGCGGCACTGATAGGCGGCACTGATGAGCACTGATAGGCGGCACTGCTGGGCACTGAGAGGTGGCACTGACGGGCGGCACTGATGGGCACTGATAGGCGGCACTGATGGGCACTGGTGGATGGCACTGATGGACACTGACGGGTGGCACTGATGAGCACTGATGGGCGGCACTGATGAGCACTGATGGGCAGCACCATCAGTGCCCACACTCAGTGCCCATAGTGCTGCCAGTCAGTGCTCATCAGTGCCTAGATGAGCAGGCACTGATGGGCACTGACTGGCAGCACTATGGGCACTGATTGTGGGCAATGATGGGGGACACTGATGGCGGGCACTGTGGGCACTGATGGGGGGGCAATTTGTGTATTTTTTTTTACCTTTAGTAATCAGGGCACTGGTGATCAGTGCCCTGATTACATTGCTGTGTGTCCCCGGCGCTGTGAGGCTCCCCCTCCTTCCTCACACTGCAGGCTCTGTGTGAGGAAGGAGTGCCGGCGATGAGAGATGATCTCATATGTTTACATATGAGATCATCTCTCATTGGATGGCTTGATCACGTGGTGAATGGCCGCTGTGATTGGCCATTCACCACAATCTGTGATCGTCTGTGTCCAAGGGACACAGATTCTCCCCGATGCGCGCTCGCGGGAGCGCGCGGGGGGCGTGTCACTGGGAGGCCGTTTAAAAACGGCCTCCCGAAAATTCAAGTCCGCGCTGCAGCCGTATAAGCCGCCGCACCGGAAGTGACGAGAGGGGCCAGTGCGGCGCATTCTGGGACAAGAAGACGCGGAAGAAGACACAGAAGAGGACCGTGCCGGCTTCAGCTGCCCACAACAGAGATGGAAACGCTGTGGAAGAAATTTTATAAGTAAGTATTTCTTCTTGCAGGTAAGTGCGAACCGGGACAGATCAGAGGCTAGCCATTGTGGAATGTGCTAGCTCTGACTGTCCCGGGGGTATGTTCATTAAAAAATGACATCTGTGCCCGGAACTCCGCTTTAAAGTATTTGTGAACACACTAGATTAAAAGCCTATGTTAATGCCTCATTCACACCTCTCTTCCTCCCTGCAGGGGAGTGTGTCTGTTTATTATGCAGGTGGGCACTGCAGGAGAGGTATCGCCCTCTAATTGACTGAGTGAAAGGAGCACACCATGTTTGATGAGAGCAAGTCTTGGTTAAAAGAGAGAGAATGCATTAGGACTGTTTCTGATACTGCTGTCAATCAGTGGAGAGGAGAGATTTGGTTCCATCCACAGTGACAATGCCTGTCAATCAGCAGAGCGCAGAGTTGGGACTGGCATCAGGCTACTGCAGTAGATGTGGCCCTCCTACCACATTGACAACATCTGTCAATCAGAAAGCAGGAGGGGCCATGCTAGCATGATGTTGCTGCAGTGGGTGTGACTCCCCACCTCCACCTAAGGTGACAATGTATATCAACCAGTGGAGAGGGGGATCAGAGCTTGCATTACACTCCTGCAAGTAGGTATTGCTGTTCACATTCATTCACAGCCAGCAGAGGATGTTGAAGGTGGGGCATGGGTGCACTATGACCTGGTAGATACAGGCATGTTGTGCATGTGCACAATGTCCTGTAGCTCTTAGTAGTGATGACAGTGAGGCCAGCATGGATCTGCTTCTGTGCTTGGCATGCTCATTTTGAACCAGAAGGCAAGAGGCACTGGCAGGACCACCAGGTATTCTACAGCTAAGAAGCATATACATACCAAAACACATATATGGATACATAGGGGGGGGGGGGGGGGGAATGTACTAAAACTGGTGCACACAGAATCTGGTGCAGCTGTGCATAGTAACCAATCATCTTCTAATTTCAGCCTGTTTAATTTGGTTTTGAAAATAAAACCTGGAAGCTGATTGGTTATTATGTGCAGTTGCCCAAGATTCTGTGTGCTCCAGTTTTTGTAAATCTCTAACATAATTTCAGGGGTAATTTGCACCATAAAGGCAATCGCCACTTTATCTGAGCACCACAAAGCCAAAACACTATTTAATTATTTTTTATTATTCAAAGCAAACTCCTCCATCCATCCATGTCTCAATGCTTTATTTATTATGAGAAATCACTTTAAAAAACAACCTGGCTGTGGCCATTCTGAGTAAGGGCAGATGATTAATGTAGTATTTACTTCCTGGAATCCATCTGCCCTTAGCTCAACCATGCAGGCAGGAGAGTGTACTTAGCTGAGAAACACACTCTTCTACTCCCCTCCTGAAGACCCCTGGGATATATGACAGCTTTTGCCTAGGTCAGAAACCGGGGAGTAACTGAAGAAATGTAAAAAAAACAAGCAAATATGATATATTTTCCTATCTAATTACTAATAGAAGCAGGCGGCAAAAAGATTGAAAATAATTAATGTTGATCGGGAGAGTGAAGTTAATCTTTAAATATCTCCACCTCATCTAACTGTAACAACTGATTATTGTAGTTCCATAACTTGTAAAGACAAACACATAATCATTTAAAGCACCAATCCAACCTCTGATTTAATGTAGTAGTGGCAGTGCTCATCCTGTTCCTCCTTGCACAAAGGAGCAGATACCGGTCCTGCTGATGGGTTAAGGACCTTCTATGGCCCTGTCCAGCTCTCCTAGAGTAACTGCCTGTCTCCTGGAATCTCCTCCATGTTCTTAAATACTGTACTGGGAGACACAGCAAACCTTCCAGCAATGGCACGTATTGATGTGACATCCTGGAGGAGTTGGACTGCCTGTGCAACCTCTATAGGGTCCAGGTATTGCCTCATGCTACCAGTAGTGACACTGACCCTAGCCAAATGCAAAACTAGTATTGAAAAGAAAGGGGTGCGCTGATTAGGTGAAAGGCTGCAACCAGATGATAGGACGTGTATATGTTTAAAAGTGATGGTGCGCTTTTCTTAAATGTGAAAAATCATATATTGAACAATATATAACAAAAATGGGAAAAAAACCCAATCAAAATCACAGTGATGGGTGAGTAGGTGTAAAATAAACAAACAAAATTGTCAAATAACACTCAATGTGACTATACAAATAAACATTAAAATAAAAGTCCATTGAATAATGTGATCCAAAATGTGAAAAATGGTGAAGAGAGTCCAATTAAAAATCAAGGTGATGATGTAGTGTTCCCTCCACCGGGTGAAATGCCTCCTTACCTGGCGGAAAGAAGGTAAGTGCCTGATAATGATATTCTAATATGGAAACCAGTGTTCTATTTCCACCTGCACACGTGCAAGGTCACCCAGGTGATAAATAAATACAAGCCTCTTACCAGATGTAAGAGACAATCAAGCCTCTAAATATCCTGATCATGAGGATGCTTCTTTAACACCATGGATGGATGAAATCATTCACACTTTCTTCCCTCTGTATAAACCAACGTGTGTCTCCTATCCTTTTGGGGTGATAGACTCCCCGCGATGTTCCAAAGTACATAAAAGAATGGATGGGACTAATAGTGCATTACCTTTTATATGCAATTTATTGATATACAGATTTGCACTTACAGTTAGGTTGAAAGTTCGGGCAGAAAATCATATATTGACAGGCTGAGGATCTCTAGGTGCATCGGGTCCGGCTGCAGCACGGACCGCCGATGACGCAATGACGGCACGCCTCCCTCCTGACGCGTTTCCTCCAATAGGGCTTCAACTTGAGATGGGAGATAGGCGCGCGCCGTCATTTCCGCCAATTTATACAGGTTAGTGTTGTCCTCCTCTTCCGGTGTCTGCAGAGAATGTCCCGAGAGCCGGAAGTGTCTCTTTTATTTCACGGATAGTATATATACTATAAAGATCACTTATATTTTCACTCTTACAGTATTCTACAAGGGATGTTTGTAATTAAAGTGATATTTGGCGCTTGGACTTCAGTTTTCCTGCATTTATAAGGGGATGTGACACCGGAGGAGGGTATCAACTACTTCCTGTTTACATTTCATTAAACCTTTTCTATAATTAACAAATTAATGAGTATGTATAAGAATTCAAACATCTTAGTATGCATAATTATAAACGGTCACAAATATTCAGTGAATAATGTTTAAAATCAATGTCAGTAAAATTAAAAATTAAAAATAAAATTAAATATTTAATACTGAATTATGTGCCTAAAAAGATAAAAACCTTTATTAAAATGTATACTAAAAATTTAAAATGTTAAAATTTAATAAAATTTCATAAAAATCATTTTATTTAGTTAAATTCTTAAAATCATGTCATTTGATAATATAAAGGTGGGTATGAAAGTTTTAGAGCTTCGGGAATTTATATTAGCTGTTGTTAATGTGGGCATTGATATCCCATTCTATGTTATGTCCTCTAGGTTGGAAACATTTTAATTCAAAAATCCAAAAAGTTTCCCTCTTTGAAATCGTCCTTTTTAGATTACTCCCCCTCCAATGTGGGGTGTATTTTTCTATAACGGTGATCTTCATTTTTTTAGGATTTTTACGGTGGCATTGGGCATAATGTTTTGAAACACTGTGTCCTGGGAAGGCTTTGTAAATATTAGTCAAGTGTTCTCCTATCCTAATACTAGCTGTGCGAATGGTTCTTCCTACGTACTGTTTGTTACACTCACACTGTAACAAATAGATGACTCCTTTAGTATGACACGATATGAAATCCTTAATCGGATATTCTTTTCCAGTCACACAGGATGAAAATTTCTTTGTTCTGACCGTATTGGCTTCTTTGCATATCCTGCATTTGCCACATGGGTAAAACCCATTCATGTCTGGGAAGATTTTCGTTATTGTTGGTTTCTCCACAGGATTTTGGGCTACTAAATTCTTTATGTTCGCCGCTTTTTTAAAGATGATTTTCGGTTTTTGGGGTATCACAGGTCCTAGGACCTTATCATTCTGTAGTACTCCCCAATATTTTCGAAATACATGATTGAGCCATTTATAACCTGAAGAAAACTTCGTAACGAAGGCGAACTCGTGATGGGACCGAGTTTCTTCTAGTTTTGTTTTCTTAACTGGTTCTGTCAATGCAGATTGTTCAATGAGGCTCATTTTCTGTATTTCCTCATCCATCTCTTGTGGGTCATATCCTTTTTCCACGAATCTTCCTTTTAAAATCAATGCTTGTTCCTGAAAGTCTGTTTTTTCTGTGCAATTCCTTCTTATACGTCTGAATTGCCCTTTAGGGACTGCGTTGAGCCATGTAGGGTGGTGGCAACTGTCTAGGGCAATGAAGCCATTTTTATCTGTCGGTTTAAAATAAGAACGGGTGGCAAATCTGTTACCTTTTCTAAAAATGGTTAGATCTAAAAAATTAATGGAACTTTTACTGTATTGATATGAGAATCGGATTCCTTTAGCTGTTACAGTTGAGGTTCTTCATAAACTTCTCAAGGGATTCTTCATCCCCCCGCCATATTAACAGTGTGTCGTCAATATATCTTCTCCATATCACTAGTTCCTTCACTTTTTCTGAAAAAATATTGCGATCTTCCCATAAGGCCATAAACAAGTTGGCCAAGCTTGGAGCAAACTTGGCCCCCATTATATCACTTTAATTACAAACATCCCTTGTAGAATACTGTAAGAGTGAAAATATAAGTGATCTTTATAGTATATATACTATCCGTGAAATAAAAGAGACACTTCCGGTGCTCGGGACATTCTCTGCAGACACCGGAAGAGGAGGACAACACTAACCTGTATAAATTGGCGGAAATGACGGCGCGCGCCTATCTCCCATCTCAAGTTGAAGCCCTATTGGAGGAAACGCGTCAGGAGGGAGGCGTGCCGTCATTGTGTCATCGGCGACCCGATGCACCTAGAGATCCTCAGCCTGTCAATATATGATTTTCTGCCCGAACTTTCAACCTAACTGTAAGTGCAAATCTGTATATCAATAAATTGCATATAAAAGGTAATGCACTATTAGTCCCATCCATTCTTTTATGTACTTTGGAACATCGCGGGGAGTCTATCACCCCAAAAGGATAGGAGACACACGTTGGTTTATACAGAGGGAAGAAAGTGTGAATGATTTCATCCATCCATGGTGTTAAAGAAGCATCCTCATGATCAGGATATTTAGAGGCTTGATTGTCTCTTACATCTGGTAAGAGGCTTGTATTTATTTATCACCTGGGTGACCTTGCATGTGTGCAGGTGGAAATAGAACACTGGTTTCCATATTAGAATATCATTATCAGGCACTTACCTTCTTTCCGCCAGGTAAGGAGGCATTTCACCCGGTGGAGGGAACACTACATAATCACCTTGATTTTTAATTGGACTCTCTTCACCATTTTTCACATTTTGGATCACATTATTCAATGGACTTTTATTTTAATGTTTATTTGTATAGTCACATTGAGTGTTATTTGACAATTTTGTTTGTTTATTTTACACCTACTCACCCATCACTGTGATTTTGATTGGGTTTTTTTCCCATTTTTGTTATATATTGTTCAATATATGATTTTTCACATTTAAGAAAAGCGCACCATCACTTTTAAACATATACACGTCCTATCATCTGGTTGCAGCCTTTCACCTAATCAGCGCACCCCTTTCTTTTCAATATTTGCATTTATAACAACCAGGGTAGCAGCAGATTAACATGGATGTCTTCGAGTACCATAGTACTCGCAAGCTTATAGTAGAAGACATCTTTGAAAAAACACTTTTTGAACCCACGGATTTAAGAGGCATATTTATGAGACTAAAAAATATCATGGTAGCGGAGCTACATGCATCCTGGGATATAGTGTTTTTAGAAAAATATGTCCAAGATAAATTGGTACCCAGAAGTCTGAGGTGGAACATCGCCCCTGACCAGGGCGACCCAGACGTTATGGAGTGGTTTCAATTTTTTAACGGGGCAGGCATGAGCCTCTTGAACTTCCTCATAGACAAAAGGAGGAAGAAAGTTTTAAAATTAAACAAAGAAATCTTGAAAATGAAAGAAAAACTCTCATCTTTTGTACAAGAAGAGGCATACAAAATATACAATCATGAACTTCGGGAAATATTAGCAATTGAAGAAGAAGAACAAAAGAAGAAGAAAAGGAAAAAATATTTCAGAGACCTAGAAGACTACCAAGCGGGTAGAGTCTTCAAATGGCAACTCAATATTGAAACTGAAGAAGAAACAGAGGAAATGGAAAGTGCTACGAATGATAATACGGTGGAAAAAAGCACTGTCCCTTTGGGTTTTAGAGAAATCAAAGGGGCAACCAAAACCAAAAAAGTGGATAATCAAGAAGCTTCCACTTCCAAAAGTGCCACAGAAGTTAAGACTTCGAATTATCCCCAAAAATTTAAACCTTTAAAGGAGAACCCATCCAATAACAAAGGGAAGAAGAAAGCAGAAAAGAAAAGGGACAGCTCCCGTTCGGGGGGTCCAGAACCACATAGGAGAGAACAAGAACATGGATATTATTCCAGAGAGAGACAACCTAGGCGATCTCGATCTAGATCCCCCAAAAGGGTCCCGATGGACTATATGGGAAATTATTCCGATTCTCCACACACTCCCAGGTTCTACCCTCAAAATTCTCAGAACAGGTTTGAACCTCTGAGGAATGAAAGGTATGAAACCAGAGAAGATATTTTTGATACCCCACGAAGTGAAAAACCCATTAAGAATAAGAAGAATTTTTTAGGACAAGGCCACAAGAAAGGCAAAAAAAGAAAATAAACAAGAGAGGAAATAGGGGTGGCTCCAAAAAGAATAAAGGTCCTATCAACACACAGGGCATATTTAATTTGAGTGGCATCGAATTAACGAAGTCCGAAGAACATACTTTAAGTAAGGGACTCAAATACGCCCCAAAACAAGCCTTGAATAAGTTCCAAACCTTTGTGGATATCCACAAATTCGTGAGGAAATTAAATGTTAAGAGACATTTCCTCTCGAAAGCTGGGGAAAGGAATTACGTTTCATACCAGCCAACTTCTTCAATACCTTCGGGATTAAGAAATGCTTCATTATTCAACCCTCCAGGTTTACACAGTCAACAAGTGACTATTTTTCGGGACTTGGTGATTAAGGAATTAGAAGCAAAAGAAATGGAAAGGAACTCACAACATGATTTAAACAAAGGCGTAAAGGAATTGTGTGAAAATAAAGAGTTGATAGTAAGACCAGCGGATAAGGGGGGAGGTATCGTCCTGTTACATAAGAAAGATTACATAAAAGAAATGGACAACCTTTTATCCGATAAACAAACTTATGAGGTACTGAAGAAAGATCCCACTGTTAAGTTCAAGAAGAAACTTGAAAAACTTGTTGAAGAAGGTCATAAGAAAGGCATTTTGAACAAAAAAGAGAAAGAATTCCTGGTCCCTTTGTGCCCAAGAATTCCCACTATATATTATCTCCCTAAAATTCACAAAAGCCTAACCCAACCCCCGGGAAGACCCATAGTAAGCGGGATCGATTCAGTAACTTCAAGAATTGGTAAATATGTGGACTTCTTTCTTCAGCCGCTTGTACAAGAAACTCCCGCGTATCTGAAAGACACATCCCAGTGTATCAAAGAAATTACAGAATTAGAAATATCAGAAGATGTACTGCTAGTTACAGCAGATGTAACATCTCTCTATACTGTGATTCCACACGAACTGGGTTACGAAGCGGTGAGGACATTTTTAGATGCAAACTTAGAAATTCCTTTTAAACAAAAAATATTTATTCTTGACCTACTTGTCTTCGGGATGGAACATAATTATTTTTACTATAATCACGAGTTTTATCTACAAAAAACGGGCGTTGCAATGGGGGCCAAGTTTGCTCCAAGCTTGGCCAACTTGTTTATGGCCTTATGGGAAGATCGCAATATTTTTTCAGAAAAAGTGAAGGAACTAGTGATATGGAGAAGATATATTGACGACACACTGTTAATATGGCGGGGGGATGAAGAATCCCTTGAGAAGTTTATGAAGAACCTCAACTGTAACAGCTGGGGAATCCGATTCTCATATCAATACAGTAAAAGTTCCATTAATTTTTTAGATCTAACCATTTTTAGAAAAGGTAACAGATTTGCCACCCGTTCTTATTTTAAACCGACAGATAAAAATGGCTTCATTGCCCTAGACAGTTGCCACCACCCTACATGGCTCAACGCAGTCCCTAAAGGGCAATTCAGACGTATAAGAAGTAGGGTTGAGCGAACACCTAGATGTCCGTGTTCGACGGGTTCGGCCGAACTTTAAAAAAAAGTCCGGGTCCGTGTCCCGGACTTTTACCGAACTTTTCCCGGACACCGAACCCCATTGAAGTCAATGGGGACCCGAACTTTAAGGCACTAAAATGGCTCTAAAACACCAAAGGAAAGGGCTAGAGTGCTGCATATGGCAGCAAAACGTAATTAAGAGCATGGCAAGTGCTCTGCAAACAAATGTGGATAGGGAAATAACTTAAAACAACAAAAAAAAAACAGAAAAATAAAACAATGTTCTTCTTCATCTCTGAAGGACGAGGCCCATATGGAGTAGGAGGGAGGTTGAGGTGGTGGTGGATGTGGCGGTGACATAGGCGTGCGCACAGGGTGTGCTGGGTGTGCCTGGGCACACCCTAATCACCTAGGGCACATAGCATTGCCAGTGAGGAGATGGGAAAGATCTCCCTGGGACCTGCTCTGCTCTATTTCTCCTTGCCTACAGGTACATGGCCCCGATACATTACTCTCCCTGCTGGCAAACACATGCATGTGTATTTCAACTTTGGGGTGCACACCTTAATGCAATAGGCTGCGCACACCTATGGGCGGTGTAGGTGGAAGCGGCGGTGGAGGAGGACCAGGGCCGGATTAACAGCATCATGGGCTTGGTGCTGAGGATTTTGAAGGGCCTTAAGGGCCGTGCCTTGCCATGCACCCAGAGGAGGAAGGGTGCAGCCATGCATGCCTAATTCAACATGGGATGCTGTCTCTGAAGCCCATAAACACATCCATGCATCGCCAACTGTCCCTCCTTGTCCGGCCTTCACGCTGTGTGGGGAGGTTCTGAGGGTGCTGCCTGGGGAAGCGAGCATAGAAGCCAGACTTCTGTGTTTACAAGTGACAGAAGAGCGGTAACAGTGAATATGGCCAACCCGGGGCCTATATAAAAGGTAGGGGCCTGGAGCTGCAGCTCCAATAGCCCCTACATTAATCTGGCCCTGAGGAGGAGGACGAGGTAGCCAACACTGCTTCTTTTCAAAAATTTTAAATGAGGGTACACCCCAAAAGAGTGAGAAAGAGCAAAAATGGAACAATGGGTGGGTAAGGTCGGTATCCATTGCTATTCTGCATAAGGTACGGAAAAGTCCCGTGGGATCCATGCCTGGTTCATTTTAATGAACGTGAGCTTGTCCACATTGTCTCTGGACAGGCGGCTGCGCTTGTCTGTTATAACGCCCCCAGCCGTGCTAAATACCCGTTCAGATAATACACTGGCTGCAGGGCACGCCAGCACCTCCAAGGCGTAAAGGGCAAGCTCAGGCCATGTGCCCAATTTGGAGACCCAGAAGTTGAAGGGGGCAGACCCGTCATTCACTACATGTAGGCGTGTGCACACATACTGCTCCACCATGTTGGTAAAATGCTGCCTCCTGCTAAGACGTTCCATCTGAGCTGCTGGTGCTGCTGTTTGTTGTGGCGTGCTGACAAAGCTTTTCCACATTTCGGCCATGCTAACCCTGCCTTCTGAGGTGCTGGCGGTGCCCTGGTTGCGTTGGCGACCTCCTCCTCCTCCTCCTCTGCCTTGTGCTTCCACTGTGGCCCCGCTGTCAGATGGGAATGCCAGCAGCATGGCGTCTACCAGCGTGCGCTTGTACTCGCGCATCTTGCGATCGCGCTCCAGTGAGTGAATTAAGGACGGTACGTTGTCCTTGTAACGGGGATCCAGCAGCGTGGCCACCCAGTAATCAGCACAAGTTAGAATGTGGGCAACTCGGCGGTCGTTGTGGAGACACTGCAGCATGTAATCGCTCATGTGTGCCAGGCTGCCCAGAGGCGACGAAAGGCTGTCCTCTGTGGGAGGTGTATCGTCCGTGTCCTCTGTATCCCCCCAGCCACGCACCAGTGATGGCCATGAGCTGGCCTGGGTGCCACCCTGCTGTGAACATGGTTCCATCTCCTCCTCCAGCTCCTCCTCCTCCTCATCCTCCTCATCCTCCAGAACTGTGCCCCTGCTGGACAATTGCGTCCCTGGCGTTTGCGTGTGCAGGAACCCACCCTCGGAGCCCCTTGCGAATGACTGCCCTGAAAGCCTTGGAAATGTTACCTCTTCATCCTCCTCCTCCTCCTCATCCTGTGCCACATCCTCTTCCATCATCGCCCGAATTGTTTTTTCAAGGAGGCATAGAAGTGGGATAGTTAAGCTGAGAACGGCGTCATTGCCACTGGCCATGTTGGTGGAGTACTCAAAACAGCGCAACAAGGCACACAGGTCTCGCATGGAGGCCCAGTTATTGGTGGTGAAGTGGTGCTGTTCCGCAGAGCGACTCACGCGTGCGTGCTGCAGCTGAAACTCCACTATGGCCTGCTGCTGCTCGCACAGTCTTTCCAGCATGTGCAAGGTGGAGTTCCACCTTGTGGGCACGTCACATATGAGGCGGTGAGCGGGAAGGCCGAAGTTACGCTGCAGCGCTGCCAGGCGAGCAGCAGCAGGGTGAGAACGCCGAAAGTGCGCACAAACGGCCCGCACTTTCTGCAGCAGCTCTGACATATCGGGGTAGTTTTTAAGGAACCTCTGCACCACCAAATTCAGCACATGCGCCAGGCAAGGGATGTGCGTCAAACCGGCTAGGCCCAGAGCTGCTATGAGATTTCGCCCGTTATCACACACCACCAGGCCGGGCTTGAGGCTCGCTGGCAGCAACCACTCATTTGTCTGCTGTTCCATGCTCCTCCACAACTCCTGCGCGGTGTGTGGTTTGTCCCCCAAACAGGCAAGTTGTAAAACTGCCTGCTGTCGTTTACCCCTGGCCGTGCTGAAGTTGGTGGTGAAGGTGTTACGCTGTCCGGATGAGGAGGCGGTAGAGGATGAGGAAGCGGAGTAGGAGGAGTTACGAACAGGAGGCAAACTGAAGCGCCCTGCAATCCTCGGTGGTGGAAGGACATGCGCCAAATTGCTATCCGCCTCAGGCCCATCCGCCACTGCATTTACCCAGTGTGCCGTTAGGGAGATATAACGCCCCTGACCGTGCTTACTGGTCCACGTATCCGTAGTTAGGTGGACCTTGGCACAGATGGCGTTGCGCAGTGCACACCTGATATTTTCCCCCACTTGGTTGTGCAGGGAAGGGATGGCTTGCCTGGAAAAGTAGTGGCGGCTGGGCACGACGTACTGTGGGACAGCCACCGACATAAGGTTTTTAAAACTGTGCGTCTCCACCAGACGGAATGACAGCATTTCAAAGGCCAATAATTTTGAAATGCTGGCATTCAGGGCCAGGGATCGCGGGTGGGTAGGGGGGTACTTCCTCTTCCTCTCAAGTGTTTGGGAGATGGAAAGCTGAACGCTTCCACGGGACATTGTGGAGATGGTTGTTGGTGACCCAGGTGGTGGTGTTGCTGACAGATCGTCTGTTTGCGGGGTGGCAGGTGCCGGTATCACTACAGATGTGGCTGGAGCGGCCGAGACTGCAGCAGAAGAGGAAGCAGGATGAGCCAGAGACGTTTCTTGGTTTTGAAGGTGTGTACTCCACTGCAGCTCGTGCTTTGCACTTAGATGCCTGATCATGCAGGTTGTGCTCAGGTTGAGAAGGTTCATGCCTCGCTTCAAGCTCTGATTGCACAGGGTGCAAACCACTCGTGTCCTGTCATCAGCACATTTTCTAAAGAACTTCCACGCTAGAGAACTCCTTTGAGCTGACTTTGGTGCGCTCGTTCCCTTGCTGCGTTGGGCAGTAGCGGGCGTAGTGTCTAGGGCACGGCCGCTCCGCTTCTGCACCCTGCTCCCTCTTCTGCTGTGCTGGTGGCTCTGTGCGACCACCGCCTCTTCCTCCAAACTACTCAGGTCACCTGCATGACGTTCATTCCATGTGGGGTCGAGGACCTCATCGTCCTCCACATCATCTTCCACCCAGTCTTCACCCCTGCCCTCCTTGTCGGTCTCCACAATGCTGAACGCCGCAGCAGTTGGCACCTGCGTTTCGTCATCATCGGAGACGTGCTGCGATGATCCTTGCATGTACTCATCTTGAGAAATAAGTGGTTGGGCATCGCTGCACTCAATCTCTTCCACTTCTGGGGCAGGGCTAGGTGGATGGCCCTGGGAAACCCTGCTGACAGAGTCCTCAAAAAGAATAAGAGACTGCTGTATGGCTTGGGGCTCAGACTGCTGGCCTGATTTGCAAGGGGGTGAGGTGAAAGACGGTTGGACATTGGCTGCAGGTGCCAACTCTGACCTTTCTGCAGTAGACTGGGTGGGAGACAATGTGAAGGAACTGGAGGCACTGTCAGCAGCAAACCAATCTACTATCGCCTCAACTTGTTCTGGCCTCATCACTTCTAGGGGCGTTTGATGCCCTACCAAATACTGATGCAGGTTCTGTCGCCTACTCACACTTGAGGAAGGTGTTTCACTTGTGCGTGTAGCTGGCACAGATCGACCATGTCCTCTCCTTGCAACAGGAGCTCTACCAGCAGCACCACGACCCAGGCCACGGCCCTTATTTGACGGTCTCCTCATATTTCTGTAATTTAAGATCTTGCCCTAGAAAGGTTTTTATTGAATAGCGGAATAGAAAATATGATCCAAAAAAAGTGTATGTATATCACACGTACACAACCACACTAGGCCCCAATTACTATTGTTTGTACCCCTAAAAGGCTAGATGAGGAGTAGGGGGAGTATGGAACAGGCAGCACCCTCAAACCTTCAGAAGTATGAGATGAACCCCAACAACTTGGAAAGGTGGATCTCTCTCACACGTACCGACACAGACTATCCCGCAATTCAATTGATCCTCAAAGGTTTTTATTGAATAGCGGAATAGGAAATATGATCAAAAAAAGTGTATGTATCTCGCACGTACACAACCACACTAGGCCCCAATTACTATTGTTTGTACCCCTAAAAGGCTAGATGAGGAGTAGGGGGGGTATGGAACAGGCAGCACCCTCAAACCTTCAGAAGTATGAGATGAACCCCAACAACTTGGAAAGGTGGATCTCTCTCACACGTACCGACACAGACTATCCCGCAATTCAATTGATCCTCAAAGGTTTTTATTGAATAGCGGAATAGGAAATATGATCAAAAAAAGTGTATGTATCTCGCACGTACACAACCACACTAGGCCCCAATTACTATTGTTTGTACCCCTAAAAGGCTAGATGAGGAGTAGGGGGGGTATGGAACAGGCAGCACCCTCAAACCTTCAGAAGTATGAGATGAACCCCAACAACTTGGAAAGGTGGATCTCTCTCACACGTACCGACACAGACTATCCCGCAATTCAATTGATCCTCAAAGGTTTTTATTGAATAGCGGAATAGGAAATATGATCAAAAAAAGTGTATGTATATCACACGTACACAACCACACTAGGCCCCAATTACTATTGTTTGTACCCCTAAAAGGCTAGATGAGGAGTAGGGGGAGTATGGAACAGGCAGCACCCTCAAACCTTCAGAAGTATGAGATGAACCCCAACAACTTGGAAAGGTGGATCTCTCTCACACGTACCGACACAGACTATCCCGCAATTCAATTGATCCTCAAAGGTTTTTATTGAATAGCGGAATAGGAAATATGATCAAAAAAAGTGTATGTATCTCGCACGTACACAACCACACTAGGCCCCAATTACTATTGTTTGTACCCCTAAAAGGCTAGATGAGGAGTAGGGGGGGTATGGAACAGGCAGCACCCTCAAACCTTCAGAAGTATGAGATGAACCCCAACAACTTGGAAAGGTGGATCTCTCTCACACGTACCGACACAGACTATCCCGCAATTCAATTGATCCTCAAAGGTTTTTATTGAATAGCGGAATAGGAAATATGATCAAAAAAAGTGTATGTATCTCGCACGTACACAACCACACTAGGCCCCAATTACTATTGTTTGTACCCCTAAAAGGCTAGATGAGGAGTAGGGGGGTATGGAACAGGCAGCACCCTCAAACCTTCAGAAGTATGAGATGAACCCCAACAACTTGGAAAGGTGGATCTCTCTCACACGTACCGACACAGACTATCCCGCAATTCAATTGATCCTCAAAGGTTTTTATTGAATAGCGGAATAGGAAATATGATCAAAAAAAGTGTATGTATCTCGCACGTACACAACCACACTAGGCCCCAATTACTATTGTTTGTACCCCTAAAAGGCTAGATGAGGAGTAGGGGGAGTATGGAACAGGCAGCACCCTCAAACCTTCAGAAGTATGAGATGAACCCCAACAACTTGGAAAGGTGGATCTCTCTCACACGTACCAACACAGACTATCCCCCAATTTAACTGATCCCCAAAGGTTTTTGATTAAATAGCGGAATAGAAAATATGATCCAAAAAAAGTGTATGTATATCACACGTACACAACCACACTAGGCCCCAATTACTATTGTTTGTACCCCTAAAAGGCTAGATGAGGAGTAGGGGGAGTATGGAACAGGCAGCACCCTCAAACCTTCAGAAGTATGAGATGAACCCCAACAACTTGGAAAGGTGGATCTCTCTCACACGTACCGACACAGACTATCCCGCAATTCAATTGATCCTCAAAGGTTTTTATTGAATAGCGGAATAGGAAATATGATCAAAAAAAGTGTATGTATCTCGCACGTACACAACCACACTAGGCCCCAATTACTATTGTTTGTACCCCTAAAAGGCTAGATGAGGAGTAGGGGGAGTATGGAACAGGCAGCACCCTCAAACCTTCAGAAGTATGAGATGAACCCCAACAACTTGGAAAGGTGGATCTCTCTCACACGTACCAACACAGACTATCCCCCAATTTAACTGATCCCCAAAGGTTTTTGATTAAATAGCGGAATAGAAAATATGATCCAAAAAAAGTGTATGTATATCACACGTACACAACCACACTAGGCCCCAATTACTATTGTTTGTACCCCTAAAAGGCTAGGAGTAGGGGGAGTATGGAACAGGCAGCACCCTCAAACCTTCAGAAGTATGAGATGAACCCCAACAACTTGGAAAGGTGGATCTCTCTCACACGTACCAACACAGACTATCCCCCAATTTAACTGATCCCCAAAGGTTTTTGATTAAATAGCGGAATAGAAAATATGATCCCAAAAAAGTGTATGTATATCACACGTACACAACCACACTAGGCCCCAATTACTATTGTTTGTACCCCTAAAAGGCTAGGAGTAGGGGGAGTATGGAACAGGCAGCACCCTCAAACCTTCAGAAGTATGAGATGAACCCCAACAACTTGGAAAGGTGGATCTCTCTCACACGTACCAACACAGACTATCCCCCAATCTAACTGATCCCCAAAGGTTTTTGATTAAATAGCGGAATAGAAAATATGATCCCAAAAAAGTGTATGTATATCACACGTACACAACCACACTAGGCCCCAATTACTATTGTTTGTACCCCTAAAAGGCTAGGAGTAGGGGGAGTATGGAACAGGCAGCACCCTCAAACCTTCAGAAGTATGAGATGAACCCCAACAACTTGGAAAGGTGGATCTCTCTCACACGTACCAACACAGACTATCCCCCAATTTAACTGATCCCCAGAGGTTTTTGATTAAATAGCGGAATAGAAAATATGATCCCAAAAAAGTGTATGTATATCACACGTACACAACCACACTAGGCCCCAATTACTATTGTTTGTACCCCTAAAAGGCTAGGAGTAGGGGGAGTATGGAACAGGCAGCACCCTCAAACCTTCAGAAGTATGAGATGAACCCCAACAACTTGGAAAGGTGGATCTCTCTCACACGTACCAACACAGACTATCCCCCAATTTAACTGATCCCCAAAGGTTTTTGATTAAATAGCGGAATAGAAAATATGATCCCAAAAAAGTGTATGTATATCACACGTACACAACCACACTAGGCCCCAATTACTATTGTTTGTACCCCTAAAAGGCTAGGAGTAGGGGGAGTATGGAACAGGCAGCACCCTCAAACCTTCAGAAGTATGAGATGAACCCCAACAACTTGGAAAGGTGGATCTCTCTCACACGTACCAACACAGACTATCCCCCAATTTAACTGATCCCCAAAGGTTTTTGATTAAATAGCGGAATAGAAAATATGATCCCAAAAAAGTGTATGTATATCACACGTACACAACCACACTAGGCCCCAATTACTATTGTTTGTACCCCTAAAAGGCTAGGAGTAGGGGGAGTATGGAACAGGCAGCACCCTCAAACCTTCAGAAGTATGAGATGAACCCCAACAACTTGGAAAGGTGGATCTCTCTCACACGTACCAACACAGACTATCCCCCAATTTAACTGATCCCCAAAGGTTTTTGATTAAATAGCGGAATAGAAAATATGATCCCAAAAAAGTGTATGTATATCACACGTACACAACCACACTAGGCCCCAATTACTATTGTTTGTACCCCTAAAAGGCTAGGAGTAGGGGGAGTATGGAACAGGCAGCACCCTCAAACCTTCAGAAGTATGAGATGAACCCCAACAACTTGGAAAGGTGGATCTCTCTCACACGTACCAACACAGACTATCCCCCAATTTAACTGATCCCCAAAGGTTTTTGATTAAATAGCGGAATAGAAAATATGATCCCAAAAAAGTGTATGTATATCACACGTACACAACCACACTAGGCCCCAATTACTATTGTTTGTACCCCTAAAAGGCTAGGAGTAGGGGGAGTATGGAACAGGCAGCACCCTCAAACCTTCAGAAGTATGAGATGAACCCCAACAACTTGGAAAGGTGGATCTCTCTCACACGTACCAACACAGACTATCCCCCAATTTAACTGATCCCCAAAGGTTTTTGATTAAATAGCGGAATAGAAAATATGATCCCAAAAAAGTGTATGTATATCACACGTACACAACCACACTAGGCCCCAATTACTATTGTTTGTACCCCTAAAAGGCTAGATGAGGAGTAGGGGGAGTATGGAACAGGCAGCACCCTCAAACCTTCAGAAGTATGAGATTGTGTTCACTGTACCCCACAAAGATTGAGTTCACTGCACCCCACAATGATTGTGTTCACTGCACCCCACAAAGATTGTGTTCACTGCACCTCACAAAGATTGTGTTCACTGTACCCCCCAAAGATTGTGTTCACTGCACCCCACAAAGATTCTGTTCACTGTACCCAACAAAGATTGTGTTCACTGCACCCCAAAAAGATTGTGTTCACTGCACCCCAAAAAGGATGTTGTTCACTGCACCCCAAAAAGGATGTTGTTCACTCCACCCCAAAAAGATTGTGTTCACTGCACCCCACAAAGATTGTGTTCACTGCACCCCAAAAAGATTGTGTTCACTGCACCCCAAAAAGGATTTTGTTCACTGCACCCCAAAAAGGATGTTGTTCACTCCACCCCAAAAAGATTGTGTTCACTGCACCCCAAAAAGATTGTGTTCACTGCACCCCACAAAGGATTTTGTTCACTGCACCCCAAAAAGATTGTGTTCACTGCACCCCAAAAAGGATGTTGTTCACTGCACCCCAAAAAGGATTTTGTTCACTGCACCCCAAAAAGATTGTGTTCACTGCACCCCACAAAGGATTTTGTTCACTGCACCCCACAAAGATTGTGTTCACTGCACACCAAAAAGGATTGTGTTCACTGCACCCCAAAAAGATTTTGTTCACTGCACCCCAAAAAGATTGTGTTCACTGCAGCCCAAAAAGATTGTGTTCACTGCAGCCCAAAAAGATTGTGTTCACTGCAGCCCAAAAAGATTGTGTTCACTGCAGCCCAAAAAGATTGTGTTCACTGCAGCCCAAAAAGATTGTGTTCACTGCAGCTCACACACAGAAAAATGGATGTGGATCACTGACACCTGCCTATCTCCAATCCCACACCACACAGCAATATCGATTGTAGTTTGTAGAACACAGTTTCCCTAAAATTCAGCAGACTCTGTCCCTAACAGGATTGAGAAGAGATCGTAGATCAGGATTGAGTGCAGACCCCACCCCCCACACAGCAATATCGATTGTAGTTTGTAGAAGACACTGACCCTATAATTCAGCAGACTCTATCCCTAAAATGCCTACAACTCGCCCTGCCTAAACACTCCGACCTGTCCCTCAATTCTATCCGGACACAAATGTTTTTTTCCTGCCTATCTTTCCCTAATCAGCAGCCAGCACGTTGATGTGTGCTCTGTCCCTGAATCTAAGCAGCATAATGACGCCGCTGCGGCTGCCTCGAACTTATAAAGACTTGGTCACATGCTTCAGACGGCCAATCACAGCTACTGAGACATTTGCAGGCATGGCTGGGATGGCTTAAGGCACACCAGTTAAACGATTGTTGATTGGCTGTTGAAAGCCCGCCATGAAAAGAGCGCCAAAGCATGCAAAACCCGGAAATAAAACGACCGAACACGGATTTTTACCCGAACATACAGTAAAGTGTCCGTGTCCGTGTTCGGGTACAAAAAATCCAATTATTCGGTACGAACACGAATAATACAGTCCGTGTTCGCTCAACACTAATAAGAAGGAATTGCACAGAAAAAACAGACTTTCAGGAACAAGCATTGATTTTAAAAGGAAGATTCGTGGAAAAAGGATATGACCCACAAGAGATGGATGAGGAAATACAGAAAATGAGCCTCATTGAACAATCTGCATTGACAGAACCAGTTAAGAAAACAAAACTAGAAGAAACTCGGTCCCATCACGAGTTCGCCTTCGTTACGAAGTTTTCTTCAGGTTATAAATGGCTCAATCATGTATTTCGAAAATATTGGGGAGTACTACAGAATGATAAGGTCCTAGGACCTGTGATACCCCAAAAACCGAAAATCATCTTTAAAAAAGCGGCGAACATAAAGAATTTAGTAGCCCAAAATCCTGTGGAGAAACCAACAATAACGAAAATCTTCCCAGACATGAATGGGTTTTACCCATGTGGCAAATGCAGGATATGCAAAGAAGCCAATACGGTCAGAACAAAGAAATTTTCATCCTGTGTGACTGGAAAAGAATATCCGATTAAGGATTTCATATCGTGTCATACTAAAGGAGTCATCTATTTGTTACAGTGTGAGTGTAACAAACAGTACGTAGGAAGAACCATTCGCACAGCTAGTATTAGGATAGGAGAACACTTGACTAATATTTACAAAGCCTTCCCAGGACACAGTGTTTCAAAACATTATGCCCAATGCCACCGTAAAAATCCTAAAAAAATGAAGATCACCGTTATAGAAAAATACACCCCACATTGGAGGGGGAGTAATCTAAAAAGGACGATTTCAAAGAGGGAAACTTTTTGGATTTTTGAATTAAAATGTTTCCAACCTAGAGGACATAACATAGAATGGGATATCAATGCCCACATTAACAACAGCTAATATAAATTCCCGAAGCTCTAAAACTTTCATACCCACCTTTATATTATCAAATGACATGATTTTAAGAATTTAACTAAATAAAATGATTTTTATGAAATTTTATTAAATTTTAACATTTTAAATTTTTAGTATACATTTTAATAAAGGTTTTTATCTTTTTAGGCACATAATTCAGTATTAAATATTTAATTTTATTTTTAATTTTTAATTTTACTGACATTGATTTTAAACATTATTCACTGAATATTTGTGACCGTTTATAATTATGCATACTAAGATGTTTGAATTCTTATACATACTCATTAATTTGTTAATTATAGAAAAGGTTTAATGAAATGTAAACAGGAAGTAGTTGATACCCTCCTCCGGTGTCACATCCCCTTATAAATGCAGGAAAACTGAAGTCCAAGCGCCAAATATCACTTTAATTACAAACATCCCTTGTAGAATACTGTAAGAGTGAAAATATAAGTGATCTTTATAGTATATATACTATCCGTGAAATAAAAGAGACACTTCCGGCGCTCGGGACATTCTCTGCAGACACCGGAAGAGGAGGACAACACTAACCTGTATAAATTGGCGGAAATGACGGCGCGCGCCTATCTCCCATCTCAAGTTGAAGCCCTATTGGAGGAAACGCGTCAGGAGGGAGGCGTGCCGTCATTGCGTCATCGGCGGTCCGTGCTGCAGCCGGACCCGATGCACCTAGAGATCCTCAGCCTGTCAATATATGATTTTCTGCCCGAACTTTCAACCTAACTGTAAGTGCAAATCTGTATATCAATAAATTGCATATAAAAGGTAATGCACTATTAGTCCCATCCATTCTTTTATGTACTTTGGAACATCGCGGGGAGTCTATCACCCCAAAAGGATAGGAGACACACGTTGGTTTATACAGAGGGAAGAAAGTGTGAATGATTTCATCCATCCATGGTGTTAAAGAAGCATCCTCATGATCAGGATATTTAGAGGCTTGATTGTCTCTTACATCTGGTAAGAGGCTTGTATTTATTTATCACCTGGGTGACCTTGCACGTGTGCAGGTGGAAATAGAACACTGGTTTCCATATTAGAATATCATTATCAGGCACTTACCTTCTTTCCGCCAGGTAAGGAGGCATTTCACCCGGTGGAGGGAACACTACATCATCACCTTGATTTTTAATTGGACTCTCTTCACCATTTTTCACATTTTGGATCACATTATTCAATGGACTTTTATTTTAATGTTTATTTGTATAGTCACATTGAGTGTTATTTGACAATTTTGTTTGTTTATTTTACACCTACTCACCCATCACTGTGATTTTGATTGGGTTTTTTTCCCATTTTTGTTATATATTGTTCAATATATGATTTTTCACATTTAAGAAAAGCGCACCATCACTTTTAAACAAATGCAAAACTAGTGAAAAACAGTCAGAAAATATGAGTAGGTAAAAAAATGTCAGGGGCCTTCACCTGTAAAACCATTCCTGGATGATATGAATGTGCGGCACGTCTTCAATTAAGTCCAAATGGTTTTCTCTCTGGTTCTTATTGGTGGATTTTCACTTAAATACTTTTGCATGACTGCATGCACTTATCACATGACTGTGAAGGAGTCCTGCGTGGCTCCAAAAAATTGCACTACACTGTTTTGTGATGTTATCTTTCTTTATTAAAAAAAACATTTGGAGGTAATTGAAGATCCTTGATGTGCTGGTGAATATCTAAATTGTCGTGCATGTTCCAGTATCCAGCAGGTGGTCAGGGGGTACTGCACCCATTACCTTAACCACTTTGCCACTGCTCACTAGAGCTCTACTGCGGCAAAGTGGTTCGTTATCATCTGGCGACGTAGACCTACATCGCCAGACACTCCCCTCTCCTGGCGGCGCGCGTGCTGCCGGAGGCTCGCTCCCGCTGTATTCAGTCACAGCGGGAGTCGGTCCAGGGGAGGAGCAGCGGCGATCGCCGCTGCTCTTCCCCGATCGTCGGGGAATCGAGTCTGGAGATCCGCCCGCTTGTGTAAAAGCATAGCTGAACCTGCGATCTGTCCCTGTGTGACTCAGTCACCTCCCCCCACACATGTCAGTAAGCACCAGGCATACATTAACCCCTCCCTCTCCAATAAAATTAACCCCTTCCCTGCCAGTGTCATTTTTACAGTAACAGTGCATATGTATAGCACTGATTACTGTAGTAATGTCACTGGTACCCCCAAAAGTGTCAAAAATGTCAGTCAAGGGTCCGATCCGTCCGCCGCAATGTCGCAGTCCCGCAAAAAAAATCGCAGATCGCCGCCATTGCTCGTTAAAAAAAAAAAACACCAAGAATGACAGAAATCTTTCCCTTAGTTAGTAAACACAATAACTTTTGCGCAAACCAATCAAAATACGCTTATTGTGATTTTTTTAACCAAACATAGGTAGCAGAAAACAAATTGGCCAAAAATTGAAAAAAATTTTGATTTTTACATTTTTTGGGGGGGGGGTTTCATATAAAAAAATGTGAAAAATATTGTTATTTTTTTCAAAATGTACGCTCTTTTTTTGTTTATAGCGCAAAAAGTAAAAATCGCACAGGTGATCAAATACCACCAAAAGAAAGCTCTGTTTGTGGGAAAAAAAGGACGTAAATTTCGTTTGGGCACGGCATAAGACAGCAAAATCCTCCGGTGGTAAAGTGTTACTGTAACTGCTGACCTTTAACATATAGACACTTATCTGTTCAGAGAGCCCGCAATGTTAGCACCCCAGCCGATTTTCAGAGGAAACCGGCAATGAAGCCTTTTCGGCTCCCTACTGCGCATTCTGATTGGCGCGGCGTGGGAAGGAGAAACAAGACAGAACTTCCGAGGAACGGCGTCGCCGCGCTGTCTCCCGGAAGTGGGTAAGGGTACCTGTCAAAAACAGGTCCCCGTTCCCCTCTCCCCCTTTCCCCCCTGAAAGATGCCAAATGTGCCACTGGGGGGGGGGGGGGGAAGCAAATGAGCGGAAGTTCCACTTATGGAATAGCTCATTCCAGGAAGGTGTGTGATGGGAATATGGAATGTGTTCTGTGGGCTGCATTCCCTTGGGCACAGCAGCCAATTTGTTTGAATGGGCATCTGTACCATTTGAAAACGCAGGGAAAAGGTCCCTACACCTTTTCCAAGAAAAAAAAAAATGCGGCTGCAAGAAAACCGCATTGTGCAGTGCAGTTTACAGCACAAGATACCGTGCTGCTGTTTCCCAGTGGGATCGCCATTTGGATTAATGGTAACCCTACCCATTTACTAAGTAATAGCGCATTTTTCTGGGTGCGGGAGGGCGTGTGAATACCCATCTCTCCGCACCTGCTCAGATGTAAACCTAGTCTTAGTGAAACAGGAATCTGCATACAGGAGTCTGTATCACAGGGTTTGATAACGAAGACACTACCAAGCAGAACAATGTGATTATGAATGGTTTAATTATCTGTAAATCCATACAAGTTTCAGAATTAAATACATATCAGACTTCAGCAGGTGCCTTTGTTTAATGAATTATTAATTAATGAATTAAAGTGGTCATTAAATGAACGAAATACATCAAACCAATTGATTTCGGTAATATTGGCTTAACTTAAACAGAGAACAGAAAATCATTTAGGTGGAGTAGGACCTAGAAGTACATGAAATACAAATATTTTGTTATGGAATCCTCTATCTGTACAGAGTCATACACTTGTTAAGGACAATTGCTATACATTTCAAAGGCAAACCGTCATGAGCCAAATTCAAACTTTAATAAAATATAAAATTTAACCTAGAAAGAGAGCAGATAACATGCAAATTAGAGAACCTATAGAGTCAGGAACCAGAATATATGTCTATGTCATTCTCTGTCACTATAATTGGCAGCGTTTTTGCAGAATATGCTAAATTTGTGTGTGTAGCCCGCAGACTCACATGACACCGAGCAGCTCTGGGAAAGCCGCTAAGGAAAAGCTAAGAGCCCGGCTCCTTTGCTTTAATGTGCGGAGAAGAAGGATCGGTTATCTAAAGAATAAAAATTTGAAAATTTGCTCACGTGCTGTATTGTTACAAAGGTGATGATGCCGATGAAGTATTTATTTATTTATTCAACTGTCTAATATTTAGGATGCTGTCGCTCTTAATGGAAAGCTTATGTCTTTACTTGAGCTGATATTACTGACCCCTAAAACTGTTTGAGTCACCATCCTAGGAAATTCAGTGTACATTTATCTGCATTTCTTTTTTTTTTCTGGTTATTTACACATTTAATTTCAAGTTTATTACAAAAATATTTTGTCATATACAATAGCTTTTTTGTTTTAAAATGATCTTGCCTAGTCAAATACTTTAACCACTTAAGCCCCAAGCCCATTTTTGACACTTTTTGTTTACAAGTTAAAATCAGTATTTTTTGCTAGAAAACTACTTAGAACCCCCAAACATTATATATATTTTTTTAGCAAAGACTCTGGAGAATAACATGGCGCTCATTGCAATATTTTTTGTCATGCGGTATTTCTGTAGCGGTCTTTCAAACGCCATTTTTTTGGAAAAATTACTAAAAATCACATTTCACTGCATTTAAAAAAAACTAAACAGTAAAGTTAGCCCATTTTTTGTATATTGTGAAAGATGATGTCACACCGAGAAAAGAGATACCCAACATGCTACGGTTTAAAATTTGCTCACACTCAGGGAATGGCGACCATCTACGGTCAATAAAAATCTCCATAGGCGACGCTTTAAACATTTTTAATGGTTACCAGTTTAGAGTTAGAGTGTAGCTATTGTTTTTAAATTATTGCTCACGCTCTGGCGATTGCGGCGATACCTCACAGGTGTGGTTTGAACAGCAATTTAATTTGCGGCCCGACTTCCCGTATACGTTTTCTTACGTGCAAACTCACAAATTTTTATTATTTTTTTCCTATTTATTTTATTTTTTTGTTAATTTTAACGCAGGTTTTTTTTTTTTTTAAAAAAAGTCTGATCACTTTTATTGCTGTCACAAGCAATGTCCCTTGTGACAGCAATATGCAGTGACAGGTACTCTTTATGAAGGGATCGAGGGTCTAAAAGACCCTCGACCCCTCCACTGCACTTCCATGTATTCAAAACGCTGAAAACGGCATTTTTGAATACATTCACTTTTTAAAACTGCTGCCTTTAGCAGCCGAGTAACCCTGATGTGACGTCATGGACGCCGCCTCGGGGTTACGTCATCGGAGACCCGATCAAAGCCACTTCGGGACTCCATCCAGCTGTCCCATCGGGAAACCCGGGCAGAGCCGCGGAAGGCGGCGGGAGGGGGGCCGTCCCCTCCCACTCGCCAGGGTAACGATCGAGCGGCTCCTGAGCCTCATCGGTCATTACCGCTGGAAAGCCGACCGTCGGCTCTAAAAGAACGGTACCGGGATGATGCCTCTAGCTAGAGGCATCACCCCGGTACAACCACTTAAAGTGAGCCGACGTAGGTCTACGTCAGTTTGCGTTAAGTGGTTAAAGTGATTGTAACGTTTTTTTGTTAAATAATAATCATGTTATATTCACCTGCTCTGTACAATGGTTTTACACAGAGCGTCACTCAACCTCCTCTTCTGGGGTCCCCCGCTAGCAATCTTCAGTGCAGCCTGTAAAAGAACTACAGAAGGGGAAGGAAGTTGTTATGAGCTTAGTTCATCTGTGACTTTCTGCTGTCACCTGGGAGCAGCTATCTGATTGGACGCTGGGCCCCTGCAGGACCTCTGCGGCCATCTAAGGCGAGGGTAGAGCTTATTCAAATCCCTCTACCCTTGAATTGGTGCGCATTGTGCAAGTGGGCAGTGTAGGGAAAGGTTCCCTATCTGTTACAGACAGCACTTTGTGGCATGGAAAGATTCCGGAGGATCACTGAAAGAACAGGGACTATGCTACCTCCAGTAAGGAAGCCTCTTATTTGATTTGGACCAGCCAGGCAGCATTTATTCCTCAAACAACAAACAGAAAAAGGGCACACCGGCCTAGTGCATTATCCTCAATAGGGCTTTATTAATAACAGATAAAATATCTACTCACAAACAAAAGATGTAAGCCAACATATCAGATTCAAATGACAGAGTCCATCGGTATACAGTCCACAGTCTTAGTTGAAATAGTGGCTACTGTGTTTTGAGGCTCATCAGAGCCAAAAGACCCTACCTGGATCACCAGTTTATATAGCAGAAGTGATTCATGGTTAGCCTGTGGGGTTTGGGAGTGACTCCTCCCTCCTGGGTGTGGTCAAAACAAAGTTATTGACACTTAAACTTATACACTATTTACATATATATATATATATATATATATATATATATATAACACCCGTATATGCTAATAGATATACAATACACACGAAACCTTATACCACCAATCGTATCTATAAAACATTTGCAACATAGACATAGTGAACGGTACATCCATACTGGCTATCAATGAATCATATTAGAAAACACTTGATCGTTCCAGAACCTTCCGGTAAAAGGCCATTTTGATTAAAAGCAAGAATGCAAATAAAAAGCAATAATGCAAATAAAAAAGGTAAATATCCATTAGTAAACACAGCCTACCCCTATATATCCCCAGGGAGATGCCGCCATACAATATTGCAAACTGTAACCCATGGGACTGATTGGGGAAGTGCTGCTCATATGATGTACCATGTGATCACTATCACCCAAACAAGTCAAATCCAGTGAGACCTCTGCAAGGAAAGCTAGACACCGTATCTGGACATTTCTGCGAAATACAAAGGCAGCCTCTCAGGTAGAGTTTAAAACGTTTTTTAAAAGTTTTTTAGAAGTGAGTGGTTTTAGACATATGTTTTTATTTCCTTTTTTTTTTGTTTTTTATTCATCTGGTTTCAATAAAAGAAATATGATCCTTACAGGAACTTTGCATTTCCTCTGAAAGAATATATGCAGCAAAAAAGTGAGCTTGAAATGAATGCTCATTGACTCATATGTGCATTTACTGTAATATATATATATAGATAGATATATGTGTGTGTGTGTTTTGATTTCATTATATTTATTCATATGGTACATTGAATGTGTTTGCTCGTCTATTGGTTAACAATGCACAGATTATTTTATGTATTTATTGCATTAGAATAAGCCTGCTCGAGCCCCACAGAGATGCTGGTCCTTGGTATTGGCGGGGGTCTGGGGATGACTATCAGTCTGGGGTGTGCGCAGCTTTGGTGGGAAGAGATTTCATGTAGGTTTTGAGCAGATGATCTGCAGTTTGATGGATGTTCCTTCTCTTGGTCTCTCTATTTGTGCAGACAGTGTCAGCTAGGGGGTGGTGTCGGCACAGGGCGGAAGTGACACAGGTGGATGTGACGTCACTGCCCTGGAATGCAACACGCGACGGCCCTTCCCGGATCCGGCGGCGTGCGTTCCATACCACTACTGCATACAGCCCAGCAACTGAGACCTTGCTGAGTCGCTCTGCAGTCCCTAGAGGGGCCCTGTGCGTCCATAGACTCATACAGTGCAGTTCAACCCTGCCCCCGCTCCCTCCTCACAGGATTTGATTGACAGCAGCAGGAGCCAAAGACTTCCATTGCTGCCTCTGTGCCTGTGAGGAGAGAGAGAGAAAGAAGCAATGCACATGGGGGGAGGGGGCTGGGGGGCAGATGACTCTGGAAGGTTTTTTTACCATAATTTATAGAATAAAAAGAAAGCATTTAAAAAAAACCTTTATCCTTTAGTCCCACTTTAAACTTTTATGTTCTCCATCATTTCATCCCCACACATTTAATACCACTTTCTTGTCACTTTTAGATTGTAAGCCTTTAAGAGCTAGGTCTTTTTTACCCTCTTCTATCACACTGTATTGCAGCTGTTTTTTGCAACCGATTTTTAAAAATTAAAAAAGTTAATTGCAAGGGTTTACACGTACCTACATACAGTTTAAATAAAGAAATGGAGTCTTCTTTTCAAAACAGAATGCATTTATCACATAAAGCTGTCGTATTTTAATTAATTTGAATTAAGTTATTTTTAAAGTTTGAGCTTTGCAATAAATAAAGTATGAACCCAAAGAAAAAAATGTACAAGTTAAAATCTGACTACAAGACAAAACATTTTATGGCAGTTGTTCGTGTCCTTTTTATTCTGGTGGGGAATGTAGGGCTTTCACAGTGTGCGATTAGTCTGAGGCATGTCAGGGATTGTTTAACTTGGATTTAATGTGCCTCTGGTGTGCTCTAATGTTAAATGTGTAAAGCTGACAGTCTCAGTCATTAGAGAAGTGCTGATTTATGAAATCAAAGTTACACTGAGCCACCCAGGATCACACAGGCTAACAGATTGTCCTGATTTCCACTCATTTGTTGAAGCAGAGATTTATGGTGTTTAACCCTGATTGGTTCATTGCATAAACTTGGAACATTGAACATGGTACACCTTAGGATACAGAATGTGCTTCAAAAACTTACAGGGATTACTAGAACAGATTTGCTGTTGATATGCATTCCAGTTTTCAAGAAGACTCTGGAGTAAAACTTCCATTAGTCTTTACCACCATAATGGAAAAGAAGATTTCGGTACTGAGATCCCAATATAGGTATGTAAGGGAGCTTAGGTCTGCTATGTGTTGGTGCCAAGAGCACAAGTCCCTGCCAAGCATCTTACTCTACCTGAAAAACAACCCACTTGCTCGAGGTTTTAACACTGCACCTTCTTGTGCCCATCTCCGTGCCAGGACATTCCGGACCACTAACCTTTATACCCCAAGGAAGGATTGTCCACACAAGAGTTGCTTCATTTTCCTGGTCCTACTTTAACCACTTAAGCCCCGGAAGATTTTACCCCCTTCCTGACCAGGGGATATTTTGCGATTCGGCACTGCGTGAATTTAACGGACAATTGCGTGGTCGTGCGACGCTGTACCTAAACAAATTTGACGTCCTTTTTTTCCCACAAACAGAGCTTTCTTTTGGTGGTATTTGATCACCTGTGCGATTTTTTGATCATGCGCTATAAACAAAAAAAGAGCGACAATTTTGCAAAAATAACATTATTTTTCACATTTTTTTATATGAAATTCCCCCCCAAAAAAATTTAAAAATCAAAATTTTTTAACATTTTCGGCCAAATCGCAAAAAGCGTATTTTGATTGGTTTGCACAAAAGTTATCGCGTTTACTAACAAAGGGAAAGATTTTTGTTGTTTTTTTTTTAACGCGTAATGGCGGCGATCTGCGATTTTTTTTTGTGGTACTGCGACATTGCGGTGGACAGATCGGACCCTTGACTGACATTTTTGACACTTTTGGGGTTACCAGTGACATTTCTACAGTAATCAGTGCTATACATATGCACTGTTACTGTAAAAATACACTGGCAGTGAAGGGGTTAACTTTATTTGAGAGGGAGGCGCTGTGTGTGTCCCTAGGGGTGTGATTCTAACTGTGATTGGCTGTGGCTTGAGGTGTAGGAACAATGATCAACGGTCCTACATAGTAGAACCGTATGATCGTTGTTTCTACACCGGGGAGAATGACAGGCGGCTTGTTTACATTAGCCGCCTGCCTTTCTCCTTCTCCCCCGACGATCGGCGAGTGACCGGCGGAAATCGGGTCCGCCGGTCAAATGCGCGGGGGGGTCCGTGACCGAGTGGGAGCGGGAGCGCGCCTCCGGCGGCGCGCGCTCACTCCCCAGAGCCTCACAGGCTAGCGACGTACACCTATGTCGCTCTGCCTGTGAGGGGCTGACTGCCGCAGTAAATATACTGTGAGCAGTCGGCAAGCGGTTAAAGATGCCATTTAAAGTCTCATCACATAGACATACTGTGATGGAGAGTAGGTCTGTAACGGAACCGTCGACCCACACCGTACTTGTGGTCTTCCGTCAGTATGTGGCTTCCTCCAGTCTGGACATAGATGGAGATATTCCAGCTGCCCTACATACAAAAACTAGCCTGAACTTAGCTTGTATGTCTCTGAAAAGCAACTAACACTTTATTGAACACAGGCACAAAAGATCACAACTCAGAGGACAATCCCCCCTCCCCCTCTTTGCATAACAACAACACACTGGGCGGGGAACTACATTCTGTAACATGACACACAGGTGTATTCAACTTTCCAACAGACAGTCTAGGAAGGGCTGCTGGAGAAATCCCCTCCTCCCCTCTAGAAGCTAATACACATGTATATCCCATAATAGGTTTAAGGCAGACAGAACAACAATAGAACAAAGAAATGCAGGAACTTAACCATAACAAACCCCACCCCATCTCAACCTATCTAGCAGAGTTCTATGGGACACCATTTCCAATATTATAACAGTCTGAAATTGTTCATCTTTATATATTTCTTTGAGGAATATTGTTCTTAAATATTGCTGTCATAGGTTCAACACAAACCACACATACAGAACCCAGGATAGCCGGGATAACACCAAATGCTGAGTCCGGTGTGGTTTTACAGCGAGTCTGGTTAGTGCAGACCCAACTGGGGTTCTTGGTCACCCTGTGCCCCTAATAGACACAGGGGACTTACACATAAGAGGAGACTAGGGGGCAGAGAGAGGGTTTTCCCAACCCCTCTAAGGTAAGCTGAGTTCCACAGGACCACCAACCAAAGTGACTACCGTCACATCTCTCCCCTTTCCAAAGGAGACTAACGCAGGAGGAGACCCCAAACGGGTTGACTTCGAAGTTAGTCCATAGTTCCCATCCCCCAATGTCTGTCCCCACACAGTACCCCAAACATATTGTCCGGAACACAGCGTTACTCACCCAGCCAACCTCTGCCTCTCGTGTAAAACATACCCGCCGCTGGGGAGAAGCGTGGACTGGCCCTTCTCCCAGGAGTCCTTTTAGCTGCTGGAGAGAAGACAGGGTGGCTGGGCTCACTTTGTCAGATTGTTCTTCTGGGCCGACTATCCAGCATCCCTGGGGTATGCAAGTAAAGACCGTAGTCCCATCCTCTTTCTCAGGAAACCCATCCTTTGTTAGTTGAGGGCAGAGGCCAGCCGCACTCTGCCCTGTTGCCAGCTCTTCTGCTGGGTTGGTGTCATCATTCTGGGAAGCCGTCTGCTGCTGGGGAGTGACCACCACCTTCTCACCGTGGGCCTCCGGAACTGCCTCCGGTGTGGGGAAGATGTCTTGGACCCTCTGTCCAGTTGTCAGCTTTTCTGCCGTAGAAGCTTCTTGTAACTCAACAGATGCTGCTGTTGGTGTTGGGCAGAGCTCAGTAATATTAGGCCCTGATGCCCGTTGTTCCGCAGGGAAGTAAGCTGAAAAGTCAGTGGCCTTGCACACATCTTCCTGGGCCACCAATTGTTGCAGGCAGAGGTCAGCAGTGCAATGCCTGGATGCCCGCTCTTCTGCTGTAAGCTCACTGGGACGTTCCTCCTCAGCAGAAAAGTCTATTAAATCCCCAGCCTCTGGAATTGCTGAAAGTCCAGGGCACAGGCTGGTGGCACTCAGGCCCAGTGCCAACACTTTGGCAGGTGATTTATCACCCGTATCATCCTTCGATGAAAAGTCAGGTACATCTGTAATCCATGGCTGGTGCTGAGTAGTGGGATCGACCATATCCACTACCAGTGCTGTTTGCTGCTGCTGGGACAAGGGACCTACAATCTCCTCTCCCGGTAACACTGGCTGGTGCTGGGTAGGGGGACTGACCATCTCCACTACCAGTGCTGTTGGCTGCTGCTGGGACGAGGGACCTACAATCTCCTCTCCCGGTAACGCTGGCTGGTGCTGAGCAGAGTCTATCAGCCGTCTGTAGGCGATCTCCAGCTCCCATTCCTGAATGGCCAGAAACTCCATATCTTCCAGTGCCCAGAGCACTTCCGAGATGTTCAGGATCTTTTCTCTGGAATCCATAATTTCCTCTAATCGCCACTCCAAATCGCTCCCAAAGTTAGGGTCCTCTGACCACTTCTCTAATGACAGTCCCAGGCCGCCATAGCCAAAGCCTTCTGTTGGGCTGTCTTCCTCGGTCCATGGGCACACTTGGCTTACATACCAGCGGAGAGCTCTGTACCTCTCATCCAATCGCATCTCCTCCTGGACAAGCCTGCTTAATTCAGCTTTCCATTCCTTGTGTGGTTTATCTCCCAAAACCAGCACCCACAATCCATACTGCGACCAGTACCTTTCCTGGAAGGAGGAGAGGATTTTTCCCTGGTGTCGCTGCTCACAAGCTAGCGTTTCCTTCCAGAGTTCAAAGCGGATTGAATCATACCATCCTAGCAGGACCTTCTCTGACACCGATCCCCTGTGCTGTATCCGCATCTCTCGCAACCTCCTTCCGAATTCCTCTTCCATGGCAGCTGATATCTGTACCTCTCCTCTTCTGTTATCCGGACCTTGGATCCCGGTGGAGGTTTGGATGTCCCAGACTGCAGGAAGCATCCCACCGCTGCCACCAGTGTAACGGAACCGTCGACCCACACCGTACTTGTGGTCTTCCGTCAGTATGTGGCTTCCTCCAGTCTGGACATAGATGGAGATATTCCAGCTGCCCTACATACAAAAACTAGCCTGAACTTAGCTTGTATGTCTCTGAAAAGCAACTAACACTTTATTGAACACAGGCACAAAAGATCACAACTCAGAGGACAATCCCCCCTCCCCCTCTTTGCATAACAACAACACACTGGGCGGGGAACTACATTCTGTAACATGACACACAGGTGTATTCAACTTTCCAACAGACAGTCTAGGAAGGGCTGCTGGAGAAATCCCCTCCTCCCCTCTAGAAGCTAATACACATGTATATCCCATAATAGGTTTAAGGCAGACAGAACAACAATAGAACAAAGAAATGCAGGAACTTAACCATAACAAACCCCACCCCATCTCAACCTATCTAGCAGAGTTCTATGGGACACCATTTCCAATATTATAACAGTCTGAAATTGTTCATCTTTATATATTTCTTTGAGGAATATTGTTCTTAAATATTGCTGTCATAGGTTCAACACAAACCACACATACAGAACCCAGGATAGCCGGGATAACACCAAATGCTGAGTCCGGTGTGGTTTTACAGCGAGTCTGGTTAGTGCAGACCCAACTGGGGTTCTTGGTCACCCTGTGCCCCTAATAGACACAGGGGACTTACACATAAGAGGAGACTAGGGGGCAGAGAGAGGGTTTTCCCAACCCCTCTAAGGTAAGCTGAGTTCCACAGGACCACCAACCAAAGTGACTACCGTCACAAGGTCCATCTTAAAAAATCTTCCTTGCCCGTTATCAGCAGGATCCAAGATCCCTTAGCCAACCCAGTCACTATCCGTAACTCAGTGTAGGATGGTAAGAAACATAAGACTGCTTTTGAAACACAGGCACAAAGAGATATACACTATACACTCTGGGGATAATCCTTGGGATGCATAATGACACAGGGTGGGGTAAAATGTACATTCAGTAACATGAGACATAACTTTTCAACAAATATTTAATCAGTAACTTATTAGCAGGAAGGCCATTGGAGAAATCCCCCACTCTGCCCCAGGTCTACATGTTAAAAATACTTAAAGGGGTTGTAAAGACAGAACGTTTTTATCTTAATGCATTCTATGCATTAAAATAAAAAGCCTTCTGTGTGCAGCAGCCCCCCTCAGCCCTCTTAATACTTACCTGAGCCCCTTCTCATTCCAGCAATGTCCACGAGTCCCTCTGCCGTCTTTGACTATCCCTCCTGATTGGCTGGAGAGAGAGGGGGCGGGGCTGAACCGCAGCTCCTTGTCTGAATAGATACAGGGAGCTGTGACTTGTCTCGGGTGCCCCCAGAGCAAGCTGCTTGCTGTGTGGGCACTCAACCGGAGGGAAGGGCCAGTAGCAGCGAAGAGGGACTCGAGAAGAGGAGGATTCGGGCAACTCTCTGCAAAACCAACTGCACAGAGCAGGTAAGTGTAACATGATTGTTATTTTTTTTAAAAACTGAGACGTTACAATCACTTTAATCCAAACCTTAAACAGGATCCGGGCGATGTAACAGTGGTCACCGATAATAGTTCCAAAACCCGGCTAGGAGAAGTTGGACTGCCCAGTAACTTAGAAACAGGGGACAGCAGTCACATTTCAAATCTGGGTAACAAAGTGCTGTATGGTCAGTAAAAACAGTGTTATTTCCAAAGTCAGAGTCAGAGGAAATTACTGGTGCACAGCAGGGAAATATACCCAGAAACAGTCCCAAGCCTCTCCAACTTTCAACACAAACCACAGATATAAAACCCAGGATAACAGGGGTAAAACAAAATCCTGAGTCCAGTTTGGTTATACTGGGAGTCTGATTAGGGCAGACCAGACTGGGCTTCTTGGTCACTCTGTGCCCCTAATAGACACAAGGTGACTTACACATAAGAGGGGTCAGGGGAGCTGACAAAGGAGTTTCCTGATCCCTCTAAGGTAAGCTGGGTTCTGTGGGCCCCCCACCCAAAGTGACTCATGAAACCCATATTATCTAGGGTCATTTGACAGCACTTTGTCAATCACATAGTGGATGATCTGCAGCAGTCACATGTAAAAGCAGCACACAGTGCATTTTAGTAACCCATCCTACCCTCCTCTCTCCTCTCAGGGAAATTAGTATTCACTCAGAAAGTCCTGGTTTGCCTTAGGGTGCCTGGGTTCTGCTTACTACTCTTTTCAGGTAGTCTTCCTCAGACAGGATCACTGCTGTCACTTTTGGCTTGGGTACACTTCTCCCAGGCCCTCCAGGGCAATAGCCTCACTCCAGGGATAACCTGACCTGGCCTAAAATAATTTTTGCAACCAGCTCTAGCCTCCACCACCATAAGTGCCAGGAAGTCTATAGCTAGATCCTCTGGGTGCAGGGCTACCGATCCCTGTCCTCCATCCTTTTTCCAGGGCCTCCACTTGCTGACCACATCTATCTGAAGGTGGAGTCTCTGGCTCCCATACTCCAACTGCAGGTGGGCCCCTCCCAACCTGGCTTATATGTGGGTGCTGACTCACACATGACATCACTACAGGAGGGCTCTAGCCAAAATGGACCTAGCACCTGATGACACGTTTTCTGTGATCAGACACTATTCTGTCACAGAGCCACCTAGTGACAGACTAACTTACTGCACCTACTTACAGGTAGAGCTTGGAAAAGAGCTTGGAAGTATATTTTTAAAGCAATACATCTGGCATTCAGCAAACATTCACTCTTCATGGTTTTAAATAACAGCAATTTCATTCACTATCAGTGAATGTTTGGTGAAGGTCACATTCGTTGCTTTATAAATCTACCCCTTAGATTGTGGTGACGAAGGTAAGTAGAGCTTTAGTGGGTGAATTAAGTGTTGGGCACGAGGTTGATGTTTAAGCGTATTTAATGGCAAAACGTTTTTATAGTTTCAGTTTTGGATAGGGTTGGAAGAGTTAGACCATAGGCCAAGTTTTCTATTGCTTTCAATGTCACCTTGGGGAGATTCATCCTCTCTCTTTATTCTGTTGACTATTGTCCCCAAGTGAGGTGGGAATTCAAAAAGCTAAAGTTTTCATGAGAGCAGGTGATGAGAGGACACGCACAGTGTCTGCATCCGAGGACATGCACCCATACCCACATAACTGTCAAAATAGACTAGTGGCTGTGTTTGTGCAGCCGCTGCATCCAGATAGACATGAATGAGGATGCCTGCACGAGGCAAAGATGGCCTTTCACATGGGTGTACTCATAGATATGCCCATGTTAACCGGTTGCCGACCACCGCACGACTATATACTGCGGCGGTCAGCCCCGGCCAGGCAGAGTGACGTATGGGTACGTCACTCGCCTGTCACTGACTTGAGAGCCAATTGCGGGCGGGCGCGCGCCCGCTGCGGCTCGTTCACTGACAAATCAGTGCGTGTGACCGGCGGACCCGATGTCCGCCGGTCACACTACGATCGCTCCGGTGAAGGGAGAAAGGTGGAGCGGCTTATGTAAACAAGCCGCCCGTCATTCTCCCTGGTGTAAAAATGAAGATCAGACGGTTCTACTATGTAGGACCTGTTGGTGATTTCTCTTTATATTCACCCTAGATACCTTAAATGTATATTCAAAAGTTAAGTCCCTGACTTAATAGCAATAGTCTAGTCTGTTCTATGCAAATAAGGCAGAGCTCTGGAGAATGTTCTATCCTGCTAAAGAAAACACGTCCAAACCGTGATCAGTCTAAAACATTCTAGTTTTATTTGCAAAGCGGGGTAACTATTATACACAGTATTGAACAGGAAATACAGTTGGGAGGGGGGAATGAGTGCTCTCAGGAAGAGTCATGTCTCACAAAAGTTTAACAATGGGTTAATACAGAATGTTCGTTAGAAATTGCAAAATATGCCTTGTCTAGACCCTAAGACTTAGTATAACTAAAGAGGAAGTTAATGTGCGATAAAGAATGTATCTTTAGCTAAGGTGTGAAAACACTGAAAAAACATATCGGGTGATTTACTTAGGTCATTGTTCGTGTTTAACTAAAGACTTAAAGTAACCTTAACTGAAACAAGTCATTACAAGTCAGAGTTGTAAGAAAGAAAATGGTGTTACACAGGTCAAGCTAGAAAATGGTTGCCAGCAACTAGAAAGAGGTCCTGTCATTCCCCTTCAATCCCCTCTAAAAAATCATAATTTCATATGCATGATTTTTCTCCTTATCATTTATACGGTGTCATCAGAGGACACCAGGCCTCTCTGGAAAGGAATAGCAGGTTAGGCGACAATGTCCTTTGTTTCCTTAGTATAATCAAATAAGGACCTAAACCTGCCCACCTAAACGGTAGACTTAGCTTTCTTAGCTTTATAAAACTTTACATATTCCTGGTAATCGAAAGGGGTTTGGGTTTGTTGGATCAGAACACCTTGTCTAGCTGTTAGAAATGTGTCAACATTTTCAGCATCTCTGTTAAAGTACAAACTTACATAAGATCCCCCTCTGCTAGCTGAGTCTGGGTTCTTTGTGGTTTTAGCGATTAAACACACAATAAGCTTAAAACATGCATATAAAAATAATAGAAAAAGTAAAATCATCACAATCATCATAGCAATGTCTTTTAACCAGGAAAACATTCCTCCAAAACCAAAACCTCCCATACCTACAAAGGGATCCCAGCTTTTAGCAATGTTACGGGCCTCTTCTTGCAACTTATTGACCTCCTTTCTGTGTTGGGCAATTATGTCATTATAATTTGGCACTTCCAAAGTGGTATTGTATATTCAAGTGCAACATTCATAGTCCTCAGTATGCTCACAGAGGCCAGTCAGTGCAGCACTCATACTTTCTATAGCTAGATCATGTAATTCTAACTTCTTCCTAATGGCCCTTTTTTCAAGATTTAGCAACTTAATATCATCTGAGTTCTTTTCCATGATCTCATCAATGATTCCAGAATAATTATTTAATCCCGGGGATAGCATTCCTTCCCACAACATACATATATACTTTGTCCCCGTGAAAACGTTCTTTGGGCAATATATTCTTGTAGGCGTCTATTCTGTACTGCGGTCACAAGGTGGTCCAGTACTTTTTGTATGTCTCTAGAGAAATTCTGGTAATTACTCATTATGGTCTTATTTAAACTAGGACTTGATATATCAAACAGGGAACATGATTTTTTCAATGGGGCCTGGCAGGAAGTAATATTAAAAATGGACTTTTTGCAAATGGAAGGGTTAACACGTGTTATTTCCCAGGCTGAAACACCAGTCTGGGAAATAGCTCCTACCATCTACTGGGAAGGTGATATTATTATTACTTGACACATTAGTTAAAGTAGCAGAGGTCTCTTTAAGAAACTGGGTAATATTCAAAGGGACAGCAATAAGAGGGATGTGGGCTGTTTCTGGATGGAGTTTGCTACATATCCAACATTTCTCAAAACCTGACTTATTAGCATAAGCATATTTAAATTTTGTTAATAACATTTCACTATGAAAAGTGGGTGGATTCTCATCTACATCATGCTCAATATTTAATTCTCTCTTTGTTCTATTATGTGTCTCATGTGCAGGATATGGTCTGCATATACTTCTCATGACACCCAAATCTTCAGGGTGATAGATGCAGTTAGTAACAGTCCATACAAGGGAAAACACTGAAAATGGAATCAGGATTATCAGCAGCCATAGTTTGGCTGAGTCCGGTGCAACTGGAAAAGTAATTTTCTACAGGGTCTGGGCGGTTTGCCCCTGTCAGTACCCCCTTTTCTTGACTCTCCTGTTCAAGGTCAGGGCAATTTGCCCCCGTTAGTATCTCTCTTGCTTCTGGATCCTCCTGTTCAAGGTCAGGGCGGTCTGCCCCCGTTAGTACCTTCTTGCTTGCTTCTGGATCCTCTGGCTCAGGTCCTGTCTGCACCAACTTCACTCTAGTGGCATGGATCCAAGTAGGGCTGTGTTCGGTCAAAACAGCGGTCCTGGTAACTGCTACCACGGTGGTCTCTGGGCCGTAGGCGAAATCCTTTTGTTTCTTTGCTTTGGGCAACAGCTTCACTACTACCACGTCTCCTTCCTGAAGGGATGGGTATTTTCCTGTAAAAAGAAAATAAAAGGTGCGAGCAACTTTTCGTTCCGTTCCACTTGATTCTTAAGTTTCAATTACTCTTTATTTGTGCTATTCATTCTTTCCATTATACCTGAACTCTGCGGATAATAATCAATTTTCAAGATTTTAACTAGTTCCTGGCATATTTTTGATATGAAAACTGGAGCATAATTAAGCCTACTCCAAGGCAGGCACCCCCATCCAGGAATAATCTCCTGATTGAGAATGCATGCCACCGTGTGGGCATCTCCCTTTTTGTGGTCCTAAAAGCTTCCACTCATCTGCTAAACACGTCCACTATTTGACTAAAAAGAACTCTTATTTCTTCCCTGCTTTGGGCCTATATGTGAAATCTATTTGTAGATGTGTGAATGGGTTTGTTTGGGTATTGGAGATGCTCATGTTTGGATTGTTTGTTCCTAATACAGGTGATGCACCTAGCAACATATGCTTGCACTAAACTCTCAGTAATACTTCATATGTTCTTTCCCACCCCCTGTGTCCTATTCCCTAATACTAGGCAATAAACAGTGGGGCGCTAGCTGCGAGGATACACACAAGATCTCCCCTCTTTTAGAAAAAGGCTACTCTCAACTTTTTCTAAAACATTACCTAAGTCCTTAAAACTTGTTCTGTAGTATGTGTTTGTAGCTTCAATAATGTGTGATCTTTTGGCTTGGAGCAGGAAATGAACTATAAAAACATCCTCTGCTCCTTCTATGGCTGCCTATAAATCATGTTGTGGTGTAACACACCCTTTAATACCAGTAGCCCATTTTAAAACTGGGGCCTACCTAGGGTAAATGATGTGGCCATCCCTATTACCATCTCACAAGATGCTATGTACTATGTTCGGAGTCACTTCAGGCATGCCTTTAGGCCTGGACTGCGACCATCTTTGGACAAAAAACTATAGGGCAAAGTTTACCACCATACTCCTGGGCAAGTACACCTGTCATGGTCTTACAATTGTCCCTTGCATAAACACAAAACATTTTTCCATGATTTGGGAGGCCCAGTGCAGGCGCTACAACCATAGCATTTTTCAGATATATAAACGCATTTAACATTTCTGGTGACATTTCTGGACCTGTGGTTTGTCTCAAAATGTTATTATAGATAGGAGCAGTCTGGATCCATAACAATTAATGATCCTGTGGGCGGGCAAGACCCACTGTGGGCTGGCAAGACCCACTTCTTATATGACTGACTCTACTATCACCTGTGAGAACAAAACCAAGGTAAACAACACTTTCCTGACACCACTGTCATAATTCCTGTGACACTTTGTGTCCACATACATGTACATTTCTTCAATAAACTCACTCGCTCTGACTGGCCTCCACAGAGTGACTACATATGTCATATACATATTGTAGCGGGACTGACCCATGAGCAGGTGTCCATCCCCTCTTGCATGGTCTGGAGAACTATAGAGCGGACAATTGAATTGTCTACTTGGCCCTAAGGCATTTCTACACCAGGTAAGTTACCTGGACTGAAAAAATAAGAAACAAAGATGGCTGTGTCTCCTCGTCCAATAGGACACTTGAAAAAAAACACACTACTTAAACCAATCACTGTACAGTGGGTAGCATCGGATGGTATGGCTGTCAGTAGAGATGGCACATCAGATACCACTTGCATGCTATGATCAGATAAAGAACTAAAAAAACTTTTTGGCTTAGTGCCAATTTTCCAAAAAACTTTTTTTTTTTTTTCAGATTCTAACAAAAATCTGGCCAGAGGTTCCCCTCTTTTAATAGAGGATACACATAAAACATAATTTAAAAACTATAATCAGATAAAAAGTTAATCTGATTTGAAACTTTTGGCTCTGTGCCAACAGGGTCCAATGGTCACACTAATTGCGGTAACTCTTTCTGTCCAAAAATAAATTCCATAATTATGACAGGAATAAAGATATAACATTTGAATGCTTTCTTGGCAAGTAGCCAATTTTCAAAATTTTGCAGGAAGGCTCCCCTTCACATAGGGGATCATTTGCAAAATATAATTTTTCATTATCTATAATTCTATAAAAAATAACTTCAAAATATCCTGCCGACAACGGCAATTTATATTTTTTCTTTTTCTAATAAAATAGTGTTTTTATTCATTATTACTACGCTCATACAAGATGGGCACAAATGTATAAATGGAAAAACTTCTAAAAAATTCTATAAAAATAATTGCATATGTATGGGAATGCTGAGACCGTTCATTTGCAGAAGTGACCCCCCCTCTTTTCCCCTCGTGTAAGGAAATGTAGTAGTTTTAAATGTATCTGACACATAAACATTTTCTGCTTGTCTGACATTACGAAGAAAACTACACCTGCCTTGGAGAATGAAACCGTGGGGTGCAGGTGTGGTAATATTATTATTATAGGGGGACCTATGTTGAAAATGTCCTACTCTTTGATTTGCCTCTTCTGATAAGGTCCTTGGAAATGCGCCTTGACAGGCTGCTTTTCTTTAGACAGATCAAAAGAGCCAGCCACATCGCTCTCTGTTATGGCTTTTTTGAAAACCTTACAAAGTTTTAGTAGCCCAATCAGAAACTTGCTGTTTTACAATTAACATGTACTGTGACTTTAAATTAACGGCAAATGTTTGAATTCTAAGACTGTGCTACTCAGCAATGACACTTCACTGCCCAAAAACGCCAAATTCTCACCCGTCTTCTGTCTATAGGTAATCGCTGTGGTCTATATCTACGTATTTAAAGACTTTCACTTTCACTTCTAGTAGCTCTTTGTAGTTTTTTTTTTTTTTTTTTGTGTACTAATACGGGGCATAAATAAACCAATTTGCCCCACTTTTTCCATGTACTTTATATTACAACTAAACATTTACTAAAATATTTACTTGTATCTTAATATCTCTAAGGCTGGCCACACATGTCCAGACAACTCTTTATCGTACAATTTTCTGTTAGATCCACCACAAACCTCATAATAAAAGGTCAAAATTAAACACATTCATTTGTATTCAATTAGGCAGACGTTTGTACTACATAGCTGAAGGTAAATTTCAAGAAAACCGCACTGAAAATTGTAAGAAAATTGTATCATGTATGGCCAGCATCAGACCTAAACCTTCAGTATAATTTCAAAAAAGCATAAACAAAACATGTCTCTAAGATTTACACATTCACAAAATCACTTAAATGTATCTGGGTCCTTAGACCCTCTTTATGGTTAAAAAACCCCTCCTGAAAAGCCATTTGGTGTATGTATATTACACCTTATACTCCCAGGTAAAGTGGCTATCAAGAAGGCTTTCCCACCATTATAGACAAACAAACAATACACATAATAAACATTTATCTTGATTTGTCTGATAACCCACGATCGGTCAGTCAATTTTTACAGTAATAATGAAACTGTCGTTATCAGTGTTATATTAACAGTCAGCAGGCGCAATTTTTACAAGTCATATATAATTATAGACACAGTTTCCATATATGTCAAACCAGCAGTATAATACTCCAATACAATATGACAATATTTTCAAATGAAATAACAAAATAATCACGTGATGAACGAACTTATCTACTTACTAAATAAGCTTTTTTAGATCACACAAACAAATTATCTTATACTCTAAATCTTACAGTTTCTATGCGATAGAAAGATGTTAGCAAGAAAAGGAAAGTATTTGTTTTCTACACAGAACAGACTGACATCTATTTATTATTCACTAAAGGAACGGGGTTTTCCTAAAACCCCCTGGGCTTCCCTGAAACCCAAATAAAAAAACTGTCTTTGTTGAAGACAGCTTCAACGCCTCCCAGAGACGTTTTATTTGTCCCTCCCAGAGGAACGGGATTCTTCTCGAGAAAAAATCCCCTGGGCTTCCCAGAAGCCCCGGATATTGTCTTTCCTTATAAATGACAAATCCTGTGTCTCCCAGAGACACTGTCTCGATACGTTCCCGGAATGTATTCAGGTTCAACAACCTAACATATAATATCTTTCCCTGAAAAATATTATTCTGGCTTCCCTGAAGCCTCTCTATATATATATATTAGTATTCAAGCTTCCCTGAAGCTTCTATATATATATATATATATGTAAAGATCCAGAGCGTCTCCCAGAGCTGCTCTATTATCCAACACGCTCCCTGAGCGTTTGGTGTCTATGGCTCAAAGAACGGAACCAGGGCCAAACGGCCAAGTCCCACCGGACAGGCAAACAGATAAAATAAAATATCTCCTTACCCAGACCGGTGAATCCTTGGACCCGTGATGGCCGCTCTCTCTCCGATCCCAGACGTAGCCCCCAATCTGTTGGTGATTTCTCTTTATATTCACCCTAGATACCTTAAATGTATATTCAAAAGTTAAGTCCCTGACTTAATAGCAATAGTCTAGTCTGTTCTATGCAAATAAGGCAGAGCTCTGGAGAATGTTCTATCCTGCTAAAGAAAACACGTCCAAACCGTGATCAGTCTAAAACATTCTAGTTTTATTTGCAAAGCGGGGTAACTATTATACACAGTATTGAACAGGAAATACAGTTGGGAGGGGGGAATGAGTGCTCTCAGGAAGAGTCATGTCTCACAAAAGTTTAACAATGGGTTAATACAGAATGTTCGTTAGAAATTGCAAAATATGCCTTGTCTAGACCCTAAGACTTAGTATAACTAAAGAGGAAGTTAATGTGCGATAAAGAATGTATCTTTAGCTAAGGTGTGAAAACACTGAAAAAACATATCGGGTGATTTACTTAGGTCATTGTTCATGTTTAACTAAAGACTTAAAGTAACCTTAACTGAAACAAGTCATTACAAGTCAGAGTTGTAAGAAAGAAAATGGTGTTACACAGGTCAAGCTAGAAAATGGTTGCCAGCAACTAGAAAGAGGTCCTGTCATTCCCCTTCAGGACCGTTGATCTTTGTTTTTACACCAATAGCCATGTCCTTATAAAGTTAGAATCACGCCCCTAGGACACACTTAACCCCTCCCTCTCCAATACAGTTAACCCCTTCCCTGCCAGTGTCATTTTTGCAGTAACAGTGCATATGTATAGCACTGATTACTGCAGTAATGTCACTGGTAACCCCAAAAGTGTCAAAAATGTCAGTCAAGGGTCCGATCTGTCCGCCGCAATGTCGCAGTACCGAAAAATAAATCGCAGATCGCCGCCATTACGCGTTAAAAAAAACCCACCAAAAATGACAAAAATCTTTCCCTTTGTTAGTAAACACGATAACTTTTGCGCAAACCAATCAAAATACGCTTTTTGCAATCTTTTTTACCAAACATATGTAGCATAAAACAAATTGGCTGAAAATGTTAAAAAATTTTGATTTTTACATTTTTTTGGGGGGGAATTTCATATAAAAAATGGGAAAAATATTGTTATTTTTGCAAAATTGACGCTCTTTTTTTGTTTATAGCGCATGATCAAAAAATTGCACAGGTGATCAAATACCACCAAAAGAAAGCTCTGTTTGTGGGAAAAAAAGGACGTCAAATTTGTTTAGGTACAGCGTAGCACGACTGCGCAATTGTCAGTTAAAGTCGCACAGTGCCGAATCGCAAAAAGTGGCTCAGACGTAAGACAGCAAAATCCTCTAGTGGTAAAGTGGTTAATGGCAAAACTTTTTTATGCACAGGCAAAGATGGCCTTTCACATGGGTGTACTCATAGGTATGCCCATGTTAATGAGGCCTAAAAGAGACTTTATAAGGTACTTCTTTTCTAGCAAGGGCTAAATGGGTAATGAAAGGGCAGTTGATCTTTAACTGGAGGTATAATTTATCCACTACCATAGAGTACTTTTTGGATATCTGATGTGTTAAGGCCTGACATCCCCTGTATGTTTTCACAGTGTATGCCCAGCATCAGAACTATTCCATCTAGTTACAAGCATACTGATCCCCTACAAACTCCTCTCAAATCTGGACCACAGTCACGGCAGTGGCAGGATTATCCAAGGATGCAAAAATCGCACTCGCTACTGAGCTCTGGCATCTGCAAGTGTGGGGTGGGGGGGGGGGGGGGGGTTGGGAAAGAAAGCAGCAGCAGGACCTGCTTCAGAACATGTGCAAGGGTCCCACTACACTACTGTGACCCCAGAGTCATGCAACTTGCTTTTGACTCCCTTGCGCTTTCCATGCAGATTACTTGCGACTTGCTTGGAACTTTTTTGATTTAACATTGCAGTCTATGGCACTCAAATCACACCAAAGTTGCAAAAAAGTAGTGCAAGAACTTTTTTTTTTGTCAATGCGATTTGAATCCCATTGATAAGGAGGGCACCTATTGAGATGAATGTGTTTTGACTTGTCATGTGACTTTATGGGGCAGATTAACTCAAACTGGGGCATGCACAATCTGGTGCAGTTTTGCATAGAAACCAAGAAGCTTCCAGATTTCGTTGTCAAAGCTCAATTGTAGAAGGTGAAGTTAGAATCTGATTGGCTACAATACAGAGTTGCACCAGATTCTGAGTGCTTCAGTTTTTAGTAAATCTCCTCCTTCAAAATGTTGCAGCAGTGTGAGCTTATAAATGGCCCCCTCAACAGGAGTGAACCAGTGGGAGGGGCCCTGGGCTCAAAGTGAAGGGCCCCAGGATCGATGGAAAGAGCCCTGGCAATCGGGGGGCCTTTCATGGTTTCTTGCACTGGGACCCTGATGGTTCTAGTTACACTGAGTCATAGCAATTCTTTCATGGAAAGATGACATTTCTCACATCTCCATATGATAATCAGTAATGAGTAGTAGCTCAACCCCACAAAACACCTTTATCTTGCTATTTATTCTCCCAAATATAAGCATGTTGATCACACAGTTTCAGATTCGGGGCAATCATGATCCATGAATTTTATGAATGCCTACAGACTGAATTTAGGTAAGGTCAGAAGAACTGAAATATTTACAATTGACAATTTACCTGGTTTTCAAAGTATTTTACACATCACCAATCATGACCGCAAGGAAGCTCTCTGCTACCCTTCTCACCAGCAATAAATGCTAAAACACGCTCTAAAGCTTCATTTTTATGAAACACGTTAACTAACGGATGAGAAGTCACCTTGCATTTGGTCATTTATAAAGATTTACGATAATTACCCTAAAATTAAACTTTATATCTAAACCGTTATCCGTCTCAAACAATCTTCCTCATTCTTCGACGACTCATTTTGTGTGCCATATAGGAAACAATAAACTTGTACCGTAGCACCTAAACTGTAAAATAGTAATATTTTAACTGGCACATTCAATAAGATAATAAGACAATCTATAAAATACTTCAAGACAAAAAAAAATAATTATTACCATGATTTACCAGCACATTATGGTATATTAGGATGATGGGAATAAAAGGCGAACAATGAACTGAAGTTTTGTAGATCATTGCAGTTTTCTAGGTTTCCATATTTCATTAGGTTTTACATTATAATATTTTAAAAAATCATATATTCTACTTGTTACTGGCAGATATATACTGTATATTATTATTTTCTAATAAAATGTTTAGCTTCTTGATTTTTTGTATTTTTTTAATTCTTAGTGTCTTGCATTAAAGTAGCCAGTTTCAGCAGCAGAATGGGTGACTTCCTGTCTGGTGCTGGAATTAATTGACATTTGAGGTTTTATTTCACTTTAACCACTTTAATACAGGGCACTTCCCTCCCTTCCCGCCCAGGCCAATTTTCTCCTTTTAGCGCTGTTGCATTTTGAATGACAATTGCGTGGTCATGCAACACTGTACCTACACCAAATTTATGTCATTTTCCCCCCACAAATAGAGCTTTCTTTTGGTGGTATTTGATCACCTGTGCGATTTTTACTTTTTGCTACACAAATAAAAAAAGACCGAAAAGTTTGAAAAAAAAAAAAGTTTTTTTTTTTATGTTATACAATTTTGTAAATAAATACGTTTTTTCCTGCACTGATGAGCTCTGATGAGACTGCACTGACAGGCACTGATGAGGAGGCACTGATGGGGTGGCACTGATGCGGTGGCACTGATGGGGTGGCACTGATAGGCGGCACTGATAGGCGGCACTGATAGGCACTGATATGTGCCACTGATAGGTAGCACTGATATGCAGCAGTGGTGGGCACTGATAGGCGGTACTGCTGGGCACTGATAGGCGGCATTGATGGACACTGATAGGTGGCACTGACGGGCACTGATAGGTGGCACTGACGGGCACTAATGGGCACTGATAGGTGGCACTGGTGGGCACTGATGGGCATTGGTGGGCGGCACTGATCGGCACTGACGGGCGGCACTGATGGGCACTAATGGGCACTGATAGGTGGCACCGGTGGGCAATAATGGGCACTGGTGGGCGACACTAAAGGATGGCAATGATGGGCACTTGTGGGCAGCACTGATAGGGAGGGCACTGGTGGGCAGCACTGATGGGGAGGGCAATGGGGGGCTCCCTGAGCCCTGATTGCCATCCCTGGTGGCCATAGTGGGCATCCCTGGGGTCATAGTGGGCATCCCTGGGGTCATAGTGGGCATCCCTGGTGGATCTAGTGGCATCCCCCCCCCTGAGGGTCTGCACTGGTAATCAATGATCTGATTACCATTGCCGACCCCCCCCCCCCTGTCAGGGGAGCCGCCGATCTGCGCTCCTTTACTCGTGCCTGTCAGGCACGAACTAAGGAAAGCCGATCAACGGCTGTTCCTGCTTTACTATGTGACCAGCCGTGATTGGACACGGCTGATCACATGGTAAAGAGCCTCCGTCAGAGGCTCTTTACCGAGATCGGAGATGCAGGGTGTCAGACTGACACCCCGCATCACCGATCGCCGCTCTGTGCGCCCCCGGGGGGCGCCCAGAGCTGTGTTATCCTGCCGCCGTCATATGACGTCCGGTCAGGATAACACAACCACATTCCCGCCGTCAATCTGTAATAGGGGGGGCGGGAAGTGGTTAAATAGTTAGTTTGGGCCAAGCTTATAGCAGCAAGTTCCTGCGTATTTCCATACGACCCCATGCATGAGACCATATATACAGTACACACACATGAACTTTAATGACATCCCAGTCTTAGTCCGTAGGGTTCAATATTACATTTTTTTTGAGATGGCCCACCCTTTGCCGCTAAAATACCTTCAACTCTTCTGGAAAGGCTGTCCACAAGTTTTAGGAGTGTGTCTATGAATAAACTTATAAATCAGTGTCCATAAGTGTCCATATAAAATACAAAAAATCAGTAAATAAAATAAACTCCCAAGTGATCCTGTGTAGAACTTTCAGTGAACTGTGCACTCCCACCACCAAGTGAATTGGTCTCTCACCTCCAATTCAGACCCTATCATGGGTCAATGACAGCGTGGTAATATACAGGGATCTCCAGACCACATAGACTTTTCACCTCCACAGCGACTACTCCACTCCAGACCTTATCATGGATCACTCACAGCGTGGCAGTATACACAGGGGGCTCCAAACCACACAGGCTATACAGAAACTTTATACCTTCAGAGCGGTTACCATATACAAAGGAAGGAAAAAAAGATCTAGTGCTCTCTGATTTTAATAAGCAAACCAGCTTTATTCAATAACAGGGACCGTACTCCCAAGGATGGCACTCCACAGCGCATATCAGTCAGCATGAACAGGAAGACAAACGGCATCCAGCACGCAGGCTCCGCCCCTAGACGCGTTGCGTCAGCGCTCAATCAGCGTTGACTTCTTCGGTAAAATATAGCCTGGTCAGGAATGGGGTAAAATCTTCCGGTCTTAAAGTGGTTAAAAATACGCTCATTGAGAATTTTTTTGTCAAAGACATGTAGCTAAATATATTTTGGCCTAAATATATATAAAAATTGAATATATTGGATATTTTTTAACTGTCAAAGTAGAAAATGTCAAATTTTTTCGCAAAATTTTCGCTATTTTTTATTAATATCGCAAAAAATGAAAAGTGCATAGGTGATCAAATACCACCAAAAGAAATCTCTGTTTGAGCGAAAAAAAAGGATGTAAATTTTGGGTAAGGCGTTGCATGAGCGTGCAATTGTCAGTTAAAGTCGCGCAGTGCCAAGTTGAAAAAAGTGGCCTGGACGTTAAGCAGGAAAATCCTCCGGTCCTAAAGTTGTTAAATTATCACTTGCAATAAAGTGGAACCCACTGGCAGACGTTTTGTTGAGCTGTGACCAGCGCCGTTCTCTCCAGGAACCGGCGTGCGTGTCAGCTGTGTTCCACCAAGAACCGGAAGTTTTTTGTTTTTTTTCCATCACTTCCGATTCCCGGCGGGACGCAGCTGACATGCACGCCGGTTCCTGGAGTGAACAGCGCTGGTCACAGATAAACAAAAGCTCTGCCAGAGGGTGCCGCTTTAGGCACATTAAGGCCTCACACACACAGGGCGTTTTTACAGCTGCTTTTGGAAGCGTCTGAAGTTTTTTTTTTTTCGCAGCTTAAAAATGCCCCTTCATGTTATTCTGTGGCCTCGTGCACACACAGGCTTTTAGGCGTTTTTAAGCTGTAAAAAAAAAACCCAGGGAAAGTGCGTTCTGGAGCAGCAGCGTTAAGCTGTAAAAACGCCTGACGCTGCTTAAGGCGGCTTAACGCTGCATACACGGCGTTAGACAATGTCAGACGTTTTTAAGCTGTAGTAGTTGGATTTGAGGTTGAAAAATAGAAGAGAGGCTAAAACCTGCATTAACTCCAATACAAAACGCTTTTAAAAGCATGTTTTTTACAGCTGCTTTTTCCTGGTGTCAGAACTGGCTTTGCAGCTTGTTTTTTCAAACGCCCTGCATGCATGAGGCCTTAGGCTCCATTCACAACTGAACGTATAATTTTCAAGCATTTTTGGGGCTTTTTTCAGGCATTTTTTATGCCATTTTTAGGCATTTTTTTTTTTTTTGCTTTTTTCAGAGGTTTTTCTGGCTTTTTTCAGCCGTTTTTTTGCAGGTGTTTGAAGGCAGGCATTGACATATAACAAAAACACTGGTAATTTGCCAAAAAAGAAGCTCGTGTACTTTTATGAGTTTCAGGCGTTTTGCTTCAGGGGACAAAATGCTCAGATGTGAACAGGGGCCATTGAAATGAATAGGATTTTGCTTGTTGGGCGTTTTGAGACTTCAGAGATGAGCGTTTTGCGAGCTGAAATACACTTAGGTGTGAACAGGACCTTAAGGCCCCTTTCACACCTATGCAACCTAAAAGCCACGTGATTTTAACATGATTTTGTCTTTGCGATTTTGCCTGGAGTTGAAGCAATGCCTATGTCTTTGGACCTCAAAACGCATTAAAATCGTCCCAAAGTAGTGCAGGGACTACTTTGAAGTCGTTACGACTTGAAGTCGTACAGATATGAACCGTACTCATTGGAAAGCATGGAGTACAACTTGTCATACAACTTTGCAGTCCCATATCTTAGGATAAGTCGCACAAGCGTGAAAGGGGCCTAAATGTGAGAAAATATAAAATAGTTTTTAATGGGAATATGTCATTTTTAATAAACGCATGATCAACTGCCTTATGCTTTTTTCTAGGAAAACGTATGGTTTGGAGCCTGATTGAGTATTTAAAGATTTACACATATATTTATATAAGCCGTGGACATTTTCGGATTGAGGAGGAAAGATTTGGAAAACAGGAGGTTCTAACCCATATTGTATGCAAAGCTGTGGGGGTTCTGGTGGCCCGGATCTGTCTGGTGAATGGTCCCCTTACACTAAGGTGGAGGATCACCACTAATGAGCACAAGCAAGACGGAAATAGAGAGCACAATCAGGCACCGGGTGTAGAAGATACCCAATTATACATATGTATACTATATGCATGCATCATTATTCACAAATTTTATTGTATGCACTGTTTATTCAGTGTATTTATGTTGATATTTGTCAAATTAAGGTTAATCACCACACAATTTTTGTATACGCACTATAGCAGATGTAGCACCCTCCTAGGTAGGTGCTAGGTAGGTAAAGCCTAGTGTCTCCATCTGCTTATCAAGGGAGCCTAATTGTTAGTCTTGCCTGTGTCCATGTGTGATTCACCTGGTCTGAGGGAGTGCCCCCACTGTATCCAATAGAAGAGCATGTTGGACAGTGGAGGAAACCCAGCCAGTGACACAGGCTTTTGTAACTATCACAGTGGGTTGGCACAAACCGTGGTGCATCCTGGGATATGTTATAAAAGCCAAGGGCACATGTGACAGGGGGTCTTTGGGTGGGAAACCAGGTCCAAGAAGGAGGGTGATATTTGTCTCTCCTTCTGCTGCTGTGGATGGTGGTCACAGGCGGTCGGCCTTGTGAGCCAGGGGTGTGGAGCTGAGCCAGGAGGTCCAGGAGAGCTGACAAGTGGAGTTGGAGGCAGAGCAACTCTGGAAAAACAGTGTCCATGAGTACCCGGAAGCTTGCCGGTGGTCTGCCCAGGAAGGGGACCACTCCAGTGGAGAGTCAGTGGACGGGTGTCAGCACACTCAGCAAGTGAGAAAGGGGGTGCCAAGTTAGAACCCTGAAGAGTAATTAAAAGCGGGAACACATTATCTATTTTCACTTCAGTGGCAAGGTGAAGCAGCGGCCTTGCCGCACACTACAGCTAGTTGTCCTCAAGATTGTGCATAGTTCATAGTTGGAATATCCCACTCATCCCTTCTCCTATCCCAGTTCCAAATAAAAACACAAAAAAAAAACAACATCCCCTGGATTGATTATTGACTGAGCCAAGGATTTTTCATTGCTAATTATCTGCTATCAGTTGCTAAGGGTAACCCAGGGGAATCCAGAAAGTGTAATTCTCAGCAGTCCTAAAGGGGCAGTGGTACACAAATAATATTTTATTACGCAGCGCCTCAAGTTTAAAGCTCCATTCACACTACCGCGACTTGTCAGGCGACTTGTCAGCCTGACAAGTCGCGGTCCCTCGCGGTCCATTGACTGCTACAGGACCCGTTCTAATAGGAGCGACACAAGTCGCTCCGACTTAGAAAAAGGGTCCTGTACTACTTCGGGGCGACCTCGGAGCGACTTGCATAGACATTCATTATATGAAGTCCATGCAAGTCGCGCCGAAGTCGCGGTGCACAGGACTTCACAGGTCGCCCCCCGAAGTAGTGCACAAGTCGTGCCGCTTCAGTGTGAATGCGGTCTTAATAGTTATCCAATCATGTGTAAACAAATAAATAATGTTCCACCAGTTCATGAGTAAACATGTGCAAAACAAACTTAAACGTCCACCAATTCATCTGTGGTCTTTTAAGAATGCAACTGAACTTTAGATTGTGAGCATCCCCAAACCATCTCTAACACTCCGCACTCACCAGAAAATATGGCTGCACAATATGAACCAGCTTAAGCACTTTATAATTCATTGTGGACAAAATCTCCATCTCGTAATAAGTTCTGATCATTTTACGCATCAACCAGCTGTATGCAGAAATATGGCCACCCCATCAGCTCGACGCATCGGCGTGACGTCATCATGCAAAGCTTCACCTAGTGCGTTTCATGGAACAGCACTTCCTCAGGGGTCAAAAGAGCTGACGTGTGGTGGCCATGATTAAAGCCTATACAGCCCCACCTTGCTTAGATTGAATCGTGCAGCCATTTTATTGGAGCCTGATATTATCTTTGTGGCCATTTTGTTGAATAATCCTTCTTCTATGAGTCCTTCACATCGATCACAGCGGGTGTACAGACCCAGATATATAATGCACATAATCCACCACCACAGATCACTCTTTAGAGGGCACTACTAGTGTAAACTTGCCCTTGCACAAACCATAAAACATCCTTTAGTGGAATTAGGGAATTTTAAAGTGCCAAAAACACATGCCACTCAAATTGGTACATAAAACACTTCATGATCTTTATTGCATTGCATATAAACAAAAATGTTTTGAAATTAATGACTTAGTAGTAGTCCCTGTATCTCCAAAATGTTGCACTTAACCACTTCCAGACTAGGCCTTTTCTGGAACTTTGTGTTTAGATTTAACAATCAGTATTTTTTGCTAGAAAATGAAATAGAACCCCCAAACATTATATATTTTTTATAGGCCCTAGAGAATAAATTGGTGTGTGTTGCAAAAGTTTTATGTCACACGATATTTGTGCAGCGGTTTTTGAGATGCAATTTTTTGGGGAATAAATACACTTATTTGAATTGTAATGCAAAAAAAAACACAATACATGACCCAATTATTGGTAAAATATAAAAGATGATGTAAATAGATACAAAACATTTTAAAATTGCCCTCGCCAATGCAACAGTGACAAATAACGTAAAACTTAAGGCCCGTACACACGTAGCGATTGTCGGCCGTAAATATTCGGCCACCGTCCGATCGGCCGATTGTCGACTTGTTAGTATGATGCTTCCGACAACCGACTGCGACTTTTCGGCCGAACAGAATCTGGTGTGCAGGCTTTAAAATTTTTGTTGGCCAACACCAGAACGGCCGATTGTTCCTCAGTCAGTACAGAATTCGGCCGACATACAGCAGATGAGCAAGACTGGGCATGCTCAGAGAAGAAAAAACACACGGAAAGTTAACCATCACATGACATCACTTCTGCAGTCGGCTGTTGTTGGCCGACAAAATTCGTGTGCAGTCCTTAGCACTTTTCAACCTACAGGACAGCACCGGACAAAAGACGGCCGATCGTTCGGCCGACAATCGGTACGTGTGTACGGGGCTTTACTATCCATACCTAACATTTTAAAAGGCTTCACAGGTTACCACTTTAGATTTACAGAGGAGGTCTAGTATTAGAATTAATGACAATGGTCTGACGTTTGTGGTGATACCTCACATGTGTGGGATGATCGCTGTGTGCGTGCATGCAGGACCGACTTTGTTCCTGAGCACAGGGGGACGGGGGCACTTTACTTTTTTTTTATTTTAATCATAGATTTGTTTTTAAAAAACTGTTGCTTTACTTTTATTTTTATCACTTTCATTGCTGTCAGAAAGAATGCACACATCCCTTGTGACAGCAATAGGGATGTGACAGGTACTATTTATGGAGAAATCTGGGGTCTATAAGACTCCAAATCCCTCCTCTGCCTTTAAAGTGGTTGTAAACCCCAGTCATATATTTTTTTAACTAAGCAAATATCTACATTGTGTACTTATCTCCCCCCAATGCTCTAAGTGTGGTTTCTCTCTGGTGCTTTATTCCTCTGCTATCAGCATGAGTCACTTCTAATACGTTTTTCCGATACATAAGATGCATTTGTGTTGGAAGGGAGGGGGAGGGACAGCTCAGAATGGAGCTTGTCTATTCACAACACAGTTCTGCTTTGTGGAGAGGTGTGTGTTCCTTTCCTCCAATCAGCTCTCACACAGTGTAACTGCAGTCTCTCCACCCTCTGCTCTGTGCTAATGACAAATGAAGAAAGATTTTTAACAAGATTTGTACTTCTGAAAGGCTGTAGGGAGGGGAAGACTTCAGATAAACTAGTAAAACATGTGCAGGGCTATTTGTTTCATCTCTGTGTATGATCTGAGGCTGTTCACTTCACTCGGCATATGTGAGGATTTACATCCGCTTTAACCACTTCCCGCCCAACAACGTCAATATGATATTGTGGACTTTGAGTGGGGATATCTGAATCATGAGTGCAGCAACAGGCATCATTCGGATATCTTTTTTTTCAGCCGGTGATTTCCTGCACTGTATGAATGAGCCAGAGAATGAATCAGCCGGCGGCGTCCGCTTACCATAGATTTTTCCAGGGACCAGAAGGTCCCCGGTCATCTCTATGACCTTCAGAGGCTGGCGTAAAAAAAAAATGTAAAGGTAAAGTATCAAAATATAAAAATAAAAGTAAAATAAACAATAAAAAAAAATGAAAGCTAAACAATAAAAAAAAAAAAAATTAAAGCGCCCCCGTCCCTACAGGCCCGCACGTAAAAGTGAATGCATACGTACGTTGCGCCCGCATATGTAAACGCCGTTCAAACCACACGTGTGAGGTATTGGCATGAATATTATAGTGAGAGCAAACATTTTTGCCCAAGACCTCCTCTGTAAATCTAAACAGATAACCTGTAAAAAAATGTAAAGCGTCGTCTATACATTTTAAATACCAAGGTTTGGCGCCATTCCAGGAGTATGTGCAATTTTAAAGTGTAACATGTTAGGTATCTATTTACTCGGCATAACATCATATTTCACATGTGATGTGGGGTCATCGCTTCCAGGTTACCATAGCCGATCCGGCTTTATCCGGGTTTCCCAGGGGGACAAGAGGGCCAGAGAAAGCCGCAGAAGGCGACAGAAAGAGGGGGGGGGGATGTTCCCTCCCACTGTTTGTAAAAGCAATCCAGTGGCTAGTTAGCCACTAAAATAGCTTTTTACTAGAGAGCCAACCGCTGGCTCTAAAAAATGCAGCTGCAGGCATCATTCCAGTATAACCACCGAAAGTCCAGCGACGTACGGCTAATTGCCTCATCGTCACCCTAATATGGCTTTATGGTATACATAGTAAAAGTACTTTCACTAATTTCTGTCTGATAAACTTCATGTGGCAGAATCTCTATCTATGGTGGCCATCTCTGTATTAGGTGGTGATGAAGCAATTAGTCTTGATGCGTTTTCTTTTGTGTAATGTTCTTGAGATATATGGAGAGGTCAGTCAGTGCCGACTACAGGGCAAAGAAGAGAGCACTCTGGCAACGGCTGGTAATGCCTAGGAATGGTGACGTCTCCCATAGGCTCTTTTGGCTCATCTGTTGTCGGCACTTCCTCCTTTCCCTTGCAGTAGGGTGACCAGATTTTTAAAATGAAATCCAGGGAAATCATTTTTTTTTCATGGCAAATGGCACAGAACTGCATAATATACAGAGCGCTGGGCACAGGATTATATAATATACAGAGCGCTGGGCACAGGGTTATATAACATACAGAGCGCTGGGCACAGGGTTATATAACATACAGAGCGCTGGGCACAGGGTTATATAACATACAGAGCGCTGGGCACAGGGTTATATAACATACAGAGCGCTGGGCACAGGATTATATAATATACAGAGCGCTGGGCACAGGATTATATGATACACACAGAGCACTGGGCACATGACTGCATAATACCCAGAGCGCTGGGCACAGGACTTCATAATACACCGAGCGCTGGGCACAGGACTACATAATACACAGAGTGCTGGGCACAAGACTGCGTAATACACAGAGCGCCGAGCACAGGATTACATAATATACAGAGCGCTGGGCACAGGATTACATAATATACAGAGCGCTGGGCACAGGATTATATAATATAGAGAGCGCTGTACACATGACTGCATAATACACCGAGCGCTGGGCACAGGACTACATAATACACAGAGTGCTGGGCACAAGACTGCGTAATACACAGAGCGCCGAGCACAGGATTACATAATATACAGAGCGCTGGGCACAGGATTATATAATATACAGAGCGCTGGGCACAGGACTGCATAATACACCGAGCGCTGGGCACAGGACTGCATAATACACAGAGCACTGGGCACAGGCTTACATATAAAAGGATGGTGTTAGGCATAGAGTACAGGGTTCAGAGGTTTGCTTTGCACAGAGGACCCTTGTGTGGAGGACCCCACAAACATAGCTCACCTCTGCACCCTTCTTTCACAGATTATCTCTGCAGCTACTTCTTAGCCCTTCCCCCACAACAGCTAAACTCTCCATCTCTCCATGCAGCTGCATCAGCTCTGACCTCTGCTCCCCCACTGCCCTCACTTCCCCCATGATCTATCAAAGTGATCTCATGCCGAATCTGCTGCTTGGATTACTTTTTATCTGAAAACCGGCCACCTAAGGGAAAAATACGATACTGGGGTTATGCCAGCTAGGTGCTGCCATAACAATGGTATTTAAATCAAAATCATGACGTATATTCCGAGTTGAGCGGTCGGCAAGTTTAAAATTAGATTCCATTCATTGTATCAAAAAAAAAGGCCCTCTTCTTAAAACACCATAACCACTATCAAATGGCACACTGGCCAAGATGTTGTCATTAGAGAGATATGAGGCTGGCACATTTATTAATGCATCATTTATACAGTATTTTCCATAACTTGAAACAGGCTGCAAAGTTCCAGAGCTGTGTACATTATTTGCGCACTTTGTTCTCCCCGATCCTAGTAACATTAGTTATTTAATAGATAAATTCCCTCTTTGACAGCATGTGTGGACCATCGTGGCTATAAGCTCTGCCTGCTATAACCTAATTAATTGGCTATAATATAGCATTTTTACTACTGATAGTCAGTATTGATTATGTGATATAAATGTTATATGCAGAGACCTCCAGTGATGGAAGAGCCCATATTTTTCTTAAGTACAGCTCATCACTTGGGTAATCAACTTGACACTTTGTGAAGGAATGGGTCAATATTAATAGGAAAGAGCCCGAGCATCATGGGAGTGACTTTATTACAAAACTCTCTAAAAAAGGAATGGGAAATGATGTACTGTATATGCCTAAGAGAGATTTTTCAAGGGGAGAAAAAGTCCCTTGCTGCATCTAAAGATAATCTGCTCATGTCGTGTATCCACACGTACAGGTAATGAACTACTGTACATTCTTCTGTTATACCAGCCAGATTAGTGAGAGAGTATTGTATTGATGAAAGCAGACAGAGTTGAAGCCCACTTGATGACTCACACCTTATTGTCCTGTACCCCTGCATGTTAAGATTTCTGACTAATATTTACTTGAAATGCAATCAAATAAAATGTATTCTCTTAGTGAAAATGCTGCTGCCTGCTTTCATACTCTAGTGCTTGTTACTGGCAGAGCTGAGTAATAGCCACACCCCTCAGCAAAAGCTTTCTCATTCAGACTTGCTTTGGAGAGGAGTGTGTGTGGGTTTTTCAAAATTGCAAGTTATGGTTAGTATTGGGTTGTCCAGAGATCCCTATGTACTGCGTAAGCCCTAGAGGGCATAGCGACTCCAAGGGTGGCGACGCAAAGGTGTATTTACGAGGACAGGCTGAGCATATAGCAGACAGACAATGTTGACGCAGAAGATGGCCAGGAGACACTACACATGGAGAAAAACTAGTAAGACGCTTGGAATGGGAGGCGTATGTCTTGACATTGTAGGGTTGACACTTTCCTGTGTCCTTTGCATATACTTCCTGATGAAGCCAGGATGGTGAAACATGTAGAAGATTATGTGTAAAGGATCATATTCAATATTATAATTTTGTATACAGTACATTTTTCATTATATCCATATTATTTGCAAAATTAATAAAAATCAGCGCAATCGTTAATAATACCTATAAGCTGCTATACCAAAAACGTTTTCACTAAAAAGTACATAAAATGCAAATAATAGGGGTACAGCGCTAAAGTGAAAGGTGCTAATGATAGGGGGTCCCCTACTGAGGAAGTCATGACGCGGGAGCGTATGACGCAACGCGTTTAGGGGCGGAGACCTCGGACGAGCGGCGACTCGCCAGCACAGCCCCTCCAAAGGCTTTTGTACATGTTCAGTCAGCTTGCACAAGCTGGGAATTGTGTGAATTATGTGAGTGTTATTTTAACTACCCGTGATCATTAAAAGTTACCTATTCAGAGAGTATTAGATCTCCTGTCCCCTTTTTTTACATGCTTATTGGTATATGCTGAGGCAAAATGCAGGCATTCCGGACATCCCCATAAAGAGGATTGTCATTGGGATTATACACTGCCTTCATTGAACCAGTGTTAAGGTGAGAGGCTATCCATAAGTGTTGGTGGTGGTCACATGAGCACAGATTGTGGAAGCATCAGTCAAGCACCTTATTTGCTGTTTTTGCACATTGGATAATCTGGATGGACTTGATATGTCCATATTATTGGTTCGTGGGTTTTTAATGTGAATTGCAATAAAAGTGTAATATTTTAACTGGTATATGTTTTTTTTGATGGTTTTTCACCTATACAATTCTGTATACAGTACTTTTTTCATTATAGCCATATTATTGGTTTATGGGTTTCTAATGGGAATTGCACGAAAATTGTAATATTTCAACTGGTCTATGTTTTTTTGATGGTTTTGCACTTATTAAATCTCATTCCAATCTTCTTACTAGTTTTTCTAATATATAAGGGATGAAGGTGCTATGGATTCATTCCTTGCTCACCCACAATGTATATATTTAAACTACACAAGGAGAAGGAACCCAACAGCTAATGCTGAGACAAAAGACTGATAGGAGACACCACACAAAGAAAATAACCCAACAGCTAATGCTGGGACAGAAGGCTGACAGGAGCCACCACACAAGGAGAGGCAACCCAACAGTTTCCTGCCCCTGCTTTATAGTCCGTGATCAGGGCCGGATTAAGAGCATCATGGGCCTGGTGCTGAGGATTTTGGTGGGCCTTTTTATGAAAAAAATAAAATGAAAACGCAAACATTTTTTTGTTAAAATACATTAAAGAGAGTGAGAGATGGGCTGAGAGAGAGAGAGAAGGGGGTCGAAAGAGAGAGAGGGGGCTGAAAGCGAGGGGATGAGAGAGAGGGGTGAAAGTGAGAGTGAGAGAAAGAAAGAGAGAAAGAGGGGGTGAGAAAAATGGGGATAGAGAGAGGGTGAGAGAGAGAGAGTGGGTGGTAGGAAAGAGGGGGTGAGAGACAGAGTGGGGGGAAAGAGAGGGAGAGAGGGGGTTAAGGGGGCGAGAGAGAGAGAAAGGGTAGAGGGGAGGTGAGTCTGTGGGGGGGGGGGGGGACACAGTATAGTACAATACATGGGGGTAATAGCAAAGTACATTACATGGTGGGCACAGCACACTAAATGGTGGATACATGGATACAGCACACTAAATGGTGGGCACAACACATGACATAGTGGGCACTGTACAGCACATTACATGGTGGGCACATCACCTTATATGGTGGGCACAGCACATGACATGGCTGGCACAGCTGAGCACATTACATGTTGGGCACTGCACATCATATGGTGGGCACAGCACAATATATGGTGGGTACTGCACATGGCATGGTCGGCACTGGACAGCACATTACCTGGGGCACTCCACGGCACCACATTACATTGTGGGTGCAGCACATTTCATGGTGAGCACTGCACATGAAATGGTGGCCACTGCACAACACAGCACATTACATGGTGGGCAAAGCACATGACATGGTGAGCACAGCACAGCACATTTTATAGTGGGTACTGCACGTCACACGACATGGTGGGCAATACACAGCACATTACATGGTGGGTACAGCACATTACATGGTAGGCATTGCATGGTGCAGCACATGACAAGGTAGGCACAACACAGCACATGACATGGTGGCCACTGAACAGCAATTGACATGGGAGGCCTTCATGGCATAGCACATTACATGGTGGGCAATACACATGACATGGTGGGCAGTGCACAGCACATTACATGGTGGGAACTGTATATGACATGGTAGGCACTGCTGCACAGCACATTACAGGGTGGGTACAACACATTACATGCTGGGCACAGCACATTACATGGTGGGCACTGCATGTGACATGGTGGGCACTGCACAGCACACAACATGGTGGGCACTGCTGCATAGCACATTACACAGTGGGCAAAACACATTGCATGCTGGGCACAGCACATGACATGGTGGACACTGCACGTGACATGGTGGCCACTGCACGGCACAGCACATGACATGGTGGGAACTGCACATGACATGGTGGGCACTGCACGTGACATGGTGGCCACTGCATGGCACAGCACATGACATGGTGGGAACTGCACATGACATGGTGGGCACTGCACATGACATGGTGGCCACTGCATGGCACAGCACATGACATGGTGGGAACTGCACATGACATGGTGGGCACTGCACATGACATGGTGGCCACTGCATGGCACAGCACATGACATGGTGGGAACTGCACACGACATGGTGGGCACTGCACGTGACATGGTGGGCACTACATGGCATGATGGGCACTGCACATTACATGGTAGGCCCTGCATGGCACAGCACATTACATGGTGGACACTGCATGGTACATCATATGGCATAGTGGGCACTGCTCATAACATAGTGGACACTGCATGGCACAGTACATTACATGGTGGGCACTGCATATTACACTGCAAGCATTGCAATGCACAGCATATGACATGGTGGGCACTGTATGGCATAACATATTACATTGTGGGCAAAAGGGAACACATTACATGGGGGGAAGCAGCAGTCTCTCCCACAATCATCACAGCCCCCAGGAGAGTTTTTGCACAATCCTCTCTCCCTAATAAGTTTACTAACCTCATCTGAGCAGCATGAATTATTTCCTTTCTCCCGGGCTTCTGCTGGTTAGGATGACATCAGCACCCCTCCCCCAGACAGCTGCCTGCATCTCCTTTACACTGAGGATCTGTGTGAGTGTAACAGTTCCTGTCATAGGAGCCAAGCATCGGCAGGAACAGCAGCTGAGACTTCTCTCCTTCACGTGTGCAGTGAAGAGTGGACTTCTCCTTCTTCAAGACAGCACACACAGATATCGATAAGCCACTGGCATAGGCCTATATTCAGGGAGTGGCTTGGAGCTGCAGCTCCAATAGCCCCTATGTTAATCCGGCCCTGTCCGTGATAGCTGGCAGGCATGCCAATCCACAATTTTGGTGTGACTGATGGCTGGAGCGGTTTATATCACAGATACATGAAGGGCCATCTTTATTATTGATTGGACCCTGGGCAAACATTTTCTGCTAAAAACTAACACTATGCAGTGTTGATCTCCTCTGAGAAAAGGGGGGGATTTTTAAGGCAATAACATATGAAAAAACAAAATAAATAAAATATGATAATTTATTGGTTAAAAACAATATATCATGTCATGAATACATGGATATAGCAGGTTCCCTGGCCAATTGTGGAAAACCACGGCAGGCCATGGATCACAAAAACATGTGACATATACAAGAATGGAAATAAACAAGAATGGTGAAACTGTGCAAGAAAGCAAGGGATGAATAGTGTCTCTCCCACACCGGGGTGCAACCCTAGGTGAAGGAGAGCATTAATCCAACGCGTTTCGAGAGAATAAACGAACTTTTAGTTCCAATCTTCGTCAGGGATTTGTCTATTAGTCCCTTTATTTTCTTACCTAAAGAAGAAAATTCCACAAACAAACACAGAAAAAATATACATTAGAGGCATGAATAGCTTGACCCATCCTGCACCTGTTTCCAAGGTCATGGATGTAAAAAATGAGCGAAAATGAGAATAACATGTGACTATATATATATGTGTGTATACAAATGTAAAAATATATACCCACCAATGCCTCCTCATAGCAAAAATAATGTTGTCCTTGCTCGAGGAAACCAAGCTTCAGCAAGAAAAATAGTAATAATAAACTCCCACTAATTTTCAAAAGGAAAAAAGGGGGAGCCTGAATAGCTCACAGATAGTCCTGGGCATGAGGTCTGGCACCCATCATGTGTCCCTCCAGTAGACTCACGGGGTATGTATCAACAAAAAGGTACCCTTTAACATATAGTGCCTGAAAACAAACAAATATATATATACATAAATATATTATTGGGAGCCAAAAATATCACAAAAAAGACATATAGTGTACCCATGGCAGCAGCAGTACAGAATGGGTCTATGACCCAATCAGCCAAACCACAAAGAATTCAAAAGAGAGGTGGGGACACAAATGGGGGCATATATCGAGCCTATGGACCCCAATGCCTAGCCAAAAGTATGGTAAAACCCCCCCCCCCCAAAAGAGGGGAAAACCATTGCCCAGGGATTACTTACATATAACAAAAAGGAGGGTCAAAATCCTTTGAGGGATGTGGGTTCAACCCACACCATTCCCACTGGAATTGCCGAAAGAAGCTGCTGGGTAACAGATGGACCAAAATCCGTGGCTCCCCGATAAATGGCTACCTCCCACAACGTGGAGGAGCAAAGGAGTGAGGCGCCATGGTGAGCCTTGGCGTCCTATGTTTAAGGAGAGGCGTGGATACGCCCTCCCTACACTCCCGCGGGTTCGCGCCACTCGAGAATGGCCGCGTTCCCGCGTCTAGACCGGAAATGACGTGCTCGGCGCACCGGAAGTGACGAAAACGTCAACATCCGGTTACCGATGGAAGCGAAAACAGAGGACTTAATCACCACCGACACATGATCGAGCGCCGCATGTGGCGGCACAGAACATCTCCACCCCACCATGCAGCATACCCAAGCCCCCAACTGGAATCAAGCCAAGTATGGGGGCCCACATGTGCCGGACCGGAGGAACAAAAGCGATGGATAGCCAGACCACATAACACTGCAAGTCCCAAGGGGGACACAACAATGCATGCAAAGGACAAGGAGCAATCAAAAAAAGGGGGGGAACAAAAAATATGCATCAAACACAAATATAAGTAAAGCTTGGATCTCACCAAAGAAGACAACGACAAGGTATTAATATAAAAGGAAGCAAAGGGGGGCATAAAGACCCTCCCTACCCCCCAAAAAAAAGGGGGGGACGGAGAAACGGGGAGGGGGGAGAGATGAATGTCCCTAAAAATGTATTCATAAACCACCCACACGCCCATTGTTGACCCCTGATCAAGGTGCCAGATGCTGATGGTATTGCAATAGTATTCCATGCCCCAATGTATCAAAAAACATATAAAACAGAATTAGGTAACAATTGTGGTAAAATACCATAAAGTATATCAACTATATACAATTCGCTCTGATGTGAAACATATCAAATGGTGAGGAGGAAAAAAAAAAAAAAAAGGGGGAGAGAGGAAAAGGGAAAAGGGGGCCCCAAAAGGGGAGAGGAAAAGAAAAGCTGGGGGAGATTCAATCGGTCTTTCCTGAGCTAAACCCCTGTAGAAATGGTCTGTAACTTTCGATCTCATTAAGACCCGGACGTTTGGTGGCGTTCAGAGTTTGTATCCAGCGTGCTTCCCTCTGAAGCAACTGCTTATTCCAATCGCCACCTCTTGGTGGAATGTGGATGCGGTCCAAGATGGTAAAGTTGACAGAGGGCATGCGATATTGGTGATCCCATGCCACATGTCTGCCTAGGGGCAGATATAGGTCACCAATACGCATGCCTGCTAGATGTTTGGTGCAGCGAGCCTGAAACTCCTGCTTGGTCTTGCCAACATAAAATGAACCGCATCCACACTCCACCAAGTAGACGACCCCCTTGGTCTTACAATTCGCAAAATGGCGCAATTGGAATCTATCACCATTGGGGAGGGTAAAGGAACGTCTCCTCTGCACGAAGGGGCAGAAGGAGCAAGAGCCACAGGGGAAGGTGCCCCATGTACGACAGGGGTCGCGTCTGCGGTCCCCCTTGTACTCGCTTTGGACCAATTTCTGGCCAATGGACCCAGCTCTGCTATGTGTAATAGAAGGTTTTTTGGAAACATATTTGGACAACAGGGAATCATCTGTTAGGATGTCCCAATGCCTACCAAGAACTTTGAGTATGGTCTCATGTTCTTTTGAATAGCGTGTGATTATGCGAACTGTATGATCTTCCTGTTGTTTTTTAGGCTTGAAAATTAGATGCTTGCGTTCCAGGTCCTTGACCTTATTAAAGGATTTTCGCAAACATGACTTGCTGTACCCTCTTGCTAAAAAGCGCTCAGTCAAAACATCCGCCTCCACCCGGAAGTCGCCAGGGGTCGAACAATTCCGCAAAGCCCTGAGAAATTGGCTGTACGGAATCGACCTCTTCAGCGACTCTGGGTGGAAGCTGGCAGCATGCAGAACGCCTCTGTTTTCGCTTCCATCGGTAACCGGATGTTGACGTTTTCGTCACTTCCGGTGCGCCGAGCACGTCATTTCCGGTCTAGACGCGGGAACGCGGCCATTCTCGAGTGGCGCGAACCCGCGGGAGTGTATGGAGGGCGTGTCCATGCCTCTCCTTAAACATAGGACGCCAAGGCTCACCATGGCGCCTCACTCCTTTGCTCCTCCACGTTGTGGGAGGTAGCCATTTATCGGGGAGCCACGGATTTTGGTCCATCTGTTACCCAGCAGCTTCTTTCGGCAATTCCAGTGGGAATGGTGTGGGTTGAACCCACATCCCTCAAAGGATTTTGACCCTCCTTTTTGTTTTATGTAAGTAATCCCTGGGCAATGGTTTTCCCCTCTTTTGGGGGGGGGGGGGGTTTTACCATACTTTTGGCTAGGCATTGGGGTCCATAGGCTCGATATATGCCCCCATTTGTGTCCCCACCTCTCTTTTGAATTCTTTGTGGTTTGGCTGATTGGGTCATAGACCCATTCTGTACTGCTGCTGCCATGGGTACACTATATGTCTTTTTTGTGATATTTTTGGCTCCCAATAATATATTTATGTATATATATATTTGTTTGTTTTCAGGCACTATATGTTAAAGGGTACCTTTTTGTTGATACATACCCCGTGAGTCTACTGGAGGGACACATGATGGGTGCCAGACCTCATGCCCAGGACTATCTGTGAGCTATTCAGGCTCCCCCTTTTTTCCTTTTGAAAATTAGTGGGAGTTTATTATTACTATTTTTCTTGCTGAAGCTTGGTTTCCTCGAGCAAGGACAACATTATTTTTGCTATGAGGAGGCATTGGTGGGTATATATTTTTACATTTGTATACACACATATATATATAGTCACATGTTATTCTCATTTTCGCTCATTTTTTACATCCATGACCTTGGAAACAGGTGCAGGATGGGTCAAGCTATTCATGCCTCTAATGTATATTTTTTCTGTGTTTGTTTGTGGAATTTTCTTCTTTAGGTAAGAAAATAAAGGGACTAATAGACAAATCCCTGACAAAGATTGGAACTAAAAGTTTGTTTATTCTCTCGAAACGCGTTGGATTAATGCTCTCCTTCACCTAGGGTTGCACCCCGGTGTGGGAGAGACACTATTCATCCCTTGCTTTCTTGCACAGTTTCACCATTCTTGTTTATTTCCATCCTTGTATATGTCACATGTTTTTGTGATCCATGGCCTGCCGTGGTTTTCCACAATTGGCCAGGGAACCTGCTATATCCATGTATTCATGACATGATATATTGTTTTTAACCAATAAATTATCATATTTTATTTATTTTGTTTTTTCATATGTTATTGCCTTAAAAATCCCCCCCTTTTCTCAGAGGAGATCAACACTGCATAGTGTTAGTTTTTAGCATCAAATTTTTGGGATGATGGCAATTTGAGGCACCAATCACCTGGAATCAATTTTTGTAGGGCAAACATTTTCTTGGATCCTCCCGAATCCACTTATCAACTATTTGCGGGCAGTGCAGGCTCAAGGGGAAGCTTCCTTGGGCCCCACAACAATGACTGGGCCCAGGGAAGCTGCCCCTTTTGCCCTGTGGTAAAGACGGCCCTGGATACATGGATATCTCACATTTGGACATGGTACACTTTTCATTTGAGTAGGTTCATTTATGCCTCATTTCGACACTTAAATTTATTGCCTGCATATTGATTTTTTTTTTAATCAAAATCAAAGTTTATTAAACCACAAAATTGTACAGCAAATATAAAAGGACAAGCGATAAATGCAATACTGTCTACCATAATTAAGTGGCATATGCAAAAAACAACAAAACCCCCCCCCCCCCGAAACAAAATCCCAAAAAACTGCCATGGGGACCCCCACCCGGGCCCATCCAAGCCACATTGTGTGTCTCAGCAGCCATCCAGTGCGTGCAGTACAGGAAAACAAAACCTCAACTATACGATATGTAGAATGGACTCTTAGGTAGCGCACGTCAGTGACGACTGTAGCCATCAATCCCTAATTTTATGGTACTTAGCAGGACACCCCCTATTAACATATATCAGCTTCTTATATGGCAGAGTAGCATTGACGTCAGCAATCCACGCGGCCAGGGTAGGAGGTGAGGACTGCATCCAACTACGAGCTAACAACTTACGGGCACTAAACAACGTCTCATGTATGAATTTCAAAGAATTTTTATCTACTTCTAAATCTGGGAACAAGCCCAGTAGGCACTGCCTAGGATCCAATGAGACCGGGGAGCCCATTTGGTCATGTAGGAACTGAACAACTTGTTGCCAGAAACAATTAATACGAGGGCATTGCCAAATTAAATGCTCAAACGTCACGGGGGAAAGGAGGCATTTGGGGCAATCCGGGGATCGGGAAGGATCAAATTTCGCCATCCTGACAGGCGTAAGATAGCATCTATGTAAAATGTAGGTATGTGTTAGTCTGTCAGACATCTTGGGAGACACCAATTTACCCACTTCCAGCACCTTCATCATCGTCCATGTCACCAGCACAATCCACCCACGGGGCCTTAAGGGCATAGGCCAACTGCGTCGAGGAGGGGTTAAGAAGCATATCATAAAACAAAGAGATCAGCTGCCGTGGTTCGTCCCTCTTTGCAACCAGCAGTACATCCAAAGGCTGCAAATGGGGACAAGCATCACCAAACTGTGCGGATAGGGCATGGCGCAACTGAAGAAATCGGTAAATCAGAATTCGGTAGATGGAACTCGGCTTTCAGTCTGTCAAATGATTTGGGGCGACCATCATGGAGCACATGAGACAATAAATAAATGCCATGCTGTACCCAAATCCTCGGGTCAGGGATCAGCAACAGTTCCCTTAGGTGTCTGTTAAACCACAGGGGCGTATCGTCATGAAACAAAGGGCAACCCAATTTCGCCACTGCCAGATCCCAAATCCGTTTGGAGTGGAACCTAAAGGTATGTCTGCCAGAGCCCCCCGGTGCTCCTCCAAGACCTCTGAGAATATCACAAAAGGGGTGCGGGAAATGGCCAGGGGATTGCGTGCAGACCAGAGATTCATAGCGTAGCCTATCAAGTTTGTCAAAATAGAAAAAATGAGAGAGTTGTGCAGCAATATAATACAAGCCGAGGTCAGGGACCGCCAGGCCTCCCAGTCTAGTGGGGCACTTCAGTGCCCTCCAAGACAACTTGTGTCTGGACGAACCCCAGACGAAAGACTTAAGGACAGACTCCAGAACCCGAAAATATTTCAGTTGTATATAAACCGGTGAGTGCCAGAGAATGTACAGTATCTTAGGCAACAACACCATTTTCACCAAGCCTACACGACCCATAACACCCAAGGGCAGTTTAGACCAAATCTGCGTCTTATTCTTAGTCAAGGAAATCAGGGGTTCTACATTTAGAGGAACATAATCTGAGAGGTCCCGAGACACTTGAATCCCCAAGTACTTGAGTGAACTAACCCTCTGCAAAGGCAAGGATGCCTGTTCCAGTGGGGGTGGGAAGAGGTCAATAGGTAATATCTGGGACTTATCCCAGTTGATTTTCAAACCCGAGAAGGCCCCAAAGTCCTCGATGAGGCTGAGAGCAGTAGTCAGGGAGGATCCAGAATCAGCCAAGTACAGAATCATGTCATCTGCATACAGACCGACCCTTTCTTCCAAAGCACCCGAACACAGACCAGTGACACCAGGGCGTTCCCGCAAGGCCATAGCAAGTGGTTCAACAGCCAAGGCGTATAGAAGGGGAGAAATGGGGCACCCCTGACGCGTCCCCCTCGAGAGGGGGAAAGCAGCAGAGGCCCACCCATTCACTACCACCCTCGCTCTCGGGGAAGTGTAGAGAATGGAAAGCCATTTAACAAAATTAGGGCCGAAGCCGAAACAGCGTAGGCATTGCCACAGGTAGGGCCATTCCACCGAGTCGAACGCCTTGGCTGCATCCAACGAAACTACCACCCTGGTGCCAACCTGCGAATGGGACGCCTGGATGTTCATATGCAAACGCCTGGTGTCAAACGCGGTATTCTTCGCAGGCATGAACCCAGTTTGATCCGCGTGAACAAGTGAGAGGATCACCTTGTTCAGACGCAGAGCCAGTACTTTTTCTAGTATCTTGACATCTATTTGCAACAAAGAGATCGGCCTGTATGAGCCCGGCTGGTGAGGATCCTTACCTGGTTTAGGAATTAGCACAATAAGTGCCTCCGTCATAGAATCCGGGAGAGCACCTGCCTCAAAGGCCGCCCGGTAAACCTCGAGAAGCCTAGGGACCAAGACCTCAGAGAAGGTTTGGTAGAATTCAACTGGCAAGCCATCCGACCCCGGGGCCTTAGAGCGGGCAAAAAGGGAAATCGCAGTAGCTATATCTGTTTCTGTAATGGGAGCTTCCAGCGTTTTAATTTGTTCATCAGTCAATGTAGGAAAGGAAAACTGGTCAAGAAACGTCCGGAGCTCCAAATCAGAATAGGTCGCCCTAGTCTTGTAAACATCCGAAAAGAACGCGACAAACTCCCCCGCCACTGCCGCCGGTTCCGACACCAAGTCCCCCGAAGGGGAAAGGAGCGAAACCACAACAGGGGGTCGAGAGTCAAGGTGTGCAAGATACGCCAATAATCTACCCGGGCGTTCCCCGTGCTCGAAAAACCGCTGCTTCGCAAAAAACATGCGACGCTTAGCCCGCTTGTAACACAATTGGTCAGTAACTCGAGTTTTCAGTCTGATATCAGCTAAGCCAGCAGGGGAGGGGGCCCCCGCATAGTCAACCTCCAGCTCGTTAAGCCGAGTCAGAGCCTGAGCATAGGAAGCCTCGGCCCCCCGTTTATGCCTGTTGATATGCTCGCTGAGTAGACGCCTAGCGTGTGATTTAAACATGTCCCAGACATGCCTGGGAGAGGCCGAGCCCACATTAGAGGTAAAGTAGAACTGCCACTCATCCTCCAGTTTGGCAATACTCGTCAAAATAGTCAGCCAAAGGGGTTAAGCTTCCAAGTCACCATGGGGGGTACTACCGTCCTACAGAGAGTAACACAATAAGGGGCATGGTCAGACAATATGCGTGGACAGAAAAATGCACCCTGCAGCCTGGGGAGGAGGTGGCGGGAAACTAGAATGAGATCAATGCGGGACATGGACGAGTGAGTAGACGAGAAACAAGAATACGCCCTGCGGGCAGGGTAAAGGTGTCTCCAAGTGTCAACCAGTGCAAAATCTGACAATAAACGGGCAAAGCGGGTATCTTGAAGGGGAAGAGGGGCACTCCCGGGTTGCCCAAGCCTGTCCAGGCCCGGGTTCAGCACAGCATTAAAATCACCTAGCCATACGGCTGGGATAGTCGGGTGTCGAGACATGAAGGAAAACCCCTCTGTGAGGACACTCGAGCAATAGGGGGGCGGGATGTACCATGCCAGAAGCAACACAGGTGAATTATCAATAACAGTCCGTAAAAAGACATATCGGCCCTGAGGGTCCAGCTCGACCTCATGAACGGTGAACTGTACCGACTTGACCACCAATACTGAGACCCCTCTGGAGAAGGTGGTGTGAGTAGAGTGAAACGCCCAGCCGATCCAGGGGCGCCGCAGCGCTCGCTGCATGGATCCAGCAGCGTGAGTCTCGACCAGTACAATCACGTCAGCGCGCTGACGTTTCAGATAGGAAAAAACAGCCGTGCGCTTCACTCTATCCCCAAGACCTCAGACGTTCCACGTCAAAAAGGTTAAAGATGGCATTGAAAAAGTAAAGTACCTATAGCAGCAGACACATTCAGTAGCAGGGGGGAACCCCCCAAATTAGCATGGTAGATAGGACATAAGACACACTGGCAACGTACAAAGCCCCGAGGGGCAAGGTTAGGCAAGAGGCACAGAAAAACAGCATATGGGGACCCCATGGCAGTACAGAAACATAAAAAACAGAAAACCCAATCCCACCCTGCTCTGCACCACCCCCAACATGTGCGAGCATAATACCCAAACAGAACAGATAATGAAAAAGTAACACATAAGTCAATTCGCCGGCACCCCACCCGAGCCCCACGGCGGGGGACAGGTGAGGACCGGGGCACTACACTTCGGTCATTTCCACATTCACACGGATAGCTTGTAAAAATGAAAAAGACAATCAGGAGTAAAAATGGGAATAGCATAAAAAAATCCAACAGCAGTATTCGGTTGCGAAAGTCTCACTGAGTAACGTGGAGAGAGAACAAGCCCCATTCCAAAAGGAACAGGATCGCACAGTAGGTCCAGTAGAGCTAAACAATGCTACCCCAAAAACAGCGATTACGGTAACAAGAGATGTACAGTTCCCAGAATGAAGAGAGGGAGGGAAAAAATAAAAAGTCCACCCTCCCAACAGTATCAACGATCTCCGGGTATGTGACAGCAAGAAAAAAGCGGGGTACTAGAGGGTACAAGAAACGAAAAAGAGAAATGGGGGGAGCACAAAAAAGAGATAGTCTGACCAGGCATCAGTCACATCCATTCGGAATCCCCCTTTCTCTTCAGCAGGAAATCCAAAAAAAAAATTGAAGAGGTCCAAGATCTTCAGCAGGGGAGAGAGAGGGGCTTCAGGCAGGGGCCACATTACGCCGATCCAACCAATCCATGGCCAAGGCAGGATCCTCAAAGAATTGGACTCGATCATCCACTTCCACCCGAAGGCGCGCCGGATAAAGCATGGCATACTTCAGATGGAGAGCTCGCATGCGGCGTTTAACTTCCAGGAACCGGGCCCGTTGGCGCTGAACCTCCCCAGAGAAATCCGGAAACACAGCGACATGGCCCTGTTGGAAGGGAATGTTCCCCTTGTCCCTGGAGAGGCGAAGAATCTTGTCCCTATCCCGAAAGTTAAGGAACTTGGCGATGAGTGTGCGGGCCGGGGCAGCAGGGTGAAGGGGACGTGCAGGGATGCGGTGGGCCCTCTCCACCGCAAACATCACCGAGAAGGAGTCACGGCCATAGGACTGTACGAGGAGATCCTCCAGGAATCCAGCCGGATCAGTACCTTCAGCCCGCTCAGGCAGGCCAATAAACCGAAGGTTGCACCTTCGTAACCGGTTCTCCATGTCATCCTGCTTGGAATGGAGCTGCTGAAGTTGCCGTGTGAAGTCCTCGGCGGAGTGCTGCAGGGGATGCAGAATATCTTCAGCCGCACTGATCCGCGTCTCAGCCTCGGTGACCCGGTCACGCAACGCGGACATGTCCTGCCGGATCAACGATATGTCGATCTTGACCTCCTCGATCTTGGAGGTAAGAGTACTTTGACATAGGGAGATGGCTTCCAGCACCCTGGAGGTCTCCGCCGTCGTAGGTTCTGACGGGGTGGAGGAGCCGGCGCCATCTTGAGCCAGCAAGGCCGGATCCTGCCGGCGAAATTTGTCAAGCTGGGAGCCGGCCGTCGTGCCTCTTTTAGGCGGAGACATAGTACCCGGAGAATCAGGAGAAGTCAGGGAACGAGGTAAGGTGAGTAAAGTCCAGGATAACGGATCAGGATGGGTAAAGCGGAGATCGGGTAGACGGAGCTCTCACCACATGCGACTTATCCCATCACGCTCCAGGCCACGCCCCTTGCCTGCATATTGATAAATGGATAAGGATTCTTTTACCAGCCCCTCGTGTGTTTGTTTATACTGTATATATATTTTTGCTTTGTTATAGAGAGGTGGCTCACTACGCCTTTGATCATATTTAGCGGCTAAATATCGAGGACTTCTTTTAACACATATATTTATTTGTAAGTGTCTGTGGTTGATATGTAATGGCTGCAAAACTGTCAATTAAAGGTCCATTTCATAAACTGGACTATTTTCCAGCACTTTATGTTTTTTATATTCTAGTGACGGCGGGAGCCATCTATGCTGGGTCTTTTATTGGATCCTTACATCTTTGGGAAATATCACTTGTTGATAATTTTATTTGATAAGAAGCCTCTGGTAAGTGGAACACTAATATTTAGCTAGGTATGGATACATGGCTGAGCTTACTTTTATACAAGCTATTATGTATGTTGGAATGATTGGATATAGACACTATGGGGTTGATTACTAAATAGTCTGTGCACTGCAAGTGTAGTTGCTCTAGCTCTGAGGGAAACATGTAAGGAAAAAAAAAATAGAATTTTTGCTTGCACATGACTGGATGATATAAATCAGCAGAGTGCCCCCTCATTCCAGAGCTCCCCCTCAGATTTAGAGCAACTGCACTTGCAGGGCACTTCTAGTGCACAGTATATTTGCCTTTAGTAAATCAAGATCCCTGTCTTACATGGTATATTCTATTTTATATTGATGTGGAAGTTTTTTTACATGCGGATATTTGCAACATGTACGAAACTTTAGGTGAGGAGTATATTCCCGTTGTTATACTTTATTGTCCCCCTGGGGTGTGAGACTCCTTTCCGAAATTTGGAAAAATATTGTGGATGATATGTGTGTTTGTTTTTGTTCTTTTTGTCCTACATCTCACTATGATGTTTGTTAACTATTTATTACAAATGTTTATAATATGTTATATTTTTGTGTTAGAACCTGTATTGTGTCCCATATCTTTTTGAATAAAGTGCACGTGCATGCAACCTGACAGCTAATGCTGGGACCGAAGGCTGCCAGGAGAGACCACACAAGGAGAATCAACCCAACAGCTAATGCTGGGGCCGAAGGCTGTCAGGAGAGACCACACAAGGAGAAGCAACCCAACAGCTAATGCTGGGACAAACAGCTGCCATTAAAGACCACCGATGCAGAAGCAACCCAACAGGTAATGCTGAAACAAAAGACTGATAGGAGACACCACACAAGGAGAAGCAACCCAACAACTAATATTGGGATAGAAGGCTGCTAGGAAAGTCAACATAAAGAGGAGCAACTCAACAGCTAATGCTGGGACAATGGCTGTCAGGAAACGCCACACCAAAACACAAAACCCACAAGTTAATATTGGGGCAGAAGGCTGTCAGGAAAGTTCACATAAAGAGAAACAACCCAACAGTTAATGTTGGGACAACAGGAGTACAAATTAGACAAAAGCAAGGCCAAACAGCAACCAAACCAGGAACTGGATACACAGAAGCTGGACGTCAGATGTGTATATTACAGCAAGAGCCAAGCAGATACACCTTATTAAACAACAGAAAGGGTGGAACACCACACCAAATGATGATCAGGAGGACCACAACCGATAGCTAGGGAAAATCAAAAAGGTATGTGTTGGAAGTGGCAATGCAAAACACACAGCCAATCCAGGTTTAAATATAACCTGTAGCCAGTCCCTCACAATAATGAGCAAGTTCTGGAAAGATTTATTACTGTGTACCCCTAATACAAAGTAAATATCTAAAAAACATAACACTTGATAACAAGTCAAATTTCTGTTGCAACTAGCATGCTCCCCTTATTATAAGCGTGATTATTTTCATAAGAAAGTCAGCTTCCACTGCAAAACCAACAAATATACCAGATAATGCGAGTTTTGCCTGAAGCTACCCAACTTCCCCGTGATTATAAATCAGCTGTAAAATAATAATTTGCTGCTCGTTTATCTCGTATATATCAGCTTTTTCAATCTGTTTTCAAATTAATACTTCAGTGCATTTACTTTAATAAAACCGAGCCTGTTTACCGAAACTCCTCAAAAGGATCATGAAAATTTGCTGCTGTAAAAAATAAATTGAATTTTTTTTATGAACTGACGATGGCTTCAATAGGACTTAACAATTTTTTTTACTTTGTAATGTGCTGTTGTGTGTGCATAATGCAGCTTGCATATAAAAACACACACACACACTCCAAAGATAAGGGTCTTGTGCTGCTGCTTGGGTAAAGCTGGACACACAAAGTAGATGGACTATCGGTACTGAATAACTTTAGGGCTCCTATACACTTGTGGTTGGGAGGCTTTAAAAAATATGGGGTTCAGCTGTGTTTTAATTAACCCCCCCTTAAGCTGCATAGGCAGCGAACGGGGATGTTCACAAGCCACGTTTCCGATGCTATTTTTTGCCTCTGTACCATCAAAAGAACCTCCAAACGTTAGCCAGATTGGCCGACAGACAGAAACAATAGGTGACTCAAGTAACTCAATAACAATGGGAGTTCACACCTAGAGACACACATAACATAAACCGTGATCCCATCCCCACCACAGACTGGCTGGCACCCATCTACAACAGTCTATGAGACCAACTTATACAATATTCCAACAGTCTAATACAGTGCAATTAATGTATCTTTAAAGATTTCTTGAGGGATACGGTTGATAAATATTTCTGTCACATTTGAAGGAGCTTCTCCTACCCAGGTCCACCATATTACCTCTGACCATTAACCCCTACAAGATTAATATTACATATTCCATCCAGAAGGAAAGCTTTATTGTCCTTATTTCGAGAATGTATCCAAGCCTCACCCTCGGCATTCACCACGCTGTTGTCCATCATTAGAGGATGATTTGCTCTCTCCATGGGCTTTACCCAGTGGGTAGGAGACAAGCTCCAAGTCCCCTCCAAAAATCCCATTCCCTTTTGGTTCTGTCACACCTACATTTTGATCTTTCATCCCATCTTGGGTGTAGTCACAGCTTCCAAACTCATCTCTTCTCACAATCCACTGGACAACATGGAGCAAAATGCTGCATGCAGAAATCAGCATAAAATTCACTTTATTCACATAAATTGTTTATGCTCATCCCCACCTGGGATCATCTCTTTCTGTTCTGATGGGTTTTTGTCCAATAAGGATCAGCCCTAAAGGCATACAGCTTTAGGTTATACTGTGAAATTTTTAGCATGCTTTAGGCAAGCATAATTCAGCAGAAAAAAAGTTTTATACGTATCATTCTGGCGATTGGCGTGTTAAACCTGCGCAAATTACATCCAGCAAGGGGTACACTATCTGACACACCTGGAAGTGCCACATAGCACAGATGTTTAAAGCTCTGTAATTTACAGATCAAATAAAATAACAAACAATTTCATAATTCTACCCACAACAACTGCACTATAAAGTGCCTATTCAAAGCTACTGCTCAAAACAAATGTAAAACGTGTAACAAGAATGTGTCACATATTAAATAGTATTGTGATTTAAATGTAACAATATAAAGTCTTACATAAATCCGAAACCATGCACGTATATGTAGCCAGATCCCAACATGCCCACACAGTCTTTTGGAACAATCAATGTATAAAGACAAAAATAAATAAAATGAAAATACAAGACACAAAGATGTGCATGGCAGCATCTCTTATTTGCTCGAGAATAAATGAATATATAGGGGAGAGCAGAACAAATCTAAAGAAATGGCATGCAGAGTCTTGTTTTGATAGAAACTTAAAATAAACTGAATGTACAATAAATAAAAGAACACTGCAATGACCGTTCACTGGGCATATCCTCACCATCAAGAGACTGAATTAATTTGGTGCTTGTATCCATGGTATGATGTCGTTTTTCCTCTACCCCACCTCTCTTCAGCAGCATTTCACCAATACAGTGGAAATTTTGGGGTTGATTTACTAAAGGCAAAAAAACTGTGCTTTACTTTGCAAAGAATACCCAATTATGTGCAAGGAAAATTTAAAAAAAAGCATTTTTCTTGTACACGATTGGATGTAGGAAGTCAGCAGAGCTTCTGCCCATTTAGAGTGCAACAGTATAGCCCGAAGCAAAAAAATTAAAATAAAACATATGGCTAGTATGACTGGGTAGACAGGGTAATTAGGAAGAGATAGGGTTAACTAAGTTGTTTTTTGGTCTCTCACCAAATTGGTGTTTCTTTTAGCAGGGAGGAGGGGCTGCAAAGGAGTCTTCAATAAGTTTTCACATCTTCCCAGCATCCAGTAAAACACGTGTGGGGGGGTAGGTTGTAAGTGGTGTTCCCGATTTGGCAGTTGGGGTTTTTGGAAGCATTTAAAAAACCTGCTGTGCTTATCAGCTTAGGGACCCATCTGAGGTATGAAGTAGGGATCGACCGATTATCAGCAGGGCCGATATTGACTTTTGCAAATATGTTTGTATCGGCCCCGAAACTGGCCGATATTGCCGAAATTCCAAATTTTGCTCATGTAAGGGTAAAATGATGTCACATAGCATAATTCCGTTTACAAATGTTATTGAATATGCCACTCGCATATGTACAAATTAAAGATATAAACAATTACACATTAGCAGATCTGCTGGAAGATCAGTATCTCTCACCCACTTGCTTTAAGTGATACCCGGGTGATACATCTCCATTCGGCATCCACTCAACACTGCTCTGTCTCTCACCCGCTCCATCTCCCACCCACCCAATATCTATCCGTCTCTCACCCACTTGCCATAAGTGACACCCAGGTGGTACCGCTCCGTTCGGCATATGATGGCGATCTTGGAGGTCACGTGGTCATGCCAGTCACGTGGTCACTGGGGGATATTTCTTTGCAGAGGCAGACGCTTCAAAAGATAGTGGATACAGGACCGGGATGTATGTTTGTTGGGAACAGATACTTCAAGAAAGGTACTATCCCTGGCAAACAGGAAGAGTTGTCAACCTTAACCCAGAACACTACAACATAATTATATACAGTACTTTAATTGATCTGAAAATTTCTTGAGATCTTCTAGGTAGTTCTGTAGTCCTAAACCAAGTAGGGGAAAGTATGGGTCTTCTTCCATGAGCTCTGCAAGACATTCATTCTTGGTATTCTGATAAAGTTATTCAATTTATTATTATTATTATTATTATTAGAGTTGAGCGGACACCTGGATGTCCGTGTTCGGCGGGTTCGGCCAAACTTGAAAAAAAAGTCCGGGTCCGTGTCCCGGACTGTTTTTCGAACTTTACCCGGACACCGAACCCCATTGAAGTCAATGGGGACCCGAACTTTCAAGCACTAAAATGTCTCTAAAAAAACTATGGAAAGGGCTAGAGTTCTGCAAATGACAGCAAAATGTAGTTAAGAGCATGGCAAGTGCTCTTAAAAAAAAAAAAAAAAAATTCCCCTTTACATTTGTAATTTTTAAATGGCAGATTAGAACAGCACTCTGTGGTAAAATATAGCTGAACGCTGCACACAACTGACTGATAAAAATATATTTTTTTCTCCCTCCTCCTCCTCAGTGGGCTCAAGTGAGGGCAAAAAGATTGTTCACTGCACCACCCCCCACACAGCAAAATCGATGTAGATCGCTAACGGACGATTGTTCTGTCCTGTGTCTCCTAATCTCTCCCTGCCTAATCTCTCCAGCCTGTCCCTAAAATGCTCAAATATCGTTCCCTGCCTACACTCCGACCTGTCCCTGCATTCTTTTCGGGCACAATGTTGTTTTTCGCTGTCTGTCCCTAATCAGCAGCAGCCAGCACCGTTCTGTGTGCTCTCTCCCTACACTACAGCAGACTGATGCACCGCGCTGTGTCTCTCGAGCTTATAAAGACCTGGGTCACATGCTTCAGCTGGCCATTCACAGCTACTAATACATTAGTAGGCATGGCTGTGATGGCGCACACCAGTTAAATTGATTGGCTGTTGAAAGCCCACCATTAAAACCGCGCCATTACATACAAAGAAGAAAATAAAATGACCGAACACAGATTTTAAACCCGAACATACAGTAAAGTTTTCGGGTCCGTGTCCGGGTAACAAAAATCCAATTATCCGGTACGGACCCGAATAATACAGTCTGTGTTCGCTCAACACTAATTATTATTATTCAAGGTTTATAAAGCACCAACAGTTTGAGCAGTGCTTTGTAATATATAGTACAATATAGGATTGAAAGCTGCGAGAATTTGTGAAAGCTTTGAACTGATGGCCATGTGTCTTTTGTGTGCCCTAAGCCGTGTGTTTCTATTTTAGTGTAAATTAATTAATACTAAATAATGAACATATTTTATCACATTTCAAATAACAAATGAAAAATGAAAAATATCAACAACCTTTAATTACACTGCCATAAATTATCAATTAATTGCTGAAACATAAAAAATTAAATAAATAAATAAATAGAAAATATCCACCTAAAACACTTCAGGTAATACACAAACTGTGAAATAAAAGTGTTAGCCAGCCAGTTGATACAGTTATTAATGACAGAAACCACTGACTGTTTAATTCCTTTTAATGAAGATGATAAACTGCTTTCTGCTCTCACGGTTATGCAAGTGAGATAATACATCTTTGCAGAAATCAACGTTAGGAAACAGGTGGCCACTGAACCTAAAAAGTCTGTCTTGTGGTTTTATGTTTCACAGGAATCAAATCTGCTGGAACATTTTCTTCCTTTTTTAAGAGTTGGAGGTAATTATTCTGTATTGTTACCCTTACTTTAGCCTCATCATCAGTACCTACAGAGATGTCAATTCTGTTTAGCCAGGCAGAGTTACACACTGGAGCTATAATGTGAACTATAATGTTCTAATTGGAGAACAAATAACTAATTTTTCCCCATATCAGAACTTGATGTTGACTGCCATCATCCCGATCATTGTAGAAAAAGTCTCGCTGTATGTATATAGGGCTTTAAAAGGCAGTTCAAACACCAATATTAATTTTAAAACCAAATATTTATTAGTATATGTAAATCAGTTGTTCACAAGTATGTATTGCATAAAAAATTAAAAACATATCTCACAGCCATATCAGATATACATCCACAAAAAGAACTAATTATTCTCCAAAGAACCCAACACGTTTCAGGACTGCGCCTTTCTTCAGGGGTAAATTAGAGGAGATATATCATTTCAGGTAGTTTTCTATAGAACAGAAAGATACCATTGTAGTGTGTGTACAGCAGGAATATAATTTCTAAGCGTGATGTCCATCAAAATTCTACATACCAACAAATATTCACACATGTCCTCTAGCTGTGTAGATACATTTAAAAGGGAAGGAGTCAGTGCCCCGCATTGAAGATGGGTATCAAGGGGCCAAAAGCATCACAGGAGAGGACTAGAACACAAGATACCCATGGAGGTCCCCAAACAGTGTAGGTTGCCGGTGTTCCTCTGCCCTCATAAATAGTGTACAAAATTAAGATATCTCATAAAGGATTTGCGAGTAAGAAGCTCAATATGTACCCCCAGATCATCATCAATCCCATAATGTGGCTTCATAAAATAAAATAAAATATTACCTGAATTTTTGACATTACTAGTCTCAAATTCTGATATGGGAAGGTATTCCTTATTGCATTAAAGGGCTGGGTGCAAATCAATTGGCTATGTGCATCCTAAGGGGAAGCAGATTTGTACACATTTTGTCCCATAACAAAATTGTATCCATATAGGTGGAGTATAATGATCTCCAAGTCATTTTAGGTTACCTATTGCTGTTTGGCTAGTGCAAAAGGTCTTTCCAGGTACTGTTAACAAAGCAGGCTTCCCCTTTTTTTTTTGTAGTGGTCTCCACATATTACAATTTCAAGTTTAACTGGGTTAGGGTCTAGGGCACCTATCTACCCTAATCTTCAGTTCATATAAGGGGCAGGCTTTTTTTTTATTTTTTTTTTTACCCTAAGGTTCAGTTCACCTATTTTTCACACCCTCCCGATGCAAAACCATTTAGGAATGGGCAATAGATCATTTCATCATTTAGTCCTGGAAGGGGGGCTTTCAAAGACACTATCCAGCGTGTTTCACGCTAAAGCAGGGTCTTGTTCCAGTCTCCTCCCCTGACACTTGGGTGGACTTGATCCAAGATTAGAAATTTGATGTTAGGGAAGCTGCCCCTATGAACATCTCTCACATGTCTCCCCAAAGGAAGGTCTGGGTTGAAGTTCTCATGCTCGTTTTGTGCTTATTGGCCCATTTGCAAAACTCAAGTTTTGTTTTACCTATGTAAAAACAGCCGTAGGGACACGTCAACATGTAAACCACTCCAGCTTTTTTGCAGTTGGCAAAATGTATTAGTCTTTATTTTTTACCATTCGGGAATCGAGTTTTCCTTTCCACGTTCATGTACTGGCGATATGAGCAACTACCACATTTGAACGTCCCCAGCAATTTACACTGATCGTTTCTGAACTCACCTGTATATTCACTTTGGACAAAATGGTCCCACAGTGATCTGGCTCTTCTATATGTGATAGACGGGGTCTCGGGGTTAGTTATAAAGAGGCATCGAGTAGGATCTATGCACAGTATGTGTCAATGTTTTGCTATGATTTTTCCTGATTCTGTCATGTTGTGTCGTATATTTGGTAATGATCCGCATTGGATTTTGTTTTTTGGTTTCTGTGTTATCCCTTTTATTGTCAAACAGTAGATCATGTCTAGTCTGTTTGCAAGCTTATTTGTAGGCTTTTTTCAGGCACGTTGCCTTTGTAATAGTCTATACTTGAAGCCAGCTACTTCAGCTTTAAAAGTTGCATCGTCTGAAAAATTGCGGTAAATTTGAAGATACTGATTCTACGGAATGGACTGTATCAAAGGTTTGGAATGGGAGTTAGTCGCATGCAAGATCGTATTGCCCGCTGTTTCTTTATAATATAGGGTGCTAGAGAGGTTACCATACTGATTTTTTATGATGGGGACATCCAAAATATATATTTTTTCCGTATTCAACGACATTGTGAATTTCAGATTGAAAGTATTCCTATTTATTTCTCAGATACATTCATTAAGGGACTCAATTGACCCATTCCAAATCATGAAAACATTGTCTATGAAACAATACCAAGTCATGATGTTATCTGTAGGTGAGGTTAGTTTTTCATCAGCCAAAAAAGATCTCTCCCACTCCCCCACGTACAAATTGGCATAGTATGGGGCACAACATGTCCCCATCACTACGCCCTGCACCTGGAGGAATTGGGAGCCATCAAAAAATAAAACATTTTGTGTGAGGATGTATTCTAAACCCATCAAAATAAACTCATGCATCCCTTGATGGGTCTCATGGGTCTGAGATAAAATGTGCTTAACCAGTTGCCGACTCCCTACAGTATATTTACTGCGGCAGTCTAGCTCCTACAGGCAAAGCGACGTAGGTATACGTCGCTCACCTGAAGGCCGCTAGGGGGCTCCCAATCATCAGCAGGGAAGCCGGTCAAGTGTCAGGTGGCTCCGATTGCCGTCTGACACCGGCGATCGCTCCCAGCTGAGAGAGAAGGACGGCCGGCTGATGTAAACACTGCCGACCCTCCTTCTCCCTGAAATGATCACAGAGCTCATGTGATCCTGCTATGTTGTCTATCGACAAATTGAATCTTTGATTGTACTTGTCAATTATAGATCTTAACACGGGCCTATACCACTCTTTATTGTGAAGGATTGACTATTAGTCATCACAAAGATGTTGCCTCCCTTTTCAGAATTGAATTGGGGTTGGGGTTGATTTTTGAAGGTATCTAGTGCCTGTTTCTCAGCTAGTGACAAATGGTTTTGAAAAGGTCTCGGTCTGATTTTTCAAATGTCATCATTTGTCATTGTCAAAAAAGCCCCCAGATCGGAGAACAAAGGTAAAAGCAGAACAAAAAAAGCAAGTTAAAAAAGCAACCATATAATTGTGAATAGGGTTGTTTCCACTTAATTTGTTAACTATAACTCTCGTGACAACTCCAAAATCAAAAATTTCCCTTTACTTTTTGTTTTTACGTTTTGGTCACAATGGTCACCAGAACAAATACAGGGGTGAATGTTATTGGCTGGGATACAGACTGCAAAAAGTTGGCAGGGAATCTAAATGTTCTGCATTCTGTCCAATGCAAAAAATAGTTTTAGATTTATATACACTTTAAAACCCAAATCTGGGTCATCCCCTCACCCCCCTGGAGGCTCATTTGCACTATGTTTTAATCTTATCTTTTTCAATCAGATGATGTGCAGGGATATAGTCCACTTTGAATTTTCCCCAGCACTGGTCAATTCTGAGCGATGTGGAGTAGTAATAAGCCAATCATACCTGGCTTCCGTTCAGCGAACACAAGCAAAGTTCCAGTGCCAAACCCAAACCTCATTCAAGTCAATGGGAGTCAAATTTTTAAAAACAGGTATGAGCATTTTCTAGTTTAAAATGCTGGGAATTGTCATATACTTGGCAAGGGGGGCTGGACACTGCCCTGGGGGACATGAGCCAAAATTCTCTTTGACATGGATCAGCAATGTTAGTAATGCTTTAAGTGAAAGATTCTATTAAAGTGGAGTTCCACCCATTTTTATAACTTTAGATCTATGTAATCCCCTTTAAAACGGCTTTTACCAATGGAAACTTTTTTTTTTTTTTTTTTGCTAGTAAATTCCTCTCCTCACTTCCGGGTCCGATCGGCGATGACGTCATTCGGCGATTCGCAGTATGTGCTGGGATGTATTCTATTCCAGAAATCTCGCAGGAGCTGAGCTGTACTGAGCCGTGCCTGCCCCGCCTCTGCCCCGCCTCCTCTCAGTGAGTTGTATTGTATGCATTGTATTCAGGCCACTCTCTGCCCTGCCTCCGCCCCGCCTCCTCTCATTGAGTTGTATTGTATGCATTGTATTCAGGCCGTTCTCTGCCCCGCCTCCGCCCCGCCTCCTCTCATTGAGTTGTATTGTATGCATTGTATTCAGGCCGTTCTCTGCCCCGCCTCCGCCCCGCCTCCTCTCATTGAGTTGTATTGTATGCATTGTATTCAGGCCGTTCTCTGCCCCGCCTCCGCCCCGCCTCCTCTCAGTGAGCGAGGACTGAAAGCATTATATCCTTACTAAGCTCACTGAGAGGAGTGACATATATCTTTCCCCTTGTTTGTAGACGCAAAGACTTTTGCTCAAACCAATCAAAATATGCTTAATGCAATTTTTTTTTTTTGCAATGATTTTTATTAAAGAAATTAACAAGAACAAGTTATAAGACATAAATGTAATAAAGAGTTTCACAATATCCATATCAAAATAAGAAGAAGAATTGAGGCAGGTGAAATAGGGAACAATATTAGATATACATAGTAAGTTGATAAAGAGACATATGTAGACTTTTCGGAGTACATGTAAGGGACATGAAGATGTCTAGTATAGTAATGGTATCCCCAACATGAAGGGACAGATTCAGTTATTCTTGTTTCTATAGAGGATAAGGTCCAAGAGTCAAAACGGTCAAACGGTAGACTAAAAACAGCTTGAATGTATTTATTACCAATTGTAAAACTAGCTGCCCTATTATGTTAGATCCCATGTTCAGGAGTTGAAACATGATAAACAAAACTTAAAATAGGGTACCCATATAACAGTAGAACAAAGTCCGAATCAATGAACCATAATATGACAGGATATTGGGAAGACAGGTAGGAGGTTACGAATAGAGAAAAAAGGAAAGGGAGAAAAAGGGATAAAGATAAGAGGATAGAAAGAGCAGGTACCGGAGGGAGAAAAAGTGTAACAATGTAGTGTAACAATATATTACAGTGGTTGAGGAAGATAAGAGCAACAAGGTTCCCATACTGTCTCAAAATCTTCATGTTTTGCTAAGAAGATGCTAACCACTTTTTCCTGAGCCATAATCCATGAGATTTTGTGTTTTGTAGCCATCAATGAAATTGAGGGTTGTTTCCATGCGCGAGCTAAAGACACTCTAGCGCCCAGCAACATGAAATGTATCAGTTTAAGGAGTGATTTTGGGCCCTTAACTGGCTTGCTATTTAGCAGAGCGATTTCAGGTGTTTTAGGTATAGCTAGAACAGGTAACCTAGCGCATCATTCTGAAAAGTTTGTTCCAAAACCCTCTAATACGTGGGCATTACCACCAGTTATGAAGAAGGGTGCCCTGGTGACCGCAATCATGGAAACACAACGGAGAAGATCCTGGATACATTTTAGCAGGAACAAATTGCGATTTTTTTAACCAAATATATATGGCAGAATACAAATTGGTCTAAAAGGAGGAAAAATGTAGATGTTTACATTTTTTGGGGGGAATGTTATATAGCTAAATTTGAAAAATATTGTTTGTTTGTTTTTTTTTTTTTTTTGCAGAATTTTTCAGAAACTCTCAAACTGTTCCCAACTTTGTGGGAACAGTTTGAGGATGGCCCCTTCCTGTTCCAACATGACTGCACACCAATGTACAAAGCAAGGTCCATAAAGACATGACCTCAACCTGAATGAACACCTTTGGGATGAATTAGAGTGGAGACTGCAAGCCAGGCCTGTTCTTCAACATCAGTGCACAAAGCAAGGTCCATAAAGGCATGGATGAGCAAGTTTGGGGTGGAGGAACTTGAATGGCCTGCACAGAGTCCTGACCTCAACCTGAATGAACACCTTTGGGATGAATTAGAGTGGAGACTGCAAGCCAGGCCTGCTCTTCAACATCAGTGCCTGACCTCACAAATGCACTTCTGGAAGAATGGTCAAACATTCTCATAGACACACTCCTAAACCTTGTGGACAGCCTTCCCAGAAGAATTGCAGCTGCAAAGGTTGAGGCAACTCAATAGAGAACCCTACGAACTAAGACTGGGATGCTGTTAAAGTTCATGTGCATGCAAAGGCAGGCACCCTATTACCTTTGGTAATATAGTGTATCTAATGCAGCTCAGCCCCTGTTACAGCCACTCACCTTGTTACATGCTACAAAGTTGCAATGTTTCAGTTGTATCACTAAAGGAGAGGAAACTGAGGAAACATTTCCTCCTGTCTGCAGCAGACTGACGACATTATCCCAGATCATCCCACTGATTTAAAAGCTTAAGACTGCTTTGAATGGCAATAGGTGAAACTTTTTTAACCACTTTACCGCTGCTCACTAGAGCTCTACTGCGGCAAAGTGGCTCTTGTAGGTCTGACGACGTAGACCTACGTCGGCAGACACTCCACCTTCTCGCTCCCGCTGTATTCAGTCACAGCAGGAGTCGGGCCAGGGGAGGAGCAGCGGTGATCGCCGCTGCTCTTCCCCGATCGTCGGGGAATCAAGTCTGGAGATCCGCCCGCTTGTGTAAACAAAGCGGGCGGATCTCATAAGTGACAGGCAGGGTCAGATTGCAGGGTTCAGCATAGCTGAACCTGCGATCTGTCCTTGTGTCACTCAGTCACCTCCCCCCACACATATCAGTAAGCAACAGGCATACATTAACCCCTTCCTCTCCAATAAAATTAACCCCTTCACTGCCAGTGTCATTTTTACAGTAACAGTGCATATGTGTAGCACTGATTACTGCAGTAATGTCACTGGTACCCCCAAAAGTGTCAAAAATGTCAGTCAAGGGTCCGATCTGTCCGTCGCAATGTCGCAGTCCTGCAAAAAAATCGCAGATCGCCGCCATTACTCGTTAAGATAAAAAAAACACCAAAAATGACAGAAATCTTTCCCTTAGTTAGTAAACGCAATAACTTTTGCGCAAACCAATCAAAATATGCTTATTGCGATTTTTTTTACCAAAAATATGTAGCAGAAAACAAATTGGCCTAAAATGATAAAAAATTTTGATTTTTACATTTTTTTGGGGGGGGAAATTCATATTCATATAAAAAAATTTGAAAAATATTGTTATTTTTTCAAAATTGTTTATAGCGCAAAAAGTAAAAATCAAACAGGTAATCAAATACCATCAAAAGAAAGCTCTATTTGTGGGGAAAAAAAGGACGTCAATTTCGTTTGGGTACGGCGTTGCATGACCGCACAATTGTCAGTTAAAGTCGCACAGTGCCGAATCGCAAAAAGTGGCCCAGACGTAAGACAGCAAAATCCTCCGGTGGTAAAGTGGTTAAAAATAAATAAATAAATATATATATATATATATATATATATATATATATATATATATATATATATATATATATATATATACTGTATATATATTGATATATATTGTGACATGTCAGGAATCTATTCATGCAAACTTGTAAAGTTACTGAAAATTCTATTTTAAATTGTGGTGTTTACTAGAGTGTACCTTTAGGCAAAAATAAAATAACAAACAACACCATATGGGACGTGTAATATGTTTTTGGAAACGAACAGCAAATTACGTTTCTTGGAATGTCTTTGATTTACAGGCCGTTGTTGCCCGTGAGCTACTGTATTTCAATCAAGGCACAGTATTGACCTATAAACTGGTATGGGGGATTCTGAGGTGAAGGCAATTACAAAAGAATTGATTGGAAACAGTCAGACAGTAATTACATAAAAGGCAAAATTTACTGATTTCTGTGTTTCAATGCTGATTATAATAATATTGTTTTTGAAAGTTGGGATTTTAATTAAGGATACATTTTAAAAAAACCCTTACCATTTTCTTGCAAAAATGAACAAATATCAACATACAGTATGAACCTCAAGCTAACTTAAATGATAACTGTAGCTTTAGTACAGTTGTCTTTGAATGAATTCTTCCACCAACGTGAGTGGTACCCGCCATGTAAAATATGTGCCTTCCTCCTCATTTCAAGGATCTTCAGTGAGCAGCCCTTTGGATCAGACTCTTACTACCGATTTATGGTGGCATCTGTCCATCCAGTGAAGTACAGTTCACCCTTTAAGAATAAATGGACTATGGCACAAACGTGTAGTAAGACGTTTCTCCTTCACAAGAAAAGAGTAACTACCACTTCCACTGAATGTGCCAATGAACAACATTCAGATAAAGAGAAATCATCCTCTGAATTCTGCTAAGAAATTAACACTTCTTGAATCTCCTGTACATCCCCACTACAACCACTAGTCTGGTGACAGTATGTAATAAAAATTGTAAATAAAAATGGTAAAATTACAGTGTCTCTAATCATCGTTGCACCAGCCGCAGTGTCCCTCATCACTGCGATACCAGTCATATTTTCTCTGACCACTGCAACACCAGTAACAGTATCCCTGATCACCATCACACCAGTTACAGTATCCCAGATCACCACCACACCAGGTACAGTATCCCTGATGACCACCATACCAGTTACAATGTCCCTGATACCCGCCACACCAGTTACAGAATCCCTGATCATTGCCACAGTAGTCATTGTGTCACTATAAGGACATGCTCATATGGGCAATGCTCTCTGAAGCATCCATGTTCAGATCACTCTTCAGAGAGTTTTTGACAGGCAGCAAGGAGGTATTATATTGCCTCCTCACCGCCTACTTTAACCCCTTGGACCCTGCACAAAAAAAAACAATTTACTTGAATGTGTCATGATTGGTGGCCGTTCATGGTTTTACTGTTCCCCAACCTCACTTGTGAACAAGCTATAATAGTGCATCCAGTCACAGTTCTCTGATCACCACTAGGGATGATCGAATGGTTCGGGTCGACCATCGGTTCGACCCGAACATTGACTGTTCGAGGTTCGGCCGAATTTAGAACTTTTTGCTGAAAAAGTTCGGAATTCGGCAACCAGAACCGACCAAAATGCAATGGGACAGGAAATGGGCTTTAAAAGCCCATGATTGGACCAGAACCATTAGTAAAAGCCAATTGAGGGGGCAGGAGAATGCTAGGAATGTGATTGGAGTGACTAGGGGGTCCCTAGGCCAATCATTAGTGAATACGCCCCCCAGTATATAAGATAGCCCCCGCCAATTTCCTAGCATTGTAATACAGGGACATGGAAGAGAGTGGAAGCAGTTCTGTTAATTTTACTTTAAAAGTGTCATTTAGCATTTATTAGTGTGAGGAAAGGGATATCTAGTGTAGTTAGGGTGCTCTTTACACTTTAGTTAGATGCAAAAATGTAGTTTCTGTAGGGAAAGTGTTAAGTGCCAGGGTGACCGTAATGTAGTGTAGGGTGAACTGACTGCTATGGCAGGGTGACCAAACCCTTCCATTTCAGGGTGACCGTAGTGTAGTGTAGGGTGAACTGACACTGACTGCTATGGCAGGGTAACCAAACCCTTCCATATCAGGGTGACCGCTATAGAGAAAAGATTTTCTCTTAAGTCACATTCGGTGCACTAATATGGCTTCTCGCCGGTCAGCTTGCTTTTTGGCTGCAGGCGTTTATAGGGATTTTTTGAGCACATGTTTGGAGTCAGGCATGACATCTGAACATGTGTATAGGGGGTATATATACACACCCATGTATGTATATATACACCTGCACATATATAGGTGTGAAAAGAGCAGAAAACACTACTTGTGCTAATGAAATAATTAACACCAATATAGTTACGCTCCTATCACACCTATATATGTGTATGTGTAAAATACATATAAGTGTGTGTGTATATATATACCCCTATACAGAAGTTCAGATGTGTTGCCTGCCTCCAAAGAACCCAAAAAAATGCCCAAAAAACGCTAGCGCCAAAAAAAAACGCCCCGGTGTGTTGTTGCAGGCATTTTTTGGGGGTTTTTGGAGGCAGGAAAAACATCTGAACTTGTGTATAGTGGTATATATACACACATACTTATATGTATTTTACACTTACACATATATAGGTGTTATAGGAGCGGAGCCATATTAGTGTTAATTATTTCATTAGCGCAAGCATATATTTCTGCTACTATCACACCTATATATGTCTAGGTGTATATATACATATAAGTATGTGTGTATATATACCCGTATACACAAGTTCAGATGTTTTGCCTGCCTCCAAAGAACCCAAAAAAATGCCCAAAAAAACGCTAGCGCCAAAAAAAAAAACGCCCAGGTGTGTTGTTGCAGGCATTTTTTGGGGGTTTTTGGAGGCAGGCAAAACATCTGAACTTGTGTATACAGGTATATATACACACATACTTATATGTATATATACACCTAGACATATATAGGTGTGATAGTAGCAGAAATATATGCTTGCGCTAATGAAATCATTAACACTAATATGGCTCCGCTCCTATAACACCTATATATGTGTAAAATACATATAAGTATGTGTGTATATATACCACTATACACAAGTTCAGATGTTTTGCCTGCCTCCAAAAAACCCCCAAAAATGCCTGCAACAACACACCTGGGCGTTTTTTTTTTTTTTTTTTTTTGGCGCTAGCGTTTTTTTGGGCTTTTTTTGGGTTCTTTGGAGGCAGGCAAAACATCTGAACTTCTGTATATGGGTATATATACACACATACTTATATGTATTTTACACTTACACATATATAGGTGTTATAGGAGCAGAGCCATATTAGTGTTAATTATTTCATTAGCGCAAGCATATATTCCTGCTACTATCACACCTATATATGTCTAGGTGTATATATACATATAAGTATGTGTGTATATACACATATACACAAGTTCAGATGTTTTGCCTGCCTCAAAAGACCCCAAAAAATGCCCAAAAAAACGCTTGCTACTAAACCGGCAAGGTGTGAAAAGAGAGAAGCCACTATCCTGTTCTATAAGTGACCTAATACAAACAATCTTTTTTTTTTATGGTTCTGGACATGCTACAGAGCTGAAACTTCACAGGTACACTTTTTAGACCCCCCTGATACTAAATCCAAAGACATTTTTTTTTTTTTTTTATATTTTTCAATAATTGGCTCTCTATCAAAAATGAAAATTTTTAAGAACTTTTTTTGTGTGATTAATAATCCCTGTGGTATGACCCAGAACCCTATACACTTTTTAGGGGCATTTATTGGGTTTTAGGGCTTCAAAATTGTGTTTTTTGATTACCGAAGTTCGGGTCCCATTGATTTCAATGGGGTTCTGAAATCCGGGCCGAACTTAAGGGAAGTTCGGATGTTCTGGCCGAACCGTACTTTTGAAAAGTTCGATCATCCCTAATCACCACCACACTAGCCATAGTGTCACCTGACCTGTGTAGCTAGAGTCAGTGTTCCTGATTTGTCTGTTTATTGGCCACATTTCTGCCTATTCCGGTCCTTTGCCCATATCCTGACCATGTCTCTGCCTGCACCTGAACTAACCCATTTGCACATCCGACTAAATATGTTCCTGCGAGACACCAGTCCCAGCCATCCCCTGTGGACAACTGCACTTCTGGAACCAAAGCAACTCTTTTCTTCTTCCTTTATTTATTCACCTTTACTTCCTGGCCAATTAACATGGCATTCCTGGGGACAGCCATGTACCAGTAGGCAAGGTTGCTTGGCTTATATAAACTGGGACTGCTATTGGTGGCAATACACTAAGCTATATTCTCTGACCACTTGTATAGAGGCGACCATTACAGTACATTGGTTTTGATACAATTGCTTGATTTGTGTGATACACAAGATACATTGTCTGGTACATAATCAGTCCAAACAGTGAAAACGTCTTACACATGTGGTATCTCTATAGGAGTAGCAGAATGTGTTTTGGGGTGAATTCTAATTATGCTCATGCTGGGGACAACTTTTTGTAAAAAAAATAAATTAAATTTTTATTAATGCGTTTTCCAAAAGCTTGTGGCAAAAAAGTCTTCAAAAGACTCCCCATGCTTATTGTGGTCATTTTATGGGTGTTTCAACTATCCTGGTGCTCCAGGGCCCCCAAAAATGTGATAGGTAGTCAGGAAATCAGATAGGCCCTTAGAAAGTCTAAAGGTACTCCTTGGATTTTGGATCCCTCTATGTGGATAGGCTGTGAAAAAGTCTTATACAAGTGATATCCCCATACTCAGGAGGAGTAGCAGAATATGTTTTGCGGTGTAATGCGGTCTAAGTATGCCTATGATGTGTGCTAGACATATTTTGTTAAATTGACAATTTTGTGCGTAAAAAAAAAAAATTAAATTTTCATGCCTACATTTTCCAAAAACTTGTGGTAAAAAAATTACATTTTCAAAAGGCTCATTATGCCTCTTAGAAAATACCTTGGAGTGTTTGCTTTACAAAATTGGGTCATTTTAGGTGTTTCCATTGTCCTGGTGCTCCAGGGCCTCCAAAAATTTAGTGCCGAGATACCATCACTAGTTAAAATTAAATAAAACCAGGACAGACCAATCCAAATGAAAAAATTGATATATAAATGGGAGTAATCACACTAATAATTAAACAAAATTAATTTAAAAATCAGTACATTATATAGACCATTCAACTAATAGTGATGTGCCAAAAAAAGTGAGTATCTAACAAAAGTGCAATGTGGTGCAGAGATTTAATCTCTGATTAAATGTAGTGCAAGTAAACCAAGTAAATCCAAAGTGGAACATAGAAAAATAGTCACTCCAAAAGGGGTAATAGTGCAAAAAATAAATTCTGAAGAGAATCTATATCAAACAAAGCAACTGGTGGGTCAGGGTGTGTATCCACTCCTGGAATAATGTGCTGCTATCATCAGGTGAAATGTATGTTTACTTCCCCAATTCACCCACTAGGGGTCTCACGCAGTTAGATGGCAAAAAAAGTAATGCCTTCCTTTCAATAGGGCATTCCACTAGACTCGGTATACTCCAAAGGGGTTAGCACATGTGAAAAAAAGAAGACAATATAAAAAAGTCGACATATATAGGAGACATAGAAGCAGATCCTGACTTCAAATATTAAACTCACATTTATTAGACATAAAGACAGCTTGAACAAACATAGCTCCAAAAGGATCACATCGACAAACATTAAACCTGCCCACCGCTTGATACCTCTACGCGTTACGCCATAACCATCATGGCTTCAACTGGAGGAAGAATCCAAGCGGTGCACACACCGCTCAGAATCTTCTTATTATTATTTTTTTATATAGTTATATGTCGGAACACATTTAGGTGGCAGCAGCAGCTGGTATTTTATTTACCATGGGTTTGCTTTTTTCAAAAGGTAGCGCACATTTATATTTGATTTGAATTAGTCGGGAAATTAGATGCATGATTTAGGTGTAATTTGTGCTACTTGAAAGCCCAAAGGTGCTCCTTGGATTTTGAGTCCCTCTGTGTGGCTGGGCTGTGAAAAAGTCTCATACATGTGGTATCCCTATACTCACTGTTTTGGGATGTAATTTTAAGTATTCCCATGCTGTGTGTGAGACAAACCTTGTTGAAATGACAGCTTTGTGAAAACAAAATGTACTTAATGTTTTAATTTTCCAAAAATTGTGAAAACAAATTACAACTTCAAAAAACTCGCTATACCTTTTACTAAATACTTTGGATTGTCTATTTTCCCAAACGGGGTAATTTGAGAGGAGTTTGTGCTGTCCTGGCTTTTTATTGCCTCAAGAAATTATATAGACAGTCAGTACATCAGGATTGATAATTTTTCAAATATATATACACCATAGTTTGTAGACTCTATACCGTTCACACAGACTAAATAATATACAGTACACTGATTTGTTTGTTTTTTTAAGAGTGGTAATTAAATACCACCAAAAGAAAGTTCCATCTGCCTCAAAAAATAATAAAAAATGTAATTTGGGTACAGTGTTGCATGACTGAGTAATTGTCATTCAAAGTGTGGCAGCGCTGAAAACCTAAAAATGGCCTGGGCAGTAAGAGATTGAAAGTGTCCAGTATTAAGGTGGTTAATAACATTTCCTTTTTTGCCTCATTCAGACAAAACAAATAAATACACGTACATTAGCTTGTTCCTTGTCAGCACATACTCCTGCATTCCAATTGGTTGCCATAAATTACTGGACCAATGAATGATCACATAAGAAAAAAGCTCTTTAACAAACAAGGCTAAAAGTAATTTAGGCAAAACAAAGAGGCACTTGTAAATATTTTATAAGTAAGCCTGTGCAATTAAAAAAAATTAAGGCTGAACAGCTAGATGCTTGAATAAATGTAATTATAATTGGCTTTCTTTAGTTTAAAGTGTTGTACGACTTCTCTGTTTTTCAGGCTTGCTAGCTTTATGCAGTCTCTGTTGGTTTGGTACCTTGTACTTGGCTACCCCACTGTGTCTTTCACAGTTGTCACTACTTTATACTGCTCAGTTACTTTAAAATAAATGTGAAAACTCGGATTCTCAAACAAACAAGGCACACCATAGTCATATTGGAATTAGTCAGTGTCGGTAAAGGCAAATGTTGAGATGCAACGTGACCACTTCAGAATACCAGTGCATGGCCTGGGCAGTGGGCAGTATGAAGTCAAAGTGAAATGTAAACAAATCCGCGCTTAGGATAATTCTAGATTCCTGGTATTTAGTATTGGCTGCAGCCCACCTTTATACTATATTACTAAGAATATAGTGAGAATGAAGAGAAAGGAGGGGGAAGGTGTATGGCGCTGCCAAAAACTGCTGATGTTTCTATATGTCCAAAATTTAGGCGTTATAGATACATACAAAATAAATCACCACTATGAATAAAGTGTCCAGTGCATCCTATGTGTCTTCCTATTGAATGTGCAATACTAAAAGATAATACAAATAAATAATAAATAATTGTGCTGAAAAGTGGATATAGAATAAGTGAAATTTGGTATGATGAGAAAATTAGATGAAATGTATGAATTAAAAAATAGATAAAGGGGTGGATTTGTACAGAATAAAAATAAATATATAAAAAATATAAAAATGGATCCACTTAAAGTATGACTTAAATAAGGTGCACAATAGGTAGATAAATATTATAGCAGCAATGATACAAGAATAAATAAGTCCGTTACACCTAAGAAAGAACAAATAGTCCCACAATGCAAGAAAATTCCTAAAAAACTTGGCAAAAAAAGGTGACTTGAGTGCAGGTGTTCTGATGAAATATTAAAGGTGCTCAGGTATATGGTGACCGTTCAGTGCTCCCCGCACCCCTTGGACCGCACTCACCAGAACTATGTACCCCTGCAGGGGTATCAGGCCTTGTCTATAATCCTGGATCTTCTCCACTGACCATCAAAGTGGTTGGGTGGTCCGATTATCTACCCGAATCTTGTGAACCAGGTTCCTTGATGTTAGGGTCCGAAGGTGTATCGATATATGGGGGAAGAAGGCTCACATAGAGTAGTACTGCTAAGTTTTAAAATACTTTATTGTATATAAAAATTAGGTACTCACAAAGGGAATAGAGGGTAATGGCATAGAAAGCAATAATAGCGCACTTCCGGGACGCCGTGCGTTCCACAGGGCGGATGTGCGTTCCACTTAGGCGGATGTGACGCGATGACGCTCTACGTACGTTTCGTCGTGATGACTCCTGAAGACGTCATCACGACGAAACGTACGTAGAGCGTCATCGCGTCACATCCGCCTAAGTGGAACGCACATCCGCCCTGTGGAACGCACGGCGTCCCGGAAGTGCGCTATTATTGCTTTCTATGCCATTACCCTCTATTCCCTTTGTGAGTACCTAATTTTTATATACAATAAAGTATTTTAAAACTTAGCAGTACTACTCTATGTGAGCCTTCTTCCCCCATATATCGATACACCTTCGGACCCTAACATCAAGGAACCTGGTTCACAAGATTCGGGTAGATAATCGGACCACCCAACCACTTTGATGGTTAGTGGAGAAGATCCAGGATTATAGACAAGGCCTGATACCCCTGCAGGGGTACATAGTTCTGGTGAGTGCGGTCCAAGGGGTGCGGGGAGCACTGAACGGTCACCATATACCTGAGCACCTTTAATATTTCATCAGAACACCTGCACTCAAGTCACCTTTTTTTGCCAAGTTTTTTAGGAATTTTCTTGCATTGTGGGACTATTTGTTCTTTCTTAGGTGTAACGGACTTATTTATTCTTGTATCATTGCTGCTATAATATTTATCTACCTATTGTGCACCTTATTTAAGTCATACTTTAAGTGGATCCATTTTTATATTTTTTATATATTTATTTTTATTCTGTACAAATCCACCCCTTTATCTATTTTTTAATTCATACATTTCATCTAATTTTCTCATCATACCAAATTTCACTTATTCTATATCCACTTTTCAGCACAATTATTTATTATTTATTTGTATTATCTTTTAGTATTGCACATTCAATAGGAAGACACATAGGATGCACTGGACACTTTATTCATAGTGGTGATTTATTTTGTATGTATCTATAACGCCTAAATTTTGGACATATAGAAACATCAGCAGTTTTTGGCAGCGCCATACACCTTCCCCCTCCTTTCTCTTCATGAAGTCAAAGTGGCAAGACCTCATCTGTGATGTCAACTTGGGATAGGTGAACTGTTCGGCCTGAGCATGAGTTTGTGCCAAACATTGGCTGTTCACCAGTTTGACTGACACCCGAATTGTCGGGGCATTTGACCATTTGTTTGGCCCGCTGAATGACCACAATGCACTGTGCCGCAGCAGTGCATTGGAAGCCCTGATTGGCTGAAGCAAGAAAAGCTTTGCCAATTCTGGGCACAGAGCACTGTCAGAACAGGACTCTGTTCAGTGCTACTAAAGATTTATTGTGCTATTCTGATTCTATTGTCATTGTAGAATATAAGTTTTGTGTAAATCTAGTGATAGCTCAGTCAGTGTGAGTGTAGTGTGACTATTCATTTTTACTTTAGTGTCACTCTAGTGTGAATCTAATGATAGTTCAGTCAGTGTGATTGGAGTATCCTAACCATTAATTTTTACTTGAGTGTCAGGGCAGGTTTACTGCATTATATTTCTGTGCATTAGTGCATGCTTAATGAAGTATATTTCTGTGCATTACTGCACGATTAACGCAGTACATTTTTTGTGTGTTAGTGCACATTTAACGCAGTATATTTCAGAGCAATACTGCACGTTTAACGCAGTATATTTCTGTGTGTTATTGCACATTTAACGCAATATATTTCAGTGCATTACGAGCCATTTACTGCAGTATATTTCTGTGCGTCAGTGCATGTTTAACACAGTATATTTCTGTGTGTTACTGCACGTTTAATGCAGTATATTTCTGTGTGTTAGTGCATGTTTAATATAGTATATTTCTGTGTTACTGCATGTTTAGCGCAGTATATTTCTGTGCATTAGTACACGTTTAACGCAGTATATTTCTGTGCATGACTGCAAATTTAACGCAGTATATTTCAGTGAGTTATATGCCATATTACGCAGTATATTTCTATGCATTAATGCACATTTAACGCAGCATATTACAGTGAGTTATGTGCTGTTTAACGCAGTATATTTCTGTGTGTTACTGCATGTTTAATGCAGTATACTTCTGTACGTTAGTGCACGTTTAATGCAGAATATTTCTGTGCATTACTGCACGTTTATGGCAAAATATTTCTGTGCATTAGTGCATGTTTTTTGCAGTATATTTTAGTGCGTTATGTGCCGTTTAACGCAGCATATTTCAGTGCATTAGTGCTTGTTTAACGCCATATATTTCTGTGCATTAGTGAACGTTTAATGCAGTATATTTCAGTGCGTTCCTGCACGGTTAACCAGTATATTTCTGTGCTTTAGTGCACGTTTAATGCAGTATATTTCTATGCATTACTGCACATTTAATGCATCTTAGCGTGTTACATGCCATTTAACGCAGTATATTTCAGTGCTTTGGTGCACATTTCATACAGTATATGTGTGTTACTGCACGTTTAACGCAGTATATTGCTGTGCATTAGTGCACGTTTAACACAGTATATTTCTGTGCGTTACATGCCATTTACCGCAGTATATTTATGTGTGTTAGTGCACACTTAATGAAGTGTATTTCTGTGTGTTACTGCACGATTAACGCAGTATATATCTGCGCATTGTGTGCATTTTAAAGCAGTACATTTCTGTGCGTTAGTGCACATTTAACGCAGTATATTTAAGTACTTGTGCTAAAGTGAAAAAAAGATGTAAATAAAATAAATAGGAAAAAAAAAATGTAGCCGCCCCCGTCGCCGTGAGCTCACGAATGAAAGAAAACATATACGGAAGTCGCGCCCGCAAATGAAATCGCTGTTCAAACCACACATGAAACTGGTAAACGTTAACATTTTTTAAAGCGACGTCTATGGAGATTTTTATTGACCGTAGTTTGTCGCCATTCCGCGAGTGTGCACAATTTTAAACCGTAACATGTTGGGTATCTATGTACTTGACATGACATCATCTTTCGCAATATACAAAAAAAATGGGCTAACTTTACTGTTTAGTTTTTTTTTTTATATGCAGTAAAATGTAATTTTTCCAAAAAAATGGTGTTTGAAAGAGCGCTGCGCAAATACCGCGTGACAAAAAATATTGCAATGACTGCCATTTTATTTTCCAGAGTCTTTGCTAAAAAAATATATATAATGTTTGAGTGTTCTACGTAGTTTTCTAGCAAAAACCACTGATTTTATCTTGTGAACAACATGTGTCAAAAATGGGCTCAGTCCTTAAGTGGTTAAGGGGGCCCCCCAGGCACAATATTTAAAGGAATTTTTTATTTTTATTGTTTCACTTTAAGCATTATTAAAATCACTGCTCCTGTAAAAACGATTGTTTTACATTTTTTTTTTTGCATTGATTCATGTCCCCCAGGGCAGTACCCAGGTCCCCATACACTTTTGGGGGTAATTACTTGCATTTAAGCCTTTAAAATTAGGACTTTTGATTTTTTATGTTCATATCCCATAGACTTTAATGGAGTTCGTATGTTCGCTATAACATTTCACTCGTTTGAGATGTTCTGGTGCAAACCGAACAGGGGGGTGTTCGGCTCATCACTACTTCTTTTACCTCTTCCAAAGTTCAGGCACTTCTTTGAGAAGCAACTTAGGAAAAATAAGGGAGAAGAGGCTCACAAAACATGAAACCATGATAACTGCATGGCATTCGTCAATTTGTTTTCTGATGGGAACAACAGTGGACCATATCTAAATAATGTGTTTTGAAAAATCCACTTGAAGTCTCTATCAGAAGCCAGCTTGACTATGCAGAACTACAACTGGGACACAGGGGCACAGCCTTGCCACTCTAGTTGAGGAGGTATCTGAACTAGGACCTTTAATGGCAAGATCACCAGATTTTATTTTATTAAAGTCTACATATTTAACATTTTAAATTTTTTTTTTTTTCTATCCAATTAAATCTTATATTCGATTTTATTGAGAGGGTTTACATATACGTGTTGCAATCATAAGTAATAAACTTACAGAACACACTGTAGTTCTACTTTAATAAAAGCTAAATGAAAAACAGAAAACATGTTTCTTCAGACATAAAAAGGTTCTTCTCCCGTAATTGAGTTGGCATTATAAATCTTTTACTTGTTCATTTTTTTCTCCCTACAGATATTCGATTTTTACTTCCACCTCCAAATGAAGTTCTTCAGCTTGACTATGACTATATGATCCTCAGTCTTGTTCATTATTAAATGTATCTAACCTATGTTCATGCTGACTTCCTACATCAGTTTGGAGGAAATAAAAGACCATTGTTTTATAATCCAATCACTTTACAACCCTCTTCGGAGGTTGTATCAAGTATAATATTCTGACTTTCATTTTCTCATTTTTATTAAAATGCACTCTGTGAACTTTAGAAACAAAAACCTCTTCTGTTTTATATTTGTAATACTGCCCTCTTATAGAATGTTTAAGGATGAAAGTGCTGCCTCTATTTTCTCAAAGGGATTTGTGAAGAATGGTTGTAATATTCCAATATGGAACTGCACATGCGGAGTGTTACTGCATCGGTGGGATAATTTGTAACAGACTGCTAACATTGGCCATTGGCGCCTCTTAGCCTTTTGTATTTTGTGGTTAGCATGAACAATGAGAGAAGATATCTCATAAAAGAAGAATGAATTTACTTGTCTTTCAAGTGGCCTTTTTGTTGGAAATCTGCTCCTTTGCCACAATTCGGCTACTGCAGGTACTCGACTTTTGGTGAGCACTGGAGCTGGCAGAGCAACAGAAGGATCAAAAAAATAACCAGCAGCTCCTTTGCATATAGCACTACAATATATTAAAGCGTAACTCCACTTTTGAAAAAAAAAACATGTCCTAGCACTTATGGATCTTAAATAAACTAACATCAATGAATAAATAAATAAGTGAGTGAGTGATGGCTGCTGCTGACTAATAAGGTGTATGTGCCTTTAAAAGTAAAACTGTGCGAGTCAGCGCTGCCGTGAGTATTACAAATTCTCAAATATGTATATCAATATATCAATAAATATACCAACATTTTCAAAACAAATATCAGTGTGATATTGCAAATATAAAGTGCTATGTGCCAATCGTGCCAACATATACATGAGTAATCATAAAATAAATAAATAAATATCACAATGCATATATCAAAATAAATGTCCTTTAGTTATTTGTGCACAGTTCATAAGGTGGCTGTTTAAAAGTGCTTCAGTGCTCAATTCCACTCAAAGTGCTGGTTTCCCCCTGAGTGTCCCCACTCAACGGAACACTGTGTACATAATTGGTAATTGATAGCTGTGCTGTAAAGTGTCCCTGGAAATTTAAATTTTAAATGTTGGCAACTATGTGTGTATATAAGCCTTATACACAGATATGGAACAAGAGAGAAAATTCCCCTAGGGCATGGGACTTTAGTGGCAATAACCAGACCTTGAGTAGTATGTTTCAACAAATTTATTATTCTACAAGTCAGTTATGAAAATATGTTTCAAAAAGAACAATCATAAATGAACAACACTTAAAAACACAAGTGGCCATATGTTACGTCTTTAGGACTGGAGGTAGCTGAGATTTCCACAAATGACCAAACGCGTTTCGGTCAATCGCCTTTATCAATGGTCAGGTAGGAACAGATCTCAGACTGGAGGATATGAAAGATAGCAATAAGTAACACATAATGATGGTTTGTCAACAATATCTCAATTAATAAGAAATTGTACAAAAAATATATACAAAGCATTTACTGTACCATAGCTATAGCTTCTATATATTTGTTCACAGTATCAGTGTTCTGTATTTAAATACGTACCCCATAGAGTGGTCCAAGACGAGTAAGACCACAAATATTAAAAACAAGCAGGTGACACCTGCGTTCTAAAGAACTGCTGTGTTCTTGACAAAGCTCTGCCTAGGTAGAGAGTATGTAGATAGCTAAAAAGATATAATAAAATATTTACAAAAATGTGAGGGGTGTACTCACTTTTGTGAGATACTGTGTGTAATACATATTTACAAGCAGGTTACAACACAGTGAGTATCATTTATTGCTCCATCAAGGAATACTATGGGCAGCAACTTCAGGAATCTCTATCCTTTTCAGTTTTTAATTTCTATCCTGCAATATGTAGTAGAAATGAAAATATGTGCATTCAAGTCCTAAATGACTTCCATACAACACATGTGATACTAAGGAGGTGTAATCACAAGGTAAACGTTACATGAGATAAATTAATTCTGAGCTAGGATGTGTGCAATAAGGCTGCAGCCTACCTCACATATCCCAGTGTATGGGATATGAAAATGGAAAGAATGCAAGAAGGAGGGATATGTGGTGCTGCCTTTACCATGTATATAAAAACGTGTCAAGTATATAAATAAATAAAATAATAAAGGTGCTATTAAACCCATGCATACATAAAAGTATAAGTAATAAAAACGTTACATATTCATATGTATAAATTGCTTACACACAACCTGGAACCAACACTAGTTTGCAAGCAACCAAGCGCTTAGAGAGGATAACTACCTCTAATACGGTGTGATAACAAATGCTGCTACTTAATGAAAATAACATGAGTAGGAGAATATGTGTAAATACAAACGATATGTAAATACAAAAAATTCTAGTAGCGCAAACAAGAATGATAAGCTCACTCCCCAATCACAATCACTGAAAACTTGATAAAATCCAGTAAAGACTGTATAAATAAAATATAAATAAAATATATAAAATATATTATAAATAATAGTCCCAACATGGATCAGTCCACCAAAGCAGCGTAGAAAAACATATGACAAATAGCGATAATCCACACTGATGTATCCCTTGAGAAATCCTAATCGGTGCAGAAATAAAGGATCACCTTGACCACCACCACTGTGCTCTGAAGGGGGGAAGGTAATGCACACTCACCGACTTCACTGGCCCAGTGATTCTCACCACTGAGCAAACAAGCCACACTACACCCACTTCCGCTCGGGACTCCGGATTGGGACCAATCAGACCAATGACAGGTTCTGCTGCATCCACTTGGGGTTCCGGGATAGGACCGATAATGGGCTCAATCAAATACAAGAGACATCCTTCCCTTGCATGTCTCTTGTATTTGATTGAGCCCATTTGTCATAGGTTTTCAAAGCTGCTTTGGTGGACTGATCCATGTTGGGACTATTATTTATAATATATTTTATATATTTTATTTATATTTTATTTATACAGTCTTTACTGGATTTTATCAAGTTTTCAGTGATTGTGATTGGGGAGTGAGCTTATCATTCTTGTTTGCGCTACTAGAATTTTTTGTATTTACATATCGTTTGTATTTACACATATTCTCCTACTCATGTTACATATTCATAGTTTGCATATTTTGCAAGAGTTTGCTATGAATATGCAAGGGTTAACATGGGGTTACACCTTCTTAGTATCTCATGTGTTGAACACATGGAACCCATATAGAACCTGAGTACACATATCTCCATCTCTACTGCATAATGGAGATCAGTAATTAAAAAGAGAAGGGGTGATTGAGGTTGCGGGGGTATTCTTTGATATGTTATGCTCACTGTGGTGTAACCTCCAATTATTTTTTTTATTTTGGTGTGATTTATTTATTTTTATTTTTTTTTGGGGGGGGGGGCACTGAGTTACAGGCCTAGATAACCACTGGGGAATTCCTGTTAGCCAGCTGGCTTGAATATCTGCTCATGAGCAAATACAATAATGCAATGAACTTACCAAGATACAATTGCCTATATATGTCTCTGAGGACAACTTCCTGGTATCTGTGTGAGTTAGACCTTATGTGCATGATGATGTCAAAGGGTTCCAACTCTGCCCAGCGCGTTTCATTCAATCAACTTTGTCTGGAGTGGTCTCAAAACCCAGAAAAGCATTTGTTTCCTAATGATGTAAGGAAAGGAAACAATGGTGCTGGACCCGCATGAGTTGGATCATGCCAGGAAATTATTGGATTCGCTGGGTGCATAAGTAAGTTATTTTAGCCCTAAAGCAGCAAAAAAGGTAAGGGGGTGAAAAGCTAAATTAGCCTTGGGGATGGGTAGTTGAAGTTTCTCTTTAACTGCATGATTTTTCCTTTTCTGCTCAATTGGTATTTAATAAGAACTTGAAAAATCTGTTCCCTTATACAGCAATATAACTCTTTCCATTTTTCTGGCACCATGTAAATAAAATTGCAGTAATTTCACATAAACCACTTTATGAATCAACTTGCTCATTTCCTTTAGAGTCTTGTATTTTCTTTGAGATGTGCAATTGACCCTTGCCTTTGTCGTATGTTGGTTGCTAAGGAGCGTTATCATTGTATTGAGGTCTCTCAGGAATCGCTCATTATTTACTGCTCATAAAACATATTCAATTTCAGTTTCATTACAAAGAAGTAGGTAGAAGAGCCCACAGTGCAGATGACCTGAAACTTTCCAACTTGACAGTCACTTCTACTAGTAATGTTAAAGCTGAACTCCCGGATAAGCAAATGTTGTCCAAATACAAGAGCCCTATGCATTCTTCCTTGAATCTTGATGTTCTTTGTATATTTCTTTCAGATATATGGAGTAATCCAGTGTGAGACTTTCCCTCTGTTCAGGAGCTTCCTGTAATAAAGACCGCTCACTGCTGCTCTCTCTCCTTGTGCTGGGTGACTGGTCCTGCCTGATCCCCCTCTCTCATTTTCTGTAGGCAGCCCATAGTGGGTGAAGCCTGCTAGGACACTCCCAAAGCTCTGCTCTGTGCACAGGCTATGTACAGTGCAGGGATGATGCTACTTTTACAAGGTAATATCTTGATTTGAAATGGCTTTTGGTGCACACAAGATAGATTAATATTGTTTGTGAATCTTGGAGAATTTATTTAACCACTTTACGTCCGCTCACTGTGCCTCTACTGCGGCACAGGGGCTCGTTATCGTCCTACATCGCTGGACTCCTCCCCCTGTAGGCGGCGCTCGCGCGCCGCCGGAGGCGCGCTCCCGCTGTTTTCATTCAGAGCGGGTGTCGGGCCAGGGGAAGAGCGGCGGTGATCGCCGCTGCTCTTCCCCGATCGTTGGGGAATCTAGTTTGGAGATCCGCCCGCCTGTGTAAACAGAGCGGGCGGATCTCCTAAGTGACAGGGAGTGACAGATCGGAGTGTTCAGCATAGCTGAACATCCGATCTGTCCCTGACTCACTCAGTCACCTCCCCCCCCACGTCAGTAAGCACCAGGCATACATTAACCCCTCCCTCTCCAATAAAATTACCCCTTCCCTGCCAGTGTAATTTTTACAGTAACAGTGCATATATATAGCACTGATTACTGCAGTAATGCCACTGGTACCCCCAAAAGTGTCAAAAATGTCAGTCAAGGGTCCGATCTGTCCGCTGCAATGTCGCAGTCCCGCAAAAAAAAATAGCAGATCGCCGCCATTACTCGTTAAAAAAAAAACCAACAAAAATGACAGAAATCTTTCCCTTAGTTAGTAAACGCAATAACTTTCGCGCAAACCAATCAAAAAAACGCTTATTGCGATTTTTTTTTACCAAACATAGGTAGCAGAAAACAAATTGGCCAAAAATGTTAAAAAAATTTGATTTTTACATATTTTTTGGGAGGAATTTCATATAAAAAATGTTAAAAATATTGTTATTTTTTTCAAAATAAACGCTCTTTTTTGGTTTATAGCGCAAAAAGTAAAAATCGCACAGGTGATCAAATACCACCAAAAGAAAGCTCTGTTTGTGGGAAAAAAAGGACATAAATTTTGTTTGGGTACGGTGTCGAACGACCGCGCAATTGTCAGTTAAATTCGCACAGCGCCGAATCGCAAAAAGTGGCCTGGACGTAAGACAGCAAAATCCTCCGGTGGTAAAGTGGTTAAATTAGAAATTTTGTGACCAGATTCTAACTTTAGATATCATGTTAACCCCTTCCCAGATTTGGATAGTCATATGCTGTCTTACTTGATGTTTTTTGACCCATGGGTATTTTCTGCTTTGTAAATATGCAAGCAGTTATGTTTTTACTGCTAGAAAACACGCAGGCACTGTGTATAGTGCCCCTATTCATTCATGAAAACAAGTAGAAAATGTGTCTGGTAGTATCTCTTTTTGCTGAACCAGCTGAAATGCTGGACAGCTCACTGCCTGGTGTCCTTAGACAACCTTGCTTTGTGTCTCATTTCTCTTGAACCCTTTGCTACTGACATGAACTTCCTGTTTAAGCCATGCCTTTTTTCTTCCTGTTTGCAGATAACAGTGGTCTCTGCAGCCAATATCTTGCTCTTGTCACTCCTGCTGCCGTCCGTATCTTCGCTACCGCTCATTACTTTCCCTTGGCTTGTTTCTTGACTACGCTTCACCCTTGATCCCAACTTACAACCATTTGTTACTGACCTTTGTCTTGTTTACTGACTAAGCTTCTGCTTGATTCCTACCTGCTGTATCAGCTACTGGACCCCAGGATGCTCACCTCCTGGTGGGGAAATCCTGAGCCCCAAAATGGTACAAATATGCAACAAAACTCATCTCCATCATCAGGAGCTCTGGCGAATACCAGTTAGTGCTTAGACCTCAGATGAGCCTGCGTCATTCGCCAGGGTGACCTGTTTGTATATTATTCTGCTATTTGGTTTGGCGGGAGCCACTGTACTGCTATAGCTACTGGTCTCTGAGCCTGACCCATGACTATAACAAAATGACACACCCTTTCTGACAATTACTTTGCTAAAAATGTATAAAACACGAAAACTGTCCCACAATGTATTTTATCAGTCATGTCATCCAGCGATGTAGACCTTTGTCAATCATGATAAATGACTCCCACTAACTTGCCAAACTAAAACACCCATCTACCAACCACATGTCCAATCCCATTGCTTAAACATGTATTGCAACATATATACACTATATTACCAAAAGTACTGGGAAATCTGCATTTATACACACATGAACTTTAATGGCATCCTAGTCTTAGTCTGTAGGGTTCAATACTGAGTTGGCTCTCCCTTTAAAGCTATACCAGCTTCAACTCTTTTGGGAAGGGTGTCTACAAGGTTTAGGAGTTTGTCTATGGGAATGTTTGATCATTCTTCCAGAAGCGCATTTGTGAGGTCAGGCGCTGATGTTGGACAAGAAAGCTTGTCTCACAGTCTGTGCTCTAATTCATTCCAAAGGTGTTCTATCAGGTTAAGGTCCAGACACTGTGCAGGCCAGTTAAGTTCCTCAATCCCAGACTCACTCATCCATGTCTTTATAGACCTTGCATTGTGCACTTGTGCACAGTCATGTTGGAACAGGAAGGGGCCATCCCCAAACTGCTCCAACAAAGTTGTGAGCATGAAATTGTCCAAAATGTCTTGATATTCTTACGTCTTAAGACTTCCCTTCACTGTAACTAAGAGGCCAAGCCCAACCCGTGAAAAATAACCCCACACCATAATCCTCTCCCCACCAAATGATTTGGACCAATGCACAAAGTAAGGTCCATAAAGACATGAGTCTTTGACCTCAACGTGATAGAAAACCTTTCAGAAGTATTAGAGCACAGACTGTGAGCCAGGCCTTCTATCCAACATCAGTGCCTGACCTCACAGAATCCTGATCTCAACCAGATAGAACACCTTTGGGATGAATTAGAGTGTCTTTCTCGTCCACATCAGAGGGAATGGTCTGACACTAGCCATTGTGTGCACCTCCATTCCTAATTCAAATGCAAAGAAAAGAGTGCCCAGATGGGACTTTAATTGAGGTGCATGCAATAGTCACTACTATGGAATAATGAATGTATTGGTTTATTGTAAAAACATAACTGGATATGAACAAGTACCAACAAGTAACAGATGTCAAGATATTAATACAAAACATGATCAACATCACAGGATTACAGAGCTACATACATATGAAGCAATAGACTTAGTATATAGCTTTAATTGAGTAAAATCATATAATTAAAGTATAATGGTTAATGCACAGGCCAATGAGCATCCGTGCAAGGCATATGTAGCATTAATACATGAGTAGAATGTCTTGGATTAAAACTCAACAGAAAATCTTGTAGAAAACTTGACGTGTTTCGTGGGTCTGTTGGCCCACTCATCAGGAGTAAATAATTATGTAAGCCTGTCAAGACAATAGTGCACATGTTATAAAATAGCCAGCAAGTATGGAATATCAACAAAGGTACCATAATTCTGACCCGGGAGCTGAAGGGACAAGGATTGGCGGCAAAGGGATGGAGAGCCACGAGAAGACGTGTGATATGAAAGTATGATGATAGAAATGTGACACCAACTAAAAAACGCATGGATAAACATCTCAGTATTAAAAAAATGTGTGAACTGTATCACGTAGTGATAACAGAAAAAAGTATTGATATCCAAATGTATTACAAGTATATATATATATCACACGTCTTCCCCCCGCACGAGCGCTTTATGCGCTTCCCATATCAGTCCCCCACTCAGATCCTCCGACGCATTCTCCGCAAAATAGCATTGCAGGACCTCCGAAAGTCCTTCTCTTGGGGGTGTAAGATCCGCCAAGAATCTACAAGGAGATGGGACTGGAGAGTTTTACGGTAGTGCTTAAGGAAGGAGAACGAGTGGGAGGATCGACCATGGGAGGTATCTATGAGGGGATCAGAGCAGACATTGAAGTCGCCTCCAACAATCAGGGATCCTTCCCTGAACAAAGCCAGGCGCTCAAGTGTCGCGTATAAAAAAGTGAGCTGACCTGTGTTGGGGGCATAAACAGAAGAGAACATGTACATCTTAACCATGATCGTGCCTTTCAGAAACACATAGTGACCACCATGCGGGTCCACCAGGTGATCCGTAGGCTGGAAGGGACATGCTCTATGGATAGCAATAGCTGTGCCCCGGCATTTGCTGATCAGGGAGGGGCTGTGGAACCATTGAGTAAAAAGGTGAGTAGGGGGCTTCGGGAGAGACTGGGGGGTGAAGTGGGTCTCCTGCAGGAGGACCACCTGTGCCTTAAGCTTTTTCAGCTCCCACCACAGGCAATTACGCTTGTGAGGAGAGCATAAGCCAAGGACATTGTAGCATATTACCTTAAACAAAGCCATCAACAGGTAGGTGGGGAGGGAGGATCCTCAGGAGGCGGCAAGCTCGACACATAGGGGAGATAGACGGGCACATCCAGACCGGTAGGCACGACAGGAGTCAGGAAAGGAAAAAGAAAAAGTAATAGGAGGTTAATACATGGAAACAAATATACATAACAGAGAAAACGTACATAAGCCACAATAAGTGGCAAACACTGCTCACCATTAGGTGAGAACATATCTAAGGTTCCAGCCAAGGGTGCACCCCCAGGGGGGGATACACCCTGGGTCGGAGCCATCGTCCAACAAAGTGGACCAAAACAATCCATGGGGGTAGGGCCTACTGGGGGGTATCGTGGGTTAGCCACCAAGGGGGGGAGTCACGGTTCCCAGAAATAAATGAGGGGAACAAGGAGGGACACCCACCCCGCACCCGCCAGCCTAGCCCATGAATAATGTCCGGCCAAACCCGGGAGCCAAAGGGAGAGCCCAGGCCAAGTAGACAAAAGTCCCAACCAGACCCTCCCAGCAACAGTCCAAGGCACCAGACATGGGGGATATAAAAGGGGAGGGGGGGGGTGGGGGGGACCAGTGGAGACAGGGAGCCTCGATCACAACTGTGGGGCAGAAGGGAAAGTGCAGAGGTCCAACAGTTCAAGCGGTCAGAGATCCTCAGCTGGGGCCGCAGGAGTCGGGACACCCGAGGAGTGTGGGCGATTCTGCTTGCGGTGTTTGCGAGAGACGGACTGCCAGGGCTGGTGAAGAGACACCGCAGGGAGGTCAGAGATGCTTCTCCAGTTGGGAGAGTCCACAGGGTCCAGGTCCAGGGTAGACAGGAACTCAGGGAGATCATCTTTGGTGCAAAGAGTAGCGGAGACCCCATTCCTAGAGGCATGGAGATAGAAGGGGAAACCCCAGCGGTAGGTAAGATCTGCAGCATGGAGGGATTCCAGGAGGGGACGCAGGGCCCTGCGCTGCATCAGCGTACGGCGTGATAGGTCTTGGTAGAAGTATAGGCGGGCACCATCAAAATCAAAGAAAGGTTTGTTGCGCATTTTCCGCATGATGCTGTCTTTGAGAGTGAATTTGTGGAGCTTGCAAATTACAACACGTGAGTTATCTGTGTCCTGTGATGAAGGCCGCAGGCCCTATGAGCCCTGTCAATTTCAATCTGGGCTGTAGCAGGGAGTTCCAGGATCGCCCGGAATACATCAACCAGAGTGGGGATGATGCCCCTCGGTACCGTGGCCTCCGGCAGCCCGCAAATGTGTATATTACCACGCCTGCTGCGATTCTCAAAGTCATTAAGCTGGCATAACAGGGCCTCAATCCTCCTGGTAGAAAGGAAAAAAAGAAAAAGAGGGGCGCACCGACCTAGTGCATTACCATAAAAACATTTATTAAAATATTAAAAAGTGTACAAAGTACTCACAAGACTGGTGTGATACATCACACATCAAGAATAGCATATACAGTCTCCAAGGTAGCCAGGTCCCAATTGTGACGAATGAGCATGCAAATAGTCGCATGGGGCTGCTGTGGCTAGGCTGACGCGTTTCAGGGGCGAACCCCCTTCCTCAGAGCCAGAAAAAGTGCTGCTCAATCCTCCTGTCCTGGTCTACACACCGGGCCTGGAGCTATAACAGGGATAGTCTCATCAAATCTTCCAGGATTTCCATGCGGAACCCCAAGTGGAAGGTATCAGTTTTGAGCTGTGCAATGTCCTCCTTAAATACTGATTCCACCCTTGTAATAAATCTGTCCAAATCAGCCTTAGTAGGCAGGGCCCAGATGTGCTTCCTTAAATCCCCATCTCCCAAAATGTCAGCGACATCAGAGCCCCCCGGACTCTGGGGAGGGGGGGATGCGGGGGGGATCTGTGTACTTACAGACCGCTGTGGGGAGAGTCCTGGGTCAGTGCCCCATGAAGGGCTCGCCTCATGGTGGGGAGAGGCAGGCGCAAACAGCGCCATCTTGGAGGTCCGGGGCCTCCCTGCCGCGGGTCTCCGGGAAGAAGGAGGGAAGGCGTCCCTGTTTGGATCTGTCGGGCCGCGGTGGTTGCGAGGCTGTCCGGCGGCGCTGGGACATCGTTAGGTGAGTGCTAATGGCTAGGAAGTCCCGGGAAGCTGTGTGTTAGAGGCGGCGGGTGCGGAGCTCAAGCACCATGCGTCCTCACTCCTCCATAGCCAGGCCACGCCCCCGTAAAAAACCTTTTGACTTTAGAACCACTATAAAACAGATTATCAACTGCCACGATCAATTGCCAGCATGTTGACCTCATCTCACTTGAAGAGGATCAGAGGTTACACTGAACAGAAGGAAGCCCAGTGTTTTTGAATCTGGCATCCAATGTACAGTATATGGCTGCATTCACACCTGTGAATTTCTCCAACAGCACTTAGATGTGAGAACCCCAGTGGGGGTTCCCAGTGATTAGCTGCAGGAGGCAGCCTCTTTAAAAGTGATGGGAGGTTGTCAGCTCCTGCAACTAATCGTGGCTGCTCAAATGTGATCGCTCATGCAGCGATCACTTGAGAGGGATTGGCCTTGGATAGAGACTGCCTATGGCATATATACTATATACTGTATGTCCTTATACAATGTAAACTACTGCTAATAAAAGTCAGGTGACAGCAAGAGTGCAATTCAGATCCCCCTATTGAATGAGAGGGGGGCATGATCCCTGTCCCTGATATCAACCAAGTTATTTCCTTACCTCTTAGTCCCAGTGTCCCTTTAACTGGGTTAATATGCCACGGGGGGGGGGGGGGGGGACTGAACAATCACATGCCTACTGTGATTGACTGTCTCAGTGGTTATATGAGCGGGAGCTGTTCCTGCTGGCTCCCGCTCATTACTAGGGACCAGCAGCTTGGTCACTGTGCTGGGACAGTACAAATATCTCAGCTCCCCATGGACATATGTATCCACTCTCTGTGCAAATGGACATATGTGTTACGTGTGTGGCAAGAGGTTAAAGCGGAGTTCCGGGCACAAAATTAATATTTTTTTTGTGCCCGTCCGCTAGTTCTGCATAACCTGAAAAGGAATTGGATAGTTAGTTTTTTTTTTTTTTTTTTTTTTTTTTTTTTTTTTAAAACTCACCTTGTAATTGAAGATCGTAAATACTCACCTCAGAGTACTTCCTCCCTCAGCGCCGCGGCTCCGCTGTCACTTCCTGTCTCGCGATGATTCCTGGGAGCTGAACGTCATCGCTCCCAGGAATCAATGCAACGGCACCGGCCCCGCTCGTCACTTCTGGGCGACGCCGCACCGGAAGTGACGAGAGGGGCCGGTGCAGGCGCATTCTGGGACAAGAAGACGCGGAAGAAGACACAGAAGAGGACCGCGCCGGCTTCAGCTGCCCACAAGAGAGATGGAAACGCTGTGGAAGAAATTTTATAAGTAAGTATTTCTTCTAAAAGGTAAGTGCGAACCGGGACAGATCAGAGGCTAGCCATTGTGGAATGTGCTAGCCCTGACTGTCCCGGGGGTATGTTTGTTAAAAAATGACTTCTGTGCCCGGAACTCCGCTTTAAGCATTGCTAGGCAAAAACTCTATTCAGATCCCTATACTGCTTGACTGGGGGCATAGGTAGAAATCAGACATCCTTATGGTCCCAGCTGTCAATCAAACTATGCCAGAATGTGCAGGAGGTGTCAGGAAAGCTGACAGAGGAGGTACAGGCATGCCATGCATCAGCACACCATCCTGTAGGTCTAACTAAAAAGTAAAGGGTTGAAAACTGGCCACGTTATCTGCTTCCCTTGGTTAGAAATCTACAGGAGCGTATATTTATTTATTTCAGGTACTTATATAGAGCCGTCAATTCATGCAAGGCTTTATATATATACAGGATATTATATATTTATATCAGTCCTGCTGTATAGGAGCTTACAATATAAGGTCCATTACTCACATTCATACATACACATACTAGGCTTATTTTGGACAGGAGCCAATTAACCTACCAGCAAGTCTTTGGTGTTTGGGAGGAAAGCAGGGTACCAATGCAGGGAGATCATGCAAACTCAAGGCAGCTAGTTTCATGGTTGGGACTCAAACCAACCACTTAGACACTGTGCTGCCCATATTCATGTGTAGCACCCTCTGGTAGGTGCAAGTGAGAGACTATAGTTTTTGGCTCTGTCTGCCTATTAGAGGAGCAGCAGGCACTTCTTTATTGCTTTCTGCCTACCAGAGAGCTGGATGTGTGAGTTAGGACTGCTCAGTGTGCTCAGTATGTGATTCATTGGGTCTAGATAGTGTTTCAAATAGTTGGGATTCAGTCTAATATTTATCTACTCTGTACAAGACGACCGTTAGAGACGGGTACCATTCCTCTCTTTGGCCGCCTTATAAACATAGGGTATTTTATAACATTTGTGATTATTATATGTGACTGTTGTTACATACATTAATATTTGATAGGCTATGCGATTTGTATACTGTTTTTAGGCTTTATCGCCTCATTGCACTATATGTACATTATATGTTGGCCTTTTTACCTTTTTCTTTTGTGTATTTTGTCTTATATGCTCTTGTGAATCCTTTAATAAAGTATACAATTTTAATACTGGTGCCTATAAAGTCCAATCCCTCCTTTTCCATTCTCTCTAGTGTTTCAAATAGGTCCAATAGGGAGGCATGTTGGACAGTGGGAAGAAACCTGACCAATGGGTGCACAGGCTTTAATACAGTCCCTGTGATTGGCAGAGAAAGGCAGTCTCAGTGCATTGTGGGATACTGTATAAAAGCCAGGAGCACATGTGCTGCAGGGTCTTTGGCTGGTGAGCAGAGTCCCAGAGGGAGGGTGGCGGCTGCCTCCTCCTCTGTAGTGGTGGCACATGGTCGCAGGCGGTCGGTCTGGGAATCAAAGGAATGGAACTAAACCCAGAGGTCCAGGAGAACTGACTAGAGGGGGAGAGACAATGGAGACCCTCGAAAAACAGTATCGTGAGTACAGGGGATTGTGTCAAGGGGCCTGACCTGAGGGGGGCCATCCTGGAGTAGGATAGTCAGAGGACGGGTGTCAGCAAGTCAAGTGAAAGGGGATACTAGGAGAGTATTCTGAAGAAAATTAGTTCATCAAGTCTTCTGTATAGAGACTTAACCCGAATTCACCTAGTGGCAGGGTGAAATCAGCAGCCTGGCTGCATCATCAGACAGAAGTTCTCATATTTTGTGAATAGTTAATTTGGAGTATCCCACTATTACCTTCTATCTCTATTTGAAATAAAACACCAAAAACAACTACAAACCCCTGGACTGATCATTGACTGAGCCAAGAAGTAAAGTGTTAAATTGTAAATACCAGAGTTGCTAACGGTAACCCAGGGGGAACCTAAAAGTGTGTTATCCAGCAGTCCTCAAGGGGGCAGTGTTACACATGACTAACAGGATAAGCAGGTATAAATAAATGGGACCAGGGTTTGAATTACAAGAGGTAATTCAGGGGTATGGGAAATGATTATGTTCACACACAACTACACAGGTTGAACTGGATGGACTATTGTCTTTATTCAACCTTACCCACTATGTAACTATGAAACTATGTAACTATGTAAGAGGCAGAGCAATGTCTTCCCAATGTTTTTAAGGATTTTTAAGGATAAAATACGATTTGCCTTAGAAGACCCTCCCGCTTCCAGCCACTAAATGATCATTGTACTCGACTTTGAGTAAGTCAAAGCCCTTTAAATAAGGTCGTTTGAAATATTTCTCTAAACAATAAAACATTCTCATAATGCATTCAGTTAAAATAAAAAATAAAATAAAAAGTTCCCACGAGGCCTTGCTTAAAAAGTCCATTCTCATGAAACAGCATTTCTATTTATTCATTGGAAATATCATTGACAGCCCTGGGCAGTATTTTAGAACAGACAGGAATGGATCGGGGCTGGCAGCTGGTCCAAAAATTAACAACAAAAAGTGCTTTGAGTGAGGCGTAAACACATTTGCATAGCAGAAAAGGTTAGTACTTCCCTGCCAGCTCCGTTTAAAAATGATCTGTTCACTTCTGACTTTGAAGATGACCTTATTCTACAAATATACAATACTTCTATAATAAGAAGGAGTTCACAGCGCGATAGACTTATGGCACGGCATAATAATTCATTGCTTACCCTTTTGTTGTGTGCAGCAAATCCAAAACTCAAAGTTTGGTTTATACAGAATAACTGCTTATCCAGTTTCTAAACGGGGGGGGGGGGGGGCGAATGTAGTGGAGGAAATGTTCTTGCTTTTTTTTTTTTTGCCCCTAAAGGGGACCCGTCAGAATAGAAATAAGGGAGAATAGTTTGTATTCCCATCGCACACCTTCCTGGATATAGGCACATCAGTTGTGGGTGCTGCAGCGATCACCAGCAGGACACTAGATCTATCACAGATACATACATATTTGCCATCACACCAAGGATCTTGCACAGCAGTCTGAAGACAATTTTTATTGCAAAAGGATCACATTAGGACAGGTGCAACGTTTCGGAGTCACATGCCTGACGAAGGGGTCCTGCGTGGCTCTAAAACGTTGCACATATCCTAATGTGATCCTTTTGCAATAAAAAGTTTCTTTGGACTGCTGTGCAAGATCCTTGGTGTGCTGGCGAATAGAAATAAGGGAGAAGACATGTATTTAAAGTTGAGATCGACCGATTATCGGCAAAGCTGATATATCGAGGGCCGATATGCACTTTTCCAGATATATCGGAATCGGCCCCGGAGGTTACCAATATTTCGGGAAAGTGCTTGTACCAGAGTGATGCCTGCAGCTAGAGGCACCACCCCGGTACCGGCGTCCATAGCCGACGGTCGGCTGTCTTGTAATGACAACCGATGCGGCTGAGAAGCCGCCCGGCTGTCATTACAAGGAGCTGGGGGGGACGTCCCCCCGCCTCCCGCTGCCTTCCGCAGCTCGTCCGGGTCTCCCGTCCCACCGGGTGACCCGGGCAACCAGCCAGCACGACCACCGAAGTCCTGATCAAAGCCGCATTCGGCTCTGATCGGGTCTCCATGCAAAAACCCGGAAGTGATGTCATGAAATCACTTCCGGGTACTGTCTGGCGCCAGATTAAAAAAAATTACAGCATTCAAAACAGCCAAACTTGGTGTTTTGAATTCTTTTAAGTGCAGAGGAGGGGTTTTGGGTCTTTTAGACCCCCAGATCACTCTACAAGAGTACCTGTAAAGTAAAAAAAAAAAAATGTTTTTAAATGTACAAAAATATCGGCCCATATCGGCCGATACCGTTATGCATTGACCAAAATATCGGTATCGGTAACAAAAAACCCATATCGGTCGATCACTAATTTTAAGCTGAACTCCAGCCTTCCCTTCAGTCCCATGTTAACACTGATGAGATGCTGGAAACCCTGTGATTCAGTTTCGGGTCCTGCATTGCACCAGAATCGCACAGTGGTTCACACTGAGATCTGTGAATCGCTGGGGGTGTCAACGTAAAGTTAATGACATCCCCAGATTGGTTTGCAGGAATCAGATCATATAGGTGTGCAATCCGATTCCAGTGCGAACCAAAAAAAAAGGGTCCTGTACCATTTTGGTGCAAATGCGATACAGTTTGTACGGCTAAAATCGCATCACACAGACATGATGTTTTCCCTGCATCGTCCTCTTGAAGGAATCTTATGCCCTGAGAAATATGGGTGCTGCCATTTGCTGACCTTTTTCTAAAAATAATAGTTGCCTGGCTATCTCCTTTTTCTATTACCTTTCAAATTAATGACTTGAAGTAAGATTGCAGAAAGAAGTCAAAAATTTATAATCTGCATACCTGTTCCAGGTCAGTGACTGAGGACATATTGAAACGACTAGATCGGCATGATAGGCAGGAAAATATAATTTTTAGAAGAAGAGGTCAGAAATGGCAGCCTACAGGTTTGCCCGGTTCCTTCAAAATCAATTAATTTACTTAAAAAAGATATTAAAACTTTTCACAGCAATTCTATAGATCTTTTTAAACTTTGTATAGTTTAATATATGTTTATTAAAGCGGTAGTAAACTCCTATTTGGAAAAAAAAAAAAAGGTTTTCTCCTGCAAAGTCCTCCTTCAATGTCTCCAGTCCACCTTGCTCTCCATCCGAGATGACCCCTCCCCTATTTAATTTTAATTTTGTTTTTATATTTTCCTTTTATGGATGTCTTTAAGCCAGTTACATTATGCACTAGGACCTCTTCCACTCTTCTCCAGCACTGAGTGGTCCTCAAAATGCAGAGCGCATCACTGATGTGCGATGATGACAACCAAAGTGCCATTCTGCATCGGTGCACTAATGTAGGGTGCATAGCACCATGGTGACCTCATCCCAGGGTGGAGGTCCATCAAGTCCTGAACTCAAAAGAAGTGGCTTTAATAACACCCCGTGTCATTTAACCTAGAAGATGACTGCTTTTGAATCATATACAGTGCCTTGCGAAATTATTCGGCCCCCTTGAACTTTGCGAACTTTTATCACATTTCAGGCTTCAAACATAAAGATATAAAACTGTATTTTTTTGTGAAGAATCAACAACAAGTGGGACACAATCATGAAGTGGAACGAATTTTATTGGATATTTCAAACTTTTTTAACAAATAAAAAACTGAAAAATTGGGCGTGCAAAATTATTCAGCCCCTTTACTTTCAGTGCAGCAAACTCTCTCCAGAAGTTCAGTGAGGATCTCTGAATGATCCAATGTTGACCTAAATGACTAACGATGATAAATAGAATCCACCTGTGTGTAATCAAGTCTCCGTATAAATGCACCTGCACTGTGATAGTCTCAGAGGTCCGTTTAAAGCACAGAGAGCATCATGAAGAACAAGGAACACACCAGGCAGGTCCGAGATACTGTTGTGGAAAAGTTTAAAGCCGGATTTGGATACAAAAAGATTTCCCAAGCTTTAAACATTCCAAGGAGCACTGTGCAAGGGATAATAAAATGGCAGGAATATCAGACCACTGCAAATGTACGAAGACCCGGCCATCCCTCTAAACTTTCAGCTCATACAAGGAGAAGACTGATCAGAGATGCAGCCAAGAGGCCCATGATCACTCTGGATGAACTGCAGAGATCTACAGCTGAGGTGGGAGACTCTGTCCATAGGACAACAATCAGTCGTATACTGCACAAATCTGGCCTTTATGGAAGAGTGGCAAGAAGAAAGCCATTTCTTAAAGATATCCATAAAAAGTGTTGTTTAAAGTTTGCCACAAGCCACCTGGGAGACACACCAAACATGTGGAAGAAGGTGCTCTGGTCAGATGAAACCAAAATCGAATCTTTTGGCAACAATGCAAAACGTTATGTTTGGCGTAAAAGCAACACAGCTCATCACCATGAACACACCATCCCCACTGTCAAACATGGTGGTGGACGCATCATGATTTGGGCCTGCTTTTCTTGAGCAGGGACAGGGAAGATGGTTAAATTGATGGGAAGATGGATGGAGCCAAATACAGGACCATTCTGGAAGAAAACCTGATGGAGTCTGCAAAAGACCTGAGACTGGGATGGAGATTTGTCTTCCAACAAGACAATGATCCAAAACATAAAGCAAAATCTACAATGGAATGGTTCACAAATAAACATATCCAGGTGTTAGAATGGCTAAGTCAAAGTCCAGACCTGAATCCAATCGAGAATCTGTGGAAAGAACTGAAAACTGCTGTTCACATCCAACCTCACTGAGCTCGAGCTGTTTTGCAAGGAGGAATGGGCAAAAATTTCAGTCTCTCGATGTGCAAAACTGATAGAGACATACCCCAAGTGACTTACAGCTGTAATCTCAGCAAAAGGAGGCGCTAAAAAGTATTAACTTAAGGGGGCTGAATAATTTTGCACGCCCAATTTTTCAGGTTCTTTATTTTTTTAAAAAGTTTGAAATATCCAATAAATTTCGTTCCACTTCATGATTGTGTCCCACTTGTTGTTGATTCTTCACAAAAAATTACAGTTTTATATCTTTATGTTTGAAGCCTGAAAAGGTCGTAAAGTTCAAGGGGGCCGAATACTTTCGCAAAGCAATGTAATTGTATGTCTAGGGGGGACAGAGAAGGTAAGTACTGAACCAGACTCCGGACAGGGTACTCATAAATTAAAATTGAAATAGAGTTTTATATAAATGTGGACCCAATGCTAGTAAATGTGCAATAGACACAAATGTAATTGTTATAATTTACAATATTATAATAATTCCTCCAATGTGAGTAAGCTTTCTTATATGGACATGGGTCCAACATTGTTACCATCTAGGAACAGTGGTGTGATCGCTGACATTTGGAAATAAGATCTTCTGGAACTATGCAAAATATCACAATCTCTAATTATGCCCATCATTGTTTTATTGCTCTCTTCACATGACTTGTCTTACTGTCATTTCGTCCTCGCCATTATCACATATCCCTGCATTGGCTTAGTCAGCCCAATGTCACTACTGATAGAACTTTTTAGAAGAGCTGAGATTATTCCTTAAGATTGCATACATTATCGTGACAGGGTAACTAGCTTGTCATTATCATCTAAATCTGAAGCAGGGAAATGTTAAATGAGAGATGGAGGATGTTCTATTACCCTTTAGACAATCTCATTCTATGTCAGCACTCAATGTTCCTCTGTCTGCATCCTGATGATGTCTCCTGTCAACCTTATCAACCTAATAGTATATGACCCGTACCAGTTCTCTCAACTTTTCAGACTGCCTGCCATTGTTTCTTGGAATTTGGGACCATGATTACTTTTGTAAGGAAGGACAAGTAAACTAGTACTGGCAGAACTAACTCTGGTTAGGAAATCTGCAGGTGGTGGATATCTACAAATATTAGACAGTCACTTTTTATTTTTAAATTTATTTAGCTTATATTTTCCATATAAAAACTTTGTTTTTAGCTTTGGATAGACATATTGAATTCCCCGTGAGGGCAGAGTCAGCAATTAGGGTCGTGCATAATGGTTTTGCTGAAATTGATTTCAAAATGACAGATTTTGTCATTGACAAAATTCCAAAGAGATGCAGGCTCTCGATCTCGATAAAGAGATCCTGTCACCAACTTACAATACTGCAGATAAAAGCACAGCAAAAGCAAGAATTGTAAAAGGCAAAACAAGTTTTGCACTTTGATAGGATAGGGAGAGGATACTGTAAAACCCTGTCTGCAGTGCTGTATTTTGGCCTAGGCCAACAAGGCCCGGGCCTAGGGCGGCACTTTGCAGGGGGCAGCAAAAAAGACGCCCCCTCCACCTGAGACTCTATTGGCCACTGGTTGCTAGAGCCGCCTCTCTCACCCCCCCTCTCTTTCTCTCTCACTTACCCACTCTCACCCACCCCTCTCTCTCTCCCCCTCCCTGTCTCTCTCTCACCCCTCCTCTCTCTCTCCCTCTCTCTCACCTCTCTCTTTCTCTTTCATCACCCTCTCTCTCTCATCCCTCTCTCTCTCATCCCTCTCTCTCTCTCTCATCCCCCTCTCTCACCCACCTCTCATTCCCCTCTCTTATCCCCCCTCTCTCTCTCTCATCCCCCTCTCATCCCTCTCTCTCATCCCTCTCTCTCTCTCACCCCCCTTCTCTCTCGCTCTCATCCCCCTCTCTCACCCACTTCTTATCCCCCTCTCTTATCCCCCCTCTCTATCTCTCATCCCCCTTTCACATCCCTTCTCTCTCTCTCTACCCCCGTCCCTCTCTCTCTTTCTCTCTCATTCCCCTCTCTCATCCCCCCCTCTCTCTCTCTCTCTTATCCCCCTCTCTCATCCTCCCTCTCTCGCTTTATCTCTCTCACCCCCTCTCCCCCCCCCTCTTTCTCACCCCCTCTCTCTCTCTCTCTCACCCCCCTCTCTTTCATCCCCCTCTCTCATCCCTCTCTCTCTCTCTCTCTCACCCCCCTCTCTCTCTCTCACCCCCCCTCTCTCTCACCCCCTCTCTCTTTCATCTCCCCTCTCTCTCTCCCTTCCTCCCTCTCTCTCTCTCCCACCCTCTCTCACCCCCCTCTCGTGAGATCTCAGGGGATCATGCTGGGACTTGTAGTCCTTCAATTTTGGAGGGAGTCACATCTGTTAAAAAAGGAGTGGGGCAAATTTACATAGGAGGGGGCCCCCCATTTTAGTCTTGCCTAGGGCAGCACAAAACCAAAATACACCACTGCCTGTCTGTACTCCTTTAATGAAGATACAGCCTCTCTTTGTCCTGTATACTATTATCGATAAGAGAGAAAACCCAAATTTTGTGTTGTCTGCAAAACAGGAATAGAGGGGTGACCTTTCAATGTTGGTGACCCTGTTGACAACCAAGGAATCCCTCACTTCATAGGCATTCCTCTAACTTCCTGTTTTGGCTATGGGACAGGACGTAGAGGGAAATCTCCCCAAAGGGGCGCAGATGGTAAAAAACTTAATGGGAGTTATTTATATCCTTCCCTTACTCTATCAATAATGAAAAGTTTTGCCTTTAGTTCTACTAAAGATGATTTCTATTGACCTTCAATGCACCTCTGTACTTGCTAGGAAATTGACACACTACGGAAAGGGATTGATTTACTAAAGCTGGAAAGCAAAAAATCTGGTGCAGCTGTGGTAGCCAATCAGTTTCTTACTTCAGCTTGTTCCATTAAGCTTTGACCAAAAAAAAATCTGAAATCTGACTATGCCTCTCCCATCACCTCCCTACATAATCTTTTATGTAGCTGTTGGACTGCCACTCACCTTCTGAATATGACCTGAAATAACATACACTATATTACCAAAAGTATTGGGATGCCTGCTTTTACACGCACATGAACTTTAATGGCATCCCAGTCTTAGTCCGTAGGGTTCAATTTTGGGTTGGCCCAGCCTTTGCAGCTATAACAGCCTCAACTCTTCTGGGAAGGCTTTCTACAAGGTTAAGGAGTGTGTCTATGGGAATGTTTGACCATTCTTCCTTAAGCAAATTTGTGAAGTCAAGCACTGATGTGGATGAGAAGGCCACTCTAATTCATCCCAAAGGTGTTCTATAGGGTTTAGATCAGGACTCTTTGTAGGCCTGTCAAATTCCTCCACCCCAAACTCGCTCATCCATGTCTTTATGGACCTTGCTTTGTTCACTGGTGTGCAGTCATGTTGGAACAGGAAGGGGCAATCCCCAAACCGTTCCCACAAAGTTGTGAGCATGAAATTGTCCAACATGTCTTGGTATGCTGACGCCTTAAGATTTCCCTTCACTGGAACTAAGGGGCCAAGTCCAACCCCTGAAAAGCAACCCCACACCATAATCCCCCCTCCACCAAATGATTTCAGTGCCTGACCTCACAAATGCGCTTCTGGAAGAATGGTCAAACATTTCCATAGACACACTTCTAAACCTTGAGGACAGCCTTCCCAGAAGAGTTGAAGCTGTTATAGCTGTAAAGGGTGGGCCAACTCAATATTGAACCCTACGGACTAAAACTGGGATGCCATTAAAGTTTATATGCGTGTAATGGCAGGTGTCCCAATATTTTTGGCAATATCAGCTAGGCCAAATGTGGTTTCTCCTTTCCATGGTAAAATTGTTGCTAAATCACCATCTTATACCTTCTAGGGCAAACCTCACCATGAAACAGAGTGGCATTTAGAGTAAAAATCATAATACATTTGTTAAAAATTGAGTATCAAAACTCACTTACAACATAAGTACACAAATAAAGAGTTCAGTAAAAAAAAAAAAAAAATGCCTGTCCAATCATTGCCACCAGCCCAACCAGACATCACTGACTTTGAACAATGTTTCATTTAATTTGGAAATAAAGGTCCCAGAGTCTGGAGGAAGATTGGAGAGGCACAGAATCCAAGCTATATGAGGTCCAATGTGAAGTTTCCACAATCAGTGATGATTCGGGGAGCCATGTCACCTGCTGGTGTTGGTCCACTGTGTTTTATCAAGTCCAAAGTCAGTGCAGCCCTCTACCAGGAAATTCCAGAGCACTTCATGCTTCCCTCTACTGATCAGCTTTATGGAGATGCTGATTTCATTTTTCAGCAGGACTTGGCACCGCCCACACTGCCAAAAGGACCAATATATGGTTCAATGTTCATGGTATCACTGTGCTTGATTGGCCAGCAAACTCGCCTGATCTAAACACCATAGAGAATCTGTGGGGTATTGTCAAGAGAAAGATGAGAGACATCAGACCCAACAATGCAGACGAGCTGAAGGCCGCTATCAAAGCAACTTGGGCTTCCATAACCCCTCAGCAGTGCCACAGGCTGATCACCTCCATGCCACGCCACATTGATGCAGTAATTCATGCAAATGGAGCCCTGACCAAGTATTGAGTGCATACTATACTGTATACATGGACATACATTTCAGTAAGCCAACATTTCTGTATTAAAAATCCTGTTTTTATTGGTCGTATGTAATATTCTAATTTTCTGAGATACTGAATTTTGGGTTTTTTACTAGTTGTAAGCCATAATCATTAAAATGAATTAAAAAAAAAGTAAATGCTTGAAATATATCACTCTGTGTGTAACACATCTATATAAAATATAGGGTTTAATTTTTTTTTAATTCAATTACTGTAATAAATAATTTTTTTTGATAATATTCTAATTTAATGAGATGCACCAAATGCTAGCAATGCATACAATATCATTCAAATAAAATAATAATATCCAAGAATGTGTACTCACTGAAAATACTGTTTTTTGTATTCAAAGGTAATCTATGATATTTTTGTCCAGTAGTAGTTAGTCACATTTTACTTGACTTGTTCTTTAACATTACAGAACAAGTCCTATGGAATGTGACTGCTACAACTGCCTATACCATGGCCTAGATAGATGAGAACCTTCACAGATATTTAGTTACTTTGCACAATATATATAATTATTTATTTATTTATTATGGTCATGACTAAAAAAATATATTTTTCAGGCTACCTTTACCTCCTCTTTTGAAAATAGCCAGTTGTTTACAGAGCCCAATAACTTAAGCTTTAATTTATATGCATAATGAGTTAGAGCAGAGACTGCCCCCCTTTTTACTCCCCATCCTCCTTTCTGCTCTGTTCTCATGGGTGTCAATGGTGTTTTAAAAAAGGCAAGCAGAGAATAAAGGACTATTATTGCCTGTGGTCTTCCTGTAGCTGATCTTTTCCCCATTACTGACTTACCATCAGTGCTGTATTTTGGCCTAGGCCAACAAGGCCCAGGCCTAGGGCGGCACTTTGCAGGGGGGCAGCAAAAAAGCCGCCCCCTCCACCTGAGACACTATTGGCCACTGGTTGCTAGAACCGCCTCTCTCACCCCCTCTCTCTAACCCCCCTCTGACTCTCTCTTACTCACCCCCTCTCTCACCCCTCCTCTCTCTCACCTCCCTCTCTCTCTCTCACCCCCTCTCTCTTTCTCTATCACCCCCTCTCTCTCTCTCATCCCCCCTCTCTCTCTCTTGCTCTCACCCCTCTCTCATCCCCCTCTCTCACCCCCCCTCTCTCTCTCTCACTCTCTCATCCCCCCTGTCTCTCGCTCTCTCTCTCATCACCCCCTCTCTCTCTCATCCCCCCTCTCTCTCATCCCCCTACTCTATCACCCCCCCTCTCTCTCATACCCCTACTCTCTCATCCCCCCTCTCTCTCTCATCCCCTCTCTCTCTCTCTCATCCCCTCTCTCCCTCTCACTCACGCCTCCTCTCTCTCTCCCTCTCATTCACCCCCCCTCGCTCTCTCCCTCTCACTCACCCTCTCTCTATCACCCCCCTCTCTCTCTCACCCCCCTCTCTCTCTATCATCCCCTCTTTCTCTTTCTCTCTCACCCTCCTCTCTCTCTCACTCACCCCCCTCTCTTTCTCACCCCTATCTCTCGCTCATCCCCCCCCTCTCTCTCTCTCTTTAATTCCCCCCTCTCTCTCATCCCCCTCTCTCATCCCCCTCTCTCTCTCACCCCCACTCTCCCTCTCCCTCCCTCACCCACCCCCTCTCTCTCTCCCTCCCTCACCCCCTCTCTCTCTCTCTCATCGCCCCTCTCTCTCCCTCCCTCACCCACCCCTCCTCTCTCTCCCACCCCCTCTTACCCCCCCTCTCGTGAGATCTCAGGGGTTCATACTGGGATTTGTAGTCCTTCAATTTTGAAGGGGGTTACATCCGTTAAAAATGAGTGGGAAAAATGTATATGGGGGGGGGCGCACAATTTTACTCTTGCCTAGGGCAGCACAAAACCAAAATACACCTCTGCTTACCATGCCTTGTTTGGTACTGTTTTTCTGTATGCAGGCTGCCATATTGGTACAGGAAGGGTTTTGCTTCTTCATGCCACAGGTGGCTATCGATGACTGGTCATCTAATGACTGGTGGGGGAGTAATAAAAAAGCAGTTGAGGTGTAGTAAGCACAGATCCACAGAATGAATAAAGCAGAAGCAGGGGAATCCTTGCACAGCAGGTCCTCAAATCCAGCTTCCCCTCCAGAAAGGAGAACAGTGAGTAGCACAGTAGTCACATCACCATCTAGAGACTAGCAGTCACAGGCAGTAGTGCCTCATATGATCTCACACTGCAGATATACAACTAATATTCTGTAGACACATGAGACACACTGACATTTTTCAGTAGACATTCAAGACACAAATCTTTCAGAATACTTTTTACTCACAATTAATATTTCTGGATGTTCCCTATATTATAGAAAAGCTTCACTATTTGATATAAGGTCCACTTAATTTTTTATTTTTTTTTGTAATGCAAATATTTTTTTTATGAATAGTAAAATAAATTAATAAAAATCAGTTAAAAATTATGTTGACCCAAAACCAACATTGTTTCTGTTTAAAAATGACCATTCTTTGTTTTATTATTTTCATTATTTTCCTTAGTTATGGATTCCCTCAGAAAACACATTTTTCCCCATTAAAAATTGCAGAAGTCTGCCGACACAAAACAAGAGGAAGAAAAACAATTATACATGTATCCTTTGTGGGACGAAATCTTATTAATGTGTCAAATTGTATTTATTCATAATGGAATGAACTTGAGAGAGTTTGGAGAAATCCATTGTTCCGTAGAGGGGAAAAATGATGTCTTTCATTGGCGGTTATCTGGAAAGAGAAAATAGTTTTCTGCTGTTAATGTACAGTTCAACTCACTAAAGAAAGCCCGTTATATCTCATGTGGATATTACACTCTCCGGCTGCCTTGCTTCATAAAAAAAAGAAAAGGTGCGTTATTTGTGATTGGCCTGGGTATATTTCTTCAAACACTTAAAATGATATTACACAATATAGAACTGTTTGATTATCCCAGCCAAGCTGCAGGATAGAAGCTTCTGATGTTGCTATTGCGGTATCCATCAAACTTGGGGCTTATCGGTTTATTGCTGGGTTCTATGCTTAAAGGGGACATAGTATCAGATTTGTTTTTATGTTAAAGTCCACTCTGAACAACATAAAACATTATCCAGGCACATTCCCACTGCAAGCTGTTAACCACTTTACCACCGGAGGATTTTGCTGTCTTACGTCTGGGCCACTTTTTGCGATTCGGCACTGTGCGACTTTAACTGAAAATTGGGCGGTCTTGCGACACCATACCCAAACGAAATTTAGGTCCTTTTTTTTCCCCACAAACAGAGCTTTCTTTTGGTGGTATTTGATCACCTGTGCGATTTTTACTTTTAGCGCTATAAACAAAAAAATTTTGAAAAAATAACAATGTTTTTCACATTTTTTTATATGAAATTCCCCCCCCCCCCCCAAAAAAATGTAAAAATCCATTTTTTTAAAAAAATTTTGCCCAATTTGTTTTCTGTTACCTATGTTTGGTAAAAAAAAATCACAATAAGCGTATTTTGATTGGTTTGCACAAAAGTTATTGCTAACTAAGGGAAAGATTTCTGTAATTTTTGGTGTTTGTTTTTTTAACGAGTAATGGCGGCGATCTGCGATTTTGTTTGCAGGACTGCGACATTGCGTCGGACAGATCGGACCCTTGACTGACCTTTTTGACACTTTTGGGGGTACCAGTGACATTACTACAGTAATCAGTGCTATAAATATGCACTGTTACTGTAAAAATGACACTGGCAGGGAAGGGGTTAATTTTATTGGAGAGGGAGGGGTTAATGTATGCCTGGTGCTTACTGACGTGTGTGGGGGGAGGTGACTGAGTGACACAGGGACAGATCGCATGTTCAGCTATGCTGAACCCTGCAATCTGTCACTGTCTGTCACTTAGGAGATCCGCCCGCTCTGTTTACACAAGCAGGCGGATCTCCAAACTCGATTCCCCGACGATCGAGTAAGAGCAGCGGCGATCGCCGCCGCTCCTCCCCTGGCCCGACTCCCGCTGTGACTGAATACAGCGGGAGCGAGCCTCGCGTGCCACCCACAAGGGGAGGAGTCCAGCGACGTAGGTCTACGTCGCTGGACGGGAAAGAGACACTGTGCCACAGTAGAGGCACAGTGAGCGGGGCTAAAGTGGTTAATAGCTTGTTTTGTCTAGGGGAGAAGAGAAACAGTTTTACTTACCTAATCCTCGGCTCCGTCACCAGATGATTCTCCACCACGCTCCAGTGGTGAACTGTCACTTAGCACCATCATGTTGAATGCAAGGCTATGGACCATACTTTTGTCTTCATGATGTAAAAATTCTTCAAACTATGGCCCTGCAGTTGTTCAGGAATTACAATTCCCATCATGCCTAGTCATGTCTGTGAAAGTCAGAGTTTTACAATGCCTTATGGGATGTGTAGTTCCGCAACAGCTGGATGGCCATAGTTTGAGGATCTCTGTTTTAGACCATTGAAGTATGGGGGAAAAGAAGCTGTGAGAACCGCTATAGCCGTGGAGAGGAGCAGAAGAACAGGTAAGTCTGGTTTTTTTTTTCTGTTCCCCTAAACTAGGGGTTCTTAAACAGGGGTTCATGGATGGGTTTTAGGGAGTCTGTGAGGGTAGGCAAAAAAAACATTCATGATGAATATACAACCCTCCCCCTTGCAAGCAATTAACCCTTGTAGTACAGGCACAGAACCAGGGATCATTTTTTAGTTGCCCAGAGATGGGCTTTAAAGCCCATCACTGGGCAGAGATAAAAGCTCCCAACCAGTCCATGCTACCTGCTTCTACTTATTCACAATTTTAAAAGAAGCCTATATTTTCTTTGCAGTGCCTCTTCTGGTAGTGAAGACCGGTGATCGACCAATGTTGTCTAGGCCTGCCAACCAGTCTTGTTGCTGGCCCTTGCAATGTGACCTCTTGACACCACTGTTTGAAGTCTTTGGGACTCTCGGAGGACCCCTCTAATGGACTCCTCTGACAGCCAATGGAAATCTTCAACGTCACCAAGCAATGATTTGGGCACTTGAAAGAGGACCTTCCCCCGCTGCAGTCCTGAGAAAGAGGACTCAAGACCCAGCCTGTCAAATGACCACAACTTCAATTATGGAATCAGGGATTTTAGTTTGTTTTTTTACAATTTGGAGTTTAGAGGAAGAAAGCTACAGACACTGGTCACTGACCTGCATTATGCAATAGAAATATACAGGGCCAGAGGAAGGATTTTTTTCTACTTAGGGGAAAGTGCACTTTTCCACCCAAAAGGGAAGGGGGCAGCATCACAGGAGGGGGGCAGTGTCACTCACACACACTTTGGGAGCACCCATTCTCCTAGATCTCACCTGTCATGCAGCAGCTCCTCCAGATGGTGTCAGTGTAGAGTATCTGTTGCCAGGAGGGGTAGGTGTATCCCAGGCAGGCAGAAAATCTCCAGCAGCAGCTGCAGCACAGAGAGGGGTGGGGGTGTTTCTTTCACCCTGACATCTTCCTTCTCCTCCACAATCCCTCTGCTGAAACCCCCTCTTCTGACCCATCCCGCACAGCCAGGTGCACCCTGCCATTCCTCATTGGAGCCTGCATGATAACCGTCCCTGACTGCTCCCAGCACACCTGGATCCACCCTCCGCTGCATCCTTGTATCTGACAGTGGGACATGCAGACCGCCCTGCCTGCCTTCTGTTCTCTCCATACTCTACCAGTAGACTAGTAAACAGCAGGTAAACTAAAACTTCCATGTTGCACTTTCTCTCCTACTGGGAGAAGCGTGGAAGTTTTAGTTTGCCTGCTGGGGGGGCACAGAAGACATAAAAATCTGAAACTCCAGCAAGTAGTTTGGGACAAGGATGTTACTCCCCCCCCCCTCCAGCCCATTGCCCTAAGGTGGCTGCCTATGCTGCCTTATGCTGGCGCCTGCCCTGGAAATGTAGTAAGTCACAAGGTAAGAGGCAGAAGCAGGCACTGATCTGATTAACCTGTTGACACCGGTGTAACACATATATCCGATGTTGCTGAAGTGGGATTTCTTCGGAGGTGTCACATATATGCTCCCAGCACAGAGACTGAACTGTCACTGGCAGCTCCTGGCCTCATACTAATAATCGATGACGTGGTCACTACGATAGCTTGTGGTTGGCTATCACAGTGATGACACAGTCAAATGTTCATCTGTACTCTGTTTCTTCTGCTGAATGGAAAAGAACAAAAAGATACATTGCTTGACACAGGGTGCCCTTACCAATTCCTGCTAGAGTGAATAAAAACCCTTGACAGCCCCTGTGAGATGCAGGGCATTTTTTACAGCGGGAACATGGGGGAACGCAGTTCTGGCACCTCCAGCAAAGAATGTATGTAATAGCAAGGAGTGCTGGGGGGGGGGGTCTATTGATGCTTGCTGCTGGGGGGGTGTATGTTGCTAGTGGGGGGTCCTATGTTGCTGGGGGGTCAATTTTTGCTGGGAGGGATGTACTGTTGAGGGAGAGGGCTATTGTCGCTGGCTCCTAGAGGGTCTGTTGATGCTGCCTGCTGGGAGATCTGTTTTTGCTGCTATGGGTCTATTGTTGCTGGGGTGGTATTTCGTTGCAGGGGGGTCCACTGTTGCTGGGGGGAAGTCTATTGTTGTGTGGGAAATCTATTATGGTTGGGGTGAGGTCTATCATTGCTGGGGGGTTTACTGTTGCTGGGGCGGGGGTCTATTGTTGCTCACTGCAGGGGATCTATTTTATGTCTCTTCTATTATGTCTTTCATGTTATTAATAAATTCCATGCAAATCACTTAGTAGCACAAAATGATACTTGGTTCTGTATGGGACAGTAGACAGGATTCTTTTTTACCTTAAAGCTAAGACTTATCTATACAGAAGGATGACACTTCACACAGCTGTTGGATTAAAAGGCCGCGGCCGATTATTATTTATTCAATAACATTAAAACTCATCAAAGATAAAACTCATAAATAGTAAACCCGACCACTACGATCCAGGTTTATAATAATAAATACTCAATAAAATTATCCATATCAACTCATCATATAACATAAAACATATCGTCCCCCTTTGCAAACTGACAAAGGTGACCCAAAATAATAAACTGGCCGCGACAAAACAAAAAAAGGGGGAGGGGGGAGGGGAACCGCTCGATCCGGGATGCTGAGGTGGTCTGAGGGTCCCGCTACCTGAGAGCCCCCTTAAATAGGGCTGGGATCAGGCTCAGAAGGTGGGAAGCTATCTGGAAAAAACACGTACCTCATACAATCTCCCTAGCTACCTGTTATCTTGACTATGATAGGGGCTTATTCAGCCAACCACTAGCTAGAAATCCTGTTTCCCCCTGGTAACTAAATCTTCCTAACTAAGCCCGCCAAACTAAATTCCTGTCATGGCTAACTACCTGTCACTGTCCCATATAGAAAAGGGGTTCATGAAAACCCCTTTTCTTTCTATGGGACAGTAGACAGGATTCTTTTTTACCTTAAAGCTAAGACTTATCTATACAGAAGGATGACACTTCACACAGCTGTTGGATTAAAAGGCCGCGGCCGTTTATTATTTATTCAATAACATTAAAACTCATCAAAGATAAAACTCATAAATAGTAAACCCGACCACTACGATCCAGGTTTTTAATAATAAATACTCAATAAAATTATCCAATAGACAGGCGGCATCAAACCCGCCTGTCACCACCCCACAGCGCGGCCCTCTCGGCACAAGTGCCTAGATCAGCATTTAGAATGTCCAGACCCAAATCAGATAAATGCGTGTCATCCTTTCTATAGAGACCTGGAATCCCGCCCTCCAGCTCCAAATGTCTGAAAGACGCGATTCCCATACCTCCTAGCAGTTTTTCCAGAGCTCTATTGATACGCCTCCTGACTTTCTCTAAAGGTTTTAGATGTGGATGTTTAAACCATAACAGCCGTGGGATAATCTCTGAGAAAACAAAGGCCGTGTGAGGGGAAAAGGATTGTAAAAAAGAAAAATCATCCCTAATCCTAAAAATTAAGTCAAGTGTTCTTACGTTGCCCACATCATTTCCCCCCAGATGAACGATAAGAACATCTGGAGGGGAAAGGAGCTGCATTAACCTACAGACCTCAAATATAAATTCGGACCATTTCATGCCCCTCTTGCTGAACCATTGAACCTTAAATTGACGTGGATCCAAGCCGATATTTTCGGTGTAAGTTCTCCTCTTAGCTCTCGCCCGGGCCCAGTGGATGAAAGAGTGGCCCACGATCCACACTGAGACCCTGCGTCCTGGAAATATTAAAACATAGAATTAGGGCGGATATAAGACAAGTAGGTATTAGACCGCCATCTACCAATACTTTTAAGCAATTCAGCATTAACTCCCACTCTTGCAGCTTCTGTCGCTGCCCCAATCCTAAAAGAATGAGAGGATAACTTCAGATGATCAAGCTTCAAAAAACTCAAACATTTGTTCAACACAGCAGTGAACTGGAACTTTGTCAGAGGTTTTCCTGATTGATGCACAAAAAAGGGGCCAGGGCTGGGACACCGTACCGACAAAAAACGTTTCATCAGGAAAATTGGGCATATGCATGAATCTTTATAAATATTTAGGTGAATCCATTTACCCACCCCCAGTTGGTCAGTCTTTGAAAAGCGTAACAAAATGCTCACTGAATTGTCATAAAATAAAACATCAGACATTAGCAGACCGGTTTTACCATACTTCACATCCGCGGTCAACTCGGAAACCCTCAGAGCAGCAAAAAACATAAGGGAGAAAGCAGCTTGAAAAAGAGCAGACTCATAAGATGAAAAACATACCTTTGTAGCAGCTTCGCACAATCGCTCTAAAATTTCTGGTGTAATAGGTTGCCTGGAATCTCTCTGCCAGGTACTCTTACGGTAACCTTTCATAGCCTGCCTTATTGAAAAAAAAAAAAGGACGAACATGGGGGACAATTATGCAGCTTAACAAAGAAAGATATCCCAGCCAGAATTTTATTAACGTGGGACCATGAGTAGCGTTGCTCAAAAAGTTTATTTAGAAAAATCAATAACAATTGCTCAGAAAAAGCATCAGGACTTTCCCTTATTTCGCTTAAATGAGATATCCAGCCATGGTTGCTGGGGCCAATGAATTTGAAATATTGTCCGAAACCAAATTTAAACAATATCCCAAAGGCGGGCCGGGTAGTGATGACTCGTCCGATCTGCGGTCGGTAAAAAACGATCCATCTGTCGGCGAGACAAGGAATCCGCCAACGTGTTATCTTTGCCCGCAAGCACTTAGAAACAAGATATCTCAACAACCTCAGTACTGGCGGGGATTTGGAAGAAAGACAATTTATAGTGAATAACACGCCTTTATTGTCTGTCCGTACCATCAAGCGCTTGTTCTTAAAATGATGACCCCATATTTCTAAAGCTACTATGATGGGTGAAGAAGAACACTATTCCGGGTATATCCCAAAGAAATCCATCTATTGCACCATGAGTCAGCACACCAGTGATTGCGCCAAATGGCAGCAAAGCCCACTGAGCCTGCTGAGTCTGTGGACAACAAGAAATCCTTATCCAGAATAAACTCTTCTTGCCAGATAGATTTTCCATTAAAATGTACCAGGAATTGGATCCACACTAACATATCTTCCTTAGTGTCGACTGACAATCTAACATGAGCCGTGGGGGATTTAAGACCAGCAATTGCGGAGTAGAGTTTCCTAGCAAATAACTTGCCAAGGGGAATAACCCGAGACGCAAAAGCGAGCAAGCCCAAAAGAGACTGAACCTCCTTTAAGCAAACTTTCTTTTTGCGAATCAACAGTAAAAGGCAATGTTCCAATTTAACCACCTTCTCTACAGGTAACCTGAATTCCATTAAGCTGGAATCAATAGTAATGCCCAGAAATTGAACGCACGTTGACGGCCATTCAGTTTTCTCGTGGGCCAGGGGAATGCCAAATTGCTTGCACATATCTAAGAAAAAATACAATAAATGCAAGCAATCTGAGGATCTTGCAGGGCCTAGAAATAAAAAATCATCTAAATAATGGACTATGTTATTAAAATTAGATACTGAAGAGACTACCCACTCTAAGGAAGAAAAACATTCAAAATAAAAGCAAGATAGGGAGCAGCCCATGGGAAGACACCTGTCAAAAAAGAAATGGCCTAAAAAATAAAAACCTAACAAATTGAATGCCTCAGGATGTACTAGCAGCAGGCGGAAAGCAGACTTGATGTCCGTCCTTGCCATGAGCACACTCCTGCCTAAACTTCGCAGTATAGCTAGGGCATCATCAAAAGTGGAGTATTGTACAGAAGCCAGGTCCTCGCTTATCTCATCATTTAAGGACCCGCCTAATGGGAACGACAAATGATGAATAAGCCTATAAGTATTCGGCTCCTTCTTCTGCACAATTCCTAGAGGAGAAATTCTGAAATTGGCAAATGGAGGAAAGACAAAAGGGCCAGCAAACCGTCCGGCTTCTAATTCTTTATTGATTTTGTCTACAACAACATCTTCTAGATAATGAACAGACTTTAAATTCGGTACCAATGAACAGCCCTGTCCTGAAAACCTGGGCAAAATAAAACCATCCCTGAAGCCCTCAATTATTAAGGTGGCCCTCACCTTGTCGGGGTACCGCTGCAGCCAAGGGAGCATTGCGGGCAGGTTCACCGGCGTTGAGGCTTTTTGGAAAATTTCCGGGGTTCTGTGCGCATTGCATTTTGTTAAAACATTTGTGGACGGGATGGGATCCTGTGCAGAAGGCACATTCATGCCTATATTTACAGGTCCCAGGCCATCGACACTGCGTTTCATTATAATTAAAGCACACTCCCTTGCGAAAAGTGGAAGTGGCTGGTTGAGGCTGCTGGCCAGGAAAGGACTGACGGTTAAGAACAGGCCTTTGAGGGAGAAACAAGTCAAGCCAAAGGCTTACATCCTTAACCCCCCATTTCAAGTTCGGCTGAACAGCCAACTTTTGGCGAAAAGCCACATCGTATGTGTACCACGCTGTGCCACCAAAATTCTTATACGCCTCTAAAACAATGTCCAAGTGCTGAAAGAGGCCAGTACTTTTAACAGGGAATCTTTCACACATGACAGCCGCGTATATAAAAAATGATTGCAGCCTATTGTTAAAATTTTTTGTAACTGGGCGCTTCCTCTCCTCCTCCTCTTTCTTATCACTTTTAGATACAAAATCCCTGGCCGTGGGCAGGAGAGAAAGAATATCCACAAAACCTCCGTTCCAAATTTTTTCCTTCACCGCGTCAGACAAGTGAAAGCCCAAAGGGGATAATTCACAAGTCATAGCTTCCTTCAAGCAAACCTTGGGCAAATTTTGAGCTCTGGCTAACAAAAAGGAAGAAGACTCAGAGGGTAAAGCAATAGAATGTTGGGAAACGTTTAAATCCTGTAAAACACTTGTATCGGATAAAGAATTGGAAATATTACTGCCAGTGGGAGCGCAATTAGCGGGCTGGCCGCTAGATGGCGCCCAAACATCTGCAATAGAAGAACTCACAGGCTGTACTGTAGGTGGAACAGCAGCAGGAGGACCGATTAAGCTTTTAAAATCTGTTAAGAATTTCTGTAAAATTTGGGCAATATCCCCCGAGGAGGACAGAGCAGAAGACCCACTGCTCCTGTCCATCTCGGATGTCACCAAAGGCTCACTCCTATCGGCACCTGTAGGGGTAGAAAAAGACCTGACATTGACACCAGCGCTCACAGGGTTAACATTCTCACCTGTAGTGTGACGAGCTCCACTCCCGGATGGAGGCTCCTGAGACTGCGGCTGCCGAGGAGAGGCTGCCCTGGAACAGGCCAGCCTACCGGTGACGGGGGCGACGTCCTGACTGGCTTCTCTCGGTCGTGAAGAGGACCTCCTCGGACGTCTCGGTGCGGTCCGGTCCACAGCGGGCGGTGAGAATCTCCGGCGGGGCAATCTTCTCCTCTTCGTTGTACCGGCGTCTTCTGCAGACGGTCCCGAGGCACTGCGCCTGCGCACATCTGTCGTCACCCGATCTTCCTCCTCCAGTTCCGGGGTAGATGACGATCTTCCTCTGGCCGGGGTCACCTATTGCGAACTTCCTCTCGCCGGGGTCACTACTTGCACACTTCCTATCGCGTGGGTCGCAGCTTCCGCTCTCCAACTCGGGCCGGCAACGGGCTCCAACTCCACCGGCGGCACAGGTACCGTATTCAAAGGCTCCGACATACATGAGTTAGGGATGGCTAGACACTGCTTGACCCATTCTTCCCCTCCTTCTTCACCAGCTCGCTCTATTAGTCGGCGAAGGAGGCTCATCTTGATGGACGAACAGGAGGACACAGGAACCGCTCGATCCGGGATGCTGAGGTGGTCTGAGGGTCCCGCTACCTGAGAGCCCCCTTAAATAGGGCTGGGATCAGGCTCAGAAGGCGGGAAGCTATCTGGAAAAAACAGGTACCTCATACAATCGCCCTAGCTACCTGTTATCTTGACTATGATAGGGGTTTATTCAGCCAACCACTAGCTAGAAATCCTGTTTCCTCCTGGTAACTAAATCTTCCTAACCAAGCCCGCCAAACTAAATTCCTGTCATGGCTAACTACCTGTCACTGTCCCATATAGAAAAGGGGTTCATGAAAACCCCTTTTCTTTCTATTCTCTAAAAGTGACAGTACTGGGAGGTGGGTAGGAGGTGGAACCAAGGGACGGTACTCAGAGGTTAGTAGGGAGAAGAAACGAAGAGTGAAAGGGGGAGTTCAAAGCCCTGACGAGGAGCTTTCTATCTTTCACTCCATCCATCCTTCCAATCTATCCAATCTTATCTATTCATTCTATCTATCTATCTATCTATCTATCTATCTATCTATCTATCTATCTATCTATCTATCTATCTATCTATCTATCTATCTATCTATCTATCTATCTATCTATCTATCTATCTATCTATCTATCTATCTATCTATCTATCTATCTATCTATCTATCTATCTATCTATCTATCTATCTATCTATCTATCTGTCTATCGCTTGTTGTCCTAGCTCAGTTTCCTGCAGATAATCACACACTGGAAAAGACGATATTAATCACTTTTTGTGGCAAATCTAGGTAATGTATTTATAAATCCCCAAGTTAATTATCTAAGTGGCAAAACTAAAGCAACTGCCTGGAAAATGTTTTTTAATCTGAGTTTACCTTTGCTGCTCCTGCAATTTCTCTTTCAGAATTGGAGCACAGCATGATCCTCCTATGAAGTGAGAGATGTAAAATTGGAGTGATTAATGCGTATGTTTACACAAAGTAATTGAAACCAGTAATGCAAATTGAAGTGAATAATGTTGATTAAGAGAGGTAAAACTAATAGCAGGAGGGAAAAGTAATCGAGGAAAGCAAAGCACATTTTAAAGACCAACTCCGGACTATTCAGGACACATTTCAATCGTCCTGAAAATGTAATTATACCCTCTCCTCAAATTTTCCCAGTAATAACTCATTGGGGTTGATTTGCTAAAACTGGAGAGTGCAAAATCTGGTGCATGGTAGCCAATCAGTTTCTAACTTCAGTTTGCTCAATTAAACTTTAATAAAAATAAACCTGGAAGCTGATTGGTTTCTTTGCACAGCTGCACCAGATTTTGCACAGTTTTAGTAAATCAACCGCATTGCCTTTTTTAACCTCTTCATGCCTAAGCCTTTTTCTGACATTTGTTGCTTATAAGTTAAAATCCTTTTTTTTTTTTTTGCTAGAAAATTACTTAGTTTAAAGAGGGGTTTGGTTCCTCAGGCCAAAAGAAAAGGTGGGATTTTGTAGGCAAGTGGTAAATTATATCAATTTTATTAAAGGTTTACACATAATAAAAACAAAGAAAAACACAATAATGATTGTACTAATAGTATGATACAAGGTCATTTATGCGGTTTGACAATCAACTCAGAACCATGTTACTTAATGAATCGGTTCATTAAGTAACATGGTTCTGAGTTGATTGTCAAACCGCATAAATGACCTTGTATCATACTATTAGTACAATCATTATTGTGTTTTTCTTTGTTTTTATTATGTGTAAACCTTTAATAAAATTGATATAATTTACCACTTCCCTACAAAATCCCACCTTTTCTTTTGGCCTGAGGAACCAAACCCCTCTTTAAATTGACCACAGGGATGATGGCAACAAATACAACTTTACTTCTATATCTCTAACAAAACTACCCTTAACAGAAAATTACTTAGAACCACCAAATATTATATATATATATTTAGCAGAGACCCTAGAGAATAAAATGTCAAAATTGTTACAATATTTTATGTCACACTATATTTGCGCAGCCGTCTTTCAAATGAATTTTTTTTTGGAAGAAATACACTTTCATGAATTAAAAAAAAAAAAAAAAAACAGTAAAGTAAAGCCTCGTACACACGCATCGATAGTTGGCCGACCGATCGGCCGTCTTTTGTCCAGAGTTGTGTTGTGTTGGTTGAAATGTGCTCTAGACTGCACACAAATTTTCTCGGCCAACAAAAACCAACTTCAGAAGTGATGTCATGTGCTGGTTTACTTTCCGTGTGTTTTTTCTTCTCTGAGCATGCCCAGTCTTGCTCATCTGATTTTTGTCTGCCGAAATCTGTACTGACTGACGGAAAATTGGCCGTTCTGTTGACGGCCAACAAAAATTTTATAGCCTGCACACCAGATTTTGTTCGGCTGAAAAGTCGGAGTCGGTTGTCGAAAACAACATACTAACAAGCCGAAAATCGGCCGATCAGACGTTGGCCTGTAAATTCACGGCCAACTATCGATGCATGTGTACGGGGCTTTAGCCCTATTTTTTGTTTAATGTGAAAGATGATGTTACGCCAAGTAAATAGATACCTAATATGTCAGGTTTTAAAATTGTGCACACTCCTGGAATGGTGACAAATTACGGTACCTAGAAATATCCGTAGGTGACAATTTAAAACATTTTAATGGTTACCTGTTTAGAGTTACAGGGGAGTTCTTGTGCTACAACTATTGCCCTCACTCTAACAAACCTCACATGTGTGGCTTGAACACCGTTTACATATGTGGGTGCAACATTCGCTTCTGCGTGAGAGCACGGAGGGACGGGGTGCTTTACATTGTTTTTATTATTTATTATTTTTAATACATTTTTTTAAATGTCCCTTTAATTTTCTTTTTTTTTTTTTTTTTTTGTTTCAATAGATTTTTATTAGAGAGTAACAAAGACAAATAACAACGGAAGTGGTACAATAGTGAAGGCTATTTTACAACAAATAATAGTTGAAAAGTGGAGGTCAACTGTAGCAGGTGGATACCCAGCCCCCAATGCTATTAAAACATCTGGGGTAAGTCATGAGAAAAGTAGACAAACCTACGTGCTATAAGAGAACAAAAGGTGGTCACCATCCAGTAAGTGCAGGGGATAGCCCCCAACACCGTAGGGAGCCCCCACCCAAGACACCCCTAAAGGGAGCAAACTGTGCCTCGGAAGAGGCACCCCTCGTGTGTACTGCAAAATGGTATAGTGACCCAAAAACAAAAAAAAAAAAAAAACTTCAAGGGAGAACCACCTACAAGAATGCCATCTACCAACCCTAGATGAAAGAGGCACGGGGCCCCAACTACAGGTGTGTAAAGGTATGTTGAAAGCTCCACCAAAATAGAAAACATAGTCTCCAAACCACTTGCTAGAGAACTAAACAATTCGGATCGTCAACCATTGGCTATAAGTACAGTAAAACCAAGAGTTGAACAGGCAAAGAATAGAAAAAAGGAAAAAGAGAAGAAAGAAGGCAGAAAGCCTACAAGGTAAGAAGAAAGAAAAGAGAAGGGAATGCAAAAAGGGGGGATGGAGGTTCCTGCGGACCGGTTCCTGAAGACACTGTGAGACAAATTAGCAACAGGGTTATGGGAGGTAAAAGGGAATAAAAAAAAAAAGGGGGGTTACCCCACTGTCCAGTGCAAAGAAAACATCAAATAGTAACATTCATGTATGCTGCCCAGGGTTCCCAGATACTTTCAAACTTCTCTCTGGAGTCGTCCAGAATACTATACATCTTCTCCTGTGCCATTATCCATGAAATCTTACCCTTAGCCAAGCGGAGTGGAACTGAAGGCATCTTCCACTGCCTGGCTATCGCCATCTTGGCACCGAGGAAGATGTAGAAAATGAGGGATTGGGTGTGTTTAGGGAGCTTAGGGATGCGTTGGCTCAACAGGGCTTGAGCAGGAGATGGATGCACCGTGAGACCAGAAATCCGACGAACAATACCGTAAATGCGCTGCCAAAACGACCTGAGTTTGGGGCATTCCCAAAAGATGTGGAGAATGGTGCCTGCCAGGTCACATCCCCGGAAGCAGGTAGGGGATGTGGAGGTAAAGATGGTGGCCAATCTGGCCGGCACCATGTACCACCTCAAAATAACTTTAAGATTAGCTTCCATGAGGCCAATATTATGAACACCCCGGAAAGAGCGCCCAACATTAGCGTGCCAGTCAGAGAGGTCCCAGTCTAATTTGAGGTCCTGCTCCCATTTAAACATATAGACAGATTTGGTTTGTGCATCGTTCAGTAGAGCGTAAATGAGGGAGATTCCCCCCTTGACATCAGAAATTTGAGCACACCACTGTTCATAAGGCGTTACCCGTAGGGGTTCAGAGAATTTGGACCTAAGAGAGTTAATAAAGTGCAAAATTTGGGTAAAACGGAATTTCTCTACAGGCGGCATCTTCAACTTTGTGGTACAATGAGAAAGAGTGATAGGACCCGAGCTATCCAAAAAGTGGCCAATTCTGTACATGCCTTTGTCAGTCCACCATTTAAATGCCCCTATGTCTTCACCTGGAGGGAAGGCCGGATTATGGAATAGGTGAGTGAGGGGAGCCCAAGGCGAAGTGACTTTATGCGTTTTGTGTATGCGATCACAGATGGATAAAGAATGTGAAAGAGTAGGGGCCAGCACCGGGGGGCGGGCTCGAGCAGGTCTCCAAAGCAGGTAGTCAATGGTGTGTCGAGGGACTGCTTGGCGTTCCATAAAGTACCAGTCAGGCTTCCCCCCTCTGGAATAAATGACGGAAAACTGAGTCAGCTGTGCTGCCAGATAATATTTCCAAAGGTCCGGAACTCCTAAGCCCCCCTGTTTCCGGGAGCGTAGAAGCGTAAGTCTATTAATTCTATAACCCTTCGTTCCCCAGATAAATTTAAAGATGTGTCCTTGTAAGTTTTGAATGTGGGATTTCCGCACCGGGATTGGGAGCGACCGGAAAAAATAAAGAATACGTGGCAAGAGTGTCATCTTAACTGCATTGATTCTCCCTAACCAGGAAATGTGACAGCGAGACCAGTCAGAGAGATCCCGTTTTAGTCGTTGTATCAGGGGCGGATAGTTGGTCGAATAGAGTTTGTCTATAGTGGGAGTCAAGGAGACTCCAAGGTAAGGAATAGAATTCGATTGCCAGGAGAAGGGGAAATGGTCTTTCAGACGATCCACCAGTGACCCAGGGAGAGTGATATTAAGGGCCAGCGACTTAGTCATGTTTACTCGCAAGCCAGAAGCCGCCCCAAAGGTGTCCAAGAGGGAAACGATATTGGGAAGAGAGATCAATGGGGACGTAACAAAGAGCATCATATCATCCGCGAACAACGCGCATTTGTGGAACTCGGACCCACATTGTATGCCATGTATATCAGGGTGAAGACGGATCGCCGAAGCAAGAGATTCAAGGGCAACAGCGAAAAGGAGCGGGGAGAGGGGGCATCCCTGTCTCGTTCCCCTCCGGATCCGGATGTCTGCAGAGTAGTATCCCTGCATTCTGACCTGAGCTGCCAGCTGGGAGTAAAGGGCTCGTAGTGTAGTGATGAAAGAGGGACCAAAACCCCATCGTTCGAGGGTACGGAAGAGGAACGGCCACGAAAGGGAGTCAAAGGCCTTTTGTAGGTCCAATGACAGGAGAAAACCAGGTTGGGAAGGGCCACCGTCCCACCCTGAATTTAGCAGCGAGATGACATCAACCACCCTCCTTATCTGGTCAGGTCCCTGCCTACCCGGAATGAACCCCACCTGATCCTTATGAATGTATTTGGCAATAAAGCTGGATAAGCGATTAGCATAAATTTTGGTCAATATCTTGAGATCATTATTAATGAGAGATATTGGTCTGTAATTGCCCACATCGGAGGGATCCTTCCCCGGCTTGGGGATAACCGAAATGTAAGCTTTATTAGAGGCTTCATCCAGGCGAGCTCCGCCCCTGAGGGCATTGAAGAACCTGACCAGATAAGGAGATAGGACCGACGCAAATGTCTTGTAATAGGAATTGGAAAAACCGTCAGGACCTGGGGTGGAATTGGGTCGAAGAGACTTGATCACTTCCAGCACCTCCCGTTCGTCAACAGGGGATTCCAAAAGGGATCTATGCGTATCCGTGAGGCGGGGGAGAGGCACGTTGTCTAGGAACGAGTCAGGATCGTCCCCCTTATGGGGGGTGGGGGCCGCATAAAGTTGGGAATAGAAGGAGTGGAAGGAATCCATGATGGATGTAGGGTTGCTCGAAAGAACACCAGAGGGGGATTTTATTTTGGGCATGGAAATCGCCCGAAACTTCGGGGAGAGCTTCGATGCCAATTTTGTACCCATTTTATCTCTAAAAGCATAAGCGCGAGCCCCTTGCCAGCGCAGGGCCTTTTCGGCCCTGGAAGTTAGGGCCAGGTTAAGTGACAATTTAATCGCATCCAGTTCGGCAAGAGAGGAGGGATTAGGGGAGCGCTTGTGGGCTCTACGGAGGCGAGTATATTCCGTCTCTAAGCGGGTGATATCAACCAGACTCTCCTTTTTAATTTTCGCCCCCAGCTGGATGAGGTAGCCTCGCAGGACAGCCTTATGGGCCCCCCATAAGGTAGTAGGGGATGTGTCTGGGAGATCATTAAGCGTGAAGTATTCGCGAAGTGCAGTGTCTATCATGGAGCATCTAGCCGGATCGCTCAGAATAGATTCATTAATTCTCCATGGAGAGGGGCCTCGGGGAAATAGGGAGCAGGAGAGCTGAAGAGTGACCATGGAATGGTCCGACCAAGGGACTTCTCTAATTTTAGACTTCTGGGCAGAAGGGATATCCGTCGTGGGGATGAAAATGTGGTCAATCCGCGCAAACGTATGATGAGGGGCCGAGAAATGTGTGTAATCTCGAGTAGATGGGTTCAACTCCCGCCAAATATCAATCAGACCCAATGCATGGAGCGATCTAGCCACCCGAAGGCTCTGCTTCGAAGGTCGGCGAAGCCGACCACCGGAGGATTGGGATTTATCAAGGGAGCAGTCAAGGGCCAAGTTGGAATCCCCTCCAATGAGAACGCGGCCCTCAAAGTGGGGAGAGAGAAGGAGAAACATCTCGGAGAGGAATTTCGCCTGACCTTTGTTAGGGGCATAGTAAGAAATAAATGTGTATAACACTCCTTGTATGTGGCCCTTGACCAGAATAAATCGACCCTGGGGGTCCCTTACGGTGTGCAGGTGCGAGAAGGAAAGGGATTTAGCAAAAAATATGGCCACCCCTCTCTGTTTGGAGGGGGCATTGGCAAGATAAAACAAGGGGTATTTATGGTGGACATATGTCGGTTGGTAGGATTCCGGGAAGTGAGTCTCCTGAAGCAGGAGGACCCCCAATCCTTGAGAATGGTAATGTTGGAATGCCTTCCTACGCTTAACAGGTGAATTTAAGCCCTGGGTGTTGTGTGATGCCACCTGTAGAGAAGAGACCGTACTTACATTAGCCTGCATGTTGCGCGGGGAGGAGGCACGCTGATGTAGGTGATCTGGCGGGATCCCGAGAACATCCCCGGAGGAGACTATTCACAGCGGTAGCAGGCTTGTCAGGAGCAACAGGGAACCAGAAGGACCGCAGGAACCTAAGGGGAAGAAAAAGACACCAGTAAAGGGAGAAAAAGAGAAAAAAGAAGACAACAGAGGAAGAAGAAAGTAGCAAGTCCAAAGACTTGCCAAGGGATGAGAAAGCCGCAGGAAGGACCCACAGCTCCTCATCACGTGTAAGGATGCGTCCTGAACCAGTCAGGGCACATTCCTGAGGGAGGCCAGATGAAATCATCTAACGTCCGACAGGAGGAGGCACATTAAAGCCTCTCCGGCCACAGGGCACCAGCCCGGCACCCTCATAAAAAATCAACAAAAGATAGCAAAATTCGAGCACGAAAATCACCCCTAAGTGTAGAATATGGGGAGTTGCCCCAAAAGCACTAATAGGAGGTTAGGTCTAGGGGGGACGGGGGAAAAAGACAACATGGGGAGGAAGGTAGGCAGGGAGAAAAAAAAAAAAAAGGGGGGGGGAAGAAAATAAAAGTAAGGGGGGGAGGGAGTACTGGGGAGGAGGGGAGCTGCAAGCTTAACGACAACAGATTAAGCAGTAATTACAGTCCCAGTATTCAAAAAGAACCTGACCAGCGTGAAGAAAATAGATGAGGTAAGTCACATCAAAAATTGTAAAATAAATAGTTCGCTGGAAAAAGGGAACAAAACAGTCCGGAAACAGACCCAAAAAGGGGGGCCAAAAAATGGAGGCAGGGATCATCACGGACCCCCATCAGATGAGGAAGGACGAACTTCGACGACTGAAGAAAGAAGATTCCAGAGGAGCAATGCAGATATCAGGGAGGCTGGACATCACGGTGGCGCTTCGATTGCTGCTTGTTCCAAACTGAGGAGACAGGGCTGATCGGAGGGGGTCGCTTGGAAGATTCTCTCCTGGAAGTGGACGGGGCAGGATCCCTGGTGATGATACCCAGATGCAGGAGCATGCCTTCACCCTCCTGGAAGTTGGTGAAGTTGTACGTCTTGTTCTGGAATTGAAAATTCAGCCGGAAGGGGAAAGACCACCAATATTTCAGCGCCCGGGCAGAAAGAGCTTGTGTAAGCGGCTTTAGAGCTCTGCGGCGTTGAATAGTGAAGGGGGAGAGGTCGGCGAAGAGTTGAATCCTGTGACCCTGGATGGATAGGTCCTCTCTACCCCTACTCACTTTCATGAGCTCCTCTTTAACCCCATAGAAGTGGGGTTTGACGATGACATCTCTGGGAAGGCCATCTTTGCGGGGCGGTTGTAGGGCCCTGTGAGCCCGGTCGAGCTCCAGGCGATGGTCTGAAATGTTCGGAATGAGATCCCTAATAAAAGCTTTAATTGTGGTAGGAATGTCCGTGATGGTTTCTGGGATCCCCCTGACCCTAAAATTTAGGCGTCTGCTTCTGTTTTCCATATCATCTAGCTTACTAAGCGCTGCGTCTAGTTGATCTTGGATAGTCTGGATGCATGCTGTGTTTTGATTGGCCCTTGCGACTGTCTGATCCATAGTGCTCTCAATTGCTTCAATCCGGGTGCCAAGGTTCTGGAGTTCCGCCTTAATGGATCCCGTGATTTGTGAGGCATTCTGGGCCAGGCCGGCAGCTAGCATCTCTGAGAACTTAGACATTAATAGAGTAATGTCCGGAAACTGTCCTGGGGAGGTGAGGCCTGGTTGGTGAGGGAAAGCCAGGGCCTCTGGTGAATGCAGCCCCATGATCCCTGGGGCCTGTGCAAGGTGCCTGCTGAGGAGGGATTCAGTGGAGGCTGGCGATAGTAGTGGGGGCTGTGGCAGGTATGCAGGGGTCGCTGGGGATGGCCAGGGATCGGGGGAGGCTGAGGGGGTGTCCATAGGGCAAGCTGGTATGTCCCCTACCTCCTGTGTGCCTCTGTCCTCTGAGGGAAGAGATGGCGCGGTCGCCATCTTGGCTGTGTCCCGCTCCGGGGACAAGAAGATCAGACGGCGGGAGACCTCGCTCCGAGGACCCGCCGACATCCAAGGGGGAACCGCTGGAGGAAGGAGCAGCGATCGGTGCCGATTGCGGGGCTTCGTGCGTTCCGATGCCGGCGCTGGTGCCCTAATGAGACCGGGGAGGCGCGGAGCTCCGGGCTAAGCTGCCATGTCGGAGCAGCCGCGCATGCGCACTCACCTAATTTTCTTTTTTTATTACTCTTATTGCTGTCACAATGAATGTAAACATCCCTTGTGATAGTATAAGGCAGTGACAGGTACTCTATAAGGAGGAATCTGGGTCTAAATAACCCCAAACCCCTCCTCTGCACTTATAAGCATTCAAAAAGTTTGGCTGTTTTGAATACTGTAATTTTTTTTAAAAATCTGGCACCTCTAGGGCTGCAGTAACCAGACGTGATGTCATAACATCGCTTCCAGGTTTCTTCATCGGAGAACCGATCAAAGCCAAATCCAGCTTTGGTCAGATCTTTGGTCAGCAGGCGGATGTGCCAGCTGGTTGCTCGGGCCTCCCGGTGGGATGGGAGACCCAGGCGAGCCGCAGAAGGCGGCGGGAGGGGGGGGGGACATCCCCTCTTACTCCTTGTAATAACAACCAAAGGGCTGCTTGGCTGTGTCAGTTGTTATTACAAGAAAGACGACCATTGGCTCTAAAAACAGTACCAGGGTGATGCCTCTAGCTTTAGGCATCACCATGGTACAAAGCCTTGAAGCCGAGGCCGCATATTTGCGTTATGTCGGCGGGAAGGGGTTAAAAACATTTTAAATCCTATTTTTTAGATGTTTTAACTTCTTGCCAGACACATTTGTGACTATGGTGTTCACCATTTGAAATAAGCTGAACACACCTGGGGAGAAGGGTTCAGCTGGGATTTCAGTGATGTATTTGACCAAACATGGCCTTGTCTAAATATGGTCAATTTCTTAATTTGCAGACCTCACCTTGCCTCACGACAGCATCAAGCAGAGCTGTGAGAAATAAGCGAGCAATCACTGGGGTAAGATTTTGTTGGTGATGTGTGTATTTTTTTAATTTACCGCAAGTCAGTTGAGCATCAAGATTGAAATGGAGTAACATTGCTGGATGATGTGATTGATGATGGATGTACATCTTGGGCCTTTTTATTTTATTAAAGGACTTGTTAAACACTGTGTGTGTGTGTGTGTGTTTTTTTTTTTTTATGTTAACCCTTTTTTGTGTGAATAAATAGGAGGGGATGATAAATGGGGGCCTCCCTTATTGTTTATGAGGGCTTCCAGATTTCAATAAGCCCCCACTCACAGACCCCACAACCACTGGGTCAGGGTTGAGGAGAGGAGGCCCATGTACTCATCAACAAGTCCCCCCCCCCCCCATATTTAGGGCATGTGATCTGACATAGTTCAGAAGGCAGGCCCATGCTCATACCCTGTACTTATTGACCAGTGAGGCTGCATGTTCAAAAAGGGGTTTGGTATTGATTTTTTAGGGGGAAACCACACTTTTTGTGTGGGTTCCCCTGGTTTGTTATGGGATTCAAAAAAGCAAGGGGATTTTCAGTCACTACTTACCATCCCCACCCCCAAAGACACCACCACAAACACCACCACCACCACATACCCTCCGCTTGAGTCACTGGAATTATTTTCCGATCCATCATAAGACATTTGCGATGCACAGCCATTGTTGGCATCGGATCAGTAAGAGGAGGTAGCAACAGCCGCCACTCAGCAGTCTGACGACAGTACCCAGATCAGCCAAAGGAGGTTGGTACCTGCTGTTGCTGCCTACTCCGAGATCTCAAATGTTAGTGGTGGGGAAGGTGACATGGATGATGACGTGTCTATGGATGTCACGTGGGTGGCCACAAGAGAGGAAGAGGAGGGGAGTTCAGAGGGAGAGACGGACCAGCAGATAGGGATGAGAGGCAGGCAGAACTTGCATTGCACAAGAGGTACAAAGCAGACTGCAAATGTATCAGGAGCGAGCAATCAACCATGTACAGTCACATCTGGCGCTCCCAGGATGCCGCCACATGGCTCCGCAGTGTGGGCTTTTTTTAATGTGTCCGTTGCTGACAACAGTGTTGCCATCTGCAGCCTTTGCAGTCAACGCATAATTTGCGGTAAGCCCAACACTCACCTAGGGACGACCGCCTTAAGAAGGCACCTGAACTCCATCAGTGAGTCCAGTGGGAGCAACACCGTCAGAACCCACAAAGCCACACTCCAGGCTCTCACCGTCCAGCCTCTTCTCCTTTCTCCTCCCAATTGTCCTCCACTCCACCTTCGATGATGCCTTTGTCACGTTGTTCTGGAAAAAGGCAGGCTTCTGTGGCCCAAATGTTGGAGCGGAAAAAAATGATGACGCCGGATAACCCTCTTGCCCTACGTTTGACTGCTGGCTTGTCGGAAATGATAGCCCGCCAACTACTGCCATATCAACTGGTGGACTCGGAGGCCTTTCGGAAATTTGTGGCCATTGGAACACCACAATGAAAGGTCCCAGGCAGGAAATATTTCTCTCAGAAGGGCATTCCAGAGCTGTATGGCCATGTTTGGCGGCAAGTGAATATATCTCTGGCACACAGTGTTGGTGCCAAGATACATCTGACCACAGACACATGGTCTAGCAAACACGGGCAGGGAAGGTATATCACTTTTACTGCCCACTGGGTGAACCTTCTGGCGGCCGTCAAGCATGTAACCCGTGGCACCCGTGTAGATTTGGTTGTACCGTCATGGATTGCATGCAGGCCTGCCTCTTCTTCTCCTCCTCCTCCATCCTCCCTCTCCTCCTCGGCTGACTCCTCCTTTTCCGCTGCTACTGTCTCTTCCGCTGCGCCGCCCCAGATCCCCAGAACCTATTCCACATGCCAGGTGAGACATTGCCATGCTGTGCTGCGTCTGTTGTGCCTGAAAGCCAAGAGCCACACTGGTCCTGCGCTCCTTTCAGCTTTGCGTTCACAGGCAGATCAGTGGCTGACAGCGCTCAATTTGACAGTTGGTAAAGTGGTGTACGACAACGGTGCCAATCTGCTGAGTGCGCTGAAACAGGGCAAAATAACACACGTGCCATGCATGGCACACGTCCTGAACTTGATCGTGCAGCGATTCCTTGCCAAATACCCTGGGGTCCAGGACATCTTGCGGCAGGCCAGGAAAATCTCGGGCCATTTCCAAAGATCTTACACAGCCATAGCTCGCCTTGCTGACATTCAGCGGCAACACAACCTGCCCGTCATGCGTCTCATTTGTGACTGCCCGACGTGATGGAACTTAACGTTGCATATGCTTGATAGGCTGCTCCAGCAGAAAACTTGCAGTTAACGACTACCTGTATGAACTTTGCGGTAGGACAGGTTCTGGGGAGCTTGGGTTTTTTTCACCTCGCCAGTGGCTGCTAATGCGGGACGCATGCAGACTTCTGTGGCCATTTGATGAGATCACCTAACTGGTCAGTAACGGCCAGGGCGCCATCAGTGACATCATACCTTACGCCTTCTTTCTGGAGCGTGCATTGCGTCGTGTCATTGATCAAGCCGTCGAGGAGCAGGAGCAGGAAGATGAGGAAGTCGCAATGTTGGATGAATTCCCAGTGGGTGCTACTCCATCTGAGACAAGTCAACAGCAGGAGTCTTAAGAGGAGTCAGAGGAGGATGGTTCCGGGGGGGGGGGGGATGAGGAGGAGCAAGAAGAGCATGCTTTAAACCTTTCTGGGATCCCTGGTGTTATCTGTGGATGGGGGGAGGAGAACGAGGACGACATTATCCTGGATGATGAGCTGGAAGCAGGCCACTACACCGCTTCCAGTTTAGTGCGAATGGGGGCCTTCATGCTCCAGTGTTTTAAGGGGGACCCCCGTATAAAAAGCATAAAGGCCAAGGACCAGTACTGGGTGGTAACGTACTTAGACCCCCGGTAAAAACAAAAAATGGCGGAAATGTTACCAAAATCACAGAGGGCGGTCAGAATGCAGAACTTCCAGGCCTTGCTGCGGGAAATGCTGCATTCTGCTTTTGCGTGCACTGGCAGGGGAATTTCCAGTCACAGAGAGACAGTTGCGGGTAGCAATCCAACAGTGCCTGCAAGAAGAGGGCGGTTTGAAGATGTCTTGGTCACTTCAGATATGAGATCCTTCTTCAGCCGAACCATCGACATCTGTACTCCGGATCCAACATCAGGGAACGCCTAGACCGACAGATGTCCGACTACATCGGGTTAACGGCCGATGTGGACGCTCTGAGGAGTGATGTACCCCTGGACTACTGGATGGGCAGGCTTGACCTCTGGCCAGAGCTTGCACAATTTGCAATGGAAATGTTGGCTTGCCCCCTGTCCAGTGTCCTGTCCGAAAGGACGTTCAGCGCAGCAGGGGGGATCGTGACCGATAAGCGCACTCGCCTAGCTCATCACAGTGTAGACTACCTCACATTTATAAAAATGAATGAGGCATGGATCTCTGAGGAATTCAACCAATGTGACCAGTAGACCATGTTTCATTGAAATTCCTCATGCCAGGCCACAAATATCCGCCAGACCGCCATCCACCCCACCCACAACAATTCCTGGTCCTTGTCTTCGCTACATACAGCGGCATAAAAGGCATTTCATGTCCATTGAATGGCAAATTTTAGCGGCCTTTCAGGGCCGACAATTTTTTTTTCTGTGAATGCCTAATGTACCTCCAGCCACAGAATACAACTTTCTTTGCTGTCAGGTAAACCCAGGTGGGCTAATTTTTGGGGCCTATACTGGCCGACACTTACTTCTGTATCCTGTGAATGCCCAATGTACCTCCATCCACCAAATACTACGTTCTTTGCTGTCAGGTAAACCCATGTGGGCTAATTTTTGGGGCCTATACTGGCTGACACTTTCTTCTGTATCCTGTGAATGCCTAATGTACCTCCCTCCAGCCACCAAATACTACATCCTTTGTTGTCAGGTAAATACATGCGGGCTAATTTTTGGGGCCTATACTGGCCGACACTTACTTCTGTATTCTGTGAATGCCTAAGGAACCTTCAGCCACAGAATACTACATTCTTTGCTGTCAGGTAAACATATGTGGGCTAATTTTTGGGGCCAATACTGGCCGACACTTACTTCTGTATCCTGTGAATGCCTAATGTACCTCCCTCCAGCCACCAAATACTACGTTCTTAGCTGTCAGGTAAACCCATGTGGTCTAATTATTGGGGCCTATACTGGCCGACACTTACTTGTTTATCCTGTGAATGCCTAATGTACCTCCAGCCACCAAATTCTATGTTCTTACCTGTAAGGTAAACCCATGTGGGCTAATTTTTAAGGCCTATACTGGCCGACACTTACTTCTGTATCCTGTGAATGCCTAATGTACCTCCAGCCACCAAATTCTATGTTCTTACCTGTAAGGTAAACCCATGTGGGCTAATTTTTAAGGCCTATACTGGCCGACACTTACTTCTGTATCCTGTGAATGCCTAATGTACCTTCAGCCACAGAATACAACGTTCTTAGCTGTCAGGTAAACCCATGTGGGCTAATTATTGGGGCCTGGAATGGCCGACACTTTCTTCTTTATCCTGTGAATGCCTAATTTTTCAGACTGGAATTGAAAATCAATGGGTCTGTAAAGGTTCTGCCAAATTGTGGAATGGATGTGGACCCATTTTACAGATGTGTGAATGGACCCTATATGTATTTGACATGTATTTACCGGCTGCTGTCAGTTCTAGCTGATTTCTGAAAAAAAATATATATATTTTTTGCTGAAAAAATATTTTTTTCTGTAAAAAAAAAAAAAAAATTAGGGCAACTTTTCCAATTGCAATACTTCTGTTATGACATTGTCCATGTGGTGGGACTATTTGTGCACTGCTAGTAAGTCTTTTGTGGCTGAAAATATGACCTAAAGGTTTTTAAAGTTCCCCTCCCATTAAAGTGAATGGGTCCCGCCGCAAACTTTGCAGACTTTTGAGAAAATTTGCGGCTGACATTCGCGAACCTCCCCGGCCGATGTTAGTCCATCACTATTGTACTGTCCTTGCATTTTTGGGCCTCAAGAAATTAGAGCTGTCAGTTTGTGGACTCAGACTAAATAATATACATTATTTATTTTCACCAAAGAAATTTTACAGAGTACATGTTGGCTTACATTCATGAAGAAAGATTTCCAAAATGTTATAATAGATACAAAGAAAAATTCCTTTTTTTTTTCAAAAATATTTAGTATTTTTTTGTTTATTTATTAAATTTGTCCTTCGTGTGCTTTATCCTCGAAAAGATTTGCTCACAAATATAGGTGCTGCTGAACACTGATGACATGAAAAAGACATGATTGTGAAGAGTGGGAGATTTTTCTTTGGGAAGATAAAACTTATGAAGTCCAGTAAAGAGACACTGTCAGATTATTTCTTCGGCAGCATGTGTTTGCTAAGTGTAAACGCATTTTTACATAATATCCCCCCGAAAAAAATGTACATTTTTAAGTAAGTTTACAATTTTCATGGATGGTTGCCAACAGTCACAAGAAATGACAAAATTTGAGAGCAAATCTGACGGAGCCAAAAAAATGGAGATTTGTATATAGCTTCAGATGTCTATATTTGTGAAATTGTTGACTGCTTTTACATCCGGAAGGCAACCTCTGCTTCCACTATTTTAATCTTATACTCAGTGTGAATTGTGCCGGTTTATGACATGATTTGCTTTAAATACCCTTAATATCAAATGTAATAATCAAAACACTGAGCAGCGGGTGGGTAAAAGATATGAAATTTGTGTCAAAATTCTTTCAGGTTAACATTACTATAATAACTTACTGAAAATACACAATTGTTTCTATTTAAAGTGGATTTTTTAAATAACTTTACAAGGATATGCAACATTATTTTGGACATTTCAATACATACAGCAACAGCATAACTTTTTTTGTTAAAGTGTTGCTTAAAAATCAGTGCTTGGGCTCCAGTTTGTGACTTTGCCCTGGCTGAGATAGTGCCATTAGTCTACTACAGGCAGGAGGACGCATTTTCCCAATCTATTCTCCTCCAGTGATCAGTTTGAAACATTGTAACTTTGTAGCAATTCACAAGGTGGGGGCTGATGTGTGAGACATTTGTAAAGAACAGCACAGATACCAGAATTGACATGGTTGTGTTATCTTTTGGGCAGCATTTCAGTGCAGGAGGTAGATGCTGACTCGGGTAATGTCTGACCAAAGATGGGATCCTTCTTTTAGAAAACCAGATAAAGAGATTGTCATGGGGAGTACTGTGATAAAGCCCCATTCACACGTTCAACAGAAAGATCAGAGGAAGTTTTTTGCCGGTTGACAGGAATTTGGGCCTATTTTTTTGATCCCCAAGGGTGATTTCACTTTGAAATACAGCAGGACCAACTGCCTTAAACACAGTTGCAATGCTGTTGCAGCATGGTCTCATTGACTTGAATGGGGTGCGGTGATCAACCAACACCATCCACCAACCGCAACATGCTCTATACAATTTGCCACTCCTCAAAACGAGCATGGCAATGTATACAAACATATCTGCTAGCCATGTTAACCTGCTGGTAGGCAGTGGGGGTTGGCAAAAAAGCGAATCAACCACAGTGTAAGTAGTGGCCAGTAGCCCTTTCATTGAGGTCCCTCCCCTGGATGGGTATAGTAGGTGGGGCTAGAATTTCCTATATATTTCAGAACTGGTAGGGCCTGGGTCAGAGGGTGATGGGGAAAGGCTACCCCTAGTATACTGATATATAAGCCTGTAGTCTTAGGAGGTAAACCCTTCAGGATAGACCCATAGCAGACTCTGTTGGAAAACCTACCTATGGGGGACCTGCAGCAAGGATAGAGAAACAGTTGGACAGTTATAATGTGTTCATATTGGACTTGCATTTTGTGGAACATATTGGCCAAGTCTAGAGGTGTGGAGGCAAAGGTCGTGTTGCAAAGAACTGTCCGTTATACTTTTACTACAGTAAAACCATTGCAATGCTGAACGTGTGGGCATTTCTTTTTCTGGAGGTGGGCCTCAAGCCTGGAGGATGTGAGTGACAAAGATGGTAGAGTTGATCCCTGTTACAGGTGTGTACATACCCTATCTCATCTCAGAGCAGGAAGATGATGGGAGGAGCCCCTGGCCAGCATGGTCGTAGCTGGAAGTAAGTTAGGGCCCCACTTACAACTTGTTTTTACCAACTATCCACCGCACATGTGAAAAAGACCTTACAGCTAGTAAACACCTAGAGCTGTTACACTACACATTACTTAGCATGCTTGCAACATTAAAACATTAGCTTCACTGTAAAGTCTCTTCACTTTGGTTGATCCATAAATATGAACATAGTATCAATATATAGTTTTTAACAAGGTCAACTTGAAACAAAAATCATGATGGTAAGTGCTTGGTACTTGTACAAACTGGTCACAAAATTCTGCCCTGTAAATCCTGACATTAAAATAAACCCCCATATACACGTCAAGGGAATGCAATTTTAACTTTTATCCTTGGCTGCTTAATAACAGACTTCCAAAAGCATTTAGGAAATGAAAGGGCATTCTCATCTGCAATTGTGTTTGAACTGTCAGTCGACTGTCACTTCTAATAGCCTACATTATGGATACAATGGTGGCACGATGTGGTCACCGGCTTATTAGTATATGTATAAGCTTCTATTAAATCAGAAGAATTTTTATCCTGAAATATCCTTCCCCTTCAAATTGTGTTATGCTTGGCTTGCATGAAGCCAATTTAAATTATTTGTCTCAAACCAGCCTGCAGTAGCGTTAAGGCACGGTCATACCATTTACAAAGATTATCATTACACTGTCAAATATGGAGGATTAGACTTTTGCTGGAGAAGGACAAAAATTAGCTGCAAGGTGAAAAAAAAAATTTGCTTATGAAAAAATATGTCAGACAATGGTTGTTAGAGAGACGTTTATGGTTTATTGTTAAAATGAGCAGTAGTCTGAAGAGTTTCTCTCCTAATGGCTGATTCCAGCATAGCAAAAATGGAAAATAGGTTAGCAAATCTGATTTACTATATGGCCAAATGTATGTGGACACTACTCCAAAAATTGAGCTTGTGTGTTCTAGAGGAAGCTACTGTTAATGCCTCAGTATACTGTACAATTACATCTGAAGACCCTTTTCTGTTTTAGCAGGACTGTGCCCCTGAGCACAAAGCCAGATCCATGAAGACATTATTTGATGAGTTGTATTTCCTGGTGTGGTGGACGCCATAACCAGCCTGCATTCCAACCACCGGAAACGCACAACTAGAAGCTTGACCGGTTTCGCCCTCCCACAGGGCGTCTTCTGAAGAGAGTGGAGCCTGGAATTCGTTAACACTTCCGTTGGGGGACTATCATCCTTATACCCCAGTGTGGGGACAGCTGTGTGAGACCTGGGGTGATTCTTGGGTCTAAAAATGAGGTGAGAGGCATCTCTAGCTGGTGGTGGTTGTGTCCACAAGTTCACTGAGGTGTCTATCACAAGTCTTCTCATGGGATCTTTATGATGGACTTTTTTGTCACATTTTAATTGCACAGTATATATTTGGCACTTTATAAGGATTTTGTTCAGCACTGTTTTATGTATTGTCAATCATCTCATTTGGGTTTATACACATATTTTCTTTGATTCTGGCGCAGCACTGTTGAATTATATTACGTTTTTCTATGTGAGGAGTGAACACATTTGGTGTATGCAGCTGGATTGCGATTATTTTCTATTGATTACACCACTTTATTTAATTAATAGATCACATTAACACATTATACATCATTTTTGCGCTGGTAGTTTTTTTCACTATTTTTCATTAAAATAATTGTCCAGGGAGCGGTTCAGCATCCTAGGTGGCTCAACAAGGAGAGACAAAACCAGACACAGCAGAGGCTGTGGGCTCAGACCTGGGTCCTGACAATAGGTAAGCTGTTCAAGTGTTCATAATAATCACCATCCAATGTACCTGCTCTTTAGAAAATGCCAGGAATACATCCTCCAGTCTGCAGCTACAGTTTTAAATGCTGCATAAATCTTAAGGGAAGTGTCTCTACAGAGTTCCTGGTAACATCAAAATCCATCTTTGGTATTAGTGTAAATATGGGCAATGTACTTGCACATATTTGAACTAGGCCCAAATATGGTCTGTTGTGTCAAAGACCACTCCAGGAAGACATCAAAGAACTCCTAAAACCATCTCATTAGGGAGGGGACAATCACTTACTTGCCCCCTATGGTGGCACATAGGTTCCCATTTGGGCAAAAGAGAGCTAGCTTTGGGAGGTTTGGCACCATTTTTGGGAACCCCTCTCAAAACACACCACTAATGATGAAGTGAAGTTGCAAACTCATATAAACATGGTAGCTGAATGCATGCTTGCTGTTCCCTGTGGTAGTGTGGAATTAAGAAAATCATTTTTGTTAGTGTACACATTGGGCAAATAGACAAATAGGCTGTTCAAAGTGCAGTTGCTCCACAGCTTAGTAAATTTTTCTTTGCACATGATTGGGTATTTTTTGCAAAGTAAGGCTTTATCTCATTTACTACGCTCTGGAACAACTGCTCTTGTAGAGTGCAACTGCTTTATGTAAAGTGCACAGCCTATTTTCCTTTTTGAATTAACACCATTGTGCAATCTTACATCTTTATCTATTTGGTTGCTTCCAAATTTAAGAACAAGCCTAGATCTGCACCCACTGGACTGGCTATGTAAGGACATACCTGGAACAGGCTATATATTCTCTGCACACCTTCTGGTCCCCCCAAATGGGTAGGTTATCCAGGTGCATTCCAGTTTCACACAAATATCTTAGGTAAGAGCCGCTCATCAGATATCACATAAGAAAGCTAGATAAGAATTCAGGGGTTTTAACGTGATGGTTGCGGAAATAATTGGTGTAACACTTCTCCTAAGAGTGACCTCAATTTCCATAATTTAGATTTTCAATTCCTTGGTTTAGAATACTAATTCTTGAGTTTAGAATACTAATTTATTCACCATGGGAAATGTACAAGAGGCAGTTCCTCAGGATGTAGTTCCTTGTAGAACAAGATCATCAGAGCAATTAATTTAAAAAGAATAGACTTGTATTAAATATTCTGCAGAAGGTTTGCTAGACCTTTGGTAAGTGAAAGTTTATCAACATATGGTCTGTGCCCTCAGGTGGTTGGATAAAAACCAGATGGCAAAATAAAAAAACATGTTTATGGATAATTCTAATTTTAAATGTGATATTCTTTTACAATTCAGATTATTTAACACATTAAAATTCCATGACGTGGTCGTGCATTTGCATTTCTGACAAAGGCGTGTGACAAGGATTTTTAGTGCGTGAAGAGAAAATTTTAATTTAACTTTGTTTTTTCTTTTAACAGCCGCAATATGTACCCACCATGCAAGGATGGATGAGAAGCAGGGGATAAAAGAAACCACCCCTTTTATATTGCTTTTGTCCTAATGACCTTTTGGTCCTATTTAACCCCACCACCAAATAGACTGGTTGATTGTTAGGAGGCGTGATTTGATAATGTTACCCAAGATGGCCCCTCTCTCTTCAAAGATTATCTGAGCAGGCAGAATAAAGTATAGCTAGGGAATGGGAAAGGACTGAAAAATGGGACTTTAAATATGCACCCACTGTCACATAAGTCAATAACTAAATATCCAACGTCATAAAAAATATTTGTAAATTTTATTATTATGTAATCCTGTCCTGTTAGAAATACATTAGAAATACATTACAGCCAAAGACAGACAATGTTAAAAAGCTCTTTTTCCACTCAGGGTCAAAACCCTGAGTGGAAAAAGAGCTTTTTAACACTCATTCTTTGACCCTGATTGGAAAAAGAGCTTTTAACCCCTTATTATCAGATTATTGCATTATCTATACCAGTGATCATTACCTTGTGATCAGCCCAACTTTTTCTACTCATCATTAATCCTTTAATTTCAGTGTATTTTATGTGTGGACCAAAACAATTCCTCTTCTTCAAATGTGGCCCAGGAAGGTCAAAAGGTTTGACACCACTGTTCTATTGTAATGTAGAAGCAGTTCAGGAGCAATATGGGGACCCTGCATTCTTTCACTCTATCCACAATCACTTGGCTCAATCACAGCAAATGCTGGATACCCCCTAGACAGGAAAGCTCTCTGCTGAGTGAGGTACAAGAGGGTGATCGCATTTTTGGAACACCAGCAACAAGCACTAATTTTAAAATCGGAAAAAATTAGAATGCAGGGTACTGGCATGGTGCAGGAGAATGCAGGGTACTGGCATGGTACAGGAGAATGCAGGGTACTGGCATGGTACAGGAGAATGCAGGGTACTGGCATGGTACAGGAGAATGCAGGGTACTGGCATGGTGCAGGAGAATGCAGGGTACAGACATGGTACAGGAGAACACAGGGTGACTGGCATGGTACAAGAGGATCTGGGGTTGTGGGCATACTACAGGAGATGCAGTGCTGTGGGCATGGTGCATAATGGCAGGTAGTGCAGCTGTTTCACTTACCTGTTCCAGAGGCACCTTCATTTTAAAAATGGCGCCGCCCGGCGCTGACACGTCATTGCGCACGCGCCGCCGCCGCTCGTTTACTTTCGGCTATTCCCGGCCTCTCCCGAGCGGCGGCGCATGCGCGCCATTTTTAAAGCTTAAGCACGTCGGAGCGGCCAGGGACTTTTTTTTTTCTTGACTCGAGTATAAGCCGAGGGGGACGTTTTCAGCACAAAAAAATGTGCTGAAAAACTCGGCTTATACTCGAGTATATACGGTAATGATTTTGTGTTTATGTAATTTACTTAATATGAATTGTATGGTTTAAAGCTTTTAGGCACCAGTCACTTTTTTATATTTTTTCTTATGGTTGTTTTGGCAACCAACCAGCACAGGTTCTATTCATTTTGTATGTATATATATATATATTGATCACATACTAACACTTTATGATTTATGGCAATGAGCATTTTATGAGTTATATCTAGTATAATTTAGGAACTCACTAAATCATTCATAAACACGCATACTAGAATATTAATTTTTGTTCATTAATTTTCAATTATTGATACACATTACCTTGCAAAGCAGCCCAACACCCACTACACAAACTGTTATTAAACACCTCTTTGGGGGCTGTTTTCAGTGGAAGCAGCAGCTTTTCCACAGCATAGTACTATACAAGCAATGCGCAAAACTTGCCTCAGCATTTTTTTAGACTTACCCCACTTTCTCTGCCTGGAGATTGGCCCTGCGTACATGTAATCCTAGGGTGTGGAGGAGTCAGGCGGTGGGCGTGTACCCGTGTCAGCAGGAAGTGGCTGCCTGGTCTTTCAGCTCACTCTGCCATGATCAGATGTTGTGAGTCCTGGTCTCTGTGGCCCGCCACGCTGGTGGCGGTTATCGGGATCCTTCTGGTTTGATCCTGCAGCGGTTGATGAGTGCACAGTACACACCTTCTCCTGGGAGGAGATCTCTGCCGTGGCCCAGGAACATACAGGTAACCACACCCCCAACTATTCACTCTGCAGGCCGGTCATATATTTGTGGTGTCCACTGAGCAAAGGGGGTCAGAAGCTCTGGAGTGGTTGGATGGGCTCCAGAATGGTTGGTGGAGGAAGAGAGGGCTCATGAATAGCTAGGGGAGAAGGAGAGGGCACCTGTGTGGCTGGGGAAGAAGGAAAGAGCCCCTGTGTGGCTGGGGGAGAAAAAGAAGGTCCCCGGTGGCAAGTGGGGGAGGAGAGGGTGGCTGGAAGACAAGGAGAGGGCCCCCGAGTGGCTGGAGGAGAAAAAAGAAGGCCCCTGGGTGGCAAGTAGGGGAGGAGAGGGTGGCTGGGGGAGAAGGACAGGGCCCCTGGGTGGAAAGCAGGAAGGAGAGGGTGGCTGGGGGAGAAGGAGAGGGCTCCTGGGGGAGAGGGAGAGTGCCCCTAGGTGGCTATAGGAGAAGAAGGTGGATGGCTGGGAGAGGAGAGGGCCCCTGAGTGGCTGGGGAGGAGAGGATGGCGAAGGGAGAAGGAGAGGTCCCCTGGGTGTCTGGAGGAGAATAAGGTGGCCCCTGGGTGGCTGGAGGAGAAGGAGAGGGCCCCTTTGTGTCTGGAGGAGAAGGAGAGGGTCACTGGGTGGCTGGGGGAGAGGGGGAGGGTCCCTGAGTAGCTATGGGAGAATGAGAGGACCCCTGGGTGGCTGGGGGAGAAGAAGAGGGACCTTGGGTGACTGGGGAAGAAGGAGTGGGCCCCTTGGTGGCTGGGGGAGAAAGAGAGGGCCCCTGGGTTCCTGGAGGGGAGAGGGTGGCTGGGGGAGAAGGAGAGGGCCTCTGGGTGTCTAGGGGAGAAGAAGAGGGCCCCTGGATGGCTGGGGGAGAAGGAGAGGGTCCCTGGTGGCTGGGGGGGGAGAAAGAGAGGGCCCCTGGGTGATGGGGAAAAGGAGAGGGTCCCTGGGTGGCTGGAGGAGATGGAGAAGGCTCCTGGGTGGCTGGAGGAAAAGAAGAAGGCCCCTGGGTGGCTGGGAGAGAAGGAGAGTTCCCCTGGGTGACTGGAGGAGAAGAAAGAGAGGGCCCTGGGTGGCTGAAGGAGAAGAAAGAGATGGCCCCTGGGTGGGTGGTGGAGAAGGGGAAGTTCCCTGGGTGGCTGGGGGAGAAGGAGTGGGCCCCTGGGTGGCTGGAATGAGAAGGAGAGGGTCCCTGGGTGTTTGGAGGAGGAGAGGGCCCTTGGGTGTTTGGAGGAGGTAAATGAGGACTGAGGAATGGAAGTGTAAGTGGGAGTCTAGAAACTCTGATGCTAGGGGAGCTTTGGTGAACACAGCTCCCTTTTACACCAACAGTCCCCAGCATTTCACGGTATATTAGGGTTCCCAGAACTCCTCTTACATCAAAGTTCCCCCTTACATCAGAGCTTGCAGAGTTCCCTTTTACAGTGTAAAGGGGAACTCTGTAGACTCTGATGTAAAGGGGCTCTTTGAACTCTGATTTAAGAGGGGGACTCTAATGTAAAGAGGAATTCTGTGGACTCCTATGAAAGGGGAAAAGCTGGAAATGTAAGGAGGGAATGCTGGGGAGAATCTGATTTAAAAGAGAACACTGCGGACTCTGATGTAAAAGGGAACTCTTATGTAAGGGGGGCACTCTAGTGTAAGGGGAAACACTGTGGACTCTGATGTAAGGAGGGACTAGGGAATCATGATCTATAGGGAAATTTTGGGGACGTGATGTAAGGGGTGAAAAGGGGGTTCATCCTGACTGCTGCACTCTATATGCTGTTTTGTAGACTAGTTACTCCTGTCCCCTGCACTCTATATATTACAAAGTCCATTAGTTAGGGGGCGCAAATTACTTGCTTTGCCCCGGGCGCTACCAAACCCATATTACACCACTGAAACATTAGTCCTCAATTTCTGTCTATAGACTGTTAGGTAGACCCCTTTCCCTGCTGATTACATTGAGGTTGAAACAGGCAAAAATTTATCTTCTCATTTGGGGGGAATCTTAAAATTCTTGACAAGAAGTGGAATTCGGGATCTCTTTGGGTGAAGAACAATCAATCCTCACAGCATTTTTCAGCAGTGCTACCTCTGAGGTATTCTCCTCCAGTCTAAGGCCTCATACACACTGGGCTTAAAAATATCGTTTTTATAGGTGTTTTAGCATTTTTTTTCCATTCTATAAAAGTATCTCTTTGTTAGCCCATGTGTCCATGCACACATAGGCATTTACAGGTGTATTTGAAAAGAAGCATTTACAGGGTGAACAAAAAGAAAACTTTAAAAGAATGTTCAGGAGAGGAGTTTTTGAGCAGAAAAAACATCTGATGTGCCTAAATGCATATAAATGTGTGTAATTGCGCCTAAACGCCTAAATGCCCCAAAAGAAGTCACGTATGACGAAACACAAACGCGAAGCTACATGCTGACATCATTGCCCAACCAGAAGTGACCCATAGGTTTGTTTGTATGCCCGATGGAGTTGAATTTGTAAGCACAATTGCCCTGTTGATGTTTAGCATTCATGGCTGCAGGCTGGAGGTGGAGATATATGAGTAACCGGTTAATTTTGAGACTCTGAGGAGGAGCTGGGGAGACCCGGTCAGTGTGGATCTTCATGATACATGCTTTTTATGACTTTTATAATATTAGGGGGTCATAGTTGTTTGGTAAGCCATCATCTCTGCCCATCTAGTAGAGGTTTCTGGTCTATCATGGCACTTATTTCAAGATTTTTGGGTGGAAGATTCTTACCTACTCACCCATATTGTGGACTTTTTATACTAATCATATTAATTGGTTTAGAGACATTTTCTTATCTTTGGTAACTATTGGAATTTATTGATATATTTATTGATTAGCACAACACAGTGGATCTAAATGCTAGAAGCGTTTAGGCGTGTTTGAGGGTTTATACATTCTAGTGGCCAGCATATATTAATATTCTAGCCCAGCCTTTCTCAACCCTTTCAACACAGAGGAACCCTTTAAATAAATTTCTTAACTCGGGAAACCCCTGCTAAAAATTTAAAATCTACAACTCATGACACATTAGTGTCACAGTCAGTGGGAAGAATGCTCCTTACTGTTGTCATCATTGGGAAGAATTACCCCCTTACAGATAGCTAAAATGAACAATGGTGTCATTGGAAACTTATCTGAGAGGCAGAAATTGCCCATTGCTCAAAAAAAAAAAAACCCTAGCAACCTCAGAAGAAGCCTTAGGGTACCACAGAACCCTGGTTGAGAAACCCTGTTCTAGTCAGTAGAATCCGTTAACACTCAAATGCTTCACGAGCCTAAACACATGGGCAATAGGGATGATCGAACTTTTGAAAAGTTTGGTCCAGCCAGAACATCCGAACTTCCCGAAAGTTCAGCCCGGATTTCAGAACCCCATTGAAATTAATGGGACCCGAACTTCAGGAATCAAAAAACACCATTTTTAAGCCCTAAAACCCAATAAATGCCCCTAAAAAGTCCCTAGGGTTCTGGGTCATGCCCCATTAACTATTAATCACACAAAAAAAAGTTCTTAAAAATTGTCATTTTTGATAAAAAAAAGCCAATTATTGAAAAAAAAAAAAGAGAGAGATTTTTTGATTTTGGATTTAGTATCTGGGGGGTCTAAAAAGTGTACATGTCAAGTTTCAGCTCTGTAGCATGTCCAGAACCATGAAAAAAAAAAAAAGATAATTTTTCAGTAGAACAGGGATGTGGGACCCTCCTTTTACACCTATATGATCTTTTTTTTCTGGTTCTGGACATGCTACAGAGCTGAAACTTCACAGGAACACCTTTTAGACCCCCCCCCCCCCCCCCCCAGACACAAAATCACACAAAAAAAGTTCTTACAAATTGTAATTTTTGATAAAAAAGCCAATTATTGAAAAATTAAAAAAAAAAAGAGAGAAACTTTGGATTTCATATCTGGGGGGTCTAAAAAGTATGTGTGTATATACACCACTATACACAAGTTCTGATGTTTTGCCTGCCTCAAAAGAACCCCAAAAAATGCCAAAAAAACGCTAGCGTCAAAAAAAAAAATGCCCAGGTGTGTTTTTGCTGACATTTTTTGGAGGCAGGCAAAACATCAGAACTTGTGCACAGTACCACTATACACAAGTTCAGATGTTTTTCCTGACTGCAAAGAACCCAAAAAAATGCCTGCTATTAAACCGGCAAGGTGTGAATACCGAGAATAGAAGCCAACCCCCTGTGCTGAAAGTGTTCTAATACAAACAATCCTTTTTTTTTATGGTTCTGGACATGCTACAGAGCTGAAACTTCACATGTACACTTTTTAGACCCCCCAGATATGAAATCACACAAAAAAAGTTCTTAAAAATTGTCATTTTTGATAAAAAAGCCAATTATTGAAAAAATTAAAAAAAAAAGAGAGATTTTTTGATTTTTACTTTAAATTACAGATCTGGGGGGTCTAAAAAGTGTACATGTGAAGTTTCAGCTCTGTAGCATGTCCAGAACCATAAAAAAAGGATTGTTTGTATTAGAACACTTTCAGCTCAGGGGGTTGGCTTCTCTTCTCGGTTTTCACACCTTGCCGGTTTAATAGCAGGCATTTTTTTGGGTTCTTTGCAGTCAGGAAAAACATCTGAACTTGTGTATAGTGGTACTGTGCACAAGTTCAGATGTTTTGCCTGCCTCCAAAAACCCCCCAAAAATGCCAGCAAAAACACACCTGGGCATTTTTTTTTTGACGCTAGCATTTTTTTTTGGCATTTTTTGGGGTTCTTTTGAGGCAGGCAAAACATCTGAACTTGTGTATAGTGGTATATATACACACATAATTATATGTATATAGACACCTAGCCATATATAGGTGTGATAGTAGCAGAAATATATTACTGTAAATGATTTCATTAGCGCAAGCATATATTTCTGCTACTATCACACCTATATATGTCTAGGTGTGCATATAAATATATGTATGTGTGTATATACACCACTATACACAAGTTCAGATGTTTTGCCTGCCTCCAAAGCCCCCCAAAAAATGCCAGCAAAAACACACCTGGGCATTTTTTTTTTTTTTTGACGCTAGCGTTTTTTTGGCATTTTTTGGGGTTCTTTTGAGGCAGGCAAAACATCTGAACTTGTGTATGGTGGTATATATACACACATAATTATATGTATATAGACACCTAGCCATATATAGGTGTGATAGTAGCAGAAATATATTACTGTAAATGATTTCATTAGCGCAAGCATATATTTCTGCTACTATCACACCTATATATGTCTAGGGGTATATATACAGACATATATGTGTATATATACCCCCTATACACATGTTCAGATGTCATGTCTGACATCAAACATGTCCTCAAAAAAGCACTGGCAATGGCAACCAATGCAGCATGAAAAATGCTTGGCTGGTGAGAAGCCATATTCCTGTCCCGAAGCAACTCAGGGAAATGATCATTTCTCTATAGTGGTCACCCTGCTATGGAAGGGTTTTGTCACCCTGCCATAGCAGTCACTGTCAGTTAACCCTACACTACACTACGGTCCCCTTACACTTAACACTTTCCCTACAGAAACTAAATTTTTGAAGCTAACTTAAGTGTAAAGGAGCACTCTAACTACACTAGATATCCCTTTCCTCACACTAATAAATGCTAAATGACACTTTTAAAGTAAAATTAACAGAACTGCTTCCACTGTCTTCCATGTCCAGTATAACAATGCTAGGAATATGGCGGGGGCTATCTTATATACTGGGGGGCGTATTCACTAATGATTGGTCTAGGGACCCCCTAGTCACTCCAATCACATTCCTAGCATTCTCCTGCCCCCTCAATTGGCTTTTGCTAATGGTTCTGGTCCAATCACAAGCTTTTAAAGCCCATTTCCTGAAGCATTGCATTTTGGTCGGTTCTGGTTGCCGAATTCCGAACTTTTTGGGCAAAAAGTTCTAAATTCGGCCGAACCTCGAACACCCAATGTTCGGGCCGAACCGATGGTGGACCCGAACCGTTCGATCATCCCTAATGGGCAATACATAGATTTAGGTACTTTTTAAGGTTTTGTTTTTTTTTCAATAGTTTTTTTCCTGCCAATAGGTATGGCATTCAGAGGAGAAAAGCAAACACCCAGTGTCCATGAGGCCTTAGAAGTATAGCCAACTGTTGGATTTGCAAAATTGGCAAAATTGGCATATCCAGATTGATTTCTGGATTGGTTCTCCTTGTTTTTTTTGTCTCAGAATTTTGCAAATTAAACAACTGGCCCAGCATAAACTAACTTATCAATCAACCAGGCCTTCAGATCCAAAAGGGTACTTTGCCATTTGTCCCTTTTTTCATCACTTGCAACAGTTTGTTAAGGACATTAGCACACTGGGGGATAGGTTCTATGTCTCTCAGGGTAGTGATGATAATTCACCCTAAATACCTTCCATCCTGTGGATTATCTTGTCAAAAGTAGAACAATAGTCTTGGTGGTTTGTTGATAGTTCAACTGACATCCTCTTCCAATGCATTAAACACTTAAAGACCAGCGACATACTGGTATGTTGCTGGACTTCATGTCGTTATGCTGGGATGATGCCTGCAGGTGCAGTACTCTCTTGTAATAGCTAACTAGCCGCTGGATTGCTTTTACACACAGCGGGAGAGGACGTCCCCCCTCCCACTACCTTCCACAGCTTCATCGGGCTGCCCCATCCCACTTGGAAACCCAAATGACCATCCGGCGACTTCACTGGGTGATCATGGAGAGGAACAAAAATCAGAACCACTCTGTTTACCTCTAAGATATAGGGAACTGGAAGCAATGACCTTAGATCACTTTTGGTTTACCTGGATGTAAATTGCACAATTTTTAGAAATGAAAAGCATTAAATTACACCAATCTTGGTGTGATCAAATGCTTTTAAGGGCAGAGGAGGGATCTGGGGTCTTATAGACCCCAGATCTTTCCATAAAGAGTACTTGTCACATGCCTATTGCTGTCACAAGGGATGGTAGCATTCCTTGTGACAGCAATAAAAGTGATTAAAAGAATGAAAGTGACAGTGTAAAAATAATTAATAAATAAATAAAAATTAAAGTGCCCCTGTCCCCCTTTGCTCACGTGAACACACACGTCAGTCCTGCATGCACGCAAACAGCAATCGTCACACACATGCGAGGTATCGCCTCAAACATCAGATCACGGGCAGTAATTCTAGCTCCAGATCTCCTGTCTAAACCTAAAGTGGTAACCTGTAAAGACTTTTAAATTGTCACCTATGAATAGTAAAATTTTCATAGTTTGTCTAAAGCCCCGTACACACGTACCGATCGTCGGCCGTCTTTTGGCTGTCGTGTCCGCTGAAAAGTGCAAAAGACTGCACACGAATTTTGTCCGCCAACAACAGCCGACTGCAGAAGTGATGTCATGTGATGGCTAACTTTCCCTGTGTTTTTTCTTTTCTGAGCATGCCCAGTCTTGCAAATCTGCTGTCTGTCGGCCGAATTCTGTACTGACTGGCGAACAATCGGCCGTTCTGGTGTCGGCATACAAAAATTTTAATGCTTGCACGACAGATTCTGTTCGGCCGAAAGTGCGCTGTCAGCTGTCGGAAGCATCATACTAACAAGTATTTTTTTTCGGCCGACTATCTGCACGTGTGTACGGTACCTTAAGTTGCACAGGCGTGCACAATTTTAAAGCATGACATATTTGGTATCTATTTACTCAGCATAACATCATCTTTTATATTTTACCAAAATATTGTGTTATGTAGTGTGCTTTTTTTGCATTAAAATTCAAAAAAGTTGATTTTTTTCCAAATAATCTCTGTTTGAAAAACTGCTGCGCAAATTCCATGTGACATTAAAAATTGCAACACCCACTAAGAGGCTGTGAGGGACATCGGCTCCGGCAACTACCCGCTACATTAGCCTTTTTACCCGGTCTGGGTGACTCGTCCGACCGCACAACCTGCTCCCCATCCTCCGGAGACACTGCGGGATGGATCGCTTCCTCCGCCCGAACGGCTCCGCCGCACCGCCACAAATTGAGCCCGCGGCTTCATCTCCGGCCTACTCCGAGGCCATAATGGCGGATGCCGCGCCCTCATCTCCCGCGGTCCGGCAAGGTCAGCCTCCATCGCCCTTTCCTGACACACAGATCGCCTCCCTGGCCCAAGCAGTGGCAACGCTGCTGTCACCAACAATCACCGAGGCAGTAGACAAGGCTATAGCCTCAGGGATGGCACAGCTCCGCAAGGAACTGGGGGATCACTCACACAGGCTGCAGGAACTGGAGCACAGGCTATCCGTGTTGAGGATGAGCTGCAGGGCTCATTCTCCATGGACCAGCAAGCCAGGCAGACCCAGAGATACCTGCTGGACAAATTAGACGATTTGGAGAATCGCTCTAGGAGGAATAACCTCCGGGTTATAGGCCTCCCTGAAACCTATGGAGCTGACACTCTTATGGACATAGTCACTACCCGCCTTCCTTTGGCCTTGGGGATCCACAACACGTGCACGGCCGAGAGGGCCCACCGTCTAGGGGCTCCTTCTAATGACAGGAAGACACCTCGTCCGGTTATAGTGAGATATTTGAACTATATGGACCGGCAAAACATCCTCAAGTCATTCCGAAACGCCAAAACGTTCCAAGTTGATGGCCACAAGTTGTTGGTGTTTGCAGACTACTCGCAGGAGGTAACACGGCGTAGAAAAGCCTTTCAGCCAATTTGCCAAGCACTGTACCGAAAATCTATCAAATTCACCTTGGCATACCCTGCTACCTTACGCTTATCGGACTTGTCGGGGGAACAAAAATCGTTCTCATATCCTGAGGAAGCCATGCACTTTCTCGAACGCCATTTTAACATTCAGGTGGACATCCCTGCAACTCCTTCTCCCCAACGCCCGCAGGGGGCGAGAGAACAACGCAGCCCGAGAAAGGACCCAGCGAAGAAACGGCGCACCAATGGTTCCGCGTCCCGCCAAAGACAACGTTGAGCTCTTCGACTCTCTATGGTGTGATGTGCATTCTTTCATCTCCATGGTGTATACATCTACTGCTCTCCACTACAGTTAGGCGAGGAGCCTTTAGGCTCTACATTGGCAACGGTTTGTTTTTTTCCTGAACACCAGGTCTGTCGCTACATCCTCTGGTCTTCAGTTCTGCAATGCGTTCCAGAATCTGTTCAGTTCTGCTTCCCCCTGTGTTCCACGTTGTACAGAACTATGCGACTACGGCTACCCTGACAGATCTACGGGAGGTTGTATGATTTACTTTATGCTGATATCATATTTGTTATCTCATACACATACGGTGATATGTTATGTGATATGATATGTTATGTTATATGTTATGGTGCAAGTTGCTCCTTTTTATGCTATGACATTGCACAGCCTTATCGTTAACCAGGTCTCGGCCTTGCCCCTGGCGTATATGATCACGGCCCCCATCCGCACTTTGCGGTCGATCTAAACCATACGTGTCATATCTACACCAGACGCGAAGCATAGTGATTCCGGTAACGCTGTCCATAAGCATGCTCCACTACATAAGGAAAAATGTGAAGTCCGCATGCTTCTGGTTATGTTTCCTCTTCCTCCTTCCTCTGACCCCAGTTGGGTCTTCTTATCCCCTCCCTACACCCAGCCTTATGCTAGGTCCAATTTCGTCATTCTCAAGGTGTACAAGCTTATTGTTTGCTCCTGTGTATCGCTCGTGGCACCGTCTCACTCCCCTTGTTGCTCTGTACTACTTCACGGCTCAATCCTGTCCATATGATCCCCCATGACCATAATCTCATGGAACGTTAAGGGTCTCAGATCGCCTCATAAGCGGATGGCCGTCCTTAGACACTTGAAGCGTCTAAGGGCGGATATAGCTATATTGCAGGAATCCCATTTGGAGGAAAGGGACTTTCATAGGTTGAAAAAACTCTGGGTAGGGCAGGTGTATGGGTCACCGGCAGTTAAAGGCAAATCCGGGGTAGTGATCCTGGTTCATAAGAATTACCCTGCTACGATTAAACTCACCCACTTAGACAAGGAAGGGCGAATAGCCATCCTGCATTTCACTGATTCCCACCAAGAATGGGTGGTGGCCGGGGTATAAGCACCTACCACGCCTTCGGCAAAATTTTTCCAGACACTGTCCCACGACCTGGCCCCTTTCCTACATTTGCCGTTACTGGTAGCGGGTGACTTCAATCAGCTCATGTCCCCTACCGAATACAGGTCTCAAGCGATAGGCTCCTCACCCGCCTCACGCCAATATCATTCTCCCCTGTTGCTACACATGACGGAAAGCTTACACTTGACAGACACTTGGCGTCTGTCAAACCCCACAGGCAGAGAGTTCACCTTTTTCTCTCACCCACACCATACACTCTCGCGGATTGATTATACATTAACGAATGACAGATTACTCCCGTACACTAGCTCCCCTAAGATACATGACATTGCTATCTCGGACCACGCCCCCGTTTCTATTGACATTTCCATATTTGCCCAGACCTCTTCCTTTAAACACTGGCGATTCCCCTCATACCTAGCCAGAGACCCTGGGGTGGCTACACTGATTCGCGACGTTTGGACGGAATTTGTAGACACTAATGCCTCCTCCTCGATATCCCCCACCCTGCTATGGGAAACGGGCAAGGCAGTCCTCAGGGGCCGCATCATCTCATACGCGTCGGCCTACAAAAAACGCATAGCAGAAGCCTACATGAAAGCAAGCACCTCATTGAGGGAAACCCAAGCAAACCTGTACCGTACCAACTCCCCTGCTCATAGAGAAATTTGGCGGAAAGCGAAGGAAGCTTTTGACTCTTGGTCCGACACCAGAGAACGCCTCTATAAATCCCAGCAGGAGTGGAAGTACCACTCCTTTGGAAACAAACCTGGAAAGCTGCTAGCTTCCCTATGTCGAGGCCCCTTCATGCCCACTCACGTCACCTCTCTCAGAGACTCGGAAGGCAAACTGGTGGACTCCCCCTCAGACATCAATAGGGTATTTGCAGACTTCTATAATTCCCTGTATAGCCATGAACCCTGCGACGAGGCCGTGGCCTCATCCTGGCTATCCTCGACTACTCTCCCCAAAATAACCGCTGAGCAACTTACTGCTCTGAACGCTCCAATAACCCTAGAGGAAGTGCGCAAAACCATCCAAGGGCTGTCACCCAGGAAATCACCCGGGCCTGATGGTTACACCCCGGAATTTTACAAACTGGCTCTAGATCAAGTAGCCCCCGCCCTGCAATCGGTTTTCCACCACATCCTAACCGGACACCCCTATCTGCCCACGGGCTACCAAGCTCACATCAAGCTGATATATAAGAAAGGCAAGGACCCCAGAGACCCGGGCTCGTATAGACCCATATCTTTATTGAATATAGATTCCAAACTGCTTTCCAAAATTATTGCAGACAGACTAGCCTCCATTTTACCTACACTCATACACCCGGCCCAAGCGGGATTCACGAAAGGCCGGTCGGCCACGTCCAATATAAGAAAGGTATTGTTAGCTCTCGAGGCCTCGAAATTAAATCCCTCTAACCAGGCAGCCATCATCACCCTCAACGCCGAAAAAGGCCTTCGATAATGTTAACGTCCAATGGTTAGATAAAGTATTACTCCGCTTTGGCTTTTCGGGCCCCTTTCTGCACCTGATCAGAACCATGTACGCCTCCCCCGCAGCTCAGGTGATAGTGGCCGGGCATGCTTCACAACCCTTTAAACTATACAAGGGCACTAGGCAGGGGTGTCCTTTGTCACCCCTACTGTTCAACCTGGCACTGGAACCTCTATCTAGACACCTGTTGGCACACCCTGAGCTCCGGGGCATCGAGGTGGGGCAAGAGGAACTGCGCACAGCTATGTTTGCAGATGATGTGCTGATATTCACAGCAGATCCTGGCCACGATCTACCTATTATACAGCAAATATTCACAGAATACCGTCGGTGCTCTGGCCTCCGCATTAATTTTGCCAAAAATATATAATGTTTGGGGGTTCTAAGAAATGTTCTAGCAAAAAATAGTGATTGTAACATGCAAGCAAAAAGTGCCAGAAAAGGCCTGGTCTTAAGGTTAATGGTGACTTCGGCATGTGGTTCCAGGAGTATGCAATATGACTGAACTGCACCCTGTATACTTTACGCCTTATCACTGCTGACAATTTTACTTACAGGATTTGTGATTTGTGGTGCTAGCATACTTTTTGGCATTAGCATAGGGCAACTTACATTATCCATAGAGGTTAGCCCATGAACTACTTGGTGATACCACCTGTTTTAAATCCTGTCCCTGATGCCATTTTGGGCATTCAGCTATTGCATCACTGTCAGTTTGTGTTTGTTAATTGCGGACATGGTTGATAGCTATTTATGAGGACTGTAGTCATCAAGAGAACTTCTTATTGCCCTGAAGCGTCCATGTCTGATGGTACTGCAAACAAAAAACAAAGAAAGGGCGCACCGGCCTAGAGCATTATCCTTAATATAGGCTTTATTGGTAAAAAAAAAAAGTGACTACTCCCAAACGGAGAAAATGGTGTAAACCAGCATATCAAATCCAAACATCGGGAGCAGTTTATGTAAATGTCCACTGTCCTTGACGAAATGATGGCTGACACGTCTACGGCAGCATCTCCTTGGACTTGTGTGGGTATGTTTTTGGAATAACCTTTTAACCTTTTAATCTATAATTTTAGTTGCATTGCCTGCATATCTGATTAGGTTATATGATATAATATATGAGTACTATGAATTCACAGTACTGTGGGCTGATGGTAATGGTGTGTGTGGCAGGGTTTAACATTATTATAACCGTACCCATGAGAGAGGAGTCCTCCAAGGCTCCACAGATGAGGCATGGGCCATTTTTGCTATATAAACTGGTGGTTTTGACATTGCCCATTGGCTCTGAGGAAGAGACCAAGCCTCGAAACGCGTCAGCCATAATTTCGTCAAGGACAGTGGACAGTTTGGATTTGATATGCTGGTTTACACCATTGTTTGTGAGTAGTCACTTTTATTTTTTATCAATAAAGCCTATATTGAGGATAATGCACTAGGCCAATGTGCCCTTTCTTTGTTTTTTGTTTGCAGTACTTTTGGACTACCCTGGTCTTATAGGACAGCAAGGCCTCAGCCATTTGGGATGCCAAGTGTGAGTTTCATGGAAGGAGTGGTCGGGGGGCTCTGGTTCTGAGCGCAGGAGCAAAGTGCCATGCATCACAAATTTGTTTTGACATGACTGATGGTAAGCTGATGGTAAGCTGACATAGTATTTTTGGTCAAAAGTAAACTCACTTAACACTTCTGATGACCCAGACGTGACAAGAAACTTTGCAAATAGAATTTTACTCTTTTACCATGTTTGTGAATTCTGCTAGATTGTGATAGACAGCATCTTCCTCGCCATAATAATATGGCATGTGTGGGCTCATTTGCATATCACAAAGCTTTTCTCCCCTGAGCTCTGCCCCATAGCCCTGCACTCTTCACTTTACTTCTTAACATCAACTACAGAAAATCTGCAACAGATTTTCCCAAATCCTTTATTTAACACTTTAACTGCATTATATTTTTTGTGCATCCACATTTTGCATTAATAAAGAATTATTCACTGTAAATTTAAGTTATTTTTTACTAGCAAGAAGCTGTTTGTCAAATTCAGCTGAACTTTTTTTTGTATGAAAAAATAGTTTTGCCAGGACATATATTTTAACCACTTGCCGACCGGCCGCTGGATTCATATATACTGCAGCAAAGTGGCGCTATTGCGCAAAATCATGTACATGTACATCGTTTAGTTCAATAGCCACTAGATGGTGCCATTGCGCCGCCAGAGGCATGATGTACGAAAACCATGTACCTGTACCTCATTTTGTTCAAAAGCCACTAGATAGCGCCATTGTGCCACCAGAGGCACGATTGTGCCGTGATTAGCTAGCAGAGATGTCAATCAACAGGTCTGGTGGACCCGATGTCTGCCGGCCACCCGAGATCACACCCGGGAGAGGCAGAACAGCGACCTGCCTATGTTAACAAGGCAGATTGCCATTCTGCAAGGGGACAAGATGGAGATCTTGTGTTCCTGCTAAGCAGGAACCAGGATCTCTGTCTCCCCCCAATCAGTGTAACCCCCCCCCCACAGTTAGTAAGCACCCCCTAGGGACAAACTTACCCTTTGATCACCTCTGATGTTAACCCCTTCCCTGCCAATGTTATTGGTGCAGTGACAGTGCATTTGTTTAGCACTGATCACTGTAATAATGTCACTGGTACCTAAAAAGTGTCAGATGTCTGATTTGTCTGACGCTAAAAGTCACTGATCACAGTCATTACTAGTAAAATAAATAAATAAATAGAAATTCCATAAAAATATTGCATAGATTGTAAACGGTATAATGTTTGCACAAACCAATCAATATGCGCCTATTGTTTGTTTTTGTTTTTCCCCAAAAAAATATATAGCAGAATACATATTGGCCTACATTGATAAAAAAAAAAAAAAAAAAAAGATAGATTTTTAAATTTTTTTATTGGCTGTCTTTTATAGCAGAAAGTAAAAAATATTTTTTTCTCCAAAATTGTCGATGTTTTTTGTTTATAGCTCAAGAAAAAAAAACGAAAAAAAAAAAACACAGAGGAGATCAAATACCACCAAAAGAAAGCTCTGTTTGTGGGGAAAAAAGACATATTTTATTTGGGTACAGTGTCGTACGACCGCACAATTGTCAGTTAAAGTAACGCAGTGCTGTATCGCAAAAAATGGCCTGGTCTTTAACCCCCCTGGCGGTAATCCCGAGCTTGACTCGGGGTGGATTTTTTAGTCCAGGATCGGTATCCCTGAGTCACGCTAGGGGTGAATGTGCAGAGAGCGCAGCGGTGTCTTTTACCTTCTCCTGACGATCCAGCGATGATCTCTCATTGCTGTGACCGCCAGCCGAGAGTCCCGTCGCTCGTCTGTCGGTGTGATGACTTCCTAGTTCCGTTCCCTGCAGCAGCAATGCTGCATGGAAGCGGAACTAGGGAGGGAAATTCAAAAAACGTTGCACAAAACACAAACACATAACACATTTTATATTATATATATATATATGCATATATATATATATGTATATATGTGTATATATGTATATATATATATATATATATATATATATGCACACACACATATATATATATATATATATATATATACATATACCTATATACACACGTATATATATATATATATATATATATATATATATATATATATATATATATATATATATATATATAAAATTATATTATTGATTCGATTATAATTATATATTTTATATATATATATATATATATATATATATATATATATATTGTAAGGGATTAGCTCGGTGGTAGGCGTGGATGACCCCTTTGGGGGTGCGTTTTCACAGAGAGATAGCCGAGCAGAGGTTGAAAACAAGACTGATTTATTCATGCAATTTACTTCACACAATTGCAAGCGTCAAAACAGCCAAAATAAAATAAAAGACAAAATAAATCCTTGCCTCTGTGGGCGGCTACCTTCTCACGCTGGAACCTACCTAAGAAGTCTTCCCAACCTACTGTTGGGCCGACACTGCTGATCCTACAGCAGACACTCAAATGTCCATTTGTTTGCTTTTCACACAGCACAAACATTGTCCATTGAACATGTCCCTTTGTTTTCTTTCACACAGAAACACTTCGTCTTCTCACCTTTGAGACGTCTTCACTCGTTTTTACCCTCCTGAGCGCACACCGCTTCAGGAGGTCTTCCCCATGCTCACTCAGCTTTCAGGGGGCACACAGGACTGTCCTCTACCCACATGGCGTCAGGATGCAGCCGTTTGTCTGCCTTCCTCTCCCAGCCCACACGGCGACAGGAGGCAGCACTCAATAGATTTTCTCTGGACAAATTATAGAGGCCTTGATCTCCTCATTCTGAACAGCTGAAGGCCTTTCAACTTCTTTACACCTTCCTGCTGCCTTTGGCAGCCGACACCCTATAATAATTAGTGAACTTTTCAAAGCAGGTGGGAATGTGTCTCCTCTCAGTGACTACATTCCCAGATTTACCTGACTTCCTGTCACATACCCCCCCCTCTTGTTTCAACCCTAGGGTTGGGACACATATTTCCAGGCACGCATGTGTCAGGCACTGCTGACTCACTGATAGGCCTCCTATTATCCTCAAGCTTCCGGATGAAACTGTTTTGTCATCTTCATTGACGGATTTCTCATAAATGCCACACAGTTTGTCTCTCATCTCATATACACATTCTTCAACTGCATTTTTGGCATCATTTTGCTCCCTCTCGTTTCTGTCATCTTCATTGACAGCCTTCTCATAAATGTCAGACAGCTTGTCCCTCACAACCGTCTGTCCAATCCACCATGGAGGACCGTGATCCATAGGCAACTCAATTGGGCTAGTCTTAATGTCTTCAACATTCTTAAGACGCCTCTCTCTGCAATCCATAAATGTTTTCCACAAAACTTTGAGAACCTTTGCTTCACTAAGCTTTGTTCCAAGTAGGGACTCTTGACATCCCTCTGTGACTTGAGTTGCCTCTCCATACAGCTGTACACAATCATTGACTTTTTGTTGTAAAAGGGAATGATCTTCCTTCTTGAGCTTTGCTTGCTCTAAGATGCTGTGCAGAGGATTTTCCAATTGAGACAACAGGCTGTCACACATTTCTTCAAAGTGACCCCTGTTCCTTTTCCCAGAGACATCAATATCATTCACCAAACATTTCATATTCATAGGCAGATCTGAAGCATTTGCACTCATCAACTTCTTAAACTTTTCGCCCTCCTGAGCGAGTCGCAGTAAAGGCCTACTATTTGATTTGATATTGAGTTTATATTTCTTGCCAAACTCTTCACAGAAGAAGCCAACCAGAACATCATCAACTTTCCTTCCACCAACATAGGGGTCAAAGGCAACAACACAGTTGAACCCAGCGATCTGGGTGGTATCCATTATAGACCTCCTCTCTGCATCAGTGAAGAAGCATGGAACTGCAACACATTCTTTTACAGGTTTCTTCAATGCACTTTCTGCTGAACTATTTGACCGCTCAAAGTCACCTAGTTCCTTTTCTCTATCTGAATTCCACATGGAATGCATCTCAAGATCACGATCAAACTTCTGCCACCCGTCTTTCACCAGTTCCATTTTGGAAACACTCCCTGAAAGGCACTTATTCATTTGCTTCACGTTTTCACCAACAGCCTTAGTTTTCTCCACTAGGTGGCGTTTGCTTTTTTCTCCCAGATTTATATCACTTGCTTTAGTTTTCTCCGCTTTAGTTTTCTCCACTAGGTTTTCAGCCTGAACTGAGAAATCATCACATTTCTTACACAACTCTTTTGTTTGCTGAAGCTCTAATGATACATTTTCCAATGCTTGAAGTTTTTGAAGGAACGGTTTATTCCAAAGGGGTGATTCAAGCCACGTGTCATCACATTTCTGAGGCTCACTCAGGACAGACCCCAAAACACTGATCCTTTTAAAAACTGCATCAGGCACACTATCCCCTCTTTGGGACAGATCCTCTGTTGCCTGGAATTCCTCTTCCAGTTCCTGCAACGGAATCTTCATCTCTTCTACTTGCTGTTCTAAGGCTCGCTTAGACTTTTCTAGCTCCTGAACTCTTTTCACAACATCATCCTTGGAGCTGACCAATTCTTCCATTTCTGTACGCAGCTGTTTTTCAACACTTTCTAGTTCAGCCTTACACTCTAGAGCTTCCTCCAAAGAGCGAGCCAAGAACAGGGCTTTGCTCTCGTTATCACGCACCTCCGTTTCTGCACGGGCGCGTTCTTCTGCATATTTTGCAGACACAGTCTTCTCTTCACCAAGCATCTGATCAAACTTCTTTTTCACATCTTCAACACACTGTAATGAACCAACGCTTTCTTCCATGCGTTTTTTCATATCCGCTATCTGAGCTTGCAATGTTGCGACTTGCTCTGATAGGTTTTTCTTTGCTTCCGCCTCCTCTTTTAATTGTTCCAGGAAGCCATTTTTCTCATCTTCCATTTGTTTGAGCTTTGTGCTAAAACTCAGCCTTTGACACCTCTCTTCCTGTAAGAGTTCCTGCGTGTCTTGCAGCTGCGATTCCAAGATAGAAAAATCTTCCGCAATTTCTCTAGATTTGCTGTCTGCTTGAGAAAGCCGATTTGTGACACTGTCCAACTCAACCTGCAATCGGTTTGCCTTCTCTAACAGCTTAGCACACAATCGGTCACCTTCTGACACCTTGACTTGCGATTCCAGAAGCCGTGCCTCTACTTTTTCCCTCTTATGTTCACAATCTCCTTTTCCCTGCATAAGAGCCTTCACCTCATTGGCTAGTTTCTGGGAATGAGACTGTAATTCTGCCACACAGGCTTCTTTCTCCTTTAACTGCTGCTGGAAACGTTGGGCTTCACCTTTCCAACTTTCACAGTCTGCACGTAATTCATCTACCACATTGCTCAAAGTGGTGAGCTCATACACAGTACTCAGTAATTTAGCCTCTCTTTCACTTTTCTCGTTGTCGCTGAGAGACAATGTCGTTTTCAGAGCGACATTCTGTTCCTGCGACTCCTGCAGGTCTATTTTTGTAACTTCCAAACACTGAAGACTTTTTTCCAGCTGATTACGCAACTCCAACATTTCACACATGCTTTGCTTCTGCAAAGTCTGAATTTCAATTTCCTTTTCCATGAGGATGGTATCTTTCTCCTTTATAGTGTCTTGACATTTTTGCAACTCGACCAAAAGAAGAGCAGTGGTTTCTTCCCACTGTGACACATGAGACTTGAGTAGTTCATTCGTTTCCTGCAAGTTTCTATGCTCCATCTTAAGCAATTCCACGGCTTGTTCCTTTTCTTCCATTTTCCGTTGCAAGGCATCCAACTCAGCCCTGCACACATACTCGGTTTCTTCCAAACCGATGGCCTCCATTGGCTGCTGGCGTCTCTGTTTCCAGCCTGCCATGCTCTCTTGGTGATCCTTTTGTTGAGCTGCAAAGCTCCGTTGTTTCAGCATCTCCCCCATTTTGGGTTTACTTTTCATCTGAGAACCCTGCGTCTCCAAAGCAGTTTCATTTGCCCCAGTGTTGCTAGGGACAACAACTTTTCTCTTTAGTATACTCTCTTTAGGCATGGATGGGGCTGGTTCAGACGGTAACATCCCCTCCATCCATAGAATCCGGTCTCTCATTTCATCTATCTTTGCATTCTTCAGGCGTTTTGAACGCCCCATCTTCAATAACTCCACAAACAAATTTTTCACAGTCCAGCAAAAAATTTTCAGACCACTGTCTCTTTAACACATGTAGTTTTTCTCTCTCTTGCAAGATCTCTTTTCCTGCACACACAGTTTGTGCAGTCACTTGCACCAGACACAACAAAGTTCATCAAATAATTTTGAGACCGCTGTCTCTTTAAAACACTTTTTTTTTTTTTCTGTCAGGATCTTCTCTCCTGCACACATAGATTGTGCAATCTCATGCACCAGATAAAGTTCATCAAACATTTGCACTTCCTTGCAGGGATCTCTGCTTATGCCCACTGCATACCTCCACCATATGTAAGGGATTAGCTCGGTGGTAGGCGTGGATGACCCCTTTGGGGGTGCGTTTTCACAGAGAGATAGCCGAGCAGAGGTTGAAAACAAGACTGATTTATTCATGCAATTTACTTCACACAATTGCAAGCGTCAAAACAGCCAAAATAAAATAAAAGACAAAATAAATCCTTGCCTCTGTGGGCGGCTACCTTCTCACGCTGGAACCTACCTAAGAAGTCTTCCCAACCTACTGTTGGGCCGACACTGCTGATCCTACAGCAGACACTCAAATGTCCATTTGTTTGCTTTTCACACAGCACAAACATTGTCCATTGAACATGTCCCTTTGTTTTCTTTCACACAGAAACACTTCGTCTTCTCACCTTTGAGACGTCTTCACTCGTTTTTACCCTCCTGAGCGCACACCGCTTCAGGAGGTCTTCCCCATGCTCACTCAGCTTTCAGGGGGCACACAGGACTGTCCTCTACCCACATGGCGTCAGGATGCAGCCGTTTGTCTGCCTTCCTCTCCCAGCCCACACGGCGACAGGAGGCAGCACTCAATAGATTTTCTCTGGACAAATTATAGAGGCCTTGATCTCCTCATTCTGAACAGCTGAAGGCCTTTCAACTTCTTTACACCTTCCTGCTGCCTTTGGCAGCCGACACCCTATAATAATTAGTGAACTTTTCAAAGCAGGTGGGAATGTGTCTCCTCTCAGTGACTACATTCCCAGATTTACCTGACTTCCTGTCACAATATATACACACACACACACATATATATATATATATATATATAATATATAACGCATGAATTATAATCTAATCAATAATATAATTTTATTATATATATTATATATTATATAATAAAATTATATTATTGATTCGATTATAATTCATGCGTTTGTGTTTCAAATTTATCACATCTGGGATCTCTACTAGAGTCTTGTTTTGGTCAGGTTTAAGTCAGTAATTACTAAGAATTGTAGGCCTATAATACATAACGCCAAATTTCCATGAAAAAAATTGTACCACTTTTGGTATATAATTCCTGACATAATCATACCGCCAGGGAGGTTAAGGGGGTAAAACCTTCCGGTCCAGAAGTGGTTAAGGAGGAACTCCATTTGTTTCCTAAAATTAAAAGTCAACTTCTACAGATGCTGTAGCTGCTGACTTTAAAGAAAAAGACACTCATCTGCCCAGGAGTCCAGGATTGTCTTCACTGGAGCCGGTTCTTTGTTGGTCTTTAGGTCCCTTGAATCTCCATTTTGGCTGGGGGGGGGGGGCTATCTGTGACTTCCTGCTGCTTCAAAGCCAGCTCACCACTCAGATTAGTCCCATCAGATTGGTCCTATCAGATTGGTCCCAATGGGGTTGATTTACTAAAACTGAAGAGTGAAATATCTGGTGCAGATGTGCATAGAAACCAATCAGCTTCCAGGTTTTGTTTTTCAAATTGAACAAGCTGAAGTTAGAGGCAGATTGGCTACCATGCACAGCTTCACCAGATTTTGTATTCTCCAGTGTTAGTAAATAAACCTCAATATTTCCTAGGAGTTGTAGTTAGGGGAGGATGCAAGCCAAAATTACATAATGCTCACTTCTCAGGAAAAGGAACCTGCTCCCAGAAAAAAAGGCGGATTAGTGGTACTTTAACACTTGTTCCAGGCTAAGCCTGTGGTCACACCGGATAGGATTTAAAATGGTACGATTTTAAGCCCGACTTCAACCACTACTTCAGTACTACTTCTGTGAGATTTGTAAAAATTTGATACAACTTCAGGACTACTTCAGTGAGAGGGGCTGTCCATGTCACGGGGAGGAACAATGATGTTATGAACAAAAGCTTAACTAGCAAAGGGTTAATATTTAAGTTTTTTCAGACTCAAGTAGTGCGGATATGGACACAGATACGATTTGCAGCATGATTTACATTATAGTCTATGGCAGTCAAATGATGCTGAAGTTCTAAAAAAGTAATGTATGAACTACTTCTCAAATAAATCGTACTACTTGAAATCATACCTATTAAGACTCCGCCATAGAAACACATTAGATGCTACTTCAGGTATGAATTGTAAACTGCGTGTTGTACCTGAAGTCGTACTGGTGTGACCAAGGGCTTAATGGCATTGTATCAATTGAGTTATTTTAATTGGAACACCTCCAATCATGCTGTTGGGCAATCAACATCTGCCTTGACGCATTTCAGGGCATCATGATTTTTTTTTTTTAATTCTTTTATTTAAAATTTCACAATATAAAAACAAAAACATTTTATCATCAACATCATAATTTTTCAAACAACGTGTACATAGAAAAATATTTCAAAAACAACCCCATCCCAACCCTTAGTACCTATTCCCTCACCATGTCCCTAAAATAACAAGAAACAACAATACTTTCTCCCTTTTTCCAAAAGGACCAAAAATCTTTGCGTGTATCCCCCCCTTCCCCCCCAAAAAAAAGGATACACACGAACCAGCTTTATTTTAGCAAAAAGGTATCATATGTTAGTTACACACACCAATTTTTCCATTCATTGAATTTCCATAATTCCTTTGCTTTATTTCCACCAAGTTTTTGACAAACATAGTAAGCATAATTATAGATGAACGAACCACGAACCATAGCAATGCTCTACTTCACTTCAATCACTTCTTTCTTAAAAACCAAAATATTTCTCACATCCCAAAAAGTCTCTTTCACACAATTAACAATTATCCACAACACTCTAGCTTCCATTTTCCCCAAATTACATAATCCATACATCATCATTTTAAACCGTAAACACCCAACCCCTGGTAAACCATTCACCATTTTACCCATACTTTTCCATACCTCTTTTGCAAAAAAAACACGCACCACACTTTCTATTCTCCGACATCCATCTCGTGGACACACCTCACTATTAACAGATCTTTTTCTCCTCTGAAATTCTCTAGTAGGCCTTGAAGCATTTCAGGGCATCGTGATGATTGGATTAAAGGGCATAAGGTTTTTACTTTTCTTTTTATCTTAATGCATTGTGTGAAGCCCCCCTTACTTACAGTGAGGGAAAACAGTATTTGATCCCCTGCTGATTTTGTACATTTACCCACTGACAAAGAAATGATCAGACTATAATTTTAATGGTAGGTTTGTTTTAGCAGTGAGAGACAGAATAACAAAAAAAAATCCAGAAAAATGCATTTCAAAAAAGTTATAAATTGATTTGCATTTTGATTAGTGAAATACGTATTTGATACCCTATCAATCAGCAAAATTTCTGGCTCCCAGGTGTCTTCTATACAGGTAATGAGCTGAGATTAGGAGCACTCTCTTAAAGGGAGTGCTAATAATCTCAGCTTGTTACCCGTATAAAAGACACCTATCCACAGAAGCAAGCAATTAATCAATCAATCAATCAATCAATCAATCAATCAATCAGATTCCAATCTATCCACCATGGCCAAGACCAAAGAGCTGTCCAAGGATATCAGGGACAAGATTGTAGACCCACACCAGGCTGGAATGGAACCATCGCCAAGCAACTTGGTGAGAGGGGGACAACAGTTGGTGCGATTATTCGCAAATGGAAGAAACACAAAATAACCATCAATTAGCCTCAGTCTGGGGCTTCATGCAAGATCATAGTTACATAGTTACATAGTTACATAGTTAGTGAGGTTGAAAAAAGACATCAGTCCATCCAGTTCAACCTATGATGTGTGTGTGTTTGCTGTTAACCGTACATTGTATACCCCTGTATGTTGTGGTCTTTTAGGTGCCCATCTAATAGTTTTTTGAAACTATCAATGCTCCCTGCTGATACGACTGCTTGTGGAAGAGAATTCCACATCCTTACCGCTCTTACAGTGAAGAACCCATTACGCACTTTAAGGTTAAACCGCCTTTCCTCTAGTTTTAGTGAGTGGCCACGTGTCTTATTGTATCTCCTTTCACTGAATAGTTTGTTTCTTATGCTAGGGTCACCAGTACAGTATTTGTACATTGATATCATATCCCCCCTCAGTCGTCTCTTCTCCAGAGAGAATAGGTTCAGTGCTTGTAGTCTTTCCTCATAGCTGATGTCCTCCATTCCCCTAATTATTTTTGTTGCCCTTCTCTGGACTCTTTCCAGTTCCAGCACATCCTTCCTGAGGACCGGTGCCCAGAACTGGACAGCATACTCCAGATGTGGCCGGACCAGAGTCTTGTAGGGTGGGAGAATAATCTCTTTATTTCTGGAGTGAATCCCCTTTTTTATACATGCCAGTATTCTGTTGACTTTGCTTGCAGCGGCTTGGCATTACATGCCACTGCCAAGCCTGTTGTCTACCAGTACCCCCAAGTCCTTTTCTATCCTAGACTCACCCAGAGGTTCCCCCCCTAGTGAGTAGCTTGCTTTCTGGTTTCTGGCCCCAAAGTGCATTACTTTACATTTTTCAACATTAAACCTCATCTGCCATGTAGTTGCCCACCCCATTATTTTGTTCAGGTCTGCTTGTAAGGTTTCCACATCCTGCATAGAAGACATTGGCATGCCTAGTTTAGTATCATCCGCAAATACTGAGATTGTACTAGATATCCCCTCCTCTAGATCATTTATGAATAAATTAAACAGGATTGGTCCCAGGACCGAACCCTGGGGGACCCCACTTTCCACACCCGCCCAATCCGAGTACTCCCCATTAATCATCACCCTCTGGACTCTCCCCTGGAGCCAGTTCTCTATCCAGGTACTCACCTTATGGTCCATACCTACCTTCCTTAGTTAGTACAGTAAGCGTTTTTGGGGAACGGTGTCAAAGGCCTTTGCAAAGTCCAGATACACCACATCCACAGGCTTACCTTTATCTAGGTGGCAGCTCACTTCATCGTAGAAGGTTAGTAGATTGGTTTGGCAAGAACGATTTTTCATGAATCCATGCTGATTACTACTAATAATACCGTTTTCATTACTAAAGTCTTGTATGTGGTCCCTTAACATCCCCTCCAAAATCTTGCAGACTACAGATGTTAGGCTGACCGGCCTATAGTTACCCGGGATATATCTCGGCCCCTTTTTAAATATTGGTACCACGTTGGCTTTTTCCAATCAGCTGGCACAATACCCGTCTGTAAACTATCCTTAAAGATCAAGAATAATGGTCTGGCAATCACCTGGCTGAGCTCTTTAAGAATCACAGCTCGTGGAGTTTCAATGATCATGAGATCAGTGTGGAATCAGCCCAGAACTACATAGAAGAATCTTGCCAAGGATCTCAAGGCAGCTGAGACCATAGTCACCAAGAAAACAATTGGTAACACACTACGCCCTGAAGGACTGAAACCTTGCAGAGCCTGCAAGGTCCCCCTGCTCAAGAAAGCACATGTACAGTCCTGTCTGAAGTTTCCTAATGAACATCTGAATGATTCAGAGGAGAACTGGATGAAAGTGTTGTGGTCAGATGAGACCAAAACAAGCACTCTGGCATCAACTCAACTCGCCGTGTTTGGAGGAGGAGGAATGCTTTCTATGACCCAAAGAACATCATTCCCACCGTCAAACATGTATGTGGAAACATTATGATTTGGGGGTGTTTTTCTGCTAAGGAGACAGGACAACTTCACTTTGTCAAAGGGACCATGGACAGGGCCATGTCTTGGGTGAGAACCTAATAATACTAGCTCAGCTCAATGTTTTAAACTAGTTCTAAATTTAACAAAACCTGAATTTAAGAAACTTTGCCTCTATGCAGGATCTTCCTGTAATAAAGACCACTCACTACTGCTCTCTCTCCTTGTGAAGGGTAACTGGTCTTGTCTCTGCCCCTCCTGTTGTTTTCTGCAGGCAGCCTGTAGTGGGTGGATCAGCTGGTCCATCCCACAGCTCTGCTCTCTGCACAGGCTATGTACAGCATGGTGATGATGTCACTGATATTTTTTCATGTAAAAACCGGGTTTGCAAAGACATTTGGTGCACACAAAGTGGATTTATTATGACTATTATGGAATGTATTTAAATGAAAAATTGTCTGTCTGGAGTTCACCTTTAAGATTACAGTTCTTGCCTCAATCGTCTCTAAGTTTTTAGTCTGAACAGATAAGCCTTGCTTCAAAAAGACAAGCTGTAGAGTACAATGACTGTGAAGCATGATAGATCAGTAAGCTTAGTCTGCATTAATAAAGGCAAAAGATATGCTTCTATGTGCTTACTGTATGTAATTTGAAATCATCTTACATTAGTAAACATTATTTACATTAATAAACCCATGTTCTGTTTCAAATGCTTGATATACCTCCTTAGACCTAATCTGTCCGGACAGTATTATCACCTTGCAGGCAGGTGCAGTCTTTCTCCACTGCAGGTGGTGCTTAACCACAGAGGCATGTCAATGGGTCCTCTTTTGTTTTTTATGGGACAGTGATCCAGTTGAATGCTGACAGCTCACATGACCCTGGTGGCCATCTTGGGAAAGGCGGAGTCTATGTAAGACCCTGGTTCCTGGGTTTGGCACGCATTTAGAATGTGGGTAGTGTAGGGACAGGTCACCCATCTGTCAGAGAGAGAATTAGCGGTAGGGAAGGGTTCGAAAAGAGTAGAGAAAGCTTAAGGTGCCAGGCTCTCCTTGGAAACTTCCCCATTTGGGCTTGGACCGGCCAGGCAACTTTTCGCACCTCCAGACAGCTGCTGTCAGCTCAGCTAAGACCTGCTCCACTACTGTCATTTGTGAGTGTTGGGCTTCCTTCCACCGAGCTTGTTGTGAACTGTTTTTCATTGACTTTAATGCAAGTTCCATTATTTGCATCTGGACCTAGTGTGTATTATTGTCATGGCACCACCCACAACCTGCTGACTCAGTACCATCCATAGGCAGCTTAACTTTTCAATAAGACACAAAAGTTGAACCCAACACAAATTTTATTCAGCTAATTGCAGTAGAGAGGATGTTTTTCCCAGTCTATTGAAACATAAGAAGAGAATGACTTTTTTAAGCCCTGTCTTTGTGAAATACTAAACCGACACTAGATGTCAACAATATTAACCTAAAGTAGCTCAATACTACACATAAAAATTACATAAGGGTCGAGCAGAACAATGTGTTCACTTTACACCTTCAGAAATGTCACCAGGCATTAAAAGTTGACTGGAGGAATGGACAGATATCCTGCAGAAAACGCAGATAGTCTACACTTTTGTAAACTCATTATGTAAATCTCAACCAACTACTGTGGTTAAAACCTTGCCTGTCCTGTGGTTTGCTATTGGTCATTGAAGCTACCTATTATACTGGACCAACCAGCAATAGTGGGTGGTGTCCATAGGGAAACAGAGAGATGTATTGGTGAAAAGATCTTGAAATGACTAAGAACATTAGTTGTACAAGCAAAAAATTGGGGGAGCAAACCCTTTACATGTATATCTAAAGCCGGTGCAGCTATGGACCAAGCAACATGTATATTAAAAAAGAATAGCGCACACATGCAAAAGAAATGACTATCAAATATGGAGACAATCCATAAATAAATCCCCATTTTTATTTATGGATTGTCTCCATATTTGATAGTCATTTTTTTTGCATGTGTGCGCTATTCTTTTTTAATATACATGTCGCTTGGTCCATAGCTGCACCGGCTTTAGATATACATGTTCAGGGTTTGCTCCCCCAATTTTTTTGCTTGTTTATTAGTTGTACAAACCCAACTGTGTTATGCTATTGATCACTCAGACATTCATACTATTGACTATTAGGTACTCTTCTACACAAGATGATTGTCACTTGAAGAACTAACCTCCGATGGTTTAATCAGGAAATTATGGAATGCCTGTGGAGACCTTGCTTCTTCCTCCCATTTTCCCCTAACCTTCTCAACGCAAGAATCAAACAGCTAGGCTTGATTTTCCAGACCGATCATCGTTTTTTTTTTTTTTTTCTATGAAATAGGCAGATGCCTATCTCCATAGGTCTAGACTTATGTCATCATATGCTCTGAAGTCTAGATATGAGTAAACATCTGTTTTGTCCGATTGTTTTTGACTCCTTACAGTAATCTCTTCTTCATATGGTTGCACATACAACATCTAACCACACTTTCCTCATCTAGCCAATTCCCCTTTCCATTGCCATAAACATATACACATATGTAAGGAAAGATGGTTTGCACCAGTATCACTTATACAGTATGTTCCACGTTGGATAGAATTAGATAGTGTTAGCCCCTCTGTCATATTTTTATGGCTCTGTCCTCGCTGGGGTAATGCACCCAAAAAAGTAGCATTTTGACACTGAAACAGGGATAAGAATCTTCCAGTGGGGACACTTGTTCTGTTGACAGCTGCCTAGGACAGGGTTTCTCTTACTTTGTAGAGATCTCCTCTCATTTCCTGTTCTATCTTAAAAGAGAAAGTGGAAAAAAAAAAGAACAGCTGAAAGAGTATCTGGGATTTACAACATAGATACTGTATATTTTAATCACATGTTATTCTTTATTGGAACTGAGAATTGGGCATTCTCCTATGTATCCCAACATCACCAAGCAGCATATACAATGAGTGGGAAGCAAAGGTTTCTGTAAAGGCAAAAGGCCTAAGCAATGGTTTCTGTAAAGTTTTCCTTATTTTCTTTTTAGCTCTGGACATTTGCGGCTTTCCAGGCCAATCATTATGGTTTTTCTGTGTTACACAATGAGGTGGTGCCTGTGGTGTTCTCCTATTCCTCCTCTACCTTTTCCGTATATCTAAAAGAACATTTCTGGACCAGAATTCCATGAAATCCTGAGGTTCCTCCAGAGATTGTTGGATGATCCTTGATCAGTATAACAAGGCATAACTTCCACTGACCACCATTATAAGTGTTCATCTCCCCGGCTGACCACCAGTGTAAGAAGGCACCTATCCTACTGATCACCATTGTACTTTGAAACTGGTTTCTATGACTTCCAATGTAGGTGGTTACTTTTCTATTTCCCATCAGTTCTATAGGCCCACTCCACTGACCACTAATGCAAGGGAGCATTTTCCCCCTGGCCAATGCTAATGTACCATGCGCTGTAGATACATTTTTTTTGCAGGGGTTCCCTAAATTATTTCAAGGGTTGCTCCACAAAAAAAAAAAAAAAAAAGCTCAGAAAGACAATTATATGCATACATGCTGAGATGTTCTGAAGCCACTCTTAGATATGAGAAAACATTTGTTTTGTCCAGCTGTTTCATACCAAGCCTTGCAATAATCTCTTAACCGGTTGCCAACCGCCGCAAGTACATATACTGCGGCGGTCAGCCCCGGCCAGGCAAAGTGACGTACTGGTACGTCACTGGCCTGTCACTGGCTTGTGAGCTAATAGCGGGCAAGCACGCCCGATGAGGCGCGTGCCCGCCCCGGCTTGTTCCCTAACAAGTCAGTGCGTGTGACCGGCGGACCCGATGTCCGCCGGTCACTCGCGATCGTTCGCCAGGAAGGGAGAAAGGCAGGCGGCTAATATAAACAAGCCGCCTGTCATTCTCCCCTGTGTAAAAATGGAGATCAGACAGTTCTACTATGTAGGACCGTTGATCTCTGTTTTTACACTAGTAGCCATGTCCAATCACAGTTAGAAACACACCCCTAGGACACACTTAACCTCTCCCTCGCCAATACAGTTAACCCCTTCCCTGCCAGTGTCATTTTTACAGTAACAGTGCATATGTATAGCACTGATTACTGCAGTAATGTCACTGGTAACCCCAAAAGTGTCAAAAATGTCAGTCAAGGGTCCGATCTGTCCGCCGAAATGTCGCAGTACCGCAAAAAAAAAACGCAGATCGCCGCCATTACTCGTTAAAAAAAAAAACACCAAAAATGACAAAAATCTTTCCCTTTGTTAGTAAACGCGATAACTTTTGCGCAAACCAATCAAAATACGCTTTTTGTGATTGTTTTTACCAAACATATGTAGCATAAAACAAATTGACCGAAAATGTTAAAAAATTTTGATTTTTACATTTTTTTTGGGGAATTTCATGTAAAAAAATTTGAAAAATATTGTTATTTTTGCAAAATTTACGCTCTTTTTTTGTTTATAGCGCATGATAAAAAAATCGCACAGGTGATCAAATAGAACCAAAAGAAAGTTCTGTTTGTGGGAAAAAAAGGACGTCAAATTCGTTTAGGTACAGCGTCGCACGACCGCGCAATTGTCCGTTAAAATCACGCAGTAAAAAATCACAAAAAACCCCCTGGTCAGGAAGGGGGTAAAATCTTAAAGTGGTTAATCATGGTGGCAACAGGTGTCAACTTACAAAACTTTATGTTGGCATGGTTTTAGAATAGGAAGCCCACTAGGTTCATATAGGTGTGATGGTCACTTTTGGACTTATAGTGTATTTAATAAGTGCGCCTGAGGTCTTGCTGCATGGTTGTGTTATAATGTAATGGCTCTTACAAGGAATCTTTAAAATGCTTCTGCTATACTCTTTGAAAAACCAAGCCAGCTAAAGGCTTTTAATCTCAGTATGTTGCAGAGTTTATGAAAAATTAAAACTCAGCGCATGTTTCTATTGCTTGCTGAATGTCAGGGGAGCTTTATCTATCCTTGTGCACAAAGAGAGGCTCTCGCGCCTTGTAATGTGCAATAACCGAACAGCTAATGCAAAATCATTTGCTTGTGGCATTTAATAAAATATGCAAATGTATGAAATAGTTTGAAATTGTCAAATGAAAAAGCCAGTCATGTTAGGAATTTCTATTCAATTTACTCCCTTCAAACTCTGGCTTGTTTGAATAGTATTAATTATCGAGAACAGGCTTCTATGATGTCCCGTCTTTGTTTTAGACTTGCTGTATTTCATGCTCTCGTGATGGGGAATCATATTGGCTAATGAGGCCAAATGATTAATCATCTTTTTGTTTTATTCACATTGTGGGTAAAATTCTTCTTCTGGAAAGGAGTTGAAGAATATTCTGCCAGTGCTACATATGACTCCTCTTAGTCATCTGAGGCACTAAAAAAACAAAAAAAAAAAACAAATTCAAGCAATAAATATATTTCCAGTAGTGATGAGCCAAACACACCTGGGTTTGCTTCAAGTCGGGATTGGCTAACATGAATAACGTTTTTGTGCCAAATCCTAACACCATTGAAGTCACTGGGAGCTGAATGTTAAAATGCGGTTCTGCCATCACAGTAATGTCATTGACCAAATATGAGAAAAAAATGTCAACTTGGAGGACACAACCCTTCATTTACTGTAAATCAGCTGTCATCTGCTGGAGCTATCAGAAGCCCATGAGCAATTGTTGGGGTAACATTGTGTCAGCAGTTATTTTTTTATCTTTCATTGGGTCAGCGGGCATCATGACTGACGTGGATCTACATCGCTGAACAAGGTGATTGATGACACATGTATATTGTGGAATTTATTTTTTTCATTGGGCAACTTGCCAAAAACAGTGTTTTTTACTGTTTACATTTTTTTGTGAATAGGGGTATTAATTACTTATGCACATAGATGGGCTGGTTTCTGAGGACATCCTTCTTGTTAAAAGGGGCTCACAGATTGTGATAAGCCTCAGGCATGCAGACCCGTACAATCTCCAGGCCAGGGTTGTGGGAAAGAGGCCCTAGTCCTCATCAACATGGGAACAAGGTGCCTTGCCAGGGTGATCCTCCTTGGCAAGGTATCCCCATGTTGAGGGCATGTGGTCCGGTGTGGTTCAGGGGGTGGTGCATGCCCCCCCCTCCCCTTATTTCCTGGCTAGCGAGGCTGCAGGCTCAGGTAAGGTTCTGGTATTTGTGGGAGACCTCCTGTTTTTTTGCTTTTTTGTCTTTCATGGGGTCCCCTGTTAAGCAGGGCCAATTCAGTTTGGTTACAGAACAGCTGGTAAGTGTGCTCGAAAATCTTCTGTTGTTAGTAATGTGAAAACCCCCTTCCATGTGCACTTTATGGTAAAGGCTAAGTTGCCACATTCATGTACATCTTGTCGGCTGAATTAGACGTGGGGGCTGATTGGATACCCTCAGCTGCCATTGTGATTTTGCTGGGTGTCCAATGTGTCCCTTTACCTTTAAGGAGGAATGGGCTACCTCCAGGCAAACCTACCCTTAATCTATCCAGTGCTCTATGTGCTCCGAATTAGAGACTCTCAGAACTATAGAGTTAGTACCACAGTATACAGAGGAGCCTTGGAGAGGCATTGTGGCTTTTACATATATTTTCAAATGTGTGCAACTAAAACCTCTGCTTCAATGAAAACAGCCACAGAGCCAATTCGGTTTAGAACAGCTGGTAAGTGTGCTGGGAAATTTTCTGTTGTTTGTAACCCCTTTAAATTCATACCAGACCTGAAGGATCCAGTATAAATTATGGAGGAACCCCACATAATTATTTTCAACCATCCCGCCCCTTTTGCTTACAACGTTAGGGATGCTCAGGCAAGTGAATGGAGGCAGTGATGTCATTTTCTCTGCTATAGTTAGGCAACACAGCTAGGTTACCCCCCTGCCCCCAGCCTGGGATTGGACAGTGAAGGAGCAGCAACAGACTGATGAGCTGTCTGTGCTCTCTTCTACTATCAGCATGAGCATGCAAGACACCTGATAAGCCCCATGTTCTGCCCCCCCCCCCCACTAATATCAGTGCCGCTGTCCAGGTAATTTAAGGAGGCTGAAATGTAAGTATTCACAACAGCTACACTTAAAATATGTGTATTTATTTCTAATACATGCATAACTGGCATTGATTGTTGTTCTTTTTAACTGGAGTTTAGCTTTAGGACAAACTAATGTATGATTTTTGAACACAGGCTACATGCATGCATTCCTCATTTAAACTTCTGTATGTCACTAGCATGTTTTTCCCCACCTTCTATGTGTGTCTGCCTCAGAGGAGCTAAAAACATATTGAGCTAAAAGTATAATGTTCAAACCTGCTGAGTACAAAAGCCATGAACAGCTATGTTGATTTTTAAGACCGGATTAAATGAGCTATCATTTGCACCCTTTGTATAAGTTGTCTGCATACATCATTTCTTACTATATTGTATTACATATTGTATTATATGTATGTTTACTGTTTCATATTATTAATGTTGATCGTTATAACAGCTGTGGATATGTATTCTGCAAATTGACTCTTTTGTCCTTGGTCCTGACAAAGCAAAACCTAATGTAAAACACGCTGAATATTTTGCAATGGTTGAAATAGCATTATATATGTTGTTCACTATATAATACTCAGCATGAAAAATAACAAGTCTTTGATGTTTTACTTGCTGCACCAAGCAATTTTTAATATGTGTTATATATGATAGTATGCCTTAATTGCAATATCAGTTCTCTAAGAAATTCATTTTTGAAACCACTCTAATATTTCTTTTTTTAAAGTCTTGGATCAGAACTGAATGATGTCACTAATTTGCCTCAATTAAAGGTGTTCACAACCCTACAACAGAGGTTACTGACAAATTCCCACTAGTGGTCATGGTTGGGGAACCAGAGGAAACTGCTTTAGTGACAAAATAACAGATTTTAGGAAATGTTTTTGGACTGCACATCTATAGGTTCCCAAATAATAATAAAAAAAAATTCTAGGCAACAATGACACCACTGCCGAATTTTCTATTTACCCCACTAACCAAATGGCATTTCTGGGTTTTGAGGTACCCTTCACACTTGTTTGGTTGTTTTTTATGGAAAATTTCTCTGTATATACTTTTTTTGTTTAATTTTTTTAGAGTAGCATTGTAATTGTCTTTTAGGCAAGATCATGTCAATATGACATCACTGGAGGTAGGTATTTGTTTCTGCATGTTCACTTATGTATATATACATTGGAATGCATTGAGAGTTGTCATCGTGTAACTTTGCAGAAGGGACCCTGAATGGCCCCAAAATGTTGGAGTTCTGGCAATGTCTCATTGTTTTACAGTGATTTTCATGGCGTCATCTGCTACAATCAATGCCATCACACATCTATTATCGAGATTAAACACTGAAAGGAGTGTGGCCTTCATCTTTTGATTCATGTGAACTTCTGTAAAATGCATGAGCCAATTAAATCCCATAACACCCTTTAAAATCAGCAAAAAAAAAATCTAATTATTATAAATAGTTTTTTTTATCAAATTCAAATACTTAGGTGGGCAAGAATTTTAATTTAATAAGGGGGCTAAAATAAATATTCTTACCCCACTCCAAAGTCTTCAGTCTATCAGTTTTTAAAATATTTAAGTAGCATCCACCCACCCCAGCTCCTACATTGATTGCAGTTTACCTTTAGTTGGGCTTCATCGTTAAGTTTACGGAGGTCTTCAGAGTGCAGAAAGAATATTCCTTTCTATTTTCCATTTCTGCTGGTATATTTGGCACAGTGATCATCCTGACACTAGTGATGTCGCGAACCTAAAATTCGCCGTTCGCGAACGGCGAACGCGAACATCGGCAAATGTTCGCGAACCGGGCGAACCGCCATAGAGTTCAATAGGCAGGCGAATTTTAAAACACACAGGGACTCTTTCTGGCCACAATAGTGATGGAAAAGTTGTTTCAAGGGGACTAACACCTGGACTGTGGCATGCCGGAGGGGGATCCATGGCAAAACTCCCATGGAAAATTACGTAGTTGACGCAGAGTCGGGTTTTGATCCATAAAGGGCATAAATCACCTAACATTAGTAAATTGTTTGGAATAACGTGCTTTAAAACATCCAGTGTGTGAATACGATCAGGTATGATGTTTTATCGGTCAAGTAGTGTAAGGGTTACGCCCGCTTCACAGTGACAGACCAAACTCTGACAGACCAAACTCCCCGTTTAACAACAGTCAGTCAGTCCATTTGCACAACCGCAAACTCCCCATTTGCACAAGGTTGGATACCAATCTAGCCATGTTCCGTTCCTTGTCCTCACTGACATCATTGAAGGTCTCTTCCTCCACCCAGCCACGTACAACACCAAGGGTCCCCGAAAGGTGAAAACAAGCCCCCTGGGACGCCTGCTGTGGCTGGTATTCCACCTCCTCAAAGCCACCTTCCTCCTCTGACTTCTCTTCTTCAGACTCCTCTCTCTGCGTTGCCACAGGTCCAGCAATTGACAACGACAAGGCTGCTTCTGGTGGTGGGGAGTGGACCACAACTCTTCCTCTTCATGCTCATCTACAGCCTGATCCAGTACTCTTCGCAGGGCACGCTCCAGAAAAAACGCATATGGGATTAGGTCGATGATGTTGCCTTGGGTTCGACTGACCACCAGGGTTGTCACCTCCGCAAAAGGACGCATGAGCCTACAGCCATTGTTCATGAGCATTCAGTAACGCGGCCAAAAAATACCCAGCTCCGCAGAAAGAATGAAAGAAAATTAATGTTTTTTCTATGAAAAATTATCCTGCGGATCGCTTTTGGTCTGTTCACAATGAAGCAACGACCTTATCATCTGGGGTGTGCCAACCCACTCCTAGAGGTGATCGCTTCATTGTGATACGCAAGCCCCTTCACCACGACAAGGTAACGATCACAAAGGGGAATTGACACATGTATGTGCCTTTTTTTTTTGTTTTTTTGCAGCCACAGTGTAGCACCAGAGGCCAGAAAAATTAGGCATGTACACATGCATGAAAAAGTAGGTATTGTTGCAGCCGCTGCTGTAGCAGCGGCCTGAAAAATTGAGGTTTTCAAGGCAGAAAGTGCACTAAAAGATTGCGGCTTGAACCGTAGTTGGTGGCGGAGACGTCACGTAAGTCATCCGGCATGCAGAGAATGATTAAAGACAGCAGCGTGTGGACCATTTTTAGGCCAAGGCATCTCAGTCATCACCAGGCCTTTTTTAGTCAAATGCATCCCCCACTGTCAGTCCCTTCGGGATCCATGCCTCATTCATCTTAAAAAACGTGAGGTGATCAAGACTTTTTTGACCTAGGCGACTTCTCTTCTCAGTGACAATACCTCCTGCTGCGCTGAAGGTCCTTTCTGACAGCACACTTGAAGCGGGGCAGGCCAGAAGTTCAATGGCAAATTGGGATAGCTCAGGCCACAGGTCAAGCCTGCACACCCAGTAGTCAAGGGGTTCATCGCTCCTCAGAGTGTCGATATCTGCAGTTAAGGCAAGGTAGTCTGCTACCTGTCGGTCGAGTCGTTCTCTGAGGGTGGACCCCGAAGGGCTGTGGCGATGCATAGGACTAAAAAAGCTCCGCATGTCCTCCATCAACAAGACGTCTGTAAAGCGTCCTGTCCTTGCCGGCGTGGTTGTGGTGGTAGATGGAGGATTACTTTCACCTCTTCCCCTGTTGGATTCCCGTTGTGCTGTGAGATCACCCTTATATGCTGTGTAAAGCATACTTTTCAACTTATTTTGTAGCTGCTGCATCCTTTGCGACTGCCGGTAATTGGGTAACATATCAGAGACTTTCTGCTTATACCGGGGGTCTAGTAGCATGGCCACCCAGTACAGGTCGTTCTCCTTCAGCCTTTTTATACGAGGGTCCCTCAACAGGCATGACAGCATGAAAGACCCCATTTGCACAAGGTTGGATGCCGAGCTACTCATGTCCAATTCCTCGTCCTCACTGATGTCATTGAAGGTGTGTTCTTCCCCCCAGCCACGTACAACACCACGGGTACCAGATAGGTGACAACGAGCACCCTGGGATGCCTGCTGTGGTTGGTGCTCCTCCTCCTCAAAGCCACATTCCTCCTCTGACTCCTCTTCCTCACACTCCTCTTCCAGTGTTGCCGCAGGTCCAGCAAGCGATGGTAAGGCTGTTTCTGGTGGTGGTGATGGTGACCACAACTCTTCCTCTTCCTCTTCACGCTCATCTAAGGCCTGATCCAGCACTCTTCGCAGGGCACGCTCCAGGAAAAAAACATATGGGATGATGTCGCTGATGGTGCCTTCGGTGCGACTCACTAGGTTTGTCACCTCCTCAAAAGGACGCATGAGCCTACAGGCATTGCGCATGAGCGTCCAGTAACGTGGCAAAAAAATACCCAGCTCCGCAGAGGCTGTCTTAGCACCCCGGTCATACAAATACTCGTTGACCGCTTTTTCTTGTTGGAGCAGGCGGTCGAACATTAGCAGTGTTGAATTCCAACGTGTCGGGCTGTCGCAAATCATTCGCCTCACTGGCATGTTGTTTCGCCGCTGAATATCTGCAAAGTGCGCCATGGCCGTGTAGGAACTAGGGATGATCGAACGGTTCGGGTCGACCATCGGTTCGACCCGAACATTGGATGTTCGATATTCGGCCGAATACCGAACTTTTTGCGGCAAAAGTTCGGTATTCGGCCACCAGAACCGCCCAAAATGCACTGGGACAGGAACTGGGCTTTAAAAGCCCGTGATTGGCCCAGAAACGTCTGCAAAAGCCAATGAGGGGGCAGGAGTCTCCTAGGAACGTGATTGGAGTGACTACGGGGACCAGAGGCCAATCAGGAGTGAATACGCCCCACACTATATAAGATGGCCCCGCCTAACCCCTAGCACAGTTATCCAGGCCTGTTGAAGAGAGTTGAAGCAGTTCTGTCTGACTCCTGCTTGCTACACTACATTTCCTACATATCGAGTGGTTCTAAAGCTCCATATAGCAGAATTGTATTTAGCTTACAGCCAGTGTAGTTAGATACAGCGATTGTGCTGGTTCTTAGAGTTAAAAAAAAAAAAAAAAAAAAAAAAAAAAAAAAAACTTAAGGGACAGTGTCAGTCTTCTGCTGTATGGAGCTTTCTATTTAGTGGAAAGGGATATCTAGTGTAGTTAGGGAACTTTGTACTACATTAGTTAGATTTGAAAATTTAGTTTCTGTAGGGAAAGTGTGAGGGTTCTGTTTAGTGAGCACGTGGCACAGTGCTGCTGTATCACAGCAGGTATACGTGCTTGCTAGGCAGCAAAATACAGTGACAACTTAACGCCTGTTGTTCAAAGCGTTAGGTGCACTGTACAAAAGCCTTTGCAACTGTGCGTGACACGCAACTGCTGTGCTGTATCCAGCGACAACTGTGGGTCGCATAGCAGTGTGCGTTTTTCACCGCACACAGTTGCCAACGCATCAGTGACAACCTAACGCCTGTTGTTCAAAGCGTTAGGTCCACTGTGCAAAAGGCTTTGCTACTGTGCGTGAACCGCAACTGCTGTGCTGTATCCAGCGACAACTGTGGGTCGCATAGCAGTGTGCGTTTTTCACCGCACACAGTTGCCAACGCATCAGTGACAACTTAACGCCTGTTGTTCAAAGCGTTAGGTGCACTGTACAAAAGCCTTTGCAACTGTGCGTGACACGCAACTGCTGTGCTGTATCCAGCGACAACTGTGGGTCGCATAGCAGTGTGCGTTTTTCACCGCACACAGTTGCCAACGCATCAGTGACAACCTAACGCCTGTTGTTCAAAGCGTTAGGTCCACTGTGCAAAAGGCTTTGCTACTGTGCGTGAACCGCAACTGCTGTGCTGTATCCAGCGACAACTGTGGGTCGCATAGCAGTGTGCGTTTTTCACCGCACACAGTTGCCAACGCATCAGTGACAAATATGCCTGGTAGACCAAGAAAAGGCATACGTGGCCCTGCTGCGGAAAGGGGCACAGCTTCTAGGGTGTCTAGAGGCAGGGGTGGACGTGGTGGTCAGTCCTCAGCCAGGCCACCATTTGGATTGTTCTCCGGCAGTGGCCAAGCTATACGTCCACAGTATGTACAGGAGGTGGTGGACTATATGAACAAACCCTCATCATCGGCATCATCTGCAACTACAGTGACCCAGGCAGAGAAAAGTGGTCAGTCTTCTGCAGTTGTCAGAACAAATACAGATGAGTCCATGTCCACCTCATGTCCTCCCTTAGACCCAATTTCAGACATGGCAGAGGAGTCAGCTGAGCTGTTTGACCACAGTGTCGGCCATCTACTCCAGCCTGATGCTCAGTCCTTTATGGAGTCTGATGTTGGGTCTGAGTTTGAGGAGGAGGCAGAGCAAACAAGAGGGGAGAGCAGACGGCCCGCTCCATCTAAGGCCGCACCTGTTGTCTCCCAGGCCAGGCCTGATGCTCAGTCTTTGATAGAATCAGATGTTGGGTCTGAGGTTGAGGAGGAGGCAGAGCAAACAAGAGGGGAGAGCAGACGGCCCGCTCCATCTAAGGCCGCACCTGTTGTCTCCCAGGCCAGGCCTGATGCTCAGTCTTTGATGGAGTCAGATGTTGGGTCTGAGGTTGAGGAGGAGGCAGAGCAAGCAAGAGGGGAGAGCAGACGGCCTACTCCATCTAAGGCCGCACCTGTTGTCTCCCGGGCCACTATACACACCTCATCTTGCTGGGCCTTTTTTGAGACATCCCATGCAGATAAAACAGTTGCGATCTGCAAGATTTGTAAGAAGGGTATAAAACGTGGCAAAAATGTCAACCACCTGGGTACAAGCTGCCTAAACAGGCATTTGACAACCCACCACTCGGCCCGTTGGCAGGAGCATTTAAAGAACCCACAAAAGGGCCAAAGATTGGTCAGTCGGCCTCCTAGTTCTCCTCGCGCTCCTCCTCATGCTCCATCTGCTCCACCTGCTCCACCTGCACATCAGTCTGTTCCTGGCCCTGCTATAGTCACTCGTCACCTGTTGGCAGCCTCCACTGGCAGGGATGATGATATAGCAGGCAGTGTCGCATCTACCTCCAGCACACCACCAGCTGTATCATCTAGACGCCAAATTTCGATTCCACACATGCTGGAACGAAAAAAAATGTATACTCCCCGCCACCCACATGCCCAGCGTCTAAACAGTAGTTTGGCTAAACTACTGGCTCTGCAACTATTACCATTTAACCTGGTAGAGTCTGCTCCCTTCCGTGACTTCGCAAAATGTGCAGTTCCACAGTGGCAGGTGCCAAGTCGGCATTACTTTTCCCGTAAGGCCCTGCCATCCCTATACCAACATGTGGAAGGCAATGTAGTGTCATCCCTGGCCAAGTCAGTCAGCCGTAAGATACACTTGACGGCTGACACTTGGTCAAGCAAACATGGGCAGGGACGGTACATTTCTGTCACTGCTCACTGGGTGACACTGCTTGCCAGTGGAAGGGATTGTAGCCAGGGCTCGGTGCTGCAGCCAGTGTTGCCCCCACGTCTGCAAACAGCTGGTGGTGTCGCTGATCCGGGTAGATCGATCACTTCTACCCCCTCCTGCTCCTCCTCCTCTACCTCCTCCATGCCCTCCTCTGCAGAATGGTCCTTTGAATATGATGAGATACCACGTAAACGTTCAAAGGGCTATTCTATGTCTCAGGCCAAAAGGTGTCACGCAGTGCTGCAGCTTGTGTGTCTAGGGGACAGGCAGCACACTGCCCCTCAGATTCTTGGGGCTCTGCAGGCACAGGCCCAGAGGTGGTTGACACCACGCCAGCTGCAGCCAGGGATGGTGGTTACTGATAATGGGTCAAACCTCCTGGCCGCCCTTCATCAGGGAAAGTTAACCCATGTGCCATGCCTGGCGCATGTCCTGAATCTCGTGGTACAGCGGTTTTTGAACTCGTACCCGGGAATGCAGGATGTGCTAAGGATGGCAAGAAGGGTGTGCAGTCACTTCAGGCGGTCGTACAGTGCCACTGCACGTTTGGCCGAAGTGCAGCGCGAGTTTCACCTGCCGGTACACCGCCTCATCTGTGACATGCCCACCCGCTGGAACTCCACCTTGGCTATGCTGCAGCGCCTGTACACGCAGCAGAGGGCCCTCAATGAATACCTATGCGAGTACGGCACCAGCACTGGCTCTGCGCGCCTGGGCTTCTTTTCACCACGGCAGTGGCTTTTGATTAAGGATGCATGCGCTGTCCTCTCGCCATTTGAGGAGGCCACAAGGATGGTCAGCCGGGACAGCGCATGCATCAGTGACACCCTACCGGTACTGTTTTTGTTGGAGCACACTCTGCGTGGCATTATGGACAGGGCACTGGAGGCAGAGCAGCAGGAGGAAGAGGAGGACTTCCTTGCCTCTCAAGGCCCCCTTTATCCTGAGAATCCTGACCCCATTATGCCTAGCTCCCAGAGGCCCGAGCAGGATCCAGGGGTGGAAGAGGAGGAGGAGGACGATTCTGCGGGAACTTTTGCAGGGTTTGAGGAGGAGGAGGAGGAAGACATGCGGCAATCTGCAAGGCCTAGTTTGACTCCCTCGGGACACTTTGGAGTAGTACGTGGCTGGGAGGAGGAGGAGCCCGTTGAAGATAATGTCGTTATGAGTGACCCCGAGGAGTCAGCTTCTCAGGCCTTCGCTAATTTGCGACGCATGGGAAACATCATGCTCCAGAGCCTGCGAAAGGACCCCAGAATCAAGGCCATTAAAGAGACTAACCACTATTGGTTGGCCACCCTACTTGACCCCCGGTACAAGTGTAAAGTCTCGGAGCTTTTCCCATCCACCCATAGAGTCCACAGGATCAAATCCCTTGAGGACAGTCTCAAGAGGAATCTGGTGAACATGTTCCCCGACTCCCGTAGGGTGCAGGGGCGGGGACAACCTACCATGGATTCTACTGGTGGTCACGAGAGGAGCGTTGGAGAAGGCGTGCGGTTGACGGATGCCTTTCGGTCTTTTTTTAGTCCTCACCGCCCAGGCCTCTCAGCTGCCACATCGCATCGACAGCGTCTGCATCACATGGTGGACGATTACGTGAGGGCACAAAGTGACACAGAGGGCTTTTCATGTGACGAATCCGATCCACTGGCATACTGGGTCTTAAGATTAGACCACTGGCCAGAACTGGCCCAGTATGCCATGGAGTTGTTGGCCTGCCCTGCTTCCAGTGTCCTATCGGAACGGGCATTCAGCGCAGCAGGAGGATTCGTCACAGACCATCGAACTAGACTCTCCACCGACTCAGTCGACCGTTTGACATTCATTAAGATGAATCAGTCGTGGATATCAAGCTTTGATGCACCTGATGCAGACCTTGTAGACTAGGCTATCGTTGTGATGTGGCAGTTGAGCCTCAGTTTAAGCCTGGACCATGGTGCCACCCTCAAACCCTCCTCTCATTCTCTTTACGTTCACAGAACCTCATTTTGGTTATGACAAAAACGACAATGTTTGCGCACCTGTTCCACAGGTGCACACCTTTACAATTTTTGGGCCTCCTTCAACACCAGCTCTTTGGGGTTAAGGTGGGGAGGCTATGCTAAAACAAAAACGACAATGTTTGCGCACCTGTTCCACAGGTGCACACCTTTACAATTTTTGGGCCTCCTTCAACACCAGCTCTTTGGGGTTAAGGTGGGGAGGCTATGCTAAAACAAAAACGACAATGTTTGCGCACCTGTTCCACAGGTGCACACCTTTACAATTTTTGGGCCTCCTTCAACACCAGCTCTTTGGGGTTAAGGTGGGGAGGCTATGCTAAAACAAAAACGACAATGTTTGCGCACCTGTTCCACAGGTGCACACCTTTACAATTTTTGGGCCTCCTTCAACGCCAGCTCTTTGGGGTTAAGGTGGGGAGGCTATGCTAAAACAAAAACGACAATGTTTGCGCACCTGTTCCACAGGTGCACACCTTTACAATTTTTGGGCCTCCTTCAACACCAGCTCTTTGGGGTTAAGGTGGGGAGGCTATGCTAAACAAAAACGACAATGTTTGCGCACCTGTTCCACAGGTGCACACCTTTACAATTTTTGGGCCTCCTTCAACACCAGCTCTTTGGGGTTAAGGTGGGGAGGCTATGCTAAACAAAAACTACCATGTTTGCGAACCTGTTCCACAGGTGCACACCTTTACAATTTTTGGGCCTCCTTCAACACCAGCTCTTTGGGGTTAAGGTGGGGAGGCTATGCTAAAACAAAAACTACCATGTTTGCGAACCTGTTCCACAGGTGCACACCTTTACAATTTTTGGGCCTCCTTCAACACCAGCTCTTTGGGGTTAAGGTGGGGAGGCTATGCTAAAACAAAAACGACAATGTTTGCGCACCTGTTCCACAGGTGCACACCTTTACAATTTTTGGGCCTCCTTCAACACCAGCTCTTTGGGGTTAAGGTGGGGAGGCTATGCTAAAACAAAAACGACAATGTTTGCGCACCTGTTCCACAGGTGCACACCTTTACAATTTTTGGGCCTCCTTCAACACCAGCTCTTTGGGGTTAAGGTGGGGAGGCTATGCTAAAACAAAAACGACAATGTTTGCGCACCTGTTCCACAGGTGCACACCTTTACAATTTTTGGGCCTCCTTCAACACCAGCTCTTTGGGGTTAAGGTGGGGAGGCTATGCTAAAACAAAAACGACAATGTTTGCGCACCTGTTCCACAGGTGCACACCTTTACAATTTTTGGGCCTCCTTCAACGCCAGCTCTTTGGGGTTAAGGTGGGGAGGCTATGCTAAAACAAAAACGACAATGTTTGCGCACCTGTTCCACAGGTGCACACCTTTACAATTTTTGGGCCTCCTTCAACACCAGCTCTTTGGGGTTAAGGTGGGGAGGCTATGCTAAACAAAAACGACAATGTTTGCGCACCTGTTCCACAGGTGCACACCTTTACAATTTTTGGGCCTCCTTCAACACCAGCTCTTTGGGGTTAAGGTGGGGAGGCTATGCTAAACAAAAACTACCATGTTTGCGAACCTGTTCCACAGGTGCACACCTTTACAATTTTTGGGCCTCCTTCAACACCAGCTCTTTGGGGTTAAGGTGGGGAGGCTATGCTAAAACAAAAACTACCATGTTTGCGAACCTGTTCCACAGGTGCACACCTTTACAATTTTTGGGCCTCCTTCAACACCAGCTCTTTGGGGTTAAGGTGGGGAGGCTATGCTAAAACAAAAACGACAATGTTTGCGCACCTGTTCCACAGGTGCACACCTTTACAATTTTTGGGCCTCCTTCAACACCAGCTCTTTGGGGTTAAGGTGGGGAGGCTATGCTAAACAAAAACTACCATGTTTGCGAACCTGTTCCACAGGTGCACACCTTTACAATTTTTGGGCCTCCTTCAACACCAGCTCTTTGGGGTTAAGGTGGGGAGGCTATGCTAAACAAAAACTACCATGTTTGCGAACCTGTTCCACAGGTGCACACCTTTACAATTTTTGGGCCTCCTTCAACACCAGCTCTTTGGGGTTAAGGTGGGGAGGCTATGCTAAACAAAAACTACCATGTTTGCGAACCTGTTCCACAGGTGCACACCTTTACAATTTTTGGGCCTCCTTCAACACCAGCTCTTTGGGGTTAAGGTGGGGAGGCTATGCTAAACAAAAACTACCATGTTTGCGAACCTGTTCCACAGGTGCACACCTTTACAATTTTTGGGCCTCCTTCAAAGCCAGCTCTTTGGGGTTATGGTGGGGAGGCTATGCTAAAACAAAAACGACAATGTTTGCGCACCTGTTCCACAGGTGCACACCTTTACAATTTTTGGGCCTCCTTCAACACCAGCTCTTTGGGGTTAAGGTGGGGAGGCTATGCTAAACAAAAACTACCATGTTTGCGAACCTGTTCCACAGGTGCACACCTTTACAATTTTTGGGCCTCCTTCAACACCAGCTCTTTGGGGTTAAGGTGGGGAGGCTATGCTAAACAAAAACTACCATGTTTGCGAACCTGTTCCACAGGTGCACACCTTTACAATTTTTGGGCCTCCTTCAACACCAGCTCTTTGGGGTTAAGGTGGGGAGGCTATGCTAAACAAAAACTACCATGTTTGCGAACCTGTTCCACAGGTGCACACCTTTACAATTTTTGGGCCTCCTTCAACACCAGCTCTTTGGGGTTAAGGTGGGGAGGCTATGCTAAACAAAAACTACCATGTTTGCGAACCTGTTCCACAGGTGCACACCTTTACAATTTTTGGGCCTCCTTCAAAGCCAGCTCTTTGGGGTTATGGTGGGGAGGCTCCGCCAACACCAAAACTACCATGTTTGCGCACCTGTTCCACAGGTGCACACCTTTACAATTTTTGGGCCTCCTTCAAAGCCAGCTCTTTGGGGTTATGGTGGGGAGGCTCCGCCAACACCAAAACTACCATGTTTGCGCACCTGTTCCACAGGTGCACACCTTCATAATTTTTACGCCTTCTTCAACACCAGCTCTTTGGGCTTACAGTGGTATGGCTCCGCCAACACCCAAACAACAATTTTTGCGCACCTGTCACACAGATGCATATCATTGTAATTTTTTTCCTTACAAAGGCAATTATTGCTTTCATTACCAGCACTTTCATAGGGATATGGTGTCAAGGCATCGTCCGCACCACCAAATGCCCAATTTTTAAGCATCCTTTACTTCTATTCAAAGTCAAGAGACAACAGTATTCATCCAAAACATCTCTAATCTTGTTCACTCTGCACTACAATGTGGCCCCTACCCCTAACCCTCAATGTATCCGTGCATATATGTCTGTTTCTTGTGAGATTTCAAGTTAAAGTGCACCAAACACCATTTTACATGAAATAAAGTGCAATTACATACATCTTTGGACTTCTTGAAACATTTGGTAATAAAAGCCCCATTGTGGAAATACACCCGTTAATTATATGCACATTTAAAGAGACAGCACCTTTTTCCAAAAAAACCTCTAATCTTGTTCCCAGTGCACTGCATTATGTCCCCATCATACACATTGGCTGAGCCGTTGATTAGGAGCAAAAGAAAGGTGCGGTTAAGCAAAAAAGTCATTTTTGAAGGTTTGGTATGCTGTAATTCTGGTTCTGGACATGCTACAGAGCTGAAACTTCACAGGTACAACTTTTAGACCCCCCAGACACTAAATCCAAAGAAATCTCTTTTTTTTTTTTTTTTTTTTATTTTTTCAATAATTGGCTATCTATCAAAAACGACAATTTTTAAGAACTTTTTTTTGTGTGATTAATAGTCCCTGGGGCATGACCCAGAACCCTAGGCACTTTTTAGGGGCATTTATTGGGTTTTAGGGCTTAAAAATGGTGTTTTTTGATTACAGAAGTTCGGGTCCCATTGATTTCAATGGGGTTCTGAAATCCGAACCGAACTTTCGTGAAGTTCGGGTGTTCTGGTCGAACCGAACTTTTCAAAAGTTCGATCATCCCTAGTAGGAACGCCTGAAATGGCCACACACCTTCCTGGCCTGCTTGAGGACGTCCTGTAAGCCTGGGTACTTCTGCACAAAACGTTGCACAATCAGATTCAACACATGTGCCATGCACGGCACATGTGTCAACTTGCCCAAATTCAATGCCGCCAACAAATTGCTGCCGTTGTCACACACCACTTTGCCGATCTCCAGTTGGTGCGGGGTCAGCCACTGATCCACCTGTGCGTTCAGGGAGGACAGTAGTGCTGGTCCGGTGTGACTCTTTGCTTTCAGGCAAGTCAACCCCAAGACAGCGTGACACTGTCGTATCCGGCATGTGGAATAGCCCCTGGGGAGCTGGGGGGGTGCAGTTGGTGTGGAGAAAGACGCAACAGCAGAAGAGGACTCAGCCGAGGAGGTTAGCAAAGAGGATGGAGTAGGAGGAGTAGAGGAGGTGGCAGCAGACCTGCCTGCAAGTCGTGGCGGTGTCACCAACTCCTCTGCAGCAGAGCCACGCATTCCATGCTTGGCAGCCGCCAGCAGGTTTACCCAATGCGCAGTGTAAGTTATATACCTGCCCTGACCGTGCTTTGCAGACCAGCTATCAGTGGTCAGATGGACCCTTGCCCCAACACTGTGTGCCAGACATGACATGATTTCCTTTTCCACAATAGAGTACAGGTTGGGGATTGCCTTTTGTGAAAAATAATTTCGGCCGGGTACCTTCCACTGCGGTGTCCCAATAGCGACAAATTTTTTGAAGGCCTCAGACTCCACCAGCTTGTATGGTAAAAGCTGGCGGGCTAAGAGTTCCGACAAGCCAGCTGTCAGACGCCGGGCAAGGGGGTGACTCTGTGAGATTGGCTTCTTACGCTCAAACATTTCCTTGACAGACACCTGACTGTGGGCAGGTGACAAGCAGGAACTGCTGAAGGTGAGAGGCGGAGGGGCGGGTTGTTGATAGGGGGCATGGAGGACAGCAGTGGTTGACGTGGCTGAAGATGCTGGACCAGGAGGAGAATGGTGGCTTTCAGTTTGTGTGCTGCTTTTACTCATGTGTTGATCCCATAGGCGTTTGTGATGTGAGATCATGTGCCTTCGCAAAGCAGTTGTACCTAGGTGGGTGTTGGACTTCCCACGACTCAGTTTCTTTTGGCACAGGTTACAAATGGCATCGCTGATATCAGAGGCAGACACACAAAAAAAATGCCACACTGCTGAGCTTTGCAAGGATGGCATTCTGGTGGTGGCAACAGCTTGCGTTGATTGGCGTGCTGTCTGGCTGACCCCGGGTGCCGAATCTACATGCTGTCTGACTGCGCCACTAGCTCCTTGCGATGACCTCCTCCCCCTGCTTCCAACTCGTCTCCTCCTCCTCTCTGTCTCCCCATCTGAACTTTCCCCCTCTTCTTCTGCTCTTCGAGCAGGCACCCAGGTGACATCCACAGACACATCGTCATCATCAGCCGCTTCACTTTACAACTCAGCAAAGGCAGCAGCAGCAGGTACAACATCATCATCATCATCATCACAATGTACGTCCATGTGTATAATGCTGCCTGACTGAGACATATCCCCGTTATCTACATCCTCTGGCACTAATAGTTGCGCATCACTTATTTCTTCCAACTGATGTGAAAATAACTCCTCTGACGGATCAAGTGAAGCGGCTGTGGTGCTAGTGTTGGTGGTGGTGCCGGCGGGCTGGCGAGTGGTAAATTGAGAGGTGCCCAAAGCTGAGCTGGAGGAGAATGGTGCATTAAGGTTCCGAGCGGAAGCTGTAGACAATTGGGTGTCCTGTGTAAGCCAGTCAACTATGGCCTCAGAATTTTTTGAGTTCAGGGTCTGTGTGGCCTCTGAACACTGGGCATTATTCTAGGGCCTAAGGAAATCACAGCACCACGACCACGACGGCCCTTGCGGGGTGGCCTGCCTCTGCCTGTCATTTTTTTTTTAATGTGTTGTGTACTATGAGTGCAAGGTGCTGTGCCACCCTATAGGAGTGTTGGGCAGTGGGTACAGTACACTCTGTGGACCTGACAGTCACTGGCACCCAGGCAACTGCAATTAAAAAATATATATATATTTTTTTACTTTGCAAGCTGCTGTGCCACCTTATATATCAGTGGTGGGTGGGCAGTGGCACAGTACACTCTCTGTGGACCTGACAGCAGTCACTGGCACCCAGGCAACTGCAATTAAAAAATATATATATTTTTTTACTTTGCAAGCTGCTGAGCCACCTTATATATCAGTGGTGGGTGGGCAGTGGCACAGTACACTCTCTGTGGACCTGACAGCAGTCACTGGCACCCAGGCAACTGCAATTAAAATATATATATATTTTTTTTTACTTTGCAAGCTGCTGTGCCACCTTATATATCAGTGGTGGGTGGGCACACAGTGGCACTGCAGTGGGCACAGTACACTCTGTGGACCTGACAGTCACTGGCAGCCCAGGCAACTGCAATAATAAAAAATATTTTTTTTTATTCAATTTGCAACAAGATGCTGTGCCACCGTATATATATCAGTGGTGGGCAGTGCACTGCAGTGGGTACAGTGCACTCTGTGGACCTGACACAGCACTCACTGCAATTATGACAGAGGAAAAAAAAAATATTTTTTAAAATGCAAGGTACTGTGCCTGTGCCACCCGAAATGAGTGTGGTGTGCACACAGTACAGTCTGTGGTAGGTCTGTGGCCTCTCACACACAGCGGGCAGGCAACTGCAGTGTACAATAGATATATATATATATATATATATATATATATATATATATATAAAGAAAAAACTCTATTACCTTACCAGCCCTTAAAAGGGCTTTTGGGGACACTAGATATATATATATGTATATATATAAATAAAAAAAAATCCTCAATTATCAGCCCTTAAAAGGGCTTTTGGGGACACTAGATATATATATATATATATATATATATATATATATAAAATTACACAAATACCAGCCCTTAGAAGGGCTTTTTGGGGTGCTGTCCTTACAGCAGTAGTGGACCAAGAACACTGCAAGACCAGGAACACTGACTAACTGTCCCTAGCTTAACAGCAGCAGCAGCAGCTCTCCCTACTCTCACTACACACACTGCTTCAGAATGATCTAAGATGGATGCTGCCCTTGCTTATTTATAGGAGGTGGGAGGGTGTGGGAGGGAGGTATGCTGATTGGCTGGAAATGTGCCTGCTGACTGTAAAGTTCAGGGTCAAAGTTTGCCTCAATGATGTATTATAGGGGGCGGACCGAACATCGCATATGTTCGCCCGCAGCGGCGAACGCGAACATGCTAAGTTCGCCGGGAACTGTCCGCCGGCGAACAGTTCTATACATCTCTACCTGACACCTGTAATGAGTTAGCATTTCTTTGCAGAATCTATAGGTTTATCAAATTTTTTCACCAATGGTTTTCTCTAAAATGGTAAATGCTGAAATTTCCAGAGTTTCATTGAAATTCCGGGGAAATGTAAACTCTAAATTTTACTCATCTCTAATTTTTTACGTTGGTACATAGCACTTTGGAACATTTATTTTTTTTCACACAAATTAATTAAAATTAATTTTGATAGAAACATCTCTTGGACCTCATCAGATCTTTCAGCGCATAAATGATGGGCCAGTACAAAAAGTTCAAGATGATTTAACCACTTGCCGACCGCCGCACGACTATCTACGGTGGCGGTCAGCCCCTCACAGGCAAAGTGACGTAGGTCTACGTCACTCGCCTGTGAGGGTTTAGGGAGCGAGCGCGCGCCGCCGGAGGCGCACTCCCGCTCCCGCGTGGTCACGGACCCCCCCGCGCGTGTGACCGGCGGACCCGATCGCCACCGGCCACTCTGCGATCGGCGGGGGAGAGGGAGAAAGTCAGGCAGCTTGTGTAAACAAGCTGCCTGACATTCTCCTCTCTGTATGAGAGATGATCACATGGATCTACTATGTAGATCCATTGATCACTCTGCATACAGCTGAAGCCACAGCCAATCACAGTTAGAATCACGCCCCTAGGGACACACACAGCCCCTCCCTCTCAAATAAAGTTAACCCCTTCACTACCAGTGTATTTTTACAGTAACAGTGCATATATATAGCACTGATTACTGTAGAAATGTCACTGGTAACCCCAAAAGTGTCAAAAATGTCAGTCAAGGGTCCGATCTGTCCGCCGCAATGTCGCAGTACCGCAAAAAAAATCGCAGATTGCCGCCATTACGCGTTAAAAAAAAAAACAACAAAAATGACAAAAATCTTTCCCTTTGTTGGTAAACGCAATAACTTTTGCGCAAACCAATCAAAATACGCTTTTTGCGATTTTTTTTACCAAACATAGGTAGCATAAAACAAATTGGCCGAAAATATTAAAAAATTTTGATTTTTACATTTTTTTGGGGGGGAATTTCATATAAAAAAAAGGGAAAAATATTGCTATTTTTGCAAAATTTACGCTCTTTTTTTGTTTATAGCGCGTGATCAAAAAATCGCACAGGTGATCAAATACCGCCAAAAGAAAGCTCTGTTTGTGGGAAAAAAAGGACGCCAAATTCGTTTAGGTACAGCGTCGCACGACCGCGCAATTGTCCGTTAAAGTCACGCAGTGCCGAATCGCAAAATACCCTCTGGTCGTTTAGCAGCCAAATCCTCCGGGGCTTAAGTGGTTAATCAACCCTATAAAGAAACATACGGAATTGGGAATGGTTTGTTTGCAAGTTGTGCAGATTGCTGTACAGGCTAAGTACTGATTTTCAGCTGATAAGTAATGTGTACATTTAAGAGAATAGACTTTGTTTTTCAAAACTGCAACCACTACAGTCTATAGTGCTACAAATTGAGGAAATAATCAGCTCTAATGTGTGGAGGAGAGCTACATTAAGTTGAATTAGTAGTAATCTACAAAAATAATGCAGTGTAATCTTGGTTATGTACTTCTCAAAAATGCTTTTCCAAGAACTCTGCGGAAAATTAAAAAGTAGATAGAATTAGTGATAGCCAAAGTACATTTTTAAAGATGGAGTGGCGATAGATGAACAAGCTGGAAATTTAAAATGAAAAGAAAACAGTAGTTCCATTTAAAGAGACACTGTCAACTTGCTTATGAAGAATCAATCATTACTTTAGACAAATTAGATGTAGAGGAGTTAACAGAAGCGTGATTATGATCCCTTCTAAATATCACAAGCACTTTTTAGACACAAATATTTTCCAATAGAGAGAGAGAGAGAGAAGTAACTCACCCAGGACTAGGTTCTTAGTAAAGCGGAGTTCTACCTAAAATTTCAACTTAACAGATTTCAGCAGTGATATGGTTTTTAAAAATGAATTGAGCTATAATTTTTTTTTTGGATCACTTACCTTATTTTAGAGGATTGTTTGTCCTACTTCCTCCTTCTGCGGCCGCGGCCCCCAGACGTCACTTCCGGTTTCGCATTGCGTCCTGGGAGATGTGTGTCATCAGTCCCAGGAGGGAATGGGCATGGCCAGCCACTCCTCTTATTGCCGATCGCAATCTACAGCACATGTGCGAGATTGCGATCGGCATTCTGGGTAGCCAGCTTGCAGGGAAATCAGTAAGCGGCAAACATAGAGGCTTCAGACGCCCACACCGGAGATGGCCGCGCTCTGCAATCATTTTTAAAAGAAAGAAATTATCTACAATCAAATACTGTACTGTACTGTAATCTGAGAATAGTGTTAATGTAGTTGGCGATATATTAGTATTAAAGGGGTATTTTTATTTTAAAAAATTATTTTTGTCCGGAACTCTGCTTTAAAGAGACGCTATAACAGTTTTGAAGTTAAATTTATTGAATTGTATTAAAAGTTTATACATATTTAAAATAAAGCATTTATATACCTTTTTTTTATCTTTAATTTAGAAATAAATATTTACCAGGGTTCAATTATGTCACTGGGTCACAAAGTTTTATAGCATTTTCAACCAGTTGAGCTCAAGACTCATTTTCACTTTGCAGCTAAGGGCCTATTGGTTCAGCAAAACTTTTGCGAAGGTAAACAGAATATATATATAATGTATATATATATATATAAAAATAAACACAGTGCTCAACATAAATAAGTACACCCCAACAGATTTGTCTAAAAACCTTTACTTTCCTTTCAGAATAAACATTTTCTATGGTTCACTATACTACAAAATACTCCCACAAATTCAGCCCATTGATTGCAACCACAATTTGGTAATTTGCACACACAAAAGGGTATTTTTCCTAACAAATTCATTCAAGACCATGTTGCAAAAATGAATACAACCCAATGAAAGTCTTAGCAGCAAAGCTACATTTTTAGACAACAAAATCCTAATTAACAAGAATTCAACTACAGATGAGTGTAATTATTCATTAAACAGATGTCCAGCAGACAGTTGAATATAAAAGGGCATCGCTTAACAAAGAAAACCCCTTCCCTTTTTTTGCTGTCAGCAATGGCACCACATGGAGGTGAAACACAAGGCCTGACAAAGAAAATAATTTCTTTACACAAGAAAGGTGAATGCAACAGAAAGGTTAGCAAAGCTTTATTTATCAGTCAGAATACTGTAGCAAAAGCGATACAAACATTCAACAAGGATGGAACTGCAACCATCTCATAGAGACGTCCAGGCCATCCACAGAGGTTACCAACTCAACAGAGCGTCTTTTGATGGGAGGGGTTGAAGTGAATCGCCATGCAATTTCACTGCAATTAGCTGAAGAAGTAGGAAGCCAAACTGGGGTGATTGTTTCCCATGACAGAATATGGTGTACACTGCAGAGGGATGTCATGCATGGGTTTCCTCCACCAAGGAAGCCTCTCCTAAAGCCCATTCACAAAAAAGCCCACCTAGAATTAGCCAGGGCTCATGCTGAAAAATAAGACTACTGGCACTCAGTACTCTGGAGTGATGAGATCAAGATAAATGTTTTTGGAACAGTTGTCTTCAAAACTGTATGGCATCGCAAAGGTGAGAAGTACAAAAAAAAAAAAATGCATGGTGCCTACAGTGAAACATGGTGGTGGCAGTGTCTTTCTGTGGGGCTGCATGAGTGCTGCTGGTCTTGGGGAGCTGCATTTAATTGATGGTATCATGAATTCTCAGATGTACTGCTCTATATTGATAGAGAAGATACTACCATTACTCCGTGACCTTGGTCATCATACACTTTTCCAACATGACAATGATCCAAAACACACATCTAAGGCCACTGTTGCATTTCTGAAAAAGAACAGAGTAAAAGTGATTCAGTGGCCAAGTATGTCTCCTGATCTGAACCCATTGTAACACTTATGGGGAATTCTGAAGAGACAAGTTGAGCATCACTCTCCATAGAGCATCCAGGCTCTAAAAGAGGTCGTTCTTGAAGAATGGAGAAAGATAGATTTTGCAATATGTTGTCAACGTGTTCATTCCATGCCTAGAAGACTTTGTGCTGTCCTTACAAATCATGGAGGTCATACAAAATACTAGATGTAGTAGCTTTTGTTGTGAGGTGTATTCATTTTTGCTTAAACAAATTTGGAGTAAAATTGAAGATTTTGTAACCTTAGTTATATTATTAACCTTACTTTCATATAATGAGCTGAACAAATGTTCTATAAAACTCAGTTTTGTCAAAATTATGGAAAATGTTCTTTTCTATATTAAGATATTGATTAAAATCTTACTTTTCAAAAGGGATGTACTCATCTATGCTGAGCACATACAGTATATATATATATATATATATATATATATATATATATATATATATATATATATATATATGTGTGTGTGTGTGTGTATTTTATTGTGATTTTATGTCATAGGCCAACACAAAAGTGTGGCATGCATTTGTATTCAGCCTTCTGAGTCAATACTTTGTAGAACCACCTTTTGCTGCTCACATCTAGAGAGTGACATTGCTACCCATTCTTCTTTGCAAAATAGCTTGGATGGAAAGCATCTGTGAACAGCAGTTTTCAAGTCTTGCCACAGATTCCCAATTGGATTTAGGTCTGGACTTTGACTGGGCCATTCTAACACATGAATATGCTTTGATCTAATCCATGTAGCTCTGGCTGTATGTTTAGGGTCGTTGCCCTGCTGGAAGGGGAACCTCCGCCCCCTGTCTTAAATCTTTTGTGGACTCTAAAAGGTTTTCTTCTAAGATTGCCTTGTATTTTGCTCCATCCATCTTCTAATCAACTCTGACCAGCTTCCCTGTCCCTGCCAAAGAAAAGCATCCCCACAACATGATGCTGCCATCACCATATTCCAAGGTGGGGATGGTGTGTTCAGGGTGATGTGCAGTGTTAGTTTTCCACCACTCATAGCGTTTGCTTTTGAGCCAAAAAGTTTATTTTTGCTCTCATCTGACCAGAGCACCTTCTTCCACATGTTTGCTGTGTCCCCCACATGGCTTCTCACAAACAGAAAATGGGACTGCTTTCTTTCAACAATGGCTTTCTTGTTGCCACTCTTCCATAAAGGCCAGCTTTCTGGAGTGCACAACTAATAGTTGTCCTGTGGACAGATTTTCCCACCTGAGCTGTGGATCTCTGCAGCTCCTCCAGAGTTACCATGGGCCTCTTGGCTGCTTCTCTGATTATTGCTCTCCTTGCCTGGCCTATCAGTTTAGGTGGACAAACCTACACTACAAAACCTGTCCTAAATCTAGCACACACTAGAGCAGTGATGGCGAACCTTGGCACTCCAGATGTTTTGGAACTACATTTCCCATGATGCTCAGCTACACTGCAGAGTGCATGAGCATCATAGGAAATGTAGTTCCAAAACATCTGGGGTGCCAAGGTTCGCCATCACTGCACTAGAGGGTGCTACAATAATAAAAAGTATTCATGTTCCATAATTAAAATTGCCCGAATTAAAGAAAAATTCCAGGGAACGGCATTTAATATAATTGCATTGGTCCAGCTCGGACCAATGTAACTATGTACTGTATAAGACATACCTGGCTGACACCACTACCTGGTAGACACATATAATCGCTTCCAAGTTCTGTTCCAAGCAGCTTCTTTCCTGCATTGTGAACACAGGAGGCCACCTGCTTGGCACAGGCTCTGTTAGGAGAACGCTTCTAATTTTCTGAATGAATGTAAATCGTTCTCTGACTGGACGAGGTAGAGAGGCGGTGTGGTGACGTCACGCTCTCCACCTCGTCCAATCAGAGACTGCTTTGCATTAATTTAGAATAGCGTCCATGTTGAGTGGCCAACCTACTGTATTTACAATGCACCAGGTTCAGTGCAGGACTCATAACCATGTGGAAATCACTGGAGTAGCATTGTCTTCCAGCTTCCAGCGGTGTTGGCCAGGTACAGTATGTCATATACATAGTTACGTTGGTCAAAGTTGGGCATACCGATACATGGAATTATTATTTAAAAAGAAAACCTATTTTCAAAAAGCTACTTTTAAATCCTCACCATATTAAATAAATAATAATGCTGGCGAGCTTGAAGCTTATGGCCACCGCTTTATCAAACAATATTCCATTTGATCTGTTAAGAAGATATCAATCATGTCTTATCAAAAACACCACCATACAGTATTCTTTATGTAGTGATTCAAACACACATGTGTTGATATAACCTCTGAGTTTAAGTCTTCAGAAGGAATATAAAGAGAGTCTGCTTATTTTGTTCAAAAATCTGCAACCATTTTTATTTTTGCTTGCATTGAAAACATCTGAGAAGAAACAAACTTTTACCAATTTTACTCGTATAAATCCTTGACTCTTTTTGATCATGTTCTGATATCGGAACTTGCCTTGAACATGCCAAAAACACACCTGTCTATGGCTGGCATGCAGTAGTTTACCTTGGAGAGCTGATAAAATATTTGATCGTTTTTTTTTTTTAAGGCAGAAGATTACAATCATCATCATGCTTTTGGTAGAAAGCCAATAACGGCAGGTTAATCTGCTAAAAGATACATTTATTTTTCCATTGCTGCAAAAGAATGCTATCATTTATTCTTTATGTGGCATGAAAACGGCATCATAAAAAGTGTGCAAAATTACAAATTAACAATTGGACCAGATAATGCTGTGCAGTGAGGAGTCTTTCCAAGCTAATTTAAAATGTGTTTTTCTTACCCTTAAATTAAAAAAAAAAAAAAAAAAAACCCTTATGGTGACTGAAAAATGAAGGCTAAAATTCACACTGTTATCAGAGAGAATCTCTACTCTCATTTAACATATGCTACATGGTTAATTTCACTACTTTATTATACTATACCATGCTCTTGTTTACAATTTGTCCTACCGTTCATATTAAAGTGTTTATGACTGCTCATCATCCTGTGGATTTTCATGTATATCCTGTAGATAAGTAGGTTTGAAGTGTAAGCCTAGCCAAAACTGTTCTTTTTTATTTTTACTGTACTACAGAAACTGTAGCTGCTGACGTTTAATAAACATGCACTTACCAGTCCAGGGATTCAGAATTGTCCTCACCCGGGCTGGCTCAACCCTGGTCTTTGGGTCCCCGGTGCTGCCATCTTGTATGTGGGAAGCTGACTGTGAATTCCTGGTGCTTTACAGCTCCCCACTGTGCATGTGTGAGACGTGCCGTGCTTTCCCAATATCCGGCTGTCTTCTAGGACCTGTGACATGCCTAGGAGGTTAGAAGTAGGGATGATCGAACGGTTCAGGTCGACCATCGGTTCGGCCCGAACATTGGGTGTTCGAGGTTCGGCCGAATTTAGAACTTTTTGCCCAACCAGAACCGACCAAAATGCAATGGTTCAGGAAATGGGCTTTAAAAGCCCGTGATTGGACCAGAACCATTAGCAAAAGCCAATTGAGGGGGCAGGAGAGTGCTAGGAATGTGATTGGAGTGACTAGGGGGTCCCTAGGCCAATCATTAGTGAATACGCCCCCAGTATCCAAATTTCTAGCATTGTTATACAGGACATGGAAGAGAGTGGAAGCAGTTCTGTTAATTTTACTTTAAAAGTGTCATTTAGCATTTATTAGTGTGAGGAAAGGGATATCTAGTGTAGTTAGAGTGCTTTTTTACACTTTAGTTAGCTTCAAAAATTTAGTTTCTGTAGGGAAAGTGTGAGGTGTCAGGGTGACCGTAATGTAGTGTAGGGTTAACTGACTGCTATGGCAGGGTGACCAAACCCTTCCATATGAGGGTGACCGTAATGTAGTGTAGGGTGAACTGACAGTGACTGCTATGGCAGGGTGACCAAACCCTTCCATATCAGGGTGACCGCTATAGAGAAAAGATAGTTTCTCTCAAGTCACTTTCGCTGCAGTAATATGGCTTCGCCCCTGTCAGCATTATTTTTGGCTGCAGGCGTCTATAGTGATTTTTTGAGCACATGTTTGGAGTCAGGCATGACATCTAAACATGTGTATAGGGGGTATATATACACACACCCATGTATGTATATATACACCTGCACATATATAGGTGTGAAAGGAGCAGAAAAAACTGCTTGCGCTAATGAAATAATTAACACCAATATAGTTACGTCTATATATGTCTAGGTGTGTATATACAAATAAGTATTTGTGTATATACACCCGTATACACAAGTTCAGATGTTTTGCCTGCCTCCAAAGAACCCAAAAAATGCCCAAAAAAACGCTAGCGTCAAAAAAAAAAAAACGCCCAGGTGTGTTGTTGCAGGCATTTTTTGGGGGTTTTTGGAGGCAGGCAAAACATCTGAACTTGTGTATAGTGGTATATATACCACTATACACAAGTTCAGATGTTTTGCCTGCCTCTAAAGAACCCAAAAAAATGCCCAAAAAAACGCCTGCTACTAAACCGGCAAGGTGTGAAAAGCGAGAAGCCACTAACCTGTTCTATAATTGCACTAATACATATGATCTTTTTTTATGGTTCTGGACATGCTACAGAGCTGAAACTTCACAGGTACACTTTTTAGACCCACCCCCGACACAAAATCGCACAAAAAAAGTTCTTAAAAATTGTCATTTTTGATAGAGAGCCAATTATTGAAAAAATTAAAAAAAAAAAAATTAAAAAAAAAAATTCTTTAGATTTAGTATCTGGGGGGTCTAAAAAGTGTACCTGTGAATGTGAAATTTCAGCTCTGTAACATGTCAAGAACCATAAAAAAAAGATTGTTTGTATTGGAACACTTATAGCACAGGATAGTGGCTTCTCGCTCTTCACACCTTGCCGGTTCAGTAGCAAGCGTTTTTTTTGGGCATTTTTTGGGTTCTTTGGAGTCAGGAAAAACATCTGAACTTGTGTATAGTGGTATATATACCACTATACACAAGTTCAGATGTTTTTCCTGACTCCAAAGAACCCAAAAATGCCCAAAAAAAACGCTTGCTACTAAACCGGCAAGGTGTGAAAAGCGAGAAGCCACTAACCTGTTCTATAAGTGTTCTAATACAAATGATCTTTTTTTATGGTTCTGGACATGCTACAGAGCTGAAACTCCACAGGTACACTTTTTAGACCCCCCAGATTCTAAATCCAAAGAAATTTTTTTAATTATTTTTTTTTTCAATAATTGCCTCTCTATCAAATATGACAATTTTTAAGAACTTTTTTTGTGTGATTTTGTGTCTGGGGGGTCTAAAAAGTGTACCTGTGAAGTTTTAGCTCTGTAGCATGTCCAGAACCATAAAACAAAGATCATATAGGTGTAAAATGAGGGTACCACCATCCCTGCTCTACTGAAAAATTATCTTTTTTTATGATTCTGGACATTCTACAGAGCTGAAACTTCACAGGTACACTTTTTAGACCCCCCAGATACTACATTTTTTTTTTTTTTTAAATTTTCCAATAATTGTCTCTCTATCAAAAATGACAATTTTTAAGAACTTTTTTTTGTGTGATTAATAGTCCCTGGGGTATGACCCAGAACCCTAGGCACTTTTTAGGGGCATTTATTGGGTTTTAGGGCTTCAAAATGGTATTTTTTGATTACCGAAGTTCGGGTCCCATTGATTTTAATGGGGTTCTGAAATCCGGGCCGAACTTTCGGGAAGTTCGGATGTTCTGGCCAAACTGAACTTTTGAAAAGTTCGATCATCCCTAGTTAGAAGGAGGTTGGAAGTGGGTTGGGGGGGGGGGGCATCTGCTCATTTAGGCAAGCAGAGCAGAAGTGGGTACAGTTCAGAAATAGGTACCCGGTTCCAGAAAAAAACAAAAAAACAGCCAAATGTGGGAGAGAAGTAAACAGTGGAACTTCCCTTTCCAGGTGAAGTTCTGCTTTAATATTTTCTCAGTAGAAACTTTTCTCAGTAAGATACCAGGATTCATAGCAAGCATAGGACCTAGAAGATTAGTGTCTCTTTAAACTTCAAAGGACCAGTGAAGATCCCATGTACTGCATTTTAACAAATATAACTGCCATATTGAAGGGTTGAACTGTCTGTGAAGGTTCCTATGTTAGCGGGTGAGCATGCTGGCTAGAGGGACAAAGGTCTAAAAGACATCTTTTCACATTTCTTATTTGTAGATCTAAACTATATCACAAAATCTCAAGTTTTCAAATGCAAATGTAATTTCAATCCTCATTTTATTTTAACTGTCTTTTTATTACATTTTCAGTTTTCACCAAAAGAAGAACTGGTACATACCAAATGATCCTGCATTGTCACCTGACCCTATCATTCTTCCTCCCTGTGGTACTACAAGCAGCTGTGCAACTCCATATTGGTGTGGCCCACCTTTGTCCCCGTCAAGAAAGATGGTCTAGAATTGAGGTCTCCAAACTTTGGCCTGAGGGCCACATCCGACCAGCTACAAGATTTTACCTGGACCGCATCTATGGTCAGTAGCATATCCTCAATGTGCACTGATTAAGCATTAAAGTAGAATTCCTGGAATTCAGCAACTTTGCAAACAATTCAGGCACTCTATGGATTAAATCCAATTAGGTACATGTTACCAGTGGGACTTATCTCTATTACTTATATGCAGGGCTTTTTTTCAGTGGGAACGTGGGGGAACGCAGTTCCGGCACCTCCAACACTGACTGTATGTAATTGCCAATCAAGCACAGTGATACCATGATCATTTAATTAGTAATTTAATTAGGCATTAGTACTTTTGACAGTGAAAAATGAAAACAGCATCTTCATAAAGCTGGTCAGCAGAGGGAAGTATGAAGTGCTTCCGCAGCCCTCTACAAGGAAATTCTTGAGCAATTCATGCATCCCTCTGTTCCCTGTACACACAGCCTATAGTAGAGTAAATCTTCATATTCCTCTGTCAGCAGTTTCCCTTTGTGGCAGCCACCGGACCCACTGATTGGCTCCCCCACTAGCGGTCCCGTGAAACTACATATAGTTACATTGTTTTGCAGGACAGAGCCGACTTGCCGCAGTATATATACTGCTGGTGGTCGGCAAGTGGTTAAAATCACTGCTCCTGTAAAAATGATCTTTTTAAAGAAAAATGTTTGCATTGATACATGTCCCCCCGGGCAGTACCTTGGCTCTGATACCCTTTTTTTTGGCCAATAACTTGTATATAACCCTTCAAATTGGGGACTTTTGATTTTTAATGTTCAGGAGCGAACTGAACCTGGGGCTGTTTTGCCAAACTCGATGTGTTACTTGGAGCAGGCGATTAGGGACAGGATAGCTGCAGCAATACATGGACATAGGGAATCGATTGGTCATGACAACACAAACTGCAGCCACAATATGTATTATAACTAACACCTAAAACATTTTAAAGTGTACAATGCCTTTAAGATTTAGATCTAGTTACTTACTGCTACTAAGACATACTCTACAAAATGAAAAAATCAGCAACTCGAATGAGCACAGAAAAAAGCATTACATTGAATGAATATAGTACAATCATGATTATGCACTTAACAGAAATGGTTTTTACAGAACAGAAAATTGAAAAAGCAGATACAATTAGTGCTATCCAAAGTACATATTAAAGATGGGTTAGTTATAAATGAACAAGATGAAAGTTTAAACTTCATAGAAGACAGCACTTTATTTTAACCAACAATAGTTACATATTTAGGCATAAGTATTCCAAAGCGTATGTGTCATGTTTCAGTGGTAGTGAACAATTGTAGATCACTAACTCTGGGTTCCAAAAGGTGCAAAGTCTAAGCCCCAAACTGCTTCTTGACAAGGGCCCCTGATGGTGGGAATGGACTTGTAGCAAGCTTGGACCAGCTCAGGGTCCGCAGGTGCGCCCAGCTGAGAATGCGGAGACCACTAGTGCGTACTGAGTACAACGACAGGCAACAAAAGAGAATCCAGGAAACAAGCCAAGGTCAGGGCAGGTGGCAGCAAAGCACAGGACAAAGCCAGGGTCATTACACAGGAAGTCAGACACAGAATACACATTTTGTTAAAACGAATGAAAAAAAATGAGCGCTGGTAATATAGTGGGCTTGTGTGTATATCTTGTGATGATAAATACATATATATTCAAGATAAGTGATATAAATAGTATCTGTATCAAAAATGTATAACCAATGTATAAATAGTTTATGATACCTAATAAAATGATAAAATATACCAAATAATATACGCACTGTAGTAATATATATTGTGACTTAGGTGATGATTTAAACCATAAATGTGACAATGGTGATAAAATATAAATAATTAAATTACTTGATTTGCATAAAATCGCATATGACTGACAGTAAAATCCTTAATATATAAAATTATTAGTGCAATTGGTGAAATAGTCTGTGATAGTAAATAAATAAATAAATAGAACCTTCAAAGTGCTTTTGTGCTCCAATTTTGTGCTCTAGGACAGAACACCTAGAGTGTCATCTCCACAGATCCCAATTTGCAAACAGCGCTTCTACCCAGTGCCAGGCTAGGCACTTCACATTGTAAGCAGCCAATTCTTACTTTTATTTTATTTCTCAAATAAAAAACGGAATTACACTTTTTTTTGGGCTTCCCCACCATTTCTTTTCACATACATCTGCCTGAGACCACTATCCTGATCCTGATCCACCCTAGAACATCAACTACTTACCTGGAGTGGACAAGTTTGGTGGAGGATTGATCCATCCTTTAAAGGGATCAAAGGCTATTTAGGTCCTTGCGACCTAAAGCGATCTGGTAAGAAGCAAAAATTGCCTACTTTTACCAAGAGCATAAAATTGGAGCACAAAAGCACTTTTTAAGATTCCATTTATTTATTTATTTACTATCACAGACTATTTCACCAGTTGCACTAATAATTTTATATATTAAGGATTTTACTGTCAGTCATATGCGATTTTATGCAAATCCAGTAATTTAATTATTTATATTTTATCACCATTGTCCCATTTATGGTTTAAATCATCACCTAAGTCACAATATATATTACTACAGTTCATATATTATTTGGTATATTTTATCATTTTATTAGGTATCATAAACTATTTATACATTGGTTATACATTTTTGATACAGATACTATTTATATCACTTATCTTGAATATATATTTATTTATCATCACAAGATATACACACAAGCCCACTATATTACCAGCACTCATTTTTTTCATTAGTTTTAACATTTGTTGTTTTTTTGGTATTTTACCATAAAATAAAAAAGATCAGCAGGTATCCCACATCCTACATAGGGCTAGACACGAAAACTAGACGCCTTCCCCCTGATAAATAACAAAATAAACATTATAGTAAGAGAACAGGAGCTCAGAGAACAGTGAAGTTGCTCAGGCAATGGCACTAAGCACGTGTGTATATATAGGAATGCAGACTGGGAGGCAACCCAGCAAATGATAGATGGGAAATGGATATACCTCCACAGTAAAGTTCATAGGTGAACAGAGAAGCCTGCAGCACATGTGAATGGAATCACAGATCTAGCAGAACCACTACAGTTAGATCAAACAGAAATCTGAAGGCTAGACTGTGACACTATGTGGAGCTCCTTGGGTCCTAGTACCAGGCTATACGTAGGACTTTAACTTCTGACCAAGCCAAGATTAAAGTGTAATCAGAATTGAAAATGAAGGACCACACAACTGCTAAGAGGTCCAGATTCAACTTTTTGCCATTAAAAGTCAGGGGCACAATCCAAAAAGTAGCCAACGTGTTTTGAAATCCAAGAACAAACCAGAAGTAAGCTGAAACTACTATAGAATTTGGGGGGCTGGCGAAGCCAAAAGAAAAGGGACTGAAGCTGCATTATTTTTTTTTCAGTCATATTTGAGAAACCCCACTATATGTTTGATTTGTGTTCCCATTCAGACAGCATACCTTTCTTTTTTTTTTCTTACCTTTTAGATATTTCCCAGGAGGAGTGTCATGGCTGTCTGCAAGGTTTTTTGAACAATGTTAGAGCCAACTCATCAAACAAGACAAAAATAGATTTTTCCTTGCTGAAGGGTCGATAATAGAACATCTAAAAATAGGTACTATAATTTGCATGCGATGCAAATTTCTGCCCGATTCCAGAGCTCCGAAGCTAACGGGGGGGAATCAAAGCAATCAGGGGACAGTTTGAGAGGCACTAACACCCCAATCAGCTGGCCACATTAACCCACAACCAACTGGGGATGAAACGCAAAGATGAGAGGTCTTGCAAAAACTTCCTCCAGCCCTCACGTGGTGGCGTTAAAGTTTATGCTGTCTCCCTGGCCCCCGCTCCCACACGCAGCCACAGCGGTCACTACACAGACCTCCCAGATGCAGCAGCGCTGGCGGAGAAAACTCCAGTGGGACTTAGCAGACACTAACGATGATGGGTTACAGGATGGGCAAAGGGTAAGGGCAAAAATTGCTGACCTGAAAGACCGTTGTAGGCAAAATAACCTAAAACTGCGGGGATATCTGTATCAATACAAGCCTAGGATTTAAAGCAATATGCCTCAGATCTGTTCCACACACTTCTTTACAATCTCTCACCCATATAAGCAATTGTTGACTGAATCCATTAAATCCCTAAACTATATGTAGCACCCTACAGGTAGGTGCTAGGTAAACGTATAGTGGGCCTTGTCTGCCTAACAGCAGGGCTTTGATATGTTTAGTCAGGGTGTCATGGTTCCCGATGTGCCTGCTGAAGGGGGAATCTCCCCACTGGCTCCTGTGAGAGGCTTCCCATAGGGCAGTGGGGGAAACCCAATCAGGGGGGACACATCCAGGCTTGTAACTACCCCAGAAGGCAGATTATGCTGCAAAGTATTCTGGGAGTGGGTATAAGTCTGGGGGTGGCGCATGACACAATGTCTTTGGCGGGAGCAGTGTCCCAGGAGGGAGAGAACAGCTGTCTCTCCTCCTGTCTGAGGAAGAGGGTCTCGGGGTGTCGCCCGCAGATCCAGAAAGTGCTGAGCTAAGTTGAGGGGATCTGGTGTGCCGAGAACCTGTGGAGAGTCAGAGGGGTCCAGTCCCAGGAAAGCCTACACAGGTTGTGAGTACTGAGGATTGCTCCTGGGGGTCTGCCTGAAGTTAGAGGGGACCACTCCGGTGGAGGTTCGAGGATCCAGTGTCAGCTAGTGATGAAAGGGGGTACCTAGGTTGAGGACCCTAAAGTGACAGAGGGGGTACATAGTCAGTGGACCCTGAAGAGTTCAAGGTTAAAGGTGGCGCCTACAGTTGAGCCCTGAATTGTACAGAGTGTGCCAGTTGGAAGTTGCAGTTTTTCTAGAATCCTACAACATACTACCTCAAGCCAGTGCAAGGTGGGAGGGAAATATTCAGTGACTTTGCAGTGCAGCAGTGTCAGCAGTTCTACAATTCACAGTCTTGTATCTTCTGGACTTCAAGTTGAGGATTCAGCACTTCTATTGAGGGACAGAGTGCTCTCAGAGTTAGTGAGCGTTGGCTGGCGCCGGCCGGCGTCAAGGAGCGCCAACGGGCATTTTTCAGGAACCAAGTCCCAAGTGTATAAAGTTGAAGCCTAAAGGAGTATCCCACACATTCCCTTCTCCCATCCCCTTTAAATCAAATAAAACAACAAAGATGCCGGAGTTGTCAATGTCTCAGTGCTCACACCCAGGGTCGCAGCTCACATGGGCTGGAGAGGTAACTAGTACCGATGGCAGACCCACATCAGGCCACAGGCCTGGAAAACCTGCTATATATGATTCGATTCCCAGAGATGTTCTTATGAGAGTACACTTTTACAACACCAAGGAACAAATTCTACGAAAATCTAGAACCCTGGGTAAACATCCCTAACTATACAAAAACATCCAAATCTACGCTGACCTTTCTAAGTTCACTATAGATCTTAGAAGACAACTTAGCACCATAACTGAAGCACTATGCAACAACAATATCAGCTACAAATAGGGCCAACCCACAAAACTCACAGTTGAACGCAATGATAGATCTCACATCATTGCATCACTGGAAGCAGGTCTGTCTCTTCTCAATGTCTCTTCTCAATGAATGAGAAATGAGGAATACCAGATCCCTCACCAGACTCAAGTCTAGACACAAGTTAAACCCCAGATTTAAACTATCCCCTTTCATATTTTGCATCTGTTAACTTACATACACTGTGAGCTACAAACTTCCCCCCTCAACTGCTATGCGGTAGTAACGCTAAATCCGTTTGGACTCTTACCCCCATTTCTTACAATGCAGCTCTATTTCTACAGCTACAGCTACTCAGCTCTACTTCTCTATCTTTGTTTTGCGGTTAACTTCTCTTTTATTTCCACCAGTATGCACTCTAAAGCAACTAAACTCTTTCGCAACATCAGCACTAGCACTTAGACTGACATATTTTGGACACAGCTAGATCATCTCATCAACCTTCCCTCATTTCGTCTACCCGTCATCATCCTTTTATCATCTAAATGAGAGTACATCTTCCATCCAGCACCTCTAATCCTCCCCATGGGTATTAAAATTCACTAAAGACCTGAACCACCTGGCCAAAAGGACTTTCCTTTGACTAACAGCACAACGCATGTGCTGTGATGTTGTGACACACTTTAAAGCCACTACAGTACCAACGTGTGCGCACAAAGACTTTCCTCATATGTTCATGGCCTGTGACTCTGATAAAAAAATGAGGGGTATTAGTGGAAATTAGAAACCAAATCATTGACCCCAATGGTTACTACATCATCCTGCTATGTACACTAGAACACATCATGTAGACCCTGGTCTACATCTATGCCCAGATTACCAGACAAATCTCATTCCATCTCATAAACTCATGAAGAAAATCTGGAAGATCCATAAGGAGTCCTTATAAATGCACAGAAACTTCAACATCGCTCCTGACTACAACCTTGACACCTCCAACCGGAGCTTAAGACACACAGCCCCGATGCAGCACTTTCTCCATGGTAACGACTTATACAACATCTGAAGATGGCACCACTCTACTGAACAGGATTTCACTTTATTCTCTGCAGTCCATAACTTGTATTCACAAATTGACTATTTTTGGTCAACAAGTAGCTCCTGCAGCGGATTTCCAACTTGTCCATTGAATCCATCACATGGTCAGATCATGCACCAATTTGCCTTACTATAGAATCTGCTAGACCTCAAATACCTTCCAAATTATGGAGGGCCAACACCTTTGTCCGTATGCAGGTATACTGCAACAACTAGTTGACTTTTTTACACACAACACAGGTTCAGTGGAACATTCAGCCACACTATGAACAGCTCACAAAGCATTTATCAGGGGGGGGTATTAATAAAATTGGGCTCAATAGCAAAAAAAAGGAGGACGCAACAAATTTATGAGATCCTTTTTAGAATACTACTGACGCACTGAACAAAACCTTACTCAAACGCAAGCTCAAACTGAAACTCCTGGCCCTTGCTACTGGATTCTTTTGAAAAAACCCAGCACAAGCCTAAAGCTACATCCTACTTCACCAACAATAGGGCGGGCAAGTCCATGGTCTTACACCTATGTGGTCAGCAATATAAAGCCAAAATCTAATATACCCCCCACCAAAAAAACAATGTTTAATCCCCAAGATATGGCCAATGCTTTTAGCACCTATAATGAATCCCTATATAATCTTTAAAATTACCAACCCACTCCTCAATCATCAATCGCCCTTATCCAGAACTTCTTTTCCCACTTTCCTCCCTCACAACTGACCAACTCCACAGAGTCAATTCCCCATTCTCCATCCAAGAAATCATACAAAACATTGACTCACTCCCAAATTGTCAATTTCTGGGGCCAGATGGGCTCCCTAGGGAAAATTACAGACAATTTGAAAATCTTTTGGTTACATACTTATGCAACCTGTTTAATGACGCTGCCTCTTCCTCCTCCTTTCCTCAGAAAATGCTAAAAGCCATGGTCATAGCGCTACCCAAACCAGGGAAGGATCCCAACACACCTCAAAATGTCAGACCCATCTCACTGCTAAATACTGAATTAAAACTATATGCCAAACTATAAGCCCCCAGGTTGATGGACATAACACCTACTCTCTTGACAGAGACCAAGTTGGTTTTTTATCAAGGGGAGACAGTCTTTGGACACCACCAGGCGGTTAATAAATATAGTTCACCTGATGCGTAGTATCCCTGGATGCAGAGAAGGTGTTAAATGGAGTCCATTGGGAATACCTAAAAGCAGTACTTTTTAAACTTGGTTTGCAATCCTATCAGCCATCATTGGCCTATACTCAAGCCCATAAACGTATGTTTATGTGGCAGAAATTATATCGACCTCATTCCAGATAACCAAAGGTATGCGTCAGGTTTGCCCCCTGTCTCTACTAATATTCGACTTAGCCATGGAACTCCTAGCAAAACATATTAAACTGATCTCAAGCTTCCAGGTAGATAACATTGAACACAAAATCATCCTATTCGCTAATTATGTAATCCTAACGCTTACCAACACTCAAACCTCATTAGCAGCAATACAGTTTATCTTACAGAAGTTCAGAGAAATTTCATACTACAAAGTGAATGCCTCTAAATCCCACATACTAGACCTAGGTTTTGATGGTACCAAACCTCCTGACTATGCATCACCAATTTCAATGGTCAGAATCCAAAACTGCGTATCGGGAAATCACCCTAACTAAAAACCCTGGCAACCAATTTAGAGACAACTATATCCCTTTTAAACAAACATGTATTCAGTCCCTATCACACATCTCCAAGCACAAATTCGCTTAGGCTGGCAGATTAGTGGTGTTCAAAATAAACACCCTACCCCAACTATTGCATTTATTCTGAACACTTCCCATACCTATTCCAAACGTCTACCTTAAGTTCCTCCAATCTCTACTAACCAAATTTATAGGGCAAGGCAAAAAAAACCCTGCTGCTCGGGCTACACTTATCAAACACAAAACAGTAGGTGGATCAGGGTTAATAGAAATTGCAGATTACTACTAAACTACTGTCCTAATTCGGATTAAAGAGTAGGAATGATCGAACCTTTCAAAAGTTCGGTTCGACCAGAACACCCGAACTTCCCGAAAGTTCGGCCCGGATTTCAGAACCCCATTGAAATCAATGGGACCCCAACTTTGGTAATCAAAAAACACAATTTTGAAGCCCTAAAACCCAATAAATGCCCCTAAAAAGTGCCTAGGGTTCTGGGTCATGCCCCAGGGACTATTAATCACACAAAAAAAAGTTCTTAAAAATTGTCATTTTTGATAGAGAGCCAATTATTGAAAAAAAAAATGAGATTTCTTTGGATTTAGTGTCTGGTGGGTCTAAAAAGTGTACCTGTGAAGTTTCAGCTCTGTAGCATGTCCAGAACCAGAAAAAAAAAAGTTTGTTTGTATTAGAATTAATATAGAACAGGGATATGAAAAGGACAAAGGGTGTAGATGCAACCATAGACGGACATACGGTATATACATCATCCACCCATGTCCTACAAATATTGAAAATGTCATTTGCATATAAAAAAAAAAACTACAGACCTCACAGTGTGACCACATAAAAGTGTGACACATAAATTATAAAATATGAACATATAAGAAGAATAAAAGGTACAACACTATAACATCCTCAAAGGTGGTGTTCAGATATTTAGCTATTATTAATGTAGCAATTCACATCCCACTCAACGTTCAACCCCCATGGAGTGTAAGTCCTCATGTTAAAAATCCACCGAGTCTCCAGTCGGGAAATTTCTCGGTGAACATGGCTCCCTCTCCAATGGGGGGTGAACCTGTCAATCCCCCAAATCTTAGTACCCACAGGATTTTTGTCATGGCAGTTGGCATAATGCCTCGAAACGCTGTGGTTGGGGAAACCTTTTCTAATATTTTTTATGTGCTCCCTCACCCTCACCGTCAATGTCCTCTTGGTGCGGCCAATGTACTGTAGGCCACAGGGACATTGTAGGAGATAAACCACGTTGGTGGAGGAACAGCCAATGAAGGGTCTAATGGGGTGAATCTTAGAAGTAGCCGTAGATATGACCTCCCCAAATTTTCTACCAATAAGGGAATTTATCTTACAGACTGAACACCTTCTACAAGGATAATAGCCGGTTAGAGCATGAAAAAAGGGTAGATGCTCCGGCTTATCCAGAACGTTTGGAGCAATCTGGAGACGTAAAGGTTCAACACCCCTAAATACTACTGGTGGAACTTCAGGTAGTGAAGGACCCAACACTTTGTCATTTTGGAGAATATTCCAATGTTTTCTGAATATACGTTTAACGTCTCCAAATTGTTTCGAATAGGTGGTGATAAAAGAAAAACCAAAACGACTGGAATCAGCTTGTTGTCTGGGCTGCTTGTGTAGTAAGGTGGACCTATCAATGTTCTCAACCTCATGCAGCACAACATCCAAATTCCTCTCGTCGTATCCCTTATCCAGGAACTTATCCCTTAACATCAACGCCTGACTATGGTAATTCTCTTTATTGGTACAATTACGACGAAGTCGCAAAAATTGACTTCGGGGTACTGATCGCAGCCAGGAAGGGTGGTGGCAGCTTCCTTGTTCAATATACCCATTACGATCAGTCGGCTTAAAGAAGGTGCTCGTCACAACCTCACCATCCTTAATTTCAATCGTTAGGTCGAGGAAATTGATCTTACTGTCACTGACCTCATGTTGAAGTACAATCCCAAGTTCATTAGAATTGAGGTCACTGATAAAACAATCCAAAGATGCCCTGTCGCCATCCCATAGGAGGAGGACGTCATCTATGTAATGCACATGGGAAAAGATAGTATAGAGGGAGGTGACATCCGCTGTAGCCAGGGATATCTGCTGGCTACAGCGGATGTCACCTCCCTCTATACTATCATTTCCCATGAGCATGGGCACCAGGCTGTTCGGACCTTCTTAGAGAGGGACAGCTCTCTGGTTTCGCTACAAAGAGAGTTTATTTTGTCCTTACTCACATTTGCCATGCAGCACAATTACTTCTGGTTTGGCGGCTCCTTTTTCTTGCAAAAGAGGGGAGTCGCCATGGGTGTCAAGTATGCACCGAGCATGGCTAATTTATTTATGGCCAAGTGGGAGGAGGACGTCGTCTATGGCCGGCCAAGACCTGAACTGGTTCTCTGGAGGCGTTACATAGATGACGTCCTCCTCCTATGGGATGGCGACAGGGCATCTTTGGATTGTTTTATCAGTGACCTCAATTCTAATGAACTTGGGATTGTACTTCAACATGAGGTCAGTGACAGTAAGATCAATTTCCTCGACCTAACGATTGAAATTAAGGATGGTGCGGTTGTGACGAGCACCTTCTTTAAGCCGACTGATCGTAATGGGTATATTGAACAAGGAAGCTGCCACCACCCTTCCTGGCTGCGATCAGTACCCCGAAGTCAATTTTTGCGACTTCGTCGTAATTGTACCAATAAAGAGAATTACCATAGTCAGGCGTTGATGTTAAGGGATAAGTTCCTGGATAAGGGATACGACGAGAGGAATTTGGATGTTGTGCTGCATGAGGTTGAGAACATTGATAGGTCCACCTTACTACACAAGCAGCCCAGACAACAAGCTGATTCCAGTCGTTTTGGTTTTTCTTTTATCACCACCTATTCGAAGCAATTTGGAGACGTTAAACGTATATTCAGAAAACATTGGAATATTCTCCAAAATGACAAAGTGTTGGGTCCTTCACTACCTGAAGTTCCACCAGTAGTATTTAGGGGTGTTGAACCTTTAAGTCTCCAGATTGCTCCAAACGTTCTGGATAAGCCGGAGCATCTACCCTTTTTTCACGCTCTAACCGGCTATTATCCTTGTAGAAGGTGTTCAGTCTGTAAGATAAATTCCCTTATTGGTAGAAAATTTGGGGAGGTCATATCTACGGCTACTTCTAAGATTCACCCCATTAGACCCTTCATTGGCTGTTCCTCCACCAACGTGGTTTATCTCCTACAATGTCCCTGTGGCCTACAGTACATTGGCCGCACCAAGAGGACATTGACGGTGAGGGTGAGGGAGCACATAAAAAATATTAGAAAAGGTTTCCCCAACCACAGCGTTTCGAGGCATTATGCCAACTGCCATGACAAAAATCCTGTGGGTACTAAGATTTGGGGGATTGACAGGTTCACCCCCCATTGGAGAGGGAGCCATGTTCACCGAGAAATTTCCCGACTGGAGACTCGTGGATTTTTAACATGAGGACTTACACTCCATGGGGGTTGAACGTTGAGTGGGATGTGAATTGCTACATTAATAATAGCTAAATATCTGAACACCACCTTTGAGGATGTTATAGTGTTGTACCTTTTATTCTTCTTATATGTTCATATTTTATAATTTATGTGTCACACTTTTATGTGGTCACACTGTGAGGTCTGTAGTTTTTTTTTTTATATGCAAATGACATTTTCAATATTTGTAGGACATGGGTGGATGATGTATATACCGTATGTCCGTCTATGGTTGCATCTATACCCTTTGTCCTTTTTTCTTGAGATCCTTTGTAATTTATATGTGTCATTTATTTGACTCTGTGAGGGTTAATTTTATACTATATTAGTATATTTATTTATTGCTTATTTAGCACCTCTATTTTTGATATTTTATTTATATATGGGCTATTGATGTGACCCTAAGACGGTTATTCTTATGCCCAGTAATGCTGTACTGTTGTTATGTTTATTATGTGTTTTCCACCTGATCTCCGCTTTTTGTAGTGACAGTTTTTCTTTTCTCATTTCTTTTTTCTGTCAATATCGGATTTCTGGAGTACTAGCTTACCACATTTTTTTTCCCGGTCTACGAGGGGTTAAGCATTATAATTTTTTGGCTTTTATGATTAATCACCGCCCCTCTATAGTATATCCGGTTTTGGTACAGGACCCGATGGAACGCACTGACGGATTGTTTCGCGTGCGTCACTTCCGGTTCCGGTTGTTGATCAGGTGGAACGCACTGGCGGTTGACTTCCGCATATGTCACTTCCGTTTTTAGTACTTCTTATGCGTGCTGCCGTACAAGTCCGGTCTGCCTCTGATGATGTCATTATTTTGACGACACGCGTCAGGCGACCTGGAGTACGAGCAGCACGCCATTCTACCGCGGTTTTTATACTTGATATGCCTATTTATATCCACCACTGTGTGAGTATAATTTTGTATCCTTAATAAATCAATGTTTGTACAGTCTACACTATGTCCTGCCTTCTTTCATTGAGGTGAACTGGAGTTGACGAGACCCCATGCTTGTTCTGTGATATTTATTTGAGCCTATATATCGCACTTATCCATGATTTGCTGATGTTTCTGACATTTTGGAATTGATGAGTATTGATGAGACCACACTGTTGGTACTGTCCATTGATGGCCCGACCTGAGTCTATTTCATCGCTCATAACCATATAACATCTGGTAAGCGTTTGGTATTATCACACTTTTGGGTGTTGGCTCCTTTTTCATCCACACGATTGGAAGCTGGAAACTGGTCTCTACTATTCCTCCATCCTTTTGGACTGTTGGGACTTCTTTGTGGACACTCCACATTGATTATATAGGAATTTATTATTTGTGCTTGGCGCTACTACATCTTTTTCACATATATACACACACACACATGTATGTATATATACACATACACATATAGGTGTGAAAGTAGCAGAAACCTATGCTTGCGCTAATGAAATAATTAACACCCATATGGCTTCTCTGCTATAACACCTATATGTGTGTATGTGTATAAATACATATAAGTGTGTGTGTATATATACCCCTATACAGAAGTTCAGATGTTTTGCATACCTCCAACGACCCCAAAAAAATGCCCAAAAAAAACCGCCTGCTACAAAAACACACCTGGGCGTTTTTGTAGCTGGCGTTTTTTTGGGCATTTTTTAGTCCTGCTGGTCACTGACTTGTGGGTCCTGCTGGTCGCTGGCCATGACCTGTGGGTCCTGCTGGTCACTGACCTGTGGGTCCAGCTGGCCACTAGTCACGGTCTGTGGGTCCAGCTGGCCACTGACATTTGTGTCCTGCAGGCCACTGACCTGCGGGTCGTGCTGGTCACCGACCTGTGGGTCCTGCTGGCCGCTGGCCATGGCCTGTGGGTCCTGCTAGCCATGGCCTATGGGTCTTGCTGGCCGCTGGCCATGGCCTGTGGCCAACAGGCCATGGTCACCGGCCAGCAGGACCCACAGGCCAGCGGCCAGCAGGACCCACAGATCAGTGACCAGCAAGACCCACAGGCCCTGGCAAGCGGCCAGCTGGACCCACAGGCCATGGCCATCTCCCAGCAGGACCCACAGTGTTGAGGGCTATGTTGAGGTTACTGGGTGGGCACTGGGGCAGGGTAAATGGGGGAGGGAGATAGATGGGATGATCATGTAGGGGTCAGCTGGGGATGTCAGGGTCTCTAACATCAGTGATGGCAGCTGCCAGCCCAGTTCCAGGTACTCACACGGCCATCTTCCAGTCCTGGGGGGGTTGATGCTCCTGTCCTGGGGTCAAGTACAGTTGCAGCCAGCAGCCAGCCCAGCAGCCCAAGCCAATAACATGTGTCCTGACTCCCTGTTGTGCCCTTCCTCTGCCTGCCTCCGAGATTCGGAAGTTGTAGTTTGCTAGCTGCGCTGCTCTAAGTTCTCCACTCACTAGAAGCTTGAGCGCGCATGGACTACAACTCCCAGAATGCAATAGGCGGCCGCCGCGGCCCTGGCCCGACTTCCTCCGTATAAAAAAAAAAAAACGGCAGCAGGCGGTGGGCCGCAGGTTGGACATGACTGTTTTAGACATTCTAGATGTTGTGGTAAGCCCACGGACATTTATGGTGACCCAATTAAGAAAATTAAAATGTAAATATGTTTGTGCTGTGAAGATGTTTTATAAAGCCAATCAGTTTTTGTAAAGGCCGTCCCTGCCAACCCTCCTGTCCAGGGAGCATGGGGAAAAGAAGATGTACACCGCTCAGGTGGATCTATAACCACAAAAAAAGTAATAGGAAGGGAAGGTACTTATAAACATAAAGTCTACAAGCAGATTACCCACTCGCTCAATACTGAACATGAAGAGCGGGGCTCATATGGCAAAAAGACAGCATACAAAAAAGCATGGACAACAAGAAAGAGAAAGTTGCCCAGGGAAAGCACCATATACTAGAGCCACAGGGGTATATATGTATGTGGGTCAACCAAAGATTCCAAGTAGATCACTTTATTGATAAAGGTAAATAAATTTTATTGCATCAAAAATTCAAAACAGATCATTGACAATGGAATAAATAAACCTTCCACCTCACCAAGACATTATATTAAAATTAACCACGTGGTTATTAAAAACAACACACATACGTATAGGTAGGCTGTAGCTGTCATGTGAGCAATGAAATAACCAATCAGCAAATGGATAAGGCAAAAAATGTTTAAATAAAATAAATAAATAAACAATGAATCCACTGTAACGGAAAAATGGACAAGACGGGGCAACTCGGCAACCCAGTTAGAAGTGATGACGGGGCATCCAATATATTTGGGCAGCCGATTGACCACATCCAAACTGAGGATACGGAAGGGTAAGCAAACCACAGGCTATGGTGTAAGGTGTCAGTAAAGCAGATTGCATGTAAACCGAGATTGAGGCAGATCAAATTGACCAATGTATGGCCTCCAATCTCGAGCATTAAGCTACACAGACACCATCCAGCATATATGGGAATTGCAATGCATAGATCACAGAAAGGAAGAGCCGACAGTATATGATGACCAATATAAGGAGATCAAAACAAAATAGTAAATATCAAAAATGGTAACATAGTAGCATGGCAAATAACAAAAATAAAATTAGCAACAAACCAATCTCAAACTGGTGACCAACAGATAAAAAGGGTCCCGCTCATGTCCGGCGGCTATCTCTGCAAACAAATTGGGGAGCAGAGAAGCCACAAAGGGCCGGACCAGGGACAACTCCCCCCGTCAGCAAGCAGGAGATGACATCAGGGACAAAAATAAAAATGGCAAAGGTCCGAAAAAAAGGGGGGTGGCCTCTGCGGACCGATATAAATTGCAAGGTGTATGATACACCAAACAGTGGTGCTCCTCGTATGCAAAAATAACAGGAATATATAAAGAATAATTTAATAATGTGTGTAATTCCAATCCAAAGGAGTCAAACAATGCATATTATAATCAAATAAGGCCAGCTTCCATATGGCATAGAGACACCAAGCACCAAAAATCGGCATAAATCCACAGAATTTTCAAAATGGCAAGAAAAACTGATGGGATGAACACTAAGTAGTCTAATGTGTAAATACTGGTAGTACCGGAATGCCCAAAGCAACAAAAGTCAAATAAAGTAAATGGTAACTGAACAGATCACAGATCACTAAGCAGTCTTATAGATTGGGCAAAAAGTACTGGTAAGCCAAAGGAAAATTGGGTGTCACTTCCAAGTATAATTAAGGTTACACCCAAGGCCAAGACAAGAAAAACACTTCAATATCAGACAGGTATCACACCTGAATGCGGGATGGTATAGTTCAAACTACCATGGGAATCCTTAATTTAGGGGTGTCTGAGTGGATTGTATGCTGGGAAAAACAGGCGATGCAGGTAGATGTCTCAGAAAGATAAGCTGCAGGTCAATCCATCCGTGGTCAGAGCAGCATGTAGATGCAAAGTTCCATTGTACAGCACGCCATAGACCACATGACTGCAACAAGCATGACGTAACACGGCGTCTATCCAGCTTCACCACACACCTTGCAAATCAGCTGCAATCCAACGTTAAGCTTCCACCAACAGGTTTACCGCATGTAAAGCTGCCAAGTCCATAGTCTACCTATAATAAGGGACTGGAACAGTTGGCCACAGAGGAATTAGCTGTAATATCCATGGAAGTCTAACAGTCCTGCTCGTAGGCTGAGGAGCCGCGGCTACAACAGCCACAGCCACCTAGTAGCGTAATGTCTACGCGTTTCGCTGATAACCTCAGCTTTGTCAGGACATAGCGCCCCCTAGCTGGCAATGTAATTAAATACACTCGAGAATCACATGGTACTAATTATCTCATCAATAGACCAATTTAGCCAGCCAAGGCGCTTCAATGTGTTTAGCATTAGTAAAAGGGAATAATGAACAGTCTCATAGTATCCTTTAAGCACAAGTACCCGCACAAAGAAATATAAATCAAACAGGGAAGAAAAAGACAATGAAGTGAGGAAAAAATAAATAAAAATAAAATAAATAAAAAAAGAAAGGAAAGAATAATAATAAAGAATAAAGAAAAGAAAATAAGAAAAATGCAAAATGCAAAAAGGGGAAAAAAAATTAAAAAAATAAATGGGAATGATTATAAAGTATAAATAAATAAATAGCAACACTGAAAACCTAAATAATGAATGATCAATAAATATGACTAATCAATACCCAAATAAACAATTCTTTGGACATCCCATTAATCAAGAAAAACCTGCAAATTAATTTCCCTATTTAACCCTAGGGGCCATAAAGTTCTCAATTTATATATCCAGAATTTCTCCTTTTTTAATAAAATCTTATCAAAATTCCCCCTCCTCTGGCTTATCTTGAGGGTAAAAAAAATACCCTTGACTTTTATGCCATCTAATTTGGAATCATGAAATTCCAAGAAAAGTTGTGCAAGAGGACTATCTGGCTCTTTTTTCACTAGGTCCCGCAAATGTTCACCTATACGGATTCGTAATTGTCTTTTTGTCTTACCAGTATAAATGTTTTCACATGGGCAGGTAAGATTATAAATAACCCGCTCAGTGGAACAGTTGATAAGGGACTTAATTGAGAAAGAATTTTGGTTTCCAGCATCGAAAAAACAGTTGGTTCTATCAACATTTGGGCAAATCTGACAGTGTCCACATGCGAACATGCCGGTGGTTCTGGGAAAGGATGACAGCCAGGTGGGATCAGAGGAGTGAGTATATTCTGATTTGGTTAATTTATCAGCTAAATTAGGGGCCCGTCGGGCAACCATTTGGGGGTAGTCACTTACAATTTTGCTCAAGATTGGGCATTGTCTCAAAACATGCCAGTGGGAGGACAAAATATTTTTAACCTGGCCCAACTGGGCTCCATATCTGGTGATGAACCTGGTTGGTTCACGTCCTTCATCATTCCCAAGGGATAGCCCCTTTCCTTAAACCTTTTGAACATTTCGCCCGCCTCCTGAGAGAATTCCTCCTTACTTGAGCAGTTCCTCCTAATACGAAGAAACTGCCCAACTGGAATACCTTGGATCAATGAGGGCGGATAGAAGCTATCCGCATGCAAAAGCGCCTTGGCCGCTGTGGGCTTACAGAAGGTAGATGTACATAATTGGCCCAGGCAATCTGGAGGTCCAGGAAAGAGATCTTTTGCAAATCAAATTGGTATGTCAGTTTGATGTTGAAATCATGAATCTGTAATCTATCAATAAATCTCGGAAGATCTCCCTCCCGGCCCTTCCAGATCACCAAGACGTCATCAATATAACGGACCCAAAGGGCCACTGAGTCTTTGAAATCAGGTAATAAATATACCACTTTTTCCTCCCACATGCCAAGGTGAAGACACGCATGGACGTCCCAGAGATCTGTTGATAGTACACACCATCAAATTGGAAAAAATTGTTGTAAAGAAGAAGCTCAAGAATCTTCAAAATGAATTCATTTTGGTGGGCCATCATTGGGAAATGTTTGGACAAAAAGTATTCCACGGCACGCAAACCCCAATGGTGTGGAATAGAAGTATATAGGGACTCAACATCTATGCCTACTAAGATCTAATTGTCTTCCACTGAAAATCCCTCCAATTGACCTAAAACATCCTTAGTATCTTGAACAAATGAGTCCAATAGGGGCACCATGGGTTTTAAAAGTTCATCAACATATTATCCTATTCTTTCGAGGGGACCGTTAATTGCAGATACAATGGGACATCCAGGGGGATCCAGAGGGTTTTTGTGAAGTTTAGGGATGATGTACAATACGGGAATATTGAATTCGGTCACTTTTAAAAATTTAATTCCTTCTCAGAAATAAGGTTAGTTTCTTGTGCAAGGGAGAGAAACATATTCAATTTGGTTTTGAGTTCTGGGAAAGGGTTAGTAGTTAACCTAAACATCTTTTGTCGCTAATTGGCATTTCACCTCTTTAACATAGTTTTCTTCTTCTTGTAGCACGACATTCCCTCCCTTGTCACTTTTTTTGATTATAATGTTACTGGCTGCCTGTAATTCATGGAGAGCCAGTCTTTCATTTTTAGAGAGGTTATCCAACCCCATTGAGTTCCCATTCAAGGATCGCAGATCAACAGCAACCCTATCTAAGAACTGACTAATCCATTTATTTGTTGATAACGGAACCATTTTATTTGATTTTAAATTTAGTTTAGGTTGTCTCAAGGTCAAGAATTCTTCACCATGCTCATAATCAAATACATCATTGTCTCCTAAAAGTTCCATTAGATCATTAACAGCCTGTAATTCTACTTCTTTGAGATTACGTCTCTCTGTCATATGCCCTGTGTCTTTAGAATCATATAGGTAATGCAACAGAACTTTGCGCAATAATAAATTGAGGTCCTTAAAGACCTCAAATTCATCCATGTTAGCCTTAGGAGAAAACGAGAGACCCTTACTTAGAAGAGCAATATGTCTTATCCACAATCAGCCGTGGGTGCTGGACCTCGGATCGCCACAGGATAACAGGAACATGAAGAGAAAGTGGCCGCACACCAGAATGTTAACTTGATAGTAGCGAAGATATATTTGTACAAATCTGGTAAATTACAAGGTAAAACAGAATGGAAATGGTGGACACATTTCACACGACCAACAGCGTGCTTGTACACTAACTCAACAACTAGTGAACAAGCACGCTGTTGGTCGTATGAAAGGTGTCCACCATTTCCATTCTGTTGTACCTTGTATCCATTTGTACAAATCTTTGCTACTATCAAGTTAACATTTTGGTGTGCGCCACTTTCTCTTCACGTTCCAAGGAGCATGGGGAGCCCCAGCCTGGTCTGAGTAATGTGTCCGGGTTTCAGGTGGACTGAAACCTGTACACATGACTCTAAACCCTGACTGTCTTGGTCAATCCCTGTCAGGTGGTAACCCAAACTTATACATACCACCAAGCACAATTCATGTATCCCCGCCAAATTCACTCTTAATTTTAAAAATCTGGTCACCTTAGTTTTAAATGGTTCTTAAGCCCAAATGTTTTTCACCTTAATGCATTCAAACCTTTTGTGCTGCAGCCCCCCCCCCCCCCTTTTCCTTACCGCTGCTGTGAATTAAAACCAGTGACACTGGAGCGTGGGGCAGGGCCGAGTCCCACTGTTTGTGTCAATGGATGCACCTCAACCCTTTAAAGCCGAACACATATTAATTACACAGGTTCTGTGGCTGATTAAGGTGTTAATTAAACTCACTTGGTGCCTTATGTGCAATAAATTAGCCTCCGAACCTGTTTATTTCATATGTGTTCGGGTTTAAAGGGATGAGGTGGCAACCCTACACACACGGCAGGGAACCTGGAGGCATCTGATAAAGAGGAGGAGCCAGGAGCGCCGGCATTTGACCCCAAAAGAAGAGGATTGGGCTGTTCTGTGCAAAACCCTTGCACAGGGCAGGTACGTTTACACTTGTCTGCTATTTTTAAAGTGTTAAAGGCAGTGGCGGCTGGTGCTCAAACTTTTGGGGGGGCGCAAAAGTAATAGGCATTGCTTTGCGGCAAAAAACGCTGTAAAAAATTGCGTGACTTTGAGGTTGCAAAACGTGTGAAAGGGGCCTTCAGTAATTAAGGTATAGTGTGCCCCCTTTCAATACAGAGAGACCAGCGTGCCCCCTTTCAATGCAGAGAGACCAGCGTGCCCCCTTTCAATGCAGAGTGACCAGCGTGCCCCCTTTCAATGCAGAGAGACCAACGTGCCCCCTTTCAATGCAGAGAGACCAGCGTGCCCCCTTTCAATGCAGAGAGACCAGCGTGCCCCCTTTAAATGCAGAGAGACCAGCGTGCCCCCTTTCAATGCAGAGAGACCAGCGTGCCCCCTTTCAAAGCAGAGAGACCAGCGTGCCCCCTTTCAATACACAGTGACCAGCGTGCCCCCTTTCAATGCACAGTGACCAGCGTGCCCCCTTTCAATGCAGTGACCAGCATACATGCCCCCTTCAATGCAGAGAACAGCGTACATGCCCCCTTCAAAGCAGTGACCAACTTACATGCTCCCTTCAATGCAGTGACCAGCGTACATGCCCCCTTCAATGCAGAGATCAGCGTGCGTGCCCCTTCAATGCAGAGACCAGCATACATGCCCCCTTCAATGCAGAGACCAGCGTACATGCCCCCTTCAATGCAGAGACCAACCTATATGCCCCCTTCAATGCAGTGACCAGCGTACATGCCTTCTTCAATGCAGTGACCAGCATACATGCCCCCTTCAATGCAGAGATCAGCGTGCGTGCCCCCTTCAATGCAGTGGCAAGCATACATGCCCCCTTCAATGCAGTGACCAGCGTACATGCCCCCTTCAATGCAGAGATCAGCGTGCGTGCCCCCTTCAATGCAGAGATCAGCGTGCGTGCCCCCTTCAATGCAGTTACCAGCGTACATGCCCCCTTCAATGCAGAGATCAGCGTGCGTGCCCCCTTACTTACCTGGAGCAGCAGTGGCGGCGGACGGCTTCTCCTCAGTCCCGGCGGCGGCTTCTCCTCAGTCCCGGTGGCGCGTCTCCTCGAGTCCTCCCGCTCCTACCTCCTCCACGGTTAATGCCATGGGGTTTGCCTTGCGGCCAATCAGGAATCAGGTATTAGACCCTATGCCCCCAACACACCGGCCGCCACTGGTTAAAGGGTAACTCCAATTTCTTGGGGAAAAAAAAAATAGCAAAAAAATAGCTCCCCATAGACCGCCCATACGCCAGTGAATAACAATGCCCATCTCAGACCAACAAGTGTCAACCCTGGACAGCAAGTGCAAGGCGCAAGTTAATTTATTGCAATAAACAAGCTTGTACCGAGATCTAAACCCCACACAACATCTCCCCGGGGTGTCCTTCCACACCAAGGGGCCCAATCCAATTGAGGATAACACTCGCCCATGGCAATGACCCAACCCAACCTAAGCCAGGCATCCCAATCAATTGCAGTGTATCCTCCCACTTGGAATGCCCAGTCGCCTTCCGATATGCCAGGCGACTGAAACCCAGCACACCCTACTACACGTAGGAGTGCCCCGGCTATAGATCTAGTAGGAAGCACCAATAAACCATCCAAACCATTCAAAGTGTGTTCGAGACAGCACCAAACGTTCTTATGAAGAAGGAGAGTGCCCTATCCCACTACTAAGAGCAGGCAACTGCCCAAACTGTTTGGAGAGAAGGAACACTCACCCACCAACTACACTCACAACCCCACCTTGTCAGTCTGTAAACACAGAAACCAGCACACTAACCAAGATGACACCGAACGTAACCACTCGGAAACTGTATGCCCTAAATCATGAAAACAAACTAGCTCACCCAACATACAAGCTCAAAGGAAGGCCAACACCAAGGCCCTCAGGAATACACCTCCCTAAGAAGATGAACCGACCAGGGAAAATTATCTTATTCCGGGAAATGAACAAATAAGGCCTCGCCTAGAAGGCCCACAACCACTGAGCCTGGTCCCACTTTGCCCAAAACTAAAATGCTTTTCCTGTCCCATCGACCCAACATCGGAAACAAATGAGAACAAAGAAAGGAAAGAAAAACCCGCCAATTTACAAGGAAAGGCTGACACTGAAAGCTCCCAGAACCATAATGCCCAATAACGAACCACCAACTGTTTAACCCCTCGTTTGAAGAACACACTGCCCGACCTGCAGACCCGCCCAACCTATGAACCGAACCCAAATCTGCTTCCCACCTCCGGAGAGGTAACGACCACATGGCCATCTCCCGAACATAGCAGCCTAAGCAGTACTGCACTGCAAAGGCTAAACCCCCAATATGGCCAAGGAACTCTCAGGTACACCAGGTACCGAGAATTGTACCCGGAAACCAAGAAAGAGCAGCAATCGGGAGTTAGTACAACCAGTAACAAGGACTGCATAAACAAAGAATTAAAATGCCAACAATGCCAAATCCAAAGGTGAAGCTGACTGGACCGCCATAGAAAAACGACACAGACACACCGTTGTTCACTATAATCCTCAAATTGTCACAGAGAAACGAACCTGTTACAATGGAACAGAAAACCCCACAGGACCAAAGAACCATAGTACGGGGAACCATAGTAAACAAACAAAACACAAATTTTCAGTAAACTCAGCCTCTCCACCATGGTGGCGGCCAATGATCTGCCTTACACTGACACCGAATGCGTACCAGAACCTGTAGAGCCAATGGCGACACAAAGCTGATAACAAAAACAACACATGGCATCCACCAGCCACAACAACCTACTATCGCAGGGTTAGAGAAAATAATTCCCTTAGACCCAAACCTAATCCCCACCATCCCGGTTAAGGTAATACCATGACCATGCGCCCAAGCGCCTTCTATAGCCAGTTCAAAACAATGATTGAAAAACCTGTCCCTAAGCACGACAGGGCATACATAAGAGAATAACCAAGATTGACTGCAGCTGCCTCCAAGGCAATCGTCAACACCGCTGAGCCAACACCACTTCAGAATTCAAACCCACCAGTGTATCATCTATAAGCACACCCCACATTGCCAAAGCATCAGACAGAATCCCTAAGAGGCTAAGCACTAAGGAAGGACCCCTGTCCCTTTAGGAACCAGTGGAACAACGGACCGAACAGTAGCCAACAGCACCATGCAACCAGTAGAACCAGCAGGGCCTGCACACAAGAAATCAGCCAAGTAGTGTAAACAACAGACACCCACCAATGCAGGAAACAAAAACATTTTGAACCTCGAACAAGAAAGGGAACTCCCCATGGGCCGTCAGCGATGAGGAAAATTAAAAACAAAACAACTGAACAAACAGAACCATGCCATGTCCCCCAATTATAAAGGGAGACTGCCAGGATACCCAGGCAGTAACCAAAAAGCAGAGGCACTGCCAGTGTTTTCTTCCATGGCTCCCTGATCATAATGCAGGACCCAACGCACCGTCACAGCGAAGGACGTATAGGCCACCTAACACGTTCCATCAAGGCGTCCCTCGACCAACCCACCACTGGGATAAGACAAGTGTGTGTGTGGGGGGGGGGGGGTGACCCCCCAAAGGAGAAACCACACAATATCCAACAGCGTGGAGGAAACAAAACACGGACCACCCCGTGCCCAAAGCAACCTCCCTAGCCAAAGTCCCACAACGCAGATCCAATTCCCCCATCATCCCTAAATTCTACCAACCAACGAGAAAAAAGAGAGATGTGAATAAAATGCAGCGATGATACTAAATTGTCCATGGTAACAATCACAGATCGCAACCTGAGAGTCTGCCACCACTGAGTGTTTATGCACCATTGATTTAATACCTACTAGTAACTGATGCTAGCCGCTGTTATTCAATTAGGAGGCGCGGGTTTCTCGTATTAGAACGAAAAAAGAGAGGAAACCCCGCAGCCAGAGCACTCCAGCTTAAATTGGCTCATTGAGCCAAACAGACCTATGCCCTCACTGCCCAGCCAACAATAACCAGATGGTTCCAAAGTATTGGATCCCAGCCTCTAAAGCCCCCCAAATGCCTCCATCTCCTCTCCAGAAGGACGGCACCATCTTTGTTCAGGCATCATCCAGGGTCACCATCTACTTCCGGGACCGAGATGTTGGCTCGGAGAGGACACACTGATGGAAATCCTGGTGCCTGCGCAATTCTTGGCGGTGTTCACAAATGTCTGACGCAGACCAGCCCCTGCTGCCGCCTTTCATCTCCTCACATCTACATTGTACAGATCATGGGGGGGGGGGAACCTTTCTTCAAAAGGTTTTGATGCTCGGATGAGAATTCCAGAAACTCCAGCCAAAGGGGAATTCCCACTACGGTAACCACTGTCCCCGAGGAACCTAAACCACAGGGGGTTGCAGCCCCCAGAGGAGGACCCCCACTGTAACAGACTGCTCTAAGACTAGCCAACAACTTGAGCCTGCCACTGCCCCAAGCAGCCACCCCAGCATAAGCACTGACCATACCACCCCCCACAAGGGCTTGCGACCGTTGACCCCCTAACCCCTTCAGTCCCCCAGACCTCACTGCCCAGGCAAAGCTATAGCAGGAAAAGAGAAACAGCTACTTACCAGGCTGTCCAGGATCCCCAGATCCCCCAGCCACTGCAGATACCTCCATCGCTGCCAATCACCCGTCATGCTCACATCACTGCTCTCACCCCCATAGCTGCAGAGAGGAGCGTTGATGAACTGTCCAGGCTCTGGCCCACCACTGCATGCTGGCTGGGACACACAGCCCAACCGCCGCTGACATCATCCACCGCCATCGTCTTATGGAGCCCAGACCTGCTGCAGCCAGGCACCAGCCGTGCTCTCCCCCCACTGGGAAGCCGTGGAAACCCACTTCTCTCTCACCACACTGTCGGCCCTGGAGCTGCAATCATCCTCCCACAGCCTGCCGATCTCCCTGTCCGCTGAAACACAGAGCACCCCCAGTAACAGGGACACATGAAGGGACACCGGCCGCTCCAGGACCCTAGCCGACTCCCGTACTCTGGCTCCCCTGGGGACAAGCAGATGAATGCTCCCGGGCTGCACCAGAGCCTTAGCTGAGAAGTGACTCGGTGCTGTCCCTGGAGAGGCACCGCTGGAGGGGGGTTATCAAATTGGCACCAGCCCAGGGAGACATGCTGGGACTTAAATGCTCTGGGGGCATCAACCTCCAAGCATGTGCAGGAGCGGGGGGGGGGGGTGTCTGACCATTGTTCCCTTGCCTGACCCCCACCAACAGCCATCATAACAGAGAATAATCACCCACAGTCAGGAGGAAGGCTCTCCAAATCACCGAATCTGTGAAAAGCAGAGAGCAGGGAACCAGGTGCAAATATTCTCCAATGCAGCTTTCCTCTGACTGAAGACTTCCTGAGGCCCCTAGCTTGACCTCTCCCTGTAGCTCCACCCTTTCCTGACCAAAACACCAATTAAGAGCCGGTTCACACTGGGGCGACTTGTCAGGCGACAAGTCGCCGTGGGTTGCCTGCCATAGATTAGCACTGGACCCGTTCTAATAGGAGCGACACAAGTCGCTCCGACTTAGAAAAAGGGTCCTGTACTACTTTGGGGCGACCTGGAGCGACCTGCATTGACTTCAATGATATGAAGTCTGTGCATGCCGCTCCGAGGTCGTGGTGCGCGCTGTGCACCGCGACTTCACAGGTCGCCCCGGCAAGTCGGGTTGCTCCTATGTGAACCGGCTATAAAAGTCCCACCACTTATATTTTCTATTGTACTGGTCTGAAAACTCCTCCTTGTCCCAAACCCCTTTAACCCCTGTCATGCCGGCCCTCCGTCCATGTCTCTTCTCTCCTTTACTCTGGGCCTCTCTATCCCATTTGACCCACTCAGCACAGAGACACAGAGGAACAAACAATGGTTTCTTCACAATAACAAAAGTTTTTTTTTAAATCCTTGTAATGTACAAAGATCACCCAGAGGGGAATGTTTTTTTTCCTCAACAAAAGTGGAGTTTCGCTTTAAGGCCCGTACACACGACAAGAAAATCGGAAGTAAAATTTAGTCTGACGAACAATCTGCCGATTTTTTGATTGTTAGTATATTGCTTTCGATAACCTTTTTTTCCCACAAATAGAGCCTCTGTGATTTTTTTTTTTTTTTTTTTTGCACTATAAACAAAAAAAGAGTGACAATTCTGAAAAAAAAAAAAAAAAAACAATATTTTTTTTACTTTCTGTTATGAAATATTCCACCAAAAAAATATTAAAATGGAAATGTTTTCATCATTTTAGACCAATATGTGTTCTGCTACATATTTTTGGTAAAAAAAATACCAATAAGTGTATATTGATTGGTTTGCGCAAAAGTTATGTCGTCTACAAACTGGGGGAAAGATTGATGTAATTTTTATTTATTTATTTATTTTTTACCAGTATTGGCGGTGATCAGCGATTTTTAGCAGGACTGCGACATTGCGGCAGACAGATCAGACCCCTAACTGACATTTTTTACACTTTTGGAGGGACTAGTGACATTACTACAGTAATCAGCGCAAATAATATGCACTGTTAGTGTACTAATGACACTGGCAGGGAAGGGGTTAACACCAAGGGCGATGGAAGGGTTAAATGTGTCCCTAGGGGGTGTTTTCTAACTGCATGGGGGGATTGGCTTGCTGGATGAACACAGAGACCACTGTTTTGTCTCCACGGGGAGCGATTGTGCCCCCACTACCTGCCCCACGAAACGACGTCCATGTACGTTGATTCGCGGGACAGAGCCAACCCACCGCAGTATAAGTACGGCGGCTGGTCGGCAAGTGGTTAATTAGTACAGTTTTGCTCAGAAACAAAAGAATACATTACAAAACAATTCAACACATGACATCACTTCTGAAGTTTCGTATGTTGGGTAACGTCTTCACTTTTGATATCACTTTTGATATGAGACTTTCACTTTCTGATATGAAAGCATGTAACATAAAAGGGACTAAAATCCGTCCGATAATCTGATCGTGTGTACAAGGCTTTACTCCAGGCAAAACCTAACTAACGCTAAACCTGCTCTCTGCCTCATTCTAACCCCAAACTTTCTAACCATGTAAAGCAAAAATCGCTGTACTTACCTATTCTGCAGGCGATCCGGTCCGGTCTCCAGAGGCGGAAGCTCTGTGCATGAAAGGGCCAACAACGGCTGTGAAATGGCTGGAAAGTGACGTCACCCATAAAGGTACTATGGGGCTTCCGTTGTTGGATGCCTCTCCTGCACCCGCCTCCATGCTGAAGCCTCCCGCTGACAGCTGATGCTGGGACTGGACCGGATCAGCTGCAAAATAGGTAAGTATAGCGATTTTTGCTTTACAGGGTTAGATAGTTTAGGGTTAGAATGTGGCAGAGAGCAGGTTTAGCATTGAGCTGGATACACACTATATAACTTTTCTTGTTAGATTCCCTTTAAGGCCGTGCACACGATAAGAAAATCGGAAGTCACATTTCGTCTGACAAACGATCTGCCAATTTTTGTAACACCCGATCTTGGTAAACGCCAATGACATGGCTCTTTACCTATGTGATCGGCTGCGTCCAATAACAGCCGGTCAGATGTGAATGAGGAAGTGCCGCTTATTGGCTCTCCTCGCCTCACACTGTCAGAGTGTGAGGCGAGGAGAGACGATCAGCGGCCCCTCCTCACAGGTGAGACCAGGACAGGTAATCAGGGCACTGATCATCAGTGCCCTGATTACAATAAAGTGAAAAACAGTGCCCATCAGTGCCCACCATCGGTTCCCACAATCAGTGCCCATAGTACTGTCAGTACCTGCTCATCTAGGCACTGACTGGCAGAACTATGGGCACTGATTGTGGGCACTGATAGTGCTGCTCATGTGTGTCTATCAGTGCCCCCCATCACTGCTCATCAGTGCCGCCTGTCAGTGCCCATCGGTTCCGCCTGTCAGCAGAGTTGTATAAAGTACTCGAAACCCATACATGAGTAAAAGTACAAGTGCTCAATCAAAAAGTGACTTGAGTAGAAGTACTAAAGTATTCAACATTTTTTGTACTTAAGGATTGCAAGTAGTTTTTTTAAAAATGTTGCTACTCAAGTACTAAAAGTAAAAGTACCAGTACTGTGTTATGTAGTTATTAAAGAAAGAAGTCAAAAGTTTGAACATCATATTGTTTTTTATTATTTCAAATGCAGCTTTTATTTATACATACAGTAGCATTTATTTTCGTATGCGCTGATAATACACATGTTTTGAGCTTCATGAAACCTGCCATCTACTGTTCTGGCAGTGGTAATTTTTATAATAGTAACGAGTATCTATGCAGCACAAAAAAAAAAAATATCGGAGTAGAAGTATTGAAATCATTGAAAAAATGTAGTGAAGTAAAAGTGGAAGTAGGAGAAAAATATTCTACTCTAGGAAAGTACAGATACCGCCTTTCGGTACTTAAGTACAGTAGTGAAGTAGTTCTACTTAGTTACTATACATCTCTGCCTGTCAGTGCCCATCAGTGCTGCCTTTCAGTTCCCATCAGTGCCGCCTATCAGTGCTCAGCAGTGCCGCCTATCAGTGCGGCATATTAGTACCTCCTGATCAGTGCCACCTCATCAGTGCCCATAAGTGCCACCTCATCAGTGCCCATAAGTGCCACTCCATCAGTGCAGCCTATCAGTGCCCATCAGTGCTGCCTCATCAGCGCACATCAGTGAAGGAGAAAAATTATTTATTTTCAGAATTACAGAAAATAAGAAAAACTTTTTTCTTTTCAAAATTTTTTTTTTTTTTTAATTTTTTGTCCTTTTCCTTTTTTTTTTTGTAAGAAATAAAAAACCCAGAGGTGATTAAATACCACCAAAAGAAAGCTCTATTTGTGTGAAAAAAATGATAAATATGTCATATGGGTACAGTGTAGCATGGCCGCGCAATTGTCTTTCAAAGTGTGACAGCGCTGAAAGCTGAAAATTGGCCTTGGCAGGAAGGGGGTGAAAGCGCCCAGTATTGAAGTGGTTAAGGGGATAAATGCCACAACATTTCTTCATAAACATACCTGACATCAGGATGTCATCATCATAAAGATCCCCCCTCTCACTCATATCTATTTAGGAGAGTACTTGCCATCCCAAAAATGTCATTACAAATCAAGACAAGGATTCCCATTTATATATGAAACAATATTCATCCTCTCAGTTCCACCCATAAATTAAAAACCTTAATTTAAGTCCCCTTTCACCTTAAAGTCCTGCGACTTTGACGCAACTTTGACACATCTTGAAGCATTGCCTGTGTAATCTTGAGGTTTATGGACCTCAAGTTGCATCAAAAGTTGAACCAAAGTAGTGCAAGGACTACTTTAACCACTTGCCTTCTGTGCACTTAAACACCCTTCCAATTCAGGCCAATTTTCAGCTTTCAGTGCTGTCATACTTTGACTGACAATTGCGCGGTCATGCTACACTGTACCCATATGAAATTTTTATCATTTTTTTCACACAAACAAAGCTTTCTTTTGGTGGTATTTAATCATCTCTGGGTTTTTTATTTTTTACAAAAAAAAAGAATAAAGACAGAAAATTTTGAAAAAAAAAAAAGTTTTTCTTATTTTCTGCGAGTAAATTTTGAAAATAAAATTTTCTCCTTCACTGATGTGCGCTGATGAGGCGGCACTGATGGGCACTGATAGGCTGCACTGATGGGCACTGATGAGGTGGCACTTATGGGCACTGATGAGGTGGCACTTATGGGCACTGATGAGGTGGCACTTATGGGCATTGATGAGGAGGTACTAATATGCCGCACTGATGAGCACTGATAGGCGGCATTGATAGGCGGCACTGATAGGCGGCACTGATAGGCGGCACTGATGAGCACTGATAGGCGGCACTGCTGGGCACTGAGAGGTGGCACTTTTTTTTTTTACAAAAAAAAGAATAAAGACAGAAAATTTTGAAAAAAAAAAAAGTTTTTCTTATTTTCTGCGAGTAAATTTTGAAAATAAATTTTTCTCCTTCACTGATGTGCGCTGATGAGGCGGCACTGATGGGCACTGATAGGCGGCACTGATGGGCACTGGCGGATGGCACTGATGGACACTGGCGGGTGGCACTGATGAGCACTGATGGGCGGCACTGATGAGCACTGATGGGCAGCACCATCAGTGCCCACACTCAGTGCCCATAGTGCTGCCAGTCAGTGCTCATCAGTGCCTAGATGAGCAGGCACTGATGGGCACTGACTGGCAGCACTATGGGCACTGATTGTGGGCATTGATGGGGGGCACTGATGGCGGGCACTGTGGGCACTGATGGGGGGGCAATGTGTATGTTTTTTTACCTTTAGTAATCAGGGCACTGGTGATCAGTGCCCTGATTACATTGCTGTGTGTCCCCGGCGGCTGACGGCTCCCCCTCCTTCCTCACACTGCAGTGTCTGTGTGAGGAAGGAGCGCCGGCGATGAGAGATGATCTCATATGTTTACATATGAGATCATCTCTCATTGGACGGCTTGATCACGTGGTGAATGGCCGCTGTGATTGGCCATTCACCACGATCTGTGATCGGCCGTGTCCAAGGGACAAGGCCGACACAGATTCTCCCGATGCGCGCTCGCGGGAGCGCGCGGGGAGAGTCTTTCTGGGAGGCCGTTTAAAAACGGCCTCCCGAAAATTCAAGTCCGCGCTGCAGCCGTATATAGGCTGTAGCGCGGATGTCAGGCGGTTAAAGTCACTGCGACTTGAAGTACACCGTACTGATTGGAAATCATGTGGTATGACTTTCCATGCGACTTTGCAGTCCCAAGTCGCCCAAGTGTGAAAGGGGCTTAACTTGAATAGGTGCAGCTTTGTAGTTGTAGAATAAATGGATTTCAAACAGAAATGTCATTTTCAAAGTGGTTATCAATCAGGATGGGAATTTTGGCCTTTCTATGGAGATCATTTTTTCAACTCCACCCATAACTGATCCATAAATGCTCCACTTAATCATGTTAACCTGCAAACATTTAAACAATTTTCATCCTCCCAGTTCCACCCATAACTAAAAAGCATACATATAACTTGAAAGGTGCAGCTTTATAATCATAAAATACCTTAAAGCGGAGTTCCACCCGAAATTTATACTTACCTCCATCTTCTCGCTCCCGGTCACCTGAAAAACAAATGGATAATCGCAATTTTTTTTTTTTTTCACTTACCTTTTAGAGAAAATATACTCACCTTACTTCCTTCTTCCTCCCCTCGGCGGCCACGGCGATTCGTCACTTCCTGGCTTTTGCAATGATTCCTGGGAGCTGAACGTCATCGCTCCCAGGAATCATTGCGCCTGCACCGGCCCCGACGTCAGTTCCGGGGCGCGCGCGTCATTCCCTTCTAAACAGCTTCTGGGCATGCCCAGAAGCTGTGGAGGGATGACGCGCGCGACCCGGAAGTGACGTCGGGGCCGGTGCAGTGCATCGTGGGACCGAAGAAGGAGGAAGAGGACCGAAGAGGACGCGGAAGAGGATCGTGCTGGCTTCAAGCTGCCCACACCTGAGATGGCAGCGCTGGAGAAGACAATTTCAAGGTAAGTATTTCTCCTGAAAGGTAAGTGCAACCCGGGACAGATCAGAGGCTAGCCATTGTGGAATGTGCTAGCCCTGACTGTCCCGGGGGTATTTTTGTAAAAAAATGTATAACCAGGGTGGAACTCCGCTTTAAATTCAACCACAAATGTAATTTTCAAAGTTGTTACTAATTAGAACAGAGATTCTGCCGTTACAGTGATAATATTTTTAACTTCACCCATAACTGAAGGACAAATGATCCACCTAATTATGTACAAACCTGCAATTCCCTTATACTGGTGTGATTTCTTTGTGAAATAAGCCTATTGTGTAGTACAGAGTCTGTCTATATTAAACAGAAGTCATATAGTAGAAGAAAATAGGAAACTTTCTGAGAATATATGGGAAATATGGGCAAAGTCAATCAAATCAATTGTCACTGGCTGGCTGAGCTGTCAATCAAAGGTGACATTTGGACCTTTAGGTGTCCTGGTTGCCTGGGTGAACCTGTCACTGGCTGAAGAGCTCTCACATGGTGTAGCTGCTCCAACGCCTCTCCTTGCGATCTGAAGATTTCTCTGGATTTCTACGGATTACTACCAAAAACCACTACTTTTATTACTCTATTATTCAAATTATTGTTATTGTTATTGCTGTTATTGATATTATTACTTATTCATTCATTTCATAGACACCCAATACCACCAGGATGTCTGCCAATGGACGTGGTCGTCTCAATCATCGCATCCACTTTAACCAGGAAGGGAATCCACCACCATCTGGTAAGTGTCATCTCTGTACACTTCTGACCCAGTATACATTACTTCTACTCCAACCCAATCACAGGGCCTAGCGGAGTGCTCTGAAACTGCCCCCCTCTTATCTGTCACTGGTTGCTAGGGACCCATGTGCCCTAACAACCAATGCATCAAGGGCCTTCCTACCCCCAGCTTTTTAGGAGGAAATAACTGCCCCCCTCCCAGCCCCCCCCAGATTTCATCCTGACCCTACAGCCCTGATGTGTAAGGTTAAGGGGGTACTTCTTATGTAAGGGGGTGGGGACCCCATGCACTCTCACATACTGCACTCATGGGGGTAATGTTGTCCTCCTGTCCTGTCTGTATACTGCTTCCCTGGTATACATTCCCCGCTACTACTCCAACCCAATCACAGGGCCTAGGGGAGTGCTCTGAAACTGCCCCCCCCCACCCTCATCTGTCACTGGTTGCTAGGGACTTCTCTTCCCTAACAACTAATACATCAGGTGCTTCCTCCACCCCCCAGCTTTCTAGGAGGAGAGAACTTCCCCCTCCCAGCCCCCAGATCACACCCTGACCCTAGAGCCCTAAAGTGTGAGGAAAGGAGGGGGCACTTTTTATGTAGGGGGGGGGGCTATTGATGTGAAGGGGGGCCCTGGTGTGTAAGGTAAGGTGGTACTATGTAAGGGGGGAGGGGAGTGTTGATTTAAATGGGGGGCTCTGATGTGTAAGGTAAGGGGGCACCTCTTATGTGGGGGGGGGGGATATTGATATGAAATGGGGGAGGGGGGGCTCTAAAGTGAAGATTGCTAAGTAGTCACTGGTTATTTTACGAAGTTTCTCTGTAGGTAGACTGAAAAGCATACAGTATGTAATGGGAAGAGTTTATTAAATGATTGTGCTGAATGTTCTACATGGCTGTTAGATTTCATTTAAATTTTCCCCCTTAAGACTGCCCCCCCACCCCGGTGTTATCACAATCTGGCCACAACTACCACTTAGCGCAGTATGCCACTTTACTGCTATGTGTGCATATCGTATGGGGGGGGGGGGTTTGGAGGGTGGCATGGGTGGCACTTGTTGGGGGCTCATAGGGGGCCCATTCTATTATATTGCACACAGATCCACCGCATTCAGAAAACGCCCCTTCTTCTGATATAAGGATACTTTTAAGTTCAACACACACATTACAATCTGCCAGTACAATCCCCTTTAGCCCTGGTTTACACCAGTGTGACTTGTCATGCAACTTGATGGTTCAAAGTTGTATGACAAGTCGCACCCAATTTGTGGCAGTGAACCCTTCAAATTGCTGCGAATCAAGTGGCGGTGACTTTGAAAAAGGTTCTTGCACTTCTTCTGTGTGATGGAAATGTGCAATATAAAATTGCACTGCTTCAAAATGGCACTGGTGTGAACCTGGGCTTAGATCTACTGATAACTGTGTAGTGGACGGGCCTGTCTGATTGGATACAGATTGATCAGCTGGTGTAAGTGGGTAGTGAGTTGAGGCACAAAATGATTTAGCATAGCACACCACAATTATAAAAATGTAGAAAAAAAATAAAGGATCTGCTTAATTTTTCCACAAAAACTGCTGTGTTCATATCATTAACAGACACCCTCATATATGTTAGCTGGACATTCCCTCCCTCTCTACTGATGCTGAGAACTACATGCCAACTTCACCCCCATAATTTAACACTTATGAGAAAACCTGAATTTAACCACTTGCCGACCGCCGCAAGTACATATACTGCGGCGGTCAGCCCCGGCCAGGCAAAGTGACGTATATATACGTCACTAGCCTGTGACCGGCTTGTGAGCCAATAGCGGGCGAGCGCTCGCCCGCTGAGGCGCGTGCCCGCCCGGCTCGTTCACTGAGGAGTCCGTGCGTGTGACCGGCGGACCCGATGCCCGCGGGTCACACTGCGATCATCGGTAGAGAGGGAGAAAGGCAGGCGGCTAATGTAAACAAGCCGCCTGTCATTCTCCCCTGTGTAAAAATGGAGATCAGACGGTTCTACTATGTAGGACCATTGATCTTCGTTTTTACACTAGTAGCCATGTCCCATCACAGTTAGAAACACTCCCCTAGGACACACTTAACCCCTCCCTCTCCAATACAGTTAACCCCTTCCCTGCCAGTGTCATTTTTACAGTAACAGTGCATATGTATAGCACTGATTACTGTAGAAATGTCACTGGTAAGCCCAAAAGTGTCAAAAATGTCAGTCAAGGGTCCGATCTGTCCACCGCAATGTCACAGTCCCGCAAAAAAATCGCAGATCGCCGCCATTACTCATTAAAAAAAAAACACCAAGAATGACAGAAATCTTTCCCTTTGTTAGTAAACGCGATAACTTTTACGCAAACCAATCAAAATACGCCTTTTGCGATTTTTTTTTTTACCAAACATATGTAGCATAAAACAAATTGGCCGAAAATGTTAAAAAATTTTGATTTTTACATTTTTTTTGGGGAATTTCATATAAAAAAATGTGAAAAATATTGTTATTTTTGCAAAATTTACGCTCTTTTTTTGTTTATAGCGCATGATCAAAAAATCGCACAGGTGATCAAATACCACCAAAAGAAAGCTCTGCTTGTGGGAAAAAAAGGACGTCAAATTCGTTTAGGTACAGCGTCGCACGACCGCACAATTGTCCTTTAAAGTCACGCAGTGCCGAATCGCAAAATAGGCCCTGATCAGGAAGGGGGTAAAATCTTCCGGGGCTTAAGTGGTTAAAGCTGAATTCCAGGGATATTTTTCTTGCATTGTTATAGTGGTCCAGCATGGACCAATGTAAGTATGCATATTTTTTACCTGGCCAATACCTGTGCAAGTGGAGAATTACTGTAGTAGCTGCCACTACTACAGTGATCCTTCTGGGTCCCTCACTTGCTCGGTATGGGAGCCATTCAGAAAACACTTTGCCTGTTCTCAATTTTTGCAATCTGATTGGACGAGGCGAAAAGGGATAGTGGTGATGTCACGATCTCCATCTTGTTCAATCACAGAATTCCTTGCATTTATTGAGAAAAATGCAATGTACTCTCTGAATGATACCCATGTATCATGGGTATCACCCCCCTGTGGTTACTATGCAGCAAGGTAGCCGCTCGGCATAGGATCTGGAAGATAGGGAGGATCACTGAAGGGACAGAGCCTATTACAGTGATTCTCCACTTCCACAGCGAACGGCCAGGTATGGAAAATGCATACATTGATCCAAGCTGGGCCAATGTAACTATGCAAAAAAAAAAAAATACCTGGAATTCAGCTTTTAAAAAAATTGTGATATATTTTTAACATCTCCCATTGACATAAATGTATCCTTGTTATTGCAGGTGATGATTCTCCAATTGCTTCGAGAACGAGGTCAAAATTTTCTCTGCTGGGCCGTGCTCCTGACCAGCTGCCAGCAAGATCCAGGCGACAGAGACGTCAGATTCCTGATGCCAACCAGAGGGATAGGAGCCATTCTCCACAGCGTCCTACCTGCACCATCTGCTTGGAGGATTTGGAGGAAGGAGGAGAAGCGTACAGACTGTCCTGCTCCCATCTCTATCACTCCTCCTGCATCGCAGAGTGGTTGAGTAGAGCCCTGTGCAGCAGGATTCAGCCCAGCTGCCCCAACTGCCGAGCTTTCACCCCTGTTGCTGATTGGGTAAGTATCATATCGCTAAATGTTTTCAATATGTATTTTTCTTTAGGAAACCTTGTACTAAATATCATTTATTTTCCCAACAGCCATATTTTCTCGTTACCTATGTCAGAGGAGTGAGAACACTTCAACCTCATATGCCTGGACAAGGCTGGGAAGAGTCGCCATGAATGCCTAAACCAGTGGATTCTTTAGTAAGTTAATTTTCTGTTTTAATACATTTGTATTAGAAAAACAAAATTGTGTACTATCTGACAATTTACTTTTCTATTGACAACACAGTTTAGTGATGGTAAAGAAAAGTACAGTGTCCAGCATTCAATTCAAGAATACATTCACACAATTAAAATTAAATAATTTAGGCATTTCGTGCACATTACATGGGAGCAGGACACATTACATGGTAGCAGGACACATTACATGGGAGCAGGATACATTACATGGGAGCAGGACACATTACATGGGAGCAGGACACATTACATGGGAGCAGGATACATTACATGGGAGCAGGACACATTACATGGGAGCAGGACACATTACACGGGAGCAGGATACATTACACGGGAGCAGGACACATTACATGGGAGCAGGACACATTACACGGGAGCAGGACACATTATATGGGAGCAGGATACATTACATGGGAGCAGGACACATTACATGGGAGCAGGACACATTACACGGGAGCAGGACACATTACATGGGAGCAGGACACATTACATGGGAGCAGGACACATTACATGGAGCAGTAAACATTACATGGGAGCAGGATACATTACATAGGAGCAGGACACATTACACTGGAGCAGGATACATTACATGGGGGCAGGACACATTACATGGGAGCAGAATACATTACAAGGGAGCAGGACACATTACATGGGAGCACAATACATTACACGGGAGCAGGATACATTACATGGGAGCAGGATACATTACATGGGAGCAGGATACATTACATAGGAGCAGGACACATTACATGGGAGCAGGATACATTACAAGGGAGCAGGGCACATTACATGGGAGCAGGACACATTACACGGGAGCAGGATACATTACATGGGAGCAGGACACATTACATGGAGCAGAACACATTACATGGGAGCAGGACACATTACACGGGAGCAGGATACATTACATGGGAGCAGGACACATTACATGGAGCAGTACACATTACATGGGAGCAGGACCCATTACATGGGAGCAGGATACATTACATAGGAGCAGGACACATTACATGGGAGCAGGACACATTACATGGGAGTAGGATACATTACATGGGAGCAGGATACATTACATGGGAGTAGGACACATTACATGGGAGCAGGATACATTACATGTTAGCAGGACACATTACATGGGAGCAGGACACATTACATGGAGCAGAACACATTACATGGGAGCAGGACACATTACACGGGAGCAGGATACATTACATGGGAGCAGGACACATTACATGGAGCAGTACACATTACATGGGAGCAGGACCCATTACATGGGAGCAGGATACATTACATAGGAGCAGGACACATTACATGGGAGCAGGACACATTACATGGGAGTAGGATACATTACATGGGAGCAGGATACATTACATGGGAGTAGGACACATTACATGGGAGCAGGATACATTACATGTTAGCAGGACACATTACATGGGAGCAGGACACATTACATGGGAGCAGAATACATTACAAGGGAGCAGGGCACATTACATGGAGCAGGATACATTACATGGGAGCAGGACACATTACATGGGAGCAGAACACATTACATGGGACCAGGACACATTACATGGGAGCAGGACACATTACATGGGAGCAGGACACATTACATGGGACCAGGGCACATTACATGGGAGCAGGGCATATTACATGGGAGCAGGACACATTACATGGGAACAGGGCACATTACATGAGAGCAGGACACATTACATTTCAACAGAGCACATTACATGAGTGCAGGGCACATTACTGAGAGCAGGGCACATTACATTTCAACAGAGCACCTTACATAAGAGCAGGGCACATTACATGAGAGCAGGACACATTACATGGGAGCAGGACACATTACATGGGAGCAGAACACATTACATGGGAGCAGGACACATTACATGGGAGCAGGACACATTACATGGGACCAGGGCACATTACATGGGAGCAGGGCATATTACATGGGAGCAGGACACATTACATGGGAACAGGGCACATTACTGAGAGCAGGACACATTACATTTCAACAGAGCACATTACATGAGAGCAGGGCACATTACTGAGAGCAGGGCACATTACATTTCAACAGAGCACCTTACATGAGAGCAGGGCACATTACATGGGGCAGGGCACATTACATGGGAACAGGGCGCATTACACTTGGGTAGGACACATTACATTGGAGCAGGACACATTATATGGGAGCAGGATACATTACATGGGAGCAGGACACATTTCATGGGAGCAGGATACATTACATGGGAGCAGGACACATTACATGGGAGCAGAACACATTTCATGGGAGCAGGACACATTACATGAGGGTACATCATGGGGCACACAGCACAGCATGACACATCATGGGGCATTCTGCACAGCATGGCACATCATGGGGCACAGGACATGACACATCATGGGGCACACAGCACTGTGGGTAGATTGTGGGGCACACAGTGCAGCATGGCACATCATGGGGCACTTAGCAAGCCAAGACACATCACGGGGCACAATCCACAGTATGGCACATCCTGGGGCAAACAGCACAGCATGGCACATCCTGGGGCACATAGCACAGCATGGCACATCATTTGGCACACAGCATGGCACATAATGGGGCACTCAGTACAGCACGGCACATCATGGGGCATGGTACAGCGCATTATGGGTTATGGCAAGGTGCATTATAGTTCCGGTGTCCATCAATATGCAGAGCATGGTAGGGAAGTGGCTGTGATGAGTTCTCCTTTAGCGTGCTGTTTTATATTACAGAGAACATAACTGTTGGACATTCTGTGTTGTTTTTGGACTTTGTCCCAAGTTTGTCACCATAATTAAAAAATCATAAGAAAACCTATATATAATAAAACGTGTCATACTGTATGTTTTCAGCATTAGCCATTCAGAAAATATTAACACATCTTTGTTATTGCAGGAATGGATCGAACAACAAGATCTTCTGCACATCCATGGAGGACGTGATTGACATCCATAAAAAAAAAAAGAAAAAAAAAGTTTCTGTTTGATGTTTATTCTAAAACAAAAAACAAAAAAAAACAAAAAACCCCAAAAAAACAAAAAAACAACAAAAAAAGTTTATGTTTCTATATTTAATTTATATTTTTTATTGCAGGAATAGATTGGCCAACAATATCCAGAGCCTTCTTGATCACCTGCTTCAACCCTACATTGGTGGACGTGGAGCTCCATTACTAGAAAATGAGAGTGACAATGGCATTACGACACGGGACATTTTGGGGATTTTCCTTTATTTTACTTGCCGTCCAGGGCAATTATTTCATTTTTTCACACACACACACATGAAAAATCAGCATTTTAGCTAGAAATTAGTTAGAACCCCCAAACATAATATATTTTTCGAAAGCTGAAGCCCTGGATGATAACATGGTAGTTGTTGCAACTTTTTATGTTACACAATATTTGCAAGAATAGATTGGGCAAAAAGATCTAGAGATTCCCTGATCTTCTGCTTCACCCCTGCATTGACAGATGTGAATCTGCATTGCTGGACAATGTGATTGACAATGGCGTTACAGCGAGGGACATTTTTTGGGATTTTTATTTTTTGTAACCACTTGCTGTCAAGGGCAATTCTTTTTTTTTTTTTTTTCACACACATGTTAAAAATCAGCATTTAAGCTAGAAATTAGTTAGAACTCCCAAACATTATATATTTTCTGAAAGCAGAGGCCCTGGAGGATAACATAGTGGTTGTTGCAATTTTTTTGACACACAATATTTGAACAGCTGTTTATAAAACACAAACATTTAGGAAAAAGTACACTAAGGCTACGTTCACCTATGGGCGTAGGGGATCACGGGCAGAATCACAGCGATTCTGCCCGTGATCCGGAATCATTGCAAATCGCGGGACGCCTGTGCGATGCCCGTAATTTGCAATGGCACCACAAACTCTGTGCAATGTTGCCGCGATTTCTGCCTGCCGAATCGCGGTAACATCACACAAACATAATTGCGGGGCGCATGACGCACAAAAGAAGCTCCTGTACTTTTTTGGGCGTCATGCATTCCGCGATTCTGTTTGCGTGATGTTACCGCGATTCGGTAGGCGAAAATCGTGGCAACATCGCATAGCGTTTGGGGTGCCATTGCAAATCAGGGGCATCGCACAGGCGTCCTGCGATTTGCAATGATTCCGGATCGCGGGCAGAATCACGGTGATTCTGCCCGTGATCCGCTACGCCCACATGTGAACGTAGCCTAAGGGTCCAATCACACCTGAGCACACCAATTTCAGGCGTTTTTTTGGGCTGTTTTCGGCCGTTTTTTCAGGCATTTTCTGGCGTTTTTTCGGGCTTTTTTTCCAGGCGTTTTTTCAGGTGTTTTTCAGGTGTTTTTTGCAGGTGTTTGGAGGCAGGCATTGACATCTAACAAAAACTTGTAATCTGCCAAAAAAGAAGCTCATACTTTTTTGAGCTTCAGCCATTTTTCTTCAGTCGACAAAACGCTCATATGTGATCAGGGGCCATTGAAATAAATAGGATTTTGCTTTTTGGGGCGTTTTGAGACTTTAGAGATGAGCGTTTTACGAGCTGAAAACGCTCAGGAGTGAACAGGGCCTAAAGTGATTTTTAGTGTTGAGTAGAGTAGAGTAGCATAGGGTAGTGTAGTAGATTGTAGTGTAGTATAGTGTAGATTAGTGTAGTGTAGTGTAGGTCTGGCCAGGAAGGGATTACTTTGACGCAGTTGGCCAGCTTAAGCATGCATTTCAATGCATGCGAACCAAAAATCCCTGTTTTTTTATGCAAAGTTTTCTAGAAATGTGTGCAGGGTCGGCCTTAGGGGTTCAGGTGCCCTGTGCAAGCTAATCCTGTGGTGCCCCCCCCCCCCCAGCGCCCTGCACATTTTCTTGCACTTTTTTTGCACTTCATTTAACTTTTCTTTTTTATGATCACTAATAACTTCACCCCCTTACATCAGAGACCCCCCACGGAGCCCCCCTTACATCAGAGCCCCCTTACATCAGAGCCCCCCTTACATCAGAGCCCCCTTGCATCAGAGCCCCCTTTACACAGCGGGAGGTAAGAGGAGGCCCTCTCCAGGCCACGGTCGCCGCTTACCTCCCCTGATCATGTGTGAGCTGTGATTCCCGCACGGCGCCCCTGTTGCCTATGGCGCCCTGTGCGGCCGCACAGCTCGCACACCCCAAAGGCCGGCCCTGAATGTGTGAGGGTATATAGCATTGTGCAGAAGGTTGATTCAGATCATTTTGTGTTCATGTGGTTCTGGTAACAGACGGAGTGACAGTTCTGAAACTGGAAGTGGCGAAATAATTGTCACTTCCGGCTTCATCTGCGACAGTGGAGATCAAGGAATGGATGTTCCTCCATCTCCTCTGTGGGAATCTATCCTGACCGCATATGACAGTCCGGGGCTCCTGAAGAGAACGGGTGAGCTATATGTTTCCCATGGCAGTGCTCCCTACCCCACTGCTATTTTTTTTTTTTACAACCCTCTTAACCAAGAAAATAGGAATTTTTAATTTGACAGATTCGGCTCCCATTGATTTCAGTGGGGTTCAGGTTCAACATCTGAACTTCTTTGAAGTTTGTGGAACCCTGCCTGAACCGATCCCAGGGCAGTTCAGCTCATCCCTAGCAGACACTAGTCAGTGACAAGCCAAATACTCAATATCTTTGGGAGATATGAGCATTGCATGTTCTATTGAGGTGCAAAGGAGGCCAGATTAAAAAGGTTTACCAACTTAGAGATTCCTTTATGACTTGGAGCAGCAGGAACGCTGGAAAATGAGTATTATGGTCAGGGATTCCCTTTTCACAGACACTGTTAGGCTCCATGTACACGGGACATTAGAAAAAATGTGCTGCAAAGCCAGTTCTGACACTGGGAAAAAGCAGCTGTCAAACGTGCTTTCAGTAGCTTTTTCCATTGGCGTTATTGCACGTTTGGCCACGTTTCTTTTAGCAGCGTTTTTTCTGCCTCCATTCAAAATCAATGGTTCCCTTTGGGAGCCTATTGATTTGAATGGAAGTCGCACCGCAAGTCGGATCAGGATGATCCGACTTGCGGCGCGACTTGCGCTGTAAGAATCTTAAGGGGGAACTCCACGCCAAAAATGGAGGCAGGCAAAATATCTGAACTTCTGTATAGGGGTATATATACACACACACTTATATGTATTTATACACATACACACATATAGGTGTGATAGCAGAGAAGCCATATGGGTGTTAATTATTTCATTAGCGCAAGCATAGGTTTCTGCTACTTTCACACCTATATATGTGTTTGTGTATATATACCCCTACACAGAAGTTCAGATGTCATGCCTGACTCCAAACATGTCCTCAAAAAAGCCCTATAAACACCTGCAGCAAAAAGCAGGGTGACAGGCGAGAAGCCATATCGCTGTTCTATAAGTGCCCTAAGAGAAACGATCTTTTCTCTATAGCGGTCACCCTGACATGGAAGGGTTTTGTCACCCTGCCATAGCAGTCAGAGTCAGTTAACCCTACACTACACTACACTACGGTCCCCTTACACTTAACACTTTCCCTACAGAAACTAGATTATTAAATCTAACTATAGTGGAAAATAGTACCCTAACTACACTAGATATCCCTTTCCTCAAAATTGCTAAATGACACTTTGAAGCAGAAGTAACAGAACTGCTTCCACTCTCTTCCACGTCCCTGTATTACAATGCTAGGAATTTGGCGGGGGCTACCTTATGTACTGGGGGGCGTATTTACTAATGATTGGCCTCTGGACCCCCTAGTCACTCCAATCACATTCCGAGCATTCTCCTGCCCCCTCAATTGGCTTTTACTGATGGTTCTGGTCCAATCACGGGCTTTTAAAGTCCATTTCCTGTCCCATTGCATTTTGGTCGGTTCTGGTTGCCGAATTCCGAACTTTTTCAGCAAAAAGTTTGGAATTCGGCCGAACCTCGAACAGCCAATGTTCGGGTCGAACCAATGGTCAACCCGAACCGTTCGATCATCCCTATTAAAGAGTGATTCTACCCAGAAACACACACACACTATGGATTGAATTGGAACGATACTCCATACCAAGCTGGAACCTAAAACTCTGGCTTTGTAGACTTCACCCAAAAAGAGTGCTTCCCATACATCTCTCTTCTACCATAATAGCTAATAATTCTCCACTTACATCTACATTTATGGTTCAAAAGGACACCCCAACCCCCGCTTTTCTTAGATGACTTGTTCCTAAAAGACCAACTCAAACAGTTCTCACAACTGAGGTCTGAACCAAATCTGCCTCCAGGAACCCATTACCAATGTATTTTATACACATTGCCCATTGTCTACAACATACTTCCTATACCCAAACCTTACTATTCTACTTACCCTAATCAAAAAAGGTCAAAGGCATCTCAACAATTTTTAAAATAATCCAAAAAAAAAAAATGATCTTCCAGCATTCTCATAAAGAGTATGATGATAAACTGTAGCCTGCCAATTATAAAATGGTGATTCTTTATTCAGCATTCTATTATTACCATAATGCAACTTTTCAACATCACCATTTTACAGAATATGACTGATAATGCATCATATATAATTAAATATTTGTCATATACATCAAACGTTAAAAAAAAAAAAAAATGTATAGACAAGAGTGTGTCTTTAACTAATTGGAGTGTTTTTCATGTCTGACATGTTATCCATCATTGTTTCAATAGTAGGACAACTTCATTCAATTGGTATTCTACCATATGTTTTTATTGTTTGATGTATATGACAAACAATAAACTGCATATGATGCATTATCACATTTTGCAGAGAAATTATGTTTAAATAAATTAAGTTTTATTTTGGTTACAACAGAATGCTAAATAAAGAACTGACATTTTATATGGTTCACTCTCATGGCTGCTACTTATACTGCGTACTTACTGACCTGTAGTAGTTGCAAGCTTTGTTTTTTTTTTATTATTTATTATTTTACTTACCCGCCAACTTCTTGCCTTTTTTAGCTGAGTTTTTTTTTTTTTTTTACTGTTTTATTTTATTTTATTTTTTGTATACTGTTTTTATTTAAAATAAACAATTAGAGAAAAAAAATTTAAAGGATAACTATAATTTTGTAATTAAATGTTATTAAAAATTACCTTTTATTTTGATCTGCAGCTGCAGTAATTTTCTGTAAAATTAAATGCATTAGGACAACTGGTTTTGCTGGCTATAAAGCAATGCATATTTTTTTTTAATACATTTTTAAATACATTTATAAAAAGAAAGAGAAAGAAAGGCCAGGTGTTCTATTTGAAATTCCACTGACATACCAGCTTATGCCCCGTACACACGATCAGATTATCGAAAGATCTGTCGTCCGTTTTTTGTGGCATGCTAGTCTGATGTGGAAAGTGAAGAGGTTTTTTTCATACAAATTTTCCCGTACGACAGAATTCTACTTCAGAAGTGATGTCATGTGTTGGATTGCTTTGTATGTGTTCTTTCGTCTCTGAGCATGCCTAGTCTTGCTCTTAAGATTTTTTTCAGTCTAAATCTGTACTAATGAGACGAAAATCGGACGATGTATTACGGACAACAAAAATTTTATAGCCTGCACATCAGGATTTTGTCAGCCGAAAATCGGCAGATCGGTCGTCGGACATAATTTCCCTTCTGATTTTCTTATCGTGTGTACGGGCCTTTAGAACCAGTGGGGGTAATTTACTAAAACTGGAAAGTGCAAAATCTAAGAAACAGCTGTGCATGGTAGCCAATCAGCTTCTAACTTCAGCTTGTTCAATTCAGCTTTGACAAAAAAAAAACTTTAAGCTGATTGGTTTCCATGCAGAGCTGCACCAGATTTTGCATTCTTCAGTTTTAGTAAATTAACCCCAATTACTTTTGTAAACCCTGTCTCTGCAGTACTAACACAGTCAGGACCATGGAAGAAACAGGGAGGGTCTAGCTAGGACTAAACTAATTCTAAAGGAGGGGAGGACAGAGGGAGATGGAGTAACAATTTGCACACATAAATAAGTTGTAGTGGCTCTAAGGGTCCATTCACACTAGCGCGATTTGTCAGGCGACTTGGTCGCCTGACAAGTTGCGGTCGGTCGCTCGCCATTGAATAGTACAGGACCCGTTCTAATAGGAGTGACACAAGTCGCTCCGACTTAGAAAAAGGGTCCTGTACTACTTTGGGGCGACTTGGAGGCGACTTGCATTGACTTCAATTATATGAAGTCCGTGCAAGTCGCGCCGAGGTCGCGGTGCACAGACTTCACAGGTCGCCCCACAAAATCCTGTCGCGCCAGTCTGAATGGGCTCTAAATCACTACTAGGAGAGAGAAAGAAAACTACTAAATATTTTCTTTAAAAATCAAACAAGGAATTAAATCTTATCCCTAGTCCCTGGTTGGCTTAGAAATAAAAAAAGAAATAAAAATAAATAATAAGTTTTTTACCCTCCCACCCATCACTCATCCTTCTTGCCATCTGGATGTTCCCTTGCCCATATTTTTTTTTATAATACATACTTTTTTTATAGACATATTCTAGCCCAGTCATGCGGTGCCCAGGTTTCTATTCCTCCTTAATTCTTTTCTGTCCCCAGGATAGGCCTCAGTTTTGCAGAGAACATGTAGAAAACAATGCTAAAAAAAATATTAAATAATATTAATATTTATAATAATAATAATAAAGTTAATTTGGCTGTACTTCTCCTGTGGATCCAGGAGTGCAGTTCATTCTGCACTGCTGTGACCCTTTTTCAGCTGACAAAGGGCTAAAGCTCGTTGTGGGCTGACATCACATATGGTCGGGATCCACCCAGGAGCCTGGACCGGTACCTGGCTCAGCCTCTCAGTGAGCCGCTAAGAGTCAGAGCCATCCACTCCCACCCTCTCCACAGCCCAGCGCTCCAGTAAGCACGCGCAGGGGGGCAGCAGAGCAGAGAGCCAGTGACTGCCAGTCACCAGCTCTCTGCTCACAGGGCTCTGAGGAACGAGTGGTGTTAGAGCTGATGGGGGACAGATGCAGAATCCACCTAGGTAAGTATGGTTCTAAAAAAAAAAAATTCACAAATTTGTCTTTTAATGCTAGGTCCAGTTTAAATGTTTAAAGCAGTAGATTGGCTGCGAAAGATTTCAGGAAGAAGGTTACTTTAGTGTTGCATCCACAACTTTAAATTGTTGAGAATGAGGATTTCATTTTTATGGTCCCATAAGTCTTTAAATCTTTAAATGGGTAAAATAATTATTCTTATAGAACAATAAAATGCCACAGCAAATTTGTTTTGCAACTGTAAACATTACTTTCAAACAACTTTGGTTAATCTAATGGGGTCACTGCATAAAATACTGCGCCCAACCAACCAACCCGAATTTATAAAGGCATGTGCGCTTTTAATGTCTGCGAGAACCTTATGACAAATAAATTTGCCTTTCTAGTAAAACCAAGGAAGCGTGGTTGGTAGCTATGCTAAGGTTAAGGGAGATGAGAAGTAAAGATCTTCTCTGTAGAATGTAAGAGATTTTTGGATCGGGTAAAATAAACACTTTTTAAAGCATTATAAAAAGAATCATAAAGTCTTAGAGCTTTGTACAACATTGTACAGCCGTGGCCGAAAGTTTTGAGAATTAAACAAATATTCTTTTTTCACAAAGTCTGCTGCTTCAGTGTTTTTTGGATGTTTTTGTCAAATGTTACTCTGGTATACTGAAGTTTAATTACAACCTTTTTTTAAGTGTCAAAGGCTTTTATTGACAATTACATTAAGTTTATACAAAGAGTCAATATTTTCAGTATTGACCTTTCTTTTTCAAGACCTTTGCAATTCGTCCTGGCATGCTGTCAATCAACTTCTGGGCCACATCCTGACTGATGGCAGCCCATTGTTGCATAATCAATGCTTGGAGTTTGTCAGAATTTGTGGGGGTTTTTTTGTTCACCTGCCTCTTGAGGATTGACCACAAGTTCTCAAAAGGATTAAGGTCTGGGGAGTTTCCTGGCCATGGACCCAAAATGTCGCTGTTTTGTTCCCCAAGCCACTTAGTTATCACTTTTGCCTTATGGCATGGTGCTCCATCATGCTAGAAAGAAAAAAGGGTATAGCCCTGGGACTTTAAATTAGTTGTACACAAATGGTCAATTATACTTTAATTAATGGTCAAATTAAAGTACATGATAAAGGACATGATGGTTGGTATACATGCTTGCGCATAGCAGTAATAACATTCAATGGTGAACTAGATGCATCTTTCTAACTCGACGCATTTCGTGAGTCAATCGCTCACTCTTCAGGAGTAGATGCGTACAGGTGTATCTAAAAAATACATAATATCAGTTTTTAACTGTATGAAAAATAATGGACAATAAAGAATGGAAACTAGTGGAGAACCCTATGTAGGGAAAAACCATACTTACAAATTGGCTGAGCCAGTGTACAAGAGGATAAAGCATAAATCTGGCAGCGACCAAGTAGTCTGACCCAGGAGCTGAAGGAAGCGAACAATCCCCAACAGGGAACACATGAGGGACAGTTGTAACTGATGTGTGAATGAAGATAACTCTTGACAAACCATATCCCTTGCTGGAACAAAATATATAATGTATAATTAATGTAGAGTAGGAAAGACTGCATCACATAGTAGTGATAGCAGCAAGTAAAATGTATCCATATATATGTATATAATGTTGCAGTATAGCAAAGACAAAATGGGAAGACAAGGGGTAGATCAAGACAAAATGATGCAGCGCAAATCCTGTAAATAATGGCATAAGAAATAAAGGGTCCCAAAAAGATGAAAGAGACAGTTCCTTAGGTCCAATCTGTGTTGAAAGAGGATATAGGAGACAACGACTCCACACAGTGATCTCCCTCCACCATAAAGCACACTGATGCCCTCACCTCATGATTCGACCACTGTGTTACCAGAGGTCAAAAATCGCAGTGTCAATCCACATAAACAAGCAGGCTTCAGGTACATTCGTATACACTCCTTGATAACTAAGGACCAGATAGGACTCACAGACCGGATTCCCCAAATGTAGACATTCCGAGGTATAAATAAAAGAAGAAAAACTCTAAGTGCAGACTGCCAGTACTAAACTTCTTTAATAAATATTGTTTGCACTTACATGGTAAACGATAAACACAGGCATAGGGTTGAGCGGACACCTAGATGTCCGTGTTCGACGGGTTCGGCCGAACTTTAAAAAAAAGTCCGGGTCCGTGTCCCGGACTTTTACCGAACTTTTCCCGGACACCGAACCCCATTGAAGTCAATGGGGACCCGAACTTTAAGGCACTAAAATGGCTCTAAAACACCAAAGGAAAGGGCTAGAGTGCTGCAAATGGCAGCAAAACGTAATTAAGAGCATGGCAAGTGCTCTGCAAACAAATGTGGATAGGGAAATAACTTAAAACAACAAAAAAAAACAGAAAAATAAAACAATGTTCTTCTTCATCTCTGAAGGACGAGGCCCATATGGAGTAGGAGGGAGGTTGAGGTGGTGGTGGATGTGGCGGTGACATAGGCGTGCGCACAGGGTGTGCTGGGTGTGCCTGGGCACACCCTAATCACCTAGGGCACATAGCATTGCCAGTGAGGAGATGGGAAAGATCTCCCTGGGACCTGCTCTGCTCTATTTCTCCTTGCCTACAGGTACATGGCCCCGATACATTACTCTCCCTGCTGGCAAACACATGCATGTGTATTTCAACTTTGGGGTGCACACCTTAATGCAATAGGCTGCGCACACCTATGGGCGGTGTAGGTGGAAGCGGCGGTGGAGGAGGACCAGGGCCGGATTAACAGCATCATGGGCTTGGTGCTGAGGATTTTGAAGGGCCTTAGGGCCGTGCCTTGCCATGCACCCAGAGGAGGAAGGGTGCAGCCATGCATGCCTAATTCAACATGGGATGCTGTCTCTGAAGCCCATAAACACATCCATGCATCGCCAACTGTCCCTCCTTGTCCGGCCTTCACGCTGTGTGGGGAGGTTCTGAGGGTGCTGCCTGGGGAAGCGAGCATAGAAGCCAGACTTCTGTGTTTACAAGTGACAGAAGAGCGGTAACAGTGAATATGGCCAACCCGGGGCCTATATAAAAGGTAGGGGCCTGGAGCTGCAGCTCCAATAGACCCTACATTAATCTGGCCCTGAGGAGGAGGACGAGGTAGCCAACACTGCTTCTTTTCACAAATTTTAAATGAGGGTACACCCCAAAAGAGTGAGAAAGAGCAAAAATGGAACAATGGGTGGGTAAGGTCGGTATCCATTGCTATTCTGCATAAGGTACGGAAAAGTCCCGTGGGATCCATGCCTGGTTCATTTTAATGAACGTGAGCTTGTCCACATTGTCTCTGGACAGGCGGCTGCGCTTGTCTGTTATAACGCCCCCAGCCGTGCTAAATACCCGTTCAGATAATACACTGGCTGCAGGGCACGCCAGCACCTCCAAGGCGTAAAGGGCAAGCTCAGGCCATGTGCCCAATTTGGAGACCCAGAAGTTGAAGGGGGCAGACCCGTCATTCACTACATGTAGGCGTGTGCACACATACTGCTCCACCATGTTGGTAAAATGCTGCCTCCTGCTAAGACGTTCCATCTGAGCTGCTGGTGCTGCTGTTTGTTGTGGCGTGCTGACAAAGCTTTTCCACATTTCGGCCATGCTAACCCTGCCTTCTGAGGTGCTGGCGGTGCCCTGGTTGCGTTGGCGACCTCCTCCTCCTCTGCCTTGTGCTTCCACTGTGGCCCCGCTGTCAGATGGGAATGCCAGCAGCATGGCGTCTACCAGCGTGCGCTTGTACTCGCGCATCTTGCGATCGCGCTCCAGTGAGTGAATTAAGGACGGTACGTTGTCCTTGTAACGGGGATCCAGCAGCGTGGCCACCCAGTAATCAGCACAAGTTAGAATGTGGGCAACTCGGCGGTCGTTGTGGAGACACTGCAGCATGTAATCGCTCATGTGTGCCAGGCTGCCCAGAGGCGACGAAAGGCTGTCCTCTGTGGGAGGTGTATGGTCCGTGTCCTCTGTATCCCCCCAGCCACGCACCAGTGATGGCCATGAGCTGGCCTGGGTGCCACCCTGCTGTGAACATGGTTCCATCTCCTCCTCCAGCTCCTCCTCCTCCTCATCCTCCTCATCCTCCAGAACTGTGCCCCTGCTGGACAATTGCGTCCCTGGCGTTTGCGTGTGCAGGAACCCACCCTCGGAGCCCCTTGCGAATGACTGCCCTGAAAGCCTTGGAAATGTTACCTCTTCATCCTCCTCCTCCTCCTCATCCTGTGCCACATCCTCTTCCATCATCGCCCGAATTGTTTTTTCAAGGAGGCATAGAAGTGGGATAGTTAAGCTGAGAACGGCGTCATTGCCACTGGCCATGTTGGTGGAGTACTCAAAACAGTGCAACAAGGCACACAGGTCTCGCATGGAGGCCCAGTTATTGGTGGTGAAGTGGTGCTGTTCCGCAGAGCGACTCACGCGTGCGTGCTGCAGCTGAAACTCCACTATGGCCTGCTGCTGCTCGCACAGTCTTTCCAGCATGTGCAAGGTGGAGTTCCACCTTGTGGGCACGTCACATATGAGGCGGTGAGCGGGAAGGCCGAAGTTACGCTGCAGCGCTGCCAGGCGAGCAGCAGCAGGGTGAGAACGCCGAAAGTGCGCACAAACGGCCCGCACTTTCTGCAGCAGCTCTGACATATCGGGGTAGTTTTTAAGGAACCTCTGCACCACCAAATTCAGCACATGCGCCAGGCAAGGGATGTGCGTCAAACCGGCTAGGCCCAGAGCTGCTATGAGATTTCGCCCGTTATCGCACACCACCAGGCCGGGCTTGAGGCTCGCTGGCAGCAACCACTCATTTGTCTGCTGTTCCATGCTCCTCCACAACTCCTGCGCGGTGTGTGGTTTGTCCCCCAAACAGGCAAGTTGTAAAACTGCCTGCTGTCGTTTACCCCTGGCCGTGCTGAAGTTGGTGGTGAAGGTGTTACGCTGTCCGGATGAGGAGGCGGTAGAGGATGAGGAAGCGGAGTAGGAGGAGTTAGGAACAGGAGGCAAACTGAAGCGCCCTGCAATCCTCGGTGGTGGAAGGACATGCGCCAAATTGCTATCCGCCTCAGGCCCATCCGCCACTGCATTTACCCAGTGTGCCGTTAGGGAGATATAACGCCCCTGACCGTGCTTACTGGTCCACGTATCCGTAGTTAGGTGGACCTTGGCACAGATGGCGTTGCGCAGTGCACACCTGATTTTTTCCCCCACTTGGTTGTGCAGGGAAGGGATGGCTTGCCTGGAAAAGTAGTGGCGGCTGGGCACGACGTACTGTGGGACAGCCACCGACATAAGGTTTTTAAAACTGTGCGTCTCCACCAGACGGAATGACAGCATTTCAAAGGCCAATAATTTTGAAATGCTGGCATTCAGGGCCAGGGATCGCGGGTGGGTAGGGGGGTACTTCCTCTTCCTCTCAAGTGTTTGGGAGATGGAAAGCTGAACGCTTCCACGGGACATTGTGGAGATGGTTGTTGGTGACCCAGGTGGTGGTGTTGCTGACAGATCGTCTGTTTGCGGGGTGGCAGGTGCCGGTATCACTACAGATGTGGCTGGAGCGGCCGAGACTGCAGCAGAAGAGGAAGCAGGATGAGCCAGAGACGTTTCTTGGTTTTGAAGGTGTGTACTCCACTGCAGCTCGTGCTTTGCACTTAGATGCCTGATCATGCAGGTTGTGCTCAGGTTGAGAAGGTTCATGCCTCGCTTCAAGCTCTGATTGCACAGGGTGCAAACCACTCGTGTCCTGTCATCAGCACATTTTCTAAAGAACTTCCACGCTAGAGAACTCCTTTGAGCTGACTTTGGTGCGCTCGTTCCCTTGCTGCGTTGGGCAGTAGCGGGCGTAGTGTCTAGGGCACGGCCGCTCCGCTTCTGCACCCTGCTCCCTCTTCTGCTGTGCTGGTGGCTCTGTGCGACCACCGCCTCTTCCTCCAAACTACTCAGTTCACCTGCATGACGTTCATTCCATGTGGGGTCGAGGACCTCATCGTCCTCCACATCATCTTCCACCCAGTCTTCACCCCTGCCCTCCTTGTCGGTCTCCACAATGCTGAACGCCGCAGCAGTTGGCACCTGCGTTTCGTCATCATCGGAGACGTGCTGCGATGATCCTTGCATGTACTCATCTTGAGGAATAAGTGGTTGGGCATCGCTGCACTCAATCTCTTCCACTTCTGGGGCAGGGCTAGGTGGATGGCCCTGGGAAACCCTGCTGACAGAGTCCTCAAAAAGAATAAGAGACTGCTGTATGGCTTGGGGCTCAGACTGCTGGCCTGATTTGCAAGGGGGTGAGGTGAAAGACGGTTGGACATTGGCTGCAGGTGCCAACTCTGACCTTTCTGCAGTAGACTGGGTGGGAGACAATGTGAAGGAACTGGAGGCACTGTCAGCAGCAAACCAATCTACTATCGCCTCAACTTGTTCTGGCCTCATCACTTCTAGGGGCGTTTGATGCCCTACCAAATACTGATGCAGGTTCTGTCGCCTACTCACACTTGAGGAAGGTGTTTCACTTGTGCGTGTAGCTGGCACAGATCGACCATGTCCTCTCCTTGCAACAGGAGCTCTACCAGCAGCACCACGACCCAGGCCACGGCCCTTATTTGACGGTCTCCTCATATTTCTGTAATTTAAGATCTTGCCCTAGAAAGGTTTTTATTGAATAGCGGAATAGAAAATATGATCCAAAAAAAGTGTATGTATATCACACGTACACAACCACACTAGGCCCCAATTACTATTGTTTGTACCCCTAAAAGGCTAGATGAGGAGTAGGGGGAGTATGGAACAGGCAGCACCCTCAAACCTTCAGAAGTATGAGATGAACCCCAACAACTTGGAAAGGTGGATCTCTCTCACACGTACCGACACAGACTATCCCGCAATTCAATTGATCCTCAAAGGTTTTTATTGAATAGCGGAATAGGAAATATGATCAAAAAAAGTGTATGTATCTCGCACGTACACAACCACACTAGGCCCCAATTACTATTGTTTGTACCCCTAAAAGGCTAGATGAGGAGTAGGGGGGGTATGGAACAGGCAGCACCCTCAAACCTTCAGAAGTATGAGATGAACCCCAACAACTTGGAAAGGTGGATCTCTCTCACACGTACCGACACAGACTATCCCGCAATTCAATTGATCCCCAAAGGTTTTTATTGAATAGCGGAATAGGAAATATGATCAAAAAAAGTGTATGTATCTCACACGTACAGAAACACACTAGGCCCCAATTACTATTGTTTGTACACCTAAAAGGATGGATGAGGAGGAGGAGGAGTATGGAACAGGCAGCACCCTCAAAGCTTCAGAAGTATGAGATGAACCCCAAAAACTTGGAAAGGTGGATCTCACACGTACCGACACAGACTATTCCGCAATTTAATTGATCCCCAAAGGTTTTTATTGAATAGCGGAATAGGAAATATGATCAAAAAATGTGTATGTATCTCACACGTACAGAAGCACACTAGGCCCCAATTACTATTGTTTGTACACCTAAAAGGATGGATGAGGAGGAGGAGGAGTATGGAACAGGCAGCACCCTCAAAGCTTCAGAAGTATGAGATGAACCCCAAAAACTTGGAAAGGTGGATCTCACACGTACCGACACAGACTATCCCGCAATTTAATTGATCCCCAAAGGTTTTTATTGAATAGCGGAATAGGAAATATGATCAAAAAATGTGTATGTATCTCACACGTACAGAAGCACACTAGGCCCCAATTACTATTGTTTGTACACCTAAAAGGATGGATGAGGAGGAGGAGGAGTATGGAACAGGCAGCACCCTCAAAGCTTCAGAAGTATGAGATGAACCCCAAAAACTTGGAAAGGTGGATCTCACACGTACCGACACAGACTATCCCGCAATTTAATTGATCCCCAAAGGTTTTTATTGAATAGCGGAATAGGAAATATGATCAAAAAATGTGTATGTATCTCACACGTACAGAAGCACACTAGGCCCCAATTACTATTGTTTGTACACCTAAAAGGATGGATGAGGAGGAGGAGGAGTATGGAACAGGCAGCACCCTCAAAGCTTCAGAAGTATGAGATGAACCCCAAAAACTTGGAAAGGTGGATCTCACACGTACCGACACAGACTATCCCGCAATTTAATTGATCCCCAAAGGTTTTTATTGAATAGCGGAATAGGAAATATGATCAAAAAAAGTGTATGTATCTCGCACGTACAGAAACACACTAGGCCCCAATTACTATTGTTTGTACACCTAAAAGGATGGATGAGGAGGAGGAGGAGTATGGAACAGGCAGCACCCTCAAAGCTTCAGAAGTATGAGATGAACCCCAAAAACTTGGAAAGGTGGATCTCACACGTACCGACACAGACTATTCCGCAATTTAATTGATCCCCAAAGGTTTTTATTGAATAGCGGAATAGGAAATATGATCAAAAAATGTGTATGTATCTCACACGTACAGAAGCACACTAGGCCCCAATTACTATTGTTTGTACACCTAAAAGGATGGATGAGGAGGAGGAGGAGTATGGAACAGGCAGCACCCTCAAAGCTTCAGAAGTATGAGATGAACCCCAAAAACTTGGAAAGGTGGATCTCACACGTACCGACACAGACTATCCCGCAATTTAATTGATCCCCAAAGGTTTTTATTGAATAGCGGAATAGGAAATATGATCAAAAAAAGTGTATGTATCTCGCACGTACAGAAACACACTAGGCCCCAATTACTATTGTTTGTACACCTAAAAGGATGGATGAGGAGGAGGAGGAGTATGGAACAGGCAGCACCCTCAAAGCTTCAGAAGTATGAGATGAACCCCAAAAACTTGGAAAGGTGGATCTCACACGTACCGACACAGACTATTCCGCAATTTAATTGATCCCCAAAGGTTTTTATTGAATAGCGGAATAGGAAATATGATCAAAAAATGTGTATGTATCTCACACGTACAGAAGCACACTAGGCCCCAATTACTATTGTTTGTACACCTAAAAGGATGGATGAGGAGGAGGAGGAGTATGGAACAGGCAGCACCCTCAAAGCTTCAGAAGTATGAGATGAACCCCAAAAACTTGGAAAGGTGGATCTCACACGTACCGACACAGACTATCCCGCAATTTAATTGATCCCCAAAGGTTTTTATTGAATAGCGGAATAGGAAATATGATCAAAAAAAGTGTATGTATCTCGCACGTACACAACCACACTAGGCCCCAATTACTATTGTTTGTACCCCTAAAAGGCTAGATGAGGAGTAGGGGGAGTATGGAACAGGCAGCACCCTCAAACCTTCAGAAGTATGAGATGAACCCCAACAACTTGGAAAGGTGGATCTCTCTCACACGTACCAACACAGACTATCCCCCAATTTAACTGATCCCCAGAGGTTTTTGATTAAATAGCGGAATAGAAAATATGATCCCAAAAAAGTGTATGTATATCACACGTACACAACCACACTAGGCCCCAATTACTATTGTTTGTACCCCTAAAAGGCTAGGAGTAGGGGGAGTATGGAACAGGCAGCACCCTCAAACCTTCAGAAGTATGAGATGAACCCCAACAACTTGGAAAGGTGGATCTCTCTCACACGTACCAACACAGACTATCCCCCAATTTAACTGATCCCCAAAGGTTTTTGATTAAATAGCGGAATAGAAAATATGATCCCAAAAAAGTGTATGTATATCACACGTACACAACCACACTAGGCCCCAATTACTATTGTTTGTACCCCTAAAAGGCTAGGAGTAGGGGGAGTATGGAACAGGCAGCACCCTCAAACCTTCAGAAGTATGAGATGAACCCCAACAACTTGGAAAGGTGGATCTCTCTCACACGTACCAACACAGACTATCCCCCAATTTAACTGATCCCCAGAGGTTTTTGATTAAATAGCGGAATAGAAAATATGATCCCAAAAAAGTGTATGTATATCACACGTACACAACCACACTAGGCCCCAATTACTATTGTTTGTACCCCTAAAAGGCTAGGAGTAGGGGGAGTATGGAACAGGCAGCACCCTCAAACCTTCAGAAGTATGAGATGAACCCCAACAACTTGGAAAGGTGGATCTCTCTCACACGTACCAACACAGACTATCCCCCAATTTAACTGATCCCCAGAGGTTTTTGATTAAATAGCGGAATAGAAAATATGATCCCAAAAAAGTGTATGTATATCACACGTACACAACCACACTAGGCCCCAATTACTATTGTTTGTACCCCTAAAAGGCTAGATGAGGAGTAGGGGGAGTATGGAACAGGCAGCACCCTCAAACCTTCAGTATGAGATTGTGTTCACTGTACCCCACAAAGATTGAGTTCACTGCACCCCACAATGATTGTGTTCACTGCACCCCACAAAGATTGTGTTCACTGCACCTCACAAAGATTGTGTTCACTGTACCCCCCAAAGATTGTGTTCACTGCACCCCACAAAGATTCTGTTCACTGTACCCCACAAAGATTGTGTTCACTGCACCCCAAAAAGATTGTGTTCACTGCACCCCAAAAAGGATGTTGTTCACTGCACCCCAAAAAGGATTTTGTTCACTGCACCCCAAAAAGGATGTTGTTCACTCCACCCCAAAAAGATTGTGTTCACTGCACCCCACAAAGATTGTGTTCACTGCACCCCAAAAAGATTGTGTTCACTGCACCCCAAAAATGATTTTGTTCACTGCACCCCAAAAAGGATTTTGTTCACTGCACCCCAAAAAGGATGTTGTTCACTCCACCCCAAAAAGATTGTGTTCACTGCACCCCAAAAAGATTGTGTTCACTGCACCCCACAAAGGATTTTGTTCACTGCACCCCAAAAAGATTGTGTTCACTGCACCCCAAAAAGGATGTTGTTCACTGCACCCCAAAAAGGATTTTGTTCACTGCACCCCAAAAAGATTGTGTTCACTGCACCCCACAAAGGATTTTGTTCACTGCACCCCACAAAGATTGTGTTCACTGCACACCAAAAAGGATTGTGTTCACTGCACCCCAAAAAGATTTTGTTCACTGCACCCCAAAAAGATTGTGTTCACTGCAGCCCAAAAAGATTGTGTTCACTGCAGCCCAAAAAGATTGTGTTCACTGCAGCCCAAAAAGATTGTGTTCACTGCAGCCCAAAAAGATTGTGTTCACTGCAGCTCACACACAGAAAAATGGATGTGGATCACTGACACCTGCCTATCTCCAATCCCACACCACACAGCAATATCGATTGTAGTTTGTAGAACACAGTTTCCCTAAAATTCAGCAGACTCTGTCCCTAACAGGATTGAGAAGAGATCGTAGATCAGGATTGAGTGCAGATTCACCCCACCCCCCACACAGCAATATCGATTGTAGTTTGTAGAACACAGTTTCCCTAAAATTCAGCAGACTCTGTCCCTAACAGGATTGAGAAGAGATCGTAGATCAGGATTGAGTGCAGATTCACCCCACCCCCCACACAGCAATATCGATTGTAGTTTGTAGAACACAGTTTCCCTAAAATTCAGCAGACTCTGTCCCTAACAGGATTGAGAAGAGATCGTAGATCAGGATTGAGTGCAGATTCACCCCACCCCCCACACAGCAATATCGATTGTAGTTTGTAGAAGACACTGACCCTATATAATTCAGCAGACTCTATCCCTAAAATGCCTACAACTCGCCCTGCCTAAACACTCCGACCTGTCCCTCAATTCTATCCGGACACAAATGTTTTTTTCCTGCCTATCTTTCCCTAATCAGCAGCCAGCACGTTGATGTGTGCTCTGTCCCTGAATCTAAGCAGCATAATGACGCCGCTGCGGCTGCCTCGAACTTATAAAGACTTGGTCACATGCTTCAGACGGCCAATCACAGCTACTGAGACATTTGCAGGCATGGCTGGGATGGCTTAAGGCACACCAGTTAAACGATTGTTGATTGGCTGTTGAAAGCCCGCCATGAAAAGAGCGCCAAAGCATGCAAAACCCGGAAATAAAACGACCGAACACGGATTTTTACCCGAACATACAGTAAAGTGTCCGTGTCCGTGTTCGGGTACAAAAAATCCAATTATTCGGTACGAACACGAATAATACAGTCCGTGTTCGCTCAACACTACACAGGCACATCAGTACAGGTGCACATCGATAAGACTTCAGCGTCGTGGGCTGTGCATACCAGCAGCCAGCCACACACGCTCGGAACAGCAGCAGCTCCGTTCGGGAGGTTGAGCCGCATCCGTCTGACGTCACCCGCTGCTGCTGCGAGTTCCGAGCGTGCGTGGCTGGCTGCTGGTATGCACAGCCCACGACGCTGAAGTCTTATCGATGTGCACCTTTCAACACAGATTGGACCTAAGGAACTGTCTCTTTCATCTTTTTGGGACTCTCTATTTCTTATGCCATTATTTACAGGATTTGCGCTGCATCATTTTGTCTGTCATATCTCTCTGGGATTTTTTGCTGTGTATCCTGGGTCGGTGTTCAGCTGGCATTTCCATCTAGTTTAGCTACACTTACCTGTCTGCGCTGATTGTTTTTCATTTACTGAAGGGGTAGATCAAGCTCACATGTGAGAGGGGAAAAACAGTAAAAAATTATAAAGGGGGAAGAAAAAATATATATGTGGAAATAGTGAGTGAATAGAGAATCACAATGAAATCTAGCAGACAAGGTTTTTACTGGATGCCCCAAACAATCAGAGAAAATGACTTTACTCCAGTCCTCAGCAGTCCAAACCCTGTGCCTCTTGCAGAATATCAGTCTGTCCCTAATGTTTTTCCTGGAGAGAAGTAGCTTCTTTGCTGCCCTTCTTGACACCAGGCCATCCTCAAAAATTCTTCACCTTACTTTGCATGCAGATGCACTCACACCTGTCTGCTGTCATTCCTGAGCAAGCTCTGCACTGGTGGTGCCTGGATCCCGCAGCTAAATCAATTGTAGGAGATGGTTCTGGTGCTTGCTGGACTTTCTTGGGCACCCAGAAGCCTTCTTCACAAATGCAGTGGAAATGTTTTTTTTATGGAATTAAGTAAATTTTCATGGTAAAGAGGGACTTTGCATTTAATTGCAATTTATTTGATCGCTGTTCATAAACTTCTGGCATATATGCGAATTGTCATCATAAAAACTGAGGCACACGACTGTGTGAAAATTAAGATTTGTATCATTCTCAAAACGTTTGGCCACGGCTTGTGCTACCGGTTACAAACCCAGACAATTAAATCTGCGCATATAATAGAAACAAACGTAAAATATGGGGTAATCCAAGCATAAAAACAGCTTCATTTATATTCAAATGTTTACTTTCCAGCAAAAGTTGGGTTTGGTTCCACCAATACTGCATTCCAAGCTTTCCTGTTGACCAATGAGACTGGTCATCACATCTAATGTGGTACACTATAGGAAAAGTCCTCCTTTACGAGGGGGAGGGGGCTAAAGCCCAATCAAGGTGTGGTATAGGTAGAACTTATTATGGTCCCAAGCTGCTGCCTCTCTGATAGCGGCAACGAGGACACTCTGCGGACACTCAGCAGAAAACTCTTGGATGGGTATAGAGGAGTGCTGGTATAAAAGTTCACATCACTCGAGGGTCTATTTGAAATTGGTCAAAGATAACAGGTATATCCAATGCGTTTCGGTATAAATGTCTCCAGTTTCCTCCGGGCTGGAATAGTGGTTGTAATTAGAACAGCGATGAGACTTAGAATTAGGTTCTTTACAAGAGCATGTCAGATCATCTCACTAATGCCAACTGATGGCACTGGGTCCTCGTTCCCATATAGGCCCTCATTCTAAGTCTGATCGTTGTTTCAGATATATCCACTATTACAGCCCCAAGGAAGGAGGCAGCATTTCAGACGAAACACGTTGGCTTTACCTGTTTACTTTGATCAATAAACATTTTAAATGCACCCTTGAGTAATATGAACTTTCATATCGGGTGGTCCTCTATACCCATCCCAGAGTTTACATAACATCTTCTGGGACTTTATCTTTAAACCTACAGATAAATGTGAGATTCCTCTCTCTTTCTTTTTTATTAGAAGTAACCCATGTTTATGCTCAGATTAAATTGTACAGGTTTGTTACAAGTTTGCTTTAAAGTGGTATTAAAGGTTTTAAATTATTTATACCCACAGGTAAGGCTATAATAAGGCTATAATAGGTACTGTAAATTTGTACACCATTTAAGAGATATTCACTTTAGCAGTGCCGGTGATGCCACTGTTGCATGCGCACTGCTCTCTTGATGGATGGCGTGCTGTCCATAGAGAGAACCTTGCCAGGGCCGTGACTCCCGACACATGAAAATTATGTCATTGCAGCTCAGCTAGTCATACATACTGCACTGAATACTAGCAAAAGATTTTTTTGTTTTCTGTTTTGCGGTTTACTACCGCTTTAACCAATTTTGAACTGGTAGGTTTTACCCCCTTAATGACCAGGCCATTTTTTGCAATTTGGCACTGCGTGACTTTAACTGGTAATTGCGCAGCCATGCAATGCTGTACCCAAACAAAATGTATGTACTTTTTTTTACCACAAGTAGAGCTTTCTTTTGATGGTATTTTATCACCTCTGCTGTTTTTATTTTTTGTGATATAAATGAAAAAAGGCAGAAAATTTTGAGAAAAAAATGACTTTTCCTACTTTTTCTTATAAAAAATATCCAATAGAATTAATTTTTGTCATACATTTAGGCCCAAATATATTTAGCTACATGTCTTTAATGAAAAAAATCTCAATATGCGTATATTTATTGGTTTGCGCAAAAGTTATAGCGTCTACAAACGATGGTGTATATACTGGAATTTACGCAGCTTTTACATTCTGACTGCCTATCTCCTTTCTTGAAGTGCTGCTTCTCCTGAGTATGGGGATACCCAATGTGTGAGACCTTCTGGCAGTCTAGCCGTGTACAGGACCCCGGAAACCAATAACTGCCGTCAGGCTTTCTAAGGGCGTAAATTGTCGATTTCACTCCTCAGCAGGAGTTTAGATATGTTTAGATTTATTTACATGTTTTCACTGCTGACAGTTTTGGAGGCCATGAAATGCCAAGATAGCAAAAAAAACCCTCAAATGACCCCATTTTGTAAAGTAGACACCCTAATCTATTTTCTAAGAGGTATATTGAGTCCATGGATTATTTTATATTTTGCCACAAGTTTTAGAAAAATATTATTATTATTATTATTTTTTACAGAAAGTTATTATTAATATTTTTTTTTTTTTAGTTGTTATAAAATGATATATTGCTCACACATGCCATGGATATATGTGAAATGACATTCCAAAATACATTCTGCTGCTTCTCCTGAGTACTGAGGTACCACATGTGTGAGACTTTTTGGCAGTCTAGCTGCATGCAGGACACCAAAAACCAATCACTGCCTTCAGGCTTTCTAAAGGCATAAATTGTTGATTTCACTCCTCACTATCTATCACATTTTTGGAGGCTATGAAATGCCAAGACAGTACAACCCCCCCCCTCCCCCCAAATGACTCCTTTTCGGAAAGTAGACACCCTAATCTATTTGCTGAGAGGCATGTTGAGTCCATGGAATATGTTATATTTTTCCACAAGTTTTGGGAAAATTAAATTTTTTTACACAAATTTGTCACTTAAATTATATATTGCTCACACATGCCAAGTATCTTAGGCCATAGAGATGATTGAAGCCATTGTGCTCTCCAATCATCTCTATGGTAAGCTGACGGAACCACTGGCTGCAGTCTTGGGTTACCCAGTGGGGCATGAGAGCCGAGAAAACGTGGAAGGCGGCAGGAGGGGGGGGGGGGGGTAGTCCCTTCCCTCTGCTTGTAAAAGCAGTCTAGCAGCTAATTATCTGCTGAGATTGCTTTTACATGAAAGCAGACTTCTGGCTGTAAAAACAATACCAGGTAGTGTGTGGTATGCCCGCCATTAGACCCCCCAGCTTCCACCCACTTCTACTGTAATGATGGGCATACATGCAATGTTCTTTTTTTTTTTCGTTCAGCCCATGGGCTAAACGAAAAAAAAAGAACATAGCAGGTTCCTCTATTCACATTGATCGATGTGGATGAAGAAGTCTCTGCCGAGAAAAGTGTTAAAAAATATATGGCAAGCATAGGGGAGATTCGCCCTCTGTGTCCACCCCATCCCCTATGCTTCGCCATATATGCTCTTTTTTTAACTGCAGTGGTGAAATCACCTCCTACAGCACTGCAGTAATTGATTTACACATATGCTGAGAGCATACACTGTTGCTGTCAGAATAAACAAATCAGTGCTGCAGTCGATGGGCATACCTGCAAAGCAAACAAATTTTAACAGGGTTAAAATTTATTGGGCGCACCTGCAAAAGCAAACAAATTTTAACAGGGTTAAAATGTATTACTAAATATATGGGCAATCTGACGCTGTCCTGGATTGACTCTGACTAACGTTAAAGCTAACTGACGCCACCTGTGATCTTTATTAGAAGATGTATAGTGGGTACCCTAAACTTATCTGGGACTGCCTCTAACTACCGCTAACTGCCTCTCACACTAACTGGTGTCACAAGTGACACTAATACAGTTATCAGTAAATTATCTGTATACTGTATATAGTGACTCTGTGACAGGGAGTGAAAGGGTTAACTGGGGAATGATCAGGGGGTTAAATGTGTGCCTATGTGTACTGGTGTCAGTGTAGTGCTTGTGTACTCACTGTCTGATGCTCTCTTCTCACACGCTGGGACTTGAAAGGGCCCCAGGAGAGGAGATTGCATCATTTCTTGTGCCTATGTTTACATCACACAGACACGGGATGTTCTGCAATTGGTCAGAACCAATCACCAGGTCCAGGCCAAAAATCATTGGTCTGGACCTGATGACCGATCGGTTCTAAAACGAATCAGAACATAGCGGGGACGGCAGGTGCGCATGCACAACCCCTAGCCCTGCACGCAACCAACGTACAGTTACGTTGGTTCATGCAGCCAAGCCACCTTGCAGAAGTAAAACTGCGGTGGGTGGTCGGCAACTGGTTAAAGTAGAACCATAAGCAAAACTTTTTTTTTTCATTTTGATAAAGTAAGGGAGGGTTACAACCCCTGTCAGATATTTTTTTTTCTTCGACATTTGTGTCCTATTGCATAGATTTCCCTTCACTTCCTGACCCATAGCCAAATAGGTAGTAAGACGAAATCCCTGCAAATTAAGGGAATCTCTTGGGGACCCCCAGGTCACCAGAACCAGTGTCCCCATTGGAAGATTTCCCCTCTTTTACTTTCCTGGGGACAACCCAAATTATTATTATTTTTTTTTTTAGTTTCAATTTTGATGATAATGGTAAACAGAACAAATAGAGAGGGGAAATCTCCTTAACGGGGGCACAGACAGCAATAAAAACTGACAAGCGTCCTAATCTCTCTCCTCTCTTTTCAAAACTAAAAGAAAAGAAAGAAAGAAAGAAAGAAAGAAAGAAAGAAAGAAAGAAAGAAAGAAAGAAAGAAAGAAAGAAAGAAAGAAAGAAAGAAAGAAAGAAAGAAAGAAAGAAAGAAAGAAAGAAAGAAAGAAAGAAAACAACATTTTATACTCATTTTTAATAAAATATTTTTGCAGAGTTCTTGTTGCCAGAAGAGCGCTCTCATCATTATCAGATTCAATAACTGCAGGTTAATCTGGTTAAAGATGAATTTATTCAGCAAATTCAGTGTAAGAAAGCTATCATTTAATCTTTATGTAGCATGAAAATTGAGTTGTAAAAAAATGTACAAGATTTCAAATTAACAACTGGACCTGATAATGCTGTGCAGTGAGAAGTCTTTCCACACTAATTTAAAATGTGTTTTTTTTCTGCTCTTAAAATTAAAAATATAATAATTTAAACATAAATGCTGAATAAAAAATGAGGACCAAAATTCACACTGTTATTAAAGGTAATCACTGCCTTCATTTAACAGATACTACATCGTTTTATTATGCTTAATTTAACTACTTTATTATATTTTGTTCCTGTATACAGCTTTTTTTTTTTTTACCTATGTTGCCTCTTCAAGTGTTTCCAAACCCAATATATATTTTGCGTTACAATCCTTATACTGTACGTAATGACTGTTTTTTTAGTCCTTTTTTTACTTTACTTTTACCTGATGATCCCGACAAAAGAGAGCAAATAAAAAAGTTAATTGGGAGGGTTTACATACATTTTAAAGCCTCGCATGGATTATTGGTCGGGAATTTTCGGCCAACGTCCGATCGGCCGATTTTCGGCTTGTTAGTATGATGCTTCCGACTCCGACTTTTCGGCCGAAAAATATCTGGTGTGCAGGCTATAAAATTTTTGTTGGCCGTCAACACAACGGCCGATTTTCCGTCAGTCAGTACAGATTTCGGCAGACAAAAATCTGATGAGCAAGACTGGGCATGCTCAGAGAAGAAAAAACACATGGAAAGTAAACCAGCACATGACATCACTTCTGAAGTAGATTTTTGTTGGCCGAGAGAATGCGTGTGCAGTCTAGGCACATTCCAACCAACAAAACACAACTTGGACAAAAGTCGGACGATCGGTCGGCCGATAATCCTTGCGTGTGTACGAGGCATTACATGTTCACGGTAGCCCATTGCATATGCAGGATACAATGGATATAAACAAGCATTCTATAGGTCCAGTAACAAGTGAGGCTTGTAATTTCTAGACTGTATTGTTATTTGTACCCATCAACACCCCCACCAGGTTTTTTATCTTGGTATCAATAATAGCAAACTATAAAAGTGTGGGGTCAATTTGAAGTTTTGCCAAAGTTTAAACATTTTCGAACTAATATGTTTAGATTTTTTACATGTTTTTAAAATATTTCATAAAATATAATATAATAAATGATGTTTAAAAAAAAAAAAACTGAAATGCATAATATTTATTACATATAAACTTTTAAAGCCCATGGTGTGGGAAAGGCAAGTCCTGTTTGCCTTTCCCACACTGCACCCAAATGTGTTTCCCTTGCAGGACATGGGCAGGTGCCAATTAGTTGTTAATCCCTTGCTGACCGGGCTTTTTCCTGGAACATTTTGTTTACAAGTTGAAATCAGTATTTTTTGCTGGAAAAAGACTTATAACCCCCAAATATTATATATTTTTTTAATTTTTTTAGCAGAGACCCTAAGGAATAAAATGGCAATCATTGCTATTTTTTATGTCACACGGTATTTGCGCAGCAGTTTTGTCAACACAATTTTTTGGAAAAAAATACACTTTAATGAAATTAAAGCAAAACGCAATATATACTCCATTTTTTTGTAAAATGTGAAATATGATGTTACTCCGAGTATATAGATACCTAGCATGTCACGTTTTAAACTGCGCACTTTCATGGAATGTCAAAAAGCTATGGTACTTAAACATCTCCATAGGGGACGCTTTAAAATTCATTACAGGTTACCTATTTAGTGTTACAAAGGGGAGCTAGCACTAGAATTATTGCTCTCACTCTAACCTTCGCAGTGATATCTCACATATGTGGTTTGAATGCCATTTACATATGCATGAGCGACTTACGTATGCATTCGCTTCCACATGTGAGCATGGAGGAATAGGGTCGCGTTCAATTTCTTTTATTTTACTCTTTATTTTTTATTTTACACTGTCCCTTTAACTTTTTTTTTTTTAATCACTTTTATTCCTATTAACCACTTTAAGACCGCTTCCTGACCAGGCCCTATTTTGTGATTCGGCACTGCGTTATTTTAACAGACAATTGCGCGGTAATGCAGCACTGTATCTTTTTTTCCCCACAAATAGAGCTTTCTTTTGGTGGTATTTGATCATCTGTGCCATTTTTATTTTTTGCGCTATAAACCAAAAAGCGACAATTTTGAAAAAAAAAAACAATATTTTTCACATTCTGCTATATAACATTCCCCCAAAAAAATGTAAAAATCTAATTTTTTTAACATTTTAAGTCAATTTCTTTTCTGCTGCATATATTTGGTAAAAAAAACTCTGCAATTAGCGTATTTTGATTGGTTTGCGCAAAAGTTATTGCGTCTACTAACTACGGGAAAGATTTATGTCATTTTTTATGTCATTTTTATTGTTTTGGGTTTTTTTTACTAGTAATGGCGGCGATCTGCATTTTTTTGCGGGACTGCGACATTGCGGGGGACAGATCGGACCCCTAACTGACATTTTTGACACTTTTGGGGGTACCAGTGACATTACTACACCAATCAGTGCTATTAATATGCACTGTTACTGTAATAATGCCATTGGCAGGGAAGGGGTTAACAGTGTTTGTGATCTAGGGGTTAAATGTGAGCCTAGGGGAGTGATTCTAACTGTGGGGGGGTTGGGCTTGTGAGATGACCATAGAGACATGTGATCCTATATAGCAGGGTGGCATGGTCTCTGTGATAATCTCAGGGAGAAGAACGGACGGCTGTTTACATCAGCCATCCGTCCTTCTCTGTCAGCGGGGGGGAGATCGCCGGTGTCAGGCGGCAATCGGAGCTGCCTGACACCCACACTGACTTCCCTGGTGACGATTGGGGGTGGGCGCTAGCCCACTAGCCTCCTGAGAGTGAGCGACGTAGAGCTATGTCTCTTTTCCCAGGAGCGGCTGCCTGCTGCAGTAAATCTGCGGCGGGCAGTGGTGAAGTGGTTAAAATGGATGTACATATCCCTTGTAATAGAAATAAGGAAGGCAGGTCCTCTCTAAGGAGAAATCTGGAGTCAAAAAGACCCCAAACTTCTCCTTTACCTTTAAAAGCAAAATAATTTGTTTGGTCTTTTGTTTTAAAAAACAAAACATAAAATAGTTTACTTCCACTCTGGCCTGGAAGTGACGTCATGGCTTTGCTCTGGTCCTCCAAGGCCATAGAGGTGGTCAAAGATGATCTTCTCTTTGATTGCTCCTGGGAACAGTTGGCAGCACCGAGGGGGGGGTTCCTCCTTCCGCCACTTCTGGAAGCGTTCCAGAGGCTCATGAGTAGTGTTGAGCGAACACGGACTGTATTATTCGTGTTCGTACCGAATAATTGGATTTTTTGTACCCGAACACGGACACGGACACTTTACTGTATGTTCGGGTAAAAATCTGTGTTCGGTCGTTTTATTTCCGGGTTTTGCATGCTTTGGCGCTCTTTTCATGGCGGGCTTTCAACAGCCAATCAACAATCGTTTAACTGGTGTGCCTTAAGCCATCCCAGCCATGCCTGCAAATGTCTCAGTAGCTGTGATTGGCCGTCTGAAGCATGTGACCAAGTCTTTATAAGTTCCAGGCAGCCGCAGCGTCTTCATTCTGCTGCTTAGATCAGGGACAGAGCACACATCAATGTGCTGGCTGCTGATTAGGGAAAGACAGGCAGGAAAAAAACATTTGTGTCCGGATAGAATTGAGGGACAGGTCGGAGTGTTTAGGGCGGGGCGAGTTGTAGGCATTTTAGGGATAGAGTCTGCCGAATTATAGGGTCAGTGTCTTCTACAAAGTACAATCGATATTGCTGTGTGGGGGGTGGGGTGACTCTGCACTCAATCCTGATCTACGATCTCTTCTCAATCCTGTTAGGGAGAGGCTGCTGCTGCTGAATTTTAGGGAAACTGTGTTCTACAAACTACAATCGATATTGCTGTGTGGTGTGGGATAGGAGATAGGCAGGTGTCAGTGATCCACATCCATTTTTCTGTGTGTGAGCTGCAGTGAACACAATCTTTTTGGGCTGCAGTGAACACAATCTTTTTGGGGTGCAGTGAACAACGTCCTTTTTGGGGTGCAGTGAACAAAATCTTTTTGGGGTGCAGTGAACAAAATCCTTTTTGGGGTGCAGTGAACAACATCCTTTTTGGGGTGCAGTGAACACAATCTTTTTGGGGTGCAGTGAACAAAATCCTTTGTGGGGTGGAGTGAACACAATCTTTGTGGGGTGCAGTGAACACAATCTTTTTGGGGTGCAGTGAACAACATCCTTTTTGGGGTGCAGTGAACAAAATCCGTTTTGGGGTGCAGTGAACACAATCTTTTTGGGGTGCAGTGAACAAAATCCTTTGTGGGGTGCAGTGAACACAATCTTTGTGGGGTGCAGTGAACACAATCTTTTTGGGGTGCAGTGAACAAAATCCTTTTTGGGGTGCAGTGAACAACATCCTTTTTGGGGTGCAGTGAACAAAATCCTTTTTGGGGTGCAGTGAAAAACATCCTTTTTGGGGTGCAGTGAACAAAATCCTTTTTGGGGTGCAGTGAACAACATCCTTTTTGGGGTGCAGTGAACAAAATCCTTTTAGGGTGCAGTGAACACAATCTTTGTGGGGTACAGTGAACAGAATCTTTGTGGGGTGCAGTGAACACAATCTTTGGAGGGTACAGTGAACACAATCTTTTTGGGGTGCAGTGAACAAAATCCTTTGTGGGGTGCAGTGAACACAATCTTTGTGGGGTGCAGTGAACACAATCTTTTTGGGGTGCAGTGAACAAAATCCTTTGTGGGGTGCAGTGAACACAATCTTTGTGGGGTGCAGTGAACACAATCTTTTTGGGGTGCAGTGAACAAAATCCTTTTTGGGGTGCAGTGAACACAATCTTTGTGGGGTGCAGTGAACACAATCTTTTTGGGGTGGAGTGAACAAAATCCTTTTTGGGGTGCAGTGAACAACATCCTTTTTGGGGTGCAGTGAACAAAATCCTTTTTGGGGTGCAGTGAACACAATCTTTTTGGGGTGCAGTGAACAAAATCCTTTGTGGGGTGCAGTGAACACAATCTTTGTGGGGTGCAGTGAACACAATCTTTTTGGGGTGCAGTGAACAAAATCCTTTTTGGGGTGCAGTGAACAACATCCTTTTTGGGGTGCAGTGAACAAAATCCTTTGTGGGGTGCAGTGAACACAATCTTTGTGGGGTGCAGTGAACACAATCTTTTTGGGGTGCAGTGAACAAAATCCTTTTTGGGGTGCAGTGAACAACATCCTTTTTGGGGTGCAGTGAACAAAATCCTTTTTGGGGTGCAGTGAACACAATCTTTTTGGGGTGCAGTGAGCAAAATCCTTTTTGGGGTGCAGTGAACACAATCTTTGTGGGGTACAGTGAACAGAATCTTTGTGGGGTGCAGTGAACACAATCTTTGGGGGGTACAGTGAACACAATCTTTTTGGGGTGCAGTGAACAAAATCCTTTGTGGGGTGCAGTGAACACAATCTTTGGGGGGTACAGTGAACACAATCTTTTTGGGGTGAAGTGAACAAAATCCTTTGTGGGGTGCAGTGAACACAATCTTTGTGGGGTGCAGTGAACACAATCTTTTTGGGGTGCAGTGAACAAAATCCTTTTTGGGGTGCAGTGAACAACATCCTTTTTGGGGTGCAGTGAACACAATCTTTTTGGGGTGCAGTGAACAAAATCCTTTGTGGGGTGCAGTGAACACAATCTTTGTGGGGTACAGTGAACAGAATCTTTGTGGGGTGCAGTGAACACAATCTTTGGGGGGTACAGTGAACACAATCTTTTTGGGTGCAGTGAACAAAATCCTTTGTGGGGTGCAGTGAACACAATCTTTGGGGGGTACAGTGAACACAATCTTTTTGGGGTGCAGTGAACAAAATCCTTTGTGGGGTGCAGTGAACACAATCTTTGTGGGGTGCAGTGAACACAATCTTTTTGGGGTGCAGTGAACAAAATCCTTTTTGGGGTGCAGTGAACAACATCCTTTTTGGGGTGCAGTGAACACAATCTTTTTGGGGTGCAGTGAACAAAATCCTTTGTGGGGTGCAGTGAACACAATCTTTGTGGGGTACAGGGAACAGAATCTTTGTGGGGTGCAGTGAACACAATCTTTGGGGGGTACAGTGAACACAATCTTTTTGGGGTGCAGTGAACAAAATCCTTTTAGGGTGCAGTGAACACAATCTTTGTGGGGTGCAGTGAACAAAATCCTTTTTGAGGTGCAGTGAACACAATCTTTGTGGGGTGCAGTGAACACAATCTTTGTGGGGTACAGTGAACACAATCTCATACTTCTGAACATTTGAGGGTGCTGCCTGTTCCATACTCCTCCTCCTACTGTTCAACCATCCTTTTAGGGGTACAAACAATAGTAATTGGGGCCTAGTGTGGTGGTGTACGTGTGAGATACATACACTTTCTTTGTGATCATATTTTCTATTCCGCTATTCAATTAAAACCTTTGGGGATCAATTAAATTGCGTGATAGTCTGTGTCGGTACGTGTGAGATCCACCTTTCCAAGTTTTTGGGGTTCATCTCATACTTTTGAAGATTTGAGGGTGCTGCCTGTTCCATACTCCTCCTCCTACTGCTCAACCATCCTTTTAGGGGTACAAACAATAGTAATTGGGGCCTAGTGTGGTGGTGTACGTGTGAGATACATACACTTTCTTTTTGATCATATTTTCTATTCCGCTATTCAATTAAAACCTTTGGGGATCAATTAAATTGCGTGATAGTCTGTGTCGGTACGTGTGAGATCCACCTTTCCAAGTTTTTGGGGTTCATCTCATACTTCTGAAGATTTGAGGGTGCTGCCTGTTCCATACTCCTCCTCCTACTGCTCAACCATCCTTTTAGGGGTACAAACAATAGTAATTGGGGCCTAGTGTGGTGGTGTACGTGTGAGATACATACACTTTCTTTTTGATCATATTTTCTATTCCGCTATTCAATTAAAACCTTTGGGGATCAATTAAATTGCGTGATAGTCTGTGTCGGTACGTGTGAGATCCACCTTTCCAAGTTTTTGGGGTTCATCTCATACTTCTGAAGATTTGAGGGTGCTGCCTGTTCCATACTCCTCCTCCTACTGCTCAACCATCCTTTTAGGGGTACAAACAATAGTAATTGGGGCCTAGTGTGGTGGTGTACGTGTGAGATACATACACTTTCTTTTTGATCATATTTTCTATTCCGCTATTCAATTAAAACCTTTGGGGATCAATTAAATTGCGTGATAGTCTGTGTCGGTACGTGTGAGATCCACCTTTCCAAGTTTTTGGGGTTCATCTCATACTTCTGAAGATTTGAGGGTGCTGCCTGTTCCATACTCCTCCTCCTACTGCTCAACCATCCTTTTAGGGGTACAAACAATAGTAATTAGGGCCTAGTGTGGTGGTGTACGTGTGAGATACATACACTTTCTTTTTGATCATATTTCCTATTCCGCTATTCAATAAAAACCTTTGAGGATCAATTGAATTGCGGGATAGTCTGTGTCGGTACGTGTGAGATCCACCTTTCCAAGTTTTTGAGGTTCATCTCATACTTCTGAAGATTTGAGGGTGCTGTCTGTTCCATACTCCTCCTACTCCTCATCCATCCTTTTAGGGGTAGAAACAATAGTAATTGGGGCCTAGTGTGGTTTTGTACGTGCGAGATACATACACTTTTTTGGATCATATTTCCTATTCCGCTATTCAATAAAAACCTTTCTAGGGCAAGATCTTAAATTACAGAAATATGAGGAGACCGTCAAATAAGGGCCGTGGCCTGCAGGGCCAGATTAACGTAGGGGCTATTGGAGCTGCAGCTCCAGGCCCCTACCTTTTATATAGGCCCCGGGTTGGCCATTTTCACTGTTACCGCTCTTCTGTCACTTGTAAACACAGAAGTCTGGCTTCTATGCTCGCTTCCCCAGGCAGCACCCTCAGAACCTCCCCACACAGCGCGAAGGCCGGACAAGGAGGGACAGTTGCCGATGCATGGATGTGTTTATGGGCTTCAGAGACAGCATCCCATGTTGAATTAGGCATGCATGGCTGCACCCTTCCTCCTCTGGGTGCATGGCAAGGCACGGCCCTTAAGGCCCTTCAAAATCCTCAGCACCAAGCCCATGATGCTCTTAATCCGGTCCTGGTCCTCCTCCACCGCCGCTTCCACCTACACCGCCCATAGGTGTGCGCAGCCTATTGCATTAAGGTGTGCACCCCAAAGTTGAAATACACATGCATGTGTTTGCCAGCAGGGAGAGTAATGTATCGGGGCCATGTACCTGTAGGCAAAGAGAAATAGAGCAGAGCAGGTCCGAGGGAGATCTTTCCCATCTCCTCACTGGCAATGCTATGTGCCCTAGGTGATTAGGGTGTGCCCAGGCACACCTGACACACCCTGTGCGCATGCCTATGTCACCGCCACATCCACCACCACCTCAACCTCCCTCCTACTCCATATGGGCCTCGTCCTTCAGAGATGAAGAAGAACATTGTTTTATTTTTCTGTTTTTTTTTGTTGTTTTAAGTTATTTCCCTATCCACATTTGTTTGCAGAGCACTTGCCATGCTCTTAATTACGTTTTGCTGCCATTTGCAGCACTCTAGCCCTTTCCTTTGGTGTTTTAGAGCCATTTTAGTGCCTTAAAGTTCGGGTCCCCATTGACTTCAATGGGGTTCGGTGTCCGGGAAAAGTTTGGTAAAAGTTCGATTCTTGTCAAACCAATCTATTAACATTTTACGAGGAGGTGAGCTGTGAGCTAGATAGGGGGAGACCAGTGGATGTGGTGTACTTGGATTTCACTAAGGCGTTTGATACAGTTCCCCACAAGCGCTTAATTTATAAAATAAGATCTGCAGGTATCGACAGCAGGGTTTGCTCTTGGATACGGAATTGGCTTAAAGGGCGTGTCCAAAGAGTGGTAATAAACAGCGCATACTCAGACTGGTCTGAGGTAGTAAGCGGGGTGCCCCAGGGCTCAGTCCTGGGACCAACCTTGTTCAATTTATTCATAAACAACATTGAGGTCGGGATCAGTAGTTCGATATCAGTTTTTGCAGATGACACAAAATTGGCCAGAGCAATAACTGCACAGCATGAAGCAGATATCCTACAGAATGACCTGGACAAAATTACAGAGTGGGCAACGACATGGCAAATGAGGTTTAACGTGGAGAAGTGTAAGGTTTTGCACTTGGGGACTAAAAACATAAAAGCACAATACACGTTAGGAGGGGAACCCTTGGGGGAATCAAAAATGGAGAAGGATCTGGGAGTCTTGGTTGATGATAGATTAGGCAACAGCATGCAATGTCAAGCGGCAGCTGCCAAAGCCAGCAGAATATTGGCATGCATAAAGAAAGGGATGTATTCCAGAGATAAGACTATAATCCTTCCACTTTATAAAACTCTGGTCCGACCGCAACTGGAGTATTCTGTCCAGTTCTGGTCGCCAGTCCTCAGGAGGGATGTGTTGGAGCTGGAGAGAGTCCAGAGAAGGGCAACTAAACTAATTAGGGGATTGGAGGACCTTGACTATGAAGAGCGTCTACAATCGCTCGATTTATTCTCCCTGGAGAAGAGACGTCTGAGGGGGGACATGATAGCAATTTATAAATATCTTAATGGGGATCCCAGCTTAGAAAAAAAGCTGTTCATTCGAAGGGATTGCATGAGGACTCGAGGGCATACAATGCGATTAGAGGAGAAGCGTTTTAACCTCAGGCAACGTGGGGGGTTCTTTACTGTTAGGGCTACAAGATTGTGGAATTCTCTACCACAAGAGGTGGTTTCTGCGGGTAGTATGGTGGCTTTCAAAAGACTCTTAGACTTACATCTCAAGGATCAGAACATTCAGGGGTATGTGAGATGATTACAGCCACACACACCTACACAGGTTGAACTGGATGGACTATTGTCTTTATTCAACCTCACCTACTATGTAACTATGTAACTATATGTAAAAGTCCGGGACACGGACCCGGACTTTTTTTTAAAGTTCGGCCGAACCCGTCGAACACGGACATCTAGGTGTCCGCTCAACCCCACTCATGAGTAATCCAGACGCCAGCTAAAAAGATAAATACCGTAATGTATATATAATACATATTGCGATCTTGAAGTGGTTTCAATGGCACCCTAAATGCATCTCACAAATGCAATGTGTTTGCGGGCACCAAACCGCAGGGTGCCACAGTACCATGCGGTTTGGTGTGGTAAGATCTGAAAAAGTAGTGCAACTTTTTCCACATTCCGTTGCGTTTTGCATTCCATTTAAATGAATGGGCTGTCAAAACCGTATTGCCTGGGAACTGTTCCGGTGTGCACCGGCCCTAATACAAGTTCCACATATAACATAAGATTTCTTGACCAATATGGGGTTGATTTACTAAAGGCAAATAGGCTGTTCACTTTGCAAGGGAATCTGCACTTTGCATGGGGAATTTGCTGCAGAGCCTAGGGAATGTGGTGAAGTTTCATGTTCTAGAGCAGTGATGGTGAACCTTGGCACCCCAGATGTTTTGGAATTACATTTCCCATGATGCTCAACTACACTGCAGAGTGCATGAGCATCAAGGGAAACTTAAATCCAAAACATCTGGGGTGCCAAGGTTCACAATTTTCTCAAAAGTCAGCGAACCGCGAGTTTGCGGTGGGCCCCATTGACTTTAATGGGAGACGAACTTTGAAAACCTTTAGGTCATATTTGCAGCCACAAAAGACGTACTAGCTGTGCATAAATAGTCCCAGCACATGGACAATGTCATAACAGAAGTATTGCAATTTGAAAATGTTGCCCTAAATGTTTTTTTTTTTTTTTTATTTACAGCAAAAAATATATATATTTTTTCATAAATCAGCCAGAACTGACAGCAGCCGGTAAATACATGTCTAATACATATAGGGTCCATTCACACATCTGTGACAACCACAGGATACCTGCCCCTATAGTAAAGAGACTGTAATAGACCCTAAAACGACATTGGAGCATTTTAAATGACTTTTTTGGACATTGATAAAGCGATTTGTGTGTGACTGCAGCAGATCTCTAACTGCCCCTACAGCAACCACAGGATACCTCTCCCTAAGCTCTAAAGATACTAGACCTATACCGAAATACCAGCCCTGGATAGGACTTTGGTGGATCTTCACAACGCTATATGTGTCTAGCAAACTCTTCCTGATGAGCACAGCAGACCTCTCCCTACACTGGCAGAAAGCGGAATGTGAAATAGCCGCCAGATCGGGTCTATTTATAGGGTAGGGGGACTGTCCATGTGCTGGAATGTTTCAATTGGCTGTCCCATTCCACCTGACAGCTGTGTCATGGGTCAAAGTTCTTCTGAATGAAAAAGGTGGCGTGGACATATTCGTGAACATCGGCAAAAGTCCGACTTTTTGCGAATTTGCGCACAAGCAAAATTTGCCGCGAACCGACCACCGGGCGAACCGCAAGGCCATCTCTACACAGAATCACATGACAATGGAAATCACATTATTTTCTATGGTACCTGTTTATATCAATGCAGCACACCACAGGGCATTTTTGGAAAAAGCTCCTCTGCTACTTCAGTGCAATTGCAGTGTAATATTTGGCCCCTTATACTTCAAAGGAAATGCACTCAAAATACATGTACATGTGTGTTTTTTTGTGCTGCTTTTTTGCAAGTTTTTAACCACTTCAATACAGGGCATGTATACCCCCTTCCTGCCCAGGCCAATTTTCAGCTTTTAGCGCAGTCACATTTTGAATGACAAATGCAACACTGTATCCAAACTAAATTTGTATAATTTCCCTACAAATAGAGCTTTATTTTGGTGATATTTGATTACCACTGGGTTTTTTATTTTTTGCTAAACAAATAAAAAATACAGACAATTTTGAAAAGAAAAAGGTTTTTCTTTGTTTCTGTTATAAAATTATGTAACTAAGTAAGTTTTCTTCTTCACTGATGGGCACTGACGAGGCTGCACTGATGGGCACTGATAAGGAGGCACTGATGGGCATTGATGAGGAGGTACTAATATGCAGCACTGATGGGCACTGATAGGTGGCAATGATAGGTGGCACTGATGGGCATTGATGGGCTGCACTTATGGGCATTGATAGCTGGCACTGATAGGCACTTATAGGCAGCACTGATGGGCACTGATAGGCAGCATGATGGGCAATGATGGACACTGATAGATGGCACTGATAGGCAGGACTGACAGGCATTACTGGTGGGCACTGTGGAATTCCTAATAGACACTAATTGGCATCCTTGATAGGCACTGATTTGCATCCCTGGTGGGCACAGGTTGGCATCCCTGGTGGACATGGTTTGGCATCCCTAGTGGGCACAGGTGAGCATCCCTGGTGAGCTCCAGTGGGCATCCCTGGTGGGTCTGCATTGATAATCAATGCACTGATTATTAGTGCAGACCCCCCTGTCAAAAGAGAAACTGATTAGCTCTCCTCTACTCGCACCTTGTCAGCACGAATAGAGGAAAAGCCGATAAACGGCACTTTCTGGTTGCGATGTGACCAGCTATGATTGGACTACGCCATAGGCTCTTTACCAAGATCAGAGATGCCGTGTGTCAGAGCGCCACACTGCAACACCGATCGCCGCGCTGCGTGCCCTCATGGGTGCATATGAGAGGCTTATCCTGTTGGACATCATAAGACGGTCAGGCAGTATAACTTACCCACTTTGTGGCCGTCATTCTGCTATATGGTGGGCAGGAGGTGGTTAACCACATCCAGCCCATCCTATTGTCAACTGATGGCTAGTTGAGACCTTCATCGTTCTGGGTAGATGTCATATAACGTCGTCCCGAAATGCGTGATCTGTCAACTGGATATAGCGGGTGACAGATAACTGTAGTTGTCCTCTGCAGGTATCATGTGATCACTGTGACCAATCACAGCAGATCACATGACAATTGTTAACAATGAATGACTTTGATTAATACCATTCATTATGTACAGTTGTTTAGCTAGCAGTTATTGGTCACAGTGATCAAATGGTGCAGACAGGGCCAATCACAGCCCATCTCTACCATGTGATTAGTTGTGGCCAATCACAGGTAATTACACTAATACACACTGAATGAATCAATTCATTCATTAAAAATGGTTGCTTATACTGTACCTGTGAAATTCCCTGATAAAAGCAATTATAATACATAAAAAAAATAAATAAAAAAATAAATAAAAAATATATATATCGATCACTTCCCCAGAGTAAAACAATGTTAGTATGGTATCACTGTATTGCTCTGGTCACAGAGTGTAAAAAAAAAAAGAAGAAAATTGTAAAAAAAGGAAAAAAAAAAACGAATTAATATATATATTTTTTTTTTTACATACTGTCACCTGCTAGTATCTCTGACCACTGCCACACCAGTTATATGGTGACACTGTACTGCACTGGGGACAAAAATGTGAAAAAAAAAATAATTTTAACCACTTGCCGACCGCCCACCGCAGTTTTACTGCGGCAGGCTGGCTCAGCTGTGCGAATCGATGTAATACTACGTCAGTTGCGTGCGTGATGCTGGGGGGCAAGGGCAAGCCGCCCATGGCACGCTCCCACCCCCACTAGGCAGTGGGGATGCTGATGCATGGGGCTGGTGGCACTGATTGCCGCCAGCCACCCGCGATCGCTCCCCGCTGAGAGAGAAGAACGGTCAGCTGTTATAAACACAGCTGCTCATTCTTATCTCTGAAATTATCACAGAGCGCCTCTCATTCTTCTATATAGGATCACAGGTCTCTATGGTCATTTCACGAGCCTCTCCCCCCACAGTTAGTAAACACTCCCTTAGGCTTACATTTAACCCCTTGATCACCCCTAGGTTAACCCCTTCCCTGCCAATGTCATTATTACAGTAACAGTGCATATTTTTAGCACTTATTACTGTAGTAATGTCACTGGTCCCCCAAAAAAGTGTCAAAAAGGTCAGTAAGGGGTCCGATCTGTCTGCCGCAATGTCGCAGTCCCGCTAAATGATAGTCGCCATTACTAGTAAAAAAAAATAAAAATGACAAATCTTTCCCCTAGTTTGTAGACGTGATAACTTTTGCGCAAACCAATCAAAATACGATTATTGTGATTTTTTTTTTACCAAGAATATGTAGCAGAATACAAATTGGCCTAAAAGAATGAAAAAATTAGATTTTTCATTTTTTTTGGGGGGGGGGGGGATATTATATAGCAGAATGTGAAAAATATCCTTTTTTTTTTTTTTTTTCAGAATCGTCGCTCTTTTTTGTTTATAGCGCAAAAAAAATAAAAATCACACAGGTGATCAAATATGACCAAAAGAAAGCTCTATTTGTGGGGAAAAAAAAGGACATCAATTTTATTTCAGTACAGCGTCAGTACATTTTTCTGTTAAAGTAATACAGTGCCGAATTACAAAAAATGGCCTGGTCATTAAAGGGGAAAATCCTTCCCGTCCAGAACTGGTTAATTTCTTCATTTTCCAAAAAAAGTCACAAAAAATTACAACTTCACAAAATTTGCCATGCCTCTTACTAAATACCTTAGACTGTCAGCTTTCCAAAAAGGAGTAATTTGGGGGATATTTTTACTTTCCTAGCGTTTTCGGGCCTCAAGAAATGAGATAGGGTGTCAAGACATCAGAATTGATCAATTTTTAGGGTGTCAATACATCAGGATTGATCACTTTTCAGATATATATATACCATAGTTTGTGGACTTTATAACTTTCCTACTGGCTTTACAATAAACACTGATTTGAGTTATTTTTACCAAAGAAATGTAGTAAAATACAGTTTGGCCTAAACTTATGAAGAAAGATTATTTATTTTCAGAATTTTATAACAGAAACAAAGAAAAACGCTTTAATTCAAAATTTCCAGTCATTTTTGTTTTTTTAGCCACAAAAAAAAAAAATAAAATAAAAACAGCGGTGATTAATATACCCCCCAAAAAAGCACTATTTGTGTAAAAAAAAAAAAAGTTAATTTGGGTACAGTGTTGCATGACGGCACAACTAACATTCAAAGTGCGACAGCGCTGAGAGCTGAATATTGGCCAGGGCAGATAGAGGGTGAAACTGCCCATTATTGAAGTGGTTAAGGCTCCTTAACAATCAGCATTCCCCTATCAAAAAATGCATCAAAAACGCAACCGCTACATAATTACACTGGAAGCAGGATTGAATCACAGTTGCACTAGTGTGAACCTAACCTAAATGAGCAGCCTATTTGTTTTTAGGCAGATTAACCCCATGCATTTTCTAACTAGAGGACAAAATTTGCTTGATTTTAACCTTCTTCTCTGAAAATGTTAATGAACTGAACTGAACTTCTACCTCAAGAGATGGGTGAGAGGGGGAGGAGTCATTGCTATGGCTCAGTTGTATGTGTAAATTTCATCTTAAGCTAAAGAGCTCTGTAAACAACAAATTGGCTAGAAAATATGAATGGGTAGTAAAAGTTCCCATTGCTGGCTGCAATATATCACATACACCCGACAAAAAGAAAGATTTTATTTTTCTTTTGTAGTTCTGACTAGACGTTTTGCAGAACGAAAAAATTTGTTTAGTTTAATTTTGGATAGATTTGTTATGTTACTAATTTAGTTTTGTTATGGAAATCATTTTATTTAGTTTCAGAATTAGCTTAGTTTAGTTTTGTTTTCTTAAAATGTTGTTTTCTTTTCATTAAAATTAGTTTCGTATATTAATTTTCTACCGAATTCCAACTTTTCAGAACGATTAGAATTAGTATCAGTTAAAAAACGTTTGACCGATTCAAATTCTGTATGAAGAATATCTAGTTTTCTAAAATTAGTTTTTAAATACAGCAAAGACCAAAAGAACAGGTAAGTATGGGACATTTTTTACATGAACAGATCACTTTCTAATATCAGTAATAAAGATAAGGTTCCTAACTAGCCGTGAAAGAAATAATAACCAGCATTACACCTATCTAGGATTCTTTTTCTCCACCTAAAACAGTTGGAAGTGGGTTTTTTTCTGTTTCTAGTTATGTTTTATTCTTAGGCTGTCACCAACATCAATCAACTTTAACTGAAAGGTACAGCAATTTAAAATTATATTTCAAAATTCCAAGCCTTTGAAGCTAATATTAATGACGGCTCGATCCTGAGCACAGTGTGATATTTTTTCCAAGTGTTCTTTCTGAAATGCTACTTTTTTTGTTCTTTGTTGGAAGACATCTTTTGAATGTCACAGTTTTCAGTACTTATTCTCTATGAAATATGCATATTGGTGAATAGAAAGGTAATATATATAATAGTTTCCTTTACAAAAAGATCTGCCATTTCTGCAACTTAAACAGCATCTTATGTTCAAAGCAATTTTGTGATTTTTTGACATTATTTGAGTGACATTTTTTTAATATAGGTACAGCAATATATTCAGTTTCCTGGTGCCTCCATGGCAGCATACTAGTGATAGAGCTCCGCCTCGACTCCACCTTCAGGATCAGTGAATAGCATAAATTAAAGGTATAGCCCCCCCCCCCCCCCCCCCCATCATTCTCCTTTTTTTCCTCATACCTCTTGAACAGTGAAGATTGCAGCAGTATGTCCCTACCTCTGCCTGTAAAAATGGGCAGCTTCCACCGGGTTCAGCCTCTCCCGTGTGCAGTCCCTGTTCTTGGGCCGCTAAATGCGCTAATAAGACTGGGAACCCCTTCTGTGGATCTTCTGGGGTCTGTGAGTAACGGCGTTTCCTAACGTGGAACAAATATGCCGTCTTTTCTTAATGTATATCAATATATATATTTATACATTTATAAATATGTCGATGAATAGTCGCATGTGCTGTGGGGATTTATGGGGGCAGAAGGGTCAGCATTCTTTGATACACTTTTCTGTTCTTTCTGTGGTTATGCTTGTTTTTTAGTACTGGCTTTCTTTTTCCTTTTACTCAAGAGTTCCCCACCAATTTCGCTTTTTAATTCCCCAGTTAGGCTGTTTAAATGGCTTTGTACCTCTTTATTTGGTGCCTGGGTCGATCGGGAGGTTCCCCCCACGCAGCTTCCTGGTGGCCATGGCGTCCTCGTTGCTCCTGTGCGCGGCAGGTCGCGCCGTGATGACGCGGCGGTCGGCGCATGCGCACTGACTCCCACTTCGGCCATTTTTTCGGTGGGAGTCATGGTGCGCCGACACGTCGGGTCGCGGCGGCAGCGCATGCGCAGTAGAGATCACGGCGGCCGTGGTCTCAAAAAAAAAAAAAAAGAGTAAAGTTTATGGATATATATATTTAATTAAAGACTAATAAAGAGGGGATATTGGTTTAAGATTGGCAAGAGATAAATCAAATATGGGAGGTTATATTTTGGGCAGATTTTAGGGCAGCATACTATCAGCATTTGTTTTTCTTAAAGGGGCAGTGCTAATTTAAAAAAAAAAAAAAAAACTCCAATCAATGGTAACAATTGTTTCCCTGTCTTGCTATTGGTACCTCGGCTCAGGTGAGGGTGGAGCCTGAGGTATTTAAGCCAGGAAGTTTAGAGAGGGGGTGTCTTCGGTTTCAGCTAGCATTGCCCTGCAGACCCTTTTCGTTTGCTCTCACTTGGTAGGTGATTTTATGCTTGGTTCTTACCCGTCCTCTGTATATATATATATATATATATATATATATATATATATATATATATACATATCTTTCTATTTAATCTTTCTTTTTTCAGCTGATCATCCTGCCCTTACCATGAGTCATTCCTCACGAAACCAAAATCCACCTACCCATAGGTATGGGACCAACTTTTCGTGAGTATAAAAAAAAATAAAAGAGTGAGCCACTGACATCCAGTATTCTTGGTTTGTCACAGTCCAGTACCATCGAAGAGATCTCAAAAGTCATCGGGAAGACGGGATGACCACAGTTCTGATCGCAGGTCACATTCTTCAAGATACCCAGAGAGATCAAGATCCAGAAGCAGTTATCGCTCTCCTTCACCACCACATTATTCTTCAAGAAAAAAGTGCTGGTCTTGTGGCCCGGACCCCTCCCGAGAAAGCTGGTCTGTAAAGACTGTCTCAGGGATTATGCGGCTAGTTGTGCCACGGAGAGCCGCCAAGTAGTGGACCTACTTAAACAAACAGTGAAGGACTCAATTTCAGAGTTGGTGTCCACCATCCCAGCTCGTCCTATACCACAGGCTTCTCAGCCACAAGAATCAGAACCTGTGATCGCAGGTCCTTCCTCTATCACTGTTAGCGCAGTTCTAGCCGCTAGAGATCCCTCCTCGGAGGATCATTCACACAACTCTTCAGATCAAGAAGAGCCTTCAGGTTTCAACTTTGCCTTAGTTCAGCCGTTTATTCAGGCGGTTAAGCAGGCCATCGCTTGGGATGAACCAGCAGAATCTCGGCCTAAATCAAAATCATACTTCCCTTTCCTCAAGAGGAAACAAGTCGCCTTCCCTTTAATGGGAGAAATAAGGGAAGTTATTGAAAATGAATGGAGTAAGACAGACAAAAAATTCTCCTTCAACAGAGTCAATAAATTTTATCCGTTGCCAGAAGAAGGGATACAAGCCTTATCCTCCATGCCAGTAGAGGATGCAGCGGTGGTGCGTCTAGCGAAGAACATGACCCTTCCAATGGAAGACTCAACTTCATTTAAAGATCCCATTGATCTCGACCTGAAAAGGTGTTATCTGGCCGCCGGGGCAGCTTGTAAGCCCGCTATTGCGCTGACGTCAGTCTAAAGTGCCATTCATTCCTGGACTGACAACATTGAGACAGCTCTGCGACAGGAAGTCCCTAAAGAGGATATTATTAAGGCACTTGAGAAGTTAAAGTTAGTGGCAGACTTCGTGGGAGAAGCCGCCATTGACACAATTAGGTGTGCATCTCGTTCAATGCTCCACTCAGTGATGGCTAAGAGGGCACTATGGTTGAAGCCTTGGACGGCGGACTTGGCATCAAAGCAGAGCTGGTGCAAAATACCTTTTGATGGTGAATCTCTATTTGGTGAAAGATTGGAGAAGGCCATTTCCAGGGTCACTGGAGGAAAGACTGGTATTCTTCCACAAGATAGGAAGGAACGCAGAACAAGGGGTTTCCTTTCAAGGTTCCGCCAGTCAAATTCTAGAGGCTACAGACAGTCCCGTCCATTCAGGGACAATAAGAGGCCCTGGAAAGGTACCCAGTCTTCCTTTCTGGCATCCAGGAGAAATAAAAATCTCACTACCCCACAAGGGGAGACAAAGTCCTTTTGACGCCAGAAGAGAAGTGACCGATCCAGTGGGGGCCCGACTTCGCCACTTCTTACCAAATTGGATGACGAAATGCCAGGACCCTTGGGTCCTTTCTACCATCCGTTACGGTCACTTCTGGACATTTCAACACCAACCACCTCGGGCGACTTACAAAAAGACGACATTACCATCATCCCCGCAGAAGGCACAGGCCTTAAAGGACTTTCTAGTCTCGCTCCAACTCCAACAAGCGGCAGTACCAGTACCCTATGGGGAACGCTTCACAGGTTTCTATTCAACTCTGTTCCTGGTGGAGAAGAAGACAGGCGGTTGGAGGCCGGTTATAGATTTGAAAGGTCTAAACCGCTATATTCATCTGGAAAGATTCCTTACAGACAATAATCCAAACAGTACTGCCTATGGGTTGGTTGATATCTGTGGACCGGCAAAATGCCTACCTGCATATTCCTATACTTCCCGCCTTCCAAAAATATCTAAGGTTCGCAGTAGGTCATGTCCACCTACAATTTCAAGCTCTGCCTTTCGGCCTGTGCACATCCCCAAGAGTCTTCACAAAAGTCTTGATATCGGCCCTTGCCCCCCTAAGGGAGAAAGGCTTAAGAGTATATCATTACCTGGACGATATCCTCCTCCTAGCTGACTGTCCACGAAAATTGATTCTCCACAGGGACATTCTACTACAAACCCTGAAGGATCTAGGGTGGTTAGTAAATCGGGAGAAGAGTCAACTATCCCCAACCCAGGTTATGGTATACTTAGGGGCAGAATTCAACATGGCCAGAGGCACGGTCTCTTTACCCCAGATGAAGGCAACAGCAATAATTCAGAAAACAATCCATGCCATAGGAAGGGACTACATGTCAGCTTCACAATGTATGAGTCTGATCGGCTCAATGTCCTCCTGCATCCCTCTAGTGCCATGGTCACATTGGCACCTCAGATTCTTTCAGTCGGGATTTCTGTCCCAGTGGCGCACACGTCAACTCTCTCAAACGATCCAGATAACATTGATAATGCGCAGAGGCCTTCATTGGTGGACAAATCTGGAGAATCTCGCCAAACCTCACCATCTGGGTTCTCATTCCTGGACCATGATCACATCGGATGCGAGCAGCCAGGGGTGGGGATTCGCGCATTGCGAAACAATACAGATCCAGGGGAGATGGTCATTTCCGGTGAAAGGCTTGGTTTCCAACATTCTGGAGCTGAGGGCGGCATTCCTGGCACTAACCTCGCTGGCTCCTCAGGTAAGGGCGCAGAGGGTCCTACTACGCCTAGACAACAGGGCAGCGGTTTCATACATCCAGAAGCAGGGAGGAACACGCAGCAGGACCCTCCTGAGGGAAGTAGAGCCCATTATGATCTGGGCAGAAAGGAATCTGGTGGCCCTAAGAGCAGCCTATCTACCGGGCAAATTGAACACAGTGGCGGATCATTTATCGAGAGACTTCGAGGACACCAACGAATGGGCACTACATCCGCACATTTTTCAGCAGATCCTCAGCCTATGGGAGCTTCCGCAGGTGGATCTATTCGCAACTCCAGAGAACTCCAAGCTCCTGAGTTTCTTCTCACGTCTCCCTTACCCGCAAGCGGAGGAAGTGGATGCTCTGTTCTGCCCATGGCGGTTCACGACAGGCTACGCCTTCCCACCACGTCCCCTAATTTCCAGGTTCCTGCTGAGATTGACGAGGGAACCAGTGCAGATACTGGCAATCCTTCCTTATTGGCCGAAGAGGCCTTGGTTTCCATTGGCCCTACGCATGAGCGTATGCTCCCCGATCAAGATTCCTCCCTTCCCTCACCTACTATCACAGGGGGGGAGGTTCCATCCAAGACCACAGACGCTGAACCTTCGAATATGGCTGTTGAAAGGAGGCAGTTTGAATCCTTAGGATGCTCCCAGCAAGTTATCAATACCCTCCTTAACGCCAGAAAACCAGCAACCAATTCCGTATATGCTAAGATCTGGAATAGGTTTGTATCCTACGCAGAAACAGAAGAATTTGATCCCATCACGCCTTCAGTTTCAAATGTATTGGCCTTCCTTCAGTCTGGTCTAGACAGGGGTCTCGGCTTGAGTATACTTAAAGTTCAGGTGTCAGCGATTTCAGCGGCAACCAACACCAGATGGGCAGATAATCCGCTGGTAATCACCTTTCTCAGAGGAGTTCTTAAGAATCGTCCTCCAAGTAGAAGTCCCTTTCCTCAGTGGGACCTTCCTTTGATTCTGGTCAAACATGTTGTCCAAACACCCATTTGTGCCGGTGGAGCAAATTTCGCTATGGAACCTGACTTTGAAGACAGTTTTTCTGGTGGCGATCACGTTCGGCAAAAGGATTTCAGATTTGCACTCCCTAGGAATAGGGGAGGAGCATATATAATTTTTCCCTGACAGGGTGGAACTACGGCCTCTTCGAGGTTTTACTCCGAAAGTAACTACGCCAGATAACTTAAGTGAACCATGGGCATTACCAGTCTTCTCAGATTCGTGTCAGGAACTAGATGTTCCCAAAATACTAAAAGCCTATTTGGAAATGACAGCAGCCTTCAGGAATTCGGAAAAGCTTTTCGTGATTCCTTGGGGTAAAAACAGAGGAAAGGAAGCCTCAAAAAGAACCTTGGCATCCTGGGTAGTCAAGACCATTCAAAAGGCCTATACTGCACAAAACATGGATGTTCCTTCCAGAGTGAACGCACAATCAACAAGGGCAGTGTCAACTTCATGGGCAACGAGAGCAAACGTCTCATTGGAGACAATATGCAGGGTGGCGTATTGGTCGTCACAGCACACGTTTCTCAGACACTATAGAGTTGATCCAGGGGCCCTAACGACTGTTGAATTTGGAAGACGAGTTGTTCAAGCAGCAATGTCTTTATCTAATTAAACTTTATTTTTTGATTAGCATTATCCCATCCGTGTAAGCTAGTTATTTATCACTAGTATGCTGCCATGGAGGCACCAGGAAAACGGAAAATTGTATCATACTTACCGAAATTTTCCTTTCCTGGTGCCTATCCATGGCAGCATACGATCCCTCCCTCGGTTTTCCTATTTACGGAGAATGATGGGGGGGGGCTATACCTTTAATTTATGCTATTCACTGATCCTGAAGGTGGAGTCGAGGCGGAGCTCTATCACTAGTATGCTGCCATTTATAGGCACCAGGAAAGGAAAATTACGGTAAGTATGATACAATTTTCTGTTTTTATGCAGATTTTTTGCTATGTGCTGTACCTTGACAGTCAGAAATCAGGAAATATATATTGACAAGTTGTTAAAGAAACTGGTTGCAATGTATATAACCTATTCATAGGTAAAAAGGTGTTCACGTTTAAAGTAACTTAAAGAGAATTACTAAAATCATCAACACACGTTAACATGTTAATAATAATATCATTTAACAAAACATTTTCAAAAGTTTAAAGTCCAACTCCAGGAAATTTGAAATGTATCCCTTGCAGTGGGGCAACACCTGCATTGCAAAGGGTTGACTGATCATTTATTCTAGGGGAGAGGAGAACTTTTACTCACCTGATCTTCTGCTTCCCCAACAGATAGTGCTCCTCCATGCTCTGGCATTGGACTGTTCCAAGACCAATTCCTTTGATACCCAGTGCTTTAATAAACTAGATTCAATTTGGGTTACCTCATAATGTCTATGGCACCCGAACTGGAAAAATCAAAAGTGCCAATTTTGAAGGCTTTTGTGCAAGTAATTTGGCATACAATGGTTATGGGGATCCAGGTACTGTCCTGGGGGACATGTATCATTGAAAAAAAAGTTTGTAAAAAACATTATTTTTAAATAAACAGTGATTTACTGATGCTTAAAGTGAAACCATAAAAATGAGAAATAACAATAAAAATGAAAAATTCCTTTAAATATAGTGCCTGGGGATGTTCCCTCAGTCTGCCTATAGTGTGGCCCATTTGTACCATGTATAGAACCTGCTGCAGCGATAATGACATTTATAAAGCCAAAAAAATAAAATTTTTCATTTAAGCTTTCTTTATTTTATGAAAAATGGCTTGGGGAGCCAGTCTGTATGATAAAGGCCACAATTTTGTGCACTCGGAACAAGATTCAAGTTTTTTTGGATAAATTCTGGTGTCTCTTTCGCAAACTTTGGATAGAAGTAACAGGTGCGGAAAAATTGGGCTTTGGGTGTTGGTGGTGCCTTCACACTGTAACCCTACAGAGGTACTCTTGATGAAAGCAAGAATTGACTTTGCTGTTAAAAATTGAAATGATATGCACCTGACAAACTGCTGTGGAAAAATTGGTCTTTGGGTGTCATGGGTGCCTTTACACCATAACACTATAGCGGTACTCTTGATGAAAGCAAGAATTGGACTTCCTGTAAAAAATTAAATGATATGCACTTGTCAAACAGGTACAGAAAAGTTGGTCTTTGGATGTCGGTGGTAACTTTACACCGTAACCCTATAGACGACGTACTCTTGATAAAAGCAAGAATTGGCCTTGCTGTCAACAATTGAAGTGATAAGCACCTGTCAAACAGATGTGTCAAAAATTGTTTTTTGGGTCTCAGTGGTGCCTTCACACTGTATCCCCACAGAGTACTCATGATTAAAGAAAGAAGTGGCCTTGCTGTCAAAAATTGAAATGATATGCACCTGTCAAACAGGTGCGGAAAAATTGGTCCTTGGGTGTTAATTGTGCCCTTGACACCTACACCAAAAAAGTTATTTCAAATTAAATGAACACACACAAAGCTAGACAGCTTAGACAGTTTCTCAGAGATTAAATATTCAGAAAGCACTTAATTAGCGACATCGGCATCAGGGGCTTGATAGCTGCTGCTAATCCAGGACTGATTCATTTTTATAAATGTAAGCCGGTCCACAGAGTCTGTGGACAGACACATTCTCTTATCTGTCACAAAACCTCTGGCAGCTCCAAATGCCCATTCAGAAAGCACACTGGATGCAGGAAAGCCCAGCAGCTCATTTGCATACTGGACATGTTCTGGCCACTGGTCCTTTTTTTTCTCATAAATTTTATTTTCCTTTTACATACAAAATCAGACAAAAAATATAAAACAGTGCTAATGCAGCCAATTACTTGGGTCAAACACTCCAAGGCTTTGCGTAAATAGACAACAAACAAAAAAAAAGGGAGAAGGAAAAAAAAAAACCCCAAAAAAAAAAAAAAACAAGAAGAAAGGGGGGGGGATTGAAGATTCAAGATTTAGCCTGAGCCTATCTAGGTTGCAACCCTTATGTTGCCAAGAAAATTGGCCATTTCTCTAGAAGAATACCATTCAGTGAATCTAAAGGGGCGTATCATATCTGTCAAGCTCTCTTCTGAAAATGTATATTCCAGAAATGATCTCCATCTGGTAAAAAATCTCGGGGTAGTACGTGAGTTGGAAAGCATAACGTCAAGTCTTTCCAGTTGGCATAAGGACAGCAAAGATTGTTGGACCTGTGAGAGATTTGGTGGGGTGGAGTTAATCCAGTTAGCCATAATCGTTCTGCGTGCTGCCAAGAGGCAGAGGTGGGTCCATTGTGAAGAAAAGTATATGTAGTTAAAAAGGCAGGTGGTAGGAGTCTTAGGTAAACCCATACCCGAAATAAGAAAAATATAACCCTGCACGGTGTCCCAAAAATTGCTGCTATGAGGGCATTCCAAGAGTCGATGTAAAAGTGTAGGCCTTGTGATTTTACACCACGGACATTGCGCTTGGGTAGGATCATCTGGGCAATGTCGAAAAGGATAGTAAGCCCGATGCATTATTCTAAAATGAGTTTCCCGCCAATTTTCAGAAATAATAATAGAGTGTATGCTTTTATAGCGCTTAAGAAGCTTTTCCGGTAATGTTTCATCCCCCAGAATGTGGGACCATTTCTGGAATAATACCTGTTAAATCCTACCTAACGAATGAGACACTAAATGCTTATATAGAATAGAAATAGAATATTCTTTTTGGTGAAGCACTACATCGATAAAGGAAGGTTTAAATGGGTTTGTTCCATATCTACAGCAAGTCCACAAAAAGAAAGTCATTTGTAAATAGAAAAAGTAATGAGAAGAGGGCAGATTAAATTCCTGTCTCAGAACTTGAAAAGATTTAAAGTGGTTGGTAATATTGTCATAAAGCAGGAGGCTTTAGTTAGTCCCAAAATTGCCCACTGTCTGAAGGCTGCTTGTGTAGTGGAGGGATTGAACATGGGATTGCCTTGAATAGTAAGGTAACTAGAGATACTGGAGGGCAAGCCCACCATCCTCCGCACCTCCCTCCATGCCACCACTGTATCTCTGATGACAATATTGTTTTTAAGATGGGGTGGTAGCGCCCTGACAGAGGAGTCGAATGATGGCTGGCGGGGTATATGGAAATACCAGCGCTCCTTCAAGCTCGAAATTAGAATATCGTTATGCTCCTGTGAGCCAATCAAGACCCTGTCTTAATAAGCAGGATAAATTATAAAGGCGAATATCAGGGAGACCCCCCCCCCCCCCTCAGACCTCGGGAGAGAACGTTTTCGCTAAGCAATACGAGGTTTTTTAGAAGCCCATAAAAAAATGTTCAATGCTTTATTCATTCTCTGCACATCCGAGTGCTTCAAGAGTAAAGGAAGTGTCTGTAATGGATATAAAAGACGCGGAAAAGATACCATCTTAAATAAATGACATCTCCCGAAGAGTGAGAGAGGGAGGGTCGCCCAGGTCTGCAACTCAGAGACAATTTTATAGATGAGTGGTGGAAAGTTAAGGGTGTATAAAGATGAGGGGTCCCTTCCTATGCGAATGCCAAGGTACGTTATATATTATGACGCCATAGCGAATGGGGATAATCTACGCCAGTGAGCGGACAGTTGAGGATGTAGATCTAATACCTCGCTTTTATCAAAATTTATAGATTATAAACCTAGATTATTATTATTATTATATTATAAATTATTATACCTCTAGATAAAGGTTCAAGGGCCAAATTAAAAAGAATAGGGGAAAGAGGGCAGCCTTGGCGTGTCCCTTTTGTTAAGTGGATAGTATCCGAAGTTAAATCTAGCGTAGAGAGCTTAGCAGTCGGTGTTTTATATATTTGTCGAAGAAACAGGAGAATAGAGCCCGAAAAGCCGAATATTTCCATAACTTTAAAAAGCCAGTTGAAACGAATGTTGTCAAAGGCATTTTCAGCATCTATCGTTATAATGGCTGCATCTGTTTGTGGATTTATTCTAGCATGTTCAAGTGCCAGAAGGACCCTGTGGATATTAAGCGTCGCTGATCAACCCGTGACAAATCCTGACTGAGCAGGAAGCAAAAGTGATGGAAGAAGACCAGCAAGACGTGAAGCAACTATCTTTGAAAGAATTTTTGCGTCCACGTTTATAAGAGATATCGGACGATATGATCCGGGCAAAAGTGGGTCTTTCCCTTTCTTGGGGATGAGTTTAATGTAAGCGAGTGATCCCGTAGGGAGATAAGGACCCCCCGACCACATTAATTGAAAAACGGGGAGGAGAGTCAACGATATAAAATCGTTAGTAAGCTTGTAGAAATCAGCTGAATAGCCATCTGGACCAGGGGCTTTAGCTGATGGAAGAGCTTTGATAGTAAGTCGAATCTCTTCCAATGAAATGGGAGAATTTTAGCTTTTTATATCGGCCGACGTAAGTGTAGGCAGGCGTATTTTCGCTAGTAGAGTCTGAGCAGTATCGAGATCAGTAGGGTCAGTAGAGTACAATGCAGTATAATACTCTACCAGCATCCTACTGACCTCTATCGGTGATGAAAAAAGAGTGCCATCTTTTGATTTGAGGGCTGTTATACGTGTCGGACAACGAGTATCCGAACACATTTTAGTTTGCCAGCTTTATTTCCAAATTTATGATAGCGTAGGGAATAGTATGAAGACCTAAACGCTTCTTGCTGTGAAGCCCACAAATCAAAGGAGTTTTTCGCACTCTGTCAGTTTTTAATGGTAGAAGGAGTGCGATTTAATATCATAGTCTCTTGGGAGCGTGTCGCAAATCTTGGCTTGTCTTTAGGCACTGTTGTCGTACATGTTTTTTTATATTGAGAGGTATAGGATATAATCTTGCCCCTTAAAAAGACTTTACCTGCTTCCCAAAATAAGTTGGGATCGGAGGTGAGATACGAAACATTGTGCGAGGAATATTCCTCACACGACAATCGCATCGTATGTAGAAAATCCTCATTATCTTTTAGGAAAGATGGAAAACGCCATATGGGCGTTGATGTAGGGATTTCGGTGAAAGGGAGAGATATTGCTATAGGACAATGGTCCGAAATAGCCATGTCATGAATAACCAGGTCTCGGAGTAATGAAGTAAGAGCTGGTGACGCAAAGAAATAATCGATACGTGAAAAGGACTGATGTGGAGCTGAAAAAAAAGTAAATTCACGGTCAATAGGATGCGTAATACGCCACATATCTGTAAGACTAGCCGATGAAATATGTTGAGCCAATGGCGTTGAATGCAGGATAGATCGTGATAGAGTGTGGGAAATCTTAGAGTCGGGAATTGTATGGTCTGCCAATGAATGCATGACCAAATTGAAGACCCGACCAACTAGATGTAAAGTATTCGATACCTGTAGTATCCATGATGTCATATCCTGAAAAAAGTGTGAATTGGGGGAATTAGGTGCATAAATATTTGTAAATGCCAAATCACCCGACTTAAGAGTGAGTTGAATAGTAAGTTTACGACCCTCAGTGTCTGCCCGAATTTGTTTAAGATTAAATTGTAAATCTTTATGTACCAAAATGGCCACTCCAGCTTTCTGTCCTATAGCAGAGGAGCCATATACTGTACCCACCCACAATTTGCGAAGGCGGTCGAGATCGTCTGAGGAGAGATGGGTCTCCTGATGGAGAGCTACATCTGTCTGCAGACATTTAAGGTGTCTGAGTACCTGCATTTGCTTACTTGGAGATAGAAGACCCTTAACGTTCCACGATACGATTTTCAGGTGATTCCTGTTAGTCAAAGAAGCCATGACCGTGGGTGAGATAAATACAAGAAGCGGGCAATACCATGTTCACTCCTCCTCAGTCTCGAATTGAAAAAGCAAGTAGATAGGCTCAGGCTGATAGAAGCTGAAAAAATAAAACCTAAAAAAAAGTAATAAAAAAAAAAAGACAAAAAAAAAAGAAAAAGGTACAAAATATAACACAGACAACAAAGAACATCCTAATAAATTCACCCGCTTCACCTTTTTCCGCATGAGAGCTATTTTCCCTGCAGGACTCCCGCAAGCCCACAATCACCCTCCGCAGTATGACCCCGGGGATACACTTGATATAAATACTCCCTAATAATAACATGTAAGATAGGGAGCGAAAATCAAGAAGTCAATACTGTAAATAAGGGTCTGATAACAACGTGTCCAACAAAAAATGTAAACATGTATCGTCGTTACAACCCCTTCTTAAATATCTTGGGGACCTAATCTGGGCCAAAAGAAACTCGCTTGGGGCGCTATTAATAAAATAGCCTAGATCACAAAATAAAAAAAAATTAAAAAAAGGGGGTGAAAAAAATATATGACAATGGTGACCCCATATACTCGTTCAATCATAGTTAGGAATTGTGGGAGTTATTACCAATGCTGTCCCTGCAGTCACCATCAATGTGGCCACAGTGTCAGCAAGACTAGGTGCAACTGGAATGTCCAGAAGAGCGACCCCCTCTTGGTCGAAGCCCCACAGGACTCCGTCAGGGCTGAGAAACCTGGAAGCCAGATCTAGGTTCTTGAATAGAGCCATCAAATTCTCATGACCCAGTAACCCAGTGGATCATCAACTGGAAAGATCTCCATCTCTGTTTTTGCCCCTAGATAATCTCCCACCATAGGATGAAGACATTGCCGATGGGATGCAGAAGCTGAGAGCCCTGGGCCCTGAGGACTAAAACATTTTTGAAACGCATCACTGAGGCATTCTCCTTCTCCATCGCTATTCTCTTGACTAACAGAGTCCTTAAACTATGTTTTTCACTAGACTGTAACCTCCCAGAATCAAGAAAGGTGTTACATATATTCCTTTTTAAGGTGTCCTCAAGAGATTTCATCTTCTGTTCCCTCTGTGGGGACGGGATGAGTTCAGTGACTTTCCCCTTGTAGTAGTGGTAAAAGAGGGTTGCCAACCAATAGTGATCCTTCTCCTTGATGCCATGTATTCTTGGGTCCTTTAGTAGGCTTTGAAGCATGAGGGAGCCCATGCACTGCAAGGTTGCACTGCAAGATGAGAAGCAGACTCCTCAGGGTCACTGAGCATTACAGTATCTGGAACTGCCTCCTCTTAGCCACATACTACTCCCAAAGGTTCTGGGGATAAAAAACCATCTGTTAAGGGTTGATGTATGTCTTGCTCTGCTTCAGTGCCTTCAAAACAGCCAGAATCCTCCCCCTCCCTCTCCTCTTGGGTGGTCTGTGGCGTGGCAAGAATGGTGTCTGCATAAAGCAGGCCTTCAGAGGAAAGGAAGTCCTCCTCTTTCTCCTGCTGCTCTGCCTCGAGTGCCCTGTCCATAATGTCATGCAGAGTCTGCTCCAGCAGGAACAGAACAGGGATTGTGTCACTGATGCATGCATTGTCATGGCTCACCATCCTTGTGGCCTCCTCAAATGGCGACAGTACAGTGCATGCATCCTTTATCAGCAGCCATTGGCGTTTGCATTTGCCTGAGCCTATTGTTGTACTATACTCACACAGCTACTCATTGAAGGCCCTCTGGTGCATGTGCAGCAACTTCAGCATTGCCAAAGTTGAGTGCTACATAGTGGGCATATCACAAATCAGGCAGTTTATGGGCAGGTGGAATTCTGGCCTGTTTTAGCAGAGCTTCCAACCCCGGGTACCTATTTAAGAAACGCTGCACCACCAAATTGAGGACATGTGCCAGGCATGGCACATGTGTCAACTTTCCCTGTCTAAGGGTGGACACAAGGTTTGTACCATCATTGCACACCACCATTCCTGGTGCATGGCATGAACCACCTCTGTGCCTGCCCCTGCCCCTGCAGAGCTGCAAGAATCTCTGCTCTGATGTGGCTTCTGGCCCCTAGATAGACTAGCTGAAGCACTGCAAGGCACCTTTTAACCTGACTCTTTAAATATCCCCTTAAGCATTTAGGGGGTACTTGTGGACAATTTAGCAGAGAAGGGCATGGAGGAGGAGGAGGAGGGGGTGGAGCTGACAAACCTTGCATAATCACCACTAGCTGTTGGTAGACACAACAATCTGCAGCATTGAGCCCTGTCCTGCATCTTTCTGAGTTGTAAACAGAGTTACCAAGTGTGCTGTGAATGAAATATATCGTCCCTGAACATGCTTGCTGGACCATGTGTCAGCAGTAATGTGGACCTTGCGTTTACTGTCTTGACCAACAATGCCACAACATTACCTTCCATGTGATAGTAGAGAGCTGAAATGGTCTTACGTGAAAAGAAATAGTGACTGGGAACCTGCCATTGAGGTACAGAACCTTCTGAAAATTCACGGAAGGGGGCAGATTCCACCACACAGAAAGGCAGGAGTTGTAAAGTCAGTAGCTTTGACAAGCTTGAATTTAGACGCTGGGCATGTGGGTGACAGTAACTGTATTTTTTTTTCGCTGTAGCAGATGGGGCAGAGAAATTTGCCCGCTATAGTCTACAGCTGGTGGTGCTCTGCTAGCAGATGTGCTGCAAGGACCTGGGACACCCTGCACTATACTATTATCTCTTTAAGTGGAGGCTGATGAGAGGTCATGAGGTATAGAGGGAGTAGACGGGAAAGGTTGGGAGTGAGGAGGAGCTGAATTGCATGCCTTTTGTGTGGTTTTCGGGTGCTCTTGCCAATGGGTGGTGAGAGCTGGTGTTTTTGCCATGCTTGATGTGCTTGAGGCAAAATTTTGCAAATTGCAACAGTGTGGTCAGTTACACATGTAAAGGTCCAAACAGCAGAGCAGTGGGGAGTGGGCCGGGAGATAACATCCCCACAATCAGGTGGAATAGGATGGCTGCTCCCCACTCTTCCATGATGGCTGCCTCTTTGGGGTTGTGCCTCACCCTCAATTTTTTTTCTCTGCTCTATCCAGCACTCAAATCACATCAGTGACCTCATCATCATCATCCCCTCCATCCTCATTATCACTGGAGTTAACCTGGCAATACGCTGCGGCTGGGGGAACATGACTGCCAATTTGTTGTTTACCAGTGTTCTCCCCTTTTGTAGGCTCATGTTCCTACCTTCGTCAGAACCAAGATCTGAATCAAGTAATGTCTGTGCATCTTCAAGAAACAAGTGGCTGAGGCTGTGTTTAAATAACTCAGCTGACTCCTACATGTCTGATGATGGGGCTATGGCTGGAGTATCTGTGGACAAGGAGGCAAATTAAGCCACTCTGGCAGCTGCAGCGTCCAGTTTTGCCTGTGGACACATTCCACTATGGGCCCCTCACAGTGCCATAGGAATGTCCGCCTCTCCTTGTTGGCCTCCCAGACATGATTCGGGGGGGGGGGGGGTAACTTATTATGAAATGCATCAAAGATGTGGAAATGTGTATGTGGATGCACATTAATCAATGGAAAGTGTTTGGTGCACTCCACTGACACACTACAATATACCTCAGTAAAACTGTACTGACGCACTACAATATACTGTGGTAAACATGCACTAACGTACTGAAATATACTGCACTGAAATACTGATATATGATGCCTTAAACGTGCACCTACACACTGAAATATTCTGCATTAAACATGCACTAATGCACTGCAATGTACGGTAAACGTGCACCAACGCACTGAAATATACTGCGTTAAATGTGCACCAATGCACTGAAATATACTGTGTTAGGCGTGAAGTAATGCACTGAAATATACTGCATTAAACGTGCAGTAACACACTGAAATATACCACATTAAACATGCAGCAATCCACTGAAATATACTGTGTTAAACATGCGGTATCGCACTGAAAACATACTGCTTTAAACGTGCAGTAATGCACTGAAATGCACTGCATTAAACGTGCACTAACGCACTGAACAGAGCCCTGTTCTATCTCTCTCCATGCCAATATCACACTGCAAATAGCTGCTATGGGGAGAATATTTTTATATTGTGGGTTGGGACTAAGAGCAATGAGCCATGATTGGATAGAGTCACCATTACTTTCTCCAAGCATGGCTCTGTCAGTGCTCTGTGCCCTGATTGGGCAAAGCTTTCATTGCTTCAGCCAAACAAGGCTTCCAATGCGCTGTGCAGTGGCGCAGCGCATTGTGGTAGTTTGGCGGGCTGAACAAAAGGTCGAACACCCCAACAATTCAGGTCTTCATTAAATGAACAGCCAACTTTCGGCCCAAACTCATGATTGAGCCGAACTGTTCGTCGAACTCTACTACTGGTTTAAAGCTGATATAAATATACCTTTTAATTATACAAGTGCTTGGGGATAGATATATTTGCTTTGAAAGATGCATGCAAAGATTCCTGCTTTTACAGTAGCTGTTCTCTACTGCTCCTATTTTTCAGTGTACATCTATGGGTCAGGTCAGGTCTGACTGATAAAGGATTCTTTATAAGGCTAACAATCATTGTCTCTCACTCACTCACATGGGTCATTCAAATGTCACATGTCGCTAGAGTAACTCTTCCACTATAGTAACTCTTCTTCTTCCTTTTGCAGGCATATAATTTATTCCAAGAAGAAGCAACAACCCATTGAGTTCTTGCAGGAAAATGTCATTGGTGACTTTTGTCAACACCGTGATCTCCATAAACATTCTGTAGCCTTCTGTGCATGTCGGACAGCCTGTACCATTCCTTCATCAATACCTTAACGCTGGCCCTATGCCGGTTAACACTGAACTATTCTTGTAACTGAGCTTCAACGAAAGAAATCCTCTATGAGCTGCCTTAGGTACTCCTTCCTGACGTAGCTACTCATACACTTTTTGCTGCACTGCTGAACGTTTCAGGGCCCACACTGGGCCCCCTTTCACTCCCTTGTCTTCAGGGCTTAACACTTGGCACCCCCTTTCTATGCCACAACTACTGGTTAGCTGGCTCCTGGATCCCTTTGACCTTCCGGAGTGGCCCCCTATCCTAGGCAGACCCCTGGGCAGATTTCGAGTACTAACAACACTGTTTTTCCTGAAAACTTCTGCCCAGCAGCTCCTTTCGGTCAGCAACACTCTGGATCCCTTTCTGCAGCCCATCTCAACCTCCGGTCCCTAGGCCAACTGCCCAGGACACCTTCGCTCTCTGACAGGAGGAGTGACCGCCGTCAGCCTCCTCCTGGGCTCTGCTTCCCGCCAAAGATGCTCTGTCACATGCTCCCGCCAAGGTTTATACCCAATCCCAGGGAGCATTGCGGCAAACTCCGCCCACTGGGACAGCTATAAACCCTGGTGCGCTATTGGCCGGGTTTCCTTCACCGTCCAACAAGAGCCCTCATTGGATACATTGGGGAGACTCCCCAGACTTAACAGACTACACCTAGAAACAAATGGCAGCCTAACTAACTGATCAGCCCCCCCTGATAAGCAGACAGGGCCACACATACTTTTCCTAGCACCCACCTAGGAGGGTGCTACATTACTATAGGTGAAGTCACAGTAGGCAAACTATGAGGGGCCAGGGTCCCAAATTTGGCCCAGAGATAGGGGAGGTCTATCTCTGGGGGCCTCTAGTATCACTGTGCCAAATGTGGTGCCCCTAGCCCCTGGGGTTAGTTCAGCTTGGTGCAGTATGGCAAGCTTGGCATTGGCACATTTGCAAGGTCGAAGCTCTGGCCCTGAACATGTCCGGGGGTTCCAAATTTGGCAGGGAGGTAGGGGAGGTTTACCATTACCATCCCAAAAATGTTGGAGTCATTAGCCCAAAATATCTTTGTCAAATTTTTATGGGGTCACTTAGAAGCATATGGCTGCCAGTCAATACCACAAAGCAGGGAGTGCTGGGTACCATATTAATCCCCATAGTCTTAGTTATCCGTGAAGAGGGCTTTGCATTACCTATGTTCTGCAGTATTTGGCCAAAGTTGATCCCCATGGCAGCCCATGTAAAAATGAAGCATTGGCCACAAAAAATGTGTGTGGCTCCTAGATATCCTCTAGTATTAGTGCAGCAGGTTTTCCAGGCATTGTGCCTGATGTGGATCTGTCATTGTTACCATTAACCTCTCCAGCCCATGTGAGCTGTGACCCTGGGTGTGAGAACTGAAGCATTGATAACTCCGGCATCTTTGTGGTTTTTATTGTATTTTAAGGGGATGGGAGAAGGGAATGAGTGGGATACTCCTTTAGGCTTCAACTAAATACACTTGGGACTTTGTTCCTGAAAAATGATCGTTTGGCGCTTCCTTGGCGCCAGCCGGCGCCAACCAACACTCACTAACACTGAGAACACACTGCAACTTGATAACAGTGCAAGATCCAGGACTGAGAATTGTAGAACTTCTGACACGATTGTACTGCAAAAGTCACTGAATACTTCCCTCCCACCTTGCACTGGCTTTAGGTAGTATGTAGTAGAATTCTGTATAGCTGTAACTTTCAACTGGCACACTCTGTACAATTCAGGGCCCAATTACAGGTGCCCCCTTTAACCTTGAACTCTTCAGGGTCCACTAGTTATGTACCCCCTCTGTAACTTCAGGGTCCTCAACCTAGGTACCCCCTTGACAGCTAGCTTACACTGGATCCAAGAACCTCTTCCAGAGTGGTCCCCTCTAACTTCAGGCAGACCCCCAGGGGCAATCCTCAGTGCTCACGACCTGTGTAGGCTTTCCTGGGACTGGAACCCTCTCGCTCTCCGCAGGCTCTCGGCACACCGGATCCCCTCAGCTCAACTCAGCACTCTCTGGATTCCCAGGCGACACCCCGAGATATCCGCTTGCTCAGACAGGAGGAGAGACAGCCTTACTCTCCCTTCTGGGACTTTGCTCCCGCCAAAGACACACGCACTTCCCCCAAACTTATACCCACTCCCAGAATCCTTTGCAGCATAATCTGCTATCTGGGGTAGTTACAAGCTTGGATGTTGTGATGAACGCCCATTTGCTGAGACGTTCGTCACGGGTTACTGGAGGAGTGTGGAGACCAGCCTCCTGGCCACAGACTATGGCCCTGGCTTGTAGGGGAGCACGGCTCTGGTTGGGGGTGTCTGCTGGGGGACCCTTGGAGTACTGTTAATTTGAATTCAAGTCCCTGTCACCCCAAGCGACACAGACTTTGGGCCTAAGCTGCATATTACAACAAATGACTTCACACCATGAGAGACTAAACAGATGCTAATGACATAAGACTGAGCTATGGTATACTGGGGGGTTGTGAATTGACACTTAAGTTATAATAAGGTGTGTTGAAAATGGAGACGGGCAGTCTGAGAGCCTATGTCTTCTGCTTTCATCTGTTTAGAGGTGGATTGTGTTCACACTTCTAGGAATGCATATTCGGCTATGTTTTGGGCCTGTTGTTTGTTGAATTAATTATGACAATGTTGCAGTCTCATTCACCTACTGTCTCTTTCCAGAAGGCCAAGGTATGTCAACTATGTTCTCTATACAATTACATTTGCATATGATAATGAAATCAAACTCATGAGACTGTATATTTTTGAAGTGAGTTGGTGAATAAAGTGTCTTTTGTTTTACCCTTCATTGAGCTTAGGCTAATGTTTGGGGGGAATTGAGGGGCCAGGTCACTGCATCACGTGAGAGTCTGGAGACCTAAGACAGAAATACTTGGTCCAATCTTGGGGATCTATTACAGATGTGTCCCCTGATTGGGCTTCCTCCACTACCCTATGAGGAGCCTTCTCACAGGAGCCAATGGGGATACTTCCCTCTCAGCAAGCACATCTGTAAACCATGACACCCTACCTAAACAAATCACATCCCTGCTGTTAGGCAGACAAGGCCTAATATACATTTTCCTAGCACCTACCTGTAGGGTGCTACATTAGTTTGCCAAGTATGGTGCGTGCCCTTAACCCTCGGTTGGTTAAGCGCCCTAAATTTATAGTAGCTAGATCCGCTATGTTAAACTTTGGCACGGTCGTAGTCTGGACATTTGAGGGACTGCAGCTCGGGCCCTGAATGAGTCTGGGGGGCCAGATTTGGCACAGAGGTAGGGGAGGTATCCCTTTACCAAACATTTTAGAGTTGCTAGCCCAAAATTTCATGGTCAACTATTTCCAGAGCCACTTGAGAGTTTGTGGCCCTTGGCCTGTACCATGGAGCGGGGAGTGCTGGGTATCGCAGGAATTCCTGGACTCTTAGCTATTCAACAGTATCTGGAGAGCGGAACTCTGCAGTTCCTGTTTTCCATAGTGGTTACCCAAATCGACCCCTATGCAGGTCCCCGTAACAATTAAGCATTGGTCCCGAAAAATGCATGTGGCCCCTGGATATCCTATATCTCTGAGCCAAGTTTGAGGCCCCTAGCCACCTGGGTTCAGGTACCATGAGGCCCATAATTTAAGTCAGCTTGGTGCTGTATGGCAATCTTCCAGAGGGCACAGTTGCAGGGCCCCAGCTCGGGCACCAAACAAGTACAGGGGACCGTATTTGGCACAGTGGTAGGGGAGATCTTCCTTTACCACTCTTAAAATGTTGGAGTAGCTAGCCTGAAATTTTCTGGTCGTTTTTTCAGGGGCCTCTTGGGAGTGTGTGACCCTCGGGCAGTACCGTGGAGAAGGAACTGGTAGTAACCATATTAATCTCCATATCCTTAGCTATCCAATGTTACATTTGTCAACAGACCGCTGCATGTCCAGTTCATCTCTCTCCTCACACGCTGTACACACTGATCGGCACCACCCCTACCTCATCCATGCCCATCTGTGCGTCATTCATGTCCATCTCTGCCTCATTCATGCCCATGTGTGCCTCATTCATGCCCACCTGTGCATCATTCATGCCCACCTGTGCCTCATTCATACCCATCTGTGCCTCATTCATGCCCATGCGTGCCTCCTCAGTGCTCATTTGTGCCTCATCTGTGCAACATCAGTGTGTCCCTCATCATGCAGCCTGTGTCCCCGCCATCATTCAGCTTGTGTCCCCGTCGTTATTCATCCCCTGTCTCCGCCATCATTCAGCCCCTGTCCCCGAAGTCATTCAGCCCCTGTCCCCGAAGTCATTCAGCCCCTGTCCCCGCGGTCATTCAGCCCCTGTCCCCGCGGTCATTCAGCCCCTTTCCCTGCTGTCATTCAGCCCCTGTCCCCGCCATCATCCACCCTGTGTCCCCACTGTCATGCAGCCCGCGTTCCCTGCTGTCATTCAGCCTGTGTCCGTGTCCCCATCAGAGTCCCCATTTATTTATTATTTATTACATCAGTGTCCCCGTGCGGTGAGAGTGCCCCTTTAATGTGCCCCGATAAGAGCTGTGTGACTGTTCTGTAATCAGATAATATTCCCGCCATTTGTCAATATGAATCTCACATAAGAATAAGCCATTCCGTCCTGCGCATGCGCAGATAGTACAGCGAGCGAGGCAGAATCTGGCATTAGATTCTACCCGCTCTGTCTCTCCCATCGAAAAATGCATCCGACGGACGGATCGGAGAAGTCAGCTGGAGTTACGTCACCTACTGCGCATGCGCAGTTCATGGGATGCATTTTTTGACGGGAGGCATTATTCAACAGGACACCGGTCCCTTGCATTGGCATCCCCTCTTCCTAGTGGAGGTGGGAGCGCGCCACCAGCGGAGCTCGCTCACCCCCCACAGCACCACGAGCGCGACCGATGTAGGGGTACGTCGGTTCGCGTAGGAGAGGCAGCCTGCCACAGTAAATGTGCGGCGGGCAATCTTAATGTGGTTAAAGTAACGCATTGCCGTATTGAAAAAAATGGCCTGGTCATGAAGGGGGGTAAATCTTCTGAGACTGAAGTGGTTAAAGCAGTGGTTCTTGATGTACAGTTGGTTTCGGGGACATGACAAATTACTTGAATAGCTAAACCCACTATTTAAAATGAGAAATAAAGCCCCGTTGTGATATACGATGGTGGTGAAACCTGTTTTCAGAAAGATAATGGCTTACTTTGTGGTATATTATTGGATGGCTTTTTAGCCTAACGTCCTCTGACATTATTTGTGTAAATCTCTAAAATACAACACTTGCTGATTATGCTAGTTTTCTGAAGCCATCATTTTTTTATAACGCATGTTCCTGGGAACAATCGTTAGAGCGAGTTTCCCTTTCTGGTGTAATATTAGGTATTACAGAGCTGTTAAATATGTAACAACTCCCAAACAGTGTAAATAAGTCAGAAAGGGCCGCTTTCAGTCTTGATGCTACATAAATTTTGCATAAATATACATACATTGGTTTACTGTATAACAAGCCTATAACTCCATTGTGACATCACGGTGTTAAGGAATGATTTTATAAAATATTAACTTATAGCCGGGAGTGTATTTCCCACGCTACGTCGATATGCAGCTGAACCTTGCTATGTTGACATTAATTCTCAGTTTCATGAAGAAGCTGTGAGCGCAATTTGCATCCTACAAAACTGCAATGCAGGTCAGGAAAAGCGCAGCGCCGCGATGACTGGGTGGGATGCATTGATGTCATTGAAGTTACTTGGGCCACTGAGAACCGTTCTATATTGCTGTGTAAGTTTGAGCATTTGACAAGGACAGTGAACTTTCTTTAAATGTAATTTTTAACCACTTCAGCCCCGGAAGGTTTTACCTCCATCCTGACCAGGCCCTATTTTGCAAATTAAATAATATAAATACCGTATTTTTCGGACTATAAGGCGCACTGAAAATCCTAAAATGTGATCAAAAACCGACAGTGCGCCTTATATATGAAAATAGTTTGAAAACTTACCGTTTACTGGATGGTTTGACCAAAGGGGTGCAACCACTGGACATATGTGTCAATCGTTCCTTCAAGGCGAAACTGCGAATCACGTGGGAAAACTGGATGAAGGAAGGAGAGCACTCCTTCACGAAGACCGGGAGGCAACTCCGGGCCAGTTATGCCACTCTGTGCCAGTGGATAGTGGATGCCTGGCATAAAGTATCCGCCAGAACTGTCATCCGAGGGTTCGCGATGAGCACCTGCCAGTAAACCTTGCGCGGATCAACGTTCCAAAAAAAGTGCGCCTTATAATCCAGTGCGCCTTATATATGAAAATAGTTTGAAAATTTACCGTTCACTGATACTGCGCCTTATAATCCGGTGTGCCTTATAGTCGCGAGAACACGGTATGTGCTGCGCAAACCTGTGTAGCTTATATTAATAATAAATTAATTTAAACAAATAATGGATTTGTAGTGAAAAATTTGTATCACTCTGTGTAGAAAAAAAATATATATATATACTGTATGTATATATATATATATATATATATATATATATATATATATATATATATATCAACAGGTGTGCACTGATTAAATCCAATTTAAAAACAATTAATTATTCTCTATATGCAATATAACTGTACAATGAATATTCAAGCACATATAAATCATGCCAAGTGACGTAGTGGTCAATGGTCAAACATTCCCATAGACACACTCCTAAACCTTGTGGATAGCCTTCCCAGAAGAGTTGAAGCTGTTATAGCTGCAAAGGGTGGGCCAACTAAATACTGAACCCTACAGACTAAGACCAGGATGCCATTAAAGTTAATGTACATGTAAAAGCAGGTGTCCTAATACTTTTGGCAATATATTGTGTGTTAAAGTGTCAAGTGAATGTGCATGTAGACACATTGTTCCCTTGTCTGGTATTGGACGTGACTGCCTCATTTGGGATAATATCCCTGACCGATTCTTAGTGTAATTGTACTAAGTTATATGTATACCATACCAACATCATTGTTCAAATAATTTACACTATATACAGTGCCTTCAAAAAGTATTCATACATTTCCACATTTTATGTTACAACAAAAAACCTAAATGTATTTTATTGGGATTTTATGTGATAGACCAGCAGAAAGTGGCATATAAATGTGAAGTGGAAGGAAAATGATAAATGTTTTTCACATTTTTTACAAAAAAGTATCTGAAAAGTGTGACGCACATTTGTATTCAGCTCCCTTTACTCTGATACCCCTGTAGCACTGCCCCCTTGAGGACTGCTGTATTGTACATCTTGGGATCCCCCTGGGTTACCATTAGCAACTGCAGCATGCGCCATTTAACTCTTTACTCTCAGGCTCAGTCAATGAATAGTCTAGGGAATATAGTTGTTTTTGTGGTTTTATTTAAATTAGGGATGGGAGAAGGGAAGAGTGGGATACTCCAATTTGAACTATTCACAGTAGATGCGGACTCCTGTCTGAAGATGCAGCCAGGCTGCTGATTCACCTTTCAACTTGATGAATTTAAGGTTAAGTCTCTATGCCGATGACTTGTTAGCATGAATTATCTTCGGGATACACTCCTAGTACCCCCTTTCACTCCACCTGATGACACCCGTCCTCTGACTTTCCTACTCCGGGGTGGCCCCCCTCAGGTCAGGCCCCTAGACACGATCCCCTGTACTCACAATACTGTTTTTCAAGGGTCTCCAGTGTCTCTACTCCTCCAGGCAGCTCTCATGGACCTCTGGGTGCAGCTCCTTCCTGGTCCACAGGTCGGCTGCCTGTGACGACATGCCACTGCTTCAGAAGAGGAGGCAGCTGCCACCCTCCCTTCGGGACTCTGCTCACCAGCCAAAGTCCCCGCAGCACATGTGCTCCTGGCTTTTATACTACACCCTAGAATGCACCAAGACAACCGGTCTGTGCCAATCACTGGGGCTGTATTGAAGCCTGTGTACCCATTGGTTAGATTTCCTCTACTGTCCAAAATGCCTCCCTATTGGACCAGTGTGAAACACTCCCTAGACCAGATGAATCACACACTGAGCACCATGAGCACAACTTACTCACATATCCTGCTCCCTGGTAGGCAGAAAGCATAATTGATTGGCCTGCTGCGCTTCTGATAGGCAGACAGATCCAAAAACGATACTCTACCACTAGCACCTACCTAGGAGGGTGCTACACCCCTATTAAAAATCTAATGGAACCATTTGCCTTTAGAAGTTACCTAATTGGTAAATAGGGTCCACCTGTGTGTAAATTAAACTCAGTATAAATACAGCTGTTCTGTGAAGTCCTCAGAGGTTTGTTAAAGAACCTTAGTGAATAAATAGCATCATGAAGGCCAAGGAACAAACCAGACAGGTCTGGGATAAAGTAGTGGATAAATTTAAAGCAGGGTTAGGTTATAAACATCTCAGGGATCACTGTTCAATCCATCATTCAAAAATGGAAAGAGTATGGCACCACTGCAAACCTAGCCAGACATGGCCGTCCACCTAAACTAACAGGCTGGGCAAGGTGAGCATTAATCAGAGAAGCAGACAAGAGGCCCATGGTAACTCTGCAGAGATCCCCAGCTCAGGTGGGTGAATCTGTCCACAGGATAACTATAAGTCGTGCACTCCAGAAATCTGGTCTTTATGGAAAATAGGCAAGAAGAAAGCCATTGTTAACCACTTTACCACCGCCCACAGTAATATTACTGCGGCAGAGTGGCTCGTTATCGTCTGACGACATAGTACTACGTCGTCAGACACTCCCCCTTCTGGGCGGTGCTTGCGCGCCGCCGGAGGCCCGCTCCTGCTGTTTTCAGTCACAGCGGGAGTCGGGCCAGGGGAGGAGCAGCGGCGATCGCCGCCGCTCTTCCCCCGATCGTCGGGGATCTAGTGTGGAGATCCGCCTGCCTGTGTAAACACAAGCGGGCGGATCTCCATAGTGACAGGGACTGACAGATCGGACTGTTCAGCATAGCTGGACATCCGATCTGTCCATGACTCACTCAGTCCCCTCCCCCCACACACGTCAGTAAGCACCAGGCATACATTAACCCCTCCCTCTCCAATAAAATTAACCCCTTCCCTGCCAGTGTCATTTTTACAGTAACAGTGCATATATATAGCATTGATTACTGCAGTAATGTCACTGGTACCCCCAAAAGTGTCAAAAATGTCAGTCAAGGGTCCGATCTGTCCGCCGCAATGTCGCAGTCCTGCAAAAAAAAACGCAGATCGCCGCCATTACGCGTTAAAAAAAAAAAAAAACAAAAATGACAGAAATCTTTCCCTTTGTTAGTAAACGCAATAACTTTTGTGCAAACCAATCAAAATACGCTTATTGTGATTTTTTTTACCAAACATATGTAGCAGAAAACAAATTGGCCAAAATTTTTTAAAAAAATTGTTTTTTACATCTTTTTTGGGGGGAATTTCATATAAAAAAATGTTAAAAATATTGTTATTTTTTCAAAATAAATGCTCTTTTTTTGTTTATAGCGCAAAAAGTAAAAATCGCACAGGTGATCAAATACCACCAAAAGAAAGCTCTGTTTGTGGGAAAAAAAGGACGTAAATTTTGTTTGGGTACGGCGTCGCACGACCGCGCAATTGTCAGTTAAAGTTGCACAGCGCCGAATCGCAAAAAGTGGCCTGGACGTAAGACAGCAAAAATCCTCCGGTGGTAAAGTGGTTAAAAGAAAGCCATAAGAAGTCCCGTTTGCTGTTTGTGAGAAGCCATGTGGGGGACACAGCAAACATGTGGAAGAAGGTGCTCTGGTCAGATGAGACCAACATTTTACTTTTGGTAAACAATATATGTGGTGGAAAAATAACACTGCGCACACCATCCCCACTGTGAAACATGGTGGTGGCAGCATCGTGTTGAGGGGATTATTTTCTTCAGCAGGGACAGGGAAACTGGTCAGAGTTGATGGGAAGATGGATGGAGCCAAATTCAGGGAAAACCTTAGAAGAAAATCTGTTAGAGTCTGAAAAAGACTTGAGACAGGGGCAGAAGATCACCTTACAGCATGACAATGATCCTGGACATACAGCCATAGCTACAATGGAATGGTTTAGATCAAAGCATATTCATGTGTTAGATGGGCCCAGTCAAAGTCCAGACCTAAATTCAATTGAGAATCTGTGGCAAGACTTGACAATTGCTTTTCACAGACGCTCTCCATCCAATCTGACAGAGCTTGAGCTATTTTGCAAAGAAGAATGGGCAAAAATGTCACTCTAGATGTGCAAAGCCGGTAGAGACATCTAAAAAAGACTTGCAGCTGTAATTGCAGCAAAAGGTGGTTTGACATAGCATTGACTCAGGGGGCTGAATACAAATGTACACTTTTCAGATATTTGTAAATCATTTTGAAAACCATTTATCATTTTCCTTTCACTTCACAATTATGTGCTGCTTTGTGTTTGTCTATCATATAAAATCCCAATAAAATACATTTACATTTTTAGTTGTAACATGACAAAATTTCAAGGGGTATGAATACTTTTTTAAGACACTGTATGTATTATCATTTGTTTATTTTCATTTTTATGTAGCAATTCTATGTTAGAACCTTTTGCTCCCGAAAAAGCGGCGTACATGAAACATGTCAAGCTTTATGTAAAGGGATGGGGCAACCCTCTACTGTTTGAGTGTTGTATCTCCAATTAAGGATATTTTACTTTATACTTCTATCATTTGTGGACCACCATCCCCCCCCCCCCCTTTCTACAAATGTTGCTCAATGCTTCTGTTTTTTTAAATGTAGCTGTGTTTTAAAGCGGAGTTCCGGGCACAGAAACCATTTTTCAACAAACATACCCCCCGGGACAATCAGGGCTAGTACATTCCACAATGGCTAGCCTCTGATCTGTCCCGGTTCGCACTTACCTTTTAGAAGAAATACTCACTTATAAAATTTCTTCCACAGCGTTGCCATCTCTGTTGTGGGCAGCTGAAGCCAGCGCGATCCTCTTCGGCGTCCTCTTCCGCGTCTTCTTCTCTCAGAATGCGCCTGCACCGGCCCCTCTCGTCACTTCCGGTGCGGCGCCGCATTCCTCCACAGCTTCTGGGCATGCCCAGAAGCTGTTTAGCGGGGAATTTGGCGTCGCCCCGGAAGTGACGAGCGGGGCCGGCGCCGTCGAATTGATTCCTGGGAGCGATGACGTTCAGCTCCCAGGAATCATCGCAAGACAGGAAGTGACATCGGAGCCGTGGCACAGAGGGAGGAAGTAGAGAATAGGTGAGTATATTCAATCTCCAATTACAAGGTAAGTGAAAAAAAAAAAAAAATGCCTAACTATCCAATTCCTTTTCAGGTGAGGGAGACCAAGCGGATGGGCACAAAAAAAAAAGTTTGTTTTTGTGCCCGGAACTCCGCTTTAATGTGGATTTTATATTGTGTACCAATAAAATGCTGCATTTCTTTTAGCTGTTGAATTCATGACCATATAGTCCATGAACTGGGTTCAAACTTGTTTGTGATTTAAATATCAGATTAACTATGTAACTATATAACTTCCTGGCCCATAGCCAAAACAGTAAGTGAGACGAAATCCCTCCTTCGAAGTGAAGGAATCCCTGGTTGTCCCCAGGGTCACCACGACTAGGATCCACAATGGAAGATTACTGTTCTGGGGACAACCCAAAATGTGTGATTTCCCTTTACTTTCACTTTTGGTGATATTGGTAAGCAGGACAAATAGAGGGGGAGAATCTCCCAAGCAGGGGTCACAGACCACAATAAAAAAAATTAGAGGGTTGCTAATGCCTCTCTACTCTATCAACAACCTAAAATGTGAATCTTAGTTATACTTAAAGTGTACTTTTGTCATTTTGGATAGAGTAAGGGTGAGTTATAACCCACGTCAGTTTTTTTTTTTTTTTTACAATGTGTCCTATTGGGATGATTTCCCTTCACTTCCTGTCCCCAGGGCCGGCCTTTAGGGTGTGCGAGCTGTGCGGCCGCACAGGGCACCATGGACAACAAGGGCGCTGTGCGGCCATCACAGCTCACAGAGGATCAGGCGATTCAAGCCGCACAGCGGGAGGTGAGCGGCGACCGCGGCCTGGACAGGGTTAACACAGGCCGCGGCCGCCGCTTACCTCCCGCTGTGTGGCTGTGCCTCGGTCACCTACTGATGCAGTGAGGCGAGCTGTGTATCTCCCACACAGCTCAGCCTCCGATCCTTCCACGCTGACAGAACTCTCCTCCCTCCCTGCACTGACGCCAGAGGAGAGATCGTCAGCTCCTCCTCGCCCCGCCCCTTCTCCTCCTTCTCCTCCCGCCCGCCCACACTCCCGGGGATGTGTGGGCGGGAAGTTTAAAGAAAAAAAAAAGCTGCAGACAACGTAAGGTAAGTGAGGTCCCTCTCCTTCAAAAAATGTAAGGGGGGGCTCTGTGTGGGGGGTCTGTGATGTAAGAGGGGGCTCTCTGATGTTTGGGGCTATGTGTGGGGGCTCTGTGTGAGGGGGGCTTTGTATGGGGGGTCTGTGATGTAAGGGGGGCTTTGTGTGGGGGGTCGTTGATGTAAGGGGGTCTCTCTGATGTGGGGTGCTCTGATGTAAGGGGGCTTTGTGTGGGGGGTCTGTGATGTAAGGGGGGCTTTGTGTGGGGGGGTCTGTGATGTAAGGGGGGCTTTGTGTGGGGGGTCTCTGATGTGAGGGGGGCTTTGTGTGGGGGGGTCTCTGATGTGAGGGGGGCTTTGTGTGGGGGTCTCTGATGTGAGGGGGGCTTTGTGTGTGTATGGGGGCTTTGTGTGGGGGGTTTCTGATGTGAGGGGGGCTTTGTGTGTGTGTAGGGGGTCTCTGATGTTAGGGGTGCTTTGTGTGGGGGGTCTCTGATGTGAGGGGGGCTCTGTGTGTGGGGTTCTCTGATGTGAGGGGGGCTTTGTGTGTGTGTAGGGGGTCTCTGATGTTAGGGGGGCTTTGTATGGGGGGTCTCTGATGTGTGGGGGGTCTCTGATGTAAGGGGGGCTTTGTGTGGGGTCTTTGATGTGAGGGGGTCTCTGTGTGGGGGGTCTCTGACATTAGGGGGGCTTTGTGTGGGGGGTCTCTGATGTGTGGGGGGTCTCTGATGTAAGGGGGGCTTTGTGTGGGGTCTTTGATGTAAGGGGCTCTGTGTGTGGGGTCTCTGATGTGAGGGGGGCTTTGTGTGGGGGGGTCTCTGATGTGAGGGGGGCTTTGTGTGTGGGGTCTCTGATGTGAGGGGGGCTCTATGTGTGGGGTCTCTGATGTGAGGGGGTTTTGTGTGGTGTGGGGGGTCTCTGACGTGTGGGGGGTCTCTGATGTAAGGGGGGCTTTGTGTGGGGGGGTCTCTGATGTGAGGGGGGCTCTGTGTGTGGTCTCTGATGTGAGGGGGGTTTTGTGTGGTGTGGGGGGGGGGTCTCTTACGTGTGTGGGGGGGTCTCTGATGTAAGGGGGCTTTGTGTGGGGGGGTCTCTGATGTGTGGGGGGTCTCTGATGTAAGGGGGGGGCTTTGTGTGGGGGGGTCTCTGATGTGAGGGGGGTTTTGTGTGGGGGGGGTCTCTGATGTGAGGGGGGCTTTGTGTGGGGAGTCTCTGATGTGAGGGGGCTCTGTGTGGGGGGTCTCTGATGTGAGGGGGGGCTCTCTGATGTAGGGGGCTCAAAATTAAGGGGGGCTTTGTGTAAAGGGGGTCTCTGATGTAAAGGGGGCTCTGTGTGGGGGGTCTCTGATATAAAGGGAGCACTGTGTGGGGGGTCTCTGATGTAAGGGGGGCTAAGTTATTAGGGATCATAAAAAAGAAAAGTCAAATAAAGTGCAAAAAAGGTGCAAGAAAATGCGTGTGGGGGGCGCCACAGGATTAGTTCGCACAGAGCGCCTGAACACCTAAGGCCGGCCCTGCCTGTCCCATAGCCAAAACAGTAAGTGAGAGGAAATCCCTCCAAAGTGACGGAATCTTGGTGGGTCACCAGAACTAGTGTCCCCATGGGAAGATTTCCCCTCTATAAGTATTCTGAAGTCAACCCAAAATCTGGGATTTTCTTTTACTTAATAGTAAATGGGACAAATAGAGAAGGTGTTCCTCCCCAACAGGGACATAGACAGCAATAAAAACTGACAGGTGTTCTAATCCCTCTCCACTCTATACAAAACCCAAAAAAAAAAAGTATTGCCTGTAGTAACACTTTAGCTTTACAAAGAATTTACAATCACGTTCATGAAAAATAGAAAAAAAACTTGCACATAATTGGATGATGGAAGTCAACAGAGCTTCACCACATTCACTAAGCTCTGGGGTCAATTCCCTTCCAAAGTGCAATTTTCATTGTAAAGTGAACAGTTTATTTGCCTTTAGTAAATCAACTCCATTCTCCAACAATCATAAAATAACTGGTGATCCTTCCAAACCCCTAAAGATCAACCCATTTCTGTTTGTGACTGACCGTGCTTAGCACAGAAGCAGTCCCATCCTAGTATAGTCAGCTCATGTCTCTTCTTACAGCAAGTTGCTCTGCTGAACTACAGTGAACTTGCTGTCAGATAGTCAGAATACAGTTACCACATTCCTGTCCAGCCCTTTTTTAGAGTGAGTGACACTAGTTTTTGGTTGTAAACGTCTCATTTTAATAAATAATGACCATCCCAGATTTTACCATTTGGCAGTTATTGACCTCATCCTAGTGGGAGGACTAAAGAGAATGCAAGGTTAAGTTGTGGACTCACCAGGATGGCGTCCATCTCCACCACTTTACTGCTATTCCCATTGACCCAAGTGATAGCCGCTTTTGGCAGGAATTGTCAAGGGATGTCACTTATTACTGTATCCCCAAGGTTAACAACTTCGGGTCTCTGGGGTCAACTGTACTAAAGTTAATCTCCTTCTTTCACTGATTACACTGCCTGTAACCATCTATGAACGGGGGAGAGTCTGATCAGTCACATGATTCTCCCCCTCATTCGTAGATCATGCTACAAGCAGTGTAATCAATGAAAGAACTTCTCTCATTGGAGGATAGGACAGGAATGGGCAGGTCCCTATTGAATCACCTTTAGTGCAGATGTCCCGACACCCAAAGTTGTTAACCCCTCCAGAGGGGTTGTCAAGTCACAAGAACTAGTGTACCCATTGGAAGATTTCCCCTCTATTACTTTTCTGGGGACAACCCAAAATTTGGGTAATTTATTTTACTTTCACTTTCAATAATAATAGTAAACAGGACAAATAGAGAGAGTGGATCTACTTAACGGGGGCACAGACCGCAATAAAGACCTGACAGGTGATCTAATACCTCTCCACTCTATCCCAAAAAAAAAAAAAAAGTTTTGCCTTTAGTTGTACTTTTAAGGTATCTCATAGTGTGAAATAAACTTGCTTACTATAATGTGTGAAGAACACGAAACCTGCAAAAACAACAACAATAACTTTCTGGGCTTGTACAAAGGGATAGCAAAATGGATCAGTCTGCATGACAAATTGTTACCAAGAAACCATCAGATGCCTACCCTCAAAAAAAATGCAGCCGTCATTTTACCTGGGTAACCTTTCTTCACATCCGATCCTGAGTATCTTTGGAAACTGCAAAAAAGATGCATAGCACCGTTCAGTGCATCTGAAATGCATTAAAGCCCAATAAACAGCATAACACGCATACTAAAAATGCACATAAAATACATGCACTGTCAAAGCACAGCGGTGTGAAAGAGCTCTAGGGCTGACACCTTGAGTGCATCTGATCATACACACTACGTCGTTTTTCAGCAGACTAAGGAAACCAGCCAGCGTGTAGAATGGGCTGACAAGACTGCAAAGATTTGAGCTCTTGGGAATAGGATGACACAGGGAACGCACCACTTGACATATCTATTGTCCTGAATCCTTTATTGTTACTCCTATCTCTTTCAAAGAGGAAGATATAATGGTCAGGGTTAGCTCAATAATCAATTAAGCCATACCCGGGAATTAATCATACATGCCGTATCCCACGGTGATTATGAACTGATGATGTGAAGCCAGTTGTTGCTACGCTAAAGGCCAATCCCGTAGCTTTCTAATCACTCCAACGCCACATGGTCTGATTACTTTCATGGCCAGTTTACCCGAGGTTTAAAGCGTTATGAAGGATTGGAATGAATTGCTTGGTGCAGACAGCCTGGGCTCATTTATAGCAGCACTGAAGGGACTGAAATAAAGATCACAATGTTTAATAGCAATTCTGGAGTAACTATCAGACTTTGATATCTGCCGGCTGATACTGGAAAAGTACTGATTGCTGATCACTTAGTGCCGCAAAGGAGAAGATTCTTTAACCCTGGAAAGCAAAGAGATCTCCATCATTTTCTTGTATTTCTAAATTGTAATAATGTAGCCACCCTGCCTTAAAGAGGAACTTCAATCCCCCTTTTGGTTAGTCCCATTCCCTCTCTCTGGCACCACCAGCTTTAACTGCTTCAATACAGGGCACTTTCACCCTTTTCAGCCCAGGCCAATGTTTAGCTTTTAGCGCACGGTCACCCATATGGAATTTTAATCATTTTTTTAGACAAATAGCACTTTCATTTGGTGGTATTCAATCACCACTGTTTTTTTTTTTTTTTTTTTGCTAAATAAGTGAAAAAAGACTAAACATTTTTTTAAAAAAAGTTTTTCTTAATTTCTGTTATACAATTTTGCAAATAGGTATTTTTTTTTCTTCACTGATGTGTGCTGATGGGGCTGCACTGATTGGCACTGATATACTGCATTGATGGGCACTGATGAGGCTGCACTGATGGGCACTGATGATGCTGCACTGATGGGCACTGATGAGGCTACACTGATGGACACTGGCACTGATGAGGCTGCACTGATGAGCACTGATGAGGCTGTAATGATGAGGTGGCACTGATTGGCACTGATGAGGCTACACTAATAGGGTGGCACCGACAGGCTGCACTGATGGACACTGATATGTTCTCAGCTTAGCCTGCATGGAAGTTACTGTAAAGCGGACCGTGCCTCTCAGCTTGCACGCATTGGCCATTCTTACTTGTACCAGGGCTCCAACTGCGCCTCCATCACTCTGAGCCAGTTGATCCTCTTTGCTGTCAGATGCATGGCCAACATTTCTCTTGAGCATTAGAACAAAGTTCTTGAGAGAAAAATTACATTTTCACAACTTTTCTTCGGGCGTTGCCTTTAGCAAACATTCCGGTAACCCAGGGCGATATCCCGGACGAGCCGCCAAATGTAGCACTGCCCCCTAGGGAGCTGCTGAGAATTACACTTCTTGGGTTCCCCTGAGTTACCATTAGCAACTAATAGCAGATATACGGCAGTAACAGTTCTTGGCTCAGACAATAATCAGTCCAGGGGAATTGGTTTTTGTGTTTTATTTAGAACTGGGATGAGAGAAGAGATGAATGGGATACTCCAACTATGAACTTGGCACAAACTTGAGGACAACGATCTGTAGTGTCTGTGGCAAGGCCACTGCTTCACCTTGCCACTGAAGTGAAGATAAGAATATGAACTCTTGTTTAGATTACTCCTCAGGGTCTAACATGGCACCCCCTTTCTCACTTGCTGTGTGCGCTGACCCCCTGTCCGCTGACACTCTACCGGAGTGATCCCCTTCCTGGGCAGACCCCTGGCAAGCTTCCCGGTACTCATGGACACTGTTTTTCCCTGGGTTGCTCTGCCTCCAACTCCCTTGTCAGCATCCACTGGACCTCCTGTTTCAGCACCACACTTCTGGTCCACAAGGCCGACTGCCTGTGACCACCTTACTCAGCAAACGGAGGAGAGACAGCCGTCACCCTCCTCCTGGGACCTGGCTTCCCACCCAAAGACGCCCTGTCACATGTGCCCTTGGCTTATATAGCATATCCCAGGATGCACTACTGCCTGTGCCAACCCTCTGGGACAGTCACAAAGCCTGTGTGACACTGGCTGGGTTCCCTCCACTGTCCAACATGCTCCCCTATTGGACAGAGTGGGGACACTCCCTGAGACCAAGTGAATCACACATGGACACATATAACAGGCAGAACTATCGATCAGGCTCCCCTGATAAGCAGATGGAGCAAACTATAGTTTACCTACTAGCACCTACCTAGGAGGGTGCTACAGAAGATTGGAAAAACATTGCCTGGTCTGGTGAGTCTCGATTTCATCTGCGACATTCAGATTGAAGGATCAGAATTTTGCGTAAACAACATGAAAGTATGGATCCAACCTGCCTTGTATCAACAATTCAGACTTGTGGTGGTGTAATGAGGTGGGGGATATTTTCTTGGCACACTTTGGGCCCCTTAGTACCAACTGAGCATCGTTTAAACGCCACAGCCTATCTAAGTATTCTTGCTGACCATGTCCCCCTCTTTATGACCACAGTGTACCCATCTTCTGATGGCTCCTTCCAACAGGATAATGCACCAACATGAAAGTATGGATCCAACCTGCCTTCTATCAATGATTCAGACTGGTGGTGGTGGGGGTGGTGTAATGACGTGGGGAATATTTTCTTGGCACACTTTGGGCCCCTTAGTACCAACTGAGCATCGTTTAAATGCCACAGCCTACCTGAGTATTCTTGCTGACCATGTCCATCCCTTTTTGACCACAGTGTCCCCATCTTCTGTTGGCTCCTTCCAGCAGGATAATGCACCATGTCACAAAGCTCAAATCATCTCACCATTGGTTTCATGAACATGGCAATGAGGTCACTGTACTCCAATGGCCTCCACACTAACCAGGTCTCACTCCAATAGAGCTTCTTCGGGATGTGGTAGAATGAGAGATGTGCAGCCGACAAATCAACAGCAACTCATGTCATGTCAATATGGACCAAAATCTCTGAGGAATGTTTCCAACATCTTGTTGAATCTATGCAATGAAAAATTAAGACAGTTCTGAAGGCAAAAGCGGGTTCAACCTTCTACTAGCAAGGTGTACCTAATATATTATAATATACATTAATAGAATAATTAATCCAGTTTTTCATTATTTCTTCACAGTCCCTTTATGCCGATCCTAAAAAATAAACTGCAGAAAGTATTTCTTATCTAATTAAATAAATAAATATAAGCAAACTCTTTTTTATGTTTATGAAGAAAAACAATTCCTTGGGTGATCTGTTCTATTTATTGCTGCATGTAATCTGCAAGCGTTATGTTCTTTTTTTTTTTCTTTTTTTTGTTTGTTCATTGGAGTATTTCTATATCTCTCATTTCTCTGCACACAAACTGCTAGGGCTCCTGGGAAAGATAAGGTTAACTTCTATAGGGAAATACCGGGTGCCGTTATCAAAGAACATGTCATAGGAAAAAAATGTGGAGAGGGGTGAGGATTTACGTTTGGTTAGTTGCTGTGTGATTATTTATTAATAAATTCTTCCTTAGGATCTGAACATCTTGTGCCTACACAGTAAATTATTTGTTAGATGTGTAGAGCTCAGGGAGTTCCAACAACTGATATGAAAGATTTTCTGTTTTCTTCTAAACTAAATGGATTAATGCTGGCCAGTACTCACCAACCTATTTATTAAATGAAATGGAGCCAAAATAACTCAATACAGTATCAACAGCAGTAACACCGTTACCCACTGTCGATAATGACCCCAGATTTTTAATGTTTGCAAACGTTTGATGGCTATCTCTATAATGAAATCCATTCTTTCTCTGCATAATAAAGGCAATGTTGGTCTATTCATAAAAAATTTACATTGTAAATGCCTCCAGCATTTGCACAACCATCAAAAATAATGTGTGTAATAAATGTATTTATTATGATCATCAGCTCCACCTAATGGCCATAATGCAGTATTTTCCTGAAATACCTTAACCAGGAAAATATCACAACATGGTCAGAAGAAGGGGCTGTTGATCAAAGGAAATAACCATATTAGACACATTATGGTGAATATTTGTGATGGCTGTATGAATGCTTAAGGCACTCCTACTGCACATTTTTTAATAGCCCCACTGGTGTTTCTAAATATATTCTTCACGACAAAAGTTTTTTTCTATTTTATTTTATTTTTATTTTTTTATTCGATAAATAAAATATATTGCATATAGATTTTTCAGATGTACCTCTTGGGGCCAACAAGTGACAAGTTTAAAAAAAAAAAAAAAAAACATAAATAACTTTCTTTGGCTTTTTTGGCTGAAGTAAACCTGAATAGCAGGGAGATTAGATTACACACATACAGTATCTCACAAAAGTGAGAACTCCCCCCCCCCCCCCCCTACATTTTTGTAAATTTAGGCTCTCCTATGAAAAAGGCAGACGCTGTCTGTGTATTTGGAGACATCACATTTAGCTTTAAAAGAAGAAAAAATGAGTGCTGTATGTATCCTGTGTAACTGAATTAGCTACAGTATCTCACAAAAGTTAGTACACCCCTCACATTTTTTGTAAATATTTTATTGAATCTTTTCACGTGACAACATTGAGAAAATGACACTTTGCTACAATGTAAAGTAGTGAGTGTACAGCTTGTATAACAGTGTAAATTTGCTGTCCCCTCAAAATAACTCAACACACAGCCATTAATGTCTAACCACATCCCGCCCTCCCTATAGCAGAATGACGGCGGGAATGTGGTTGCATTATCCTGACCGGACATCATATTACGGAGGCAGGATAATGCGCTCTGCGCGCCCCCGGGGGCGCGCAGAGCGGCGATTGGTGATGCGAGGTGTCACACCGACTTCCTGCATCTCCGATCTCGGTAAAGAGCCTACTTACGTAGGCTCTTTACCATGTGACCAGCCGTGTCCAATCACGGCTGGTCACATAGTAAACAGGAAGAGCCGTTGATCGGCTTTCCTCAGTACGTGCCTGACAGGCATGAGTAAAGGAGCGCCGATCGGCGGCTCCTCTGACAGGGGGGGGGGGGGTCGGCACTGGTAATCAGATCATTGATTACCAGTGCAGACCCTCAGGATGGGGGGGGTGCCACTAGAACCACCAGGGATGCCCACCCATGACCCCAGGGATGCCCAACCATGACCACAGGGATGCCCACTATGGCAACCAGGGATGGCAAGTAGAAATGTGAAGCCGCACTCAGATGATTGAAATCAAATGAAATGTCTTTATTCTTCAAAAGTATCCAGGACAAACAGACAGTGTGAGGAACAGAATATGTCCAAGGTAGACGCGTTTCACGGCTCGAATGGCCGCTTACTCATTACCAGCGTGGAAATGAGTAAGCGGCCATTCGAGCCGTGAAACGCGTCTACCTTGGACATATTCTGTTCCTCACACTGTCTGTTTGTCCTGGATACTTTTGAAGAATAAAGACATTTCATTTGATTTCAATCATCTGAGTGCGGCTTCACATTTCTACTTGTATCTTCCTGGACGGCGGATCCAGCCAGCACCTGTTTGGACACACACCTGAGCGGCATTCCCCATTCCCTTCCCCCCTTACATGAACCAGGGATGGCAATCAGGGCTCAGGGAGCCCCCCATTGCCCTCCCCATCAGTGCTGCCCACCAGTGCCCACCCCATCAGTGCTGCCCTCCAGTGCCCATCATTGGCATCTATCAGTGCCGCCCACCAGTGCCCATTATTGCCCACTAGTGCCGCCTATCAGTGTCCATTAGTGCCGCTCGTCAGTGCCGATCAGTGCTGCCTATCAGTGCCCACCAGTGCTGCCTATCAGTGCCCATTAGTGCCCATCAGTGCCACCTATCAGTGCCCATCAATGCTGCCTATCAGTGCCCAGCAGTGCCGCCTATCAGTGCCCACCAATGCTGCAAATCAGTGCTACCTATCAGTGCCACATATCAGTGCCTATCAGTGCCGCATATCAGTGCCTCCTCATCAGTGCCTTCTCATCAGTGCCTGTCAGTGCAGGAAAAAACGTATTTATTTACAAAATTGTATAACAAACAATTTCTTTTTTTTTTTTAAACTTTTCGGTCTTTTTTTATTTGTTTAGCAAACAAGAAAAAACCTTGCGGTGATCAAATACCACCAAAAGAAAGCTCTATTTGTGGGGGGAAAATGACATAAATTTGGTTTAGGTACAGTGTTGCATGACCGTGCAATTGTCATTCAAAATGCAACAGCGCTAAAAGCTGAAAATTGGCCTGGGCAGGAAGGGGGTGAAAGTGCCCCATATTGAAGTGGCTAAACCACTGGCAACAAATGTGAGTACACCAAATTGGGCTCAAAGTGTCAATATTTTGTTTGGACATCATTATTTTCCAGCACTGCCTTAACCCTCTTGGGCATGGAGTTCACCAGAGCTTCACAGGTTGCCACTGGAGTCCTCTTCCACTCCTTCAAGATGACATCACAGAGCTGGTGGATGTTAGAGACCTTGCGCTCCTTCACCTTCCATTTAAGGATTCCCCACAGATGCTCAATAGGATTTAGGTCTGGAGACATGCTTGGCCAGTCCATCACCTTTACCCTCAGCTTCTTTAGCATGGCAGTGGTTGTCTTGGAGGTGTGTTTTGAGTCGATATCATGTTGGAATACTGCCCTGGAGCCCAGGCTCCAATTGGAGGGGATCATGCTCTGCTTCAGGATGTCACAGTACATGTTGGCATTCATGGTTCTCTCAATGAACTGTAGCTCCCCAGTGCCGGCAGCACTCATGCAGCCCCCAGACCATGACACTCCCACCACAATGCTTGACTGTAGGCAAGACACACTTGCCTTTGTACTCCTCACCTGGTTGTTGCCACACATGCTTGACACCATCTGAACCAAATACGTTTATCTTGGTCTCATCAGACCACAGGACATGGTTCCAGTAATCAATGTCCTTAGTCTGCTTGTCTTCAGCAAACTGTTTACTGTTTTTTTTGTGCATCATCTTTAGAAGAGGCTTCCTTCAGGGACGACAGCCTTGCAGACCAATTTGATGCAGTGTGCGGCGTATGGTCTGAGCACTGACAGGCTGACCCCCCACCCCTTCAACCTCTGCAGCAATGCTGGCAGCACTCATATGTCTATTTCCCAAAGACAACCTCTGGATATGATGCTGAGCATGTGCACTCAACTTCTTTGGTTGATTGCGAGGCCTGTTCTGAGTGGAAGCTGTCCTGTTAAACCGCTGTATGGTCTTGGCCATTGTGCTGCAGCTCAGTTTCAGGGTCTTGGCAATCTTCTTATAGCCTAGGCCATCTTTATGTAGAGCAACAATTCTTTTTTTAAGATCCTCAGAGAGTTTTTTACCATGCGTTGGCATGTTGAACTTCCAGTGACCAGTATGAGAGAGTGAGAGCAATAACACCAAATTTAACACACCTGCTCCCCATTCACACCTGAGACCTTGTAACACTAATGCGTCATGACACCGGGGAGGGAAAATGGCTAATTGGGCCCAATTTGGACATTGTCACTTAGGGGTGTACTCACTTTTGTTGCCAGCGGTTTAGACATTAATGGCTGTGTGTTGAGTTATTTTGAGGGGACAGCAAATTTACACTGTTATACAAGCTGTACACTCACTATTTTACATTGTAGCAACGTGTCATTTCTTAAGTCCCCGTTCACACTAAGGCGACCTGTGAGGCGTAGGTTGCCTTCCATAGGGAAGCTGCGGACCCGTTCTAATAGGAGCGACACAAGTCGCTCCGATTTAGAAAAAGGGTCCGGAGCTTCTTTGGGGCGACCGCCATAGACTTCAATGTTATGAAGTCTGTGGCGGCCGCCACGAGGTCACGGCGCGCTGCTCGCACCGCGACCTCGGAGGTCGCCCCCCCAAGTCGGAACGCCCCTATGTGAACGGGGCCTCAGTGTTGTCACATGAAAAGATATAATAAAATATTTACAAAAATGTGAGGGGTGTACTCACTTTTGTGAGATACTGTAGCTAATTCAGTTACACAGGATACATACACCACTCATTTTTTTCTTTTTTTTAAAGCTAAATGTGATGTCTCCAAATACACAGGCAGTGTCTGCCTTTTTTATAAGAGACCATAGTATAATCTATTATGCATTTACTGTTAAAATATATATATTTTTTTTAATATTAGTTTAGAAAATTATCATTTAAAAATAAATAAATAGTTTTAATAAAAACTGTTTTAATGTCACATTGAATGTAATAATACTATTTTAGTAATCTAACTATCATACCCTTGTCTATTTGAAGTTGCAATGTCTAGAGATCTAAGAAGATTTTGTTCCCTGAAACCTTAGCAAAAAAAAAAACGAAAAGTTCTTTGAAATTTCTCAAGCCCTTTGAACTATGCTGGACCTGTTCTTGTGCCCCCCCCCCCCCCATTATTTATAGCTGAACTAAACTCTTTCAATCAACATTATCTATTTATAATCCATATTATGCTGCAAGTCTTAGTAAATATGTAGATAGGAAGGTATATTATTTTTACTTGTTTTATACTTTTTTTTTTTTTTTTTTACATTTCTTTAGTTGCTTCCTGGTTTAGGCCAAATGATATCCTATGAGACATCCTATGAGTCTTTCATCTGGATGGAGCTGACTAGGGATGATCAAACTTTTGAAAAGTTCGGTTCGACCAGAACACCCGAACTTCCCGAAAGTTCGGCCCGGATTTCAGAACCTAATTGAAATCAATGGGACCCGAACTTCGGTAATCAAAAAACACCATTTTGAAGCCCTAAAACCCAATAAATGCCCCTAAAAAGTGCCTAGGGTTCTGGGTCATGCCCAGGGACTATTAATCACACAAAAAAGTTATTAAAAATTGTCGTTTTTTGATAGAGAGCCAATTATTGAAAAAATTATTGAGAAAAAAAAAATGAGATTTCTTTGGATTTAGTGTCTGGGGGGGTCTAAAAAATGACATGTGAAGTTTCAGCTCTGTAGCATGTCCAGAACCAGAAAAAAAAAGATAGTTTGTATTAGAATTGCAGTAGAGCAGGGTAGTGGCTCCGCTATTTTCACACCTGGCCGTTTTTGTTGCAGGCGTTTATTGGGCTTTTTTGTGGACGTCTTTGGAGGCAGGCATGACATCTGAACTTCTGTGTAGGGGTATATATACACACACACATATATGTATATATACACATAGACACATATAGGTGTGAAAGTAGCAGAACCCTATGCCTGCGCTAATGAAATTATATGGTGGTCACCCTGAAATGGAAGAGTTTGGTCACCCTGCCATAGCAGTCAGAGTCAGTTAACCCTACACTACACTACGGTCACCCTGACACTTAACACTTAGCCTACAGAAACTAGATTATTAAATCTAACTATAGTGGAAAATAGTACCCTAACTACACTAGATATCCCTTTCCTCACACTAATAAATGCTAAATGACACTTTTGAAGCAGGAGTAACAGAACTGCTTCCACTCTCTTCCACAGCCCCTGTATTAAAGTGCTAGAGATTTGGCGGGGCTATGTTATATACTGGGGGGCATATTCACTACTGATTGGCCTCTGGACCCCCTTGTCACTTCAATCACATTCCTAGCATCCTCCTGCCCCCTCAATTGGCTTTTACTGATGGTTCTGGTCCAATCATGGGCTTTTAAAGCCCGGTTCTTGTCCCATTGCATTTTGGTCGGTTCTGGTTGCTGAATTCCATACTTTTTCAGCAAAAAGTTCGGAATTCGACCGAATTTCGAACAGTCAATGTTCGGGTCGAACCGATGGTCGACCCGAACCGTTCGATCATCCCTAGAGCTGACGAGTTTCACATACAATGGTTGCTAGTGTAAATTGCATGACTGTATGCCTGAAGTAAAACTTTACTTTCCCAATCAGCATCAATTATTTTTAACCCTCATGCTGCTAGCATTAGTAAATAGATAATATATCATATTTACTTGTTTTAAACTGTTTTTATTTTTTACATTTCTTCAGGTACTTCCTGGTTTCTTGCCTAGGCAAATGATGTCAGACATCTCAGGAGACTTCAGGAGGGGAGGAGAGGTTTTCTCTGCTAGGCACACTCTACAGCACACATGCCTTAGCTGAGGGCAGATGGATTCCAGAAATAAAAGCTACATGAATCATCTGCCCTTACTCTAAATGGTTGTGGTTGGAAATGCTAGGGGATGTTTTTCAAAGTGATTTTTCAACAAAATAAAGCATGGATACATGGATGGATGGGGGAGTTTGCTTTGAATTTTTAAAAATAACTTTATAGTGAGTAATATATGAATAAACCTAATGGTGAATAATATCCAGTGCTCAGGTGGAGCATAAATAATTAAAAAGGAATGATAAATAAAAAGTTTTAATTCAATGTCCTTGTCGAAATCACTCAATATCAAATCCACATGATATTAATCAAAACAAAGTCCCATAGTGACAGCAAAAAATCATCCTAGCATCCGTAAATGCAATCCACCCTGTGAATTCACACCGCCGCTGTGCAACGCATGTGCTTACCAGAGATGCATGACCCCCTATTTTTGAGTGGTCATACACAGCATGCACTATATGAAACACAGATATCCTCAGAGAATGCACCACCTTGTCTCCAGGCTTTATAAGTTGAACTCATACATGGAAAAGAACAGAAGACTTGCATAGTGTGAATTTGTGAATCAGTAAAAAAAAAAAAAAAATTAACCACTTAAGCCCCGGAAGATTTTACCCCCTTCCTGACCAGGCCCTACCTAAACGAATTTGACATCCTTTTTTTCCCATAAACAGAGCTTTCTTTTGGTGGTATTTGATCACCCGTACGATTTTTACTTTTTGCACTATAAACAAAAAAAGAGCGTAAATTTTGCAAAAATAACAATATTTTTCAAATTTTTTTATATGAAATTCCCCCAAAAAAAAAGTAAAAATCAAAATATTTTAACATTTTAGGCCAATTTGTTTTATGCTACCTATGTTTGGTAAAAAAAAATCGTAAAAAGCGTATTTTGATTGGTTTGCGCAAAAGTTATTGCGTTTACTAACTAAGGGAAAGATTTTTGTCATTTTTGTTGTTTTTTTTTTAACGCGTAATGGCGGCGATCTGCGATTTTTTTTGCGGTACTGCGACATTGCGGCGGACAGATCGGACCCTTGACTGACATTTTTGACACTTTTGGGGTTACCAGTGACATTACTACAGTAATCAGTGCTATACATATGCACTGTTACTGTAAAAGGACACTGGCAGTGAAGGGGTTAACTTTTTTTGAAAGGGAGGGGTTAAGTGTGTCCCTAGGGGCGTGATTCTAACTGTGATTGGCTGTGGCTTGAGGTGTGGAACAGTGATCAACGGTCCTACATAGTAGAACCGTATGATCACTATTCATACACAGGGGAGAATGACAGGCGGCTTGTTTACATTAGCAGCCTGCCTTTCTCCTGCTCTAACGGACGATCGAGAGTGACCGGCGGACATCGGGTCCACCGGGCACACGCGCGAGGGGGTCCGTGACTGCGCAGGAGTGGGAGCGGGAGCGCGCCTCCGGCGGTGCGCGCTCGCTCCCTAGACCCTCACAGGCTAGCGACGTAGCCCTACGTCGCTTTGCCTGTGAGGGGCTGACTGCCGACGTAAATAGTCGTGCGGCGGTCGGCAAGCGGTTAAATTAAAATGGTTAAAAACACTCATACTTTGTAAACGATAGCAGTATAAACAACAATGTCGCCATATCCTGACCCCAATGATATCACACGCTGAGGCAATTGCACATGTAGACTGGAGCGGATTATGGTAACCTGATTCAGCAGATGTAATCTCCACTTATTCAGACTATTCCTATTTCCCCCTAGTGCTGGACTCAGATCATATTGCATTACACTCCTGAGCCAGTAAGGATCCATCATGGGATTTGTAGTCTCCTGCACAGCCATTACTGCATTGCTGAATCCTTTGTTATCTACATCCCCCAGCAAGCCTCTCTCTCCAGGGGAGAATTCTGGGAGAAGATATAAAAGTAGTCTCCCAGTAGGCCTGCGTTCTCTTCTTCCTGGGACCCTTCGTGTGAGCACCAGTCTCGCTGCTCCGCAGTAAGGTTTGCGACCTACCCTGGCACCAGAGGCCGCCTCTGTCCTGCCCAGATGGATCCGCTGTGCAGTGCCGTGCTGCGACTTCTTTTGGTGAGAGGGAGACAGTGCAACAGGTGACTGCTCAGACGGCTGAATCTATCTGAACAACCCATAGCATCCAGATCCCACCGACCAGTGTACAGACCTTGCACCGCTTTCCGTATGTGTAACAGCCATCCCCAGGATCTGGTGAGTGGGCTCATGACCCAAATCACCTCCAGTCTGTCAGTAACATACATTATATGAACACTGCATGCAGACATCATAACCTGGATTATCAAGGGAAATGACACATTGTCATAACTAGCATTCTTCTGATTATTAACCCTTTATGCTACACACTGAGGATTCCCTGTTCACATCTGAGCTTCAACGTTGCCAGTGAAGACAACCCTCAGGCCAAACATTAAGACTTCTACTACTTTCTTGCCTTCAAAGGGTGAAGTGACTGATTACAACATAACTCAATCTCTCATTAGGATCAGAGTCTTTGTAGGCCGACCCTTTTTCCCTTATAGTGGTAGCATAATCATTTAAAGAGGAACTTCCGCTTATCTGATTCCTCCCCCTTCCGGTGCCACATTTGGCACCTTTCAGCAGGAGGAGGGAGCTGGTAGCTGTATTTGACAGGTATCCTCTCTCTACTGCCATTGGACTTTGCCACGGTGAGGTACGTCACCAGTTCGGCCCCCCTCCTCCTTCCCCTGCTAAGAGCCAGTAAGAGAGTGCAGCGTGCTTCACACATGCGCACTAGGGAACCTTACCAGGAATGATGGCGACAGCACCCGAGAGCCAATGGAAATATCGTCTGGGGCGCTGACATTGCTGGATTCCAGGACAGGTAAGTGTCCTAATATCAAAAGTCAGCAGTTATGTATGTGTAGCTGCTCACTTTAAATTTTTGGAGGGAGCGGAACTCCACTTTAAGGTCACTCTGTTAGCCTTATTACTAACAGAGTGACCCAACACTTTTCTGGGACACATCACAGGCCCCAGAAAAGTGTAGCCTATTCACAAAGCACAGCATGCTTCGAGCATGCGCTGTAGGAAACCGGCTTTTAGGGCTTCACTGCTGAAGCCGACGGTGAGTCGAGTTAATGCCAAAGAGCTCAGTTTTGGTCTCATCTGATCACAGCACTTTCTAGCAATCCTTCTCTGAATCATTTAGATGTTCATTGGCATGACTGTACATGTGCCTTCTTGAGGAGGGGGACTCGCTGTGTTTGGAGGAAGAAAAAAGCTGACTTTGACCCTAAGAACATCATCCCTGCGGCCAAGAGGAAACATGCTGTGGGGCTATTTCTCTGCTAATGGTACAGACCGACTTTGCCACATTGTGGGGCCAATGGATGGGGTTCTGTATTGTAAAATCTTGGAGGAGAACCTTCTTACCTCAGCCAGAACTCTGACGATGTCATGGATGGTTCTTTCAGCATGACAATGACCTAAAACATACAGCCAAGGCAACAAAGGAGTGGCTGAAGAAGAAGCCCGTTAAGGTAATGGAGTGACTTAGCTAGTCTCCAGACCTTAATCCTATAGAAAATTTATGAAGGGAGCTGAAACTTTGAGTTGCCATGCGAGAGCCAAGAAACCTTAAGGATTTAGAGAAGATCTCTAAAGAAAAGTTGACCAAAATCGAACAAAAAGGAAGGAAATATGGGACTTTATATGAGTGCGGCTGGACATGTAATATTTAAATGAGTATATAATGTATATAAGATCCCAGGTATTGGGAATCCGTCGGCAGATGGAAATTGAATAAATACTTAATTATATAGAGCCTGACAGATGTGTGTCTCAATAAGGACATCCATATAATAATAGGTATATAAACGGATACATGTAATAATAACATATCTAAAATGAATATTCGTAAATAACAGATTTATTTGTGACCACAGATTTTCCATGGGTACTCAGTCTTAAAACATATAAAATTTGATATACAAAATTTAATATAACCCAAAAAATGGGGACCCGTAGGACGTTGACACATTTAATCATTCAATATAACATTCATAATCCAGAATGTGACATATACAAATACACATATCAGATCTTGTATACAGAGTATATAATTGAGGATAAACACATTGATATTAGATCCATGAAAGATAATATATAGAGAGCAGATTCAATATAAAACTAGATTCTTCATAGGTATAGAATTTTTGGAATAACGGGGGCTTGAATAAATATTTCTGATTGGAATGCTTATAGGCTCGACGCGTTTCGTGGATCTACGTCCACTCATCAGGAGCATAAAAAATATATATTGATTGTGTATCTTAGGTGGTGTTATACTTCCAAAACAGTCCACTTCCAGAGAGGAGGTTTCGGGCCGAGCCGGGTTGACCAAATTTCTCCTGAGATGTGTGCAAACCTGGTCACCAACTACAAGAAACTTCTTACCTCTGTGCTTGCCAACAAGGCCACCAAGTAATAAGTCATGTTTTGCTTGTGGATCAAATACTTATTTTACTCACTGAACTGCAACTCAATTTATAACATTTGTATCTTGTGTTTTTTTCTGGATTTTTGGTTGATATTCCGTTTCTATTATTTAAAACACTCCCATGATAAAATGATAAATAAATACATTCAAGTAAAAAATATATTTTACCCACTTTATAGAGATGGCACAGGACTCTTCAAAGTTGCTGCAACTTTAGGTTGCATGGTTTTGAACGGGTGTCATTGAAATATATAGACTCTGACTTGTCATACAACTTTGTGTCCAAAGTCTCATTACAAGTCACACTAGTGGGAATGGCGCCTTTAGTTATCTTTGGATTTGCTAATTCCAGATCGGGACCTGGAGTTTGAAGGTTCTGAAATGTCTTGGGTAGAAAGGAACCTTAAGTTATGTGTCTGGGCTTTGCTGAGTGCCTACAGCCTGTGTGAGGGCACAAGTGGGTAGGATGATTGTAAGACAGATCTGAGCATAGCTCAGTGCAGTTTCTGCCATTTGGAGATCTGGTTGTTCCTCTCAGATATTGCATCGCTTGTGTGGAGAAAGCTGAGGCAGCTAGCAGGTCTAGTGGGCTGGATGAAGTTTGGAAGTCTCTGGAAGAATGAGCAACCCTGGGGGGGCCTAGAGAACCCTATTTCGAGGCCAGGAGTGTGCCCGTGTATATGCCCATGTATATGTGATCCATGTTAATGAATCAGTAAGTATTAAAGTGTTAGTAAACCCACAACGGTAAAATCAGTCTGTAAATATGCAGTAAAGCATGCTTGTTATACTTGCTGTGGTCCTACAGCCTCATAGGACAGTCATAGAAGAATGAAAACTCCTCCTACAAGCTTTAACCAGACACTGATAGAAGTCACAAGACTCCTATATACTGCTGATGAGAAAAAGTATTTAGTAAGTAGATATTTACTAAAATAATTGCATTTCCATGTTCTGTGTACTGTGGGAGACCATATATAATGAATGCAAGGTCCTGGGTTTGGAAACACTTTAAAGTCAGCAAACCAGTCAGGAAGTTAGCATTTTCAGACGTAATGGGGAAAAAATTATATTTGTCTAAGGAAAGGTTTCCTGTAAAGGTAATTTGTTTCAAATAGTTTCACAAAGCAATTGTTTTAGTTTTGTGATTAACTAGACCTTTTTTCAGTGAAATTTGTTGTAATCAATCATGAAAGTCGAGGACATATCAGTAATCTCATCCATGCTGGTTTATGCATTTTTCTAGTTATAAAACAGCTTGTGGTAGTAGAAAATTTCCCCTTTTCAAATTATATTACATCACATTTGTCTATTTATTTATGTTGGACGATAGGTGAACATTTTCTGAGCTTCCTACAAGACAAAATATACAAATAAATGTAATTAGTACCTGTTGTACTGACATACTTTGGTTTATTGATTTGCCTTAGCAGGAAAATATGACCTGCTTAGGTCAAAAAGGCTTTGTCAAGTCAGGTAAAGCAGCCCATTGAAGGCAATGAGACATCTAAACCCCAGCAGAATGCAGAAGAGTTGGCGCCGTAGGCAGAGTGGTCAACATTACTGATGTAGAACCCTCCTAGGTAGGTGCTAGAAGAGAGTATAGTTTTTGGGTCTTTCTTCTTACCAGGAATATTGCCAGGTAAATTTATATTGCTCTCTGCTTGCCAGGGAGCAAGATCCATCGGTAGGGTCTGCTCATGGTGTTCAGGTGCAGCTCAGCTTGTCTGAATTTTGCACACTGGTCCAATAGGGAGGCATATTGGACAGTAGGAGGAAACCTGACAAGTGAGGGCACAGGCCTGGTGATTGGCAGAGGAAAAAGCCTGGGTGCATGTTAGGTGACTGTATAAATGCCAATAGCACATGTGCTTGGGGTCTTTGGCTGGAGAACAGGGTCGCGGAGGGAGGGGGTGGCTGCCCTTCCTCTGTAGAAGCTACCATGCGACCTTAGATGGTCGACCTAAAGGCCTGAAAGTTAGATAGGAGCTGAACCCAGATGTCCTGCAGAGCTGACTGGAAAGAAGACCCTGGAATGGATCTGATTCTGCCAACATTGAGTACAGATCTGTGTCAGGGGGCCTGTCATATGTGGGCCATCCCTTCAGTGGATGGGTGTCATTCAAGGGGATGCTAGAGAGTATCCTGAAGATAAAGTAGTTGTATCAAGTCTGCTGCTATAGAGAGAGCAAGAAGACCTACTTCTTCTATACAAGTTCTGGTGAGGCTAAGTGAGAGTTGTCCTTATCTATTGTGAATAGTTGAGTTGGAGTATCCCACTATTCCCTTCTCCCATCCAAGTCCCACAATAAATACAAAACCAAATACCCTGGACTGTTTATTGAGTAATGAGCAAAAGGGAGAAAGGGGGGAGATATAAGTGAAGAACCCCCAGCAACTGTCTGCAGGTAATCAGAGGGAGGCCTAAGAAGTCAACACACAGCAAACCCTATGGGGACAGTGCTACACCTAATTTAAAAAGGATAATTTCATGTTGGTGCAGTGATCTCAGTGCTTTAAGAGAATCAAGACTTTAGTGAGGGCTCTTCATGTAATTAACTGTGGTCAGTATATATCAGGGTAAATGGGTCCCCTGAGAGATCATAGACATCAGGACATCTTCTGGCTGTTGTACCTTTGTAGGAAGACTCTGGTGCACATTAGAACTTGTTCAGGTTCCAGCTGCTGTTTTATGTCATTGTCAAATCACTGTGTTATTTACAATTTTTAAAGACTTCAGCGATATATGCTAAATCTTTTGAAGTGTAGCATTTTTTTTTTTTTTTTTCACAAAAAGGTGCTTTATTGAAGTAATGAAAATTAACAATCATGTAACATAGAATATATGGATAAGCATATCCAATAACAGCAATAACATTAGATAAACATTAGGTATTATAAAGTTTCATTAAATGCATAGGATCTAGCCTATATCATATGTGAGAGAAAAACAACTTGCTTGTTTCGTGAGTTCAGAGTGTTGAAAGCGTATGAAGTCTACAAACAAGTGAATAGTTAACTCGTAATGGTACAGGCATTAATCTGTATCGGATGTTGTTAAGTCACTATAAACCACCAACTTAACCATTTGCCGACTGCCGCAAGTACATATACTGCGGCGGTCAGCCCCTCACAGGCAGAGTGACGTATCGGTACGTCACTAGCCTGTAAGGCTCTGGGGAGCGAGCGCGCGCCGCCGGTGGCGCGCTCTCGCTCCCGCGCGGTCACGGACACCCCCACGCATGTGACTGGCGGACCCGATGTCCGCCAGTCACTCAGCGATCGTCGGGGGAGAGGGAGAAAGTCAGGCGGCTAGTGTAAACAAGCCGTCTGTCATTCTCCCCTGTGTAGAAACACTGATCATACGGTTCTATTATGTAGGACCGTTGATCATTGTTCCTACAGCTAAAGCCACAGCCAATCACAGTTAGAATCACGCCCCTAGGGACACACACCACCCCTCCCTCTCAAAAAAAGTTAACCCCTTCACTACCAGTGTCATTTTGCAGTAACAGTGCATATGTATAGCACTGATTACTGTAGTAATGTCACTGGTAACCCCAAAAGTGTCAAAAATGTCAGTCAAGGGTCCGATCTGTCCGCCCCAATGTCGCAGTCCCGCAAAAAAAAAAATCGCAGATCGCCGACATTACGCGTTAAAAAAAAAAACAACAAAAATGACACAAATCTTTCCCTTTGTTAGTAAACACGATAACTTTTGCGCAAACCAATCAAAATACGCTTTTTGCGATTTTTTTTTTTACCAAACATATGTAGCATAAAACAAATTGGCCGAAAATGTTAAACAATTTTGATTTTTACATTTTTTTGGGGGGAATTTCATATAAAAAAATGTGAAAAATATTGTTATTTTTGCAAAATTGTCGCTCTTTTTTTGTTTATAGCGCATGATCAAAAATCGCACAGGTGATCAAATACCACCAAAAAAAAGCTCTGTTTGTGGGAAAAAAAGGACGTCAAATTCGTTTAGGTACAGCATCGCACGACCGCGCAATTGTCCGTTAAAGTCACGCAGTGCCGAATCGCAAAATACCCCCTGGTCAGGAAGGGGGTAAAATCTTCCGGGGCTTAAGTGGTTAAGGGGGGTAAATCTTCTGGAGGTCAAGGGGTTAACTGACCAGAAGGGAGCAAATAAAGGTAGTTCATTGTTCAAGTTTACATATTCTTTATATTTTTAACAGTAAAGGACAAAGGACAGAGCACTGGATAGTTAGGATCTGTTTCGTGTTGTGACATCCTTTTACTCTTCAGCTGACAAAGCACTTTCCCCAATGCACACAGAGAAAACAAAACAGAGTAATAGGACTCTCACATGGAACTGGAAAACATAACCAGTAAGGAAACTAATATCATATCCGCTCACTGATGTTAACAAGGTGAAGCCCTGGTTTTCTCAGTAGGAAACCAGAAGTAGATATATTATAGCTGTTCACAGATGATCTGTTCAGGAGCCTGAAAATCACAGAAATCTTTGGATACATAAAAGTAGACATTCGTGTTGTAAAGTAATACAATGCTTCACTTCTTCGCCCGCTGAGAGTTAGATTGAGAAGGCCAAAATTTGCCCGGTATTACTGCTGAAACAAATTCTTACAATCCCTTAACCAAGAGAATCCCATTAGTGAGTGGTGGGCTTATGTTCTGTCCAGCAGAGATCTCATCATTATCATCACTCCTTCGTGCCGAGGGAAGGGGGGACTTTGGAACAACAACAGGGTGCCGCAGAAGCAAAGCCTTTAAGGCAATACAGTTGCTGTTCCCCCAAGCAGAACGGACACTCACTAGGCACTTGAAGGTTGACCTGTAATGATCAGCCCATCTATAATTAAAATAAATTGTTTAGAACATAATTTTCATTAAAAGAATCTTACAACACTGGGACACTACCCGTTTCAATGCATAGCCTGGTCATGTTCAAAAGACTAGGTTTGTTCAAGACATATCATTTTACAGTACTGTAAAATGTTTTAAACCACTTGCCGACTGGCTGCCATGTATAAACTGCGGCAAAGTGGTGCTATTGCGCAAAACGATGTACATGTATGTTGTTTCATTCAATAGCCACTAGATGGTGCCATTGCGCTGCTGGAGGTGCGACCGTGCCATGATTGGCTAGCGGGGATGTCAATCAACTGGTCCGATGTCCGCCTGCCACCCATGATCCTCCCCGGGAGAGGCAGAACATTGTAAACAAGGCAGATCACCGTTCTGCAAGGGGACACGATGGAGATCTTGTGTTCCTGATAAGTAAGCACCCCCTAGGGACACACCTAACCTGATCTTAACCCCTTCCCTGCCATTGTCATTAGCATTGATCACTGTAATAACGTCACTGGTCCCCATAAAGTGTCAAAAGTGTCAGCTAGATGTCCGATTTGTCCATCACAATGTCACAGTCCCGCTAAAAATTGATGATTGCCGCTATTACTAGTAAAAAAAATTAAAATAAATAAAAATTCCATAAAAATATTGCACCAGTTGTAGACACTATAACTTTTGTGCAAACTGATCAATATACGCTTATTGGGATTTTTGTTATTAAAAATATGAAGCAGAATATTTATTAGCCTAAATTGATGAGAAAAAAAAAACGGAAAATTTCCTATCAAATACTTACTGTAATTTTCCTTTCCAGATGAACTCCATGGCAGCCTACGTGTGGGTTAACCCCACCTCCTCTCCAATGCTACCCCACTTCCATAAATTTTAGCTCCTGGCCAGAGACTGCGTTCCATAACTAGCCGACTCTCGACCCAAAAAGAAGGGCGGGAACTCCATCAGCCATGGAGTCTATCAGTAAAGGAAAATTGCAGTAAGTATTTGATAGCAAATTTTGAGTTTTCCTGATGGCCTCCATGGCAGCCTACATGTGGGAAATAATTAGCTGACATCACACGGGCGGGAATGCTGAACAAAAGAAGAATTTTAATTTACCCCGTCAACTGACAGGACTTTTAAACCACACAATAATGCGACATAAAAGTATTAATAGAAGCCCGAGATGCCGCTCTGCAGATAATGTCCGGAGCCACGCGTCGCACTGCCACCCAGGAAGTCGAGACACCCCTAGTGGAGTGAGCTGTCACTGCCTCTGGAGGAGTCAAGCCCTTTGCCCCATAAGCCTGCTAGATGACCTGGACAATCCAATAGATAGATATGGACAAGGCGTATTTTCCCCTGTTTTTGCCAGAAAAAAGAATAAACAGATGATCAGATCCCCTAAAGGAATCCGTAGCACAGAGATACTCTTTCAGCGTTTCTCCCAAGCCCAGGAGATGAGCCTCAGTAGCGTTCGGGGCCTTAAAGGTAGATAGGACGATCTCCTGGTTCTCGTGGAAGACCGAGGTAACTTTAGGATTTACCACATGAGTACCACCCGGTCTGGAAAAAAGGTAAAGTACAGCTCTTTGTAACCGAGGGCCCTAATCTTAGAAACTCTTAGCCAAGGTCATGGCCACAAGGAAGGCAGATTTAGCAGAGAGATCCTTAATAGATGTCAGGCTGACCCCATTTGCTTCCGGTTCAGAGAGTCAAGGACTAGGGGAAGGTCCCATTTGGGGAATCTTGGTTTCCTCTGGGGCCTGAGTGTTGCTGCCCCTCTGAAGAATTGCCAAACTAGAGGATGACCAGCCCACTGAACTTCAGGGAAGGACGATATGGCCAAGACTTGGACTCTAAGGGATCCGACTGATAGAGCTAAATCATGGCCAGACTAAAGAAAATGCTGGATGCCCCACACCCCCGGGTCCCCCATAACACATATTTGGATGCGATAAGATACAGCTTTGTGAATGGAGCACTATATTATTAAAGTAAGATTTATTTACAGTGAAACACGAGACAATCACACACCAACAAAAAAAACTTGAACTCCAGTGACAAAATACCTAATTAACCTAACGAAGACCTAACAACTAACTATGCCAAAAATATATAAAAAATGAGGGACACGGGTAACAGGTAATACCAGGGATGCGGGGGGGGGGGTACAGGAACAAGGAGCAAGGGTAAGCAGCAGGGTTCAGGATACAAGGCTAGCTAAGGATCAGGATCAGTATAAACAAGCATAAGGATCTGGCAGCAAGGGTGGCAATCAAAACACTGGTGGACACTGGAACTGCAGCAATCAGCTCAGAGCACCACAGTGCCACCAGCAAGCAAACTCGGTCCTAACAGATATTTACAGTAGAACTATGGTAAAAAAAATAATATATATATATATTTATGTATATGTACTGTATATATATATATATATATATATATATATATAAAGTAGTCTGTCACTAGCATTAAAACAGGGTCCTCCCTGTTAAATAGTTTTATCACCTGTTCATCCTGCCAGTAGATATGTTAATTGCCGTCTCAACCTCCACTACATCTCCAAGATACGTCCCTTCCTAACCAATGATACCACAAAGCTTCTAATCAACTCCCTGGTTATCTCTCATCTCGATTACTGCAACTCCCTTCTCATTGGCTTACCTTTAGGCTTTTTTTTTTTCTTCTCTCCCTGTTTTTAAACTGGTTTATTGATATTCCCCTTCCCTCCCTCTCCCTAAGAATTTTATTTTATTTATTTTTTTTTTTTTTTGTATGTATGTTAGTAGGTAAGGATAAAATTATTCTTTGTGCAGAGTAATGTATTGTATTGGAATATTTGTTTTGTTTATATGTGTAACAATAAAATAAAAATTTAACTGTTAAAAAAGGCTATCACCTTCAGTCCATCATGAACGGTGCTGCCAGGCTGATCCACGTTGCAAACCGCTCTGTGTCTGCTACCCCTCTTTGCCAATCCCTCCATTGGCTGCCACTCAACCAACAAATTAAATTCAAGTTACTAACCATAACTTACAAAGCCATCCATAACTTGGCGCCCAGCTACATCACTAATATGGTCTCAAAATACCAACCAACTCATTCTGTTCGTTCCTCCCAGGACCTCCTGCTCTCTAGCTCCCTTGTAACCACTTCCCATGCTCGCCTCCAGGACTTCTACCGAGCCTCTCCCATCCTCTGGAATGCTCTACCCCCATCTGTCCGACTATTTCCCACTTTGTCTGCTTTCATGCAATCCCTGAAAACACATCTCTTCAGAGAAACCTATCTGGCATCCACCTAACAACTGTACTTTTATTTTCTCCATCAGCCCATTCCCCCACAGTTATTACCGCTTGTATCTCTTGATTGTAAGCTCTAATGAGCAGGGCCCTCTGATTCCTACTGTATTAAAGTGTATTGTATTTGTACTGTCTACCCTCAAGTTGTAAAGCTCTGCGTAAACTGTCGGCGCTATATAAATCCTATATAATAATAAAAATAATTTTCCACTTCCGTAGTGTTTCTCAACCGGGGTGCCATTAGGGTTCCCCCAGGGGGCTGCAAGTACAGGACCCAGTTTGCCCCGTTATGGCATTCCCTGTTATGGTGTTAGTACCTGGTTAGTAGGCACAAGAACATTAACCAGCAACACGTTTCCTCTTTATAAAATACTTCATCATAGTACCCTTATGTTAAAAGTAGGGTTCTGTGGGCTCCAGGAGCTGCTGGGAGTTCAAAGTCAGAAAGGGAATAAATTTGTTCCACCTGCCCTCTCTTGTTTACTGTTTGACAACATATTTGGATTTGTATGTGATGGTTACACAAGCTTTGGCTGGTTGTAGGGTCTTTAGGTGTCTGTGAAAAGGTAAGATGGTTACAAAGCAGGGTGTGTAGGGGGGCATCTGGTGGCCTGGTGCTCCCCTGTTGGTGTAAGGTGACTCAGTCACTTGAAAAGTCAGAAATATTCAATTCTTGAGATACTTTACCCTCCCTGGCGGTATGATTATGTCAAGAATTCTGTACCAAAAGTGGTACAATTTTTTGCAGGGAAATTTGGCGTTATGTATTATAGGCCTACAATTCTTAGTAATTACTGACTTAAACCTGACCAAAACAAGACTCTAGTAGACATCCCAGATGTGATAAATTTGAAATATATATATACATGTATATATATATATATATATATATATATATATATATATATATATATATATATATATATATATATATATATATACAGTGCCTTGCGAAAGTATTCAGCCCCCTTGAACTTTTCCACCTTTTGCCACATTTCAGGCTTTAAACATAAAGATATAAAACTGTAATTTTTTGTGAAGAATCAACAACAAGTGGGACACAATCATAAACTGGAAAGAAATTTATTGGATATTTCAAACTTTTTTAACAAATAAAAAAATGAAAAATTGGGCTTGCAAAATTATTCAGCCCCCTTAAGTTAATACTTTGTAGCGCCACCTTTTGCTGCGATTACAGCTGTAAGTCGCTTGGGGTATGTCTCTATCAGTTTTGCACATTGAGAGACTGAAATTGTTGCCCATTCCTCCTTGCAAAACAGCTCGAGCTCAGTGAGGTTGGATGGAGAGCGTTTGTGAACAGCAGTTTTCAGTTCTTTCCACAGATTCTCGATTGGATTCAGGTCTGGACTTTGACTTGGCCATTCTAACACCTGGATATGTTTATTTGTGAACCATTCCATTGTAGATTTTGCTTTATGTTTTCGATCATTGTTTTGTTGGAAGACAAATCTCCGTCCCAGTCTCAGGTCTTTTGCAGACTCCATCAGGTTTTCTTCCAGAATGGTCCTGTATTTGGCTCCATCTATCTTCCCATCAATTTTAACCATCTTCCCTGTCCCTGCTGAAGAAAAGCAGGCCCAAACCATTCCATGCTGCCATCACCATGTTTGACAGTGGGGATGGTGTGTTCAGGGTGATGAGCTGTGTTGCTTTTACGCCAAACATAACATTTTGCATTGTTGCCAAAAAGTTTGATTTTGGTTTCATCTGACCAGAGCACCTTCTTCCACATGTTTGGTGTGTCCCCCAGGTGGCTTGTGGCAAACTTTAAACGACACTTTTTATGGATATCTTTAAGAAATTGCTTTCTCCTTGCCACTCTTCCATAAAGGCCAGATTTGTGCAGTATATGACTGATTGTTGTCCTATGGACAGAGTCTCCCACCTCAGCTGTAGATCTCTGCAGTTCATCCAGAGTGATCATGGGCCTCTTGGCTGCATCTCTGATCAGTCTTCTCCTTGTATGAGCTGAAAGTTTAGAGGGACGGCCAGGTCTTCGTAGATTTGCAGTGGTCTGATACTCCTTCCATCTCAATATTATCGCTTGCACAGCGCTCCTTGGGATGTTTAAAGCTTTGGAAATCTTTTTGTATCCAAATCCGGCTTTAAACTTCTCCACAACAGTATCTCTGACCTGCCTGGTGTGTTCCTTGTTCTTCATGATGCTCTCTGCACTTTAAACGGACCTCTGAGACTATTACAGTGCAGGTGCATTTATACGGAGACTTGATTACACACAGGTGGATTCTATTTATCATCATTAGTCATTTAGGGCAACATTGGATCATTCAGAGATCCTCACTGAACTTCTGGAGAGAGTTTGCTGCACTGAAAGTAAAGGGGCTGAATAATTTTGCACGCCCAATTTTTCAGTTTTTTATTTGTTAACAAAGTTTGAAATATCCAATAAATTTTGTTCCACTTCATGATTGTGTCTCACTTGTTGTTGATTCTTCACAAAAAATTACAGTTTTATATCTTTATGTTTGAAGCCTGAAATGTGGCAAAAGGTCGCAAAGTTCAAGGGGACCGAATACTTTTGCAAGGCACTGTATATATATATATATATATATATACATATATATATATATATATATATATATATATATATATATACATATATATATATATATATATATATATATATATATGTGTGTGTGTTATATATATATATATATATATATATATATAAATGTTATGTGTTTGTGTTTTGTGCAACATTCAACGTTTGAATTTCCCTCCCTAGTTCCGCTCCCATGCAGCATTGCTGCTGCAGGGAACGGAACTAGGAAGTCATCAGACTGACGGAGGACGGACGAGCGCCGGGGATCTCGGCTGGCGATCTCAGCAATGGGAGATCATCGCTGGATCGCCAGGAGAAGGTAAGAGACACCGCTGCACATTCACCCCGAGCGTGACTCGGGGATACCGATAACAGCATGGAAAATCCACCCCGAGTCACGCTCGGGGATACTGCTAGGCAGGTTAAAGTGTTAATTGTTTTTGTTAAAAAAAAAGGCAGTCCTTGTGTTTATTTCAACAAGGGAAAAATTACATTAATATGGCAACGTTTAAAGTGGAATTCCAGGTAAACCCTACCTACTCCTTAACCCCCACCCCCCCACACACACACACACACAGTTTGTAACTCCTACTCTATCTACCATGTACAAGAAAGATTTGTTTACTTACCTTTTTCAGGCCACTGGTCACATGATCCATTTCTCCTCCAGCAGCATCGGGGGAGGGGGAAGCACCAACAATGGGTGGGCCATTGAAGCCTATGGGTGACATCATGCTTTCAGGCATTACCAGCCATTATCAGAGCACTGTCTCCTTAACCGGTTGCCGACTGCCCACAGTATATTTACTGCGGCAGTCAGCCCCGGACAGGCAGAGTGACGTAGATCTACGTCACTCGCCTGTCATCCACTTTAGAGCCAATAGCGGGCGAGCGCGCGCCCGCTGAGGCGCGCGCCCGCTGAGGCTCATTCACGGAGGAGTGCGGGAGTGTGACCGGCGGACCCGATGTCCGCCGGTCACACTACGATCGTCGGTAGAACGGGAGAAAGGCAGAGCGGCTTATGTAAACAAGCCACCTGTCATTCTCCCTGTGTAAAAATGCAGATCAGACAGTTCTACTATGTAGAACCATTGATCTCTGTTTTTACACTAGGAGACATGTCCCATCACAGTTAGAAGCATGCCCCTAGGACACACTTAACCCCTCCCTGTCCAATAAAGTTAACCCCTTCCCTGCCAGTGTCATTTTTGCAGTAACAGTGCATATATATAGCACTGATTACTGTAGTAATGTCACTGGTACCCCCAAAAGTGTCAAAAATGTCAGTCAAGGGTCCGATCTGTCCGCCGCAATGTCGCAGTACCGCAAAAAAATCGCAGATCGCCGCCATTACTCGTTAAAAAAAAAAAACACCAAACATGACAAAAATCTTTCCCTTTGTTAGTAAACGCGATAACTTTTGCGCAAACCAATCAAAATACGCTTTTTGCGATTTTTTTACCAAACATATGTAGCATAAAACAAATTGGCCGAAAATGTTAAAAAATTTTGATTTTTACTTTTTCTTTTGGGGGAATTTCATATAAAAAAAGTGAAAAATATTGTTATTTTTGCGAAATTTACGCTCTTTTTTTGTTTATAGCGCATGATCAAAAAATCACACAGGTGATCAAATACCACCAAAAGAAAGCTCTGTTTGTGGGAAAAAAAGGACTTGAAAATCGTTTAGGTACAGCGTCGCACAACCGCGCAATTGTCCATTAAAGTCACGCAGTAAAAAATTGCAAAAAAAACCCTGGTCAGGAAGGGGGTAAAATCTTCCGGGGCTTAAGTGGTTAAAGCACTCTCTCTCCTGAAGCTGGCACTGGCTGGCACTGGCTGACACAGGGGATCACATGACCAGACTGGAGCAGCCTGAGTATATATAGATCATTTATTTATACAGGTTAGTCAGAATAGGTGTTAGGAGGAGAGTTGAGAAAACATTTTTAAGAGTAGGTTTGCCTGAAAATCCACTATAGATTACATTTTAGTGAAATTGACCTATACTTTTAAGTGTATAGTATCCAAAAACTTTTTTTTTAATTTTTGGATAGGGTGTGGAATGTGTGGAAGGTTGATAAATCTCTCAGTTGGGGCCCCCTATGCACCTCCTCCAATGTCATGCCCAACAATCCTATTAAAGTTGCTCAGAGTGTAGGCGGGTGCCTACAGAATGCTATATATTATATTTTGTACATGCTTTCTGCGTGCTGTTTGACATTGAGCTGTGTGTATAATGCCATTTACCATACAGTATCTGATGAGGAGGGAGTTACCCATTTGGGCATGCTTTCTCCTTGAAGTTTATGGCACTGCCCCATTGTAAAGGCCATAAATATCAGGGTTAGTTTGCGCCGTGGTCTTTCTGAGTATGGGAAATGAGAGGCCAATATGTGTGCAATGCAGCTGATTTTGCTTTACAATACCCTGCAGCGAGAACTCCGGTTGAGGTTCTAAGGTGTGGACTTTTCTCTTGATAATCTTTATTCCAAAGGTATGGACTTTACCATGAGGCAGGGTACCAGAGGCGGCACAGCCAAGGTGGAATTATCGTATTCACAGCTAGAGCAGTTATGTTAGTTCTGTGAACTATGAACTTTGTTACGGGAGTTTATGTAATTTGCAAAGAATTGCTTTACGTAAAATCCTTTATTGCAAATTACTATACCCTAATGCCTGGTCTCAGGTTACTGGGAGGAATAGAGTGTATTACAAAGTGGTGTACTCATAGTGCATCTTATAATGAACTGTAGTGAAAAGTTAGCTAACCCCTTGGGTTGAAAAAAAGAATTCACATGCAGGGCGAAGTGTATCCAGATGAACCTGTGAGGTTACAGGCGTGTCGAGAGAAGTCACTGTGCAGCATTTATGGTTGGGAGATGTACAACTACAATACAAATGGAATAATCTTTGGGATGTATGTGCCAAGATGTGACATGAGGACTGGTGGAGCAAAGTACCCATTCCATGTTACCTATTCAAAATGCTTGGAGTTCATTGCTGGGTGAAGTGAAGTGTACCTTGATGCCGGTCGTTTTCCAGGCGGACGTACACATTTTATCTAACTAAATGGGCGCTACTGTCTACTGGCCTCTGGCCTCATTAAGTAATGTGCCCAATTCCTAAGCGCTGATTAAGAATCACGCTCTGAGCGGTAGTGCAGTGGAGATTAAAAAAAGACCTCCAGCCTTAACAGAATTTAACAGTATGAACTGTTATTGCCAGTGTTGGAAGTGTAAAGGGTAATTGGCTTCTGGCCAAATAAAGGCTATCTTCCCGTGCTGAAGCAGCTGAACTCACATCTGATAAATGTATGAAGAGAGCCGCTTGGAAGTGATGCAATAATACTTGGTGTCCCTAGGGGCCGATGTGCTGGGTACTATTCCCCAACTGTTAACAAGTGCAATTTGAAATTGCCTGGGCAAATACTCCACTCTGTGAAGTCTCCTAATCTCCATGTTTTTTCTTTGACTCTTGCTGACGACTTGGCTTTCCCTTGACTAGGATTCTTGTCCTCTGCCTGACCAGACCTTATGCCTATCTTTGATCTCCAGTCATGATTTGTACTTCACATTGGTTGTACCAGTTGTCAGCTATTGCCATCCCCTCTGTGTCCAGGCACCGCAACCAGGGGCTCAGTCCCTTGAGAAGTCAGAAATAGTCAATTCCTGAGCTGTCTTTGAGCTGGGGGGCTTTGGCTGGGGACAAGAATAGATTTTAGTGAAATCTTGGCTAGCGGACACCTAAGATTTCTTCTCTGTATTTATTGAGAACTTTAAAAAGTTGATGGATAATAATGAATGAATCAGTCACGTGTAGAACTACTCCCTTAGAAGCCATTTATTGACCTCCAAGAATCTTCAGCCCCTCTAACACTTTAGGTTGAGTGTACAAAACATGCAATATCACAGAACATAATAATCACTGAAAGTGATACCTGTCACCTGTAATAAAACCATGTTAAAAAAAAAAACAGCACGCTCCCGCCCCCACTCGGCAGCGGAGAAGCCAATGCACGAGTCAGGCGGCTCCGATTGCCGCCTGACACCCGTGATCGTTCCCCAATGAGAGAAAGATGGTCGGCTGTTGTAAACACAGCCGACTGTTCTTCTCCCTGAAATGATCACAGAGCTCATGTGATCCTTCTATACAGGATCACATGTCTCTATGGTCATTTCACAAACCACGCCCCCCCACATTGAACCCATTGATCACCCATAGGGTTAACCCCTTTCCTGCCAGTGTCATTTTTACAGTAACAGTGCATATTTATAGCACTGATTACTGTAGCAATGTCACTGGTCCCCCCAAAAGTGTCCCCCCAAAAGTGTCAAATATGTCAGTCAAGGGTCAGTCAAGGGTCCGATCTGTCCGCCGTTAGTGGTCCGATATGTCCGTCACAATGTCGCAGTCCCACAAAAAATCGCAGATCCCCGCCATTACTAGTAAAAAAACAAACAAACAAAAATGACATAAATCTTTCCCGTAGTTAGTAGACACGATAACTTTTGCGCAAACCAATCAAAATACGCTTATTGTGATTTTTTTTTTTACCAAAAATATGTAGCAGAAAACAAATTGGCTTAAAATGTTAAAAAATTTTGATTTTAATTTTTTTTTATTTTGAGAATGTCATATAGCAGAATGTGAAAAAATGTATATATATATATTTTTTTTTTCAAAATTGTCACTTTTTTTGTTTGTAGCGCAAAAAATTTAAATCACACAGGTGATCAAATACCACCAAAAAAAATTTATGAGAAAAAAGGGACATCGATTTTATTTGGGTACAGTGTCGCATGACTGCGCAATTGTCTGTTAAAATAAAGCAGTGCTGAATCGCTAAATAGGGCCTGGTCATTAAGGGGGCAAATCCTTCCGGTCTTAAAGTGGTTAAGAAACACATTGACACAAATGGAATAATGTTTTGTGATTTTGTTGAAGAGATAAACAAGTATAACTCAAAGGTGAACAGGTATAACTCACTGGTTAACAGGTGTAATTAGGTGATTAAGGAATGTACCAATATCAGTCAGCTAAACCAAACTCAGCGAGACCCAACAGACTGACACAATTTGAATATAAATGATCAGTAAGGAATAGCAAACAACATTGATAATGCAACCAAATAGAATATTAGCAATGTCTGTCAATGTAGAATAACTATGGCCTAAACAAAAGACCTCTGAGATCAACCCCAGCTATAATTGGTTCTAACTCGTAGTTATTCAAATGACTGTAACTGGTCCCTTTTAACCACCTTAGCGGTAATCCCGAGTGTAACTCGGGGTTGATTTTTCATTGCAGGAGCGGTAACCCCGAGTCACGCTCGGGATGGATTGCAGAGAGCGCAGCGGTGTTCTCTTACCTTATCCTGGCGATCCAGCGATGATCTCTCATATATATATAAACACACACACACACACACACATATCTATATATAATATATAATGCATGAATTATAATCTAACCAATAATATAATTTTATTATATATATTATATATTAAATAATAAAATAATATTATTGATTCGATTATAATTCATGCGTTTGTGTTTCAAATTTATCACATCTGGGATGTCTACTAGAGTCTTGTTTTGGTCAGGTTTAAGTCAGTAATTACTAAGAATTATAGGCCTATAATACACAACGCCAAATTTCCATGAAAAGAATTGTACCGCTTTTGGTATATAATTCCAGACATAATCATACCGCCAGGGAGGTTAAGGCAAGTGTTGAATTCCCTCTCCTACCAAGGCCTTGCTAAGTCTTCACCGGCAGTTGGAGCTCTAATCCCTGTTCAATGTGATATTAGTAATCCAGGTTAGTAATGTCTGTAATCCTATCTGCAGTCAGTGTGTTATTAAAGGAGAATTATACTTGCGATTAGGATTTCACCAGGCACTCTTCCACTTGTTAGTGTCCACATGTGATGATCCGGTGATACAGGTGATGTGCCCTCCCACGCTCCTGCGTCTGGGAGTGATTGATCTCGGCTGTCCTGGTCAGTCAGCTCAGCCTCCGCCCGCTCCCCATTCAGCTCCACTGGATCCACTACCGCTGTGTAGTCACCAGCATCCACACCGCTGAGGATGGGCTCCGCTCTCACTAAGCCACATGCACTAGGCCTCAATCACCAACAGTGTCCCGACACACCTCCCAGGCTGGTCTGTACACACTAAATCCTGGAAGCAAGAGAGAGTTCACACTGTGAAGCAGATAGGTTTATAGCCTCTCCCTTGGTCCTTCACTTCCCCTGTCTGCTCTCAGTTCAGAACACCATCTCCCACAATCCTGTTCTTCCTGCACTTCCTGTGAGAGGCCGATCTTTTCTGAAAGCAGTCTTAAAGGTACACAGAAACAGTCTGAAGAATCAGAAGGTAAATCTGCATTATCAAGGAATGGCAGTCCGCTACACATGGCTCTTTCTTTCGATTCAATTGGTTTTGGAACTAGCATCCATCAGGGTATGGTAAGTCTGCATATGATAGTTGGTTGAATATCTCCTATTGTTTAAACGTTTTATATTTATGCTGAAGGACCAACGTGACAGATGGGAACTAACCTTTTCAGAAGGATATTTTTCTCACGGCAGGTTCTTTTAAAATTCTGAATTGAAAACATGCCAAAAGATGGCATAACAATATATCAGAATCCAAATCACTTCATAATGTAACCAAACATTTCCTGGCTAATGCTCCCATGAATAATGAACAGAAACATGAACACAATGAGAACACAAATGAAATACAGCAGGTGTTTTGCCAATTTTTTTCCCCACTTCATTTTTTGTTAAATCTGCTGGACCCCCTGGCAGCCATTTCCAGATGTGTGTGAATCGCCTGTCTCGCATGCCAATGTGCTTCCTTTACTCTCCAGGGTTTGAATTTGTTTATTGTAATTTACTTGTCTGTATTTATTTCCTAACTGGCAGTATAAAGAGATTACAGAACATTTGCTAGGCTGTCATTCAGGGCAGTGTTGGGAAGCGGAGTGTTTTATAATTATGTCTTTTACAGTGGTGCAAATAGTAAAAATCGGTGGAAGGGTGGCTGTGGAACAGATTACAAAGTTATGGTGGGTTGTCTCATATATAAAGTGATACAGTGGATGTAATCCCTAACTATATAACATTTTGTTTTCTGAAGACCTGTGTATCAGAAACAATTGCCTTTTTTTCATTCTTTGTTGTATCTCAGTGCTGCTGCTTTCCTCCCTCTGTGATGACCCCATAGCATTTCTCAGGGTGGGTTTCATGATGGTGACAACAGTGAGCCATGCCTAAGTAATTTGTGTTAAAAATTGCCATGTTTAGTCTCAATTGGAAGCACATGTGACAGCATGACAATGCAGGAGCACAACTGAGAGACAGAAACAGAGCACCGTCGACCCATAAGAGAAAGCACTTAACCAAGGATCTTTGAAAACTACTTTTAAATGGCCTTAGCATGTTAGAGTTTTCAAGAAATTATAGTGAAATTCACATTGACTTTCAAGTCTATCTAATCCAAAAGTGTTGTTTTATTTTTAGGATGCAGTGTGGAAGGGTTATCGACTTTTCAGTTGGAGTCCCACCATACCTCCTCATGTCATATCTAAGATCCCTATTAAAGTTGCTTAGTGCGATTTGAAATCTCCCGAGGAAAGACTTCACTCTATGAAGTCTCCAGTTAGTGTCTCCTTGTTCCTAGTTTTGGTCTCTTCTTTGACTCTTGTTGACGACTTGACTTATCCTTGACTATGATTCTTGGTTGCTACCTGCCCAAACTCTATGCCTGTCTTTGATCTCCTCTCTTGATTTTGTAGTTTAAATCGGTTCCAATTGTGTCCAAGGACCGCAACCATGGGAGCTCTTCTTCTGCAAAGCTCGCCATGTGTGTGGGTTGTGTTGGACCTCTACACCTCCTCTAATGTCATGCCCAAGAATCCTACCCTTGACCACAATTCTTGCCTACTGTCTGCCCAGACCTTATGCTTGTCTTTGATCGCCTCTCTAAATTTTGTACTTCACATTGGTTCCATCAGCTGTAAAATATCGCCCGAGTTTATCCAAGGAACGCAACCTTGGGGTCATTCTGTTGCAAAACCCATCATCTGTGTGGGCTGTGCTGGTGAAAACCAGGGTGGCTACTTGCATTCCACATTACTCAACTATTTTAATGGCATGCCCTAACTTGGCGCCACAAAGGGTCCATGATAACTGTTTCAGGTCTTCTGTTCAGTAAAGGTAAAACATGAAAAAACTCCTCTAATGTCATGCCAAAGAATCCTATCCTTGACTACGATTCTTGTCTACTGTCTGCCCAGACCTTGTGCTTGTCGTTGATCATCTCTCTAAATTTTGTATTGCACATTGGTTCCATCAGCTGTAAAATATCGCCCGAGTTTATCCAAGGAACGCAACCTTGGGGTCATTCTGTTGCAAAACCCATCATCTGCGTGGGCTGTGCTGGTGAAAACCAGGGTGGCTCCTTGCATTCCACAATACTCAACTCTTTTAATGGCATGCCCTAACTTGGCGCCACAAAGGGTCCATGATAACTGTTTCAGGCCTTCTTTTAAGTAAAGGTAAAACATGTTAGCATGTTTTCAGTTGTTAAAAAAATACAAATGCATACCTTATATGTGATAAATTGCACTTCCAGGCAAGCAAACACAGCACCTGAGCCTTTTACCCCCGGTAGTGTACATATTTAGGCCAGTGTGTATTTAAAGTTCTCAATAAAATCACATATCTAACCTTTTTTTTTTCTATGAATGATATCAGAAGTAAGATTTTCATGGTACTGTGCCAACCAGGGAAAGAGGTCAAAAGAGTGCACTTCTGTAAGTTACAGTTCCCAAGATCCATCAGGAAGGAGCTATTATGTTATGTTGTGTCAGGGAATGCCTGAATGATTCATTCATTTGAGTTGATTTTTAGCCAGTACAGAATCTTTTGAAATAACACAGCAAATTAATGTGAGTATGGACTGGAAATTATTGAAATAAATTAATATTTATTTACAAAAAAAAAAGAAATCCACTATTAATCATAGCCAATCGTAAAGTACATAGACACCAAGATAATTATAGAAAAATCCCCAAATTATCTGTAACAGATTACATATATATAATAGATTTATTTCAATAATTAATTTCTCCCCATAGGCAAAATAACCAATGATAACTAATCATCAGACAATAGTCTGTGTTTTACAGAATTCAACTGTTATTCCCTGCAGAAGGAATAAACGTCAAACTACACAAAACTATATGCCACTACGGTCCAAGAAAGCAAATCAACAAAAGAAATACTTTATTTACTCTTTTAAAGTGTTACTAAACCCACAATAGCAAAATCAGCCTGTATATGTGGCAAAGCATGCTTTTTATACTCACTGTGGAACCTAAGGAGTTAATCCTCTGCATTGTGTAGAAAATGCTGTTTAATCCCGTATGCACAGATTCTCCCTTTCTTGCAATGCCCCCAAAACATGTCCGGATAAGACAGAGTAAATGGAGTCAGGCTGCACAGGCTCAGTTTGATGTGTATTGCTAGAGCGTTTGTTTGTTTTTTCTTGGAAGAGTGCATGTGATCAGCACAGGGCCAATCAGTACTGTCCAGACAGAGGGTCGAGGGTCATGCATCCTCAAAGGACCATCAGAGGAGAATGAAAACTCCTCCTACAAGCTTTAACCAGACACTGATAGAAGTCACAACACTGCTATATACTGCTGATGAGAAAAGGTATTTAGCAGTCTATATTTACTAAAAGAATTGCATTTCCATGTTCTCTGTACTGTGTGAAACCAGAAATAGTGAATGCAGGCTCCTGGGTTTAGTAACACTTTAATATGGCTGTTTGCTTTAAATGGTCGCCGCCAGACTCTAAGATGGCTGCCAATTACTGGTTGTAGTTTACCTTCCCAAAATGGCATCTAGCTAAGCTGGAGATGTGTCCTGGAGTCACTGAGGTATCAGATGATGGGATGTCTCGGATGATGTGTGTGTACTTTGATGAGGTTCCCTGTTTGTTCAGATGATCTTCAGATGACGTGAGCTCATCTACTTGACCTGTCATATATATTAGGTTGTGAACAATTCAATTAAAAATTTCCACCCAGCGGGAGTAATCTTCCTTTTCATTGGTGGATGGGATAAACATCAACTATACGTTTATCTAGGCATTACCTACCTTGACCACCAAGTGGTACCCTATGATAAAAACTATTTATCCAGAGTTTATTTGGGAAATCTTCTGTAATATCTCATCTGTGTCGTAACTATGTTTTTTATGGTAATTATTTTTTTTTTTTTATAAGGATTCAGCTGTTAGTTGGCCTCAAAACATAACCACTTGCCTACTGGGCACTTTTACCCCCTTCCTGCTCAGGCCAATTTTCAGCTTTCAGCACTGCCACGTGCTGTCACACTTTGAATAATATTTGCGTGGCCATGCAACATCTACTGTGTATATATATATATATATATATATATATATTATATATACTGCATATACACAGTATCTCTACCGCATAATGGAATGAATATGGAACTGAGTGTCGGTGCTCAGGTTGCAGCCTTCAGATGCATGCAATTGCTTCCAGGTAACACGAAAAGCCGGCACACGAATGCTTCGATTTGATGCAATTTTTTCCAGCATGACAGCAGTGTACAACATGGCAAAATGCTATCGCTTTTCCGCTGTAGCTTTACTCATAGCATAGCTGTACAAATATGGTGTGACAAAGTATTACAATGATCTCCATTTAATTCTCTAGAGTCTCTGCTAAAAATATATATATAATGAATGGGGGTTCTAAGTAATTTTCTAGCACTAAATACTGATTTTAACTTGTAAACAACAAGTGTCAGGAATAGGCCTGGTCCTTAACCACTTCCCGCCCGCCCTATAGGCAAATGACGGCAGGAAGATGGTTGCATTATCCTGACCGGACGTCATATGACGGTGGCAGGTTAATGCGCTCTGCGCACCCCCGGGGGGATCGGTGATGCGGCGTGTCACTCTGACACACTGACGTAGGCTCTTTACCATGTGACCAGCTGTGTCCAATCACAGCTGGTCACATAGTACACAGAAAGAGCCGTTGATCGGCTTTCCTTAGTTCGTGCCTGACAGGCACGAGTAGAGGAGAGTCGACCTGCAGATCTCCTGACAGGGGAGTCTGCACTGGTAATCAGATCATTGATTACCAGTGCAGACCCTTGGGGGGGTGCCACTAGAACCACCACCATGACCCCAGGGATGCCCACCCATGACCCCAGGGTTGCACACCATGGCCACCAGGGATGGCAATCAGGGCTCAGGGAGCCCTCCAGTGCCCTCCCCATCAGTGATGCCCACCAGTGCCCTCCCCATCAGTGCTGCCCACCAGTGCCTATCATTGCCATCTATCAGTGCCGCCCACTAGTGCCGTCTATCAGTGCCCATTAGTGCCCATCAGTGCTGCCCATCAGTGCCGCCTATCAGTGGCCATTAGTGTCACCTATCAGTGCCCATCAGTACCGCCTATCAGTGCCCATCAGTGCCGTCTATCAGTGCTCATCAGTGCAGGAAAAAAACGTATCTATTTACAAAATTGTATAACATGAACAAAAAAACGTTTTTTTTTTTCAAACTTTTCTTTTTAGCAAAAAAGAAAAAAAACCTTGCAGTGATCAAATACCACCAAAAGAAAGCTCTATTTGTGGGGGAAAAAAAGACATAAATTTGGTTTAGGTACAGTGTTGCATGACCGCGCAATTGTCATTCAAATTGCAACAGCGTTAAAAGCTGAAAATTGGCATGGGCAGGAAGGGGGTGAAAGTGCCCAGTATTGAAGGGGTTAAGTGGTTAACATAGAAACATTGCAACATTGCTTTACCCTCTAAAGTCCTATATTGATATATATGTCTTTGATATTTATAGTATTATGTCTGGTAAAAGAATTTGTAATCCATTGACTTTTAAGCAGGCACAGATAAATATACTGTATGTATGAATGAAGTGTCGTAAAAGTCTTGACCTATATGACTTGCAATATAAAGCTTATGAACTGAGTTTTATAACTATTTGAGATAGGTATAACCAGCTTAATTCTGTGAGAGGGGCCTCGTCATAAGGGTTGCCACCTCATCCCTTTAAACCAGGACACACATTAATTACACAGATTCTGTGGCTGATTAAGGTGGTAATTAGACTCACTTAGTGCCTTATGTGCATTATATTAGTCTCAGAACCTGTGTCATTTATATGTGTCCTGGTGTAAAGGGATGAGGTGACAACCCTACTTGTCCTGTGTTTGTCTTCCTCAGAGCTGAGACAATGGTTGGTCACTGGATAACCAGGCTTGTTTTTCTGTTGTTTCCACAAGTCTACCTGAACCCACATACAAAGTGTCTTCACATTCCACATTTAGGGGACTCAGAGAACCTTGTAATTATTGGGTAGTTTGTTTTTGGTACCAGGTGTTGTGCAGTGGCGGCCCGCCCATAGAGGACCCCCCAGACACAAGCAGAAAAAAAAAGATTAAATAAAAGAAAAAAAAAGTAAATTTTTCGCCCACTAGGGGCACCGGACTTAGTGCTGGGTATGGGGGGGGGGGTTTCCCACCCTCGCCCGGCAGAGGCACCGATTGGCGCTCTTCTGGGGGTCATCGGGGCGCAGATCAATGCGCCCGACACACCCCACTTTAACGATGTCCAGGCTGTGATTGGTTCAGAGTCCAGCCTGGACCAATCACAGGAGGACATCGGACCTGGTGACGTGACGCCTGGGGGCGGTGCACCGCCCCGGCATCACATTCACCTTCAGTTCCTGCTCGGAGAAGAGAGGAGAGCCGCTACCGCGCGTGAGGAAGAAGAAGATAGTGTGACTGTCCAGTTCATGTCACCACCGCACCGCATCCGCAGACAGTGTAGTCCCGCCGCCGCCACGGGCCGACTCAGAGCAGCACGCCGTCCGTGACTAGTGAGGTAAGTGTCTGCTTTAAAGGGGGCACGCACGCTGATCTCTGCATTGGGGACATGTACACTGGTAACTGCATTGGAGGCACGCACGCTGATCTCTGCATTGGGGACATGTACACTGGTCACTGCATTGGAAGCATGCATGCTGATCTCTGCATTGGGGGCATGTATGCTGGTCACTGCATTGGGGACATGTACACTGGTCACTGCATTGGAAGCACGCACGCTGATCTCTGCATTGGGGGCATGTATGCTGGTCACTGCATTGGGGACATGTACGCTGGTCACTGCATTGGGGACATGTATGCTGATCACTGTATTGGAGGCACGCACGCTGATCTCTGCATTGGGGACACGTACACTGCTCACTGAATTGGGGGCATGTACGCTGGTCACTGCATTGGGGACATGTACGCTGATCACTGCATTGGGGACATGTATGCTGGTCACTGCATTTGTGACATGTACTCTGGTCACTGCATTGGGGACATGTATGCTGGTCACTGCATTGGGGAATGGTATGCTGGTCACTGCATTGGAGGCACGCACGCTGATCTCTGCATTGGGGACATGTACACTGGTCACTGCATTGGGGGCACGCACGCTGATCTCTGCATTGGGGGCATGTATGCTGGTCACTGCATTGGGGACATGTATGCTGGTCACTGCAATGGAGGCACGCACGCTGATCTCTGCATTGGGGGCATGTATGCTGGTCACTGCATTGGGGACATATATGCTGGTCACTGCTTTTGAGACACGCACGCTGATCTCTGCATTGGGGACATGTACACTGGTCACTGCATTGGGGGCGTGTACGCTGGTCACTGCATTGGGGACATGTACACTGGTCACTGCATTGGGGACATGTACGCTGGTCACTGCATTGGGGACATGTATGCTGGTCACTGCATTGGGGACATGTACGCTGGTCACTGCATTGAGGGCATGTATGCTGGTCACTGCATTGGGGGAATGGTATGCTGGTCATTGTATTGGGGACATGTACACTGGTCATTGCATTGGAGGCACGCACGCTGATCTCTGCATTGGGGACATGTACACTGGTCATTGCATTGGAGGCACGCACGCTGATCTCTGCATTGGGGACATGTACGCTGGTCACTGCATTGGGGACATGTACAGTGGTCACTGCATTGGGGACATGTATGCTGGTCACTGCATTGGGGACATGTACGCTGATCACTGCATTGTGGACATGTACGCTGGTCACTGCATTGGGGACATGTACGCTGGTCACTGCATTGGGGACATGTATGCTGGTCACTGCATTGAAAGGGGGCATGTATACTGGTCACTACATTGAAAGGGGGCATGTATACTGGTCACTACATTGAAGGGGGCATGTACTGTGGGGTTTGTGCTAGGGGGCCTGTACTGTGGGATTAGTGCTAGGAGGTCTGTACTTTGGGGTTTGTGCTAGGTGGCCTGTACTGTGGGGTTTGTGCTAGGGGGCCTGTACTGTGGGGTTTGTGCTAGGGGGCCTGTACTGTGTGATTAGTGCTAGGGGGCCTGTACTGTGGGGTTAGTGCTAGGGGGCCTGTACTGTGGGGTTAGTGCTAAGGGGTCTGTACTGTGGTGTTTGTGCTAGGGGGTCTGTACTGTGGGGTTTGTGCTAGGGGGTCTGTACTGTGGTGTTTGTGCTAGGGGGTCTGTACTGTGGGGTTTGTGCTAGGGGGTCTGTACTGTGGGATTAGTGCTAGGGGGTCTGTACTGTGTGATTAGTGCTAGGGGGCCTGTACTGTGTGATTAGTGCTAGGGGGCCTGTACTGTGGGGTTTGTGCTAGGGGGCCTGTACTGTGGGATTAGTGCTAGGAGGTCTGTACTGTGGGGTTTGTGCTAGGAGGTCTGTACTGTGGGGTTTGTGCTAGGGGGTCTGTACTGTGGGGTTTGTGCTAGGAGGTCTGTACTGTGGGGTTAGTGCTAGGGGGCCTGCACTGTGGGGTTTGTGCTAGGAGGTCTGTACTGTGGGGTTTGTGCTAAGGGGCCTGTACTGTGGGGTTTGTGCTAGGAGGTAAGTGTCTGCTTTAAAGGGGGCACGCACGCTGATCTCTGCATTGGGGACATGTACACTGGTCACTGCATTGGAGGCACGCACGCTGATCTCTGCATTGGGGACATGTACACTGGTCACTGCATTGGAAGCATGCATGCTGATCTCTGCATTGGGGGCATGTATGCTGGTCACTGCATTGGGGACATGTACACTGGTCACTGCATTGGAAGCACGCACGCTGATCTCTGCATTGGGGGCATGTATGCTGGTCACTGCATTGGGGACATGTACGCTGGTCACTGCATTGGGGACATGTATGCTGATCACTGTATTGGAGGCACGCACGCTGATCTCTGCATTGGGGACATGTACACTGGTCACTGAATTGGGGGCATGTACGCTGGTCACTGCATTGAGGACATGTACGCTGGTCACTGCTTTGGGGACATGTATGCTGGTCACTGCATTTGGGACATGTACTCTGGTCACTGCATTGGGGACATGTATGCTGGTCACTGCATTGGGGAATGGTATGCTGGTCACTGCATTGGAGGCACGCACGCTGATCTCTGCATTGGGGACATGTACACTGGTCACTGCATTGGGGGCACGCACGCTGATCTCTGCATTGGGGGCATGTATGCTGGTCACTGCATTGGGGACATGTATGCTGGTCACTGCATTGGGGACATGTATGCTGGTCACTGCATTGGAGGCATGCACGCTGATCTCTGCATTGGGGGCATGTATGCTGGTCACTGCATTGGGGACATATATGCTGGTCACTGCTTTTGAGACACGCACGCTGATCTCTGCATTGGGGACATGTACACTGGTCACTGCATTGGGGGCGTGTACGCTGGTCACTGCATTGGGGACATGTACACTGGTCACTGCATTGGGGACATGTACGCTGGTCACTGCATTGGGGACAGGTATGCTGGTCACTGCATTGGGGACATGTACGCTGGTCACTGCATTGGGGGCATGTATGCTGGTCACTGCATTGGGGGAATGGTATGCTGGTCACTGCATTGGGGACATGTACACTGGTCATTGCATTGGAGGCACGCACGCTGATCTCTGCATTGGGGACATGTACGCTGGTCACTGCATTGGGGACATGTACAGTGGTCACTGCATTGGGGACATGTATGCTGGTCACTGCATTGGGGACATGTACGCTGATCACTGCATTGTGGACATGTACGCTGGTCACTGCATTGGGGACATGTACGCTGGTCACTGCATTGGGGACATGTATGCTGGTCACTGCATTGAAAGGGGGCATGTATACTGGTCACTACATTGAAAGGGGGCATGTATACTGGTCACTACATTGAAGGGGGCATGTATACTGGTCACTACATTGAAAGGGGGCATGTATACTGGTCACTACATTGAAGGGGGCATGTACTGTGGGGTTTGTGCTAGGGGGCCTGTACTGTGGGATTAGTGCTAGGAGGTCTGTACTTTGGGGTTTGTGCTAGGGGGCCTGTACTGTGGGGTTTGTGCTAGGGGGCCTGTACTGTGGGGTTTGTGCTAGGGGGCCTGTACTGTGTGATTAGTGCTAGGGGGCCTGTACTGTGGGGTTAGTGCTAGGGGGCCTGTACTGTGGGGTAAGTGCTAAGGGGTCTGTACTGTGGTGTTTGTGCTAGGGGGTCTGTACTGTGGGGTTTGTGCTAGGGGGTCTGTACTGTGGGATTAGTGCTAGGGGGTCTGTACTGTGTGATTAGTGCTAGGGGGCCTGTACTGTGTGATTAGTGCTAGGGGGCCTGTACTGTGGGGTTTGTGCTAGGGGGCCTGTACTGTGGGATTAGTGCTAGGAGGTCTGTACTGTGGGGTTTGTGCTAGGAGGTCTGTACTGTGGGGTTTGTGCTAGGGGGTCTGTACTGTGGGGTTTGTGCTAGGAGGTCTGTACTGTGGGGTTAGTGCTAGGGGGCCTGCACTGTGGGGTTTGTGCTAGGAGGTCTGTACTGTGGGGTTTGTGCTAAGGGGCCTGTACTGTGGGGTTTGTGCTAGGAGGTCTGTACTGTGGGGTTTGTGCTAGGGGTTCTGTACTGTGGGGTTTGTGCTAGGAGGTCTGTACTGTGGGGTTTGTGTTAGGGGGCCCGTACTGTGGGGTTTGTGCTAGGGGGCCCGTACTGTGGTGTTTGTGCTAGGGGGTTTGTGCTTGAGGGGTTTGTGCGGGGTTTGTGCTAGGGGGTCTGTACTGTGGGGTTTGTGCTAGGAGGTCTGTACTGTGGGGTTTGTGCTAGGGGGTCTGTACTGTGGGGTTTGTGCTAGGAGGTCTGTACTGTGGGGTTTGTGCTAGGGGGCCTGTACTGTGGGGTTTGTGCTAGGAGGTCTGTACTGTGGGGTTTGTGCTAGGAGGTCTGTACTGTGGGGTTTGTGCTAGGAGGCCTGTACTGTGGGGTTTGTGCTAGGGGTTCTGTACTGTGGTGTTTGTGCTAGGGGGTCTGTACTGTGGGGTTTCTGCTAGGAGGTCTGTACTGTGGGGTTTGTGCTAGGGGTTCTGTACTGTGGTGTTTGTGCTAGGAGGTCTGTACTGTGGGGTTTGTGCTAGGGGGTCTGTACTGTGGGGTTTGTGCTAGGAGGTCTGTACTGTGGGGTTTGTGCTAGGGGGCCTGTACTGTGGGGTTTGTGCTAGGAGGTCTGTACTGTGGGGTTTGTGCTAGGGGTTCTGTACTGTGGTGTTTGTGCTAGGAGGTCTGTACTGTGGGGTTTGTGCTAGGGGTTCTGTACTGTGGTGTTTGTGCTAGGAGGTCTGTACTGTGGGGTTTGTGCTAGGGGGCCTGTACTGTGAAGTTTGTGCTAGGGGGTTTGTGCTTGAGGGGTTTGTGCTTTAGGGGTTTGTGCTAGGGGGTCTGTACTGTGGGGTTTGTGCCACTCTCAGTCGGTGTATCCCATACTAGGGTGTCTCTCACAGTATATCCCATAATAGGGCCCCTGCTCTCTATTATGGGATATACTAGCACTGATGGACCCCTTAATATGTGATATATTGGGAGAATTTGTTCACGTAAGCAAAATACAAGGGACAAAATGGGTGGAGTCTATACGGGGTTGGGCTTCTGAGAAATGGGGGGGGCCAAAATGGAAGGGCGTGGTCTTGCGCCCCACCATCTTAAAACTTCACCAGCCGCCACTGGTGTTGTGATCTCTGAAGTTCTCGCAAACACAGAGGTATAGTTTTATTTAACTTTTGTTCTGCTTATATGAAACTAAATGGTCTACCTTGATTGAAACATGTTCATCTTGTTTGAAGTTTCCTTGTCATCCAGGTGTATTTACTGGGAGTCAATAGTGTCTCTTTATCTCAACAAACAGTTCTTCTAAGGAAATGTATCATTAACTAATAGATTAGTCTACGTAAAGCTAGTCTTTTAATTTACCATAGTATAAAATGTTAAAATAAAATGTTTCCCTTCATAGAAATTCTAACAATGTTGCCTTTTTTTTTGATCAGCTTGGATAGTGCTGGAAATCATGGGAGTGGGCTACAGGTGGACAAAAAAAGAATGGCCTCACAAAAGTATGGGCAGTGCATCAAAAGACTGCCCAAGGATAGCTAGATGATCAGTCACTAGGTCATAGAAGAGCTGCAGCAGTGACCGGTCACCTTAGCAGGAGATAGCAGTGGTAAAGTAGTGTCTATGAGTAAAATAACATTTTATATTCCAACTGAAAGCACATCTTTTATTTTTTATGGGTGATATCAGAAGAAGTCAGAACCTCATTGTAATGAAGATCCAGCATAGCATTGACCGGTCACCACCACAGGAGATAGCAGTGGTAAAGTTATGGCTACGAGTTATATAAATAAAAAAAATGTATGTTCTCATTAAAACTACAATGTTAACCTTTCTTTTTCTTGGATGGTATCAGAAGAAGTCATAAAGCTAGGTGACTGGCCGCCCAACCACAGAAGAGCTACAGCAGTGACCGGTCACCATACTAGGAGATAGGAGTGGTAAAGTAATGACTATGATTAAAATAACATTTTGTATTCTTGTTGAATGTACATTTTAACCTTTAATTTTCGTGAATGAATTTGAGAAGTCAGATCTTTATGGTACTGTGCCAGTCAGGGAAAGGGATGAACAGGGTGCACCTGTGCAAGTTACAGCTCCCAAATGCCCTCAGAAAGGAGCTATTAGGTTGCTTTGCTCTAGGTGGTGTGGGTATTGCTGAAAATCACTGGAGTGGGCTACAGGTGGGCAAAGAAAGAACGGCCTCACATAGCTACGAGTAGTGCATGAAAAGACTGCACAGGGACAACTAGTGCCTCGTTTCCACTGAGCGGATCGGTTCGGGTCGGTTTGGTACGGTACGCTAATTTGAGTGTTTCCATTATGAAAGCGGCCCATACAACCGAACCAAACCGCACCATTCCTGGTCCTGCTTCAGATGTAGGGCCATAGGAAATGGTACGGTACGGTTAGGGCGGAGCTACTGGCGTCACACGATAGAGTCCACTGATTGGTGGACAGGAAACCATCAATGCTCACATCAAATGAAAGAGCAAAACAAACACCTCATTTGGTGTAAACCCGCATGGTCCCTGGTGGCCCGACTTGCAGTGGAAACGCTCACCTGAATAGACCGGACCATTCTAACCCTTCCAAACTGTACCGAACTGAACCGTTCCGCTCAGTGGAAACGAGGCATAGGTGACCAGTCACTGAGTCATAGAAGAGCTGCAGCAGTGACCAATCACTGTAACAGGAGATAGCAGTGGTAAAGTAGTAATTAAACATTAACATATTACCATGTTATACTGTCAGTGACAGCAATTTGTAAACTTTATATTAAATGGATGATATCAGAAAATCTTCTATGCTGGTACTGTTCTTGTACTGTGCCAGTCAGGGAGAGGAATCAACAGGGTGCACCTGTGAAAGCTACAACTCCCAAAAGCCCCCAGCAACGAACTATTAGGTTGCTTTGCTTAGAAATAACTGTGCAGTGGTGAATATCAGTGAAGTGTGCTACAGGTGGACAAAGAAAAAATGGCCTCACATAACTATAAACAGTGCATCAAAAGTAAAACAGATACCCACAACACCTCTAAATAAAAGGAATAATCAGTAGCCCCAAGCACTTAGGAGATAACACAGACCTAATTATAATGCTGCTACTTAAAATAAAAAACTGTATATAAAGGGAGTCGCCTGTAGCAATAACAGAAAAATCCAGTAGCACAATAAATGGCGGCACCTTCCTGCCACACAACTTAACCACACAGTACTAATACCAACACCAATACTGTATCAATAGTGCAACATAGGATCACAAAAATTAAAATAAAAAACAATGTAACATGAATAACATGTTACATTGTTTTGGCGGATCGGATGAGAATGGACATACGGTCCGTTCTCATCCGATTCCCCCATAGAGAAGAATGGGGACCTGACAGCTCTGTCTCCGCACACAGCATGGAGACAGAGCTGCTGTCTGCCTGCTCAGCGGGGGACCAGTGGATGGATCCCCCGCTGAGAAAAACGGAGTCCGCCGACGGACTCCACTATATGAAAGGGGCCTAAGTCTTCATCCTTCCTATCTCCTGATAGTTAGCCAGGTGGGCTGGAGAAGTGTCAGTCTGGAGGACAGGTGAGGAAAGTTAGCCTGGGCGGCTAGTGAAGAGGGTAGCTGCAGCCAGGTGGGTTGGCAGTGCCTTAAGAGGTGGTGCTGGGATCAATGGAGAAGTGGCAAGCTGTTTCACCACATATTTACCGCTTTGAGTTCCTGCCTGTAAAGGGCTACAAATCTGACTGGGAGTCTGTCAGATTGCTCTACAGGGATTTAGATGTAACAAGCAAGTGTGAACAGGAGGCAAGTTAAGGAGACTGTATATGGACTGTATATAGGAAGATGTCCCTGAAGTTGTTGTTGAAGTATTGCTGAAGTCAAGTGGGCACCCTATAACCTCCCATCCCTATTCAAGTTAATAACCCTCTAAAAATAACAAAAACAAAGTCACAGACTGTTCTCTGACTCAGGGGTGCTTGTGAAAAATCCAGTGAGCCTGGCTGTGCAGGAGTGGGTTATGGAAGTTCATCTGTGGCTCCTACTTGGGATGCACTACATTTGCATGTGCAGCTCTCCACTCAGTCTCCTCACCGATCAGCAAGTGCCGGTGGTCATTGATTGGCCGGCACCCCTTCATCGCCTTCTGCTGTGACTTATCACAGTAGAAGCGGGATGACCAACCACTACCCAGAAGTGCAGAATCACGTACATATATGTGATTATGCACAGAGCAGTCGCCCTTTAGCAGAAAAGCTACTATGGTCTGGTTCGCAAGTGGTTAAAGTACAGGCAAAATAATAGGAATTTTTCAGTACAGGTAAGTCAGCCCTTATACTATGCATTGCACTTTGCATTCCTGTCCCTGAAGTTCAACTTAAAGTTGGCATAATCTGCCATTTTTATTGAGTTTTTACTGCATTTTTTTATTTATTGGCCATTCTTTTTTTTGTCAGTAAAGTTCGGCCTAGAAAGCCTACCAAACATCATTTGTTACGCTGAATGAGCCAAGGTCACTTTGTCTAAGTCCTCAAGTTGAAAGCCGCCTTGATTTATACCTTCTCTGTCTGGAAGACAAACAGCTAGACCACTGATATATGAATGCTTAAATCAGCCAAGTCAGCAATCAAGCTCAACAAGAGGTCTTGGCCATACACATTGGAAAAAGGAATTGGTCCTTTACAACAAATTGGCCTCATTATTTAAAACCAATTGGATTCTTCATCAGAAAGTCATCAGCTCTTGTGATTAACATAAGACGATAACTGCTAAAGAAATTCTCTAGGGAGAGGTTAGAAAAATGGACACACAAATGAAAAGTAGCATTTGCGACCAAGATGGCAAATTGTGACAAAGCTCAAAAGCCACCTGTAGGCCAGTTGAACTAGGTCATAACTACAGAGGAGGCTTAGGGTGCAACTGGCTTAGATCAGGTCACAGGGGCCCATTAATAAGTAATATCTTGACCCCCAGTTGACCATAGGTATATGCTTACCTGGTGTATAGTTCAGAGCAGTGTTTTCCTTCCTCTTCTCTCCTTTTTTCATTCACCTATGTGTGCCTTGATAATCAAATATGTTTTTGGAACTTTCCTATAATACTTTTCATTAATGGATGTGTATATGAACATCTTTTTTGGACCTAAAAAACAAAATAAATTTTTATAAGAAATATAATGAACCTCTGCAAAACAAAAATCTTTTAACTTTCTTCCTTCCATCCATCCTTCCTTCCTTTCTTGCTTTCTCAATGTTTCACTTCCTTGCGTCTTCCTACTCTCTTTCTTTGCTCCTCCATGCCCCTCACCCTCCCCTCATTACTTCCTCTAGTGGGAAATCCCCACTGCAAGGGTAGCTTTTTATTTCTGCCCTGCAGAAATCCTCACCCTTGAGAGGCGGAGATTAAGGCTTTGTTCACATGGGCAACTGTGGGGCAATAAAACAGTCGGCAGAGCTGCAGTTTTATTGCCTCCTGGCTGCTCACTCAAAGACAAAACAGCAGCTGAAAGTGGCTGGTCATATGCAGCAGCCATCATACATAGCGTTGGGGAAAATTTAATGTGACATGCCGAGTTGACAGGTAGCACTTGTCAAACATGGCCATTAAAGTCGATGGGGCTCAGCTGCAACCATGGGCCAAGGGCTCACTTTACAGTAGCCTTACATTAGCCCCATTATAAAGTTCCTTTCAGCTGAAAAAAAAACAGGCATTCAGGAGATGGCAGGATCACCTCCTGAACTCCTGACAGCGGTTGCCTAGTCGGCTCTGAGAAGCGCACCACTGGACTTTTACAAAAACATTCATATCTATATGACAAACTTGAATGAAAGTTAGCCACTGTAAAGCCAATTCCATTTAGTACAATAAACAAAAATGGATTCCAAAGTAGCTCTTCAACAAAGAGGTGTCGCTGGCTGCTATACTAACTCTATCTCCAGCACTGTCCCCTGAAGACTCACCTGGCCCCCTATAAGGAGGACAAGTCATATTGGGGGTTTATAAAGTCATTACAAAAGCCAAGGGAACACTATTAGTTTCTGGAAGGAGAAGAGATTTACCTCTGCATAAGAAAAAAGGTTCTGTATGGTAATGTCAGGACTTGTGTCAGGATCGGAGCCACCTGCTTGTGGCACTGTTGTTTCCAGGGCTGAAGGGTGCAGTTCTTCTAGCCACCAGCAGGCGTCTCCCAGCAGCCAGCTTATCCTAGTATTGAGGTTTCCACTTGATACTGGCTGCTGGGAAGGTATTTAATCCCTCCCTTGATAAAGATTAATGCTTCAGTGTTCAACCTGTGAGCCATGTCCCTGCCTGATCCTGTGCATTGTTACCTGTGACCTGCTTCCAGTACCCTGTACCCTGCATGTAGTATCAGGTATCCTGTTCCCCACATCCATTACTCTGTATCCTGCTCCGCTCCCCTTGTTTCCTGCCCTGGTAATGTTAGCTCCCTCCATTTTGTACATAGCCTTTGTTGGGTTGTTGTTCCTGGGTTTGCTGCACTATCACGTTTATTTTTCACTTTTACATTGCTTATGGTTTATTGGTGTTGGAAGGGTGTTATTTATGTTAATAAACTTTATTTTTTCATAATTGGTCTGGTTCCTGATTCCTTGAGTTGTAGCTCACTAATCTGATCATCGCTGCTGGGTACCTGCTTATATCCCTTAAAAGTAACCTGAAATTAAATGTGGAATAGTCTTCCACAGAACCTGATTGCTCCAAAGGCTGACTGTGTTTCCAAATGTTACGCCTGTTTATAAAAGGCAATCCCGTAGAATCTTTATCCAAGGAGACACAGAATATAATGGTGTTACACAATTAAAGTTAGTAATGTGTATAATGTCAAGAGCTATAAGTGCTTGCCAGTTACCCATCATAATTGAAAACTTTCAGTAGCCTTTTTTTTTTTCATTTCTCATATGCAGTGCCCAAATCCCCCATCCAACATCTCTTTCTCAGCCCATAAAACTAAGGACAAATACCAAAGTGCAGCTTCGTGACTTAAGCTTGCTATATACTAGTAGAGTTGTAAACAAAAATTTGTAAGAAAATTCATACAAAATATCCTTTGCTTTAAAGTGATAGTAAACTCCCTAACTTAATTTGGTAAGCTTACAATCAGGCTTATCTGTAGGTACAATGAATTTCTTTTAAATGTGAACCATTTAAGAGATATTAACATCAGGAATAGCCAATGACATCACGCCTATATAGTATGCCATGGAATACAGAGTGCCACACCATGGCTGCAGCTCCTGCATGAATACACAGAAGTGATGTCATCGTGGCCTGGTCCATTTAAATATCCAGAACCTGAGAACCCTGAAGAAAACCAGGTGAAGATAGAAGCCCTGTGAGCAACAACAGCGTGCCTCTGGATGCTTTGTTTGAAAAATTTGTATGTCATAATGTGCTAGAATGAGGTGCATTTGTCATAATTCACACACATGGTAAAATTAGCATTTTTTTCTAGAAAGTTACTAAGAACCCCCAGACATATTTTCTAGAGGCCCTGGAGAATAAAATAATATAATTTTTTATGTCACACAATATTTGCACAGCTGTTTATGAAACGCAAATTTTCATGAAAAAATAAACTGAAATGAATTTTAATGAACACAAACGCAATATCTCTGAAGACGTCACCGGAAGTGTCGAAACGCGTAAGATTGGAACGCAGAGCGTACGTGACGTGGGACGCAGGTGGAATGCAAGCCGGAAGTTCTCCTGCTCGCTTCCCTGCAATCGGTTTGCACCGTTACCCACGCTCATGAGCGGCCGATCTCAGCTTTTTTAATTGGCAAAACTTTTACTTTGGCTTATATTGCTCTAAAGACCCTGTATTATTATGTTTTTTATCCAATTTGGAAAATAAAATTTTATCAAAATTACTACACTATTTGGACCTTTTTTGTCTTCCTTCATACCTGGCCTGAGGTGAGAGGAGAGAGAGGGGGAACCCGCCATCCCACCCAACCTTAGCAAGCAGCGAGGAGACTGCACCATAGCCTGGAAGGCTACTCAAGCTTGGTTGGTCTTGGTGCCATAAGGCATACATGACCCACGCCATCTGGTAAGTGATCCACTCTTACCACTTGTCACTGTGAAAATAAAAGTTAGACTGAGCACCACGGATCGGATTGAAAAATCATCATACTGAGCACTTGCACCTATTATTTGGAATAAGCACCTTGTGCACAAGAGACTCACTGTATTTATTTATTGGATCACTGATTAGACTTTAAACTGTGAAAACATTTCCTGGACCTTTTTCTACAATATATCACTTAGTCACTTTATGGAATTTTTATATGAAATTTTATATATGTATTAATTTATATTTATCACTATATTAGCACTATTATCACTTTATGTAATTGATTTATGAATTTTATGTATATTTATTGAATGAATTGGTTTTAACAAGCGCTATAGGTAGCCACCTTAGACTACTTACCTAAAACACAATATAATACCCAATTTTTTGGTAAAATATAAATTATGATGTTGAGATGTATAAATAGATACCAAACATGTTAATAATTAAAGTTGACTGTCCTTTTGAAATGGCAACAAACTGCAGTACCCAAACCTGTGTATAGGCGAAAATTTAAAATCCTTTACAGGTTATCAGTTTAGAATTAAACGTGAACTATGACACTAGAAATATTGCTCCCACTCTGACCTTCGTGTTGGCGATACCTCTCATATGTGATGCAATCACCATTTACGTATTTTAGTGGGCACCTGCGTAGTTTTTTTTTTTAATAATAATTTTTTCATATTTTTTTAACCACTTCTGGACCAGAATATTTTCCCCCTTAATGACCAGGCCATTTTTTGCAATTCGGCACTGCGTTACTTTAATGGACTTTTTCGTGCGACACTGTACCTAAATAAAATTGATGTCCTTTTTTTTCACACAAATAGAGCTTTCTTTTGGTGGTATTTAATCAAACTAAGGAACAAACTAAGGAAGGTAGGTATGGACCATAAGGTGAGTACCTGGATAGAGAACTGGCTCCAGGGGAGAGTACAGAGGGTGGTGATTAATGGGGAGTACTCGGATTGGGCGGGTGTGGAAAGTGGGGTCCCCCAGGGTTCTGTCCTGGGACCAATCCTGTTTAATTTATTCATAAATGATCTAGAGGAGGGGATATCTAGTACAATCTCAGTATTTGCAGATGATACTAAACTAGGCATGCCAATATCTTCTATGCAGGATGTGGAAACCTTGCAAGCAGACCTGAACAAAATAACGGGGTGGGCAACTACATGGCAGATGAGGTTTAATGTTGAAAAATGTAAAGTAATGCACTTGGGGGCCAGAAACCAGAAAGCAAGCTACTCACTAGGGGGGGGACCTCTGGGTGAGTCTAGGATGGAAAAGGACTTGGGGGTACTGGTAGACAACAAGCTTGGCAGTGGCATGCAATGCCAAGCCGCCGCAAGCAAAGCCAACAGAATACTGGGATGTATAAAAAAGGGGATTCACTCCAGAAATAAAGAGATTATTCTCCCACTCTACAAGACTCTGGTCTGGCCACATCTGGAGTATGCTGTCCAGTTCTGGGCACCGGTCCTCAGGAAGGATGTGCTGGAACTGGAGAAAGTCCAGAGAAGGGCAACAAAAATAATTAGGGGAATGGAGGACATCAGCTATGAGGAAAGACTACAAGCACTGAACCTTTTCTCTCTGGAGAAAAGACGATTGAGGGGGGATATGATATCAATGTACAAATACTGTACTGGTGACCCTAGCATAAGGAACAAACTATTCAGAGAAAGGAGATACAATAAGACACGTGGCCACTCACTAAAACTAGAGGAAAGGCGGTTTAACCTTAAAGTGCGTAAGGGGTTCTTCACTGTAAGAGCGGCAAGGATGTGGAATTCTCTTCCACAAGCAGTAGTATCAGCAGGGAGCATTGATAGTTTCAAAAAACTATTAGATGGACACCTTAGAGACCACAACATACAGGGGTATACAATGTACGGTTAAAAGCAAACACACACACGCATCATGGGTTGAACTGGATGGACTGATGTCTTTTTTCAACCTCACTAACTATGTAACTATGTAACTATGTAACATTCCCAATAAAAAAAAAAAAAAAATAATAAAATGTTTTCATCATTTTAGGCCAATTTATATTCTGCTACATATTTTTGGTAACATAAATCCCATAAAGCTTATTTTGATTGGTTTGCGCAAAAGTTATCGCGTCTACAAACTAGGAAAAAGATTTATGCCATTTTTTTTTTAGTAATGGCGGCAATCTACGATTTTTAGCGGGACTGAGTGTGATATGATTGTGATACGGCTATATCAGAGAGAGTGAATAGTTAAAAGTAATTAAATTTTCACGAAATAATGGATGCCATTATTATGTGAACAAGGGTTGTTTTATCAGACAAAATAGAGCTGTCGGTGAGAACCAGCTGTTGGTCAGAACTAGCTGTTATCAAATTAATTAATGGGAATCAAGGCCGCTTCAGGTGGAGAACCTGTTGTTATCATAGATATGACTTGTGGGAATGAAATGAGCAGTCTTGTGGGAATAAGATGAAGAGTCATTAAAAACAAGTTATTGTGCATGTCCGCATGAGTCATCCATGCGCCAGATCTATGGACTGCGCATATCCATGCATGCTGCTTACATAGCAAATATTTATCACGCATGCGTGGCAAGAATGACTTGACGGAATTATGGTATAAATGAAAGGGGAAAATCTGGACTTTTCTGAAGAAGCAGCAGACGTGCTTTGAGTCGATTTCCCGGTGTTCCCCTTGCTGATTGCTGAAGTCCCCCAATCGTAGAGGCAATAGGTGATGCTACAATATCCGGTGATGTATTGATGCTAATTCTTTGCTATATCTATTGATTACAGAATCAACTAATTAACTAATTATTGAATGTTAGAATTAATATTATTACAATAAATTGAATCTATAGTTTTGCCATTTATTAACTTGTGCCTATCTTGTATGATAGTGAGCGTAGTAGTAGTGGTTCAAAACACTGTTTTATTAGGCAAATCCTTGAGGGGGGATATGATATCAATGTACAAATACTGTACTGGTGAGGACCCTAGAATAAGGAACAAACTTTTCAGAGAAAGGGAATACAATAAGACATGGGGCCACTCAATAAAACTAGAGGGAAAATGGTTTAACCTAAAAATACGTAAGGGGTTCTTTACTGTCAGAGCAGTAAGGATTTGGAATTCTCTTCCACAAGCAGTCGTATCAGCAGGGAGCATTGATAGCTTCAAAAAAACTATTAGATGGGCACCTTAAAGACCACAACATACAGGGGTATACAATGTACGTTTAACATCAAATCACACACACATCATAGGTTGAACTGGATGGACTGATGTCTTTTTTCAACCTCACAAACTATGTAACTATGTAACTGCGACATTGCGGCGGACAGATCGGACCCCTGACATTTTTTTACACTTTTTTTGGGGGGGGGGGGGGACACCAGTGACATTACTACAGTAGTCAGTGCTAAAAATATGCACTGTTACTGTAATAATGACACTGGCAGGGAAGGGGTTAACCCAGGGGCGATCCAAGGGTGTAAATGTGATCCTAGGGGGTGTTTTCTAGCTGTGGGGGGATGAGCTGTGAAATCAACACAGAGACCTGTATTCCTAAATAGGAGGAACACAGGGGCCCTGTGTTGATTCCTGAAAGAACAACGGTCTGCTTTGTTAACAGCAGAACGCCGTTCTCTCTTCATGGGGAGCGATTGCGGAAACCTGCCGACCTGCCTCCGTATAACAACGGCAGATGGTCGGCAAGTGGTTAACTCCCTTTTTTTTATTTAACTTTATTGCTATCACAAAACATGAACAAGCCCATTGTTATAGCTTTGGCAGTGACATGTGCTTTTTATTGAGACATCAGACCCATTAGACCCCCCCCATATCTCTCCTGCCTATCAAAGCATTCGATCAAACACAGATTCCCTTCCGAGTCCTATAAAAGTGACCGGTTGACTGTTAAGCCACTCATATTACTTTTACTGGAAAGCCTATCGCCGGCCTTAAAAAGTGAAACCAGGATCATGGCTTTAGCCTAGTGTATAGTCAGCTTCAGTGTTTCTAAACTGAAAAACAAAAACTGCTTATATTTCAACTTACCAGTCCTTAGATGTTTTGGCAAAGCTGTCTGTACAAAGGACTTATGAATCCAATAATTTAGTCCATCTAGCTCTAAGTACAACAGGCAGGAGCCAATTTTAAGCATACAATCCTCCACATAAAAAAAGGTACATTTCAAGCCATAAAAAAGGCTTATTTCCCAGCGTGGCATAAAATATCCTGTTTTTTTTGTCTGGAACATTGCTTTTTGATATGGCGTAATTTATGCTGGAAACTTGCTGCTGCCTGCTTGTACTTTAATCAAGAGTTAGATAGACTGAATGATTGAATTTATGAGTTCTTTGTGCAGATGACTATGGTAATAATGGAGAATTGATCTTCTTAATTCATGCAAATTAGGGCTTGTTCACATGTGCGGCAGGGACAGCAGGTCCTCCCAACGAAATGCCGCTCAAATCACTTTTTAGAGGTGTTTGACAGGCAGTGAGGAGGCATTGTATTGCCTCCTCAGCACCTACTGTAACCCCTTAGACCCCACACTAGCTTGCCATAGTCGCATGCATTGCACAGTTGCAGTCTACTTTCTCCACGGAAAAGGAAGGCTCTCCACAGCAGCACTGATGTTGGAGAGGAAGTCAGGAGAAACCAGGTTCCCCTGTGGCATCCAGAGTCACTAGGGAAGCTCTCTCCTATTGGATGCTGCTAATCCATGTGACTCAAGCAGACATCATGGGTTAACCGGAGCTTTTTTAAGGCTCCTGGGGTTGACATGCTTTTTGCTAGTGGACTGAGTAGGGACAGGTACCTCATCTGTTAGGGACAGTAATAGCAGAAGGGAAAGGTTCTTGTTGAGGAGGAAAAGTGTAGGGTCGCTGCTCTTCTGGATTCCTGTCAGGCCTCATTCTGCCCCCCCCCCCAACAGATGTTATCCTTCCAGCTGGTACCTGCTCTTGTTACATACAGGAACTGTGAGTGCACCCGGATGGGTAGCTATCTCACCTGGTTTGTCGTAAACTGTTGCTGCTTTGCTTTAATAAAAGTTCTTATTGCACTTGCCTGTGTGAGTTATTGTCTCCGCACCATGCACCCCACCTACACGCGGCCTGCCCTCCAAGCCGTTACAGCAGACTGAGAGCTAATACCAGCCTTGTTACCTCAATCATCATACACAGACAAGATGTTGAGGTAAACTCCAAAGGAATGACTGTTTATTGAACAGAAATACAGGCTTTTTAAACACTTGAAAAGTAGGTCAGTTACCACATGAAAAAAATAAATAAAAAATATTTACCCAAAACATCACACAATGGTTTAGATAACAAGGTAGAGATGACACAAGGCTAATCCCATCATCGATATCATCGAGTTAGCCAACAGACAAAAACAGGACAATGGGAAAGACCTACTTAACAATAAACAAATAATAAAAACCCAACCCCACCTCAAACTATCCGGCAACAGTCCATGAGACAAACTCCTACAATATTCCAACAAGGATAGAATTATTTATCTTCATAAATTTCTTAAGGGATATTGTTGATAAATATTTCTGTCCCAAGTGAAGCAGCCTCTCCAATCCAGTTTGCAGGAGGGACACAATATTTCCTCTCACCATTATCCTGTTCAGGATTAATATTACACCTTTCCATGCACTCCAGAAGGGAAGTTTTTTTGTCTTTATTCTGAGAAGTAATTCAAACCTCGCTCTCAGCGTCCATTAAGTGGTTGTCCATCATTAAGAATGATCTGCTTTCTCCATGAGCCATAATCAGTGGGTAGCAGGCTTGCCCCTAGTCCTCTCCAAAAGCCCTATCCTGTTTGGGTCTGTAACAGCCAGGATATATATTTGGCTGGGGATATGCTGCAGAAGACAATAGAAAACCGGGAACATGTTACATGAGGTTAGTAGAGATCAATGCTATTGCTCTAATCAATGTTTCCACTAGGGATGATCGAACGGTTCGGGTCCACCATCGGTTCGGCCCGAACATTGGGTGTTCGAGGTTCGGCCGAATTTAGAACTTTTTGCCCAAAAAGTTCGGAATTCGGCAACCAGAACCACCCAAAATGCAATGCTTCGGGAAATGGGCTTTAAAACCCCGTGATTGGACCAGAACCATTAGAAAAAGCCAATTGAGGGGGCAGGAGAATGCTAGGAATGTGATTGGAGTGACTAGGGGGTCCCTAGACCAATCATTAGTGAATACGCCCCCCAGTATATAAGATCGCCCCCGCCATATTCCCAGCATTGTTATACTGGACATGGAAGAGAGTGGAAGCAGTTCTGTTAATTTTACTTTAAAAGTGTCATTTAGCTATTTTTAGTGTGAGGAAAGGGATATCTAGTGTAGTTAGAGTGCTCCTTTACACTTAAGCTTCAAAAATTTAGTTTCTGTAGGGAAAGTGTTAAGTGTCAGGGGACCGTAGTGTAGTGTAGGGTTAACTGGCAGTGACTGCTATGGCAGGGTGACAAAACCCCTCCATAGCAGGGTGACCGCTATAGAGAAATGATTATTTCTCTGAATAGCTTCGGAACTGGAATATGGCTTCTCACCAGCCAAGCATTTTTTATGCTGCAGGGGCTGCCACTGCCAGTGCTTTTTTGAGGACATGTTAGATGTCAGACATATATATATATATATAGACATATATGTCTGAATATATACCCCTAGACATATATAGGTGTGATAGTAGCAGAAATAAATGCTTGCGCTAATGAAATCATTTACAGTAATATATTACTGCTACTATTACAGCTATATATGTCTAGGGGTATATATTCAGACATATATGTCTATATATACCCGCTATACACATGTTCAGATGTTTTGCCTGCCTCAAAAGAACCCCAAAAAATGCCAAAAAAACGCTAGCGTCAAAAAAAAAAAACGCCCAGGTGTGTTTTTGCTGGCATTTTTTGGGGGGTTTTGGAGGCAGGCAAAACATCTGAACTTGTGCACAGTACCACTATATGCAAGTTCAGATGTTTTTCCTGACTGCAAAGAACCCAAAAAAATGCCTTCTTTGTAAACCGGCAAGGTGTTACAGCAGCGAAGCCATATTCCTGTGCTCAAAGTTTTCTAATACAAACAATCCTTTTTTTTCTGGTTCTGGACATGCTACAGAGCTGAAACTTCACAGGTACACCTTTTAGAACCCCCAGTTACAAAATCACACAAAAAAAGTTCTTAAAAATTGTTATTTTTGATAAAAAAGCCAATTATTGAAAAATTAAAAAAAAAAAAAGAGATTTTTTGATTTTTACTTTGGATTTAGTATCTGGGTGTCTAAAAAGTGTACATGTGAAGTTTCAGCTCTGTAGCATGTCCAAAACCCCCCAAAAATTAGCATTTTTATTAGAACAGGAATACGGCTTCTCTACAGCGTTTTTTCTTGCATTTATCGGGCATTTTTGGAGGCAGGCATGACTTTTTTTGGATTTAGTGTCTGGGGGGTCTAAAAAGTGTACCTGTGAAGTTTTAGCTCTGTAGCATGTCCAGAACCAGAAAAAATATAATTTTTCAGTAGAGCAGGGATGGTGGGACCCCTCTTTTACACTTTTACACTTATATGATCTTCTTTTTGGGGTTCTGGACATGCTACAGAGCTGAAACTTCACAGGTACACATTTTAGACCCCCCAGACACAAAATCACACAAAAAGTTCTTAAAAATTGTCATTTTTGAAAAAAAAAAAAACAATTATTGAAAAACTACAGAGCTGAAACTTCACATGCACACCTTTTAGACCCACCAGATACTAAATCCAAAAAATCTCTTTTTTTTTAATTTTTCAATAATTTATCAAAAATGACAATTTTTAAGAACTTTTTTTGTGTGATTAATAGTTAATGGGGCATGACCCAGAACCCTAGGCACTTTTTAGGGGCATTTATTGGGTTTTGGGGCTTCAAAATGGTGTTTTTTGATTACCGAAGTTCGGGTCCCATTGATTTCAATGGGGTTCTGAAATCCGGGCCGAACTTTTGGGAAGTTCGGATGTTCTGGCCGAACCGAACTTTTCAAAAGTTCGATCATCCTTAGTTTCCACTACAGGCTGCTGAGGTTGAGCACCAGGGCCTTAAAGTGGATGTAAACCCCATTCATGCAATTTTACCTGGGCACATCTATCTGTAGTGTTTTCTTATCTCTCTTCAAAGCCCTAAGTTATGTGGCTTTCTCCTGCTCCATTCTTCTGTTATTAGCATGATTCTGACAAGTTCTCCATTAACTGAGACAAAACCAAGCTGAATTTTGTGTCAGGGTGGGTGCTATAAAAAGGTCAGCAGAGAGCTGGTCTATTCACAGCGCATTCTTTGCTTCCTCTGCCTATGTGGAGAGGGGTGTGTGCCTTTCCTCCAATTAGCTATCTCACAGTGTATAGTCAAACTTCCCTCCCACAGGTGAATCAGGAAGAGAAAATTCTAACAGGACAGGTACTTTCTAAACAGTCTAGAAAGCTGCAGACAGCTCGTAGTACACACAAGTAAAACTTATGTAGGGAGATTTGTTTCATCTCTGTGTATCATCTTAGGCTGTTCACTTCACTGGGTATATGTGTTGGGTTTACTTCCACTTTAAGCTGGCCATAGACAGTCTTAATCTTGGCTGGTTTAGCAAGGACCAGTCCGAGATTTGAACCATGTACTGTATGTACCCAAGTTGATCTATCAATCGGATTTACATAATAAAACAGGTGTGTATTATTTCGCTCTCCCTAACCTAATGTGTCCATCGCTTTCAACTTGTGTCTGATTTAGGGATGATTGAACGGTTCGGGTAGACCATCGGTTCGACCCGAACATTGACTGTTCGAAGTTCGGCCGAATTCCGAACTTTTTGCTGAAAAAGTTCGGAATTCGGCAACCAGAACCGACCAAAATGCAATGGGACAGGAACTGGGCTTTAAAAGCCCGTGATTGGACCAGAACCATCAGTAAAAGCCAATTGAGGGGGCAGGAGAATGCTAGGAATGTGATTGGAGTGACTAGGGTGTCCAGAGGCCAATCAGTAGTGAATACGCCCCCCAGTATATAAGATAGCCCCGCCAAATCTCTAGAATTGTAATACAGGGGCTGTGTAAGAGAGTGGAAGCAGTTCTGTTACTCCTGCTTCAAAAGTGTCATTTAACAAATTATTAGTGTGAGGAAAGGGATATCTAGTGTAGTTAGGGTACTATTTTCCACTATAGTTAGATTCAATAATCTAGTTTCTTTAGGGAAAGTGTTAAGTGTCAGGGTGACCATAGTGTAGTGTAGGGTGAACTGACTATGACTTCTATGGCAGGGTGACCAAACCCTTCCATGTCAGGGTGACCGCCATAGAAAAAAGATAGTTTGTATTAGAATTGCAGTAGAGCAGGGTAGTGTCTCCGCTACTTTCACACCTGGCCGTTTTTGTTGCAGGCGTTTATTGGGCTTTTTTGTGGACGTCTTTGGAGGCAGGCATGACATCTGAACTTCTGTGTAGGGGTATATATACACACACACATAGGTGTGAAAGTAGTAGAACCCTATGCCTGCGCTAATGAAATTATTTGCAGGCATAGGGCTCCGCTCCTATCACACCTATATGTGTGTATGTGTATATATACATATAAGTGTGTGTGTATATATATATACCCCTATACAGAAGTTCAGATGCTATGCCTGCCTCCAAAGACGCCCAAAAAAATGCCCAATAAAACGCCTGCAACAACACACCTGGGCATTTTTGTTGCAGGCATTTTTTGGGGCATTTTTTGGGCATCTTTGGAGGCAGGCATAACATCTGAACTTCTGTATAGGGGTATATATACACACACATATGTATATATACACATACACACATATAGGTGTGAAAGTAGTAGAACCCTATGCCTGCGCTAATGAAATTATTTGCAGGCATAGGGCTCCGCTCCTATCACACCTATATGTGTGTATGTGTATATATACATATAAGTGTGTGTATATATACCCCTACTCAGAAGTTCAGATGTTATGCCTGCCTCCAAAGACGCCCAAAAAATGCCCCAAAAAATGCCTGCAACAAAAACGCCCAGGTGTGTTGTTGCAGGCGTTTTTTTGGGCATTTTATACACATACACACATATAGGTGTGATAGGAGCGGAGCCCTATGCCTGTAAATAATTTCATTAGCGCAGGCATAGGGTTCCGCTACTTTCACACCTATATGTGTGTATGTGTATATATACATATATGTGTGTGTGTATATATACCCCTACACAAAAGTTCAGATGTCATGCCTGCCTCCAAAGACGTCCACAAAAAAGCCCAATAAACGCCTGCAACAAAAACGGACGGGGGTGATAATAGCAGAGCCCTATGCCTGCTTTACTACAATTCTAATACAAACTATCTTTTTTCTGGTTCTGGACATGCTAAAGAGCCAAAACTTTACAGGTACACTTTTTAGACCCCCCAGACACTAAATCCAAAGAAATCTCTTTTTTTTTTTTCAATAATTTTTTCAATAATTGGCTCTCTATCAAAAACGACAATTTTTAAGAACTTTTTTTGTGTGATTAATAGTTAATAGTCCCTGGGGCATGACCCAGAACCCTAGGCACTTTTTAGGGGCATTTATTGGGTTTTAGGGCTTCAAAATGGTGTTTTTTGATTATCGAAGTTCGGGTCCCATTGATTTCAATTGGGTTCTGGAATCTTTTTCAAAAGTTCGTCATCCCTAATCTGATGGCTGCAATCAAAATATTGTGTTCCCACAACTGCAAACGAAATAAAATCAAAAGTGTTGGTTGCGCCTATCTCTGTGCAATCCAATTAATGTTTTTAACAAGTCGAAGACCACCCACTGCAGTTTTACTGCGGCAAGGTGGCTCAGCTGCGCGAATTGATGTATCTGTACGTCGTTCTCAAGCGGAGGGAAGGGGATGCGCGTGTGCGCGCCCGCCGTCCCCGCGATGATCTGATTTGGTTCAGAACCGATCAGTCATCAGGTCCAGGCCAATTAATTATGGCCTGGACCTGGTGATCAGTTCTGACCAATGGCAGAACCTCCTGTGTATTGTAAACACAGGCACAGGAAATTTTAAAATCTCCTCTCCTGGAGCCCTTTTTGGTTCCATTGTGAGAGGAGAAAGCATCAAACTGTGAGTACACAAGCACTACACTGACACCAGTACACATAGGCACATATTTAACCACCTTATCACCCCCCAGTTTACCCTTTCACTCCCTGTCACAGTGTCACTATATACAGTATACAGATCATTTACTGATCACTGTATTAGTGTCACTGGAGACGCCAGTTAGTGTGAGCGGCAGTTATTGGTAAAGATGATGCACAAGAAAGCCTGCAAACAGTTTGCTGAAGACAAGCAGAATAAGAACATGGATTACTGGAACCATGTCCTGTGGTCTGATGAGACCAAGATAAACTTATTTGGTTCAGATGGTGTCAAGCGTGTGTGGCGGCAACCAGGTGAGGAGTACAAAAGACAAGTGTGTCTTGCCTACAGTCAAGCATGGTGGTGGAAGTGTCATGGTCTGGGACTACACAAGTGCTGCTGGCACTGGGGAGCTACAATTCATTGAGGGAACCATGAATGCCAAGATGTACTGTGACATACTAAAGCAGAGCATGATCCCCTCCCAAAGTACTAACAGGTCTTATTAGCAAAGGGCCTGATTGGAGTCCTGGTGATTTCTGAGCATACAGTATCTCAAAAAAGTGAGTACACCCCTCACATTTTTGTAAACATACCGATGCAGAGCATGATCTCCTCCCTTCGGGGACTGGGCCATCGGGCAGTATTCCAACATGATAACTACCCCAAACACACCTCCAAGACTACCACTGCCTTGCTAAAGAAGATGAGGATAAAGGTGAGGGACTGCCCAAGCATGTCTTCAGACCTAAACCTTATCCATGCCAAAGAAGGTTAAGGCAGTGTTGGAGAATAATAGTGGCCACAAAATATTGACACCTTTTGCCCAATTTGGACATTTTCACTTAGGGGTGTATTCACATTTGTTGACAGTGGTTTAGAAATTAATGGCTGTGTGTTGAGTTATTTTGAGGGGACAGAAAATGTACACTATTATACAATCAGCACACTCACTACTTTACATTGTAGCAAAGTGTTATTTCTTCAGTGTTGTCACATGAAAAGATATAAAAAATATTTACAAAAATGTGAGGGGTGTACTCACTTTTGTGAGATACTCTATATGTATGTATACAAAGCTTCAGGAAGAAGTTGATCCTTCCTAAAAATCCAGGAAGAGATAGATCATCACAGCCCTTCTGTATCCAGAAGGTGCTGTGGTCCAAATTCACAATCCAGATGCAGTGAGCTGGCTGCATGGTACCTCTACCCAAAGAGCATCCCAAAGCAGATGTCGTGTCTGTAGAAAATGTGGATATAGGCCTGACACCTACTTTTTATGTTCCTCCTGTCCTGGCCAACCCAAACTCTGCATCGGGGACTGTTTCCATCACTACCACACACTATTGGAGTATTAGTATAGGTTACAGCAAGGCACACTTTCTCGAAAGATGTTAGATGGCTATCACATTTTGAGTGACCCTAGCCTGGAATGTTTAAAGATTTTCACAGTTACAAAAAAAGTGTAAAAAAAAATAAAATAAAACAAAATGTAAAAATATAAAAGCCAAAAATTGTTGTTGTTTTTTTGAGTTAATTTTTTGTCCTTACTGTTTTACTATACTTTATAATATACTGCTATACTGTAATGTTTTATTGTTACCTTTTTTCATTGTAAACCATAGTTTGCTTTGCAGATACCACCATTCTACTTTTTTACTGCACTGTATACTCTTATATTGTAATGTTTTGTTACTGTGTTTTATTGTTAGCCATTGTTTGCTTTTCAGGTACACCCATGAGCTACAGCACTGATTTGTTCATCCTGACAGTAACAGCATTTACTCTCAGCATATACGTAAATCAATGATTGCAGTGCTCTAGGAGGTGATTTCACCACCACAGTTATAAAAGAGCATACTGTATATGGCGAAGCATAGGAGATGGGGTGGACACAGAGGGCAGAACTCCCCTATGCTTCACTATATATTTTTTAACACTTTTCTTGGCAGAGATTTCTTCATCCACATCGATAGATGTAAATATAGGAATCTGTTAGGTTCTCTTTTTTCTTCAGCCTACAGATTGCATGAAAACAAAAGAGCAAGGACCAGCAACATACTGGTACATCACTGGACTTTGAGTGGTTGTACCAGGATAATGCCTGCAGGTTTAGGCATCATCTTGGTATCGTTTTTTACAGCCAGCGGTCGGCTTTTGTGTAAAAGCAATCCTAGTGGCTAATTAGCCGCTAGAGTGCTTTTACAAGCAGTGGCAGGGGACCCACTCCTGCCGCATTCCACAGTTTTCTCGGACTCTCCTGTCCCACCGGGTAACCCGAGACTGCAGCTGGTGGTTCCGTCAGCTGACCAGAATTTCTCCAATCATCTCTATGGCCTAAGATACTGGAAGCTGAGAGCATTTCATGACTTCAATTTTTGCCAGATATAAACAGCGCCATTGGGAAATTGGGAAAGCATCTTATTACACCAGTCTTCGTGTGGTCAGATGCCTTAAGGGCAGAGGAGAGATCTAGAGTTTAATAGACCTAATTTTTTTCAAAAAAGAGTACCTGTCACTACTTATTGCTATCATGAGGGATATTTACATTTCCTGTGATAACAATAAAAATGATTAAAAAAATGCAATTAAAAAAAATGAAAGAGACGGTGTAAAAAAAAAAAAAGCAAAATAAATAATAATAAAAAAAATTAAAGCACCCCTATCCCCCCGTGTTTGTGCACAAAGGTGTTGAACACAAGCATCGGTCTCGTATCATATATAAACAGCAATTGCACCATGCATGTGAGGTATCACCGTGAACCTCAGATTGAGGACAGTAATTCTTGCAGTAGAGGCTTTTAAAGGTGTTTAAAAATGTTCGTAGTTTGTCATCGCTGCACGGGGGTGCGCAATTTTAAAGCATGTCTTGTTTGGTATCTATGTGCTCGGCATAAGCTAATATTTTATATTTTACCAAACAATTGGGCAATATATAATGTATTTGTGCATTAAATAAAAAAAAGTGTTTTCTTTTTCCCTAAAAAATTGCGTTTGGAAAATATCTGCGCAAATACCGTGTGACAAAAAAAATTGCAAAAACATTTTATTCTGTAGAGCCTCTGCTCAAAAATATATATAATGTTTGGGGGTTCAAAATCATTTTCAAGTAAAAAAAATATTATTTTCTGTAAACAAAAGGCTTGGTCTTCAAGTGGTTAGAAGAGTAGGTGATGTGCAACATAAGCTTCAAATAATGGGTATAAAATGCCAGGACAGTTCAAACACCCCCCAAATTACCCTTTTTGGAAAGTAGACACCCTAAGCTATTTGCTGAGAGGCATGTTGAGTCCATGGAATATTTTATATTTTGCCACAAGTTTCAGTAAAATAACAATTTTATTATTTTTTTTACATAAACTTGTCAGTTGTCACTAAATTATATATTGCTCACACATGCCATGGGTATATGTGAAATTACATCCCAAAATACATTCTGCTGCTTCTCCTGAGTACAGGGATACCACATGTGTAAAACCTTTTGGCAGTCTATCCACGTACAGGATCCCGAAAACCAATCACACCTTCAGGCTTTCTCAGAGCGTAAATTGTTGATTTCATTCCTGAGTCCTCCTAGTGTTGAGCGAACACGGACTGTATTATTCGTGTTCGTACCGAATAATTGGATTTTTTGTACCCGAACACGGACACGGACACTTTACTGTATGTTCGGGTAAAAATCCGTGTTCGGTCGTTTTATTTCCGGGTTTTGCATGCTTTGGCGCTCTTTTCATGGCGGGCTTTCAACAGCCAATCAACAATCGTTTAACTGGTGTGCCTTAAGCCATCCCAGCCATGCCTGCAAATGTCTCAGTAGCTGTGATTGGCCGTCTGAAGCATGTGACCAAGTCTTTATAAGTTCGAGGCAGCCGCAGCGGCGTCATTATGCTGCTTAGATTCAGGGACAGAGCACACATCAACGTGCTGGCTGCTGATTAGGGAAAGATAGGCAGGAAAAAACCATTTGTGTCCGGATAGAATTGAGGGACAGGTCGGAGTGTTTAGGCAGGGCGAGTTGTAGGCATTTTAGGGATAGAGTCTGCTGAATTATATAGGGTCAGTGTCTTCTACAAACTACAATCGATATTGCTGTGTGGGGGGTGGGGTCTGCACTCAATCCTGATCTACGATCTCTTCTCAATCCTGTTAGGGACAGAGTCTGCTGAATTTTAGGGAAACTGTGTTCTACAAACTACAATCGATATTGCTGTGTGGTGTGGGATTGGAGATAGGCAGGTGTCAGTGATCCACATCCATTTTTCTGTGTGTGAGCTGCAGTGAACACAATCTTTTTGGGCTGCAGTGAACACAATCTTTTTGGGCTGCAGTGAACACAATCTTTTTGGGCTGCAGTGAACACAATCTTTTTGGGCTGCAGTGAACACAATCTTTTTGGGCTGCAGTGAACACAATCTTTTTGGGGTGCAGTGAACAAAATCTTTTTGGGGTGCAGTGAACACAATCCTTTTTGGTGTGCAGTGAACACAATCTTTGTGGGGTGCAGTGAACAAAATCCTTTGTGGGGTGCAGTGAACACAATCTTTTTGGGGTGCAGTGAACAAAATCCTTTTTGGGGTGCAGTGAACAACATCCTTTTTGGGGTGCAGTGAACACAATCTTTTTGGGGTGCAGTGAACAAAATCCTTTGTGGGGTGCAGTGAACACAATCTTTTTGGGGTGCAGTGAACACAATCTTTTTGGGGTGGAGTGAACAACATCCTTTTTGGGGTGCAGTGAACAAAATCCTTTTTGGGGTGCAGTGAACAAAATCATTTTTGGGGTGCAGTGAACACAATCTTTTTGGGGTGCAGTGAACACAATCTTTGTGGGGTGCAGTGAACACAATCTTTTTGGGGTGGAGTGAACAACATCCTTTTTGGGGTGCAGTGAACAACATCCTTTTTGGGGTGCAGTGAACACAATCTTTTTGGGGTGCAGTGAACACAATCTTTGTGGGGTACAGTGAACAGAATCTTTGTGGGGTGCAGTGAACACAATCTTTGGGGGGTACAGTGAACACAATCTTTGTGAGGTGCAGTGAACACAATCTTTGTGGGGTGCAGTGAACACAATCATTGTGGGGTGCAGTGAACTCAATCTTTGTGGGGTACAGTGAACACAATCTCATACTGAAGGTTTGAGGGTGCTGCCTGTTCCATACTCCCCCTACTCCTCATCTAGCCTTTTAGGGGTACAAACAATAGTAATTGGGGCCTAGTGTGGTTGTGTACGTGTGATATACATACACTTTTTTGGGATCATATTTTCTATTCCGCTATTTAATCAAAAACCTTTGGGGATCAGTTAAATTGGGGGATAGTCTGTGTTGGTACGTGTGAGAGAGATCCACCTTTCCAAGTTGTTGGGGTTCATCTCATACTTCTGAAGGTTTGAGGGTGCTGCCTGTTCCATACTCCCCCTACTCCTAGCCTTTTAGGGGTACAAACAATAGTAATTGGGGCCTAGTGTGGTTGTGTACGTGTGATATACATACACTTTTTTGGGATCATATTTTCTATTCCGCTATTTAATCAAAAACCTTTGGGGATCAGTTAAATTGGGGGATAGTCTGTGTTGGTACGTGTGAGAGAGATCCACCTTTCCAAGTTGTTGAGGTTCATCTCATACTTCTGAAGGTTTGAGGGTGCTGCCTGTTCCATACTCCCCCTACTCCTAGCCTTTTAGGGGTACAAACAATAGTAATTGGGGCCTAGTGTGGTTGTGTACGTGTGATATACATACACTTTTTTGGGATCATATTTTCTATTCCGCTATTTAATCAAAAACCTCTGGGGATCAGTTAAATTGGGGGATAGTCTGTGTTGGTACGTGTGAGAGAGATCCACCTTTCCAAGTTGTTGGGGTTCATCTCATACTTCTGAAGGTTTGAGGGTGCTGCCTGTTCCATACTCCCCCTACTCCTAGCCTTTTAGGGGTACAAACAATAGTAATTGGGGCCTAGTGTGGTTGTGTACGTGTGATATACATACACTTTTTTGGGATCATATTTTCTATTCCGCTATTTAATCAAAAACCTTTGGGGATCAGTTAAATTGGGGGATAGTCTGTGTTGGTACGTGTGAGAGAGATCCACCTTTCCAAGTTGTTGGGGTTCATCTCATACTTCTGAAGGTTTGAGGGTGCTGCCTGTTCCATACTCCCCCTACTCCTAGCCTTTTAGGGGTACAAACAATAGTAATTGGGGCCTAGTGTGGTTGTGTACGTGTGATATACATACACTTTTTTTGGATCATATTTTCTATTCCGCTATTTAATCAAAAACCTTTGGGGATCAGTTAAATTGGGGGATAGTCTGTGTTGGTACGTGTGAGAGAGATCCACCTTTCCAAGTTGTTGGGGTTCATCTCATACTTCTGAAGGTTTGAGGGTGCTGCCTGTTCCATACTCCCCCTACTCCTAGCCTTTTAGGGGTACAAACAATAGTAATTGGGGCCTAGTGTGGTTGTGTACGTGTGATATACATACACTTTTTTGGGATCATATTTTCTATTCCGCTATTTAATCAAAAACCTTTGGGGATCAGTTAAATTGGGGGATAGTCTGTGTTGGTACGTGTGAGAGAGATCCACCTTTCCAAGTTGTTGGGGTTCATCTCATACTTCTGAAGGTTTGAGGGTGCTGCCTGTTCCATACCCCCCCTACTCCTCATCTAGCCTTTTAGGGGTACAAACAATAGTAATTGGGGCCTAGTGTGGTTGTGTACGTGTGATATACATACACTTTTTTTGGATCATATTTTCTATTCCGCTATTTAATCAAAAACCTTTGGGGATCAGTTAAATTGGGGGATAGTCTGTGTCGGTACGTGTGAGAGAGATCCACCTTTCCAAGTTGTTGGGGTTCATCTCATACTTCTGAAGGTTTGAGGGTGCTGCCTGTTCCATACTCCCCCTACTCCTCATCTAGCCTTTTAGGGGTACAAACAATAGTAATTGGGGCCTAGTGTGGTTGTGTACGTGTGATATACATACACTTTTTTTGGATCATATTTTCTATTCCGCTATTTAATCAAAAACCTTTGGGGATCAGTTAAATTGGGGGATAGTCTGTGTTGGTACGTGTGAGAGAGATCCACCTTTCCAAGTTGTTGGGGTTCATCTCATACTTCTGAAGGTTTGAGGGTGCTGCCTGTTCCATACTCCCCCTACTCCTCATCTAGCCTTTTAGGGGTACAAACAATAGTAATTGGGGCCCAGTGTGGTTGTGTACGTGTGATATACATACACTTTTTTGGGATCATATTTTCTATTCCGCTATTTAATCAAAAACCTTTGGGGATCAGTTAAATTGGGGGATAGTCTGTGTCGGTACGTGTGAGAGAGATCCACCTTTCCAAGTTGTTGGGGTTCATCTCATACTTCTGAAGGTTTGAGGGTGCTGCCTGTTCCATACCCCCCCTACTCCTCATCTAGCCTTTTAGGGGTACAAACAATAGTAATTGGGGCCTAGTGTGGTTGTGTACGTGCGAGATACATACACTTTTTTTGATCATATTTCCTATTCCGCTATTCAATAAAAACCTTTGAGGATCAATTGAATTGCGGGATAGTCTGTGTCGGTACGTGTGAGAGAGATCCACCTTTCCAAGTTGTTGGGGTTCATCTCATACTTCTGAAGGTTTGAGGGTGCTGCCTGTTCCATACTCCCCCTACTCCTCATCTAGCCTTTTAGGGGTACAAACAATAGTAATTGGGGCCCAGTGTGGTTGTGTACGTGTGATATACATACACTTTTTTTGGATCATATTTTCTATTCCGCTATTTAATTTAACTGGGCCTCCATGCGAGACCTGTGTGCCTTGTTGCGCTGTTTTGAGTACTCCACCAACATGGCCAGTGGCAATGACGCCGTTCTCAGCTTAACTATCCCACTTCCATGCCTCCTTGAAAAAACAATTCGGGCGATGATGGAAGAGGATGTGGCACAGGATGAGGAGGAGGAGGAGGATGAAGAGGTAACATTTCCAAGGCTTTCAGGGCAGTCATTCGCAAGGGGCTCCGAGGGTGGGTTCCTGCACACGCAAACGCCAGGGACGCAATTGTCCAGCAGGGGCACAGTTCTGGAGGATGAGGAGGATGAGGAGGAGGAGGAGCTGGAGGAGGAGATGGAACCATGTTCACAGCAGGGTGGCACCCAGGCCAGCTCATGGCCATCACTGGTGCGTGGCTGGGGGGATACAGAGGACACGGACGATACACCTCCCACAGAGGACAGCCTTTCGTTGCCTCTGGGCAGCCTGGCACACATGAGCGATTACATGCTGCAGTGTCTCCACAACGACCGCCGAGTTGCCCACATTCTAACTTGTGCTGATTACTGGGTGGCCACGCTGCTGGATCCCCGTTACAAGGACAACGTACCGTCCTTAATTCACTCACTGGAGCGCGATCGCAAGATGCGCGAGTACAAGCGCACGCTGGTAGACGCCATGCTGCTGGCATTCCCATCTGACAGCGGGGCCACAGTGGAAGCACAAGGCAGAGGAGGAGGAGGAGGAGGTCGCCAACGCAACCAGGGCACCGCCAGCACCTCAGAAGGCAGGGTTAGCATGGCCGAAATGTGGAAAAGCTTTGTCAGCACGCCACAACAAACAGCAGCACCAGCAGCTCAGATGGAACGTCTTAGCAGGAGGCAGCATTTTACCAACATGGTGGAGCAGTATGTGTGCACACGCCTACATGTAGTGAATGACGGGTCTGCCCCCTTCAACTTCTGGGTCTCCAAATTGGGCACATGGCTTGAGCTTGCCCTTTACGCCTTGGAGGTGCTGGCGTGCCCTGCAGCCAGTGTATTATCTGAACGGGTATTTAGCACGGCTGGGGGCGTTATAACAGACAAGCGCAGCCGCCTGTCCAGAGACAATGTGGACAAGCTCACGTTCATTAAAATGAACCAGGCATGGATCCCACGGGACTTTTCCGTACCTTATGCAGAATAGCAATGGATACCGACCTTACCCACCCATTGTTCCATTTTTGCTCTTTCTCACTCTTTTGGGGTGTACCCTCATTTAAAATTTTTGAAAAGAAGCAGTGTTGGCTACCTCGTCCTCCTCCTCAGGGCCAGATTAATGTAGGGGCTATTGGAGCTGCAGCTCCAGGCCCCTACCTTTTATATAGGCCCCGGGTTGGCCATATTCACTGTTACCGCTCTTCTGTCACTTGTAAACACAGAAGTCTGGCTTCTATGCTCGCTTCCCCAGGCAGCACCCTCAGAACCTCCCCACACAGCGTGAAGGCCGGACAAGGAGGGACAGTTGGCGATGCATGGATGTGTTTATGGGCTTCAGAGACAGCATCCCATGTTGAATTAGGCATGCATGGCTGCACCCTTCCTCCTCTGGGTGCATGGCAAGGCACGGCCCTTAAGGCCCTTCAAAATCCTCAGCACCAAGCCCATGATGCTGTTAATCCGGCCCTGGTCCTCCTCCACCGCCGCTTCCACCTACACCGCCCATAGGTGTGCGCAGCCTATTGCATTAAGGTGTGCACCCCAAAGTTGAAATACACATGCATGTGTTTGCCAGCAGGGAGAGTAATGTATCGGGGCCATGTACCTGTAGGCAAGGAGAAATAGAGCAGAGCAGGTCCCAGGGAGATCTTTCCCATCTCCTCACTGGCAATGCTATGTGCCCTAGGTGATTAGGGTGTGCCCAGGCACACCCAGCACACCCTGTGCGCACGCCTATGTCACCGCTAGGCTTGTGACGGTATCAGATTTTCATGCTGCGATTAATTGATTAAGGTTTTGCCACGGTATACGGTATTATCACGGTATTCTATTATTAAATTTAAATTATTAAATTTCCACCTCACTTCAATTTCATTGCTGAATTTAGGGGCTTTGGTTCACTTATGCACATTATTATATAGTCAGTCAGTACAGACTCTGTGAACCAGGCCTAAAATAGGTCATCAAGCAGTGTCTGGCCTAACTGGTGATAACTGGTTCTGGCGCTCGGCTCCGATCCGATGGCCTGGTCATTAAGAGGGCAAATCCTTGTGGTCAAGAAGTGGTTAAACCTGAAGGAGGTGTTGTTTATAAATTACTTTACTATTGCTTTAGGCCTGGTTCACATGTATGCGGGTTGGTGGTTCACATTTGCACAGGCATAGCAGCCCATTGATTTGAATGGGCTGCTATGCCCTCATTTTCCGCAGAAAAAAGGTGCATGCAGCATTTTTTTAAAATTCAGTGGCCTTGAAATCCATCCTGCTTTTGCACCATGCGACTAACCTGCAGTTCCTGCTCTGGCAAGCTTTCTGCATTTTTTGTATACGTGGGCACGGCATTTAAAAATAAACAGTTTGCGTGTGCAGCAACGGCAGGTAAGTCGCATGGTGCAAAAGAAGGATGGATTTCATGGCCACTGCATTTTTTTAAATTCTGCATGCACCTTTTTTCAGCTGAAAACGCAGGCATAGCAGCTCAAGCCCATTCACATCAATGGGCTGCTATGCCTGTGCAAATGTGGGCCCCCAACCCGCATACATGTGAACCAGGCCTAAAGCAATAGTAAAGTCATTAATTGGTTAAACCTGCAGGAGGACCGGTGTTTTTATCTATTAATGACTTTACTATTGCTTTAGGCCTGGTTCACATGTATGCGGGTTGGGGGCCCACATTTGCACAGGCATAGCAGCCCATTGATGTGAATGGGCTTGAGCTGCTATGCCTGCGTTTTCAGCTGAAAAAAGGTGCATGCAGAATTTAAAAAAATGCAGTGGCCATGAAATCCATCCTTCTTTTGCACCATGCGACTTACCTGCCGTTGCTGCACACGCAAACTGTTTATTTTTAAATGCCGTGCCCACGTATACAAAAAATGCAGAAAGCTTGCCAGAGCAGGAACTGCAGGTTAGTCGCATGGTGCAAAAGCAGGATGGATTTCAAGGCCACTGAATTTAAAAAAAATGCTGCATGCACCTTTTTTCTGCGGAAAATGAGGGCATAGCAGCCCGTTCAAATCAATGGGCTGCTATGCCTGTGCAAATGTGGGCCGCCAACCCGCATACATGTGAACCGCCAACCCGCATACATGTGAACCACCAACCCGCATACATGTGAACCAGGCCTAAAGCAATAGTAAAGTCATTAATAGATAAAAACACCGGTCCTCCTGCAGGTTTAACCACTTCTGGATCGCAAGGATTTGCCCCTTTAAAGACCAGGCCATCGGATCAGAGCGCCAGGACCAGTCATCACCAGGTAGGCCAGACACTGCTTGATGGCTATATAATAATGTAATGTGGGCTGCTAGGCGTGTGTGTGTGTATATATATATTTATTAGAGCTGCACGATTCTGGCCAAAATGAGAATCACGATTTTTTAGCTTGGAATAAAGATCACGATTCTCTCACGATTCTCTGTGTAACAAAAAAAAAAAAAATTGGGATAACTTTACTGTTACGTTTTTTTTTTTTTTTTTATTCATTAAAGTCTAATCATTGCGTTTGAAAGACTGCTGCGCAAATACAGTGTGACATAAAATATTACAACAATCGCCATTTTATTCTGTAGGGTCTCTGCTAAAAAAATATATAAAATGTTTGGGGGTTCTAAGTACTTTTCTAGCAAAAAAAAAACTGATTTTAACTTGCAAACAGCAAGTGTCAGAAAAAGATCCAGTCTTTAAGAGGTTAAACTTCCTTTCTCCCTGGCAGAGGGAAGGAAAAGATACAAATGTAATCATTTTTGTTTATAGTTAGGAGACTTAATGCTGAAAGGTGTTAGCTGAGTGAGTGAATGAGTCATCCAGCTCACTGAAATGTATCAATTCACAAGTCAGGCAGACTTGACAGAGAAACTCGGTATTTTAAAAATGCCACAATAACAATACCGTGGCTATGCAATACCGCGATATATCGAATTACCGAAAACCGGCATATGTCTAGTCACCGCCACATCCACCACCACCTCAACCTCCCTCCTACTCCATATGGGCCTCGTCCTTCAGAGATGAAGAAGAACATTGTTTTATTTTTCTGTTTTTTTTTGTTGTTTTAAGTTATTTCCCTATCCACATTTGTTTGCAGAGCACTTGCCATGCTCTTAATTACGTTTTGCTGCCATTTGCAGCACTCTAGCCCTTTCCTTTGGTGTTTTAGAGCCATTTTAGTGCCTTAAAGTTCGGGTCCCCATTGACTTCAATGGGGTTCGGTGTCCGGGAAAAGTTCGGTAAAAGTCCGGGACACGGACCCGGACTTTTTTTTAAAGTTCGGCCGAACCCGTCGAACACGGACATCTAGGTGTTCGCTCAACCCTACTCACTACCTATCACAGTTTCGGAGGCCATGAAATGTCATGATAACACAAACCCCCCCCAAAATTACCCCTTTTCGGAAAGTAGACACCCTAAGCTATTTGCTAAGAAGCATGGTGAATATTTTGCAGCTAATTGGTTTGGAAAATGAAGAAAGAAAAAAAAAATGTTTTTTCTTTTTTCAATTTTCAAAACTTTGTGATAAAAAGCAACATCTGCAAAATACTCAAAACGGTGAGAAAAAGGGTATATACCCAAAGGACAATATATGCGTATTAGGCGAAATTGTAGGAATGAGGATGATTATATTACCAAATCAAACCTATTAACTTCCAGATTTGTAGAAAAGGGATATAAATTAGAAGAGGTCCAAAAAACAAGAGATGAAGTCAGGCATATGCCAAGGAGCGAATTATTAAAAACGAAAAAGAAAGAAAATGACAAAAAGGGCGAAATGGCTTTCTTGACCAATTTCAATAGAGATTATAAACAGATAGAAGGTATTATTAGAAAGCACTGGGCCATTTTGCAGAAAGACAAAACTTTAATTAAAGTATTACCATCTAAACCCACCTTTATATATCGAAAGGCTCAAAATTTAAGGCACAACTTGGCCCCTAATATATCTGATCCCCCAACAAAAAAAGTCACATTTTTAGATTTAACAGGTTTTTTTCCTTGTAAAAGGTGTAACACGTGCAGAACTGCAAAGAAAAATCCTAGGAAAATAACCACCTTTAAATCAAAAGACACAGGCCAAAATTTTACTATCAAAAAGTTCATATCCTGCAGATCCACCCATGTAACCTACATATAACCTGTCCATGTGGGCTACAGTATATTGGAAGAACCACTCGGAAACTATCCGTTAGAATTAATGAACACATAAAGAATGTGAAAAAAGGGTTCCCCAAACACAGCCTCTCGAACCACTTTCGCCTGTACCACAATAGAGATCCCACCTTGATGTCCTTTTGTGGGATAGACAAAGTGGAGAACCATTGGAGAGGAGGAAATATGACACAGAAGGTTTCCATGAATGAAACCGAATGGATCTATAAAATGAATACTTTGTATCCGGCAGGTATGAACATTGATATCGAGTTAAATTGCTATATATCAAATTTTTAATATTAATTTTAAAATTATATATATTTTTAAAATTTATTTTTCAGTCCTAAGTCCTATAAATTATTAAAGTCCCTTTTTTATCTTTGATCTTATCCAGCTTTTAGTCTATTTTAGGATAAATTCCAGTTTTATAATATTAAAGATGATTTTGCGATTTAATATGTATTATGCCATTGTTGTTTAATCCTATTTTTAAAACATATGTTTCATCCCCCATTCACTTCCAAAACCTGGTTATGATATTTGGTAATTTTTATTTTTTTTTATGTGTGTAACCTTATTAGTATTTCCAGGATTTTAGTGTATTTATAATTTGCTTTTAATGTTAGCAATGACAGACCGCATTGAATAAAAACGTTCAAAGTGAGCAAAATAACATAGGGGCTGAACCTACAAGCTGAGAGGCATGGGCGGTTCAGGAAAACACACTATGGAAGTGATTGGTGCAGACATGGTCACAATCTGCATAAATAATGCAGAGTAAGGTACGGTCACATGATCCCCTGATGACGTCAGCCGTGATTGACGAAACGTACCTCGGGAACGTGAGATCATACACTACTGGGTCTGAGGTCTGAGGAGCGCAGCATTGAGCGGCGTATCCTATTCCCAGCCAATGATTTTTAACCTGAAGGCTTTCTGTCTACTAAACTGTAGTAAGTGCATTATATCTTAAATAAATGAATACCTATTAAGAATTACTGCACCATGAGAGCGTTCTTTATGTCCCCATTTTATGGCTTGGCTCCCTGATTGTGTCATCGTTCTGGCCGTTGTGTGTGTACACCTATGGAAATGGGATGCACAAGATTTTGATCTGAAATACACAGCGTGTTTGACTCCCTGTAATTAAGGGGTCCAGTGGATCTGGTAAGCGGTATTTATATACATCTCACTGGGTGATCGTGTGGAGGTGAAGGCTTTGTTTAAGGAATCACTCCTATCAAGTCTGTGTTTTCAACATTGGCTGTTCTGATTAATCCAATTGCTTTGGACACCAGAGACTTTATTTGCACGATTTTATTTGCACGATGTTATTTGATTTATTTGATTTAATTGATTGATATATTCTGTTGAGCGCTACTACCTTTTTTCTTTTTAAAATACTCAAAACGCCTCTCAGCAAATAGCTGAAAAATGGGTAATTTTGGGGGGTTTTGTGCTATCTTGACATTTTAGGGCCTCCGTAACTATGAGTAAGGAGTAGTAAGGAGTAGTAAGGAGTAAAATCAACAATTTACGCCCTTAGAAAGCCTGAAGGTGGTGATTGGTTTTCAGGGTCCAGTACGTGGCTAGACTGCCAAAAAGTCTCACACATGGGGTATCCCTGTACTCAGGAGAAGCAGCAGAATATATTTTAGGATGTAATTCCACATATACCCATGGCATGTGTGAGCAATATTTCATTTCAATGACAACTTTGTGTAAAAAAAAAAAAAATTTTCTTCTTTTGTCATTCTTCAAACACCTGTGACAAAAAAATTAACTATTGAATGGGCTCAACATGCCTCTCAGTAAAATTTTGGGGGGTTTTGTACTGCCCTGCCATTTTAGCACTCCAAGAAATGAGATAGACAGTCAGAAAGTAAAAGCTGCGTAAATTCCAGTATAGACACCATACATTTGTAGATGCTATAACTTTTGGGCAAACCAATAAATATACGCTTATTGAGATTTTTTTTTTTTATCAAAGACATGAAGCTAAATACATTTTGGCCTAAATGTATGACAAAATTTGAGTTTATTGGATATTTTTTATAAGAAAAAGTAGAAAATTTAATTTTTCTCAGATTTTTCGGTCTTTTTTAGTTTATATTGCATAAAAAAATATCGCAAAGGTGATGAAATACCACTAAAAGAAAGCTATATTATTGGGATAAAAAGGACATACATTTTGGGTACAGCATTGTATGACTGTGCAATTATCAGTTAAAATCATGCAGTGCCAAATTGCAAAAAATGGCCTGGTATTAACCACTTTAGCCCCGGAGGATTTGGCTGCTCAATGACCAGGTCCTATTTTGCGATTCGGCACTGTGTTTATTTAACGGACAATTGCGCGGTCCTGCGACGCTGTACCCAAACGAAATTGACGTCCTTTTTTCCCACAAATAGAGCTTTCTTTTGGTGGCATTTGATCACCTGTGCGATTTTTTTTGCGCTATAAACAACAAAAGAGAGACAATTTTGAAAAAATAACAATATTTTTCACATTCTTTTATATGAAATTCTCAAAAAAAAATGTAAAAATCTAATTTTTTTAGCATTTTAGGCCAATTTGTTTTCTGCTACAGATTTTTGGTTCAAAAAAATCGCAATAAGCATATTTTGATTGGTTTGCGCAAAAGTTATTGTGTTTACTAACTACGGGAAAGATTTATGTCATTTTTATTGTTTTTTTTTTTCTTTTTTAACTAGTAATGGCGGCGATATGCAATTTTTTTTGCGGGACTGCGACATTGCGGCGGACAGATCGGACCCCTAACTGACATTTTTGACACTTTTGGGGGGACCAGTGACATTACTACAGTAATCAGTGCTATAAATATGCACTGTTACTGTAAAAATGACACTGGCAGGGAAGGGGTTAACTTTATTGGTGATCAAAGGGTTAAGTGTGTCCCTAGGGGCGTGATTCTAACTGTCAGGGGCGTGGCTAGTGAAGTAACCACAGAGACATGCGATCCTATGTAGCAGGATCGCATAGCCTCTGTGCTTACTTCAGGGAGAATGACAGACGGCTGTGTTTACATCAGCCGCCTGTCTTTCTCCCTCTCCTGCAGGAGATCGCGAGTGGCTGGCGGCCATCGGAGCTACTGGTCACACGCGCCGGCTCACCAGGGAACGTGGGCGAGCGACATAAGTCTACGTCACTTTGCCTGTAAGCGGCAGAGTGCCACAGTAAATAGACGTTAGGCGGGGCAGAAGTGGTTAAGGGGGCAAATCCAGAACTGGTTAAACCAGCACCTTACTTTTAAACCACAAAATTGCTATCAATATTTAGTGACAAACTTTCTTGTGTACAGTAAAATAAAATAAAACAAATGTGACAGTTTCAAATAACTATTTAGTAGTGCTTTTCTTCTTTTAAATATTTTCCCCTTTAAATGTGCTTCTCATATCTCGCAGTTTTTCCAACTTCACTCTTGTTGATTCCAGTTAACATAATTGTGCGGTGACTCCCACCACCTTTTACCACTGCGCTCATCTCCAGTTTAGACCTGTTTTAAGGTAAAAAATCACCTTCCCCAGCTGGGGTTAATTCAGGGCTTGAACTAACAGCCCCCCCCCCCCCGACCCTCAGCACAGCCTATCACTGGAAAGCTCAGTGTGCTGATGCTTTTCCTCCCCCAGCTCTTATGCAGCTGAGAACAGAGGGAATGTGATCACTTATAAAAAGGGGAAAAGGGTATTTATAATGTTTTTTTATATCTATACAAAAATGTTTTGCCTTTCATTCCTATTTTAAACTGAATGGGTTGTTTTAGAAGGTAATCGTTTAATCTGCTTATATTTTTACTTCCTGAGTTTTCCCTCTCTCCTATCATCAACATGCTAATGAGATATTTAGGTTAACCCTTTTCCGTTGTCATTGCATTCTAAGATCATCATCACTGGGTCTTTTTACATCTTCATGCAATGCTGGCCCATCGTGGCTGGTGGGGGAAGGGAGAGGGGGCACAGCAGGGTGCTGTACATAGATCCCTGAAAGCACAGCACCCTGCCCCAGCACTCTTCCATTCAGCTTTCACCCCTGATGCAAGCAGTGGGCTGGCTCCTGGGAGGCATTATGCAAATATCAAAATGCCTTGATGGGTGTCTGGAGGAATGGGTATTACTAGGCAGGATGTATTTGCAAGCAGACTGCCCTAGACAATGTCCACATGTAATGTTGAAAGAATTGAAATCCAATGAATGATAGGGTGAAAGGGTGAGCCAGGGACAGTCAGGCTTGGGAGCAAATGGCTAGAGAATGTTGGACACCCTCCAGCCTGTAAATGTGCTCATAATGCCTTTCCAAATGTGCGGGGAACCGGAAACCCGAAGTGAAGAACTAGCCCAGGTGAGGACTGCACTGGATCATGGGACAGGTAATTGGCTGTTTATTAAAATCATCAGCTACAGTTTTTGTAGCTGCTGTCCTTTAATTTTTATATAGGAGACTGGAGCTCCTTTTTAACCACTTTACCGCTGCTCACTAGAGTTCTACTGCGGCAAAGTGGCTCTTGTAGGTCTGACGACGTAGACCTACGTCGCCAGACACTCCCCCTTTCTTTGCGGCGCGTCGCCGGAGGCTCGCTCCTGCTGTATTCAGTCACAGCGGGAATCGGGCCAGGGGATGAGCGGCGGTGATCACCGCTGCTCTTCCCGATCGTCGGGGAATCGAGTCTGGAGATCCGCCTGCTTGTGTAAACAAAGCGGGCGGATCTCCTAAGAGACAGGCAGGGTCAGATTGCAGGGTTCAGCATAGCTGAACCTGCGATCTGTCCCTGTGTCACTCAGTGACCTCCCCCCCACACACATTAGTAAGCACCAGGCATACATTAACCCCTCCCTCTCCAATAAAATTAACCCCTTCCCTGCTAGTGTCATTTTTACAGTAACAGTGCATATTTATAGCACTGATTACCGTAGTAATGTCACTGGTAACCCCAAAAGTGTCAAAAATGTCAGTCAAGGGTCTGATCTGTCCGCCGCAATGTCGCAGTCCCGCAAAAAAAAAAAAAATCGCAGATCGCCGCCATTACTCGTTAAAAAAAAAACCACCAAAAACGACAGAAATCTTTCCCTCAGTTAGTAAACGCAATAACTTTTGCGCAAACCAATCAAAATACGCTTATTGCGATTTTTTTCACCAAAAATATGTAGCAGAAAACAAATTGACCTAAAATTATTAAAAAATTTAGATTTTTACATTTTTTGGGGGGCAATTTCATATAAAAAAATGTGAAAAATATTGTTATTTTTTCAAAATTGTTGCTTTTTTTTGTTTATAGCGCAAAAAGTAAAAATACACAGGTGATCAAATACCACCAAAAGAAAGCTCTGTTTGTGGGAAAAAAGTCAATTTCATTTGGGTATGGCATCGCACGACCGCGCAATTGTCAGTTAAAGCCGCACAGTGCCGAATCGCAAAAAGTGGCCCAGACGCAAGACAGCAAAATCCTCCGGTGGTAAAGTGGTTAAGGCCCTGGCTCCCAGGCTTGGCGTGCCTTTCATGTTTGGATAGTATAGGGACAGGTCACCTATCTGACAGGGATAGTAATTAGGTTCCAGGTGAGCAGGTAAAGTATAGAAAAAAAGAGCTGAAGTTGGCTGGGTGCTGAGCAATCTGTCACTGAACAAGTTAGTTATATGTGGATAGAGCGACAACAGGGCTTAGGGTATCATATCGGCCCTGGGTCCTTGTGACTCATACAGTCTAACTGGCCTGCGCATCGCACCGCACACCTTCCACAGAATCCCCTCCAATATTGAGACCTGTCACTACTACGTATTAGCAGTGCCCACTTTGTCAGCTTCTTTATGAGCCGGTATTGGATTATATTTTTGCATACTAATCCCTCACGGACACATGTATGGGTGAATTTGGATGCAGCCTTTGAAGAAGGACATCACCCTGTTAGGTCCGAAACATGTCAGGTGTCATCCTATTCCTAGCACCATACCACCATACCATACTATACACAACAGTCCATTTTAATGTATTTTGTACATATGTCTAGTGTCTCCTGTTTAGGGACACATAACGGTACCTTTTAATCAATTATGTTAATAAAATTTACATGATTTTACACAAGGCATTTGTCAATTGAGTCCATGAGGGGTATTTGTGGCAATCATTTGCTCTCTCTTTTTCTATGTTTTTGAAAGCGGAGGGTGGGAGGAAGGCTTAAAGCAGAACTTCACCTTTTTGGTGGAGTTCTGCTTTAAATAGGTTCTATCTGACCCAAGATGGCTGCTATAGTAGTCACATGGGGTGGCAGAATGTGGGGACCAGTGACATTACTACAGTAATCAGTGCTAAAACTGTGCACTTTTATTGTAATAATGACGCTGGCAGGGACGGGGTAAACAGTGTGGGTGATCAAGGGTTAAATGTGTACCTAGGGGGGTGTTTCTAACTGTGGGGGGGGGGTGGCTTGTGAAATGACAAGTAGTAGAACAGCAACTCTTTTTGGCTCTGAGGAAGGGGATTCGCCCCTGAAACGCGTCAGCTTGACACAGCAGCCTCATGCGGCACACTGCATACCATTCAATACAGTGCAGTTCCTTGGCTACCTTGGAGACTTTATGTGCATTATGTTGATGTGTGTCCATACACACCTGCTTTGTGAGTATTATACTTTTTAACATTTTTAATAAAATTTTTAGTGGTAATGCACTAGGTCGTGCGCCCCTTTTTTCTTCTTTTGTTGTTCCATGCTTATGAAATGACTAAAGAGACCTGTGTTCCTATATAGAAGGATCAATGGGGCTCTGTGATCATTCCAGAGAGAAGAACGGTCAGCTGTGTTTACAACAGCTGACCGTTCTTCTCTCTTAGCAGGGAATGATCATGGGTATCAGGCAGCAATCAGAGCCACCTGCCCGCTGCATTGGCTTCCCCCCTGATGGGCACATGCTTGCCCCCTAGCTGCAGACGCGCGACCGACGTAGCCCTACATCGGTTTGCCCGGGAGAGCCACCCTGCCGCAGTAAATATATGGCGTGTAGTCGGCAACCGGTTAACTAGTGATGTTGCAGTAGTGTCTAAGCTGCCTGGGACTCCCCTCCTCATTGGCTGAGACAGCAGCATGGAGCGATTGGCTTCCGCTGCTGTCAATCAAAATAGTTCAGCCAATCAGGAGAGGGGGGGGGGTCGCGGCTCCCTGTTCGGATGGACACGGGGCTGTGACTCGGCTCAATTACCCCCATAGTAAGCTACTTGCTGTGGGGGCGCTCAACAGGAGGGAGGGGCCAGGAGAGCCAAAGAGGGACCCAAGAAGAGGAGGATCCAGGCTGCTCTTTGCAAAACAAACTCCACAGAGCAGGTAAGTATAACATGTTTGTTAATTTTTTTCTTTTTTTTAAACGAGACTTTACAATCACTTTAAAAAATAGTTAATCCAAAAAGCTTACAATGGTCTATTAAACAGATTAAAAAGGCAGCAAATAAGTGAATTTCTTAATTAGGGTTTACTTACACTTTTAGCAGTTTTGTAACAGCGAGTGTTATCGCCAGTGCTAATTTTCCATAATCAGTTTGGCGCTTGACATTTACGGCCCTTTCTCGCTTTGATGGGTCCCGTAATTGGACTATGTTCTCCAGCAGCGAAAATGTTAATTACAGTGGAAGTCTGAAAGGTACCAATTCATTCTCTTAAGCTTAATGAATGCTTATTAAATAATTAAGACTTCAAAAAAAAAAAAAAACCCAGGAAGGATTATTTTTTTCACACGACGGCCAAAACTAGACGCGGAAAAAAACAACGCTTTATGGGCAAAGGGCAGGCATATTATAGAGGAGTAAATTTTCTTATCTGCCTTCTTGGAGATACTGCCAGAAAAAGATAGGGAGGAAAAAAATTAGACTAAGGCAAAGACATCATACAAAAAGCGCTATTGATTTTTTTTTTTTTTTTTCTTCTCCCTCCATACTTGCTGTTCAGAGAGAGATAAAAATCACTTGAAATTTCTGAGAATTTGAGTTATCTAATTTCAAGGCTTTGCCACTCAACTTAAAAATCTAGTGAAACATGAACGTTTGACAGGGTGACATTTTAAAATGTGCCAATCTTAAAAAAAATAAAAATAAAAATAAAAGTAAAAAAATCTAAATAGAAGGCTATATAAGAAGAAGGGAAAAAAAAATCTATGATAGGTTATATTTGTGAACCATTTATTTTTTACGATCCCTGGCAAAACGAGGGTGCCACTTGACTAAATTGCTCTCTGAACAATTTATTTGAAGCAAAAGGCCATAAAATATATTTTTGCAACTATTTATATGCATAGCGTTGATTTGTTTTGTTAGGGACTCAGAGAGCAAAGTGGAGATGGCGCACTTAGTTACAGTGACGGAATACGGCGTGACAAAATGGAGCAGATGTATAACGGCATCACTAGAAGGACTGTTTACAGGGAGAAGATCACTTACAGGGTATAAAATAAAGTAGTGTACATGTTGAATGATGAGACTCTATTTAACAGTGAAGCCCCGTACACACGTACCGATGGTCGGCTTACAAATGTTCCTCTTTTCTCCCCGGGATGTCGGTGTCTGCTGAAAAGTGCAAAGACAGCACAAGGACAGCACAAGAATTTTGTCCGCCGACTGCAGAAGTGATGTCATGTAATGGTTAACTTTCCCTGTGTTTTCTATTTTCTGAGCATGCCCAGTCTTGCAAATCTGCGGTCTGTCGGCCGAATTGTGTACTGACAGGCGAACAATCGTCCGTTCTGGTGTCGGCATACAAATATTTTCATGTTTGCACGAAAGACTTTTGTCCGCGGATTGTGCGCAGACATCTGTCGGAGGCACCATACTAACACGCGTACAATCGGCAGATCCTTCGTCCACCGACGTTTGTATGCCGACGATCGGTACGTGTGTACGGGCCTTTAAGTCTTATGTTAGGAAGAAACCTTATAAAGGTTAAAATCTGAACAGCTCTTCTGGCTGTTATTTTACAGTTTGATTGAGCGACCAGGGGGTGGGAAAACCACGGCTCAACCACCCACTTTTACCACCCCCTGACATCTAAAAGAGACCTATTTCATGAGCAGTTTTACGTATTATTCCTAGTGTTTGTTATCTAAATGTTTACGTACTTGCAGACCTTCTTAGGTCCAAAATTAAAACTAAGCAGAAATAAGTTCAGCCCTCCACAACAGTCCCAGTTTCTCATGTAGCCCTTGGAAAAATGAGTTAAACACCCACATTGTAGAAAAAGGTTTTCAAACTCAATTTTATTGCGGGCTGCATCAGCATTTGGTTCCCCTCTAAGAGCCAGTTGTGTGCTACTAGAATTGGAGTAGGCAAACTATTGTCTGGCCCAGGGATAAACCTGAGTCACTGAATCTGGGTAAGTGCTATTAGAGGGCGGGGCTGGATGACTAATTCTGGCATTTCGCTGGTGCCTCCCCCTGTTTCTAGAATGTTGGAGAATGTTCCAGAAGATGGTGGGCGGAGGCTAGGAAAGGTTGCCATAAATATTCAGGGGCCCTTAGCTAATCCCCAGTTTAGGGGCTTGGCAGGGAACTAAGGAGCCCTTAAATAGACATGAGCCATGCCAGCAGGGGAGTTGGGTGGAAGAGATAGAGAAGCTGTGCTGAGGAGAGTCTGTCAGTGGCCCTTGAGGGACCTCTGCCAGGGACAGGTTTTACCTCAGGCTGAAGCTCGGGAGGCTGGCCTGGAAGGATCCCACCACAAGAGGCAGTTGGAGGGTCCCTAATCAGAGAGACAGCGGAGAGAGCAAGTAGAGACAGTAAGTAGATCAACACAGTGCAGGGAAAGACAAGGGGGGAGACTGCCAGCTGTAGCAGATCTCTCTTGAAGACAGCAGTGTGCCAAGTCTTCATCCAACCTTGCCCTGGGGGAGTCTCCCTGTGTATGTCAGTCAGGAAGACTGTGAAGAGAAAGCAGCCCGGTGGGCTGGTGGCAGCCAGGTGGAATAGCATTTCTGCAAGCAATAGAACTGGGATCAGTGTCTACATGGAGGCAGAAGGTGGTGCAAGATGCTGTGCTACTTTACTAAGGGACTGCAAGTTCCTAGCCTGTAATGGGCTGTTACTGAATTAACTAGAGACCGGTAGTTATCCCAGGAGTGAAACAGCGGAAGCTGTACAAGGGAACCAAGTTTGCGAAGGAAGAAGAATAATCTGTATATAGGGAGGAAGTTGTCCCTGGTTTTAATTGTTGGACATTTTCCAGTTGGGCATGCCATAACACTTTACCCCATCCAAGTTATTATACCCTAAGAAAACAACAAAAACAAGCCAAAGGACTGATTTCTGTGTCTGGGTGCAGGAAGGAAATGCTGTGTAACTAGCTGTGCAGCAGTGGGGAACCCTGACTTGAGCAAAACTCTTACGAGGGTAGTGCTACACTTATATTAGATGTCCAGAGCCTCCCCACTATCAAAAGTCAAGAGTCTTCAATCATCCCTACATCACAGTTACCCCCCCCCCCCTTACCTTGTGTTGCTTCTGGAAAGAAGCTGGGGGCAGAGCTGGGAAGTAGTTCATGCAGGGTCTGGAGGAGGGCTGGAGTCAGCTGCAAGAGTTTTCTGAATGCAGAGACCTGGGGAGGTGGAGATTAGGGGGTGTTGCAGATGCACAGATAGGCACAGAATCTGTAGGAGGCGTTCTGGCCTCCTCCTTGCTGTGGACTGCTGAGACAAGGTGGGGGCAGAGATGAGGGGATGCCCAGGGGCAGACTGACAACTCATGTGGGGCCCAACAGGACAACAGGAGATCATGCCCACACTCAAGCCACACCCACTCAAAGCACCACCCCCAGCTTGCACCGCATGGATGCATCCTCCACAGGATTAAAACTGGTTGGTTCATGACAGCCTGAAGAGGGTAGGGCAGGGCTGAGGAGGCCGAGTGTCTAGAGAAGAGGGGAATTAAAGCTAGAGACTCAATAAAGCAGGGTTTCTCAAGTTTTTTTTTTTACCAAGGAACTCTTGGTAAGAAGTAAGATCTCAGGGAACCCCTGAAATAATGTTCATTTCTACATCTCACGTAACATTGGTATGATAAGCAAGCTGTTGATGTTACAATTATTTTTAAACATAGCATAAAAAATTGAATAAATGTTAAAACTTACCTATTTAATGTGAAACTTGTACTTGCTTCATTCTGCGCAGATGCTCAATTCTTGGTCGAACCTGAGATAAGAAGTGCAAAGGGGGCAGCAGGGCAGAGCACTGGGGGTTAAGCAGGCACAGTACACAGGGGACAGTAGGGCAGAGCACTGGGGGTCAAGCAGGCACGGTGCACAGGGGGCAGCAGGGCAGAGCACTGGGGGTTAAGCAGGCACAGTACACAGGGGGCAGCAGGGCAGAGCATTGGGAGTCAAGCAGCCACAGTACACAGGGGGCAGCAGGGCAGAGCATTGGGAGTCAAGCAGGCACAGTACACAGGGGGCAGCAGGGCAGAGCATTGGGAGTCAAGCAGGCACAGTACACAGGGGGCAGCAGGGCAGAGCACTGGGAGTTAAGCAGGCACAGAACACAGGGGGCAGCAGGGCAGAGCACTGGGGGTTAAGCAGGCACAGTACACAGGGGGCAGCAGGGCAGAGCACTGGGGGTTAAGCAGGCACAGTACACAGGGGACAGCAGGAAGAGCAATAGGGGTCAAGCAGGTACAGTACACAGGGGACAGCAGGGCAGAGCACTGGGAGTCAAGCAGGCATAGTACATAGGGGGCAGCAGGCAGAGCAATAGGGGTCAAGCAGGCACAGTAAACAGGGGGCAGCAGGGCAGAGCATGGGGGGAAGCATGGCAGAGTATAGGAGTCAGCAGGTCAGAGCACAGGGGATATGGTCTCACCTGATTCTTCTGCATATGAAATAAGCTATTCTGATGCATTTTCTTAAACTGGAAATCCAGCTTGCAATACTGTTACCAGCAAAGGTTTACCCCCTTCCCTTCCTCAAATATCAGCAGTTATATGGTATAAAAAATCAATATAAATGCCCCAAAAAATTACCACTTTCATTTTTTCATTTTCTTTGGAGATGATTGGTACAGAGCAGCTCAGAAGAACTTTTTGTATGGCAAAGATTGATGCACTATTGATGATTATTGATTGTCGATGATTATATGATTGATGATTATTGACAATAATATGGGACAAGTAGAAGCACTGCATAAATCATTCACCCCTAGCAGTGTGGGGAGTGTACATACCATGCTCTAGCATGCTCAAATGAATTGTCAGAGTTCTGTGTGATCAGTGGTGACAATTAGTAACAATGTGCAGCTCATCCGCCAGCTTCATAGCAACCAATTAGATAGTGAAGCCAGCTGCCAGTGTCCCAGCAACCAACAAAGGGGTGGGCAGCAAAAATGGTCTCTTTAGGTGGCATCAGCCCGTGGCAAAGCCCTGCACACAGGATGTACTGTAAACTGACATTACCCCAATAGGAATATAGCAAAAAAATAAGTGATATTTTTCTCATTATCTCCAAAACTACAAAAGGTGGGCTGTGGAGACACTTGTGAATAGAATCTTTATATCATTTTTATGAAAATGTTATAAATTATGAAGCAGCAGCAACTCCCTGTGTTAAAGTGTTTTCCTGCTTTTGCTAATTTGAGAAAACCCCACAAAAGTGTCATGGGCGTCCGCAGAACTTTTTTCAGGGGGGGGGGGGGGGCACTATTTTAAGGTCACCCATGCTCCATCCTTTTTCAACAGTGTCATTATACTTATTTTGAGCATGTATTTTTAAAGAGCAAACAGCAGCATTTATAAAAAAAAAAATTGATCCTGTTCCTTTAAAGCATGGTATACAGTGCATTGCTGTATAATGTGGCCCCTTCTATCACCTAAAATACCTGGCTGATCCTGCCTGACTATGTCCTCCCCTCTGAGCCCTGACACTGTGGTCAGTTTACGTGCCTCCGTCATACTGTGTGCCCCTGTGTTTTGTAAAAATAAGCCATTCTTTACAAATTTTCAGAACGCCACTCGCCGCTCACGTGACCCAACACCTCTCTCCTCCTCTCCCCCTCCTCCCGACTGACATCAGTGAGGAATCCTCAGCCCGGCCCGCTGCAGGCAGCTGTCAGACGGGGAGAGGAAAGAGCTGACGGGTCACGTGAGTGGCACTTGACCCTCTGAAAAATGGTAAAGAGCGGCTTATTTTTTTAAAACACAGACACCGGGGCACATAGGATTAATAAACAGACCAGACAGGATGGTATAAAGTGGCTTAAAGTGGAGTTCCAGCCTTTTCTGTGTTTATTAAAAGTCAGCAGCTACAAAAAGTAGCGGAACGGAAGTGGGAGCGGGTTATTTGTCAAAACTAGGTACCCGCTCCCCCCCCCCAAAAAAAATTACATGCCAAATGTGGCATGTCAGGGGGTTAAGACTACCTAAAGCGGAAGTTCCATTTTTGGGTGGAACTCCGCTTTAACAATCATTTGAAAGGGGAACTTGAGATTCCAGAGGGGGGCATTTGCCCCCCCTTGCCCCTACCCCTACCTGTGGATGCCCATGATATGTGTTATGTGCTTCCACAAAACTTTGGTTAAGAAAGGCTGATCTATAGTATTCCCACTCACTCCTCACCTGGCAGTTACATAAAAGGTAACACAGTGAGGTGAGGTGAGGTGAGGTGCAGAGGAGCTGGGCCAGCACAGTAATTAGAAACTCCCAGAAGAGAAGAGGCTATGATGTGCAACAAGGAAGGGGGCTTTGCTAGGAACCAACTGGTCTGAAGTAGTCAAGATTTTTAGCAAGTTTTATAGCATGTTACAAGTGAATACAAAATAATTATGGAAAGGAGAAGCAATGTAAGTAGGCATTTACATCTTTGTTTTTTCTGTCCTTTCATATGCATTTTTTTAGGTTGATGACAGGTCCTCTTTAAAACAATATCCCACAGTTCTTCTTTTAAACCCTATTAAAGAGCTGGACATCTTACCATTATAAAGGCAACACCGCATTAAATGTTCAGACCATCTATCCGGCTGAATAGGGCATTTGGATAGAGTGTCAGCTATTTGTCACCCTCGTGTAGAAATTACAAGCACTCTTGGAATGTTTGAAGTAAAGCCTCACAGCAGGACAGTACTTAACGTGCTCTATTGTCATCATTAAACTGAAGTCTGCAAAGTCTCAGCTATTGACCTTGAAAACACTCAGATGTCTCCAGACTGCCAGAGCTGTTAATACAATCTCATCCTTCTCTGTATTGTTAAACAGGGGTTTAAAAAAAAAAAAGAATACATATACACTTTACTATCAAAAGTATTGGGACGCCTGCCTTTACACGCACATGAACTTTAATAGCATCCCAGTCTTAGCCCGTAGGGTTCAATATTGAGTTGGCCCACACTTTGCAGCTATAACAGCTTCAACTCTTCTGGGAAGGCTGTCCACAAGGTTTAGGAGTGTGTCTATGGGAATGTTTGACCATTCTTCCAGAAGTGCATTTGTGAGGTCAGGCACTGATGTTGGAGAGAAGCCCTGGCTCACAGTCTCCGCTCTAAATAATTCTATTGGGTTGAGGTCAGGACTCTGTGCAGGCCAGTCAAGTTCCTCCACCCCAAACTCGCTCATCCATGTGTTTATGGACCTTGCTTTGTCCACTGGTGAGCAGTCATGTTGAAACAGGAAGGGGCCATCCCCAAACTGTCCCCACAAAGTTTGGAGGATGAAACTGCCCAAAATGTCTTGGTATGCTGTCGCCTTAAGAGCTCCCTTCACTGGAACTAGGGGATAAGCCCAACCCCTGCAAAACAAGCCCACACCATAATCCCCCCTCCACTAAATAATTTGGACCAATGCACAAAGCAAGGTCCAAGAAGCCTTCCAAGAAGAGTTGAAGCTGTTATAGCTGCAAAGAGTGGGCCAACTCAATATTGAACCCTACTGACTAAGATTGGGATGCCATTAAAGTTCATGTGCATGTAAAGGCAGGCATTCCCATACTTTTGGTAATGTAGTGAATATATACAGTATATACAATGTATATCTAGATAGAAAGATATAGATATACTGTATAGTGGGTATGGAAAATAATCACCCCATTTTAAAATAATCACATTTTTTTGCTTTGCAGACTGAAGACAGACACAGTTTTTGCTTTATTCAGCTGTATTTACTAGTGCAACCTATACTATCAAAGTAAAAAATTCAAAAACAGAATCACTGAGTTGGAAAAAAGATCACCCCCCCTTATTTCAGTGTTTTGTTGAACCACATTTTGCTTTAAATACAGCCTTTAGTCTGATTGGATATGTCTCTACTAACTTTGCACATCTAGACCTTGCAATATTTGCCCACTCTTCTGTGCAAAACTGCTCAAGTTCAGGTAAATTTGATGGTGACCGTTGGTGGACTGTACTCTTTAAGTCATTCCACATATTTTCATTGGGGTTTAAGTCTGGGCTCTGACTATTACTAATGCAAGGACATTCACCTCTTTCTCCTTCAACCATTGTGTGGTCATTTTTGCTGTGTACTTTGGGTCATTGTAATGTTGGAAGTTAAACCTTTTTCAGAAAGTGACCCGCCTCCTCTCAGCACATGACACGCCTCCTCCACTCCTCGTCCTGCCTGGCGCCCGTGTAAAGGGGAGGGAAGTGCTCTGCATCTGCCCATCACCCACCACTCAGGCATCCCCACCTCCCATACATACACAATAACATAAAATGTAAAGTAAGAAGGAGGCTGCATGGGCCCCTCTGGAGCAGGGGTGGGGTCACAATTGCAACTCCTGCGACCCCTGACGCTATGCCAATGTGGACACAGTATTCCTATTGAGGTCTCACTAAAGATCTAAGTAGAGGAATTAGAACCATCTTCCTCCTGCTGGTGATCCCTCTAGTGATGCATCCTAGAATTCTATTTGCTTTCCCCATTGCCTGGTCACACTGTTTGCTTATTTTGCAATTATCTGAAATAAGTACCCCCAAATCTTTTTCCTCTGTAGTGCTGACCAACACTGTACCCCCAACGTTGTACTCTCTCAAGTGATTATTTTTCCATAGGTGCATTATTTTACCCAAATCCCCTGAGCAGCAGCAAATCTTTAGGTTGTCAGCAGATCAGCCTGCAGTGGCTCTGATTTTCAGCACAGTGCCAGAAAATATGGTGCAACTGAGCATGTACAGAGCAGGGGGGAGACAGTATATTACTGAATTTTAAACAGTAAAGGCACTTATTAATGTTGGAAAATGGGCAATCCGGAAGTGATCTAGCAGGACTTAATTTTCTGACTAAAGTTCCACTTTAGGCCAGGTGTATGCGACAGAGACCTGAGCTGCAGTGTGGAGTAATAGCCAGCAGATGGCAAAGGCTCGAGGCTGATCATGCCATATTGACAATTTATTTGCAGTAGTCTCCTTTTTTTAAGGAATTTATCGCTAAGGAAATTATAGATATTTTCTACGTAATCAATTTTACAGTCACTCAGCAATCGATTTTTGTGTTTTTTCACGTCAACGACAAGCTTGCCAGTGTCCATCATTCTGCATTTACCTCTGTTGCTTAGATGCAAATCACTGAATGAGAATGATTTGTAACAGCAAATGTTAACGTAATGAAGGAGCACAAGTATGACCTGTAGATGTAATAAATCACAAAACGGCAGCGACTATAGCAATTATGTTGCTGGTACAAATTGCCGGTATGACATGGCGCTTACATTTATACAGTCATTTTGCCATCAAGGGGCATTCTCACAAATAAGTGTAAAAAGACATATTGTAAATTTAAAGAGAAATAATGCAGAATACAAAAAAGTTATATATAGAGTGGTAGTAGGATAATAGAAACTATACCAAAAGAATATTACAGCGACCTAAGCATTATATACTCTCAAACAGAACTCAGCTTAAAGCCAAACTCCCAGATAAACAAATATGGTCTAAATACAAGAGTCATGTATATTCTTTCTTAACCACTTAAGCTCTGGAAGATTTCACCTCCTTCATGACCAGGCAATTTTTTGCTATTTAGAAATGCCTTACTTTAACTGGTAATACCCAAAGCAATTTATAAAAATAATTTCACAAAATTTGAGCTTTCTTTTGGTGCATTTGATTGCCACTGGGTTTTTTTTATTTTTTGTGATATAAATGAAAAAAGACCGAAAATTTTGAAAAAAAATATATAGTTTTTTTTTTTACTTTTTTCTATAAACCATATTCAATAAAACATTTTTAAAAATTAAATTTCTTCATAAAGTTTGCCCAAAATGTATTCTGTTACATGTCTTTGATGGAAAACATTCCAGTTGGTGTATATTGATTGGTTTGCGTGAGAGTTATAGTGTCCACAATCTATGGTATATATATACTGGAATTTGTATTCATTTCTTTTTTTTATACTACTGTGATCAGAGACTTATAATGGGGCTGCGATAGTGTGTTGGGTGGGAACTGGCTAACTGCCACTGACATCTCCAGTGACACTAATACAGTGATCAGTGCTAATACTATTCCCTATCACTGTACTGATGACACTGGCTGGGAAGGGGTTAACATCTAGGGTGATCAAAGGATTAAATGTGTGTCTAACAATTTGTAATGTGTGCTGCTTTTAATAGCAGGGATAAGAAACAGAGAGATCTTTATATCTGTACAGAGCCCTGTGTTGATTGTCAACACAGGACTCTGGGCTGTGATTGGACAAAGCCAAGCAGCAGGTGCCAGCCATGAATCATTGCCTGGGACTTGCTGCAGTGTACAATCCCAGCGGGTGTTGGCGGGGGTGCGTGCTCTAAACCTGGAAGCAGGCAACGATGTACAGGTATGTCACTTTGCCTGCAGGGGCCGCCTGTCTGCAGTGCCAGTCCGCAAGTGCTTAAATCTTGGTCTGCTTTATGCATTTCTTCCAGATCTGTGCAGTAATCCAGTGTGAAACTTTGGCTTGCTGTAACCGATCACAGCTGGTCTTTCTCTTATGCCGGATGACCGGTCGCGACTTCGCCCCTTCCTGTAGTTTTCTGCAGGCAGCCTGTAGTGGGTGGAGCTGGTGAATTAAAGCAGAATTCCAGGTATGGCAATTTTTTCATAGTTATATTGTTCCAGCTTGGGCTTACTAAAAACTGTGAGATACACATGATGTTGGCCTTCTCCACAGCTCCCAACTAGCTCTCATTTGGAGGGACTGTCTCTATTTTAGAACCAAATCTGTCTAGATTTGGCCAATCCATCTTTGTTGGCCTGATACATAGACCAATTTATAAAATGTACTATTTGACTGTGGAAAGTGGTAGATTACACCAAATATTTCACCCAGCCTTTATATTAATGTACTTGCCATTTTAAAAATCTATTAGAAAGGAAAAGAAGTGGAAATCAAAAGTACTTGTGGGTTTAGTATAGCCAATCATTTTTTTGAACCTTGGGGTCCATTTGGGGAATGGTAGGGGTGTACAGTATTCTTTGCCGATATGCTTTGTACCAATGTCCATCTTCCATCTCAGAAAATTGGGAGGTATGTCTCCCTTTTCCATGAAGGACTGGACTCACAAGGCATGGCACAATGTTGGATTTCAGGACCAATAGAGGGGCACTGTCTTCCCCAAGATGCACTCCAACAGGCTACAAAAAGATGGCTACTGAAGCCTAGTACAGAGGACAAATCTGTCCTTTACTGGGCTTCCCTAGTGCTCAGAGCACAGCAGCAGTCATGTGATTGTTTTGTGCCCCATACAGTAACACCCTGTTCTAAAGGGGAAAGGGAGACCCCTAGTGGCCAAGCAGGAGACTGTGTCCCATTTCCAGTAATGGGCAATAGTAGGCATCGGCTTCTCCAAGCTTCAAACCAACAGGCTACAAAATAATAATATAGCCTAGTACAGAGGACAAATTAGTCTTTCACTGGACTTTCATAGCACAGCAGTGGTCATGTTCGGTTCCCCATACAGTAACACTGTGTTCTAAAGGTGAACAGGAGGACCCCAAGTTACCAAACAGGGGACTGCAACTCATTCACAATAATGGGGAGAAATAGTAGAAGAAAAAAGAATTGGGAGGGGCGTATGTAGGGGACTTTTTAGCAGGGTGCCAACATGAAACAATGTATTGGAAGCATGTAATATAAAAAATATATAATTTTTATTGAGAAGACAAATAATTAAAAGATGTAAACTGTATTTCGACAGAGAAATCAGTATTACAGCAGAGATTGGTTTATAAAATCATATGCGTGTTGACATTACAGTTGCATAAATGCAGTACATTGTATTCTACACAGGGGTCTTTTCATAGCAGTTTGTAGACCCTATTACCAGCCAGAAGAATGTCCTGGTTAGCGTCTGTGTAGAGATGAATGATGCCCAGAACTGTAGCCCGACATGTTTCGCGGCAAAAGCCGCTTCCTCAGGGGCAGTTGAGGGATTGCACAAACATCAATACAATAACTAGAAAAAAAGAACAGTGTAAGTGACATGTAAATCACAGTACATAGAATCATATATATATCATACCTTGCATATATATTTTATAACATTTACAATGAGAAAATGCATTACAAACTAGTTGGTCATGGAGAGAGAGTCTGGATATATATCACACCTGGGAAGAAGGCAATTATCTGCACCGCAAGCCTGGAGTCAGGACCGCAAGGTAGGTATGTCCCCCCCGGGGGCGAGCACGGGAGCCAACCAAAGACAAAGCGGTTATTCAAACAGGTCTAAGTCTAAGAGAATATATAAAGAAAGTAAGTATAGACACATAAGTAGTATTGTTCCCAATGGGGATTATTTAAGCAAGGAATTTAATCAAATGTGAATGGGTATACGGTTGTTAAACCAACCATGTGTATAATATAAACATTAATCAAGAGCCTTACCTAAGTCGCTTGGAATGATCTCTTGAGGGCAGGGATCGGGGTAGTGGAGACCAAGTTCCCAGAGGAGGAACCAAAGCGGTCCGTAACACGGCCAAATAGGGAAGGTGCCAAAATGGCGTCCTCCGTGGCTACAAGATAAATTAAATAGTAAGGGGTAATAGGAGATGGCTAATGATTAGCACATAGGTTACATATAAATGAAAGGAAGGGGGGGGGGGCCTTGCTTTTATATGTTTTGCAGAATACATAGGCTGCCATATATCGGTGGTGGTCAATTGACATCAATTATACAACAATATAATGAAGGAGGTTGTGATAAAGATATGGGGGCAGCAGACTTCATTCATGTAGATGAAGATATAGCTGATCGCCAAACATGGAAGCCTAGCATATATAGGAAAATAATACAAAGGATAGTCCAATAGAAAGCAAAATTATATACCTGGTGTTGGTGGAAACAGCGTCTCCCGTCCCTGCTGATGCAGTGGGAATCACTGAGTCCCGCCGTTTTGTTGAGAAGGCTCCACCCCGGCAGCGTCATGACATCACGACGCTGCTCGAAGCTGGCGCCGTGAGTGCGCGCGCACGTAATGCGCGCATGCGCACTGTCCAGTTAGGCCGGACCTCATCCAAAGGAGGGTCGCGCCATATTGGACACACCAGCCCACCCCTAAGGGGGGGGGGCTGAGACACGGCGTCACGTACTCGCCCCGGGGGAAGAAAAAACCCGAAGCAATCCAAGGCGTCAGCTGGCAGTGACAGCCAACCAAGACTGCCGGGCAGAAAAGTGCTGTTACCCAGGCAACCAAGCGCTCAAAAGCCCCATGGCCAACTATATATACATACATATCTATTTAGCAATGACTTGCAATGTATTTAATACATAAAATTTAAAACATAATATATATGGATGTATAATTATATGAAATTTCAAATAATGATAGTATATTTTCGGACAATTGTCTCGAACACGGAATACTGGGGATCCATGTGGATATCCCAGCATTTCGTGTGTTTAAAGACTATCTGAGACAATGGATAAAAGGGGAAGTGGGTAGAAGACAGTTTTACAAGATAACAATGGGAGGGGTCGGGGTTTAGGAGAAAAGATGGAGCCGGGGGGGGGGGGGGGGGGAAAAGGGAAAAAGGAAACAGAAAAGATGGAATAAGGGGGGGGGGAAGGGTTTTAGCAGAAAAAGGGTAACATGTAAACATTACCAGTGGGCACAACATATCATAGGAAAGGTTTATAAGAGTGAGCCTCATTCAAACCTGGTAAGTTGATAGCATTGAGTCTTTCTATCCAAATGGTCTCTCGCTGTAAGATTCGACGATCCCAGTCTCCCCCCCTTGGGTCCGGGGGAATAATCTCCAGGACCCTGAAGGAGACACAGGAATTGTCGAATCTATGATGTAGACCTATATGGCGCGTCACAGGGGTGAGGATCTTTCCTCCACCCGAGTAATAGATATGATCTCCTATTCTCTGGCCAAATTGTCTAATGGTTTTCCCGACATAGAAAGCCGAGCATTGACAGTTCATGAGATAAACAACTCCGCGTGTGGTGCAGTCGGCCCGCCCACGGAGTTTATGTTTCTCGCCACTAGGCAGATGAGTAACCGGACCCTCCTTGACCCATGGACAGCGGGAGCAGCCACCACATTGGTATGTTCCCGGGGTATTAGGGGGGTGCGGCGGCTCATCTGTGTAATGGCTTTTGATTAACAAGTCTTTTAAGGAGGTAGCTCTCCTAAAAACCAACTCAGGATGTGGCTTTATATATTTTGATAATGTTTGCTCTTCAGCTAGGAGGTGCCAGTATTTTTGGACAATGGAACGTAACTGATGTGTATTGTCAGAGAATTGGGTAATTAACCTAACTGTTTGTGTGGAAGTAATATCTTTCTTTTTATGTAATAGATCCTTTCTTTGAAGTGTTTTTACTTTGTTAAAGGCTTTTCTGAGGATAGTTCGAGAGTATCCTCGAACCAATAATCTCTGTTGGAGTTTCTTGGCCTCTATATAGAAATCCTTGTCCAACGAGCAATTTTTTCTTAAGCGCAAATATTGCGCATAAGGTATGCTCTTCTTCAGAGAAATAGGGTGTGCGCTGGACGCATGTAAGAGCATGTTTCCTGCAGTAGGTTTCCTGTATAGGCTGGTAGTGATATAACCTTCAGTATCTTTTTTAATCACAACATCCAGGAAAACAATGTATTCCGAATGAATGCTGTGTGTAAACTTAAGGTTGAAGGGGTTATTGTCTAAAGATATAAGCATATTATTTAATTCCTCTCTTGAACCAGTCCATACAAGGAATAAATCGTCTATATAGCGAAACCAACACATAATGTACTCAAGCCAAGGAGCATAGATGTCGCTGGAAAAAATATATCTTTCCCAGTCGCCAAGGAACATGTTCGCATATGACGGTGCGCAGCATGTTCCCATGGCGACTCCTTGTATTTGTAAATACATAGAATCCATAAATGTAAAAAAGTTGCGTGTTAGAATGAATTTTAACAGGGAAAGGATAAAGTTGTTATGAGGCCATGTAGATCTATCCTGTTGATGTAAAAATGAACTAACCGACCGGATGCCCGCCTCGTGCGGTATGCTTGAGTACAGAGCCTCAATGTCTACCGCAACGAGGAGGGCATCCGGGGGTGTTTGTATATCCTCAATGTGTCTGAGTAAGTCAGGAGTGTCCTGTATATATGAAGGCAGTGCCTGTACAAAGGGACGCAGAAAAAAATCCACGTATTTACTCGCGTTCTCGGAAATTGATCCAATCCCGGAAACAATGGGTCTTCCGGGAGGTTTCTCCCTATTCTTATGCACCTTAGGCAGTGTATATAGTGTAGGTATTCTAGGATGTTTTACAACCAAAAACTCATAGGTATCTTTGTCGATGATGCCTGCCAAAAAGGCATCAAGGCAGAGATTTTGCAATTCCTTTTGAAAGTCAATTACAACATCAGGGTGAATCGGGGTATACCATTGTTGATTACTGAGCACCTCCAAGCACATTTCTTGGTATTGGTGATGGGACATTACTACAACGTTTCCCCCTTTATCAGAGGGTTTTATAACGAAATTGGGATTTTTTTGTAATTGTTTAAGAGCCACATCCTGACTTGGTGTAAGATTCTTGATTGTGGATTGCCAACGTGTGCGCTTTAAATCGCGCACAGTTTGGCAAACAAATGACCAAATGTTAGGACAGATGGATAGGTCTGGAAAGCGTTTGGATTTTGACTTGAAAGTTTTTTTAGGAGGCAATATAGGAATAGTTTCAATGGGATCAGGTTGAGAATCTGGTGGGTCAGTAGACCCCTCCTCATACAGAAGCATGAGGTCTCTTAGGGCGCGGAACTCATCCATAGTGAAGTGTTTAATCTGCTCCGTAAGGTCTAATTCGAGTTTCTTTTGTTGGCGGGTTTGATCAAACATGTATTTATAAGTTAAGTTACGTGCGAACATATAGATGTCCTTAATCGTATCAAAAACATCTATCTGTTGCGATGGACAAAAGCCCAGACCCAGTTGGAGAACATCGATCTGGTCAGGTGAGAGTGGGAAGTGGGTAAGGTTGATTATATTGAGTGAACTGGAGTGACTGTTTAGGGAAGTGTAGGTGGTGTTGGGGTTTGTGAGACAAACCCCTTGAGTTTCGTTTGTTTCTTGACTTTGGGAATTGCTCCCAATTGTGAACCTAAAAAACCATCGTCAGTAGTGGGGTTAAGTGATTTAGTGGTGGAAGGATGAGTGAGAATTTTTTGTAATGCGGGAGTGAGGTCGCTCGTGTCAGTGTGCTGTGTGGAAAGACGTCTTTTACCGTTCGGATTTCCCGGTGAATGCCCACCACCATTTAAAGTGCGTTTCTTAGCGCGGGTGCGCGGAACGTTCAAACGTGCTTTAGCCTGTGGATACATGGAAACAATGTTAGACGAATCAGACTCAGGATAATCATCAGTATAGTTTTGAGGACCTAGATTGCTAGGTTTCTTGGGATTACCAGTAAATCTGGGGATCCAATTATAGGCATGACCACCCATATGGGCAAGTTTATCTCGATTAAACTTTGACTGTTTTTTGAAAAATATATCTTGGTTGATTTTTTCCAGTTGCAATTTTATCTCTTGCCATTTGGAAGAAAAATCTTGGTGTTCCATGACATGTTTGTACTGAGTGTTGAGGTTGCCAATCTCAACATTCAGCGCATCCATGTCCGATTTGTATTGAGTTACCAAGATGGTCATGAGTGCTTTACTGCAGTCATCTAGAGCTGATTCCCAGCTCTTTTTGAATGAGTCTGAAGGGTTTTTGATAGTAGGAAATGTATGGAGCCTCAATCCCTTGGGATTCAGGTTCTCTTTGATATACTTTTCAAAAAAACTAATGTGCCAATGAAGATGAGATTTACGTTTCAACAATCCGAACATTTTTTGGCAATAGATCTTAAGTTCCTCTATATCCCTATGATTGGAAGTGTAACCCGACTGGATTTGAGACATAAAATCTACCCATTCTTCGCCAAGAAGATCCATTATCACAAATACAGTAACAAGAAAAAAATTATAGTAAAAGTAAGTAGTGAAAATTAGGGGGGCTGTCAAGGAGGGATTGGTTACGCCCACGGTGTGTTATCCACCTATTGAACATACAAACAAAGGAACAGACCCAAATTTAAAGATTGCATAAAGAAAGGAAGAAAAGGCACCACGTCCCAAATAATGCGTAGAAGAAAAAAGAATTGGGAGGGGCGTATGTAGGGGACTTTTTAGCAGGGTGCCAACATGAAACAATGTATTGGAAGCATGTAATATAAAAAATATATAATTTTTATTGAGAAGACAAATAATTAAAAGATGTAAACTGTATTTCGACAGAGAAATCAGTATTACAGCAGAGATTGGTTTATAAAATCATATGCGTGTTGACATTACAGTTGCATAAATGCAGTACATTGTATTCTACACAGGGGTCTTTTCATAGCAGTTTGTAGACCCTATTACCAGCCAGAAGAATGTCCTGGTTAGCGTCTGTGTAGAGATGAATGATGCCCAGAACTGTAGCCCGACATGTTTCGCGGCAAAAGCCGCTTCCTCAGGGGCAGTTGAGGGATTGCACAAACATCAATACAATAACTAGAAAAAAAGAACAGTGTAAGTGACATGTAAATCACAGTACATAGAATCATATATATATCATACCTTGCATATATATTTTATAACATTTACAATGAGAAAATGCATTACAAACTAGTTGGTCATGGAGAGAGAGTCTGGATATATATCACACCTGGGAAGAAGGCAATTATCTGCACCGCAAGCCTGGAGTCAGGACCGCAAGGTAGGTATGTCCCCCCCGGGGGCGAGCACGGGAGCCAACCAAAGACAAAGCGGTTATTCAAACAGGTCTAAGTCTAAGAGAATATATAAAGAAAGTAAGTATAGACACATAAGTAGTATTGTTCCCAATGGGGATTATTTAAGCAAGGAATTTAATCAAATGTGAATGGGTATACGGTTGTTAAACCAACCATGTGTATAATATAAACATTAATCAAGAGCCTTACCTAAGTCGCTTGGAATGATCTCTTGAGGGCAGGGATCGGGGTAGTGGAGACCAAGTTCCCAGAGGAGGAACCAAAGCGGTCCGTAACACGGCCAAATAGGGAAGGTGCCAAAATGGCGTCCTCCGTGGCTACAAGATAAATTAAATAGTAAGGGGTAATAGGAGATGGCTAATGATTAGCACATAGGTTACATATAAATGAAAGGAAGGGGGGGGGGGCCTTACGGCGCCAGCTTCGAGCAGCGTCGTGATGTCATGACGCTGCCGGGGTGGAGCCTTCTCAACAAAACGGCGGGACTCAGTGATTCCCACTGCATCAGCAGGGACGGGAGACGCTGTTTCCACCAACACCAGGTATATAATTTTGCTTTCTATTGGACTATCCTTTGTATTATTTTCCTATATATGCTAGGCTTCCATGTTTGGCGATCAGCTATATCTTCATCTACATGAATGAAGTCTGCTGCCCCCATATCTTTATCACAACCTCCTTCATTATATTGTTGTATAATTGATGTCAATTGACCACCACCGATATATGGCAGCCTATGTATTCTGCAAAACATATAAAAGCAAGGCCCCCCCCCCCTTCCTTTCATTTATATGTAACCTATGTGCTAATCATTAGCCATCTCCTATTACCCCTTACTATTTAATTTATCTTGTAGCCACGGAGGACGCCATTTTGGCACCTTCCCTATTTGGCCGTGTTACGGACCGCTTTGGTTCCTCCTCTGGGAACTTGGTCTCCACTACCCCGATCCCTGCCCTCAAGAGATCATTCCAAGCGACTTAGGTAAGGCTCTTGATTAATGTTTATATTATACACATGGTTGGTTTAACAACCGTATACCCATTCACATTTGATTAAATTCCTTGCTTAAATAATCCCCATTGGGAACAATACTACTTATGTGTCTATACTTACTTTCTTTATATATTCTCTTAGACTTAGACCTGTTTGAATAACCGCTTTGTCTTTGGTTGGCTCCCGTGCTCGCCCCCGGGGGGGACATACCTACCTTGCGGTCCTGACTCCAGGCTTGCGGTGCAGATAATTGCCTTCTTCCCAGGTGTGATATATATCCAGACTCTCTCTCCATGACCAACTAGTTTGTAATGCATTTTCTCATTGTAAATGTTATAAAATATATATGCAAGGTATGATATATATATGATTCTATGTACTGTGATTTACATGTCACTTACACTGTTCTTTTTTTCTAGTTATTGTATTGATGTTTGTGCAATCCCTCAACTGCCCCTGAGGAAGCGGCTTTTGCCGCGAAACATGTCGGGCTACAGTTCTGGGCATCATTCATCTCTACACAGACGCTAACCAGGACATTCTTCTGGCTGGTAATAGGGTCTACAAACTGCTATGAAAAGACCCCTGTGTAGAATACAATGTACTGCATTTATGCAACTGTAATGTCAACACGCATATGATTTTATAAACCAATCTCTGCTGTAATACTGATTTCTCTGTCGAAATACAGTTTACATCTTTTAATTATTTGTCTTCTCAATAAAAATTATATATTTTTTATATTACATGCTTCCAATACATTGTTTCATGTTGGCACCCTGCTAAAAAGTCCCCTACATACGCCCCTCCCAATTCTTTTTTCTTCTACGCATTATTTGGGACGTGGTGCCTTTTCTTCCTTTCTTTATGCAATCTTTAAATTTGGGTCTGTTCCTTTGTTTGTATGTTCAATAGGTGGATAACACACCGTGGGCGTAACCAATCCCTCCTTGACAGCCCCCCTAATTTTCACTACTTACTTTTACTATAATTTTTTTCTTGTTACTGTATTTGTGATAATGGATCTTCTTGGCGAAGAATGGGTAGATTTTATGTCTCAAATCCAGTCGGGTTACACTTCCAATCATAGGGATATAGAGGAACTTAAGATCTATTGCCAAAAAATGTTCGGATTGTTGAAACGTAAATCTCATCTTCATTGGCACATTAGTTTTTTTGAAAAGTATATCAAAGAGAACCTGAATCCCAAGGGATTGAGGCTCCATACATTTCCTACTATCAAAAACCCTTCAGACTCATTCAAAAAGAGCTGGGAATCAGCTCTAGATGACTGCAGTAAAGCACTCATGACCATCTTGGTAACTCAATACAAATCGGACATGGATGCGCTGAATGTTGAGATTGGCAACCTCAACACTCAGTACAAACATGTCATGGAACACCAAGATTTTTCTTCCAAATGGCAAGAGATAAAATTGCAACTGGAAAAAATCAACCAAGATATATTTTTCAAAAAACAGTCAAAGTTTAATCGAGATAAACTTGCCCATATGGGTGGTCATGCCTATAATTGGATCCCCAGATTTACTGGTAATCCCAAGAAACCTAGCAATCTAGGTCCTCAAAACTATACTGATGATTATCCTGAGTCTGATTCGTCTAACATTGTTTCCATGTATCCACAGGCTAAAGCACGTTTGAACGTTCCGCGCACCCGCGCTAAGAAACGCACTTTAAATGGTGGTGGGCATTCACCGGGAAATCCGAACGGTAAAAGACGTCTTTCCACACAGCACACTGACACGAGCGACCTCACTCCCGCATTACAAAAAATTCTCACTCATCCTTCCACCACTAAATCACTTAACCCCACTACTGACGATGGTTTTTTAGGTTCACAATTGGGAGCAATTCCCAAAGTCAAGAAACAAACGAAACTCAAGGGGTTTGTCTCACAAACCCCAACACCACCTACACTTCCCTAAACAGTCACTCCAGTTCACTCAATATAATCAACCTTACCCACTTCCCACTCTCACCTGACCAGATCGATGTTCTCCAACTGGGTCTGGGCTTTTGTCCATCGCAACAGATAGATGTTTTTGATACGATTAAGGACATCTATATGTTCGCACGTAACTTAACTTATAAATACATGTTTGATCAAACCCGCCAACAAAAGAAACTCGAATTAGACCTTACGGAGCAGATTAAACACTTCACTATGGATGAGTTCCGCGCCCTAAGAGACCTCATGCTTCTGTATGAGGAGGGGTCTACTGACCCACCAGATTCTCAACCTGATCCCATTGAAACTATTCCTATATTGCCTCCTAAAAAAACTTTCAAGTCAAAATCCAAACGCTTTCCAGACCTATCCATCTGTCCTAACATTTGGTCATTTGTTTGCCAAACTGTGCGCGATTTAAAGCGCACACGTTGGCAATCCACAATCAAGAATCTTACACCAAGTCAGGATGTGGCTCTTAAACAATTACAAAAAAATCCCAATTTCGTTATAAAACCCTCTGATAAAGGGGGAAACGTTGTAGTAATGTCCCATCACCAATACCAAGAAATGTGCTTGGAGGTGCTCAGTAATCAACAATGGTATACCCCGATTCACCCTGATGTTGTAATTGACTTTCAAAAGGAATTGCAAAATCTCTGCCTTGATGCCTTTTTGGCAGGCATCATCGACAAAGATACCTATGAGTTTTTGGTTGTAAAACATCCTAGAATACCTACACTATATACACTGCCTAAGGTGCATAAGAATAGGGAGAAACCTCCCGGAAGACCCATTGTTTCCGGGATTGGATCAATTTCCGAGAACGCGAGTAAATACGTGGATTTTTTTCTGCGTCCCTTTGTACAGGCACTGCCTTCATATATACAGGACACTCCTGACTTACTCAGACACATTGAGGATATACAAACACCCCCGGATGCCCTCCTCGTTGCGGTAGACATTGAGGCTCTGTACTCAAGCATACCGCACGAGGCGGGCATCCGGTCGGTTAGTTCATTTTTACATCAACAGGATAGATCTACATGGCCTCATAACAACTTTATCCTTTCCCTGTTAAAATTCATTCTAACACGCAACTTTTTTACATTTATGGATTCTATGTATTTACAAATACAAGGAGTCGCCATGGGAACATGCTGCGCACCGTCATATGCGAACATGTTCCTTGGCGACTGGGAAAGATATATTTTTTCCAGCGACATCTATGCTCCTTGGCTTGAGTACATTATGTGTTGGTTTCGCTATATAGACGATTTATTCCTTGTATGGACTGGTTCAAGAGAGGAATTAAATAATATGCTTATATCTTTAGACAATAACCCCTTCAACCTTAAGTTTACACACAGCATTCATTCGGAATACATTGTTTTCCTGGATGTTGTGATTAAAAAAGATACTGAAGGTTATATCACTACCAGCCTATACAGGAAACCTACTGCAGGAAACATGCTCTTACATGCGTCCAGCGCACACCCTATTTCTCTGAAGAAGAGCATACCTTATGCGCAATATTTGCGCTTAAGAAAAAATTGCTCGTTGGACAAGGATTTCTATATAGAGGCCAAGAAACTCCAACAGAGATTATTGGTTCGAGGATACTCTCGAACTATCCTCAGAAAAGCCTTTAACAAAGTAAAAACACTTCAAAGAAAGGATCTATTACATAAAAAGAAAGATATTACTTCCACACAAACAGTTAGGTTAATTACCCAATTCTCTGACAATACACATCAGTTACGTTCCATTGTCCAAAAATACTGGCACCTCCTAGCTGAAGAGCAAACATTATCAAAATATATAAAGCCACATCCTGAGTTGGTTTTTAGGAGAGCTACCTCCTTAAAAGACTTGTTAATCAAAAGCCATTACACAGATGAGCCGCCGCACCCCCCTAATACCCCGGGAACATACCAATGTGGTGGCTGCTCCCGCTGTCCATGGGTCAAGGAGGGTCCGGTTACTCATCTGCCTAGTGGCGAGAAACATAAACTCCGTGGGCGGGCCGACTGCACCACACGCGGAGTTGTTTATCTCATGAACTGTCAATGCTCGGCTTTCTATGTCGGGAAAACCATTAGACAATTTGGCCAGAGAATAGGAGATCATATCTATTACTCGGGTGGAGGAAAGATCCTCACCCCTGTGACGCGCCATATAGGTCTACATCATAGATTCGACAATTCCTGTGTCTCCTTCAGGGTCCTGGAGATTATTCCCCCGGACCCAAGGGGGGGAGACTGGGATCGTCGAATCTTACAGCGAGAGACCATTTGGATAGAAAGACTCAATGCTATCAACTTACCAGGTTTGAATGAGGCTCACTCTTATAAACCTTTCCTATGATATGTTGTGCCCACTGGTAATGTTTACATGTTACCCTTTTTCTGCTAAAACCCTTCCCCCCCCCCTTATTCCATCTTTTCTGTTTCCTTTTTCCCTTTCCCCCCCCCCCCCCCCCCGGCTCCATCTTTTCTCCTAAACCCCGACCCCTCCCATTGTTATCTTGTAAAACTGTCTTCTACCCACTTCCCCTTTTATCCATTGTCTCAGATAGTCTTTAAACACACGAAATGCTGGGATATCCACATGGATCCCCAGTATTCCGTGTTCGAGACAATTGTCCGAAAATATACTATCATTATTTGAAATTTCATATAATTATACATCCATATATATTATGTTTTAAATTTTATGTATTAAATACATTGCAAGTCATTGCTAAATAGATATGTATGTATATATAGTTGGCCATGGGGCTTTTGAGCGCTTGGTTGCCTGGGTAACAGCACTTTTCTGCCCGGCAGTCTTGGTTGGCTGTCACTGCCAGCTGACGCCTTGGATTGCTTCGGGTTTTTTCTTCCCCCGGGGCGAGTACGTGACGCCGTGTCTCAGCCCCCCCCCCTTAGGGGTGGGCTGGTGTGTCCAATATGGCGCGACCCTCCTTTGGATGAGGTCCGGCCTAACTGGACAGTGCGCATGCGCGCATTACGTGCGCGCGCACTCACGGCGCCAGCTTCGAGCAGCGTCGTGATGTCATGACGCTGCCGGGGTGGAGCCTTCTCAACAAAACGGCGGGACTCAGTGATTCCCACTGCATCAGCAGGGACGGGAGACGCTGTTTCCACCAACACCAGGTATATAATTTTGCTTTCTATTGGACTATCCTTTGTATTATTTTCCTATATATGCTAGGCTTCCATGTTTGGCGATCAGCTATATCTTCATCTACATGAATGAAGTCTGCTGCCCCCATATCTTTATCACAACCTCCTTCATTATATTGTTGTATAATTGATGTCAATTGACCACCACCGATATATGGCAGCCTATGTATTCTGCAAAACATATAAAAGCAAGGCCCCCCCCCCCTTCCTTTCATTTATATGTAACCTATGTGCTAATCATTAGCCATCTCCTATTACCCCTTACTATTTAATTTATCTTGTAGCCACGGAGGACGCCATTTTGGCACCTTCCCTATTTGGCCGTGTTACGGACCGCTTTGGTTCCTCCTCTGGGAACTTGGTCTCCACTACCCCGATCCCTGCCCTCAAGAGATCATTCCAAGCGACTTAGGTAAGGCTCTTGATTAATGTTTATATTATACACATGGTTGGTTTAACAACCGTATACCCATTCACATTTGATTAAATTCCTTGCTTAAATAATCCCCATTGGGAACAATACTACTTATGTGTCTATACTTACTTTCTTTATATATTCTCTTAGACTTAGACCTGTTTGAATAACCGCTTTGTCTTTGGTTGGCTCCCGTGCTCGCCCCCGGGGGGGACATACCTACCTTGCGGTCCTGACTCCAGGCTTGCGGTGCAGATAATTGCCTTCTTCCCAGGTGTGATATATATCCAGACTCTCTCTCCATGACCAACTAGTTTGTAATGCATTTTCTCATTGTAAATGTTATAAAATATATATGCAAGGTATGATATATATATGATTCTATGTACTGTGATTTACATGTCACTTACACTGTTCTTTTTTTCTAGTTATTGTATTGATGTTTGTGCAATCCCTCAACTGCCCCTGAGGAAGCGGCTTTTGCCGCGAAACATGTCGGGCTACAGTTCTGGGCATCATTCATCTCTACACAGACGCTAACCAGGACATTCTTCTGGCTGGTAATAGGGTCTACAAACTGCTATGAAAAGACCCCTGTGTAGAATACAATGTACTGCATTTATGCAACTGTAATGTCAACACGCATATGATTTTATAAACCAATCTCTGCTGTAATACTGATTTCTCTGTCGAAATACAGTTTACATCTTTTAATTATTTGTCTTCTCAATAAAAATTATATATTTTTTATATTACATGCTTCCAATACATTGTTTCATGTTGGCACCCTGCTAAAAAGTCCCCTACATACGCCCCTCCCAATTCTTTTTTCTTCTACGCATTATTTGGGACGTGGTGCCTTTTCTTCCTTTCTTTATGCAATCTTTAAATTTGGGTCTGTTCCTTTGTTTGTATGGGGAGAAATAGTAGATGAAAAACACTGTTTCCTACCTGACGCTCCCTTACAGGCACACTCTTCTAAGTCTGTCACAGTGTCAGGTGAGACTTGTAGTATTTTCATTTAGCAATCCCTTTAAATGGATGGCATAGGTGTGCCTTTATCTGCACAGCCATGCTAAATAAAAACAGAATGAAGGAACAAGAAACACCCCACGATTATGGTAAATGGTAAATAACATTATGTTTTTGGGCATGGTGTGTGCTACCATGCTTCACGTTGTCCCATAAATATTGGTGTAACATGAAACATGGTGCATGGTGCAAAAAGACAATGCCTCTAAATAAAACCGTGAAAGAAATAGGGCTCTATCACATTGGACTCCTCATTTTGCTATATTCCCCAGTGCAGAAAAGAAAATTATGCAAGCTAGAGATAATCAATTAATTCTTATAGGACCTATTCACATCAATGCAGTTTAAATAAAAGAAACAACAAAGTCCTGCATGGACTGGGTAGGTGCATTAACTTGCTTATTGGCTCATTTAGATCTATGCATCTGCATTTAGGCGTGTTATTCAGGCGCATTGTCATGCATCAACGTGCATTACCTTTGTGCATTGACATGCTTTTGACGTGTGTTGATGCATGTATTCAATGCATTTTTACCGTTTTAACTGAGATTTCATGAAAGCTTACATTTGGAATAGGGATGGGCTGAATGACCCCCTGTTCAGTTTGCACCAAAACTTTCAAACATCTTGAAAGTTTGGAACCGAATAACGAACTCCGTTGAAGTTTATGGGGCTTGAACTGTAAAAATCAAAAGTGCCCATTTTGAAGGCTTATATACAAGTAATTGGGCATACAATGGTTACAGGGGTCTGGGTACTGCCCTGGGGGACATGTATCAATGAAAAAAAGCTTGTAAATAAAAGTTTGTAAAAAATGTAATTTTTAAATGAGCAATGATTTACTAAAGTGAAAGCAATAAAACTGAGAAATAACAATTAATTTCAATAAAGTGCCTGGGGGGGGGGGGGTCCCCTTAGTTTACCTGTAAAGTGGCACATCTGTACTTTGTATAGCCACAATGGATACATTCTGGTGTCTCTTCCGCAGGTGTGGAAAACTTTATCTTTAGGTGTCTGTGGTGCCTTCACACCGTAAACCCTATAGTGGTATTCCTGATATAAGTGAGAATTGGCCTAGCTGTCAAAAATGTAAATGATATGCACCCGTTAAACAGGTGCAGAAAAATTGGTCTTCGGGTGTTAATTGTGCCAATGAAATCTACACCAAAAACATTCTTCCAGATTAAATCAACACCCACAACAATAGGCAGCCTAGAAGTCTTGCAGAAATTCCAAATCCAAACAAAACTTAAATCAGTGACATCGGCATCAGAGGCTTCATAACTGCTGGTAATCCAGGACTGATTCATTTTGATAAGTGTCAGACGGTCCACGTAGTCTGTGGACAGATGCATTCTTTTATCAGTAACAAAACCTCCAACAGCACCGAATGCCTATTCGGAAAGCACGCTGGATGTAGGGCAGCCCAGCAGCTCAATTACATACTGAGCAAGTTCTGGCCAGTGGTCTATTCTCATGACCCAGTAACCCAGTGGATTGTCAACTGGAAAGCTCTCCATCTCTGTTTTCACCCCTACATAATCATTCACCATATGATGCAGATGCTGCCAATGGGATGTTGAAGCTGAGAGCCCTGAGAGGTGAGGACTAAAAATATTGTGAAATGAATCACTTAGGTGGCCCCTTCTGCACCGCCCCTCTCTTGACCAACAGAAGCCTCAAAACTACGTTTTCCACTACACTGTAACCTACCAGAGTCGGGAAAAGCATTAGGTAACTTCCTCTTTAAAGTTTCCTCAAAAGATTTATTCTTTTCCATCCTCTGTGGGGACAGGATGAGTTCTGACACTTTCCCCTTGTAACGTTGGTCAAGGAGGGTTGCCAACCAATAGCGATCCTTCTCCTTGATGCCATGTATTCTTGGGTCCTTTCCCAGGATTTGAAGCATGAGGGAGCCCATGCACCACAAGTTTGCGGAGGCATGAGAAGAAGACTCCTCTGAGTAACTGAGGATTATAGTATCTGGAACTGCCTCCTCCTAGCCACGTACTACTCCCAAGGGTTCTGGGGATGGAAAACCATCTGTTGAGGGTTGACGTATGTCTTCCTTTGCTTCAATGGCTCCAAAACTGTCAGAATCCTCCTCCCTCTCCTCTTGTGCATTATGTGGCATAGAATTAATCATGTATGCATAAAGCGGGTCTTGAGAGGAAAGGAAGTCCTCCTCTTCCTCCCGCTGCTCTGCCTGGAGTGCCATGTCCATAATGCCACGCAGAGTCTGCTCCAAAAGGAAAAAACAATGATTGTGTCACTGATGCATGCATTGTCACGGCTCCCCATCCTTGTAGCCCCCTAAAATGGTGACAGTACAATGCATGCATACTATATCAGCAGCCATTGGAGTGGAGAAAAAAAGCCGAGCTGGCCTGAGGCTGCCATTGTGTCATACTTGCACAGGTACTCTTTGACAATCCTCTGCTGCATGTGCAACTACTGCAGCATTGGAAAAGTCAAGTTCCACCTGATGGGCATGCCACAAATCAGGCGGTTTGGTGCAATTCCCGCTGATTTCAGTCAACATAGCACTGGCTGTGTATGACCCCCTGAAATGGCTACAGACTATTCTGGCCTGCTTTAGCAGATCTTCCAACCCTGGGTACCTATTTAAGAAATGCTGCACCACCAAATTGAGGACATGTGCCAGACATGGCACATGTGCCAACTTTCCCTGTCTAAGGGCGGACAGGAGGTTTATTCCATTTTTGGACACCACCATTCCTGGCTCCAGCTGGGGTGGCGTGAACCACCTCTGGGCCTGCCCCTGAAGAGCTACAGGAATCTCTTCTCCCATGTGGTTCCTGTTCCTTAGACACACCAAATGAAGCACTGCATGGAACCTTTTAGACTGACTCCTTGAATAGCCCCTTAAATGCTTAGGGGGTACTTGTGGTTCGTAAGACAATTCAGCAGAGGAGGGCATGGAGGAGGAGGAGGATCATCACCGTTAGCTGTATGGAGTCATGGCAGCACAACAAGCTGCAGCACTGAGCCCTGGCCTGCTTCCTTCGGAATTGCAAGCAGAGGTACACAGTGTGCTGTGAATGAAATATAGTGTCCCTTAACATTACTTGCTAGGCCACTTGTCAGCAGTAACGTGGACTTTGCGGCTGACTGCCTTACCCAACAATGCCACAACATTGCCTTCTACGTGATGATACAGAGCTGGAATTGCCTTACATGAAAATAAATAGCAACTGGGAACCTGCCAATGTGGTACAGTACATTCTGCAAATTCACGGAAGGAGACAGAATCCACCAGATGGAAAAGCATAAGTTGCAAAGCCAGTAGCTTGTGGCCATGTGGGTGGCAGTGACTGTATTTATTTTATTTTTTTTTAGCTGCAGAAGTTGGGGCAAAGAAATTTGCCCGCAATAGTCTACAGCTGGTGGTGCGCTACTGCAAGATGTGCTGCAAGGACCTGGGACACCCTGTGCTATACCATTATCCCTGTCAGTGGAGGCTGCTGGGAGTTTATGAGGTATAGTGGGGGAGACTGAGCGGAGTAAAGAGGAGGAACATAATTGTGTCCCTTTTGTGTGGCTTTTAGGTGCTCTTGCCAACGGGCTGAGTGGTGGGAGGTAATTGCCTTGTCAAGCATGTGGTACCCAAATGGCTGGTGTTTTTTTCCATGCTTGATGTACTTGAGACAATGTTTGCAAATTGCAACAGTGCAATTGGCTGCACATGTGCTAAAAAAGGCACAGACAGCTCAGCTGTTGGAGGGGTGCCGGGACATAAAAGCTCCACAATGTGATGGAATAGGGTGGCAGCTCTCTACTCTTCCAATGATGATTGCTCTATCCGGCACCCAAGTTGCATCAGTGACCTCATTATCATCATCTCCTCCATCCTCATTACCACTGGAGACAACTTGGCAATACGGTGCGGCTGGGGGAACATGACTGCCAATTTGTGTACCAGTTTCTCCCGTCTCTGTAGGCTCATGTTCCTACCTTCCTCAACCTCAGAATCAACATCTGAATCAAGTAATGGCTGTGCATCGTCAAGGAGAAAGTGGCTGATGCTGTGTTCAAATAACTCAGCTGACTCCTCCATGTGTGATGCTGGGGCTATGGCAGGAATAGTTTTGGACAAGGAGGCAGATTTAGCCACTCTGGCAGCTGCAGTGGACTGCGCACTAGTCTCTGCTTGGGTGATGGAGGATGAGGATGCAATCCTCTGCATGCAGTGGCTGGACAGCATGGGCAACATCACTAAACAGAGGAAATGATACCCTGCTTGAGGACTAACCACGTCTACCTTTGCACTTAACGCGCTAAAAAATACTGCATTAAACGTGTACTAACGCACAGTAATATACTGCAGTAAACGGCACTTAATGCGCTGAAATATACCGAGTTAAATGTGCACTAATCCACTGAAATATACTGCAGTAGATGGCACATAAAGCACTGAAATATACTGCATTAAACGCGCAATAACGCACAGAAATATACGGCGTCAAATGTGCACTGATGTACAGAAATATACTGCGTCAAACTCGCAGTAACGCACAGAAATATACTGCGTTAAACGGCAAGTGACGCACAGAAATATACCGCGTTAAATGTGCACTAACACACAGAAATATACTGTGGTAAACATTCAGTAACACACAGAAATATACTGCTTTAAACATGCAATAACGTACAGAAATATACTGCGTTAAACGTGCACTAATGCACTGAACTATAGGGCAGTATACTTTCCCTGACAAAATAAACTGACAATAAAGTAAAAATGAATGGTCAGGTTACTACGCTCACACTGGCTGAACTATAACGTGATTCACACTAAACTGATATTCTACTGCCAATAGAATCAGAATAGTACACTAATGCTAGTACACTCTCTAGCAGCACTGAACAGAGCCCTGTTCTATCTCTCTCCATGACAATATCACACTACAAATGGCCGCTATGAGGCCAGGGCCACAGAAAACCTGAAAGAAGAAGAAAGCAAAAAAAATGTTGCTTCAACATATGACTGCATTGTGTTTCATATTCAGCATGCAGAGCTAAATGCACATATTGTTTTGTATTAAGGGATGTTTTAAAATATGAAAATACCAACGAAAATGGCCACACTCCAACAGATATAATGATGCTTCTTTAACCAACAGTCAATACAGGATACAAAAAGGTAGATGCGTTTCACACATAAAGTCGTGCTTGTTCACCACAGGTGGTGAACAATCACAGCTTTACATGTGAAACGCGTCTACCTTTTTGTATCCTGTATTGACTGTCCGTTGGTTTAATAAAGAAGCATCATTGTATCTGTTGGAGTGCAGCCATTTTCATTGGTATTTTCATATTTTAACATCCCTTAATATAAAACAATATGTGCATTTAGCTCTGCATGCTGAATATGAAACACAATGCAGTCATATGCTGAAACAACATTTTTTTGCTTTCTTCTTCTTTCAGGTTTTCTGTGGCCCTGGCCTCATAGCGGCCTTTGTAGTGTGATATCGTATATATGATATAGCATATATCCATTACTGCAGTAATTGATTTTATTATGTATGTACAGTATTAATGTCTTGGTAGTGACATCTAGGGGTAATTCATTGTAACTACCACTTATTATTTTTATGTTTGTTAATGGTATAATCTAGTTTCTCTGCATGTTAGGGCTAGTTATTTTAGTTATTTTTCTTTATATTCCCTCAATAAGCTACCAGCCTTCATAGTAAGCATAGGGCTGCGAATGTTATTGTCTCTTTACACTTCCAATGACTGTAGAATATTCCACATATTGCGTATTGACAATGAATTAAACTGCCATGAAAGGTTGATCTCCCTGTAAAGAGGGCATATTCAGCAGGTAAACAAACTGTAAATATTTCAATAAACACAACCAAATATTTGTCAATACATCAACATCTAAAAAAATAAATTGTTAACTGATTGCCGCCAGTACTAGAAAAGTACATTTACCCCACCTCAAATAATATCAATATAGAGATAGTACCAGTCTCTATTGCAATAGTGCAATTGTTATAATTAAATCAACAATGTCAATAAATGTATAAACCTCCATACATATTACAATATGTGAGGAAAATAAGAAAAAATTCAAGAAAAAACTTTTGAAGTGAATGTTTAAAATCATGTGAAAACACATGCAAATAACACTTGTTATAAGGATACATTTACCCTTATTGGATGGTTCTCATGGTGGATGGTTCTCATCTGCTTGAACATTATGTAGATTTTTTTTCAACTATATAATTTTTACACGTTTTTTTCACACGATTTTGAACATTCACTTAAAAGGTTTTTTTTTTTTGTTTTTTTTTTAATCTTATTTTTCTCATATTGTGATATGTATGGAGGTTTGTATGTTTATTGACATTGTTTGTTCATTTTGTTATAACAACTGCACTATTAAAATAGAGGATTGTGTACTAACTTTATATACATATTCACCAGGTGACCATACTGACCAGACAGACCAATATCTAAAGGAGTTATGTCAATGCATAAAGCAGCGATTGAAACAGAATAATGAGTAAAGGTCCACTTTAAATTCAATACATGGCTTTAAAAAAAATGCACTGTAACTCAAAGCACGTGAAAGACACATGAACACAACCCATGTGATATTGTGAAAATGAAACGTATCAGGTTATGTTAGTTTTCGTTGCTCAGTCACCTTTTTTTAAACAAGGTGAGGGCGCTCTGCCAGCACCAGTTCGCCATCTCCCGTCGTCTTATCTCTGTTTACGCAGCGCATTACACGCATTATTGTATGGTGGAACAGAGGTCTGGCAATATTTGGATAGCAATAAGATTCACACGGACAGACACTGATCAGCTAGCAAAAGATTCATAAGAAGAAATCCTATTTGGTTTGATGTCATATTTAATCACCCCTTATGCGCTGATATAAGTAAATGACTCATTCCTCCGCAGATATCTGCCTCTCCATAGCCGTCCTCTTCATCTCCTTTTAGTTATCATGAAGTGTGGTGGATTATTGACTTTCAAGAGTATCTCCACTCTCCACAGCAATTTAGTACCTTTCACGGGCTGTCAGCCCTGGAACAAAACGCTAAAAACCTGTAATTTCAGACATAAACATGCTGTGCTCTTAAAAAAGAATTGCATTTCACATTTAAAGGGTATTGTTACCTCTTGGAACTGAAATACAATTAATGAGTGATTGATAAAAAAAACTCGGTAAGCAAGAATATATATATTTTTAAAGAACAGATGAAGTCTGGCTAAATTATTGTTAATATGGGATGTCAGTTTTAAAGGAGCGGGGTCAGCACCTATTGGTGTCAAAAAGGGCAATACTTAGGGCAGGTAGGTAGAAATGAGGGAATGACTAAAACCGCCTGTAAGGCACTGTCATGGCAACTTGTTGGGAGGAGGGTGTAGTTCTCTTAGTTCCTGCTAGGGGTTCCAGCTTCCTTTTTTACATAGGGGTAAAAATAGAAAAAGAGTGGGCGAGCTGAGAAGAGTGGGAGAACAAGTAGTTTTCAGTCTTAACTCGTGAGTGGAGAGTGTGGGCAAGATCATTTAAGACTGGATAATAGCCTTCCTTTTTGGCGAACGCTGTATGTTCTTTCCCCAAGTAGGCCCCACCAGGAAGGCTGATGTGACTTTTTGGGGAATACTGTATGTTCTTTTTCCGAGTGAGCTCCACCAAGGAAGCTGGCAAGTCATCCCAGAGGCATTCTATTAGACATGTGAATGTTGGAAAATGTTGTTTTGTTTCATTTTGAATGCATTGGTTGTGGGGAAGAGACCCTCGTCCTCATCAATATGGGGACAAGCTGCTTTGGGGGAGCTTCTCACCCCCAAAGCACCCCCCCCATGTTGAGGGCATGTGGCCTGGTATGGTTCAGGAGGAAGGGGGGAGGAAGTTTGGGCGCTCACTCTTCTTCCCCCTTTGCTGGTCTATGCATGCTCGGATTAGGGTCTGGTATAGATTTTGGGGGTCCCACACCATTTTTCTTACATTTTGGTGTGGAGTTCTCCTTGTAGTGCTGTCCCCATAGGGCTTGTTGCTAGGGATGATCGAACTTTTCAAAAGTTTGGTTTGACCAGAACTTCCCGAAAGTTCGGAATTCCCGGAGTTCCCGGATTTCAGAACCCCATTGAAATCAATGGGACCCGAACTTCGGTAATCAAAAAACCCAATTTTGAAGCCCTAAAACCCAATAAATGCCCCTAAAAAGTGCCTAGGGTTCTGGGTCATGCCCCAGAGACTATTAATCACACAAAAAAAAGTTCTTAAAAATTGTCATTTTTGATAGAGAGACAATTATTGAAAAAATTATTGAAAAAAAAAAAGAGATTTCTTTGGATTTAGTGTCAGGGGGGTCTAAAAAGTGTATCTGTTAAGTTCCAGCTCTGTAGCATGTCCAGAACCAGAAAAAAAAGATCGTTTGTATTAGAATTAATATAGAACAGGGATATGGCTCCGCTATTTTCACACCTTGCCGGTTTTGTAGCAAGCGTTTTTTTGGGCATTTTTTGGGGGTTATTGGAGGCAGGCATAACATCAGAACTTCTGTGTAGGGGTATATATACACACACACTTATATGTATATATACACGTACACATATATAGGTGTGAAAGTAGCAGAACACTATACTTGCGCTAATGAAATAATTAACACCCATGTGGTTTCTCTCCTTTCACACCTATATGTGTGTATGTGTATAAATACATATAAGTGTGTGTGTGTATATATACCCCTATACAGAAGTTCAGTTGTTTTGCCTGCCTCCAAAGACCCACAAAAAATGCCCAAAAAAAACGCCTGCAATAACACACCTGGGCGTTTTTTTTTTGGCGCAGGCGTTTTTTTGGGCATTTTTTGTGGGTCTTTGGAGGCAGGCAAAACATCTGAACTTCTGTATAGGGGTATATATACACACACACTTATATGTATTTATACACATACACATATATAGGTGTGATAGGAGCGGAGCCATATGCTTGTTAATTATTTCATTAGCGCAAGCATAGTGTTCTGCTACTTTCACACCTATATATGTGTATGTGTATATATACATACATGTGTGTGTATATATACCCCTATACAGAAGTTCAGATGTTTTGCCTGCCTCCAAAGACCCCAAAAAAATGCTGTTTATTGACCCCTTCCTTTTCTGAATGAACACAGTGAGTGATAGCCTAGGTACCGATCACTCCTGTGTACATTCAGAACTGAAGCATACTAAACTGTGTTTACTATGTCTTCAGTTTGTAAATGAACAGGAAGTCTCTGTATAGAGTGCTTCCTGTTCATTTATTCAATGAACCTGCGACTGCAGAGAAGGAGACTGAGAAAGCGTGCAGATGATCGCCAAAAAAGCTCTGGACAGCAGGGGTGGCCGAGATCTCGATGACCAATACACTTGCATGGGAGGTGAAAGCCAGAGGAATGAACGATCAGAGAAGCATATTCTCAAAATTGCGGCTTGCGTTGTGTCCTTGCACACACTGTGCAGTACTGTGTAGACCTTGTACAAGAGATAGCAGTGGGTAGGTGTACGCATTTTAGGGTCTTTTCAGCCTCCCATCCAGGTTGGTTGGTCACCGAGATCTTGGCCACCCATGCTGTCCAGAGCTTTTTTAGCCATCATCTGCGGGCATCTACATTCCATCTTTACCTTTAACCGGGCTCCTCGGTGTGGGGTTAATCACATCCCACACTGGTCGTCAGGCGGCTTGCCTGCATGCATTCTACTTCAACTCACCACCACCCAGCCTGCTGTCTCCTCCTGATCTGTGTTGTGACAGTCTGTGGATTCCCCCTCTACTCCTCCACTGTGGTCCAAGACATCCATGTAAGTTTTAGCTAATGCTTAAAAAATAAGCTTTTAGAATTTATGGTCCAGCGCCTTGGCCACTTTTTTGTATAGATCCATGGTCAGAGGAAATATGGTGACCCTCCTTCAGACTGGGTTGGAGAAGCTCCTCCACTTGGGAAATAAATATGTATCAACAATATCCCTCAAAAAATGTATAAAGATAAATAATTCCACTTTTTCAGACTGCTGGAACATTGTATGAGTTTTGTCTTATGATGACTTTTGTGCTGGACAGAAAACACAAGTGAAAGCCAAACACATGACAGGCAGCATGTGTAATGTACTTTGTGTATCTGTGGGCTTGGTGCTGGATTTTCTGGGGGTGGACACTCCCAGACTAATCAAGGTTTGGGTACCTAGCTGTTGATTAGCTTACTGTTAATTAGATCACTGTTAGCTGTTGGCTGTTCATTTGATTTACTGTTGGATATACTGATGATATTGCTGTTTACAGTTTGCATTGTTTAGGATAATTACATAGTTACATAGTAGTTGAGGTTGAATAAAGACAAAAGTCCATCCAGTTCAACCTGTGTAGGCACGCATGGCCAAAATCATCTCTCATATCCCTTAATGTTCTGATCCTTAAGATGTATGTCCAAGAGTCTTTTGAAAGTAGCCATACTCCCTGCAGAAACCACCTCTTGTGGTAGAGAATTCCACACTCCTGTAGCCCTAACAGCAAAGAACCCCCTGCATTGCCTAAAAATATGATCAAGCTCTTAGCTGATTTTGTGTGGTATAAATTCTGTGTAAGTTTCCAATAAAGATTTCCAGTTTGCACCTAAGCTAGTGTCGTCTGGTTCTTGGATGCAATTCTTAGCTATAATACCTGGTTCCAGAGTGGAAGAAGCTGTATCTTGGAGGAGGCACCCAGGCTGGGGCCCATGTGGTCCATCACAACTGGTAAGTATCAATCCATTGAGGGAGAAACGTTTTCAACAGAATCTGTCACTTTGTCTTAAATGGTGGACGGTGGAGCAGAATATCATATTTTAGGATAGGATATTTAAAAAGAAAAAAAAAACAGATGGCATACATATAATATATTTTTTGGCCCATGTTATGCCTTCATGTGCAAATGTAGAAAAACCCATCTGAGATTATTTACTGTAGGAAACTATTTGCATCAATAACTAACAAGAAAACAAGAAAGGTAAATTACATAGAACTTTATTTTGCAAGTAATATACCGTACATCACATTCCTTATAGAAAAATAAATATATTTACTTCATTGAGAGCTCTAAAAAGGTTGGCCCTGTCATGGATAGCTTTTATTTTTATTTCTTTCGCTGTATATCTGTCTCTCTTAAAAACCGAACGGCGCAGTTACTAAAAAACTCAGCTATCAGCCATGAACAAGTCGAGTGAATTGCAGGTGAACGACTACATTGATTTTCAAATGAAAAGAGAAATTTGCATTCCCATTTACGTGTCAGTTGATATGAAATACTGTTGAGCTGCTGCACTGATAAAAATCTCAATGCCGCCATGCTCATTCACACCGAATAAAAAAAAAAAGATATGCCTTCAAAATCATGAAGCTACAGACTATATTTCTCCCCTTGTCATACTTTGTCTTATTTATCTGACGTTTTCAGCTGGAATGGCATATAAATTAAATAAAATATCATTACATACTTTTATATATTTTTATAGTTTTTTTATGCTATTGCTGAAACATTGGGTTTATTACCGGAACTGTTACAGTATCTCTAGATTCCTAGAAGACTATGATGGGTGTACTTGGGGTACCCTGCATAGAGTTTGCTTGCTCTGTTTAGGCTTCCTATGGTAGTTTAATTATTTCTGACAGTCCAGAATTATAAAGCACCATTATTTTCTACTGCTAATCCTTGCAGGGACTGAGAGAGCTGAACCCAGGCTTTCTTTTGCCTAGTGATGAATCCAAGTTTCTCCTAGAGGATTCTATGGCTTTTCCGCCAATTTTGAGATGCACAGAGTGATTGCTAGCGATATCATTAGACAATGCCAAATCACTTGCTCAGATACAATGGAAGGTCAATGGAAACTGACTGTGCTCTAAGCTACTCTCAATCTTTAACCACGTGTTGTCCAGCCGTTGTACATAAAAAGGCAGGCAGAGGTTTTCTGAGGGCAGAATTCCCCTTTGTAGTGCCTGTGTGTGCAGACATAGACACAGCAGATCACAGAGCAGGGTCCAGAGCTAATTAACATGGCCCTGTACCCTGTGATTTCTCTTATCAATCAAAACAAACACACATCTAAACAAACACCAGACCAGTGCAGCCATCCACAGCATCCCTGATCACCCCCACTTCAGCACATTGTCACCAGACCAGTGCAGACAGTCACAGCATCCCTGATCACCCCCACTTCAGTACATTGTCACCAGACCAGTGCAGCCATCCACAGCATCCCTGATCACCCCCACTTCAGTACATTGTCACCAGACCAGTGCAGACAGTCACAGCATCCCTGATCACCCCAACTTCAGTACATTGTCACCAGACCAGAGAAGACAGCCACAGCATCCCTGATCACCCCAACTTCAGTACATTGTCACCAGACCAGAGAAGACAGCCACAGCATCCCTGATCACCCCAACTTCAGTACATTGTCACCAGACCAGAGAAGACAGCCACAGCATCCCTGATCACCCCCACTTTAGTACATTGTCACCAGACCAGTGCAGCCATCCACAGTGTCCCTGATCACCCCGACTTCAGTACATTGTCACCAGACCAGTGCAGTCAGCCACAGCATCCCTGATCACCCCCACTTCAGTACATTGTCACCAGACCAGTGCAGCCAGCTACAACATCCCTGATCACCCTAACTTCAGTACAGTGTCACCAGACCAGTGCAGCCAGTGACAGTGCTCCTGATTGCTAGCCACAGAGTACACAGTGTCACCAGACCAGTGCAGCCAGCCACAGTGTCTCTTATTTCTAGCCACAGAGTACACAGTGTCACCAGACCAGTGCAGCCAGCCACAATGTCTCTTATTTCTAGACACAGAGTAAACAGTATCACCAGACCAGTGCAGCCAGCCACAATGTCCCTGATTGCTAGCCATAGAATACATAGTGTCACCAGACCAGTGCTAGTCAGCCCCAGTGTCTCTGATCCCCACCATACCAGTACAGTGTGACCTGACCATTGCAGCCAGCCACAGTGTTCCTGATCACGAGCCAAACCAGCCACAGTGTCCCTGATCACCAACACAGCAATCAGTACACTGTGTCATCAGGCCAGTGCAGCCAACCACAGTGTCCTTGATCGCTGCCATACCAGTACAGTGTCACCAGACCAGTGTAAGCCATTCAATGTGTCCCTGATTGCTAGGCACACAGTACACAGTGTCACCAGACTAGTGCAGTCAGCCACAGTAATCCTGGTCACTTGCCACAACAGCCACAGTGTCCCATGATCAGCAAGACACCAGTGCCTAGTGTCACCAGACTAGTACAGTCAGCTACGGTGTTCTTAATAGCTTCCACATAAATACAGTTTCACCAGACCAGTGTGAGCCACCTATAGTGTCCCTGATCACCACCATACCAGTGCAGTGCCACCAGGCCATTGTTAGCCAGACACAGTGTTCCTAATTGCTGCTATATCTGTACAGTGTCACTAGACCAGTGCAACCAGTCACAGTGTCCCTGATCGCTATCCACACAAACCACAGTGTCCTTTATTGATAGCCACAGTATCCCTGCTTGATAGCCATACAGTACACAGTGTTACCAGACATGTGCAGTCAGGCAAAGTGTCCCTGATCATTAGTCATGCAGTTACAAGGTCCCTGATCACACCACACCAGTACACAGCGTCCCCAGGCCATTTCAGCCAACCACAGTGTCCCTGATCACTGCCACACCAACACAGTATTACCAGACCAGTGTAAGCCAGCCCCAGGGTCCCTGGTTGCTAACCACACCAACCACGGTGCCCCTAAACTTTACCCCTCCTGTACAGTGTCACCAGAACAGTGCAGCCAGCCACAATGTCTGCCACACCAGTACAGTGTCACCAGACCAGTGCAGATAGCCACAGTGTTCCTGATTGCTAGCCATACCAGTCACAGTGCACTAGCACAGTGTAAGCCAGTAACAAGGTTCCTGATTGCTGCCACATCAGTCCCATAGAGATATGTAGGCGCTTGGAGGTTTAAGAGTTCATACAGCAAAATAATGGCTGAGAAAAACAAGTGGTGTGGATAAAATGCTAAATGCACAAGAGGGGGAGGCACAGGGGGGATTTAAAAGTCTTTGAAGGAGATCCATGGGGTGTTCACAACTCAGGGCCAGCTCATTCAACAAGAGAGAAGTCAGCTCTAAATCAGATAAAGAAGAGGGAAGAGCGCCTCTTGAGTGCAAAGTCGTGGTTTATTATACACAAATTACTTAGTAACTTACATCAGGGTAAGGATAAAAACGTCTGTCCAATCCCGGTGGTTCCAGGGTGGTGTAGGGTGGTCCGCACAGTCCAGGGAGGCCTTGGATCCAGGCTGCCAGACCAGCTGGCCGTGTGAGTCCGGGTGAGTGGAGGACTGCGGCCGTGTAGAGAGAACCAGAGGGCGTCTGACGTCAGCAGTGGAAATTGCAAGATGGTGGAGTAGGCTTCACGATGCGTTTCGGAGTCTGCGCCAGAACCCGGGCGGGGCAAGCGCACTCCTTTTTCAGGTGAAAAGGCCATCTCTAAGAGGGAGTCTTTTGTAGGCAGCTGCTGGGGGAGTGTATCGGACATTTAAAGGAGCAATGGGGATTTAATACGGCAATACTAATGGGACAGCTATAAAATAGTGACAGTAACCTGAAGTAATCGTACTATTGCTGGGTAAGCACATTACAGGACTACAGGAGGAAAGTAACAATATATGCAAAGAACAGTGGCACATATAGCAACATATGGCATATATAGCAGCAATTACATAAGGAATGTAGTACATTTAAGCATTAAAATGAACACAGTAAAGCAGGAGAAATGTACAATGCCAATAAATGACTTCTATGGCTAAGAGCTATGGAGTGGCTGGTTATATAGGGAGATATATGCTAGGCTGATGTACTCTGGGCTAAAAACCATGGTTATAGAATATGATTGGCAAGTGGTGGATGAATATGTAAAACGGATGTAGCAGCTGATGTGCTGTCCAGACTACAGGCCTTAATCATTTTCACACCTGAAGGAGGAGTGAAGCTACATACTTCCCTATCCTTAGAAGACTCATCTGCCTTTTGTTCTCTCATGATGACACTTCATGAAGCGACAACTCCAAGTTCAATACCACAGGAAGTACTTGACAGGATCCCTGCATGCCTATGGTCCACAGGACCGGAAGACATTGGTCACCTAAAAGTACCACCAGTCATGGTGCAATTAAAACCTGGGGCACAACCACCGGCCACAGTTGTGGGGATTAGGCCCTTGTCCCCATCAACATGGGGACAAGGTGCTTTGGGGGCAGAGGGACAGAGCCCTAGACCCCCCCGGCCCAAAGCACCCACTCCCCATAATGAGGGCATGTGGCCTGGTGTGGTTGGGGGGTGCCCTCACTTGCCCCCCCCTTTCCTGACCTGCCGGGCTGCATGCTTGGTTAAGGGTCTGGTATTAATTTGGGGGGGGGGGGGGAGGGGACCGTGCGCCTTTTTTTTATTTTTTCATTTTGGCGTGGGGTTCCTCTTAAAATCTATACCAGACCAAATTTTTTCCCCTGGTAAATACCCCATAATCGTTATTTTTTTTAATATGAATATGAATTGGACTTAATGCATGCAATAATAGATGTAAATGAGTAATAGGATACCCATATCGCATGCGGTGAATGTTAGTAAATTGACCCCAAAGAGAAAGGGTGAATCTCCTCATCCTCAGCAAAGATGAAGACAGCAATACAAACCTTTTGATGAAAAAGCAAGTACTCAACCAATGAACCTCAACATTTTAATGAAGTAATATTGCATAAATAATGTGCAAATTTGCAGAGTAAACCATAACACCATAACACCAATGTTTCTGGGGCAACGGCAGCCTGTCGCTGTCTGTCACCTTGAGAAAGGGATCTGCTGCAACCCCGAAATGGTGCACTATTAAAATTTTGAGAAAAAAGGGGTCTGGTGCTGGATGGATTTGTGATAAAGCAATACAAACTTGACAGGGGTTCTAACTCTTCAAAACTGATTTTTTTTTTTTTTTTATAAACATTTATAGTATATTCTTAGATATACTTTAAAATGTGTATTTATTAAAATAATGGTATTAATATAAAAAAAAAACTTTTTAAAATATCAATAATAATAATAACTTTAATAGGAATAAATGTATATCTTTAGATATATTTTAATAATGGTATTAATATATAAAAACTTTTTTAAAAAATCAATAATATCAATAATAACTTTAATAGGAATAAATATATATCTTTAGATATATTTTAAATGTTTATTTATTAAAATAATGGTATAAATATAGTAAATATAAAAAAAAAAAAAAAAAAAAAAGAAAATGATGAAATATCAATGTACAAACTTTTAAACTTCAACAAGAATAAATGTAAATCTTTTTTTTTTATTTTAATTTCTGTATTCTTTCTCTTTTTCTTGTGTTCATTTTTGGAAAAGGTGGCCTAGACAGAAAATACTTTTGTGATATACAGTTGGTATGTTAATTCTTTCGTTGGCCTCTATGTCTTAATTTACAAGGACTATTGGTAACCAATGTTTTGCTAATGCACAACTGTTTATCCCTGAGCGATGTTGTTGCTGGTTGATAAGATCGCTCATTGATATCTTTATTTATTAATTTTTTTTTTTAATCATTGTTAGTTATACTTTGTCTATGCAACTGAAGCCAAATGTTTCTATTTTCTGTCAATGTGTCATATCCCCCAATAAAATATTATTCTATAAAAAAGTATATATTTAGATATACTTTTAATGTTGATTTAAATAATGGTATAAGTATATAAAATATAAAAAAAAAATTATGAAATATCAATGTAGAAACAGTTAAACTTAAATAGAAATAAAAGTATATCTTTAGAATTATTTTAAATGTTAATTATTAAAATAATGGTATAAATATATAAGATATAAAACAAAATTGAGAAATATCAATGAACAAAGCTTTAAATTTCAATAAGATTAAATGTATATATATATATATATATATATATATATATATATATATATATATATCTTTTTAATTTCTTAAATTTTTCTGTTCTTGTTCTGTTGTTTTTTGTTAATCTTTGGTAAAGGTGGCATTGACAGTAAATGCTTTTGTGATATGCAGTTGTTATGTTAATTCTTTCTTGTTCATTGGCCTCTATGTCCTTATTTACTTGGACTACTGGCAACTAGTGTTGAGCGAACACGGACTGTATTATTCGTGTTCGTACCGAATAATTGGATTTTTTTTACCCGAACACGGACACGGACACTTTACTGTATGTTCGGGTAAAAATCCGTGTTCGGTCGTTTTATTTCCGGGTTTTGCATGCTTTGGCGCTCTTTTCATGGCGGGCTTTCAACAGCCAATCAACAATCGTTTAACTGGTGTGCCTTAAGCCATCCCAGCCATGCCTGCAAATGTCTTAGTAGCTGTGATTGGCCGTCTGAAGCATGTGACCAAGTCTTTATAAGTTCGAGGCAGCCGCCGCAGCAGCGTCATTCTGCTGCTTAGCTAAGGGACAGAGCACACATCAATGTGCTGGCTGCTGATTAGGGAAAGATAGGCAGGAAAAAACCATTTGTGTCCGGATAGAATTGAGGGACAGGTCGGAGTGTTTAGGCAGGGCGAGTTGTAGGCATTTTAGGGATAGAGTCTGCTGAATTATAGGGTCAGTGTCTTCTACAAACTACAATCGATATTGCTGTGTGGGGGGTGGGGTGAATCTGCACTCAATCCTGATCTACGATCTCTTCTCAATCCTGTTAGGGACAGAGTCTGCTGAATTTTAGGGAAACTGTGTTCTACAAACTACAATCGATATTGCTGTGTGGTGTGGGATTGGAGATAGGCAGGTGTCAGTGATCCACATCCATTTTTCTGTGTGTGAGCTGCAGTGAACACAATCTTTTTGGGCTGCAGTGAACACAATCTTTTTGGGCTGCAGTGAACACAATCTTTTTGGGCTGCAGTGAACACAATCTTTTTGGGCTGCAGTGAACACAATCTTTTTGGGGTGCAGTGAACAAAATCTTTTTGGGGTGCAGTGAACACAATCCTTTTTGGTGTGCAGTGAACACAATCTTTGTGGGGTGCAGTGAACAAAATCCTTTGTGGGGTGCAGTGAACACAATCTTTTTGGGGTGCAGTGAACAAAATCCTTTTTGGGGTGCAGTGAACAACATCCTTTTTGGGGTGCAGTGAACACAATCTTTTTGGGGTGCAGTGAACAAAATCCTTTGTGGGGTGCAGTGAACACAATCTTTTTGGGGTGCAGTGAACACAATCTTTTTGGGGTGGAGTGAACAACATCCTTTTTGGGGTGCAGTGAACAAAATCCTTTTTGGGGTGCAGTGAACAAAATCATTTTTGGGGTGCAGTGAACACAATCTTTTTGGGGTGCAGTGAACACAATCTTTGTGGGGTGCAGTGAACACAATCTTTTTGGGGTGGAGTGAACAACATCCTTTTTGGGGTGCAGTGAACAACATCCTTTTTGGGGTGCAGTGAACACAATCTTTTTGGGGTGCAGTGAACACAATCTTTGTGGGGTACAGTGAACAGAATCTTTGTGGGGTGCAGTGAACACAATCTTTGGGGGGTACAGTGAACACAATCTTTTTGGGGTGCAGTGAACACAATCTTTGTGGGGTGCAGTGAACACAATCTTTTTGGGGTGGAGTGAACAAAATCATTTTTGGGGTGCAGTGAACAACATCCTTTTTGGGGTGCAGTGATCAAAATCCTGTAAGAATATTTAATAATAAATATCTTGCGCTCGTACAGTACTTATGTCAGAATATTTATACTGCTCTGAATATAGCAGTGTATTTATTTATGGTTAATAAGCAAAGATCTGTGAAAAAGGAGAGTCTTCACCTATTACCATAAATCAATGTCGTGAATTCTTTTTAATTGATTAATTTCTTTTTAAAAGCATATACCAATCTTAGTGAGTACAGTCTACAGCGTGGAATATATATAAAAATATTTATTCTCAAGACATGCAAACACGATATATGATCAAACAAGAAGTGACACAAAAAGATAACTCTGCATAAAATATACTAACTTCAAATAATCAATGCAATGTGATGTTTAGCTCAATAATGAAAGTGAAACTGAAACAAAATTAAAGAGAAAGCAAAACTAAAGCAAGATTACCATTTCTTCCCAGGTATAGTATAAGCCATAAATTAATGTTCTATATAAACAGACTATAATGGTCTGCGAATCACAGGGCCCAAAGTCATTCCACTGCAGAAGGAATGAGAATAAGCCATGCAAAACGGAAGACTTAAAATTGCAAATAATGCACTTAATCTGATATTAATAAAAATGTATAAAACAAAAATCAGCTTTTTAGAGAAAAATCTACTATGGCTTATACGGCTGGGATTGTAATCTCATTACCCTTAAATATGCAATATAAAACATATAAGGAAGGAATAAACAATTGTTGAATAAAATCAAATAATACAGCAAGGCATAATTACCACACTTAAGATGGTGTTACCAGAGTCCTAAGATGGATGCCAGTGAGGGAGGAGTTTCCTCCAAGTTTCAGATGAATGATGGACCAGGAAGTATGTCTGGATGAGTCTATCGAAAAATGTAATAGCGTGTGTGGTGTAAGTGTGAGGTGTGTTGTCAGTAGTGTAAAGTGTGATGTGTCCTCTCTCATCTGGGTTGGTCTTTTATATGGTAAGAACAAAGAGCTATAAAAATTACCATAAGTAAAACCCAGAGGGATGAAACATTATCCCTATTGGTCGGGATATTCTATACCTAAACTGATGAGGTCAGAGACACACCCCTTTTTATAATTAACCCCATATTTGGTCTAATAAAATTAAGGATGATTTCTCTATATGTGAGATTAATCATATAACACAACATAAAACTTTCTCCAGACTCCCAGTACATACATAAATGTCCACCTGTATTTCCATTATTCATCTTGGCAAGTAATGCCATTTCAATAATTATATTATTTAACACAATATAATATTTTTATATTGGAATATCTCAAATTATCTCAAGACTGCACCTGGTATTTCGTCTCCAGAGGGCAGTATTGTACCGTTCATTAGATTTTGTATTTAATATAATTAAAACAATTTGTTATCTGATGACCTATTGACCTGTCGGCTAGTGAAAAGCAATTACTTATTTGGATTGTGACATAGGGCTGTCAGACATAGTCTAGGTTTGGGAATATTTACGACACCTTGAGCACTAAACCAGTCCAAAGCAATCCTTATATAAACACTCCTACCACATGCCTTAACATGAAGTAATTTGTTTTTAAGACGCACAAGTCCTTACACATCATAGAAAAGTATACTTATATATATATATATATATATATATATATATATATATTATATATCTAATATTATATAAGTATCAAGTTCACACTTCTATATTAATAAGAATACAATGTATTATCGTTAATATACATCTTACATATGATGATGTTTTCTATAAAAACTTATATGGTTCATCTTTAAATGTCTGCTAGAATATACTGGGGTATTGTCCATTGTTCTATACTTATAGACAGACTGAGATATCCCCCCTTAACATAGCGTCAGACTGACTAAGTTTTATCTGATCGAGATGTCAAAAGAAATCTTATTTATGACAAAAGAAAATAGAAATGTCTGCTGAAAGTATAGGACCCTATTGTAAGCCTGTAAGAGACATTTTGTTTAACAAGTACATATGAACTTTGTTTCACCTTAAAAACAAGATGGACGCCATCCTGTTCAGAATCTCATATATGCATAATATGAAATATACATGGCTTTTAAAATCATTTTTCTTTTTACCTATTATTATTTTAATCAACCCCCAATAACCCCGACATATCCCCCCCTTTCTTCCCAGTAGACAAGTGAGCAACTTAGGCCTATCTGGAAAGAAAGCTTTTTAAGGAGTAGTGGAAAAAAAAAATGTCTTGTTCTCTTTTTGTAAGAGAATATTTCATATTGGGAATTGTTCATAACTCTTAAGTACAGCAATAAAAAAAAAAATTGAGAAAAAAAAATCAGTTCAAAATGTCAGTTCGTAGCGACTTTGCTGGTGTTAGCTATGTCACCAACTGTTCCTTGTTAGTCTCTTTGAATTCCGATCTCCTGGTAAAGAAACTCAAATGTTCCTTGAAATTTGCATCATCAGTTTGCAAAGTCTTGATGGAGACAGATATTAACTGCTGCAATGGCAATGGCAATTACCATTCAAAGCGCAGTAAAACAATGTTGGCAATCAGGAATCTGAGAAATCGGTTTGGACATTCAACCTTGGATGTTGGTTGGATAATGAATGGTTTCAGCATGGTCTAGAGTGTCATACACCTAGACTGAGGTTTGCTCACATAGGCAATGCACCATTCTCACATCTCCTTCAATTAAAAACAGGAGGTAGTGCGATTCCTCTCAATGGATTTCCTCGGATCAAATGCACAAAGATCTGTAGAAACAAATCTTCCTTTCTGTCAACAAGAATCTGGGGCGTCTCACAGCTTGATTCCTGAAGAGGGACCTGATGCAATGAGGGGTTCCGTCCTGAGCTGGACTCTAAGGAGAGATGACCCATCCGAGCGCTGTGTCTTTTGGCAAACAACATCGTCTGTACCAATCAACGACCTGGCATGGAAGGTTAAGCTCTTCCTATTGGATGAAACATATAGTATGAATATACATTCTTATCAATTGACATTTCAATGCGATGTTGGTACCCTAAGCTTTCTCAGAGTTCTCCTTTGATCCACCGTGTGATCAGTCCTTTATATGACCACCAGGGAAGGTGAGACTGTATATGCGACTTTTCCTAGGGCGACTGACTTCTGGGGCTTATTAACATGGGGATGTATTTATCGCCATGGATACTACACATTGGACAATAATACAATGATACAATACTTTGTTTAAAATTTACCTACTACTTGGGAGAAAAAAAATATAATATCTCCCCCTATGGGGCATCAATGCAATTTATTGGAGGCAATAAAACTACCTGGCATTGAGGATTCCTTCTTGGTTACCGTATACAACCTTTAACCTCTTGACTGCATTACGTCATTAGGGTTTGATCCTCCTTGGTATCACCATCATAGGCGATTGTTTTGAAATGTGTCCGCTTTAAGCGACCTGTTTGAGTCAGAGGGATGAAGTGACCACTGAAAAATAGGAGGGTAGTTAGTATATAACAACCAAGATTCCCTGGCAGGAATTCAGGATCCTCAATGCTGTTACCTGGGGATAAAATGGTGTTAGAACCTCTGTATCCTATGCCTTTATTCAGTGTATCCCTTTGATTCCTGCCACTTGGGCATTAAAGGATTTTGTGGCCCTTGGCTGGCCACAGGATTTGTTCCTAAAGATGGATTTTAATTTTGGGCTGTAGTGCCCTGAGTGACCAAGTGATCAACTGATCAATTCGGATTCTACTCAGCTGAAAACTTTTTTACATAATTGAATTATTGGCCCCGCCCTCTTGCGGTGCCTATATCTCTCGGGATCAGACATATGGGACAGATCCCCATCAGAACCAGTTACGCGGTTCTGGCGTGAGGTCTGGGCCTAAATGTCACTCTAACTTCCCGAGGATTTTGGGGAGCCCTAGGATGGGGCAAATCCCTATTTATTTGTGGGTGTCCCCCCCCCTTGTTAATGGGATGTCCGGTGTCCTCCTTAAGGTATCCGGTGTTTCCTTTTGGGGCCTAGGTGGCATATCTTGCTCCTTTGCCAAACTTATTTTTATGCACATGGGCAATGCCTCAAAGCACAGGGATTTAAATTCCGGGTGGTTGTACTCAGCTCCTTCATTGAAGGGTGTTAGGCACTTTTGAGTACAGCAAAAAAAAATTCAATGGCTTTGGTGCTGTGTACATTTTAAATTGTATATAACAGCTCTAGCAGCAGTAAGGTTTTATATGGGCTGATTTTTAAATTACATCCTGCAGGCACAACACAGACAGTTGTTTTCATAGGCCTCAAGATGATCAATGTCTAAGACAATGTCTAAGGACCTTTTCTAAAAAAAAAATCAGGACAGTACTCTTTTTAAAACTTTTAAATTCTGGAGGTGTATGGTATCTTTTTAGGGATGCTAGTCTCTTTGCAGTGACCTGATATGACTCATACCTATTTATGCATGGCTGCCCAATTTCTGCCCTCCTATATTAGGAATATGGCTGGGGTAGGACATGGACTCTTTGCCTGATTCCCCCCCTTGTCTGGGTCATGATCAACAGACTGGGAATCATACCTGGGTCTATGAATAATTATTTCATATTTATAATGCAGGACTAATAAAGCATTGCCCTTTTGTATGGACACCATGACCTTATGGAACTCTCTTATTTATTTACTGATGAGTTCCTGTCATGAATTTGAACAGTTACATTTTTATTTATTTTTATTTATTTTCTTAATTTATTTTCCACTGCTGGTTACTCGGCAACTTTTTGCTAGAAAAACATTTTTCCTTGCTCAAAACTTCCTAATTATTGCATTAATCATTTACATTTCACTTTCACATGGTTACTTTCATTACAGTTTACTTGATAAAACTTCTGCCACAGTTCTACTTCATTTTGCAGTTTCACGCTACATTCTCTTAACTTATGTGTTCCAATAGAGGCCACTTTCACCTGCTCAAGGAGGTTCCTAATCTCATACTCTCATTTATTTGGAGTGGAGATTGAAACTTTACTAAACTCCTTTTTGCTGAGCCTTCTGGTGCAGTTCCTCACAAAGATACAGTAAGATTAGCCATGACCAAAAAGTATGTGATTACACTTCCTGATGTCTTTGGTGTTAGATAAGCTTATTGGTGAGTTCATACATACAGGTTGTCCTCTACCCATGTCAGATGCCCTTTTATTGGCCCGACTTCTGAGGATTTTGATATATGACTCTAACCAGCATTTACATTTTCCACCATTTCAGACTCAGAGAGGTGTTTCCACACATTTATGATCTGTGCCAAATCTACTGGGGTTGTGGCATTACCACTAGGGACTGACACCTTGCCAGAGTTGGCAGCGTGAACATTACCTGCTGTAGACATTTTTAAGGCATTTCTATCACATTCATAATTAATAAAAAAAAAAAAAAAAATTTCCAAAAAAAATTTTTTTTTTTTTTTTCAAAGTTATTGATTATGTCACCTGATCAATATTTATGATTGGCATATGTAAGAAATCAATAATTATCTCGCTGGGGCCTCCATTATATGTAAGAATATTTAATAATAAATATCTTGCGCTCGTACAGTACTTATGTCAGAATATTTATACTGCTCTGAATATAGCAGTGTATTTATTTATGGTTAATAAGCAAAGATCTGTGAAAAAGGAGAGTCTTCACCTATTACCATAAATCAATGTCGTGAATTCTTTTTAATTGATTAATTTCTTTTTAAAAGCATATACCAATCTTAGTGAGTACAGTCTACAGCGTGGAATATATATAAAAATATTTATTCTCAAGACATGCAAACACGATATATGATCAAACAAGAAGTGACACAAAAAGATAACTCTGCATAAAATATACTAACTTCAAATAATCAATGCAATGTGATGTTTAGCTCAATAATGAAAGTGAAACTGAAACAAAATTAAAGAGAAAGCAAAACTAAAGCAAGATTACCATTTCTTCCCAGGTATAGTATAAGCCATAAATTAATGTTCTATATAAACAGACTATAATGGTCTGCGAATCACAGGGCCCAAAGTCATTCCACTGCAGAAGGAATGAGAATAAGCCATGCAAAACGGAAGACTTAAAATTGCAAATAATGCACTTAATCTGATATTAATAAAAATGTATAAAACAAAAATCAGCTTTTTAGAGAAAAATCTACTATGGCTTATACGGCTGGGATTGTAATCTCATTACCCTTAAATATGCAATATAAAACATATAAGGAAGGAATAAACAATTGTTGAATAAAATCAAATAATACAGCAAGGCATAATTACCACACTTAAGATGGTGTTACCAGAGTCCTAAGATGGATGCCAGTGAGGGAGGAGTTTCCTCCAAGTTTCAGATGAATGATGGACCAGGAAGTATGTCTGGATGAGTCTATCGAAAAATGTAATAGCGTGTGTGGTGTAAGTGTGAGGTGTGTTGTCAGTAGTGTAAAGTGTGATGTGTCCTCTCTCATCTGGGTTGGTCTTTTATATGGTAAGAACAAAGAGCTATAAAAATTACCATAAGTAAAACCCAGAGGGATGAAACATTATCCCTATTGGTCGGGATATTCTATACCTAAACTGATGAGGTCAGAGACACACCCCTTTTTATAATTAACCCCATATTTGGTCTAATAAAATTAAGGATGATTTCTCTATATGTGAGATTAATCATATAACACAACATAAAACTTTCTCCAGACTCCCAGTACATACATAAATGTCCACCTGTATTTCCATTATTCATCTTGGCAAGTAATGCCATTTCAATAATTATATTATTTAACACAATATAATATTTTTATATTGGAATATCTCAAATTATCTCAAGACTGCACCTGGTATTTCGTCTCCAGAGGGCAGTATTGTACCGTTCATTAGATTTTGTATTTAATATAATTAAAACAATTTGTTATCTGATGACCTATTGACCTGTCGGCTAGTGAAAAGCAATTACTTATTTGGATTGTGACATAGGGCTGTCAGACATAGTCTAGGTTTGGGAATATTTACGACACCTTGAGCACTAAACCAGTCCAAAGCAATCCTTATATAAACACTCCTACCACATGCCTTAACATGAAGTAATTTGTTTTTAAGACGCACAAGTCCTTACACATCATAGAAAAGTATACTTATATATATATATATATATATATATATATATATTATATATCTAATATTATATAAGTATCAAGTTCACACTTCTATATTAATAAGAATACAATGTATTATCGTTAATATACATCTTACATATGATGATGTTTTCTATAAAAACTTATATGGTTCATCTTTAAATGTCTGCTAGAATATACTGGGGTATTGTCCATTGTTCTATACTTATAGACAGACTGAGATATCCCCCCTTAACATAGCGTCAGACTGACTAAGTTTTATCTGATCGAGATGTCAAAAGAAATCTTATTTATGACAAAAGAAAATAGAAATGTCTGCTGAAAGTATAGGACCCTATTGTAAGCCTGTAAGAGACATTTTGTTTAACAAGTACATATGAACTTTGTTTCACCTTAAAAACAAGATGGACGCCATCCTGTTCAGAATCTCATATATGCATAATATGAAATATACATGGCTTTTAAAATCATTTTTCTTTTTACCTATTATTATTTTAATCAACCCCCAATAACCCCGACAATCCTTTTTGGGGTGCAGTGAACACAATCTTTTTGGGGTGCAGTGAACAAAATCCTTTGTGGGGTGCAGTGAACAGAATCTTTGTGGGGTGCAGTGAACACAATCTTTGGGGGGGTACAGTGAACACAATCTTTTTGGGGTGCAGTGAACACAATCTTTGTGGGGTACAGTGAACAGAATCTTTGTGGGGTGCAGTGAACACAATCTTTGGGGGGTACAGTGAACACAATCTTTTTGGGGTGCAGTGAACACAATCTTTGGGGGGTACAGTGAACACAATCTTTTTGGGGTGCAGTGAACACAATCTTTGTGGGGTGCAGTGAACACAATCTTTGGGGGGGTACAGTGAACACAATCTTTTTGGGGTGCAGTGAACAACATCCTTTTAGGGTGCAGTGAACACAATCTTTGTGGGGTGCAGTGAACAACATCCTTTTAGGGTGCAGTGAACACAATCTTTGTGGGGTACAGTGAACAGAATCTTTGTGGGGTGCAGTGAACACAATCTTTGGGGGGTACAGTGAACACAATCTTTGTGAGGTGCAGTGAACACAATCTTTGTGGGGTGCAGTGAACACAATCATTGTGGGGTGCAGTGAACTCAATCTTTGTGGGGTACAGTGAACACAATCTCATACTTCTGAAGATTTGAGGGTGCTGCCTGTTCCATACTCCCCCTACTCCTCATCTAGCCTTTTAGGGGTACAAACAATAGTAATTGGGGCCTAGTGTGGTTGTGTACGTGTGATATACATACACTTTTTTTGGATCATATTTTCTATTCCGCTATTTAATCAAAAACCTTTGGGGATCAGTTAAATTGGGGGATAGTCTGTGTTGGTACGTGTGAGAGAGATCCACCTTTCCAAGTTGTTGGGGTTCATCTCATACTTCTGAAGGTTTGAGGGTGCTGCCTGTTCCATACTCCCCCTACTCCTAGCCTTTTAGGGGTACAAACAATAGTAATTGGGGCCTAGTGTGGTTGTGTACGTGTGATATACATACACTTTTTTTGGATCATATTTTCTATTCCGCTATTTAATCAAAAACCTTTGGGGATCAGTTAAATTGGGGGATAGTCTGTGTTGGTACGTGTGAGAGAGATCCACCTTTCCAAGTTGTTGGGGTTCATCTCATACTTCTGAAGGTTTGAGGGTGCTGCCTGTTCCATACTCCCCCTACTCCTAGCCTTTTAGGGGTACAAACAATAGTAATTGGGGCCTAGTGTGGTTGTGTACGTGTGATATACATACACTTTTTTTGGATCATATTTTCTATTCCGCTATTTAATCAAAAACCTTTGGGGATCAGTTAAATTGGGGGATAGTCTGTGTTGGTACGTGTGAGAGAGATCCACCTTTCCAAGTTGTTGGGGTTCATCTCATACTTCTGAAGGTTTGAGGGTGCTGCCTGTTCCATACTCCCCCTACTCCTCATCTAGCCTTTTAGGGGTACAAACAATAGTAATTGGGGCCTAGTGTGGTTGTGTACGTGTGATATACATACACTTTTTTTGGATCATATTTTCTATTCCGCTATTTAATCAAAAACCTTTGGGGATCAGTTAAATTGGGGGATAGTCTGTGTTGGTACGTGTGAGAGAGATCCACCTTTCCAAGTTTTTGGGGTTCATCTCATACTTCTGAAGATTTGAGGGTGCTGCCTGTTCCATACCCCCCCTACTCCTCATCTAGCCTTTTAGGGGTACAAACAATAGTAATTGGGGCCTAGTGTGGTTGTGTACGTGTGATATACATACACTTTTTTTGGATCATATTTTCTATTCCGCTATTTAATCAAAAACCTTTGGGGATCAGTTAAATTGGGGGATAGTCTGTGTTGGTACGTGTGAGAGAGATCCACCTTTCCAAGTTGTTGGGGTTCATCTCATACTTCTGAAGGTTTGAGGGTGCTGCCTGTTCCATACTCCCCCTACTCCTCATCTAGCCTTTTAGGGGTACAAACAATAGTAATTGGGGCCTAGTGTGGTTGTGTACGTGTGATATACATACACTTTTTTTGGATCATATTTTCTATTCCGCTATTTAATCAAAAACCTTTGGGGATCAGTTAAATTGGGGGATAGTCTGTGTTGGTACGTGTGAGAGAGATCCACCTTTCCAAGTTGTTGGGGTTCATCTCATACTTCTGAAGGTTTGAGGGTGCTGCCTGTTCCATACTCCCCCTACTCCTAGCCTTTTAGGGGTACAAACAATAGTAATTGGGGCCTAGTGTGGTTGTGTACGTGTGATATACATACACTTTTTTTGGATCATATTTTCTATTCCGCTATTTAATCAAAAACCTTTGGGGATCAGTTAAATTGGGGGATAGTCTGTGTTGGTACGTGTGAGAGAGATCCACCTTTCCAAGTTGTTGGGGTTCATCTCATACTTCTGAAGGTTTGAGGGTGCTGCCTGTTCCATACTCCCCCTACTCCTAGCCTTTTAGGGGTACAAACAATAGTAATTGGGGCCTAGTGTGGTTGTGTACGTGTGATATACATACACTTTTTTTGGATCATATTTTCTATTCCGCTATTTAATCAAAAACCTTTGGGGATCAGTTAAATTGGGGGATAGTCTGTGTTGGTACGTGTGAGAGAGATCCACCTTTCCAAGTTGTTGGGGTTCATCTCATACTTCTGAAGGTTTGAGGGTGCTGCCTGTTCCATACTCCCCCTACTCCTAGCCTTTTAGGGGTACAAACAATAGTAATTGGGGCCTAGTGTGGTTGTGTACGTGTGATATACATACACTTTTTTTGGATCATATTTTCTATTCCGCTATTTAATCAAAAACCTTTGGGGATCAGTTAAATTGGGGGATAGTCTGTGTTGGTACGTGTGAGAGAGATCCACCTTTCCAAGTTGTTGGGGTTCATCTCATACTTCTGAAGGTTTGAGGGTGCTGCCTGTTCCATACCCCCCCTACTCCTCATCTAGCCTTTTAGGGGTACAAACAATAGTAATTGGGGCCTAGTGTGGTTGTGTACGTGTGATATACATACACTTTTTTTGGATCATATTTTCTATTCCGCTATTTAATCAAAAACCTTTGGGGATCAGTTAAATTGGGGGATAGTCTGTGTTGGTACGTGTGAGAGAGATCCACCTTTCCAAGTTGTTGGGGTTCATCTCATACTTCTGAAGGTTTGAGGGTGCTGCCTGTTCCATACTCCCCCTACTCCTCATCTAGCCTTTTAGGGGTACAAACAATAGTAATTGGGGCCTAGTGTGGTTGTGTACGTGTGATATACATACACTTTTTTTGGATCATATTTTCTATTCCGCTATTTAATCAAAAACCTTTGGGGATCAGTTAAATTGGGGGATAGTCTGTGTTGGTACGTGTGAGAGAGATCCACCTTTCCAAGTTGTTGGGGTTCATCTCATACTTCTGAAGGTTTGAGGGTGCTGCCTGTTCCATACTCCCCCTACTCCTAGCCTTTTAGGGGTACAAACAATAGTAATTGGGGCCTAGTGTGGTTGTGTACGTGTGATATACATACACTTTTTTTGGATCATATTTTCTATTCCGCTATTTAATCAAAAACCTTTGGGGATCAGTTAAATTGGGGGATAGTCTGTGTTGGTACGTGTGAGAGAGATCCACCTTTCCAAGTTGTTGGGGTTCATCTCATACTTCTGAAGGTTTGAGGGTGCTGCCTGTTCCATACCCCCCCTACTCCTCATCTAGCCTTTTAGGGGTACAAACAATAGTAATTGGGGCCTAGTGTGGTTGTGTACGTGTGATATACATACACTTTTTTTGGATCATATTTTCTATTCCGCTATTTAATCAAAAACCTTTGGGGATCAGTTAAATTGGGGGATAGTCTGTGTTGGTACGTGTGAGAGAGATCCACCTTTCCAAGTTGTTGGGGTTCATCTCATACTTCTGAAGGTTTGAGGGTGCTGCCTGTTCCATACTCCCCCTACTCCTAGCCTTTTAGGGGTACAAACAATAGTAATTGGGGCCTAGTGTGGTTGTGTACGTGTGATATACATACACTTTTTTTGGATCATATTTTCTATTCCGCTATTTAATCAAAAACCTTTGGGGATCAGTTAAATTGGGGGATAGTCTGTGTTGGTACGTGTGAGAGAGATCCACCTTTCCAAGTTGTTGGGGTTCATCTCATACTTCTGAAGGTTTGAGGGTGCTGCCTGTTCCATACCCCCCCTACTCCTCATCTAGCCTTTTAGGGGTACAAACAATAGTAATTGGGGCCTAGTGTGGTTGTGTACGTGTGATATACATACACTTTTTTTGGATCATATTTTCTATTCCGCTATTTAATCAAAAACCTTTGGGGATCAGTTAAATTGGGGGATAGTCTGTGTTGGTACGTGTGAGAGAGATCCACCTTTCCAAGTTTTTGGGGTTCATCTCATACTTCTGAAGATTTGAGGGTGCTGCCTGTTCCATACCCCCCCTACTCCTCATCTAGCCTTTTAGGGGTACAAACAATAGTAATTGGGGCCTAGTGTGGTTGTGTACGTGTGATATTATACATACACTTTTTTTGGATCATATTTTCTATTCCGCTATTTAATCAAAAACCTTTGGGGATCAGTTAAATTGGGGGATAGTCTGTGTTGGTACGTGTGAGAGAGATCCACCTTTCCAAGTTGTTGGGGTTCATCTCATACTTCTGAAGGTTTGAGGGTGCTGCCTGTTCCATACTCCCCCTACTCCTCATCTAGCCTTTTAGGGGTACAAACAATAGTAATTGGGGCCCAGTGTGGTTGTGTACGTGTGATATACATACACTTTTTTTGGATCATATTTTCTATTCCGCTATTTAATCAAAAACCTTTGGGGATCAGTTAAATTGGGGGATAGTCTGTGTTGGTACGTGTGAGAGAGATCCACCTTTCCAAGTTGTTGGGGTTCATCTCATACTTCTGAAGGTTTGAGGGTGCTGCCTGTTCCATACTCCCCCTACTCCTCATCTAGCCTTTTAGGGGTACAAACAATAGTAATTGGGGCCTAGTGTGGTTGTGTACGTGTGATATACATACACTTTTTTTGGATCATATTTTCTATTCCGCTATTTAATCAAAAACCTTTGGGGATCAGTTAAATTGGGGGATAGTCTGTGTTGGTACGTGTGAGAGAGATCCACCTTTCCAAGTTTTTGGGGTTCATCTCATACTTCTGAAGATTTGAGGGTGCTGCCTGTTCCATACCCCCCCTACTCCTCATCTAGCCTTTTAGGGGTACAAACAATAGTAATTGGGGCCTAGTGTGGTTGTGTACGTGTGATATACATACACTTTTTTTGGATCATATTTTCTATTCCGCTATTTAATCAAAAACCTTTGGGGATCAGTTAAATTGGGGGATAGTCTGTGTTGGTACGTGTGAGAGAGATCCACCTTTCCAAGTTGTTGGGGTTCATCTCATACTTCTGAAGGTTTGAGGGTGCTGCCTGTTCCATACTCCCCCTACTCCTCATCTAGCCTTTTAGGGGTACAAACAATAGTAATTGGGGCCTAGTGTGGTTGTGTACGTGTGATATACATACACTTTTTTTGGATCATATTTTCTATTCCGCTATTTAATCAAAAACCTTTGGGGATCAGTTAAATTGGGGGATAGTCTGTGTTGGTACGTGTGAGAGAGATCCACCTTTCCAAGTTGTTGGGGTTCATCTCATACTTCTGAAGGTTTGAGGGTGCTGCCTGTTCCATACTCCCCCTACTCCTAGCCTTTTAGGGGTACAAACAATAGTAATTGGGGCCTAGTGTGGTTGTGTACGTGTGATATACATACACTTTTTTTGGATCATATTTTCTATTCCGCTATTTAATCAAAAACCTTTGGGGATCAGTTAAATTGGGGGATAGTCTGTGTTGGTACGTGTGAGAGAGATCCACCTTTCCAAGTTGTTGGGGTTCATCTCATACTTCTGAAGGTTTGAGGGTGCTGCCTGTTCCATACCCCCCCTACTCCTCATCTAGCCTTTTAGGGGTACAAACAATAGTAATTGGGGCCTAGTGTGGTTGTGTACGTGTGATATACATACACTTTTTTTGGATCATATTTTCTATTCCGCTATTTAATCAAAAACCTTTGGGGATCAGTTAAATTGGGGGATAGTCTGTGTTGGTACGTGTGAGAGAGATCCACCTTTCCAAGTTTTTGGGGTTCATCTCATACTTCTGAAGATTTGAGGGTGCTGCCTGTTCCATACCCCCCCTACTCCTCATCTAGCCTTTTAGGGGTACAAACAATAGTAATTGGGGCCTAGTGTGGTTGTGTACGTGTGATATTATACATACACTTTTTTTGGATCATATTTTCTATTCCGCTATTTAATCAAAAACCTTTGGGGATCAGTTAAATTGGGGGATAGTCTGTGTTGGTACGTGTGAGAGAGATCCACCTTTCCAAGTTGTTGGGGTTCATCTCATACTTCTGAAGGTTTGAGGGTGCTGCCTGTTCCATACTCCCCCTACTCCTCATCTAGCCTTTTAGGGGTACAAACAATAGTAATTGGGGCCCAGTGTGGTTGTGTACGTGTGATATACATACACTTTTTTTGGATCATATTTTCTATTCCGCTATTTAATCAAAAACCTTTGGGGATCAGTTAAATTGGGGGATAGTCTGTGTTGGTACGTGTGAGAGAGATCCACCTTTCCAAGTTGTTGGGGTTCATCTCATACTTCTGAAGGTTTGAGGGTGCTGCCTGTTCCATACTCCCCCTACTCCTAGCCTTTTAGGGGTACAAACAATAGTAATTGGGGCCTAGTGTGGTTGTGTACGTGTGATATACATACACTTTTTTTGGATCATATTTTCTATTCCGCTATTTAATCAAAAACCTTTGGGGATCAGTTAAATTGGGGGATAGTCTGTGTTGGTACGTGTGAGAGAGATCCACCTTTCCAAGTTGTTGGGGTTCATCTCATACTTCTGAAGGTTTGAGGGTGCTGCCTGTTCCATACCCCCCCTACTCCTCATCTAGCCTTTTAGGGGTACAAACAATAGTAATTGGGGCCTAGTGTGGTTGTGTACGTGTGATATACATACACTTTTTTTGGATCATATTTTCTATTCCGCTATTTAATCAAAAACCTTTGGGGATCAGTTAAATTGGGGGATAGTCTGTGTTGGTACGTGTGAGAGAGATCCACCTTTCCAAGTTGTTGGGGTTCATCTCATACTTCTGAAGGTTTGAGGGTGCTGCCTGTTCCATACTCCCCCTACTCCTCATCTAGCCTTTTAGGGGTACAAACAATAGTAATTGGGGCCTAGTGTGGTTGTGTACGTGTGATATACATACACTTTTTTTGGATCATATTTTCTATTCCGCTATTTAATCAAAAACCTTTGGGGATCAGTTAAATTGGGGGATAGTCTGTGTTGGTACGTGTGAGAGAGATCCACCTTTCCAAGTTGTTGGGGTTCATCTCATACTTCTGAAGGTTTGAGGGTGCTGCCTGTTCCATACTCCCCCTACTCCTCATCTAGCCTTTTAGGGGTACAAACAATAGTAATTGGGGCCTAGTGTGGTTGTGTACGTGTGATATACATACACTTTTTTTGGATCATATTTTCTATTCCGCTATTTAATCAAAAACCTTTGGGGATCAGTTAAATTGGGGGATAGTCTGTGTTGGTACGTGTGAGAGAGATCCACCTTTCCAAGTTGTTGGGGTTCATCTCATACTTCTGAAGGTTTGAGGGTGCTGCCTGTTCCATACTCCCCCTACTCCTAGCCTTTTAGGGGTACAAACAATAGTAATTGGGGCCTAGTGTGGTTGTGTACGTGTGATATACATACACTTTTTTTGGATCATATTTTCTATTCCGCTATTTAATCAAAAACCTTTGGGGATCAGTTAAATTGGGGGATAGTCTGTGTTGGTACGTGTGAGAGAGATCCACCTTTCCAAGTTGTTGGGGTTCATCTCATACTTCTGAAGGTTTGAGGGTGCTGCCTGTTCCATACCCCCCCTACTCCTCATCTAGCCTTTTAGGGGTACAAACAATAGTAATTGGGGCCTAGTGTGGTTGTGTACGTGTGATATACATACACTTTTTTTGGATCATATTTTCTATTCCGCTATTTAATCAAAAACCTTTGGGGATCAGTTAAATTGGGGGATAGTCTGTGTTGGTACGTGTGAGAGAGATCCACCTTTCCAAGTTTTTGGGGTTCATCTCATACTTCTGAAGATTTGAGGGTGCTGCCTGTTCCATACCCCCCCTACTCCTCATCTAGCCTTTTAGGGGTACAAACAATAGTAATTGGGGCCTAGTGTGGTTGTGTACGTGTGATATTATACATACACTTTTTTTGGATCATATTTTCTATTCCGCTATTTAATCAAAAACCTTTGGGGATCAGTTAAATTGGGGGATAGTCTGTGTTGGTACGTGTGAGAGAGATCCACCTTTCCAAGTTGTTGGGGTTCATCTCATACTTCTGAAGGTTTGAGGGTGCTGCCTGTTCCATACTCCCCCTACTCCTCATCTAGCCTTTTAGGGGTACAAACAATAGTAATTGGGGCCCAGTGTGGTTGTGTACGTGTGATATACATACACTTTTTTTGGATCATATTTTCTATTCCGCTATTTAATCAAAAACCTTTGGGGATCAGTTAAATTGGGGGATAGTCTGTGTTGGTACGTGTGAGAGAGATCCACCTTTCCAAGTTGTTGGGGTTCATCTCATACTTCTGAAGGTTTGAGGGTGCTGCCTGTTCCATACTCCCCCTACTCCTAGCCTTTTAGGGGTACAAACAATAGTAATTGGGGCCTAGTGTGGTTGTGTACGTGTGATATACATACACTTTTTTTGGATCATATTTTCTATTCCGCTATTTAATCAAAAACCTTTGGGGATCAGTTAAATTGGGGGATAGTCTGTGTTGGTACGTGTGAGAGAGATCCACCTTTCCAAGTTGTTGGGGTTCATCTCATACTTCTGAAGGTTTGAGGGTGCTGCCTGTTCCATACCCCCCCTACTCCTCATCTAGCCTTTTAGGGGTACAAACAATAGTAATTGGGGCCTAGTGTGGTTGTGTACGTGTGATATACATACACTTTTTTTGGATCATATTTTCTATTCCGCTATTTAATCAAAAACCTTTGGGGATCAGTTAAATTGGGGGATAGTCTGTGTTGGTACGTGTGAGAGAGATCCACCTTTCCAAGTTGTTGGGGTTCATCTCATACTTCTGAAGGTTTGAGGGTGCTGCCTGTTCCATACTCCCCCTACTCCTCATCTAGCCTTTTAGGGGTACAAACAATAGTAATTGGGGCCCAGTGTGGTTGTGTACGTGTGATATACATACACTTTTTTTGGATCATATTTTCTATTCCGCTATTTAATCAAAAACCTTTGGGGATCAGTTAAATTGGGGGATAGTCTGTGTTGGTACGTGTGAGAGAGTTCCACCTTTCCAAGTTGTTGGGGTTCATCTCATACTTCTGAAGGTTTGAGGGTGCTGCCTGTTCCATACCCCCCCTACTCCTCATCTAGCCTTTTAGGGGTACAAACAATAGTAATTGGGGCCTAGTGTGGTTGTGTACGTGTGATATACATACACTTTTTTTGGATCATATTTTCTATTCCGCTATTTAATCAAAAACCTTTGGGGATCAGTTAAATTGGGGGATAGTCTGTGTTGGTACGTGTGAGAGAGATCCACCTTTCCAAGTTTTTGGGGTTCATCTCATACTTCTGAAGATTTGAGGGTGCTGCCTGTTCCATACTCCTCCTCCTACTGCTCAACCATCCTTTTAGGGGTACAAACAATAGTAGTTGGGGCCTAGTGTGGTGGTGTACGTGCGAGATACATACACTTTCTTTTTGATCATATTTTCTATTCCGCTATTCAATTAAAACCTTTGGGGATCAATTCAATTGCGAGATAGTCTGTGTCGGTACGTGTGAGATCCACCTTTCCAAGTTGTTGGGGTTCATCTCATACTTCTGAAGATTTGAGGGTGCTGCCTGTTCCATACTCCTCCTCCTACTCCTCATCCATCCTTTTAGGGGTACAAACAATAGTAATTGGGGCCTAGTGTGGTTGTGTACGTGCGAGATACATACACTTTTTTTGATCATATTTCCTATTCCGCTATTCAATAAAAACCTTTGAGGATCAATTGAATTGCGGGATAGTCTGTGTCGGTACGTGTGAGATCCACCTTTCCAAGTTTTTGGGGTTCATCTCATACTTCTGAAGATTTGAGGGTGCTGTCTGTTCCATACTCCTCCTACTCCTCATCCATCCTTTTAGGGGTAGAAACAATAGTAATTGGGGCCTAGTGTGGTTTTGTACGTGCGAGATACATACACTTTTTTGGATCATATTTCCTATTCCGCTATTCAATAAAAACCTTTCTAGGGCAAGATCTTAAATTACAGAAATATGAGGAGACCGTCAAATAAGGGCCGTGGCCTGGGTCGTGGTGCTGCTGGTAGAGCTCCTGTTGCAAGGAGAGGACGTGGTCGATCTGTGCCAGCTACACGCACAAGTGAAACACCTTCCTCAAGTGTGAGTAGGCGACAGAACCTGCATCAGTATTTGGTAGGGCATCAAACGCCCCTAGAAGTGATGAGGCCAGAACAAGTTGAGGCGATAGTAGATTGGTTTGCTGCTGACAGTGCCTCCAGTTCCTTCACATTGTCTCCCACCCAGTCTACTGCAGAAAGGTCAGAGTTGGCACCTGCAGCCAATGTCCAACCGTCTTTCACCTCACCCCCTTGCAAATCAGGCCAGCAGTCTGAGCCCCAAGCCATACAGCAGTCTCTTATTCTTTTTGAGGACTCTGTCAGCAGGGTTTCCCAGGGCCATCCACCTAGCCCTGCCCCAGAAGTGGAAGAGATTGAGTGCAGCGATGCCCAACCACTTATTTCTCAAGATGAGTACATGCAAGGATCATCGCAGCACGTCTCCGATGATGACGAAACGCAGGTGCCAACTGCTGCGGCGTTCAGCATTGTGGAGACCGACAAGGAGGGCAGGGGTGAAGACTGGGTGGAAGATGATGTGGAGGACGATGAGGTCCTCGACCCCACATGGAATGAACGTCATGCAGGTGACCTGAGTAGTTTGGAGGAAGAGGCGGTGGTCGCACAGAGCCACCAGCACAGCAGAAGAGGGAGCAGGGTGCAGAAGCGGAGCGGCCGTGCCCTAGACACTACGCCCGCTACTGCCCAACGCAGCAAGGGAACGAGCGCACCAAAGTCAGCTCAAAGGAGTTCTCTAGCGTGGAAGTTCTTTAGAAAATGTGCTGATGACAGGACACGAGTGGTTTGCACCCTGTGCAATCAGAGCTTGAAGCGAGGCATAAACCTTCTCAACCTGAGCACAACCTGCATGATCAGGCATCTAAGTGCAAAGCACGAGCTGCAGTGGAGTACACACCTTCAAAACCAAGAAACGTCTCTGGCTCATCCTGCTTCCTCTTCTGCTGCAGTCTCGGCCGCTCCAGCCACATCTGTAGTGATACCGGCACCTGCCACCCCGCAAACAGACGATCTGTCAGCAACACCACCACCTGGGTCACCAACAACCATCTCCACAATGTCCCGTGGAAGCGTTCAGCTTTCCATCTCCCAAACACTTGAGAGGAAGAGGAAGTACCCCCCTACCCACCCGCGATCCCTGGCCCTGAATGCCAGCATTTCAAAATTATTGGCCTTTGAAATGCTGTCATTCCGTCTGGTGGAGACGCACAGTTTTAAAAACCTTATGTCGGTGGCTGTCCCACAGTACGTCGTGCCCAGCCGCCACTACTTTTCCAGGCAAGCCATCCCTTCCCTGCACAACCAAGTGGGGGAAAATATCAGGTGTGCACTGCGCAACGCCATCTGTGCCAAGGTCCACCTAACTACGGATACGTGGACCAGTAAGCACGGTCAGGGGCGTTATATCTCCCTAACGGCACACTGGGTAAATGCAGTGGCGGATGGGCCTGAGGCGGATAGCAATTTGGCGCATGTCCTTCCACCACCGAGGATTGCAGGGCGCTTCAGTTTGCCTCCTGTTCCTAACTCCTCCTACTCCGCTTCCTCATCCTCTACCGCCTCCTCATCCGGACAGCGTAACACCTTCACCACCAACTTCAGCACGGCCAGGGGTAAACGACAGCAGGCAGTTTTACAACTTGCCTGTTTGGGGGACAAACCACACACCGCGCAGGAGTTGTGGAGGAGCATGGAACAGCAGACAAATGAGTGGTTGCTGCCAGCGAGCCTCAAGCCCGGCCTGGTGGTGTGCGATAACGGGCGAAATCTCATAGCAGCTCTGGGCCTAGCCGGTTTGACGCACATCCCTTGCCTGGCGCATGTGCTGAATTTGGTGGTGCAGAGGTTCCTTAAAAACTACCCCGATATGTCAGAGCTGCTGCAGAAAGTGCGGGCCGTTTGTGCGCACTTTCGGCGTTCTCACCCTGCTGCTGCTCGCCTGGCAGCGCTGCAGCGTAACTTCGGCCTTCCCGCTCACCGCCTCATATGTGACGTGCCCACAAGGTGGAACTCCACCTTGCACATGCTGGAAAGACTGTGCGAGCAGCAGCAGGCCATAGTGGAGTTTCAGCTGCAGCACGCACGCGTGAGTCGCTCTGCGGAACAGCACCACTTCACCACCAATAACTGGGCCTCCATGCGAGACCTGTGTGCCTTGTTGCGCTGTTTTGAGTACTCCACCAACATGGCCAGTGGCAATGACGCCGTTCTCAGCTTAACTATCCCACTTCTATGCCTCCTTGAAAAAACAATTCGGGCGATGATGGAAGAGGATGTGGCACAGGAGGAGGAGGAGGAGGAGGATGAAGAGGTAACATTTCCAAGGCTTTCAGGGCAGTCATTCGCAAGGGGCTCCGAGGGTGGGTTCCTGCACACGCAAACGCCAGGGACGCAATTGTCCAGCAGGGGCACAGTTCTGGAGGATGAGGAGGATGAGGAGGAGGAGGAGCTGGAGGAGGAGATGGAACCATGTTCACAGCAGGGTGGCACCCAGGCCAGCTCATGGCCATCACTGGTGCGTGGCTGGGGGGATACAGAGGACACGGACAATACACCTCCCACAGAGGACAGCCTTTCGTCGCCTCTGGGCAGCCTGGCACACATGAGCGATTACATGCTGCAGTGTCTCCACAACGACCGCCGAGTTGCCCACATTCTAACTTGTGCTGATTACTGGGTGGCCACGCTGCTGGATCCCCGTTACAAGGACAACGTACCGTCCTTAATTCACTCACTGGAGCGCGATCGCAAGATGCGCGAGTACAAGCGCACGCTGGTAGACGCCATGCTGCTGGCATTCCCATCTGACAGCGGGGCCACAGTGGAAGCACAAGGCAGAGGAGGAGGAGGAGGAGGTCGCCAACGCAACCAGGGCACCGCCAGCACCTCAGAAGGCAGGGTTAGCATGGCCGAAATGTGGAAAAGCTTTGTCAGCACGCCACAACAAACAGCAGCACCAGCAGCTCAGATGGAACGTCTTAGCAGGAGGCAGCATTTTACCAACATGGTGGAGCAGTATGTGTGCACACGCCTACATGTAGTGAATGACGGGTCTGCCCCCTTCAACTTCTGGGTCTCCAAATTGGGCACATGGCCTGAGCTTGCCCTTTACGCCTTGGAGGTGCTGGCGTGCCCTGCAGCCAGTGTATTATCTGAACGGGTATTTAGCACGGCTGGGGGCGTTATAACAGACAAGCGCAGCCGCCTGTCCAGAGACAATGTGGACAAGCTCACGTTCATTAAAATGAACCAGGCATGGATCCCACGGGACTTTTCCGTACCTTATGCAGAATAGCAATGGATACCGACCTTACCCACCCATTGTTCCATTTTTGCTCTTTCTCACTCTTTTGGGGTGTACCCTCATTTAAAATTTTTGAAAAGAAGCAGTGTTGGCTACCTCGTCCTCCTCCTCAGGGCCAGATTAATGTAGGGGCTATTGGAGCTGCAGCTCCAGGCCCCTACCTTTTATATAGGCCCCGGGTTGGCCATATTCACTGTTACCGCTCTTCTGTCACTTGTAAACACAGAAGTCTGGCTTCTATGCTCGCTTCCCCAGGCAGCACCCTCAGAACCTCCCCACACAGCGTGAAGGCCGGACAAGGAGGGACAGTTGGCGATGCATGGATGTGTTTATGGGCTTCAGAGACAGCATCCCATGTTGAATTAGGCATGCATGGCTGCACCCTTCCTCCTCTGGGTGCATGGCAAGGCACGGCCCTTAAGGCCCTTCAAAATCCTCAGCACCAAGCCCATGATGCTGTTAATCCGGCCCTGGTCCTCCTCCACCGCCGCTTCCACCTACACCGCCCATAGGTGTGCGCAGCCTATTGCATTAAGGTGTGCACCCCAAAGTTGAAATACACATGCATGTGTTTGCCAGCAGGGAGAGTAATGTATCGGGGCCATGTACCTGTAGGCAAGGAGAAATAGAGCAGAGCAGGTCCCAGGGAGATCTTTCCCATCTCCTCACTGGCAATGCTATGTGCCCTAGGTGATTAGGGTGTGCCCAGGCACACCCAGCACACCCTGTGCGCACGCCTATGTCACCGCCACATCCACCACCACCTCAACCTCCCTCCTACTCCATATGGGCCTCGTCCTTCAGAGATGAAGAAGAACATTGTTTTATTTTTCTGTTTTTTTTTGTTGTTTTAAGTTATTTCCCTATCCACATTTGTTTGCAGAGCACTTGCCATGCTCTTAATTACGTTTTGCTGCCATTTGCAGCACTCTAGCCCTTTCCTTTGGTGTTTTAGAGCCATTTTAGTGCCTTAAAGTTCGGGTCCCCATTGACTTCAATGGGGTTCGGTGTCCGGGAAAAGTTCGGTAAAAGTCCGGGACACGGACCCGGACTTTTTTTTAAAGTTCGGCCGAACCCGTCGAACACGGACATCTAGGTGTCCGCTCAACCCTACTGGCAACCAATGTTTTAATCATTGTTGGTTATACTTTGTCAATGCAATTGAAGCCAAATGTTTCTATTTTCTGTTGATGTGTCATATCCCTAAACAAATGTTTCTTTAAAAAAATATAACTTTGGATATACTTTAACAGTTTATTTAAATAATGGTATAAATATATAAAAAAAATATAAAATATCAATGTAAAAACGTTTAAACTTCAATAGAAATAAAAGTATATCTTTAGATTTATTTTTTAATGTTTATTCATTAAAATAACAGTATACGTATATAAAATATAATTAATGTATGAAACATTAATGTACACATTTTTTTTAAACTTTCATATTTATTCAAATATTTTAGTGGTACAAAGTCAATATAACTTTCCATAGGCACAGGTAATTTGGTAACAAGTACAAGGTACAGATAAGTACAATAAGGCGTATCTATATATAGGAATAGCAATAGAACAGGCGGTCCCATTGGGTGTTGAAATTCTGTAACCTAGTGTAAGGATCAATATTTTGGGTGAGCCAATATACAAATGTAATAATAAGAATAAACGTATATCAGTAGATATACTTTGAATGGTAATTTTTTAAATAATAGTATAAATATATCAAATCTAAAAAATTACAAAATATCAATGTACAAGCTTTTAAACTTCAAAATTAATAAAAGTTATATGTTTAGATATACTTTAAATGTTTATTTATTAAAATAATAAAAATTTTATATAAATATATCAAGCATTAAAAACTTTGAGAAATATCAATGTAAAAACATTTAAACTTCAGAAAGAATAAAAGTATATCTTTAGATATTCTTTAAATGTGTTTTTATTAAAATAATGGTATAAATATATCAAGCATTAAAAACTTTGAGACATTTCAATGTAAAAACTTTTAAACTTCAGAAAGAATAAAAGTATATCTTTAGATATTCTTTAAATGTGTTTTTATTAAAATAATGGTATAAATATATCAAGCATTAAAAACTTTGAGACATTTTAATGTAAAAACTTTAAACTTCGGAAAGAATAAAAGTATACTGTATCTTTAGATATACTTTAAATGTTTATTTATTAAAATAATGGTATCAATATATCAGGCATTAAAAACTTTGAGAAATATCAATGTAAAATCTTTTAAACTTCAGTAGGAATTAAACTGACCCAAAACCATTATTTTTTCCACTTAATGATTAATTATAGACCTGGTTCATCCCATTCAAAAACAGAGGCTAGCTCAGTATAGGTATAGCTGAGCTTAAATGACCTGGGCTCGAGTAGGCGTAATAGGTATTCTTAATAATGACTTTACAAGTAGCATCACTAATAATGCATTAACTACTTAAACAGTTTTTAGCACAAAATAACTATTACCCAAACAATTAGATCACAAAAGGAAAATAGCATGTTCAGAGGCACAGATTATACCCAATGGTTTACAAATGTAATTGGCTTCATGATTACTAAGGATTTCATTAAAATAAAAAAAAAACATAGAAAATGATCCTAACAAACCTGTGTAGACGTAATGTTCCGTGGGAGATGAAAGTTCAGGTAAAGAGAAGTGCAAAAAGTAAATTATCCATGAATTATAGCAAAGAAAAGATAGTTAATGAAAAAAATCATTACCTTTTGTAGAATGTTGAGGGAATTTCAAAAGATAAGGTAAATGCTGCGTTTTATGTTTCTTTCCTAGTTTACTTTTACGTTGCGAGTAAATGATCTTTTTCCCCAGACAAGAGCACTTGTATTTAGGGAAGGTTCACACCAAAATGCGATGTGGAGAAGGTGTACTCTGTGCACTGCGAGTGAACACATTGCCCATGAGAGAGGAATGCGGGTGCCAATATAATATTCATGGCAACCCAAGAGCATCTTGCAAACGCAGCACATTTGCGGCCACCACATCGCATGGCACCTCAGTATCATGTCGTTTGGTGAGCCACGTTCTTAAAAAGTAGTGCTCGCAAATTAATGGGCTGTCAAAACCACATGGAAATGCAGGAGGGTGTGTGTACTTAAGTACCGAAAGGCGGTATCTGTACTTTCCTAGAGTAGAATTTTTTTCTCCTACTTCCACTTTTACTTCACTACATTTTTTCGATGATTTCAATACTTCTGCTCCGATATTTTTTTTTTGTGCTGCATAGTTACTTGTTACAATTATAAAAATTACCACTGGCAGAACAGTAGATGGCAGGTTTCATGAAGTTCAAAAAAATGTGTATAATGTCATGTGTAAATCAGCGCATACGAAAATAAATGCTACTGTATGTATAAATAAAATGGTCTACATATCTGCTGTTAAGGGGAAAGAGAACCTCCCCCAACCAAGGAGAATCACAAGCGTACATAGACCTTTTTTCTGGTAAGAGGCTGATTTTGTTTTTTTTACTGTAAGTTGAGAGCACAGGTTTTGCAGTTTTGTTTCACTGGAAGAGTCTGTTTGGATAATATATTGCACTTACCTTCATCCGCCGGGTAAGGGGGAAATCCACAAGGTGGTGGGAGTCTGCACCTATTATTTGGAATAGCACTTGTTTGATTCCTGCACCTTTGAAAATATATACATCTTGTTTTGTCACATATACAGTCCGGTCCATAAATATTGGGACATCGACACAATTCTAATCTTTTTGACTCTATACACCACCACAATGGATTTGAAATGAAACAAACAAGATGTGCTTTAACTGCAGACTTTTAGCTTTAATTTGAGGGTATTTACATCCAAATCAGGTGAACGGTGTAGGAATTACAACAGTTTGTATATGTGCCTCCCACTTTTTAAGGGACCAAAAGTAATGGGACAGATGAAACAATCATTAATCAAACTTTCACTTTTTAATACTTGGTTGCAAATCCTTTGCAGTCAATTACAGCCTGAAGTCTGGAACGCATAGACATCACCAGACGCTGGGTTTCATCCCTGGTGATGCTCTGCCAGGCCTCTACTGCAACTGTCTTCAGTTCCTGCTTGTTCTTGGGGCATTTTCCCTTCAGTTTTGTCTTCAGCAAGTGAAATGCATGCTCAATCGGATTCAGGTCAGGTGATTGACTTGGCCATTGCATAACATTCCACTTCTTTCCCTTATAAAACTCTTTGGTTGCTTTCGCAGTATGCTTCGGGTCATTGTCCATCTGCACTGTGAAGCGCCGTCCAATTCTGAAGCATTTGTCTGAATATGAGCAGATAATATTGCCCGAAACACTTCAGAATTCATCCTGCTGCTTTTGTCAGCAGTCACATCATCAATAAATACAAGAGATCCAGTTCCATTGGCAGCCATACATTCCAACGCCTTGCACCACCACCACCATGCTTCACTGATGAGGTGGTATGCTTTGGATCATGAGCAGTTCCTTTCCTTCCCAATTCTCTTCTCTTCCCATCACTCTGGTACAAGTTGATCTTGGTCTCATCTGTCCATAGGATGTTGTTCCAGAACTGTGAAGGCTTTTTTAGATGTTTGGCAAACTCTAATCTGGCCTTCCTGTTTTTGAGGCTCACCAATGGGTTACATCTTGTGGTGAACCCTCTGTATTCACTCTGGTGAAGTCTTCTCTTGATTGTTGACTTTGACACACATACACCTACCTCCTGGAGAGTGTTCTTGATCTGGCCAACTGTTGTGAAGGGTGTTTTCTTCACCAGGGAAAGAATTCTTCGGTCATCCACCACAGTTGTTTTCCATGGTCCTCCGGGTCTTTTGGTGTTGCTGAGCTCACCGGTGCGTTCTTTCTTTTTAAGGATGTTCCAAACAGTTGATTTGGCCACACCTAATGTTTTTGCTATCTCTCTGGTGGGTTTGTTTTGTTTTTTCAGCCTAGTGATGGCTTGCTTCACTGATAGTGACAGCTCTTTGGATCTCATATTGAGAGTTGACAGCAACAGATTCCAAATGCAAATAGCACACTTGAAATAAGCTCTGGACCTTTTATCTGCCCCTTGTAAATGGGATAATGAGGGAATAACACACCTGGCCATGGAACAGCTGAGCAGCCAATTGTCCCATTACTTTTGGTCCCTTAAAAAGTGGGACGCACATATACAAACTGTTGTAATTCCTACACCTTTCACCTGATTTGGATGTAAATACCCTCAAATTAAAGCTTAAAGTCTGCAGTTAAAGCACATCTTGTTTGTTTCATTTCAAATCCATTGTGGTGGTGTACAGAGCCAAAAAGATTAGAATTGTGTCGATGTCCCAATATTTATGGACCAGACTGTATATGGTATTATGGCATTATGGCATTATGGCATTATATATATGGACTTTTTATTGACTTTGATTTCATACACTCTTCCTTTATTTCATTATTGGAATATATTGTTGTATATCACATTGGTTTATATATGATTTTGCGCACCGATAAGCTGTGGAGAAAAAAAAAACATGCAGGGAAGAGAAGGAGGGGTGCTTTAAAGGGGAAAGGGAGGGGCATACTTTATCTGTTTTTGTTTACAAAAAGTTACAGCCAAAGGAATTGTGATTGGCCTTTAGGTTAATAATTTGAAATAATAAAAAACAATATGATGTTCAAACTTTTGACTTCTTTCTTTAATAACTACATAACACAGTACTTGTACTTTTACTTTCAGTACTTGAGTAGCAAAATTTAAAAAAAAAAACTACTTGCAATACTTAAGTACAAAAAATGTTGAATACTTTAGTACTTCTACTCAAGTCACTTTTTGATCGAGCACTTCCACTTCTACTCAAGTATGGGTTTCGGGTACTTTATACAAGTGTGGTTCCGGTGTGAACTGGCCCTATAAAGAGAAAGCTGTACCTGAGGATCTGCAGTGCAAGGATCTCCCTGTTTCTATTTCTCCTGCTGCTTTTTGAATACCAATCATCAGTGGGAAACGCTGACATGAGGAAGCCAATCCCTGTGCCTCTACCAAGATGCCCACCTCCATACAAAGATATGCAGAACAAGGCATGGTAAGACAGTAATAGAGAAAAGGCATGCAGCAGTAGGACCACATAGTCCTTTGTCTTCTGCTTGCCTTTGAGCATAGGTTGCATAAATACAAGTCCAGTTTTTTTGTTTCAATAATTTTTATTGATTTTCAATAAAGTTTAACAATGTAGAAAAAAGGGGAAATAACAGCTGAAACTGAGAACAATACATACATGCATGTCCAAATGAGCATAGTGACCAAGAAAATGCATATAAACATAAGGTATAAACTTGCACTCGGGTCGGAAAAATTAGAATAGCGGTAGAACCAAATCAAAATAAGTAACACAGCGCATAAAGGATCTAGTAAGCATCAAGGTTGTTACAACGTCAAAATGTGAGATAACGTATAAAGTACAGAAACAGTATATCAGAAGAGTGGAGGATAATATTTGCTGCTCAACCATGGCTGCCACTTATGGAAAAATGTAGCGCTCTGAGAGATGGAATAAGAGTATGCCTTCTTCATGGAAAAATGAGTGTTAACCAAACGGATAACTTCCAAGTGAGAGGGGGGTCTGGCTGCTTCCAGTGCATTGCGATGACGGTTTTGGCTGCAATCAAGGTGTGGGTATACACTGTCCGCATATCAGGAGGGATAGCTTCATACAAATCCTCTTTAAAAAATATGTTTAAAGTGTTTCTAAACCCAGGACCCTGCATTTACTCTATCTGGTCTCCCACCATACACAGAACATGGAAATGCAATCATTTTAGTAAATATAAACTGTGAAATACATTTTCTCATCAGCAGTATATATCAGTCTTGTGACTTCTATCAGTGTCTGGTTAAAGCTTATAGGAGGAGTTTTCATTCTACTCTGACTGTCCTAGCAGACTGCGAGATCCCTGACCCTCTGTCTGGACAATGCTGATTGGTCCTGTGCCGATCAAAAAAAAAAAATCTCTAGCAATACACAACAAACTGAGCATGCGCAGAGTGTCCCCAAGACTCTGTTCTATTGGGAGATGGATTGGGGACAGTGGAAGAAGGGGAGGATCAGAGAGGACAGGATCAAACAGCCTTTTTACACAATGCACAGGATTAACCCCTTAGGTTCCACAATGAGTATAACAAGCATGCTTTACTGGATATACAGGTTGATTTTACTGTTTTGGGTTTAGAAAAACTTTAAAGGGTAACTCCACTTTGGTGGGGAAAATAAAGTAGCAAATAAAGAAAAAAAAAAACAATCTAGCGTATACAATTGCTACACAACTCATATTGTAATTGAAGGTTATTAAAAATGACCTTTCCTTTTCAATCTGCAGCTGTTGAAATTTTCTGAAATTGCAATACAATATGGCTACCTGGAGCTGTTCTGTACACAGAATGTATACTGACCACACCCCAGAAACATGATTTCCTGCTTGTGTGATTGGCTCACCAATTTTCGCAGAAGTCTGCCTAAGACACAAGTCAGATTTCTGGCATCCCCTGCAACAAAAATGTCATTTGTGGTGAGATACTTCCAATAGGAGCACATCTAAAGGGATGCAGGCCCAGCAGATTTCCTCATTAGAGCTCTGCAGCTGCCACAGCTGATAAATAATTATGAAACCGCTCCCATTTGACCCACTCGGCACAGAGGCATGGAGAAACAAACAATGATTTCTTCAGAATAAAAAGGTAGGAATCTGCAACAAAAGTTGTTAAAAAACCTTGTAATATACAGAGATCACCAAGAGGGGAATTTTTTTCTCAACAAAAGTGGAGTTACTCTTTAAGATTAAACCCTCGCTTTTTTAAATAAAAATAGCAAACATGCCTATACTTTACCTGCTCTGTGCAATCATTGTACACAGAGCAACCCCAATCATCTTCTTCTGGGGTGCCCCGCCAGGGCTCCAGTCCCCTTTTCTTCATCTGGAGCTCCCCATGGAAAGCTGCTTTCCCTGGGGGCACCCATGTGGGCTTGCTTCCTTGGCCAGCTCCCGTGTCACAGGATTTGATTGACAGCAGTGGGAGCCAAGGCTCCTGCTGCTATTAATCTGTCCAATAAGGAAAGAGACAGCGGCTGGAGCCACACCACTGGATTGAACAGGACTTGGGTAAGAAAAACGGGGGGGGGGGGGTCTAGGGGGAGCTGCAGCACAGAAGGTTTTTTCACCCTAACGCATAGAAAACATAAAGTATAACTAAAGGTAAATCTTTTTTTTCGTTTTGGATAGAGTGGAGAGGGATTTGAAGACTTGTCAGTTTTTATTGCTGCCTGTGCTCCCGTTAGGAAGATTCACCCTCTCTATTTGTCCTGTTTACCATTAGCATTGAAAGTGAAAGTAAAAGAAAATCCCAAATTTTTGGTTGTCCCCAGAAAAGTAATAGAGGGGAAATCATTCCCTTAAAAGTAAAAGAGGTGACTCTAGTTCTGGTGGCCTGGGGGTCCCCAGGGAATTCCCTTCATTTGCAGAGATTTCTTGTCCCCTGTTTTGCAATGGGACAGGAAGTGAAGGGAAATCTCTGCAATGGGACACAGATGGCAAAAAAAAAAAAAATCTGACAGGGGTTATATCCCTCCCTTACTCTATCTAAAAAAAAAAAAAAAAAAAGTTTTGCCTATAGTTCTACTTTAAGGTGAAAAACCTTGAGGATTTACAACCACTTTAACTCTATAAAATAGATATTTTCCCTCACAGCTCTTTGCATTATTCTCAAACCAGAGTCGGCGTGACCCCAGAGTCGGCGTGAATACCACGAGGAGAGGCTGTTGGTAGTATCGGTTGTGACCGAGCTCCTTCTTTGGCAATCCAATTTTGATCCCTTCTAGTACATTCTGCAAAGCGGGGGACGCACTGGTTGACCCTTTTGCAATAAACGGACATTGGGATACTAATTTGTGCTTGGCGGCTAACAAGGGTCAAACTGATTGGAGCCTTCTGTGACACGTTTTCATACGAATCGGATATCTTACTCTGACATAGAGATGAAGCACACTAAGAGTGTTTGCTCGATAGACAAGGTTACAGGAATCGTCTGAGGAAGCGACTTGAGCGAAACGCGTTGCGATTCCACATTTTACCACTAGTGTACCCCATGTTTGTATGAATTGGTATCGTGATTGTATCATGATCTGTCAGACATCATATATGAATTACCTTAGATCTTAGAGGCTTTGGGGCTCTAGTGAATAACCTGTATTGTCTTTTGCACATGTATATAATATGCATACTGAACACATGTTCGTTGATACACTTTTGTATGTCTAAGTTATAATAAATGATATAATTTTTAGAGAATTGTTGTATTTATTTCCATCAGGATCAATACTCACTATCAGCCTTTAAAGTCCCAATCCATTTGAGAGGCTGAGAGACCCCAGTACACTGTGGGATTCCCTCATTCCTCTCTTTTCTCCTTTCAAACTCACTTCTAGGGATGTGGTAAAAGTGGTACCCTTAGTATGTCTCACTTATCTTTTATAGAGTCTGAAAGACATATAAACAGTAACCAACTCTAATGACTGCATTTGAAAACACATCATATTCATATGCAGTATATGATGAGTATATGATGTATATGTTTGGGGAAACCAGACCATCATATATATGTAAATGTTTATGTAAATATGTAATTCCAAAATCATGTGCATTACAAGGGTGTTAACAACCTCAACTCCGTTGAGAAGGCATTCCCCAAGATTTTCGAGTGTGTCTGTGGGAATTTGTGCTTATTCAGCCCAAACAGCCTTTGTGATGTTTGGTACTCATGTTGATGAGAAGACTTGCCACGCAATCGTTTTTCTAATTCATCCCAAAAGTGTTCAGTATGGTTAAGGTCAGGGCTCTGTGTAGGCCATCAATTCCCTCTACACCAAACGCATCTAAAATGTCCTTATAAGTTATAAAAATGAACAGTGCACTTTACTGGAAACACTCAACAGTTTTTTAGGGTGTCCATATACTTTTGGCCAATTGGGTGTGATGGTAAGTAGGGATGATCGAACGGTTCGGGTCGACCATCGGTTCGACCCGAACATTGGGTGTTCAAAATTTGTGCCGAATTTCAAACTTTTTGCGGTAAAAGTTCCGAATTCGGCCACCAGAACCGCCCAAAATGCAATGGGACAGGAACTGGGCTTTAAAAGCCCATGATTGGCCCAGAAACATCAGTAAAATGTGATTGGAGTGACTACGGGGTCCAGAGGCCAATCAGGAGTGAATATGCCCCCCATAAGCCCCCCCCCCCCGTTTATAACATAGCCCCGCCAAAACTCTAGCACTGTAATACAGAGGCTGTGGAAGAGAGTGGAAGCATTTGTGTTGCTCCAGTGTCATTTTCCAATTATTAGTGTGAGGAAAGGGATATGCAGTGTAGTTAGGGTACTATATACCACTATAGTTAGATTCAAAAATCTAGTTTTTATAGGTATAGCTTTAAGTGTCAGGGTGACCGTAGTGTAGTTTAGGGTGACCTGACTCTGCCATGTCAGGGTGGCCGTAGTGTAGTTTAGTTGACCTAAATCTGCCATGTCAGGGTAACCATAGTTTAGTTTAGGGTGAACTGACTCTGCCATGTCAGGGTGACCGTAGTGTAGTTTAGGGTGACCGAACTCTGCCATGTCAGGGTGACCCCACTATGCAGATTCTGGGTTAGGGGTATACATATATACATATATCAAAAACGACAATTTTTAAGAACTTTTTTTGCCTGATTCATAGTCCCTGGGGCATGACCCAGAACCTTAGGCACTTTTTAGGGGCATTTATTTGGTTTTAGGGCTTCAAAATTGTGTTTTTTTATTCCAGAAGTTCAGGTCCCATTGATTTCAATAGGGTTCTGGAATCCGAACCAAACTTTTGGGAAATTCGGGTGTTCTGGTCGAACCAAACTTTTCAAAAGTTCGATCATCCCTAATGGTAAGGAGTCCACAGTTATTTGCCCATTTTTTAAACTCACATGTGTTCCAAAAAATGGAGAGGTCTCCATCTGGACAATACGTTTGTAATCATCCAATATATACAAAAGTATAAATCGTGTATTAATCCAATTCTCTACACACAAAATATCAGAAATGCTAAAAACCAACAACCTTGTATGACATGCATATTTGGCTCGTATAATGATATTGAATAGTCCTTGGTGCAATTAATATTTGGAATATAAATCAGTCTATCCAATATTGATCCAAGTTTATATTAAAAACATCATCAGACAGCATCTTATGTATGCAAGCCTGCAAGTGTTCTATAGTATAATCCATAGTCATCTGACTAATATTATCTATATGGTGATGACAAAATAAACAATGTTTTTCAAAGCAGGAATTTTAAGTGCATAAGATGAAGTAATTTTATGTAAAGGACCATAGAACCTTCTATAAACTGAATTCACCCTCTTTATCTCCGTGCTCCAGCTGTACTGGATGAGAAAATTGGAGTCAGCACTTACATTTATTTGTAATTGTCTATAACCATTCTATTCTATCATCATCCCATACTCCATTTTCATTGGACCACCACCAATCAGAATAGGTGCACAATAGTGTTCTATAGGAGTATATTTATGCAATATAGGGGATTATGCACTATAAAGACCAGCACTCCCTACATTTAGGTATAGTAGAGCATCCAATGTGTGCACTGGATAGACTGTTCATATCTGGACTTTCTTTAATATATTCAGCTGGATTTCTTGCCATATGTTAAGTTCGCCAAGATCAGTCAGCCACTATAAGCATATCCCTTGGGGCCCCTTTATCAATAGTTGATGTGTATTGAATATTATTGTAGAATAAAGATATTGTTTAGTGCCACTTAAAGTAAAAGTCCGGTCTAAACTTAGCCCTGCTCCCATCCCCATTCTAAGCCCTATACTATCTAGCCTGTAAAGCAGGGTTTCTCAGCCATGGTTCCTCCAGAGGTTGCTAAGAGCTCCCTGAGTAATGAGAAATGTCTGACTCTCAGATAAGTTTCGACTGATACTATTGATCTTTTTAGCTGTCTGTAATTCTTCCCAATGACCACAAGTGTAAGGAGCATCTTCCCACTGACCATCAAACTAAAGTATCATGGGTTGTAGATATAGTCATTTTTAGTGGGGTTCCCTGAAATCGTAAAGTTATTTTAAGGGTTCCTTTGTGTTAAAAAGTTTGAGAAAGGCTGCTGTAAAGGAAAAATGTGTACACTTATCTAATCTAAGGGCACTCCGATCTGGTCACGTGATCTCCCTAGCGGTCTGCTTCAGGAGAGAGGAGAAAGCAGCCACAACAGTTGCAGTGCCTGGGTGGTGACATCACTCATAGGCTTACTATGGGACATCCATTGTCTGCTGTTTCTCCTTCCCCCTGAATACAGTGCTGCGAGCTGATTATGTGATCGCAGCATCCAGAAAAAAGGTAAGTATACGCATCTTTCCTTAACAGGCTAATTAGCATAAGTCTTAGAATGGGGGTGGGAGCAAGTTGAGCAAATTTAAGCTTGGAAAGGTTTAGACCCGGCATCTACTTTTAGTGGCACTAAACAATATCTTCATTCCCCAATATTATTCAGTACACATCCACCATACCTGGACCCTATAGAGGTTGCACAGGCAGTCCAACTCCTCCAGGATCGCACATCAATACGTGCCATTGCCAGAAGGTTTGCTGTGTCTCCCAGCACAGTCTCAAGAGCATGGAGGAGATTCCAGGAGACAGAAAGTTACTCTAGGAGAGCTGGACAGGGCCATAGAAGTTCCTTAACCCATCAGCAGGACCGGTATCTGCTCCTTTGTGCAAGGAGAAACAGGAAGCCACTGGTGTGAATGTCTCTGACCAAGCAATCAGAAACAGACTTTATGAGGGTGGCCAAGGGCCCGACGTCCTCTAGTGGGCCCTGTACTCACTACCCAGCACCATGTAGCTCGATTGGCATTTGCCATTTAATGCCAGAATTGGCAGGTCCTCCACTGGCACCCTGTGATTTTCACAGATGAGAGCAGGCTCACCCTGAGCACATGTGACAGATGTGAAAGGGTTTGGAGAAGCCGTGGAGAACATTATGCTAACTGTAACATAATTCAGTATAACCGGTTTGGTGGAGGGTCAGTGATGGTCTGGGGAGGCATATCCATGGAGGGACGCACAGACCTTTACAGGCTAGACAATCGCACCCTGATTGCAATCAGGAGTCTTGGTACAATCCTTGAACCAATTGTCAGACCCTACGCTGGTGCAGTGGGTCCTGGTTTCCTCCTGATGCACGACAATGCCCAGCCTCATGTGGTGAGAGTATGCAGCCAGTTCCTGGAGCATGAAAGAATTGATATCATTGAATGACTCCCACACTCACCTGAGCTAAATCCAATAGAACACCTGTGGGACATAATGTTTTTCGGTCCATCTGACGCCACCAGGTTGCACCTCAGTCTGTTCAGGAGCTCAGTGATGCCCTGGTCCAGATCTGGTAGGAAATACCCCAAGACACCATCCATCGTTTCATTAGGAGCATGCCCCGACATTGTCAGGCATGCATACAAGCACGTGGGGGCCATACAAACTATTGAGGACCATTTTGAGGCGCTGCAATGAAATTTCAGCAAAATGGACTAGCCTGCTCCATCATTTTTTCACTTTGATTTTCAGGGTGTCTTTGAATTCAGCCCTCTGTAGGTTGATAATTTTCATTTCCATCAAACTATGTGGCATTACTCAGTCCATATCAGTACAGGTATCTAGTATGATATTTTTCCCCATTGAGATCTGATGTGTTTTCAAAGTGTTCATTTAATTTTTTTGAGCAGTGGTAGAACCAACGTAGCCACCCTTGTGAGGTCAGGCACTGATGTGGACATTAAGGCCTGGTTCGCATTCTGCTCTAATTCATTCAATTGGTTCTGCTCTAATTCATCCTAAAAGTGTTCTATCGGGTTGAGGTCAGGACTCTGTGCAGGCCAGTCAAGTTTCTCCACCCACACTCTCTGACATAAATCCGATAGAACACCTTTGGGCTGAATTAGAGACAGCTAGCCAGGCCTTCTCCTCCAACATCAGTGCCTGACCTCACAAATGCGCTTCTGGAAGAATAGTCAAGCATTCCTATGTAACTATATATACCTGGATATACAGTATCTCACAAAAGTGAGTACACCCCTCACATTTTTGTAACTATTTTATTATATCTTTTCATGTGACAACACTGAAGAAATGACACTACCGTTACAATGTAAAGTAGTGAGTGTACAGATTGTATAACAGTGTAAATGTGCTGTCTCCTCAAAATAACTCAACACACAACCAATAAGGTCTAAACCTCTGGCAACAAAAGTGAGTACACCCCAAAGTGAAATGTCCAAATTATGCCCAAAGTGACAACATTTTGTGTGGCCACCATTATTTTTCAGCACTGCCTTAACCCTCTTGGGCATGGAGTTCACCAGAGCATCACAGTTTGCCACTGGAGTCCTCTTCCACCCCTCCATGATGACATCACTGAGCTAATGGATCTTAGAGACCTTGCGCTCCTCAGATGCTCAATAGGGTTTAGGTCTGGAGACATGCTTGGCCAGTCCATCTCAAATACCCTCAGCTTCTTTATCAAGGCAGTGGTCATCTTGGAGGTGCGTTTGGGGTTGTTATCATGTTGGAATACTGCCCTGTGGCCCGGTCTCTGAAGGGAGGGGATAATGCTCTGCTTCAGTATGTTTACAAAAATGTGAGGGGTGTACTCACTTTTGTGAGATACTGTATGCGCACAAATCACCAGGACTCCAACCAGGCCCTTTGCTGATAAAACCTGTTAGTACATTGAATGTATGCACTGTTTATAAATCTCTTTTTATATAAAGCTTGTATTATTTCTATACTGGTGCACATCTATACATTTTGGTTAATGTTATATGCTGGTTGCAGTGGTTCTTCTGCTTCCAATGACTGATTAGATTACTGATTAATTTCCCAAGAAGGGAATCCCCTCTGTCGACAGAGGCCCTGTCCTGGATGGAGGTACTGCCAACTTTATCATCAAACCCACTCTTCCACTTAAGCCAACTATACATGGATCGAATCTTGGCCAGTCCCTGATTCCACCCATCTATGGGCAGCCATTCGATGGATTGACTTGGGTACAACCAGCATGTCATATTTTTTACATGCAATTAAACTTGGTTTACACCTATGCATTGTTTTAGTGCATTTTCGGGTTTTGTAGAAACACACTACAGCCCATTTAACATGGTTTCCTATGGGTCATGTTCACATCTGTGCATTTTATGGAAAGGGCCAGTGACCTTTTTCTGGTTTTTGGCTCCATAGGCTTCAATGGATCAAATGTGTATTGAAAAACACAAAATGCACCTGAAATATGCAAACTGTGAGTCGGGTGCGATGTCCCCAGTGGATTTGTAGGGTTTCCGGCATCGCACCATTGTGAACCGAACCTAAGATGTGTTTCCTCTGGGTGATCTCTGTACATTACAAGGATTTTATTAAACGTTGTTGCAGATTCCTACCTTTTGTTATTCTGAAGAAATCATTGTTTGTTCCTCTGTGCCAAGTGGGACTAATGGGAGTGGTTTCATAATTATCTGTCAGCTGTGGCAGCTGCAGAGCACTAATGAGGAAATCTGCTGGGCCTGCATCCCTTTAGACATGTTCCTATTGGGAGTATCTCACCAAAAATGACATTTTTGTTGCAGGGGATGCCATAAATCTGGCTTGTATCTTAGTGCAGACTTCTGGGAAAATTAGTGAGCCAATCACACAAGCAGGAAATTATGTTTCTGGGGGTGTGGTCAGTATACATTCTGCTGAACAGTCCCAGGTAGCCATATTGCATTGCAATTTCAGAAAATACAACAGATGCAGTTTGAAAAGGAAATAACATTCAATTACAATATGATTCGGGTCTCAATTGTATACACTATATTGTTTTTTATTTATTTGCTATTTTTTCCCCCCACGAAAGTGGAGTTACCCTTTAACGAAGGTTCTTGTTCCCCTATTTACCTACAGGTTCTGCACCATATCCTCTTTGGGGAGGGCCATACCCCCAAAAAGTGAGCTACAAAATATATTTTTTTAAATATAATTTTTAAGACCATGACCGTAAGGCTCCATTCACATATAGGCATTTCGGATCAGGGGCAGAATTGCCGAGATTCTGTCCACGATCCCGAACCATTGCAAGTCGCGGGACACCCGTGCGATTCCTGTAACTTACAATAGCACTGCGATTTTGCCGTGATTGTTGCCTGACTAATCGCGGTAAAATTGCGCAAACAGAATCGCGGGACGCCTGTCACCCAAAAGAAGTACAAGAACTTCTTTGAGCGACAGGCGTCCCACGATTCTGTTTGCGCAATGTTACCGCGATTGGTCAGGGGACAATCATGGTGAAGTCGCACCAGGTTTGGGATGCCATTGCATGTCACGGGAATTGCATGGGCGTCCCGCGACTTGCAATGGTTCGGGATCGCAGGCAGAATTGCGGCAATTCTACCTGATATCTGAAATTCCTATGTGTGAATGGAACCTTATAAATAAATAAATAATATACTGTATGTACAAAACTGCTCTGCCTTTAGCAACAGATATAAATACTTACTTTTAAAACATTAGTAACAATAACAATAGCAATGATAGCAACAGTAGGAATTGTATGTCACAAAGAAAAGAGAAGATATTTTTTAGCAGCGCACTATATACAGAGTGCTAACGTGATATGAATGATGTCCTCCTGTAAAGCAGGGTGCACATCGGCAGTCCAGACACAGTAAAGTGACACTGAATGCCCAGTGAAGCAGAATCGCTGAGCCAGGCTCCTAAATTTACCCAGAGTTTCTGACATAAGCTTTTCCTCTCTGTCATTTTTACAGCGATGATAAATAAGCTCGGACGTGGGCACGGCAGGTCGGCCGGATGGTGCGCGTTTGATAAAAAATAAAAAAAATACATGCAGAGTTCATCACTTTTATTACTGCTGTTTCATTAAGGAAGCCGCAGGTAAATGTTACTTTCATTGATTCAATTAAATGGAAGAGGAAATGAATCTTCCCATTCAAAGGGTATCAATGAGAACAGAGGTGATCCATTGACATGTGTAGTGCAAATGTAAATGATCAGATTACTGCCAACCTCTAACCTGCTTATCAGGAATCGCTCAATCAAATTCATAATGGTCAAACGCTGTGTGCTTACACACAATTCACATTTTTGATTTGCTGCATTTAAAGCGTATCTAATTCCAAAAGCAAACAATAAAGCAGAGTTCTACTCAAAAGTGGAACTTCCGCTTTAAGTGGTCCTGACCCCCTGACATGCCACATTTGGCATGTCATTTTTTTTGGGGGGGGGTACCTAGTTTTCACAGGTACCGGCTCCCACTTCTGCTCGGGTCGCCTAAGCAGCTCGAGTGGAAGTTCTCCTCTCCCCCTCCCTCCTTGCAATCTTCTGGGACACGTCACAGGTCCCAGAAGATTGCCCGTCCATTCAGCAGAGGTGGGGACTTGAGTCACATGACTTGACTTAAGTCAGACTTAAGTCACCAGTTTGAGGACTTGAGACTTGCTTGACTAAAATTAATAAAACACTCGACTTGACTTTGACTTGGTATTCATGACTTGAGACTTGACTTTGACTTGAGACATATGACTTGAAATGACTTTACTTTTTTAAGTTATTAAATACAGTAAACCCCCCTCCATTGTGGGGGTTACGTTCCGGACCCAGCCGCGAAAAGTGAAATTCCGCGAAATAGAAAAACCCTATTAAAATGCATTGTAGGCATGATTTTTTTACTGTCACTGTACGTGTAGAAGCATTTTAAGGTCTTTAAACACACTTTTAAAACAATAGAAACTCATTTAAACACATAAAAGATACTGAGAGACAGAGCAAGAGCTATGGAAAACACAAAAATCTTTCATTTTTAATGATTTATATAGTAAAATAACATTACAAAAAAAAACGCGAATTACCGGGACCGCAAAAACTGAACCGCGATGTAGCGGAGGATTACTGTATTTGCATTTTCTCAAGATGTGTTCTCAAGCAAAATGAATGTGCCTGTTATGTTTCTGACACCACAGTCACTTAAAAAACCTCAGTGTGTTCTGATTTTTAGGACACTGGCTGTTTACCAATTTAAATACTTAAAGCGGAGTTACGGCCTTGGGGTTGAAACTTAGATAAAAATACCCCCGGGACAGTCAGGGCTAGTACATTCCACAATGGATAGCCTATGAACTGTCCCTGGCCGCACTTACCTTTTAGAAGAAATACTTACCTTGAAAATTTCTTCTCCAGCGCTGCCATCTCCGGTGTGGGCAGCTGAAGCCAGCGCGTCCTCTTCTGCGTCCTCTTCAGTGACGTCGGAGTCCCACAATGCCCTGCACCGGCCCCGCTCGTCACTTCCCGTGCAGGCACGGTATCCCTGCACAGCTTCTGGGCATGCCAGAAGCTGTTTAGCAGGGAATGTCGTGCCTGCACCTGAACTGACCAGCGGGGCCGGTGCAAGCGCATTGATTCCTGGGAGCGATGACGTTCAGCTCCCAGGAGTCATCGCAAGCCGGAAGTGACAGCGGAAGAAAGGTAAGTATATATTCTTCTATAACAAGGTAAGTGAACAAAAAAAAATCGGGACTATCCATTTCTTTTTCTGGTGACCCTCAGCAAGCGGATGCCCTAAAATCGATTTTTTCGATTTTGAGGCCGGAACTCCGCTTTAACATTTAGTGACTGTGGTGTTGATGACCGGACGAGGGATTTTGAGCTGTTTGGGCATTCAAAGTGTTTCTTTACTATGCTAAGAAAAAAGCACTAAGTAGTTTTGTTAATGTTGAAAATAAAACAAAACCTTTCCTGACCACTGACTTTTAACTGATTTAAAGGTGAAAATTGGGGTAGATCAGTATTTTGACTTGATTTGTGACTTGACCAAAATAAATGACTTGACTTGCTTGACTTCTAGCAGGGACTCGACTTGGCTTGCTTGCTTTTCACCACAGTAACTTGGGACTTGCTTGAGACTTAAAGGTTAAGACTTGAGATTTGCTTGTGGCTTGAACATGTGTGACTTACTCCCATGTCTGCCATTCAGGACGTGCAGTGCGATTCGCGCATGTGCAGTGCGCACCCGGCTTTGAAGCCGCAAGCTGTCACAGCCAGGTGCCCACACTAGAGATGCCGGGACTACAGGGAGAAGACGGAGAGATCCGAGGCTCTCCCCGACCTCATCGCTGGAACCTGGGTGAGTGGCTGTTTATTAAAAGTCAGGAGATACACTTTTTTAGCTGCTGACTTTTAATAAACACAAAAGCCAGTGGAACTCCACGTTAACCACTTCTGGACCGGAAGATTTTCTCCCTGAATGACCAGGCCATATTTTTCGATTCTTCACTGCGTTATTTTAACTGTGTTTTTTTTTTTATAAAATAATATTGCCAATTACTCCCTTGATATGAATTCTATTTGCACCTGTTTGGGTGATATATGGACATTTGGAAAAATCACATTAAGACTTTTGGGTGATATACAGTATGTAAATACATTTTTTTTTTTTTTTGTAAGGCACCACTAGGACACTAGGACATATTTTTTTTTTTTAATGGTCGATTGTTTGATCATTTTGGTTGTTTTTTAATTTATGTTGCACTTATTTGTATTCTAGTGGAAGAAGCGCCGCATTCTACACAAAACTATTTATGTAAATGTTACATTGATTGATTGAATATATTGATCTGCATTCTTTACATACATTAAGCACTTGCCGACTGCGACATAGCATACTACAGACTGGCCGTGCTGCTCAGGATCACATATATAAATGTGATCCTGCAGTTACGGGTATTGGACGCAAGTGCGCGCCACCGGTGGCTCCCTCCCGCTGTGATTTTACACAGCGGGAGCTGATCAGCGGCGGGTCCCACGGACCCAATGTTCACTGGCACCCACTGATCACTCAGTACACAGACAGAATGGCAGTCTGCCCATATAAACAAGGCAGCTTGCCATTCTGTCAGTACAGAAGGCATTGATCCTGTGTTCCTGTAAAGCAGAAACACCAATCTATGTCTTCCCAGTCTACGCCTTCCCCTCGTAAAAGCACCTCCCACACTACACTGAAACATCAGCTAAGCACATATTTAACCTTTTGACCTCTCCTGATTTTAACTCCTTCCTTGTCAGCGTCATTAGTACAGTGACAGTGCTTTTTTTTAGCACTGATCACTGTATTAGTGTCACTGGTTCCCAAAAAAGTGTCAGTGTCCGATTTGTCCACCGCAATATCACAGTCCCACTATAAGTCGCTAATCGCCGCCTTTACTAGTAAAAATTAAATAAATAGAAATATCCCATAGTTTGTAGATGCAATAACTTTTGCGCAAACCAATCAATATACTCTTATTGGGATTTCTTTTTATCAGAAATATGTAGAAGAATACATATTGGCCTAAATTTGTGAAGAAATTTGATTTTTTTAAAACATTTTATTGGATATGTTTTAGAGCAGAAAGTAAAAAATATTGTTTTCTTTTTTTTTTTTTCAAAATTGTCGGTCGTTCTTTGTTTATAGCGCACAAAATAAAAACGCAGAGAGGATCAAATACCACCAAAAGAAAGCTCTATTTGTGGGGAAAAAAAGGGCATACATTTTATTTGCGTACTGTGTTGCATGACTGGGCAATTGCGAGTTAAAATATTGCAGTGCCGTTTAACATAAAATGCCTGGCCAGGAAGGGGGGTAAATCTTCCGGAGGTCAAGTGGTTATATTAGTGTGTCACAGGCTGTATCACCAGGTGAAAATAAAGGAAAATTGCCTAAAAAAAAGAAAGTGAATACAGTCGCCATGTTTTAGGCTTGGTAAGCTGCAATATATGACATTTTTGTTTTGGGGTTTAGATGAACAATTTGAACAATTGAAAGAAATATAAAACAATAGCTGTGGCACTTGTCACAAATAATTGTATGTTTTTTGTTTTTCATTTAATGCATTCAAATGTCTAAATGCTCTAAAAAGCTTTTTTCTAAGTAAAGTCTGTAAGTATACACGTGCATTAAGTTCCTCCACCCCAAACTTACTCATCCATGTCTTTATGGACCTTGCTTTGTGCACTGGTGCTCAGTCATGATGGAACAGAAAGAGGCCATCCCCAAACTGTTCCCACAAATTTGGGAGCATGAAATTGAGCAAAATGTCTTGGTATGTTGATGCCTCAAGAGTTCCCTTCACTGGAACTAGGGGGCCAAGCCCAACCGCTGAAAAACAACCCCACACCATAATCCCCCCCTCCACCAGATGATTTGGACCAGTGCACAAAGCAAGATCCATAAAGATATGGATGAGCGAGTTTGGGGTGGAGAAATGTGACTAACCTCAACCAGACAGAACACATTTGAGATGAATTAGAGCAGAGACTGCGTGCCAGGCCTTTTCCTCCACATCAGCGCCGAACCTCACAAATGCGTTTCTGGAAGAATAGTCAAACATTCCCATAGACACACTCCTAAACCTTGTGGACAGCCTTCCCAGAAGAGTTGAAGCTGTTATAGCTGCAAAGGGTGGGCCAACTCAGTATTAAACCCTACGGACTAAGACCAGGATACCCTTAAAGTTAATGTGTGTGTAAAGGCAGGTGTCCCAATACTTTTGGTAATATAGTGTGTGTGTGGGATGTGGGCCGAGGTGACAGTGCCCTTGGGACTGGGACGACGATGCTGCAAAGTATGTAATTGTGAGGCCAACAGAGGATTAATGGCTGTCCCAGTGAGCCCTGCAACCCCACTTTACATTGGGCATCCTTCCCGAGTACCCTCCCTCATGTTGCACTGCCTGCCAATGCCATTAATCACTCTGTGTTGCAAACCAAATAGGTCCAGAAAGGTCAGTGTCCCAGGTATAAGCTGTGCCGTCTGGGCTGCCAGTGAAGGTAGCTGACGTATGGGTTGGAGGCTCAGAGCAGTTTTTCCATTTAAAAGTTGGCAAGAATTTATACTGGGCTTGCTAAGCAGAGTTTGTTTGAAAACTTCCCAGTGCCAGTAATTTAAATTCCTGTGCAGCTGCTAGTTTATGGCCGTGTATAATTTATATTGTAAAATACAGCATTTAGATGGTGTTTGGTAACTGGAATTTAGGTAAAAACATGCTAATAAAATCTTAAAGCTGAATTCAGTGTAGACACAACTGAAACACACAAATGAACAGTCATATCTGTCTAAGTGTGATGTGTATAAAAAGTGCGCTGGAAATTTAAATAGAAAAGCTGCGACCTTAGAAAAAATTGCAGAAGAAAAAAGTGTGTATCTGTTGCGCTAAACTATTAAATGGTAAGTATCAAATATATGATAATATAATGATAAATCAACGAAAATTGATGAGTGATATATGAAAAGTGGGAGGACAAAATAGGGTGTGAATGTCCAAAATCATAAACATCCAACATGCATGTGAAATGATTCCAAAGGTGCGAAATTCAACACAATAGATGTGTGCAGTGAAGACCTCCACCGTGAATGAATAAGCCCCTTACCAGATGGGATAATACAAGGGCGTGTGTATTATCAGATCCAATGCTACTATGTAACCCAGGAAAGATGAGAAAAAAACCCAAATCCTTCTCTCCAATCAGGAGAGAGCAGGTCAGCCTCTTACCAGATGGGTCTTAATTCTAGGCAAAAGGATTAGATTCCGCCTGTAATGAGTGCCTTTTCTGTTCCTTGGGATGCTTGGATCTGCTGGCTTTGGTCGGTGTATAAAGGTCCCCCCCGGTATACCATAAAAGAAAAAACGCTCATAGTGTGATATCTTCCAACAAAGTTTAACATAAGAAGGTAATGCACTTACAATATGTCGACTTGGTAAATGACAGAAACGGCAATGGATACCGGAGAGATCAGCTGGAAAGCCGCGGCCGCCTGCAGCGCGGTCCGCGGCGATGGATCGTGACGTTGCGGCGCTCCTCTTTTACATGTTTCCTCCTACGACGGACGTCAACTAAGACACAGAGATATCTGTCTAAGGATTTGTAATTCTGCTCAGCTACTATTGTGATTTTTACAGTCAGGTGTGTGATGACATTTTCTCGTTTAGAGATAGACAAAGCTATAATGAGCTAGTATGCATTGCATACTAGCTCATTATTAAATACATACCTTAGAACAAAGCCCCTGCAGTGGCGCCCACACACAGCTGACACGGCCGACATGTTCATCCGTCTTCCTTCCAGGTTCGCGTCCTCTGGCCATCTGATTAGCCGGATCCACGATGACATCATCACTCCTGCGCATGCGCACGGGAACCGCTGTTCACGGCCAGGGCCAGATTAACGTAGGGGCTATTGGAGCTGCAGCTCCAGGCCCCTACCTTTTATATAGGCCCCGGGTTGGCCATATTCACTGTTACCGCTCTTCTGTCACTTGTAAACACAGAATTCTGGCTTCTATGCTCGCTTCCCCAGGCAGCACCCTCAGAACCTCCCCACACAGCGTGAAGGCCGGACAAGGAGGGACAGTTGCCGATGCATGGATGTGTTTATGGGCTTCAGAGACAGCATCCCATGTTGAATTAGGCATGCATGGCTGCACCCTTCCTCCTCTGGGTGCATGCCAAGGCACGGCCCTTAAGGCCCTTCAAAATCCTCAGCACCAAGCCCATGATGCTCTTAATCCGGCCCTGTTCACGGCACAGAGCTCTGAAGGAACAGCATGGGCGGTGTACATTTAGGAGATATTTACAGTACCTATAGGTAAGCCTTATCATAAGCTTACCTATAGGTGCAAGTTACAGAGGAAGCTTTACTTCCTCTTTAATGACCAGGCCTTTTTTTGAGATACGGCACTGCGTTATTTTAACTGACATTGCGCGGTCGTGTGCTGCTGTACCCAAATAAAATTCATGTCCTTTTTTTTTTCCATACATAGAGCTTGCTTTTGGTGGCATTTTACCACCTCTGCATTTTTTTTTTCGCACTATAAACAATAAAAGAGCAACAATTTTGAAAAATAAAAAAAAAACGGAAAATTGATATCAAATACTTACCGTAATTTTCCTTTCCTGATGGACTCCATGGCAGCATACGTTCGGTAGGCTCCGCCTCCTCTCCTACCTCATAGGACCCCACTCCCATAAATCTTTGCTCCCTTTCAGCATCAGTGTTCTGTAACTAGCCTACTCAGGAATTGGGAGGGGACTCCTGCTGCCATGGAGTCCATCAGGAAAGGAAAATTACGGTAAGTATTTGATATCAATTTTCCGTTTTCCTGACAGACTCCATGGCAGCATACGTTCGGGAAATAACTCGCTATACACTCCCGGGTGGGAAGATGCTGAACAAAGAAAAAACTTTAATTGGCACTGTCAATTGACAAAACTTGAACGCCAAAGTTAACTGAAGATAAAGCAGCAGGTTCTACACAGTAATGTGTAAGAAAGGTATTCACAGACGACCAGGCGGCTGCTTTGCAGATTACGTCAGGCGCGACATGTTTAGAAACAGCCCAGGACGTAGCGATGCTTCTGGTAGAATGAGCTGTAATCGCCTCTGGAGGAGCCAAGCCTTTTGCTCTATATGCCCATTGTACAGCCTGAACAATCCATGCAGCCACTGCTCTTGAAGAAGCACGCCTTCCTTTCTTATTTCCATGGAGAAGAACGAACAGGAAATCTGATTGACGGAAGGAGGATGTGGCTTCTAAGTATCGACTCAGAGTGTCGCCCACGTCCAGAGGATGGACTGAGGACTGCTCATCTGTTCTGAAGGTGGGAAGAACTATCTCAGAATTTTCGTGGAAGACAGATGTTACTTTAGGGTTTGACCCCAGCATAGGGATTAGGACCACTCTATCTTGAAAGAAGGTCAGAAAAGGCTCTTTGCAGCCCAGATTGTGTATCTCTGAAACCCTCTTAGCAGAGGTGATAGCCACCAGAAATACCGTCTTCAGCGTAAGCTCCTTGATGGACATGGAAGCAACATCTTTTGAAGTAAAGAAGTCCAAAACCAACGGAAGATCCCATTTCGGGAATCTTGGCTTTCTCTGCGGCCTTAGCCTGACTGCACCCTTAAAAAACTGTTGGATCAGTTGATGTCTTGCCCACTGAATCCCGGTGAAAGCAGAGATGGCAGAAACTTGTACCCGGAGAGAACTAACCGAGAGGGATAGATCCAACCCGGACTGTAGGAAACTCAAGATTTGCTGAATAGTAGGGGCGCCTGCTGAACCCAAACTCCGAGCTTGATGACTCATAAACCTTGCCCAGATCCTCTCATAAACTCTGTTGGTACTGGCTCTTCTAGAACTCATAAGAGTGGGAATCACCTCTTCTGGACATCCGAGAGCCTCCAACCTCCCCCTCTCAAGAACCAGGCCTTGAGGTGTAGCCGCGCAGGGCATGGATGAAGAGTAGGACCCTGCGATAGAAGGTCTGGCCTGAGAGGAAGAGGGATCGGATCCCTGAAGCTGAGAAGGGACAGCAGAGGAAACCAAGGCCTGTTGGGCCAGAAGGGAATTATTGCTATGACCTCCACTTCCTCCATCTTCAGTCTCCGAAGGAATTGGAGTACTATTGGCACCGGAGGAAAGGCATAGGCAGACTGGAAGTTCCATCTGTCTGTGAGGGCATCCACTCCGAAGGCTCGGGGATCCCTGAACCTCGTATAATACTTCTGAAGTTTCTTGTTGCGTGGACTCGCAAAGAGATCCACCTCCGGTGAGATTCCCAGAGACAGAACCCAATTGAACACCTCCTGATGGAGGGACCATTCGTTGTTGTCCAACTGAAATCTGGACAGGAAGTCTGCTTCCGTATTCAACACTCCTGGTACAAAGACCGCCGAGAGATTGGCCAGATGTTGCTGGGCCCAGGACATAATTGGTTCTGTTTCGTGGAGTAGAGACATGCTGCGGGTTCCGCCTTGCCTCTTGACGTATGCCACTGCCGTGGTGTTGTCCATCCTGAGTAACACTGAGGCTCCCTGAGTCAGATGGTGAAAAGCCTGAAGGGCTTTGAAGGCGGCTCGTAACTCTAGGATGTTGGATACCACTCCGTGACTGGAGAAATTCCACCTGCCTTGTGCCACTTCCGCCAGGCAATGGGCTCCCCAACCGGTACTGCTGGCATCGGAGGTTATCGTCACCCAGGAAATTGGAGCAATTGAGTGGCAGTTGGTTAGATTCGCACGGCGTAACCACCATGGAAGGCACCCCTTCATGAATGGTGTTAGGTAAATGACTTGTGATAAGTTCTCTGTCGTCCATTGATGTAGAAACCCTTTCTGGAAGGGTCTCAACTTCCACAGAGCCCACTTCACCATGGGCGAGGTAGCTACTAGAGTCCCTACCACCTTTAGACACTGACGAGCAGTGAGATGGGAGGCAGCAAGAGCGAAAGCCACCCTGCTCTGGACTACTGGGATTTTCTCCTCTGGTAGAGATATGGTGCAATTCAACGTGTTGAACAGTGCTCCGAGAAATACCAGGGACTGCGTGGGTACCAGATGGCTCTTCTCCAAATTGAGAATCCAACCGAACTCTCGAAGAGTAAGGATCACCTGCTCCAGATGTATCAGTAGCTGGGACCTGTCCTGGGACAGAAGAAGAAGATCGTCCAGGTAGTGATGTAATCTGATACCTCTGGTTCTGATGAGGGCCACAATTGCCAACAGCGTCTTGGAGAAGGTGCGAGGCGAAGTCGAGAGCCCGAAGGGAAGACATGTAAATTGCATGTGGACATGATTGACAGCAAACCTGAGGAACTGATGGTATTCTCTTGCCACAGGAACGTGGAAATACGCATCCTTTAGGTCTATTGATGCCAACCAATCCCCTGGAAGGACCGAATGTTGTATTGTGACCAGAGATTCCATTTTGAATCTCTCCCGATGGATAGATCTGTTGAGATATGTAAGATCTATTACCGGGCGCCATGTGCCATTCTTTTTCTGGACGAGGAAGAGAGGTGAATAGACTCCCTGACCTCTTTCCGCTTCGGGAACTGGTACGACAGCTCGCTGATCCAGTAGGGTATCCACATAACTGAGAAGAACCTTCTTCTTTTCTGCTGCAGGAGGGAGGGAAGTTGCAACGAACCTGGGTTTGGGGACGTTGTCGAACGCCCAAGAGTGCCCTTGGGACACAATATTTAAAACCCAGGGATCCTGGATTGAGGCCGCCCAGACGTCCCGAAATTGGAGCAACCTGGCCCCTACCGGAACAGACTGGACGGGCCCAACCTCAAAAGGATTTAGTGGCCTCCCGGTCACCGGACGAAGAGCCTTTGGAATTTTTCTGAAAGGAGGTTTGTCTTGACTTCCAGCTTCTTCCATAAGATTTTCCTGGTCTGTAGCTGCGCGCTTCCCTCGAACGATTAGTATTCTGTCTTCTTGGGAAGGAACGCTTCTGAGCGCCTGGGCGTTTATCCTGAGGGAGGAACCCAGATTTTCCACCCGTGGCCCGAGTTATGGCTGCATCCAACTTATTCCCAAAGAGGGAAGAACCCTCAAAGGGAATTCGGCACCAAGCCTGTTTGGAGGCAGCATCGGCTACCCAAGGACGAAGCCAAAGGGCACGTTTAGCCGTAACAGAGGACAGCATAACTCGGGCCAAGAGGCGAATGGTGTCCAGAGACGCCTCCCCCAAGAAGCCCGCGGCCATCTTCAGCTCCTGAATCGGGGAGCTCCGAAGAGCTTCTTCCGAAACTCCTCCAAGAGTATCCTCAAGGGCGTTGATCCAAACTTCCATTGCTTTAGAAATTGTAGCCGAGGCCAAAGCTGGCTTACAGGCCATACCGGCTGAAAGATATGCCCGTTTAAGGTCAGCATCAATCCTCCTATCCAAAGGATCCCTAAAAGATGCTGTATCTTCCATTGGAAGAGTGACATGCTTTGCAAGACGCATCACTGCGGCATCCACACTGGGGGAAGACTCCAGATACTTCACCTCTTCCTGTTTAAAAGGATACATCTTTGTCATTTTTGTGGTCATGGAATTTTTCCTCTCCACCTTGTTCCACTCCTCAGAGATTATGTCTCCCAGCTCTCCTAAAAATGGAAAGTTTAACCGCTCCTTACACAGCTGCTTGAAATATTTCTTCTGCTTAGGCGAAGAAACAGCAGGATCTTCCCAGTCAAGGGCCTCTCTAACCGCCTTCACTAACGGGGAAACGAGGCTGAACTCAAATCCAGAACCGGAGTCATCTGAATCGGATTCGGAATCTGACGGAAGAATAGAAGGATGGCTGGGCTGGGAAGACTCAAACGGATCCTGAAGCAAAAGATCTCTATCAGGGGAGTGGGACGGCCCTGCAGGAGCATTTGTCTTGTGAAAATCAGCGAGAGAGTCCTTGAGAACCCTGCGCACCACCTCCTCAATATGTTGGTCTGATTTTTCTCTTTCACCCGTAGCTTGGGCATAACAGGTTTTACATAGGGAGGAACCTTCCGGTATCACAGTGCGACATCCCCAGCATTTTTTCCCCTGCTGGCGTTCCACTTGGCCATAATGTGTGGAAGAGTGGCCATCGCGTCCCCTACTATGGGGGGAGCTGCGTTTAGATTTGGATGAGGAGCGCCGGTGCTGCGATTTTGTATGTCTGTCTTCGCTGCGTGCACGTGGCTGTTGATCAGGCCTAAAAGAGCTGGAGACAGACACATACAGCAGAGCATAAGAGACACTACAAAGACACTCAGATCAATCTAGCTACAGGTTCCAGCACATACCTTGAAAGAGCTGGCTGGCCACTAGGGGGCGGTGATGAGGTATCCATAGTATAAGCAGACTTTGTACTGAAGCTAGCTGGAGGGAGGACAGAAGACTATCAGTCTCAAAGCCATACAAACAGACCCCAGAAAAGGAAGAATCTTACCTCAATAAAGTATACCAGAGACTGGGGGAGGCTATCGATCTGCCGACCTTCCCACCAGCTCTGGTCAATTACCCTGTTTAAATATGCCGCCCCGAGGTGATCCCGAGGTACTGCGCATGCGCACGCGACGTCAGACATCGCGTCTGCGCATGCGCGACGAAAAGACCTATCCGGAGCACACTGCGCATGCGCAGAGGCGCCGGACAACCCGGAAGCGGCGGATACGATCGCGGCCATGGCCGTGAGAAGCGGAACCGACAAGGAAAGAAGAAACCGGTATGTTAACAGGTGAGAGACAAACTAGACCCTATAATAATGGCACTACTGTATACTACAGGAAGGAAACATAGACATGCATTTTGGCAGTACAAAAGACACACAATAAGTAAAAAGGATAAGAAACTTGGTCCCATATCAGGGCTTACCACCCTGCCGACGGCATAATCGAGTCCAGGAGACGCAGCACCAGCTTAAATCTTCAGGCAAAAAAAGGGCCACCCGCAGCAGCAAGGCTCTCTCGGCCAGACCACAGAGCTCCTGCTAAGGGTCTCTTCCATTGCCCCCTCCATACCCCGCTAAGAGCCAGGGCTTATCGGAGACTCCATGACTCAATCTGCCACCGTTTTTCATATAGGACCGAAGAAAGTAGGAACATAAAACTATATGTATGAGGAGGACGAAAAAAGAACACTGATGCTGAAAGGGAGCAAAGATTTATGGGAGTGGGGTCCTATGAGGTAGGAGAGGAGGCGGAGCCTACCGAACGTATGCTGCCATGGAGTCTGTCAGGAAAACAATATTTTTTACTTTCTAATATAAAACATATCCAAAATGTAAAAATGTAATTTCTTCATCAATTTAGGCCAATATGTATTACATACTGTAGTTACATAGTCAGGTTGAAAAAATACACAAGTCCATCTGGCTCAACCAATAAAAAACAAAAAACATTCTGCTACATGTTTTCGTTAAAAAAAATCCCAATAAGCGTATATTGATTGGTTTGCGCAAAAGTTATCGTGTCTAAAAACTATGGAACATTTTTATGGTATTTTTATTTATTTATTTATTTTTACTGGTATTGGTGGCGATCAGCCGGTCCCGCTGATTGGCTCCCACTTTGTTCAATAACAGCTGAAGCAGGTCGCCAGCGGCGCGCCCCAGACCAGGAAGAAGAAGTGATGTACAGGTAGGCCGCTTTGTGCAGCCGGGCCGCCCTGCCGCAGTAAATGTGTGGTGGGCCTTCCGGAAAGCGGATAAAAAGTAATGCCACTTTTGTTGGGAAAAAAGCAAACAATCCCCTCTGGGTGCTTAATGTACATTGCAGGGATTTTAACATTTTTTGTAGAAGATTGCTACATTTTTTTGCTCTGAAGGAATAGCTGTTTGTTACGCCATGTCCTTTGCAGACTGATTCTGAATGGGAGGGCCTGGTTCATTCTAAGCACTCAGTGTTCTGATTAAAAAAAGGGGCAGAGTATGCATTCTTTTAGAAGGATTAACCCCTGGGGAGTATCTCACCAAAACTGAAATTCCTACTGCATAGGATGTCTAAAAACTGACTTGTATCTTAGTTCAGACTTCTGGGAAAATCTGTAAGCCAATTACACAAGCAGGAAATTACATTTTTGGGGCTACAAAACTCTTCCAGTTTGCCATATTGCATTGAATTGAAAATGACAGCAGATTGAAAAGGAAAGGTAATGTTGATTAACATTAAATTACAACATGGATTGTGTAGAATTTGATATTTACATTGTTAATTGTTAGAGCATCCCTTTATATTCCAAGCAGACACTTATCCAGGCATGCAGCCTGGGTGGCCAGAAAAGGGAAGGCAATGAGTGTATGCCCCTACCACCTTCCCTGTACCTGGGCAGGCAGCAAAGCAAAACTTCACCCCCACTTGCAAAGCTCCTTGTCCCATAGGTTGAGGGACAGGGGCCTCTTCCCCACTTCTGTGTGCCTCAAAAAGGAGGGGGGAGGATAATAGTAAAATAAAGAGACCTACGGTAGAGTCTGGGACCCCCTTTATAATAGGCAGGAGACCAGATATCTATCAGTTCAGGAAATGAGTACATAGCACCCTCCTAGCATATGAGGCTAGGTACATTTTGTTTTTGGTTGCTTCTGCAATCAAGAGAGCAATGATGGTTTATTTGGAGTGTTCAGGGTTTCACAGGCTGGAAGTTTGATTGCTATTCCCTGCCTTTGGAAGAAGCTTCCAGAACAGAAGGAGGGAGAATTTAAATAACCAGTCTGAATATTTATCATGCTCTAGCCAATCCCTGGAGAGGAGTGTCCGGAAGAGGGCTGGAAAGATGACAAATAATCTGAAGCACTGGAGAGTGGGGTTCTGTCTCCCTGTGGGGGGGGGGGGGGGGGGGTTCCAGAGCCCATGGATTCTGCAGCTGTTCTATAGGCCTCAGCGGTGACAGGGCTGAGGGCATGGATTGATCTTCTTAGAAGCTGATAGCAAGATCTCAAGGGATCTGGTCTGGAGAAGGACTGCCTCACTCACTGGACCATGTCCGGAGAAAGCTGGATGGGGGCAGCTGTCCTGGGGACTTGTGAGTAAAGATCTTAGATTGTGGGGGTTTTGGGGAGGTGTTGGTATGGGGCGCTACCACCTTGCACAGCGAATTACTTCGTTGTATGTGATCCAAAAATGAAAGTGCACAGTGCTTGTTGGTGAACAGGTGTTGTGCAAATATTAAATGTGCAATACAGTGCAGATTTAAAATTAAATTAAAATTATAAAAACGGTAGTAATCGTGTATCAATTGGATTGTACCGTGTATGTATCACTCATCGGATGTAAACAATCATATAGTGACCAGTGCAAAAAAGTGCTAAGTGCAATATAGGTGATCAATAGATACTTTATTGTGGCCTCCTTTGAAAGAGGAAACTGACATCCGTGGTGAATATTACAAAACACTATGCAGTGTAAAGTGAGAGAGTAAAAACGCCTGTTGCGCGTGTTAGGAGTGAGAAGTGCTAATACCGTGGGTAAAGCACTTACCAAAAGTCCTCTCCCTTCTCACTCTAATATACTGTGTCTCCCTTCTCCTGATGCCTGTGGGAGCTGGTTGTTCCGTGCATACAGTTGCGCTTGCATCTAGGGAGTCAGTATACAAAAGACCAAGAGAGCTTCCATTGCGTAGTATAGTACAATATTGAGGGAAGAAATTAGCATCGACTCACTGTTAGGAAGTTCACCGTCAGCTTGTTTGGTGTGTCTCCAGTGTTCGGCCGCGCGGTACTTCCGCGTTCCACCGGCCGGAGCCACCTAACCGGAAGTGACGTTGACGCTGCTTTGCCGCTCTACGCGTTTCGTCACTGCGACGTCATCTGGGGCGGTACTAGGCTACGTACTCCCGGAGCTTATATAGGCCTGCGTATCCTAGCGACCATTATGTGTACCTCCGCCATCTTGGTACCCTCACGCGAGTCATACCGGCGGCCATCTTGGTATCTTTGGATATAATGGTCCGCAAATGCCGGATACCAGGTTATTTGTTTACATCACGTGAACTTCCTTATACAGCGGTCCCCACATATTAAATGCATACATCTCATAAACATAAAGTGACAGTAATTAGTGAAAAAACGTGCCAAAAAAGTGCTGAGAGATGAGCCGAGTGGGTGATCCGCTTTTTAATAGAGAGATATAGATTGTGAAAAAATGTGAAACTTTTATTATGAACACATTAAAAAATTAAAAATTAAAAATGAGGATAAAAATGAAAGATTAAAAATATATATAAAAAATATATAAAAATATATAAAATATATATAGAAGTACTCGATGGGAGGGACATATCGAGTATGCAAATTTCAGATAAAACCATAGAGGGTATTAAAACCATACTATCTAAATGGGACTGAGCGCCCAACAGCATGGCCTCAAATTCCATTAATGGAGGAGAGGAGTTAGGTAATATGTGTGGAGGAGGAGCCATAATGTTTGAGTTGGAGGATAAAAATTACAGACTTATTATTGTGTTGGAGCAACCATTGCGGAGGGATAAAATATCAGCATAAAATTAAAGTAAAAAGAAGAGAAAAAAATCGGTGTATACGCATGAGTTCTGGTGCGTCAACATACCTTAGACTGTGAAACCCATAAAAAACACCCAATCTAAAAATTGTGGTGAAGATATAAAAATGCATGGGGTCACATGTCTGAAACTGCATAAAACTGCATAAAAATGCATAAGCTGCATGGGAACCATGTCCCTTCTAGAACTTTTAAGATTGTAAAATCACAAAAGTCAGGAGGATCATAAAAGAAGTGCTGGATATTAGATGTTCTTAAAAGTACTAAAAAACATAAAAGGCCATGGTGTTAAAAGTCAGTGATAAAACAGTTTAGATCGATGTCTATATTAAGGCCTTCAGGCTGAAGTGATTGCAATAAATATATCCACTTTGTCTCATTGCGGGATACATTGATTTTCTTGTTGCTGCCCCTCCAGTCATTCTTGATTTTGTCAATTGCATAAAAGGTCATGACTGAGGGGTCTTTTGCATGGGCTATCTTAAAGTGACGTGACAAGCTATGTTTGTCGAAGCCCTTCTTTATATTTTTCACATGTTCCCTTATCCTTACAAACAATGGACGGGTGGTTCGACCCACATACTGCAATTTGCACGGACATTCCACCACGTATGTCACATGCGTGCTAGTGCATGTGATGGTTTCATTAATTTTATATTGCCTTCCTGTTGATGTGGACTGGAAAACGGTTTTCCTTCTTTCTTGTGCTCTGTTTGTTCTGCATGGTAAACATTTCCTACACCGAAAAAAGCCTTTTAGATTTGTTGGAAGTTGCACTTGTTTGGGGGGGTCTATCACATTATGCACCAGTCTGTTTCTGAGTGTGGGTGCTCTTCTGTATATGAAGTTTGGCTGATTTGGTAATATTTTCTTCAATGTCTTGTCTGCTTTCAGAATAGGCCAATGCTTTTTTATTATCTTCTCTAGTGCCTTATGTTGCCTGTTGTATCCTGTAAAAAAAGCAAATTCCATGTTCTTATATTTGTCTCTTTTTGGACCATTCTCTTATATCATTTCCTCTCTCTTCATGCTCATTACTTTTTTCTTTTTGTTAAGCAGTTCTTTTTTCTTGTACCCCTTTTCCATAAATCTTTCAATAAGCATGTCTGCTTGTATGTTGAAATCCTCGGGGTTGCTACAGTTCCTTCTTATTCGCATTAGTTGGCCCTTTGGGATGTTGCCAAGCCATTTTGGATGGTGGCAGCTTGTTTTTGGTATGTATCCATTTCTGTCTGTCGTTTTGAAAAAAGTCTTACTTGCCAATATTCCATCCTGTTTGAAGACCTCAATATCAAGAAATGCGATTTTTTGTGCATGCCAACTTCCCGAGAAGGTGATACCATAGGCATTGTTGTTAATTTCATTGAAAAAATTCTGTAGAGACTCCATATCCCCTTTCCAGATAAGTACAATGTCATCTATGTACCTCCGGTAGTATCCAATATTGGGCCTTGGTATACTGTAGATTTGTTCTTCTTCCCATTTCTGCATGAAGATGTTCGTCACGCTCGGTGCATATTTTGCCCCCATAGCCACGCCTTTAACTTGTGTATAATACTTTCCTTTGTGCCAAAAGTAGTTGGAGTTCATGGCTATCCCCAGTCCTTCCAAAATGAAATTGATCTGTTCCTCCCTCATCTCTGTACTGCTATGTAGTGCCCACTCTACTGCTTCTAGACCATCCTTCTGGACAATATTTGTATAGAGTGAATTCACATCGATAGTGACTAATAAATCCTCTTCTGCAATCTCAATGTTTTGAATCTCTGATAGAAACTGTTTACTGTCCCTTAGGTAGGACTTCCCCAAGGGCACTAAAGGTTGCAGATACTTGTCCAGGTATTCACCAAGTCTGGAATGCAGGGAATTGATGCCGCTGATTATGGGCCTACCTAGTGGTTTCTTGTCATCTTCATGGACTTTGGGTACATAGTACATGACCGGGGTTCTAGGTGCTTCTGGACAGAGATATTTTGCTTCTTTCTTGTTCAGAATACCCATTTCTTTACCTTTTTCCACGTATTTGTGTAGTGTTTTCTCATAATTTTTCTTGGGGTTTCCTCTCAATTTGATGTAGGTGTCTTCCTTGCTTAATAGGTTTTCCATTTCCTCCTCATAGTCTTTCTTGTTTAAAATCACTAGTCCTCCTCCTTTATCTGCTGGTCTGATGACCACACCTTTTTTCCTTTCCAGCTTTTTTATGGTTTCCCAAATGTTTTTCTCTTTCCTATTTTTTATTTTGAGTGCTCTTATTTCTTCTTCTACCATTCGTTTGAATACTTCCAGATTTTCATTCTGGATATTCTTAGGGTTAGTGGTTGAGCGATTCTTCAAGTTAGTGTGTCTATATGGTGTGTCATTTACACTTGTTTGTTGATTTTTCTTAAGGGCAAAGAATTTCTTAATGTTGAGCTTCCTTACGTATTTTTGAAGGTCAATATATGCCTCGAATTTGTCCAGATTCTTATCTGGTGCGTACTTAAGACCTAGATCCAATATTTTCAACTCCTCCTCATCAAAAACTGTGTTACTTAGATTAAAAATTCCTGCTCCTAATGTTGCCTTCTTCTTTTTCTTTGTCCCTCCTCGTTTTCCTCTTGGTTTCCGTTTCTGTTTTCTTGGTATCCCTGTGTGTCTTCTCTCCTCGTTCCATTGTTCCATCCTTGGTTCCAAGGGTTTCTTCTTTGTCCTCCCTGTGGGCCTTGGTTCCAGGTTTGGTGCCATCCGTTCTCTCTCTGTTGCCTCCATTGTCCTGGTGGGCGATATGGTCCTCCTCTCCCTCTTGGTGGTCTCCCTCTGTTGCCCCTTGGAAAAAAACCCCTCCTAGCTGGTGGGGGACCTCTGTAATCGTATTGTGGTTCTTGATAGTTTTCCAGAGGCGAGTAGCTGTTGTATGTGGACACATAGTCCCTCTCATCCCTAGAGGGTCTGTTGTGTCTTATATCCCTCTGTCTGTTGGTTTCTCCATTTTGTGTTTGGTTAGTGGGCCTGAATGTGCGTTCCCTCTGGGGATTTCTGGTTGTGCTGACTTCCATCCAGGTGTCTGTGTCATCATCATCTCCAGCCTCAGAAGGTTCCCTGGAGTTATGTTCGATGGGGTCTATGAGGGTCGCTTGGCCCCCATATATCTCATCCGTCTGCCATTTATAGACCTCCTGGTTTCTATAGTCCAGCACATCCCTCTTATACTTTTTTTGTTTTTTGCTCTGTATCGTTTGGTCATATTTCTGGATTGCTTCTTGTAGGATTTTTTCATTTTCTTTATATTCCCTAGTGCCTGCCGATGGGGCCAATTGCTCTTTAAGTTGGGTGATTACTCCTTCCACTTTTCTTAGCTTATGCTGTCTTCTTTTAATCAGCAACCCTAGCAGGTCTTTTTCACATTTATTGAAGAATTTAAACCAATCATCCATGTGTGTTGGATCAATAATATGGTCATTTGGTGCTACATCCCACCTCAGTCTCCTGGGGGTAATGTTTTCTTTAGTGTATTTATCTAGGGTGGCTATGTCCCACCATACACGCAGCTGTTTCTCCATATTATGCCTGAGCTGCTTAAAAGTGCTGTCCATTTCCTGTCTGTTTATGACTGTGTCCTGGTCAAAAACGACTTGTAGATTGACAGTTCTGTTGTTCATGTACTTGAATATATCCATTGCTGCAGGTGCGGTGGTGTTATCCACAGACATAGTAAAAAAGAGGTTTGGGGTGCACCCGCGCTATGGATAGCAACACAAGCACTGAACCAACAGTTTTAAATGCAGAGTGTGGGGATCAGATGGTTATGCTGCCTCCAACTTACCACAAGGGTAAAGAAATGTGGGGGTTTTTGGGAGGTGTTGGTATGGGGCGCTACCACCTTGCACAGCGAATTACTTCGTTGTATGTGATCCAAAAATGAAAGTGCACAGTGCTTGTTGGTGAACAGGTGTTGTGCAAATATTAAATGTGCAATACAGTGCAGATTTAAAATTAAATTAAAATTATAAAAACGGTAGTAATCGTGTATCAATTGGATTGTACCGTGTATGTATCACTCATCGGATGTAAACAATCATATAGTGACCAGTGCAAAAAAGTGCTAAGTGCAATATAGGTGATCAATAGATACTTTATTGTGGCCTCCTTTGAAAGAGGAAACTGACATCCGTGGTGAATATTACAAAACACTATGCAGTGTAAAGTGAGAGAGTAAAAACGCCTGTTGCGCGTTTTAGGAGTGAGAAGTGCTAATACCGTGGGTAAAGCACTTACCAAAAGTCCTCTCCCTTCTCACTCTAATATACTGTGTCTCCCTTCTCCTGATGCCTGTGGGAGCTGGTTTTTCCGTGCATACAGTTGCGCTTGCATCTAGGGAGTCAGTATACAAAAGACCAAGAGAGCTTCCATTGCGTAGTATAGTACAATATTGAGGGAAGAAATTAGCATCGACTCACTGTTAGGAAGTTCACCGTCAGCTTGTTTGGTGTGTCTCCAGTGTTCGGCCGCGCGGTACTTCCGCGTTCCACCGGCCGGAGCCACCTAACCGGAAGTGACGTTGACGCTGCTTTGCCGCTCTACGCGTTTCGTCACTGCGACGTCATCTGGGGCGGTAAGAGCAGCGTCAACGTAGAGCGGCAAAGCAGCGTCAACGTCACTTCCGGTTAGGTGGCTCCGGCCGGTGGAAATTGAGAGGAAACCCCAAGAAAAATTATGAGAAAACACTACACAAATACGTGGAAAAAGGTAAAGAAATGGGTATTCTGAACAAGAAAGAAGCAAAATATCTCTGTCCAGAAGCACCTAGAACCCCGGTCATGTACTATGTACCCAAAGTCCATAAAGATGACAAGAAACCACCAGGTAGGCCCATAATCAGCGGCATCAATTCCCTGCATTCCAGACTTGGTGAATACCTGGACAAGTATCTGCAACCTTTAGTGCCCTTGGGGAAGTCCTACCTAAGGGACAGTAAACAGTTTCTATCAGAGATTCAAAACATTGAGATTGCAGAAGAGGATTTATTAGTCACTATCGATGTGAATTCACTCTATACAAATATTGTAGGCCCATTGTTATTTTTAGCTCTGTAAGGGGGTAATACTTTCCAATGACCACAAGTGTAAGGAGAATTCTTCCCACCGACCATCACACTAATGTATCATGGGTTGTAGATAACGTCATTTTTAGCAGGAGTTCCCTGAAACCTGAAAGTTATTTTAAGGGTTCTTCTGTGATAAAAAAAGATTGAGAAACCTGCCCTAGACTGTATTACATGGAGCTGGCTTTAATAGACTGGTGCTTGTGGTGGTGAGCAGTCTCTGTACTTTAACCACTTTACCACCGGAGGATTTTGCTGTCGCCACTTTTTGGGATTCCGCACTGTGCGACTTTAACCACTTGCCGACTGCCTAACGCCGATCTACGTCGGCAGTCAGCCCCTCACAGGCAAAGTGACGTAGGGCTACGTCACTAGCTTGTGAGGGTCTAGGGAGCGAGCGCGCGCCCCCGGAGGCGCGCTCCCGCTCCCGCGTGGTCACGGACCCCCCCGCGCGTGTGACCGGCGGACCCGATGTCCGCCGGTCACTCGGCGATCGGCGGGGGAGAGGGAGAATGTCAGGCAGCTTGTGTAAACAAGCCACCTGTCATTCTCCTTGCTGTTAGGATACTGATCACTCGGATCTAGTATGTAGATCCGTTGATCAGTGTCCATACAGCTCAAGCCCCAGCCAATCACAGTAGAAAGCACGCCCCTAGGGATACACACAGCCCCTCCCTCCCAAATAAAGTTAACCCCTTCACAACCAGTGTATTTTTACAGTAACAGTGCATATATATAGCACTGATTACTGTAGAAATGTCACTGGTAACCCCAAAAGTGTCAAAAATGTCAGTCAAGGGTCCGATCTGTCCGCCGCAATGTCGCAGTACCGCAAAAAAAATCGCAGATCGCCGCCATTACACGTTAAAAAAAAAAACAACAAAAATGACAGAAATCTTTCCCTTTGTTAGTAAACGCGATAACTTTTGCGCAAACCAATCAAAATACGCTTTTTGCGATTTTTTTTACCAAACATATGTAGCATAAAACAAATTGGCCGAAAAAGTAAAAAAATTTTGATTTTTAAATTTTTTTTTTGGGGAATTTCATATAAAAAAATGTGAAAAATATTGCTATTTTTGCAAAATTTACGCTCTTTTTTTGTTTATAGCGCGTGATCAAAAAATCGCACAGGTGATCAAATACCACCAAAAGAAAGCTCTGTTTGTGGGAAAAAAAGGACACCAAATTCGTTTAGGTACAGCGTCGCACGACCGCGCAATTGTCCGTTAAAGTCACGCAGTGCCGAATCGCAAAATACCCCCTGGTCGGAATGGGGGTAAAATCTTCCGGGGCTTAAGTGGTTAACTGACAATTGCGCGGTCGTGGGATGCTATACCCAAACTAAATTTACGTCCTTTTTTTACTACAAACAGAGCTTTCTTTTGGTGGTATTTGATCACCTGTGGGATTTTTACTTTTTGCGCTATAAACAAAAAAAGAGCGACAATTTTGAAAAAATAACAATATTTTTCACATTTTTTTATATGAAAATCCCCCCCAAAAAAAATGTAAAAATCAAAATTTTTAATCATTTTAGGCCAATTTGTTTTCTGCTACATATTTTTGGTAAACAAAATCGCAATAAGCGTATTTTGATTGGTTTGCGCAAAAGTTATTGCGTTTACTAACTAAGGGAAAGATTTCTGTTGTTTTTGGTGGGTTTTTTTTAACGAGCAATGGCGGCGATCTGCGATTTTTTTTGCGGGACTGCGACATTGCGGCAGACAGATCGGACCTTTGACTGACATTTTTGGCACTTTTGGGGGTACCAGTGACATTACTACAGTAATCTGTGCTATAAATATGCACTGTTACTGTAAAAATGACACTGGCAGGGAAGTGGTTAATTTTATTGGAGAGGGAGGGGTTAATGTATGCCTGGTGCTTACTGACGTGTGTGGGGGGAGGTGACTGAGTGACACAGGCACAGATCGCAGGTTCAGCTTTGCTGAACCCTGCAATCTGACCCTGCCTGTCACTTAGGAGATCCGCCCGCTTCGTTTACACAAGCAGGCGGATCTCCAGACTCGATTCCCCGACGATTGGGGAAGAGCAGCAGCGATCGCCGCTGCTCCTCCCCTGGCCCGACTCCCGCTGTGACTGAATACAGGGGGAAGGGGGAGTGTCTGCTGACGTAGGTCTACGTCGTCAGACCTACAAGAGCCACTTTGCCGCAGTAGAGCTCTAGTGAGCAGACGGCAAGTGGTTAAGGGAAAAATCAGTTATTACCAATGACCCTTCAGAGGTAGTGTTACAGGTAGATTTCTGGCTGCAGGAAATTAAATTTACCACTGAAAATCCTGGGAGAAATCCTTGACCAAATTTGGTCCATGACGTCACCCTGGATTTTCACAGCCCACTTGAATTCTGATACCAATGCCTTCAATGGTGTTTGGATTAAGGTTCTGTATGTTTGCTGATGTTCAGCCTGTTTAACCAACCTGCCAATCGGACTTGGATATGATAAAGCAACTCTACCAAAGATTATGAAAGTGAGTAAGGAACATTTTTTTTCATTCATTTAGGAAGGGAACAAGCTAACACTGAACAGCACTCCTTATAAAGTAATATCAACCATGGGAATGACAGCTCAGCTGACATGTACAGTATAGGACACAAAACATAGTCCTTAGCCAAATGGTGCCACAAAAAGAACACAAAGCAATTTTTGATTGTTCCAAAGTTTTTTTTTTATATGCCTTAAATTGCTAAACACTTCTTTGTGTATTTTACTGCTAATTAAATATTCTAAACTTCTATCCAGATTATTGTCACCTATTTAATGGCTCATTGAGTTTATTACTTCTCTTTTTTTTTACACTTCCATCAGAACTATTATAGTAATGCCTTGTAATAAAAATTAAAGAACAAGACAAAATGATAAAACAACATCTGTGTGCTGTTTCAATGCTACTCTTTCTCCTCTCGGTCTCTGTTTATTGGAGATCGGCACTTTATATCTGCTCAATGTGATATGCCATATGCCATTTCATATCCTCAATCAAGGCTGAGAAGAAAATAAATGCAAATACTGGTGCATATCTTTAAAACGTCTGTATAGCTCTATTCCTATTTTTTTTGGTTCTGAATATAGAAGAGAAGGGCTAAAAAGCAAATCTTTGTTGTCTGTGCCCCAATAGGGACATTTTCTTTAATGTCCTGTCCTGGAAACACAACAGGAAGTGAGGGGAAACCTCTGCGTAAAGTGTGGAATTTATGTCATGAACAGTTATCACCAAAACAGGCATCTCTACTGGAAGATTTAAAGCCCCATACACACGCACACATTGTTGGCCGTAAATTGTTGGCCAACGTCCGATCTGCCGATTGTTGGCTTGTTAGTATGATGCTTCCGACAACCAACTGCGAATTTTCGGCCGATAAAAATCTGGTGTGCAGGCTATAAAATTTTTGTTGGCCAACAAAGAACGGCCGATTGTTCCTCAGTCAGTACAGATTTCGGCAGACAAAAATCAGATGAGCAAGACTGGGCATCCTCAGAGAAGAAAAAACACACTGAAAGTCAACCAGAACATGACATCACTTCTGAAGTTGGTTTTTGTTGGCCAACAAAAGTCCAGTGCAAGTCTAGAGCACATTTCAACCAACAAACAACACTGGACAAAAGTTGGCCGATCAGTTGGCCAACAATCTGTGCGTGTGTATGGGGCTTTACACCACCATTTGTTTTGTTTTGGTGACAACTGTAAAATTTAGAAAATCTCATCACTTTCTGTATTTGTGACAGAGGTCAATGGAGCAAATGGAGACATAGAAACTGGCTAGTGGGGCTGCAGACAGAAATAAAATCTCGACAGAGGTTCTGTTTATTCCCTCCTGTATCCAAAACTAAAAATAACGTTTTGGGTATGCCAGTCTTTCTCAACCAGGGTTCCCTGGAACCCTAGGGTTGCTCTATAGAACAAAAGTCTCAAAACTTTCTGAACAAAGGGCTAGTTTACTGTCCTTTAGACTTGAGGGGGTGCCCCATCATTGGTATTAGTGTGTAGAATAGTGCCCCATTGTTGGTGTCAGTGGATGGGATAGTGTTCTATCATTTTTTCAGTACTAGGGATTATGCTCCATCGTGTGTGTCACTGTGTGTGTCAGTGGAAGGAATAGTGCCCCATCATTAGTGTCAGTGCCCCATATCAGTGGGAGGAATAGGGCCCCAAGGAATAGATAAAAGCAAGCAAAGGGCCACATCCAGCCATAGTTTGGAGACCATTGACCCTCAGATATACAGTATCTCACAAAAGTGAGTACACCCCTCACATTTTTGTAAATATGTTATTATATCTTTTCATGTGACAACACTTAAGGAATGACACTTTGCTACAATGTAAAGTAGTGAGTGTACAGCTTATATAACAGTGTAAATTTGCTGTCCCCTCAAAATAACTCAACACACAGCCATTAATGTCTAAACCACTGGCAACAAAAGTGAGTAATCCCCTAAGTGACAATGTCCAAATTGGGCCCAAAGTGTCAATATTTTATGTTGCCATCATTATTTTCCAGCACTGCCTTAACGCTCTTGGGCATGGGGTTCACTAGAGCTTCACTGGTTGCCACTGGAGTCCTCTTCGACTCCTCCATGACGACATCACGGAGCTGGTGGATGTTAGAGACCTTGAGCTCCTCCACCTTCTGTTTGAGGATGCCCCACAGATGCTCAATAGGGTTTAGGTCTGGAGACATGCTTGGCCAGTCCATCACCTCCCCCCCCAGCTTCTTTAGCAAGGCAGTGGTCATCTTGGAGGTGTGTTTGGGGTCCTTATCATGTTGGAATACTGCCCTGCGGCCCAGTCTCCGAAGGGAGGGGGTCATGCTCTGCTTCAGGATATCACAGTACATGTTGGCATTCATGGTTCCCTCAATGAACTGTAGCTCCCCAGTGCTGGCAGTACTCATGCAGCCCCAGACCATGACACTCCCACCACCATGCTTGACTGTAGGCAAGACACACTTGTCTTTGTACTCCTCACCTGGTTGCTGCCACACACACTTGACACCATATGAACCAAATACGTTTATCTTGGTCTCATCAGACCACAGGACATGGCTCCAGTAATCCATGTCCTTAGTCTGCTTGTCTTCAGCAAACTTTTTGCGGGCTTTCTTGTGCATCATCTTTAGAAGAGGCTTCCTTCTGGAACGACAGCCATGCAGATCAATGTAATGCAGTGTTGGCAGCACTCATATGTCTATTTCCAAAACACAACCTCTGGATATGATGCTGAGTACGTGCACTCAACTTCTTTGGTCGACCATGGCGAGGCCTGTTCTGAGTGGAACCTGTCCTGTTAAACCGCTGTATGGTCTTGGCCACCATGCTGCAGCTTAGTTTCAGGGTCTTGGCAATCTTTTTATAGCCTAGGCCATCTTTATGTGGAGCATAAAGATGGCCTAGGCTATAAGATCCCAAGATAGTTCTTTGCCATATGGGGCCATGTTGAGAAGTGAGAGCGATAACACCAAATTTAACACACCTGCACCCCATTCACACCTGAGACCTTGTAATACTAACAAGTAACATGACACCGGCGAGGGAAAATGGCTAATTGGGCCCAATTTAGACATTGTCACTTGGGGGTGTACTCACTTTTGTTGCCACTTTTTACATTAATGGCTGTGTGTTGAGGGTATTTTGAGGGGACAGGAAATTTACACTGTTATACAAGCTGTACACTCACTACTTTACATTGTAGCAAAGTGTCATTTCTTCAGTGTTGTCACATTAAAAGGTATAATAAAATATTTACAAAAATGTGAGGGTTGTACTCACTTTTGTGAGATACTGTATGTAACTATTGAACCCCTAGCAACCCCTGGTGGAACCCTGGGTATATAACTATTGAAGCTCTGCAGTCTTCCATCAGTCAATCACATGGGGGCAGCTTTTTAAACATTTTCCTTGCATGTGATTGGGTATTCTTTGCAAAGTGAAGCTTCACCTCATTTACTAAGTTCTGGAGCAACTGCACTTGTAAAGTGCACACTGCACAGTCTATTTGCATTTAGTAAATAAACCTATTTGATGGCAAGACTGAATACTCTTGGGAATAACTTTTCAGAATTTCCATACGAACATTTGATTGAAATTCTACTGGTTTATGGCAAGCTTTATACTCTCTAATTAGTGTCTCTACCTTTTTAATCTCGTAAGGATAGATTCTCCAGTTATCTTTCAATTTGATATTATGGAGAAACCATTAGGAGAGCATGACATCAATACATGACTTTTCAATGGCTTCAGAAGTTGGCAGCAATTGTTTCCAAGCTGTGATAATGACCACCACTTACTTGCAACATTGTTAATCTGTCTGTAATTTCAGTCTTTGGTTGATGTTATGGTCATTGTATGTGGAACCTCTGCCTGACAACTCTTTGAACTTTGGCTGACTTTTATATGTAGTCTAAATATATGAACCAGTCTAATATCAATGTATGGCACTGTACTGTCGTATTCTTTAGAAAAGTAAATTGCCAGAGCTACAGATGCAAAAGTAAACAGATATTGTTTGTGGCAATATCCCAGCTCAACTACGTCTGCCCATTTTAGTGACCAGTATAATCACTTCTTATGTACATGTTCTTTTTCAAATGCCACTTTATGCATTGACACGCCCTCCATAAACCCAGTCTGCCAAGACAATATGGTCACCTGCTGACCTAGCACCATCAACAGGCAGGTTTTGAAGAAACACGTGTCCATGTCCTGGTGGTATTTTTATCCGTGCTTTAATAAATTGGACCAGCAGAGGTGCACACCCAATCTCTTTCCCAAACCATTTACAGGCAGCTTAACCCTTCAGTAAGATACAGACATTGAATCCAACACAATTTTACTTCAGCTAATTGCATTACAAAGAATGTTTTCCCAGTCTTTTGACAACTTTCTAAGCATGTAGGTGGGGTGCAGCATGGTGTGGTGGCAATAATTCACACAGTTAGGTGCATTAATGAACTTGTATTGTAGCAGTGCAGCAACAGTTCACAACAACCCCAACCAGGTGCACTCACGGTTACAGCAATGTGAACAAAGCAGGTTCCAGCTGGAATGAGAGTGCCTGTACAGAGGGGTAGAATGCGGCCTGGCTTTTTCGTGCCCAATCGGGAATATGTCCAGGAGAGATGCGACCCTACATTTTCCCCCCTCATCAGGAACCTTTCCCTACTGCTAGTTCTGTCCCGATCAGAGGGGGTACCTTTTCCTGCACTACTAACTCGCAAAAAGCACGCCAAACCCAGGAGCCAGGGACTAAAATAGGCTCTGCCTGACCCAAGATGGCTGCCAGAGTCACATGGGGGAACAGCATCCAACTGGATTGCTTCCCCAGTGACTCAGGAAAACATAGAGGAACCAAATTCCTCTTGACTTCCTATCCAGCTGCAGCGGTTGAACGCCACCTGCAGTGGAGAAAAATGAAGAAACATGAAGAACCTAACTGAACTAACTAGTCTTAAACAGAAGGGGAGGACAGAGGGTGATACCAAATTGCATAAGTAAACACGTTGTAATAGCCCCAAACAGCAACTAGATGTCATCATACCACAGAACGATGGTAACCAATATAGTTCAATGCAACAATAGAAAAAGAACAAATAGGTCAGGAAGGACAGTAGACCTTATTTGAAATGTAACCTTATATGCAGTAGATGATCATCATTAAAAAAAAGAGAAGTTTTTGATAGATGAATAAATATATGAACTTAAAACATAACATTTGTACATATGGGTTTTAATTGAGGCTAACATGACTGAACATTGATTTCTGGACATTGGATGGCTGCTGGCAAGCTGAAGATTGGCTTCTTCTATGTCTGAAGGAATCTAATGGTGGGAAAACTCCACCAGAACTTCTAGTTCACCTAGGATCCCCAAATAGATTTTCCATAATACAGAATAAAGAACTAACTGGGAAGTCCATATGTAGCCTTGTAGAAGTGAGTGGAGGCACAAACAGCTGTGGAGAAATGTTGTTACTAAAGTCTCAAGATATACCCTAAAGTGAAACTTCACCCTGAAGGAGTGAAGTTTTTTTTTTTTTTCTGATGACAGGTACCCGCTCCCACTTCTGATCAGATCCCCTAGACCCACCTCTTTGCCCCCAGCTTTATGGGACACATCACAGGTCCAGGGACACATCACGGGTCCCAGCAAGACATGATCATGCATGTGGCTGTGAAGTCGCAAGGAGTCACAGCTGGTTTCCCTTAGTAAACGTGCTGGGGCCTGGGGATCTGAAGACTGGATAAAAACCGGCCCAGATGAGGACAACACTGGATCCTTTTATTAAAAGTTATCAGCTACAATATTTGTAGGTGTTGACTATTAATTTTCTCATACAGTCTGAGGGTCCTCTTTAATCACTTCCCACCCGTCATATAGCAAAGGACGGCCGCAAAGTGGTTAAATTATCCTGACTGTGCATCATATGACGTCAAGCAGGATGCACCGCTAATGTGCACTACGGCGATCGGGGATGATGTGTGTCTCTCAGACACAGCCCAAGACCGATCATGGTAAACAGCCAAATTAATTGGCTGTTTACCACGTGATCGGCTGTGTCCAATTACAGCCGGTAACAACTGTCAACACAGGAGCCCTTACTAGATGATCCTGGCTTCTTCTCTTCACAAACCGATCATGTGCGAAGGAGAGTAGGGATCTGCTTTTTTGGTTGTGATTTTACACATTACTGTGCACCCCCCCCCCTAAACAGAACCTGTCACACAGTTCATCTGGGTCTGTCACAGCCCATCTGAATCTATCACACAGTCCATTTGGATCTGTCACACAGTCCATCTGGATAGTCACACAGTCCTTACGAATCTGTAACACAGTCCATCTGTCACACAGTCCACCTGGATCTGTCACACAGGCCATCAGTACAACCGTCAGTACCGCCATCAGTGACCTGTCACACAGGCCATCAGTACTGCCATCATTACCTCCATTAGTGACCGTTTCACACAGGCCATTAGTACTGCCATCACTGATCTATCACCCAATCCATCAATACCAGCCACCATGTCCAACATATTTTTTACATCTGAAGAGGAATATGCAATGCTTACTATGTCAGATGATGAGAGCAGCAGGGAGTTCTCATCATCCGATTCTGATTTTGGAATTTGAGCCAGTAGAGAGTAGTGGATTGGGGACCGAAATCAGAGGAGGAAACAGTCCCTCCTAAAATTTTGGTTAAAAAAAAAAAGAGTAAGGAGAACAAGATCAGAAGACCTGCCTACCACCAGCAGCACCATACACCCCAACGGCACCAACACAAATGGAGCGAGACCCCAGGAAGAGGAGCCCAAAACCAGAATCTGGGTACAAACCTACCTTTCTGATGCCCTGGCAAACCCTTTGTGGTTGCCTGCCTGCTCAGGATCAACTATAATCCCCCCATTCACCACACAGCCAGGTATGCAGTGCAACACTACTAATTTTTCACATTTTTTTCCCACAAGATTTGATGCAGTATATGGAGGACCAAACAAATCTCTTTGCAGAGCAATTTATTGCCTCCAACCAATTCATCCTTCGCCGATATGTTTAATTGGCATCGTCTCACAGTAGACAAATTCAAATTGTTTTTGGGTCTTACATTTAATAAGGGGGCTTGCAAAGAAAAACGTGCATGTCTACTGGTCTACCCACCCCATCCACCACATGTTAATGTATTCTGCTGTCATGTCAAGGATACGCTATGACATGATTATGCACTTCCTACATTTCAATGACAACTCGCAGTGCCCTCCCCGAGATCATCCCAACCACAATAAATTGTATAAAATATGCCCCCTAATGAATTCTATTTCAAAAACAATTTACTGAAGTGTATGTCCCAGACCAAAATATTCGTGTGGATAAATCTTTTATTCACTTTAATGGCCAGCTGCACTTTTAACAGTGTTTCCAAGTAAGAGAACCAGGTACGGGTTAAAACTAAAAATGAAAATGGTCAGAAAAATAGAAAATATCCAGCGAGTGGCATTTGTGTGGATAAAAATGCCTTGTTGATGTCAGAGGTAAGAGAAGAATGGGCAGATTGAGACGATAGAAAGGCAAAAATAACTCAAAGACCCACTCGTTACAGATAAGGTATGCAGAATACCATCTCTAAAAAGGGTAGGAGAAGAAAAGCAGTGCCACCTCAGTGTAGATTAAAAGGTTATTTATTACATAAAAACAACGTAGTAACTCACACAGAGGAAATAGTTCATCAGCAAATGGTGATGGTTCATCTGCCACACTGCAGGGATGTTAGGGAAGTACACTGTGGTGGCCTTGGTCCTGGCTGTGCCGGTGGAGTCCGACACTTCCTGTGTTTCTGGCAGCGTTCAGTATCCAGGCTTACATCCAATAGTGGCAGGGGGGTGCTCGCGTTCGGAGCATGCATGCTCCTTCCTCATACCTACTAGAATACCAACACAATATCCTCTTTGAGGTGGAAAGCCAACACCACCTTGGGAAGAAAAGATTGGTTACGTCTTAGAACAGCCTTATCCCCATGAATGACCAGATAAGGTGAATGGCAGGACAGAGCCGCCATTTCAGTCACCCTGCGAGCAGAGGTGATAGCTACCAGAAAGGCAACTTTTGAGACAACAAAGGCAGAGAAATTTCTCTAATATTTTCAAAGGGAGGTCATTGTAGAACGGACAAAACCAAATTCAGATCCCACGGAGGTAAAGGAGACCTCCTCGGCGGAGCTAGATGATGCACCCCCTGAATAAAGGTGCGAATCAAGGAATTAGTCGCCAAGGGACGTTGGAAATAAATGGCTAAGCCCGACACCTGGCCTTTAATCGTGCCTAGAGCCAAACGTTGCTCCACTCCTTTCTGCAAGAAAGCCAAGACCCTCGCCACCGAAAAGGAACGAGGATGCAACCCTTGCGACTCACACCAGGCAATATACATCTTCCAAGTACGATGATAAATTTTCCTGGAAGTAGCCACAAGGTAGGAATCACAGCCTCAGAGAGACCTCTGTCTCTCAACACCTGGCCTTCAACCACCAAGCCGTTAAAGCCAGAGATTGTAAAGCAGGATGGAAGATCAGTCCTTGAGACAGCAGATCTTCTCTCAGAGGCAGCCGCCATGGAGGCTCGACGGCTATCCTCACCACGTCTGCGTACCAAGACCGGTGAGGCCAGTCTGGCGCTACTAAGATCACCTGCACTGTCTCCACCGCCAACCTGCGGAGGAACCGAGACAACAGTTGTAGCGGAGGAAAGGCATAGATCAGCCGATAACGGCTCCAAGGCACCACCAGTGCATCCACAGCGTCGGCCAGAGGATCTCGAGCCCTGGCCACAAATCGCTGTACTTTTCTGTTTAGACGAGATGCAAACAGATCCACCCCTGGAGTTCCCCAATGGGCACACAGGAGACAAAAGACCTCTGGATGCAGGGACCATTCCCCCTGATCCAGAGTCTGACGACTCTGGTAATCCGCCTGCCAGTTCTCCACCCCTGGGATGTGAACTGCGGAAAGAGCCATAACGTGCGCCTCGGCCCAGGTCAGAATCTCAACCACTTCCTTGGCCGCCCGAGCACTCTTGGTGCCCCCTTGGTGACTGATGTAAGCCACAGCCGTGGCATTGTCCGTTTAAACTTGAACTGGGAGACCCTGTAACCGAGGCGCCCAATGGAGCAGGCAGAGCTTGATTGCCCTGAGCTCCAGGACATTGATCGGCAGAGACGACTCCACCGTCGACCACGTTCCTTGGACGCAAAGAGTGTCCAGTACTCCAGCCATCCGTGGTGATCACCATCCACAACAGCGGCAGAAAGGACCTGCCCATGGCTCAGAGTGGGCGACAGAAGCCACCACAAGAGCTCTGACTGTGTGAGATGGCTTAGACAAATCATCCTGTCCATGGACTACAGATCCTTCTTCCACTTGGCAAGAATCTCTGCTTGCTGAGGTCTCGTATGAAATTTGGCAAACGGGGCCGCCTCAAAGGCCGACACCAGAAAGCCCAAGAGCCCTTATACAGGTCCGCAGAGAGGAGAGATCGTTGTCCTTCAGGATCCTGATCTCGCCCTGCAAAGTCTTTTCCTCCGGGAGAAAAACCCTTGCTTGAGAGGAGTCCAAGATCATGCCCAGATAACTCAGTTGAACTGATGGAGTCAGCGCAGACTTCAGGAAGTTGATGGTCCACCCAAACTCCTGAAGCGTTTGAACTGTGAATGCTAGGTCCCCCGACAGGGTGACACAAGAGCTCGCCCTCAACAGGAGATGGTCCAGATAACCGAGGACTGCAATCCCCTTCTTGCGGACGAAAGGGTAATGCCACAAATTGATAGTGCTCCTCCGCCACCGCGAAACGGAGATACCGTTGGTGGCCCTCGTAAATAGAGATGTGCAGATACGCATCTTTTAAATCGATGAAGGCCAGAAAATCTCTTTGTTGCAAAGACACCACCATGACCAGATGGATTCCATCCAAAACTTTTGTACCCGCACAAAGTGGTTTAGCGATTTGAGGTCCACCGTGAACAGGTTTGAGTAAATACCCCGAAACCTGTCCAGCTGAGGAAATGGGATAATAACGCCCTATGTAAGGAGATCCTGCACTGCCTCCCTGAGATCAGCCTAATGATTGGGAGACATACGGTGATTTGATGGGAAGAACCTGTCTGCTGGGCGAGACCGGAATTCAATCTTGTACCCTGTACAAATCAATTCGTGAACCCATTTGTCTGGAATCAGAGACGTCCAGGGTTCTCGAAAATGGCGTAGACGTCCCCCCACCCCTGAACCAGGTGAGGGCGTCCATTCATTCAGAGGAGGACTTGTCCATTGAACCGGACTGACTGGCCTTGAGCTAACCTGACCAAGACTTCTTGTTTCCTCTGGAGGCTCTAAACGGTTTGCCTTTTTCCTGCGCCCCTGAGGCACGAAAAAGCCCCTGGTGAGGTTTGAAGGAAGGCCCCGCTTACTGCGAGGCGCCTAACCTTTTGAGGATTGGGGAAAAAGAGTACTCTTGCCCCCTGTTAGGCCTTTGATTAACTCATTCGAAGAGTTGCCAAAGAGGCGTTCACCCAAAAAGGGAATGTCAGCCACAGCCTTCTTAGAAGCCTGGTCCGCCGACCAGCTCTTCAGCCACACCATGCGGTGTACTGCAGACACTGTGGCAACCAGAGGGGCCTCGTCCAGGGCCGCATCACACAGGTACACCATGGCCTGGGCCATCTGATCCGTGAGTTCAATTAGAGTTGGAGGAACCGACTCAGCCTGCAGGTTGCTCTATTCCGTAACCATCTGAGAAACTAAGATGAAGGCGAACACGGGTTTGAGCAGCGAACCTGCCATCAAGTGTAAGTGGCGGGAAAGTGCCTCCGTACGCCTGTCCACTGGGTCTTTAAACACCGGGATATCTTCCACAGGTAAAAGATAAGTGAGACACACACTCTCTATAGCATGCTATTGCCACATCCTTATTATGCACGAAAAGGGGGGGGGGGGAGGGGGGAAAATGAGAAAACTCCACAAATTAGTGGGGTCTCTCAACCCCTCAAATGTATTGGGACTTTGTAGGCAACTAGCAATTGCTGATCTCAGTGAGAAGAAATGTGACAATCATTTGATAAAAAGTATCATTTTAATTAACACAGACATACAAAGATACAACAGTAGACATGTGTTAAATAAAACATAATAAATACATGCACATAAATTGTAGGACACACTCCTACACCACTGGAACCCCAATGCCTCTGAAACCAAGGCGATTGATATAAATGCATAGTGAGTCATGATAAATCATGATAAATAATTATTACAAGGGAAAATGGTCTGGTTCCCACCAAAGCACACCTCCATCCCAAAATTCATATAGAAACAAAAAAGAGATTGGCCCGCGGGACTTTATATGAGGTATGTGCTCTGTCTTGGCGAGGCCTGGGCGGACCACAACCTGCTCACGCTCGTTGGCAAGCCTGGGAGACCGTAAAGGATCTAGATTATCCTGTGCGAAACCTCGACCCGGCTTTCGCTTGTAGTTCACCAGGAGGATCCCCCTGACACTAGCTAGCGATAGTGAGTAAAGAAAAATAAACATTAACATGTCTTAAAAGAAAAGAAAAAACTGAGACCGGAGTCTCAGCAGGGAACCTAGGTCCTACTCTTTATCTAGGCAGCAAGAAACTGATTCTATGAGCAGGTGTGTCTGGGGTCATGTGGATAGGACGGCCCCTAAAGGCGTGCCTAGTGAAAGCTTTCACTTCCTAGCTACTCCTGAAAAGGACGCACATAACCCATTAGTGAAGAAACTTCAAGAGCTGCGTCTGGACGTAAGAGAAACACAGTATGTATATATATACGTTGCGATTTGCAAGTGGTTTACTGGAGTTACGACTGAAGCTATCAGCCATAACCCCGGTATTTTTTTTTTTCCAGCCGGTGATTGGCTTTCTCATGAAAGTGGTCAGAATGGCTAATTAGTCCCTGGATCGCTTTCAGAAGCAAGGGGAGGGGTCGTGCTTCCCCCTCCCCCTCTTCCCCCTCCTGCCCCTTACCAGTGTTTCTTGGGCTTACCGGCTTCACCAGTGCGCCCAGGAAATTATCCATTTGTTCGCACAACTAGCCATAGAGGTTATTAGAGACAAGGTCGTCTCTGATCGCCTCTATGATTTTAGAGGAACGGAACGACACTTCTGGTCTAGGGCGGAAGTATTTTTTTTTTTTTCAAGCTAAAGATCTATTTTTTAATCTTTTACTTTTAAAGGTAGAGGAGAGATTTGGGGTCTTTCAGACCCAAGATCTCCCCATAAAGAGGACCTTTCATCCCTTATTTCTCTAGGGATTTTAACATTCTTTGTTATAGGAATAAAATTGATCAGAAATCAATAAATGAAGGGACAGAGTAAAAAAAAAAAAAAGAAGAAAATAAGAAAAATATATATACATGTAAAGCGTCCCCATTCCTTTCGTGCTAGTGCGCAGAAGCGAACGTATACTTAAGTCGCATATGTAAGTCGCATATGTAAACGATGTTCGCACCACACATGTGAGGTATTGCCAAAAACATTAGAGTGAGAGCAATAATTCTAGCACTAGGCCTCCTTTGTAACTCTAAACAGATAACCTGTAAACGTTTTTAAAGCGTCACTTATGGAGACTTTTTAGTTTCGTAGTCTGTTGCCATATTACGAGCATGAGCAGTTTTAAAGCCTAACATGTTAGGTATTTATATACTCAGCGTAACATCATCTTTTATATTGTACCAAAAAATTGGGTTATTTATTAAGGTTTTTTTTTTGCTTTTTTTTTGCATTAAAATTCATTGAAGTGCATTTTTTCACAAACATTGCGTTTGAAAAACCACTGCGCAAATACCGTGTGACATAAAAAATTGCAACGATCGCCATTTTATTCTCAAGGGTCTCTTCTAAAACGATATATATTGTATGGCGTTCTAAGTAGTTTTCTAGCAAAAAAAAAAAAAAAAGATTTTTACTTGTAAACTAAAAGTGCCAGAAAAGGCCTGGAGATGAAGTGGATATTCTTGATTTAAAAATTACCTTTTCTCTCCTGTGAATAAAAGCCTTTGTTCCAGTTGCTGGCTTAGGCAACCTACATCAAACAGTTTCTGATGACCATTATTATTGCAGAGAGTCTAGCATTTTCCATAAGCAGTGAATTTAGAAGATCAAAGAAACTACACCATGCACATAGACAATAACAAACTATACATCAAAAAATTATGTTTTTAATACATTAGCACACATTGATTAGAGATTTAGGTTATTTTTTTCTAAAGGCTCTGATGCGACAATCTAAACAGACCCAAAATCCAGTAATTATGTAATGCACAAGCCTCAAAAAAAAACAAAAAACTTTCTTTTACCTCTTATAAATGAGTCAAACTTTCTTTAAAGTGTGCATATCGTGCTTCTCCCACAAGGCACTGCAGCTCATTGGGAGAGTTTAGGCAGCAGAGGCAGTGATGTCAACCCAAAAAGCAGTGGGCAATAGTGATGGACGAACATTGGCCGGGGCGGTTCGCGAACGCCAGCTGCAAATTTTCTCAAAAGTCCGCGAACCGCGAGTTCGCAGCGGGCCCCATTGACTTTAATGGGAGGCGAACTTTAAAAATCTTTAGGTCATATTTGCAGCCACAAAAGACGTACTAGCGGTGCACAAATAGTCCCAGCACATGGACAATGTCATAACAGAAGTATTGCAATTGAAAAAGTTGCCCTAATTTTTTTTTTTTTTTTTTTTTTTACAGCAAAAAATATATATATTTTTTTCATAAATCAGCCAGAACTGACAGCAGCCGGTAAATACATTGTCTAATACATATAGGGTCCATTCACATTGACAGAACGATTTGTGTGTGACTGCAGCCGATCTCTAACTGCCCCTAAAGCAACCACTGGATACCTGCCCCTATAGTAAAGAGACTGTAATAGACCCTAAAACAACATTGGAGCATTTTAAATGACTTTTGTGGACATTGACAAAGCGATTTGTGTGTGACTGCAGCCGATCTCTAACTGCCCCTAAAGCAACCACAGGATACCTGGCCCTATAGTATAGAGACTGTAATAGACCCTAAAACGACATTGGAGCATTTTAAATGACTTTGGTGGACATTGACAAAGCGATTTGTGTGTGACTGCAGCCGATCTCTAACTGCCCCTAAAGCAACCACAGGATACCTCTCCCTAAGCTCTAAAGATACTAGACCTATACCGAAATACCAGCCCTCAAAAGGACTTTTGTGGACATTGACAGAGCGATTTGTGACTGCAGCCGATCTCTAACTGCCCCTAAAGCAACCACTGGATACCTCTCTCTAAGCTCAAAAGATACTAGTAGACCTATACCGAAAAATATCAGCCCTGAAAAGGACTTTTGTGGATCTTCACAACACTATATGTACAGCTTACATAAGGGTGACAATTTTTCCTTAAAAAAAAAACACTTGGAGCCACAAACAAATAAATATTTTCTGAAATCAAAGTTCCTGGAGAATAAAATGGTGGTAGTTGCCATTTTTTTGTACTGTAAGTCACAGAATATTTGCATAGCTGCTTATCACATGCATATTTTCAGTAAAAATACACTAATATAAATCTTAGTGAACACAAACACAATATAATACCCAGTTTTTGGTCAAATATCAAAGATGAAGTTGCATTGCGTAAATACATACCAAGCATGTCAAAACTCAAAATTTGTGTGAATCCATTAAATGGCAAAAAACTATGTTACCTAAAATGTTTCATTGGTGATCTTAGAGTTATTCATGAATTATGGCCCTAGAATTATATCTCATACTTCACATGTGTGGCACAATCATTCAAACAACACGCAAGTGAAGGACTAATTTTATTTGTATTATTAATGTTTTAGTTAATTTGTTTTACAATTTATTATTTTACAATTTTTTTTTAAATTCGAATATATGGCTATCACAGGAGGCTAACAAGTGTAGTACTACCCCCAGCTTTTACAGGAAAAACGACCACCAACTCTTGAAGTCCATCGACCTATGCGTATGTCGCTGGTTGGTAAGTGGTTAACCACTTTACCACCGGAGGATTTTGCTGTCTTACGTCCAGGCCACTTTTTGCGATTTGGCACTGTGCGAATTTAACTGACAATTGCGCGGTCGTGCGACGCCGTAGCCAAACAAAATTTACGTCCTTTTTTTTCCCACAAACAGAGCTTTCTTTTGGTGGTATTTTATTACCTGTGCGATTTTACTTTTTGCGCTATAAACCAAAAAAGTGCGTAAATTTAGAAAATATAACAATATTTTTCACATTTTTTTATATGAAATTCCCCCCCAAAAAAATGTATAAATCAACATTTTTTTTACATTTTTGGCCAATTTGTTTTCTGCTACCTATGTTTGGTAAAAAAAATCACAATAAGCATATTTTGATTGGTTTGCCCAAAAGTTATTGCGTTTACTAACTAAGGGAAAGATTTCTGTCATTTTTGGTGTTTTTTTGTTTAACGAGTAATGGCGGCGATCTGCGATTTTTTTTGCGGGACCGCGACATTGCGGCGGACAGATCAGACCCTTGACTGACATTTTTGACACTTTTGGGGGTACCAGTGACATTACTACAGTAATCAGTGCTATAAATATGCACTGTTACTGTAAAAATGACACTGGCAGGGAAGGGGTTAATTTTATTGGAGAGGGAGGGGTTAATGTATGCCTGGTGCTTACTGACATGTGTGGGGGGAGGTGACTGAGTGACACAGGGACAGATCGCATGTTCAGCTGTGCTGAACCCTGCAATCTGTCACTGTCTGTCACTTAGGAGATCTGCCCGCTTTGTTTACACAAGCGGGCAGATCTCCAGACTCGATTTCCCGACGATCGGGGAAGAGCAGCGGCGATCACCGCCACTCCTCCCCTGGCCCGACTCCCGCTGTGACTGAATACAGTGGGAGCGAGCCTCCGGTGGCGCGCGTGCGCCGCCCACAAGGGGAGGAGTCCAGCGACGTAGGTCTACGTCGCTGGACGGGAACTAACCACTTTGCCGCAGTAGAGCTCCAGTGAGCGGTCGGCAAGTGGTTAAGCAACTGTGCATGTTGGAAAGTCTAAGGCCTCACAGCTGGGAACAATGAGGTTAGTCTCTTTGGCATCTAATTACCCTGCACCGCTGCACATCTATTAGTACCCAGTGCAATCTAAGGAACACTGCACGGTACAGGAGGACACTCTTCTCTAAGCTCACAGTCTAGGACTTCACTGCCACTTTCCTGCCTTCTCTAGATACAACCCAGTGAATGAGAAGACCAGGTCTCTTTGGTGAAGTCCTGCAGTTAGTTGCAGATCACTTCAAGGGCCGAGCTCTGCCACCACTGAGAACTCACAGAATAGCAACACAGTCCACCAGCTGCCTCAGGGGCATTAGCCCCCTAATGCATGGAACGCTCCTTCCTTGGAAAGACTCTCCCTTCAGAGCTTCAGACTTTTTATCAGTTTCCCAGCAATCATCTGGGCACACCTTCCCAGAAATTGGCTAAGCCCTGATCAACATTCAAGCTGGATATTTGAATTCTACCCTCCCCTTCTCCTCTCCTCCCCCAAGCTCTAGAAACTTCTTCTAGAGGCAGGGCTAAACAATATAACTGTCTGTGAAACCCTAAACTGACCAGACCAAACGATCACTGCTCCCTTGACTGCAGAAGGAGCCAAAAACTAGTATCCTACGCTAGGAGAGCGCTACACAATCATTCCCCCCTTCATTAGTCACAGAGGAGATCGGGGAATGAAAGTTTCTCAATCTCCTCCTTCTTTCACTGTCTGGCCAGTGTTTCAGGCTCCCCAGAGGAACGGGACATGCCAAGAACCCCCAAGGGCAGTAGCGGGGTAAGGTCAGCCCTTCTTACTACTGAAAAAGTTATCAGGCAGCAGTAGATCACTCGTACTGAACAAACAATCCCCATTTGAAAAACAAAATGACACCTAGTACATGAATGCAGCTGCAGCCATGAGCTTGTTTTAACCACTTCAAGTCCTGGACATTTTAAAAAGGTCAGAGAATTTGAAGTGGTTAAACATAAACATTTTATGCATGAGATGCAATGGATTCCCATAACCCCATGGACTAAAAAAAAAGAGAGCACAGCTGTAGTTTTCTATTCTCAGGCAGACTGTCTTACTTTAAAACCTCAGACACAGCCATGTAAAGAAGAGTAAGAGGGAGCAGTCCCCGTTCTTTACTTCTGTTTGTACATTTCAATTTGAGCTATTGAACTCTGTCAACAACAAGCTTTTTACATCAGGAGGTAAAGCAAATGACATACATGTGAAGAGGAGGCAAGTACTCCCCCCCAGTGAGTGCTGGCTGGATATAAGCATACAAAATATTCGGATGCGATATTTTAAACGTACATGACAAAATAAATATTTTTACATCTTGATTATATAAATGCACTGCTCAAAAAAAATTAAAGGAAAACTTTAAAAACACATTAATTCTCAATGGGGAAAAATATCATGCTGGACATCTATACTGATAAGGACTGTGTTAGGAACGAAAGAATGCCACATTGTTTGATGGAAATTAAAATGATCAACCTCCAGAAGGCTGAATTCAAAGACACCCTAAAAATCAGTGAAAGTGAAATAATGATGCAGCAGGCTAATCCATTTTGCTTAAATTTTATTGCAGCTATTCAGTAGTTTGTATGGCCCTCATGGGCTTGTATGCATGCCTGACATTGTCGGGAATGCATCTAATGAGAAGACAGATGGTGCCCTGGGGTATTTCCTCCCAGATCTGGACCAGGCCATCACTGAGCTGAGACTGAGATGCAACCTGGTGATGTTGGATGAACCGAAACATCATGTCCCAGAGGTGTTCTATTGGATTTAGGTCAGGCGAGAGTGGGGGCCATTCAATGGTATCAATTCCTTCATTCTCCAGGAACAATGGGTCCAAGGATTTCATCCCGATACCTAATGGCAGTCAGGGTGCCATTGTGTAGCCTGTAGAGATCTGTGCGTTCTTCCATGGATATGCCTCACCACCAAACTTGTCATGCTGAACAATGTTACAGGCAGCATAACATTCTCCACGGCTTCTCCAGACCCTTTTTTGCCTGTCACATGTGCTCAGGGTGAACCTGCGCTCATCTGTGAAAATAACAGGGTGCCAGTAGAGGACCTGCTAATTCTGGCATTCAATGGCAAATGCCACTCAAGCTACATGGTGCCAGGCAGTGGGCACAGGGCCTACTAGAGGACGTTGGGCCCTCAGGTCACCCTCATGAAGTCTGTTTCTGATTGTTTGGTCAGAGACATTCATACCAGTGGCCTCCTGTTTCTTCTTGCACAAAGGAGTAGATACCGGTCCTGCTGATGGGTTAAGGACCTTCTACAGCACTTTCTAGCTCTCCTAGAGTAACTTCCTTTCTCCTGGAATCTGCTCCATGCTCTTGAGACCGTGGTGGGAGACACAGCAAACCTTCTGGTGATGGCACGTATTGATGTGTCATCCTAGAGGAGTTGGACTGGCTGTGGAATCTCTATACGGTCATCTCATGGTACCAGTAGTGACACTGACCCTAGCCAAATGCAGAACTAGTGAAAAACAGTCAGAAAAGATGACATTTCTGCTAAATGGACTAGCCTGCTGCATGATTTTTTCACTTTGATTTTTGGGGTGTCTTTGAATTCAGCCCTCTGTAAGGTGATAATATTCATTTTCATCAAACAATGTGGAATCCTTACATTCCTAACACATTGCCCAGTCCATATCAGTATGGATATCCAGCAAGAGATTTTCCCCATTGAGATTTGATGTGTTTTCAAAGCGTTCCTTTAATTTTATTTTCATTTTTGATTTTTAATAAAATTTGCAAATATTTCAAACAAACTTCTTTCATTATGCCATTATGGGCTATTGTTTGTAGAATTTTAAAGAAAATAATGAATTTAATCAATTTTGGAATAAAGCTGTAATATAACAAAATGTGGAAAAAGTGAAGCGCTGTAAATACTTTCCGGAGACACTGTATACCCAGTGACGTGACTGATCTTTGGTTATACACAGAGATGAAACCAATCCTCATACATAAGTTGAACTTGTTTATCTGCAGCCATTTCTTCTCTATATCTGTTCAAAGTCCAGAATTTACCCAACAATTATGACTTCATAAGGCAAGGGGGTGGGATTCTGAAGTTACAATCTGCTTACCTCAATGAGGAGAGCTCTGAGAGCTGATTGGGTGGGAAGGGAAACACCCCCCTTTACAAAGCATACAGGGAACAGAGCTGAGACTGTCCATCTACTGGAGATCCCTCCCGTAATTATTTTTCTTTTGGTGTCAGGAAAACTTTTCAAAAGTGACTCATGCAGATAACAGAGGAACGAAGCAGAAACTAAACTTAGTGCCCTGCATTGAAACGTATACACACTATAGAGGGATATGTTTTGTTCATATTTCATGGCAGAGTCTTACAACCATTGTGGCCCCACTGCAAGGGTTAAATGTTCTTTCAGTCTAGGGGGGGAGGAGAAGAACCTACTTGATCCTCCAGCCTGGCAGATGATGCTCCCCATGGTCTGGCAGTGGACTGTCCTTTGGCACCTATAGACCTTGCTTTTGTCTGGATGATGTCAGGACCTTAGACCCCTGGAACATGGGGGAGAAGATGTTGCAGGGAGTGGTCTTGCATCACAGAGCATCAGGTAAGTAAATTTTCTTTTCTATATCCCCATGACCCAAGTAAGCAATTAACCCCCTGCAAGGGATAATTTAAATTTTGTTTGTGAGTTGGGATTTAAGAAGAATGAAAATGCATTAATTCACAGGCATAAGCTGTGTTATAAATTAAACTTGGGGTCATCTGGATCTTATCTGCACATGGTAAGACATTTCCTAATCTGCCAGCCCTAAGATAAAAAAAAAAAAAAAAAAAAATCTTGATATATTAGGTAAAATCCAGGAAATATCTGATAAATTTGTCTAAATATCTCTACCAATTCAAACATATGCTTAGCACCATCAAACAAAATTCCCAATTGGCTATTACAAATATGTACAAGAAAGATAGAAGAAAAGAAAGGAAGGCAGGAAAAGGAAAGGGAATGCAGGGAAAGGAAAGGAAATGAAGTAGGGAAAGGAAAGGAAAAGAAAAGGAAGTAGGGAAAGGAAAGAAAGGAAATGGAAAGGAAAGGAAGGCAGGGAAAGGAACATAAATGAAAGGCAGGAAAAGGAAAGGGAAGGAATGCAGGGAAAGAAAAGAAAGGGAAGGCATGGAAAGGAAAGAAGGGGGAGGCAGGAAAGGGAAAGAAGGGGAAGGCAGGAAAAGGAAAGAAAAGGAAGACAGGAAAAGGAAAGGAAAGGAAGGCAGGAAAAGGAAAGGACAAGAAAAGGAAGTAGGGAAAGGAAAGAAAGGAAATGAATGGAAAGGAAAGGAAGGCAGGGAAAGGAAAGAAAGGGAAGGCAGGGAAAGGAAGAAGGGGAAGGCAGGAAAAGGAAAGAAGGGGAAGGCAGGAAAAGGAAAGAAGGGGTAAAGGAAAGCAGGAAAAGGGAAGGAAATGAAGGCAGGAAAAGTAAGGAAAGGGAAGGCAGGAAAAGAAAATGAAAGGAAACGAAAATAAAGGAAAGGAAGGCAGGAAAATGAAAGGAAAGGGAAGACAGGAAAAGGAAAGAAAAGAAAGGCAGAAAAAGGAAAGAAAGGGAAAGGAAAGAAAGGGAATGCAGGAAAAGGAAAAGCAAGAAAAGGAAAGGAAGGAAAATCAAACTTTCTGTAGAGTAGGATGCAGTCTCTTGTACAGTGCACTGCGTCTGCCTCTCATTAGCCCACTTTCCGTATCAGGATGGGGCCTGTTAATTGGCAATGCGTCTCAGACACAGGTTCATCAAACTTGTAATGCTGAACATGTGTCTATGAGACTTCAGGCTTTTTCATTAGCTAAGGGTGTTTTAAAACACAAAGGAGTCCCCCGGGTCACTTTAATCCTGAAGCTACTTCCAGTCTGACTTTTTCCACCGGCACTGAAACATGAGTTGATACGGCAAATTAATTATTCGTTCATATTTCAGGAAAAGGTTGAGAGACTCCACAGCAATGTTAATGATGAATTTCATTGTTTTCATAAACCGTTCCTCTCCGTTTCATGCCAGGTCATGCTTGGGGGTGATATTCATTATACCCGGGTTGAAGAGGGGCGCATAATTTAAGTGGCATGTAAACTTGTCAAAGATTTACAATATATCTTGATATTTCCTGCCTGGCCTTCATAAAGCTCTTCGTACATCACACATTCCAAAGATATGCAAATCAGCCTTGTATGCGACTCAAAAGGCAGTTAAATTAGAGTAATTATGCAGATGAGTTGTAGAATTAAAACTAAATTCAGATCTGCGTATAAATATAGTAAATTATATCTTATTCTCTGCTTTCTAGGATGTGGGCAATATCTCCCCGTTTAGGCCCTCCATCAGATGTTTGCTCCCTTTTTTTTTAACATGCATCATGATGTTTTTTTAAAAGAGGGAAACAATTCTACTAAACTGAAAGGAAACTTTGAATTTCAGCTTTACAACTCTGATTTCGTTTCTAAAAATTGCACCAATATGATGCTTGTATCTTTGCAGGCAGAAACAAAACAGTTGGATTTGGAAAAAAATATTGAAAAGTGTTTGTTTTTTTGTTTTTTTATGTTCCCTTATTCTTTCTAATTAAAATCAATAAATAAAATCTAATGTTTAAAATCAAAGCCCTGTCTTAAAAAATATTTAAAATAGTTTTGGATAGATATTAGGGTTATGTCTCAGTTAGGAGTGGATAACCACTTCACCTATAGGTGCCTCCTTTTAATGGCCCTTTTTTTTTTTTATATGAACTAGTTCTAAGCCTAGGAACTTCATCAACAGAATATCTTAAAGCGGCCACAGAATCGTTTTTTTAATAAATACTTCCCAAAGAGTGATCTCCTGCCCTTCATACATCCGCTAATCCGGTTTTAGACAGTTTAAAAATGGATTGGCAATCATAAAATCTTACTTTATAAAAAGTTTGCTGAGCGCCGCCATCTTTGTCCTGGTCACCCGAAGCCGCAGTATGCAAATGCCTGCCCTGCTTCCTGGTTCAAGATGGAGGGGGCCGATGAATGCAGCGCAAAATCTCGCTCTTGTCCAGTACTATGCGATTGGCATAGTAAGGGTTTCCATAGGGACGGCAGCGATGAGAGGAGCGGCCGGCCGCCTACGTCACTGCCCATTGCCTCCTGGGAGTGATGAGTAAGAACTCCCAGGATGCATCGCAGGACAGGAAGTGACGGCGCGTGCCACGGCCACAGGGGGAGGAAGTTGAAGGAAAGGTGAGTATATTTTCTTCTGAAACAAGGTAAGTAAAAAAAATACAAATTCGGGAATATCCAATTCTTTTTCAGGTGACAATAAGGAAGCGGATGGCACAAAATCGAATGTAACGATTTTGCGGCCGGAACTCCGCTTTTAACATAGAGTTCCATTAAATATTCGTACCACTTGAAATGTTCCACATTTTGTCATGTTACAACCAAAAATGTAAATGTATTTTATTGGGGTTTTTTTTGTGATAGACCAACACAAAGTGGCACATAATTGTGAAGTGGAAGGAAAATGATAAATGGTTTTCAAAATTTTTTTACAAATAAATATCTGGAAAGTGTGGCATAGCATGACAAATGTGAAAAATGTCAAAGGATAGGAATACTTTTTTTTAAGGCACTGTAGTTACATAGTTAGTTGAATCCATGCACAGAGAAAAAGAATCGTATGCTCAAATCACGGGAAAAAAAAGTATTTCCTGATCCCCTACGAGGCAATCGGGTATAATCTGGTTAAACTTTACCTATAAACAGGGCTTTTTTCTCAGAGAATAGGTGCAGGAACTCCTCCTTTCCGAGCCACCCCTTGTCTCTGCCCCAACCTACCTCCGAGCACCATTGCTTGGTTCCAACTCCTACCCACCTCACAGAATCCCAGAAAACAGAGTACAATGATTGTGTATTGAATTTGGTAATGATAACAAGAAACGCAGTAAAATAAATCCCTGAAACAATAGGGCCCACCACCAGCAGCAGCAATAGATCCCCCTAACAACAATGGACCACCCACAACAAAATGTCCCCCTTAGCAACATTACACTCCCGGCAGCAACAACAGATCTCCCCACAGCCAGCATCAATAGACTTTCCGTCAGCTAGCAACAATAGACCCCTCCTTCAACAGTAGATATCTCCCAGCAACAAATGACACCCAAGCAATATAAGACCCACCCTCAGCAACAGTAGGTTCCCCACAAGCAACAATAGACCTCCGAAACAACAATAGACCCCCCTGCAAAAATAGATCCCCTCCAGCTAGAATAGATTCCCTGGCTTCCAGCATCAATAAACCCCAGCACTCCTTGCCATTACATACAGCCAGTGCTGGAGGTGCCAGAACTGTGTTAACCCACGTTCCTGCTATAAAAAAAAGACCTGCCTATAAATATTAGTATCCAGGTATATTATCCGTATCTAGAAAAGAATCCAGGACTTTTAAAACCAATCTACTGAGATGGCCAGAACCAGCTCTTGAGGGATTCTATTCCACATTTCCACAGCTCTTACTGTGAAGAAGCCTTTCCATATTTGCAGATTAAATCTCTTTTTCTTCAGACATAAGTAGAGGCCCCTGGTCCTCTGTGATGACTTTAATGTGAATAATGCCTCGTACACATGCAACGATTATCGGCCGACCGATCGGCCGGCTTTTGTCCAGTGTTGTTGTGTTGGTTGAAATGTGCTCTAGACTGCACACAAATTTTCTCGGCCAACAAAAACCAACTTCAGAAGTGATGTCATGTGCTGGTTTACTTTCTGTGTGTTTTTTCTGCTCTGAGCATGCCCAGTCTTGCTCATCAGATTTTTCTCTCCCGAAATCTGTACTGACTGACGGAAAATCGGCCGTTCTGTTGACGGTCAACAAAAATTTTATAGCCTGCACACCAGATTTTGTTTGGCCGAAAAGTCGGAGTAGGTTGTCGAAAGCATCATACTAACAAGCCAAAAATCGGCCGATCGGACGTTGGCCGAAAATTCACGGCCAACTATCGATGCGTGTGTACGAGGCTTAACTCTACACCAAGTTTACTATACGGACCACTTATGTATTTATACATGTTGATCAGATCCCCCCCAATCTACTCTTTTCAAGAGAGAATAAATTCAGTTCCTCTAATCTTTCCTCATAGCTGAGCTCCTCCATGTCTCTTATCAGTTTGGTTGCTCTTCTCTGCACTTTCTCCAGTTCCCCGATATCCTTTTCCTGAACTGGTGCCCAAAACTAAGCATGGAATCTGTTCTAACAAGGATAAGCTAGCAAATGTGGAGATGGAGAAGTGAGTAGTTAATCATAGACGGACTTCAGAAGGTTGTAACCAACCAGATAATACTGAAGCACAGAGGAGCAAGTGCTGACAAAGATCCTTGCCAGGGGTAACCGAAGCCAAATGTCAAAACCAGAAAACACAGGTTTCAAAAGGGGAACGGGGGTACCAAAAACATTATGAAATGTAAGGATTAAAGGTTTGTGTGAATAACTTATCCATATCCACATGCTCTGGTTATGCCTATGTAGTACCACCTTACCCCTTTAAAGCTGTTAGAAACCCCAATGGTCTGGTGGGCTGACATGTCACCGCATGGGTTGGATTCTTAACTTTTAGTGGGGCATGAAGAATTGGCGCTATTCTTTTTTTAAGAGTGTGTGTGTCTAATAGACCCATGATGTGGATATACTGTAAATCATTTCTGTCACCTATCCATGCTTTCACCTTGAGGGCTTGTTAGCCCACTTGTGATGCCAATTAAGTTAAATGAAATAAAAAAATATTAAAATAAAAAAAAAATAAAAAAAAGTAAATGTACCCCCTGTCTCCCTACACATCAATGTGAATGCTCATGTGGGGTGCACACTTGTATATAAACAGTAATTGTGCCACACATATAAGGCATGAACATTAGAGTGAGAGCAATAATTCTAGATCCATCAATCATTTGTAAGTGACCCCTATGGATAATTTTGGGTACCGTTGTTTTTTCATAATTTCACACAATTTTAAGGCTTTAAATGTTTACATTGATATCTACGCAAGCCGACCCCATTTTTTATTCTACCAAAAAATAGATATTATATGGAGTTAAGGTAAACCAAAATACATTTCAGTGTATTTTTTTCTAAAAATATGCATTTTTAGGAACAGCTGGATAAATATGGTGCAACATAAAAAACGTCAACTGCTAACATTTTATTTTACAGGACCTCTGCTTTCAGAAAAATATGTATATCTTGGGGGTTTGAAGCAAGTTTATAGAAATAATGAAGATTTTAACGAGTGTACAAAAAAAAAATTGCATCAGTAGACAAGTGGTTAAGGCAGGGTACCTACACCTTTTACTATCATACAGCTTTTAGGCTAAGTTCACATCTTGGCGTGGCTATTTTACAGGCGTTTTTTAGGCGTTTTTTTAGGCATTTTTATTAGGCGTTTTTTCAGGCATTTTACAGGTGTTTTTATAGGCGTTTTTGTGCAGGCATTTTTAGGTTGATAAGTGACCAATGGAAAAAAATAAAAACGCCTGTAATCTGCCCAAAAAGAAGCTTATGTACTTTTTTGAGCGTTGGGCGTTTTGCTTAAAACGTCGAAACGCTAGGATGTGAACCGGGGCCATTGAAATGAATAGGATTTGTCTTGTTAGGCATTTTTTGAGCTGATCCTAGAGCAGAAAAACGACCCAAAACGCCTACATGTGAACTTAGCCTAAGACACTGATATAGTATACCAATCATGCATTGTTAAATGTAATAGGTATAAAGAGAATTCTCTCCAATCTCTATAGTGGCCTTTCTCACCCTTTTCAACACAGGGGAACCCTTGAAATACATTTCTGGTCTCGGGGAACCCCCTGCTAAAAATTTAAAATCTAGAAGTCATGACACATTAGTGTGACAGTCAATGGGGAGAATGCTCCTTACTCTTGTCATCATTGGGAAGAATTACCCCCTTACAGATAGCTAAAAGGAACAATGGTGTCATTGGAAACTTATCTGAGAGGCAGAAATTGCCCATTGCTCAAGGAACCCCTAGCAACCTCTGGAGGAACCCTGGTTGAGAAACCCTGCTCTATAGCCTTAGTCAATAGGAAGCTTGACCAATCAGGATATATTCTGATGCCTGTAGACACATGGCCTTGGTTGACCTGCAGATGAACAGAATGCCTGTATCTTTCAAGTGAATTATTTTTAAACATGTAGATGCTGATGGGTAGTCTGTAGCAGGGACAGCTCTACATTGTCTGATCTGGTAGTGCAGTAAAAAAAAAAAGTCAGGGGGCATACTATCAACACACATTAGAGTTCCCCACTTCACATCTGAGTCCCACAGCACAGCAGAGCTATCCCCCCCCCCCTTCACAAATAGCCCTACCTTCAAATATTCACTTTGGATGCTTACAGTATATAAACATCACCCATAGGTGAGATAGAGAGATTTAACATTGTTTATAAACATTGTTCAGATAGGAGATAGAGAGACACAAAGTAACATTGTTTATAAACAATGTTCATAGGTGCCATAGAGAGATACAAAGTAACATTGTTTATAAACAATGTTCATAGGTGCGCTAGAGGGATACAAAGTAACATTGTTACTTTTGTATTTACTCTATTTCATGCATCTGCAGATCAAAGTGATACGCTTTGATCTTCCCCAATTACATTTGAGTCCCCCCTTTACACCAGAGCCCCCCCCCCTTCACACCAGAGTCCCTCCATCACATCAGAGCTCCCCTTTCACATCAGAGTCCCCCCATTAAATGGAAACAAATGATGTGGTGTGGCAGATGGGGGCCAGGCACTGTGCAGCCATGCTGACTCTTCATTACCAAGGCTGAGCAGTGCTCCCTAGCCCCTCGTCAATGTCACAGGTCCTGGGGGAGGGGCTTGAATGAAATCTTGGGGGGGGGGCTCAGCGCATCCCAGCTTTTTAGGTCTGGCCCTGGTCTGTAGCGTGAAAGGAGCTGTCAGAGGGAGTGAAAGATCATCGGGAGACAGAAAGTACAACAGGGGTTGTTGAGTGGAAAGTATCCACAGAATAAAGCCTCGTACACACACACCGATTGTTGGCCGACCGATCGGCCGTCTTTTGTCCAGTGTTGTTGTGTTGGTTGAAATGTGCTCTAGACTGCACATTAATTTTGTCGGCCAACAACAACCAACTGCAGAAGTGATGTCATGTGCTGGTTTACTTTCCGTGTGTTTTTTCTTCTCTGAGCATGCCCAGTCTTGCTCATCTGATTTTTGTCTGCCGAAATCTGTACTGACTGACGAACAATCGGCCGTTCTGTTGACGTCCAACAAAAATTTTATAGCATGCACACCAGATTTTGTTTGGCCGAAAAGTCGCAGTCGGCTGTCGGAAGCATCATACTAACAAGCCGATAATCGGCCGATCGGACGGCGGATGAAAATTCACGGCCAACAATCGGTGCGTGTGTACGAGGCTTAAGTTAGCAAAAGTAGTGTACAATGTCCAGGGACTCCAGCTGCCTGGCTACACCAGAGCTCCACAAGTGAGTCCCCGAAAATGGATTGCAAATGCAAAACAACTATCGGGTGTCCAAAATGTTGGTCCTTTTGGGAGGGAGGTGGTTGAACTGTATTGCAGTGAAGAAAAGTAAACCAGGGTATAATGTCTAGTAGGAGTGCTTAGGAACAGAAAATTGGCTGAACAGCATTACGAATCTTTTGTCAGGTTAGCCAGTTTAACTTTCATCTGTGATTGTTTCCCTGGAGTTCAGCTCTAAAAACGAAGTGGGTGTAGTAAATTAGACTACATTACCCAGGGAGGCATTGTCTGAAATGTCCTTACTTGTACTCGCCAAACTACTGAATTCAAATCTGTAAATAAGATTTTTTTTTTGTTACTGCAGAAATGGGCAGATGTTATTTTTTGTTTCAAATATATTGTTATCCATACTGTATATTCACTACATAATACAAGGTTAACCTTTATTTTTTTTTAGCTTGTCTCTATTATCGTCCTCTTCCATCAACTCAGCTGGTAATGACATTTTATGGAAAGGAAAAGAAGAAGACAGACTTTGTGAAATTGTACTGGTCGATGACCCCCGTTAAGTCTGCAGCTTTGAGGAGTGAAATAAAGTAGAGAAGATGGGATGAAAAGACAGGGGTTATACATGGGCAGGAGAAAGGGGCTTTTTGGAGGGGTTGGAGAAATCTCACATAGCAAACTAAGAAATGTACAGTTTATTTCTTTATTTTTACAGAAATAAATTAAAGGCAACGGAAGAAAACAGTGAAAACTGTTCCTGGAAACATTGCTACAGTGCAAAATGAATAAACCTAGAATATTGACTCATTGTGGTATTAGGGTGATTATACTAATGTAGCAGATGCGTTTTCCAATGAGTTATGCCAGTCCAAGCTGCATTTTAGGGCATGGCAGTCCACTTTTATAGGAAAGAACGAAGGAAAAATTCCACATAGAAATCAATTGCCCACGCAGAAGTTTCCAGCATCAACTACAAAAGTAAACTGAAAATGCAGAGCCACCTGGCTCCCATGTCACCACACCACTGCTCTTCTTACCAGTCCTTCTGACTTTATTGTCCATCTCTCCTGGTTCTCGTGGTTCGCTCAGCCTTTATTACAATGCACTCTTCCCAATTCACACATTCCTGGGAAAGTGGCTGGATGTCTAAGTGACCACCAGCTGGAAACGTGAGCAATAAGAACAAGGAATGTCACCAGCACACCATGGGTCTCCAAAATATAGGTCCAAAGCTTTATTTAGCATTCACTTAGAGCAAACAGCAATGTTTTGGAGCGCACATTCCTGATGAAGAGGTCCTGCGAGGCTCCATAGCGTTGCTTTTTGCTGTAACGATATGATTGCTGACAGAGGCGTCACTAGAACCTTCAGGGCCCCGATGCAAGAAACCATGAAGGGCCCCCTGGCTGGGGCCCTTCCCTTCAAGCCTGGGGCTCTTCCCACTAATCCTGGGGCTCTTTACTCTCGTTGCCGGGCCCTTTAATATGGTTACGCAGCGGGACCCTTTCACAAGTTCTGCAGTGGGCCCCCTTCCTGCCATCTTGAGGCTTCCCCACGGTGGTGGAATGCCAGGGCCCGGTCGCAAGTGTGACCTTTGCAATCCTGGAAGTTCACCCACTGGTGTCAGTAGTTTTAATTTTATGGTATTTTATTGTATTATTTTTTATCACTTTATTAATTTTTTTTTACAATGTCACTGACTATGACTCTGTCCATTCAGAATAGGAAGGAGCTAATAAATTACATATTTACCGACCCCTTCCTGGTTCCCTATTGTGACAACCTGCAGCAGCCAGCAGGAGAGGGGAGGGAGCACAGTAGGGGGGGGGGGGGGCAGGGGAGCACACAGGGGCCCAGAGACAGCAGAACACAAGTGAACTGGATAGGAGGAGTGGCGGGGGCAGCATACAGAGGAACCAATCTCCTCCATTTTCCTCCTGCAGCTACAGGAGGAAAAAGGAGGACAGTGATTTCTCTACATGCTTCCCCCACCGCCCCTCCTATCCAGGTGTACAGGGAAGCTGCACAGGCCCCCTGGAGCATGGGGCCCGGTTGCAATTGCAACCCCTGCAACCCCTGTAGTTACACCTCTGATTGCTGAATAGAGCTTTGGACCCATTTTTTGGAGACCCATGGTGTGCTGGTGACATTCCTCGTTCTGATCGTTCAGCCTTTAGTCACCGTTCTGCTGTGTGGACCATTCCTGGCCTCTGGGTTGGGGTTCTCCTGACATCCCAAAAGGAGTTCACCTGGGACCTCCTGTCTCTTGGCTGCTGGCAGGGGCACCTCTGACCCCTGGGTGAGACCTCCTGTCTCTTTACTCCTGACTGGGGTACCTCTAAACCCGGGGTGAGACCTCCTGTCTCCTGACTCCTAAATAAGGCAAAAGAGAGAAAAAGAGGGTTGCAGGGACATGAACTGCTAATATAGGACTTTATTGGCATGACATGAGACAGAAACAATTCTGATAAAAAATATAGTCTTATTTACAATGTTTTTAAAATTCAAAAGGTAATTAAAACAATGCATTGTGACAAGAAAACGTCACATGTGATGTGATACAATAAATCTTCTAACCCCTCCTATATACTTATATAATTTAAGCTTTGGATGTACAGGTAGCTCAATCGTCCAGGGGTCAGATTGTTTTGCTGAATTGCTTAGCTTCTTCGAGACTCGCAGGTTGAGTATCACATTAACAACTGACGGAAAGTTGGAGGCATCAAAATATCTGTAAGGGCAGACATAGGGGTTATAACTCCTTAAAGAGTAATCTAGAAAGTGTGGACCAATGTAAGCAAATAGGGTCTTTTTAGTGGGTAGTTATTGATATCTGACTCTCTGGATTTTCCTAAGAAATATGAAGTTGCTATGCAGCGTTTTTTTCACTACACAAGAGGAGGGGGGGTGAGATTTTTCAAACAGACCAGATAAATTCTCATGAATCTTCATATATATTAGAAGGTGTGTGGCCTATGGATAATTCTCAAAGAGAATGCTTGTTTGGATATCCATTAGTGAAAAAGGCAAAAGCCTGTCACTGCATGTCCTGATGCAAGGTACATACACTGATGCCGCCAGTGAACTCCTAACTGGGGCATGTCTGACCCCTGTGTGAGACCTCTTGACTGACACCTGGCTGGGGCATCTCTGACCCAGGGGTGAGACCTACTGTCTCCAAACTGGGAGCCCTGAGCTATACTCGGGCTTGGTTTATAACATTCCCTGCACACCTGTGTACTTATTATCTGTAGGCATCCAGGAAAATCCGGACACAGGATTGAATGTTCTATCCTACCGAAGACACTTTGGAACCTCCATGGTCCATATCCAATCCGGGACTATAGAATCTAGGTAAAAACAAGAACACAGCTTTCTCCCCTCAGAGACGATACTCTAGAACTTCACATTAAGCCTTAATGTGAATCCGGTGTCATTTTCTCCTACATTTCACGGTGGCAGGGCCTCCTGCTTAAGAATGGCACCACATTTCATTTGTTAGCCAAAAACGTCCCCGCCATGAGCCCTTTAATCATGTTTTTTTCACTTACGCTGGGCTAGCTTTCTTAGAGACTCAGTCATGTGAAAAACCTGCTAGGGGTGGACTCACCTGCAACAGCCTCCCAAACCCTCCTGTTATGACCAAGTGCTGGGACATTGTGACAGGCAAAACTACAACATTTTTAGATGGTCACAGAGCATGCCCATCATAGTCATGGAAAGCCTTATAAGTCAAAAGCAGGGTTCTGCAAACTTTCTAAACATAGGTCCAGATTATTGCCCTTCAGACTTTTGGGGGTTGGACTTTGGCCAGTGACGGTAGAAAATGCCTCAGCATCAGTGGGTTTGGATAACAAATAAATTCCATAGCACCTGTGATCATAATAAAGGGAGTAATAGTGCCTAGTGTCCTATCGTAGGTGTCAATGGGAGGAATTGTGCCCCATCATTGGTGTCAGTGGGAGGAATTGTGCCCCATTGTTGGTATCAGCTGGAAAAATGATGCCCCCTTATTGGTGTCAGTGGGAGGGATTATGCCCCATTGTTGGTGTCAATGGGAGGAATAATGACCCACTGTTGGTATCTGTGGAAGGAATAGTGCCCCAAGATCAAGATAAATGCAAGCAAAGGGCCGCTGTTTGGGGACCACAGGTCAAAAGTAATTTACAAGAGGTGTTAAGATTGAAGGTTTCCACCTGTGAGTCTCCCTGGGCCTGCCTTCACAACCATGGCCACTCTACCCTATTCTATTCAACTATCTGCTTCTGTACAAATAAATAAGCCGGCAGTGGGACCTGCAAACTGAACTGAATAAGAAAGAAGAAGAAGCACAATTTTCCCTGCCATGCTGATTCCTACAGTCTTGTTGATGGAACCTGGCTGACAGCATGACTACCTAATTCTGCTCTGTGTTTCAGGAGTGCTGATGGTAGCTCCAGTGTGAATGTTACAGTCTTCATTCAAAAAGAACAATGTAACATTGTATTACACAATATTGTTACAATGTATATTTGTTTGTGCTTATATGCAGATCATAGGACAAGCTTACATACGTTGGTCCTAATTAGCCCCAAACAAATCGCTTCTCCACTTACTATTTGATTTAATTTGATTTGATTTTTTTTCTGGGGGGGGGGGGTAATTTCTGTAGTGCATACATACCTTTTATGTATTTTTAACTTCTTTTTTCAGTTTATTTCAGTTTAGTTTGAGAAAAAAAAAAAAAAACAATAATGAGGTCTGTTATCTGGCATAAGAACTGCTCCAGGTTTAAAGGGGTTTCCATCTGGAACTATTTAAAGCCAACCTTACCCTTAACTCCTCATTTTTAAAACTAGAATTATACCACTTTAGAAGACTCTGGTCTGGCCACATGTGGAGTATGCTATCCAGTTCTGGTCACCAATCCTCATGAAGGATGTGCTGGGACTGGAGATAATTCTGAGAAGGGCAACAAAGCTAATAAGGGGGCTAATAAGGGGGCTGGAGGACCTCAGTTACAATACAAGAAATGACTACAAACAATAAACGTATTCTCCCTGGAGAAGAGATGATTGAGAGGAGATATGATAGCGATATACAAACACCTCAACAATGACTGTAGCATAGGAAAAAAATGATTCCGTTTCAGGGAGCTTAAGAGGACCAGCTACCACTCAATGAAATTGGAGGAAAAGCAGTTTAACCCTAAACTGTGTAGCACCCTCTGGCATGTGCTAGAAATGAGAGTAGGAAAATTGTAGTTTAGCTCAGGACTAAGCCTGAGCTGTTGAATCTGGGTCAGGGTTCTGTGAGTCAGGGCTGATTGACTCATCAAGACAGCTCCCCTGGTGCCTCCCCCTGTTTCTGGAACATTGGAGAATGTTCTAGAGCTAGTGGGCAGGAGGTGAGGGGGTTGCCTGGAATATTTATGAGGCCTCAGCTAATCCCCAGGAGTGATGCTGGCAGGGGGAAGAGTTTACCTCATAAATAGGCATGGGCCATGCCAGTAAGGGCAGTCGGGTGTAAGATGCAGATATAGTGCTGAGGAGGCTGTCAGTGGCCCTCAGGGGAACCCCTTAGTTTGGGGGGGATGTGTCCTGCCTTGGGTCAGGGCTCGGGTGCTGGAAGGATCCTGCCACAACACACAGAGGAAGCCCTTCATGGAGGCACAGAAGCATACAAGAGGACAGCGTGAGTGGGTCAGCACTACTGGGAACTTACAAGGGAGAAAACTGTCACATGTTGCAGTTTCCCTGAAGACAGCGGTGTGCTTAAGACTTTGTACTTCCCTGGGAGATCTCCTGAGAGTCAGCCGGGTGGGCTGGTGAAGAGTCAGTCTGGAGGACTGGTGTGGAGAAGTTAGTCTGGAGGGCTAGTGAAAGGGGCTGCTGCAGCCAGAAAGGCTGGCAGGGCCTGAAGGGGTTCTGCTGGGATCAGTGACCATGGGGAGGAAGTGATGTGAAAATACAAGCTGTGTCACTCTACTGTTCTACACATAGGGGCCTGTAATGCATGGGCTGTTACAATCTCTGACTGGAACCTGTCGGATCATCACAGAGTGACATAGCAGGAGCAAACAATTGTGTGCTGGAGGAGGAAGCTGAAGCTGTACATAGAGACTTTATATGGACTGTTTGTAGGAAGATTTCTCTGAACTTGTTGCCAAAGTTTTGTTGCGAAAGTCAAGTAGGCATCCTATAATATCCCATCCCCATCCAAGTTATTAACCCTCAATAAATAACAAAAAAAAAAATGGACTGTTCTTTGACTCTGGGGTGCCTGTGAAAATTTGGTGTCTGGCTGTGGGGGATCAAGTTTACTTGCAGCTCCTTAGAGGGTGCAATACAACTGTGTAGGGGTTCTTTACTGTCGGAGCAGTAAGGATTTGGAACTCCCTTCCACAATCAGTGGTGTCAGAGGGAAGTGTTGATAGTTACAAAAAACTTTCAGATAGGCATCTTAGGGAATGCAATATACAGGGAAATGAGAAATGGTATTGACATAAATACACACACCCACCCACACAAACTGAACTGGATGGACTGGTGTCTTTATTAAGCCTTGCCTAAGATGTATGCACTATACGGCAGCAAAGTGGGTGGGCCTTAACGCCCAACTTCCACATATATACATTGATGTTCATTGTGGTGGGGCATTCCATTGGTGTCCCCAGAATTGTGACAAGTTCAACGTCAGCTCACTGTCAACTACCAATGACTGGAAGCCAGCAGAATGGGCTGCTCCTTATGTTATCATTCTGTAGCCAATCCAAGTAAATGAATCAATGTGAACTCTCCTGCCGACCTCTGATGTCACTACTCAAACACTTGACACCCATAGGATCTTTGTCAGGCATTGGGCTTGTGTTGATGGCAACAGTTTGAGACTCTTCTGAGATTATCCAAAATTCATTGGCAGGTGTATACAGTATGACCAGCCGCTGTATTGAGTGTTTTCAACCACAAGATGGCGCTAACCGTGTTCGGTTATTTGTATAAGTGATAGAAAATATTTTTAAATATATGTTGTTTTTGCTCTGCTTATATGTTTTTTAAATTTTCCTTGCACTATATTAATTTTAGTGCTTAGTATTCTCCAACTAGCCAACTCTGTAATTGTTTTAGATCGACTGGAACCTTTTTATTTAGGTTCCGCCTTCGTGCTTTAATAGATTGTATATGGTGTGGGCCCTGGAGTCATTTCCACGATCGGAATCTTTAGTTTCAGGTTCCGTTTTTCGATTCCCACAGGTCTGCTCTGTGTGGTCGGACACAATGTCTCTTCCTGTTCCGGCTAGATGAGCAATTCCTGTTGTTGAAGCGTACGAGATAGGGGTTATTCATATCTGGCTTCTGCCATATATAAGACGTTAAGTATACGTGTGGCCACGCTCCTGATGATGTCTGACGAAACGCGTTGGATAGAGCTGGATCACATGACATCGCCACACACGGAGGTCAGCCATGTTGATATTTGAAAACATTCCCTTTTGACTATTGATGTACCTTTGTACGTGTGAGGTTTTATCTTATTTATAGTGAGTGTGTTTTTCTGGATTTTAATACATTTGTTACCGAATATACTACACTATGAAGTGTCTTTCTGCCTACGTTGGAACTATACATCCAATGATGTCCTTATAAAGTGCTACCTGTCTAAGGGTGGAAGAGTGCTAATGCTTTGTGTTTTTGGCTGATTGGATTCTGTAACAAGCGTAATCGACCGTTGTATGTAGTGATCCACCCTGGATGGTAAGAGTCAGTGTGTGTGCACCTGTGGGTATAGGATCTCTTACAGGATTTTCTATTTGGAACCCACACCTATTGGACTCTATCTTTAGAATTTCCTGACTTTTTGTCATTTTTCTAGTGCTGCACTTTTGTATGTTTTTAGGTGCATATGCCCTGCCCTGACCTCCTTCTGACTTGCATTTGACTTGTTTATTATGGATTTTGCACTTCTATTAGTATAGATTTTCATGAGAATTAAAAGAATAGCCAGTTGACACTCGCCTGAAGTATGTTTTCGCATTAACTACACTAATTTTGCCAGGATGGCAAAATTCTGCTGATTTCAGATTTTTAAACACAATTTTGGGGAATTCAAAATTCTCCGTTTTTAATTTCCCTGAGCACTGTCACAAAGGGTGTTCCTAGTCTGTATTTGCATAGGAATTACAGGGGAGGCAGCAATGGTAGATTATGCTGGTATAGGTAGAGCAGACACCTTTACGTGCTTGCTGTACAGCCACTATTTTTGTATCAGTACAAAGTCACTTTAAATTTTGTAGGGTGGTTTTGAATTCTGCTGTACCGAAATCCATAGAAAAATGACATGCTTCAAAATATGTTTTTATCTCATTCAAGTCACATTTAGTTACTCAAGTGGAACTGCTGTAAGGGATGCAACATCTAAGGGAATTTTGGACTTTGCGGAAAGACAGGCGTGAAATTGGTGTGTCCCTGTCAAATTCGACCAAATGATGCGGAATAAGTCCTTTATACAAGTCAATTGAAGTGTTCTGAGCAGCTAAATTTTCTAAAAAGGAATTGGTCACATTGGGGAAGTACTAGTAGCCGGACCTACATGGTGACATACTTCTGTTTATATGTTTATTTAGTTATTTTCTGTACTTTGTGATCATAAATAGCTCTTTATGAACTACATGCAACTTTTTACAATACCCCCTGCCCCAAGGCAGCTCTAATGGTCCTAATACTGCCAAGACAGGCATCATGAAAGGGAACTTGTTACAAAGCTAAATGCCTTTGTGAGAAGCCTCGGGAGCAAGTGGTCACATTGGGGTTGATTTACTAAAACTAGAGAGTGCAAAATCGGGTGCAGCCCTGCATGTAACTCTACTTTCGTGGGGAAAAAAAATCAGCAAATGAAGAAAAAACAATCTAGCGTATACAATTGTGACACAAATCATATTGTAATTGAATGTTATTAAAAATGACCTTTCCTTTTCAATCTGCAGCTGTTGTAATTTTCTGAAAATGCAATGCAATATGGCTACCGGGAGGTGTTCTGTACACAGAATGTATACTGACCACACCCCCAGAAACATCATTTCCTGCTTGTGTGATTGGCTCACCAATTTTCCCAGAAGTCTGCCTAAGATACAAGTCAGATTTCTGGCATCCCCTGTAACAAACATGTCATTTTTGGTGAGATACTCCCAATAGGAACACGTCTAAAGGGATGCAGGCCCAGCAGATTTCCTCATTAGAGCCCTGCAGCTGCCACAGCTGATAGATAATTATGGAACCACTCCCATTTGATCCACTCAGCACAGAGGAACAAACAATGATTTCTTCAGAATAATAAAAGTTAGAAATCTGCAACAAAGTTTGTTAAAATACCTGCAATGTACAGAGATCACCCAGAGGGGAATGTTTTTTTTTTTTTCTCAACAATAGTGGAGTTACTCTTTAAAGCTTAATTGAACTAGCTAACGTTAGAAGCTGATTGGCTACCATGCACAGCTGCACTGCATTCTGAGTGCTCCAGTATTAGTAAATCTCCCCCTTTTCTGACTTCCAGGCTGTCCACTAGTTTCAGGTAGGTCAAGATTATTCACTAGTAGGTACATAGGGACCAACAGATAAAGCTGATGGGGACGCCTGCATTTCCTAAAGTGGTCCTGAACTCAAAGTAAAGCCTTTTGTCTTTTTGGGAACATCTAGAAATGTTTATTGTGCATTCCTTTGTCACCTCATTCCATGCTCACCTCCAGGACTTCTCCTGAGCCTATGCCATCACCTGGAATGCTCTACCCAAATCTGTCCGACTATCTCCTACTTTGTCTACTTTCAGATGATCCCTGAAAACTCATCTCTTAAGAGAAGCCTGTCTGGCCCCCACCTAACAACTACATTTATTTTCTCCATCAGCTCATCCCTCACAGTTATTACCCCTTGTATCTTTTGACTCTCCCTCCTAGATTGTTAGCTCTAAAGAGCAGGGCCTACTGTATTAAAGTGTATTGTATTTTTACTGTCTACCCTCAAGTTGTAAAGCGCTGCATAAACTGTCCACACTATATAAATCCTGTATAATAATAATAATGATTACCCAGAAAAAATGTAATATCGGGAACATCATGTCGAAAGCACCATACTAACAATCTGAAAATCGGCAGATCAGTCGTCAGACGAAATTTCCCTTCAGATTTTCTTATCGTGTGTACGGGCCTTTAGCTTCCAAACACATTTTCACCACATTAACTAAGCTAAGGAAAATTTTAATTTCACAGTAAAAATTCCCTTACAAAGTAGCCTTTAATAAATCAACCCACTTATGGGCTCTTTCACATGGGCGATCCGATCAGATCCGCCTGTCAGTTTTTAGGCGGATCTGATCGAATCCTCCATGCAGCTCTATAGGGCAGCGGATGTCAGCGGAGACACCTCCGCTGACACCCGCTGCCATCCGAATCCGATCCTGTCCGTGAAATCTGGATGGATGGAAACCCTATTTTTCCATCCGTTCAGGGATCGGATCGGATCGGATCGGATGAGAGCGGACAGATCCTCCATAGAGAGCAGCGGGGGCTGTGACACCTCCCTCTCCTCACTGCAAGCGGAGACGGAGGCGGACCGTGTGAAAGAGCCCTAACTCAAACCAAAGTGTGTGATAAGGTTTTTTATTATTGTCATTCATAGTCTGTATTGTATTGGGTATAAAGCTGAACTTTCGTTATGGCCTATTTACTTTGGTCCACATTGGACAAAAGTAAGTATGTATGTACCATACCTGGTGGATCCTTGTGGAAGCTGGAAATCATTGAACATCACTACTACACAAATTGCTACTAGCTTCTATGTCCCATGTCGTACAGCTGCCCTGCTGCATTGTGAACACAGGAGGTTGCTCACTCAACAAAGGAGCCAATCAGGATATTTTGCATTTTCCGAACAAATGCACAGTGCTCTCTAATTGGGCAAGGTGGGGTGGTAACAACAGAATCCCCACCTTATCCAATCAAAGAATACCATGGGGTTGATTTACTAAAGGCAAATAGACTGTGCACTCTGCAAGTGCAGTTGCTCCAGAGCTTAGTAAATGAGGTAAAGCTACACTTTATAAAGAGTACCCAATCACGTGCAAGGAAAAAAAAAAGCAATTTTCCATGCACATGATTGGACATACTTTGCAAGGTGCACAGTCTTTTTGCCTTTAGTAAATCAACCCCTTTAAATGAATTAAGAATATGTAAAGTGTTTCCTAAATGGCATTCGCGACAAGTGGACAACCTCCTGTAGTCAGTAAGCAGCAGGGCAGCTGCTCAACACAAGACCTAGAAGCTAGTGGAGATCACTGTAGTAGTTGTGCCTACTAAAGTGATTTTCAGCTTCAATAGGGATCCCAGAGGCATGGCACATACATACGAGGGTTGTCCAAAAGTATCAATTTACCAAAGAAAATTATGAAGATTTACCACAGAGGAATAGTTACTCTACCAACATGTGAAATATGAAAAACCTACCATATGTAGATGTAGCACCCTCCTAGTGTAAGATGCTAGATAAATGTAGTTCTTGAATCCTTCTGTATTCAAGGAAGCATTGATTGTTTGCTCTGGCCTGTTGTGGATCTCACAGGATGGGAGTTTTATTGCTTCCACCTGCCTCTGAAAGAAGCTTCCAAAGCTTAGGGTGGAAGATTCAAAACAACATGTCTGAATATTTTTTAGGTTCCAAACATTCCCTGGAGAAGAGTGTCCTGCAGGCGGCTGGCATTGAAATATATATAGTTTTAGACACTGGAGAGCTGGGTTCTTTCTCCCCAGGAGGGTTCCAGAGCCAACGGGGCTGCTGCTGTCAGGCTGCTCATGGACTGAACAGATGCTTTTGAAGACTCAGCAATGCCAGAGCTGGAAGGATTACAGAATCACACCAAATCTGATCTTGAGAGGACTGTGTCCAGAGGAAAGTGGAGGATGGCAACTGTCCTGGAGACTTGTGAGTAGTAACATTTAACTGATCTCTGTGACTAGGTAGTGTACTGGAAGCTGCACTGGGTACAATCCACTGTGCATTGGTACAAGGTGACAAGATAGCAAAAGGACTTGCCTCATGGTCTTCAACTGATAGGCCCTAGACTGTCCAACATTCATGTCTACTTAAGGGGAAGATTGCCCTCTAACTACTATGTGCTAATCATTGTGGAGTATCCCATGCCCAAACCCCCTCTCCTTGTTGAAGTTCTCCAAGCAATAAAATACCAAAAAGACATCCACTAGACCAGTGGTCCTCAACCCCGGTCCTCAGGGCCCACTAACAGGCCAGGTTTGCAAGATAACTGAAATCCATCCCAGGTGATATAAATTGCTGCTCAGTGATTGCATTACTCTAGTCTGCATCTCCCCAAGGTAATACTTAAAATCTGGCCTGTTAGTGGGCCCTGAGGACCGGAGTTGAGGACCACTGCACTAGACTGTTTATTGGAGCCAATGTGAATAGACTAGTGTTTGCCAGGCCTCTGTTCTTGTTAGGGAGGAACTAGCTAATATCAGCGACCCCAGGGCCGGTGCAAGGATTTTTGACACCCTAGGCAAAACCCCCCTTGGCTCTGCCCTGACTCCACCTCCTTTGCCCTGCATATGTATACCCCACCTTTTTAATGACTGCTACCATTTTGCATTGCTAGACCAGCTAAGGAGGGGGAGGAGAGGAGAGGAGGAGGGGAGAGAAGGAGAGAGGGAAAAGGGAGGAGGCAAGAGGAGAGAGGGGGAGGGGGGAGAGGAAAAGGAGGAGAGGAGGGGAAGGAGAGGGGGCGGGTAAGGAGGGGGAGGGGAAGAGGGGGAAGAGAAGGAGGGGGAAAAGGAGGCGGAGGAGGGGTCGGGGGGTGAGGAGGAAGGGGAGGGGGGAGAGGGTAAGGAGGGGGGGAGAGGATAAAGAGGAGGGGGGAGAGGGAAAGGAGGGGGGAGAGGGTAAGGAAGAGGGGGACAGGAGGGGGGTGGGGGGAGGAGAAGGGGATATGGGGTAAGGATGAGGCAGGGGGGAGAGGAGGAGGGGGTGGTTGGAGGGGAAAAGGGGTAAGGAGATAGGGGTAGGGAGAGAGGAGGAAGGGGGTGAGGAGGAGGGGGGGAGGAGAAGGAGGGGGGAAAGGAGGCGGAGGAAGGGGAGAGGGTAAGGAGGGGGGAGAAGGAGAGGTGGGGTGGGGGAGAGGAGTAGGGGGTTGGGGGGAGAGAGTAAGGAGGAGGGGGGAGAGGAGGAGGGGGGGTGGGTGGAGGGGAAAGGAGGAAGGGGTAGGGAGAGAGGAGGAAGGGGGTAAGGAGGAGGGGAGGAGGGGGAGGAAAAGGAGGCGGAGGAGGTAAGGAGAAGGAGTGGTGGGGGTGGGAGAGGGTAAGGAGGAGGGGGGAGAGGGATAGGAGGGGGGGAGACGGTAATGAAGAGGGGGACAGGAGGGGGGGTGGGGGGAGGAGAAGGGGATATGGGGTAAGGATGAGGGAGGGGGGAGAGGAGGAGGGGGTGGGTGGAGAAGAAAAGGGGAGAGGAGGAGGGGGTGGGTGGAAGGGAAAGGGGGTAAGGAGGAAGGGGTGGGGAGAGAGGAGGAAGGGGGTAAGGAGGAGGGGAGGGGAAGAGGGGGAGGATAAGGAGGGGGAAAGGAGGCGGAGGAGGGGTCGGGGGGTGAGGAGGAAGGGGAGGGGGGAGAGGGTAAGGAGAGGTGGGGGTGGGGGGAGAGGAGGAAGGGGAGAGGAGTAGGGGGGTGGGGGCCTGGGGGGAGAGGGTAAGGAGGAGGGGGGTGAGGGTAAGGAAGAGGGGGACAGGAGGGGATATGGGGTAAGGATGAGGGAGGGGGGAGAGGAGGAGGAGGGGGGTGGGTGGAGGGGAAAGGGGGTAAGGAGGAAGGGGTGGGGAGAGAGGAGGAAGGAGGTAAGGGGGTGGAAGAGGGGGTAACGTAAGGAGGAGGAGGGGAGGGTGGGGGTAAGAAGGTGGAGGAGGGGATGCCATCACACATTTCAGGAATTTAGGGACAAGTACAGTACACAGACAGTTAAAAAACTCAATGTTTTTTTCTTTTTTTCAGGATTTCAAAGTTTTATTTACATACATTTACAGAACAGTAGAAAGAAGTCCAAAAAAAAAAAACACTCAATATGTTCTTTACTGATTACTTACCACCAAGGCTCTGCTCCCAATGGCTCTCTCTCTCTCTCTGTCTCCAGGGCAGACACAGCAAAGCCTGCCTCTGCGGTGTCTCCAGTCCAGGCTGTGTCACTGACACTGTCACACACACCACACTGAACCGACCCCGGAGCGCCAGTGCCACTGTCACTGATCAGATTTTTCTCTGCAGCTCTTCCATGCTGGCTGTTGAGTGTGGAGTGTCTGGTCTTATGGAGGATGAAGATTCATGCTGGGAGGAGGGAGGGACGGACGATCACCGCTTCTAAAGGTTCAATCTAAGGGCACCAGAGAGTCTCTGAGAGATACAGACAGGTCACAGACTGTGACCTGTCTGCCACTCACTGTGATCATAGAGGTGCAGTGCAGGCAGCCTCTGTTCTGTCCCTCACTGCATCTCAGACTGTCAGGGACTCGGAGGGAGACCCTGACAGATCGCCAGGTCAGTTTTTTTTTTTTTTTTTTTTTTTTTTTTTTTTTTTTTTTTTGGCAGCATGACATCTTTTTATTTCAAAGATTTTATTGGAGTTAACAAATGTAGTACAACGTTTAACATGCACTGGAGAATTACAGAGATTCAACTAATAACCCATAGGGTACAGAGAGCAAACTATAAAGTAACAAACAGTCGTAACCTCAGGAAAACCTCAGTAAGTGACAACAAAGGCTATGAACCAATGGGGGATCTCGGGATGGAGAAAGGTAAAAGGAACCCATCCCCTAGGCACCCCGTAAAGGGAACAAGCTGTGCCCAGGAGGAGAGGCGCGGCCAACAAGTACTCACCAAGTGATGAGGCAACTGCAAGAGGGTAATCAGATCCCGGAGGAGGGAAGCATGGGACAAATAGGGCTGTCCCGGGCAGGGACCAAGACAGCTGGAGCATGAGGTTACGATTAGCAAACAGGGGGAAACATAGCTCTCCGTTACCACATGACCAGTGGTTGAACAATAGTAGTTGAACCAGACAAATACGTTGTCAAAAAAGAAAACGAAAAAGAGAAAAGAAAAAGAAGAGGGGGTCAATAGATAGCAGTAATGGAAAAAAGAGAGGGGGGGAGGAGGGGAACAGAACAGGGAAGTAAAGAGGAGGGTGAGAGAGGGGTGGGTGGGAGAGAGAGAGGGAGGGGCGGGGGGGGGGGGGGGGAAAGACAGGTCGCCGGGGGGGACGCCAGAAATAAGCGGTGTGAGCTATGCAAAGCTTGGAAGCCGATTAAGGAAGCAGCAAGGTGTCGTCAAAGTTGGGGGGCAGATAATGGGTCACCCAGGGTTGCCAAAGTTTATCAAACTTCTCCACCTTGTCAGTTAAGATCGCTTCTATTTTTGCATGGATCATCGCGTTGGTGACTCTATGTTTGAGTTCTGGCAAAGGCAAATGGGACGTCTTCCAAGCTTTTGCTATAGTTTGTTTGGCCGCTGTGGTGACCTGCAGGAATAACTTATGTCGAAATTTAGAAACATTGTCTGGTTTCAGGTTCAACAGGGCCAGTGAGGGATCCGGGGAGATGGGTACTTCCATGAGGGTGGAGAGGATTCGAAAGACCGCTTGCCAAAACTTTTGAACTGTAGGGCAAGTCCACCAGATGTGCATGTGCGTGCCTACAGTTGAGCAACCCCGGAAACATGCGGAGGGGTACGTGGGTAAGAACTTAGCAATGCGTGCTGGCACAAGGTACCAGCGCATTAGAACCTTGTAATTCGTCTCGGATGCCACTACATTTTGCGAGGCAGCCTTCGTCGTCTGCCAAATTTGTGACCAGTCTGCGGGGTCAAGCGTAAGCCCCAAATCATGTTCCCATTTAGCAGTGTACGGGGGGGGGGTTCGACTCGGGGGGTCTGAGAGTCTGGAATAGAGCATGGAGATCAGGCCACGGGTATGTGGGTCGTGAAGGCAAACGTGTTCGAAGGAGGTCAGGGTGGGCAAGGAAGTGTCTGTTCGAATGCACGGAGTTAGGAAGTGTTTAATCTGTAGATAGTGGAAGATTTCAGAGCTTGGGAGCCTATGTGCGTCTTTTAGTGTTTGGAAAGTCTTGAAGGCATTAAACAAGATTAAGGAGTGTGCCCTAACGAGGCCAGCAGAAGCCCATCTGTGGAACGAAGATGGAGAGTCCCAAGCTGGGGGAAAAGAAGGGTTATGTAAAAATGACAATAGAGGGTTGTGAGGTGACTGGAGTTTGTATTTGAATTTCAGTGTGTTCCAGAGACGAAGGGAATGGCACAAGATCGGGTTAGTTAGCGAACGACGGTCTGAGGGTGCCAGCCACAACAGATTAGCTACAGAAAGGGGATCACATTCCACTGCTTCAAGGGACACCCAAAGGGGGATTTCTTGGGTGGCGTGCCACTTGGGCAGCTGTGCCAACTGAGCCGCCTGGTAATATTTGGCAAATTGGGGAACACCCAATCCTCCCTGTAGCTTGTGAAGGTAGAGGACCCTACGGGGGATCCTGGGCCTGGATTTGCCCCAGATGAAAGAGAAGGTTCGGCACTGGAGTTGCCGAATGTAATAAGAGGGGACAGGTACAGGCAAAACCCTGAACATGTACAGTATTTTAGGCAACAAGGCCATTTTAGCTACGGTGATCCGGCCTAACCAGGCTACAGGTAAAGGAGCCCAAGTTTTCATGAGTTTAGTGAGGTGACGCAACATGGGAGGATAGTTGGCCGTGAAAAGTTCCGACGGATCTGCCGTGAGCTTAATTCCCAGGTAGGGAATGTGATGAGTAGCCCAGGTAAAGGGGAGTACAGACTGCAGTTGCTGAAGGAGTGGGGGGGGCAAGGAGATGTTAAGAGCCTTCGACTTTCGGGGGTTGACGACAAGTCCAGATAATGCAGCAAATCGTTGTAGGAGAACAAGGAGATTGGGGGTGGAGGTTAGCGGGGATGTGAGAAACAGGAGGATATCAGCTGCAAATAAGCACAATTTGTGGTGATGTCCTCCTATTTCCAAGCCTTTAATATCAGGACTAGCACGAATTTTCTGGGCCAGAGGTTCGATAGCGAGGGCGAAGAGGAGAGGGGAAAGAGGACACCCTTGTCTGGTGCCACAGCCTATAGGGAATGTGGGAGATCTAAATCCCGCATATCGAACAAAGGCTGATGGCGAAGAATAAAGTGAGGAGATCCAGGCTAAGAAGTGGGGCCCGAAACCCCACGTGCGGAGCACAGTGTGCAGGTACGACCAAGATAGGGTGTCGAAAGCTTTTCTAATGTCAAGGGAGACAAAGCACGTAGGGACTTTACGGTGGCGGGCCAGGTAAGCTAGGTGTATCGCTCTACGCACATTGTCACCAGCCTGACGGCAGGGGATAAAACCTGTTTGGTCCCTGTGCACTAAAGATCCCACTATCGGGTTTAGGCGGGCCGCTAGGATTTTGGCCATGATCTTAATGTCAATATTAAGGAGGGATATCGGGCGGTAATTAGCCCAGGAAGTGTCATCAGTCTGTGGTTTAGGGATCATCGAGATGGCAGCGGTGAGGGAATCAGGACCAAAGGAATGGCCCCCGAGTACGGAATTGTAAGCCTTGGTCAGCATAGGAGTCAGGAGGTCCGAGAAATGTTTGTAGTAAGAGGCTGTAAACCCATCCGGACCCGGTCGTTTATTGAGTTTAAGAGTTTTGATTGCATTACGAATTTCGAGGTCCGAGATGGGTGAGTCTAGAGCTTCACGTTGCGAAACTGATAGGGTGGGCAAGTCGAGGTCTGAGAGGAAGTCAGAAGTCTGCGCGTCGGGGGAGGGTTGAGGAGGAGAGTAGAGCTTGGACAGGTGGTGACGAAATGTCTCTAAGATCTTGACCGGATTGCTAGTGTGGGTTGTGGGGGAGGTTTTAAGGCGTATAGGTTTTCGGATGACATTGGCATTACGAAGGGACAGAGCCAAAAATGTATCAGGTTTATTGGCTTTAATGTAAAACCTGTGATGAGACCGTCGCAGTTGCTTTTCGGCCGAATCAGTGAGGAAGAGATCCAGCTCCAATGCGGCCTTGTCCAGGGAAAGTTTGTTGTCCGGGGTGGGTTGTGTTTGGTACTGGAGGTGGGCACTGGTGTAGGCTGAGTCTAGGGTGTGGTAGAGGTGTCGGCGTTCCTTTTTGCGACGAGAGGCCAGACTAATGAGGGCACCGCGGATGACTGACTTGTGCGCCTCCCAGAGTGTAAATGGCGTGACGTCAGTTGTGTCATTGTGGGCAATATAGTCTTTAAGCGCTCCGGCTATCTCCATTCTGTGGGAAGGGTGGGTTAGGAGGGTGTCGTTCAACGACCAGGTGAAAGAACGCTGCTTGGGTATCAGGGAGTCGAAGGTGGAAACTACTGCGTCATGATCCGACCATGGGATTGGAAGGATCGAGGAAGCCAAGAGTGAGGGTGAAGTCGCTATGGAGGTGAGAATATGATCAATACGTGAGGATGTCTTGTGCGGGTTGGAATAAAAAGTATACTGCCGTTTCGACGGGTTATGTTCGCGCCACGTGTCGATTAGAGAGTGAGCGTGGAGTAGCTGCCGGAAGGTGAGTCTACTTGTGGACTGCAAGGGAGCGGCTGGGGATTTGTCCAGAAAAGGATATAAGACCTGATTGGAATCTCCACAGAGGATAACTGTGCCTTTTTTGTGTTCTTCAGTGATTCGGAGAAAGTGGGAGAGAAAGGCCTGGGGGTTTGCGTTAGGTGCATAGTAGGAAGCTAAGGTTACCTCCGTGTCTAATAAGGTGCCAATGAGTATAAGGTACCTACCTTCAGGGTCTGCAATGGATGAATGAAGTGTGAACGGTGCCGTTCTGTGGAAAGCTATCAAAACCCCCCTCTTCTTAACTGAGGCTGACGCTGTAAAAAATTGAGGATAAGAGGAAGTTAGGTATTTGGGAGTATGCGAGGTTGAAAAGTGTGTCTCCTGGAGGCAAGCTACATGCACATCAAGGGAGGCCAAGGAGCGAAAGGCCTTGCGCCTCTTTTGTGGAGAGTTGAGACCCTGCACATTGAGGGTCAATACATTCAGAGAGGCCATTGCACAGGTGTGGGCTGGGAGCCTAGTATAAGGAACCAAATTATAACAACCGGAGCCCCCCGGCGAGGAGGAGGGGAGAGGGGGGGGAAGGAAGGAGAGGCAGAGAAAAGGCTCAGACGAGGAAGAAAAGGGGAGGAAAGGAGAGACACTGGGAGCAGCAGACGTATCAGCTCAGGTAAAATTTCAACAAACAAAAAACAAAAAACCAAGAACATCGTCCGTCAACGCAGTGGGTGACCACCTACGCTGAGGGAGGAGTGCCACCACTGGAAGTCTCCCAAGGGAGGGTTCCGGAGGTGGGTGGAGGCAGCAGTGTCAGCCGACGGGTGACAGATCCGCCCGTGGGTGAGATATGGTGATAAAGTCCAAGTTGGTGACCAGGAGAGACAATAGGATACAAAAGGAGAAGCAACCGTGTTAGGGTGTAGCGTAACCCGTAGGTACAAGCACAATGTTAAAGAACATAAAAAAAAACCCCAAAAGCATTAATTAGCAAGAATCTCAAAAAATTAAATAATACAAAAAAAAAAAAAAAAAAAAAAAAAAAAAAAAGGGGGGGGGGGAGGGAGATAGGGTCCTTCAGTGTCCCCAGCAGGGGGGACTCTTTGGGTAGAGGAGGAAAAGAAGTTCCCGGCAGGAATAGAGTTACTGTGAGTACCGTCCAATCTGTGCAGTTGTTGCTAGGATGGTCAAGCGTGGAGATGAGATGGCGATCCGTGACTTGGATTTGCCAGATAAGAGATCCAGGGTCTGCCGATGGAAGCCTGTGGGGCCGGCCTAGTAAACTAAATCAGTTCAGGGGACAAAGAAACAAAGGGGGGAGGGGACAAAAAAAAAAAAAAAAAAATTTTTAAAGTCAGCATATGAGGAACAGAGTGACGGGAGTCACTCAAAGCAGGTGGTGCGAATACAAGCAGGGACATGTGTAGATGGGGCTCTCAGTCCATCGAGTCCATAAATGCAGGCAAGGGGGAGATGTGCCGGCTCCGCTTAGGGGTAGTTGGCGTAGTGGCGGTAGGTTTCAGGGGGGAGCGTGAGGCAGAGCGCCTGCGCTGTTGTGGAGCTGCGGGTGTCACAGGGGCTGAAGTCAGGTGCAAGTCCTGGAGGAGCTGCTGGAGGTCATCAGTGGTCTTGCAAGTGTGCTTGCGGCCCTGGTAGGTGAAGCGCAGAGAAAAGGGGAAGCCCCAGGAGTAAATGATATGGTGCTGTTGGAGAACTTGTAAAAGAGGTTTGAATGCCCTACGTTTGGTAATGGTAGCCTTGCACAGATCAGTAAAGAGCTGGTACGTATAGCCCTGGAAATGTAGGGTATCTTTTTGCCTTGCAGCTTGAAGGAGTTGTTCCTTAGTTTTGTAAAAATGGAGCTTGGCTATGATATCCCTGGGAGGTCCCTCAGATTTACGGGGGGCTAAAGCCCGGTGTATGCGGTCCATTTCCAGGCGCTCGATAGGGATGGATGGGGAGAGTTCCTGAAAGAGAGCTGTTACCGTGGATTGCAAGTCCATCACAGTTTCAGGGATCCCCCTAATCCTGATATTAGAGCGTCTGGCTCTGTTCTCCTGGTCCTCTAAGTGGTCCTGCAAGAGTTGGTTTTCCTCCCTGAGGGCCTCTAGCTCATCCGAGTGGTGAGAGACACTGATTTCAAGCTCGTCAGCCCTAAGTTCTAGATCAGCAGTACGTTGGCCCACTTCTCTAATTTCCTTAGTAAGCCTGTCAGTAATTTGGTCTGAGGTGGTTTTGAGGGCCTTATGGAGGATGCGCTCAAATTTCTGCAGCATCTCAGCAGGTGAGGAGCCGTAAGCTGCAGTAGCCCCCTGGGTGAGTGGGTAGTCGGAGTCAGACTCCCCTTCATCAGGGTGATGTAAATTGTTCCTGGGGGTCCTGGGTGTGCTGGGGCTGGCGTGGGAGACGAGCGGCGGCGCCATCTTGGATGATGCCCTGACCAGGACATCACGGATATTGCGGCTCTTGATCTTTGCTTTGGCGCCTCCCGAGACCATGGCGGGGTGGAGGGGGTTGCGGGAGTCAGCGGGGTGTGATCGGTATGTCGGAGATGCGGCTGGTCACCGTGGAGAGTGGCGGGCTGTCACCGTTCGGAGCGGTGCTCAGTCAGACATGTCTGACTTGGCGAGTTCCGCGCATGCGCCTAGGACAGTAACAATTCTGGGCTTAAAACTTTCCTCCAAGTTGCGGGAGGCACGATGGGTAGGTGAAGAGCCCCAATAAGCAGCTTAATCTGAGGATGGCTGCAGATTATGATGACAGACCGGCGGAGCTCTCTCCTGCTTCGGATCGTTTTGGCCGGTATTGGGGTCTTTTCTGTGTGGGCAGGAGGTCAGTAAATGAGCGTGGGGGCACCCGGGAGAAGGATGGATGTCCCGGATGAAGGTAGGCCTTACCGGGTCACCGATTGCGCGGTCGGGCTCCGTTGTAGGAAAGGCCGCGGCTTTTGCGGTTGTTAGGCCTCAAACCGCCGATCCTCGGATTTGGGTAGATTCTCCCCAATAGTGTGTGGGATCGGTTCTGGGGGCTCCGATGGGTCTCTTGGAGGTGTTTGTGGACCCTTTTAGGGGCAGATTGAGGAGGATGGCGAAGGATTTATTTTCCAGAACGGAGCTATCCTCAGAAGCGTCCGTCTCGCCCGGCTTCCGGCCACGCCCCCCTCGCCAGGTCAGTTTTTAAGCATTGCCACGGCACGGACGGCTGGGCTGGCGCCTTGACAGAGACCAGAGCGGCTGCACAGGCGGCGGGGGGACTCAGGAGAGGGAGAGACTAAGAAGAAAAGCAGCGGCCAGGCGCTCCAACAGGCAGTGCGCTCTAGGCGATCGCCTAACTTGCCTAGTGGTAGCGCCGGCCCTGAGCGACCCCCCTACAGGGGTAGCACTACGTAATAAAAAAGTTAAACCTACTTTTGCATTGCTTACAATACAGCCTTCCTACTCAGTGGTGTATTTAGGTTTTGTGCTGCCCTAGGCCTGACTAAACTTGAGCACCCCTAATTTAAATATGACCCACCCCTTCCTGAAAAGGCCACACCCTTTCCTGTTTATGACCCACCCTGTCATCTGTAAACCACAGTCTATCAGTGCCCAACAGTGAAGCCTCATCAGTTCCCATAAGTTCAGCTATATCAGTCCCCATCAGTGCAGCCTTATCAGTGCTCATCAGTGCAGCCTCATTACTGCCCATTAGTGCAGCCTCATCAGTGTAGCATATCAGTGTGGCCACATCAGTGGCCATCAGTACAGCCCCTTCAGTGGCCACCAGTGCAGCCTCTCAGTGCCCATTAGTGCAGCCCATCAGTGCATCATATCAGTGCCCATCAGCGCTGCCTTATTAGTGCAGCCCTATCAGTGCAGCTTATCAGTCCTGCCTCATAAGTGGCCATTAGTGCAGTCTATTAGTGCCCATCAGGACAGCATATCAGTGCAGCCCCATCAGCTTTTTTGCTGCCCCCCAGCAAAGTGCTGCCCTAGGCCTGGGCCTTGTTGGCCTAGTTCAAGATACAGCACTGTTCCTACTTACATTGCTCCAAGCTTGCCCAATGTAACGATGTAAACATTGCCATATTTAAAATTCAACTTTAGGCATACCTTAAAAAATTCCCTGAAGCTCTGAAGTTTCCGAATGGGAAAAAAAGAAATAAATACAATAAACAGATGAATGTTAAAAAGGTGTTCCTGTGACATATATATTATTACGTTTTGAATTTTGAATGAGTTCTAACAACATGAGCTGCAGTTTGGTATTAAAATTGAAAGCAGGTTTCATTTTTTATGTTTCTCTATCAATCAGAACAGCTGCGTTCCTTTCCTCTTATTCAATTCAGGTCCTTAATCACTATTGTTATTAAAATCAGCAGGGCCCAGAATCAAGGTCATCATTCTTATCATTTTCCGGCAATTGTTCTCTTGGTTGTCATCAGCCACATTCAATTAACCCCAGATCAACTAGACATAGCGCTAATTCTTTATAAGCTGTGCTAGCTCCCATTTCTGATTTATTATTTTCATTTTATACAGTTGTTTGACTCTCTAGGGGACGATATTCTGAATGGAGATCATCATGATATGAAAAGTAAGCATTCAACAAGTTCTCCGTATTCATATAGAAGGTGTGGAACAGCAAAATACCCCCTACACCAATCATACAGCTCGAGGGCTACCAATCTTTAATATAGCTGCTTAGCATTTTGAGCATTGGTTACTTACTGTATGATGGTTCTCATCTCTCCCGTTTCTCTGACTTGTAGCACAACCCTTATCTTACAGGGAGACAGAAAAACAGGGGTGCAGAGTCCCATGATTAGTGTATTACAGATAAATACAACCCATCCTATTTCTGCTCAACTGATGGCCATACCACTACTAGCTCTGAACAAATAACGCATGACACCAACATGGAGAAAAAGTTGGCCAAATTAACAAAATAAACATTTCTTAAAACAGGAACCATACCAAGTCCTGTGCCCGTAACATAAAGGTTGCCGATCTTAGGAGGCACCAAAAATCAAATTAGCATTGTGTATCAGGGTTAATACTTAACGGTCCCCAGCCGTGTAACACCGGCTCGGGGACAAACACACTTCACCACCGATACTTCCTTATTACCCCTTTCCTGTTAATCCGCCATTAACCGGGGTCCACTAGAGCGCTCCATACCTTAGATGGGTCACCCTATGAACTTCCAAAAATAATAATGCCTCCAAAGACCCCAACCGCCGAACCCATTCCCTTTTTTTCTTTTTTTTACACAAATAAAACAAACAACACACAAACAACACAAAACAGGGCGAGAGGGCGGGGATTCTTATTCCTCACTGTTGCTCTTCCAACTTCACAGCAGGGTCTATAAAAATGTCTCAAAGAGTTTCCATGGGGCGGATGCGAAGAAAAAAACCCAGATCCAATGGTGGAAGACGCCAATCCACCCTATGGTAAATGGGCCATCGCATCCGCAACGCGGAAGGTCAAAGAAACAGGTAGGAGGGGCTGACGGGATTTTTATGGTGCCATACAAAAACTTATAGAAACAAACGTATAAAAAATAGAAAATTTATTATTAAATCAAGACAGACATTTCATTAAAAAAATATTCAAGAAACGGAATGAATACATCCATTCAGATAACACATGATACAGCAAGTGAAGATGTGTTATAACAGATAGGACATGGAGAAGTACAAATTTTCAAAAAAACAGAACATCCGGTAAATTGGTAGTAGAGGGGGTCCATGTCCATCCACAAGACTTTACATGTTTTGCGGTGTTAAGACCGCTTCTTCAGAAGTTTATTGTATAAGAAGATGCAGATACTATAATTGCAGATGAAACAGATAACAGCGTCAATAACAAAAATAGTACATATATAATACAATACATCAGCTCATTGATTGTGCCCCAAAGACCAGCACCGATGTAAGCGCCCAATCCAGGCCACAGATGGAATGGTGATTGAAGGGAGCACCCAGCCGTATCAAAAAAGTCCCCCGGGCGAGTGCGGTGACATGCAAGAAAGAGATTAGCCCTGTGGTAGAAGTGATGAATGGAGGAAGATAGTAATGAAAAGGGGATTCAAATATACTCAAATATAGAGCCCACCTATAGATCGGTAGGCAAAAAAAATGCCTCTTATATGCCCATGAGTCCTCTGGAGTCTAGTATAAAATCAAAAGGATGATCCATATCGTAATGGAATAGCATCATCAGTTATATCCCACACCTAAGAGAGAGATATTGGGGATAAGAGTTATCACAAAAATATTTGTGATTAACTATATATGACAAATCAAAAAAGATAGTATATTCCTACCATACATATGGTCCTTAAGATAATCAGGGAGCCAGAATGTGCGGTCGACAAGCTATACGGTTCAAAACGAACGGCCACTTATATTGATGGTAGGTGCCACCGGATAACTCTCAATAGAGACTATGGTCACTTGTAAAAGGTCACAAATTCCCAATGAAGAGACTAAATAAATAAAAGATACCAGAGCAATAAGTATAAAGTACCCATATTGATGTAAAAAATGGCTTCAAGTAACAGATGTAAGGACAGGGTTCAATACTTGGTGTCTGGACCGCACAAGAATAATGGCCGCCTGAGTCTACCAGTACGCTAGGGCAGCGTCTTAAATCGCGCCACACTCCGGGCATCATCCAATCCAGAAGGACCGGAAGTGATGCACCGGACCCGCTGTCAAAGTGCGCACACGCGCATAAATGTATTATATATGTACTATTTTTGTTATTGACGCTGTTATCTGTTTCATCTGCAATTATAGTATCTGCATCTTCTTATACAATAAACTTCTGAAGAAGCGGTCTCAACACCGCGAAACATGTAAAGTCTTGTGGATGGACATGGACCCCAGATGTTCTGGTTTTTTGAAAATTTGTACTTCTCCATGTCTTATCTGTTATAACACATCTTCACTTGCTGTATCATGTGTTCTCTGAATGGATGTATTCATTCCGTTTCTTGAATATTTTTTTAATGAAATGTCTATCTTGATTTAATAATAAATTTTCTATTTTTTTTACGTTTGTTTCTATAAGTTTTTGTATGACACCATAAAAATCCCGTCATCCCCTCCTACCTGTTTCTTTGACCTTCCCCGTTGCGGATGCGATGGCCCATTTACCATAGGGTGAATTGGCGTCGTCCACCATTGGATCTGGTTTTTTTTCTTCGCATCCGCCCCATGGAAACTCTTTGAGACATTTTTATATACTCAATTGGGATGAAGGTGTCTTTTCATATGGATTTAAACATGGCCATATAGCAGTCTTTTTTTATTCACAGCAGGGTCTGTAAAAACAAACTCCCTGTCCCTTGCATGCCTCCTATCTAAAACTCCACCTATCCCTCCTGGCCAATCCCAAAAATTTACCTTTTATAAGGAAATTACCCTTGTTGTCCTGTATTTAATGTAAACCCCATCATGAGGTCCTGCGCTTCTTTATTTATTTATTTATTTTTTGCTTTGGGCCTGCCTTTACCAGCTAGTATGATTTACAGAGCCTTGAAAAAGTATTCATATACATTGACATTTTCCACATTTTGTCATTTTACAACCAAAAACGTAAATTTATTTTTTTGGGGGATTTTATGTGAGAGACCAACACAAAGTGGCACATAATAAAAAAATATGTGAAAAGTGCGGCGTGCATTTGTATTCAGTCCCCCTGAGTCAATACTTTGTAGAACCACCTTTCCCTGCAATTACAGCTACAAGTCTTTTTGGGAATGATTCTGCCAGCTTTGCACATCTAGAGAGTGACATTTTTGCCCATTCTTCTTTGCAAAATAGCCCAAGCTCTGTCATATCGGATGAAGAGTGTCTGTGAACAGCAATTTTCAAGTCTTGACACAGATTTTCAATTGGATTTAGGTCTATACTTTTGACTGAGTCATTCTAACACATCTAACAAATATGCTTTGATCTAAGCCATTCTATTGTAGCTCTGGCTGTATGTTTAGGGTCGTTGTCCTGCTGGAAGGTGAACCCCTGCCCCAGTCTCAAGTCTTTTGCAGACTCTAACAGTTTTCTTCTAAGATGGCTCCAACTATCTCTCTATTAAAGCGGTGTTCCAGCTGGGAAAAAAAATGAAAGTCAGCAGCTACAAATACTGTAGCTGCTGAATTTTAATATATAGACTTACCTGTCCAGGGAGCCTGCAATGTCAGCACCCCATTTTTGGATCGGCTGTCGGGTACTGCCGCCACCATTCTTTCTAAGGGAAACCGGAAATTAAGCCTTTGGCTTCACAGCCAGATCCCTACTGCGTATGCGAGAAGCCCGCTGCGCATTCTCGTTGGCTCGGTGGCAGGGGAAGGAGAAGGGGGGGCGGAACTTCCGAGGGACTGCGCCGTGGTGCTGTCTCCCGGAATTGGGGAAGGGTACCTCTCAAAAACAGGTAACCGTTCCCCCCTCCTCCCTGAAAGGTGTCAAATGTTGCACTGGAGGGGGGGAGGAAGCAGATCAGTGGAAGTTCCACCTTAAGGTGGAACTCCGCTTTAACTCTGACCAGCTTCCCTGTCCCTGCTGGTGTGTTCAGGGTGATGGGCAGTGTTTGTTTTCTGTCACACATAGCGTTTTACTTTTAGGCCTAAAAGTTTGATGTTGGTTTCAACTGACCAGAGCACCTTTCCCATACCTTACTCTGACCCTAAAACCAAGGAGTCTACTTATAAAATATTTGTTAGAAGCATTTGTGCAAGCTGAACAAAATGTCAGAAAGAGATTAATGCATGTATGGTCAGTCCCATCTAGTGGCCAAAATACGGTTTAGTTTTCTGAAATATTTCAAAGAAAACAAACTGTAGTGGATCAACCAGGACCCCGACTGGGTACCTCCATTGACAGATGCTCCTAGTGCTTCCTGAGGGCTCCAAGCACTCCGCCAGACACCATAACTACCTCAGATCCCACAAACTGCCGCAGCTTGGTTGGGGTCTCGCCGCCTCCTACCCACCCTGGACCTACGACAAGGCTCCAGGTTTCAGTGGGTGAACCTCTCTTTCCCCAGAGAGTGAAGCAGGAATAAGCTCTTACAAGAGCTTAGTGATTATCCAAGGGAGTATGAAGAGCATAGCAATCCCTTGTAGCAGGTTCCCCCAAACATGAGTCGAGACTTCATGAAGGAGTAAAAACAGATTGTTTATTGAACAGACACACACTCAATTTATACAAATTACTACACACAGGTCAGGGGTTGAATGATTACATTATCATATGCAGATGAAATTGTATGCAGAAAAGGTGGAGTCAGCGCTCAAATATTAGTGCATAATAATACTTCCCCAATAAATGCAATGAAATATATATAAAGATTTTTGTATAAATAAATATCAAATAAATATCTATGAATATAAATATAAATAAGTACACCAATAGTGCTCAAATTATATAGTGTAGGATAAGGTGACTGTGCACTAAGTGAGTATTGGGCTCATAAACACATCCAGGTGCATAAACATATTACTTTATATAATAGTCTATGTATAGTGTTTCAAGTGTGACAGTCTTTTATAGTTTCCAAAAAAAGTGCTTTTGTGCTCGGTGGTGGTCAAAATGGTATAATGACCATAGGCATCCAAGTGTACACTTAAGTGGGGGATCCTTCACCTTAATTTCAGCCCACTTACCAGATGACCCCTTGGGTTCTAGTGTAGGTAAGTGGTCCCCTTTATATAACTCCCGGACGTCCCTCTAGGTGCCACAATGGGATCTAGGGTATTTTCCTCTTACTGAGGTGGGGATGTCTTCTGGGAGTCCGCTGTGTTCCCTCGATAGAGAGCGAGGTATAGGGGCTGTATGGAATCCCACTGTAAACCTTGTTGGTGGTGTTGTCTCAGCAATGAACCATAAAAGAAGTGGGGAGGCTCATAGTGTAGTATTTAATCATAATTTTATTAAAAATGTAGTCACTTACATTTAGATTTTTGCTCACCAGCCAAAGACCCTGCAGCACATGTGCTCCTGGCTTTTATACAGTATCCCAGAATGCACCGAGACAACCTGTCTCTACCAATCACCAGGACTGTATCCAAGCCTATGTATCCTTTGGTCAGGTTTCCTCCCACTGTCCAATATGCCTCCCTATTGGACCAGTGTGAAACAATATCTAGACACAATCAATCACACACTGAGCACACTGAGCAGACCTAACTCACAGATCCTGCTCTCTGGTAGGCAGAAAGCAATATAGATTTCCCTGCTGCTCCTTTGGTAAGCAGACCAAGCCAAAAACTATACTCTCTCACTAGCACCTACCTAGGAGGGTGCTACATGTGATTCTGCATTTCTTTGTAGGGGGGCGCTCGCCCATCCGGCTGCCCTGTCACTGATCAGCTGTTTCCAGCCAATGATTTACCCGTCGATCGTCAGAGCAAGTGACAGGAGAGAGCTTTAAGTATGTAAACAATACAAAGCTCTCTTCTGACAGCAGCAATGTGCCATTTTTTGTTTCCCTGCAAAGCAGGGAATAAAAACCTCCACATTGCTTAATAAAATCAGCACACATTACACATAGTAGACATTGTTAGGCACACATTTAACCCTTGATTGGCCCAAATGTTAACCCCTTTCCAGCCAGTGTCATTAGTACAGCGACAGTGATATTATTAGCACTGATCACTGTATTATTGTCACTGGAGATGTCACTTCCCAAAAAGTAATAAAACAAATAAAGTGTAGCGCTAAAAAATGTTGGTAGCATAAGAGAGGGGAAAAATTAAACCCTCATTCATATAATATAGTAATATAGGCAAGTAAACACAAATCGTGAAAACAATAATGAAAAAGAGTCCATAAAGCAAAAGTCCAAGAGTGTTCTCGTCTTTGCTCCATGATAACCCGGAATTTGCCATTTGCGTCTGGAGGTTTTAACAATATATTATGGATGGTAAAATTGGTGAGCACAGATATTCAATTACTTATGAATAATACGTGTATATTCTGAATTTTTTATGTATAATATGCTTTTCTTCTCTCAAACTTTATAACAATGTAGACACACATTAAAGTTCCCTGAAGAAGCAGAGAAAGTGTTCTGCAAAACACGTTGGACCCTAATGTACTTGTGCAAGCACTGGATATATGTAGCAATTGAAGCCGTTATGCTATGGTTTTGTACATACTGTATCTCACAAAAGTGAGTACACCCCTCACATCTTTGTAAATAGTTTATTATATCTTTTCATGTTACAACACTGAAGAAATGACACTTTGTTACAATGTAAACTAGTGAGTGTACAGCTTGTATAACAGTGAAAAGGTGCACTCAACTTCTTTGGTCAACCATGGTGAGGCCTGTTCTGAGTGGAACCTGTCCTGTTAAATTTCTGTATGGTCTTGGCCACCATGCTACAGCTCAGTTTCAGGGTCTTGGCAATCTTCTTATAGCCTAGGCCATCTTTATGTAGAGCAACAATTCTTTTTTCAGATCCTTAGAGAGTTCTTTGCCATGAGGTGCCATGTTGAACTTCCAGTGACCAGTATGAGAGAGTGGGAGCCATAACACAAAACTTAACACACCTGCTCCCCATTAATACTTGAGACCTTGTAACCTTGTCAAAACAAGCACGGGGAATTAAGGTTTCCCTCCAACCATAAATAGTTCATGTTGTTCCAGCGGCACTCAAAGGTAAAAAACAAGCGCTCTCATAGTGCAGCATAATAATAAAAGCTTTATTGGCAAAATAAATAGAGGCACTTAGAAGATTCCTAGATATAAAGAGCTCTGCAAGTATCCAAAAAACAGCATGTGGCGTTCCTACGGGCTCCCCTCCGGGCATAGATTATGCCGACCAGTCAGGGATGAATAACATGATGACAGCGCCATCGTAGGCCCCACCCTGCGGGTTTTGTCATAGATAAAGCCATCCAGGGATGGGCCGAAATTAAGTCTCATCACATTGGCCGGTCTTAAACAGAGCGGCAGCACCATCTTAATTGCTGGCCGCAGACTGCCCAAAATGGGAGGCTCATACTGAAATAGTGCCTCCACTGGAATAAGGATAATACATAACAGAAGCCTGCAATAAAATACAAAAATACCACCATGTAATGGAGCAAAAAACAGACAATATTAATCTCCATAAATGGGACCGAAAGCTCAACCGAAACAAAAGCAATTTGCCTAAATAATTTATAAAAATGGAACTATAGGTTCCAATTAAAAAAACACAAATCCCACAAAGTGTCAGTTAGAGAGGGCAAAATTTGTTACAATTCTGCAGAGAAATCAATCAGCTTCTAACCTCAGCTTGTTTAATTAAGCTTTAGCTCAAGAAATAAGATTTTTGATTTTTTTTAGATTATTTTATAACAGAAAGTAAAAAATATTGTTTTTATTTTTCAAAATGTATGTTCTTCTTTGATTTATAGGGCAAAAAAAAAAAAAAAAAACCACAGCGGCGATCAAATACCACCAAAAGAAAGCTCTGTTTTTAGAAAAACAATTATATAAATTGTGTTTGGGTACAGCGTTGCATGGCCATGCAATCGCCAGTTAAAATAGTGCAGTGTCAAATAGCAAAAAATGGCCTGATCATGAAGCGGGTAAAATCTTCTGGAACAAGTGGATATTGTGCATGTGCCCTTTGTTTAGCTCAAAAATCTTTTTGTGTGAATGAGTTACTGGTGCAACCTGCATCCACCAATAGTGTGGTGCCCCCCCCCCCCCCCTTCTGGTATGGATTTGGAGGGGAATTATTTTAAAAAACTGAACATGCAGCCTGGCAGTTCAGGAAAGAGGGGGGCAGCGAGTGCCCCCTTTCCCCCCCCTGAACCATACCAGGCCCATATGCCCTCAACATGGGCGGGGCATGTTGATGGGGACAAGAGGCTTTTCCCGACAACCCTGGGCTGTTGTTGTTGGGGTCTGCAGGCGGGGGGCTTATCGTCTATGACATTTCTTATATAGACAAGGGGCGGGGCCACCTGGCAACATCACCCAGTGGCACCGCCCCCTTATGACGTCACGGACAGGTGCATGCTGGGCATGTGATATCAGAAGGGGGCGGTGCCACTGGGTGACATAGCCAGGTGGCCCTGCCCTTTGCCTATATAAGAATTGTCAAAGAATACGGTGGGAGGCCTCCCAGGAGGTGAGAGCGTTTTTCATTTTTTCTATTACTCGGGTCCGGCAGGCGGCATGATTGACAATGGATTTACATTGAGGGACACTATTTTTTATTTTTTTAATAAAGGATTTGTCAAAAACGATCTCTTGTGTTTATTACTTTTATGACACTTTTTAGTGAATGGGTAGGGGGTACTGTGTAGGGGGTGGGATCTGTACAGACCCCAACAACCACAGCCCAGGGTTGTCAGGAAATGGCCCTTGTCCGCATCAACATGGGGACAAGATGCTTTGGGGTGGGGGGCAGAGCCCCACCCCCTGCCCCAAAGCCCCCACCTTTCCATGTTGAGGGCAAGTGGCCTAGTATGGTTCAGGAGGATGGGGGGTTCGCAATTGTAACCACAAGCCATTTTAAATGAGATTAGACTCGTTTTTTTTTTTTTTTCTTTAGAAATATCAGTTCTGCTGCAGCATGATCCTTACATGCTACAGATGGGCCACTTTACAGGCACATTAGGCCCCTTCCTCCTCCAGCACTACATTTAAAGACATTTTTCATTTTACTGTTGCACTTTAAGCATATTTAAAATCACTGCTCAAGAGAAATCGTTTTTCATGTTTTTGCCACAGATACACATCTCCCAGGGCAGACCACCATACCCCTTTTATGGCCAATTACTTGCATATAAGCCTTTAAAATGGGCACTTTTGATTTTTCCTGTTCGGCCCCCATAGACTTCAATGGGGTTCGCTGTTCGGGTTAGAACATTTTCCCTGTTCGGGAGTTCTTCTGTGAACCGAGCAGGGGGATGTCCGGTCCACCTCTAATTGCTTACTGTGAAAGAAACCCCTAAAACACCCCATGTCATGTGATGCCACCTCAGCTTTTTCAGCCCCTCCCACCAAGCTGTGCAAAGTGGGTTGGAACCGTCAGTCAAGCATCTGATCTGTGCAAAGGCTTTGGTGGGTGGATCAGATCCTTGACTAACAGCTCCACCTGGCTTTACACAGGGTGAATGAGCCGAAGAGAAATATTGTGATGTCAGGGTGTTATGGGCCACCACCAAGGGGTGACATCTTGCCTTTATCTCACAGTGTATTCATGCATAGAGCAGCGCTGACATCATTACATCGGCACTGGTCTCTGAATCTGGTTGACCACCCACCGCAAGGAGAAGACTGAAGAGCACCATGCGTGTCTTGTGATCGGTCTAAGGGCTTCAAAAAAAGGAATATGTTAAAAAATAACTACTGCTCCACGAGGGGGGAGGGAGGGAGAGGGGGAGGTGTTGATCTGCTGGACTTTGGCATTAACATTAAAATATTCCTTACTCCTTAACTTTGAATAGGCTATGTTGTTAGCTATGCAATTTGTTCAAGCCATCTGCTCATCCCTATTAATATTAAATCCAACTATGATACAAAATGACTCACCCAACATGAAATGGGATTCTTGTCTTGCCATCATGGCCCCTCACTCATTTCCTGTTTGGTGGTATTTCACCAGACTAAGGGGGTTGATTTTTTAAAGGCAAATAGACTGTGCACTTTGCAAGTGCAGTTGCTCCAGAGCTTAGTAAATTGGGTAAAGCTACACTTTGCAAAGAATACCCAATCGCGTGCAAAGAAAATTAAAAATTGCTTGCACATGATTGGATGATGGAAGTCAGCAGAGCTTCTGCTCATTTATCAATCTCTGGGGCAAATGCGCTTGCAGAGTGCAACTAATTGCATGGTCTGTTTGCCTTTAGTAAATCAACCCCTCAATGTCCACCAGCTTAGAGTCACCTTTGAGTATGCTTTTGTAGCACTTTGATTATATGGATCCCTGGAACCTTTACATTTCTATACTTTTACCTTGTATGAAACATGCATTTGACTTCAGATTGTACAAGAGGAGGATGTTATTTTTCTGGGCTTTTAAGTAGACACAAAGATGTTTCAGAAAGATATGATTGAAAGCAGTAGTAAGCAGCTGTCAATCGCTAACAGCATTTTACCTTTTATGGAGGCCACACAGCTTATGGATTATGTATAAATTTACCTGAAATGGTTTCTGTATCGTACTGTGACCATCGGTCTATGGATAATGCACAGGTGATGTCTGAAGAAAATCAGAGGGATGCTAATGTGGTAAAAACATTTTTTATTTTTATATTTATATTTTACAGATAAACTACTTTCTTACTAAAACAGTATCTAGGCTAAGAAAAGGTGTCGCCAAAGAACCTAGTGCCTCTACTTGATCACCATATTTTGTAATACAACTGATTTTGAAGATCGAAGGGTATTGTCCAGGTGATGTCCAAATTCGTCCCTAAACCTTCCTCCCCTATTATAAAGCATTATTTTTAGTTTTAACAGGTTCTTGTAGTGCTAAACAGATTTTATTACTCCATGGGATATAATCATTAGGCTTGTAAAATTTTTACAGGGGCAAGGTCAGTTATTACTGACTTAGTCACGACCAAAAACTTTTCTCAAGACCAACAAAAAAAAGTGGAGAGGCACCCCTATTTTATTGGTGGTCACTGAAATGCCCTTTATACTTTGGTAGTCATCAGAGTAGGGACCTTTTTTATTGGTTGTCAATGGACAGGTTGTGTTACATTGGTGGATCGTGAATCGTCATCCTGTGGTCTTTGTAGAGCTCTCTTACTTTGGTTTTTCACTGGAGTAGCGCCCCCTCAAAATGGTTGTAAGTGTTAAAGTATGTCTATTACACTGGAAATGAAGTGCCCTTCACTTTGATGATAACAGATTGCCTCCCTCATTGGTGGTCAGTAGGGATGATCGAACGGTTCGGGTCGACAATCGGTTCGACCCAAACATTGGCTGTTCGAGGTTTGGCCGAATTCCGAACTTTTTGCTGAAAAAGTTCGGAATTCGGCAACCAGAACCGACCAAAATGCAATGGGACAGGAAATGGGCTTTAAAAGCCCGTGATTGGACCAGAACCATTAGTAAAAATCATTAGTGAATACGCCCCCAGTATATAAGATAGCCCCGCCAAATTCCTAGCATTGTAATACAGGGACATGGAAGAGAGTGGAAGCAGTTCTGTTACTTCTGCTTCCAAATGTCATTTAGCATTTATTAGTGTGAGGAAAGGGATATCTAGTGTAGTTAGGGTGCTATTTTCTACTTTAGTTATATTCAAAAATCTAGTGTTAAGTGCCAGGGTGACCGTAGTGTAGTGTAGGGTGAACTGACTCTGACTGCTATGGCAGGGTGACCAAACCCTTCCATGTCAGGGTGACCGCTATAGAGCAAAGATTGTTTCTCTTAGGGCACTTACAGAGCAGCGATATGGCTTCTCGTCTGTCAGCCTGCTTTTTGCTGCAGGCGTTTATAGGGCTTTTTTGAGGACATGTTTGGAGTTCAGATGTTTTGCCTGCCTCCAAAGACCCCAAAAAAATGCCCAAAAAAACGTCTGCGCCAAAAAAAAAAACACCCAGGTGTGTTATTGCAGGCTTTTATTTTGGGCATTTTTTGGGGTCTTTGGAGGCAGGCAAAACATCTGAACTTGTGTATAGGGGTATATATATACACACATACTTATATGTATTTATACACTTACACATATATAGGTGTGATAGGAACAGAGCCATATGCCTGTTAATTATTTAATTAGCGCAAGCATAGTGTTCTGCTACTTTCACACCTATATATGTGTAGGTGTGTATATATACCCCTTTACAGAAGTTCAGATGTCATGCCTGCCTCCAAAGACCCCAAAAAATGCCCCAAAAAAACGCCTGCAATAACACACCTGGGCGTTTTTTTTTTTTTTTTTTTGGCGCAGGCGTTTTTTTGGGCATTTTTTTTGGGGGTCTTTGGAGGCAGGCAAAACATCTGAACTTGTGTATAGGGGTATATATACACACATACTTATATGTATTTATACACTTACACATATATAGGTGTGATAGGAGCGGAGCCATATGGGTGTTAATTATTTAATTAGCGCAAGCATAGGTTTATGCTACTTTCACACCTATATATGTGTAGGTGTATATATACATATAAGTATGTGTGTATATATACCCCTATACACAAGTTCAGATGTTTTGCCTGCCTCCAAAGACCCCCAAAAATGCCCAAAAAAACGCCAGCTACAAAAACGCCCAGGTGTGTTTTTGCAGCTGGCGTTTTTTTTTTGGGCATTTTTTGGGGGTCTTTGGAGGCAGGCAAAACATCTGAACTTCTGTATAGGGGTATATATACACACACACTTATATGTATTTTACACTTACACATATATAGGTGTGATAGGAGCGGAGCCATATTGGTGTTAAATATTTCATTAGCGCAAGTATAGTGTTCTGCTACTTTCACACCTATATATGTGTATGGGTATATACATATAAGTGTGTGTATATATACCCCTACACAGAAGTTCTGATGTTATGCCTGCCTCCAATAACCCCCCAAAAATGCCCAAAAAAATGCCTGCTACAAAACCGGCAAGGTGTGAAAATACAAACATTTTTTTTTTTCATAAAAAAAACAATAATATCCGCGCTATAGAGAAACTGATTAGAAAGCCTGCTGCCTACCCCTAAAATATAGACTATAAAGTCAATATTAAAATTATAAAAGCAAGTGAGGTAATTGGCGCTGCCTAAAAATGTATGAAAAATAGGGTAAAACCAATAAGACTAATAACTAGTGTGTAAAGGATGTCTCAGATAAAAATAGATATAAATGTGAAACGGCAATTCAATACATGGAGAATCTCTCAGATATAAATAGATATAAATATAAAGTGCAAAATAGTAAATCAATACAATCACAGATCAATATATATGCACATGTGATTTATAAAAACATATATAGTGCAAAATAGTGCAGGAAAGTGCGCATACCCCAAAAAATTATATATATATTAACGATCTATATAAAAAAATTAAAGTGAGATTAGCCAGTGGGGAATCTGGCCAGTCAATCAACAAAAGATAGATGTTGAATTTTATCTGTGAAAGGAATATCTGTGCAACAATATCATAGAAAATATATAAAATATGATAAATGAATAAGTGCAATAAATATATAAAATGCGGAATATGGTGCAGTATAATCAGAGATAATGTATAATAATAGTGGGTAGTGCTAAAGTGCTGATTAGTGCAGATAAATAAATTTTAAAAGTGTTAATTTACAAAAACTCATATCAAAAATATATAAAAGAATTACTCTGTGGTTATGCTCAAAAAAACGGGTAATTCAATCATTCGAATCAATTGGTAAAGAGTTCTTAAAAGTTCAATAAAGGGTGAGCTGTGGCAATATTCTACTCCGTGGGTGGGTGTTTTGTAGTGCTCCAGTAGTATAAGTGCCGGGTGTGGGGACAGTGCACCCCTCTTGTTCCCAATTTGTCCCGCACTCACCAGATAATCACACCCCTACAGGGGTATCCAGCATATAGGACCAAGATCCACTATCCGGTCATAGAATGTACATGTATGCTGATCCTTCTGGTGTAACCCTCTTGGAGCCGTATGGATCGTGGATATCAGAGTGAACTCATGCGGAATATATCCAGGGCATCATAGGGAAAAAGAGCCTCACATAGTGATGTATCGTTTAAAATACAATCTTTTATTGAAGCATCAAAAAACGTACTCACATTTGAATGGGTAAAACAAGCGACAGGTACCGTAGGGACCGCAAGACCCTCTTTAGCGGTGGCTTCCGGGACGCCGAGTTAGCCAACCACTGGATCTGCGCTCCAACGATGCGGAAGTGACGTCACTTTTCCCTATGATGCCCTGGATATATTCCCCATGAGTTCACTCTGATATCCAAGATCCATATGGCTAGTGGATCTTGGTCCTATATGCTGGATACCCCTGTAGGGGTGTGATTATCTGGTGAGTGCGGGACAAATTGGGAACAAGAGGGGTGCACTGTCCCCACACCCGGCACTTATACTACTGGAGCACTACAAAACACCCACCCACGGAGTAGAATATTGCCACAGCTCACCCTTTATTGAACTTTTAAGGACTCTTTACCAATTGATTCGAACGATTGAATTACCCGATTTTTTGAGCATAACCACAGAGTAATTATTTTATATATTTTTGATATGAGTTTTTGTAAATTAACACTTTTAACCACTTGCCGACCGCCGCACGACTATCAACGTCGGCAGTCAGCCCCTCACAGGCAAAGTGACGTAGGGCTACGTCACTAGCTTGTGAGGGTCTAGGGAGCGAGCGCGCGCCGCCGGAGGCGCGCTCCCGCTCCCGCGTGGTCACGGACTCCCCTGCGCGTGTGACCGGCGGACCCGATGTTGGCGGAGGAGAGGGAGAAAGTCAGGCAGCTTGTGTAAACAAGCTGCCTGTCATTCTCCCCTGTGTATGAAGGATGATCATACGGTTCTACTATGTAGAACCGTTGATCACTCTTCATACATCTGAAGCCACAGCCAATCACAATAGAAAGCACGCCCCTAGGGACACACATAGCCCCTCCCTTTCAAAAAAAGTTAACCCCTTCACTGCCAGTGTATTTTTACAGTAACAGTGCATATATATAGCACTGATTACTGTAGAAATGTCACTGGTAACCCCAAAAGTGGCAAAAATGTCAGTCAAGGGTCCGATCTGTCCGCCGCAATGTCGCAGTACCGCAAAAAAATCGCAGATCGCCGCCATAACGCGTTAAAAAAAAAAACAACAAAAATGACAAAAATCTTTCCCTTTGTTAGTAAACGTGATAACTTTTGTGCAAACCAATCAAAATACGCTTTTTGCGATTTTTTTTACCAAACATGGGTAGCATAAAACAATGTTAAAAAATGTTGATTTTTACATTTTTTTGGGGGGGAATTTCATATAAAAAAATGTGAAAAATATTGCTTTTTTTGCAAAATTTACGCTCTTTTTTTGTTTATAGCGCGTGATCAAAAAATCGCACAGGTGATCAAATACCACCAAAAGAAAGCTCTGTTTGTGGGAAAAAAATTTGTTTAGATATAGCGTCGCACGACCGCGCAATTGTCCGTTAAAATCACGCAGTGCCGAATCGCAAAATACCCCCTGGTCAGGAAGGGGGTAAAATCTTCCGGGGTTTAAGTGGTTAAAATTGATTTATCTGCACTAATCAGCACTTTAGCACTACCCACTATTATTATACATTATCTCTGATTATACTGCACCATATTCCGCATTTTATATATTTATTGCACTTATTCATTTATCATATTTTATATATTTTCTATGATATTGTTGCACAGATATTCCTTTCACAGATAAAATTCAACATCTATCTTTTGTTGATTGACTGGCCAGATTCCCCACTGGCTAATCTCACTTTAATTCTTTTATATAGATCGTTAATAGATATATAATTTTTGGGGGTATGCGCACTTTCCTGCACTATTTTGCACTATATATGTTTTTATAAATCACATGTGCATATATATTGATCTGTGATTGTATTGATTTACTATTTTGCACTTTATATTTATATCTATTTATATCTGAGAGATTCTCCATGTATTGAATTGCCGTTTCACATTTATATCTATTTTTATCTGAGATATCCTTTACACACTAGTTATTAGTCTTTTTGGTTTTACACTATTTTTCATACATTTTTAGGCAGCGCCAATTACCTCACTTGCTTTTATAACCTTTTTTTTCTGGTTCTGGACATGCTACAGAGCTGAAACTTCACAGGTACACTTTTTAGACCCCCCCAGACACTAAATCCAAAGAAATCTCATTTTTTTTTAAATTTTTTCAATAATTGGCTCTCTATCAAAAATGACAATTTTTAAGAACTTTTTTTGTGTGATTAATAGTCCCTGGGGCATGACCCAGAACCCTAGTTACTTTTTAGGGGCTTCAAAATTGTGTTTTTTGATTACCGAAGTTCGGGTCCGTTGATTTCAATGGGGTTCTGAAATCCGGGCTGAACTTTAGGGAAGTTCGGGTGTTCTGGTCGAACCGAACTTTTCAAAAGTTCGATCATCCCTAGTGGTCAGTGGATAATTGCCCCATGCATTGATGATCAGAAGAGAAGTACTTGCCTCTATTGGTGGTAAGTGAAGCCGTGCTTCCTTACACTGGTGGTCAAAGAAGTGCTCTCATTAAATGCCCCATATTCTAATTCAAAGACCTACCTCTTTAGCAGAGGTGAAAATGAGCCCTGTGCTGTCCAAACCCAGGGTAGTGTTTGGAAAGAGGTGAAACCTTTTTTTTTTGGGGGAAGGGGGTCCTTTTGTCTTGAAACCCTAATCTGATCCTAAAGGGGAGGATGCAGGCTGATCCCCTCCATGACTACAACGAGATGGATAAGTTAACATAATCCCCATCCCCACTTTTCCACATCAATTCCTAAGGCAACTATGGCTGATGTTTCCAGAAAGTGGACCCGTTTTAAAAAAACTCACCCAGTGCTGAAAGGCATACAGGTATGGGCATTACATTGTGGGGGCCAACATGCCCCAGGACATCACCCTTGGGCATACTAATTTATATGACTAGAGAGCTGGTGTCCTCAAGGGGAGCAATCCCCAAAGGGTTGAAGAAGGCGAGAGTCAAATATGGTGCTATGAAATAGATCCAATAAATGGATTAGAATGAGGATGGAGTTTTGGCTATGTGCCCTTATTTGTCTGGGAAAGTGTCAAATGCAGGCCTGTCTCTCTCCAAGGAAAAAAGGTTTAAAAGTCATCAGCCATATTTAATACTTTTTTCAACAGCTCCATAACTTAAAACAATATTTTTCTCTCTGGTTAAACCATTTCTTTAATGCTATGCTTGCTGCATTTTTTGTTTGGTAGTAAAAAAAAAGTGTTTCTATGGAGGACTTTTTGATAAAAAATGATACTTTGTGATATATTGAACATCAATTCTCTTGGCATTCTCTGTTCTAGCCTAGCCCCATGGGAGGCTGACTGTTTGATACAATTGTTTTATTCTGCTCATCTATCAAATGGTGAAGGGAAGACGACAAGGAATTTTTATTAGAAGCTCAGAATTAGAAGCAACAATGAGTTTATTCTGAGTCATTTTTGCCTTACAGGGAAATTATAAAATGAAGTACCAATCGCTCATGAAAATATATAAAAATATATATTTTGCCACGCTCACAAATGCTTTCATGAAAGCTTCCAACTTGTAGAGGTGAAACCTAGCCAAGAGCTAAGGCTTAACATGTGCCATTGACAAAAATGTATTCTACAGAAAAGTAACGCTACAATCTTAGGGAACAGTATTAAAGAAACACTTTGAATGCCCAAACAGCTCAAAATCCTTCGTCCGGTCATGTTTCAACACCACAGTTACTAAAAACATGTTAAGTATTTCCATTGTTAAACAGCCAGTGTCCCAAAAATCAGAACACACTGAGGTGTTTTAAGTGACTGTGGTGTCAGAAACATAACAGGCACATTCATTTTGCTTTAACACATCTTGTGAAAATGCAAATATTTAATAACTTAAAAAAGTAAAGTCATTTCGAGTCATATGTCTCAAGTCAAAGTCAAGTTTCAAGTCATGAATACCAAGTCAAAGTCAAGTCGAGTCTTTTATTAATTTTAGTCAAGCAAGTCTCAAGTCCTCAAACTTGTGACTTAAGTCTGACTCTGACTGACAGTCAGTCACCTCTGACTGACACCATCAATGGGGTATTATTTCTCCCACTGTTCCTCCCACTGACACCAATGATGGGATACCATTCCTCCCACTGACACCATTGATGGAGCATTATTCCTCCCACTAAAACCAATGATTGGGCATTGTTTACTCTCACTGACACAGGGCATTTTCTACTCCAACTGGCCCAATTCCGGCCCCCCTTAATGCTTGAAAGATAGTAAACTGGCCTTGTTTAGAAAGTTTGGAGATTCCTGTTGTAGATGGGGATTGGGTATTACAAAAATCTAATTTTCTGCAGAGTCTTCAGTACAGGGATATATGTGACACAACTACAAGCACACACACTGATGAAGTATAAGGCCACAAAAGGCAATTCATAGATTTATTCAGTTTATTGTCACATGTAACAATTGATGATGAGTATATGTTCCATGGCAATTGTTATGTAATGATATTAACACAAGGGGTTACAGAATTTGAAAAGCTCATAATAGTCTAAGAAGTGAACCGTAGTAAACCTTTATAATACAGGCATACCCCATTTTAAGTACACTCAATTTACGTACACTCGCGAGTACGGACACGGCCTGGTCAGCTTGGCATGACACTATTCCTGGTTTTTAACATTGGCGTCTATGGGAAATCTTGGTCAGCTTGACATGGCACTGCTCCCAAACCATAAGTAACAGGGATACCAAACTTAGGGAGCAACGAGAGGGGACCCGGGACTACAACATATCCTATTTGTGGCTGGCCAGCTTGTTTAGGTAATCTACCATGTCATAGTCTTGGTATTGCTTCACTTTAAGTACATTTTCGTTTTACATACATGCTCTGGTCCCATTGTATACTTAAAAGTGGGGTATGCCTGTATGCAACTGATAGATATTATGCTCTGTTCCTGTTGGTTATCATGATGAAATCAGTTCTTCTGCCATTGCAAGCTATACTTACAGTATGCACGTTGACTGCTAAAATCAAAGCCCAAGTCGAGCTGGGAACAAAGAAATCCCCAAGGGCAGCCATAAAATAAAAAAATAAAAAACAACTTCAGTTGCTATACTCACCCTATCACAGGAATAGTCCACTATAAACTCAGATCAGTGGCTTCCCACCACTTCTCCTTTTCCTCGCTTAAATTATGCCTGGTAGCCTCCTACCCCCCAAACTGGATTCCCAGAAGTAATGTTGTGGAAAGGACCTGTGACTTCCCTAAACCCAAAATTCAGGATGCTTTGTATTGTAATAGTCCAAGTAGTTTTTGGTCTCTGGGTCAAGTCTACCCCTAACCACCTCATGCACCATGCTATTTGCTGTCATTTCAAAAACACATGCGCAGTTTCATCTACAAGGCCTTTCCTTTTAAATGCTATTACTCTTTTGCCTTATTTGGTCCAATATAGGCCTCTTTGGTTCATACCATCATTGTCGTCAGACTCCTGACCACCAATGGTTGGCTTTTCCTACACCTAGATAATTAATCTGTTCCATCATCACTACTGCTTCTAAAGATGTTGCTTTCACCTTTACAGTAGTGCTGGTCCACTGAAAATCTCCCAGGAAAAGACTTGCCATGTTAACATAGGCATGTCAAACTCAAATAAAGAAGTTGGGCAATCTGATCTGATCTAAGGACACATTGTTATTTTCATCATCTAGGGTCATAAAGAAACAATCAGATCACTCTGCAACTTCTGAGTTTAACCACTTTACCCCCGCTCACTGTGCCTCTACTGCGGCACAGTGGCTCGTTCCCGTCCAGTGACGTAGACCTACGTCGCTGGACCCCTCCCCTTGTGGGCGGCGCACGCGCCGCCAGGGACTCGCTCCCGCTGTATTCAGTCACAGCAGGAGTCGGGCCAGGGGAGGAGCAGCGGTGATCACCGCCGCTCTTCCCCGATCGTCGGGGAATCGAGTCTGGAGATCCGCCCGCTTGTGTAAACAAAACGGGCGGATCTCCTAAGTGACAGGCAGGGTCAGATTGCAGGGTTTAGCCTAGCTGAACCTGCGATCTGTCCCTGTGTCACTCAGTCACCTCCCCCCACACACGTTAGTAAGCACCAGGCATACATTAACCCCTCCCTCTCCAATAAAATTAACCCCTTCCCTGCCAGTGTCATTTTTACAGTAACAGTGCATATGTATAGCACTGATTACTGTAGTAATGTCACTGGTACCCCCAAAAGTGTCAAAAATGTCAGTCAAGGGTCCGAACTGTCCGCCGCAATGTCGCAGTCCCGCAAAGAAAATTGCAGATCGCCGCCATTACTCGTTAAAAAGACCAAAAAATCTTTCCCTTAGTTAGTAAATGCGTAAACCAATCAAAATACGCTTATTGTGATTTTTTTTACCAAAAATATGTAGCAGAAAACAAATTGGCCAAAAATTTTAAAAAATTTGATTTTTACATTTTTTGGGGGGGAATTTCATATAAAAAATGTGAAAAATATTGTTATTTTTTCAAAATTTATGCTCTTGTTTTGTTTATAGCGCAAAAAGTAAAAATCGCACAGGTGATCAAATACCGCCAAAAGAAAGCTCTGTTTGTGGGAAAAAAAGGACGTAAATTTCGTTTGGGTACGGTGTCGCACGACCGCGCAATTGTCAGTTAAAGTCGCCGAATCGCAAAAAGTGGCCTGGACGTAAGACAGCAAAATCCTCCGGTGGTAAAGTGGTTAACTTACTGGGCCAGCTTAAAGAAGAACTTCAGATAATTTATAAAAAAAAAAAATGAGTCAGCAGGTACAAATACTGTAGTTGCTGACTTTTAGCAAATTCACCCTCACCAGCTCATGGAGCCTAGTGCTGTACTCTCTGCAACCAATTTTACAGCAGACTCCCTGGCACTTCCGTCTTGGATTTGGGAAATTTGGGAGCTGGCTGGGACTGCCTGATTACTTACAGTCAACTCCCAACTGTGCATTTGAGCGGCATGGCAGTAAAGCTGGTCCTGAAACCTACAGGGACAAGTGACTTGCCCCAGGAAGCTGCGTGGTGGTATGTGGGTCAAACCAATGTCATTAGCACCTAGGCAAGGATTGAGAAGGTGGGATTGGGTTGGGTACCTGTCAAAAAAAGATTAAAATTGATATATAATAATTCCTTATGTTAAGTAAAGTTAAAATGAATTTATTTCCCCATTTCCAACTGACTCTGTTTGTTGGGCGTTGCACGTGAAAATTAAATAAACGGTCTCAACCCCAATATAAAAAGAATCTTACTAGAATTTTCAGGCTACACTCACTAGGATACAAACAAATGGATACAAATCAATTCAGATCATTTGTTATGTCATCACGTTATTTTGGATGCATCAAACATTAACAAAAGGCCCAAACTATCGCATCATGTCATTTAAATGAAACTAATTAATACAAATGAATTTGTTGTTTTGGTTATAATTTTTTATTTTATTTTTGCAAAATATAATTTATTTTATAGTAGATTTGTTGAAATGTGTTACTATTATGATTCAAAGATTCAGATACATCCAAATTTCCAAACCAGGCAAATGTCACAGGTAACAAAACAAAATCACATATGTCTAATGGGAGGGTTGAGCTGCTGGGAGGACGGGCAGGGGAAGCTGAGCTGCTGAGAAGATGTGAAAGTAAGAGCTTGTTCACACTAGCAGTTTGGGGCCATAAAACCACCCCCAATCACCACCACTTTAACTGCAGAGGCAGCAGCCAGTGGTGTAGACATGCTACAGCCACAATAGGAATTACGGTATACTTCCTATTACTTTTTGAATACCTCCATCATTTTAAGTGAATGGGGCAACTCTGCAAGCACCCTGCAACTGTGTGCAATGCAGGCGGTTGCAATGCATTAGAGCAGAGTTCAAGGGGTTAAAGCAGGTGGTGAGGGGTGATACAACACTGCCTTCAAAATGTTCTCTGAAAATCTATCTGAATGTGGACTGCTCTTCAGAGACAAAAGCTAGTGTGAATAAGCCCTTAAAGTGCTTCAGTTGCAAAACTTTGAGGATGAATTGCTCCACAATGCCTGTGGCTACAGAATTCTTGCATGTTTTTAAATTTTCTAGATGCTCTCTATGATGTAGCAGATCTTTTGTTTTTTGAGTTTAGGTCCACGTTAAAGTTCATTTTAATGCCTGTTGAAATAATGTAAATTCTTAAATGTCCACAGCCTGACAACAGGTTCATTTTTAACCCCACTTTAATGAAGAATTGGGGGGGGGGGGAGGGGGAATAACACTGGTTATAACCAGGTACAAAGAAATCGACATAATGGGTAAAATAATATGATAAATGATATAATATATAGATATATAAATCCATAACATAACATTAGTATTGTACAGCAGGTTGCCAAGTGTTTACTGACAAGGAAAAAACGGGAAGGGGGGGAATGGGACTTTAAATTAAGTGTGTGGAAGTGGTTGGCATGTAGAATAGTAGAGTCACTAATACAAAGAGGAACAATTTAATAGTAAATATCATCATGATATATAACATTACAAAAAATGCATGATACATACATGTGACAGTTGAATCAATGATACAAAAAAGAGCATCATAATTAACGATTCATGCAAAGCTGATGGGAAATATATTGGGAAGGAAAATTCATTAATAATTAGCATGTATACAGTCCAAATATATGATGGATTTGAAAGGTGCATCAATACTAAGCTCGACGTGTATCGGGGATAATTCCACTTCATCAGGAGCAGGTGCATCCCAAAACCAGCTCAACAGTAAAGTCAGTATAAAAATAAAATAAGGATATTGTGGACGGTTGTCCAAATGGTAAGAGGTCCGTGCCGGAAGCTGTGGGGGCCTGATCTGCAGCCAACAGTGCACTCTGAGTGGGCATTCCAAGAGAAGCATGGGTGGCCAAAGATAGATGAATAGTGAATCTGTCACAGATAACAATCTCCAAGGATTTCTATAGGTAAATGTGTAAAGGGTATATTGTTAAATTAGAGGCATTTGTAATGCTGCAGTGACAACACATGTGAAAAAGATAAGAAATTAGACCATGCCAAAAAGAAAAAATCAATGGAGAGAAAAACCAATAGTTGTAAAAATAGATTGATCCATGAAAGGTGAAATAAATAGAAAGAAATGACTGTGAATAGGGGATTCTAGCTCAAAGTCACCAAAAAAGGGGGGGGGGGTCACAACTATATGACCATATGGGAAGGTATTAGATTCCAAATGTGAAAAAATCAAAATGGAACATAAAAAAGAGAAAAATAAATAAGTAAGGAAAGTCCTATGAGAGTACCCAAAGCCGGCCACGGTGAGGCCCCCAGCGTGCGTGAGATGGCGTCACGAAATGACGTCACACGTACGATGCGGAATACGTGGCGCCGATGCACAGCGGGGAACACTGCCCACACTCCCCGCGTCCAACCAGGGGTTTTTAACCCTAGATTGGTGTGGCCTTATTTAAAGTCCCAACTTTTTAGTTTTTGTTTTGTTTTTGTCTTTGATACCCACTTTAATGAAATCTGCAAATTGCAAACACATATCCTCTGTGAAAGTGATTTGGGGCTTCATTTCTCCTGAACTGTAAGCAGACAGTATTTTGGTTTGTTCATCAATACTTATGTCCACATACAGACACAGATTTTGCACTCCTTGCAAGGCTTTGCCAAAGAAGCTTCTCTATAGTCAGTCTCTTGTGTTCATAGCAGACTATGCTAACAATCACATTCTTCTTTTCAGAGACTGTGAGAGTAACAGACACATTAATTAATCGCTTTCTCTAGCTGATCTTTTATTTGCACAGCCGGTGTCATCAGCCCAGCCCGTGTCTATTTCACATTACGATTTACATATTCAGACTTTCACATTTCCAATTCCTTGCCACTCGGAGAACTTATATGATAATGCGGGCATTGAAGCTGTTTCATATTAAGCAAAGTATTTGGCTTTCTAGGAATTGAAATTGTCTACAAATTGTCTGCTGCTCTTTCAGAACTGATGGAGTTGGGCCTGAGAGAACTAGTTAAATTAATCACCATCTCTGCTCTGCTATTGTGCTGACGAAGCATTATAAAGCACAGGGAGCCTCTGAAACGGATTTTGTAGCCGCAGAAAGGTAAAGGATGAAAATAAAATTAATGGCAGGAAAATTGTAAAGAGAGATCAGAACTCTTAAAGCGTTGCAAAAAAAAAAAAAGGTTTTGTACAGTAAGCAGTTATGGCAGAACCAGAGTGGGAAGATTTTTTTTTACCTGAATTCACTTAAGCAGTTTGATTTAGGAATATGGAATAGTTTTGTATTCTCCAAACATTATTTTAGATAACATAGTATGGTTTGTTACAATATATACATAAAGTGTGTATATATATATATATATATATATATATATACACGCACTTTATTATTATTTATTATTATTATTATTAATAATAATAATAATATACAGGATTTATATAGCGCCAGCAGTTTGTGCAGCGCTTTACAACATGAGGGCAGACAGCACAGTTACAAAATAAATAAATTTGGGACTCGGATTTAGAGGGCCCTGCTCCTTAGAGCTTACAATCTAGGACAATGTTTCTCAACCTTTTTTCAGTCAAGGCATCCTTTAAAATTATAAACAATCAGGAGGCACCCTCCAAAATTATGGACAGTCTTAACCTCTCTAGCGGTATTCCTGAGTGTGGCTCGGGGTTAAATTTCAGTGCCAAAAGCGGTAACCCCGAGCCACACTCGGGGTACCGCTTGGGAGATCGCTGGATCCTGTAAGAGAGGGTACTCACCTTGTCCCCGGGATCCAGCCATGTATCCCGACGGCATGCGGCGGCCGGATCTTCCTTCCGATGCTCTGTGCCCCGGCTTCCATCTCCTGCGACGTGACGCTCGCAGGTTGGTGGAACTGGCGGCAAATTCAAACAGTAAAACACACCAAACACACTGATACATTCCAAAATAAAATAAATTCACATTAGTTTGACCCCCAGTGCCCTTTCCTGCAGTTTGTACTTTTTATATATATATATATATATATGCATAAATATAAAATAGATATATATATATATATATATATATATATATATATATATATATATATATATATATATATATATGTATACACTTACATATATATAATATATGTGTATATATATATATGTATATATATATACATACAATAACTTATTTATAGTTTTTTATTATATTATAATTTATGATTTTGTGTTTCAAACTTTAGAGATGGTACCGCTTTCAGCACCTAAAATCAGAAAGAATCATACTGCCAGGGAGGTTAAGGTGCCCCGTTCTAATAGTTTTACATAATGCAGCAACATCAATACACGTAGGACACCCAATGTTGGAGGCGATTTATTCTTCAAAGCAAATACTGTACACTTTTGCAAACTGGTACTGACTAGTATTCCAATGTTTCGCTACCTCCTCAGTTTTGAGACCCCCAAAGCTAATAGGACCCAAAATCTGATGGAGAGAGGTAAGGGAGGGTCAAACAAGGATGATATGCAGGCTATTGACAGCCTACTTTTCAACTGATGATGTCTTGGTCTCGTTAGGAGGTTGGCAGCTAGAAGGCTGTAATGGTGTACAATGAAAACTTAACTAAAAGGCAGGTTTAATCCAACCACTGGCTTGTATACAAATTTAGGACAATTTTTTAGGCATTTTGCCAAGGCACCTCTGAAGAAATCTCAAGGCACTCCAGGGTGCCTGGACACCCTGGTTGAAAAAGGCTGATCTAGGATATATACACTTCTCAAAAAATAAAAATAAAATAAAGGAACACTTTTTGATAGGAGTATAGCATCAAGTCCATTAAACTCCTGGGATATTGATCTGGTCAGTAAAGTAGCAGAGGGGGTTGTTAATCAGTTTCAGCTGCTTTGATTTTAATGATATTCACAACAGGTGCACTAGATGGGCCACAATGAGATGACCTCCAAAACAGAATGGTTTTACAGGTGGAGGCCACTGACATTTTTATTTCCCTACTCATCTTTTCTGAATGTTTTTCACTAGTTTTGCATTTTGGCTAGGGTCAGTGTCACTACTGGTAAAATTAGATGATACATGGACCCTATAGAGGGTGCACAGGCATTCCAACTCCTCTAGGATGGCACATCAATACGTGCCATTGCCAGAAGGTTTGCTGTGTCTCCCACCACAGGCTCACGAGCATGGAGGAGATTCCAAGAGACAGGCAGTTGCTCTAGGGGAGTTGGACAGGGCCAAAAAAGGTCCTTAACCCATCAGCAAGACCGGTGTCTGCTCCTTTGTGCAAGGAGGAACAGGATGAGCACTGCCAGAGCCCTACAAAATGACCTCCAGCAGGCCACTGGTGTGAATGTCTCTGACCAAACAGTTAGAAACAGACTTCACGAGGGTGGCCTGAGGGCCCAATGTTCTCTAGTGGGCCCTGTGCTCACTGCCCGGCACTGTGGAGCTCGATTGGCATTTGCCATTGAACACCAGAATTGGCAGATCCATTACTGGCACCTTGTGGTTTTCACAGATGAGAGCAGGTTCACCCTGAGCACATGTGACAGATGAGAAAAGGGTCTGGAGAAGCTGTGGAGAATGTTATGCTGCCCGTAACATTGATCAGCATGACAGGTTTGGTGGTGGGTCAATGATGGTCTGGGGAGGCATATCCATGGAGGGATGCTTAGACCTCTACAGTCTAGACAATGGTACCCTGACTGCCTTTAGGTATTGGGATGAAATCTTTGGACCCATTGTCAAACCCTACACTGGTGCAGTGGGTCCTGGGTTCCTCCTGGTGCACGACGATGCCCAGCCTCGTGTGGTGAGAGAATGCAGCCAGTTCCTGGAGGATGAAGGAATCAATACCATTAAATGGACCCCACGCTCGCCTGACCAAAATCCAATAGAACACCTCTGGGACATTATGTTTCAGTCCATCTGATGCCACCAGGTTGCGCCTCAGTCGATTCAGGAGCTCAGTGATGCCCTGGTCCAGATCTGGGAGGAAATACCTCAGGACACCATCCGTCGTCTCAAGAGGAGCATGGCCCCGACATTGTCAGGCATGCATACAAGCACGTGGGGCCATACAAACTACTGAGGACCATTTTGAGTTGCTGCAACAAAATTTCAGCAAAATGCACTAGTCTGCTGCATTATTTTTTCACTTTGATTTTTCAGGTGTCATTGAATTTAGCCCTCTGTGTAGGGTGGTAATTTTAATTTCCATCAAATGATGTGGCATCCTTTTGTTCCTAACACATTGGCCCCAGTCCATATCAGTAAAGATATCCAGCAAAGTTTTCCTTTCGTTTTATGAGCAGTGCATATATATATATATATATATATATATATATATATATATATATATATATATATATATATATATGCTGTATATACTCCCCATCAGGGATAAAAGTTCAAGTGCATTTCCACTTTTGCAGTCAGATTTGAGAAAACCCCTCTATATATTTTTTATGTGTTTCCACTCACACAGCTTACCTAAAAATGTTTTTAAAAATATGTCTTCCGTTTTGGATGTTTGAAGAAGGTATCATGGCTGACTGCAAGCATTTCTGCATATATGGAAGGAGCACCACACCAAAAAATAAGTCCAAATTAATTTATTGATGATTTGTTTAAGACATCCAACACATTTCGGGGGTCAAAGAAACCCCCCCTTCACTAGGGCTTTCAGTTAAAAATGAGAACATTGACTGGACTCAAAGTAAGGCTTTCCTGTTTGAATCTGTGCAAGGAAACCAATTGCTGGATTAGGATTCCCAGCCAGCAGTGTCCGCATCAGCAGTCAAAATTAGAAACAATTTTTTTGGAAGCATTTATGAACAATGTCAGAGTCTGTTCCAATAGGAAGGCTTAATCTGGCCATAGATGACTCTTTTTCTATTTGTTTTTTCAGATACCGGACTGATCAAAAAAGACAAATTGATTTCTCCATCCACACAAGGGAGGTGGATGGAGGAATCCTCCCCATTGAGACACTGTATTCTGATAGGGGGACCTCTCCACTGTCCAAATACACTAATCAGTGGCTGCACTACATTCCCATTCAACAGAATTTGATCGTTAGATTGACTTCTGCTAAGCGGGATCGGCCACGCATGCATTAAAATTCAGCGGGACCCCAATGTACTGAGGTTTAATTTATCTATGGCTAGCCTCAGGACTGGCTAAATCACCCCTCAATAACATACAATACATGAAGCCCAGAAAATTTAACCCCTTTATAAACCACTTGCAAACTGGGCACTTTTTCCCCCTTTCTGCCCAGGCCAATTTTCAGCTTTCAGTGCTGTCACACGTTGAATCACAATTGTCATGCAAAACTGTACCCAAACAATTTTTTTCACACAAATAGAGCTTTCTTTTGGTGGCATTTAATCACCACCGAGTTTTCTATTTTTTGCTAAATAAACAAATAAAACCTGAAAATATTAAAAATAAAACAACTTTTCTAAAGTTTGTTATAAAATGTTGCAAAAAGGTACTTTTTCTCTCTGCGCTGATAAGGCTGCACTTCTGGGCACTGATAGGCTGCACTGATGAGGTGGCACTGATAGGCTGTACTGATGGGCACTGATGAGGCAGCACTGATGGGCATTAATGGGCACTGACAGGCTGCACTGATGAGGGGGCATTGATGAGGAGGCACTACTAATGAGGTTGCACTGATAGGTGACACTAATGGGCACTGATAGGCAGCACTTATAGGCACCTATAGGTGTCACTGATGGGCACTGATAGGTGGCACTAATGGGAACTGGTAGCCGGCACTGATAGGTGATACTAATGAGGAGGCACTGGTGAGTACTGATTGGCAGCACTGGTGGGCACTGATTGACAGCATTAGTGGGCACAGATTGACAGCACTGGTGGGCACAGATTGACAGCACTGATGGGCACTGTTGGACTGCACTGATTACTGTACATGTCTCTTTCACAAAAGCTGGTTATCGGCTCTCTTCTCCTCTCCTCATGCTGACAGTGTGAGGAAAGGAATGCCGATAACCAGCTTCTGTTTACATTTGTGATTAGCTGTCGATGGATCATGTGGTAAAGAGATGGTGATTGGCTCTTTACCTCAATCTGTGATCAGCAGTGTCCTGAGGACACTGTGATCACAGAGCATGCTGCGCACGCCCAACAATGGGCATGCAACGGGCGCAATCACGGGAGGCCATCATATGACGGCCTCTAAGAACTAGCCATCCATGCTATAGTAATTATTTGGCTATAGCGCGATCGGCAAGTGGTTAAGGTAGACAGTGCTCAAATCTAGTTTGCAACTGATTATAAAATCTGCAAGCACAGTACAGACAGGGTTAATTATTGCAAACATGGCTCCTCTCACAAACAAAGAAAACCAAGTGGGATTTTTCTTTCCTAGATTTATCAGAAAAGAGCATTTGAAATGGTAAGCAGCAATTTTTTTTCTCTTTTAAGTTATGCTTTGTGAATGAGAACATGTAACATTTATAATGTAGGAAGTATTCCAATTTGGCATTCATAGCTACACTTAATTATCCAAAAATATGATGAGAGGAGTAATGTTTGAGTAATGTTTGTGAAGCAGCCCTGTTAAAACTTGGACAAGCAAGATGAACACATCCTCTGAATGCAGAGCATCATGCAGGCGATTCACCATGGTTAGGACTGGTACAAGGGGGAGTGAAAAAAGGGCGGCTGCCGCTCGCGCAGTGAGCTCAGATGAGGAAGGGGGGCACGGCATGGTGAGTACCCACTGCTACAGTGGCAGGAAATTGCAACAGTAGGAGTGACAGTAAACCTCCAACAGGAGTAGTGGCAGCAGCAGAGAGGAGGGTAGAGCTGGGAGGAGGTGTGGGCTGTGCTCTCCCACCTGCCTCCAGCTCCTCTGTCCTGTCAGAGCAGCACTCCTGGATCCAGGAGTTGACACAGGAACTCTGTCAGATTGAAAATGTTTGCAGGGTTTGATTACCTGCCCGATTGTCTTCCTAGACTTCTCCTGTCTCAGCACCAGAAAATGTGGGGAGAGGACAGGTAATCAAAGGAGCTGGAGGGGGAGAGCACAGCCAGCACCTCCTCCCAGCTCTTTCCACCTCTCTGCTGCTGTCACTACTCCTGTAGCGAGTTCCCACTGCTGTAGCACCTGAGGTCTATAAGTGTCAGGGAGGGAAGGGGGAACTGTGAGGGGTGGAGGATAACAAACATTTGTGCTGGCGATGGAACGATTTGTTCTAGGAGAGAGTATTTAGAGGTGAGGGGGACAAGATTTGTGGTGGGAGGGGAGATTTTGGGGGAAGAGTAATATGGTGGTGGGGTATTTTTGCTTGGGAATTATCTGCTATGGGGGGATTTGTAGTAGGGATGCACTGATCCGATATTCGGATCGGAAATCGGCCCCGATCCGGATAAAAATGGCTGGATCGGAGATCGGTAAAATTTAGCCGTCCCACGGGCCGATCCTGTTTTTGCTGAGTAACGGCTCAGCCATCCCTTACTAGGTGCAGTAATAGTATGGGATGGAAGCCGCTACTTCCTGTATAGATCCGGCTCACAGGCAGAGTGATATCAGATGCACTCCGCCTGTGAATGGAGGAGCCGTACACATGAAACAGCGGCTTTGCTCTGTACTGCAGCCGCTTGCTTTGTGTGTAGCTCGGGATCGGTTCCGTATCGGTATCAGCGATTTCACAACGCCAGATATCGGTATCGGCTCCAAAAAAGTCGGATCGGTGCATCCCTAATTTGTAGATAGAGGATTTGTGCTAGGAAGGGTAGTTGGGGGGGGGGGGGAATTGTGCTAGGAGGAGGGGTTTGGAGGAGAGAGGATTTGTGCCAGGAGGGGGGAGTGGAGTATTGGGGGGATTTATGTTGGAGGTTTTCCATTCCATCAAGAAATGTTGGACTGGAAAGTGACAATACTTTTGGTTATTTTTCAATTTTTTGGGTTTCCAATCGGACATTTTGATATATTTTTTTTATTATTTAGTCACATAAAATCTTTATTTTACAAAGAAATGGTTAAGACCCATGACTTTTATTTTCATGACTTTTACCTGGAGGGGTTATGGGTTCGCTCTCATAGTCCGATGGCTCTAGTAGTTAATGGCTGGTGACAACATTTGCATGACCCACAAGCCACAGCTAGAGCTGAGATCTACAGCTGGAGGGATTGCTAGCCAAGAGAAAATGTATGCAGTTAGGAAAGCTGGGGGGGGGTAAAAAAAAAGCAGGGCTGTGTCAAGGATTTGGGGACATTTAAAATGAGCTGTCAATAAAATAAAATTAAATGAAATCCATAGCTATCCGCCTGCCATCGTAGTCGTAGTGCAGTCCAGCAGAGCCTTTCTTGCTTGTATTTAATAACTGGTTGTTTAGAGAAGCTCTCAGTCTGCTCCCATGATTGAGCGCCTTGGACTTTTCGGGAGGACCCATCCGTGACCCAGAAACAATGCTCCACTACACACTGGAAAAAGGATGCAGTGATGTTAGCCAGCTATGATATTTGTGCACATGCACTTTGCCAAAGACTGAATAGGAACACTGTGAAAGTATATTGTCATAGAAAGGAATGTGTGTTGGAATGGAATGAGATAATGTGACAATTCTGAATAAAAATACAACCTCAATAAAGCAACTCCTTTTCCAAAAAAAGAGAGATAAGGAATTGTATTTACTTGTTCTGCAGTCCGTGCCTTGGACCTTTGTCCTTTAACCAGTTCTGGACTGGAAGATTTTCCCCCTTAACCACTTTCAGATCGGAGGACCAGGCCCTATTTTGCGATTCGGCACTGCGTTAGTTTAACGGACAATTTTGCGGTCGTCCTAAGATGTACCCAAACGAAACTGACGTCCTTTTTTTCCCACAAATAGAGCTTTCTTTTGGTGGTATTTGATCACCTGTGCGATTTTTATTTTTTGCGCTATAAACAAAAAAAAGCATAAATTTTGAAAAAAAATATGAAATTCTCTCTCAAAAAAATGTAAAAATCAAAATGTTTTCACATTTTAGGCCAATTTGTTTGCTGCTACATATTTTTGGTAAAAAATAAATAAAAATGCAATAAGCGTATTTTAATTGGTTTGCGCAAAAGTTGTTGTGTTTACTAACTACGGGAAAGATTTATGTCATTTTTATTGTTTTTTCTTTTTTTTACTAGTAATGGCGGTGATCTGCGATTTTTGTGGGTCTGCGACATTGTGGCGGACAGATCGGACCCCCAACTGACATTTTTGACACTTTTGGGGGGACCAGTGACATTACTACAGTAATCAGTGCTAAAAAATATGCACTGTTACTGTAAAAATGACACTGGCAGGGAAGGGGTTAACCCTGTTGGTGATCAAGGGGTTAACCACTTGCCGACTGCCTAACGCCGATCTACGTCGGCAGTCAGCCCCTCACAGGCAAAGTGACGTAGGGCTACGTCACTAGCTTGTGAGGGTCTAGGGAGCGAGCGCGCGCCCCCGGAGGCGTGCTCCCGCTCCCGCGTGGTCACGGACCCCCCCGCGCGTATGACCAGCGGACCCGATGTCCGCCGGTCACTCGGCGATCGGCGGGGGAGAGGGAGAATGCCAGGCAGCCTGTGTAAACAAGCTGCCTGTCATTCTCCTTGCTGTTAGGATACTGATCACTCTGATCTAGTATGTAGATCCGTTGATCAGTGTCCATACAGCTCAAGCCCCAGCCAATCACAGTAGAAAGCACGCCCCTAGGGATACACACAGCCCCTCCCTCCCAAATAAAGTTAACCCCTTCACTACCAGTGTATTTTTACAGTAACAGTGCATATATATAGCACTGATTACTGTAGAAATGTCACTGGTAACCCCAAAAGTGTCAAAAATGTCAGTCAAGGGTCCGATCTGTCCGCCCCAATGTCGCAGTACCGCAAAAAAAATCGCAGATCGCCGCCATTACACGTTAAAAAAAAAAACAACAAAAATGACAGAAATCTTTCCCTTTGTTAGTAAACGCGATAACTTTTGCGCAAACCAATCAAAATACGCTTTTTGCGATTTTTTTTACCAAACATAGGTAGCATAAAACAAATTGGCCGAAAAAGTAAAAAAATTTTGATTTTTAAATTTTTTTTTTGGGGAATTTCATATAAAAAAATGTGAAAAATATTGCTATTTTTGCAAAATTGACGCTCTTTTTTTGTTTATAGCGCGTGATCAAAAAATCGCACAGGTGATCAAATACCACCAAAAGAAAGCTCTGTTTGTGGGAAAAAAAGGACGCCAAATTCGTTTAGGTACAGCGTCGCACGACCGCGCAATTGTCCGTTAAAGTCACGCAGTGCCGAATCGCAAAATACCCCCTGGTCGGAATGGGGGTAAAATCTTCCGGGGCTTAAGTGGTTAAATGTGACCCGAGGGGCGTGATTCTAACTGTGGGGGGCGTGGCTTGTGAAGTCATCACAGAGACATTTGATCCTATATAGCAGGATCACATGACATCTGTGATCACTTCCGGGAGAAGTACGGATGGCTGTGTTTACATCAGCCGTCCGTCCTTCTCTGTCAGCAGGGAGAGATCGCGGGTGGCCGGCGGCCATTGGAGCCGCCTGACACCCGCACTGGCTCCCTCGCTGACCAGCGGGGGTGGGAGCGCGCCTCCAGCGGTGCGCGATTGGCCCCTAGCTCCTCCCAGGTGAGCGCCGTACATGTACAGCGCTATGCCTATACGAGCCAGATTGCCGCAGTACATCTGCTGCGCCTGGTCGTAAAGTGGTTAATGACCTGGCTATTTTTGTTAATTGTTAGCCTAGGGGAGTGTTTTCTAAATGTGGGGGGCGTGGCTTGTGAAATGATCATAGAGACCTGTGTTCCTATATAGAAGGATCACAGGCGCTCTGTGATCAATTCAGAGAGAAGAACGGTCGGCTGGGTTTACAACAGCTGACCGTTCTTCTCTCTCAGTGAGGAGCGATCGTGGGTCCCCGGCGGCAATCGCGCTGCCTAGTGGGGGCGGGAGCCCCCCAGCACCACTTCCGCAAACTGACGTACCCCTACGTCAATTTGCGCAGCCGAGCCAGCCTGCCACAGTAAAACTGTGGCAGGCGGCTGGCAAGTGGTTAAAGGAGTTGTAAAGTCAGGAAGGATATTTATCTTAATGCATTCTATTCCTTAGAATAAAAAGCCTTCTGTGTGCAGCAGCCTCCCCTGCACCCCCTAATACCTACCTGAGCCCCCTCTCTGTCCAGCGATATCCACGAGTCCCTCGGCTGTCTGGGGCTCTCCCTCCTGATTGGCTGAGAAACAGCCGCCGCACCATTGGTTCCTGCGGCTGTCGATCAAAGTCAGTTAGCCAATCAGGAGAGAGAGGGGTGGGGCTGAACTGCAGCTCTGTGTCTGAATGAACACGTGGAGCTGCAGCTCGTTTCGGGTGCCTGCATAGCAAGCTGCTTGCTGTGGGGGCACTTGACAGGAGGGAAGGGCCAGGAACAGTAACAAGGGGCCCAAGAAGAGGAGGATCTGGGCCTGTACAAAACTAACTGCCACCGAAGAGGTACGTTTTAGGCCCCTTTCTTATGGGGCGGATCCACTCAGTGGACTCTGCTAGCTCAGCGGGGGATTGCTCAGTTGATCCCCGCTGAGCAGGTGAGTGACAGGTCTGTCTCAGCTCACTGTACAGAGACAGACCTGTCAGAGTCCAGCTTTCCTCTATGGGGAGATCCCCTGGACGGATTTTGAATGTATCGCCATCCATCTGTTTTCAGCGGATCTTGTCGAATCGGATGCCAGACGGGTGTCAGCGGACACATTTCCACTGACATCCAACTCCCCATAGAGGAAAATGGGTGGCCCAATCAGGTCCGCCTGAAAAACAGACAGGCGGACCTGGTCGGTCTGATCATATAAAAGGGGCCTAACATGTTTGGTTTTTTTTTTTTTGTTTTTTTTTAAACAAAAATTTACAGTCACTTTAAATCCTAACTCCAGTTTCACCATAACTTTAAAAAGATTTAACTTTAAAGGTTTAAAGTGGATATTACAAAGCCTATCCCTCTATAGCAGGGTTTCTGAAGAAGGGTTCCTCCAGAGGTTGCTAGGGGGTCCTTGAGCAATGAGCAATGTCTGCCTCTCAGATAAGTTCCCACTCACACCATTCATCTTTATAGTGATCTGTAAGGGGGTAATTATTCCCAATGACCACCAATGTAAGGAGCATTCTTCTCACTGACCATCACTCTAATGCCCAGGTCCTCAATAGGCGGACTCCGGGCCGCGCCTGGACCCCGACGCCCTTAGATCTGGACCGCTGCCTACTTTCTTTTATTACTGGTTGCTAGATCACCGGCTGCCCGGCGTCTAGCAACCTGTGATGTCACACGCCCGCCCGCTGCAGTGAGGGAATGGAGCCACCGCATCCTTCATAGTTCCGGCTCACAGGCGGAGTGATATCAAATGCATCCCGCCTGTAAGAGAAGGAGCGGAGCCGTACAGAGGAAGCAGCGGCTTTGCTCTCTGCTGCAGCCGCCTGCTTTCTCTATACGGCTCCTCCTCTCACAGGCGGAGTGCATTTGATATCACTCCGCCTGTGAACCGGAACTATGAAGGAATTAGAAAGAGCAAAGAGGCACCAATTTCAGTGACAGCCACAGTGGGATATCGCACAGGAGCCCAGCACCACAGAGCCAGGACCAGCACCAGCCAACACCACAGATCCAGCACCAGCCAACACCACAGATCCAGCACCAGCCAACACCACAGATCCAGCACCACAGAGCCAGCACCAGCCAGCACCACAGAGCCAACACCAGCCAGCACCACAGAGCCCAGCACCAGCCAGCACCACAGAGCCCAGCAGCAGCCAGCACCACAGAGCCAGCACCAGCCAGCACCACAGAGGCAGCACCACAGAGCCAGCACCAGCCAGCACCACAGAGCCAGCACCAGTCAGCACCACAGAGCCAGCACCAGCCAGCACCACAGAGCCAGCACCAGCCAGCACCACAGAGCCAACACCAGCCAGCACCACAGAGCCCAGCACCAGCCAGCACCACAGAGCCAGCACCAGTCAGCACCACAGAGCCAGCACCAGCCAGCACCACAGAGCCAGCACCAGCCAGCACCACAGAGCCAACACCAGCCAGCACCACAGAGCCCAGCACCAGCCAGCACCACAGAGCCAGCACCAGTCAGCACCACAGAGCCAGCACCAGCCAGCACCACAGAGCCAACACCAGCCAGCACCACAGAGCCCAGCACCAGCCAGCACCACAGAGCCAGCACCAGCCAGCACCACAGAGCCAGCACCACAGAGCCAGCACCAGCCAGCACCACAGAGCCAACACCAGCCAGCACCACAGAGCCCAGCAGCAGCCAGCACCACAGAGCCCAGCACCACAGAGCCAACACCAGCCAGCACCACAGAGACCAGAAGCCAGGACCAGCAGCCAGACGGTAACTTTTCCGGACCTCGGACTGAATGGAAAATTGGTAAGTGGACCTTTCAATTTTATATTTGAGTACCCCTGCTCTAATGTATCATGAGATGTAGATATAGTCATTTTTTGCAGGGGTTCCCTAAGTTAAAACAAATATTTTAAGGGTTCCTCTATGTTGAAAAGGCTGAGAAAGGTTGCTCTATAGTGTGTACTTGTCTCAATCCAGATCACTAAGGGGGTTGATTTACTAAAGGTAAAAAGAGTGTGCACTTTGCAAAGTGCAGTTGCACACTGTAAGTGCAGTTGCTTCAGAGCTTAGTAAATGAGCAGAAATTCTGCTGACTTCCATCATCCAATCACATGCAAGCAAAAATAAAAGTTTTTTTTATTTTCTTTGCATGTGATTGGGTATTCTTTGCAGGTTTCTTACCTCCTTTGATAAGCTCTTAAGCAACTGCATTTTGAAAGTGCAGAGTCTATTTGCCTTTAGAAAGTCAACCCCTAAGTCTCACTTTTTTTTCTGCTGCTTTTTTTCCTCTTCTATCATCATGAATCACTTCTGACAAATTTTCCTGACACCAAGAGTAAAATGGTGACAGGGGAGGGATCTCCATCTGATTGACAGCATCAGCTATGTTCTTGTATGCTGTGTAAAGGGAGGTGTGTCCCTTCCTTCCAATCAGCTCTCAGAGCTCTCCTCACTGAGCTCTGCAGAATAGAACTTCAGCTCTCCGCCCCCTTTTTTTCTGAACTCTCAGGAAAGCTTTAAAATTCAGCACTTTGAATGGCTGTAGAGAAGAAAGGGTTGCAGATAAATTGGTACAACTTATGTAGGAGGCTTTGCTTCATCTCTGTGTATCACCTGAGGCCAGTCACTTCGCTGGGTATATCTGCTTGCTGACTGCATAACTTTGTTATACGGTGGCAGCTCTCCTGCGCCTACCTAGTACCTAGTACATGATCTGGCACTTGCAGGTAGGGGGCGCGCACTTCAACGGCGCTGCGGCTGAGCTGTGATTTCTAACAGTACAAGCCGATTAGCAGGTGCCAGCCAATAGATGTCCGCCGTCACCCACTGATCGGATTGTATATATATATATATATATATATATATATATATATATATATATATGTCAATTTACATTTTTAGTGAATTTGTACTAAATATTGTCATTTCAGGTATTAACCCCATACAGTTCCCAGAATACAATATTTTTTACCACCTTGTTCCATTAACCACTTGCCGACCGGCTGCTGCATATATACTGCGGCAAAGTGGCACTATTGCGCGAAACGACATACTTGTAGGACATTTTGGCACAATCGCACGGTGGTTGGCTAGCGGGGATGTCAATCAATGGGCTCAGTGGACCCGATGTCCACTGGCCACCCACAATCATCCCCAGGAGAGGCAGATTGGCGATCGGTCTATGTAAACGAAGCAGATCAGCGTTCTGCAAGGGGACAAGATGGATATCTTGTGTTCCTGCTAAGCAGGAACCAGGATCTCTGTCTTCCCCCAATCAGTGTAAGCCCCCCACAGTTAGTAAGCACCCCCTAGGGACACACTTAACCCTTTGGTCACCCCTGATGTTAACCCCTGCCCTGCCAGTGTTATTAGTGCAGTGACATTGCATTTTTTAGCACTGATTACTGTATTAGGGTCACTGGTCCCAAAAAAGTGTCAAAAAATGTAAGTTGGGGGGTCTGATTTGTCCGCCGCAATGTCGCAGTCCCGCTAAAAATCGCAGATCGCCGCTATTCATTTTCAAACAAATAATAAATAATAATTCCATAAAAATATCACATTGTTTGTAGATGCTATAACATTTGTGCAAACCAATCAAAAAATGCTTTTTGACATTTTTTTTTTTACCAAAAATATGTAGCAGAATACAAATTGGCCTAAATTGAGAAAGAAATTTGTTTTTTTTTTTTAAATTTTTGTTTATTGGCTGTGTTTTATAGCAGAAAGTAAAAAATATTGTTTTTATTTTTTTCAAAATTGTTGCTCTTTTTTTTTTTTTTTTTGCAGAAACATTAAAACCGCAGAGGTGATCAAATACCACCAAAAGAAAGCTCTATTTGTGGCAAAAAACGGACATCAATTTTTTTTTGGGTACAGCATCGCACGACAGCACAATTGTCAGTTAAAGTAACGCAGTGCTGAATCGCAAAAAAAAAAATGGCCTGGTCATTAAGGGGGTAAAACCTTCTGGTTAAGCAGATTCAGCAGTGGCGGCTGGTGCTCCACGGGTCGGGGGGGGGGCATCAGATGGACCGCAACATACACCCCCCGAACCACACCAGGCCACACGCCATACACTCCCCCCCCCTTCGCCCGGACCACAGCAGGACCCCCCGGCTCACTCACCCTGCCTGGACGCGACATCTCGACAAGTGTGGCGGCGGCGGCAACTTCGGCTTCTTCCCTTCTCGGTCTTCAGCGTTTCCTCCCTCCTCCTCCATGCCCAATGGCATAGCTTCAAATTTCAGCCAATCGGGAAACAGGTCTCACGACCCGCTTCTTGATTGGCCAGGAGGAGGATCCATGTGACAATAGCAAATTTTCATTCGCTATTGTAACACAACTGGGTGGGCTCAGGGGCGCAGTGCTCTGCGCCCTGAGCCCACCTTTTTTTTTTATACCCTATTAGAGCCTCTGGCTTTAATCACATGGTTAAAAAAAAAAAGAAGCCCCATTGAACTCTAGGGGGGCAATGCGCCAGCCACCACTGAGATTCAGACAGGGTATTTAATGCTACATAAGGAGGATACTTATAAACCTTTCAGAGGTAAACCTGTACAGACCCAATCATTTAAAACTGACATCAGATTTATAGACCTAACCGCGACCGGTTCTCTTTAAGGAAACCAGCTTGAAGTTCAGTTGTAAAGTTGTAATGAAACGGTACAGCACAATATTTATTTTTTAGTGGTTTCCTTGAATCAAAGTGGTTATTTCAGTGGAGCTCTTTACACTGACATCATTGAACTGGATGGTAGTCGGCACCTTCATGTATGATTAATTTTTATCCATAAAAATGTATGACAAGCAATGTTACAAAAAAAATAAAAAATAAAGTTTTTAATAATGGTCGGTGACTGCCCCCTGCTGGCCACATTTACTCATCTGCTGTCTCAGTATGAACACTTTCCAGCAGGCTTCTTCTCCTGGCTGCCTGTGTAGCTTTATACATGTCATTTTTTTTTTATTTACTTTGCCTGGTGCTAGATAGGAAGATGCTCACCGAGTGTGACGGGCGGTGAGATAGCTGTCTGTTCCCCATCGTTTTGCTCTGCCGCTAGGACCTGCTTTAATTTTTAACCCAATGCAGCCAAAGCAGTAAATGGTTAGCGAGTTGAGTTGCGTGTCCCCGAAAAAAAAAAAAAAAATACGTATCTGCTTGTGCAGTGATTTACCAAAAAATTTAAGAAATTGCCTTTACCCAAAGCACTCCTTATTTTCTAGTCCAGGGATGCCGATTTGGTGTTTTTCAGGTTTTTACTTCTTTGCTGGTTTAACCACTTGCAGACCAGCTGCCAATAAATGAGGGTCGGCAGGTTCCCGCGAATCGCCGTACCTCTACATCCGTCCACAGGAGCGATCCTGTAGGTGCGCGCGTGCCCACTCGTCAGCGGGGAAGCCTATCCATGGTGCCAGCGACCCTGATTGCCCTGGGCACCCGCAATCGCTCCCCGTGGAGAGAGAACGACGGTCTGCTGTTGTAAACACAGCAGACCGTTGCTCACTTTGCTATCAACACAGAGCTCCTGTGTTCCTCCTATTTAGGATCACAGGTCTCTGTGTTGATTCCGTAAGCCCACCCCCTCACAGTTAGAAAGCACCCCCTAGGCTCACACTTAACCCTTTGATCGCCCCTGTGTTAACCCCTTCCCTGCCAGTGTCATTAGTACAGTGACAGTGCATATTTTTATCACTGATTACTGTAGTAATGTCACTGGTACCACTAAAAGTGTCAGTTAGGGGTCAGATCCGTGCACCGCAATGTCGCAGTCCTGCTAAAAATCACAGATCGCCGCCATTACTAGTAAAAAAAATAAAAAAGGGCATAAATCTTTCCCCTAGTTTATAGACGCCATAACTTCTGTGCAAACCAATCAAAATACGCTTATTGGGATTTTTTTTACCAAAAATTTGTAGCAGAATACAAATTGGCCTAAAATGACGAAAACAAATTGATTTCCTATTTTTGGGAATGTTATATAGCAGAAAGTCATATATATATATTTTTTTTTTTTTTCAGAATTGACGCTCTTTTTTTGTTTATAGCGCAAAAAATAAAAATCGCACAGGTGATCAAATACCACCAAAAGAAAGCTCTATTTCTGGAAAAAAAAAGGACATCTATTTGGGTACAGCGTCGCACGATGGCGCAATTGTCCGTTAAAGTAACACAATGCCGAATCGAACAAAATAGCCTGGTCATTAAGGGGGCAAATCTTCCGGTCCAGAAGTGGTTAAAGTCAAACTCCTGTTTTACCTTCAGTCTTGCACAGTTGTAGCGGCTCCTCTCCTGGACTAAAACGGCTTCCTCTGATTTCATTGTACACTGTGAGCTTCCCACCATGTGCATTAGAAGCTGCAGTCAGATAGAGCCCACCTTATTTCCTGGTTGGAGCACGCCCCTTTCCTTCCTAGCCCTATTATCCCTGGCCCGTCCCTTTCCTTCCTAGCCCTATTATCCCTGGCCCGTCCCTTTCCTTCCTAGCCCTATTATCCCTGGCCCTTCCCTTTCCTTCCTAGCCCTATTATCCCTGGCCCGTCCCTTTCCTTCCTAGCCCTATTATCCCTGGCCCATCCCTTTCCTTTCTAGCCCTATTGTCCCTGGCCCGTCCCTTTCCTTCCTAGCCCTATTGTCCCTGGCCCGTCCCTTTCCTTCCTAGCCCTATTGTCCCTGGCCCATCCCTTTCCTTTCTAGCCCTATTGTCCCTGGCCTGTCCCTTTCCTTCCTAGCCCTATTGTCCCTGACCCGTCCCTTTCCTTCCTAGCCCTATTGTCCCTGGCCCGTCCCTTTCCTTCCTAGCCCTATTGTCCCTGACCCGTCCATTTCCTTCCTAGCCCTATTGTCCCTGGCTCGTCCCTTTCCTTCCTAGCCCTATTGTCCCTGGCCCGTCCCTTTCTTTCCTAGCCCTATTGTCCTTGGCCCGTCCCTTTCCTTCCAAACCCTATTGTCCCTGGCCCGTCCCTTTCCATCCTAGCCCTATTGTCCCTGGCCTGTCCCTTTCCTTCCTAGCCCTATTGTCCCTGGCCCATCCCTTTCCTTCCTAGCCCTATTGTCCCTGGCCTGTCCCTTTCCATCCTAGCCCTATTGTCCCTGGCCCGTCACTTTCCTTCCTAGCCCTATTGTCCCTGGCTCGTCCCTTTCCTTCCTAGCCCTATTGTCCCTGACCCGTCCCTTTCCTTCCTAGCCCTAGTGTCCCTGGCCCGTCCCTTTCCTTCCTAGCCCTATTGTCCCTGGCTCGTCCCTTTCCTTCCTAGCCCTATTGTCCCTGGCCCGTCCCTTTCCTTCCTAGCCCTATTGTCCCTGGCCCGTCTCTTTCCTTCCTAGCCCTATTGTCCCTGGCCCGTCCCTTTCCTTCCTAGCCCTATTGTCCCTGGCCTGTCCCTTTCCTTCCTAGCCCTATTGTCCCTGGCCCGTCCCTTTCCTTTTTAGCCCTATTGTCCCTGGCCCGTCCCTTTCCATCCTAGCCCTATTGTCCCTGGCCTGTCCCTTTCCTTCCTAGCCCTATTGTCCCTGGCCCATCCCTTTCCTTCCTAGCCCTATTGTCCCTGGCCTGTCCCTTTCCATCCTAGCCCTATTGTCCCTGGCCCGTCCCTTTCCTTCCTAGCCCTATTGTCCCTGGCTCGTCCCTTTCCTTCCTAGCCCTATTGTCCCTGACCCGTCCCTTTCCTTCCTAGCCCTAGTGTCCCTGGCCCGTCCCTTTCCTTCCTAGCCCTATTGTCCCTGGCCCGTCCCTTTCCTTCCTAGCCCTATTGTCCCTGGCCTGTCCCTTTCCTTCCTAGCCCTATTGTCCCTGGCCCGTCCCTTTCCTTTTTAGCCCTATTGTCCCTGGCCCGTCCCTTTCTTTCCTAGCCCTATTGTCCTTGGCCCGTCCCTTTCCTTCCAAACCCTATTGTCCCTGGCCCGTCCCTTTCCATCCTAGCCCTATTGTCCCTGGCCTGTCCCTTTCCTTCCTAGCCCTATTGTCCCTGGCCCATCCCTTTCCTTCCTAGCCCTATTGTCCCTGGCCTGTCCCTTTCCATCCTAGCCCTATTGTCCCTGGCCCGTCCCTTTCCTTCCTAGCCCTATTATCCCTGGCCCGTCCCTTTCCTTCCTAGCCCTATTATCCCTGGCCCTTCCCTTTCCTTCCTAGCCCTATTATCCCTGGCCCGTCCCTTTCCTTCCTAGCCCTATTATCCCTGGCCCATCCCTTTCCTTTCTAGCCCTATTGTCCCTGGCCCGTCCCTTTCCTTCCTAGCCCTATTGTCCCTGGCCCGTCCCTTTCCTTCCTAGCCCTATTGTCCCTGGCCCATCCCTTTCCTTTCTAGCCCTATTGTCCCTGGCCTGTCCCTTTCCTTCCTAGCCCTATTGTCCCTGACCCGTCCCTTTCCTTCCTAGCCCTATTGTCCCTGGCCCGTCCCTTTCCTTCCTAGCCCTATTGTCCCTGACCCGTCCATTTCCTTCCTAGCCCTATTGTCCCTGGCTCGTCCCTTTCCTTCCTAGCCCTATTGTCCCTGGCCCGTCCCTTTCTTTCCTAGCCCTATTGTCCTTGGCCCGTCCCTTTCCTTCCAAACCCTATTGTCCCTGGCCCGTCCCTTTCCATCCTAGCCCTATTGTCCCTGGCCTGTCCCTTTCCTTCCTAGCCCTATTGTCCCTGGCCCATCCCTTTCCTTCCTAGCCCTATTGTCCCTGGCCTGTCCCTTTCCATCCTAGCCCTATTGTCCCTGGCCTGTCACTTTCCTTCCTAGCCCTATTGTCCCTGGCTCGTCCCTTTCCTTCCTAGCCCTATTGTCCCTGACCCGTCCCTTTCCTTCCTAGCCCTAGTGTCCCTGGCCCGTCCCTTTCCTTCCTAGCCCTATTGTCCCTGGCTCGTCCCTTTCCTTCCTAGCCCTATTGTCCCTGGCCCGTCCCTTTCCTTCCTAGCCCTATTGTCCCTGGCCCGTCTCTTTCCTTCCTAGCCCTATTGTCCCTGGCCCGTCCCTTTCCTTCCTAGCCCTATTGTCCCTGGCCTGTCCCTTTCCTTCCTAGCCCTATTGTCCCTGGCCCGTCCCTTTCCTTTTTAGCCCTATTGTCCCTGGCCCGTCCCTTTCCATCCTAGCCCTATTGTCCCTGGCCTGTCCCTTTCCTTCCTAGCCCTATTGTCCCTGGCCCATCCCTTTCCTTCCTAGCCCTATTGTCCCTGGCCTGTCCCTTTCCATCCTAGCCCTATTGTCCCTGGCCCGTCCCTTTCCTTCCTAGCCCTATTGTCCCTGGCTCGTCCCTTTCCTTCCTAGCCCTATTGTCCCTGACCCGTCCCTTTCCTTCCTAGCCCTAGTGTCCCTGGCCCGTCCCTTTCCTTCCTAGCCCTATTGTCCCTGGCCCGTCCCTTTCCTTCCTAGCCCTATTGTCCCTGGCCTGTCCCTTTCCTTCCTAGCCCTATTGTCCCTGGCCCGTCCCTTTCCTTTTTAGCCCTATTGTCCCTGGCCCGTCCCTTTCTTTCCTAGCCCTATTGTCCTTGGCCCGTCCCTTTCCTTCCAAACCCTATTGTCCCTGGCCCGTCCCTTTCCATCCTAGCCCTATTGTCCCTGGCCTGTCCCTTTCCTTCCTAGCCCTATTGTCCCTGGCCCATCCCTTTCCTTCCTAGCCCTATTGTCCCTGGCCTGTCCCTTTCCATCCTAGCCCTATTGTCCCTGGCCCGTCCCTTTCCTTCCTAGCCCTATTGTCCCTGGCTCGTCCCTTTCCTTCCTAGCCCTATTGTCCCTGACCCGTCCCTTTCCTTCCTAGCCCTAGTGTCCCTGGCCCGTCCCTTTCCTTCCTAGCCCTATTGTCCCTGGCTCGTCCCTTTCCTTCCTAGCCCTATTGTCCCTGGCCCGTCCCTTTCCTTCCTAGCCCTATTGTCCCTGGCCCGTCCCTTTCCTTCCTAGCCCTATTGTCCCTGGCCCGTCCCTTTCCTTCCTAGCCCTATTGTCCCTGGCCCGTCCCTTTCCTTCCTAGCCCTATTGTCCCTGGCCCATCCCTTTCCTTCCTAGCCCTATTGTCCCTGGCCCGTCCCTTTCCTTCCTAGCCCTATTGTCCCTGGCCCATCTCTTTCCTTCCTAGCCCTATTGTCCCTGGCCCGTCCCTTTCCTTCCTAGCCCTATTGTCCCTGGCCTGTCCCTTTCCTTCCTAGCCCTATTGTCCCTGAAACATCCCCTGCAGCAGCTTGGAGGTGGGGGGGGGGGGGACCAGCAGCACTGCAGGGTAGGGGGAGCAACACGGGGAAAGCCCAGACAGTAGAGGGACTTGGCACAGCAAGTAGGGATTAGGGCACACCTGGAACACCCCCTACACACGTCTTTGACTCAGCATTATATGTGAGTGTTACATACCTCCCAACTTTCTGAAATGGGAATGAGGGGAACCTATTAGCAAAATGATGAAGGCATAGGATACACCCCCTGCCATGCCCCCCCCCCCACCTTAAAGGAGAATTGTACAAAAAAATATGTTTAGTTAAATCCACAAGTGCTTTTTTACCACTATTACTCCTTTATACTGGCTTTTGGAATTAACAAATGCAGCAATTTAGAAATTGGATGAAAGGTTTAGCACTGGGAAACACTTTTTGATAGATAAATACTTCATTTTAAATACAACTGCAAAGATCAGACCAAAAGGGACTTTGTTCTGAACGAGGGACAGCCCCTCGAAATCAGGGACAGTTGGGAGGTATTGACAGTTACCTAAAGCAGTCCTAATGCAAATACAGCCTGCCTAGGAACACCCACTCCTCCAGACTGACTTACACTCATCAAGGCATTTTAACATTTGCAGACCCCCCTTAAAGTGTTACTAAACCCACAACAGTAAAATCAGTCTGTATATGCAGTAAAGCATGCTTGTTATACTCACTGTGGAACCTAATGGGTTAATCCTCTGCATTGTGTAAAAAAAGCTGTTTGATCCTGTCTTCTCTGATCCTCCTCTTCTTCCACTGTCTCCAATCCATCTCCTGATAGAGCAGAACCATAGGAGGCACTCTGCACATGCTCAGTTTGGTGTGTATTGCTAGAGAGTTTTTATTTTCTTGGGAGGGTGCATGTGATCAGCACAGGGCCAATCAGCACTGTCCAGACAGAGGGTTAGGAGTCATGCAGCCTCATAGGACAGTCAAGGGAGAATGACAACTCCTCCTACAAGCTTTAACTAGACACTGATAGAAGTAACAAGACTGCTATATACTGCTGATGAGAAAAGGTATTTTGCAGTTTATATTTACTATAATAATTGAATTTCCATGTTCTGTGTACTGTGGGAGATCAGATATAGTGACTGCAGAGTCCTGGGCTTAGTAACACTTTAAGAGCCAGCCCACCGCTTGCATCAGAGCTGAGGACTTTGGAGAGGAGTACTGAGGCAGGGTGCTGGGATGTTTTAAGAAAGCTATATATAACATACCTCCCAACTTTTTGCAATGAGAATGAGGGACACCTAGTAGCAAAAGTATGTAGTCAAAGGACACGCCCCCTTAAAGGAGAATTAAACAAAAAAAATTAGTTAAATCCACAAGTGCTTTTTTTACCACCACTATTCCTTTATATTGGCTTTTGACATTTACAAATGCAGACATTTAGAAATTGGATGAAAGGTTTAGCACTGGGAAACAGTTTTTGAAAGATAAAAAGTACATTTTATATACAACTATATAGATCAGACCAAAATGAGGGACAAATGAGGAAGAAAGAGGGACAGATAGACTTTGTTCCAAATCAGGGACAGTCCCTTCGAAATCAGGGGCAGTTGGGAGCTATGTATATAACACCCTGCTGGCCCCTCCCACCAGCCATGATCTGCCCCCATTGCATAGAAAAGCAAAGAGACATCACTGGGTCTAAAATAAGATATGTAATGAAAACAGAAATGTATTACTTGAAAATGTCATTAATAGGTCCTGAAAGTCTTGGGAGGGGGTGGATATGGCCTTTTGGCTAAGTTCACCCTCCCTCATGGGGTCTCCCTTCGGGGGAGCCCCACCTAGTACTTGGGGTGGGCTGTTTCGGCAGTCCTCCCAGAGAATGGGGTTTGCCCGGCAGACCAATATGAGTACCCTAGTCCCTGTTAGGAGTCTTGCGTCCCGGGGGATCAAGGTAAGGGTCCGTCCTCTTCGGGGGTGGATCATTTCACACACCCTGTGCACTTTTTGTGTTCTCACATTTGCGTGTGTGCACTTTTTTATGCACCTGGTGTTAGTTCGAGTGTGTTCACACACCACGGGCTTTAAAAAAAATTAATTAATTAATATGTTGATAGTGAGAGAATGGAGGAACCAGGTAAGGCAACATATGCGCAGATTAAATGACAGCTTTAGGGCTTTAACCACTTGCCGACCGCCGCAAGCACATATACTGCGGCGGTCAGCCCCGCACAGGCAAAGTGACGTATGGGTACGTCACTAGCCTGTGAGGCTCTGGGGAGCGAGCGCGCGCTGCCGGATGCGCGCTCCCGCTCGGTCACGGACCCCCCCCGCGCGTGTGCCCGGTGGATCCGATGTCCGCCGGTCACTCGCGATCGTCCGTTACACCGGGAGAAAGGCAGGCGGTAAATGTAAACAAAGCCGCCTGTCATTCTCCCCTGTGTAAGAATGAAGATCACACGGTTCTACTATGTAGGACCGTTGATCACTGTTCCTACACCTCAAGCCACAGCCAATCACAGTTAGAATCACGCCCCTAGGGACACACTTAGCCCCTCACTGAGAGACACTTAACCCCTTCACTGCCCGTGTCATTTTACAGTAACAGTACATATGTATAGCACTGATTACTGCAGTAATGTCACTGGTACCCCCAAAAGTGTCAAAAATGTCAGTCAAGGGTCCGATCTGTCCGCCGCAATGTCGCAGTACTGCAAAAAAAATCGCAGATCGCCGCCATTACTCGTTAAAAAAAAAACAACAAAAATGACAGAAATCTTTCCCTTTGTTAGTAAACGCAATAACTTTTGCGCAAACCAATCAAAATACGCTTTTTGTGATTTTTTTTTACCAAACATATGTAGCATAAAACAAATTGGCCTAAAATGTTAAAACATTTTGATTTTTACATTTTTTTTGAGGATTTTCATATAAAAAAATTTGAAAAATATTGTTATTTTTGCAAAATTGACGCTATTTTTTTGATTATAGCGCATGATCAAAAAATCGCACAGGTGATCAAATACCACCAAAAGAAAGCTCTGTTTGTGGGAAAAAAAGGACGTCAATTTTGTTTAGGTACAGCGTCGCACGACCGCGCAATTGTCCGTTAAAATCACGCAGTTTCGAATCGCAAAATAGGCCCTGGTCAGGAAGGGGGTAAAATCTTCTGGGGCTTAAGTGGTTAAGTAGATTAAAAAAAAAAAGGCAATTGTTTATGTGGTTAGGATTTAAAATAGAAAATATGTTTTTTGCATCTCATTGTTAGTGATCTTTTCCTGCCTGTATCAGCCACTTCCTATTTATATGCATGTGATCCATCATAGCCGGCACATCACTGCTCCGGATTGGCCTGCTGATGGTGACAATGATGGAATATGACAGTCCACTGAGGGCCTTATATTATAGAGCTGGATGGAAATACATGTGACAATGCAAAAAAGCAATTGGCAGAGAGGTATACCTCCCAAATTTCGAAGGACAGTCTGGAGGAGGGTGGGATTGCATAAAAATAAATATTGGGCATGGGATAAAGGGGTATGGTCAGAGTCTTCTCCTACTCACAGTATAAACTGTACATGCTTGCCTCTGTGCTTTCCCCCACAAAATACCCTTTAATTGCCGTGCCACAAGCAAGAATCTTATAGACAAGTGACCTGGTTTGAGGGTGGACTGTTTGATTGAGGGGGGCTTTTTGATGGGGAAGCTCAGACATGATGAAGGGACTTTGTGATAATAGGAGGACTCCAATGTGAAGTAGGGGGCTCGTGTATAGGGGGCCTGTGATGTTTATGGTTGATTCTTATAAGTAATGGGACTCTCATGTATGGGGGGGGGGGGGGCTCTGATGTCATGGGGAGTCTCTGAAGTGAAGGTAGGAATCTGATGTGATAGGGAACCTCTGACATAACGGAGGACCTCTGATGGGATGGGGAGCCTAGGATGTAAAGGGAGCATCTGATGTGATGAGGGGGGTCTCTGATGTGAAGGGGAGACTCTAATTAGATGGGGGACATTGGATGTGAAGGGAGCATCTAATGTGATGGAGAACCTCTGCTGTGAAGGAGAGGCTCTGACGGCATGAGGAACGTTGGATGTGTAGGGGGGAACATCTAATGTGATTGGGGGGGGGGGGGCTATGACGGGATGGGATACCTTGGATGTGAAGGGAGAATCCAATGTCATGGGGGGCCTCTGATGTGAACGGGAGGCTCTGTTGGGATAGGGGAACCTAGGATGTGAAGGGAGCATCCAATGTGATGGAGGGGCTCTGATATAAAGGGAAGGATCTGATGGGATGAGGGGGCCTTGGATGTATAGAGAGCATCTAATGTGAAGGGGGGCCTCTAATGTGAAGGGGAGGCTCTGATGGGATAGGGGGACCTAGGATGTGAAGGGAGCATCCAATGTGATGGAGGGGCTCTGATATAAAGGGAAAGCTCTGATGGGATGAGGGGACCGTGGATGTGAAGGGAGCATCTAATGTGAAGGGGAAGCTCTGATATGATGGGGAGACCTTGAATGTGAAGGGGGGAGCATTTAATGTGATTGAGGGCCTCTGAAGTGAAGGGGAGGCTCTGATGGGATGGGGACATGGGATCTGGAAGGAGAATCTGATATGATGGAGGGCCTCTGATGTGAAAGGGAGGCTCTGATGGGATGAAGGGCCTTGGATGTAAAGGGGGGGGCATCTAATGTGATGTAGGGACCCCTTAATTTAGTCAAGGTGTTTGTATCATTTGCCCCAGGCTCAGGTTTCCTATTGATAAGTAACATTTACATTTTTTTACATTTTAGACTGTGGTGCCTTGAGATTTTTCATACTTTTATGCCACTACCAATAAAAGGTTGAGAAACTCTATTATAGACATTAGACACACATAAACCTTGCACCAACATATAATTTCTAAAAACTCAAATTGCATATGCCTTTCTTTCTGACTGAGTGTAGATGGGGAGCTTCAGACCTCATGTGTACTGTATAATATGAATGTATACTGAGTATATCTGCTCCCTGGCTGGCACCCAAATGTAGTTCTACTTTTGGCTTAATGCACGTGGCCATACAGAGGCCATACAGCACGCAGAGTCTATGCAATGACATTCTCCAAACCCACTGCCGTCGCGTACAGCAGCCCATTAAGATGCATTAGAAGTTGTGCATCGGGGGTTGCATAAAGCACCTGCATGCGCAGTGGCATATGCACCAAATGCAAGTAGTGTGCTTTATGCCAACCTCGTCTAATGCATTTCCATGGGCAGCTCTATGCAACCACAGCAGGTCCCAAAAATGCCATTATGTAGGCTCTATACGCTGTACGGCCCCTACACAGCTGTGTGCATAAAGCCTTAAATTGTTGTTTCATGCTTTTTTTTTACTATACATACAGTATACAATGTTTATTTTTACAAACAAACATTTAATGCATATCAAAGGACTACCAAAGCACTATGGGTTAGCTAAAGACGAAGCACAGTAGACACTGCCTACCTGGATGCATGGCTTTGTCTGAATAAAATTCCAAGCTAAGTGGTCCAATGTGCAGAACTCGGATAGGGACCCGAGGGGGGGCACTGATATGTGTGTGTGTGTGTGTGGGGGGGGGGGCTCTAATATATACAGTGAGGGGAAAAAAGTATTTGATCCCCTGCTGCTTTTGTATGTTTTCCCACTGACAAAGAAATGATCAGTCTATAATTTTAATGGTAGGTTTATTTTAACAGTGAGAGACAGAATAACAAAAATTCCAGAAAAACGGATTTAAAAAAAGTTATAATTGATTTGCATTTTAATGAGTGAAATAAGTATTTGACCCCTTTGCAAAACATGACTTAGTACCTGGTGGCAAAACCCTTGTTGACAATCACAGAGGTCGGCGTTTCTTGTAGTTGGCCGCCAGGTTTGCACACATCTCAGAAGGTTTTTTTTTTTCTCACTCCTCCTTGCAGATCCTCTCCAAGTCGTTACGGTTTCAAGGCTGACGTTTGATAACTCAAACCTTCAGCTCCCTTCACATATTTTCTTTGGGATTAAGGTCTGGAGACTGGCTAGGCCACTCCAGGACCTTAATGTGCTTCTTCTTGAGCCACTCTTTTGTTTCCTTGGCCATGTGTTTTCGGTCATTGACATGCTGGAATACCCATCCACGACCCAATTTCAATGCTCTGGCTGAGGGAAGGAGGTTCTCACCCAAGATTTGACGGTACATGGCCCCATCCATCGTCCCTGAAGGTCTCCTGTCCCCTTAGAAGAAAAACACCCCAAAGAATAATGTCTCCATTTCCATGTTTGATGGTGGGGATGGTGTTCTTGGGGTCATAGGCAGCATTCCTCCTCCTCCAAACACAGCAAGTTGAGTTGATGCCAAAGAGCTACATTTTGGTCTCATCTGACCACAACACTTTCCCCCAGTTCTCCTCTGAATCATTCAGCTGTTCATTAGCAAACTTCAGACGGGCCTGTACATGTGCTTTCTTGAGCAGGGGGACCTTGTAGGCGCTGCAGGATTTCAGATCTTCACAGCATAGTGTGTTACCAATTGTTTTCTTGGTGGTTATGGTCCCAGCTGTCTTTAGATCATTGACAAGATTCTCCCACGTAGTTCTGGGCTGATTCCTCACCATTCTCATGCTCACTGAAACTCCACGAAGTGAGATCTTGCATTGAGCCCCAGACTAAGGAAGATTGACAATTATTTTGTGCCTCTTCCATTTGTGTGTTGTCGTCCCCTCACCAAGCTGCTTGGTGATGGTCTTGTAGCCCATTCCAGCCTTGTGTAGGTCCACAATCTTGTCCCTGACATTCTTTGACAGCTACTCGGTCTTGGCCATGGTGAAGAGATTGGAATCTGATTGATTGATTACTTCTGTGGACAGGTGTCTTTTATACAGGCAACAAGCTGAGATTAGGAACACTTTGTTTACTGTAAGAGAGTGCTCCTAATCTCAGCTCGTTACCTGTATAGAAGACACCTGGGAGCCAGAAATCTTGCTGATTTATAGGGGATCAAATACTTATTCCACTCATTAAAATGCAAATCAATTTATAACTTTTTTGAAATATGTTTTTCTGGATATTTTTGTTATAATAAACCTACAAATAATCAATCAGCAGGGGATCAAATACTTTTTTCCCTCACTGTCAGGAGGCTCTGAAGTGTTTGGAGGGCTTCTGATGTGACAGGGGGAATCTGATGTGAAAGGGAGGGTTCTGATGTGAAAGGGAGGGCTACAATGTGAAAGGGAGGGCTATGATGTGAAAGGGAGGGCTCTGATGTGAAAGGAAGGGCTCTGATGTGAAAGGAAGGGCTATGATGTGAAAGGGAGGGCTCACATGTGAAAGGGAGTGCTATGATGTGAAAGGGAGGGCTATGATGTGAAAGTGAGTGCTATGATGTGAAAGGGAGTGCTATGATGTGAAAGGGAGGGCTATGATGTGAAAGTGAGTGCTATGATGTGAAAGGGAGGGCTATGATGTGAAAGGGAGGGCTATGATGTCAAAGGGAGGGTTCCAATGTGAAAGGGAGGGTTCTGATGTGAAAGGGAGAGCTCTGATGTGAAAGGAAGGGCTATGATATGAAAGGGAGGGTTCAGATGTGAAAGGGAGGGCTACAATATGAAAGGGAGGGCTCGGATGTAAAAGGGAGGGCTCCAATGTGAAAGGGAGGGCTCTGATGTGAAAGGGAGGGTTCCGATGTGAAAGGGAGGGTTCCAGTGGTGGGATTCAGCCGGTTCGCACCGGTTCCATAGAACCGTTTGCTAACTTTCTGCAAGTTCGCAGAACCGGCTGAATCCCTGTGCGCGTCTGAGGACGCGCAGGACAATTGAATGTCCCGCGCTCGGGCAGACGTGGCGCCACGGCCCGCCCATTCTGTGACAATAGCGAATGAGAATTCGCTATTGTCACATGATCCTCCTCCTGGCCAATCAGGGAGCGAGTCCTCCCGCTTCCTGATTGGCCGAAAGGCAAACACCGTGCCGTTGGACGAGAAGGAGGCTCCGCGGGAGGACTCGGAGACGCGGGGAGACGACTGCGAGACCGTCCGTGAGGTAAGTGCATGGGTCTCGCAGGGGGGGATCGCTGGCACTCTGCAATTGGGGGCAATGTTGTGGCTGGCGCTCTGCAATTGGGGGCAATGTTGTGGCTGGCGCTCTGCAATTGGGGGCAATGTTGTGGCTGGCGCTCTGCAATTGGGGGCAATGTTGTGGCTGGCACTATGCAATTGGGGGCAATGTTGTGGCTGGCACTATGCAATTGGGGGCAATGTTATGGCTGGCACTCTGCAATTGGGGGCAATGTTGTGGCTGGCGCTCTGCAATTGGGGGCAATGTTGTGGCTGGCGCTCTGCAATTGGGGGCAATGTTGTGGCTGGCACTATGCAATTGGGGGCAATGTTATGGCTGGCGCTCTGCAATTGGGGGCAATGTTGTGGCTGGCACTCTGCAATTGGGGGCAATGTTGTGGCTGGCGCTCTGCAATTGGGGGCAATGTTGTGGCTGGCGCTCTGCAATTGGGGGCAATGTTGTGGCTGGCACTATGCAATTGGGGGCAATGTTATGGCTGGCAATCTGCAATTGGGGGCAATGTTGTGGCTGGCGCTCTGCAATTGGGGGCAATGTTGTGGCTGGCGCTCTGCAATTGGGGGCAATGTTGTGGCTGGCACTATGCAATTGGGGGCAATGTTATGGCTGGCGCTCTGCAATTGGGGGCAATGTTGTGGCTGGCACTCTGCAATTGGGGGCAATGTTGTGGCTGGCGCTCTGCAATTGGGGGCAATGTTGTGGCTGGCGCTCTGCAATTGGGGGCAATGTTGTGGCTGGCACTATGCAATTGGGGGCAATGTTATGGCTGGCACTCTGCAATTGGGGGCAATGTTGTGGCTGGCGCTCTGCAATTGGGGGCAATGTTGTGGCTGGCACTATGCAATTGGGGGCAATGTTATGGCTGGCGCTCTGCAATTGGGGGCAATGTTGTGGCTGGCACTCTGCAATTGGGGGCAATGTTGTGGCTGGCGCTCTGCAATTGGGGGCAATGTTGTGGCTGGCGCTCTGCAATTGGGGGCAATGTTGTGGCTGGCACTATGCAATTGGGGGCAATATTATGGCTGGCACTCTGCAATTGGGGGCAATGTTGTGGCTGGCGCTCTGCAATTGGGGGCAATGTTGTGGCTGGCACTATACAATTGGGGGCAATGTTATGGCTGGCACTCTGCAATTGGGGGCAATGTTGTGGCTGGCACTCTGCAATCATTAGGGGCAATGTTGTGGCTGGCACTCTGCAATCATTGGGGGCAATGCTGTGGCTGGCACTCTGCAATCATTGGGGGCAATGCTGTGGCTGGCACTCTGCAATCATTGGGGGCAATGCTGTGGTCACTGTGCATTGAAAGGGGGGCACACTGGTCTCTCTGCATTGAAAGGGGGGCACGCTGGTCTCTCTGCATTGAAAGGGGGCACGCTGGTCTCTCTGCATTGAAAGGGGGGCACGCTGGTCTCTGTGCATTAAAGGGGGCATGTACACTGGTCACTGTGCATTGAAAGGGGGCACGCTGGTCACTGTGCATTGAAAGGGGGCACGCTGGTCTCTCTGCATTGAAAGGGGGAACGCTGGTTACTGTGCATTGAAAGGGGGCACGCTGGTCACTGTGCATTGAAAGGGGGAACGCTGGTCACTGTGCATTGAAAGGGGGCACGCTGGTCACTGTGCATTGAAAGGGGGAACGCTGGTCACTGTGCATTGAAAGGGGGCACGCTGGTCATTCTGCTGGGAAAGTCGGAACTGGTTACTAAAATTTTTGAATCCCACCACTGGAGGGTTCCGATGTGAAAGGAAGGGCTATGATATGAAAGGGAGGGCTCCGATGTCAAAGGGAGGGTTCTGATGTGAAAGGGAGAGCTCTGATGTGAAAGGCCGGGCTATGATATGAAAGGGAGGGTTCCGATGTGAAAGGGAGGGCTACAATATGAAAGGGAGGGCTTGGATGTAAAAGGGAGGGTTCCAATGTGAAAGGGAGGGCTCTGATGTGAAAGGGAGGGCTCTGATGTGAAAGGGAGGGTTCCGATGTGAAAGGGAGGGTTCCAATGTGAAAGGGAGGGATCTGAGGTAAAAGCGGGATTCTAATGTAAATGGGGGGGGGGGGGGTTTGGATGTGAAGAGGAGACTTCTTAATGGATGGGGGGGGGCTTCTGATATGAAGTTATTTCTTGATAGGAACAATGTGAAGGCACCGCACACCAACAGCTCAGTGTGTTAAACTGTGAAGAGTGGCCTCAGCCCCGCCTCCCCCTGAGACCACGCCCCCTGATGCATTTTGCCCTGTTCTGTCATAGAGGTTCTTGGAACGTCTTTATTCAGTCATTTACATTTTAATCACTTATTAATAAAAATAAAAAAATTCAGCCCACAAATATCTGTAAAATCTACCATGCGACTCTCATATTTAAGTTTGGAGACATCTAGTGCACATTTTAGCTTGAGCTAATGAGGTCTGTAAAAACTCTTTTTTTTTTTTTTTGTTTTTTTTTTTAAGAGGCTGTATTTCAACTGTGCATTTAGGAGGGGTTCACACTGTTTCGGGTGCAGGACAGTGTGTAAATTGCACCTATTTCCGCACCTGCAATTGCCCACAACCAAAACACATTGCTCTTTTGCAGACGTGTGGGGCTGCCATTCATTCTTAATGGCTCTCCCATGCATCTAAAAATGCAGCGCGTGTTCGGTGTGCGGGAAATTGCTTGTTGCAAAAGGACCATAATATTTTCCTGTGGTTGCATTTTTTCCAATCAACTAGTTTTCTCTGAATAAGGTCATCAATGGCCGCCCTCATGATGGGTTCACTCTAAGTCTTCTGCCAGCATTAATATACCGTGCACCAGTACAGAGAACTACTGACTGCCTTGGATTTTTTATTTTTTTCCCCTGAAATGTTGAAAGGCTGTAATAGCCAGACATGTCCCCTGTGTATAGTGATAACAGCTAAATAGTTGCAGATTGTGCAGTATTTTCCACTGCATTTGGTGCTAGAAGATAGCAACTGCTCAGAATGGCACAGTGGTTGCTCTTTATATCGCGTTTCATTACATAAGCCATGTATTTTATTTATAGTGATGATAAAGTGTATTGATTGTATCTATCTGCTGCGCTTGCATTTCTCTGTTGCTTCCCAAGAAATGGTGTGTTACAGCCTATTACGGGCCGGGGTGCGTTCGCATCTCCGCCGACGCTGTCTCCTGACATTATCGTCACAGTATATAACACAGTTGTTAATTTTATTTGCAAAGGGATGATTCCCTTAAAAAAAAAAAAAGGTGTTAATTCTCTCCTGCTTTCCAGTATATGTAGGGCTTATTCATACTTGCTTTGGTCTCTGAAGAGTGATTCCTGTTCAGATTGCTCTTCAGAGAGCATTTGACAGGCAGTGAGGAGGTGTATCGCCTCCTTACTGCCTGCTTTATTCCTTTGAATAGCTACTAGCGTTCTACAACCGCATGCATCACATGTAGTTGCGGGGCACTTGCAGAGCAGCCCTATTCACTTGGATGGGTCGCATTTGGTAGGCACCATGCCCACCAATAGCAACAGTATACATAATACATATAAGCATGAAATCACATCAATAGGAGTCCATAAAGTCCATAGGTATAAAGTGCATAGAGCAATGAAAGTACAAAGATGAAGGATCACAGGTGCGACTTATGGGGACTAGGGATGATCGAACGGTTCGGGTCCACCATCGGTTCGGCCCGAACATTGGGTGTTCGAGGTTCGGCCGAATTTAGAACTTTTTGCCCAAAAAGTTCGGAATTCGGCAACCAGAACCGCCCAAAATGCAATGCTTCAGGAAATGGGCTTTAAAAGCCTGTGATTGGACCAGAACCATTAGCAAAAGCCAAATGAGGGGGCAGGAGAATGCTAGGAATGTGATTGGAGTGACTAGTAGAGATGTATAGAACTGTTCGCCGGCGAACAGTTCCCGGCGAACTTAGCATGTTCGCGTTCGCCGCTGCCGGCGAACATATGCGATGTTCGGTCCGCCCCCCATAAGACATCATTGAGGCAAACTTTGACCCTGAACTTTACAGTCAGCAGACACATTTCCAGCCAATCAGCATACCTCCCTCCCACACCCTCCCACCTCCTATAAATAAGCAAGGGCAGCATCCATCTTAGATCATTCTGAAGCAGTGTGTGTAGTGAGAGCAGGGAGAGCTGCTGCTGCTGCTGCTGCTGTTAAGCTAGGGACAGTTAGTCAGTGTTCCTGGTCTTGCAGTGTTCTTGGTCCACTACTGCTGTAATATCAGCACCCCAAAAAGCCCTTCTAAGGGCTGGTATTTGTGTTTTTTTTTTTTTTTATATATATATATATATATATATACCTAGCGTCCCCAAAAGCCCTTTTAAGGGCTGGTAATTGAGTTGTTTCTTCATATATATATATATATCTATATCTATCTAGTGTCCCCAAAAGCCCTTTTAAGGGCTGGTAATTGAGGATTTTTTTATTTTTATATATATACATATATATATATATATATAGTGTCCCCAAAAGCCCTTTCAAGGGCTGGTAAGGTAATAGATTTTTTTCTTTTTATATATATATATATATATATATCTATTGTACACTGCAGTTGCCTGCCCGCTGTGTGTGAGAGGCCACAGACCTACCACAGACTGTACTGTGTGCACACCACACTCATTTCGGGTGGCACAGGCACAGTACCTGGCATTTTAAAAAATATTTTTTTTTTCTCTGTCATAATTGCAGTGAGTGCTGTGTCAGGTCCACAGAGTGCACTGTACCCACTGCAGTGCACTGCCCACCACTGATATATATACGTTGGCACAGCATCTTGTTGCAATAAATTGAAAAAAAAAATATTTTTTATTATTGCAGTTGCCTGGGCTGCCAGTGACTGTCAGGTCCACAGAGTGTACTGTGCCCACTGCAGTGCCACTGTGTGCCCACCCACCACTGATATATAAGGTGGCACAGCAGCTTGCAAAGTAAAAAAAAAATATATATTTTTTTAAATTGCAGTTGCCTGGGTGCCAGTGACTGCTGTCAGGTCCACAGAGAGTGTACTGTGCCACTGCCCACCCACCACTGATATATAAGGTGGCACAGCAGCTTGCAAAGTAAAAAAAATATATATATTTTTTTAAATTGCAGTTGCCTGGGTGCCAGTGACTGCTGTCAGGTCCACAGAGAGTGTACTGTGCCACTGCCCACCCACCCACCACTGATATATAAGGTGGCACAGCAGCTTGCAAAGTAAAAAATATATATATATTTTTTTAAATTGCAGTTGCCTGGGTGCCAGTGACTGCTGTCAGGTCCACAGAGAGTGTACTGTGCCACTGCCCACCCACCACTGATATATAAGGTGGCACAGCAGCTTGCAAAGTAAAAAAATATATATATATTTTTTAAATTGCAGTTGTCTGGGTGCCAGTGACTGCTGTCAGGTCCACAGAGAGTGTACTGTGCCACTGCCCACCCACCACTGATATATAAGGTGGCACAGCAGCTTGCAAAGTAAAAAAAAATATATATATTTTTTAAATTGCAGTTGCCTGGGTGCCAGTGACTGCTGTCAGGTCCACAGAGAGTGTACTGTGCCACTGCCCACCCACCACTGATATATAAGGTGGCACAGCAGCTTGCACTCATAGTACAACAGTAACAACACATTAAAAAAAAAATGACAGGCAGAGGCAGGCCACCCCGCAAGGGCCGTCGTGGTCGTGGTGCTGTGATTTCCTTAGGCTCTAGAATAATGCCCAGTGTTCAGAGGCCACCACAGCCCCTGAACTCAAAAAATTCTGAGGCCATAGTTGACTGGCTTACACAGGACACCCAATCGTCTACAGCTTCCGCTCGGAACCTTAATGCACCATCCTCCTCCAGCTCAGCTTCGGGCACCTCTCAATTTACCACTCGCCAGCCCGCCGGCACCACCACCAACACTAGCACCACAGCCGCTTCACTTGATCCGTCAGAGGAGTTATTTTCACATCAGTTTGAAGAAATAAGTGATGCGCAACTATTAGTGCCAGAGGATGTAGATAACGGGGATATGTCTCAGTCAGGCAGCATTATACACATGGACGTACATTGTGATGATGATGATGTTGTACCTGCTGCTGCTGCCTTTGCTGAGTTGTCAAGTGAAGCGGCTGATGATGACGATGTGTCTGTGGATGTCACCTGGGTGCCTGCTCGAAGAGCAGAAGAAGAGGGGGAAAGTTCAGATGGGGAGACAGAGAGGAGGAGGAGACGAGTTGGAAGCAGGGGGAGGAGGTCATCGCAAGGAGCTAGTGGCGCAGTCAGACAGCATGTAGATTCGGCACCCGGGGTCAGCCAGACAGCACGCCAATCAACGCAAGCTGTTGCCACCACCAGAATGCCGTCCTTGCAAAGCTCAGCAGTGTGGCATTTTTTTTGTGTGTCTGCCTCTGATATCAGCGATGCCATTTGTAACCTGTGCCAAAAGAAACTGAGTCGTGGGAAGTCCAACACCCACCTAGGTACAACTGCTTTGCGAAGGCACATGATCTCACATCACAAACGCCTATGGGATCAACACATGAGTAAAAGCAGCACACAAACTGAAAGCCACCATCCTCCTCCTGGTCCAGCATCTTCAGCCACGTCAACCACTGCTGTCCTCCATGCCCCCTATCAACAACCCGCCCCTCCGCCTCTCACCTTCAGCAGTTCCTGCTCGTCACCTGCCCACAGTCAGGTGTCTGTGAAGGAAATGTTTGAGCGCAAAAAGCCAATCTCGCAGAGTCACCCCCTTGCCCGGCGTCTGACAGCTGGCTTGTCGGAACTCTTAGCCCGCCAGCTTTTACCATACAAGCTGGTGGAGTCTGAGGCCTTCAAAAAATTTGTCGCTATTGGGACACCGCAGTGGAAGGTACCCGGCCGAAATTATTTTTCACAAAAGGCAATCCCCAACCTGTACTCTATTGTGGAAAAAGAAATCATGTCACGTCTGGCACACAGTGTTGGGGCAAGGGTCCATCTGACCACTGATAGCTGGTCTGCAAAGCACGGTCAGGGCAGGTATATAACGTACACTGCGCATTGGGTAAACCTGCTGGCGGCTGCCAAGCATGGAATGCGTGGCTCTGCTGCAGAGGAGTTGGTGACACCACCACGACTTGCAGGCAGGCCTGCTGCCACCTCCTCTACTCCTCCTACTCCATCCTCTATGCTAACCTCCTCGGCTGAGTCCTCTTCTGCTGTTGCGTCTTGCTCCACACCAACTGCACCCCCCCAGCTCCCCAGGGGCTATTCCACATGCCGGATACGGCAGTGTCACGCTGTCTTGGGGTTGACTTGCCTGAAAGCAGAGAGTCACACCGGACCAGCACTACTGTCCGCCCTGAATGCACAGGTGGATCAGTGGCTGACCCCGCACCAACTGGAGATCGGCAAAGTGGTGTGTGACAACGGGAGCAATTTGTTGGCGGCATTGAATTTGGGCAAGTTGACACATGTGCCGTGCATGGCACATGTGTTGAATCTGATTGTGCAACGTTTTGTGCAGAAGTACCCAGGCTTACAGGACGTCCTCAAGCAGGCCAGGAAGGTGTGTGGCCATTTCAGGCGTTCCTACACGGCCATGGCGCACTTTGCAGATATTCAGCGGCGAAACAACATGCCAGTGAGGCGCTTGATTTGCGACAGCCCGACACGTTGGAATTCAACACTGCTAATGTTCGACCGCCTGCTCCAACAAGAAAAAGCGGTCAACGAGTATTTGTATGACCGGGGTGCTAGGACAGCCTCTGCGGAGCTGGGTATTTTTTTGCCACGCTACTGGACGCTCATGCGCAATGCCTGTAGGCTCATGCGTCCTTTTGAGGAGGTGACAAACCTAGTGAGTCGCACTGAAGGCACCATCAGCGACATCATCCCATATGTTTTTTTCCTGGAGCGTGCCCTGCGAAGAGTGCTGGATCAGGCCGTAGATGAGCGTGAAGAGGAAGAGGAAGAGTTGTGGTCACCATCACCACCACCAGAAACAGCCTTACCATCGATTGCTGGACCTGCGGCAACACTGGAAGAGGAGTGTGAGGAAGAGGAGTCAGAGGAGGAATGTGGCTTTGAGGAGGAGGAACACCAACCACAGCAGGCATCCCAGGGTGCTCGTTGTCACCTATCTGGTACCCGTGGTGTTGTACGTGGCTGGGGGGAAGAACACACCTTCAATGACATCAGTGAGGACGAGGAATTGGACATGAGTAGCTCGGCATCCAACCTTGTCCAAATGGGGTCTTTCATGCTGTCATGCCTGTTGAGAGACCCTCGTATAAAAAGGCTGAAGGAGAACGACCTGTACTGGGTGGCCACGCTACTAGACCCCTGGTATAAGCAGAAAGTCTGTGACATGTTACCCAATTACCGGCAGTCGCAAAGGATGCAGCAGCTACAAAATAAGTTAAAAACTATGCTCTACACAGCGTATAAGGGTGATGTCACAGCACAACGGGAATCCAACAGGGGAAGAGGTGAAAGTAATCCTCCTCCTACCACCACAACCACGCCGGCAAGGACAGGACGCTTTACAGACGTCTTGTTGATGGAGGACATGCGGAGCTTTTTTAGTCCTATGCATCGCCACAGCCCTTCGGGGTCCACCCTCAGAGAACGACTCGACCGACAGGTAGCAGACTACCTTGCCTTAACTGCAGATATCGACACTCTGAGGAGCGATGAACCCCTTGACTACTGGGTGTGCAGGCTTGACCTGTGGCCTGAGCTATCCCAGTTTGCCATTGAACTTCTGGCCTGCCCCGCTTCAAGTGTGCTGTCAGAAAGGACCTTCAGCGCAGCAGGAGGTATTGTCACTGAGAAGAGAAGTCGCCTAGGTCAAAAAAGTCTTGATTACCTCACGTTTATTAAGATGAATGAGGCATGGATCCCGAAGGGACTGACAGTGGGGGATGCATTTGACTAAAAAAGGCCTGGTGATGACTGAGATGCCTTGGCCTAAAAATGGTCCACACGCTGCTGTATATAATCATTCTCTGCATGCCGGATGACTTACGTGACGTCTCCGCCACCAACTACGGTTCAAGCAGCAATGTTTTAGTGCACTTTCTGCCTTAAAACCTCAATTTTTCAGGCCGCTGCTACAGCAGCGGCTGCAACAATACCTACTTTTTCATGCATGTGTACATGCCTAATTTTTCTGGCCTCTGGTGCTACACTGTGGCTGCAAAAAAACAAAAAACAAAAAAAAAGGCACATACATGTGTCAATTCCCCTTCGTGATCGTTACCTTGTCGTGGTGAAGGGGCTTGCGTATCACAATGAAGCGATCACCTCTAGGATTGTGTTGGCACACCCCAGATGATAAGGTCGTTGCTTCATTGTGTACAGACCAAAAGCGATCCGCAGGATAATTTTTCATAAAAAAAAACATTCATTTTCTTTCATTCTTTCTGCGGAGCTGGGTATTTTTTGGCCGCGTTACTGAATGCTCATGAACAATGGCTGTAGGCTCATGCGTCCTTTTGCGGAGATGACAACCCTGGTGGTCAGTCGAACCCAAGGCAACATCATCGACCTCATCCCATATGCGTTTTTTCTGGAGCGTGCCCTGCGAAGAGTACTGGATCAGGCTGTAGATGAGCATGAAGAGGAAGAGTTGTGGTCCTCATCACCACCAGAAGCAGCCTTGTCGTTGTCAATTGCTGGACCTGTGGCAACGCAGAGAGAGGAGTCTGAAGAAGAGAAGTCAGAGGAGGAAGGTGGCTTTGAGGAGGTGGAATACCAGCCACAGCAGGCGTCCCAGGGGGCTTGTTCTCACCTTTCGGGGACCCTTGGTGTTGTATGTGGCTGGGTGGAGGAAGAGACCTTCAATGATGTCAGTGAGGACAAGGAACGGGACATGGCTAGCTTGGTATCCAACCTTGTGCAAATTGGGAGTTTGCGGTTGTGCAAATGGACTGACTGACTGTTAAACGGGGAGTTTGGTCTGTCAGAGTTTGGTCTGTCACTGTGAAGCGGGCAACGGGCGTAACCCTTACACTACTTGACCGATAAAACATCATACCTGATCGTATTCACACACTGGATGTTTTAGTGCTGGTTTACACTGCCGCTACCACTAAAGTAGCGTCGCTTCCAGTGCGACTTTGGCGCGACTTAGCGCGACTTTGGCGCGACCTCATCGCGAGGTGACTTTTTATTTGGCCAATCACAATATCATGTTTTGTTACCGTCACCTAATTTCCTTTTCCTGTTTTTTGTTTTACATATTTCCCCATGTGTGCAGTGTTGTCTGTGTCATAGCTCAACTGATAGGCATGTTTGCCTTGGCATATCATATTTCAGCTTGCCAGAAAGAAAAAAAGACAGCTGGAAAGACACTGCATTAGTTTTCTACTAAAAATCATAAGAAAAATGCTGTTTTTTTTGGGTTGTGGACATACTACAGAGCTGAAACTTGACAGGTACACTTTTTAGACCCCCCAGACACTAAATACAAAAAATGACATGCCTGCCTAAAAAAATGCCCGATAAATGCCTGCAAGAGAAAAAGACAGCCGCAGAGAAGCCGTATTCCTGAAAATATAAGAAAAATGCTGTTTTTTAGGGGTTCTGGACATGCTACAGATCTGAAACTTGACAGGTACACTTTTGTGACCCCCCAGACACTAAATACAAAAAATGACATGCCTGCCTAAAAAAATGCCCGATAAATGCCTGCAAGAGAAAAAGACAGCCGCAGAGAAGCCGTATTCCTGAAAATATAAGAAAAATGCTGTTTTTTAGGGGTTCTGGACATGCTACAGATCTGAAACTTGACAGGTACACTTTTGTGACCCCCCAGACACTAAATACAAAAAATGACATGCCTGCCTAAAAAAATGCCCGATAAATGCCTGCAAGAGAAAAAGACAGCCGCAGAGAAGCCGTATTCCTGAAAATATAAGAAAAATGCTGTTTTTTAGGGGTTCTGGACATGCTACAGATCTGAAACTTGACAGGTACACTTTTGTGACCCCCCAGACACTAAATACAAAAAATGACATGCCTGCCTAAAAAAATGCCCGATAAATGCCTGCAAGAGAAAAAGACAGCCGCAGAGAAGCCGTATTCCTGAAAATATAAGAAAAATGCTGTTTTTTAGGGGTTCTGGACATGCTACAGATCTGAAACTTGACAGGTACACTTTTGTGACCCCCCAGACACTAAATACAAAAAATGACATGCCTGCCTAAAAAAATGCCCGATAAATGCCTGCAAGAGAAAAAGACAGCCGCAGAGAAGCCGTATTCCTGAAAATATAAGAAAAATGCTGTTTTTTAGGGGTTCTGGACATGCTACAGATCTGAAACTTGACAGGTACACTTTTGTGACCCCCCAGACACTAAATACAAAAAATGACATGCCTGCCTAAAAAAATGCCCGATAAATGCCTGCAAGAGAAAAAGCCAGCCGCAGAGAAGCCGTATTCCTGAAAATATAAGAAAAATGCTGTTTTTTAGGGGTTCTGGACATGCTACAGAGCTGAAACTTGACAGGTACACTTTTTAGACCCCCCAGACACTAAATACAAAAAATGACATGCCTGCCTAAAAAAATGCCCGATAAATGCCTGCAAGAGAAAAAGCCAGCCGCAGAGAAGCCGTATTCCTGAAAATATAAGAAAAATGCTGTTTTTTAGGGGTTCTGGACATGCTACAGAGCTGAAACTTGACAGGTACACTTTTTAGACCCCCCAGACACTAAATACAAAAAATGACATGCCTGCCTAAAAAAATGCCCGATAAATGCCTGCAAGAGAAAAAGCCAGCCGCAGAGAAGCCGTATTCCTGAAAATATAAGAAAAATGCTGTTTTTTAGGGGTTCTGGACATGCTACAGAGCTGAAACTTGACAGGTACACTTTTGTGACCCCCCAGACACTAAATACAAAAAATGACATGCCTGCCTATAAAAATGCCCGATAAATGCCTGCAAGAGAAAAAGCCAGCCGCAGAGAAGCCGTATTCCTGAAAATATAAGAAAAATGCTGTTTTTTAGGGGTTCTGGACATGCTACAGAGCTGAAACTTGACAGGTACACTTTTGTGACCCCCCAGACACTAAATACAAAAAATGACATGCCTGCCTAAAAAAATGCCCGATAAATGCCTGCAAGAGAAAAAGCCAGCCGCAGAGAAGCCGTATTCCTGAAAATATAAGAAAAATGCTGTTTTTTAGGGGTTCTGGACATGCTACAGAGCTGAAACTTGACAGGTACACTTTTGTGACCCCCCAGACACTAAATACAAAAAATGACATGCCTGCCTAAAAAAATGCCCGATAAATGCCTGCAAGAGAAAAAGACAGCCGCAGAGAAGCCGTATTCCTGAAAATATAAGAAAAATGCTGTTTTTTAGGGGTTCTGGACATGCTACAGAGCTGAAACTTGACAGGTACACTTTTGTGACCCCCCAGACACTAAATACAAAAAATGACATGCCTGCCTAAAAAAATGCCCGATAAATGCCTGCAAGAGAAAAAGCCAGCCGCAGAGAAGCCGTATTCCTGAAAATATAAGAAAAATGCTGTTTTTTAGGGGTTCTGGACATGCTACAGAGCTGAAACTTGACAGGTACACTTTTGTGACCCCCCAGACACTAAATACAAAAAATGACATGCCTGCCTAAAAAAATGCCCGATAAATGCCTGCAAGAGAAAAAGCCAGCCGCAGAGAAGCCGTATTCCTGAAAATATAAGAAAAATGCTGTTTTTTAGGGGTTCTGGACATGCTACAGAGCTGAAACTTGACAGGTACACTTTTTAGACCCCCCAGACACTAAATACAAAAAATGACATGCCTGCCTAAAAAAATGCCCGATAAATGCCTGCAAGAGAAAAAGCCAGCCGCAGAGAAGCCGTATTCCTGAAAATATAAGAAAAATGCTGTTTTTTAGGGGTTCTGGACATGCTACAGAGCTGAAACTTGACAGGTACACTTTTGTGACCCCCCAGACACTAAATACAAAAAATGACATGCCTGCCTATAAAAATGCCCGATAAATGCCTGCAAGAGAAAAAGCCAGCCGCAGAGAAGCCGTATTCCTGAAAATATAAGAAAAATGCTGTTTTTTAGGGGTTCTGGACATGCTACAGAGCTGAAACTTCACAGGTACACTTTTTAGACCCCCCAGATGCTAAATCCAAAGAAATTTTTTATTTTTATTTTTTTTCAATTTTTCCAATAATTGGCTCTCTATCAAAAAATTATAATTTTTAAGAACTTTTTTTTGCGTGATCCCTCTCCGGCATGCCACAGTCCAGGTGTTAGTCCCCTTGAAACAACTTTTCCATCACTATTGTGGCCAGAAAGAGTCCCTGTGTGTTTTAAAATTCGCCTGCCTATTGAAGTCTATGGCGGTTCGCCCGGTTCGCCGGTTCGCGAACATTTGCCGATGTTCGCGTTCGCCGTTCGCGAACCGCGAATTTTAGGTTCGCGACATCACTAGTGACTAGGGGGTCCCTAGACCAATCATTAGCGAATACGCCCCCCAGTATATAAGATCGCCCCCGCCATATTCCCAGCATTGTTATACTGGACATGGAAGAGAGTGGAAGCAGTTCTGTTAATTTTACTTTAAAAGTGTCATTTAGCATTTATTAGTGCGAGGAAAGGGATATCTAGTGTAGTTAGAGTGCTCCTTTACACTTAAGTTAGCTTCAAAAATTTAGTTTCTGAGTTTCTGTAGGGAAAGTGTTAAGTGTAAGGGGACCGTAGTGTAGTGTAGGGTTAACTGGCAGTGACTGCTATGGCAGGGTGACAAAACCCTCCCATAGCAGGGTGACCGCTATAGAGAAATGATCATTTCTCTGAGTTGCTTCGGCACAGGAATATGGCTTCTCACCAGCCAAGCATTTTTTATGCTGCAGGGGCTGCCACTGCCAGTGCTTTTTTGAGGACATGTTTGATGTCAGACATGACATCTGAATATGTGTATAGGGGGAATATATAGACATATATGTCTGAATATATACCCCTAGACATATATAGGTGTGATAGTAGCAGAAATAAATGCTTGCGCTAATGAAATCATTTACAGTAATATATTTCTGCTACTATCACACCTATATATGTCTAGGGGTATATATTCAGACATATATGTCTATATATACCCCCTATACACATGTTCAGATGTTTTGCCTGCCTCAAAAGAACCCCAAAAAATGCCAAAAAAATGCTAGCGTCAAAAAAAAAAAATGCCCAGGTGTGTTTTTGCTGGCATTTTTTGGGGGGTTTTGGAGGCAGGCAAAACATCTGAACTTATGCACAGTACCACTATACACAAGTTCAGATGTTTTTCCTGACTGCAAAGAACCCAAAAAAATGCCTGCTTTGAAACCGGCAAGGTGTTACAGCAGATAAGCCATATTCCTGTGCTTAAAGTTTTCTAATACAAACAATCCTTTTTTTTTTCTGGTTCTGGACATGCTACAGAGCTGAAACTTCACAGGTACACCTTTTAGACCCCCCAGACACAAAATCACACAAAAAAAAAGTTCTTAAAAATTGTCATTTTTGATTAAAAAGCCAATTATTGAAAAATTAAAAAAAAAATTTAAAAAAAAGAGATTTTCTTTGGATTTAGTATCTGGGGGGGGTCTAAAAAGTGTACCTGTGAAGTTTCAGCTCTGTAGCATGTCCAGAACCCCCCACAAATTAGCATTTTCTTATAATTTTTATTAGAACAGGAATACGGCTTCTCTACGGCGTTTTTTCTTGCATTTATCGGGCATTTTTGGAGGCAGGCATGACTTTTTTTGGATTTAGTGTCTGGGGGGTCTAAAAAGTGTACCTGTGAAGTCTCAGCTCTGTAGCATGTCCAGAACCAGAAAAAAGATCATTTTTCAGTAGAGCAGGGATGGTGGGACCCCTCTTTTACACTTATATGATCTTTTTTTTGGGCTTCTGGACATGCTACAGAGCTGAAACTTCACAGGTACACCTTTTAGACCCCCCAGACACAAAAAAAAAAAAAAGTTCAAAAAAGCCAATTATTGAAAAATTAAAAAAAAAAAAAAAGATTTTTTGATTTTCACTTTGGATTTCAGATCTGGGGGGTCTAAAACGTGTACATGTGAAGTTTCAGCTCTGTAGCATGTCCAGAACCATAAAAAAAAAGATCTTTTGTATTAGAAAACTTTAAGCACAGGAATATGGCTTCGCTGCTGTAACACCTTGCCGGTTTAATAGAAGGCATTTTTTTGGGTTCTTTGCAGTCAGGAAAAACATCTGAACTTGTGTATAGTGGTACTGTGCACAAGTTCTGATGTTTTGCCTGCCTCAAAAGAACCCCAAAAAATGCCAAAAAAAACGCTAGCGTCCAAAAAAAAATGCCCAGGTGTGTTTTTGCTGGCATTTTTTGGGGGTTTTTGGAGGCAGGCAAAACATCAGAACTTGTGCACAGTACCACTATACACAAGTTCAGATGTTTTTCCTGACTGCAAAGAACCCAAAAAAATGCCTTCTATTAAACCGGCAAGGTGTTACAGCAGCGAAGCAATATTCCTGTGCTTAAAGTTTTCTAATACAAAAGATCTTTTTTTTTTTATGGTTCTGGACATGCTACAGAGCTGAAACTTCACATGTACACATTTTAGACCCCCCAGATCTGAAATCCAAAGTGAAAATCAAAAAATCTCTCTTTTTTTTTTTTTTCAATAATTGGCTTTTTTTTTTATCAAAAATGACAATTTTTAAGAACTTTTTTTGTGTGATTTTGTGTCTGGGGGGTCTAAAAAGTGTACCTGTGAAGTTTCAGCTCTGTAGCATGTCCAGAACCCCCCAAAAATTAGCATTTTCTTATAATTTTTATTAGAACAGGAATACGGCTTCTCTACGGCGTTTTTTCTTGCATTTATCTGGCATTTTTGGAGGCAGGCATGACTTTTTTTGGATTTAGTGTCTGGGGGGTCTAAAAAGTGTACCTGTGAAGTTTCAGCTCTGTAGCATGTCCAGAACCAGAAAAAAGATCATTTTTCAGTAGAGCAGGGATGGTGGGACCCCTCTTTTACACTTATATGATCTTTTTTTTGGGGTTCTGGACATGCTACAGAGCTAAAACTTCACAGGTACACCTTTTAGACCCCCCAGACACAAAATCACACAAAAAAAGTTCTTAAAAATTGTCATTTTTGATAAAAAAGGAAATTATTGAAAAATTAAAAAAAAAAAAAAGAGATTTCAGATCTGGGGGGTCTAAAAAGTGTACATGTGAAGTTTCAGCTCTGTAGCATGTCCAGAACCACTATACACAAGTTCAGATGTTTTTCCTGACTGCAAAGAACCCAAAAAAATGCCTGCTATTAAACCGGCAAGGTGTTACAGCAGCGAAGCCAACCCCCTGTCTGAAAGTTTTCTAATACAAACGATCTTTTTTTTTTCTGGTTCTGGACATGCTACAGAGCTGAAACTTCACAGGTACACTTTTTAGACCCCCCAGAAAAAATCAAAAAATCTCTTTTTTTTTTTTTTTTTTTTTTTCAATAATTGACTTTTTTATCAAAAATGACAATTTTTAAGAACTTTTTTTGTGTGATTATAGTTAATGGGGCATGACCCAGAACCCTAGGCACTTTTTAGGGGCATTTATTGGGTTTTGGGGCTTCAAAATGGTGTTTTTTGATTACCGAAGTTGGGGTCCCATTGATTTCAATGGGGTTCTGAAATCCGGGCCGAACTTTCGGGAAGTTCGGATGTTCTGGCCGAACCGAACTTTTCAAAAGTTTGATCATCCTTAATGGGGACCACCCTTGCTTGCCACCACCACACAGTGCCGGGAGAAGTATCTGAAATTCAGACTCACCATAAATTTATCTGGAAATCTTCCAGAGGAGTCTTTGCAGCACAAATCAGAGATCTGGAGGAAACCTGATTTTACTATACAGTATGCTGTTGTTGCCCAGTCCATGAGAGTGGTTAGGCATGGGCTTCTAGGTGAGTCTGAATTTCAGCTACTTCTCCCGACACTGTGTGGTGGTGGCAGGCAAGGGTGGTCCCCATATATCGCACCTGTGATCCTTCATGTTTGCACTTTCATTGCTCTATGCACTTTATACCTATGGACTTTATGGACTCCTATTGATGTGATTTCATGCTTTTATGTATTTATGATTTTATGCTTATATTTATCACATCTGATTCATATATTTTGGTATATGTTATCATCCTATTTATTTGGTAAGAGGTTATCACCATCCCTGCGCTACTGAAATTCAAATGAAACAGCCAGTTCCTGTTTTTTCTGGATGAATTTTATTTTTTATTATATTTACTCATTTAAGTAGCAGCAATTTGTATTATTTGTGTTATTCTGTCAGGTTTGTGTTACCTGTATTTCCTAAAGCGCAGTTATATATTTAATTTTTCCTCTGTCATATAATTGCAGTTGCCTGCCAGTGAGTGTCAGGTCCACAGACTGTACTGTGCCCACTGCCCAACACTCATATAGGGTGGCACAGCACCTTGCAGATAAAAAAGTCATTTAATTTTTTCTCTGTAATATAATTGCAGTTGCCTGCCAGTGAGTGTCAGGTCCACAGACTGTACTGTGCCCACTGCCCACCACTCATATAGGGTGGCACAGCACCTTGCAGATAAAAAACTAATTACATTTTTCCTCTGTAATATAATTGCAGTTGCCTGCCAGTGAGTGTCAGGTCCACAGACTGTACTGTGCCCACTGCCCACCACTCATATAGGGTGGCACAGCACCTTGCAGATAAAAAAGTCATTAAATTTTTCCTCTGTAATATAATTGCAGTAGCCTGCCAGTGAGTGTCAGGTCCACAGACTGTACTGTACCCACTGCCCACCACTCATATAGGGTGGCACAGCACCTTGCAGATAAAAAAGTAATTAAATTTTTCCTCTGTAATATAATTGCAGTTGCCTGCCAGTGAGTGTCAGGCCCACAGACTGTACTGTGCCCACTGCAAATGGACTGTTTGCAGTTGTTTGCGGTGCGTTAAACGGGGAGTTTGGTCTGTCAGACTTTGGTCTGTCACTGTGAAGCGGGCGTAACCCTTACACTACCTGATCAATACAACATCATACCTGATCGTATTCACACACTGGATGATTTAAAGCACGTTATTCCAAACAATTTAGGAATGTTAGGTGATTTATGCCCTTTATGGATTAAAACCCCACTTGCGTCAACTACGTAATTTTCCATGGGAGTTTTGCCATGGATCCCCCTCCGGCATGCCACAGTCCAGGTGTTAGTCCCCTTGAAACAACTTTTCCATCACTATTGTGGCCAGAAAGAGTCCCTGTGGGTTTTAAAATTCGCCAAATAGTCTATGGCGGTTCGCACGGTTCGCCCGTTCACGAACATTTGCGGAAGTTCGCGTTCGCCATTCGCGAACATAAAATTTTAATGTTCGCGACATCTCTAACCCTAAAGCCTGTATATAAAAAATGATATAGTCTTAGTAATAAAATAACATTTATTTTAATATCATTTCAAAAACTGTTTTCAAACTTTTTAAATCTGTAGCTTTCCTTAACCAACTGACCTGCCATAGGCATGTGCAGGGGGTGTGCCAGGTGTGCCTGGGCACACTCTAATCACTCTGTGTGGTGCCAATTCCTCCTCCGGGCCAGGCTTCCCCCTGAGTTGTGCCTCTCCCATCATTGCTGCTGGCTTCCCTCCTCTCCTCTCTCCCAGGCTGCAGCGGGAGATGTTTCAGAATGGAGAATGGGGGAAGGGACTAGTAAATATGTATTTTACCAGCACCTTCCTTTTCCAAATAAACACAGTGAATGCACTCACTCACTGTGTTAATTCACAACTGAAGCATAGTAAACTACGTTTACTATGCTTCAGTTTGTGAATGAACAGGAAGCCGCTCAGCACAGAACACTTCCAATTTACTCACTGTCCAGTGCAGCTGAGGATGCAGAGAAAGGCATGTGTGTTTGAACACCCTAATGCAATAGGCTGCGCACGCCTATGTTACCTGTGGAAGATTTACCCCTCTTCATGACCAGGCCATTTTTTGCAATACGGCACAGCATTAGTTTAACTATTGCGCGGTCGTGCGACGCTGTACCCATATAACATTTATGTCATTTTTTCCCCACAAATAGAGCTTTCTTTTGGTGGCATTTGATCACCTGTGTGATTTTATTTTATTATTTACGCTATACACAAAAAAAGGCTGACAATTCTGTGTGGGTTACCTACGATCTGTGGGTGCCAGAAGACACTGAGTGCCCGCCACTCGCAGATCAACTTCTGCTGTAAATATTCACAGCAGAAGTGGCCTGCCAGCAACCCCTGCAGGTGGAAGTGCAGAATCACGTATATATATATGTGATCCTGTGTATAGCTAGCTGCTGCCCTGTTGCAATAAAATTGCTATGGGGCAGTCAGCAAGTGGTTAAAATACTACCCAGTGATCCTGCCGTAAAGGTCCTAGTTCAGACACCTTTTTTATAGGGTGACAACACTTACTTGTGTTGTCACCTGGTCCCTCATGGACCAAGCTTCAAGTTGGCCAGCAGGGGCAGAAAGCAAAGTTGCATCCAGCAGAGCTCAGAGAGTTGATTGAAGGTAAGGGACACCCCATTATACAGCACACAGGAACAGAGCTAAGGCTGTCAATCACAGGCTGTGTGCTGGAGCTCCCTCCCCTGTCTCCTTTTTATCTCTTAGTGTCAGGAATACCTTTTAGAAGTGACTCATGCTGATAGCAGAGGAAAGAGGCAGCAGACAGAAATCCAATGCTCTGGATAGAGACAAGTGCATACTATAGAGGGATATGCTTTGTTCATATTTAATGTCTGAGGATTACAATCACTTTAACCAGTTCTGGACTGGAAGGATTTGCCCCCTAATGACCAGGCCATTTTTTTGCAAATCTGCACTGCGGTACTTTACTGACAATTGCGCAGTCATGCGATGCTGTACCCAAATAAAATCGATGTCCTTTTTTCCCCACAAATAGAGCTTTCTTTTGGTGGTATTTGATCACCTGTGCGATTTTTTTTTTTTTTTTTTTTTGCACTTTAAACAAAAAAGAGCGACAATTCTGAAAAAAAAAAAAATATTTTTCACTTTCTGCTATATAACATCCCCCCCCCCCCCCCAAAAAAAAATTGTAAAAATCGAATTTTTTCATTCTTTTAGGCCAATTTGTATTCTGCAAGATATTTTTGGTAAAAAAAAAAAAAAAAAATAATAAGCATATTTTGATTGGTTTGCGCAAAATTTATCGCGTCTACAAACTAGGGGAAAGATTTATGTCATTTTTATTTTTTATTTTTAAAAAATCGCAATCTGCGATTTTTAGCGGGACTGCGACATTGCAGTGGACGGACAGATCGGAACCCCTAACTGACATTTTTTGACACTTTTAAGGGGGACCAGTGACATTACTGCAGTAATCAGTGCTAAAAATATGCACTGTTACTGTACTGATCAAAGGGTTAAGTGTGAGCCTAGGCCAGTGATGGCGAATCTTGGCACCCCAGATGCTTTAGAACTACATTTCCCATGATGCTCAACTACACTGCGGTGTGCATGAGCATCATGGGAAATGTAGTTCCGAAACATCTGGGGTGCCAAGATTCGCCATCACTGGCCTAGGGGGTGTTTTCTAACTGTATGGGGGAGGGACTTGTGAAATGAACATAGAGACCTGTGATCCTAAATAGAAGGATCACATGCGCTCTGTGATCGTCCAGAGAGAACAACGGTCTGCTGTGTTTTCAACAGCAGATCGTCATTCTCTCTCAGCAGGGAGCGATCGCGGGTACCCCAGCGGCAATCGCTGGCGCCGGTCGCGTGTATCGGCTTCCCCGCTTCCTAATGGGGGCGGGTGCGTGTGCCCCCAGGAGCGTTCCCGCGCACCGCCATACAGGTACGGTGGTTCACACAGCCGAGCCAGCCTGCCGCAGTGTATCTTCGGCGGGCGGTCGGCAAGCGGTTAACAATAGTCCTAGTTAGCTTTCCCTAAGCTGAGGTTGGTGCATGCAACAGGAAAGAAACATCAAATAGTGCAGTAATGTGCGCAGTCTGCAGACAGATCGCTGTAGGCTCCGCTCCAGGCTTGCTGGCTGACACTTTGATGTGGTCGCAGTACACCGGCTCCACACTCCTTCCTCCCTAGTAGCCAGAATAAATGTGGATTCTCTCATTTTAGGAGACATTTTATTCCTAGGTGGGATGAAATAATAAATGCTTTTGTAATTTTTTTTTTTTTTTTCATATTTTAGTAGGTAAACAGCAGTCAGTCATTTTTAATTCCTGGAATATAAGCAGCTTTGAAGCAGACCTGTACCTAAAGTCTATAAGTTGGCCACTATACAGGGATTTATTAGTACAGCTTATTGTGACAAAGCAATCAGAGAGGCAGCAGAAGACTCCGAACACGTGACAGTTCCTAGGCACCCTCCGTTCTTCCAACCTACCAGGAGGCTATTAGTATTTGGACATTAGAAGCTCACCCACCCACTTTTCCTACTGATTAGGGATGAGCTGAATGTACCTGGATTCTACTCGAAGCAGGTTCGGTGAACATCACTAAGCCCTGGTTCACACTTGTGCGTGTGCGGGGTTCGCATGTAATGTCAGAGCGCACTGCTCCGACATTACATGCGATCGGCTGTGCGGTGCGAGTTTAGCCATACAGTTTGTGTGCCGGTTCACATATGTGCGTGTGCGGCGATCGCATATAATATCGGAGCGCACTGCTCCTTCATTATATGCGATCGGGTGTGCGGTGCGAATTCAGCCATACACTCTGGCTAAATTCGCACTGCACCCGCAGTAAACTCGCACATGACCCTTTTTTTGAGCCGCATCAGGATCGGATCGCACAGTGGTTCACACTTGTGCGATCCGATCCTATGCGAACTGCACGATCGCACTGCGATATGCGATCAAACTGGGGGTGTCGTTAAGATTACATTGACACCCCCAGCGTATCGCATATGGCAGTGTGAACTGCCAAGGGTGCGTTTGCGATGCGGGAACAGGCTGCGAATTCGCAACCTTCCCGCATCGCATAAGTGTGAACTGAGCCTGTATGGCTAAATTCGCACCGCAGCCACACCAAACACGCACAGGACCCTTTTTGGAAGCCGCATCAGGATCGGATCGCACAGCGGTTCACACTTGTGCGATCCGATCCTATGCGAACTGCACAATCGCACTGCGATATGCGATCAAACTGGGGGTGTCGTTAAGATTACATTGACACCCCCAGCGTATCGCATATGGCAGTGTGAACTGCCGGGGTGCGTGTGCGATGCGGGAACAGGCTGCGGATTCGCAGCCTTCCCGCACTCGCATAAGTGTGAACCGGACCTAAAGTCCGGGTGTCACCTCAGAATTACACTCACTGTGTGATCAGTACCATCGCTGGTGCCCGCTGCTCTGTACTGTGAAGGGTCAGGTGCCCAGTAGAGATCCCCATGGGGGTGAAGTAGCAGAGACTCCAACCTGGTTCTTTGGGATGCCGGGAGTGGGGTTCCCTATGCACCTGGCCCAGATGCAGTGTCACTTGCCAGAAGAGGAGGTGGAGTGGACATCCATGGTGAAGAGCACTGGGCGCAAGGGAGGAAGTTTACTCCTCCTCCACTTTGCATGCTTAACAGAGAGTCCCAGCGGCTAGCTGTGATGTCACTCTGGTTGCTAGATGGCAGGCGGCAGGATGGCAGATGGCAGAGTCTCAGGTGGAGGTGGAGTGAGCACCAGCGCTATATGGGGGGTTTGCTCGCTCTGTCAGTTTCATTCCGGGACCCTGTATTGTCCCAGAATGAAGGTGCCCGGGATGTGGAACAGACCTGCTAATTGCGGGACTGTCCCGGTCAATCTAGGACACGTGGTCACCCTAGTATATACATATATATACGTGATCCTTCACAGAGCTGCCACCCTGTTTCAGTAAAACTGTTATAGGGCGGTCAGCAAGTGGTTAAAATACTACCTAGTGATCCTGCCATGAAGGTCCTTGTTCAGCCACTTTTTTATAGGATGACAACACTTTGTCTCTCTCTCTCCAAGATGCTTACTTCTCACCTGGTCCCTCCCTGGACCATGATTCAGGTTGCTTTAGGAAATGAAGTTGCATCATGCAGAGCTCAGTGAAAGCTGATTGAAGGTAAAGGACACCCCATTATAGGACAGGACACAGGAACAGAGCTAAGGCTGTCAATCACAGGCTGTGTGCTGGAGCATCCCCCCCCCCTCATCACCTTTTTATCTTATGGTGTCAGGAATACCTTTCAGAAGGTCTCCCAAAAGAGGAAGCATAGAGAAACCGTGTGAATTCACCTGAACTCGCATGATTTCAAAGCTGCATTTCAGTCCGACTTTGGGGGCAACTTGAAAACCATCTGTGCAAGTTAATGCACAGATGTCTATTGAAGTCACCCCCCGAAGTCACCAAAAGTAGTGCAGGAACTTCTTTTGGAAATCGGTGTGGGGCCGCAAAGGCGACATCATACCGATTGGAATGCTTCAATTGCTGGCAATAGGCTGCGATTTGACTGGGGGCTAAAAACTGAAAACTGATTGGTTTCTATGCAGAGCTGCACCCGTTTCCACACTCCAGTTTTAGTAAATCTCCACTGTGCATCATTCAGGGTGAAGGAAACTGAAACATTCCACACGTTAACCATTTTTTTTTTTTTTTTGCTAAATTTTCTGACAGGGGACACATCCAATAAAAAATGTAAAAATTAAATTTCTTCTTAAATTTAGACCAATATGTATTCTGCTACATATTTTGGGTAAAAAAAAATCTCAATAAGCGTTTATTGATTGGTTTGCGCAAAAGTTTTAGCGTCTACAAGCTATGGGATATATACTGTAATTTTTAGCTATTTATTTTCATACTAGTAATGGTGGCTTTCAGCGACTTAGAGCGGGACTGCAATATTGTGGCAGACATTCTGACACTAACTGACACTTTTGACACTTTGTGGGGGGACCAGTGACACTAATACAGTGATCAGTACTAAAAAATATGCACTGTCATTGTACTAATTACAATGGCTGGGAAGCAGTTAAACATCAAGGGTGATCAAAGGGTTAATCGTGTGCCTAGCCAGTGTTTTTGTGTGTACTATGTTGTGGTTTTACTAGGGGAAGTGGTAGATTTTATTCACTGCTTAGCAGGAAATCAAAATCCATCACTTTTACGCTGACAGGGCACTTGTTTACATATGCGGAGCTCTGTCCTGTCTCTATCCTTGCCAATCAGCGAGTGCCAGTGAACATCCATTGGCCAGCACCCGCTGATCGACTTGTGCTGTGTCTAATCCCAGCACAGCCGGTTTCCCGCAGCGTGCACGCGCGCCCCGTACCTTGAAGTGCCAGATCATGTACTAGGTACATGATCTGGCACAGAAGAGCCACTCTGCTGCTGTACATCTAATAAGGCTTACCTGTAGCTACAGTGAATGTCTCCTAAACGTGTGGTGTTTCGGAGATATTCACACTTGAAGCAGCCAGTGACATCACTGGCACATGCGCACTGTGTTCTGAATTGAAGACACATTAAGTTGCCACAGCTGTGACTCCCTTGCGCATGCGCGGGGTGACATCATTGCAGCCTGGCCATTCAAATGGTCAGAGAGCACGAAGCCAGAAGGAAGTGAAGATGGAAGCACTGACAGAGGTGACAGTGAGCAACTGGAGGGCTTTGTTTTATGGCAAGTCTGACATAATGTTCTAGTATTGGGTACCATCCATGGTCAACTCCATGCTAAGTTGCCTCCAACAGGTAAATGTAGCACCCAACTAGGTAGGTGCTAGAGAGTACATCGTTTTGGGGTTTCCCTTCTTAACAGGGGGACTGTCAGCAAATGTAAGTACTCTCTGCATAACAGAAAGCAGTGATCCATTGATAGAGTCTGCTCAGTGTGATTAGATGCTGCTCATGTTGTCTGCCTGTTTCACACGGGTCCAATAGGAAGGGGCATATTGGACAGTGGAAGAAAACCTGCCAAATAGGAGCATGGGTGTAGATACAGCACTGGCCATTCGCAGAGAAAAGTTCCTTAAGGCATGCTGGGTGACTGTATCTATGCCAAGATAGCATGTGTGCAGGGAGTCTTCAGCTGGAGAGCGGGGTCCCAGAAGAAGGGGGGATCGCTGCCTCTCCTCTGTACAGGCTGCTATGCAGCCTCAGATGTTCCTCCTGAGGGCCGGGAATACAGACGCTGCAACCCAGATGTCCTGGAGAACTGGCTGAGAGGGGGATATCCCTGGAAGAATCTGTTCCTGGTTACTGTGAGCACAGACCTAAGTCTAGGGGCCTGTTCTGTGAGGGCCATCCCTTCAAACTAGTAAAGTCAGGGGATGGGTGCCAGCTAAAGAGGATACTGTTAGTGTCCTGAAGAATCAGTGTTCATTGAGTCTGCTGCCAGAGCAAGCAAAGAACTTATTCTTCCATACAAATGCTGTTTGATTCAGCAGAGGGTCCGCTATTCATTTAGATCAAGCGAGGTCAAGTGAGTGTTGTCCTCTTCTGTGTATAATTAAAGCTGGAGGATCCCACTAATCCCTTCTCCTATCCAAGTTCTACCAATATATCCCAAAAAACAAATCCCCTAGACAGCAAGGCCCGAAGCGAAAAAAAAAAAAAAAAAATAGCGCAGGGCAGACATGACCATGTGAAGAGGGGAGACAGGGCAGGTGTGAGTTAAATTAAATTGTTTTGAGTTGGGGGGTATTCAGGGATTGGTGTATCAGGTTTGGGAGGGGTTGAGGTACAGTTAGGAGGGGTGGCCCCTCAGATTGGAGGTCAGTGGAAGTTCAACGGACGAAGGAAGAAGAAGCTTGGTCACCCACCTTTTTCACTGCAGAGCATCTCACCTCAGCTTCCCTGGTCTGTGATGGCGGATTTGGACGTTTTGCTGGAGCAAATCAAGGCTGCTGCCGCGGTGAAGGGGACTGAGTGGCTCCGGTCCCAGGTCTCCACGTTGATGGGGGTTCAGGACTCTGCACAGGATTCGGAGGGGCTTGCGGTCCCGCGGGCTCGGCGGTCACGGCCGCCGGAGCGTTTTTCACCGGACCCTTCCCCTCGAGCTCAGCGTCATCCTAGGAGCCCCGACAGGGACCCTTCAGGGCCGCCGGCTAAGCGTACTCCTGCTGCGGCCGTGCGCGCCTCTGGGAGGAATCCTCTGCATGGACGGAGCTCTGGGGGTAGTGGGGGGAGGCGGCCTTCGGTCTCTCCCCGTCCCTCTCGCCGGGGTGCTACTGGACTGGCGGGCTCCCCTACTGGCGATGCTCCGGTCGGAGGGGTGCCTCGGCGTGGGAGCGGCTTCATGGCGGCCGGTGGCAGCAGTGATCGGCGGGACTCGGAGTCGGCCTCGGCTGGGCGCAGAGAGATGACGCGGCGGGGCAAGTCACGTGGCCGGGTCATCGGAAGTTCGGCTGGTTCACAGAGGTCTCCGTCGGGCGGAGCTGGAGTACGGGGGCGTGGACGCCTGTCGCTCGGCTCTGCAGATGGCGGGAGTGCGACACCTGGTGGACGGATGTCGGCGGTGCCCGGGGACGATCGTTCGGAAGGCGAGGTGTCCGGATCGGATGTGGAAGAGGATGTCGGTGGTCGGTCGGCGACGAGGGAGGCTGGATCGGCGGCTGGGGGCGCCCCCCCTGGGCAGACAGGTGAGGTCACAATTCCTTCTCTGGCTTTGTCTGATTTGCGGGGCTTGTTTGATGTGGGGGGTGGGAGTGCTGGAGGGGCTCGGGGGGTGGGGGTGTCCCGGCCAGTGGGGGCGGGGACCCCGGAAGGGGGTGATGATGGGGGTTTGAGGGGCTTCCTCCTGGGTCTACGGGACCTCTTGGGGCGTTTGCCCCCGGGGGACGGGGGCCGCTTGTCTCCAGCGGCGGCTTGGGTGCCTCCGGCGGGGGGCTCGGGCACGGAGCCGGGGGGGGCCCCGGGGCTGGCGGGGCCGTCTTCCACGGGGCTAGTTGCGGGGGGGCTGGGGCCCCTCCCCAGGTTGTTGGTGCGCCGGCAGTGGTGGCAGTGACGGCCGGGGCGGCGGGGGACAAGACCGGGACGGCGAAGGAGGGGAAGGCGGACGCTGTTCGCCTGGACGATTCAGCGAAAGGTGAGGTATATGTTTGTTTTGAGGGCCCATTGGGGGCACATTTGAAGCAGGAAGTCCGGGAGAAGATCTGGAAGGGTGAGTACGTGGAAATCTTCACGCTGTTGCCCCTCGAGAAGTTTCACCTGGACAGGGTTAAACCGGAGGAGCGCAAGAAGGAGGACGAGGAGGCGCGACGCTATCGGCTTATCCCTCGGACCTTCGCCAATTGGCTGCAGGCCTTTGCCATTCTGGCGGGCGTCATAGGGGAAAAGGCGCCGGAAAACTGCTCGGCCCTGTTCTGCTACATGGACGCTGTAGGGGAAGCCTATCGGGTTTACGGGGGGTCGGCCTGGCTGCGGTACGACGAACAGTTCCGGCAGCGGAAGGCGGTTAGGCCGTCCTTGCGGTGGGACCACAAGGACATCAGCCTGTGGATGCGGCTCATGTCGTCTGCGAAGGCTCCGAATCAGTTTTTTCCAGGGGGGGCCGGTGGTTCTGCGACCCCGGGACAGCCGGCCGCAAAGAGGAGGGGTTTCTGCTGGCAATTTAATGAGGGTTCCTGTAAGTTCGGTGGCACATGTCGCTTCAAACATGAATGCTCCGGTTGCGGAGGTTCCCATTCCTTGGCTCGGTGTTTTAAGTCCGGAAAAGGGCGGTCCGGAGAGCCTTCGCACAAAGGGGACGACGCCGGTGAGGGTGGAAAGGCTGCGGCCTTTTCTAGATAGGTACCCCGATAGGGCGGCTGCCCGACTTCTGGGGGAGGGTTTTGCGGTGGGTTTTCGTATCCCTTGCTCTTTGGCCTCGGTGCCGCCGGTGGCGAGGAATTTGCGTTCAGCATTGCGCCACCCTTTGGTGGTGTCGGATAAGTTGCACAAGGAAGTGGCTCTCGGTCGCATGGCGGGCCCGTTCTTGGAGGTGCCGGTGCGTGACTTGGTGGTTTCGCCGTTGGGGGTGGTTCCCAAGAAGGAACCCAACAAGTTTCGCCTCATTCACCACCTCTCCTTCCCAAAGGGTGGGTCTGTGAATGACGCCATCGACCCGGATGCCTGTACGGTGTCTTACATTTCCTTTGACGCCGCGGTGGCCTGGGTGCGACATTATGGGCGGGGGGCCTTGATGGCCAAATCGGACATTGAGGCGGCGTTCAGGTTGCTCCCGGTTCACCCGGACAGTTTTCGATTGCTGGGCTGCCGGTGGCAAGGGGCGTATTATGTGGATCGCTGCCTTCCTATGGGCTGCTCCATATCGTGCGCGCTGTTTGAGACCTTCAGTTCCTTTGTGGAGTGGGTGGTTCGGGAGGTTTCCGGTGTGAATTCGGTGATCCACTATTTGGACGACTTTCTGTGTGTGGGCCCGCCCTCTTCCAACGGGTGCGCGATCCTGCTTGCCACGTTGCAGCAGGTGGCCGGGAGCTTCGGCATTCCGTTGGCCCCCGACAAGACGGAAGGCCCGACCACGGTGCTCAGCTTCCTGGGCATTGTCGTGGATTCGGAGGCCATGGAGTGTCGCCTACCGGAGGATAAATTGGGGGCTTTGAGAGCTGAAATTGAAGGGGTGCTGGGTTTGCGCAAGATTCAGTTGCGCAGCTTGCAGTCGTTGCTGGGTAAATTGAATTTTGCCTGCCGCATTATGCCCATGGGCCGGGTTTTCTGCCGACGGCTGTCGGCGGCGACTTCGGGGGTGAAGTTGCCCACTCACTTCGTCAGGCTCAACAGGGAACACAGGGATGACTTGCGTCTGTGGCACGGTTTTTTGGCCACATACAATGGTAGATCCTTGTGGATGGCCGGGCCGATCAGCAACTTTGATTTGGAACTGTTTACCGATGCTGCTGGTTCGGCGGGGTACGGGGCTTTTCACCGGGGGGCGTGGAGCGCCGCCCCTTGGCCGGGGGCATGGCAGGTAGCGGGGCTGGTCAGCAACTTGGTGTTGCTGGAACTGTTCCCGGTGGTGGTGGCCCTGGAGATTTGGGGGGCGGAGTTCAGGAACCTGAAGGTTCGCCTCCATTGCGACAATCTCGGGGTGGTTCAGGTGATCAACCGCGCGTCGGCTTCGTCTCAGCCGGTGGTGCGCCTCCTCAGGTATTTGGTTTTGCGGTGTCTACGGTTGAATGTTTTCCTGTACGCTGTGCACATTCCGGGGGTTAAGAATGATATTGCTGACGCGCTGTCTCGTTTTCAGTGGGACAGGTTCCGGGAGTTGGCACCGGCAGCGGAGCAACGCGGAGTCACGTGTCCGGAGTGGCTATGGGGGATTGCCTTGGGGTCCTCGCTGGATGGATCAGGAAGTCGGTGAGCGAGTCCACGTGGTCGGCTTATTGCAAGGTATGGTTGGAGTGGCTGGAGGTGTTGCGGGTGGCATCGGTGGATCCTCTGGGTCCGGAGGTCAGGTGGGTGTTACTTTCTTTTGTCTCTGATCATTTTGAGAGGGGCGCGTCGGCTTCCGCTGTGGCTCGCAAGTTGTCCGGCTTGGCCTTTCTGTTTAAATTTCTGGGTTGTCAGGATTACACGAAGGACTTCGTGGTAAGACAAGCGTTACGGGGCTATTCCAGGGCTTATCGGAGGAGGGACACTAGGCGCCCGGTGTCCTTCGCTCTTTTGCAGGACGTCTGCCGGCAATTGGGGGAGCACTGCGCCTCGAGGGGGTTGTTCGCGGTGCCGTCTTCACCGCTGTGCCCGGTAGGGGCGGTTCGGGATTACTGGGCAATCCGCCCTTCGCGGCCCGGTTCATTTTTAATGCATGCGGACGGGTCGTCGTTATCTCGTTTTCAATTTGTATCGGTGTTCAGAAGGTGTGTGGGCTCTTTGGGTTTGGATGCCAGTAGGTTTGCATCTCATTCCTTTCGGATCGGGGCGGCCACTGAGGCTGCACGCTGGGGATTGAACGACGATGCGGTCAAACGCATTGGGCGCTGGGAGTCTAGGAGGTTCTTGTTGTACGTTCGTCCACAGCTGTTGGTGTAGGGTATGTACGGGGGGTGGTTTTGTCCAGTGGCGGAGCCAGAGGGTTAGCTGGGGTGTCAATTGACACCCCAGAAAAAGTCCCTGCCACCCCTGTTGCCACCCCGATCCTGGCTGGCAGCGGAGAATCACAGGCAGTGGTGGGATGGGATCAGCCGGTTCGCAGAACCGGCTGATCCCTCTAAGCTGGCGGCCAGGGTCAGGGAGCAGCAAAGCAGTGCGTCCCGACTCCCGAAGCCGAGCCCGCCCATTCTGTGACAATAGCGAATGAAAATTCGCTATTGTCACATGGATCCTCCTCCGGCCAATCAGGGAGCGGGTCCTCCCGCTTCCTGATTGGCCGAATGGCAAACGCTGTGCCATTGGTCGAGGAGGCGCCGGCGGGAGGACTGAGAAGATGCAGGGAGCCGCGGACCGTCCGTGAGGTAAGTAAGCTGGTCTCACGGGGGGGACGCTGGCACTCTGCAATGATTGCGGGCAAATGCTGTGGCTGTCGCACTCTGCAATAATAATTGGGGGCAAGGCTGTCGCACTCTGCAATAATAATTGGGGGCATTGCTGTCGCACTCTGCAATAATCATTGGGGGCATTTCTGTCGCACTCTGCAATAATAATTGGGGGCATTGCTGTCGCACTCTGCAATAATCATTGGGGGCAAGGCTGTCGCACTCTGCAATAATAATTGGGGGCAAGGCTGTCGCACTCTGCAATAATCATTGGGGGCATTACTGTCGCACTCTGCAATAATAATTGGGGGCAAGGCTGTCGCACTCTGCAATAATCATTGGGGGCATTTCTGTCGCACTCTGCAATAATAATTGGGGGCAAGGCTGTCGCACTCTGCAATAATAATTGGGGGCAAGGCTGTCGCACTCTGCAATAATAATTGGGGGCAAGGCTGTGGCACTCTGCAATAATAATTGGGGGCATTGCTGTCGCACTCTGCAATAATAATTGGGGGCAAGGCTGTCGCACTCTGCAATAATCATTGGGGGCAAGGCTGTCGCACTCTGCAATAATAATTGGGGGCATTGCTGTCGCACTCTGCAATAATCATTGGGGGCATTACTGTCGCACTCTGCAATAATAATTGGGGGCAAGGCTGTCGCACTCTGCAATAATCATTGGGGGCATTTCTGTCGCACTCTGCAATAATAATTGGGGGCAAGGCTGTCGCACTCTGCAATAATAATTGGGGGCAAGGCTGTCGCACTCTGCAATAATCATTGGGGGCAAGGCTGTCGCACTCTGCAATAATAATTGGGGGCATTGCTGTCGCACTCTGCAATAATAATTGGGGGCAAGGCTGTCGCACTCTGCAATAATAATTGGGGGCATTACTGTCGCACTCTGCAATAATAATTGGGGGCAAGGCTGTCGCACTCTGCAATAATCATTGGGGGCATTGTTGTCTCACTGCAATAATCATTGGGGGCATTGCTGTCTCACTGCAATAATCATTGGGGGCATTGCTGTCGCACTCTGCAATAATCATTGGGGGCAAACCTGTATCCTCTGATCACCACCACCTGTATCCTGTCTTTACTAGTAATGGCAGCGATCATTAGAGGGACTGCGACATTGCGGTGGACGAATCTGACACTAAATTACACTTTGTATATTGACCCCCCAAAATAATACCTAGCCACCCCTTTGCCACCCCTGTTTTAAAAGTCTAGCTCCGCCACTGGTTTTGTCGCTGGGGGGGTGTGGGCCCGGCTGGTTATCTGATTATTGGTTGGTTTTCTTTTCCTTTTGTCCCCTTTTCTTGTAGGTTTGGAACCCTGCCTTGTTTGGATCGTGGGACACTCGTATGTTTTCTGGGGGGCCCGGAGAGCTGATGTGCGTCCTAATGGTAGACAACTTGGTTTTTCTCGGCACGAGGCTTGTGTCAGGTGGCTGGGGGTGCCGGGGCTTACTTGGGGCAGGGTCCTTCCCGAAGTGCATCGTTTCGCCCGGTTGGACAGGCAGCCAGATGTTTTGGTGCTGCATGCCGGGGGCAACGATTTGGGGGCCAGGTCCGCGCGGGCCTTGATCAGGGACATAAAGTTGGATTTCCTTAGGCTGCGCACGGCTTTTCCGGCGCTGCTTGTAGTTTGGTCGGATATGGTGGCCCGCACGTCCTGGCGCATGGCCAGGTCGGTCGCGCGCCTTAATAAGGCTCGGATTAAGTTGAACAAGGAAGTGGGGCGCTTTGTGTGTCGGAATGGGGGGTTGGTGGTTCGCCACCTGGAGTTGGAAGTGGACACATGGCGGTATCTGCGGGATGATGGAGTCCACCTCAATGCGGTGGGTATAGATTTATGGGCCCTGGGATTACAGGATGGGATCCAGCGAGCCTTGAGGGTTTGGAGGGGCACGCAAGGGTAAGGTGTCACCCTTGGGTGCTGGTGGCGTTTTGTTGGTCTTTGCTGGCGGGGGAGGTGAACAGTTTAGGATAAGGGTATGGTTGGGACTCATCGTTGGTATGGGTCCCTATGGTGCATTCCATTTAATGTCAGTTTAAATGGAATTCAAAATGGTGGCACTGCGGGGAGTGGTTTGTCTCCGAGCCGGTGACGCGGCTGGAGGCCTATCAGGGCACAGGTCCCGCAATGCAGGATTTGGAATTATTTGGAGGAGCCTCAAAGACCAACAGGCCTAATGACTGATTGTTTTATGTTTGTAAGGAATGTTTTTTCTCCTTATGTTAATTTTAAGGTAAAAGGGTTAATAAAATGGCTGCTGTGGCCAATTAACTCCAAGCACGGTGTGGTCTCAATTATTTAGGTAAAAGGAAAGGTTTATGGCATGGGGGTGGAGCCTTTGGCTTTAAGCAGCCTAAGAGTTTGGGGGTGACATCTATTCTACATTGGTCATGGTCATTGGATAACGAATGGATGAGTGTGTACCTGGTTGAGCGAAAATACCCAAGCAACTGGCTGCAGGATAATCAGGGGAAAACCCAGGGATTTCTATACTCAGCAACCCCAACTGGGGGCAGGGTTTTCAGGTATTCAGGTTCTCTTGAAAGAACAAACCCCCGCCTCCTGGTACTAATATTACATGACATAAAAAATTGTTACTACTATTATTATCCACTTCTGGACCAGAAGATTTTCCCCCTTAATGACCAGGCCATATTTTGCGATTGGGCACTGTGTTAATTTAATGGACAATTGCACGGTTGTGCGATGCTGTACCTAAAAAAAAAAAAAAAAAAAAGTGACCTTTTTTTCCCCACAAATAGAGCTTTCTTTGGTGGTATTTGATCACCTGTGCGATTTTTATTTTTTGCGCTATAAACAAAAAAAGAGCGACAATTCTGAAAAAAAACAATATTTTTCACATTTTGCTATATAACATTCCCCCCCAAAAAAATATTTAAAAATCAAAGATTTTTAAAATTTCAGGCCAATTTGTTTCCTGCTACATATTTTTGGTAAAAAAAACGTGAGGGTATTTTAAATGGTTTGCGCAAAAGTTATCGCGTCTACTAACTACAGGAAAGATTTATTGTTTTTTTTTTTTTTTTTTTTTTTTTTACTAGTAATGGCGGCGATCTGCGATTTTTTACGGGACTTCGGGATTGCGGCGGACAGATCGGACCCCTAACTGACATTTTTGACACTTGGGGGGACCAGTGACATTACTACAGTAATCAGAGCTAAAAATATGCACTATTACTGTAATAATGACACTGGTAGGGAAGGGGTTAACAATGTGGGTGATAAAGGGGTTAAATGTGAGCCTAGGGGAGTGATTCTAACTCTGTGGGGGCGGGGCTTATGGAATGACCATAGAGACATGTGATCCTTTATAGAAGGATCACAGGGGCTCTTTGATCATAACAGGGAGAAGAACGGTCAGCTGTGTTTACAACAGCTGACCGTTCTCTCTCAGCGGGGAAAGATTGCTGGTGTCAGGAGGCAAACGGAGCCGCCTGCCCCGTGGGGGCAGGCGCGCGCTCCCCCCTAGCTGCCGGCGCGCGACCGACATAGGTTCACGCAGGAAGGCCAGCCTGCCACAGTAGATATGCGGTGGGCGGTCCGGAACCGGTTATATTCCCCGGAGTCTGTGCTTTCAGAAAATACAGTATATAATGTGCTGGGGGGTTTAAGTAATCCTCAGGCCTAAAATGGTGTTCTTAGCTTGTGCAAAAGCAGCCCTGGTTGGGAAATGGTTCAAAGCAGTCTGCATTTCTGTTTGTCCCGATTACAGGAACTTTCAGAACAATAAGGTAAGGAGAACTTTTTCTACCAACCATCTGCATGGCCACCACTTCAGATCCCCCCCCCCCCTCCCCCAGTCCCCATTTGAAAGCTCTGTAGCCACTACCTAGACTGCACCCCTGCTTGATTCGCTGCCGAAGGTTGACTGTTTGCTACACAATGACCTCCCCGACAAAGGGAAATCAGGACACATTAATGATATAGTGGCGTTCTTTCATGAAAGTTACAGATCACAACTTCCTAAATATGTTTCAAGACTTTGCTATCTGTGTATTGACCTTGGGAATAGTACAATAATGGTCTAATCAGATAATTTGCGCAGCATATTAATTGCACATTTTAAAAATTAATTTCTCTTCTCTCTTTTCCTCTCTTCCTCGACGGTGTGCGCGGGTTCCAATGACAATTAGGAATTCTATAAAAAGACTGCTTGGTGTATTTAATCATAGCAAGATTAAAAGAATAAAACCAAATCTAATAATGTAGCTTATAAAAGCCTAACTCCTGACTAATTAAAGTATGTCTTTTCACCGCATAACCACAATGCATTTCAGAAGATATGGTTTAACCCTTGCATTCCTGGGGAAAACTAACTTCTCACTGACAAGATAAATTGTTCACAGTGAATCTGTCAACAGTAGATTCCATGCAGAGCGGCTTTTGAGGTCACTTATATACTGCTACAGGTCATAAAATTCAATAAAATAAAATTGACCTGTAGCCCCCTCCTAGATAGGTGCTAGGTTAGGTAAATTTTGTTCTTTAGTTCTCCTGTAATCAGTAGAGCTGCTTGTGATTGCTCTGGTCTGCTCTGAGTTTCACAGGCTGTGGGTTTGGCTGCTTTTTCCTGCCTTCTGGATAGTTCTCAAAAGCAGTGAGCTAAAAAAATGTTAAAGGGTCGCTTAAGGAGATTTTTAAGTACCGTAGTTTGGTGCCACTCCATGAGCATGCGCAAATTTGAAGCCTGACATGTATGGTATCTATCTACTCGGCATAACATCGTCTGTTATATTTTACCAAAAAATTGGGTTATATATAGTGCTTTTTAGCATTCAAACGTAATAAATTATATTTTTTCCCCAAAAATTGTGTTTGAAAAATTGCTGCGCAAATATCGTGTGACATAAAAAATTGCAACAACTGCCATTTTATCCTCTAGGGCAGTGATGGCAAACCTTGGCACCCCAGATGTTTTGGAACTACATTTCTACTCTGCAGTGTAGTTGAGCATCATGGGAAATGTAGTTCCAAAACATCTGGGGTGCCAAGGTTCGCCATCACTGCTCTAGGGTCTCTCCTAAAAAAAAATATATGCAATGTTTCGGGGTTCTGAGTAATTTTCTAGAAAGAAATGATGATTTTTATGTAGCACTGTTCCCGTAGGGCTTGCTGTGTGTTGACTTCCTAGGCCTCCCTCTAAATACCTGCAGACAGTTGCTGGGGGTTCTTCACATATCCCTCCTTACTCCCGTTTGCTCTTTACTCAATAAACAGTCCAGGGTATTTGGTTTTGTATTTATTGTGGAATTTGGATGGGAGAAGGGAATAGTGGGAAATTCCAACTGAACTATTCACAGTAGATAAGAACTCTTACTTGGCCTCACCAGATTACTTGTGGAAGCAGACACACTGCTTTTACCACACTGCCACTTGTATGGATGAATTAAATATCCTTGCTCTCTCTAACAGCAGACTTAATGCAACTACTTTATCTTCAGGACACTTTCTTGCATCCCCTTGACTGACACCGGTCCACTGACTCTTCTAGCAGAAGGGATGACCCTCACAGGACAGGCCCCATGACACAGATCTATACTCACTGTAGGCAGAATCAGATCCTTCCTGGTGTCTCCCTTCTAGTCAGCTCTGCAGGACCTCTGGGTTCAGTTTCTCTCTGACTTTCCGGCCCTCAGGTTGACTACTCAAGGCCACATGGCAACTTCTAGAGAAGAGGGGCAGCGCACCCTTTCTTCGGGACTCCGCTCTCCGGGACCCCACTCTCCAGCCGAAGACCCCAAGCACATGTGCTCCTGGCATTTATACAATCACCCAGAATGCAATGAGGAACTTTCCTCTGCCAATAGCAAGGACTGTAACAATGCCTGTGCCTTCACTTGTCAGGTTTCCTCCCACTGTCCAATACGCCTCCCTATTGGTCCAGTGTGAAACATTCATACAAGCTGAACTGCACCTGAGCACCATGAGCAGACCATACCAATGGATCCTGCTTCCTGGTAGGTAGAGAGCACTCTAAATGTACCTGGCAATCTTTCTGGTAAGCAGAAAGACCCATAAATGATATTCACTTCTAGCACCTACCTAGGAGGGTGCTACATTTACATGTAGGAGAGAGATGCAATAATTGTCCTTGGCTGGAAGTGGTTAAAGCTGCAGAGAACAGCTCCAAATAAAGACAAGGATCCCCTTGCTGTAGCATTGTCAATTGAGTCCAGAGCGGGAGTTGGAGCCATGACACCCTTGGCTCACAGGAAGTGCATAAAAGGGCTAAAGTTTCACTTTAAGTTCCATCTAAAAACAGTTAAACAATACATCATGGACCTAAAACAAGGACACTCGTTAGCTGTATGTGCGTGTCTGTCTGCCTGAGTTTCTCTACTATGCGTCTCATTATGATAACTAACAAGCACAGTTAGCAAGGACAAGAACATGGGCCCTCTATGTGATCAATCTGAGATAACAGCAAAACAAAGACATAACTATTCTATGAGAGCCCATGAGACTGGGAGTATATCAATGAATATAACATAGATTATAACCTGATATATATCATAGTTACATAGTTAGTGAGGTTGAAAAAAGACACAAGTCCATCCGGATTCTGGTGGAAATTAATGGGGTTTGGAGCATAGAAATTTGCTTGGGGCCCTGAAAACTGTGCTGCGCTAAAAAAGCGCACTTGTAGATATTAATACGCGCCAAGCGCCATTAATCCCTTGTGCTGAAGAGTACAATGTGCAGCTCTTTTGTATAAAGTTATCCTAGCGCGCTCGGCAACAAAGAGAGAGACAGGCACACACTGTATTAAGTTCAATGTCCATAGAACCAGTCTTGCACAAGGCAGTACTCTTTTTTATTTTATAGTCAGAGAACAAAAGGGTTGTACAAGGGGAGGTAGCGTCAACCGAACCAATCACAGAAATATATACTTTCAAAGGTACAATAGGAAAGGGGAGTGTATGCAAATGAATCAACTGAACTGCGTGCAGAAGTTTCCAGCTGTTCGGTGAAAAAGGGACCATACAGTATTGCTAAAATGGCCACCAAACACTTATACAATGGAAGTAGCGTGGATTTTCGTGAACGTGGATATGCATACACTCCCGTCATAACCAGTTAGTGTGAATCCTATATAATATAGTTCATAAAAAAACATATTTGATAGTGATTATGCTACTGTTCCAGTTAATGGGACTATATCTGCAAAAGGAAATAGCAGCAGTATTTCAGTCATGTGGATCAAGCATAATAGAAAGCTACCAGCCATTATTCCAGCAAAAGGGCAGATTTTTATCAAAACTATAATAATTAGACATCACAAACATATCTCTGCCAGTGAATACCAGGGCCCCGGATGGCTGATATACATTTGCGCGGTGGAATTCGCATCGTACTTCCATAGATCTGGACCGGCATTCGTTCCAGCGGTAGCCGCTCAGAGCGCCCGCCGTTCAGGAGATCAGGCGAGTGGTATGCAGTCTCCACTTAATGGAAGGTCTCCACAACTACAGGTCTTTCCTCAATGCCAGTTAAAGCCATATTTGCTGTGTATAGCGATTACCGGTAAACTGACACTGGGAGACATAATGGCAATTTAAATAAAACACTTCCTGAAAAATGTCCACACAAATATTTATACAAAATCCCCAACAGGCTCAACCAATAAACAACAAAAAGAGTAGAGAAAACACAACCATACAATCCCATATATACAATCCTATACCCACAGCTGATCCAGAGGAAGGCGAAAACCCCAGCAAAGCATGATCCAATTTACTCCAGCAGGGGAAAAAATCCCTTCCTGATCCCCTGAGAGTCAATCAGATATTCCCTGGATCAACTTTACCTATAAAAATGAGTACCCAGTTATATTATGTACACCTAGGAATAAATCCAGGCCTTTTTTAAGCACCTCAATACTGGGCACTTTCACCCCCTTCCTTCCCAGACCAATTTTCAGCTTTCGGTACTCTCGCACTTTGAATGGCAATTACTCAGTCATGCTACACTGTACCCAAATTAAATTTTTATCATTTTGTTTGCACAAATAGAGCTTTCTTTTGGTGGTATTTATTCACCGCTGGGTTTTTTATTTTTTGCGATATAAGCAAAAAAATAACGAACATTTCTACCTTCTGTTATAAAAGAAATCCAATAAAATTAGGCCACCATGTATTCTGCTACATGTCTTTGGTAAAAAAAATCCCAATAAGTGTATGATAATAGGTTTGTGAGAAAGGTATAGAGCCTACAATCTAGGCTATGTATCATTGAAAATTGATCAACCCCTGATGTACTAAATAGGGATGATCGAACGGTTCGGGTCGACCTTTGGAGGCAGGCATGACATCTGAACTTCTGTATAGGGGTATATATACACACACATGTATGTATATATACACCTACACACATATAGATGTGAAAATAGCAGAACACTATGCTTGCGCTAATGAAATAATTAACACCAATATGTCTCCGCTCCTATCACACCTATATATGTGTATGTGTATATATACATATAAGTGTGTGTGTATACATACCCCTATACAAAAGTTCAGATGTGTTGCCTGCCTCCAAAGACCCCCCAAAAAAATGCCCAAAAAAAACCCCTGCAATAACACACCTGGGCGTTTTTTTTGGCGCAGGCGTTTTTTTGGGCATTTTTTTGGGGTCTTTGGAGGCAGGCAAAACATCTGAACTTCTGTGTAGGGGTATATATACACACACTTATATGTATATATACACATACACATATATAGGTGTGATAGGAGCGGAATTATTTCATTAGCGCAAGCATAGTGTTCTGCTATTTTCACACCTATATGTGTGTAGGTGTATATATATATATACATGTGTGTGTATATATACCCCTATACAGAAGTTCAGATGTTTTGCCTGCCTCCAAAGACCCACAAAAAATGCCCAAAAAAACGCCTGCGCCAAAAAAAAAAACGCCCAGGTGTGTTATTGCAGGCGTTTTTTTTTGGGCATTTTTTGTGGGTATTTGGAGGCAGGCAAAACATCTGAAATTCTGTATAGGGGTATATATACACACACACTTATATGTATTTTACACATACACATATATAGGTGTGATAGGAGCGGAGACATATTGGTGTTAATTATTTCATTAGTGCAAGTATAGTGTTCTGCTACTTTCACACCTATATATACGTGTATGTGTATATATATACATATAAGTGTGTGTGCATATATACCCCTACACAGAAGTTCTGATGTTATGCCTGCCTCCAATAACCCCCAAAAAATGCCCAAAAAAACGCTTGCTACAAAACCGGCAAGGTGTGAAAACAGCAGAGCCATATCCCTGTTCTATAAGTGTTCAAAAACAAACAATCTTTTTTTTTCTGGTTCTGGACATGCTACAGAGCTGAAACTTCACAGGTACACTTTTTAGACCCCCCCCCCCCCCCCCCACACACTAATTCTCATTTTTTTTTTTCAATAATAAGTTCGATCATCCCTAGCACTAACTACCTATCTCATTTCTTGAGGCAGTACAAATACCCCCCAAATGACCCCTTTTTGTAAAGATGACAGTCCAAGGTATTTAGTAAGAGGCATAGTGAGTTTTTGAAGTTGCAAATTTTTTTGCCCACAATAGTTTGGGTAATGAAACATTTTTTTTTTCCTACAAAATTGTCATATTAACAAGTTATTTCTTTCAAATGGCATAGATAATTTTTTTTTTTTTTTAGATTAAACAATTACATCCCAAAATATATTCTGCTACTTCTCCTGAGTATGGCGATACCACATGTGTGGGACTTTTCCACAGCCTGGCCACATACAGAGGCCCAAAATGCAGGGAGCACCGTCAGGAAATGAAATGTGTAATTTATGCTCCTAGAACACCTGAGTACCTATCACATTTTTGAAGGCCCTGGAGCACCAGGACAATGGAATTACCCAAAAAATGACCCCATTTTGGAAAAAAAACACCCCATCGTATATTCTACAAGGCATAATGAGTCTTTTGAACATGTCATTTTTTCCACAAGTTTATGGAAAACGTTGAAAGAAAATTAAAACTTAGTTTTTTTTTTTACACAAAGTTGTCAATTTATAAGATATTTATAACATATAGCATGTACATAGAAAAAATTACACCCCAAAATGCATTCTGCTACTCCTCCTGAGTATGGCCATACCACCTGTGTGAGACATTTACGTAGCTCGGCCACATACAGAGGTCCAACATGCAGGGAGCATTGTCAGATGTTCTAGGAGCATAAATTACACATTTCATTTCCTGAGTACCTATCACATTTTTGAAGGCCCTGGATCATTTTTTAGCCACGTAGACAGATGTGTGCAAATGATTCCTGGGACAGATGTGTGACACATGTTGATCACTGGGATGACAGATGTGGCAGATGTGCACCAGATGTGCACCAGATTACAGACAGATGTGCACCAGATATGGCAGATAATGTGTGACAGATGATCACGGAAAAATGTGTCAGATGATCATGGACAGATGTGCCAGATGTTGATAACTGGGATGAAAGATGAGGCAGATGTGCGTCGGATGATCACGACAGAAGTAGCAGATTGATCACTGGGATGAAAGATGTGGTACTTCACCGACAGAAGTAGCAGATGTGCGCCAGATGTGGCAGATAATCACGGCTAGATGTGCACCAGATGTGGCAGATGATCAAGGCCAGATGTGCACCAGATGATCACGGACAGATGTTCCAGATGTGCACCATATGATCGCAGGCAGATGTGCGCCAGATGTGGTAAATGATGTTTACCAGATCAAGGACTGATGTGTGACAGATGTGCGGCAGAGGATCACGGACAGATGTGTCAGATGATGTGCTCCAGGTGTGTACCAGTTGATCAGACAGATGTGGAATATGTTTACTGGAATAGAATATTTTATTGGGACAGATGTGGTACATGTGTGGGACAGATGTGGGACATGTGTGGGACATGTGTTTTTACTGCAGGACACTGGTGTTCTTACTGCAATCCGATCTACTTCTCCTCTGACAGAGACTGTCAGTGAGGAGGAGTGCAGATCTCAGCTGGCAGCCAGGGATCAGTTTGTATACAGCACTTTTTCTGCCTTTTTACTCACTGGTTACCCAGATAAGTGAGTAAAAAGCAGTAAAAATGCTGTATACTCCCTGATCCCTGGCTGGCAGCTGAGATCTGCTCTCCTTCTCCTCACTGACAGCCTCTGTCAGAGGAGGAGCAAAGCCGATCACCATTAGAACGGCTTTGTTGACATCACATGACAGCTGTGATTGGACACAGCCGTCATGTGATCAGGAGGGCCAATCAGAGAGCCCTCCTGCCGAGCGGAGATGCTCTGTGTCCTAGGGACACAGACACATCGGGATCGCGCTACTGCGCGTGCATGCAGCGGCGCGATCGCCCTCCTTCTGAAGGACGTTCCCGGAACGTCCACTCAGAAGGAGGAAGCTCCCACCCGGCCGTATATGTGCAGTGGCCGGGTGGGAGGTGGTTAAAGCAATCTCGTGACTTGGCCAGAACCACCTCTGGAGGGAGTCTATTCCACATTTTCACAGCTCTTACTATGAAGAAACCTTTCCGTGTTTGGAGACAAAATCTCTTTTTCTCTAGACGTAGAGAGTGCCCCCTTGTCCTCTTTGATGACCTTAAAAAGAAATAACTCAACACCAAGTTCACTATATGGACCCCTTATGTATTTATACATGTTGATCATATCCCCCCTTAATCTCCTCTTCTCAAGAGAGAATAAATTCAGTTCCTCTAATCTTTCCTCATAGCTGAGCTTCTCCATACCTCTTATCAGTTTTGTTGCCCTTCTCTGCACTTTCTCCAGTTCCCTGATATCGTTTTTGAGAACTGGTGCCCAAAACTGAACTGCATAGTCCATATGAGGTCTTACTAATGGTTTGTAAAGGGGCAAAATTATATCTCTCTCTCAAGAAAGAACTGTGTTTGCTTTGGAAACTGCAGCTTGGCATTGCATGCTATTATTAACCTACCAGAACACCCAGATCCTTCTCCGCTATGGATTTCCCCAGTTCTTCTCCCCCTAGTATGTATGATGGATGCATATTCTTAGCCCCCCAAGTGCATAACTTTACATTTATCAACATTAAACTTCATTTGCCACATAGTTGCCCAATGAAACAGTGCATTGAGGTTGGCTTGTAAGTTGGAGACATCCTGTAAAGAAGTTATTCCACTGCAAAGCTTGGTGTTATCTGCAAAGACTGAAATGGTACTTTTAATCCCAGACCCTATATCATTTATAAAGGTATTAAAAAGTAAGGGTCCCAACACTGAACCTTGGGGTACACCACTGATAACCTTAGACCATATTGCTAATAAAGCCACCACTGTAATGGTAGATTCATTGTAGTGCAAACTGGTATTCATGTTAAACAATGCCACTATCATTGAACATTCAGCCCTTAGACTGAAATGCCCTTAAACGATATGGAATACTGAGAAGCAGCTGAAGGGTGCAGCTTTAATAGAGAGCTGAAAAAACTGTCTATAATGAATGATAATAATATGTAAAAATGAATAAAACTGCACATTAAAGTGCTTTTATTTGATTTATTTTTTAATATGTTTTTAGTAGTCAGCCATTTTAAACCAATTAAATATTTAAAGGAAAACCTATTACAACCTAACACTACATATAATTCACTTATATAGTACATACACTTATACAGTACTGCACAAAAAATTTAGGCAGGTTTGAAGAAATGCTGTAAAGTAAGAATACTTTCGGACATATATATTTAATTGTTTATTTTTATCAATTTACAAAATGCAAAGTGAGCAAACAGAAGAAAAATCTAAATCAATCAATATTTGCTGTGAGTTCCATTTGGCTTCAAACCAGCATCAATTCTTAGGTTCTTAGCTCAGCAGGCTCCACTTTGCTCAGTGTGGGATCGCTCCGCTGATCCCTGCTGCGCAGGTGGATGACAGGTTCATCTCTGCTCACTGTGCAGAGCAGAGACGGACAGAGTCCTGCCTCCCCCTTTGTGGAAATCGGGTGAAAATGGACCGCCTGTCCATTTTCACCCAATCTTAACTCATCCGATCCTTCGGACGGATGAAAAATAGGGTCACCATTCATCTGGATTTGGCGGACAGGATCGGATAGGTTTGGTCTGCTACTGCATTCCTGTGTCTCCCCCCTCCTCCCCTTTCCGCCATTTGGGGCCTGTATACTTTTGACCTTTATGTGGGGTGTTACATTCTGACCTGGTCACTATGGGGCACATCTCCATTTATTTATCTGCAACTTGTTGATTCTACTGCATGATTACTTAAGTAACTTGTTCGCATTTTCCCTTTGAAGAAGGAATTTGTATATTCCGAAACATGTTGGATTTGGCTATATCAGGGTGAACACTTGCTGGGTCAATTACTCCAATTCATGACCCACCTTGCCCCCTGATTGAATGTATGGTACACCTGTAATCCTCCATGCATGATTCATTGTTTCTATTGTCTGCAATATGACATGTTAGCTTTTTAACAATTGTTCAAATGCTGTGGGGACAGCTAGAAGGCTTTTAGGTGTGCAACCACTCTGAAGATTACGGAAACAGAGGCTACACAGATTGCTCTGGGTGAAGCAAGCACCAGCCATTCTAAAGGTGAGGTGAACCCTGCGGGGGGGGGGGGTGTTCCCTTACCCCACTTGCTCCACGGTGTAGTCCCCTGGGTGGTCCAGGGAGGGATTGTTGTGGAAGTGGTTCTGGGACCCGGGTGCTGGTCAGTCTTGGGTACACTCCTGATGTCAAAGCCTGGGGGAGGGGGGTCCCAGTGCAGTTCCTTATAGCCTTTTCTGTTCTTTTGTTTTACAGAGTAAGGCCTCAGATAAGTCCAAATCTCCACATCCTTCCAAGAGGAGGTACCCGTCATGTAGATCTACTTTTGAGAAATCCTGGACCAAAGCACTTTGTAAGGAGTGTATTGAGGGCCTAGTCAAGGAGCATTCTGCAGAGCAGTGTATTGATAAGGCTGCATCTGTCAAGGAGCTTTCCAGCGCCTTTCAATCCTTTAAAACTTTTTTTTTTGTTTTCCGACTTGCAGATTCCTCAGCCGCAGGCTCCCCCTCAGCCAGCACAGCAGGAGATTGCACCAGCCCCACCGGCTGTGCCCTCCACCAGTGAAGGGCACCGGGGGCACTGAAAAGAACACTGAAGAGCTTTATAGTGTAGGTGGAGTCGGAAGGATAAGGGCTTCTCGGTATAAGTTAACCCCAGAAGAGGTGGATGATCTTTTAAGGCTATCCACACCACCTTAGGAATCCAGGAGGAGAAGAAAACTCTATCTCTCATTACCTGATGTACCTGGGCCTGGGCAAATAGAAAAAGAGGGTCTTTCCAGTACACGACGTCCTGGTAGAAGCTGTCAAAAAGGAATAGCAGGACCCCAAAGGAAAGCCTTTCTTTTCAGGGACCCTGAAACTGAGATTTCCCTTCTCTGAGGAAGAAGCGTCAGTCTGGAACAAGTCTCCTTAGACTGAACACGGCCTTCTCTCAGGTCTCTAGGCAGACAGACCTAACCTTTGAGGATAGTGGCACTCTCTCTGATCCCATGGATAAAAGGATGGATTTGCTCCTTAAAAAGACCTGGGATTCTTCGCTGGGAAAACTTAAGCCTGCCATGGCGATGACGGTGGTTGCCCGTAATCTGGAATATTGGATAACCCAGATTAAAGGGCACATTGAAGCTGGCACCTCGAGAGAAACAATTCTGTCTTACTTTCCTACGCTCCCGCGGGATGTGGTTTATATTGCGGATGACTCAGCCTAATCTGTGCGTATGTCCACTAGATCATCAGCCTTGGCCAATTCAGCAAGGAGGACAATCCATGGTTCTTCCAAGGTTAAGCTTTGCGGGATACCTCTTACAGGAGACCACTTATTTGCGCCAGGTTTGGAAGCCATCCTGACCCAAACAAAAAATCCTTTCCTGTCAAGCGTGGGCGGGGTGAACGGACAAAGAGGAAGTTTCACCCTCAGAAAAAAATTTCTGCTCCAAGAACCGAGGAGCAGAAAAAAATCTTGGGGACAGAAGGGCAGAGGCCTTGGAGTAGCAATTTTTCCCCCTCCTGAACAGCCCAGAAAGACTCAATGACGAGCTGACCATGGTGGGAGGACGATTGGGGGCCTTCTTCCCACAGTGGGAAGCGGTCACCTCCAATCAATTCATTTTGGGGATCGTAAGGAGGGGTTATCATCTGGAGTTTTCAAGCCCCCTCCGCATAGGGTGTTCATCACCAAATTACCAAGGTGCGTGGAAAAGGCGTCAGCCTTACTTTCCCCCCTGAAAGATCTGGAAGAGCATACGGTTGCGTTAAAGGTACCACCGGGGGAGATAGGCGGAGGGTTTTATTCCCACATTTTCATTGTGCGGAAACCTTCGGGGAAGTTCAGGCTCCTCCTGAACCTAAAACCCCTAAACAGGTCGGTAGCTTACAAGAGATTCAGGATGGAGTCAGTCTTCTGGGTAAGGGCTCACCTCCCCCCAAATTGCTTCATGGCTTCGATAGACCTGAGAGACACCTACTGTATCTGCATATTCCCATGGCAGAGAATTGTCAGAAGTTTTCCAAGCTGGCCATAAGGACTGCAATTTCAGACCCTCCCCTTCAGCCTCTCTTCTTCCCATCCCCACCCCCCCCCCCCCGCCACATCCTCACCAAGGTCATGGCATCATGGCAGAGGCCTTGGCTTACTTGCGGCTCAGGGGCATTTCAATTATTGCTTACCCGAACTATCTGCTCCTGTTTGCCGCCTCTCCAGAGCAGTTGTCCAGGGATCTGCTTTCAACAAGGAGCTTCTTGGAGGGTCTAGGGAGGCTCCTGAATCTAGAAAAGTCCAGTCTAGTTCCTGCCCAGAGGGAAACCTTTCTGGGCAACAAGCTAGATTCCACACTTCAGAAAGCCTTTCTTCCCCAGAAGAGGAGTCAGAAGATCATTGAGCCTGTTACAGAGCAGTCGGCCTATCTCGATAAGACAGGCCATGTCAGCACTATCCTTAGCTGAAAACCCTTGGGTGATTAGATTCTTTAATTTTTTTTTTTTTTTTTTAGCACTTCTATTCCTATTACAAGAAATGAAAACATCCTTTTTAATAGGAATACAGCGTGACAGGTCTCTTTATGGAGACATCTGGGGTCAATAAGACCCCAGATATCTCCTCTACCCTAGAAAGCATTAAAAAGAGTTAAAAAAAAAAAAAAGCATTGATCTCTGCTTTCCAGGGTAAAAAACTGGCAGTGTTTACATCTACCAGTGCCAGAAGTTATGTCATGACATAGCTTCTGGCCTCCCAGCATCATAGAGATGTTTGGGGACCATCGGGTCCATGGGCAGCTCTATGGTAATTCAGCGCTGGTGCTGTATCCGTTCTCTGGGTCCCTGACTGCATAGGAGAGCCAGGAGAGGCACTGGAGTGAGGCAAAAGGGGCGCAGGGGGGAGGGACGTAAAAGCAATCCAACAGCTTATGAGCCGCTAGGATGGCTTTTACAAGACATTGGACGGCACAGTGGTGTAGTGGTTAGCACTTTCACCTAGCAGCAAGAGGGTTGCTGGTTCAAATCCCAACCACAACACTACCTGCCTGGAGTTTGCATGTTCTCCCTGTGCCTGCGTAAGTATCCTCTGGGTACTCCGGTTTCCTCCCACACTCCAAAGACATACTGGTAGGTTAATTGGATCCTGTACAAAATTGGCCCTACTATGTATGTATAAATGTGAGTTAGGGACCTTAGATTGTACGCTCCTTGAGGGCAGGGACTGATGTGAATGTGTAATGTATATGTAAAGCGCTGCGTAAATTGACAACGCTATATAAGTACCGGGCTAAAAAAAAAAAATATATATCTGGAAAAAGCATGTAGCTGCAGGCATCATCCAGATATCACCACTCCAAGTCCAGGACGTCATATGGCGTGCCTTCCACGGAGGACAGGAAGTGACGTCAATGGTTTGGAGTATCACATGTCCTTTGATGACACCACGGAAGATAGGGGTGAAACGCGTAGATGTATTTCCGATTGCATTGAACCATTGACCACTTCCTGTCCTCCGTGTAATGCACGTCAGCCGGCATTCCCGGAAGAGCCTGTATTTTCTTCTACAAACCGATATTACACATACAAAGATCCCTTGCAAGTATGTGTACAGCAGTGGTGTGGCGGTATCCAGCAAGTGTATTGGCGTCCATCTCACCAGCTTTAAGCCTTACTGTCCCCCAGACTAAAATAGCTAAGGGTCCATTATTTCTGGTGAGTGGGGAAACAGCAGGGGAGTGAAGCACCCCACACCACATGATTTGTTGTGAAACACTCCAGCACTTTTTTATCTTGAAGCACTTTAGCACATTTTGTGGATATTTTGGAGCACTTGAATCAGCAATTTTATGAGATTTTATGAGATATTTTGGAGCACTTGAATCAGCAATTTTATGAGATTTTTTGAAACACTTAAGCACTTTATTGATGTTATGAATTTATATATATATATTTTTTTTGCACATGCACACTTCATTGAATATTTTTTATTAATGTTATTTATTATTATTTTTTTAAGGGCAAGCGCTGTTATTATTACCTTTTACCATAGGATATGTAGTCTTTAGAAATTGAAAGTAAACAGCAGAGGAGAAGCTGAAAAGCATGCAGGGAACCCAGTAGGTTGTGCACAGAGACGGGCAGCAGACAGACAGCACTTACAACAAGAAAGAGAGGCCCGGAGTAAAAGAGAGAAGAGACATGACGAAGTGCCGACATGACATGGGTTCAAGGGGTTTGGGACAAGGAGGAGTTTTCAGCCCAGTACAATAGAAAATATAAGTGGTGGGACTTTTAATTGGTGTTTTGGCCAGGAAGGGGTGGAGCTACAGGGAGAGGTAAAGCTAGGGGCCTAAGGAAGTCTTCATTTGGAGGAAAGCTGCATTGGAAAATATTTCCCACCCCATTTTCTTGTATTTTCTTGTATTTTCTTGTTCTTTCTGATTTTTGGTTGTGTGCGGTCCACCGCCCTTGTTTTTGTTTTTGTTTTTTAACAGAGGCTTTCTTCTTTTGGGGTGGTTCTTTGTCATGGCAGCAAGCGGGGTACAAGGTCCTGGTAGGTTAGTATGGTGCAAACTTATACTTGGTAGGGACCCTTCTGAGGTACGGCTCCCTGATGGGGCAAACTTATACTTGGTAGGGACCCAGCTGAGGTACGGCTCCCTGATGGGGCAAACTTATACTTGGTAGGGATCCGTCTGAGGTACGGCTCCCTGATGGGGCAAACTTATACTTGGTAGGGACCCATCTGAGGTACGGCTCCCTGATGGGGCAAACTTATACTTAGTAGGGACCCGTCTGAGGTATGGCTCCATGTAGTTGGTATGTTGGTACCAGCGAATGGTTGTTTCCGAGCCGGTGCTGTGGTGGGTGGAGGCCTAATTAAGTCAGACGCAGGTACCTCCTTCTTTGATGCCTACCGGGACCTTGAGGCTCCAGTAAAAAACTGTATTTAACTTGTTATTTACTCGTTATGTATACAGTTTGTTAATAAAAGGCTGCTATGGCCATTTAACTCCAACCTGTGGTCATGTGGTTATTTATAATGGAGGAGGAGAGTGATGGTCAGAGCACAAAGGAGACAAATCATCTTTAATCCCCTAGTCAAGATTTTTCAACCATGGTTGAATTGGACTGTCAAATATAACTATTGTTGGTATTGCTGTTACAAGAAATGATGATTATTAGTATACAGGATTTATATGGTGCCAGCACTTTACAGGCTGGAGAGGCAGGACAATTACAATATAGTTTAATACAAGTGGGATCAGAGGGCCCTGCTCGTTAGAGTTTACGATCTACACAATGAAAGTGCATGCTGTGATCATAGATTTCCTTTACCACTTGCCAACCAGCCACCATAGTTGTACTGCAGCAGGTCGGCTCTGTCCCACAAAACAACTTACCTGTACGTCGCTTCGCAGGACTGTTGACGGGGGCGCGCGCACGCTGCTTGAGGCATACTCACATAGGGAGCTGATCAGCTGGTCACGATGTCCACCGGGCATCTACGATCGCTCCCCAGAGAGACAGAATGGCGGTGTGCCATTGTAAACACTGCACACCACTGTTCTGTCAGTGATAGACACAGAGACCCGTGTTCCTCCTATTTAGGAACACAGGTCCCTGTGTTCATCCAATAAATACAACCCCACACAGTTAGAAAGCACCCTTTTGTGTACATAGTTTGGTAGTGTAGATAGAGGCATTGTAGAAGCCTGGGTGTAAGTCAGAGGGTTTATTATAGATAAGGCTGGAAGGCTATGCAGGTCGGGTCTCTGGTACCTCCCCCTGGTTTTAGAAGCTTTGAAAAGTTTTTAGACGCTGGTGGGTAAAGGTCAGAAGGTGCTGATTTGAATAATTATGGCAGTATGGTCAATCCCCAAGCAGGAGGCCTGTCAGGGTGGCTGAACCAGCTCATAAATATTGAGGAGCCTGGCCACCAGGGGAGTCAGTGGAAGATGGATGGTTTAGGTGCTGCTGTGTAGTCTGGAAGGGGGCCCTGGAGATGTGGGGTTCTTCCTCCTGGCTAGAGGTTGAAGGAGGGAGCTCCACTGCCCTGCAGCCCACAAGGGAATGACAGCCTGCATAAGCCTGGGAGGGAGCCAGCACAGCAGAAGGCCTGAAAGCAGATCTATCCATAGCTATAGGACAAGGACAGTGTGAGTACCTCTTCACCCCCAGGGCCTATAAGGGAGAGGTCTGCTAGATGAAAGTTCTTGGCAAGTCTTCAGGGGACAGTTTATTCCTTACCCAATCCATCACCTTGGGATCAGATTATTATATTATAATGATATATATATATATATATATATATATATATATATATAAAATAAAAGACTATTAAAGCTCTGGGAATACAGAGCTCTCGCCGTGGCGAGAAATGACGAGGGCTGACAACCAAATGGTGGGACTTTACGGGTACCTGATATGAATTGAAATTTTCACCAAAATATATATAAAAATGTTAAACCTTTATTGATCATACAAAGATAAAAAACATCCACTAAAAACTGTGGAGTGGAGTAAGAACAATTACATAATCCAAACAAGGAAAGACAAAGATACATACATATGGATATAAAATCAAGTTTGTTAGTGACAGGGTTTCTCAAGACCAAAATACGTTTAAATGTTGGTGGCTACTCCGGTGAGTATTCCGGTTCTAGTCCACTAGCTGGTGCCCAACATGTTTCGCCGAAGGCTTCTTCAGGGGAATTTAAGATGTTACTTTAATATGATGGTGATGGCTAGATCAGGATGTAAACAAGAAACATAAAAATACAGCTATTAGTTTCAAATATCAGTGAAGACAATATTGGTAACTTAGGCACTATACCATGCAGGCCCAGGATGGAGGGACAGCACCAAATGGAACAAACAAAGCCCAAACGTCCAGAAAGAAAAGCCACCGGTGACACACAGGCAAAGAACCATAGGATACCTAAAAGGAAGCTGGGGGGGGGGGGGAACCAGTGCGGGAGCCGATATACAGTGATGTAAGTTATAGGTAGTTATGAATAAATATATAAAGGATATCTACATTAGATAGATGCAAAGTGCATGCCAAGATAGGTATGTGGCTTTGCAATATACCTTGATGAAAATCTGTTTTTGTCAGATGATTCAAATACGATGTAACATATAGATGCTTAAAAACATGGCTGTTTTATAAATCATGGGGAAATAGGCAAATGTGCATCGAGATAACGATAGCCCTGGCAACCGGGACGTCCTACCTGACTATAGGGGAAATAAAAAAGGGTAAGTTTATTGATTATCTTATGAGTATCTCCTCATTGTAAGAAGATAATAATGATAATAATAGGGAATGCTCACATTGATGTTCTAGCAGTTAGGGTAATCCATTACTCTGCCCGGACAGATCTTTGAGTCAGGACTCAGGACTGTTCTGAAAGGCTAATACAAAACCTGTAGCCAGACCTGGACCTAGCAAGAGTAGCGATGGGGTCACTGGGGAGCAAATCCAGACTGGATAGTGAGCTAAAAATGTGAAACAATATACCATTAGTATAAAAAAGTCCAGGGGTGCCGGTTGCCAGTACTTGCCTGTGGTTGTAAATCGTGCCTCGAATCCCCACGTACTGGCGCCATCATAGACGGCGCCGGTTTAAATATCGGCTCCAACCCGACTGCGTACTTCCGAACGGAAGTGACGACAAGTCGGGTCCGGTCTCCAACTGGGCATGCGCCAACAAAGGGCGCAGTGCCAAAAAGGGAAGCAAGGGATGCCCTAGTTCCTGCAGCCATAGGGAGGTTCGGGATGCCGGATACGCAACACCTACCGACCTATTGTAACGTTTAATGCGTTTTTGTTAATGGATGGATTTTCAGCTGCAGAATTATCACACTCAGTAGCCTTGTAGAGATACTGTTGAATAAACCTATCCAACTCTCAGGACTTCATCACGGTGTACAGCCTGTTATGCAATATACATATACTCAATCAGATGTTTTAGTGGAGGGATAGAACATATGAGAATGTATAGATGAGAGACAGGTTGTATGGTGATTACTAGGAGTAATATTAGGAGAGTTGCAGGTGATGGTAAAGCAGATAGGTTCTGATGTCTAGTATAGTGCAGATGGTAAGAGGACACAGATGGAGTATACTTAGACAGAGTAACCTAGTGCAAGGATAGTTGAAGGTAGTCCCAAGAGCTAACAGTCTATGCAGATGGTATGGAATAGATAGATAGATAGATAGTCCTGGTAATTGCAGTAGATGACAGTAGGAGATTGGTTAGTAAGGAATCCCCTGTGGGGTACTTATCACTTAGATAGGTTAGTAGTAACAATGTCCATAGATAGAGAGGTGATCCCGTAGCGAGATACGGATCAGCGGCGAGGTTCCGGCCTCAGTTCAGCAAAGGAAATGTCAGCAGCTCCGACTTCACAAGAGAAGGTGCGGTGAACATGTGGTTTGAACGAGCGATGAGTGAGAGAAAGCCGGCGATTGAAATAGCCGCTCATAGCGGCGCTCGGCAATGATGTCATCCGGTCTTAAAGGTATATGCGTCTCTTGTTACACAAGATGGGACGCAATTAGCAAAGGAGAAATATGGAACAAGGGTACCAGAGGTACCAGAACATTACACCTATGAGGAGACCGCACACTCGTCCCCACAACAGACTTCGATCCCAGATTCCGCAGATGTGTCACCATAGGCCCATTCCGGAAGAGTGGCTAGGCCAAATGGTCCAATACGTGCCCCAGCATTGCGTTCACTGATTAACTATATCATTCCAACTGGTTACAATCCTATAACATCTCCTTTCACAGAGGCTAAACACATAAACAACATATTAATGTGAAACATATGTATAGTTATAAAATTCTGATGTCGTTAAAAAATATATATATATATATATATTTCTTTTTTTCCCTCTAGGCTATTCCTTTCATAAAGCAAACAGAATATATAATGATCTGTAATTGCCACATCCAAACACAATGCAGCAAACATGCAATTGTATCTGGTGTCATACATCCTCCATTAGTGCATTAATGCCAATTAAAAATGATATCTATAATTAGACCATCTTCTGTAGAATATATATTTGTGCAACCCACACTGCAATCTCTCAGACAGGGACTTGTCCTTTAAAGAAAGTCATCAACACTTACTGTATAATCAGTTCTCCACACTGTATTTCCACGCTTCCCTCTTCAGTCAGTTGTTACTGTCGTTCCTTGGAATAAATCCTCATACATAATAAATATACAGTATGTACAAAAAAAGAGGAAGAGATACCTAAAAGTACAACTATGTATTGCTAGCCAGTTTGTTTTTTCTTGGGCGGGTGCATGTGATCGGCACAGGGCCAATCAGCACTGTCCAGACAGAGGGTTAGGAGTCATGCAGCCTCATAGCACAGTCAGAGGAGAATGAAAACTCCTCCTACAAGCTTTAACCAGTGCTCAGCTGGATACAAACAGAAGTCACAAGACTGCTATATACTGCTGATGAGAAAAGGTATTTAGAAGTTATATTTACTAAAATAATTGCATTTCCATGTTCTGTGTACTGTGGGAGACCAGATATAGTAAATGCAGGCTCCTGGGTTTATTAACAACTTAATGGAAATTCCCATGAAGCAGACAAGTTACTGAAGCAGAGTGCCAAGATGCGAGCTCAGGTCCCTTTACTTTCCTTTCCAGCAACTCCCTGGGTTCCGGGACATGTCCAGGAAATATGAGTTTATCTTCTTTCCTTCCTCAGCAGCATCAACACCTAAGGTGGCACAGGTAACTGGGCAAGTAATCTGCAGCCAGGTGAGAGGACCTCCACTGTTAGAACCAACATGTGTGCATTTGTGCCAGAGCCAAATAGCATGCAGCTTCTCCAGAAGACCCAGCAACTGTATGAAGACACTCATGTATGAAGACACAGCTAATTGCTACCAGAGTACTCCCAATGTTCCTGGATATGCCCAGCAGCCCAGGGATAATGGGTTTCTCAGATTTCCTCCCTCAGTGACTCAGAACGGCCACACCTGATATAGGAGAGGCAGCAGACATGTTATATGCAGACAAGTAAGAGGCCCTCCACTGTCACAACTGGTGTGCAATCAGCCGGGTCAGAGACAAATTACACACTGCTTCTCCAGGATACCCAGCTGCCTTGGGGAGCACCTCCCACATTGCTATCAGAGTACCCCCCCAGTAGAGTAGCACATTGTCCTCAGGCCTTGGACTCCTCCAGCTGTTCATCTATGTTATCAGAGCTACCATACACATCACTGACAGATCACTCTATCTGTCTATAAGGATAGGTTGCTGGGTTCTGTACTCTTGCTGAAGTAGTGCTCCCAAGCTTGACTCTATGTTAGAAAGTTCTATAGAGACTATGCTATGCAGCCGCATCTTGATTGAGTCACATTGATGTGAAGAGTCCATGTTAGTGCAGCTTTCACATGCTGCTATGTGTTATATATTTTTAAAGGTTTAAAGGCTATGTGCTTTGCCAATATTGTGAAAGACAGACAATATAGCTGATGAACACAAGTCATGAGTCAGAGGCCAGAAGGAAAGCAATTTTTCAAATGCTGATTAATGCAATGACATACCTCCTTAGATCCAGAATGGCCACTTGCTGACCTGATGGAATCCACAGGCAGCTTAACTCTTCAATAAGGCACAGGAGATGAATCCAACTTCTACTTTAGATGAGTGCAGTAAAGAGGATGTTTTTTCAGTCTTTTGAAGTGTAAGAAGACAATGACTTTCCTAAGCTCTCTCTGTGATTAATTTAATTTAAGGAAACATAGGAGGGCAGGAACGGTCTAGCTAGAACTGTACTAACAAGCTCAATACAGGGAGACGGAGAAAGGAATATGCCAATGAAACAAATAAACAAGTTACTCTGGCAATACATTTCTACTCAATATCAATAGACAACACAACATCAATGAAATTTAATAGAACACATAATATGTGTGATGCCAGACAAACCAAACCAGGGAACTACACTCCTGTTCCGCTACCTTGCAGTGACAGAGCCTGTTGGCTCAGGGTTAAATATCTCTCCTCTGATCTATTTCCACTCTTACCTGGCTCTTACGGGTATGGGAGAATATGTGATTCCCTCCTGTGCAACAGCGCTTGGGTCTAGCAGCCAATTTCTAGGCCCAAGCACTGTCACATGACAGAGGGAATAATGCCACACTTCCACTAGGTTCCAACACCAGCCGACACTATTTAAAGTATAGCTATAGGCAAAGCATTTTTTTTTTCATTTTGGACGGGGCAAAGAATGGTTATAAACCCTTTCAGATTTTATTTTTTAACCATCTGTGTCCCACTTCCTGTCCCATAGTCAAACAGGAAGTGAGAAGAAGTCCCTGCAAATTAAACGAATTCCATGGGGACCTCCGGTCAGCAGACAGAGGGCTGACCTCACAAAGCTGGTCCAGGCTCGGGCAAGATCGCGACCATATTGTCGGGATCCCTCCACATGCCTGGACTGGCACCCGGCTCAGCCTCTCAGTGCTCCTGCCCCCTCCACAGCCCATTGCTCCAATTAGAGTGTGGGGGGGGGGAGAGAGTCAGTGACTGACAGTCACCATCTCTCTGTTCAGGGAGCTCTGAGAACCAAGCAATCGGCGGTGTTTGATTGCTTGATTCTCAGTATTAGAGTCAACGTGGGACAGATGTAGCAGCAGACAAATGCTGCATGCACCTAGGTAAGAATGATTTTAAAAAAAATCCCAAACTTCTCTTTTAAGTTTTAGATACATTGGAAGAAAGAGGAAATATGAGTGTCATTGGGTTGAGCGCCTAGGCCGGCCGCTTCCGTCCCCTCCACAGCCCAGCACTCCAGTGAAAGCAGGGGGGGGGGGTGCAGAGCAGTGAGCCGGTGGCTGACAGTCACCATCTCTCTGCTCAGAGAGCTCTGAGAACCGAGCAATCGGTGGTGTTTGATCGCTCAATTCTCAGTGTTAGTGCCGACGGGGACATTTTGCCTTTTGTTTTACTTTAAAGAAAAAGCACAGCCAAAGCTTGTTTGGCTGTACTTCTCCTGTGGATCACAGGAGTGCTTTTCATTCTGCACTCCTGTGACCCATTTTCAGCAGACAGCGGGCTGAAGCCCACTGTCAGCTGACGTCACAGAGATGGCCCAGACTCGGGCAAGATTGTGACCATTTGGTCGGGATCTGTCCACATGCCTAGACTGGCACCCAGCTCAGTCTCTCAGTGAGCCGCTGGGAGCCTGAGCCGGCTGCTCCCGCTCCATCCACAGCCCAGCTCTCCAGTGAGTGCGGGGGGGGGCAGAGCAGTGAGCCGGTGACTGACAGTCACTTTAAAGGAGAAGCACAGCCAAAGCTTGTTTGGCTGTACTTCTCCTGTGGATCACAGGAGTGCAGGTCGTTCTTCACTCCTGTGACCCATTTTCAGCAGTGTCGGAGGTTCTTGTTTGTTTGATTCTCAGTGTTAGAGCCGACGGGGGACAGATGCAGCATTTGAGCAACGCTGCATCCACTTTGGTAAGTATGATTTAAAAAGAAAAATTGCTAAACTTCTTTTTTAAGTTCCAAATACATTGGAGGAAAGAGGAAATATGAGTGTCATTGGGTTGGGGGCATCTCATTGTCAATAAGACCGAGGACATCTAGTGGCAAAAAGGAATTACTGCAGGGGACAGCACCAGAAAGCAGGTGAGTTTTGACTTGAGAGCTGCCTTTTTATTCTAAAACCCCCGGGGGGGCCTTTTTAAAAAACAAAAATTAGACAGAATTTGGGTTTTATGCCTCGGTTTTCTTACATATCAGTCTTGCACAGTATGCCCTTCTGCTAAAAGCACTTCAACAGACGGAACGCATTTCTTCTAACCGCTAAAATTGTCTGCAGCACCTCAGCTCAAGCTTTAAATGATAGATGTTTCTCTTTATTTACTTGACAAAACAGTGTCGGTGTTTGTTTTTGTGCAGTTAGGAATGATTAGATTCTGTATAAGTCTTTAATATCTCCCTGTTTTTTTTCCTCCTGGATACTCTTATCTCCAGTTCAAACACATATCCGTGAAATTCTCGGCTGCAGGAAGCTATCAGGCATACATTCTCATCAAACAAAAACCCTCGCTGAGTGGAGGAGATTGTGTTCAAATCAAACCAGCTAAGCACAAGGCATCCTGGACCAGAGACAGAACCAGACTTCCACATAGAGGAACCAAGGCTTTAATGAAATTTCTTGCTGAAGCAAACAATCAGATTAAGGAGTACGTTATTTGTAGCCGAACGGTAATACCTTCCTTAGAACAGATGTGTTAATTAAGCAGATAAGAAGTCTTGCTGAATTATACATCATAAGCATAAGGACGGAGTCAGCACATAAGGAGTATGAAACAGGGTGTACATCAGGTCCTATAATACTGGCTCCTGCTTATCCTAAATTATTTTGGTGATACCCGTGTGACGTGCCAATTCTATTACATCATTGAAGTGCCTTCTTGAGTGTACCGGACAGGGCTGGCCCAAGACATTGTGCTGTCTGGGTCCAAAAATTAAATGCTGCCCCCCCCCCCCCCCAAAAAATCACACCCACCAAGAGGCCCACACAATTTTATTTTATATCATGATAATTAAAACTAAAATTAAATGTCAAATAGATTTATATGCAACAGCACCTTGTCTAAATGCACAATTATATGACATCATTATGTTCAATTCCAAACCACATCCCACTAATCCCGCAGAATCAGAACCACAGATCCCGCTAATCAGTTTGCATCTGATGCTGGCTGCTGGGAGGGTGTTTAGGCCCTCTCATTTTAGTGCCTCTTGCTTCAGTGTTTTGCTTTGCATAGACTGTCAGAAGTGGCTTGTGGTTGGGTGCAGCGCAGTGCAGTGGAAGATGGTAGTCTCAGGGAAGCCGACAGCTTGTGTCTCCAGTAGTGGAATGTGGACTGGCCGGTCTATACCCCAATGGGGAGGTTTCCAGGAGGAATGAAAGTCCCTGTGCTTTCCCTACTCCTCTGGAACATTTCCATGATGCTAAGCAATGTTGCTGACAGATAGGCATCCTGTGCCTACATTACCACTAGCAAAATGTGCACCAAACATGGGAGCTAGGGTCTTGAATAGACTCTGCCTGACCCAAGATGGCCCACAAAAGTAACATGGAGTGCCAACATAGAATTGGATGCTGCCCCTTTGTAACCAAGGAAACCACTGATGAACTAGGTTCCTCTCAACTTTGTTCTCTACCTGCGTTGCCACTGTGTATGATTGCCACCTGCAGTGGAGCAAACAGACTCAGCAGATGCAGATATCAAAGCAATGGAAAAGCATGATAGAAATTACACTAGGTGCTTTGGATTGAGACAAGTGCCTACTATAGAATGACAGGATGATCTCAGTCCGTATCCTAGGCAAACCACTCTACATTACAATAATCAACGTTTATGCATCAACAGCTGATGCTGAAGTAGCTGACATTGACTGATTTTTGGGGGGCTCTGCAACAACTTTTAGAACTAACTCCAAAAAAAGATATCTTTCTCATAATGGGAGATTGGACTGCTAAAGTAGGAAGTCAATGCATATCTGGAATAACACGTATATATATGGCCTTGGAGTACAAAATGAAGCAGGACAAAGGCTAATAGAGTTTTGTCAAAAAAAAATACTGGTAATACCAAACACTCTTTTCCAACAAATAAAGAGGTGACTCCACACTTGGACATCACCAGATGGTCAATACAGAAATCAGATTGATTATATTCTCTGCAGCCAAAGACGGAGATGCTCTATACAGTCAGTCAAAACAAGACCTGGAGCGAATTGTGGCTCAGACCATGAGCATCTGATGGCAAAATTCAGGCTTCAGTTGAAGAAAGTGGGAAACACCAATAGGCATTTTAGATATGATCTAAATTGGATTCTTTGAGAGTACTCAGTGGAGGTGATGAACAGATTTAAGGGATTAGATCTGATAGACTCTGATAGAGTGCCTTAGGAACTATGGAAAGAAGTATGTAAAATCGTACAAGACGTAGTAATGAAAACCATCCAAAAGACGAAGAAATGCAAGAAAGCAAAGTGGCTATCTGATGAGGCCATACAAATAGCTGAACAAAGAAGGAAGACAAAAAGCAATGGAGAAAGGGGAAAACATACCCAACTGAATGCAGACTTCCAGAGGATAGCAAGAAGAGACAAAAATATCTTCTTAAACAATCAATGCAAAGAATTAGAGGAAAACAACAGAATGGGAAAGACTAGTGTGCTTTTCAAGAAAATTGGAGATATCAAGGGAAAGTTTTGTGCAAAGATGGGCACGATAATAGACAAAAAATTGCAAGGACCTGACAGAAGCAGAGAAGATAAAAAAGAGATGGCAAGAATACACAGAAGAACTATACAAAAAAGATCTGAATGATCCATATAACCACTATAATGCAGTCACTCACTGACATTGACCCGGATATCCTGAAGAGTGAAGTCAAGTGGGCCTTAGAAAGCATTGCTTGCAACATAGCTAGTGGAAGTTATGGTATCCCAGCTGAGTTAATTAAAATCCTAAAAGACGATGCTAGAAAAGTGCTGCACTCAATATGCCAACAAATTTGGAAAACTCAACAACGGCCACAGGACTGGAAGAGGTCTGTTGACATTCCAATACTAAAGAAAGGCAGCACCAAAGAATGTTCAAACTACCATACGATCGCACTCATTTCACACACTACTGTAGCAAGGTTATGCTGAGAATTTCACAAGCTAGGCTTCAGCAGCATGTGAACCGAGAGCTACCACAAGTACAAGCTGGATTTCATAGAGGCAGAGGAACTAGAAAGGGAGCAAGGGAGTTCCAGAAGAATGTACACTTCTGCTTTATTGACTACAGCAAATGATTTGATTGTGCGGATCCCAACAAGATGTGGCAAATACTGAAAGAAATGGGAATACCAGACCTCCTCACTTGTCTTCTGAAAAACCTGTATTCAAGTCAAGAAGCAATAGTTAGAACAGGACATGGAACAACTGACTGGCTCAAAATTGAGAAAGGAGTGCAGCAAGGATGTATATTGTCCCCCTACTAATTTAACCTATATGCAGAGTACATCATGTGAAATGTCGGGATCGATGAATCACAAGCTGGAATTAAGATCGCAAGGAGAAATATCAACAACCACAGATATGCAGACGATACCACACTAATGCCAGAAAGTGAAGAGTCTCTTAATGAAGGTGAAAGAGGAGAACGCAAAAGCTGGTTTGAAATTGAACCTTAAGAAAACGAATGGCGCTTTTCCACTACAAGGAACCGAACGGTTCGGCTCGCTTTTGTGCTTTTCCACTGCTGGTACCGCATGGTATGGTGTAGGAACGGTTTGGTACGGTACGGTACAGCGGCGCTTTTCCACTGCATGGAACCGAACGGTACGGCTCTCAAAAACAGTACCTACTCGATTGTGGTTCCAAGAGGTACCATACCCGGTACCATATCCCACAATCCTTTGCATGCAGTCACTACTAGCCACTGATTGGTCAGAGAATCCCACCCACCCCGTTGTTATCCCACCCACGTAACTTTAGTACTACTTTAGTGGAAAAGCAAACCATACCGTACCGTACCGAACCGTTCCAACACCGTACCATGTGGTACCAGCAGTCGAGAAGCAAACCGGGCCAAGCAGGGCCGAGTAGAGCCGAGCCGGTACTTGCAGTAGAAAAGTGCCATAAGATCATGGCAACTGGTCACATAGCTCCAAATAGAAGGAGAAGAAATGGAAACAGTGACAGATTTTATCTTCCTGGGCTCCAAGACCATGGTAGACGATGACTCTAGCCATGGAATTACAAGGCACTTGCTTCTTGGGAGGAAAGCAATGGCAAATCTAAACAACATCATAAAAAGCAGAGACATTACCCTACCTTGACTATAGTGCCGTATAGTCAAAGGCAAGCAATGGTACAGTATATCAAGTAGTAACCTATGGCTGTGAAAGTTGGACCATAAGGAAGGCTGAACGCCAAAGAATTGATGCTTTTGAACTATGGTGTTGAAGAAGACTTTTGAAAGTCCCTTGGAGAGGAAGAAGATCAAATCAGTCAACCCTGAAGGAAATTAACCCTGAATTTTCACTGGAAGAACAGCTCATTAAGCTGAAACTTGAATACTTTTGCCAGCTAATACGAAGATAGGACTCATTGGAAAAGACCCTGATACTGGGAGACATAGAAGGAAAAAGGAGAAGAGAATGACAGAAAATAAGATGGACAGATAGCAAACAACGAACATTAAGTTAAGCAAGCTCCGGGAGGCAGTGGATAACAGAAAAGCCTGGCGCTATGGTTCATGAGGTCACGAAGAGTCTGACATGACTAAATAACTGAACAACAACAAAAACACTATAGAAGAATATGCTTTGTTCATTTTTTATTTCAGAGGTTTACAACCACTTTAAAAAAACAAAACTAATTTCTTTTGTTCTAAGTCTTACGTGTGATGAAGCCACCTTCCAATGTAGCGTTTGGACAATTTCTCTAAAGCACTTAGTGTTAAAAGGACGGCATCCCACAACATATTGATCCTCATATCTAACTGTTCAATGTTTGATGCGGCGTATGCCTTAATGGATGTTGGCATTGTCTTTGTTTTAAATCTAATAGTACAGAACAAGATCAAGTTAACATCCCCATCCCTTCCTCCAAAATAAATAAAATTCAGCTTGATTTCTGGTGTTCAGATGTGTAGTCATTTTGTTCTCGGAATTGCATTCTGTCACCATGATGCCAAGCTCATCCTGGTGTTAAGACATTTATAGATGAAAATGCAGCGTGGGTAATGAGTTTGTACCTCGCACAACTCCATTAAACTGCCGCTAAACCTTTCTTATATTTTATGTTAAATTTAGGAAAAAAAGAATACTTTGTGATAAAGAAAGATGATGGTGAGCAATGAGCGGGTATATTGTAAATGCAAATATTTCAGGAAGGGTACCTGTCATACACGTTTAGGAAATAAGATATCAAAGGGTGCTAAAAGTGAGAGGTGGAGCTTAACTGGCCAAGCCATGCATTAGCTGTTTTCAGATATACGCTGGGAAGGTTTTCCTAACATTGTTCTTGCTTCATTTCCCACAATCTAATAAAAGTTGGAAATTACAGGGGTAGTGCTTAAACTCATATTTCATTCACCCACAAGAAGGAAGGAAAATGCTGACTATGACCCTAAGAACACCATCCCTACAGTCAAGCATAGAGGTGGAAACATTATGATTGAGTGGTCAATGGATGGGGCCATGTATTGTAAAATTGTGGATGAGAACCTTCTTCCCTCAGCCAGAACAGTAAAGATGGGTCATTGATGGGTCCTGCAGCATGACAATGAACCAAAATATACCGCCAAGGCAACAAAAGAGTGGCTCAAGAAATGGCCACTGGAATGGCCTAGCCAGTCTGCAGATCTTAATCCTATAATACATTTATGGAGGGAGCTGAAACTTCGAGTTGCCAAGTGACAGCTAGGGATGATCGAACGGTTCGGGTCGACCATCGGATCAACCCAAACATTGGCTGTTCGAAATTCAGCCGAATTCCGAACTTTTTACTGAAAAAGTTCGGAATTCGGCAACCAGATCCGAACAAAATGCAATGGGACAGGAACTGGGCTTTAAAAGCCCGTGATTGGACCAGAACCATCAGTAAAAGCCAATTGAGGGGGCAGGAGAATGCTAGGAATGTAATTGGAGGGACTAGGGGGTCTAGAGGCCAATCATTAGTGAATACGCCCCCCAGTATATAAGATAGCCCCGCCAAATCTCTACCATTTTAATACAGGGCTGTGGAAGAGAGTGGAAGCAGTTCTGTTACTTCTGCTCTCAAAGTGTCATTTAGCAATTATTAGTGTGAGGAAAGGGATATCTAGTGTAGTTAGGGTACTATTTTCCACTATAGTTAGATTTAATAATCTAGTTTCTGTAGGGAAAGTGTTAAGTGTAAGGGGACCGTAGTGTAGTGTAGGGTTAACTGACTCTGACTGCTATGGCAGGGTGACAAAACCCTTCCATTTCAGGGTGACTGCTATAGAGAAAAGATTGTTTCTCTTAGAACACTTATAGAACCGGATAGTGGCTTCGCCCCTGTCACCCTGCTTTTTGTTGCAGGCGTTTATAGGGCTTTTTTGAGGACATGTTTGGAGTCAGGCATGACATCTGAACTTCTGTGTAGGGGTATATATACACATACACATATATAGGTGTGAAAGTAGCAGAAACCTATGCTTGCGCTAATGAAATAATTAACACCCATATGGCTTCTCTGCTATAACACCTATATATGTGTATGTGTATAAATACATATAAGTGTGTGTGTATATATACCCCTATACAGAATTTCAGATGTTTTGCCTGCCTCCAAAGACCCTAAAAAAATGCCCAAAAAAAACGCCTGCTGCAAAAACACACCTGGGCGTTTTTGTAGCTGGCGTTTTTTTGGGCATTTTTTGGGCGTCTTTGGAGGCAGGCATAACATCTGTACTTCTGTGTAGGGGTATATATACACACACACACACACACACACACATGTATGTATATATACACATACACATATATAGGTGTGAAAGTAGCAGAACACTATGCTTGCGCTAATGAAATAATTAACACCCATATGGCTTCTCTGCTATAACACCTATATATGTGTATGTGTATAAATACATATAAGTGTGTGTGTATATATACCCCTATACAGAAGTTCAGATGTTTTGCCTGCCTCCAAAGACCCCAAAAAAACGCCTGCTGCAAAAACACACCTAGGCGTTTTTGTAGCTGGCGTTTTTTGGGCATTTTTTGGGTGTCTTTGGAGGCAGGCATAACATCTGTACTTCTGTGTAGGGGTATATATACACACACACTTATATGTATTTATACACATATACATATATAGGTGTTATAGCAGAGAAGCCATATGGGTGTTAATTATTTCATTAGCGCAAGCATAGTGTTCTGCTACTTTCACACCTATATGTGTGTATGTGTATATATACATACATGTGTGTGTGTGTGTATATATATACCCCTACACAGAAGTACAGATGTTATGACTGCCTCCAAAGACGCCCAAAAAATGCCCAAAAAAACGCCAGCTACAAAAACGCCCAGGTGTGTTTTTGCAGCAGGCGGTTTTTTTGGGCATTTTTTTGGGGTCTTTGGAGGCAGGCAAAACATCTGAAATTCTGTATAGGGGTATATATACACACACACTTATATGTATTTATACACATACACCCATATAGGTGTGAAAGGAGAGAAGCCATATGGGTGTTAATTATTTCATTAGCGCAAGCATAGTGTTCTGCTACTTTCACACCTATATATGTGTATGTGTATATATACATACATGTGTGTGTGTATATATACCCCTACACAGAAGTTCTGATGTTATGCCTGCCTCCAAAGACCCTTAAAAAATGCCCAAAAAAACGCCTGCTACTAAACCGGCAAGATGTGAAAATAGCGGAGCCACTATCGTGTTCTATATTAATTCTAATACAAACAAACTTTTTATTTCTGGTTCTGTACATGCTACAGAGCTGAAACTTCACAGGTACACTTTTTAGACCCACAGACACTAAATGCAAAGAAATCTCATTTTTTTTTTTCAATAATTTTTTCAATAATTGGCTCTCTATCAAAAATGAAAAATTTTAACTTTTTTTTGTGTGATTAATAGTCCCTGGGGCATGACCCAGAACCCTAGGCACTTTTTAGGGGCATTTATTGGGCTTTAGGGCTTCAAAATTGTGTTTTTTGATTACCAAAGTTCGGGTCCCATTGATTTCAATGGGGTTTTGAAATCCGGGCCGAACTTTTGGGAAGTTCGGGTGTTCTGGTCGAACCGAACTTTGAAAAGTTCGATCAACCCTAGTGACAGCTAGGAAACCTTAAGGATTTAGAGAAGATCTGTAAAGAAGAGTGGACCAAAACCCCTCCAGAGATGTGCGCAAACCTGGTCACTGACTACAAAAAAACATCTTACCTCTGTGCTTGCCAACAAGGGTTTCTCCACCAAGTGCTAAATCATGTTTTGCTTGGGAATCCAGTACTTATTTTACTCACTGAACTGCAACTCAATTTATAACATTTGTTTCATGTGTTTTTTCTGGATTTTTGGTAGATATTCTGTCTGATAAAAATGATAGACCCTTCATTTCTTTGTAAGTGGGCAAACCTACAATATATACAGGGAATTAAATAATTATTTTCCCCACTGTATCAACTACTGTAAAATATACAAAAACCTGAAATGCTGTTCAGGCTAATCTTGCTACCATACCTGCCAGATGGAGAGCATGAGATGTTAGACTTGACTACCCCTGACTCACCCTCATAGTTCCTCTAGTTCCTACCCTCTACTCCCCCTTTTGTATTTCCTACACCTTGACCTTTCCCCTAATTCACCCCCCCCCCCCACTCAACTATTCTAACATCTTCTGATGTACAGACTTGGTGAATTAGCAGACAAGCTGACCCGCATTGATGTGGGTGATCAGGCGGTTCAAACCCAAACGGATTGGGGAGTAGTAACTACTACTCTGAAGGTGATCAGGGGTTTTATAGAACTCTGTGGGGACAACTCCCATTTAGGGATGCTTAGAGGGAGAAAGGGCACTGAAAACTATAATATGGATTTAGTATAGTGTTTGCCTTCTCTGAGGTAGGGTTAGCACTGCAAAGTGATCGGAGATATCTTCCAGATGTTTTGGTGGAGAACCGTGGTTTCTGCTTTGGGTTGGATCCTCTGGAGCTGGAAGCAGGTTCCAAGAACGGAGGAGACGAAGACCTTCATCCAGCGTAGTAACCACATGTTGTCTGTTACCTCTGGAGATCACCAGTTTGGCTGGCGGGCCCCATCGGTATATGACCTTGTGGTTTTGTAGAATTTTAGTGATGGTGACCAGTGGTTTGCAGGCCATCAGGGTGTGTTGTTAGTGGGTTCACCTGTCTTGCCTGCTGGAGCAATTTTTCCTTCACATGGAAAAAATGGTTCTGGGCAATGACATATATTAAAATGTGTTCTGAAAGGTACGGCGGTTTTGGCAGTCTTTGAGCCCTATCTGTTATGATTTCTTGTGCTGGGATCTCAGGTAGGAGGCTGATAATTAGTTGCTGAATATATCTTTAGGGTCTCCTGGTAAAACTGACCCAGCGACACCTGAGGTTTTTTCGCCTTCTAGGTTAGCAATTTTTATTTTGAGCTGGGTGTTAGTGTCCTCTGTATCTTTGTATACTTCAACTAGGTCATTATGGGCCTCTGCAAATTCTCCCATTTTGTTTTCCATGAGATCGACCCCTTCTCCCAAGTCTGCCACTTCTGCTTTAATAATAGAAACTGAAGATAGGATGTATTTATGAAGAGTGCTGTGGAGGGCAACCAGCATCGTTTTCAAGGTCGTGTCTACAATAGGTTGGCCAGTGGTTGGGAACTGTTCTATGGGATCGTTGGGGCCTTCTGTGTCCTCCATGATGCTTTATCCATTTGCCTCTCCTTCTGCTGCTTGCAGTGCACGATCTAGTCAAGGCCTGGATTTCTGTGAACTCTGGGAAGGGGAGACATGGTCACTTGCCTGTTCCAGTCTATGTTGTAAGGAGCCTGATGCTGTGCCCAGCTTGTGGTTCTAGGGTGGATGATTGCCTCGTGTGGCCGCCGCTGAATGGTTACAGGTGGCGCCATCTTGTCAGCTGGAGCCTCGGACCGTTGTGAAAAAACCGGTCAGTTTGAGAGATCCACTGTGGGATTTTTGTTTACTCATCGTTTCCTCCGGGTTGGTGGGTGTCTCTCCACAGGTTGGAGGTAGTGTGCCTCATCCCTTGTTGCTTATAGTCACTGAGTAAAGCTGAGTTGTCCTGAAGCTCAATTACACTACATCTTCTTGGCTGCCGGCCACTCCCCAATTTAATCCATTTGGAATAAGGCTGTAACATAACAAAATGTGGAAAAAGTGAAGCACTGTGAGTATTTTCCGGATGCACTGTAAATGGTGAGTAGTTGAATAAGCTAAAGATCAGGTAGATCATGCAGCATTATTGATGAGTGATATGATCATCTGTGCCAATTCTTAGGAACTAAAAAATTAAAGGGAAAAATCCAATTCCCTGTGCGGTAATGAATATGTTCTTAAAGGAGAAGTAGAGCCAAAGCTTTTTTCACCCTACTTCTCCTGGGGATCACTTCGTTCTGCGCTCCTGTGACCCACAGTTGGTTGACGTCACTCAGTCGGTCTAGGCTCTGGATGGATCCCAACTTTAACCACTTCATGCAGAATCACGTACCTGTACATCATTTTGAGGAAGTGGTTGTACCAGAGTGATATCTGCAGCTAGACGCATCACCCTGGTACCGTTTTATAGATCAAACAGCTTTATAGATCAAACCGACGCAGCTAAGCAGCTACTCAGCCGTTATCACAACCTGCAAGATATCCCGCCACCTTCCGCCACTCTGCCCAGGTCTACCGTCCTTAAATGACCAGCCAGCACGTCCGCCCACTGGCCGGGGACCCGAACAAAGTGGGAGTCACAATGTCACGTCTGGTTTACTCAACAGCCAATGGCACCAATTTTAAATCCAAAGTGTTCAAAAAATGCAGTTTTTGGCATTTTGAATACTTTGAAGTAAAGAGAAGGGGTTTGAGGTCTTTTAGACCCCCGATCCCTCCATAAAGAGTACCTGTAACTGCCTATTACTGTCACAAGGAAGGTTTACATTCGGTGTGACAGCAATAAAAGTGATCAGATTTTTTATTTATTTTTTTAAAGGCACAATGTAAAAATAAAAAAATAAAATAAAATAAAAAAATATTATTTTTTTTTTTTTACCAAAGCATTTTACGAAAGAAAACGGTTGTGTAAGTCGTGCCCGCAAATAAAAACAGTGTTTAAATCACACATGTGAGGTATCCCTGCGATTGTTAGAGCGAGGGCAATCATTCTAGCACAAGGCCTCTGTTGTAACTCTAAACTAGTAACTGTTAAAATGTTCCAATTAGTCGCCTATGGAGATTTTTAAGTACTGTAGTTTGTCGCCAATCCACGAGTGTAACATCATCTTTCACAATATACCAAAAAATTGGGCTAACTTTACGATTTTTTTTTTTACATTCAGTGGAGTGTATTTATTACAAAAAAATAGTCTTTGAAAGACCGCTACGCAAATACCATGTGACATAAAATATTGCCATTTTATTCTCCAGTCTCTGCTAAAAAATATCTATAATGTTTGGGGGTTCTAGCAAAAAATACTGATTTTAACTTGTAAGCAACAAATATCAAAAATAGCCCTGGTCTTTAAGCGGTTAATGTCAGGATCCACCCAGATACAATACCTGGACTGGCAGCTGGCTCAGCATCTCAGCGAGCAACTGAGAGCCTGAGCCTGCCTCTCCTGCCCCCTTCACAGTCTGGCATTCCAGTGAGCGCTGGAGGGGCAGAGTGAAGAGCCAGTGCCTATAAGTCACCAGCTCTCTGCTCACTGAAAAACAAAAACTGAGCAGTTAATGATGTTTGAGCGATCACTTCTTGGACTGATGCTGTATCCACCTAGGTGAGTATAAATGTTTCTTTTTTTCAATGCCCATAATTTTTTAATTGGTATTAAACTCGAAAACAAAAATGTATAATATTGGAGCTTTCCAATTTTTAGATGTGGTGGCTGCATTCATTTTCTTTTTTTCAGATTGGTTCCCTTTACTTTTACATATAAAAGTCTGCTATTTCTCAATTTGCTATAACAGATCAAGCTGCGCAGCAAAAGTGGTAGTTTGTGGGTTGAGACCAGTGCCGGGACAAGGTCATCTAGAGCCCAGGGTGAAAATGGCAAATTGCACCCCCCCCCCCCCCCCAAGATGTATAATCATTTTGTGTTACCAAAAAGTCCCTTCCCCTCAAAAAAAATTGAGTGCAAATATGCATGCTTAGCTTAAATCCTCTCATTACACATATGCTCCCAGCACAATCTAACCCCCGCCCCCCCCCCCCCCCCAAAAAATAAAAAAATCCCCCTTCTTAACACAAATCCTCTACCCCTCAAACCCCCCCCCCAAACACAAATCCTCCCCCTCCCCTACTCCAAATCCCCCTTCCAGCACAAATTTCCCTCCCCCAATCCTTCATTCTAGCACAAATCCCCCCCCCCATTGCCCCTCCTAGCACAAATGCCCACCAATCATCCCTACTTGCACAAATCCCATTCCCCCCCAAAAAATCCCCTCCCCCATCATATTACCTTTTCTACCACAAACCCCCCCCCCCCAAATCCCCACCCTAGCACAAATCCTCTTCCCCCCCATCTCCCCTCTTAACAAACACAAATTCCCCCCAAGTCACCACTCCTAGCACACCTCCCTAAATTCCCCCTCCTAGAATAATCCTTACCTCCTGCTGCACCCCCCAAATTCCCCCTCCAGCACAAATCCCCTCCCACCAATCTCCTTGTGGTACCCCCGAACCTTACATGATTCCACAGTGTCCAGGGCAACTTCCCCTCCTGCCCACCACTTGTCCCAGCTCTGGCTGAGACCAACCATTTAGCACTGACAGGGGTGCTGAAAATTATTAGATTCTATCCATTTATGTAAAACCTTTATCCCCCAAAAAAACTTTGCATCCTCCAACATGGAGCTTATGCTGGGTTTGGATCTCCGATAAAAAATGGAGTGGCAGTGGAGCATGAGGAATGTAAGGCTCCGTTCACCAATTGGCCATACGATTCCCGTCACTTCCAATGGCACCCCAAACGTGACGCGATTTGGTCGCGATTGACACCCGAGGAATAACAGTAAAATCAGAACAGTAAAATAACAGAATCACGGAATGCCTGTCGCCCAAAAGAAGCACAAATAACTTATTTCAAGCGACAGGTGTTTGGACGATTTTACCGTGATCCATTAGGCGACAAACGCGGCAAAATCGTGCTGCGCTTGGGGTGCCATTGGAAGTGACTAGAATCGCAAGGGCATCCTGCGATTTGCCGTGATTTGGGATCGCGGGAAGAATCAAGGTGATTGTGCCCATGATCCGGGACCCCAATATGTGAACTGAGCCTATAAATCAGTTGGTAGGGAGTTGTTGTCTTTCAGAAAAAAAAAAAATCTTCAAATAAATATTCCAAAAATATATGTTTGCATTTGACTATGTTTATGGTTCATGTACTGTAACTCACATTGCTCAGTGGCTGTCATAGTCACGCTTTTCCCACGTCGGCCCCATCTATATAATTTCTCTTATGCATTAATATATACTCTAAAAGCCTCTTCCCTTGACCCTTCACGCCACACTGTGCGATAATGGACTACTACATTTTACCCGTGAGCCGGGATGTGACACTTTGTACTCCGTATGACATTTTTCTGACTTCATTTTCATGGTTCTATTCACAGGTAAATAAATTATCCCTGTATGACTGAGCCTTCCACATTCAGCCTATAAAATCTCTATTTTGCATCGGGTCACTTCAGAGAAAGCGCGACCCCCGAATGACAGGTGCGTTCACCCACAATTACCAATAAACAACATCTTCACTGTTCACACATCTATTAATAGATTTATTTATGTTCATAATATTAATTTAGTAAGAGAAATAAGAAAAATGCATGTATATTCTATCGCTGACATACTTTGTGATGTAATTTAGGGTCCGTTTTACCCCTAAATGTATTTTTTATCTGCAGCATACTCTGAGCTGAAAGTGTTACTAAACCCAGGACTCTGCCATCACTATATCTGGTCTACCACAGTACACAGAACATGGAAATGCAATTATTTTAGTAAATATAAACTGCTAAATACCTTTTCCCATCAGCAGTATATAACAGTCTTGTGACTTCTATCAGTGTCTGGTTAAAGCTTTTATTAAAAATTAAATTTCGAGTGTCACCATAAGATGGCGCTTTGGACATCAAGGTACACCCGTGCCTCATCCTATTGTATAAGGAAACTAGAGTGGTATTCTCAAAAATGGACTTTACCGACACAACAACCTGACACAATGTTGTAAAAAACTACAAATTTGTATGCAAAGCATATTAACCACTTTACCACCAATTTTGCTGTCCTACGTCCAGGCCACTTTTTGCGATTCGGCACTGTGCGACTTTAACTGACAATTGCGCGGTCATGCAACACCGTATCCAAACAAAATTTACGTCCTTTTTTTCCCCACAAACAGAGCATTCTTTTGTTGGTATTTGATCACCTATGCGATTTTCATTTTTTGCGATATTAATTAAAAAATGCAACAATTTTGAAAAAATAACAATATTTTTCTACTTTGACAGTTAAAAAATATCCAATATATTCAATTTTTTTCATATATTTAGGCCAAAATGTATTTAGCTACATGTCTTTGACAAAAAAATTCTCAATAAGTGTATTTTTAACCGCTTTATGACCGGAAAGGTTTTACCCCATTCCTGACCAGGCCATATTTTGCGATTCGGCACTGTGTTACTTTAACGGACAATTGCGCGGTCGTGCAATGCTGTACCCAAATTAAACGTATGTCCTTTTTTTCCCACAAATAGAGCTTTCTTTTGGTGGTATTTGGTCACCTGTGCGATTTTTACTTTTTGCGCTATAAACAAAAAAAGAGCGACAATTTTGAAAAAATAACAATATTTTTCACATTTTTTTATATGAAATTTCCCCCCCAAAAAATGTAAAAATCAACATTTTTTTACATTTTTGGCCAATTTGTTTTCTGCTACATATTTTTGGTAAAAAAAATCGCAATAAGCGTATTTTGATTGGTTTGCGCAAAAGTTTTTGCTTTTACTAACTAAGGGAAAGATTTCTGTAATTTTTGGTGTTTTTTTTTTTAACGAGTAATGGCGGCGATCTGCGATTTTTTTTGCGGGATTGCGACATTGCGGCGGACAAATCGGACCCTTGACTGACATTTTTGACACTTTTGTGGGTACCAGTGACATTACTACAGTAATCAGTGCTATACATATGCACTGTTACTGTAAAAATGACACTGGCAGGGAAGGGGTTAATTTTTATTGGAGAGGGAGGGGTTAATATATGCCTGGTGCTTACTGACGTGTGTGGGGGAGGTGACTGAGTGACACAGGGACAGATCGAGGGTTCAGCTATGCTGAACCCTGCAATCTGATCCGCCCGCTTTGTTTACACAGGCGGGCGGATTTCCACACTAGATCCCCTACGATCGGGGAAGAGCAGCGGTGATCACCGCCGCTCCTCCCCTGGCCCGACTCCCGCTGTAACTGAATACAGCGGGAACGAGAGAGGGGATTGTCTGGTGACGTAGGTCTACGTCGCCAGACAATAATGAACCACTTTGAGCAGTACAGCCAACGTGACTGGTCGGCAAGTGGTTAAAATACTATTTTTAGGAACACATATACAAAAAAGCATTGTTATATAAAATTAAATTTTTTTATATAACAATGCTTTTTTGTATATGTGTTCCTAAAAATAGTACTTTAATATGTTTTGAATAAAAATGTATCGTTTTTTTTTGACATTGTGTCATGTTGTTGAGTCCACTTTTGAGAAAACCACTCTAGTTTTCTGGTTAAAGCTTGTAGGAGGAGATTTCATTCTATTCTGACTGTCCTGTGAGCCTGCAGGAGCCCTGAACCCCTATCCGGACAGTGCTGATTGGCCCTGTGCTGATCTCATGCAACCTCCAAAGAAAAAAAAACCTCTCTAGCAATACACACCCCACTGAGCATGTGCAGCTTGCCCCCAAGGCTCTGTACTATCAGCAGATAGATTGGGGACAGCGGAAGAAGGGGAGGACAGGATTACCCCCTTAGGTTCCACAGTGAGTATAACAAGCATGCTTTACGGCATATACAGAATGATTTTACTGTTGTGGGTTTAGTAATAGTTTAAGGCTGGCACAGCAGCAAGACACCAGGGAACAGAATTTACTACACAATTCTATTCACAGCACAAACAAGTACAGTGGGTACGGAAAGTATTCAGACCCCCTTAAATTTTTCACTCTTTGTTATATTGCAGCCATTTGCTAAAATCATTTAGGTTCATTCTTCTTCCTCATGAATGTACACATAGCACCCCATACTGACAGAAAAACACAGAATTGTTGACATTGTTGCAGATTTATTAAAAAAGAAAAACTGAAATATCACATGGTCCTAAGTATTCAGACCCTTTGCTGTGACACTCATATATTTAACTCAGGTGCTTTCCATTTCTTCTGATCATCCTTGAGATGGTTCTACACCTTCATTTGAGTCCAGCTGTGTTTGATTATACTGATTGGACTTGATTAGGAAAGCCACACACCTGTCTATATAAGACCTTTCAGATCACAATGCATGTCAGAGCAAATGAGAATCATGAGGTCAAAGGAACTGCATGAAGAGCTCAGAGACACAGAGAATTGTGGCAAGGCACAGATCTGGCCAAGGTTACAAAAAGATTTCTGCTGCACTTAAGGTTCCTAAGAGCACAGTGGCCTCCATAATCCTCAAATGGAAGACGTTTGGGACGACCAGAACCCTTCCTAGAGCTGGCCGTCCGGCCAAACTGAGCTATCGGGGGAGAAGAGCCTTGGTGAGAGAGGTAAAGAAGAACCCAAAGATCACTGTGGCTGAGCTCCAGAGATGCAGTCAGGAGATGGGAGAAAGTTGTAGAAAGTCAACCATCACTGCAGCCCTCCACCAGTCGGGGCTTTATGGCAGAGTGGCCCGACGGAAGCCTCTCCTCAGTGTAAGACACATGAAAGCCCGCATGGAGTTTGCTAAAAAACACCCGAAGGACTCCAAGATGGTGAGAAATAAGATTCTCTGGTCTGATGAGACCAAAATAGAACTTTTTGGCCTTAATTCTAAGCGGTATGTGTGGAGAAAACCATGCACTGCTCATCACCTGTCCAATACAGTCCCAACAGTGAAGCATGGTGGTGGCAGCATCATGCTGTGGGGGTGTTTTTCAGCTGCAGGAACAGGACGACTGGTTGCAATCGAGGGAAAGATGAATGCGTCCAAGTACAGGGATATCCTGGACAAAAACCTTCTCCAGAGTCGACTGGGCCGAAGGTTTACCTTCCAACAAAACAATGACCCTAAGCACACAGCTAAAATAACGAAGGAGTGGCTTCACAACAACTCCGTGACTGTTCTTGAATGGCCCAGCCAGAGCCCTGACTTAAACCCAATTGAGCATCTCTGGAGAGACCTAAAAATGGCTGTCCACCAATGTTTACCATCCAACCTGACAGAACTGGAGAGGATCTGCAAGGAGGAATGGCAGAGGATCCCCAAATCCAGGTGTGAAAGACTTGTTGCATCTTTCCCAAAAAGACTCCTGGCTGTATTAGATCAAAAGGGGGCTTCTACTAAATACTGAGCAAAGGGTCTGAATACTTAGGACCATGTGATATGTCAGTTTTTCTTTTTTAATAAATCTGCAACAATGTCAACAATTGTGTGTTTTTCTGTCAGTATGGGGTGCTATGTGTACATTCATGAGGAAGAAGAATGAACTTAAATGATTTTAGCAAATGGCTGCAATATAACAAAGAGTGAAAAATTTAAGGGGTCTGAATACTTTCCGTACCCACTGTATATGACACTTACCTCCCTTGTCAAGGAAGGAGTGCACTTGGCTCTGTGAAATACAGATTGCAGGAAACGACTTGCCTCTGTCTTTTGGCATAGTTTTATATCTGTCTCTGGTATCCCAATTTAGAAGCTCTCTTCATTCCATCGGACATTAATCCACCAAATAAATGTTGCTTGGCAAATACTAAGGACTACATTGTTCATCTATGCTCTGGTCCCTTGTGGGTTCTAATCTGGGCCTCGGCATTTGGGTGTCTCCCCCGTAGATCATCTAGTCACAGATATAATAGATTTTAACAAAAAGACTTCCTTCCTTTTGTACTTAACTTTGATATATGGTTTAAATCTCTGGACGAATATACCCCCAGAAGAAGACCTGTGGCCGAAACACGTAGGGGTTTTGGAGTCCATATGTCTTGGTGTACATGAGTGATTTCTTGAACTATCTGTAATTTTGCACACTTTTAATGTTTGTTGTAACAATAATTTTTTTTTGTATTAATGATTTTGTAATGTCATTATAGCATATTGATATTTTATTCTGATGTAATAACAAAAAGATAATTTTTATAAATTTTTGCATCCACAATTTCCATTACACCCCTTTGGTATCGCAACGTCCCTTTAACTGATTGCTAATCCCGTTGGGGATTGATCTTCTCAAGTATATGGCATCATACATATGGTAAACATCGGCATTTAGTGGTGAATGCTTATCATGATATCATGGAAGCAATCAGTATGTACCCTTGCAGTCCTTCAGAAGGAATACCTAATTTCACACTAGGCAATTTGGATTTGCAGGTAGAATCAGCGTGATTATGACCACAATTCCAAATAATGCTAAAATAACAACAAAATGCGCATTTGGGCGCCATTTATCTTTAATAGTACCCCAAACGTGGTGCATTTTTGGTGTGATTGCCATACAAAATAAAACAACATGAGCTTCTTTTCCATGAAAAACTTGCATATGGCAGCCCATTCAAGTGCATGGGCTGTCTTACGTGAGCAGTGTTGGGGGTAACGAGTTACAAAGTAACGGATTACAGTAACTACATTACTTTTTTTGGTAACGAAGTAACATAACTAGTTAAAATACTAATATTGGTAACTGCACTACTTTACTAGGCTATAGGAGGTAACTACACTACTTTACTAGGCTATAGGAGGTAACTACACTACTTTACTAGGCTATAGGAGGTAACTACACTACTTTACTAGGCTATAGGAGGCAACTACGCTACTTTACTAGGCTATAGGAGGTAACTACGCTACTTTACTAGGCTATAGGAGGTAACTACACTACTTTACTAGGCTATAGGAGGTAACTACGCTACTTTACTAGGCTATAGGAGGTAACTACGCTACTTTACTAGGCTATAGAAGGTAACTACGCTACTTTACTAGGCTATAGGAATGCGCTTTCTTGCGTTACCCAAGCCGTGCGATACAATCGTTATTTCGAAGAATAGAGAGGGATGAAGTTTATGACTTTTTGTTGCACTTTATGTTTTATTCAGTTTTTTCAGGTTTTGTTCTCATGTTTCCCAAAGCCTGTGTTTATACAATAAACTCTATGCAGAAAGAATGTCATGTATCTTCTTCTACACGGTCAATTAAGAAAGAGGAAAGTAAAGTAATAAGTAGTGAAGTTACTTTTCAAATGCAGTAACTAGTAAAGTAATCTCATTACAATTTACAGAAGTAACTAGTAACTAGTTAAATTTCTTGAGTAACTACCCCAACACTGTACGTGAGGCACACAGAATTGCATGAAAATGGCCCACACAAAATCACCAGTGGGAACAGTTTCAACTACTTGAAGTGTAAACGGGGCCTAAGAAATTTAATGATTGAATCTGATTTTTTACAGTCTATGACTACCCATGCCATGTACATTTTTGGCAGCCTCAAATGTGGTTTATACCCTTGTCTTACTAAAGGGGTTTACATTTAAAAAGTCTTTGGAGAGCTGATGTCTGGCTACTTAGTAAGATGTGGACCCAGGAATGGAGATTTTATCACCTAAAGTTTTACAAAGCTTATGGGCTCTAGAACCCAGAACAGAAGTATAACTACAGGCAAAACTTTTTTTTTTTTTTTAGTTTTGGATAGAGTGGAGAGGGATTACAACACCTGTCAGGTTTTCATTGCTATATGTTTCCCTGTTATGGAGATCCATCCTCTCTATCTGTCCCATTTACCATTATTATCAAAAGTGAAAGTAAAGAAAACGCCAAATGTTGGATTGTCCCCAGAAAAGTAATAGAGGGGAAATATTCCAATGGGGACACTAGTTCTGGTGACCTGGTGGGGGGATCAAGAGATTCCCTTAATTTATTCATTGTTTTGGCTATGGAACAGGAAGTGAGGGGAAATCTCTGCAATGGGACACAGATGGCAAAAAATAAACTGACAGGGGTTATGAGTCTGACCCTCCCTTACTCTGTCCAAAATGAAGATTAAATAAGATTCTGAAAAAAACAAAAAGTTTGCTTTCTCCACATCAGCCATAAACCCTGGAGCACCTCACCATGTGTTTGTGAGAAACTAAAGCCTAGTACACACGCTACGAATTTCCACTGACCGGTCGTCCGTCTTTTGTCCAGAGTGGTGTCTGTTGGTTGGAATGGGCTCTAGACTGCACACGAATTTTCCCCCACGACAGAATTCTACTTCAGAAGTGATGTCATGTGTTGGATTGCTTTCTTTGTGTTCTTTCATCTCTGAGCATGCCCAGTCTTGCTCATAAGATTTTTTCCCCATCAAAATCTGTACTAATGAGACGAAAATCTGACGTGTTTTGACAGTCGACAAAAAATTTATAGCCTGCACACCAGAATTTTTTTTGGCCGAAAAGTCAGAGTCGGTTGTCGGAAGCACCATACTAACCAGCCGAAAATCAGACGAAAAATCCCGGCCGAATTTCGACTCGTGTGTACGAGGCTTTAGTTGACACATCTACATCTTCCACAATTTTGCCAACCAGTGCCTCCCCTCTTTGCTTGGACCTGTGAGAAATCAGAAACCAACTTGTGACCCTTGCATTTTTCCCCCATGTACAGAGCCATCCAACATAGAGGATAATAAGAATTGTCTGCCTAAAAGGTAAAAACACATTGATTCTGGTGTGATCTTAATCAGACACTCCCTTTGCACCATTGAATAGTTTTTGTTAACTTCCTAGGACAAGAGTGTTCCCAGCCCAACAGAGGCTTCTTTTTATACAAGAAATCCTTCACTGAAGCTGGGGGAGGTTAATACTGGTCCCTTACAGAATACTGCCTTCAGCCCTTGAAAATCCCCCTTCCGTCTACTCATTTCATTTTGCCATGGTGGTGAGCCTCAAAAACAGGAAGGCCAGATTAGAGTTTGCCAAACAACATATAAAAAAGCCTTCACAGTTCTGGAACAACATCCTATGGACAGATGAGACCAAGATCAACTTGTACCAGAGTGATGGGAAGAGAAGAGTATGGAGAAGGAAAGGAACTGCTCATGATCCAAAGCATACCACCTCATCAGTGAAGCATGGTGGTGGTAGTGTCATGGCGTGGTCATGTATGGCTGCCAATGGAACTGGTTCTCTTGTATTTATTGATGATGTGACTGCTGACAAAAGCAGCAGGATGAATTCTGAAGTGTTTCGGGCAATATTATCGGCTCATATTCAGCCAAATGCTTCAGAACTGCAGATGGACAATGACCCGAAGCATACTGTGAAAGCAACCAAAGAGTTTTTAAGGGAAAGAAGTGGAATGTTATGCAATGGCCAAGTCAATCACCTGACCTGAATCCGATTGAGCATGCATTTCACTTGCTGAAGACAAAACTGAAGGGAAAATGCCCCAAGAACAAGCAGGAACTGAAGACAGTTGCAGTAGAGGCCTGGCAGAGCATCACCAGGGATGAAACCCAGCGTCTGGTGATGTCTATGCATTTGAGACTTCAGGCTGTAATTGACTGCAAAGGATTTGTAACCAAGTATTTAAAAGTGAAAGTTTGATTTATGATTGTTAATCTGTCCCATTACTTTTGGTCCCTTAAAAAGTGGGAGGCACATATACAAACTTTTGTAATTCCTACACCGTTCACCTGATTTGTATGTAAATACCCTCAAATTAAAGCTGAAAGTCTGCAGTTAAAGCACATCTTTTTGTTTCATTTCAAATCCATTGTGGTGGTGTATAGAGCCAAAAATGTTAGAATTGTGTTGATGTCCCAATATTTATGGACCTGACTGTATCTACAGCTCTACATATGTGAACTTTTTGCACATTTTATTTGAATATTTTTTTGCACATATTTACTTATTTGCACCTTGCACTTGGTATATGGTATTATATAATCACTGTTTTAGATCTGTACAGTATCTCACAAAAGTGAGTACACCCCTCACATTTTTGTAAATATTTTATTACATCTTTTCATGTGACAACACTGAAGAAATGACACTTTGCTACAATGTAAAGTAGTGAGTGTACAACTTGTATAACAAAAATTGGGCCCAAAGTGTCAATATTTTGCGTGACCACCATTATTTTCCAGCACTGCTTTAACCCTCTAGGTCATGGAGTTCACCGGAGCTTCACAGGATGCCACTGGAGTCCTCTTCCCCTCCTCCATAATGACATCACAGAGCTGGTGATTGTTAGAGGCCTTGTGCTCCTCCACCTTCTATTTGAGAATGTCCCACAGATGATAAATAGGGTTTAGGTCTGGAGATATGCTTAGCCAGTCCATCACCTTTCTCCTCAGCCTCTTTAGCAAAGCAGTGGTTGTCTTGGAGGTGTGCTTGGGGTCATTATCATGTGGGAATAATGCCCTGCAGCCCAGTCTCTGAAGGGAGGGGATCATGCTCTGCTTCAGTATGTCACAGTACATGTTGGCATTCATGGTTCCCTCAATGAACTGTAGCTCCCCATTGCTGGCAGCACTCATGCAGCCCCAGACCATGACTCTCCCACCACCATATTGTCTTTTTACTGCTTACCTGGTTGCCGCCACACATGCTTAACACCATCTGAACCAAATAAGTTTATCTTGGTCTCATCCGACCAAAGGACAGGGTTCCAGTAATTCATGTCCTTAATCTGCTTACCAGCCAACTGTTGACAGGCCTTCTTGTGCATCATCTTTAGAAGAGGCTTCTTTCTGGGACGATAGCCATGCAGACCAATTTGATTCTGTGTGCAGCGTATGGTCTGAGCACAGACAGGCTGACCCCCTACCCCTTCAACCTCTGCAGCATTGCTGGCAGCACTCATACGTCTATTTCCCAAAGACAACCTCTGGACATGATGCTGAGCACGTGCACTAAACTTTTTTGGTCGACCATGGCGAGGCCTGTTCTGAGTGGAACCTGTCCTGTTAAACCGCTGTATGGTCTTGGCCACTGTGCTGCAGCTCAGTTTCAGGGTCTTGGCAATCTGGGGGGTTTCTAGAGGCCTATAGTGTAAAATTTCAAGTATGTCGTAATGTCTGAAGCCATGAGGCAGAAGAAAAAGACATTGAAGCAGATCCTTACTCTCTCAATCTATATACACTATTTTTATCTTAATGCTACTAGCCTTAGTAAATAGAAAAAATGATATATTATATTTAGTTGTTTTAAATTCTTTTTTACATTTCTTTAGTTGTTTCCTGGTTTCTGGCCTAGGCCAAAATGATGTCATACATCCCAGGAGTCTTTGTGGACATTTTTTTTTCTTTAATGGGGAGGAGGGGCTTTATTGGCTAAGCTCACCCTCCTGCCTGTATGCCTGGGCTAAGGACAGAGGGATTGTAGGAAGTAACTGCTACACAAATCATCTACCCTTACTCAAGATGGCTGTGGCCAGAAATGCTTTATCAAAGGGATTTCTCAACAAAATAAAACATGGAGACATGGATGGATGGGGGAGTCTGCTTTGAATAATAAAAATGAATTAAATACGGTTTCCAATTTGTGGTGCTCAGACACATTTAAGTCCCATGTTAAACTACAGTACATGAGGTACAGTATACTGAGGTACAGTATTAAACACAGACAAGTGAGCTCACTGCATATGATTCCTTATGACACTTTGTTTAATGTCCCTTTCACAGCTAGACAGCAGAGCATTGTGGCGTTAGCGTGTTTTTAAATGCGTTTGTTTGCCGTATTTTTGAAGCAACATCATTGATTTTGAAATCTGCTCCAAAAATGTGCCAAAATTGTTCCTGTACCTTATTTTGGAGCGGAGTTTGGTGTGTTTTTGGAAAGTGCAGTTTGAGCATTTTGCGCATGTTTTCTCACATGACAAAACACCCGTTTCTTTTGCATGTTTGGGTTACCATTGAAGTATATCTAAAGGCAAAACTTGTTTTTTAGTTGTGGTTGGAGTGCAGAGGGATTAGAACCCCTGTCAGTTTGTCTTGCTGTCGGTGGGAGATTCACCCCCTCTATTTGTCCTATTTACTATTATCATAGAAAATCTTCCTGTGGAGACACTAGTTCTGGTGACCTGGGAATCCCAGAGGAAATCCCCTAATTTGCAAGGATTTCCTCTCACTTCCTGTTTGGCTGTGGGACAGGAAGTGAAGGGAAATATCCACAATGGGACACAGATGGTGAAAAAAAATTCTGATAGTGGTTATAACTAGGGATCGACCGATTATCGGCAATGCCAATATATCGGGGGCCAATATGCACTTTCCCCGATATATCGGAATCGGCCCCTGAGGTTACCGATATTGCCAATATTCCAGGAAAGTGCTTGTACCGGAGTGATGCCTGCAGCTAGAGGCATCACCCCGATGCCGGCATCCATAGCTGACAGGCGGCTGTCTTGTAATGACAACCGATACGGCTGAGAAGCCGCTCGGCTATCATTACAAGGAGCGTGAGGGGATGCCCCCCCCCCCTCCACCATTCGCGGCTCACCCAGGTCTCCCGTCCCACCGGGAAACCCGAGGATCCTACCTCCATCGTCGCCACATTTGGCTCTGATCGGGTCTCCATGTAAAAAACCCGGAAGTTATGTTACTCGGCGCCAAATTAAAAAAAACTGACAGCATTCAAAACAGCCAAGCTTGGCGTTTTGAATGCTTTTCAGTGCCAAGGAGGGGTTTGGAGTCTTTTAGACCCCCAGATCCCTCCCCAAGGAGGACATGTCTGAAAATATCGGCCGATACTGATATCCGATGACCAAAATATCGGTATCGGCATTAAAAAAACGATATCGGTTGATCACTAGTTATAACACCCTCCCCTACTCTTTCCAAAATGAAAAAAAATATATTTTTTTCCTATAGTTCTACTTTAGGCCTCATGCACACTGCATGTTATAAAAACACCAGTAGCTTTGTAGTGAGTTTTTCCGCTTTTTTGCATTGGCGCTTTTCAGCATTTTGTGCGTTTTTTTTTTTTTTGCTGTTTTAGCTAAAAACCACCTCTCTGCTATTTTAGTAACTCCCACTTTCCCACAATGCATCTCTGCATAGCCTATGTTAATTGTTTAGTTGCCATTTTCAAAGCAGAGAGATAGCATTAGAGGAGAGAGGAGCACTGTATTGTCCAGGAGCGATTAGGTGTGGAGAAAAAAGGGTCCTACAACATTTTGGTGCAAACGTAATGCAATTTGAGCCATACAAAATATATGGCTTAAATCGCATTGCACAAACATCACATGTGATGCACACAGGAATGCGGTGCATTTGTGGCGCAAATCACATGCATTCTTCAGCATGCCCCAGTGTGACCCCAGGCTATGCTCCATGAACGACACCTCGAAAGAGAACCCAGGCTTAAAAAAATCAATGGCATAAAAAACATAAAAAAAAACGCCAGTTAGCAGCGGTTTTTGGAATTTATCAGCATTTAACGGCGTTTATTGACGTTAGAACGTTTTTACAGCTGACAAATGCCACTCAAAGCCCACTATTTTTTTTTTTTTACAGTCAAAAAACACCCCTGCCAAAAACTGCTGAAAACAGCCTATGAGTGCATGGACACATAGGAGAACATGCTGGGGCATTTATTGGCTGTAGAAAAAAACATCTGGCGCCAAAAACAGCAGCTATAAAAACATTCAGTGTGCATGAGGCCTTAAGAATAATGGCACCCATACATATGTTGCATTTTTTTCCTCAATTCTACAGTGTTCCAGAATCACAGGCAGAATTCAGCTGCCGTTTCTAGAGCTCACAGGCGTGAACGGGGCTTTATGGTATGGTATAGTTTGGTGAATTTGTAGTAGTGTTGTATTTTTTTTTTTTTTTTGAGGGGGGGGGGGGATCAAAATTCTTGTTATTGGGAAATCTGTATATAGAACTGTAAGTATAGCACTGTTTGTTGCCAGACCAGGTATTACTATTATGCAGTTTTGCTCTATTGTAGGTGCAGTGCAGTGTTAATTTTGTCGACTAAAATGTTTTTGTCAACTAATTTAACACAATTTTAGTCGACTAAAATACCAATAAAACTAAAACAATTCAGATGACTAAAATACGACTAAAACTAAAATGGCATTTTAGTCATAAGCCTACGACTATAACTAAATTGAAAATTTACATCATCAAAATGAACACTCCTCTGCTGGCCATTTCTAAATCGGCAACACAATTCCATCCAGAGCCCGTAATAATAGCACATTAAAGTTTAAACATGTATTGCACCACCGCATAAGTAAGGAACATCTACTAAGCTGCTGAAAACTAAAAAAATTAAGAAAAAGGCTTTTTTTATATTTTTCCTAAATTTTTAATGTTGGTCATATATTCAGGTAATATGTGCAATGACATTACAGCCAAAGGAGTTTACTGTTTTTTTGGTATTTTAAAGTTGTACTTCGGTTTGTCAAAAAGCAATATTTCTGTCTGTTTATGAAACTCTGTTTTATTTATAAAGATGTTATATATCACAATGGATGAATCTGTGTCTGTAGTGTGTGTTCAAACCTTATAATAACATATTTTTCGATTTTTACTCCAGGAGTATACAATTTTTTGGGAAATGCTGGAGAAATGATTAACCACTTTACCACCGGAGGATTTTGCTGTCTTACGTCTCCAATTTTTGCGATTCGGCGCTGTGCGACTTCAACTGACAATTACGCGGTCGTGCGATGCCGTACCCCAACGAAATTTACGTCCTTTTTTTCCCACAAATAGAGCTTTCTTTTGGTGGCATTTGATCACCTGTGCGATTTTTACTTTTTGCGCTATAAACAAAAAAAGAGCGTAAATTTTGAAAAAATAACAATATTTTTCACATTTTTTTATATGAAATTCCCCCCCCCCCCCAAAAAAAAATGTAAAAATCAAAAATTTTTTACATTTTGGCCAATTTGTTTTCTGCTACATATGTTTGGTAAAAAAGAATCACAATAAGCGTATTTTGATTGGTTTGCGCAAAAGTTATTGCGTTTACTAACTAAGGGAAAGATTTTTGGTGTTTTGTTTTTTAACGAGTAATGGCGGCGATCTGCAATTTTTTTTTTTTTTGCGGGGCTGCGACATTGCGGCGGACAGATCAGACCTTTGACTGACATTTTTGACACTTTTGGGGGTACCAGTGACATTACTACAGTAATCAGTGCTATAAATATGCATTGTTACTGTAAAAATGACACCGGCAGGGAAGGGGTTAATTTTATTGGAGAGGGAGGGGTTAATGTATGCCTGGTGCTTACTAACATGTGTGGGGGGAGGTGACTGAGTGACATAGGGACAGATCACATGTTCAGCTATGCTGAATCCTGCAATCTGACCCTGCCTGTCACTTAGGAGATCCGCCCGCTTTGTTTACACAAGCGGGCGGATCTCCAAACTCGATTCCCCGACGATCGGGGAAGAGCGGCGGTGATCAACTAACCACTTTGCCGCAGTAGAGCTCGAGTGAGCGGTCGGCAAGTGGTTAAATAATGCATTTCAATTAACCTAAACCTATTTGATATGTGGTTGACTAAAATGTATGAGATTTTAGTCGACTAAAATGTATGAGATTTTAGTCGACTAAAATATGACTAAAACTAAAACAATTCAGATGACTAAAATACGACTAAAACTAAAATGGCATTTTAGTCAAAAGACTATTACTAAAACTAAATTGAAATTTGTTGCCAAAATGAACACTGGTGCAGTAATATGCAGATTGTACTGTATACATTTAAGTTTGATTCAACAAGTTGTCTTCGCTTGACTGTATTAATAGCTGGATCAGCACGTGCCCCCATCTCCATCCAAAACCTAAAAATGTACTTTTATATATGATTAGCTTCAGAACAAATTGGTCCAGAATGGCTGTACTATGTGTGGGGTCTTATGACTTTAGACTGTAAGTTCCTTTGCAGGAAAGAGCTGATTGGACTGATTCAGTGTCCTCTGATGCGGAAACATAATATTGCTTGGTGTTACCATCAGGCTTAGTGAGGAAAAGGTCTTTAGATTCAGTCACACATTTTACAATTCGTTCCCATACTGTAACTCATTCCCCAGCGTAAAATAAAACAACGAAAAGACTAAAAAGAAAGTAAAAAAAAAATCCCTTTTCTTTCAGTAGTTTTATTATATCCTTTACAACTGAGCTCAGCATTTCCTCATAGTATCAAAAAAAGAAAATAAAAGAGGAGATAAACTGGACCTTTCTTAGATGCTATAAATCTTGGTGATTGTCACCCGTGTTCTCCTCGGAGATAACAAGGTCAGATTTGAGCCTTAATTTCTTTTGCCATCATTCCTGCTGTCAGCTATGTTGTGCCATGTACAGTAACTCATGGGAGCCGCTTGTAAGGCTATTGAAGCACTGATCATAGGGTGTTGTGGATTTTGTTATATACATTTATTGACATTGTCTGTGGGCATCTATGAGTACAATCTGGACCTGCTGTAAGCCTAATTGGTTTGATAAAAGTTTGGGTTTGCCAGGAAGTGGCTGTTTGCATTGCTTCCAAGCACAATTAAAATGGTCTCAGTGAGCACAGCGTCCAAGAGAGAGATCCTGAGTGACATTGCAGACCTATTAAAAAATTATCAGGGAAGCACACATCAACTTTCAGGACCCGGGTCTGAACTTGAGACCTCCGCTGTGTCTGGCAATGTCTATTCTTGCTGAGTTGCTGGATAGCACCCTATCACGTACCTGATCAGAGGCCGAGGTCCTGAGAGGGCTTCCCTTGTGGCTAAGTGCAAGGCACCCCTGGAGGTGGAGACAGGGAATGCTGTGCCCAAAGGAACAGGGGTCGCCAGCTGCGGCAAGCTCCGGTGAAGAGGTGACTGCTGTGGTAGTAGACACGTAGTGCGTGCTGAAATGCAGGATGCTTTGAAGGTGACTGGAGGAGGTAGCCAGGCGTGCGACAAAAGCGAGGTCAAGGTCAAGCCAAGGGGTCAAACACAGTTCATCAAGCAGTAGAGGAGTCCGTAGGAGAAGCCGGGGGTCATACACGGGAACAGCAGACTGAAGCAGAGTGGGTAAACAAGCCGATGGTCGGAGTCAGGAGGAGAAACAAGAAAGGTGAGACAAGCCGGGTCGGTAACAGGTAATCCAAGTAAACAGGAACACAGGAAGCAGGAAACAGGAAGCTGAAGATCATCCAGCAACTAATGGCTGGAGCAGGCTGGTTTAAATAGGCCACTGGGCGTTGCTGCATTAGTGTGGGCGGAAGATCCAGCTCTCTTGTGGGAAGTTCCCTGACACACCCTGTCTGATCCATTGGACAATCCTGCCTTCTGCCTTGTGTCTGCTGAGTCTTGAACTCCTTGCTCCTCCTATGAACTTCCTATTTAAAGGAGTTGTAAAGGCAGAAGGTTTTTTATCCCAATGCATTCTATGCATTAAAATAAAAACCTTCTGGGTGTAGCAGCCTCCCCAGCGCCCCCTAATTCTTACCTTGAGGTCCTTCTCTGTCTAGCGATGTCCACGAGTCCCTTGGCCATCCAGGACTCTCCCTCTTGATTGGCTGGGACAGAGCCGCGGCACCATTGGCTCCCACGGCTGTCAATCAATGTGAGTTAGCCAAGCAGGAGAGACAGGGGCAGGTCCAAATGGCAGCTCTGTGTCTGAATGGATACATGGAGCTGCAGCTCAGCTCAGGTGCCCCCATAGCAAGCTGGTTGCTGTGGGGGCACTCAACAGGAGGCAGGGGCCAGGAGAAGCAATGAGGGACCCGAGAAGAGGAGGATCCAGGCTGCACTGTGCAAAACCAACTGTACAATGGAGGTAAGTAAACCATGTTTGTTATTTAAAGAAAAAAAAAAAAAAAAAACAAGACTTTACAATAACTTTAAGCCATGCCTTTACACTTCCTGTTTGCCAGTGTTTGCCAGAATATTGTGCTCTCTCTCAAGCCAATATCCCCCTCTTGTCACTGCTGTCTGTATCTCTGCTACCACACGTTACTGACCCCAGGCTTGTTCCTTGACTACACTTCTGCTTAAGCCCAACCTGCGACCACTTGTTACCGAGCTTTCGCTTGTTTACTGACCACACTTCTGCTTGATCCCTACCTGCTATATTAGCTACTGGGCCTCAGCTTGCTCACCTCCTGGTGGGGCGATGCTGAGGACCATGACCTGGTACTAACACTCAGCGAAACCCATCCCCACCATGAGGAGCTCTGATGAATGCCAGTTAGTACTTAGACTCTGTACATCTGGTGAGCCCACAAAATCCCCTGGGGTAACCTGTTGCATTTATCCAGCTGGTCGGTGGGTACCTCTCTACTACTAAAGCTGCTGGTCTCCAAGCCTGACCACTGACTGTGACATCACCCCCTGTGGCATTAAAAGCATGATCCTGTCTTGCTGGGTGTGAAGACATCACAGGGAGCCTTGGAAGGCGCACTGCCTTAGGTAACATGTACCAATGCAAAAACATTTTTTAAAAGTTCCATTTAGCTGAGAGCAGTGTTTTTTTTAGCACTGACATTTAAAAAGGATTTTTATATTGCTGGCAAGCCTTTTTTAAAAAGAAAAAAATGTACATAGACCCCAAAGGTCTCCCAAAATGGATAGCTCCCCTTAAGAATGTAAACCAGGCCCTTAATCCCAGAATCCAGGAAGAGGGGGAGGCCGAGCGTGCATCCTGAACTATACCGGGGCACCGGCAACATTTCCTCAACATGGGAGGGGTTTGCCCCGCCCCCCCCCCTTTCCTCAGCAAAGCACTTTATCCCCACGTTGATGAGGTCCTCATTCCGACAACCCTTAAGGGGCCCCCAGATGGCACCCATTTACCCTAATGAATGAATATGGGGTGCATAGTACTCCTACCCATTCACAAAAAAAGATGTAATCTGGAAATAAAGACACCTAAAGGTCTTACAAGTCTTTTCTGAAAAAAGTTTAAATCCCCCCAAAAAATGGAAGACATACCACACATAAAGCCAAATGACAGTTCCCTGTGCTGCCATCAGCTATATAAAGAAAGGGATGGGAATAGAGTCCACATCATTGTCCAGATATGTCCAAATTTAGGCAATGATGTAATGCTCCATTCTTCACCCATTTGCTTATGTGGCTGTGGATTCCCAACCATGTAATCGAATAGGCCAAGTGAAGTTAGTGGTTGGTAGGGATGCAGCGGCTGAAAGCATTTGCTGCTTCCTTAGTAACCATTGAGGCCGGAAGCTGTTACGTTCGTCCACACCAAATGCCCTAAATGTACGTTGCATGTTTGGCCTGAATGCTGAGTTCCTCCCTACCCAGCATAGAGAGTATTCCCTAATATTTTTCTTCTTCATAACACTGACCAAATACTCTACATTGAGTGCCAAACAAAAGATCTGAGATATGTTTTTTTTTATAATCTAAGTATTTAATTCCTGGTAATTATTGCCTATATACATGTGTATTCATTATCTTTAGAGAGTAATGGAGCAAAACATCCATTGGCTTCTGTTATTTCTTGGGACATCTAGTGGTAAGTTTCCCACGTCTGACTTCCTGGCCCAGCTCCCCACTACTACACTCAGTTCTGCTGCTACCTTTTCTGTGTAGCACCCTCCTAGATAGGTGCTAGTTAGGGAGGATAAGTTTCCTCTGCCTGCTTAACAGGGGAGCAGCAGGTAAACCATAGTCTGCTCCATCTGCTTATCAGAGGAGCCTGATCATTAGTTAGCCTGTTACATGTGTCCATGTGTGATTCATCTGGGCTGAGGGAGTGTTCCCACTGCATCCAATAGGGGGGGGGCTGTTGGACAGTGGAGGAAACCCAGCCAGTGACACACAGGCTTTTGTAGCTATCCCAGTGGGTTGGCACTAACAGTGGTGCATCCTGGGATCAGTTATAAAAGCCAAGGGCACATGTGACAAGGTGTCTCTGGACAGGGAAGTCAGGTCCCAGGAGGAGGGTGACGGCTGTCTCTCCTCCTGTCTGTATGGAAGGTGTCCAGGCGGTCGGCCTAGTGAACCAGAAGTGTGGTGCTGAGCCAGGAGATCCGGTGGATGCTGACAAGGGGAGTTGAAGGCAGAGCAACCTTGGGAAAAACAGTGTCCGTGAGTACCAGGGGGCTAGCCAGGGGTCTGTCCAAAAGGGGACCACTCCAGTGGAGAGTCAGTGGACAGGAGCTAGCACGCACAGCAAGTGAGAAACGGGGGTGCCAATTTAGGACCCTGAAGAGACACTAAATCAGGATCATATTCTTTATCTTCACTTCTGCGGCAAGGTGAAGCAGCGGCCTTGCCGCACACTACAGCTAGTTGTCCTCAGATTTGTGCATAGTTCATAGTTGAAATATCCCACTCATCCCATCTCCTATCCCTGTTCTAAATAAAACACAAAACAACAAATCCCCTGGACTGTTCATTGTCTGAGGCAAGTATCTAAAGTGATAAGTTTCCACAGACTGTTGCTACGGGTAATCCAGGGGAATACAGAAAGTGCAATTCTCAGCTGTCCTCTAGGGGGCAGTGCTACATTTGTAAGTAAAAATACACAAAAAACCTAAGGGTAAGAATAAAACCTTATTACAGTGATCAGCCAAAAGTCACACACTGATGACATCACTCCTGTAAAGTTTCCAGTACCAACCAGCTACTGGAAGTTCCACTGTGACTGGAGCTACTGGAAGTACCCCAACAACTACACTCAATTGGAGTGAAATGTGTCAGTGGGAGTGGCCATCCGAGGGGACCTCCCTCGGTTAGTGGAATAAACATTAGTAGAGTGATGTCCTCATTGTGCAGCCTTTTATTTGGATAATCACTGTGGATTTAGGGTCTAGATGGGCTCTTGAGGCCACTCACCTGATCCACCATTGATCCAGAGAGACGCATGGGGGATTTGAGTGGTGCAGGCTTCCAGGATCTTTAACCCTATTACATCGACTACAGTTACGGCGGAGTTGGACAAAAAAAGCAGCCACACACACACATACAAACTGAAATATCACTTTTATGAGGATTGACCCTTTAACTAGAAGCTTATCTCCAGTATATTCTCTTCTTTTTTTACATCCAAATGTGTTTTGCCAGCTTAATGCAGCAATAGAAGGCTGCTTGGCATATGACACTAACATACTGATCCTTTACCCACTGGCATTCCGCAACTACACGGCCATAGTGCCAAAGTCATAATCGGAGTAGCAGATTAGCAGGCTCTGTCACTGGCCAGGAGTTAATTAATTTGAGAAGCCAATAAGCGCTGATTCTTTGGCAAAATGACATAATGAGCTCAGCCTGTACTTGCTGAGGATCCAGGAGAAGTTCTGTGGAAATGAACATTTTTTTCATGCTTTTTCAGTTCAGTCGTTTACTGCATGAAAATAAAAGCCATCAGCATTTCACCGTATTTCCTATAATCCTCCTCTTATTAGTTTCAAAACCATTGGTTAATGGGGTATAATAGAGAGACCTGCTTGGCTCCTCTCACTATCCTTTTACTTCAACTCTTACCGCTGTCAGAGCCATTTCTGCGTTTTTTTGCACATGTTTAAAAAAATCATATTGGGCTTGAAGGTTAATTAACCACTTTAGGACCGGAGGATTTTCCTGCTTAACGTCCAGGCCACTTTTTGCAATTTGGCACTGCACGACTTTAACTGACAATTGCGCGGTCATGCAACAAAATTTGTGTCCTTTTTTCCCCACAAACAGAGCTTTCTTTTGGTGGTTTTTGATCACCTCTGCGCTTTTCATTTTTTGTGATATTAATAAAAAAAGAGCAAAAATTTTGCGAAAAAATTTACATTTTCTACTTTGACAGTTAAAAAATATTCAATTTTTGTCATAAATTTAGACAAAATGTATTTAGCTACATGTCTTTGACAAAAAAATCCTCAATGAGCGTATTTTTAACCGCTTTAAGACCAGAAGATTTTACCCCATTCCTGACCAGGCCATATTTTGCGATTCGGCACTGCGTTACTTTAATGGACAATTGCGCGTCGTGCGACGCTGTACCCAAATTAAAATGATGTCCTTTTTTTCCCCCATAAATAGAGCTTTCTTTTGGTGGTATTTACCTCACGTGTGCAATTTTTAATTTTTGAAAAAAAGAGCGACAATTTAAAAAATAAAAACAATATTTTTCACATTCTGATATATAACATTCCCCAAAAAATTTATAAATCAAAATGTTTTAACGTTTTAGGCCAATTTGTTTTCTGCTACATATTTTTGGTAAAAAAAATCACAATAAGCGTATTTTGATTGGTTTGCGCAAATGTTATTGCGTTTACTAACTACGGGAAAGATTTGTCATTTTTATTGTTTATTTTTTTTTACTAGTAATGGTGGCGATCTGCGATTATTTTTGCGGGACTGCGACATTGCGGCGGACAGATCGGACCCCTAACTGACAGTTTTGACACTTTTGGAGGGACCAGTGACATTACTACAGTAATCAGTGCTATACATATGCACTGTTACTGTAATAATGACACTGGCAGGGAAGGGGTTAACACTGTTGGTGATCAAGGGGTTAAATGTGTGCCTCATGCTTACTGACGTGTATGGGGGGAGGGGACTGTATGACACAGACACAGATCGCAGGTTCAGCTATGCTGAATCCTGTGATCTGTCCCTGCCTGTCACATAGGAGATCCACCCACTTTGTTTACACAAGCGGGCGGATCTCCACACTCGATCCCCAACGATCGGGGAAGAGCGACGGTGATCACCGCCTCTCCTCCCCTGGCCCGACTCCTGCTGTGTCTGAATACAGCGGGAGCGAGCCTCCCGCGGCGCGAGCGCGCCGCCGAGAGAGGGGAAGAGTCTGGTGACGTAGGTCTACGTCACCAGACCTTAACGAGCCACTTTGCTGCAGTACTGTCCATGTAGGCAGTCGGCAAGTGGTTAACCAATTCAATACCGGGTACTTATAACCCCTTCCTGCCCAGACCAATTTTCAGCTTTCAGTGCTGTCGCATTTTGAATGACAATTGCATGGTCATGCAATACTGTACCCAAATTTTAATCATTTTTTCCTTCTTTTTTTTTTTGGGTGGTATTTGTATTTATTTTTTTGCTAAACAAATAAAAAAAGAGTAAAAAAAATGTATTTATTTTTTGTTACATTTTTAAATAAGTAAATGTTCTCCTTCACTAATGGGCACTGATAAGGGGCACTGATGAGGTGGCACTGACATGCAGCACTGATATGCAGCAAGCAGCATTGATGGGCACTGAGAGGTGGCACTGATGGGCACTCATAGATGACACTGATGGGCACTGATAGGTGGCCCTGATATGCAGCACTGATGGGCACTCATAGGTGACACTGATGGGCACTTACAGGCGGCAATGATGGGTGACACTGATAGGTGACACTGACAGGCCATAGTGGGCACAGTTTGCCATCCCTGGTGGGTCTGCACTGATAATCAATGCGTTGATTATCAGCACAGACCCCCCCCAGTCATGAGAGCGGCTGATCGGCTCTCCTCCTCCCATGTCTTGTCAGCGTGAATAGAGGAAAAGCCGATAAGCGGTACTTTCTGGTTCAGATGCTACCAGCTGTGATTGGACACAGCTGATCACATGGTAAAGAGTCTACATCATAGGCTCTTTACCAAGATCGGAGATGCGGTGTGTCAGAACAACACAACGCACCACCAATCGCCGTGCTGTTCACCCTCGTGGGCATGTGCGCGCGGCTTATCCTGCTGGACATCATATTACACCCATTTAGGATAACTTAACCACTTTGCAGTCGTCATTCTGATATATGGAGGGGGGGGGGTGGGAAGTGGTTAAACCCTCCTAAATATTACATATTTTCTGAAAGCAGAGACCCTGGAAAATAAACCAGTGGTTGTTCCTTTTTTTTTGTCGCACGTAGGGATAGGCACGGACCAAGGCTGTGGCGGACATTTTCCAAAGTACAGACCTTAGTCAAGGACACCAAGGTACATTTCAAATTAAAACCATCAAAAAATATTCTGACTACTCTCTGGCCTAGTTCTACAATCCAATTAAGTTTAAAATAACATTTATATACAAACTGCTTGTGGTATACTGTTATAAACGGTTTAAAATATTTTCAAAATTCTTACCTTATATTTTTCTGTTGTATTGAGTCGCAGCAGCAGCATCAAAGTCGTTTGTAGACATGGATAAAGTAGGAATACACAAACATGCATCAACACGACATTTCCCAGGTCCCCCTTCATTGCAGGCTAGGGCAGGTCTCCCGTAGCTCCCCCTTTAGTGCAGGCTAGGGCAGGTACCCCGTAGATCCCCCCTTTAGCACAGGCAGGTCCCCCATAGATCCCCCTTTAGTGCAGGCCACAAAAAGGGGTAATGGTCTGGTTCCCACCAAAGCACTCCTCCATCCCAAAATATGTATCAGAACAAGAGAATTGGCCCGCGGGACTTTGTATGAGGTACGTGCTCAGTGGCTGGAAATGAATGACATGCATAGTATGTGAATAAAATAATGATTGATTTTATTGCATAATACATAAAATTGACAACGTATGCTCAATGGCACATAATAGCTCAATGGCTCAAGTACAAATGACATGTAACATGAATAAGAATATCACATTATAGTAGACAACTTGGTGTAACCTCTTGCTTTTGTAGGTAACATAAATAATATAATGAGATGACATGGCATTTAGAATATATATTGTGACTGACGCGTTTCGGGAGAACATCTCCCTTCTTCAGAGATCGATATATTCAAGGTGTCTCTATAAGAAGACAATATATTACAGTATGCAGTGGGAATGGAATATGAATGAAATAAAAAGGTTCAGTAAATGATAAGAGCTAAATGAGTACTCAATACTCACAGATCAATAAAGCTCAAATGGCAAGAGTGGACTCCTATGTGGCAGCGGTGCATCGTGTCTAACCCGGGAGCTGAAGGGTCCCAAAATGCCAGCAACCAGAGAGGGGGGTCCATGGCAGGCAAGTGTGTGTATAAGAAAGAAATCAAATCCTTCCAGACCTGTTGTGTATATATATGACAAAATAGTAGAAATGTAGCATATGTGCTAACAATAGTAGTATATTCATGTGATTTAATACCAGGTGGGAAGGGCTGGTGTAAAGAAAGTATGGGGTTCCCAAAAAGAGTGTAAGAACGTGAATGGGTGAAGACAGGAGGGGGGGAAGGGGAAGGGAAAGGGGGGAAGGAGGGAAGGAGGAAAAGAGGAGGGAGAGCCCAAAAGTAAAAGGGTTTAGTGCAGGCCAGGGCAGGTCCTCCATAGATCCCCCTTTAGAGCAGGTAGGTCCCCATAGATCCCGCTTTAATACAGGCAGGTCCCCGATAGATCCCCCTTTAAAGCAGGCCTGACCAAGGTGAGGGTCCCCCATATCTATACATCCCTCTTTAGAGCAGGTAAGGGAGGCTGGTCCCCCATAGATCCCCCTTTAGAGCAGGCCAGGGTGAGGGTGCCTCATAATTATACATCCCCTTTAGAGCAGGCAAGGGCAGGCAGGTCCCCCATAGATCCCCTTTTAGAGAAGACAAGGGCAGGCAGGTCCACCATCCCTCATAGATCCCCCTTCAGTACAGGCAAGGGCAGGCAGGTCCCCCATAGATCCCCCTTTAGAGCAGGCCTAGGCCAGGGTGAGGTTCCCCCATATTTATACATCCCCCTTTATAGCAGGCAAGGGACTCCCTTGCCTGCTCTTAAGGGGGATGTATAAATATGGGGGACCCTCACCCTGGCCTGCTCTAAAGGGGGATCTGTGGGGGACCTGGGATGGCTGACCTGCCTGCCCTAAAGGGGATTTATAAATATGGGGGACCCTCACCCTGGCCTAGGCCTGCTCTAAAGGGGGATCTGGGGGGGGGGGCTGGGATGGCTGACCTGCCTGCTCTAAAGGGGGATTTATAAATATGGGGGACCCCCACTCTGGCCTTGTCCTTTAGAGCAGGACTAGGCCAGGGTGAGGGTCCCCCATATTTATAAATCCCCCTTTAGAGCAGGAAAGGGCAGGCAGGTCAGCCATCCCAGGTCCCCCATAGATCCCCCTTAGAGCAGGCCAAGCAGGGTTCCCTTTCCAGACCTCCAGTCCAGTGAGTCCACCACAACCTACCGTTACCATCCTCCTTTTCTTCTCCTGGTCAGTCAGAAAGTCCCTCCCCCAGCCAGCCCAGGGCCCAGAGTCAGTCAGAGAGAGAGAGATCAGCCGCGCACGCAGGTCTCTCTCCAGTCTCCACCACCACTCCACTTTGCAGGCGGTGCCAAGAGGTAGAGCCAAGCGGGAGACGGGAGCGGACAATCCGAGGGAGGTCTGAGGCTCCGCCCCCGAGCATTTGCATCGCATCGGGGATTGATCTGAGATTGTTCTCGGCAGATGGGCAGAGTGAGACTTGCGGCACGGCGGACACCTTGCCGTCACACGGTGCTAGCCCAACAGTTTATCAAGCATAAAATTTCAGTAGAGAATACACTAAAGGTAAATAAGATTTGAACCCTTACCATTGGTGTGCGCAGGCTATTGCATTAGGGTGCACACCCCAGAGCACAAACACATATGCATGTGTATCAGCAGAGCAGTGAATGGTGTCAGCAGAGCAGAGATTCAGGGCCGGCCCTACAATGGGTCCCAGTGGGTCCATTGGACTCAGGCGGCATCCCATCATCCCACCAGAAAGGCAGCCAGTGTAGGAGAAAGAAAAGCAAAATTGCCGGTAACCGGGTAACAAACTAGTCAGTGTTGTTGCGGCCGCGGCTGGGAATGTACAAAATACAATGGTCCGGCTGCAGCACCGTCTCTGTCTCAGCTCCACAGTTTATCTCCCACTATGCTGCTGGCTGGGGAGCAGGTGAGCGGGACGAGCGGCAACCGCATTGGTTTTGAGCAGCGTGGGTGGGCGGGCTGTGGGCATGGCTTGTGGGGCGGAGCCAGAGCGGCGCATGGGTTAGAGAGCAGAACAGGTTTCCAGGCAGCAAATAGCACAGCACACACCGCTTACTTACCACCAGTGCTGCAAGAAGGCTTGGACACACTACTTTGCCAGCTGGTGAGTGAGTTCTAATAAATATAGGTAATGTGAGTGGCTGGTTTAATTTGTTGGTTTTTTTAATGTCCAAAATAAATGGGCACTGATGGTGTGGTGGAGGATACAGTATAATCTTACCCATATGAGCACTGGGAGTACCGCTGATGGTCAAGCTACATATATTGAGCTGATTTTAAATTTCTTTCAGCAATATATGGACTACAACTTTCATGATGGTGGTTTCTGTTCTTATTGTTCAATGACTATACTCTATATTGGGGACTTTCTAGTATTTACACTTGATATGTGCAGACATATGGAATGCAATTTGTATTACTTGATTGATTTGACATCATAGTGTGGGTTGCATTTTATTTTGGATATTGGATATTTTACAGCAGCTGCTATTAGTGTGATTGTATCATATGTTTATAATGTAACATTTATTTGGCTTTTTAGCGCTGGGTGAGTGTTTGTCGGTCATATATCAACAACCACTTTTTTTGTTTTTTTTAATGTTTTTACTCAGCTCCTCAGGGCAAGTCCCTCCCACTTGCCGACTGCGCTGTAGCCGATTGACGGCTACAGCGCAGCCGGCTAGTTCTGGGGGGCCATCATATAGTGGCCCCCGTTTGCACACGTGGAAGTGTCTGATGGCTGGGTCCGCAGGACCTAGAGCATCATGGATCCGGGTAAAGGGCAATGACAGCGGCCCTTTACCACCGATGCAGCATGAGAGGCGAGAGAGAGAGACACCGCAGCAGCATGAGCTGAACTGGCAATGACGCCGGTTTGTTGACAAGTGATCACGCGGCCCTTTACTGCGTGATCGCTCCACCCAATGATGGAGCGATCACTTTTCAACAAACCGGCGTCATTAGGCTGCATTCACATGTCAGCTTATAATCGCGGGCAGAACCGCCGCGGTTCCGCCCGCGATTCGGAGATTTATTGCAAATCGCGGGACGCCTAGCGTTGCCCGTTGATTTGCAATAGCCCCCCAAACGCCGAGCGATGTTGCCGCGATTTACGCCCGCCGAATCGCGGCAACATCGCGCAAACAAAATCGCGGGACGCAATACGCTCCAAAAAAGTACAAGAGCTTCTTTGGAGCGTATTGCGTCCCGCGATTTTGTTTGCGCGATGTTGCCGCGATTCGGCAGGCGTAAATCGCGGCAACATCTCTCGGCCTTTGGGGGGCTATTGCAAATCAACGGGCAACGCTAGGCGTCCCGCGATTTGCAATAAATCTCCGAATCGCGGGCGGAACCGCGGCGGTTCTGCCCGCGATTATAAGCTGACATGTGAATGCAGCCTTACCGGTTCAGCTCATGCTGCTGCCGTGTCTCTCTCTCTCCTCTCCTCACACACTGCACTAAATCTTACTTCCTGATAAATGTAATTTTAGTTTTAATAATCATGGATGGATGTGCAGGTCTTTTGGTGGGCGTATTTTTTTTTTTTTTTTGGGGGGGGAGGGGTGGGCAGCATTTCATGCTTGGACCTAGGCAGCACGTTGACTTGGGCCAGCCCTGCAGAGATTGGTGTCAGAAGCACAGTGGATGGTGTCAATAGTTTTTATTTTTTTACATTTCTTTTTAGGAGCCCCATTGGGGCTTTGGTAAAATATGAAGGATCTAAACAGAGAAAAATGAACTGAGGACAGAGCTTCCCCAGTTCCCTTACTCTGCAGCCTCAGCTGCACTGGACAGTGAACGAATGGGAAGTGCTCTGTGCTGAGCGGCCTACTGTTCATTCACAAACTGAAGCGTAGTAAACAGTTTTACTCTGCTTCATTTAACCGCTTTACCTCCGCCCACAGTAATATTACTGCGGCAGAGTGGCTCGTTATCGTCTGACGACGTAGTACTACGTCGTCAGACACTCCCCCTTCTGGGCGGCGCTTGCGCGCCGCCGGAGGCTCGCTCCCGCTGTTTTCATTCACAGCGGCAGTCGGGCCAGGGGAGGAGCAGCGGCGATCGCCGCTGCTCTGCCCCGTTCGCCGGGGATCTAGTGTGGAGATCCGCCCGCCTGTGTAAACACAAGCGGGCGGATCTCCATAGTGACAGGGAGTGACAGATCGGAGTGTTCAGCATAGCTGGACATCTGATCTGTCCCTGATTCACTCAGTCACCTCCCCCCCCACACGTCAGTAAGCACCAGGCATACATTAACCCCTCCCTCTCCAATAAAATTAACCCCTTCCCTGCCAGTGTCATTTTTACAGTAACAGTGCATATATATAGCACTGATTACTGCAGTAATGTCACTGGTACCCCCAAAAGTGTCAAAAATGTCAGTCAAGGGTCCGATCTGTCCGCCGCAATGTCGCAGTCCCGCAAAAAAAATCGCAGATCGCCGCCATTACGCGTTAAAAAAAAAACACCAAAAATGACAGAAATCTTTCCCTTTGTTAGTAAACGCAATAACTTTTGCGCAAACCAATCAAAATACGCTTATTGCGATTTTTTTTACCAAACATAGGTAGCAGAAAACAAATTGGCCAAAAATTTTTAAAAAAATTGGTTTTTACATCTTTTTTGGGGGGAATTTCATATAAAAAAATGTTAAAAATATTGTTATTTTTTCAAAATAAACGCTCTTTTTTTGTTTATAGCGCAAAAAGTAAAAATTGCACAGGTGATCAAATACCACCAAAAGAAAGCTCTGTTTGTGGGAAAAAAAGGACGTAAATTTCGTTTGGGTACGGCGTCGCACGACCGTGCAATTGTCAGTTGAAGTCGCACAGCGCCGAATCACAAAAAGTGGCCTGGACGGAAGACAGCAAAATCCTCCGGTGGTAAAGTGGTTAAGAATGAACACAGGAGCTATTGGTACAGATCTCTCACTGTGTTAAATCATTCATCCCTCTTAAAACATCCCCCACAGAAGCGGGCAGGAGAAGAGCGAAGCTGGCAGCACTGCAGGGGAAAGACCGGGGGTGCCAGTAAGAAGGGGAAATCGGCACCATACAGGGTGTTTAGGGTGTGCCCAAGCACACCTGGCACACCCTGCACACATGCCTATAACCCTTACCTTGTAAAACAATCTATTTAGTTTAACATAGAAATGAAAGGCAAAACGGTTGTGTACAGATATAAAAAAGGTTTCTAAATATTTTTTTTTTCTTTTCTGATTAATTATCCACTTGGCATCTATTCTCAGCTGCATAGGGTGCTAGGTGCGTAATTGCAGTGAAAGGTGGTTCTACAAAGTATTGACTCGGGAGGGGGGTGAATACAAATGCAGGCCACACTTTTCACATACTTATTTGTAAAAAAAAAATTGAAACACATTTATAGTTTTCCTTCCACTTCACAATTATGTGCCACTTTGTTCGTCTATTACATAAAATCCTAATAAAATACATTTACGTTTTTGGTTGGTCCAAGAGGAGGCGAAACGCGTCGATGCAATTTCCGGTCTACGTCTGAGCGGTATGTCACTTCCGGTGCGGTGGAACGCACGCCGTAACCACGGAGCTTCTCCTGAGCACATGCTGCAACCAGGAAGGACCACACTATACCTGTATTATATGCCTGCTGATACCCTGCTAAATGTGAGTTGGTTATCTTGATTTTAGCAATAAAACATTTTAATCGGATTTACACTATTGTGAGCATCCTCTCTCCATACATATACATGAAAGCCATTGAAGGTACAGACACCTTGATCTGAAGGATTGCTGCAACGGGTTCCTTACTGGGACACAAGCTCTGTTGACCCTTTTTAGCTATACGGCTTAGGGGTCATCTTTGTCCGGTAAGTGGATACCCAAAGGGAAAATTTTGCACTTTTTTCTTGGCACTGCAGCACTTTTTTGGGACTTATTTGGACTCTCTTTTTGATATTAATATTTTATCGATGATTTATATTGAACTGATGGTATTTTGATTGGCAATATTTATTCACATGCTTCCTTTGATGTACTATACCCAACCCAAGTAGGGGGGTATTGTATGTTTTTGCACATACATTTTTTTGCACATGCACAATTATTTGCACTAGTATTTGCACGGTGCACTTTAGGAGTCATTTAATTATAGGAATTACTATTTATTTATTTACGTTTAATACCTATTTGCGCTGTGTTTTTGTTTTTGCACCCCAGCTATTTGCCTTCCATTTTCATGGAAAAGGCTATCTGCGCATGGATATCCCACTGTGGCAATCAGGACAAGGGTAACACCGACATTCCTTTGATTAGGCAATCCTCTCTTGCTCATATATGAAAGAGAACAAAAAGGGCCCCACTAGTGTAATAACGATTATATCCTTTATTTAAATCAATTATCCTCTAATATTGCACGTACAGTTAACATATCTTGCACCATAGTCTGATATAGAAGGGGATTGGGGTACTCACGTGGGCTCTGGTGTTGTCCACGATGATATCCTGAACACAGGGCTGTCTCTCCGAATGGGCACGCCCACCAATTTACCCCCATTTGTCCCCCCCAGTTTAATTTACCTGGTGGTCTAGCCCCCCCCAGATCAGCCTGCTCCACTGCGGGCGCCAGCTACTGTAGCTTCAGGATCTGCGCTTCACTGGTTGCTAGGATGGCCAGCCGATTGGCATCTAGCAACCAGTGACGTCTGGAGGAATAGGACCCGGCATGCACAGCGGGGGAGGATCCTCCTCGTCCTCCTCCATGCCTAGAATGGCTACACCCACCTCCTCCATTCATGCTCTGTGTGTGGCCGCTGCGGGAAGGTAATGAGACTGCTGCTTTTTTTTTTCTCTCTCTATCGCGGGGGCGGCGGCCGGCGGGAAGAAGGTGAGCAGCCTTGTGTGTGACTGGATAGGAGAGGGGATGGGACAGCTGCATATAAAGGAATTCATCTTTCCGTATTCCTCCTGCTGCCACTGAATGGCTGATTCTCCTCTGCCTCCTGCAGTCATTCAGCGGCAGCAGGAGGAATATGGAAGGTTCAATTCATCTATATGCAGCTGTCCCACCCCCCTCCTATACAACTTGCTGGCCCCCTAGTGCTTTCCAGCCCCCAGTGCTCTTAACACCCCTCTGCTCTTAACACCTCCCCTGCTCTTAACACCTCCCCTGCTCTTAACACCCCCCCTACTCTTAACACCCCCCCTGCTCTTAACACCCCCCATGCTCTTAACATCCCCTCCAGTGCTCTAAACACCCCCCCAGTGCTCTTGCCCCCCAGCGCTCTTTAGCCCCCTGGTGCTATTTAGCCCCCCCCCCCCCGGTGCTATTTAGCCCTTCTGTGTTCTTCAGCTTCCCCCCTATGATCTCTGGCTCCCCCAGTGCTCTCCACCCACCTGTGCTCCCTGGCTCCCCCCTCAGTGATTTCCAGTTCCCCCCCTTCCCTCCCTGCTCTCCACCCCCCTGGTTTTCCCTGTCCCCCCAGTGCTCTCCACCCTAATCAGAGCCACCTTACCCGCGCATCGGCTTCCCCGCTGCCAAGTGGGGGCAGGAGCATGCCACCGGCAGCGCACGCTTGCCCCCTAGCTTCCTGCGCGGGACCGACGTACATCTAGGAATAAAAATTGCCTTATCGATAATTTGCATTTTTATTCTCGTGAGCGATTGTGTAGGCAAGGCCCCAGTGCACTGCATTGCCTGGGGGCCTATAATGCTCTTAAGATGGCACTGCCTGGACAGCCCGAGAGACACCGCTGTTCACCACCGTTCACCCGATCAATCCACTGGTACGTCACGTTTGCGCAATTTTGAAGCTTGACATGTTGGGTATCTATTTACTCAGCGTAACATTATCTTTCACATTATGGAAAAAAATGGGCTAACTTTACTGTTTGCTTATTTTTTAATTCAAAAAGTGAATTTTTTCCCAAAAAAATGCGTTTGGAAGACCTCTGCGTAAATACGGTGTTATAAAAAATATTGCAATGATCTCCGTTTTATTCTCTAGAGTCTCTGCTAAAAAAATATATATACAGTGGGGATCGAAAGTTTGGGCACCCCAGGTAAAAATTTGTATTAATGTGCATAAAGAAGCCAAGGAAAGATGGAAAAATCTCCAAAAGGCATCAAATTACAGATTAGACATTCTTATAATATGTCAACAAAAGTTAGATTTTATTTCCATCATTTACACTTTCAAAATAACAGAAAACAAAAAAATGGCGTCTGCAAAAGTTTGGTATCGGTATTGGCAATAAAAAAACAATATCGATCGATCACTAGTTTAAACCCTCCCCACCCCGCGCTGCTGCTGATGTATGACATATGTGGCACCAAACGGGTTAACTGATATCTAAAGCCAAACTTTTTTCGAATCATCATTATTATTATTATTGCTCTCTATGAGATTTTTCTTCACTTCCTGTTCTGTAGACACTAAAGGAAATGAAAGTTTATTTCTCCTAAGTGAGAAAAATCTCCTCTTAGCTGTCACTTGAAAACACGAGTCCTCATTGGAAGATTTCCACACTATTCTTGTTCTATTAGTAACCTAAACATTTTGGATTTTTAATTCAATGTTATTCCCAGTGATATTTGTCACCAGGACAAACAGAGAGTGTTTCATCCTCATGGGGGCACAAATGGTATCAGAGGTTCTACCTCTTCCACACTTATCCAAAACTAAATAAAAGTATTGCCTTTAGATTTGCTTTAAGATTTGAAATTCAGAGTCATACTATTATGGTTTTGTTCTCTTTAAGCCATTCATAGAACTCAACCCATAGAAGCCCAGATGCTGAAACCAAATGTAACAGATTCTGTGTGCCTCAGTTACCTTCACAATAATTCTATGACTCATTTTCCTACTTAAATAATGTATTGTATAGTTTTAAGGACATATTATACTTTTATCAGGTACACTGTTTTAATAAATATTTAATTATAAACCAATACATACAGAAAATGTTAAATTTCAACTTAAAATGCATTTTTGGTTATTTTATACATAGCGAGTACACAGAAAAAGAGGAACAGTGCCATCTGCAGGTTGGAGAGGTTTGTTTGCAAAAAAAAATCTCTGGCTTGAATGTGATCACTGTGATTGGGTATCATGGTGATCACATGGCATGAGGAACTGAGCCTGCCTGAGAACTTTCATCTACAGATTGCAGTTGTCTACTGGTTAAAATAAAACAGCTAAACAACTCATTTTGTAGTTTATTATTATTAATATACTTTTGCATTTTATTTTAGATTATTTTCTAAAACTATCTGTAGCACTACCCACGTAAGAGCCACTGATAGTTTGGTCCTAGTTCCTCTTCTCAAAGCTCCAACAACCAGGCACACAGCATTTCGGCACTCTTCTTCTGGCTCAAAAGAACTGTCTAGTGTTTTTTTTTTTTTTTTTTTTTTTTTAGTTTTTCTTTTATTTGAACAGTAACTTGGATAGGGATGGGAACCATGGGATACTCAAGAACTATAGAAATATACAACTTGAGGACTGCTTGGCTTCTGGCTGCTCTGTACAAAATTCAGGCTGTATCACACAACCTCTGGTTGCACTGCACTCTCTTGACTGTTTTGAACAACTCCTGGCTGTACTGGGCAAACATCCAGCAATATCAAAAAAAGGACAAAGATGCGCTTATCAAAAAATGGGGATTGCTGCACTTAAAATTTGTGAATATAGGAATAATGGAAATGAAAAAATAAAAGTAAAGTGCGCTATCTTAAACATATATGTCATCAATTAAAACCGATGATTTTATATGAACAACCTTTACTAAACGGTAACATGAAAATTCGGTGAAAAAAACAATGTAAAGTGTGTTGGAGCTGGAGAGAGTCCAGAGAAGGGCAACTAAACTTATTAGGGGATTGGAGGACCTTAATAATGAAGAGCGTCTGCAATCGCTTAATTTATTCTCCCTGGAGAAGAGACGCCTGAGAGGGGACATGATAGCAATTTATAAATATCTCAATGGTGATCTCAGCATAGAAAAAAAGCTGTTCAGTTGAATGGTTTGCATGAGGACTTGGGGGCATACAATACGATTAGAGGAGAAACGTTTTAACCTCAGGCAACGTGGGGGGTTCTTTACTGTTAGGGCTACAAGATTGTGGAATTCTCTACCACAAGATGTGGTTTCTGCTGGAAGTATGGTGGCTTTCAAAAGACTCTTAGACGTACATCTCAAGGAGAAAAACATTCAGGGGTATGAGAGATGATTACGGCCACACACACCTACACAGGTTGAACTGGATGGACTATTGTTTTTATTCAAACTCATCTACTATGTAACTATGTAAAAAAAAGTGATTTGTGCAAATTGTGATGATTCAACAAAAAGAATCTTAAGCCTGCCTGTGTATCATTAATAGTGATCAATAAACATATGCATGATAATGGTCAAAAAACTTGGTGAAAAATTAAAAATGTAAAAAATAAAGACATAAATTGTTGCAGGTAAATTATGATAATTATAGTGAAAAAATCTTGTGCAGACAGTTCCTATAAACTGGTTAGAAACCAACAATGAGTTCATGGAAAACTGGGAATATAGTTCTAAGTAAATCCCATATGCAGTCCCATTCAGTAACTCCTGTTGGGTACTGACATGCAAGACATCCAGATGCTCTAAATGTATATGAAAAAGGTAATGGCCACTTACCAGCTAGCTGCGGGCAAGCAGCTTTAATCACCCAACTTCACAAATCAGGAATATGGTCCCCCTCCGTTTGATTTCTTAAGCGGGCATCTTCTCCATAGAAACGGCTGGCATGAACTTGAACTGCCACAAATCACGTTACATAGTTTTATTTCACCGAATTTTGGTAAAGGTTGTTCATATAAATCCATCAGTTTTAATTGATGACATATATGTTTAAGATAGCGCACTTTACTTTTATTTTTTCATTTCCAGCAATATTGCATTGCTCCTCACTGCTTTGCACAACTTCTCTAAAAAGGGTGGTCAATTACTCACTGAGCCCCAAGATGGCTGGACTTCCTCCCTCCAACTCCAATCTGGCTCAGCTCAGTTTTTGAACAAGTGTAACGTACCTGGTGGTGGAATCTGACGTGCAGAGGTAGGTTTCTTCTATACCTCTGGCTCTGGAGCCCTGGCAAGGTAACGGAGTGCCAGAGCACAGAGGGAGCATGAGTGCCTGACTGCTCTACCGTTGATGGATGCTGAGGAGTAGGCTCTGCGACCTGAAGCAGCAGGATGACAGACTTATAGCTGTACTGGCAGGTAGACTGGAGCAAGAGACTGGTACAGATCAGCAGGCTCAAATGCAGGAAAGGAATCCGTAAACAGGAACAGGCAATCTGGGTCAGCAACTAGCAGGCAGATCAAGTACATGCAGCAGGCAGAAGAGTACTCAGATGTCAGGCCAGGGTCGGTAACAGTAGGCAGATAGGCATATAAGCAGAAGGAGCAGGCAGAGACGAAATGCAAAGACAAACCGGGGGTCGGCACAGGCAATGTTCAGGCAGAGTCAAGAGCAGATCGAGTCGGTAGCAGGAGGTCAACACAGGAACAGGTAATAGAAACTCAGGAAACATAGTAGACCAAACAGCAATGATTCAAAGCCAAAGTGCAGCTTAAATAGCCTGCCTGCGCATCCATTCGCCCTTGTGCACCTGTAAGTTGGCCATGGACAGGGCTTCTTGGTATTCTTTACCTGCACACAGGAATGTACCTTTCCTCACAACAAAGTTCTAAAGTAGGCCCCCCAGCTAAGCCTAGCTGGAACCTTGATTTCTTCACTCTGGCTCCTCTAGCTTTCTCTGCCTGAGAGCCAGAGCCCCTTGCACAAGGGTCCCCTCCTGCAGGGTTGGAAGCAGGAACTCTGCTCTCTGCTGCCAGGCCTCAGACTACTTATGGGTTACCCCTCCACCTTCTGGGCACACCTCCCCAAGGATTGGCTGGAGTTCCATACATATTCAGGCTGCCTGTCCTGCTCTTCCTCCCACTATACTTCTAGAGGTCTCTAAAAGTTAGGGGGTAGTAGCAGGACAGCAGCCTGTGAAACACTGAACAGCCTAAGCAATATATCCCTGCTCTACTGTTTAGAGAGGAGCCAAACTAAATTTACCTAGCAGCCTACTCAGAACTAGGAGGGTGCTACATATCAAATAAAAAGTCTCTTCTAAACAACTATTACAACATTATTACTATTGCAACAATATTGTAAATATTGCCTTAGAAATACCTTTCCAAGTTAATGGTACTGGCTGACTGTTTTCTCTGGTCTGCACAGAGTTTGAGGTGATATTACAGCCATCCCCTGCAATATCCTTAGGTTCACGTAAGTGAATCAATAATTGGTCAAAACTGCCCTTGGATCTCTTTATGGTAAAAAATCAAGTCCTTGAAGATTCAGTTTTTTATTTAAGCTCAATTAAAAATCCTACATGTTTTTTTTATTGCTCCTGTATGGTGGTGGATAACCAACTTTAGACAGCAGGTGGTGAATTATGACCCTACACTGTCCCTCCTACTACCTGAAAACATGGACAGTTGCTAGATAGCAGGGACGTATAACTTTAGTTGCAACTGCGAATGATAAAATATTCCACAGAACATAAATGTATCAGTATCTTGAGAAGAAATACATTTTTAGCTGTAGGACAGATGGAGCTTCTGAAAAAAGCAGGTCATGTGGGCCAAAGCTCACCAGCCCGTTTCCAAAGTAGGAGAAGCTGCAAATAATTGGCAAGTGTTCCTCTAAGAGCTTTGATTTTTTTTTTTTTGGATGTCTCATTAAAGCTTCAAAGACTTAAAGGAGAAGTATAGCCAAAGCTTGTTTGGCTGTACTTCTATGGATCACAGGAGTGCAGTTAGTTTTGCACTCCTGTGACCCATTTTCAGCAGACAGCAGGCTGAAGTGCACTCTCTGCTGATGGCACGGATGTCAGTCCAGGCACCGTGTCATTGCGACAGTGGAAGTTGGGATATGCCAGGTGCCTGGACCAACACCCGGCTCAGCCTCTCAGCCAGCTACTGAGAGTCTGAGCCGGCCGCTCCCCGCCCCTCTACAGCCGAGCATTCCAATGCGCTAGGAAAGGGCAAAGCAGAGAGCGGTGACTGACAGTCAGCATCTCTCTGCTCGGGGAGCTGTCAGAACCGAGTGATCAGCGGTGTTCGATCGCTCAGTTCTCAGTGCAGAGGCACCGGGGGACAGATGCAGCATCGGACTGATACTGCATCCACCTAGGTAAGTAGGTAGGTAAGTATAGGTAAGTATAATAGGTGGAAAAAATGAAAACCCCATACTTCTCTTTTAAAAGGACACTCCAGTCAGCCTGTTCTGTATCAAATGCTGCTCTATGCATTAACATGCCTCCATAGACCCAGTATGGCTGGACAGTATGGTCACCTGTGACTTTGCATCACCGACAGTCAGCTTAAAGCGGCAGTAAATTGTTTCTTTTTAGGGGCCCCCAGCAGCATATTTAGCTCAATATGGCAGACTTACCCGTCAAAGAAGCTCGATCCGGCGGGTCCCACGTCCTTCCATCCTTACTGGTTTTTTTTCCAGGTTCCCTGTCTTCAGCTAATTGAGTGGCTGGACTACGATGATGCTGCACAGATCAGGGGTCATAAATGTACACTGAGCTGCGCATGAGCTTTTATGACAGAAGAGACCAACAGGGTCTCTTCTATCACAAATTTCCTGCCTGTCAGCAAGCTTTCAAAACATGGCTTTACTACCACTTTAACTCTTCAATAGGACACAGAGGTTGAAGCCAATGCAACTTCAATACAGAGGATGTTTTTCCAGCCTCGTCAAGTGTTAGAAGACTATTTCCTAAGCCCTGATTCTGAAACACTAACACTGACTGAGGGAACATAGAAGAAACCGGGAGGGTCTAGCTGGGACTAAACTAACTAGCACTAAATGGGAGGAGAGGACAGAGGGAGATCCCAAATTACATCAGTTGCAATGGCTCAAAACTGCCACTGGATGTCAGCATACTAGAAAATAATAATAACCTAGAAGTTCAATACAACACAGAAAACATGCATATATGTGGGACAGATCACAGACATTTTGCATTTAGGCTCCTTAGGTGTGCTGCCCACTTGTCCAGTGATTGCAATTTTTACATTTGTGTATAATGTACCAATAAAGTATCCCCTGCATTACTGTATAATAAAATAGGCCAAACATGGAATAAGGATGGTTCCATGAGAGGACAGGATCTGATAAGGAAGTGCCGCTGGTCCATGTTTTACCAATAATATCACAAATGATTAGGAACCAAACCCTGCCATCTTCCGCATGCACTTTCTTGAAATATCTACAATGGAGGTCTATGAGTTTAGGGCAGAAAGCTTGAAACCCAGGAAAGACCTGGGGATCCCGTCTATGTCCCTCGCCCCCGATGGCTCAATTTCTCTGTTTGCCACAAATTAGCCCATTTCACTGGAAGGACAAAAACCAAGCCACTCATCGCTAATAAAGTAAATGTTCTGAAACTGGGTGATTTTCTTTTACTTTTGTGGGTGTTTTGTTCTTTTTTTTTCTCTTTCTCTTGGTCATTTTTGCTCACAAGTCATAGTGGTGGGCAGAGATCTCATAGTGGTGGGCAAGAGGGTCTTTGAAGGCAGTGTTATCTTCAAATTTTGGAGGTTTATGGGTTGGGAACATCTTAGCTATGGGTATCCCTTACCAAGATTAGGTTACGTTGGTAACATTAGCTTTACTGGGTCTTAACTGGTAGTACAAAGGTGGTTCATTGTTCCCGAGGCTGTGTAGTAGCAGCTGGGGGCCTTTTTCACAGGGTGGCAAATACAGTGGGGTTTTGTTGGGTTTATGAGTGCCTTTAAAGACTTTAGACCTGGTAGGATCAATTGCTGTTCTGTAAAATGTATTAATTGTACATTAGGCGTTTATTGCATTACTCTTCAATACTGTATTAGGCTCTGTTTCCACTAGCTTAACTTGACATACAATTTTGGACATATCATATACGCATGACAAGTAGCAGCCTGTTTATTTTAATGGCACCAGTTCCAATCTACGTGACTTAAAGTCACAATGACTTGGAAAAGGTTCCTGCACTACTTTGATGTGACTTCCTCATGACCTGAGTGCCAGAAAGTGTGAAGTTGCATAAAAGCTGCATCAAACTCGCCTGCCTTTGGAGTTACACTAGATAAAATAAAGGGCTGCTATGGCCTTTAAACTTCAAGTGAATTTTTGTCGCCTGGTCATTTGGGATGTGGGGGGGGGGGGGGGAATTGTGGTATTTTCAGCTTACTGGTTTTGGAATAGTTGAGCCTCAGTACCCAGCAAATCACTCAGCCTGGAACTTTTCTCTAGATAGGCTCAGAGTTAAAAGAAGAAAGCATGGATGAAGGGTCAGCATGGCAGGGTTAAAAAGGGTTGGCATAGGGAAAGGGCCTCTGGTCAGTGGGAAGCATTCTTTTTTTAAAGTAGTTACGTGATTGGTGGGGAGGACTGGAGAAGGTGGGGCTGCAGTAAGGGGATCCATAGGAGGGTCTTGGAAGTCATCAGTCGGAGGAGATAGTGCTTGGGACAACAATACACCCTCCCACCCTAACTGTGTGTAGTTGTTTGTCTCCGAGTCGGTGTTCGTTGCGGCTGGAGGCCTAAAACATTTTCAGTGGTCACGCAGGTACTAGTTGATGCTCACAAGGACCTTGTGACTTCTATGACGGGGTACAAGGTCCTGCTATGGGTTTTTTGATTATAAAGAAAATGTACATTGATAGGGACCCATCCTGGGTACGGCTCCCATTATTATGGTTTGTAGTACCTGCGTGTTGTTGTTTCTCCGAGTCAGTGTTTGTTGCAGCTGGAGGCCTAAAACCTTTCAGTGGTCACGCAGGTATGAGTAATTGATGACCTTGTGACTCCTATTTTTGGCAGAATGTACTGGGTGTTCATATGTTATATATGTTTATATGTTGATAGAGTATGTTTATACTAAGTTATTTATAATTGGTTAATAAAGAGCTGCTATGGCCATTGTACTCCATCCTGAGTCTCGTGTGGTTATTCTTAAAAAAAAGGTTAGTGGAGGAGTGGTGGTCAAGCAGTTGGGAGTGCAAAGCATCTTTTATACCCTAGTCATGTTTAATACTTTCTTGAACAGAGATAGATGCCTAGATGTCCAGACCAAATTTAGCCCTTTCAGTGTGCATTGGTTAACTTGATGATAACTCTATGACTAATTCTCCTACTTAAATAATGAATACATTTTTTTGAGGACATAAAAGGATTTTATTTGGCTTAATATTTTAGTACATTCCATAATGTAGAATGAAAAATTATATTTTATTTCCTTTTGTAAACTGTATTTTATTAAATACCCTACTGTCTTCTTTCAGAAAATTATTTATTTCCATGCACTCATTTAATGTCAGGTTGCCAACCCCCCACAACTTTTATTTACTGACAAAACACGGAAAATGTACTGGCTGAGTGCAATTTTTTACTGACAACTTCAAATATAACAGAAACTCCTCTTGCACACAAAGAGAATGAATAATTAAAGAATATAAACAATACGTAAAAATGAACAGTACCTAAAACAAGTAATCTGTTTGGCTTTACTATGAAAAAGGAAAACAGCATAGCAAAATGTGAGCATGACTAGGATTATGAAAAACCTGGAGAACCCTGGGATGGAGCAGAAAAGTCCTGTGGCACGCCATGGCAAATGGCAGCCATGATCAGGTTGTGCCTAACAGTGGGGTGGCTTAAAGGAGGAAGATAAAAAGAAAAACCTTAGCCTAGTCACTACAGGCCTATTCCTCAGTCCATGTACCCACAAAATACTCCTAATTGCTGTGTCATAAGTAACAGTCTCAAAGACACACATAAACCTCTGGACAAATTTCACTAATAGTGGGAGAGGCTGAAAGGAAGATGATAAAAAAGAGCCTAAGGTTAGTCATTGCATATACTGCAGGCCTATTCCACAGTCCTTGTACCCACAAAATCCTCCTTATTACTCTTATAAGTGACAGTCTCACAGACACACATAAAGCTCAGGACAAATTGTGCTAACAGTGGGAGGGGCTTAAAGGACGATGATAAAAAAAGAACCTAAGCCTAGTTACTTCATACAATTCAGGCCTATTCCAAAGTCCTTGTACCCACAAAATACTTCTAATTGCTGTGTCATAAGTAACAGCCTCACAGACACACATAAACCTCAGGATATATTGTGAAAATAGTGGGAGTGGCTTAAAGGAGGATGATAAAAAAGAACCTGAGGCTAGCCACTGCATACACTGCAGGATTATTACACAGTACTTGTACCCACAAAATACTCCTAATTACTGTGTCCTAAGTGACAGTCTTACAGACACACTAAAACCTCAGTACAAATTGTGCTAATAGTGGGAGAAGCTTCAAGGGGCATGGTTTAATAATCCTTGAGCCTGCCTTGCTCCAGGTCAAGAGTGCATAAAATGCATACGTGTAGAGGCCAAAAATAACTAAATCGTAGATTGCCTCCCAAAACAAAACGTCCTTGCTTCTTCCAATAGAATCTCCTGTCCTACTATAACAAAACCACCTCCAACATAAATTCCTCCCTCCCTGAATTGTTCTCACCAGACCTTGACATGGTGTTGATGGTGAGTCCCCACAGTCCAACATTTGCTGGTGAGTTTCCTCCCCGTGAAAAAAGTCTGCACAAGCCAAAAGAGGAGTAACCATGTAGACCTTATGATATTGGCATGCGAGAACATTATTAACCCCCCCAGACACAACCGGTAGCAGACACATCCATCTCCTCCCTCCTCCATCACCTGGCCAGTCACAGAAATGTTTCTAAGACAGATTACCCAGCAATGACTGCAGGGAACACCATTATTAAAGCTGGGAAGAAATTAGGGATACATAATATAGTTACTAGGAACCCGCTTTCTCCTGGGACAACCCTCTAAATTCAGGGACTGTCCCCAGAAGCCAGGGACATCTGGTTAACCCAAATTAAAGCAAACTGAGGTAAGATGGAATTCTTCTTTAAGCCTTGAGGAGAAAGAGGCACATCGAAGACCCCTGGACCATTTGGCAATGATTGAATGGTAGGAGCTGACTTGGTGAGGTTGCCTTCTGCTATCAGGCTTGCCCAAGGCAAAGTATTTTGCGGCTGATATCATTAGTCATTATCGTGCGTCCATCACCGGCGACTCTCTATCTGTCTGTGATCCCGGCTTCAAGATAGCATTAAATGGAAAAGAAGAGCAGCGTCTGGAGTTAATGTCTCCGCAATCAGCGGAGAAGTGGATGGTGATTAGAACCGGCTGACACTCCACTGTGACAGTACAGAGGAGAATCCTGACTCTGCAGCACCGGAACACAATCTCCAGGGCACAGCCTGACAAGCCAAGGCCACACTGTTCTTGTAGCCATCACTCCTCAGTTATTTTACACCTGACATGTTCTTTTATAGATCAAAGTATAGTTCTGTCTACTTCGGCTCAGCTCTAGAACTTTTGACATACTGTGTTGTTTTGCTGCTCATAAATATTTGATGAAGTATATAGTAAAACCTTACACTGATATTTTCCTTTGCATGTGTCGCTTTATGTCGTGTTATAACCTGAAACATGTATTTTTCCCTCGTTGGTATTTAGTATTAATAGGCAACCCAAGTTATTCTTGAAATGTGTTTCTTCGTCCCTTTTCATAAAGATGAAGGAGGAGCTGGCAACTAGCTATATTCAGTATATACACACACACACACACACACACACACACACACACACACATATATATGTATATATATTTATACATATATATATATATATATATATATATATATATATATATAAAATTCCAGCAAAAAATAGGATGCCCTTTCAAATCACAAATCAGTAGTAATTCCTTTCCACCGCTGGATGCCCTTAGTCTTTTAGGGTGTAGATAGAGAGCACCAATACCCTGTAACCTATAAGCCCAGACCAGTGATGGCGAACCTTGGCATCCCAGCTGTTTTGGAACTACATTTTCCATGATGCTCATGCGCTCTCCAGTGTAGTTAAGCATCATGGGGAATGTAGTTTCAAAACATCTCTGGTGTCAAGGTTCGCCATTTCTGGCCTAGGCTGTCTTGGACATGCCCCCCTGGGGCAGCATCATGATGGCAGTGTGAGCACTAAACAGTTGTACTTGCCTATTTATTTCCAGCATTATGAAACTTGGGACGTTTGTCCACAGGGATAAAGCATAGCACAAAAACAAATAATAGCATGGCTCTGCCCCCCCCCCCCACCCCAAAGCACCTTGTCCTCATTTATGGGGACAAGGGCCTCTTCCCGACAACCCTGGGCTGTGTTTTTGACAAGTGCTTTACTGAAAAATCAAAAAATAGTGTCCCTCGATGTATATCCATTGTCAATCACGCTCCCCGCTGAACCAAAAAGTAGATGATAAAAACGCTCCGCCTCCTGCCATATGCCCATCCTGCGCTTTGACATCCCTTATATAGGCAAGGGGCAGGGCCAGCAGGCTACGTCACCCAGTGGCAATGTCCTCTTCTGACGTCATGTGAGGGCATGTGGCCTGGTATGGTTCAGGAGCCCCCCCCCCCTTTTCTGAACTTCAAGCCTGCATGCCCAGTTAAGGGTTTGGTATGTATTTCGGGGGGGGGGGGGGGAGACCCTACCGGGTGCCCCTTAAAATCAATACTAGACATTAAGGACGCCGTTTTTTCTTTATTTTTCAATAGCCGTGTGGTGGCAATTGTAACCGCCAGTAATTTTAAATGGAATTTTACTTGGTTTTGTTACTTTAGAAATGTAATTTTTGCTGCAGCATGTTTTATGCATGCTACAGATACGCCACTTTACAGGCACATTAAGGAGACCCCCCCCAGGCACTATAATTAAAGGAATTACTTATTTATTTATTTAATTTTATTGCTGCACTTTAAGCATCATTAAGATTACTGCTCCTGAAAAAACAATCTTTCTTTTATACATGTCCCCCAGGGCAGTACCCAGACCCCCATTCCGCTTTTATGGCCAATTACTTGCATATAAGCCTTCGAAATAGGCAATTTTTATTTTTCCTGTTCGGCTCCCATAGACTTCAATGGGGTTCACCTGTCAGGTCAGAGCATTTCCCCTGTTCAGGAGTTCTGCTGAGAACAGGAGGGGTGGTTAAATAACACCGGAGCCTACTCTCCCTATACTCAGCACACATATGCCACAGTCCTCATACCCATAATATATGCTTTAACCCTTTTACAACCACCCAACACACAAGTGCGGTGGCAAAAGGGGTGGGCTTTATTGCCCACATGCTGCACACATGTGTCGCCGGGCTCCCAGCACAAAGACCGAGCTGTTAAAGACAGTTCTCAGCAGGGCTGCTGTTAGAAATCATGGGGCCCCATACAGCCTACCTGACGAGGCCCCCTTCAACCAAACCCCCTTACACAACCCTCAGTACAGACACCCCCTAGGTAAAGAACATTCAGTACAGACACCCCCATTCACCCCGGTACACAACCCTCAGTACAGACACCCTCATTCACCCCGGTACACAACCCTCAGTACAGACACCCTCATTCACCCCGGTACACAACCCCCAGTACAGACACCCTCATTCACCCCGGTACACAACCCTCAGTACAGACACCCTCATTCACCCCGGTACACAACCCTCAGTACAGACACCCTCATTCACCCTGGTACACAACCCTCAGTACAGACACCCTCATTCACCCTGGTACACAACCCTCAGTACAGACACTCCCCCATTCACCCCGGTACACAACCCTCAGTACAGACACTCCCCCATTCACCCCGGTACACAACCCTCAGTACAGACACCCCCCCATTCACCCTGGTACACAACCCTCAGTACAGACACTCCCCCATTCACCCCGGTACACAACCCTCAGTACAGACACCCCCCCATTCACCCTGGTACACAACCCTCAGTACAGACACTCCCCCATTCACCCCGGTACACAACCCTCAGTACAGACACCCCCCCCCATTCACCCCAGTACACAACCCTCAGTACAAACACTCCCATCCATCCCAGGTTAAGAACACTACCCTCAGTACAGACATCTACATTTCTCTCAGGTACAGAACCCTCAATTCTCATCCCTCTCCAAATATACTCATTAGAAGATTATATACAGAGGGTGCTCAGAGTGAGGGGAAGTCCAGAGCAGGGAAGGAGGAGTGATGGGCATAGCTGAGGAGTGGACTTCTTTTCACTCTGATCTTTGGCTATTATTGAAGACTGAAGCAGCAAGTGCAGATTCACTGGGGGGTGCTGCAGCCGTCTGACAGCACCGTGCAACACAAAAAAATTGGCAGCCCCAAAACCCCGCTTTACCCCACGTGATACTCCATTGCACCGTATTTCCCTTTCCAGCTAGGAAAAGACCTTGAGTTAAGGTTTTTTTTTTTTTTTTTAACGTACTTGCAAAATTGCCATTACACAGTGTCTCCCTGTAGATCAACATGCTCCCAAAGGCAGCCACTATTCTACTTCTATCAAAAGCAATCACATAAGTGACTTAATTGTCCTTTATTACTCCAATTTCATCACACCAACACATTCTGCTGGACAAACCGGGCTTCCCCTTGCTTCTCATGTGCCCGTCACCTTACAATGCTTACAGTTATGTGCCACATTTGTTTTTTCTTTTCTTTTTTTCCAACATAAGTTTTTTTCTCAGGAGACATTTATTCAGGGCAATCATAAAATGAGACTTGTTTGTTAGCGGTCTTGCACTGTGCAACTGAACTGACATTATCACCTTATGAGATGAATATATCATAACTTGAGAGCCTAGTCAGCTGGCTTTCATCAAAGGGCCAACCTTGGGGAGCACTACTCTATAACCTAATAGGAAGAATAAATAGAGAAGCTGTTCTCTAAAACAAAATAATAATGGGTTGGAATGAAGACTGTATTTGCAATAACTGCAAACAATGTCACTTTAGACTTTGCTAAAAAAAAATGATAGATCTAAATCTTGGAGTAAAGATACTTTGGAGGAAAGCTTATACACATCAGGTCTGTCTATCGTTGTTAGAAATTCTCCCATGAGGTCCATATTTGCAAGGGAAGTAAAATGTAGAGTATAGAGAACTAAGACCATGGGTGAAGGTGATGGGGAGGGGGGAGAGGACAATCAAACAAACAAGGGGGTTTGAAAAATATTAACAGACAACGATGAGTTCATTTTCTCGATTCTATCAATAAAAATAAAAAACAAAACTTAAAATAAAATTGGTTCCTTGTAAAATAAAAGCTTCAGTTTTGTATCTAAGTGTTCAAATAACATCACTACATTACAATGTAATAAAATATGTATCTTCTTCTGTAAAAAAAAAAAGTACTAAAGTACTATTAACCACTTTAAGACCGGAAGGATTTGCCCCCTTCCTGACCAGGCCCTATTTTGCGATTCTGCACCGCATTATATTAACGGACAATTGCGTGGTCGTTCGACGCTGTACCCAAACAAAATTTACGTCCTTTTTTCCCCACAATCAGAGCTTTATTTTGTTGGTATTTGATCACCTGTGCGATTTTTTAATTTTTTGTGCTATAAACAAAAAAATAGCGACAATTTTGAAAAAAAAATAAAAAAATATATATATTTTTCACATTCTGCTATATAATTCCCCAAAAAAAACCAAAAACTTAAAAATCTAAATTTTTTAACATTTTAGGCCAATTTGTTTTCTGCCTTTTGGTAAAAAAGAAATCGCAATAAGCGTATTTTGATTGGTTTGCGCCAAAGTTATCACATTTACTAACTACGGGAAAGATTTATGTCATTTTTATTGTTTTTTTTTTACTAGCAATGGCGGCAATCTGCGATTTTTTGCAGGACTGCGACATTGTGGCGGACAGATCTGACCCCTGACTGACATTTTTTACACTTTTGGGGGGACCAGTGACATTACTACAGTAATCAGTGCTAAAAATATGCCCTGTTACTGTAATAATGACACTGGCAGGGAAGGGGTTAACTCTATGGGTAATCAATGGGTTAAATGTATGCCTCATGCTTACTGACGTGTGGGGGGTGGGGGTGGGGGCAGGGGGTTCTGTGACACAGACAGAGATCGCAGGTTCAGCTATGCTGAATCCTGTGATCTCCTCCTGTCTGTCACTGAGAAGATCCGCCTGTTTTGTTCACATAAGCAGGCAGATCTTCTCACAGTTTCTCCGACATTCGGGGAAGGGAGGTGGCAATCGCTGCCTCTCCTCCTCCAGCCCGACTCCCGCTGTGTCTAAACACAGTGGGCGCACGCCGCTGAAATCACTAGGAGTAGACCTACATCGCTGGACCCAGGGGAGCCGCACTGCCACAGTAGGATTACTGTGAGCAGTCTGCAAGTGGTTAACCGATATTTTATTTTTTTATTTTATTTTTTGTTTTGTTTTAGCCATTCTCCCTATGTTAGTGAACTTGTCTCTTAATACAGTAAATCCCTTTTGGTAAATACTTACCTTCTTCTCCATACCAGAAATTTTCACTGTTCAGCCCTGCACGACCTTTCTCCTAACTTAAAGTGTTTGTTACCCCAGCATTTCATATTCCTGATATCTGCCTGATCTACCATGTACTTGTATGAAAAATTATCCTGTTCTCTCTTTTTCTTTCTTAATGTGAAATCCCTGGTAATCCTGCCAGTCCCTCTGCTTTCCTACCTACCAAATACTGGCCACACTAAGCAGGAGAGCATCGCACGGTCAGTTCTCAAGCTATGCTGGCAACTCAGCCTGCTCGCCTCCAATGACCAGACATGTCCTGACACAACCCCCCCCCCCCCCCCCGCACAGCCTTTAACTAGGAAGATCAGTGTGCTCCTGTATGTCCTCCCCCCAGCTTTGATGCAGCTGAGAACAGATGGAATGTGATATCTTATTAAAAAAAAGGGAAAAATATAATCTAGCCATATGAATCCTGTAGCAGAAAGAGTTGAATACTTACTGCTCCCAGGGGTGGCAAAGAAAATCTTGACTCTTTTGTAGAGATAGCAGCATCTCTGTGTAGCACCCTCCAAGGTAGGTGCTAGTTAATTATAGTGGGGCCTTGCCTGCTTATCAGCAGGGCCATTTTATTCAGCTAGGCTGACATGTGTTCCCAGGTGTGCCTGTTGTGTTGGGTAGTCTCCCCACTGTATCCCAAAGAGGGCTCTCATTGGGCAGTGGAGGAAACCTAATAAATAGCACACCAGGGCTTGTATCTATCCCAGAAGGGCAGATTCTGCTGCAGATCATGCTGAGAGGGGGTATAAGTCTGTGAGGAGTGCATGGCAGATTGTCTTTGGGGGGAAGCAGAGTCCCAGGAGGGAAGGGACGGCTGTCTCTCCTTCTCCTGTCAGAGGAAAACGGGTGTCCCGGGTGGCTTGCCTGAGTGGACACAGGGCTGAGCTGAGCTACAGAGAAGGATCCAGTGTGCTGAGGACCAGCGGAGCTGTTGGGGAAGAGTTTCAGGAAAGCATTCTGAGTCGTGAGTGGGGTCTGCATAGGAGAGGGTACCACTCCGGAGAAGGTCAGAGGGATCCAGGAGCTAGCTAGCCGGTTTGGAAGTGTAGCAAAGGGGGTGCCAGTGTTAACCCTGAAGAGTAAAGGGGTGCCAGCGGTTGGGCCCTGAAGTGTTAAGTGTTGCAGCAGTGATTCAAGTAGCTACTTCAGTCAGTGAAGACTAAAGGGAGCTGTACAAAGGACTTTTGAGCTATCAGAAAGTGCCAGAAGTCCGTTCAAGTTTAAAAGCAGCAAGTCAGTGTTCACAAGCGCCAACGGGCGTTGACCGGCATTTAGCCAGCGTCAAGTAAGCGCCGGAAGGCATTTTTCTCGAGAGTCCCATTTCAAGTAAATAGTTGAGCCAGAGGAGTATCCCACTCATTCCCTTCTCCCATCCCCATAAAAAATACACAAAAAAGAAAGATGCCGGACTGTTCATTGTCTCAGATCTCACACTTGGGCAACAAGCTTAAATGTGCTGTTGGTGTTAGCCGTAACCCTGGCAGACCCATATTCAGCAACAATCCTGGAAATCCTGCTACATTTGATATTTGACACATCTGGCTGTGTCGGAAAGCATGTCCACCACTGAGCACCTTGGTTCCTCCTGTTGTGATATAGTAGCAAGAGAAACCACAGCGCTCAGCAGGGGACGTGTTGAAGTGTCAGATAGCTGCAGTGCAGCTACTTTCGATAGTTCTGAAGAAGATCAAGATTTCACTTGCCACTCAACAGAAAGGCGTTGAACCATTGTTACTACAGGGTGTAGCTGCCTAGAATTTTTTAGAGACACAACAGGATCGCTTCCAAATGTTACCCTGTTTTCTAATTAGATTTCTCTAATTAGAAGGGAGTGCTTCTTTAAGAAATGTTGCATTTAGGGGTCACTCAATCTTCACAAACATTCCGAAGCTAACGTCAGTGCGCTATTTCTTCTATCCTTCTAGTTAACAAGGAAATGTTGATTCCTGTGCAAGGAGCCGGCTGATGTGGAATACTGTTTGATGAAGAGAAAAACACTTAAACTTCTTGCAAACATTCTCAGTGTGCTTAGCAGATGTCTGATATAAAGGCGGTAATCCTTCCAAATGAAGCGTGCAGTTACACGCTCGCTAGGTGCCCTACGCCGCTGGAATAACTAAATACCGGGAGGATAAAAATAATATTTTCTTAAGAAATCGGCAGTAGCTTTGAGCGCACAGCTTTTAATTTGCTCGTACCTGAGCAGGACCCGCAGCATCTGTTCTTCTGTTTTCATCATTATTATACAAAACTTACATTTAGAATAAAAAAAAGTTTTTCTAAAAGCCACTTTGGAAGAAAATTACAGTTAAAATACAGGTTGTTTCAATAGGAAAGTGCACTTTGAAGTATTCGGTAAAATCAATGTGAATTGGTTCTCTCTTTTTTTTTTTTTTGTTTTTCTGTTTTGCACAGAAACTAAATTTCAAGTAGATGTGTTTTTAGAGATATACTTAATACTTTTTTAGATATGTGATTGATTTATTTATATGATGAAATCACCTTGACTGAAATGATGCAGATTTTCAGTACAGGCGGTCCTCAGGTTACAACAAGATAGGGTCTGTATGTTTGTTCTTAAGTTGAATTTGTTCGTAAGTTGAAACAGGTTCATTTTTTAAGTGTAGCTCCAACCAAAATAATAATTTTTAAGTTTTTGGGATAGCATAGGGAAGGGTAACACTCCTTTAACATTTGTTTTGTTGTCTGTGCCCCTGTTCAGAAGATGTCACCTCACTTTCTGTCCCTGTGACAATTGGATTTTGAAAATTTTGGGTTGTTGTGAAAAACGGAATTTTTGTAAAATCTTACCTGTAAAATTCCTCCGACAGTCGCCGCCTCTTCATATTCGTCACATATGGGGTATTAGACTTTGCTCCGAAGGAGTAGCTAGGCAACAGAATATGTTAACAATAAAGCTTTAACATATCCCACCCTCAAGGGGTGGTCCCCTCAGTCAATACCCTCCTACTTCCTGCAACCATATCTCAGTTTTAGTGGAATAGCAGTAGAGTATACAATCAAACCCCAAAAGAGGGGCGGGGGCGGCGACTGTCGGAGGACTCAGAGAAAGGAATTTTACAGGTAAGATTTTACAAAAATTCCGTTTTCTCTTACGTCCTCTGACAGTCGCCGCCTCTTCATATTCGTCACATATGGGGACGTCCCAAAGCAGTGCAAACATGAGGGGTGGGAAACGCATCCGCGCCGAAAGGCAACGCAGTCTCCGCATCAAAGAAGGAACCTTACCAAAGGAAGGAAACCGGCTGGGCAACAGCAAAAAACAGGTGCTCAACAGGAGCAACAACCCAGGAAAAGACAAAAAAACCAGGGGATACAAAACTTATCCCAACAGCCAGGAGTCCCCAACAAGGGACCCTAGGGAACAGCCGCACTAAGAACCTTGCGGCCAAAGGAAGCATCCGCCGATGCCTGAACATCTACTTTGTAGAATTTTGTGAAAGTGTGCACGGTCGACCAAGTCGCCGCCTTACACACCTGGGCTACAGAAGCCCCATGACGACAGGCCCAAGACGTACTCAGAGATCTAGTAGAGTGCGCCTTCACAGGCACAGGGGGAACCTTCCCCTGCAAAGCATAGGCCTGTTCAATGGTCTACCCGATCCATTTGGCGATGGTAGAGGCCGAAGCCGCCATGCCCTTCCGAGGACCCTCTGGAAGAACAAACAAGGAGTCCGTCTTTCGAAAAGACTCAGTCGATTTAAGGTAAACCCTTATCGCCCGAACAACATCCAGAGAGTGCAATCTCACCTCCTATGGATGTTTAGGCTTCGTGCACAACGAAGGCAAGACAATATCCTCATTAAGATGGAAGTCCGAAACTCGTTTCGGAAGAAAAGAAGGATTAGGTCGCAAGACCACCTTATCCAAATGAATAACCAGGTACGGAGATTTGCAGGACAAAGCCGCCAGCTCCGACACTCTGCGAGCCGAAGTGATCGCCACCAAAAAGGCGACCTTTTTGGACAACATAGACAACGAGATCTCCCTGATCTGTTCAAAAGGAGCACGTTGTAACACAGATAGAACGACATTCAAGTCCCAAGGGGGCAGAGGATCCCGCCTCGGGGGAACCAGATGCCGCACACCCTGAGCAAAGGTGCCAACCAATGGGTTGGAAGCCACGGGACGTTGAAACAGAACGGCCAGAGCAGACACCTGACCCTTCATCGTAGCCAGCGCCAAACGCTGATCAACACCCGTTTGAAGGAAAGACAGCACACGGGACACCGAGTACGTGCGGGGTGAAAACCCCCTGGACTCACACCAGGCAAAATAGGCCTTCCAAGTACGGTAATAAACCTTCCCCGAGGAAGATTTCCTCGCATTGATCAAAGTATGAACGACCTCCGGAGAGAGACCCCTCTCCTTCAGGACCTCGGTCTCAACAGCCAGGCCGTCAAAGCCAGCGACTGTAAAGCAGGATGGTATATCGGTCCTTGAGACAGTAGATCGTCTCGAAGAGGCAGACGCCACGGGGCGTCGACCGCCAGATTCACGAGGTCTGCGTACCAGGACCGGCGAGGCCAGTCCGGTGCCACAAGAATCACCGTGTTGCGTTCCGAGTGTAACCTGCGAAGGAACCTGGACAGCAACTGAATCGGTGGAAACGCGTACATCAGCCTGTACTGATGCCACGGGGCCACTAACGCGTCCGACGCGTCTGCCCGAGGGTCGCGCGTCCTTGCCACGAACCTCTTCACCTTGTTGTTGAGGCGAGACGCGAACAGGTCCACATCTGGAAGACCCCACTTCGCGCACAACGTCTGGAAGACAGCCGGATGGAGAGACCATTCCCCCTGATCCAGGGTCTGGCGACTCAGATAGTCCGCCTGCCAATTCTCCACTCCCGGAATGTGAACCGCCGTTATCGCCGGGACATGAGTCTCGGCCCAAGACAGAATGTCGGCCACTTCTCGAGCCGCTCGGGCACTCCTAGTGCCCCCTTGGTGGTTGATGTAGGCCACCGCCGTGGCATTGTCCGTCTGCACCCGAACCGGACAACCCTGCAGCCGGTCCGTCCAGCGATGAAGACAGAGACTTATCGCACGCAATTCCAGAATGTTGATCGGAAGGGAAGATTCCCCCTCCGACCAAGTCCCCTGAGCGGACAGAACGCCCAGAACTCCACCCCAGCCCGACAGGCTGGCATCCGTGGTGATTACCGTCCACGAGATCGGACGAAACGACTTGCCCCCGGACACCAACGGGGACTGGAGCCACCACAGAAGGTTTTCCCTGGTGCGAAGACTCAACGAGATTTGAAGATCCAGAGATTGAGGTCGCCCGTCCCACCTGGACAGGATCTCCGCTTGGAGACCCCGCGTGTGAAACTGTGCGAAAGGAATCGCCTCGAAGGCCGAGACCATCAATCCCAGACATCTCATACACGTCCGCAGAGACGAGTGCGGAACGTCCCTGAGGGACCTGACTTCCTCCCGGAGAGTCCTGAGTTTGTCTTCCGGCAGGAAGACCTTCGCCTGCACCGAGTCCAGTATCATTCCCAGATAGGGGAGACGAACCGACGGACTCAGTGTCAACTTTGGAAAATTTATCGTCCAACCAAACTCCTGCAGAGTTTGCATCGTGACAGACAGGTCCTCCTCCAGACCCTGGCTGGTCGCAGACCGAACCAGAATGTCGTCCAGATACCCCAGGACAGAAACGCCCTGGGCCCTCAATAATGCCAGAACCGGTGCAAGCACCTTGGTGAAGACCCGCGGAGCCGAGGCGAGACCAAAGGGCAACGCCACGAACTGGTAGTGATCCTCCGCAATGGCAAATCGAAGGTACCTCTGGTGACCCTCGAATACGGGGATGTGAAGGTACGCATCCTTCAAATCGATGGAGGCCATGAATTCCCCCGGAACCAGGGCAGCCACCACCGACCGCAGGGATTCCATGCGGAACTTGCGAACCCGCACAGAGCGGTTCAGAGCCTTCAAGTCCAGAATCGGACGAACCTTGCCCTCCTTTCTGGGCACGGTGAACAGATTGGAATAAAACCCCCGAAACCTGTCCCGATGAGGCACCGGAACCACCACTCCCTGAGCCCTCAGGTCCCGCACCGCCAGGTGCAGGTCCCGCAAGCGCTCTGGAGACAGTTGAAGATTTGAGGGAAAAAATCTGCCCTCCGGCCGAGAGAGAAACTCGATCTTGTAACCAGATCGAACGATTTCCAGAACCCATCTGTCCCGCACCCGGGCCAACCAGGGCTGAAGAAAACCGAGCAAGCGTCCCCCCACCCCAAAACTGGGTGAGGGCGCCCCTTCAGGCCGAACTGTTATGGGCTGCAGGTCCGGATTGGCCGGACTTCTGTTTACCAGACCAGGGCTTCTTCTGAGAGCCTTGACCTTTGAACGGTTTGCCCTTGTAGTGCGGCCGAAAGGCACGAAAGGACCCCTGAGGGGGCCGAAAATTAGCGTGCTTCTTCCCAGAAGCCCCCTTAGCCTTGGGGAAATGGGGCAAGAGAGTGCTCTTACCCCCGGTGATCCCCTTAATCAACACATCCAGGGACTCCCCAAAAAGGCGAGACCCATCATAAGGCAGATTGGCTAAGGTCTTACGTGAAGATTGGTCCACCGACCAACATTTCAACCAAACCAGGCGGCGAGACAACACCGCCACGCTGTGCACACGTGCAGCCAACGGAATCAGGTCCAGGTCCGCATCACACAGATACATGACACCCTGGTGGATCTGATCCACCATATCCAGGGTCGCCGGCGAGGCCGAGTCGGCCACTAGGACGCGCCTATGCATCTGCGTCCAACTTGCGATCGCCTGGGCCGCCATGAGAGAAGCAAACAGAGCCTTAAGCATAGAACCCGTAACAGAATAAGTATGACGGGCAAGAGACTCCAGTCTCCTATCCGTGGCATCACGGAAAACAGGGGAACCCTCTGCAGGAATCGCAGTGGCTTTGTTCAAAACCGCAATTGCATGATCCACTGGAGGAGGCACACACCACCTTTCATCAGTGGCAGGCGAAAAAGGATAACGCAGCTTGAATTTACTTGGTACCGCAAAAGGTTTGCGCAGATCGCGCCATTGATCCTTAACAGCGCGCTGAAAATCAGCATTGCAGGGAAAAACCTGCGGCGTCCTGCGTTTCCTCTGCGTCCCATAAGCCGCCAAGGCAGCGGGGGGACACACTTCGTCCTGCAAACGCAGCGTTTGCTTAATGGAAGCAATCAACTCATCCATGATTGCAAGCTCTTCAGGCGAGCCAGGGGGAGAATTATCAACCCCCTCAACTTCAGCCTCCACCTCAGACCCCACTAGATCAAGAGAGGAGCGGGACCCCGATAAGGAGGCCCCTGCCAGAACAGCCCCATCACCTTCACCCTCAGAATCAGAGGAAAGAGCAACTCTGGGCCTTTTAGTAGATTGAGCAGCCACCAGCATTTGCACCTGAGCAGCAAGGCCAGCCACAATAGTGGCTAAATCCCCCCCTGGGGGGGAAACAGCGGTCCCCTGGCTTTCCACCAATACTGTAGGAAATTTGCCCTCCTGAGAATCCATTGCCCCTGTAATGCCAGACAACCAAGGGTTAACTGCCCCTTTTAAGCAAGCGCGGCAAGCGCAGCCCACCGCACCACACTCAAGCACAATGAGACCCCCACAGGGAATATGCAAACTGAACACAGGCAATGGATAGCAAGAACAGAAGGATAAAACCTGAGGAGACCCTCGCCGCTGCTGCTGCCTCGATCGGTGTTCCTGGAAAGAGGAAGTGATGCTGCCAGGGCGCTTCTATGTAAGCCTATGGAGGCTACAAGAAAATGGCCGCCATGCATGTAAACCATGCGGCCGGAGCGGGTGTAGGCAAAATGGCGTCGTTTGGCGCCGAAACCGCCGCTCCACAGTGCATTAAAACACACATTACATTCCAATATCAGAATACATGTCAGATCGCCGCAGCGATCGCTGTAAATGCCCAAACATGCCAAAAAAACATGCCCCACAGCACACAGCTTCTCACACTGACCAGTCTGACACACACAGTGTCATACAGCTCCCCCCCCCCTTGCAGCCCACAGCATGCAGCCGAGAGATAGGGAGACAAGCAGTGTGAATAGAGGCACGTTACACAGTCCCAGACTGACACCCCCCAGACAGACAGGTCCCCACATAGATACACTTACCTCACATGGCGTGGGGGACCCGCACAGGCGAACAAGCCGCTGCACATGAGGCAGGGAGAGTCGCAATTCAAGACGCACAAAATGAGGGTTAAGAAACCGCACAGCGTCCAGTGAGGTAGCCACCTCACCAATCATCCCTGCACCGAACAGGGATGGGTCGTTCACTGTGCCAGGAGCGTTACCTGGCTGAACGCTCGATGGCAGACTGGGAAGCCACTGACCCACGACCTGCGACCAGGGGGATCAGCCCGAGACCCAGTCCGCATGATCCTCTTCGTCCGAAGAACTAACTAACGCTGACAAAATAACAGCTAAATAAAGGTAGAGAGAAAAACTCAAACAAAATATTAAAAAGAAGAAAGAGTCTGGGACAGAAAGTCCCAGCACAGAGAGAGCCAGCCACTCCTGACAAGCTAGACATTAAAACTGAGATATGGTTGCAGGAAGTAGGAGGGTATTGACTGAGGGGACCACCCCTTGAGGGTGGGATATGTTAAAGCTTTATTGTTAACATATTCTGTTGCCTAGCTACTCCTTCGGAGCAAAGTCTAATACCCCATATGTGACGAATATGAAGAGGCGGCGACTGTCGGAGGACGTAAGAGAAACAGGGATTGGTGATAAAGCTTCAGTGGAGGCATACTTTTCCCATGAGAACTCTTAAGGCCCATACACACGAGTGGAAATTCGGCCCGGAATTTTCGTCTGACGACTGATCTGCCGATTTTCGGCTTGTTAGTATGATGCTTCCAACAACCGACTCCGACTTTACGGCCGAAAAAATCCTGGTGTGCAGGCTATAAAATTTTTGTCGACCTTCAAAACACGTCCGATTTTCGTCTCATTAGTACAGATTTCGATGGGGAAAAATCTTATGAGCAAGACTAGGCATGCTCAGAGATGAAAGAACACATACAAAGCAATCCAACACATGACATCACTTCTGAAGTAGAATTCTGTCGTGCGGGAAAATTTGTGTGCAGTCTAGAGCACATTCCAACCAACAGACACCACTCTGGACAAAAGACGGACGACCGGTCGGCGGAAATTCGTTGCATGTGTACGAGGCTTTACAGGAGTGAATTTCCCTTCCTAGGGGTAGATTTCTTCTCACTTCCTGTTGCCTCCCTTTGTATGTAGGAGTCGTTTGTAAGTCGGATGTTTGTAGGGGACCGCCTGTATACAGTTTTCCTCCTATTTGTGGTGAATGCTGCATTTTGGCTCAAACACTTCTTGGCCAAACGTTCAAGTTCAGTGTGTCCCAGCCAGTCATTGGCTTTCCAATATCTGCAATTTTTAAAATCCAGGTATCTGCCATGTCCTCCATCTCTTAGTCCTTAAGGACCACTGCTTCTCTTCTAAACGTTGTAATTTTCTTCTTTTTTTACCATTTTTCTCGGACATCTTCATTACTTCTTTTTTTAACTGTATGTCTTCATTGATTATAGGTTTAATAACTTCTTTCCTGATGTTCTCTGTTAAATTTTTTCCAGCGTGCATTCCCCATTCCTCCAAGTCTTAGCAGTACATCAGTGCAATCAATAGGAAGCTCAACATGAGCACAAAAAAAGGACATAGTATGGTTTACAGACACGAAGCCGGTCAAAAAAAAAAAAAAAACATAGACAACATAATGTTTAAAATTCCAATATGAGGTTCGATACCGAATACTTTCCTGAGTTCAACAAAAAACAGTTAACATCACTTGGTGAGATCCTGGGTCACAATATGCAAAACACAACATTCCCTAGGTCCCTGATCAAGTATAGCTCTGCACTTTAGTCATTAATAATGGTAAGAGAAGAACACCATGCATCCCAGATCTTATTGTATTTCATAGGGCATCTCTATGCTCGAAAATGAGTTTTTCATAAGGCAATATATGGTTCACCATCTGTATCCATGTACGAACAGATGGGGGGGGGGGGGGTAGACTGTATCTATTCAACTGCTATAGCTTTTCAACCTAAGACTAGTGTCTCTCATAGCATAGTTCATATCTCTGCCACTGCTCCTCATCTGAAATACCCAAAATACATACTTTAAGGGTGTTTGGTACAGGTACAGATAAAATAGAGGAAAGAATATCTAGCACTAGTTTCCAACATCTAGCTATGGCAGGGCATAACCACATAATATAGGCAAAATTGGCATTTGAACAGTCACACCTAGTAGAATTTGGAGAAGGTATGCGATGCATAGCATGTAACCTTGTTGATGTGAGATATGATTGATGCAGACTGTAGAGTTGTATTAGTCTATTATTAATGGCCGGAGAGACATATAGGAAGGAGAAGCAAACTTCCTCCCAATCCTCGTCTGATAGATCAGGGATACGTTGATGCAATTTAGAGTACACCATTGGTGAAGTTTTGTTAATAGTGGCGGATAACAAATTGGAATATATCTCAGAAATAAGACCTTAGGACCCTGTGACCTTTACACCCCTATTAATAAATAATTAGAGAAGTTAGTGTTGTTGATTCCAAACTGTGTGTGCCGCACATGCCGATATTGGAGATGCCTGTAGAAGGCAGTGCAAGGGAGATCGTATTTTCTTTGTACCTCAGCATAGGAAGAAAGGACATTACTATTATAAATGTCCTCAATGGTGGTGAGGCCTTTTTGTTTCCAGAAAGAAGAATCTGTAAAGTGTAATAAATGAGGTATCATGGGATTATGCCAAATAGGACGTTCAACAGCGATTTCTTTAAACTCTGCTAAGTGTTAAGCTCATCGCCAAATCACATGAGCTAAGTTCAAAATAGGCAGACATACTTTTTCCAACACTGTTACTTCCAATGGTATTAATAAATGGTTCAGCTTGAGAACATAGGCTAAATGTGACCCAACTACTGCCGGGTCGGCCAGTCAGACAAGTGTCACAGTTGCCCTGCCATGTAATAATAGTACAAATTAGTAAGAATTGTAGGCTTGTTAGTATGATGCTTCCGACAGCCGACAGCGCACTTTCGGCCGAAAAGAATCTGTCATGCAGGCATTAAAATTTTTGTTGGCCAACACCAGAACGGCCGATTGTTCGCCAGTCAGTACAGAATTCGGCCGACAGACAGCAGATTTGCAAGACTGGGCATGCTCAGAAAAGAAAAAAGACAAGGAAAGTTAACCATCACATGACATCACTTCTGCAGTCGGCTATTGTTGGCCGACAAAATTCGTGTGCAGTCTTTTGCACTTTTCAGCGGACAGGACAGCCCTGGACAAAAGACGGCCGATCGGTCGGCCGACGATCGGTACGTGTGTACGAGCCATAAGGTGAAAAGTTACATTTTTTGTCTGTTGTTTGCTCATCTAAAAGTTTTACAGAATGCTTTAGGCACCACCAATTCTTTAAGGTGACTTTGTTGCTAAAATCTAGGTACCAATAAAAGTGTAGGTTGACCTTCCTACATGGGTGGCGCTGGACACCAAAAGTGGTCCAAGGAAGATGAACTCACAAACTGGTGCAAGGTTAATGGGCAGCCAAGGCTCGTTGGGAGAGAAGGCTGGCCTATGTGGTCCAATCCAATAGAAGAGCTACTGTAGCTCAAATTGATGAAAAAGGTAATGCTGGTTCTAATAGAAAGGCGTCAGAACACACAGTGCATCTCAGTTTGTTCCCTATAGGCCTACGTAGATGCAGACTGATTAGGATGCCCATGCTGACCCATGTCCACATCCAAAAGCACATACAATGGGCATGTGAGTATCAGGACTGAATCATGGAGCAATGGAATAAGGTGGCTTGGTCGGATGAATTACGTGATTCTTTTACAGCATGTGGCTGAGCAGGTGCATGTGCATTGCTTATCTGGGGAAGAGGTGAAACCAGGATGCACTATGGAAAGTCCAATCCATGGAGGCCCCACCTCACAACTTACAGGACTTAAAGGATCTACAACTGAGGACTTGTTGCCAGGTACCACAGCATACCTTCATGGGCTAATGGAGCCCATGTCTCCACAGGTCAGGGCTGTTTTGATGGCAAAAGGGGGACCTACTCAATATAAGGTGGGTGGTCATTTTATGGTTTGTAGTCATAAGGTTATGGCTGATTGTTGTATATTGCCAGCGTAGTTCGGTGGATGCCTACTCTTGTTAAAGTCCCTAAGAAAGCCACTGATGCACTTCAGACAGAAGCAATTTTGTAAAGACACTTTGAAAGCTGGTGAGTACTGTTGAAAGAACACAGACAAATTGCATTTGTCCAACAACAAATTCCAACACCAGGCTGAGCACCATTCCCCCCCTTCCCCCAATTTTATTTTTTTGTTTTTTAATGACACTGAATGGCGGAATAAACATTAACTAAGCTGAGTGATGTCATCAGTGTGCAACTTATGTCAGCTTATCTTCATACAAGTGAGGATGGGCTCTTTAGACCAGCACCCAACAGGCAGCACCCAATGAGTCAATGGCAGTGGCTCCTGCATGACTCATTGACTTAGCTTTGTTTATCAAGAAAGCCATAGTAGCACCATGTCATTAATGGATCATTGACATGGTTATGTATGGCTTCATAAAAAGAAAGCAAAGAGTTAGTGTTAGGATCAGCATTAGGGTCTGGATTTGATTTACTGTTGATTACATTAGACTTCAGTAGAAATCAAAGTGTTAATGTTAGGGTTAGCACTGGGGTAGTGTTGGGGTTCACGTTGGCTTTGTTTAGCAACAAAGCCATTAATTACCATGTCAGCGCTGACATAGTGACCATATGACTTTGTTATTAACCTTAGTGATATTTTAAAGAAATAGCAAAATCACTAATTTCTCTGCAAAATCAATTTAGGCAAAATCACGTATTCATCTTAATTTTTGAAGATATCTTTTTTTGTTTTTTACTTTTTTTATTTAGTAAATACAGTATGTAATATCATGTAAGCATACTTATATAGAAAGCATAAAATCACACCTATCCCATCTAATGAACTGTATGCAGACCTTACCCCCAAAGGAGCCGTTGATGTATTGGTCCCCTGATTCTGGATGACAAAATACCTTTCCAGCAATACCACACCCTAAAGAAGGAGGATTTATTTGTGATAGACACCCTTTAAGGCAACAAGAGGGTTTTTCACTGTGGAGGTGGTAAGCATGTGGAGCTCACTTCCACAATCTGTGGTGTCAGCAGGAAGTATTGATAGTTGAAAAAACTCTTAAACGTGTATTTTAGTGAAGACAGTATACAGGTATATGGGAAATTATTTTTGACATGAACACACACACACCCACACAGTTTGAACGGGATGGACTAGTGTCTTTATTCAACCTTATCAACTATGTAAGTATGTAATAACGACTGGCAATGGCAATGAACAGGTACAAGGTAAAACAATTTAGCACAATACAACAAAATAATGGGAGGACCAAGTGTCTCTGCACCTAAACCATACCTCAAAACTTTTTGAAATTGGATTGAGGGACTCCTATTAGTAAAAGTATGTAGGCATAGGACACACCCCTGCCACACCCCCTTAAAGGAGAAGTATACAAAAAAAATGGTTTGGTAAATCCACAAGTGTTTTTTTCTTACCACTACTATTCCTTTATATTGGCTTTTGAAATTTTCAAATATAGCAATTTAGAATTTGGATGAAAGGCTTAGCACTGGGAAACACTTTTTGGAAAGCTAAAAAAATGCATTTTATATAAAACTATATAGACCAAACCAAAATGAGGGACAAATGAGGAAGAAAGCAGGGACAGAGGGACTTTGTGCCAAATCAGGGACAGTCCCTTGAAATCAGGGACAATTGGGAGCTATGCCTAAACCCTGAACCTAGGGAGGTCCTTCCTAAAGGGGCAGTGATGGAAGCTAAAAGATCCTTCAGTCTTCCAAATCCCTCTCACTGGCCAATGTACTATTAAACATTGGGGCCCAAAGTTCCTGCATTGGAATGCTCAGATTTAAGTCGATCCCGCAGTGCATAAATACCCAAATGTTTTCCCAGAGCAAGGAGACACTGTCCCTTTAACTCTCACCCTGTAGTGACGATTTCCAACAGAATAGGCGACACCTATTTCCTCCAGTCTGCTGGATCTCTCCTATAGCTGTGCCCTCTTCACAGATGAGGCAGCCCAGACACTGAGGCAAACACTGACAGCAGTCAGCGCCTTCAACTCAGCAGCACTCTCCCTTCAGCACCTCTCACTTCCCATATAAGACTGCTCCCGAGCTTAGGCTTTTCCTTCCTTTTCTTCCTGCTGCTGTCCTCTCTCTTCCTGCGACTTGTAGTCCCATCCAGTCCTTGGCTTGATAAAAACTGTCTTCTGGGGACTACATCCCTGTCACGTGCTTGGAGGTGGAGCCTGACGTGGCGAGGAAGGCCTCGTATCCCTGATAAATTAAACAGGAGGCATGGAAGTCTGGAGTGGCATGAGTGCCTAGAAGTTCAGATAGTGAAGGCTACAGATGAGAGGTCTGTGTGTAAGTGGATGCAGGCTGGATTGTGACGCAGGACAGCAGGTACTTGGCAGGTGGCAGACAGCGGGTACTTGGCAGACCACATGCAGCAGGCACTTGGCAGGCTGTGCAGTAGCAGACAGCAGGCACTTGGCAGGCTGGAAGGTAGCAGACAGCAGGCACTTGGCAGGTAGCAGACAGCAGGTACTTGGTAGGCTGACCAGTAGCAGACAGCAGGTACTTGGCAGGCTGGGAGGTAGCAGACAGCAGGCACTTGGCAGGCTGGCAGATAGCAGGTACTTGGCAGGCTGGCAGGTTGCAGACAGAAGGTACTTGGCAGGCTGGCAGGTAGCAGACAGAAGGTACTTGGCAGGCTGGCAGGTAGCAGACAGAAGGTACTTGGCAGGCTAGCAGGTAGCAGACAGCAGGTACTTGGCAGGCTGACCGGTAGCAGACAGCAGGTATAAGGATGGCTGGACACACAGCAGGGTCAGGCAAGCCGGGTCGGTCACTAGCAGGCACGTCAGAAACAGAGCAGTGAGCAGCAGAGTAGTCAGGTTTAGGTTGGAGTTGGCAACGGCAAACAGACAGACAGAGGATTTAACCACTTGCCGACCGGTCACATTGACCGTACTGCGGCAAAGTGGTTCGTTATCGTCCAGCGACGTAGTACTACGTCGCTGGACTCCTCCCCCTGTAGGCGGCGCTCGCGCGCCGCCGGAGGCGCGCTCCCGCTGTTTTCATTCACAGCGGGAGTCGGGCCAGGGGAGGAGCGGCGGCGATTGCTGCTGCTCTTCCCCGATCGTCGGGGAACCTAGTTTGGAGATCCGCCCGCCTGTGTAAACAGAGCGGGCGGATCTCCTAACTGACAGGGAGTGACAGATTGCAGTGTTCAGCATAGCTGGACATCCGATCTGTCCCTGACTCACTCAGTCACCCCCCCCCCCCCCACACATGTCAGTAAGCACCAGGCATACATTAACCCCTCCCTCTCCAATAAAATTAAGCCCTTCACTGCCAGTGTCATTTTTACAGTGCATATATATAGCACTAATTACTGTAGTAATGTCACTGGTAACCCCAAAAGTGTCAAAAATGTCAGTCAAGGGTCCGATCTGTCTGCCGCAATGTCGCAGTACCGCAAAAAAAAATCGCAGATCGCCGCCATTACTCGTTTAAAAAAAAAAACACCAAAAATGACAGAAATCTTTCCCTTAGTTAGTAAACGCAATAACTTTTGCGCAAACCAATCAAAATACACTTATTGTGATTTTTTTTACCAAACATAGGTAGCAGAAAACAAATTGGCCAAAAATTTAAAAACATTTTGATTTTTACATTTTTTTGGGGGGGAATTTCATATAAAAAAATGTTAAAAATATTGTTATTTTTTTCAAAATAAACGCTCTTTTTTTTGTTTATAGCACAAAAAGTAAAAATCGCACAGGTGATGAAATACCACCAAAAGAAAGCTCTGTTTGTGGTACGGCGTCGCACGACCACGCAATTGTCAGTTAAAGTCGCACAGCGCCGAAACGCAAAAAGTGGCCTGGACGTAAGACAGTAAAATCCTCCGGTGGTAAAGTGGTTAAACAGAGATGTGGTGGAAGAGTAAGTCAGAGGTCGGTTCAGGTAGAGTAAAAGCGCGGTCAGAAGGATCAGAACAGTAACAGGACATAAAACACAAGAAACAAGTAGCAGGTAGCAGAACGCTGTAGACCATGAGGCAAGGTCCTAGTGCAGCAGAGACGTTTATATAGCCCACTTGGCGCCACTTTAGTGGGGGGAGTGCACGCAGCTCAGGCTAACTGGAATTCTCTGTCCATGGGTTTGGCTAATAGGATTTCTCTGCCTGTGGATTTGGCTAACAGTAATTCTCCGTCTGTTCATAACTATGTGCCTGGGCATATTTATTTTTCCTTGACAATCCCCCAAAGTTCCAGGCGGTTCCTAGCAGTCTTTTTTATCCATGAGCGGGATCTTACTTTACCAGGCTGCACTGTAGCCACACATACATACTTCCCAATTCATACTTTGAGAAAGAGAGACTCGTTTTTTTTTGTTATCAAGGTCTTAGGAACGTGAATATATCGCAGAAGAGTTAGTATGATGCCAAGGACTTTGACTGCAGTATACAGAACATACAAAATTAAATATATGTATATACGGAGTTTAACATTCACTGCAAAGTGGCTACAGGAGATCAACAACACTGAGATGCAACAATGTATCAGGAGTATCAAAGACACAGTTCAAGGAGATGTAATGAAGACCACACCTCATACATCTCATGACCTTTTATCAGCTGCAATAACTGCTATGCTTATAGTTGATGGGCAACCCCTTTAAACTACACTTAAAGCAAATCATTGCTCACGGGCGGCTACACTTTAACATCAGTATTGTAATAACAATGCAGACAGTTATTTTTTGGCGCTTTTCCACTGCATGGAACCGAACGGTTCGGCACGCTTTTGTGCTTTTCCACTGCTGGTACCGCATGGTACGGTGTAGGAACGGTTCGGTACGGTACGGTATGGCGGCGCTTTTCCACTGCATGGAACTGAACGGTACGGTACGGTACGGCTCTGAAAAGACAGTACCTACTCGATTGTGGTTCCAACAGGTACCATAACTGGTACCATATCCCACAATCCTTTGCATGCAGTCACTTCTAGCCACTGATTGGTCAGGGAATCCCACCCACCCCGTTGTTATCCCACCCACTTAACTTTAGTACTACTTTAGTGGAAAAGCAAACCTATACCGTACCGTACCGAACCGTTCCAACACCGTACCATGCGGTACCAGCAGTGGAAAAGCAAACCGGCCCAAGCAGGGCCGAGTAGAGCTGAGCCGGTACTTGCAGTGGAAAAGTGCCAAAATTGACAATCTAATATATTCTTAACTGAAAAATTGCCTTTCGTGTTGCGAGTGCTGCCTCTTTCTACTGTCCATCTCTTTCCATGACTTCCTAAATTCCCTGCATGCGTTGCAGCTTATCTGCAATGTCTAAGGACTGCATATCCCATGGTACCTTCCTCCCTGCAAGCAGTTATTCCTCTACTGACTCCGCTTCCTTAAACTCCTCCTCTCAGCACCTCTGTAGTTCAGAAGGCAAGCTCTGTGAAATATGTGACACAGCAGTGCCTACCCAGAGTGCATAATGACTACGTGTCACAGCATGGTTACATAGTTAGCAGTGGCGGCTGGTGAAGTTTTAAGATGGGGGGGCGCAAGACCCCGCCGTTTTATTTTGACCCCTCCCATTTCTCAGAAGCCACACCCCTTATAGGCTCCACCCATTTTTTCCCCTGTATTTTGCTTGCGTGAACAAATTCTCCCAATATATCACATATTAAGGGGTCCATCAGTACTAGTATATCCCATAATAGGGAGCAGGGGCCCTATTATGGGATATACTGTGAGAGACACCCTATTATGGGATACACTGACTGAGAGTGGCACAAACCCCACAGTACAGACCCCCTAGCACAAACCCCACAGTACAGACCCCCTTTCAATGTAGTGACAAGCGTACAGGCCCCCTTTCAATGTAGTGACCAGTATACATGTACCCTTTCAATGTAGTGACCAGTATACATGTACCCTTTCAATGTAGTGACCAGCGTACAGGCTCCCTTTCAATGCAGTGACCAGCGTACATGCCCCCTTTCAATGCAGTGACCAGCGTACATGCCCCTTTCAATGTAGTGACCAGCGTACATGCCCCCTTTCAATGTAGTGACCAGCGTACATGCCCCTTTCAATGTAGTGACCAGCGTACATGCCCCCTTTCAATGTAGTGACCAGCGTACATGCCCCCTTTCAATGTAGTGACAAGCATACAGGCCCCCTTTCAATGCAGTGACCAGCATACATGCCCCTTTCAATGTAGCGACCAGCGTACATGCCCCTTTCAATGCAGTGACCAGCATACATGCCCCTTTCAATGTAGTGACCAGCGTACATGCCCCTTTCAATGTAGTGACCAGCGTACATGCCCCTCAATGTAGTGACCAGCGTACATGCCCCCTTTAAATGTAGTGACCAGCGTACATGCCCCCTTTAAATGTAGTGACCAGCGTACATGCCCCCTTTAAATATAGTGACCAGCATACATGCCCCCTTTCAATGCAGAGACCAGCGTGCGTGCCCCCTTCAAAGCAGACAGTACTGGGCTAGTGGGCTGGCAAGTGGCAATGGATGGAGGATGTTGCTGGATGGTAGAGTGCTGCGGGAGGTGCATGCATGGCTGCACTGTGCACAGTGCAGCCATGCATGCACCTCCCGCAGCACTCTACCATCCAGCACCATCCTCCATGGCTCCATCCATTGCCACTTGCCAGCGCTAGTGCAGCCGGTCCCGGTGCTTTAACTTACCTTCGCGGCCGGAGACGAACGTTGCGGTCCTCCGTCACCTCGCGTCAGACGGTCAGCTTCTTCCGGGGGCCGGTGCGAGACTGCTTCGGGCGGCTTCCGGCTGGATCCAGAGGAGTCCGTCCGACTCCTCACGCGGCTCCCCTCTCTCTGCGACGGCGGGCGGGAAGGACTTGACGCCGGGGCCGTGCACCGCCCCCACGCGTCACGTGACCAAAGGACCGTCCCGGGAAGTCCACCTGTGATTGGTCCAGGCTGGAGTCTGGACCAATCACAGCCAGGAATCCACGAAGTGGGGGTGTCCATGCGCTGTGCCTTGCGCCCAGGTTACGCCCCCAAAAGGCAGCCAATCGGCGCCTCTTCTGGGTCGTAACCCCACCCCCCCACCCCCAGCCTCCACATAGGCCGGCGGCGGCGAACGCAATTTTTTTTTTTTTTGAAAACCTTATTGCTTCTTTTGTAATTTCTTTCTTTTTTTTTTTTTTTTTTCTTTTTTTAGGGGGGGGGGGGGGGGCTGCGCCCTGGCGCCCCCTATGGACCGGCCGCCACTGATAGTTAGTCAGGTTCAAAAAACACAAGTCCATCTGGCTCAACCAGTAAAAAACAAAAATTTTGAGGTTTACAACCTCTTTAAAGCAATCTAGTGAGCAAGCCAGAACCACCTCTGGAGGGAGTCTATTCCACATTTTCACAGCTCTTACTGTGAAGAAACCTTTTCGTTTTTGTTGACGAAACCTATTTTTCTCTAGACATAAAGAGGGCCCCTTGTCCTCTGTGATGACCTTAAATTGAATAACTCAACATCAAGTTCACTATATGGACCCCTTATGTATTTATACATGTTGATCATATCCCCCCTTAACCAGTTCTGGACCAGAAGAATTTGCCCCCTTAATGACCAGGCCATTTTTGGTGATTTGGCATTGCGTTACTTTAACAGAAAATTGTGCAGTCGTGCAATGTTGTACTGAATTAAAATTGATGTATTTTTTTTCTACAAATAGAGCTTTCTCTAGGTGGTATTTGATCACCTGTGAGATTTTGATTTTTTGCGCTATAAACAAAAAAATGCGACAATTCTGAAAAAAAAAAAAAAACAATAATTTTTCACATTCTGCTATATAACATTTAAATATCACATTTTTTAAAATCCTTTTAGACCAATTTGTTTTCTGCTACATATTTTTGGTAAAAAAAATCCCAATAAGCGTATTTTGACTGGTTTGTGCAAAAGTTATCACGTCTACAAACTAGGGGAAAGATTTATGTCATTTTTTTTTTTTTACTAGTAATGACGGCGATCTACAATTTTTAGTGGGACTGCGACGGACAGATCGGACCCCAACTGACATTTTTGACACTTTTTGGGGGACCAGTGACATTACTACAGTAATCAGTGCTAAAAATATGTACTGTTACTGTAATAATGACACTGGCAGGGAAGGGGTTAACCTAGTTGGTGATCAAGGGGTTAAATGTAAGCCATGGGGAGTGTTTCTAACTGTATGGGGGATGGACTTTTGAAGTGACCATCGAGACCTGTGATCCTATATAGAAGGATCACAGGCGCTCTATGATCATTTCAGAGAGAAGAACGATCAGCTGTGTTTACAACAGCTGCTCGCCCTCTCTCAGTGCAATTGCGGCCGCCGGCCCCGTGTATCGGCATCCCCACTGCCGAGTGAGGGTGGGAGCGCGCTGGCGGTGGTGCGCGCTTGTCCCCCAGCACCAAGCGCGCGACTGTCATACCCCTACGGTTCGTGCAGGAGGGGCTGCGTGCCGCATCATAACTGCGCCGGGTGGTCCATAACTGGTTAATCTCTTATCAAGAGAGAATAAATTCAGATCCTCTAATCTTTTCTCACACTAATCAAGGAAGCAAATGTGTGGGATCTTCACAAAGTAAGTTTACAAACTTCAAAATCCTCCAGATTAATAGGAGTAGGCTAGAAATAGTTGAAATACAATGTGGAAATAAATAAATTATTTTACATTTTTAACTAAAGATAGGCTTTAAAATAGAGTTGGGCTTCTGTATGCATTTCATCAATGCTGGTTATTGAGTGGTACACAAAGCCGTCTATTCCGATAAAGAAAATACAACCCATACAAAAACCAAATAACAATGTATCACAACCTATAACTCTGCCCCTCCCTAGAGCCGGTCTAGTACTGTGTGCCAGTCCTATAAATGATGTGGAAGAGCAACTGCAGCTTCAATATTTTACACTAATACTTCTCAGAAGCAGAATAATGATCCCTCTGCACCAGTCACTCAGCTCAACAAAGAACATGTTTTTTCCAATACTTTCCAATTGTTCTGTGTGGGGCTGATCCGCCTTAATAACCATTGCCAGCAAAAACTCATTTTGTTCCTTTGGATCAAATTACAGGTCTGGTCAAGTGAATATTTTTGATCATTTTTTTTTTTTTTACCCTTTCTTTTGCCATTTTAGACAAAAAAAAAAATGATTACAAAGTAAAAAAAGCAAAACTTTCTTTTGGGAAAGAACAAAACATGAAAGGTACTGACCTAATTTAGAATAATAAAGACAAAAATCCGAAAGTATGCAATATAGCACATCCCCTAACGTTTGTAGGCAGGTGCCTAAAATGTTATGCGGATATTGCATTTGAAGAGTTAAAAGAGATGTATGAGGTTTTTTATTTTTTTACTATTCCTACTTACCTAGGTGGATGCAGTATCGGTCCAATGCTGCATCTGTCCCCCGGTGCTTCTAGCACTGAGAACCGAGCGATTGAGCACCGCCAATTGCTCGGTTCTTCCAGCTCCGTGAGCAGAGAGCTGGTGACTGTCAGTCAGTAGCTCTCTGCTCTGCCACCCTCCTCGCTAACTGGAGCGCTGGGCTGTGGAGGGGGCAGGAGCAGCTGGCCCAGGCCCTCAGCGGCTTGTTGAGATGCTGAGCCGGGTTCCAGTGTAGACATGCGAGCAGATCCCGACTCCGTGGTCATGATGTCGCCCGTGCCTGGACCGGCTTTGTGATATCAGCAGAGAGTGGACTTCAGACTGCTCTCTGCTGAAAACGGGTCACAAGAGTGCAAAACAAACTGCACTCCTGTGATCCATAGAAGTACAGGCAAATGAGCCTCGGCTGTATATCTCCTTTAATTCCCAGTGACGGCCTGAGGTTCTTCACTTCCAGCTAGAGGATGTATAGGGAAGAAGAAGTTGTCTGTCAATCCCACCACTGGCTGCCACACACCCAACAAATAAATTCAAAATATTAACAACAACTAACAAAGCCATCCACAACTCGGCCCCCCAGCTACATCACTGACCTAGTCTCAAAATACCAACCAAATCGTTCTCTTCATTCATCCCAAGACCTCCTGCTCTTTAGTTCCCTCGTCACCTCTTCCCATTCTCACCTCCAGGACTTTTCCCGAGTATTACTTGACCCTCCCTTCTAGATTGTAAGCTCTAACAAGCAGGGCCCTCTTATTCCTCCTGTATTGCATGGTATCGTAACTGTACTGTCTGCCCTCATGTTGTAAAGCGCTGCACAAACTGTTGGCGCTATATAAATCCTGTATAATAATAATATTTCACTGGGGCTATTTCCATGGAAAGCAGGGGGAAGGCCACACATGCAACGATGTAGCCCCTACTGAGTGTGTGTGGTAGGTAGGTGCCACTCCCTCCATGTTCCCCTCCTCATTGGACGCCAAGTGTAGGTCACACAGAAGGCCTACCCTGTGGTGGGTTCTGATGGGCTATGTGTGTTGGGAGGGTGCGCTGATAGATGTTAAAGCTGCTACCGGTATTCAGTGCCTGGTGAATATTAAATAATATGAATATGTGTTATAGGTGCGCTAAAACAGGGTGTATAACCCAAACAGATCACTCAAAGGTGTTCCAATGTGAAAAAATGTGACACAAATGCACAAATAATAAATATTAATGAAAATTGTTAATGCAAAAATTCATAAATCCATTGAGTAAATGTTCATAAATGTCCATAAGTGGTGACTCAAACTGGTGAAAACAATACTTCTCAAATTCGGTGTGAAAGCCCACCACCAGGTGAAATTCCTCCTTACCAGACGGAAAATAAGGTGCAGATTTATTACAAATGAACTGAAAAACACAACAATCCCACAGTGCTTCCAATCTCCAAGTGAAAATCACCCAAATTGGTCTCTTACCGAACTGCAGACAATAAGCGCTTGTAAGATCCAGCAACAAACACTATCTTCTCCTCCTTATTCAGCCTCTAACAAGGTGTCTCTTTAATCGTGGGAACTGACGATCCCTCAGACATGTGATATAAAGGATAAAGCAGCCGATAGTATAATACCTTCCAAACAGTTTATTAAAGCGGAGTTCCGGCCACAAAATCATGTCTGTAGATTTTATGGCATCTGCTTCCTTATCCTTACCTGAGCAAGAATTGGATATTCCCAGCTTTTTTTTTGCTTACTTACCTTATTAGAGAGGATAATATACTCACCTTACCATCCACTTCCTCCTTCCTCGGCCACGGCCCACGCCGTCACTTCCGCTTTGCAATGATTCCTGGGAGCTGAACGTCATCGTTCCCAGGAATCAATGCGCCTGCACCGGCCCCGACGTCAGTTCCGGTGTAGGCGCGTCATACCTTGCTAAACAGCTTCTGGGCATGCCCAGAAACTGTGCAGGGATGACGCTGCAGACCCGGAAGTGATGGCGGGGCCGGCGCAGTGCATCGTGGGACCGAAGAGGATGGAAGAGGACACAGAAGAGGATCGCGCTGGCTTCAAGCTGCCCACACCTGAGATGGCAGCGCTGGAGAAGAAGTTTTAAAAGTAAGTATTTCTTCTAAAAGGTAAGTGCGATCCGGGATAGATCAGAGGCTATCCATTGTGGAATGTACTAGCCCTGACTGTCCAGGGGGTATGTTCATTGAAATGTTTTTTTCTGTGGCCGGAACTCCGCTTTAAGCAGACGATATTGCACTTACATGGGGATGAGATGTAACCGGCATTTGAAATAGATCATGCGGGGAATTCCTAAGTAGACTCGCGTCCGGCTGCAGCACGGACTGTGAGTGACGTTCGTGACGGGTACGCCTCCATCTGACGCGTTTCTTCCTATTGGACTTTGACTGCTAGGCACTTTAGAAAGGGTCGCTGCATTACACATGGGATACCTTTGCTGGAACAGGTGTCTGACTTGAGTAAACTCCCTCGATGTACTAACTATCACCATGGGTACTTACCGTACTTGGGCACAGAAGGCTCTTGCCCTCTCCTCCTGTTCAGCGTATCACTGCTACCTCACTCCCAGTAACGATATGGGCTCCAGTTGTGCACCTAGCATGGACTCCATGTGTGCACTTCACTTAACTCTTCCTCTGTACATACAATGCCGATCTGCTCTCTTTTGGGGTCTACTAATAAATAGTGGAGCAGCTCCTTAGGTTCCGAATATTGACCCTTTTGGGGCCCGGGGATGCAGAAGGTTCACAACAACCATGACAACAGCATGGTCAGGGAAGCAGATCAGTGATGGCAACAAGGAGAGGAGCTAAAAGCACAGTCCAAACTGAGTGATTATTTACCGTGTTTTCCTGGGGTCTCATATGGAGCTGCCTTATGTCTGAAAAATGAGCAGCAGAAGATATGTTAAATTATAAAACAAGCATAAAGTGCACAGAAGGGCTTTTGAGTGTTAGTGCTTCCGCTTTATTATGCTATCAATACAGGTTACTAACAGCAAGCCAAATCTGCAGCTCTTCAGAGGAACTGCATTGTGTTCAGACAGTAAAAGTCTGTTCAATGAAGTATCAATGAGCTTACAGTATAGTCTTTGGTGCTATTATTGAATATTCAGTGCTAATCTATTTTAATAACTTGAAAAGGGGTAAAAAATGACATTGTAAATTGGACTTAGACTCTAGAGGGCAGTCAGGCTCGCAGCCATGATCCAACTGGCCTAAGGCTACCATTGTAGGGTAAATGGAGGTAATTGGCGCTGTCAGGCGTATAAATTAGGGAATATAAATATGTCTATGGGTACACTGATGATATGAAGTGAATAAATAGAAAGTGTCAGATCATAAATTAAAACGTGATATAGTGGATCCTTATAAAGTGTACAAAATATATATATATAAAATAATTAATAATTAATAAAAATATTATCGTGATATATGTGTAAATATAAATAATAAAATATTAAAAATCCATTCGGTGTGTGATCCTAAAAGGTATAAATATGATTCAATCCAAATTAAATTACTAAAATCAATACATTAAGTGGTATATTACATACATTAATTAACCTCAATAAACAGATAAGGTGCTAATAGTCAAATGTATAAATGTGCTAGTGAGCCAAACAGTATATAGCAATATATAAATTTATATATAAAAAATCAAATCATAAATAGTGTCCCGGCAATTTGAATAAAAAATGACCATATAGGTAATTGTAAAATACTGGCGCCACAAGTATGAATAAGTCCCAAGATGTAAAAGGAGAAGAGATTAACAGAAAAAAAGTGGATTCCAGTGGTTCCAGAATAATGGGGGTGCTCAATAAAGGAATAAGTGCTCCCCTCCTATTACTCCCGCACTCACCAGATGGTGGTACCCCCACAGGGGTAAACAGCGTTTGGGGTGACTCTCAGAGGTCCCTCCGAAGGCTGGCTAGTAATCCACTTAATCCCAACCTCTTATAGTGTACTTTTCTCCAGGGAGAGTTGATAGAAAATAACTCCTCTTAAGTACTCCGATATAAGTGTGAGAGATCCGGATGAGGGAAGAAAGAAAGGGGCTCCAATAGTGAAGTATTGCAGTAAAAAAGTGCTTTATTAAACATAAGATTACAATACTCACATTCAGTATAAGAGAAATGTGCATGTCTCTTATACTGAATGTGAGTATTGTAATCTTATGTTTAATAAAGCACTTTTTTACTGCAATACTTCACTATTGGAGCCCCTTTCTTTCTTCCCTCATCCGGATCTCTCACACTTATATCGGAGTACTTAAGATGAGTTATTTTCTATCAACTCTCCCTGGAGAAAAGTACACTATAAGAGGTCGGGATTAAGTGGATTACTAGCCAGCCTTCGGAGGGACCTCTGGGAGTCACCCCAAACGCTGTTTACCCCTGTGGGGGTACCACCATCTGGTGAGTGCGGGAGTAATAGGAGGGGAGCACTTATTCCTTTATTGAGCACCCCCATTATTCTGGAACCCCTGGAATCCACTTTTTTCTGTTAATCTCTTCTCCTTTTACATCTTGGGACTTATTCATACTTGTGGCGCCAGTATTTTACAATTACCTATATGGTCATTTTTTATTCAAATTGCTGGGACACTATTTATGATTTGATTTTTTATATATAAATTTATATATTGCTATATACTGTTTGGCTCACTAGCACATTTATACATTTGACTATTAGCACCTTATCTATTTATTGAGGTTAATTAATGTATGTAATATACCACTTAATGTATTCATTTTAGTAATTTAATTTGGATTGAATCATATTTATACCTTTTAGGATCACACACCGAATGGATTTTTAATATTTTATTATTTATATTTACACATATATCACGATAATATTTTTATTAATTATTTTATATATATATATTTTGTACACTTTATAAGGATCCACTATATCACGTTTTAATTTATGATCTGACACTTTGTATTTATTCACTTCATATCATCAGTGTACCCATAGACATATTTATATTCCCTAATTTATACGCCTGACAGCGCCAATTACCTCCATTTACCCTACATTTATCAAATATAGTTATCTATATTTTTGATGTAGGCTGCAGTCATTTATTCAATTCCTCCATCAGCGTGGAAACTTTTACCCTACATACCTAAGGCTACCATTACATTGATTTTCATTGCTGCCAGTAAGGGTATCTGAGGTGCCAATAAGCGAAAATCAAAGAGTATAAACAATGTTTCTGACTTTAACATGTGGGTGGGTGGGTGTAGCGTGGTACGGCAGCAGAAAACACTTAGAGTCCCAGTGCAGAGAACAGAAATATTTTGTAACTGAAGTTTGGGAATACACAACGGGCCTAGCAGGAGGGAAACCTGACTGGGAGAACTTAGAGCATGTAACAGCAATGTGTCAGTAGAAACAGGCTTCAGATGTGCTGATAGCGTCTGTCATGAGGAACAGAATGAGGCCTGGCCAATCCGTTCCCAAATGGGGAGGTTTCCAGAAAGGATGGCGTGTCCCTGCACTTTCCCTACTCCTCTGGAACCCCTCCCTGATGCTAAGCAATTTCCCTACCAGACAGGTAACCTTTCCTTACTCTAGCTACACACAAAATGCGCACCAAGCCTGGGAACCAGTTCTTTAAATAGACTCTGCCTCACCCAAGATGGCCACCAGAGTCACATGGGGCACCAGTATCCAATAGGATAGCTGCACCCTGTGACCCAATGAACCATAGAGGAACTAAGACTTACTCTGGACTTCCTTTCCCTCTGAATGTCACTGCAGTTGAGCACCACCTGCAGTGTAGAAAGCAGACAGCACCTGTCTACACACTAATCCCTAACCATGCTAGATTTAGACAACATACTGTCTTTTGCAACTCTACTTGTTGATGCCCTTTCATACAAACTCTGCCCCTTGTATCAAGCAAATATAAAAATAATAATAGTAAAACAGGCTCATGGAGGTAGTATGGGGTCTCTTTTATGTTAAGAACTAGATTTCAAGTTTATAGACCACTGCTGGCTGGTTTCAGATGATCTTGGAGGTGAAGATGCTGGATGGGGAGGTCCTGGGCTGGTGTGGTTACACGTGGTCTGCAGTTGTGAGGCCGGTTGGATGTACTGCCAAATTCTCTGAAAAGCCTTTGGAGATGACTTAGGGTAGAGAAATGAACATTCAATTCCCCGGCAACAGCTCTGGTGAACATTCTTGCAGTCAGCATGCCAATTGCACGCTCCCTCATCTGTGGCATTGTGCTGTGTGATAAAACTGCACATTTTAGAGTGGACTTTTATGGTGGCCAGCCTAAGGCACACCTGTGCAATAATCATGCTGTCTAATCAGCATCTTGATATGCCACACCTGTGAGGTGGATGGATTATCTTGGCAAAGGAGAAGCACTCACTAACACAGATTTAGACAGATCTGTGAACAATATTTGAGAGAAATAGGCCTTTTATGTACATAGAAAATTCTTAGATCTTTGAGTTCTGCTCATGAAAAATGGGGGCAAAAACAAGTGGTGCGTTTATAATTTTGTTGAGTGTACATACAGTATCTCACAAAAGTGAACAGCCATTAATGTCTATACATGATCTAGCGCACAGGTGCCGCCCTGTAACAGTAAAACTGCTATAGGGCAGAATTGAAGGGATTAAACAAAAACAATAACACAATGGGGGAGATTTACTGAAACTGGAGCACACAGAATCTGGTGCAGCTGTACATAGTAACCAATCAGGTTCCAGGTTTTATTGTCAAAGCCTAATTGAACAAGCTGAAGTTAGAAGCCTATTGGTTATTATGCACTGCTGCACCAGATTCTGTGTGTACCAGTTTTAGTAAATCTCCTCCAATGCATCATGGCCAATTGAACTGCATTTCTATAGTTTTTGAGAAACATACTCCTTAACAATCATAATAACAAGATATACTGTACATATTGATTTTTCTTGGAAATGTGCATACATTGAACAAAGGAACAAAGGGAACATTAGCCATGCAGATTAAAATGTATAGGTTGCTGTCCTCACATGACTCACACAGAAGCCCACCAACTCCATTACTTCTAGTCACAAGGATTGCTACTAAAGCCAACAATTGGACTTCATAACAAAAAAATAAATAAAAATCATATATCACCAAATTCACTCAGTCAATGCAGTCAAAAGATGAAGAGTGGCTTCAGTCTACATGTCTAAGTCAAACCCACTGACACGTTTCACCCCTTAGTCATACTATGACTAAGCCCCCGTGATTGGGGTGAAACATGTCAGATTAGTAATAGCACACCCTATGATAAGCCCCAGGGGGTGGGTAGAAAATCCATGTTTACAAAGACCAAACAGCCTAAACTTTCATACAGCATTTGGCCTTCTCCCTTCTGTAATGGGTCCCCAAAACTCCAGCTGAGTATATCCGTTGTATGTCTCCCAAATCCCAAGTGATGTAGTGGTTATAGCTCCTGGTTCCCCAAACATCAACCTAGACGTGATGAAGGGTAAAATGAATATATTTAATCCAGGCTCAATGGCCCACTTTTATACACTACAGAGACACAGTCAACACACCCATGACACTCCCATAAACACACCAGGTCAGGTGAGCCTGATTACATTATTATATGCACATGAAATTGTATACAGAAGCATAATTAACCTGATCTAATTACCTAGCCATCTGGACAGAAACAATAGGTGAATGGAAATCCAGACCCAGACAATGTTATAATTAACATGCTAATTAACTCAGCACTGCAACAATGCTAAAACAAAATACATTACATATTATCCTAAGTATAAACACAGAACACCTTATTAAACAGACAATAGCAGAAGACCCCAGTAGCATACTGTTTGTCTCCTATATTGAAGTACTTGGAATCCACATCTAAGCAATGTTTTGATTCTTCAGAAGTCACAGAGTTCATGGCAACGGTCTACAATAGTCTAGGAGGCAAAGCTCATACAATGTTCTATCACTCTGATACAGTGGAATTATTGTATCAAAGATTTCTTGAGGGATATTGTGGATAAATATTACTGTCCCAATTGAAGTAATCAAAACCATATTCTCTGTGTCAATTAAGTAGTTGTCAATCATTTTCTTGGTCACCCTGTGCCCCCAGCATACACCTCACAAAGAGTAGTGTTCCCTTAAAAGCCAGAGGCCATAGTCAGTAGGCAGGAGGTTAGCCTCCACACTCCTCCAGGAGCCCATGGCTCTCGTCCAGGCAAAGGGGCGTTCGTCACACCTGCTATTTAGACAATGATCACAAAGCGTCTGTTTGGAATTACAGGAATAGAAATGACGGTATATTGTCGCTACCTAAACATGACTCCTTTTCACAACTCCCAGAGGGGTTAAAAAGGAAAATTCTCTCAATCATCCCAGAGCAGAAAGATATTATTTACCTGAATTGGCTCCAGTAAGTGAAAGTAGTTTTATTCTTGCACCGTTGTCAGGCAGGCGATTACAGTGAATATGGTGTGACATTAAGCGAAGCATCAGTATTATGATACGGTACTTTGTAGCAATGCTCTCTCTTTTAGTATTATTAAAACACTAACTTGCATCTGTAATACATCACCATCTGCTTGGAGCAATCAGCCGTAGCTTTTTATTGCAGCGCTAGATTTTATATCTGGCATTTAAGGCGGCATTCTGATGCTGCTCGGAGTAACTGTGCAGAATTTAGGCTGTAAGATATCATGGTAAAGAAGATGGAGGAGAGCAGCCACTCATCACATATTGAACCCATGCACTTCCTTCCATTTAAAGATTCACCTTGTTTAACCACTTCCAGACCATCCACTGTGTATTTACGTTGGTACTTTGGCGGTAAATACCAGAGTTATGGCAGCAGATAGCTCGATAACCCCAGTATTTTCTTACAGGGCAGGCGGTCCTCTTTTACATAAAGGTGGTCGCAGTGGCAGATTCACCATGGGATCACTTTTATAGGCAGCAGGCTGTGGGAGAGATGGCCAACAACATCGTGGATTTCGAATAGTGAGGTACTCTACATATTAGATGCGACTAGGGCCACTAATAGGGCAGTACATGCAGCCCTCCTGTATAGGGCCCAGGCCCCATCAAAAGGTGGGCCTGGGCACCTGACTAGCAGGAGGGTCGGCTGTATTGCCTTATCGCTGAAACTGATTCCCCTCTGATTCCCCCTGCAACACAGCCGGGGAGCCACAGGGTAGTTGGTGCCCTCTTCTGAACCCCTCACTGCTCTGATCCTCCTGTGTCCCCCCCCCCCCCGTGCCGCAGCAGTGTCCGCTTCTCCTCCACTCCCTGCTGCCGTCTGCAGCTGCTGCAAAGCACAGGAGGACCAGGTTCAAGATTGGGGTGGGGGGCGAGGCAAGTATGACAATTATGTGTTCATTCCTAACTGAGGCATAGTAAATAGTGTTGAGCGAACACGGACTGTATTATTCGTGTTCGTACCGAATAATTGGATTTTTTGTACCCGAACACGGACACGGACACTTTACTGTATGTTCGGGTAAAAATCCGTGTTCGGTCGTTTTATTTCCGGGTTTTGCATGCTTTGGCGCTCTTTTCATGGCGGGCTTTCAACAGCCAATCAACAATCGTTTAACTGGTGTGCCTTAAGCCATCCCAGCCATGCCTGCAAATGTCTCAGTAGCTGTGATTGGCCGTCTGAAGCATGTGACCAAGTCTTTATAAGTTCGAGGCAGCCGCAGCGGCGTCATTATGCTGCTTAGATTCAGGGACAGAGCACACATCAATGTGCTGGCTGCTGATTAGGGAAAGATAGGCAGGAAAAAACCATTTGTGTCCGGATAGAATTGAGGGACAGGTCGGAGTGTTTAGGCAGGGCGAGTTGTAGGCATTTTAGGGATAGAGTCTGCTGAATTATAGGGTCAGTGTCTTCTACAAACTACAATCGATATTGCTGTGTGGGGGGTGGGGTCTGCACTCAATCCTGATCTACGATCTCTTCTCAATCCTGTTAGGGACAGAGTCTGCTGAATTTTAGGGAAACTGTGTTCTACAAACTACAATCGATATTGCTGTGTGGTGTGGGATTGGAGATAGGCAGGTGTCAGTGATCCACATCCATTTTTCTGTGTGTGAGCTGCAGTGAACACAATCTTTTTGGGCTGCAGTGAACACAATCTTTTTGGGCTGCAGTGAACACAATCTTTTTGGGCTGCAGTGAACACAATCTTTTTGGGCTGCAGTGAACACAATCTTTTTGGGCTGCAGTGAACACAATCTTTTTGGGGTGCAGTGAACAAAATCTTTTTGGGGTGCAGTGAACACAATCCTTTTTGGTGTGCAGTGAACACAATCTTTGTGGGGTGCAGTGAACAAAATCCTTTGTGGGGTGCAGTGAACACAATCTTTTTGGGGTGCAGTGAACAAAATCCTTTTTGGGGTGCAGTGAACAACATCCTTTTTGGGGTGCAGTGAACACAATCTTTTTGGGGTGCAGTGAACAAAATCCTTTGTGGGGTGCAGTGAACACAATCTTTTTGGGGTGCAGTGAACACAATCTTTTTGGGGTGGAGTGAACAACATCCTTTTTGGGGTGCAGTGAACAAAATCCTTTTTGGGGTGCAGTGAACAAAATCATTTTTGGGGTGCAGTGAACACAATCTTTTTGGGGTGCAGTGAACACAATCTTTGTGGGGTGCAGTGAACACAATCTTTTTGGGGTGGAGTGAACAACATCCTTTTTGGGGTGCAGTGAACAACATCCTTTTTGGGGTGCAGTGAACACAATCTTTTTGGGGTGCAGTGAACACAATCTTTGTGGGGTACAGTGAACAGAATCTTTGTGGGGTGCAGTGAACACAATCTTTGGGGGGTACAGTGAACACAATCTTTGTGAGGTGCAGTGAACACAATCTTTGTGGGGTGCAGTGAACACAATCATTGTGGGGTGCAGTGAACTCAATCTTTGTGGGGTACAGTGAACACAATCTCATACTTCTGAAGGTTTGAGGGTGCTGCCTGTTCCATACTCCCCCTACTCCTCATCTAGCCTTTTAGGGGTACAAACAATAGTAATTGGGGCCTAGTGTGGTTGTGTACGTGTGATATACATACACTTTTTTGGGATCATATTTTCTATTCCGCTATTTAATCAAAAACCTTTGGGGATCAGTTAAATTGGGGGATAGTCTGTGTTGGTACGTGTGAGAGAGATCCACCTTTCCAAGTTGTTGGGGTTCATCTCATACTTCTGAAGGTTTGAGGGTGCTGCCTGTTCCATACTCCCCCTACTCCTAGCCTTTTAGGGGTACAAACAATAGTAATTGGGGCCTAGTGTGGTTGTGTACGTGTGATATACATACACTTTTTTGGGATCATATTTTCTATTCCGCTATTTAATCAAAAACCTTTGGGGATCAGTTAAATTGGGGGATAGTCTGTGTTGGTACGTGTGAGAGAGATCCACCTTTCCAAGTTGTTGGGGTTCATCTCATACTTCTGAAGGTTTGAGGGTGCTGCCTGTTCCATACTCCCCCCTACTCCTAGCCTTTTAGGGGTACAAACAATAGTAATTGGGGCCTAGTGTGGTTGTGTACGTGTGATATACATACACTTTTTTGGGATCATATTTTCTATTCCGCTATTTAATCAAAAACCTTTGGGGATCAGTTAAATTGGGGGATAGTCTGTGTTGGTACGTGTGAGAGAGATCCACCTTTCCAAGTTGTTGGGGTTCATCTCATACTTCTGAAGGTTTGAGGGTGCTGCCTGTTCCATACTCCCCCTACTCCTAGCCTTTTAGGGGTACAAACAATAGTAATTGGGGCCTAGTGTGGTTGTGTACGTGTGATATACATACACTTTTTTGGGATCATATTTTCTATTCCGCTATTTAATCAAAAACCTTTGGGGATCAGTTAAATTGGGGGATAGTCTGTGTTGGTACGTGTGAGAGAGATCCACCTTTCCAAGTTGTTGGGGTTCATCTCATACTTCTGAAGGTTTGAGGGTGCTGCCTGTTCCATACTCCCCCTACTCCTAGCCTTTTAGGGGTACAAACAATAGTAATTGGGGCCTAGTGTGGTTGTGTACGTGTGATATACATACACTTTTTTGGGATCATATTTTCTATTCCGCTATTTAATCAAAAACCTTTGGGGATCAGTTAAATTGGGGGATAGTCTGTGTTGGTACGTGTGAGAGAGATCCACCTTTCCAAGTTGTTGGGGTTCATCTCATACTTCTGAAGGTTTGAGGGTGCTGCCTGTTCCATACTCCCCCCTACTCCTAGCCTTTTAGGGGTACAAACGATAGTAATTGGGGCCTAGTGTGGTTGTGTACGTGTGATATACATACACTTTTTTGGGATCATATTTTCTATTCCGCTATTTAATCAAAAACCTTTGGGGATCAGTTAAATTGGGGGATAGTCTGTGTTGGTACGTGTGAGAGAGATCCACCTTTCCAAGTTGTTGGGGTTCATCTCATACTTCTGAAGGTTTGAGGGTGCTGCCTGTTCCATACTCCCCCTACTCCTAGCCTTTTAGGGGTACAAACAATAGTAATTGGGGCCTAGTGTGGTTGTGTACGTGTGATATACATACACTTTTTTGGGATCATATTTTCTATTCCGCTATTTAATCAAAAACCTTTGGGGATCAGTTAAATTGGGGGATAGTCTGTGTTGGTACGTGTGAGAGAGATCCACCTTTCCAAGTTGTTGGGGTTCATCTCATACTTCTGAAGGTTTGAGGGTGCTGCCTGTTCCATACTCCCCCTACTCCTAGCCTTTTAGGGGTACAAACAATAGTAATTGGGGCCTAGTGTGGTTGTGTACGTGTGATATACATACACTTTTTTGGGATCATATTTTCTATTCCGCTATTTAATCAAAAACCTTTGGGGATCAGTTAAATTGGGGGATAGTCTGTGTTGGTACGTGTGAGAGAGATCCACCTTTCCAAGTTGTTGGGGTTCATCTCATACTTCTGAAGGTTTGAGGGTGCTGCCTGTTCCATACTCCCCCTACTCCTAGCCTTTTAGGGGTACAAACAATAGTAATTGGGGCCTAGTGTGGTTGTGTACGTGTGATATACATACACTTTTTTTGGATCATATTTTCTATTCCGCTATTTAATCAAAAACCTTTGGGGATCAGTTAAATTGGGGGATAGTCTGTGTCGGTACGTGTGAGAGAGATCCACCTTTCCAAGTTGTTGGGGTTCATCTCATACTTCTGAAGGTTTGAGGGTGCTGCCTGTTCCATACCCCCCCTACTCCTCATCTAGCCTTTTAGGGGTACAAACAATAGTAATTGGGGCCTAGTGTGGTTGTGTACGTGCGAGATACATACACTTTTTTTGATCATATTTACTATTCCGCTATTCAATAAAAACCTTTGAGGATCAATTGAATTGCGGGATAGTCTGTGTCGGTACGTGTGAGAGAGATCCACCTTTCCAAGTTGTTGGGGTTCATCTCATACTTCTGAAGGTTTGAGGGTGCTGCCTGTTCCATACTCCCCCTACTCCTCATCTAGCCTTTTAGGGGTACAAACAATAGTAATTGGGGCCCAGTGTGGTTGTGTACGTGTGATATACATACACTTTTTTTGGATCATATTTTCTATTCCGCTATTTAATTTAACTGGGCCTCCATGCGAGACCTGTGTGCCTTGTTGCGCTGTTTTGAGTACTCCACCAACATGGCCAGTGGCAATGACGCCGTTCTCAGCTTAACTATCCCACTTCTATGCCTCCTTGAAAAAACAATTCGGGCGATGATGGAAGAGGATGTGGCACAGGATGAGGAGGAGGAGGAGGATGAAGAGGTAACATTTCCAAGGCTTTCAGGGCAGTCATTCGCAAGGGGCTCCGAGGGTGGGTTCCTGCACACGCAAACGCCAGGGACGCAATTGTCCAGCAGGGGCACAGTTCTGGAGGATGAGGAGGATGAGGAGGAGGAGGAGCTGGAGGAGGAGATGGAACCATGTTCACAGCAGGGTGGCACCCAGGCCAGCTCATGGCCATCACTGGTGCGTGGCTGGGGGGATACAGAGGACACGGACGATACACCTCCCACAGAGGACAGCCTTTCGTTGCCTCTGGGCAGCCTGGCACACATGAGCGATTACATGCTGCAGTGTCTCCACAACGACCGCCGAGTTGCCCACATTCTAACTTGTGCTGATTACTGGGTGGCCACGCTGCTGGATCCCCGTTACAAGGACAACGTACCGTCCTTAATTCACTCACTGGAGCGCGATCGCAAGATGCGCGAGTACAAGCGCACGCTGGTAGACGCCATGCTGCTGGCATTCCCATCTGACAGCGGGGCCACAGTGGAAGCACAAGGCAGAGGAGGAGGAGGAGGAGGTCGCCAACGCAACCAGGGCACCGCCAGCACCTCAGAAGGCAGGGTTAGCATGGCCGAAATGTGGAAAAGCTTTGTCAGCACGCCACAACAAACAGCAGCACCAGCAGCTCAGATGGAACGTCTTAGCAGGAGGCAGCATTTTACCAACATGGTGGAGCAGTATGTGTGCACACGCCTACATGTAGTGAATGACGGGTCTGCCCCCTTCAACTTCTGGGTCTCCAAATTGGGCACATGGCTTGAGCTTGCCCTTTACGCCTTGGAGGTGCTGGCGTGCCCTGCAGCCAGTGTATTATCTGAACGGGTATTTAGCACGGCTGGGGGCGTTATAACAGACAAGCGCAGCCGCCTGTCCAGAGACAATGTGGACAAGCTCACGTTCATTAAAATGAACCAGGCATGGATCCCACGGGACTTTTCCGTACCTTATGCAGAATAGCAATGGATACCGACCTTACCCACCCATTGTTCCATTTTTGCTCTTTCTCACTCTTTTGGGGTGTACCCTCATTTAAAATTTTTGAAAAGAAGCAGTGTTGGCTACCTCGTCCTCCTCCTCAGGGCCAGATTAATGTAGGGGCTATTGGAGCTGCAGCTCCAGGCCCCTACCTTTTATATAGGCCCCGGGTTGGCCATATTCACTGTTACCGCTCTTCTGTCACTTGTAAACACAGAAGTCTGGCTTCTATGCTCGCTTCCCCAGGCAGCACCCTCAGAACCTCCCCACACAGCGTGAAGGCCGGACAAGGAGGGACAGTTGGCGATGCATGGATGTGTTTATGGGCTTCAGAGACAGCATCCCATGTTGAATTAGGCATGCATGGCTGCACCCTTCCTCCTCTGGGTGCATGGCAAGGCACGGCCCTTAAGGCCCTTCAAAATCCTCAGCACCAAGCCCATGATGCTGTTAATCCGGCCCTGGTCCTCCTCCACCGCCGCTTCCACCTACACCGCCCATAGGTGTGCGCAGCCTATTGCATTAAGGTGTGCACCCCAAAGTTGAAATACACATGCATGTGTTTGCCAGCAGGGAGAGTAATGTATCGGGGCCATGTACCTGTAGGCAAGGAGAAATAGAGCAGAGCAGGTCCCAGGGAGATCTTTCCCATCTCCTCACTGGCAATGCTATGTGCCCTAGGTGATTAGGGTGTGCCCAGGCACACCCAGCACACCCTGTGCGCACGCCTATGTCACCGCTAGGCTTGTGACGGTATCAGATTTTCATGCTGCGATTAATTGATTAAGGTTTTGCCACGGTATACGGTATTATCACGGTATTCTATTATTAAATTTAAATTATTAAATTTCCACCTCACTTCAATTTCATTGCTGAATTTAGGGGCTTTGGTTCACTTATGCACATTATTATATAGTCAGTCAGTACAGACTCTGTGAACCAGGCCTAAAATAGGTCATCAAGCAGTGTCTGGCCTAACTGGTGATAACTGGTTCTGGCGCTCGGCTCCGATCCGATGGCCTGGTCATTAAGAGGGCAAATCCTTGTGGTCAAGAAGTGGTTAAACCTGAAGGAGGTGTTGTTTATAAATTACTTTACTATTGCTTTAGGCCTGGTTCACATGTATGCGGGTTGGTGGTTCACATTTGCACAGGCATAGCAGCCCATTGATTTGAATGGGCTGCTATGCCCTCATTTTCCGCAGAAAAAAGGTGCATGCAGCATTTTTTTAAAATTCAGTGGCCTTGAAATCCATCCTGCTTTTGCACCATGCGACTAACCTGCAGTTCCTGCTCTGGCAAGCTTTCTGCATTTTTTGTATACGTGGGCACGGCATTTAAAAATAAACAGTTTGCGTGTGCAGCAACGGCAGGTAAGTCGCATGGTGCAAAAGAAGGATGGATTTCATGGCCACTGCATTTTTTTAAATTCTGCATGCACCTTTTTTCAGCTGAAAACGCAGGCATAGCAGCTCAAGCCCATTCACATCAATGGGCTGCTATGCCTGTGCAAATGTGGGCCCCCAACCCGCATACATGTGAACCAGGCCTAAAGCAATAGTAAAGTCATTAATTGGTTAAACCTGCAGGAGGACCGGTGTTTTTATCTATTAATGACTTTACTATTGCTTTAGGCCTGGTTCACATGTATGCGGGTTGGGGGCCCACATTTGCACAGGCATAGCAGCCCATTGATGTGAATGGGCTTGAGCTGCTATGCCTGCGTTTTCAGCTGAAAAAAGGTGCATGCAGAATTTAAAAAAATGCAGTGGCCATGAAATCCATCCTTCTTTTGCACCATGCGACTTACCTGCCGTTGCTGCACACGCAAACTGTTTATTTTTAAATGCCGTGCCCACGTATACAAAAAATGCAGAAAGCTTGCCAGAGCAGGAACTGCAGGTTAGTCGCATGGTGCAAAAGCAGGATGGATTTCAAGGCCACTGAATTTAAAAAAAATGCTGCATGCACCTTTTTTCTGCGGAAAATGAGGGCATAGCAGCCCGTTCAAATCAATGGGCTGCTATGCCTGTGCAAATGTGGGCCGCCAACCCGCATACATGTGAACCGCCAACCCGCATACATGTGAACCACCAACCCGCATACATGTGAACCAGGCCTAAAGCAATAGTAAAGTCATTAATAGATAAAAACACCGGTCCTCCTGCAGGTTTAACCACTTCTGGATCGCAAGGATTTGCCCCTTTAAAGACCAGGCCATCGGATCAGAGCGCCAGGACCAGTCATCACCAGGTAGGCCAGACACTGCTTGATGGCTATATAATAATGTAATGTGGGCTGCTAGGCGTGTGTGTGTGTATATATATATTTATTAGAGCTGCACGATTCTGGCCAAAATGAGAATCACGATTTTTTAGCTTGGAATAAAGATCACGATTCTCTCACGATTCTCTGTGTAACAAAAAAAAAAAAAATTGGGATAACTTTACTGTTACGTTTTTTTTTTTTTTTTTATTCATTAAAGTCTAATCATTGCGTTTGAAAGACTGCTGCGCAAATACAGTGTGACATAAAATATTACAACAATCGCCATTTTATTCTGTAGGGTCTCTGCTAAAAAAATATATAAAATGTTTGGGGGTTCTAAGTACTTTTCTAGCAAAAAAAAAACTGATTTTAACTTGCAAGCAGCAAGTGTCAGAAAAAGATCCAGTCTTTAAGAGGTTAAACTTCCTTTCTCCCTGGCAGAGGGAAGGAAAAGATACAAATGTAATCATTTTTGTTTATAGTTAGGAGACTTAATGCTGAAAGGTGTTAGCTGAGTGAGTGAATGAGTCATCCAGCTCACTGAAATGTATCAATTCACAAGTCAGGCAGACTTGACAGAGAAACTCGGTATTTTAAAAATGCCACAATAACAATACCGTGGCTATGCAATACCGCGATATATCGAATTACCGAAAACCGGCATATGTCTAGTCACCGCCACATCCACCACCACCTCAACCTCCCTCCTACTCCATATGGGCCTCGTCCTTCAGAGATGAAGAAGAACATTGTTTTATTTTTCTGTTTTTTTTTGTTGTTTTAAGTTATTTCCCTATCCACATTTGTTTGCAGAGCACTTGCCATGCTCTTAATTACGTTTTGCTGCCATTTGCAGCACTCTAGCCCTTTCCTTTGGTGTTTTAGAGCCATTTTAGTGCCTTAAAGTTCGGGTCCCCATTGACTTCAATGGGGTTCGGTGTCCGGGAAAAGTTCGGTAAAAGTCCGGGACACGGACCCGGACTTTTTTTTAAAGTTCGGCCGAACCCGTCGAACACGGACATCTAGGTGTTCGCTCAACCCTAATAGTAAACAGTGTTTACTATGCTTCTGTTTGTGAATGAACAGGAAGTCTCAGTACAATGTACAATGTGCAGCTGGGAATGCATAAAAAAAGATTGAAGAATCTATGTTTTCAGTCCCCTTCTCTGTCTCAAAAGTGAAACATCAGGGTCCTGTTTAGATGCTGATATCTCACCAAAACCCCCCAACAGGGATGTGAAAAAAAAAAAAAATATATATATATATATATATATATATACACACAGTATTTTCCAGCGTATAAGACGACTGGGCGTATAAGACGACCCCTCTAATTTTCAAGTTAAAACATAGGTTTTGGGCTATACTCGCTGTATAAGACTACCCCCCCTTCCGAAGCAAGGCAACGCCATTGAAAAACATCAGATTTCTCATAGATCTCCAAGGTACCCCAAGTACTGTAATACATGTAATCTCTCATAATATCTCCGAGGTACCCTAAGTATTACCAGTAGATGTAATCTCAAGACACTGGCTGTGTGGGAATCCTGTACCGGTATACCGTATGTACCGTAGCTTCGGCTACATACAGTATACCGCGCTGAGCCAATCACAGTAAGCGATGTATTCTATTATTTAATGCAAATAATGCTCGGATTGGCAGAGTCAGAGAGGCGGGCTGATGTTACTCCACCAATTCGAGCAGGCTTTGCATTCAATAAGAGAATACATTGCTCTCCGTGATTGGCTCAGCGCGGTATACTGTATGTAGCCAAAGCTACGGTACATACGGTATACCGGTACAGGATTCCCACACAGTCAGTATGGGAATTATTACATCTACCGGTAATACTTATACTTAGGTTACCTTGGAGATATTATACTCAGCGTATAAGATGACCCCCCATTTTTGGGGGGATTTTTTTGAGGTTCAAAAGTAGTCTTATATGCCAGAAAATACAGTATATATATATATATATATATATATATATATATATATATATATACACACACAATTTTAAATATTAATAAAAAAGAAAATTAGGGGGTCGTTTGCCATGCTTTGCTCTCTAAAGAGCAATCCGCATTCAGGTCACTTTTCTAGGAGCATTTGACAGATGCCGTATAGCCTCCTTACCACCTACTTTAACTCCACAGCGCCATTCACTTGAATGGGTTTTGCTCTACAGAGTGTATAATTCCTGTCTACAGAGCGTATAATTCCTGCCTCGGCTATGAAGCAAAGCATTGCGGACGTGGTGTGAGCACACCCCCATCCGCTGCTTCCGAAAATGTGCCACTGCAAGGTGCTGCCAGAGAAAAGTGTTTTTCCCGACAAAAGTAAAGATACTCTTTAAAGTTAGTGCCTTAAAGAGGAAGTAAACCCTCCTCAGGAAGTTGTACCTATAGGTAAGCCTATGATAAGGCTTACCTATAGGTACTGTAAATATCTCCTAAACATGTACCGTTTAGGAGATATTTACCTTTAATGCAGCCAGTGACGTCACTGGCGCATGCGCTCTGAAGGAACGGCTGATCGTGCCGTTCCTTCAGAGCCCCGTGCCGTGACCGTCGGCTCCCGCGCGCGTGCGAGTGACGTCACCGCGGCTCCGGCCAATCAGATGGCCGGATGCCGCGATCCCGGAAGACGGGCGACTGAACATGTCGCCCATCATACAGGTAAGAGAGCGGCACGGCGGGGGCTCGTTCTAAGGTAAGTATTTCATAATGAGCTAGTATGCGATGCATACTAGCTCATTATGTCTTTCTCTTGCAGGTTGTAAAAAAAAAACGATTTTTCTGAACGAGTTTACAGCCTCTTTAAAGTTAGATACTTTTTCTTTGAAGCATTATAGAAAAGTTAATTCTGGTCTTGAACATGAAACTACAAGACTAGATGAGACTAGACCCTAGTGTCCCATTATCTAAGTAGTATGTTCCCAATTTTAATTATAAGAGATGTTTTAAGGAAACACTGCCATCTTGCTTATGCAGGGCAACGGCTTTGGAAAGGGCATCCATGGACTCTCTATACTCACTCTACCTGCAAGTGCTTTTGGAATTAGATAAACTTCCAACAAAACCCTTATTCTCCAAAACGAATCCATAGACATGCACTACTTAAGGGCCCTGTAATCTATTTTTCATTAAAGGAGAAGTGCAGCCAAAGATCGTTTGGCTGTACTTCTGTGGATCACAGGAATGCAGTTTGTTTAGCACTCCTGTGACCCGTTTTCAGCAGACAGCGGGCTAAGGTCCGCTGTTGGCGGATATCACAGAGCCGGTCCAGGCTTGGGAAGGATCGGAAACCATATGGTCAGGATCTGCCCACATGCTTGGACCAGCACTCAGCTAGCTGTTGAGAGTCTGAACTGGCCACTCCTGCCCCCTCCACAGCCCAGTGAGCATGGGGAGAAGGGGAGGCAGAGTAGACAGTGGTGACTGACAGTCACCAACTTTCTGCTCAAGGAGGTCTGAGAACCGATTGATCAGCAGTGATTGATCACTCAGTTCCAGAGATGTATAGTAACTAAGTAGAACTACTTCACTACTGTACTTAAGTACCGAAAGGCGGTATCTGTACTTTCCTAGAGTAGAATTTTTTTCTCCTACTTCCACTTTTACTTCACTACATTTTTTCAATGATTTCAATACTTCTACTCCGATATTTTTTTTTTTGTGCTGCATAGTTACTCGTTACAATTATAAAAATTACCACTGCCAGAACAGTAGATGGCAGGTTTCATGAAGCTCAAAACATGTGTATTATCAGCACATACGAAAATAAATGCTACTGTACGTATAAATAAAAGCTGCATTTGAAATAATAAAAAGCAATATGATGTTCAAACTTTTGACTTCTTTCTTTAATAACTACATAACACAGTACTTGTACTTTTACTTTCAGTACTTGAGTAGCAAAATTTAAAAAAAAACTACTTGCAATACTGAAGTACAAAAAATGTTGAATACTTTAGTACTTCTACTCAAGTCACTTTTTGATCGAGCACTTCCACTTCTACTCAAGTCATTTTTTGATCGAGCACTTGTACTTTTACTCAAGTATGGGTTTTGAGTACTTTATACAACTCTGCTCGGTTCTCAGCCTTAGAGCCGGCTGAGGACAGGTGCAGCATCAGGCCGATACTGCATCCACCTAGGTAAATTTGATGCTACAATAAAAAAAATACCCATACTTCTTCTTCTGTGAGTTCCTGTACCTCTCTTTTTCTCTCTCACTTCCATTTGTTTGGTACGATCAATGCACATTACTTACAGTCATATACAGTACACCGCTCTATATATACTACACATCCCGTAGTCCATAGTTCATCTGGAGAGCGGGCGAGAGAGGGTGGCTACATTCCTACATACAGGGGGACCATGGAGAATGAACATAGCCACCCTCTAACAGGAAGTCAGATCACAGCAGCAACAAAAAAAAAGAAAGTTGGACTGGTTAGGAAGGGGGTATAAGTGCCCAGTGGGCAAGTCGATAAAATGAATGAAGACATGAAAGGCAAACCATTTTTGTATAGATATATAAAAAATATAAATACCTTTTTCTCTATTTATATATGACCACATTCCCCCTGTTCTCAGCTGCTTAAGAGCTGGGGAGAGGAGAAGCAGCAGCACACTGAGCTTCCCAGTGAATGGCTGTGTGTGTGTGTGGGGAGGGTCAGGACAAGTCTGATCCTTGGAGGAGAGTACATTGAGTTTCCAGCATAGCTAGAGAACTGACCATGGCATGCTCTCCTGCCTAGTGTGGTCAGTTTTTTTTTTTTTTATTAGGAAAGCTGAGGGACTGGCAGGAACACCAGAGAACAGGAGACTTTCTTATACCAGTATGAAGTGTTGGGGTAAGTGTTGGGGTAACAAACGCTTTAAAGTGGTTGTACAAGCAGAACATTATTTTATCTTAATGCATTCTATGTAATCAAGATAAAAAGCCTTCTGTGTGCAGCAACCCCGCTCAGCCCCCCTAATACTTACCTGAACCCCATCTCTATCCAGCGATTTTGATAGACTCCGCTGTCTGGGACTCTCCCTCATTGTTGGCTGAGACAGCAGTGAAGCACCATTGGCTCCTGCTGCTGTCAATGAAAGTCAATGAGCCAATGAGGAGAGAGGGGGCGGGGCTGGATCGTGGCTCCGTGTCTAAATGGACACCGGAAGCTGCGACTCGGTTCGGGTGCCCCCATAGCAACCTGCAAACAAGACTTTAGCTTCGCTTGAGTCCCTGGGTCAAAGGGGGCCCTTTAGCACTGATTGTGTATCCCTTGGGCCCCTGCAGACAATAATCACAGTTTTCCTTTCCTAGGGTTCTTACTCAGGACAGCGAAGGGCTCCAGTGTTTATATAGCTTAGTTATTTCTTTACCACTGTCTTACTTTTTTTGTGCTGTCCATCACTTTACGTTTTTTTTTAATTTCCTCTGATCTTTTCTAATGATTCTTGAGAGAAATATCAAATATGGCACCTATAATTTTACTGTAAGAATTTCTAATGTGAATGCATTGATTTGTAAATGGGATGTAATAGCAGTGATTTCCAGACGTGTCTTAAAGCACGTCTGCAGCCCCTAACTATTTCTTGTAGGAAACACGCTTGTAGACTTTAAAGTTTATGTTAAAGATCACCTTGTAAAACAACCTATTCAGTTTAAAATAGAAATGAAAGGCAAAACATTTGTGTAAAAAAAAAAAAAAAACATTTGAAATACGCCTTTCCTTTTTTTTAATAAATGATCACATACCCTCTTTTTTTCAGGAGCATAAGGAGTTCAGAGAGATGGGGGAAGAGAAACAGCAGAAAACTGGTCATCCCACTGAAAGGCTGTGGTTGTGTCAGGACAAGTCTGATCTTTGGAAGAGGGAAGGCTGAGTTCCCAGCACAGCTAGAGAACTGACCATGCTCTCCTGCTTAGTGTAGTCAGTTTAAAAAAAAAGCTAGCCTACGGGTATTTGGTTCCCCCAAGTATTTGTGCACATTTCTGTGATTCCTTGCTCACTCTAGAACAGGGTTCTCCAAACTTTCTAGTAATTTTAGAAAGGATCAAAAACAGGAACAGGTATCGGAAGATAAGTCAGCCAGGCTAAGCCATACACAGGAACACATTGGAGATCAGTGACCACGCAAGGTTATGAAGGAAATAAGCAAAGCTGTTTAAATAGCCAAAAGGGGCTGACTGTAAGCTTGACTAATGAAGCACAAACAAGTGGTTACTGCCCCCACCTGTAACTGGTCACTACAGCAAGGACCATTGGAAAGGCAAGGCATATGAAAAAAAAACAAAGAAATTTCCAAGCTCAATTTACCGACCAGCCTTGCATCAACCGAATTGACCTATTCAACAGTATGCGTTAAAAACAGGGGTTAGTTGCACACATTTGCAAATACATGCAAAATGTCTGCCCTACACCTGTCCATCTAAATGCATGCACTTCCATTGTTGGAGACTCACAGAAATTAGACTTAGGTCCACAGAAAATGGGGTGCCTCGCCTGGGCTATGTGGCTTACGCATGTATTTGCAAGTGTGTGCAACGAAACCCCTGTTTTTAATGCATACTGTTGGACAGGTCAATTCGGTTGGCCAGTAAGTTGTGCTTGGAAATGTCTTTGTTTTTTTCATGGACTAATGAAGAAGTTAATGGTAACCAGGTGAGTCCCTGTGGAAACAACGAGTGGCTGGTAATTAACCGACAGTTGAGCAGCCTCTGTGCACTGAAAGAAAAGAGCTGCTGATAAATAGCAGAAGCCCAGCCCTGACACCTTCAAACTCTCTGGGGGCTGGAGTGTGAATAGAAAATGCTTTGGTGTCAAAGGGAGTATGCAATGCTTCATAATTTAAAGTCAAAAATGTGCTGCGCTACAAATAAATTACCCAAATAAATGGGAAAGTGTAAATATAATAATAACGTTTGAATGGTAAATTAACATATGTGCATATGATGACAAAATCTACAAAGCAAGAACAATAAGTGCACAAAATATGAAAAGGGTGTTTTAAATCCCAAGGAAGTCCATAGCAATTAAAGCACAAAAGATGGTGTTCAAGAAGATCAGCAAAAGGTCCCAGAGGTTGAATCCGTATGACACTTTATGAGGATAGTGGAGACACCGACGTGCAGATCACCAGATATAAAACAAATGGCTGCTTACCAGAGCAAGTTGGTCTCTCAACCTAATGAGTCGACCAATTAAGCTTATATGTAATACCAAGGTTAACCACCGGATGTCTCCTTACAGACCCAGACACGACATCTACCTCGTATATCCAGACAATGGAACTTATGTGTAATACCACAATGGACCACAGGGTGTCTCCTTATGGGCTCATACACGATATCCACATCACGATGTTAAAAGAAAGAAATGTATACAGGGACATAGCGTAACTCCATTTGAGAAAGTTTATTCAAATAAAAGCAGGTAATGCACTCACGTTTTAGTAGAACATCAAGGCATATACTATGGAAAACCAGGCTAAGAGCGAGCGAACATCTCTTACGGTCTCGAAATCTTTGGTAGCCGGCTGTTGGGGGCGTGGTTGCGTCACGACTGACTGACCCGACCGGTTTCGTCACACATATGAAGTCATCAGGGGTGTGTTGCTTCATAATTGGTATTAGTTGGAGGTAGTTGGAGGTAGTTGGAGGAATAGTCCCAATTGTTGGTATCAGAGGAAGGGTTTGTGTCCTATTATTGGTGTCAGTGGGAGGAATGTTGTTCCATTGTTGATGTCAGTCTGGGGAATAATCCCTTGCATTAGGAGGAGGAATAGTGCAAATCATAGATATCAGGGAAAGGAATAATGCCTCTTCATTGATGTCAGTGAAAGAAATGGTGCCCTATTGTTGGTGCCCAAGGGCCAGATAAAGGCAAACAAAGGGTCACAGTTTGGAGACAAAAGAGGAAGGGGAAAAAAGGAAAGAAACCCCAAAGTCCTTACCTCAGCCGAGGGACAGGGAACACACTACAGTTTACCCCTAAAACAAACTTTATTCAAACTGATCCAAATAAATGAAAAAGGCATCATATGCTGCAGAACAGTCACACCTATCATTGCCCATCAGTGAAGCATATTAGTGCCCATAAGTGCCGCCTCATCAGTGCCCATCAGTGCAGCCCATCAGTGAAGGCTAAAATTACTTATGTACAAAATTTACTGACCGAAACTAAGAAAATGTTTTCATTTTATGCAAAATTTGTGGTAATTTTTTTTTAATTTAACAAATCTGTTAAAAGATTTGGCAGCCAATGGATCATGAGCATGCAATTTTTTTCTAACACATTTGTGAGTATGGGCCCCTTGGTGGCCCCTTAGTGTTTCGCATTATCATAACATTATCTACTATCTTTATTACATGCCACAAACTGTTTATTTCTTAGAAACCATGTTTCGCATCAACCCCTGATGAAGTGATGGTTGTTCACGAAACGTGTCAGGTTACCAGGATGCATTTTCATACCTACCATGGATTGTTCTATGGAATACTGAATTTGACCATTAATATAGAATATACTATGTATAATATCACAAATCTGTTTCATAATAGGGTACTTGTCTGTGTTTACTTGCGGACATTGTATGTTCCAATAAACGTGCATTTTATATTGCATCATTGGGCTTGTCACATCTCATTTTAAGTCCCAAGGGCAAATCTTTGCAACTTTCTATGTTATTGAGGGATGGAGGTGCGTCACGGGGTGCATCAGGGCATATTTTATTATTGTACATCTTCTCTCAAGAGTTGTATATAAAGTAAATGAGAAGTTCCAAATCTTAAAGTTGTCTCATGATCACAAACTGAGAGAAGGAAACCTGCAGGAGTACTGGGAAATGGGGATTTTGCATATAACCACACAACAATTTAGGGATTACGCTATGTGGCCTATATCTTTTTAATATGAGAGACACTGTGATGGGAAAGGATCTGATGTCTAGGGAGATTTCATGCGATTAGGGTATTATCTAAAGACGATCATTCCTTTAGGATCTGGTGAGTGTCACACCTGAAGGGGAAGGTTCTCATGAGGTGTGGTGAAGGGGCTGTTATGTTCGACCACCCCTAACACTTTCAAGATTTTAGAGTGGAGCTACTTTAATACTTAATACTTTATACCTAATACTTAATACTTACTATAATAATAATAATAATACTTAATACTTTAATACTATCAGTCGCATTTGATCGCATGGTGCAAAAACTTTGAACTATTTGAATGCATATGGTGTCTTACACACCTGTTGAGCAGAAATCTCTCAGCATGAGGATCTCTAGTTTACGCGCCACATCCCTAGATAGCAAGGAAGCGAAAATGGATTCCACAATGGGTTTGGGATTTTTAAGGCACTCAGTAGATGTACAAAGTAATTTTTCATAAAAAATGTTACATTTTATTAGTACAAAGATAAAAAGCACAGAAATGTGCATAATACATCAAAACATACAGAGTATAAATGAAAAACGTAAACCATACATTCTGACACAACAATACAAGAGTGAAGATATGGTAGTGCAGCGTAACAATGTCCGACGCGTTTCAAAGCTATGTTTTGCTTCTTCTTCAGGGATATAATGTTTTGTTACACTTACCGTACTCTCTATGGGTGAAATAATACCGTAGTTAGTATCCACAGTATAATATTTTATATCCAGAGATGTGTACTTTCACAAATAACACTTACATTCTCTGTATTGGTAGTACTTTAAGGTTTGCGTATAGAAGACAAAAACACCCAGATTAGCTCATGTTTCAAATTTCCTGGTTATTGATGTTGCATTTTCACTGAGGAAGATGACATAACCACACGCCAAGCGATAGAAATGGCAACTGAAGCCAAATAGCAATGGAGTGCTGTTAGGATACACATTTTTTTTTTTTTTTAATCATCTTTGACGGACCTCTTATATTTTATTTAAACCAAGCCACTGAGTCCTTCAATATCCTAAAGAGGATTTTATATATATTTTTTGAGCATTTACCACTGATGTCAGTTTTTTTTTTTTTTTTTTTGACTACTCCATTCTTTAATGGAAGGAAGATGACATAACCACACGCCAAGAGATAGAAATGGCAACTAAAGCCAAATAGCAATGGAGTGCTGTTAGGATACATTTTTTTTTCTTTATTAATCTTTGGTGGACCTCTTATATTTAAACAAAGCCACTGAGTCCTTCAATAGCCTAAAGAGAATTTTATATATATATTTTGGGCATTTACCACTGATGTCAGTTTTTTTTTTTAATACTCCATTCTTTAATGGAAGGAAGAGGACATAACCACACACCAAGGGATAGAAATGGCAACTGAAGCCAAATAGCAATGGAGTGCTGTTAGGATACAATAAAGACATTTTATAGGGTCTTTTACTTTTTTCTATGTATAGGCAGCAAAGATTTGTAAATAACAAAATATCCATAGAGGATAAAAACAAAAAAAAAAACACATCAGTGGTAAATGCCCAAAAAAATATATAAAATTATCTTTAGGCTATTGAAGGACTCAGTGGCTTGGTTTAAATATAAGAGGTCCACCAAAGATTATTAAAAAAAAATAAAAATGTATCCTAACAGCACTCCATTGCTATTTGGCTTCAGTTGCCATTTCTATCCCTTGGCGTGTGGTTACGTCATCTTTCTCAGTGAAAATGCAACATTAATAACCAGGAATTTTGAAACATGAGCTAACCTGGGTCGGTGCAATTGGAGACAGGTGTTTTTGTCTTCTATACGTAAACCTTAACGTACTACCAATACAGAGAATGTAAGTGTTATTTGTGAAAGTACACATCTCTGGATATAAAATATTATACTGTGGATACTAACTACTGTATTATTTCACCCATAGAGTATGTGTAACAAAACATTATACCCCTGAAGAAGAAGCAAAACATAGCTTTGAAACGTGTCAGACATTGTTATGCTGCACTACCACAACTTCACTCTTGTATTGTTTTGTCAGAATGTATGGTTTGCATTTTTCATTTATACTCTGTATGTTTTGATGTATTATGCACATTTCTGTGCTTTTTATCTTTGTACTAACAAAATGTTAATTTTTTTATGAAAAATTACTTTGTACATCTACTGAGTGCCTTAAAAATCCCAAACCCACAGGGGAATACATTTTCACTTCCTTACACACCTGTTGAGAGTTGCTAATGCTTTATTGATTTTGTTTGATTTCAGGCATATATGGTTATGAAGAAGATCAACACGACCTGGTACTTGAATCAGAACAACAGGGGAAAAAGATGCACTGTTCCATTTTTGTCTGCCATGATGATGTCACAGATGGAGAAATGTGGAGAACAATACAGGAACACTATAGCCCTCTTTTCTGCCTGTTGATTAGATGTTCTTTTGGCTGCAAAAATTATCCTGGATTAGATAATTTTAGGCTGCTCTAAAAAGATTGTATGTGCAAAATATAAACATTTTCAGTAGATGATGAACAGTGATAGCTGAATCCAGGGACTTGTAAAATAATGAAAACAGTTTTATAATAATCCACAAAATCATTTTACATTCATTTCGTACAGGCATTTATCTAGTGCTAACAGCTTAGGCAGTGGGGGGGTTAATAGAACTGGAGCACTCAGAATCCGGTGCAGCTGTACATGATAACCAATCACATAGCTCCCAACTGTCCTTGATTTTGAGGGACTGTCCCTACTTTGGAACAAAGTCCCTCTGTCTCTCTTTACTCCTCATTTGTCCCTCATTTTGGTCTGATCTATATAGTTATATATGTAGCGCTACACCCACAGGACCCACTTAAGTATGATTGGTTCCGTACTCTGCCTCTCAACCCCAAGAACAATTTCCACCCCTCTGTAACACCTTGGCAGATCCACGGCATTCAGTGCTTGACGAACCTGATCTTCAGTCCAGTCATCGCTAGGAACATCAATGACCACACACAGCTCCACTTGGCCATTTTCTTCTCTACACCACTGGGTCCTGGCAACGGGGTCCATCTCTGTGTCTTTAGGGATGCTGTCTTGAGGAATTAATTGCAGAGTAATGATAGATCCCGGACGAGCCTCCACATGTAGCGCTACCTTGACTGGTTCCATACTCAGCCTCTCAACACCAAGAGCAATCTCCACCCCTCTGGCACACCTAGCAATAGCGTAAGTGCAAAGACTGATGAAAACACACACGTTATGCTAAAACACAGAAATGTCTTTACTCTAAGGTCTCTGTGTAAAAAATAACACAGTAATAGTGTATTCTTGAATGAATTAGCTGAAGAACAATCACTGAGATTAGGAGCAACATAGGCTGCTTCTAGGGGATTCCACAACCGTAAATAACCCCAGAAGCAAGTACTTAAACAACAATGAACTACAATATAATAACCTTGCACACGCTTGGCTGCCTCCACTCAAATTGGCGCTATGAGTCCAGGCAGGAGGAGAACAGAAGAATGACTTTCTCCTATGTCAGACCTCTCTCTTCTCTCCCCTGACACCACAGGCCCATCTAAAAATGCTGTACCTAATTTAGTGCTTGGTGGCTTAACTCTCAAGTCAGACTACCCCGCACACACACTACATGTACAGACCCCTGAGTATGTGTGTGCGTGCCCGTATGGCACAAGTAACTTCAGTCCCTTGGAAGAAGGATGAGGCCTTGTATCTTCGGCTAGCAACATTAGTTGGTGCACTTAGAACTCCTGCTTGGCAAAGTGTAACTGTTATATGTGGACAGTATCCAGATAGCAAGGCATACACTGTGATTGCTTAACAGGGCTTCAAAAAGACCCAGGTTCTGGCAAGTGAGGGAAAAGTGAAGTAACTCTGTCTGTGTGCAGTGTCCTTATTTCCTGCAGATGGGCAAGTGCCTTCTCACCAATCCTGCGGTCAAGGCCCAAAGGAATATCCTGGAACAGGCAGGTTTCTTTGGTAACCCGAATGGTCACCTCACACTGGAACGCTTCACAGCCGTCGGTGCAGGTGCACCTGGATATGCACCTGGGATCCCCTTCTCTCAGGCTGGATATCCCCAACTAGCCATGGATCCCTGAAACAACGCGGTAGACTAACCTGGGAGGCAATACCTCTCTCCTGGGTCCAATCTCTTCTCCTGCCTCGTGGTGACTGAATTCTGCTCAGCACACAAGATGGTGTCCTTCAGTCCTTCCTTGCGAGAGAATTCTGAGGTGTGTAGTCCTGTCCCCAGTGGTTAGAATGGAGCCACATGTGTTGAAAACTACATGTCCCAGGGTTCTTTGCAGTTATTCAAGTGTATAGTGTGGGATATCCCGCACTACCTTATAGGTAATAATATATGGCTTCTCTTGTGATGGGTGGCTGCATACAACCTAATTGTGTTTCCACAATGTGAATCAAATAATGAGTGTGTGTCAGTAAAATAATTGTGTTGTAAAGTGCAAACAAAGTCTAAAATCTTTCTCCTTAGTATCCTTCGTAAATAGTAAGTGGGTCATATATAAACATTGATTCTATAAAATCAAACACTGGTTCCAAGGTAAACTCTAAGGCTCGATTCACACTGGGGTGGCTTCAAAGTCGCCCGACTCTGACGCTGCCCCGTGCAGAGCGACTTCTGCGGGGCTTGCAAACGACTTCTCTAATAGAAGTCAATGCAAGTTGGCCCCAAAGTAGTGCAGGAACCTTCTAAGTCGGAGTGACTTGAGTTGCTCCGATTAGAACGGTTCCACTGAATGGAGCGCGACATGTTAGTTGGCTAAGTTGCCTGACAAGTTGCCCTAGTGTGAACCGGGACTAATACAGTGATTGCAAATGTGAAACACAAATATGTATTGAAAAAAATTGCAACTGAATGGCATGATAGCAAAATCACAATATCGCAATATACTCGCACAAACAAAAAAATCCTTAAAAATGCAATATATATATGAGGAAGATTTTGGAGTTTGCACTATACAACACAATTCTTTTACTGACACTACTATGGGCATTAGGCGCAACGACACACACTGTCATTATATAAAATGCACTATTCATTTTTCAAAAAGTGTTTCCCAGTGCTAAACCTTTCATCCAATTTCTAAATTGTTGCATTTGTGAATTTCAAAAGCCAATATACAGGAATAGTAGGGGATAAAAAAAAAAACACTTGTGGGTTTAACTAGTCGTGTTTTGGTTTATTACTCCTTTAACCACTTAAGCCCCAGAGGATTTGGCTGCTCAAAGACCAGGGCCTATTTTGCAATTCGGCACTGTATGACTTTAACGGACAATTGCGCGGTTGTGCGACACTGTACCCAAATTAAATTGACGTCCTTTTTTCCCCACAAACAGAGCTTTCTTTTGGTGGTATTTGATCACTTGTGCGATTTTTATTTTTTGCGATATAAAAGATTTTTTTGCGGGACTGCGACATTGCGGCGGACAGATCGGACCCCTGACTAACATTTTTGACACTTTTGGGGGTACCAGTGACATTACTACAGTAATCAGTGCTATACATATGCACTGTTACTGTAAAAATGACACTGGCAGGGAAGGGGTTAACTTTATTAGAGATCCAGGGGTTAAGTGTGTCCCTAGGGGCGTGCTTCTAACTGTCAAGGGGCGTGGCTTTTGATATAACCACAGAGACATACAATCCTACATAGCAGGATTGTATAGTCTCTGCTATTACACCAGGAAGAATGACAGGCGGCTTTGTTTACATTAGCCGCCTGCCTTTCTCCCTCTCCAGCGGGAGATCGCGAGTGGCCGGTGGACATCGGAGCCGCTGGTCACTCGCGCGGGGATGACCGTGAATGAGCGGGGGCGGGAGCCCCCGTTGGCGCGCACTCGCCCCCTACAGGCTCCTGGGAGAGCGACGTAGTACTACGTTGCTTTGCCCAGGAGGGGCTGACTGCCGCAGTAAATTTACTTGCGGTGGTCGGCAAGCGGTTAAGGGGGTGTGGCAGGGGGTGTGTCCTATGCCTACATACTTTTGCTAATGAGTGTCCCTCATTTCCATCTCAAAAAGGTATGTAATCGGCTTTGAGGTTTTATTGTCAAAGCCTAATTGAACAAGCTGATGTTAGAAGCTGATTGGCTGCCATGCACAGCTGCATCAGATTCTGTGTGCTCCAGTTGTAGGGCACATCAGTCCCTGTACTCAAGGAGCTTACAATCTGTAAGATCCGTACCTCACATGCATACTGGGGATGAGCCAAACAGCCCTGGGTTTACTGCAAGCAGTGTTCAGCGCTCTTCAAAGGAGTTTGTCCGAACCCTATTGAAATCAATGGGAGCTGAATGTGTCAAATTAAAAACGCCCATTTTCTGGACTGATAGACAAAGGATTGTCAAAGATAACATGGCCTCAAGAACAGTGCAAATAAAAAAAACATTTTTAAAAATTCAGTTTGGCCAGGAGCAGTGTTTTTTTTTTTTAAAGAACTGACATTTACAAATCAAAAATGGTTAAAGCGGAGTTCCACCAATAAGCACTTTAAATACTGCTGACCCCCTGACATGCCACATTTGGCATGTCATTTTTTTTTTGGGGGGGGGGGGGGAGCGGGTACCTAGATTTGCCTAGGCGGCTCGAGCTGAAGTTTTCCTCTCCCCCTCCCTCCCTGCAATCTTCTGGGACATGTCAGAGGTTCCAGAAGATTAGCCGGCCATTTACAACGCACAGCACAACTCGCACATGCGTAGTGCGCACCCAGTTGTGAAGCCGCAAGCTGTCACAGCCAGGTGCCCACGGTAGAGATGCTGGCGCCGCCGAGAGGAGCGAGGTTTCGGGCGGCCGCATCGCTGGACCGCGCGACAGGTGAGTGTTTGTTTATTACACTTTTTGTAGCTGCTGACTTTTAATAAACACAAAAATGAGTGGAACTCCACTTTAACATTCATCTTTACCTTTGGATTGTATTTGTTTTTTTTAAATGGCACACAGAGCACTCCAAAGGTGAACAAATATTTGAAGGACCTTTAGGCTCGGTTCACATTGGTGCGATGCGGGAAACCCTGGGAATCCACTGCGGCACCTGACTCGCAGGCAGTTCGCACTGCCATATGGGAACCGTTGGGAACGTCAATACAAAGTTAATGATACCCCCAGATCAGTTTGCATATCGCAGTGCGAACTGTCAATTCGGACAGGAATCGGACTGCAAAGGTGTAAACACCTATGCAATCCAATCGGAGTAAAGAGAAGGCGCCACTAAGTGAAGCAGTAATAATGCTCACAACAGCTCCTTCTTCAGACCATATTGGAAATCCATACCAGACCCTTTGGGGTCATCAGCAATATAAGGTGAAGATAGGAATGAGAATGGGGTTCATTTCATTGCCCAAATATGGCTAGTGATCATATTTGGACAGCGATGTCGCTGACTCTTTTCTTATATAGCTGAGTATTCCAGACCATTTAAAGCAATGTGCCAAAGACACTGGTGGTTCCAAGGGACACAGCAGATGCCTGAACCTGCTGTTTCCTTAGGAACCATTGATGGTGGGAAGCTGTCATATATACAAGCAGTAGAAATACCCCTATCCTTGCCCCTATACCTACATGACAGGGGATTCCTGGGCATGTAAGTAAATGGGTCAGGTGATGTCAGTGGTTGGTAAGGACTTGGCGGATGCACCCAATGCTTTCTTAGTGACCATTGACAGCAGGAAGCTGTCATCTTCATCCACGTCAAACGCCCTAAATGCTCAGCATTCAGATAAACACCAGAACGTTCAGACCAAACACTCAGCACTGCTGCATCTGTGGTTCAGGTCAAGGATCAGGCTGAACTGATTGGCATGATGGCAATTTGATGACGGTGCCTAAATATGTATTTCAACTGTGTAAAAACAGTCTTGGATAATATTTAGTTCCCTAAAAGCTTGTGTTTCATTTACAGGTACTGATTTAACTATTTTTTGTTATCATCTCAGTGCTCCTGATCTCAGTTAGCCTTTTTCAGCCACTTCCACTTCCAGCAGTACCCAGAGCATTTCCACCCAGCAGTACCAGCCTTAGCCAGCAGTACCCAGAGCATTACCACCCAGCAGTACCAGCCTGAGCCAGCAGTACCCAGAGCATTACCACCCAGCAGTACCAGCCTTAGCCAGCAGTACCCAGAGCATTACCACCCAGCAGTACCAGCCTGAGCCAGCAGTACCCAGAGCATTACCACCCAGCAGTACCCAGAGCATTACCGCCCAGCAGCACCAGCCTGAGCCAGCAGTACCCAGAGCATTACCACCCAGCAGTACCCAGAGCATTACCACCCAGCAGTACGATCCTGAGCCAGCAGTACCCAGAGCATTACCACCCAGCAGCAGTACCAGCCTGAGCCAGCAGTACCCAGAGCAATACCACCCAGCAGTACCCAGAGCATTACCACCCAGCAGTACCATCCTGAGCCAGCAGTACCCACAGCATTACCACCTAACAGTACCAGCCTGAGCCAGCAGTACCCATAGCAGTACCAGACTGAGCCAGCACTACCCACAGCAGTGCCATCCAGCAGTACCAGCCTGAGCCAGCAGTACCCACAGAGGTACCCACAGCAGTACCAGCCTGAGCCAGCAGTACCCATAGCAGTACCATTAAGCAGTACCAGCCTGAGCCAGCAGTACCAGCCTGAGCCAGCAGTACCCACAGCAGTACCATCCAGCAGTACCAGCCTAAGCCAGCAGTACCCACAGCAGTACCATCCAGCAGCCTGCAGTACCCACAGCACAGTACCAGCAAGCAGTACCAGCCTAATCCATCAGTATCCACAGCAGTACCAGCCTTAGACAGCAGTACCCACAGCAGTACCAGCCAGCAGTACCCAGAGCAGTAACAGTCAGCAGTACCAGCTTGAGCCAGCAGTACCCACAGCAGTAACAGTCAGCAGTACCAGCTTGAGCCAGCAGTACCCACAGCAGTACCAGCCAGCAGTACCCATAGCACAGTACCAGCCAGCAGTACCAGCCTGAGCAAGCAGTACCAGCCAGCAGTACCCACAGCAGTACCAGCCAGCAGCACCAGCCTGAGCCAGTGGTACCAGCCAACAGTACCCACAGCAGTACCCACAGCACAGTACCAGCCTTAGCCAGCAGTTTCCACAGCAGTACCAGCCAGCAGTACCCACAATAGTACCCACCGCAGTACCAGCCATCATTTCCCACCAGCAGTACCAGCCAGCAGTACCCACCAGCAGTACCAGTCAGCTGTACCCACCAGCAGTACCAGCCAGCAGTACCCATAGCACAGTACCAGCCAGCAGTACCAGCCTGAGCAAGCAGTACCAGCCAGCAGTACCCACAGCAGTACCAGCCAGAAGTACCAGCCTGAGCCAGCGGTACCAGCCAACAGTACAAACAGCAGTACCCACAGCACAGTACCAGTCTTAGCCAGCAGTTTCCACAGCAGTACCAGCCAGCAGTACCCACAGCAGTACCAGCCAACATTTCCCACCAGCAGTACCAGCCAGCAGTACCCACCAGCAGTAACAGCCAGCTGTACCCACCAGCAGTACCAGCCAGCTGTACCCAGCAGCAATTCTTATCAAAACTTACCACCGCAAAGAGTCGAATGCGCTCCAGACTGACCAATGCAAACCTGGAAAACCAGTTGCGAGTAGCAACATCATCAATACCAGCTAACATCACACACCTCACCAAAGAGACGAAGTTCCAACCATCACATTAGGGGTGAGTTAATTAAATGTTTGACCAAATAGATCAGGCTAATTTTTAGGTTCATAATTTTGTACGGCCCCCGAAAGATGTTATAAATATCCAAATGGCCCTTGGCAGAAAAAAGGTTCGCCACCCCTGCTCTATATAGATCTGTAGTTATCACTAGAGGGAACACCACCGGGAGGAAGAAGGTCCTGATTCCTCAATATAGATCTTTAGTTACCATTGGAGGGATCACCAGTGGGAAGATCAGGGTCCTAATTCCCATATAAACTGTAGATCTTTAGCTATCACTAGAGGGATCACCACTGAGAGGAAGAAGGGCCTGATTCCTCAATATAGACCTTTAGTTATCATTTGAGGGATCACCAGTGGGAGGATCGGGGTCCTGATTCCCATATATAGATCTTTAGTTATCTCACTAGAGGGATCACCAGCAGGAGGAAGAAGGTCCTGATACCTCTATATTGATCTTTAGTTATCACTAGAGGGATCACCACCGGGAGATGGAAGAAGGTCCTGATTCCTCAATATAGATCTTTAATTATCACTTAAGAAATCACCAGTGGGAAGATCGGGGTCCTGATCTCCATATATAGATCTTTAGTTATCACTAGAGGGATCACCACTGGGAGGAAGAAGGTCCTGATTCCTCAATATAGATCTTAAGTTATCATTTGAGGGATCACCAGTGGGAAGATCAGGGTCCTGATTCCCATATATAGATCTTTAGTTATCTCACTAGAGGGATCACCAGCAGGAGGAAGAAGGTCCTGATACCTCTATATACATCTTTATTTATCACTAGAGGGATCACCACTGGGAGGAAGAAGGTCCTGATACCTCAATATAGATCTTTAGTTATCACTTAAGGAATCACCAGTGGGAAGATTGAGGTCCCGATTCCCCTATATAGATCTTTAGTTATCACAAGTGGGATTACCAGCGGCAGGTCCTGATTCCCCAATTAAACACAACATACACACACAAGGTGATATTCGCCATCCGTGCGCCAATCATACCAGTCCAAACATAGCTTGTGTGTCTTCCTTCCAGAACATAGTCTATTAAAGCTAGGTGACTGCTGCCCCAGTCAACTCCACTTGGTGGCGGAAGAGAACACTGTGCAAAAGATAAACAAAACCAGGCGCACATCCAACCTAATGTATTATAGTTTTTATTAAAGGAAAATGAATCAATATGAAATGCACTCACATGGTAAAGCAAGTACTGGGCATATGGAAAGTGAAGCTCCCCTCAGGACGAGCGATCCGCTGCACCTCTGGCAGTGCGGGATCTGCCAGAGGTGCAGCGGATCACTCGTCCTGAGGGGAGCTTTACTTTCCAGGGGACACTGAGTGGGTACAGTGCGGGATCTGAAGAGGCCATACAGCAGGAGAGGAACCTACATATGCCCAGTACTTGCTGTACCATGTGAGTGCATTTCATATTGATTCATTTTCCTTTAATAAAAACTATAATACACTAGGTTGGATGTGCGCCTGGTTTTGTTTATCTTCGGCACCTGATTCCCCAATATAGATCTTTAGTTATCACTTGAGGGATCACCAATGGGAGGTCATGATTTCCCTATATAGAACTTTAGTTATCACTAGAGGGATCACCAGCTAGAGGAAGAAGGTCCTGATACTCCTATAGAGATCTTTAGGAATCTCTAGAGCAGTGGTTCTTAACCTTGTTGGAGGTACTGAACCCCACCAGTTTCATATTCGCATTCACCGAACCCTTCTTAATTGGAAAAATAAAATATGATTTTTTTCAAATTCAAAACATAGGTATATATTTAGGACGGTATATATTTATACATAGGTGCACAAAATGAACAAAACCTTTAAAGAACAAAACCATTGCATTAATACTGACTGCTGACGATTTGCATTAACACTGACCGCTGACCATTTGCATTAACACTGAGCACTGACCATTTGCATTAATACTGAGCACTGACCATTTGCATTAATACTGAGCACTGACCATTTGCATTAATACTGAGCACTGACCATTTGCATTAATAATGAGCAATGAGCATTTGCATTAATACTGAGCACTGACCATTTGCATTACCAACCAACTAACCAAAAAAAAAAAAAAGAAAAGGCTCTCCTAACTTAAAAAAAAAAAAAAATGCCATACCAATACTGCACACTCACTCACTATGTATAACTGTTATACACAGTGGGGGGGGGGGGGGGGCGCCTTTTTAGTAAAACACTTCACTGCAGAGAACACCACACCACCACATCTACCTACCTTAGTTCTCCTGATTCTGGGCTGGCTGCTGCGCTGGCCTAGTAGTGCATGGCCTGCTCTGGCCTGGGTCTGGTGCCAGACTGGTGTCAGACTCACTCAGTGAGTCACTTGAGTGAGCCACCACTCACTAAGCCTCCTCCTAGGCCTAGGAGTTGGACCTCTCTCCCCTCTAGTCTCCGAGTCCCCGCTCTCACTCTGCTCAGTCTGCCCTTGTCCTCGCCGTCAGTGCACTGACTCACAGTGTGTCAGTGTCACATGACATGTGAATCACTCCGCCAGGTCCGGTCTCTGTACTGTGGGGATGTTGTGTGTTTCCATGATGACGGCGCGGAGCGGGAGTGGAAGGACACGCCAGAAATTGGAGAAATAGTCCCTGATAGCGGAGGGTGTGCGTGTCATCACGAATCATATGAGTCCTCCGCCGAACCCCAGAGACTGACTCACCGAACCCCTGGGGTTCGATCGAACCCAGGTTAAGAACCACTGCTCTAGAGGGATCACTAAATACAAGTCATTCAGAAATTACTGAAGGCCAAGGTCATTCTTCACCTGTGCCGCTGCCAATAAATTGTTGATGTTAATTTCTCCCCCAGGCCTTAATGAGTCAACCACTTGGCAGCGGCAGCTGTGCAGGTGCAGAAGGACCTTGACCTTCAGTAATTCCTAATGAGTGAAGGCTGATGTCATTTTGCAACTGTGCCAAGGCCGCTGCCAACAAAATGTTGATTTTAACCTTTCCCCCAAGCCATGAATGAGTCGACCACTAGGCAGCAGTGGTACTGGCACAGAATGACCTGGAACTTCAGTCATCCTTAATGAGTGAAGGCCGCGGTCATTCCGTGCCTGTGTTGCCTCCTCTGCCAACACATTTAGAATGACTGAAGGCCGGGTCATTTTGTGCCTGTGCCTGGTGAAAGACTCAAAGGTCAAAGTCTACAGTTGCTTGTACTTATCTCATCTCATACAGATGTACACTTGTATGTCCTTATAAGATACACTGTGGACAGACCTTTTTTTTTTTTTAAGCAGGATCTTTCTACCAGCTTTCTGTCAGCAAGATGCTAGATAAATTTCAATAGCCGTGTGCATGAGCCCATATAATGATATAATAATGAAGCTTCAATGGCTCCGCATGTTGCAGTATTTGTTATTTGTCCTTTTTCATCAATCCTGTTCTTTTTCCAATATCCTCGCTGATGTGACCATACATGTGTTTCTGCTGTTCTGCTCACATTCTGTATTCATGACGGATTGGGGACAACTACACAATAGAAGCCTAGTTTTAGGTTTGTGTATGAGGCAGAGATGAGCGAGGCGACATTTACAGGTGCTCGTAAAGTGTCTCACTGCCAGTACTGGCTCCAGAGCTTCGAAAGGATGAAATTCTATTCATGTACCAAATGAGCAATTAAATATAGTGAAAGAGAGAGACCTGCGGCACAACTGGTTCCCATTAAATGGCGGTAATAGCAGGAAACCTTGCTATAATGTATCGTACTGAAGCACGCTATGCTGTGTTTACTGGGCGGAATGCAGCAGAGGGACTGTAGATGGGTTATAGTTTTGTGCATTGTGTTATATAAATGGTGTTAAGTGTAGAATGATGATACACCTACTCTGAGATAGGAGAGTTTTTCGTCACCAGGACGCTCTGTGAAATGAAAGCTGTCAAGTTTTTAAAGTGATTGTAAATGATCACCTTGTAAAACAGCCCATTCTGTTTAAAATAAAAATGAAAGACAAAACATTTGCGTAAAGATATGAAAAAAAAAAAAACATTAGAAATATCTGTTTTTCCCTTTATTATGAGTGATCACATTCCCTCTGTTCTCATTTGCACAAGAGTTGGGGGGAGGAGAAGCAACAGTACACTGATCTTCCCAGTAAAAGGCTGTGCGAGGGAGGGGGGGGGTGTGTCAGGACAAGTCTAAACCTTTGGAGGAGAGCAGGCATAGCTAGAGAACTGACCACGGTATGCTCTGCTTAGTGTGGTCAGTATTTTTTATAATCAGCTATTATTGAAGTTTGAACCATACAATACAAAGGAAAAAATATGAACAAAAAAAAAGTTAGGAAAACAAAGTTACAATGAAAAAAAAAACAATATTGGTATTATATGGTTGTCACGGGCCCTACTTTTTTTCCTCCTCCTAATTTTTCCCTTCCCTGCACTCCCAGGACTTTGCCCTCTTTCCCAGCAAAGGGATTCCCTTCCCCCCACTGTGCTGTCCTTCTCCCCTCCCCAGCTAGGCACAGAAAAGTCTTATTCCCCACTGGGAACAAAGGACACACTCCTTGTGTGGGCTGGAGCAGAGGGGATGCGGGGATGGATGTCGAGGCAACTCAACGCCAGCCTCGGGGTTACCTGGCCACCAGCATGAGTGCAGCTCCATTCTTAGATAGTGGAGCAGGGCCCAGGAAGGAGATTTCCACCTGTGTCTGCTCTGCTGTTTGTCAGACTGTGTGTCTCTAGGCCAGGGGCTGACTGGCAACTATTGGCCCAGGGGGCAAGTACAATCTAGAGGCCCATGATGCAGCGACTCGCTCCCCCTCCCTCTCTCCCTCTTCCTGGCCTCCTCCTGACCCCCATTCCAGGCTGAAGCTCCACTCCAGGTACTCTCTACTCACAGGCCGAAATTTGGGCTGGCTGGGGGAGAAGAGTCTCCAGTGGGGCATGGAACCGGCCTCTGCTCAGAGACAGTTTACACCATCCATGGTGGGGGCACTCTGTCCTTGTCATTATCCCGCACTCAGTAGGTCAGCGGTGGGGAATTTTTACTTCTCTTCACCAGGAATCCTTTAGGCATGTCTGTGACAGAAGCGGTACAGCCTTTTTACGGGGCATCAGAGGGGCCCGGGGGGCAATTGCCTCCCTGCCCCCTGGCCCAGTCCTCCCCTGCTCTAGGCTGCGGCCAGAGAACACAGAGTCTTCTATTGGTTCCTGTGGGCCTCTTCATCCCTTTACCTGCCTAAAACCTGGAGTGGATTTACCCTGTACCTGCCTGTCAACCTGGAGTGTGGATTTACCCTGTACCTGCCTGTCAACCTGGAGTGTGGATTTACCCTGTACCTGCCTGTCAACCTGAAGTGTGGATTTACCCTGTACCTGCCTGTCAACTTGGAGTGTGGATTTACCCTGTACCTGCCTGCTGGTGACTGGATTAACCCTGGTCCTACCCGAACTCTGCCTGGACTTTGTCACCTCATTGATTGCGGCAACCCGTGTGTGGCCCAATCCCTCAGTGGCCAGGACTTTGCTCGTTCTATCAGGAGCCCCCTGTTACGGACTACCCCTGTTATCTGGAACTCTGTCCTATCTACGTTGGGTCTGATCCTGGGCACCATTGTTTTGGCCCCTTTCTTTGTGAACCTACCCGCTACCATTCAATAAAAGGCTTTGTTGGCACTCCTGTTCTCCGTGTGTGTTCTGTCCCACCTACGCGTCCGTTACATATAGCACGATACAAAATTTCCAAGGTGCCAGAATTCCAAAGGTAGAGAGCCCTCCAATGGGAGGAATAGGCCCCCCCCCCCCATGCACAATGACAAAAAAGCTTGTAAGACAGGGAGGGCAGTTGGATGGTCGAGATACAGAATCAAAGGATGTCATGCAAATACCACACATGAATACAAGAACAGCAATAAAAATGTTTAGAAAAAAGTGAGTAATACTACTCAGGTGGTTGTGCTCAAGATTGACCAATGATAAGTGTAGGGGAAAAAATGAATTTTTTTTAAAAGTGAATTTTATATGAGCTGCTAGTTTAGACAACAATAGGTTGTGAAGAATAAGGATATAGTAAACAAAAAAAAACATTGCTCATATGTGAATGACAAAAATGTCCCCTTTCATAAAATAAAATATTTGTGTATAAATGAACTCAGTGTCCTATTCCACCGAATAGGCAAATCAATATTAATAACACAATAAAAATGTATTATATATAAAGTGATTTGTGCACAATTGGATAAATATAAAAAATATTAAATATATATTATATAATAATGCAATAGTAACAGTCCTTGTGCAAACAGCAAACACTAGCTGTGTATGCTAATAAAGTTATAGTGCTCCAAACGGTGATAATATTCAAGTAGTTTCCAAAAAAGTGTAGATTCATGCTCTGTAAACAGGTGACATTAGTGGGTATCTGGAGCGTGAGTATCGTCCACCTTATACGCTTCCCACTTACCAGATGACAATTAAAATGTTAACTTGTCTAAAAATGTTACGATCAAATACGGGATTGCAGGCTTCAAAACATATCAGGGCAAAAAGAAAAAGGGAGCGGGGAGGAATGCTAAACCAGGTGTGCATAATGAGTGGGGTCGCTTCATGACAAAGAAAGAAACATTTAAGCATCAGGTATCTCATTGGAGTAGTACATCCAACCCATCCACACATCCCTAAATTTATCCTGTTGTTTCTTAAGAGTCCATTCACACTGCCGCGACTTGTGAGGCGACTAAGTCGCCCCAAGTCGCTTGACATAACAAAATCAATGTTAATCAATGAGTGCTGTCTTAATTGGCACTACTGAAGGGTCCTGTCCTACTTTGAGGCGACTTGTATCTGACTTGTCCCATAGACTTCAATGGGAGTCGCCTCCTTATCTTATTTGAAGCGACTTGTGATCCGGCTTTCCATTAAAATGGTCCTGAACCAGAAAAAAAGATAATTTTTCTTAGAATTTTTAGTAGCGCAGGTATGGGGCTCCGCTCCACCTGGGCGTTTTTGTTGCAGGCGTTTATCGGGCATTTTTTGGGCGTCTTTGGAGGCAGGCATGACATCTGAACTTCTGTATAGGGATATATATACACACACACACACACACATATATGTATATATACACATACACACATACAGGTGTGATAGGAGCGGAGCCACATCCCTGCGCTAATGAAATTATTTTCAGGGATAGGGTTCCGCTCCTATCACACCTGTATGTGTGTATGTGTATATATACATATATGTGTGTGTGTATATATACCCCTACACAGAAGTTCAGATGTCATGCCTGCCTCCAAAGACGCCCAAAAAATGCCCAATAAACGCCTGCTACAAAAACGCCCAGGTGGAGCGGAGCCCCATCCCTGCGCTACTAAAAATTCTAAGAAAAATTATCTTTTTTTCCGGTTCTAGACATGCTACAGAGCTGAAACTTCACAGGTACACTTTTTAGACCCCACAGACACTAAATTCAAAGAAATCTCATTTTTTTTTTCAATAATTTTTTTCAATAATTCCCTATCAAAAACGACAATTTTTAAGAACTTTTTTTTGTGTGATTGAGCATGACCCAGAACCATCATATTCTGATTGGCCAAATACAAAGTTGTACAAAGTCGTCTATCATACAAGTCGCGCTGAATTTGCGCAAAGTCGCGCTGAATTTGCGCAAAGTCACGCTGAAGTCGCTTTGAAAGTCGTGCTAACAAGTCACCCCTTATGAGGCGAATTTCTGGTCGCGGCAGTGTGAATGGGGTCTAACTGTGTTCATCCAATGTTCTGCCTCCATGATATCATTCACCTCCCTTTTCCAATTAGTTATTGAAGGACACCAAATCTGTTTCCAAAATCTAGGGATTAGGGATTTTGCTGCATTAAAAAAATAGGTGTGGGGGGGGTGACACTCTTATAGAATTTAATGGAGAAGGGGACGTCATGAAACAGGAATTGTAGGGGAATGCAGTTGATGGGCCTAAGAGTCAGTTTTTTAATCCAAGGGGTAATTTCCTCCCAGAAGGGTTTAATCTTAGGGCATGACCACCATCAGTGAAGGAATGTACTCTTTGGTCACAACCCCACGAGCAGTAGGCGTCAGCATTAGGAAACATCTGGGCCATCTGGGACTCAAACGGGGGGAGAGCCCCACGTGGACTCAAATGGGGAGAGAGCCTCCTGTGACCGCAACTTAGGCTAAAGAAATCCCTCTGCCAGCTGCTGGTGTGACCAGAAATGTGTGGACTGCCACAGATGTCAGGCACAAATTCAGTGTAAATATAATTTATTTAAAAAATAAGTGAACAACATTAATGTAAATGCACTGCCAATAAACCAAACTGTGTAAAACAAACGAAATAACTAAACAAATAGTGACATACAATGCACAACTCTCTTAACCAAATATATACAGCAAAAAGGGAATGCAAGCGTAATCAAAACAGAGCCAGGGTCATACACGGGAGATCAAGCCGAGGGAGTTGGAAGCAGGACAGAACAGGGTGAGCGTAACAGGAGACAGAGAGAGCAGGTGGGAAGTGATCATGCAGCAGGGTCGGGATCAGGGTCCAGGAACAGGATGCAAGATACAGGAACACTGAAACACAGTTCAGGGGCACATGGAGACAACACAAAGGTAACAAGAAAAAGACAGACAGGACTTAAAGCGGAGTTCTGGCCACAAAAAAAAAATTTCAATGAACATACCCCCCGGGACAGTCAGGGCTAGTACATTCCACAATGGATAGCCTCTGACCTGTCCCGGTTCGCACTTACCTGCAAGAAGAAATACTCACTTTTAAAATTTCTTCTCCAGCTTTGCCATCTCTGTTGTGGGCAGCTGAAGCCAGCACGATCCTCTTCTGCGTCCTCTTCCGTGTCTTCTTCTCCCAGAATGCGCCTGCACCGGCCCCTCTCATCACTTCCGGTGTGGCGACGCATTCCTAAACAGCTTCTGGGCATGCCCAGAAGCTGTTAAGCAGGGAATGCGGCATTGCACCGGAAGTGACGAGCGGGGCCGGTGCCGTCGCATTGATTCCTGGGAGCGATGGCGTTCAGCTCCCAGGAATCATTGCAAACCGGAAGTGACGGCGCGGGCCGCGGCCGCCGAGGGAGGAAGTGGAAGAAAGGTGAGTATTTCTTTCTACAATACAAGGTAAGTAAAAAAAAAAAAAAATCCTAAACTATCCATTTCCTTTTCAGGTGAAGAAAAGCAAGCGGATGGCCACAAAATCGATTATGTTGATTTTGTGGCAAGAACTCCGCTTTAAATATACTTTTTGCAACAAGCATCAGGTTATGACTAATGATATGAGCTTCTGGCTGCTGAGAGACACCTACTGGGGAACACTGGAACTGCAGCCTATGGATCTGGGAGCCACAGTGCCACCAGCAGGTGAGGCCTTTGCTGACAATACCCCCCCTCTAAGGAGAGGCCTCAGGACGCTCCAAACAGCCGAAGCTAAACCAGTCCATAAAAGACAGTCATCTGTTACACAAGTCCAGAGCAAAAGATCCTCATAGGTATATATCATAGGTAAAAAGGCGCTGGTAATCTTAATATATCACGTGTTATAAAAATTAATAGGTGATTTAAAGTGTAATATATGTGATTAAAAATTGCTACAAATATATATATGATCTACTATTGGTGCAATTAGCAAAGAAAAGTGCATACCAGTGCAATTTCAATTCAGAAGTGTTTGTGCTTCTCAAAGTAAATTAATCCACAAAGGTGTGGATCAGTGAACCAATAAATAGATATATAAAGAATTCCATACAAAAATCACATAAGAATATATAAAAATATAAATATATAAATGTGCTCCAAGTAGTGTTTAAAAGTCCAGGCAATAGCATGCAATCAAAATTGTGCTTGGTGGATTCTTATTAATCCCTTCACAGTGCTCCAGGTGCTGGGATGTGACAACCGTCAATTAAGAAGTGCTTGTGCTTCTCAAAGTAAATGAATCCACAAAGGTGTGGATCAGTGAACCAATAAATAAATATATAAAGAATTCCATACAAAAATCACATAAGGATATATAAAAAAATCACATAAGAATATATAAAAAAGTATAAATATATAAATGTGCTCCAAGTAGTGTTTAAAAGTCCAAGCAATAGCATGCAATCAAAATTGTGCTTGGTGAATTCTTATTAATCCATTCACAGTGCTCCAGGTGCTGGGATGTGACAACCGTGGCCTCTTACCAGCTAGCAGCAGGTCACAAGGACCCCCAACGCCTGTGATCCCTTTATTGGGTGGATCAGACCTCTCCTCGATTGCTTGGATCTCTGGCTCCTATATTACTCGAGTTGGACCATGTAGTCCCCCCATACACATAAAGATATAGAAGAACAAATAGCCTCCAATAGTGAAACACTGTTTTATTCTCCAAAAAACATACACTACAAGGTGACAACTAGCCTCTTACTATTTGTTGTGCCCTCCTGGCACTGGGCAATTCGGCAGTACAAAATCGTTTTTTTGGGTCTTAGGAAGATATTCTCCGGGGATCTGCAGCACCCTGTATCTCCTTTCCCCCTTTCTTTGTATTGCAGCGGTGGATGTGTATCCCAGCCTCTGTTCCGAATGCCTCTGTGTGTTACTTCCGGGTTAGCATTGACCACAATGCATTTCGCTTAACGAGCGTCCTCAGGCAGGACGCTCGTTAAGCGAAATGCATTGTGGTCAATGCTAACCCGGAAGTAACACACAGAGGCATTCGGAACAGAGGCTGGGATACACATCCACCGCTGCAATACAAAGAAAGGGGGAAAGGAGATACAGGGTGCTGCAGATCCCCGGAGAATATCTTCCTAAGACCCAAAAAAACGATTTTGTACTGCCGAATTGCCCAGTGCCAGGAGGGCACAACAAATAGTAAGAGGCTAGTTGTCACCTTGTAGTGTATGTTTTTTGGAGAATAAAACAGTGTTTCACTATTGGAGGCTATTTGTTCTTCTATATCTTTATGTGTATGGGGGGACTACATGGTCCAACTCGAGTAATATAGGAGCCAGAGATCCAAGCAATCGAGGAGAGGTCTGATCCACCCAATAAAGGGATCACAGGCGTTGGGGGTCCTTGTGACCTGCTGCTAGCTGGTAAGAGGCCACGGTTGTCACATCCCAGCACCTGGAGCACTGTGAATGGATTAATAAGAATTCACCAAGCACAATTTTGATTGCATGCTATTGCTTGGACTTTTAAACACTACTTGGAGCACATTTATATATTTATACTTTTTTATATATTCTTATGTGATTTTTTTATATATCCTTATGTGATTTTTGTATGGAATTCTTTATATATTTATTTATTGGTTCACTGATCCACACCTTTGTGGATTCATTTACTTTGAGAAGCACAAGCACTTCTTAATTGACGGTTGTCACATCCCAGCACCTGGAGCACTGTGAAGGGATTAATAAGAATCCACCAAGCACAATTTTGATTGCATGCTATTGCCTGGACTTTTAAACACTACTTGGAGCACATTTATATATTTATATTTTTATATATTCTTATGTGATTTTTGTATGGAATTCTTTATATATCTATTTATTGGTTCACTGATCCACACCTTTGTGGATTCATTTACTTTGAGAAGCACAAACACTTCTGAATTGAAATTGCACTGGTATGCACTTTTCTTTGCTAATTGCACCAATAGTAGATCATATATATATTTGTAGCAATTTTTAATCACATATATTACACTTTAAATCACCTATTAATTTTTATAACACGTGATATATTAAGATTACCAGCGCCTTTTTACCTATGATATATACCTATTTATTGTTTTATTACAATTAAAAGGGCAGCAGGTTCAACAATCTTTTATTTAAAGGGCCAGGCGCCTTCTCTTTTCTTTTTAAAAGATCCTCATAGGCTGAGGAAGTGCTGGGTTCCAAGAGAGGTGCCCCGCTGCCAAGATCAGTGTTGGGGGTAACTAGTTACAAAGTAACTAATTACAGTAACTAAATTACTTTTTTTGGTAACTAAGTAAAGTAACTAGTTACAATACTAATATTGGTAACTACACTACTTTACTAGGCTATAGGAACGCGCTTTCCTGAGTTACCCAAGCCGTGCGATACAATCGTTATTTAGAAGAATAGAGAGGGATGAAGTTTATGACTTTTTGTTGCACTTTATGTTTTATTCTGTTTTTTCAGGTTTTGTTCTCATTTTTCTCAAAGCCTGTGTTTATACAATAAACTCTATGCAGAAAGAGTGTCATGTATCTTCTTCTACACGGTCAATTATGAAAGAGGAAAGTAAAGTAATAAGTAGTGAAGTTACTTTTCAAATGCAGTAACTAGTAAAGTAATCTCATTACAATTTACAGAAGTAACTAGTAACTAGTTACATTTTTTGAGTAACTACCCCAACACTGGCCAAGATCCAACATCAGGCAAAGTGTCCCACCGCCTGGGTCAGGTGACTGACTGGCCTGGGGTCAAGCAACTGGCTGGGTGTCCATCAAGTTGGGCGGCAGGCACTGGAACATCAAGCTGGAGCAGATTGGTTGGCGTGGAAGCAGATTGGAGCAGATTGGCTGGTGTGGAAGCAGACTGAAGCAGATGGGCTGACGTGGAAGCAGGATTGGATAATGTCAGGATTGTGCAAGTTGGGAAAAACATTTGTTTCTTTTTAGTTTTAGCCACTGAGGTTCTGCATGTAAATGCAGAGATGTGAGTAAGAGGAGCTAATGGAAGAGAAGAGTTGAGGAATGGTGAAAACGATGGAGTAGTTGCTAAAGAGGGTTTTTGTGGGATTGTCGCAGACAGCAGTGAAGAAGTCATCTTCAGTGTATTAAAGACAGGGTAGGTGCAAGAAGTGGGAACAGGGTACTGACAAATAGTTAGTAGCAGGGTATACTGGTCTGCAATTGTGGTTGCTGTGGTTGATGGAGAGGCAGATATCTGAGAAAGTGGGCAGCAGGAATGGGTCGTTGCAAGCTGACTGAGGCTGAGTGCAATATATCTGGTGATGAGTTAGGTCTGCTCATCTGTGAGTTAGGTCTGCTCAATGTGCTCAGTGTGTGATTCATGTGGTCTGAGGGAGTGTCCCCACTGATCCAATGGGGTGGCACATTGGATAGTGGAGGAAACTTGGCCGATGGGTACACAGGCTTTAATACATCCCCAGGGATTGGCACAGACTGCTGTCTCTGTGCATTGTGGGGTGTAGTATAAAAAGCCAGGAGCACATGTGCTCAAGGTCTTTGGCTGGTGAGCAGAGTACCGGAAGGAGGGTGGCAGCTGCCTCCTCTTCTGCTGTGGTTGCTGTACGGTCACAGGGAGTCGGCCTGGTGAGCCAGAAGTGTGGAGCTGAACCCAGAGGTCCAGGAGAGCTGACTAGAGGAGTTGAGACACTGGAGAACCTGAAAAGCAGTATCGTGAGTACAGAGGATTGTGTCTAAGGGCCTGACCGGGAATGGGGCCAATCCAGAGTAGAGTAGTCATAGGACGGGTGTCAGCTGGTGGAGAGAAAGGGGGTATTAGGCGAGTGCCCTGAAGATAAGTCCTAAAGAACATTACCTCAGATTAATCTAGTGGTAGGATCAAGCTGCGGCCTTGCCGCATTCTCAGATAGAGGTCCTCAGCATTGTGAATAGTTCAAGTGTTGGAGTATCTCACTCATCCCTTCTCCCATACCCATATAAAATAAAACAACAAAAACAACAACCCCTAGACTGCTCATTGACTAAGCCGGAAAGTAAAGTGTTAAGATTCTTCATGCAGTTGCTATCGGTAACCCAGTGGACCCGAAAAGGTGAAAAATCCAGCAGCCCTTGAGGGGGCAGTGACACGCTTGTAGTAATGGTTGAACAAAATTTAGTTTACACTCTGCTTTTCTGACAAGAGACTGCACTGCGCTAATACACTCCACTAGCACCCAGTGGTGTATTTAGGTTTTGTGCTGCCCTAGGCCTTAATAAACTTGTGCACCCCTTAATTTAAATATCATAAAGGCAGGTAGTAGTGTGACCGCTTTATGGGGGTACCAGACTGATCTGCCTCCTGGACCCTACCCTCCGGCCCAATTCGCCCCATAAGACTGGCACTATACTAAAAGTTTAGCGCAAGCCGGCGGGGACCCTTTTTGTGCGGGAGCCGGGAGGAGGCTGTTTATTTTTCAGTGCGGGGTGCAGCTTTTTTGCTGCCCCCCTTAAAAGTGCCGCCCTAGGCCTTGTCAGCCTAGGCCAAGATACAGCACTGCTAGCACCTGTTGGGAACATGCTGAATAGTGCTCAAAGAAATAAGCCGAGTCATCCACCAATAACCATATCAGTGATTCCACCTGAGCCATACTGAAGGGGGGAGAAAAGTCATCACTGCCTTTAGGAATAGTGGACAAAGTCAACTCTGCACAAACCTGAATCAATGGCTGAACATCACCAAACAACATCCTGCCCTGATCAACTAGGGAATGGGCACACTAGCAAAGAAGAAAGTATATAACCTCCTCAGGATGCATCTTGCAACAAACAAAAGCAGAGCCAAGATGGTTTCTCTGTGAAGCCACTTCTGGTCAGGACTGGCCTTGGTGTTATGTCTGCTGCTGGTGTGACCAGAAATTCAGGCACCGATTCAGCATAAAAGAATATAATTTATTTAAAAATATGTGAACAACATAAATGTAAAACCAGTGTTGGTCATGTAAGTTAAAAAAAGTAATTAGTTATAGTTACTAGTTACTTCTCCCAAACTGAGTTACATCAGTAAAAAAGTAACTAATTACCAGGGAAAGTAACTATTGCGTTACTTTAAAAAATAATCAAATATGTCAAATAACTTTTATGCCCCCAATATTAAATATGTTAAATGATGGAAATGAACACTAAATAGAAGCAATTATTAGAAAACATTGTACAGTAATCTACACTATTTTAACCGCTTTACCACCGCCCACAGTAATATTACTGCGGCAGAGTGGCTCGTTATCGTCTGTCGACGTAGTACTACGTCGTCAGACACTCCCCCTTCTGGGCGGCGCTTGCGCACCGCCGGAGGCTCGCTCCCGCTGTTTTCATTCACAGCGGGAGTCGGGCCAGGGGAGGAGCAGTGGCGATCGCCGCTGCTCTTACCCGATCGCCGGGGATCTAGTGTGGAGATCCGCCCGCCTGTGTAAACAGAGCGGGCGGATCTCCATAGTGACAGGGAGTGACAGATCGGAGTGTTCAGCATAGCTGGACATCCGATCTGTCCCTGACTCACTCAGTCACCTCCCCCCCTACACGTCAGTAAGCACCAGGCATACATTAACCCCTCCCTCTCCAATAAAATTAACCCCTTCCCTGCCAGTGTCATTTTTACAGTAACAGTGCATATATATATAGCACTGATTACTGCAGTAATGTCACTGGTACCCCCAAAAGTGTCAAAAATGTCAGTCAAGGGTCCGATCTGTCCGCCGCAATGTCGCAGTCCCGCAAAAAAAATCGCAGATCTTCGCCATTACGCGTTAAAAAAAAAAACACCAAAAATGACAGAAATCTTTCCCTTTGCTAGTAAACGCAATAACTTTTGCGCAAACCAATCAAAATACGCTTATTGCGATTTTTTTTTACCAAACATAGGTAGCAGAAAACAAATTGGCCAAAAATTTTAAAAAAAATTGTTTTTTACATCTTTTTTGGGGGGAATTTCATATAAAAAAATGTTAAAAATATTGTTTATAGCGCAAAAAGTAAAAATCGCACAGGTGATCAAATACCACCAAAAGAAAGCTCTGTTGGGGGAAAAAAAGGACGTAAATTTTGTTTGGGTACGGTGTCGCACGACCGCGCAATTGTCAGTTGAAGTCGCACAGCACCGAATCGCAAAAAGTGGCCTGGACGGAAGACAGCAAAATCCTCCGGTGGTAAAGTGGTTAATGTTGCTGTGGGACAATGAGACACCTATGTGGTGAGGTGAATCCTGATTCCTGAGTGGTACCTGCGTGGTATTTGCTGAGTGATACCAACTGCGTGGTACACTGGTACAGAGTGGTATTTGCTAAGTGGCACTGGTGGTACCTGAGTGGTATTTGCTGAGTGGTACCGGCTGGCTGCGTGGTGGTGGTGGTACACTGGAACTGGCAGTGGTACCTGACCTGAGTCCTGAGCAGGGTTGTCACCTCATCCCTTTAATCCAGGACACATATTAATTACACAGGTTCTGAGGCTGATATAATGCACATAAGGCACCAAGTGAGTTTAATTACCACCCTAATCAGCCTCAGGACCTGTGTAATTAATGTGTGTTCTGGTTTAAAGGGATGAGGTGGCAACCCTAGTCTTGAGTCCTCCAGAGTGACTTCTGATTGAGTGGTGTTTTTTTTTTTTTTTACTTGAGTGGTACCTGCTGCTGGTGGTGGTTGTGGTGAGGGGCAGTGGTGGATGGTGGTGTGGCACTGGTGGGGGTACTGGCAGTGTGGTACGGTGGTACCTGACCTGAGTCCACTCCAGTCCTGACTGTGGTATTATATGTTTTTTTTTGTTTTTTGGTACCTGCTGGTTGGCTGGTGGTGTGGCACACTGATGAGGTCTGAGTCCTGACTGTGGTAACCGTATTTTTTTTGTTGGTACCTGCTGGCTGGCTGGTGGTGGTGGTGGCTGGTGACGGTGTGGCATACTGGTGGTGGGGTCTGAGTCCTGAGTCCTCCTGTCCTGACTGTGACTGAGTATAGTAACCGTGTTTTGTTTTTTGGTACCTGTGCTGCTGCTGCAGTGCTGCTGGCTGGCTGCTGGTGGTGGTGTGTGGCCTGCCCAGGCACACTGGGGTCCGTCTGGCTCTGTCCTCCAGGCCTGTCTGTCTGCTTGTGCTGCCTCAACTCTTATGGCTGGATGCTTGTGCCTGTCTGACGTGACGACTGTGTCGGTGGTGGACTGGTGGTGGACTGCCTGCACTATATATTAAATTAATTTATATGGCCTCTGGCTGCCCTCCTATTGGCCTGGGCGGCTGGGCCTGGCGTGCTGTACTCCGCACTGCCACTCTCTCTCCGTCCTCTCTCGTCGTCTGAGGCCAGTACCTCAGACAGCGCCGGCCTCGGTCATAGAGGAGAGGAGGAAAAAAACAAAAAAGTAGTGCAGAGCTAAAATACTAAATAACTAAAATAATCTCATAAATAAAATACATCAAAACTCAAAGGAAAGAAAGTCCATATTAATCCATAAATATGCAGGTGAGTCATTAACAGAGAAGCCTTCAGTGAAGAGGGATGGAAATAAGGTGATCCAAATGTATCAGCCCATCCACAAAGAGAACACACTGCCTCTCACCTCCGCTCATTGACCACTAGGGGTGATCAGGCCAGCATAAGCAACAGTCCCAACGGGACAACTGTTCACTCCTCTAGACCAGTGGTCCTCAACCCTGGCCTACAGGGCCCACTAAAAGGCCAGATTTTCAAGATAACTGAAATACATCCCAGTTTGCTGCTCAGTGATTGCAGTACTCTAGTCTGCATCTCCCCAAGGTAATACCTAAAATCTGGCCTGTTAGTGGGCCCTGCAGGCCAGGGTTGAGGACCACTGCTCTAGATAGATGATAATGATGATGCTGATAGACACAGGCTTCACAGGACTCACTCACAGAACTCAAGTCTTCAGAGGCAGTACATCCGATGTCAATCATGTCATGTATCTAATGCTCTCTGTCTGGACACTTCTTTTATTGATAAAAAGCAGATAAAATACTCACAAGCATGGCACTGACACAGTGCCTAATGTGAACACAATCAGATAAGCCAATCATGCCGGGCGGCCGCGGGTGACCTCAGGAGAGGAGGAATTACACTACTGCCATCTAGTGGTGGTAGATGTAATTGCTGTAACGCGGCCCAAGTAATTGGAACGGCGTTACCAGGAGGGGAAGAGTAATCAGTTAGATTACTCGTTACCCTCTAAAGTAACTGCGTTAAGTAATGCCGTTTACTTTAACGCAGTTCCTACCATCACTGTGTAAAACGTACCTCCAATAAACCAAACTGTGTAAAAACAAACCAAATAACCAAACAAATAGTGACCTACAATGCACAACTTCCTAAACCAAATATATAGCAAACGAAATGTCATCCAGTTAGGTTTTACATCTCCATTCAGAACGCCTTGGGTAATGGACTTGGAAAAGGTGAACTTGGACTTTAACCGTGACTGCGGACCTATTCAGCAGATTGATTCTGCAGGATCTGGCAGCAGAGAAATTATTGTTCAGTCAACAAAAAATGCAGCGGAGGCCATCTGTATAGATGTATTATGCATTAGAGGAGATGGAAACACAGATACGAAGACCTATCAAAGGGGGAAAGCCACGGGTCTGTTTTGGATGAGTTTCACACAGTGAATAGCACAGGCGTTGACACACATACAACGAGATGTTCTATTCATTAAGGGTCAGCAGCATCTGGCGATATATACCGTATATAGCTGTATTCCTCTGCTCCCTACCCTGCAGCACTTCTCTTTGTACATTGTGCGGAGGTGGCATGTTATTAAATAATTCTTCCTTGTTGATAATGTTAAACACAAGGCTGGGAGAAGAAATGGCCGGCATTGGGAAATGACCGGGAGGGTTCCCAGGATCACACATCAGTTCTACAATCACAATACGGCTTCCAGGGAACAGTTCAAACAACAACGAGACCCAATGGGATTCAGGAAACACGCTTCACCAAATTAGCAATTGACACCTGTGGAAGGCCACTTCAGAATCCATAATATTGATGTCAATTACTTCTGACATTTGCAGGTCAATGACTTACAGTGGAACTATCTGATTCTTGACTAGAGTATTATCAAATGAAAGCAATATTCAATTCAAAGTAACAAAATGCTATATACTCTATTTTACCGGTCCTTAAAGTGGATTTCCATCCAAAAGTGGAACTTCCGCTTTAACCACTTAAGCCCCGGAAGATTTTACCCCCTTCCTGACCAGGGCCTATTTTGCGATTCGGCACTGCGTGGCTTTAACGGACAATTGCGGGGTCGTGCGATGCTGTACCTAAACGAATTTGACGTCCTTTTTTTCCCACAAACAGTGCTTTCTTTTGGTGGTATTTGATCACCTGTGCGATTTTTTGATCATGTGCTATAAACAAGAAAAGAGCGACAATTTTGCAAAAATAACAATATTTTTCAAATTTTTTATATGAAATTCCTCCCAAAAAATGTAAAAATCTAAATTTTTTAACATTTTAGGCCAATTTGTTTTCTGCTACATATGTTTGGTAAAAAAAAAAAAAAAAATTGCAAAAAGCGTATTTTGATTGGTTTGCGCAAAAGTTATTGCGTTTACTAACTAAGGGAAAGATTTTTGTCATTTTTATTGTTTTTTTTTTTAACGAGTAATGGCGGCGATCTGCAATTTTTTTTTGCGGGACTGCGACATTGCAGCAGACAGATCTGACCCTTGACTGACATTTTTGACCCTCTGGGGTTACCAGTGACATTACTACAGTAATCAGTGCTATACATATGCACTGTTACTGTAAAAATGACACTGGCAGTGAAGGGGTTAACTTTATTTGAGAGGGAGGGGTTAAGTGTGTCCCTAGGGGCGTGTTTCTTACTGTGATTGGATGTGGCTTGAGGTGTAACAGCACAGATCAACGGTCCTACATAGCAGGACAGTATGATCTGTGCTGTTACACAGGGGAGAATGACAGGCGGCTTTGTTTACATCAGCCGCCTGCCTTTCTCCCTCTGTAACCGACGATCGCGAGTGACCGGCGGACATCGGGTCCACTGGTCACTCGCGCGGGGGGGGGGGGGGGGGGGGGTCTGTGAGCGTGCGGGAGTGGGAGTGCGCCTCCAGCGGCGCGTGCTCGCTCCCTAGACACTCACAGGCTAGCAACGTAGATTTGCCTGTGAGAGGCTTACTGCCGACGTAAATCGTCGTTAGGCAGTCGGCAAGTGGTTAAGGCCTCCTGACCCCCTGACATACCACATTTGGCATGTCATTTATTTTGGGGGGGGGTACCTAGATTTGACAGGTATCCGCTCCTACTTCCACTGTTGGGTTACTCTGTGTTTGCGCGCGCCCCCCCACTAGGCAGCGGGGAAGCCGATGCATGGGGCCGGCGGCTGCGATTGCCCCTGGGCACCTCCGATCGCTCCCCGAGGAGAGAGGACGGTCTGCTATTGTAAACACAGCAGACCGTTGCTCTCTCTGGAATGAACACAGAGCGCCTGTGATCCTCCTATTTAAGATCACAGGTCTCTGTGTTGATTCCACAAGCCAATCCCCCCTAGGTTAACCCCTTCTCTGTCATTGTCATTACTACAGTAACAATGCATATTTTTAGTACTGATTGCTGTAGTAATGTCACTGGTCCCCCCAAAAGTGTCAAAAATGTCAGTTAGGGGTCCGATCTGTCTGCCGCAATGTCGCAGTCCTGCTAAAAATCGCAGATCGCCGCCATTACTAGTAAAAAAAGAAATAAATAAAAATGACATACATCTTGTAGTTTATAGATGCGATAACTTTTGCGCAAACCAATCAAAATATGCTTATTGGGATTTTTTTTAACAAAAATATGTAGCAGAATACAAATTGGCCTAAAATTATGAAAAAAATTAGATTTTTTTCATTTTTTTATTTGGGAATGTTATATAGCAGAATGTGAAAAACATTGTTTTTTTTCAGAATTGTTTTATTTTCTTGTTTATAGCGCAAAAAATTGAACCCGCACAGGTGACCAAATACCACCAAAAGTAAGCTCTATTTGTGGGGAAAAAAGGGCATTCATTTTATTTAGGTACAGCATTGCACCACTGCGCCAGTATCCGTTAAAGTAACTCATTGCCGAATCGTCTGGTCATTGAGCCCCGGTTCACATCAGTGCGATGACAGACATTGCATGTGATTCGGAGCGCACTGCTCTGCAAATCACATGTGATGTCGGTGTGATGCAAATTCAGCCATACAGATTGTATGGCTGAATTCACATCGGATTCGGACACAACACGCACAGGAACCTTTTCTTGAGTCCACAGCAGAATTGGATCGCATTGTGGTTAACACCTATGCGATCCGATTCATGTCCGAACTGACAGTTCGCATTGCGATATGCAAACTGATCTTGGGGTGTTGTTAACTTTGTATTGACACCCCCAGCAATTCGCATATGGCAGTGTGAACTGCCTGCGATTTGAATGTGATGCGGGAACCCGCAGTGGATTTGCAGGGTTCCCGCATCGCATATATGTGATCCGGCACTAAGGGGGTAAAACCTTCCGGTCCAGAAGTGGTTAAGGGGGTTAAGTACTTAACAAAAACAACACATATAGTGGAGAAGCTGCACATCCCAATAAGTCATGAGAGAGAAAATGGAGAATGGCCCCCAGGTTTTTTTTAGCAGCAATAATGAATGTGACTATAAATGTATAAAACATATATATGATCTTTATTGATTTTTTTTTTTTTTTTTAAAGATTTCATGTGTAAAAACCTTGTTAATACAAAGGTGTAATATATGAGCTCTGGTTACAAAGACTTAATAGGTTAGGTCAATTATCACACATTGCTAACAGGCGAAGGACAAAGACACAAGATCATCACATCCAATAAGGAGAACCCCGACGCGTTTCAACCTCTATGGTAAGGTCTTCCTCATGGGGTATGTGACTTCCTATGCGTGATAAGTCGCTAACAACCAGAAACCATTTCCATAGCTAAAAGGATCCTCCCAAGGACATGAGGGTATCTCCCATATTTCCACGAAGGGCAGGCATGGTGCACACCAGCCTACAAGGAACCACACCTAGGTCTCATCATGCGGGAACAGAGCACATGGATAAGGTGGGAGTATAGGGAGTGTGTCCTCATCTAGAAATGAAATGATGAGCCCTAGGTGTGGTTCCTTGTAGGCTGGTGTGCACCATGCCTGCCCTTCGTGGAAATATGGGAGATACCCTCATGTCCTTGGGAGGATCATTTTAGCTATGGAAATTTTTTCTGGTTGTTAGCGACTTATCACTCATAGGACGTCACATACCCCCTGAGGAATACCTTACCATAGAGGTCGAAACGCGTCTGGATTCTCCTTATTGGATTTAATGATCTTGTGTCTTTGTCCTTCGCCTGTTAGCAATGTGTGATAATTGGCCTAACCTATTAAGTCTTTGTAACCAGAGCTCATATTTTACGCCTTTGTATTTACAAGGTTTTTACACATTAAATCTTTAAAAAAAAAAAAAAAATCATTAAATCTTTTAAAAAAAAAAAAATCAATAAAGATCATAAAAATGTTTTATACATTTATAGTCACATTTATTATTGCTGCTAAAAAAAAAAACCCTGGGGGGGGGGGGCATTCTCAATTTTCTCTCTCAGGGGTTAAGTACTTTAGCAACTTGATGTATTGGGGTCATAGTTACATGGAAATGACATGGAAAAGCGAGAGGTTACCAAAAAAATAAATAAATTAGCAATTTGTAAAAAAGCTCTAGTGGATAGAAAAAAAAAGGATACAAATGGAACATAATGCTGTGTAGATAAGCCATTCAAATACTAGCCAGAGCTCTTGTATAGTCATCATTCACTCCCGCTGACCCTCGAATAAAATAACAAGCAGAGATGAATGGAGTGAATTGAACTGAACGGATCTTTTATATTCATCTTGCTCGTTGCACAGGATATTTTTGCTATTCACAGAATAGAGACACGTGTATTTGTCTGATCCGCAGGGAATCATGCGATTCATGAATTTGTGATCACACAAAGAATCAGATTCATCGATTATCACGTCCAGTCTTACAACATAGGCTGAGCCCCTGGGTTGCAAGATTGCCAGGGCAGCACGGAGCCTCCAACCCCCAACAATGCGATGACAGTGACGCATTCTCATGTGCTTCATTCATACTAATTCTATTCACCTAGGGATTAAAGCAGAACTTAGGTCTACAGCAACATGTATTTTTATGCATGCCCTGCCTGCTGTGCAGCTTTCTTCTCTTATTTATCATTAATCGGAAGCTTTCAGCTTAAGAAATAGAAAGGAAAAAAAAAAGTCACATGACCACCCTGATCTTTTCATCTTCTTCTACGCTGGCCTCTGAGCGAGGTGAGCAGGGAGAAAAACAACAAGATCGCTTAGCAAAAACAGCACATAATTCACAATGTTAGGGACACAGTTAACGCCCTCGAGTGCCCCTAGACCAGTGATGGCGAACCTTGGCACCCCAGATGTTTTGGAACTACATTTAGCATGATGCTCATGCACTCTGCAGTGTAGGTGAGCATCATGGGAAATGTAGTTCCAAAACATCTGGGGTGCGAAGGTTCGCCATCACTGCCCTAGACAGTACCAGGACGGGGTTGTCCAGGGCAAGGATCCAGAATTGCACCCTCTTCCCCCACTGTTAATACATGCTGTAGAATGGGTGTACCTTCCTGCGTCCATTCTTTGCCTTTGCCCCCCCTTGGTTCACTGGGCCCCCACCTGCCCACCCCTTGACCCGGCCCAGCCTCTAGATGTTAACCCCTTCCCAGCCAGTGTCATTAGTACAGTGACAGTGCATATTATTATCGCTAATCACTGTATGAGTGTCACTGGTGATGTCAGTAGCAGTTAGTCAGTCAACAACCCCCCCCCCCCCCCAGCGTTAGTGTCAGATTGGCCGCTGCACTGTCGCACTATAAGTCGCTGGATAATAAAAAAATAAATAAATAAAAATGTCAGTATCTATACCATAGTTTGTAGATGATGAATTGAGGTGTGTCTGTATTGAGATAAGGAAAATAACAAATAAAGTACGAAATGGTACCAAGGTCCCTATATTAATTATTTAAAAAAGACATAGCTCTGAAACCTCAGAGCTCCCGCCGTAGCGGGATTTGGAGAGGGCTAGGGGACCAAGAGATGGGACTTTATGGGTACCAAAAGATCAGGAATTTACAAATACATATAAAATCATTTGGACTTTATTAAATATAAATATAAAATCAATCACAATACAAGTGAAGGGAGATAAAGACAAACAAAGAAAAAATTGGATACATTACATGAAAAAGATTCATAGGTGTTGTTAATAGACCATATACATATTAGTTTAAAGTGGCTTATCCGGAGAATAACCCGGCTGTTGTCCACAAAAAAGCACCCAACATGTTTCGCCAAATGCTTCTTCAGGGGCGTATAGCTGTTGAAAATATGTATGTATTGGTACTGTATCAAAATATAAAGAAATATTACAAACAGTTCATGTACAGAAAACACATTGGTTATGTGAGCATTTCACTGTACAGACCCCCCCAGAAGCCACACCAATTGGGATTAACACCCAAAAGAACCAAGTTTAAACCACAGGGTAGCATGCAGGAACAGGATCGGGGGAACGTTTGTAGATGCTATAACTTGCACACTAACCAAAAAATATATACCTATTGGGATTTTTTATTTATTTATTTTTTACCAAAGACATTATGCAGGATACATTTTGGCCTAAATTCGTAAAGAAATACATTTTTTTTACATTTTTAATTTTAATGTTTTATAGCAGAAAGTAAAAAATATACATACAGTCAGGTCCATAAATATTGGGACATCAACACAGTTCTAATCTTTTGGGCTCTATACACCGCCACAATGGATTTGAAATGTAACAAACAAGATGTGCTTTAACTGCAGACTTTCAGCTTTAATAATCAGTTGCTGTCAACTCTCAATAAGAGATCCAAAGAGCTGTCACTATCAGTGAAGCAGCCATCATTAGGCTGAAAAAACAAAACAAATCCATCAGAGAGATAGCAAAAACGTTAGGTGTGGCCAAATCAACTGTTTGGAGCATCCTTAAAAACAAAGAACGCACCGGAGAGCTCATCAGCACCAAAAGACCCAGAAGACCACGAAAAACAACTGTGATGGATAACCGAATAATTCTTTCCCTGGTGAAGAAAACACCCTTCACAACAGTTGGTCAGATCAAGAACACTCTCCAGGAGGTAGGTGTATGTGTGTCAAAGTCAACAATCAAGAGAAGACTTCACCAGAGTGAATACAGAGGGTTCACCACAAGATGTAACCCATTGGTGAGCCTCAAAAACAGGAAGGCCAGATTCGAGTTTGCCAAACAACATCTAAAAAAGCCTTCACAGTTCTGGAACAACATCCTATGGACAGATGAGACCAAGATCAACTTGTACCAGAGTGATGGGAAGAGAAGAGTATGGAGAAGGAAAGGAACCGCTCATGATCCAAAGCATACCACCTCATCAGTGAAGCATGGCGGTGGTAGTGTCATGGCGTGGCCATGTATGGCTGCCAATGGAACTGGTTCTCTTGTATTTATTGATGATGTGACTGCTGACAAAAGCAGCAGGATGAATTCTGAAGTGTTTCGGGCAATATTATCTGCTCATATTCAGCCAAATGCTTCAGAACTCATTGGACGGTGCTTCACAGTGCAGATGGACAATGACCCGAAGTATACTGCGAAAGCAACCACAGAGTTTTTTAAGGGAAAAAAGTGGAATGTTATGCAATGGTCAAGTCACAGATTGAGCATGCATTTCACTTGCTGAAGACAAAACTGAAGGGAAAATGCCCCAAGAACAAGCAGGAACTGAAGACAGTTGCAGTAGAGGCCTGGCAGAGCATCACCAGGGATGAAACCCAGCGTCTGGTGATGTCTATGCTTTCCAGGCTTCAGACTGTAATTGACTGCAAAGGATTTGCAACCATGTATTAAAAAGTGAAAGTTTAATTTATGATTGTTAATCTGTCTCATTACCTTTGGTCCCTATAAAATGTGGGAGGCACATATACAAACTGTTGTAATTCCTACACCGTTCACCTGATTTGGATGTAAATACCCTCAAATTAAAGCTGAAAGTCTGCAGTTAAAACACATCTTGTTTGTTTCATTTCAAATCCATTGTGGTGGTGTATAGAGCCAAAAAGATGAGAATTGTGTGGATGTCCCAATATTTATGGACCTGACTGTATAGTATTTTTTTTTTTTTTCGCTCCTTTTACATTCATATCACAAAAAATAAAAACCCAGAGGTGATTAAATATCACCAAAAGAAAGCTCTATTTGTGTGAAAAAATTATATAAATTTAGTTTGGGTACATTGCATGGCCACGCAATTTTCAATTAAAGTAGCACAGTGCCAAATAGCAAAAAAACAGCCTGGTAATAAAGGGGGCAAAATCTTCCGGAGGTCAAATGTGTGGCTGGAGCTGTGTGCAGGCAGCCTATGTTACGTTATGGTGACACAGCAACTGCATTAACACAGTCCTAATTTCACAGTTGTGTGAATGCACGTGAACACACACAGTGTGCATTTGGATCCACTCACCCACACCTTTCAAATAAGGACCTGTAGCTATATTTGTACAGCCACTGTGTCCCCTTAGAATAACTTAGAATAACTGGCGGCTCCAGCTGCACTCACAAACCGCAATTACAAGCACCATCTCCTTTTTAGATGTGCATGGAGAGCCACAGAGGGAGATCAGTGCTCCTCCCTCTGCAGCGCTGATGGGTTTCCCCCTCACCTCTACTGCCGGTTGCTGCAAGGGGTGTTTAACCACTTAAGCCCGGAAGATTTTACCCCCTTCCTGACCAGGGCCTATTTTGCGATTCGGCACTGCGTGACTTTAACGGACAATTGCGCTGTAGTGCGACGCTGTACCTAAACAAATTTGACATCCTTTTTTCCCACAAACAGAGCTTTCTTTTGGTGATATTTGATCACCTGTGCGATTTTTTGATCATGCGCTATAAACAAAAAAAGAGCGTCAATTTTGCAAAAATAACAATATTTTTCACATTTTTTATATGAAATTCCCCAAAAAAAATTAAAAATCAAAATTTTTTAACATTTTAGGCCAATTCGTTTTATGCTACCTATGTTTGGTAAAAAAAAAAAAAATAGCAAAAAGCATATTTTGATTGGTTTGCGCAAAAGTTATTGCGTTTACTAACTAAGGGAAAGATTTTTGTCATTTTTGTTGTTTTTTTTTTTTTTAACGAGTAATGGCGGCGATCTGCGATTTTTTTTGCGGGACTTCGACATTGCGGCGGACAGATCGGACCCTTGACTGACATTTTTGACACTTTTGGGGTTACCAGTGACATTACTGTAGTAATCAGTGCTATACATATGCACTGTTACTGTAAAAATGTCACTGGCAGTGAAGGAGTTAACTCTATTGGAGAGGGAGGGGTTAAGTGTGTCCCTAGGGGCGTGTTTCTAACTGTGATTGGCTGTGGCTACTAGTGTAAGAACAGAGATCAACGGTCCTACATAGTAGAACCGTGTGATCTCCATTCTTACACAGGGAGAATGACAGGCGGCTTTGTTTACATTAGCCGCCTGCCTTTCTTCCGGCGTAACGGACGATCACGAGTGCCCGGCAGACATCGGGTCCGCCGGGTACACGCGCGGGGGGGTCCGTGACCGCGCGGGAGCGCACCTCCGGTGGTGCGCACTCGCTCCCTAGAGCCTCACAGGCTAGCGACGTAGTCCTACGTCGCTTTGCCTGTGAGGGGCTGACCGCGGCGGTCGGCAAGCGATTAAGGATGGTGACTCTCCTGCCTCTGGTTCAGTCCAGTCTTGGTCACAAAGTATACATTTAGAGCCGATTATTTGTTTTTTGAAATCCAGCATATGAGGGGAAAAAAAGCCTCATTTGAACTTGAACTCTTTTATGAAGTTAAATGAAACATTTACCACTAAACTACCACCAGTTTTCCTGAAACCAGATGGCTGTGCGACTTTATAAAACTTTACAGAAGAGAAAAAAAGATTTTAGATAAAATTAAAAAACTTCAGCGGATTCTATATAAACAGTCACTGTGCATTGTAAAATGCATTTTTAAGCTCATTTTTTTTTTTTTTTCTGAAAAAGCAACCTTGTGCAGATCAGACAATGGACTGCAAAAGATATCCAGCAAACACTCAAACTGTGCTGAAGGCAGAAAGTCCACTCAGTTTATCTTAAAGGATAAGCACTCCTTTGGCAACATGTTACATGTTCCACCCGTTTTTAGTCTAGGTTCACATTTATTGCAGGCTGCCCTTGATGCATTTTTCAGGCACCTTTTGTGGCGTTTCAGGCACATTTCCCTGTTTCAGCTGAATGTAAAAAAAAGAATTGCCAGCATGCAGCTCGGCAGGTCAGGAAAGGGAGGGGACAAACGAGCGCCCCCCCCCCCAACCATACCAGTCCGTATGCTCTCAACATGGGGGGGTGCTTTGGGGCAAGGGGGCTTTGCCTCTCCACCCCAAAGCACCTTGTCCCCATATTGTTAATGAGTATGGGGTACATTGTGAATGAGTATGGGGTACATTGTACCCCTACCCATTCACCAAAAAAAAAAAAAGCAGTGTAGTGTTACAAAAAACAAGAGATGGTTTTTTGACAAGGCCTTTATTGGAAAATTAAGAATGTCCTTGTTGTAGCTCCCTCCTCTGTCTTTTACTTCTGATGATGTCTTCTCCCTCTGCTGTCTTCTCCCTTTGCTGTCTACTCCCTCCACTGTCTACTCCCTCCACTGTCTTTCCCCTCTGGTGATGTCTTCCCTCTCCACTGTCTTTTCCCTCCAGGGGTTTCTTCTCCCTCCTCTGTCTACTCCCTCTGGTGATGTCTTTTCCCTCCACTGTCTTCTCCCTCCACTGTCTTCTACCTCTAGTGATGTCTTCTCCCTCCGCTGTCTTCTCCTTCCAGTGGTTTATTTTCCCTCCACTGTCTTTTTCTTCTGGTGATGTCTTCTCCCTCTGCTATCTTCTCCTTCTGGTGATGTCTTCTCCCTCCGCTGTCTTCTCCCTCCACTGTCTTCTCCCTCCACTGTCTTCTCCCTCCACTGTCTTCTCCCTCCTGGGGTTTCTTCTCCCTCCGCTGTCTTCTCCCTCCACTGTCTTTCCCCTCTGGCGATGTCTTCTCCCTCCACTGCCTTCTCCCTCCTGGGGTTTCTTCTCCCTCCGCTGTCTTCTTCTTCCACTCTGTACTCCCTCTGGTGATGTCTTCCCCCTCCGCTGTCTTCCCCCTCCTCTGTCTTCCCCCTCTGGTGATGTCTTCTCCCTACACTGTCTTCTCCCTCTGCTTACCCATGTATTTCTAAAGCTGCTGCAGCTATGAACCAAAAGACATGTATATTAAAAAAGAATAGCGCGCAAATTCAAAAGAAATTACTACCAAATCCGAAGACAATCCATAAATAAAAATGGGGATTTGGTCCCACCATATGGCCATATCGTGCTCAAGCCCACTACTGCGTCAAAGTACCCCATTATCAGTGGGTCCTACACTATCCATGAAAAAGAGATGAATCCAGCCTTTCTAACCCTTGGAGATAATACTCCTTGCTGGGAAAGATGTTCTTGATGGTGGACACTGATTGAGTACAGGTGTGTGTGTGGGGGGGGGGGGGGGGGGGTGGGGAGGGTTGCTCAACCTCGAACAAGTGGATATAGGAGGAGTCCCCTGTAGTGCATTTGCACATCTTTCCCAGCAAGGAGTATTATCTCCAAGGGTTAGAAAGGCTGGATTCATCTCTTTTTCATGGATAGTGTAGGACCCACTGATAATGGGGTACTTTGACGCAGTAGTGGGCTTGAGCACGATATGGTCATATGGTGGGACCAAATCCCCATTTTTATTTATGGATTGTCTTCGGATTTGGTAGTAATTTCTTTTGCATTTGCGCGCTATTCTTTTTTAATATTCTCCCTCTGCTGTCTTCTCCCTCCAGTGGTTTCTTTTCCCTCTGCTGTCTTTTACTTCTGATGATTTCTTCTCCCTCCGCTGTCTACTCCTTCTCGTGATGTCCTCTTCCTCCACTGTCTTCTCCCTCTGGTGGACTGGTGATGTCCTCTCCTTCCACTGTCTACTCCCTCTGGTGATGTCTTCTCCCTCCGCTGTCTTCTCCCTCCACTGTCTTCCCCCTCTGGTGATGTCTTCTCCCTCCGCTGTCTTCTCCCTCCACTGTCTTCCCCCTCTGGTGATGTCTTCTCCCTCCGCTGTCTTCTCCCTCCACTGTCTTCCCCCTCTGGTGATGTCTTCTCCCTCCACTGTTTTCTCCCTCTGGTGATGTCTTCTCCCTCTGCTGTCTTCTCCCTCCAGTGGTTTCTTTTCCCTCCACTATCTTTTACGTCTGGTGATGTCTTCTCCCTCTGATGTCTTCTCCCTCCACTGTCTCCTCCCTCTGGTGATGTCTTATCCCTCCACTGTCTTCTCCCTCTGGTGATGTCTTACCCCTCCACTGTCTTCTCCCTTTAGTGATGTCTTATTCCTCCACTGTCTTCTCCCTCTGGTGATGTCTTCTCCCTCCACTGCCTTCTCCCTCCAGTGGTTTATTTTCCCTCTGCTGTCTTCTCCCTCCACTGTCTTCTCCTTCCAGAGATGTGTTCTTCCTCTGCTGCCGCTGACCAGCTAAAAATCAAAAAAAGGTTCTTCTCCGACACTGGCTGCCTCTGTTGTGTCAGCTCCGGTGTCTGCCATTTCTTATATAGCTATGGGTCATGGCCATCCGGTGATGTCACCTGTTGAATTTCGGAGGGGACCCCACACCATTTTTTAAAAAAATTGGGCGTTAGGGGATCCCCTCCAAATCCAAATGGACTGGGGGAGGGGGGAACCACACGGCAATTTTTTTTTTTTGGCCGGCAGTTCTGATGATGCATTGGTTGGTAAAGACGTGGCAACCGGCTCCTTAGCAACCAGCTATATATAGTGTCTTCTCCTTCTGATGAGGTCTTCTCCCTCTGCTGTCTTCTCCCCTCAGTGGATTCTTTTCCCTCCGCTGTCTTTTATGTCTGGTGATGTCTTCTCCCTCCGTTGTCTTCTCCTTCTGGTGATGTCTTCTCCCTCTGGTGATGTCTTCTCCCTCCACTGTCTTCTCCCTCTGGTCATGTCTGCTCCCTCCACTATCTTCTCCCTCTGGTGATGTCTTCTCCCTCCACTGTCTTCTCCCTCCAGTGGTTTCATTTCCCTCTGCTGTCTTCTCCCTCCGCTGTCTTTTCATTCCAGAGATGTGTTCTTCCTCTGCTGCCGCTGACCCGCTAAAAATCAAAAAAAGGTTCTACTCTGACACTGGCTGCCTCTATTGTGTCAACTCCGGTGTCTGCCAATTCTTATATACTGTAGCTATGGGGCGTGGCCATCCGGTGATGTCACCTGTAGAATTTTGGAGGAATTTTTTAAAAAAACTGGGTGTTAGGGGGTTCCCTCCAAATCAAAATGGACTGGGGGAGGGGGGGGGGGGAACCACACAGCATTTTTTTTTTTTTTGTGGCCGGCAGTTCTGATGATGCATTGGTTGTTAAAGACGTGGCAACCGGCTCCTTGGCAACCAGTTATATACAGTGTCTTCTCCTTCTGGTGATGTCTTCTCCCTCCGCTGTCTTCTCCCTCCGCTGTCTTCTCCCTCCACTCTCTTCTCCCTCCGCTGTCTTTTCCCTCCACTGTCTTTCCCCTCTGGTGATATCTTCTCCCTCCACTGTCTTCTCCCTCCAGGGGTTTCTTCTCCCTCAGCTGTCTTCTCCTTCCACTGTGTACTCCCTCTAGTGATGTCTTCTCCCTCCACTTTCTTCTCCCTCCGCTGTCTTCTCCCTCCGCTGTCTTCCCCCTCTGGTGATGTCTTCTCCCTCCTCTGTCTTCTCCCTCCAGGGGTTTCTTCTCTCTCAACTGTCTTCTCCTTCCACTTTGTAATCCCTCTGGTGATGTCTTCTCCATTCAATGTCTTCTCCATTCAATGTCTTCTCCCTCCACTGTCTTCTCCCTCCGCTGTCTTCCCCCTCCAGTGGTTTCTTTTCCCTCCGCTGTCTTTTACTTCTGGTGATGTCTTCTCCCTCCGCTGTCTTCTCCTTCTGGTGATGTCTTCTCCCTCCACTGTCTTCTCCCTTTGGTGATGTCTTCTCCTTCCACTGTCTAATTGGGTGTTAGGGGGTTCCCTCCAAATCCAAATGGACTGGGGGAGGGGGGGGGGGGGAAACCACACAGCAATTTTTTTTGTGGCCGGCAGTTCTGTTAATGCTTTGGTTGTTAAAGATGTGGCGACTGGCTCCTTGGCAACCAGCTTTATACAGTGTCTTCTCCTTCTGGTGATGTCTTCTCCCTTCGCTGTCTTCTCCCTTCGATGTCTTCTCCCTCCGCTGTCTTCTCCCTCCACTATCTACTCCCTCCGCTGTCTTCTCCCTCCACTGTCTTTCCCCTCTGGTGATATCTTCTCCCTCCGGGGGTTTCTTCTCTCTCGGCTGTCTTCTTCCACTGTGTACTCCCTCTGGTGATGTCTTCTCCCTCCGCTGTCTTCTCCCTCTGCTGTCTTCTCCCTCTGCTGTCTTACCCCTCTGGTGATGTCTTCTCCCTCCGCTGTCTTCTCCCTCCAGGGGTTTCTTCTCTCTCCGCTGTCTTCTCCTTCCACTTTGTACTCATTCTGGTGATGTCTTCTCCATTCAATGTCTTCTCCATTCGATGTCTTCTCCCTCCACTGTCTTCTCCCTCCGCTGTCTTCCCCCTTTGGTGATGTCTTCTCCCTCCACTGTCTTCTACCTCCGATGTCTTCTCCCTCCAGTGGTTTCTTTTCCCTCCGCTGTCTTTTACTTCTGGTGATGTCTTCTCCCTCTGCTGTCTTCTCCTTTTGGTGATGTCTTCTCCCTCCACTGTCTACTCCGTCTGGTGATGTCTTCTCCTTCTACTCTCTACTCCCTCTGGTGATGTCTTCTCCCTCTGCTGTCTCCTCCCTCCGCTGTCTTCTCTATCCACTATCTTTCCCCTCTGGTTATGTCTTCTCCCTCCACTGTCTTCTCCCTCTGGTGATGTCTTCTCCCTCCACTGTCCTCTCCCTCTGGTGATGTCTTCTCCCTCCACTGTCTTCTCCCTCCACTGTCTTCTCCCTCCGGTGATGTCTTCTCCCTCTGCTGTCTTCTCTGTCTGCTGTCTTCTCCTTCCGAAGATGTGTTCTTTTTTTTTTTGGTTGGCAGTTCTGATTATGCATTGGTTGTTTAAGACGCGGCAGCCGGCTCCTTAGCAACCAGCTATATACAGTTTTTTTAATTGGGAAAAAAAAAACCTACAAAACACATCAAAAATCGCGTCACAAACTCAACACTTGCGTTTTTTGGTGTGACTCCATTGAAGTCTATTTCATGCAAAACGTGAGGAAAAAAAGTCCCTGACCCTTTCCAAAAATGCACAGGCTACAAAACGCATAGATGTGAACGTGTACCATAGGAAACCATGTTTAATGGACTGTAGTGCGTTTCTGCAAACTGCAAAAAGGCACTAAAAATGCATAGCTGTGAACGTAGGGTTAGGATGGAACATGTAACATCTTCCCATCCCTGCAGCAGCTCCCTGATCCGCTGCCGGATAGTTCATTGTCTCTTCCTGTCAGTGTGTGACTGCCTGCCCCTATGAGGTACGTTTTGCTACGTAGGTACAGAACATTGGGTGCAGGCCTCAGGTCTTTGTTCTGTATTGCTGTCTACCTGAGTCTACTTATCTGTCTGCCTACTGTTCTAGGGTGCCCTGTGCCCTAACCCTCTCTTCCTACATTTTGTTGTTTTGAGCTAAACTCACTTTTTTTTTTCATCTCAGAAGTGACTGGCGCCCAACCTTTTTGCAATTGTCCACTCCCACCATTCCTAAGAACCAGCACCCTAAGAAATGTCAGCCCTCCCTGATGCCAGGGGTCAGGGGAGCGCTACATGTTTATTTTCCTTTTGGCCAGATTCCAGAGAGATTCTCGCATACAGGGCCGATGTTAGGTGGGAGCAAATTGGAAGATTGCTCAGGGCACCCAACCCCTGGAAATTAGAAGAGAGGGAGGTGTTCTGTAGTATATTAGAAAATAAGTGGGCGTGGGCAAAGGTGATAACACTGCTTGATTTTTCAGTGCAGCAGAGACAATGTGTCGTGTGTCCAACCTCGTGGCTCTTCTTCTAATCAGCCCTTTTAAGTGTTGCATAAGAACAGGGTTAAGGGTAGTTTTTCATTTCAAGCTGTCCTTCCTACCTAAGATGTTGTTAGCCATCCACCTTATAGAGGACATAGTCTTATCTTCCTTGTGTGCTCATCCCTCTCAGAGGAGCAGCTCTTTATTGCCCAGGTGTGGTCAGAGCTATTTTGGGTTTATCTCTCGGCCACAGCATCTACTCAGAAGTTTGATGTTCGGTTCATCGATCTGGAGGGTGAAAGACTCGGTCAAGCTGCCTCCTCATCCACCATTTTAAGATGGATTTGTAGAATGGTTAACCAGGCCTCTGCTCTTGCTGGCCACGAGGCACTCCATACCCAGTTACTGTGCATTCGACCAGGGCCCTTAGCACATCCTGAACCTTTCATCATTCTGCTTCTGTTGTTCAGGTTTGCAAGGTGGCTACCTGTTTTTTTTTCAGTTCACATGTTACCATGTTTTTTAAGGCTTTGGCTGGGAAGTCTCGCAGGCAGCAATTCGAGTCCACTTAGGGTCAGTTTCTGTTTTCAGCAGTTTTGTTGTGGACCTAACCCTCATTCCATTTGGCACCGCTTTGGGATGTCCCATCCATGACAAGTTAAAGAGGTTGTAAACCTCAGAATTTTAAAAACAAACACCTGAAAGACAAAAACATAATGAGCTAGTATGCATCGCATACTAGCTCATTATGAAATACTTACCTTAGAACGAAGCTCCTTAGTGCCGTTCGCTCACCTCCCTCACGGGCGACATGTTCGGTCGCTCTTCTTCCGGGTTTGCGGCATCCGGCCATCTGATTGGCTGGATCCGCAGTGACGTCACTCCCGCGCATGTTTCTTCAGAGCGCATGCGCCAGTGATGTCACTGGCTGCATGCAAGCTAAATATCTCCTAAAAGGTACATGTTTAGGAGATATTTACAGTACCTATAGGTAAGCCTTATCATAGGCTTACCTATAGGTACAAGTTGCAGAGGAGGGTTTACTTCCTCTTTAAGTTGTGTCCTTCACTGGGCATTAGAGAAAATTTAATTTTTGTACTCTGTGTTATCTCCCTTGTACTGCTGGCTACTAACTGAATCTTGTACTGCAGATGGGGAGATGGGGGGGGGGGTGGGGGGTGGGGTTAACAACCACCATAGGGCCACTTCTTAGGCGGGTTTTTCATTTTAGTTGCACCTAGCCTCCTGCTCCTGCTCCTGCCGGTGGTGGCATCCAACCCATTTCTGAAAAGTTAAGCTGTATCCTTCAATGAACTTAGAGAAAAGTATTTTATGGTGAGTCCAAAATCCAATTTTTTTTCAGCAGGGCTTTTGTTTTTGTCTAATAACGCCCAGTTTACTTTACTGACGTGTAGATAGATTGGGTTCAGTTAGGGTCAATCCCTGCACAGCTTCTGGGCATGCCCAGAAGCCGTTTAGCAGGGAATGTCGCGCCTGCACCTCAAGTGACGAGTGGGGCCGGTGCAGGCGCATTGACTCCTGGGAGCGATGACGTTTAGCTCCCAGGAGTCATTGCAAGCCGGAAGTGACGGCGCGGGCCGCGGCCGCAGAGGGAGGAAGTTGAAGGAAGGTGAGTATATTTTCTTCTATAACTAGGTGAGTGAACAAAACAAAAAAAATCGGGAGTATCCATTTCTTTTTCAGGTGACACTCAGCAAGCAGATGGCCCAAAATCGATTATTTCGATTGAGGCGGGAACTCCGCTTTAATGCTACTAAAAGACCGTGCCATGTGTATTATTTTCAGTTTGCGCATAGTTCCACTTTAATACAAAAACAAGAAATGAACAAGTTCATAATGGGTTGTGGAACGTGCATCTCTCCTGTAAACTAATAAGCAAGGAGGGAGGAAACAGCCATGCTTTCATGCTGGATAATAGCAATACCGTCAGTGCTCGGGGAATTAAACAGAACATTAAAGGAGCAGAGAAGAACACGATAGACAACAGCCACAGCTGAGTGGGTAAATTACAGAACAATGTGTGTAGCCCAATCATCAGCCAAGAGAGAAAAGCAATTAAATTCCTGCATACTTTTCTGTCAAATGAAACACGTGAACCTGAAATCACAGCCGAGCTGAAGAAATGAGACTTTTCTGCAGACTCGTAAACTGGGGGAAGAGGAGCCGAAAATGTCTTCATAAAACTCAGATAATATTCTGTACTTGGAAAATTCTGCATTTCCATCCAGAAAATAATAGACACCAGACAAGAAATGTCAGGGCTTCTAATGGGAACATTTGTAGCTTCATTAATTTTAAAGTTGAAGTTCAGGCAAATATTGAAAAACACCATTTAATCCAGTTATGTATTCACTAAAAATAATTAAAGTGGAACTCCAGTATTAGGAAATACAGGTGCATCTCATAAAATTTGAATATCATCAAAAAGTTAAATTATTTCAGTAATTAAATTCAAAAAGTGAAACTCGTATATTTTATATAAATGCGTTACACACGGAGTGACATGTTTCAAGCATTTCTTTCTTCTAATTTTGATGATTATGGCTTACAGCTAGTGAAAACCCAATATCTCAAAAAATGTGAATATTACATAAGGCCAATAAAAAAAAGTATTTTTAACCACTTCAGCCCTGCCCACCGTACATTTACTGCGGCACTCTGCTGTTGTAGCCCTACGTCACTCGCTCAGGAGACTCTAGGGCGCGAGTGGGCGCCGGCGTGCTTTTGCCCCCACTCATTAGCTGGGGAGCCAGCGCGTGTGACCGGTGGCTCCGATGGCCGCCGGCCAATCGCAATATCCCGCATCAGAGAGATAGAGAGAAGGACAGACGTAAACACAGCCGTCTGTTATTCTCTCTGAAGTGATCACAGAGGTTATGTGATCCTGCTATATAGGATCGCATGTCTCTGTGATTACTTCACAAGCCACGCCCCCTGGCAGATTCACCCCCCCTAGGGACACATTTAACCCCTTGATCACCAGTACAGTTAACCATTTCCCTGCCAGTGTAATTTTTACAGTAACAGTGCATATTTTTAGCACTGATTACTGTAGTAATGTCACTGGTACCCCCAAAAATGTCTAAAATGTCAGTTAGGGGTCCGATCTGTCTGTCGCAATGTTGCAGAATTTGCAAATCGCCGCCATTACTAGTTAAAAAAAAAAAACAATAAAAATTATATAAATCTTTCCTGTAGTTAGTAAACGCAATAACTTTTGCGCAAACCAATCAAAATACGCTTATTGCGATTTTTTTTTTACCAAAAATCAAAGCAGAAAACAAATTGGCCTAAAATGTTAAAAAAAATTAGATTTTTACATTTTTTTTGAGAATATCATATAAAAAATGTGAAAAATATTGTTATTTTTTCAAAATTGTCGCTCTTTTTTTGTTTATAGCGCAAAAAATAAAAATCGCAAAGGTTATCAAATACCACCAAAAGAAAGCTTTGTTTGTGGGGGAAAAAAAAGGACGTTAATTTTGTTTGGGTACAGCATCGCACAACTGCGCAAATGTCCGTTAAATACACGCAGTGCCAAATCGCAGAATATGGGCCTGGTCATTGAGCAGCCAAATCCTCCGGGCTAAAGTGGTTAATAAAGAAATGTTGACTCACTGAAAAGTATGTCCATGTACAGTATAGTATGCATTTGGTCAGGGCTCTTTTTGCATGAATTACTGCTTCAATGCGGCGTGGCATGGGGTAGCCTTTGGCACTGCTGAGGTGTTATGGAAGCCCAGGTTTCTTTGACAGTGGCTTTCAGCTTATCTGCATTGTTGGGTCTGGTGTCTCTCATCTTCCTCTTGACAATACCCCACAGATTCTCTATGGGGTTTAGGCCAGGAAAGTTTGCTGGCCAATCAAGCACAGTGATACCATAATCATTTACCTCCCTAGCGGTATTCCCGAGTGTGGCTCGGGGTTAATATACAGTGCCAAAAGCGGTAACTCCGAGCCACACTCAGCATTACCCCACAATTAAACTTACCTTCGACTGCGATCCCCCGCCGTCCTCCAGCCATCCTCCCTCTGTCCTCCCACCATGTGCTCGGCCGATGCCGTCACCTGTCTTCCGGTTCCCTTTCCTGTGAGCGCCGCAACGCAGAGTGGTGGAACCGGCAGGAGATTCAAGAAATAAATAAAACATATGACATGATACAGTGTAATCTGTTAGGATTACAACTTTGTATCATGCCATTTCACCACAGCTTTTCACCTAATGGCTTTTCCAGTGCCCTGCCTGTACTTTTTTGTGGTTCTTTGTGCCTGGAAAATTGAGAACGTCCATGGTGTTCAAAAAGCGTTCTTTTAGCTCAAAAGCGCTTTTGGATGAACTGGAATACAGCAACAGTGAATTGGAATTATTTAAAGAACTGAGCGATAGCAATTCATGGGAAAATTCGTCATCAGGTACTAAAAGTGACGACAGCGACGATTCTGCGAATGAGCTCAGCGATATGCAAACTTGGTGCTCTATTGACTGCAGTACAGATCAGGCAGCGCCCCCAAGATTCCCATTTACTGGAGCACCTGGTATGAAAGTTGACATTGACCATGACAACCCCTTGGCATACCTACAGTTATTTCTGACCGATGAGGTTATTGAAAAAATAGTTACCGAGACAAATCGGTACAAAGAGCAACAATTAGCTACGCATCGGAAGTTTGCAAGATGCAGAAAGTGGGAATCAGTGACCAAAGATGACACTTGGAAATTTCTGGGCCTAATAATTCTTCAGGGAGTGATGGGGAACCCCCTGCAGAAGTGGTATTGGACAACCAATACATTACTTGCCACTGCATTCTTTGGCACGGTCATGTCAGAGTGCAGATTCTCCCTCATAATGAAATATCTCCACTTCGAAAACAATGAAGAACTTGATTAAATGTATTATTATTATATTAAAATTTATGATTTTGTGTCTCAAACTTTATCATACCCCGGATGTCTACTAGACTCTTGTTTGGACAGATTTAAGTGAGTTATTCCTATGAATTACAGGCCTAAAATATAAAAAAACATATTTCCATGCAAAACAATATACCACCAGGGAGGTTAAACCAGGTATTGGTACTACCAAGTTCAGCAGTAAAGCTGTGAAGACAGCCTGGGCTGAATGTTGTTTTTTTCCTTATCGTATTAATGGTGAGAACCCCTTGCGTGGGAAGACAGCCTTGTGAACTTTTGTGTTACTTAAGATAAAAGTGTGCAGAAAAAGCCCTAAAATGTATACTCACTGTTTTGCACTATCAATGAGCTACAAATTCCCCAACTTCTCACAATATATATATATATATATATATATATATATATATATATATATATATATATATATATATATATATGTATATATATATATATTGATATATTGATATATTACGGAACTTTGTTCTCCTTACTTACCATAATTTTCCTTTCCTGTATCCTCCCCATGTTAGCCTACCATGAGTCAGCTTTGCCCTCTCTGACCCCTCAAGGACTATCTTTTTCCTAGGCAAAAAAGAGCGGCTGTCTGCCTGAGCCAGTGTTCACAATATCCCACCTCACGACGTAAACTTGGGAGGTAATCCCCGGCTGACACAGGGAGGATCCAGGAAAGGAAAATTATGGTAAGTAAGGGGAACAATTTTCCATATTCCTGGACCTTCCCATGTCAGCCTACCATGGGACGTACCAAGAAATAATCTGAAGAGAGGGAAAAAAGCCTATAAGCAAAAAACACAAAGCCCAAAATGTTATGCGGCTAAATATATTTAAAGGCCAACAGCTGCTGTTATAACAGTAGAACCAAAAGCCTCCGTAGACAGAAGAAACACATTCACCCTGTAATGACGGATAAAGCTGTTGGGCACGCTCCAACTTGCTACTCTGCACACTACTTCAGGCGACACTTTAGCATATGCCGCCCAGGAAGCTGCCATACCCCTAGTCGAATGTGCCTTGATGTCAGGATCAGTGTCATTACTTGGGTCACCTGCTGGTGGCACTGAGGGGTGCAGTTCCAGGGCCCACCAGCGGGTATCTCCCAGCAGCTCGACTGTTCTTTTAATTAAGCTGCACCTGAGGAGGACTGCTGAGGGAATATAAGCCCGCCCTTCACTGAGGCTCGGTGCTTCAGTATTTTCTCTGCTAGCCGTGTCCCTGTCTGAGCCTGATCCTGAAACCTGTATTCTGATTCTGATCCTGAGCCTGATCCTAAAACCTGCATCCTGAAACCTGTATTCTGATCCTGAGTCCTGTTCCCTGCTTCCTGTACCTGGCTCCCTGCTTTCCTTGTCTCCTGTCCCTGTCCTGTCCTGCTATTGTTTGCTCCATCCTTTTGTATATAGGTTGTTAGGTTCTATTGGGGTTTTGTACTGTTATTTATATTTTGTTTACTTGTCAGCCAACTGATCTGATCATCCTTGCTGGATGCCTGCATGTGGTATCCCTGACAGAATACTGAAGCCACTAACGATCAGATCGGTTGCACCTGGGAATTAGGAATTTTCTGGTTGTTGCAAGATGCAGTCAGAGGAGGTCTTTTATTTTTCTCTGCTTGTAATAGAAGACAGGGAATATTGAAAACTTACACTAGCGAGCAGTTGTTGGAATGCATCCGTCTGGCCCACTCGTTTGTTGACCAAGGCAGAGTTTTGTTCAAAGAGATTCAGCCACTTATTCAGCTCTGTGCAGAGTTGGCTTTATCTAGTACCCCTAAGGGTGGTGATGATTATTCTCCTCCTTTTAGTGTCTCTCAGGTGGTATCTCTTGTGTGGCTCTTGGAAGATGATAAACCCTATTTTATTGAACATTATTCAGTGTATTCTCCATAGGCCCTGTTGGATTGTATGAATGCTGTATATTCTCTAATCAGGCAAGGGGGTTGTAAATTGAGTTTTGTTCAGCCCTTACTGCAAACCTGGTCAGATCTTTCCAATTTAGCATCAGCTAACTCACACCAATCCACTTCTGCCCCTGGACACCAGTTTTCTCAAAGTTTCTCCTCTCCCTTACCCGTAGCAACCACAGCTGCAGTTAGGTATGGTTTGCTTTCTACTGCTTGTTCATATCCTGGCTTAACGAGTTGCACTTTTCCTGCATTTAACCCTGTGAAAACGTCCTCTACTACTATGTTGCCCCTAGCAACCTCTCAGAAAGTCTCCTCTGTAACTGTCTCTCCTTTTCCACCATCTCCCAATACTGTCATTTTGCTTCCATCTACTTCACAATCACTAGCAAGATTCCTGTATCTAAACCTAAAAAGAAAAGGAGATTTTTCCCAACACATACAATTATACCTGTTACCCAGGCTGCTGAACCGGAGCCGGTTTCTCAGCCTGCTGTCCCAGTGCCCGCTGTTCTGGTGCCCACTGTTCTGATGCCTGCTGATCCTGTTGCCCGTTGTTCTGGTGCCTGCTGATCCTGTGCCTCCTACTGAGCCTGCTGACCCAGTGCTTGTTGTTCCGATGCCCGCTGACCCAGTGCTTGCTTTTCCGATGCTTGCTGTTCCGGTGCCCGCTGACCCAGTGCTTGCTGTTCCGGTGCCTGCTGATCCGGTGCCCATTGTTCCGGTGACCACTACCCAGCCTGCTGATCTTGTGCCTGTTTCTCAGCCTGCTGTCCCAGTGCCCGCTGTTCTGATGCCTGCTGATCCAGTGCCCGCTGTTCTGGTGCCTGCTGATCCAGTGCCTCATACTAAGCCCGCTGTTCCAGTGCCCGCTGATCTGGTGCCCGTTGTTCTGGTGACCACTACCCAGCCTGCTGATCCGGTGCCTGTTTCTCAGCCTGCTGTCCCAGTGCCCTCTGTTCTGATGCCTGCTGATCCAGTGCCCACTGTTCTGATGCTCGCTGATCTGGTGCCTCCTACTGAGCCTGCTGACCCAGTGCTTGCTGTTCTGGTGCCCGCTGACCCAGTGCTTGCTGTTCCGGTGCCTGCTGTTCCAGTGCCCGCTGATCCAGTGCCCGTTATTCCGGTGACCACCACCCATCCTGCTGATCCGGTGCCTGTTTCTCAGCCTGCTGTTCTGGTGCCCGCTGTTCTGATGCCTGCTGATCCAGCGCCCACTGATCTGGTGCCTCCTACTGAGCCCGCTGACCCAGTGCTTGCTGTTCCGGTGCCCGCTGACCCAGTGCTTGCTGGTCCGGTGCCTGCTGATCCAGTGCCCGTTTTTCCAGTGACCACTACCCAGCCTGCTGATCTGGTGCCTGTTTCTCAGCCTGCTGTCCCAGTGCCCACTGTTCTGGTGCCGGCTGTTCTGATGCCCGCTGTTCCAGTGCCCGTTGATCTGGTGCCTCCTACTGAGCCTGCTGATCCAGTGCCCACTGATCCGGTGCCTCCTACTGAGCCTGATGATCCAGTGCCCGCTGTTCCGGTGCCTGCTGTTCCAGTGCCCACTGATCTGGTGCCTCCTACTGAGCCTGCTGTTCCAGTGCCCACTGTTCTGATGCCTGGTGTTCCAGTGCCCACTGATCTGGTGCCTCCTACTGAGCCTGCTGGTCCAGTGCCCACTGTTCTGGTGCCTCCTACTGAGCCTGCTGATCCAATGACAGCTGATCCAGTGCCCGCTGTTCCGGTGACCACTACACACAACCTGCTGATCCTGTGCCTGCTGACCCAGTGCTTGTTGTTCCAGTGCCCGCTGACCCAGTGCTTGCTGTCCCGGTGCCTGCTGACCAAGTGCTTGCTGATCCAGTGCCTGCTGAGCCTCAGTCTGCCACCCTGTTTGATGTGCCACTGTCTGTTGCCCAGCCTGGTGTGCCACTGCCAGATACCCTGCATGCCGATGGCGCTCCCCTGCTTGATGTCCAGCTTGCCTTCAGTCCAAGTGTTGGGACATGTGTTGCAATGAGGGTAGGTGTATCCCTAATGTTACGCCTCTTCAGGAACTTGACCTGTGGGGTGCCTAGACGGCTTCCAGACCCTGGTGGTGGGGCCCATTATCAATTGCTGGACTCTGGTGGCACACCTTCCGGCAAGTTAAAGGACTTTGGCCTAGAGAGTGCTAGAAGGCCCACAGACGTGGAGGGGAGCCCTTTTTGGACTTTCGTTGTAGAAGCACAACGGAGCATCCGGAGGCCACTCCTTAAAGGGGGGGGGGAACTGTGAGGATCAGTGTCATTACGTGGGTCACCTGCTGGTGGCACTGTTGTTCCTGGTACTGAGGGGCGCAGTTCCAGGGCCCACCAGCAGGTGTCTCCCAGCAGCTGGACTGTTCTTTTAATTAAGCTGCACCTGAGGAGGACTGCCCACCCTTCACTGAGGCTCAGTGCTTCAGTATTTTCTCTGCTAGCCATGTCCCTGTCTGAGCCTGAACCTGAAACCTGCATTCTGAAACCTGTATTCTGATCCTGAGTCCTGTTCCCTGCTTCCTGTACCTGGCTCCCTGCTTTCCTTGTCTCCTGTCACTGTCCTGTCCTGCTATTGTTTGCTCCATCCTTTTGCATATAGGTTGTTAGGTTCTATTGGGGTTTTGTACTGTTATCATTTATATTTTGTTTACTTGTTTATGGTCTACTGGTGTTGGTATTGGAGTATGTAATTTTGCTTAATAAACTTATTTACATCTTTATCCATCTGGGTCCTGATTCCTTGGTGCAGCCAACTGATCTGATCACCCTTGCTGGATGCCTGCATGTGGTATCCTTGACACTTGACTTCCGAGGGTGGAGAAAGACCAAATGATTTGCATGCAATTTGAATTGTTCTTGACAATCCAAGAGGACATGATCCTTGATGGTACAGCCATGCCCTTTTTTTGGGCCTATTGGGAAGACAAAAAGCCGGTCTTGTCTTTGGAACACTTTAGTCTGCCCCAGGTAGGACCAAAAGGAGGAAACCAAGCCCAGCTTCCTCCATTCATCTTCTGCCCCATCAACCAAAAAAGCTGGGAGAACTGACTCCCAATTCATGTAAAATGAAGTAGCCACCTTCGGAAGGAAACTCGGTACTGGTCTGAGAACAACCCTGTCTTGAAGAAATAAACAATACGATTCTTTAGCTGAGAAGGTGCACAACTTTGAGACTAATCCAGGAGAGGCAATGGCTGTCAAAAAACCGTCCTTAACGTTAAATGACATAAGGAGCATGAGGAAGCCAGATCAAATAGGGGAGCCAATAAGGCCCTCAAGACCAAAGTCAAGTCTCATTTGGGAAAGAAGGATTTCACTAGAGGTCTAACCTTTTTGGCTTTCAAAAACCAGACCACTAAAGGGTCCAAAGCCCATATTTTTTTTTTTTTTACAAGGATGCCAGGGCGGAGACCTGGACCTTTAAAGAATTGTAGCCTAAGCCATTGTCCAGGACATACTGCAGAAACTCTGGCAGAGGGTCTTACCTGAGGTTCACCGATTTGCCCGGCTGGACAGACTGCTGGATGTTTTGGTCTTACATGCTGGTGGGAATGACTTGGGTCTACGTTTCATGAGCGAACTGATTAGGGATGTGAAACTGCACTTCCTGCAACTTAGGTCTTCCTTCCCTGACATGATCAAGTATGGTCAGATATAGTGGTCTGCACTGAATAGAGAGGGACCAGGTCGGTGGAGAAGTTGAATAATGCCCCGATAAAGGTGAATAAAGAGGTGGGCAGATTCATTGCTAGGAATGGTAGATTAGTGGTTAGGCATGTGGAGCTGGGGACTGACACATGGTTGTACCTGAGAGGGGATGAAGTGCATCTCAATGTGCTGGGTATTGGCCTGTGGGTGTTGGGATTAAAGGATGGTATCGAGAGGGCTTCCCAGGTGTGGCGGCAGTGTAAGGTTTCATACTTGTGCCACTGTGGCGGTTGGGGTCCTTTGACGAGGGTCCAAAACATGGTGTCGAACAATAAAATTGTGGGACTCTATCTCAGGTATAGAGTCCTATGGTTGGTCTGGTTCAGTCTAGACCAACCGGGTAGTGTACGATGGTAGGGGTCTGTGGTCAGTTAGGATAAGCCTCAAAGCAGTGATTTGGTGGCTGGGGACATAACCTAACTTAATGCTACCACAAACTCCAAAGTTGTGGGAGATGGTATCGTCACGGATCTGCAACCATGCTTTGATCTGGATTGGTTTGATTGTTTTATGTTTTTCTGTTATTTATGGTTTTGTTTAATAAAAGGTCAAACCAGCCATATAATCCCAATGCTGAGTTAGTGTTGTCAATTAAAGGTAAAGGGGGTGGTGTCGGGTACTGATCCAAGTAATATGGTTAAACAGGTGGGATCTGAACTACCCAAGTCATGGTTAATATCCGTTTTTAAAACAGAATACAAAGATTATATTCCAATGCCATTGCAGTATACATAGGTGGCACAGAAAATAAATACGTAACAAAATACAGGTATCTAGATCAAAAACAATCACACTTTCCAAAGCTCCAACTTTGTATTCTATAAATAAAACCTAAAAATTTGTATTATTTAAAGAAATAAACCATTTAAGTAAATGCCATGGAGAAAGAAATTTAGAAGAGAGAAAGAAACAGAATTGATATGAAATAATAAAGTGTTCCTGTGAAAATTTTCTGGTCTGGGAATCCTAAGGCTTGATTTACACCTATGCATGCTTTTGAGCATTTCTGAAGTGCTTTTTGCTGTGCTTTCCACTGTTTTTTTACAGCAATTTTGCAATGATCTGCATTTTTTTATGCTTTTTTTGGGGAAAATTTGTTGTTGGCCAGATTTAAAATGCCAAACGCAAATCACAGTAAAAATGCATTACATGCTTTTCTGCAGCTTCTCCTTTTATAGTCCAATAAACTGTGGGCAACACAGTGGTGTAGTGGTTAGCACTTCCACCTAGCAGCAAGAGGGTCACTGGTTCAAATCCCAACCACAACACTACCTGCCTGGAGTTTGCATGTTCTCCCTGTGGGTTTCCTCCAGGTACTCCTGTTTCCTCCTACACTCCAAAGACATGCTGGTAGGTTAATTGGATCCTGTATAAAAAAAATTGGCCATACTGTGTATGCATGTGAGTTATGGACCTTAGATTGTAAGCTCCCTGAGGGCAGGGACTGATGTGAATGTACAATGTACAATGTATATGTAAATTGACAGCGCTTTATAAGTACCTGAAATAATGAATAATAAACCAAAAAAGCACAGTTTTAAAAAAAGTCCCTGACCCTTTCCAAAAACGCAGAGGCACAAAAATGCATTGATGTAAACGTTTACCATAGAAACCCATGTTAAGAAAATGTCCTGCATGAAAAAATGCATTGGTGTGACGCCTGAAATTGGTGGAGCCTGAAATAAATAACCAAAGAATATGGTAATATACAAAACAAATCACTAACTAGAAAGTAAGTGCGTCAGCGTTCACTGGCATCTGATGGTAAATGTGTATAATAAAACAAGATATAATAAACGGAAGAAATGATAATCAATAAAAAAATGCATGTAGTCCATAATCAGCTGGAGGATGAATAAGTGATGCAACGGCCCGTGGAGGAAAATGGCAAGTAGTGACAAGGCCAAATATATACAATGGCAAGTAGTGACAAGGCCAAATATATACAAGGACCGGCAGCTCCTAATGGAGGTATGGGATCCCTCAAAACTAGAATTAAAAGAAAAAACGGGTGCGAGGTCAATGTAGTTAAAAACAACAATACTTTTAATCAATAATCACTTACATCAAGATAACTTGCAAGCAGTGTGTAGAAGTGTTGTGATATCATGCGCTGTTCCCACAGGTGGTTGTAAGCAGGCAACAGGATGGACTTGAGGGTGACTGTAAATCATCCGGACCCACAGGAGATCACTACAGGGAGCCAACAGTGCGAGCAGGCTCCACTGTCACGTGGGTCAGCGGTAAGCATGCCAGGTGGAGATCACACATCGAGTGTCAAAAGGGGGCTGGCCGGCGACATCACCGGCTCTCACCTCTCAAAGAATATGGTAAGGCAGGGGTGTCCAAACTATGGCCCTCCAGCTGTTCAGTAACTACAATTCCCATCATTCCTAGTTATGTCTGTGAATGTCAGAGATTTACAATGCCTCATGGGAATTGTAGTTCCTGAACAGCTGGAGGGCCATAGTTTGGACACCCCTGTGGTAAGGTGTGAGAACTAGCAATGGTGGAGATAGTACATGGTTAAGGCAACCCATACTCAACTGTAGGGTAAGACAAAAATATGTAAGGAAAAGAGAGCGGTTTAAAGCCTTCTTTTCGGAGAGTCCAAAGAAGAAAAAAGTACACTGTCCATTGTGTAAATCTCTTGTGTATCTCTTGTATTGTTTAAATTTTAAAAGTGCTGGTGTATTTTTTTTTCAATAAAACCAGAGTTCTTCTTTGAGTTATCATCTAAAAGTCCTTAATTATTTATGGATAATTCCAAGATTATTCTGTTGTGGAATTTTTCCTCAGGTACAAAATACCTGTTACCTGTTAGTCAGTGATACCAAATCAGACAATATATAGCTATATATATAATGAGATCAGAAAAGACTCAAGATGGCTGAATCATAGTGACCTGATTTATTACAGCGTTTCTGGAGTTTATATATACTCAAAAATGGGTTTGTCATTACAATCTGACGTACAAGAAATGGGTTGTTATTAACATCTTTTATCCAATCAAAGTTAACAACTAATTATAGTACGCATTATGTCAATCTAGATCGTGATTCTCTGTCATATGGGAAATTTCTTGGTGACGTTCAATAAAAGTTCCAAAGGGGCTTTTTAGAAGATATTATTGGCTTTGTGGTCAGCTGTCCAGACAGAGTTGATATTCTGAGAGATAGGGAATTTCCACTGTTTCGGTCATCTGATATATTCTTAGCCTTTGCAAGCTCAGTGACACATGTGAAGAAATCAAAGTAAAATGAGATTAACTCAAAAGACATTTTTTTAAGATAACCATTCTAAATGCCAGTCAAGGCATCCTGCATATCCAGCAAGGTATCTTGTAAAGGCCAATAAGGTATCCAGAAAATGCGAGATAGGTATGCCACGACATCTCCCCCCTCTTGAGAATTTATTGATCAGGCTAACTAACTACCTATTTCGCTTATCAGATTCCTCCAAGGGAGCAGCCCCTTACGCTTGGAACACTGGCCCAGAGGGCAAACCTCAGTGGGGGGTGTCCGAGTCTTGGTAAGGTTCTGAGGCGGAGATTACTTCATACATGGGGGGTTTGAGGTGACAGACGTCTCATTACAGTTTATTTAGTATCATCAATCACTTCTTATTTCCGTATAGAGTTGAAATAGGTTGTCTCCTTGGCCTTGGTAACCTTATCAACCAAACACATAATTATTTTAATTCAACAGATAACTAGAGATCATAATTATCATAAACATTAATATAAATACACCACTTTCATTATTTTAGGAGATAAGGCAAAACCTCCAAAAGACTGTGTTCATTAGGATGGGCGGACACCATTGGAAATAAAGAGGTTGTAGTACCTGTTCCTGTGACACACTGAGGAAGTAATCTATGGGCCTTATTGCCACAGACACAATAGATTCCCAAACCTGAATGTGACCACCCTGGGGTGAAAATGGGTATTAATAACTTTTCTGCATAATACCCCAGTTTCTGTCTGAACAACAGAAACCTGAGGGCTTCTCCTAGGTGAGAAATGTCCATATTGTCATTTAATATGGCTCATATTTTATGTTTTAACAGTTTCATTTCTGTAATGCATGCAAGTTTCATTTCGTGGGCTGTTCACAGTCAGCTGTAGGCAGGATATGTTTATCAGTGCTTGTGAACAGTCCACCCTCCCCACATCAGTTTTTTTCCATAGAACACTATACACACTGTAGGATTCTTGAAACCTGCGACTTTTGAGGGAATTAACATGTCCTTTCATGCACTGGTAATGTTTCTATAGGATTTTGAAAACTCTGTCTGATTTAGATCCTCTAATGCAAGTGGGTTTACTAGCACAGGTATAGTCTGGCACTCTGGGTGTAATTGTAACCCTGAGTATCCTGACTTCCTGGCTACCTGGTATTTAAACTTAACAGTACATTGGGCCTTAGGTTGTCTGTCTCTTTTATACCCAACATTCCCATACATATTAAAAATTAAAGAAAATCATTGTACCACCTTTTTTCAATGACTGGCGTGAATCCATGTATCCCTTCTACCTTGAGGGATGTTGGTGTAACCAATTTCACTCTTAGTAGCCTTACTTTATGACTTAGTATCCTCATTTGGATCTGGTAGGGATGAAAACACACTATTATGCATTTTTGTCAATTGCTTTTAAAGCGCTGCAACACATCTAGTGAGATCTGAGTGTGTGGCTTGCAATTGCTGTGGTAAATAGAGACCTGCTTCAGGTACCCACACCTCTCTTGGGAGTGTTCCTGACAAAGGAAAAAAACGTAAAACAATCTACTTGTTTCTGCTATTATTTTACTCAACTTGTGTTTTTTTTTTTTTTTTTACCATACAACCTTTTGTACCTTTCCGCTACTCTGTGAGTGATATGGAGTGTGAAAGGCTTTCTCAATATTTAGTGCGGATAGGATCTCTTGTAGAACCCTTCCTGTAAAGTGAGTACCCCTGTCACTTTCCATAGGTTCTGGGATTCTATACCTGCACATTACCTGGGGCAAAGGCCTTTTTCCTGTGGTTTGTACTGTACCCCTAGAGACTGGCCAGGCCTCAGGCCATCCTGAAAAATGTCTATACAAACTAAAACATGTGCATAGGGACCAGACTGTGGGAAATCAATGTAATCTATTTGAACTCCTTGGAAAGGACAGTCTGACTTAGGCGGTGCTTTTATGGGGTGCTTACAGCTCTACCAACATTGTACCTAGCACAGGTAAGACAAGAAGCAGTATATTTTGCAGCTACTCCAGGAAAACCTGGTGCTAACCAGTGTTGCATTACCAAGGTGGTCATTAGAGTCTTTGAGATATGACACGATCCGTGAGCTGCGGCTGCCACCCTCGGGTATAGGGCCTGAGATCAGACAGAAATGCTCCTCCATCCTCCAGCAACCAGTTACATCCTGTGTTGCACTGTTCTTCCGCCACTTCTCACGCTCCTGTGAGGGGGCTTTTTCTGCAATGATATCAAGATTGCCATACTTACAGGAGTTGGTTGCTTTCCTAAGAGTGTCAGTACCCGGATAGGGACCTGTTCCAGTGCAGCCTTCTTCGCTGCTCTGTCGGCCCTTGCGTTTCCTGCAGCTTCTTCTGTGTCCTCTCTTGCATGTGCCTTGGTTTTTTTTAATAAATGGGCACCTTGGTGGAACACTGGAAGACTAAGAACAGTCTCTATTATATGTGCATGCTTTATTGACTTACCGGCTGAGGTCAAAAAGCTACAAGCTTTCAAAAATATGACCAAAATCATGTCAATGTGAATGTTAACTCTTTATAATTCACAGGCCTTTGCCAAAACCATCAGCTGCTCGTGCTTAGAACTTTAGATTTAATGCCTCTACATTCCTTTTGTTTATTTTATTGCTGTTACTACTGCATACCCAGTTACAGGCTTACCCTCCTCTGTTTATAAACATGATCCATCTACATAAAGGGTCTCATCAGGGCTTTAGAGAGGAGCCTTTTATCACTGGGTCAAGCTGGCAAGAGACATATGCTACATACTGGATTAATGGGCACTTCATCTGAAACTGAACACTGAAATTTTAACTCAACACAAACATTTTTTTTTTTTTTTAAATGACTTCCCCTGAAGCCAGGCTCACCCCTGCTACTGTTATTCCTACTGTAAACCTCTCGGACGCTTCTGATGGGACATGCGGACACAGGTTAGCTGAATACCTTATTTCCTGTCTATCTGGGGGAGAGGGGCTGGCTGCAATTCTTTGCTCTAATGTCCTGTCTTTACACTATTTGTAGTAGGTCACTTTTTATACACCCATAATGACAGGAAGTACTGTACTTTTATCTTTCAAACAAATATCCTCTAAAACTTTGTCCCGAATTTCAAAAAAATCTTATCAGAGGTTCCCCTTTGGTTACGGAGGGTGCCCCTGAAATACCACTTAATATACCATAATTATATAGAAAGTTATTCTATTTTAAAACTTTTGGCTCAGTGCCAATAGGGTTCAATGGTCATGTTAATTGCGGTAACCCTTAATGTCTAAACAAAGATTCCTGATTTTAAGGGCAACATATTATTTTTCATCTTAGTTTAATTTAATACAGAATAACCCCAAAAATATCATATGCCGTTCATTTATCATATAAAGAAACAATCTTTTTCTCCGTGCTACAAACTCCCAGCTTATAAACTACTTCCTCTTTTTATATCAAAGACACAGAGCCTGTTTTTTTTTTTTTTCCTGTCTCAGAATTAAAGGGCAATGAGCATCCTTACATTCTACTATTGAATACAAGATTGCTGTGTTTTCTCATGAAACAATTCAACACACACCAACTCATTTATAATATATCAATACTCATTCAACTTCATACTCTCCTGCTTCCATATTCTGCAACTGATTTTAAGTTTGTTCTTGCCAAATCTGTTTCATACACTTTACAAAAATCTGCCATATCCTATCTTATCTTATCCTACAACTAGGATTATTAGCTGTCCAACTACAGAACACTTTAATTGGCTGTGTAGCCCAAAAACTATGCTCCCAGAGGATTTAATCTTCGAATGCAAACTCCCTGGTCTGCCCCATTTATCTGGTAACCCTGTTACCCATACACTCTAAGGCCATGGTCCTAATGACCTTTCCCATCGACCCCTGGTCGGTATCTACGGAAACCCAGTTTCCCATTTCACTGTTATCCAAAAAATAGAATAACTACCTATAACTCCCAAGTACCCTGACCTGGACTTCGGCCCTCACAGCCGATACACAATGTCAGGCTAACTCCCAAGTACCCTGACCTGGACTTCGGCCCTCACAGCCGATACACAATGTCAGGCTAACTCCCAAGTACCCTGACCTGGACTTCGGCCCTCACAGCCGATACACAATGTCAGGCTAACTCCCAAGTACCCTGACCTGGACTTCGGCCCTCACAGCCGATACACAATGTCAGGCTAACTCCCAAGTACCCTGAGCTGGACTTCGGCCCTCACAGCCGATACACAATGTCAGGCTAACTCCCAAGTACCCTGACCTGGACTTCGGCCCTCACAGCCGATACACAATGTCAGGATAACTTCTAACTTAAAATCAGCCTATTACCATATGCATATGTTTGCATATATACTATAACATAGAGATAGAAACCTTTACATGTATATGAAATGTCAGGCTAAAACAGTCATATACATTCAATGCTTGCTACGTCTCAAATGGACACTCCGAAATGAGACCGCTTTACCAGAACACAACTGGGGGTCACGTTCCTGCGTGTCCAAGACACCCACAGTGGTGAGGGTTGACCCAACCTCACCTTTCGCAACAAATGTTAGTAGCAATATATACACCGACTAAGGGTTTAGGTTCTTTAAGAGGGTATTACGTCAAAAATAAAACAGAGTTACCTGGACGTCATTGGATGGACTGAAAAACATTGTAAGCAGACAATGGGCTTACCTGGCCAGATATTTTCAGTGTATCCAATGCAGTCCAGATGTCTCACTCCGTCCGCAGATGACATCACCTCTCCTTGCTGGCTCGCCAAATTGTTGTGGAATTTTTCCTCAGGTACAAAATACCTGTTACCTGTTAGTCAGTGATACCAAATCAGACAATATATAGCTATATATATAATGAGATCAGACAAGACTCAAGATGGCTGAATCATAGTGACCTGATTTATTACAGCGTTTCTGGAGTTTATATATACTCAAAAATGGGTTTGGCATTACAATCTGACGTACAAGAAATGGGTTGTTATTAACATCTTTTATCCAATCAAAGTTAACAACTAATTATAGTAAGCATTATGTCAATCTAGATCGTGATTCTCTGTCATATGGGAAATTTCTTGGTGACGTTCAATAAAAGTTCCAAAGGGGCTTTTTAGAAGATATTATTGGCTTTGTGGTCAGCTGTCCAGACAGAGTTGATATTCTGAGAGATAGGGAATTTCCACTGTTTCGGTCATCTGATATATTCTTAGCCTTTGCAAGCTCAGTGACACATGTAAAGAAATCAAAGTAAAATGAGATTAACTCAAAAGACATTTTGTTTAAGATAACCATTCTAAATGCCAGTCAAAGCATCCTGCATATCCAGCAAGGTATCTTGTAAAGGCCAATAAGGTATCCAAAAAATGCGAGATAGGTATGCCACGACAATTCTGTTTAATGTTTTTGAGGTTAATAGAAAAAGCATTACAGAATTTAAAACAAAATGTATGTAAATAATAAGTGTTTTTTTTCCTTCTGTGATGTAGATCCTGATGGGGATCTTCCAGGTCTTTAGCGTGGATTTTTGGACGTGTTTGCCGTACTTGCCCTCAAATCAAGAGTTTGCCATCACTAGTTATATCTATCTTATCTACAGTATGTGGATTTCAGCGAAGACATTGTTTTTGTTCAAAACCATTATAGTTTTTCTTTAAGGATGTCACCCCATGCTCATAAATTACTGCAAAACTGAAATCATTTCATTTTCTACAAAGATATTTTATTTTTATTTCTTTATATGTTTAAAAGTAATCCTATTACTCGCTATTTGCAAGGTAAGTGTAAATAGAAATAACGTCTCGTAAAAGGTAATAAAATGCAGTTTTCTCCAGGTCTCCGGTATGTATAAAACAGATAACAGAGATAGGAAAAACTTTAGAGTGTTTTAATGTATTCCAGTTTATAGACGGCGTGATGAATGGTTTATACATTTCTTTATGGTCAAATGTTTTTGACAGCACTGTATAATTTATAGGTTGTGTATGTAAAATGGATGCAGCAAATGAACCACTCTCAGCCTCTATAACCATGATAAATTGTCACTTTCAATGCTGCAACAGACCAACGGATGCATGGGGGATAACGGCACTCTTTATATCAGCATGCAAAGTATATACATACTTCTGTACAAAATCAGATTTACTTACAATAATTCTGTCATAAGGTTAATTTATTGGAGCTGACATACAGATTTCATGGTGATCCATATGCAAACAGAATCCTTACGTTGCCAAGGTTGAACTCTGACTCATTGATGGCTTCTAGTATCTTATCGAGAGGCAGATATTGCTAGGGGGAGGCAGAGATGTGCCCTGGCTTTGACTTTTTAGTTGAATTTACTACATCTAGCTCTGGGGGCTTTCAAGACACATCCTTATTTCCAGCTTTTTAAATGTAATTTCACCTTTTCACAAAAAATAAACTACCCCCCCCCCCCCCCCAGTCCCCATTGTACTTACCTCCATGGGTGATAAGCTATTACTGTCCATGCAGCCATTGCAGTGGTCCAGGGGTATGGAAGCCCCACTATTCTTCCATATCTTTCCTTAAGACTTACCGTATGGATCCGAATGATTCTGATTGGTTACATGTTAGCACGTGACCACTTTGACCAATCAGAATCACTCTGATCCTTCCCAGAAGCCCAAAGGAAAGGCAGGGAAGAAGAATGGGGCTTTCATATCCATGGACGGCTGCAATGGCTATATGGACAGTTACAGCTAATCATCCATGGAGGTAAGTACAGTGGGAACTGGGGGAGGGAGGGTGTGGGGCATTAGTTAATTTTCTTTGAAAAGGTGGACTTACATTTTAAATGTACGTATATGTCAGCTTAAATACTGTTTTACTTTAAAGTGTAACTGTCATTTTGCTCCATAAGCATTCACAGTAGACCAAAGTACTAATATTATTTCAGGTTTAAAGTACTTTATATGAGGACTGAGCACAGGAAACACAGATAAATAATCCAATGCAATGCATTTAAGGAAGGTGTTTTCCCTGCTAAAGCATATGCATTTATGTAAATTCAGTTATAGGAATTAAAGGCCAGTCAGCCAGGGAAATTCCACCACTTTCTCCATAACAGTTACACAAAGAAAACTGTACAATAGTGTCCTCTCTCCCCTCCAGCTGATTGTACAGTGAAGGAGCAGTAGGAGGCTGATGGGGTATTTCTCTGATCACTTTTACTCTGACTCCCAATTGTTGAAATAGTGACTTATCACTTGTTGAGACCTCTATGCCTGGCCTGTATAAGTAGATACAATCACCATGGACAGTCTTTATCAGATAGCTGAATTTACCAAATACCCTTTTCTCATCAGCGAAGATCTTTATTGAAAGCAGCAGGTGTAGCAGACAACAAAGCAGAGAAGAAGGTGCTTCTAGGTGTAGTAATAAAACACTTTAATGGCAAGGAAGGGTTAAAAACCCTTACAAGATGGAAGTAAAAAACAGGCATATCAATGAATCCATAACATGAAGCGGGATGCCTCCTGGGAGTAAAGACAGCAGGAGACAGGACAGGAAGCATCCCGCTGGACGTTATGGATTCATTGATATGCCTGTTTTGACTTCCATCTTGTAAGTGTTTTTAACCCTTAAACATTAGTGTTTTATTACTGCACTTAGAAGCTCCTTCTCTGCTTTGTTTTACCTATAGAGCATGTCTATCTCTTCTGAAGTGCTGCTGTGGTGCATTAACCACTTGCCGACTGCCGCACGACTATTTACGTCGGCAGTCAGCCCCTCACAGGCAGAGCGACGTAGATCTAGAACGCCGCTAGCCTGTGAGGGTCTAGGGAGCGAGCGTGCGCCGCTGGAGGCGCGCTCCAGCTCCCGCGCGGTCACGGCCCCCCCCCCGCGCGTGTGACCTGTGGACCCAATGTCCGCCGGTCACTTGCGATCGTCGGGTGGAAAGGGAGAAAGGCAGGCGGCTAATGTAAACAAGCCGCCTGTCATTCTCCCCTGTGTATGAATGGTGATCATATGGTTCTACTATGTAGGACCGTTGATCACTGTTCATACACCTCAAGCCACAGCCAATCACAGTTAGAATCACGCTCCTAGGGACACACATAACCCCTCCCTCTCAAAAAAAGTTAACCCCTTCACTGCCAGTGTCATTTTACAGTAACAGAGCATATGTATAGCACTGATTACTGCAGTAATGTCACTGGTAACCCCAAAATGTCAGTCAAGGGTCCGATCTTTCCGCCGCAATGTCGCAGTACCGCAAAAAAAAAATCGCAGATCGCCGCCATTACGCGTTTAAAAAAAAAACAACAAAAATGACAAAAATCTTTCCCTTAGTTAGTAAACGCAATAAATTTTGCGCAAACCAATCAAAATACGCTTTTTGCGATTTTTTTTTTTTTTTACCAAAAATATGTAGCAGAAAACAAATTGGCCTAAAATGTTAAAACAGTTTGATTTTTACATTTTTTTTGGGGGGGGGGGAATTTCATATAAAAAATTTTGAAAAATATTGTTATTTTTGCAAAATTGACGCTCTTTTTTTGTACATAGCGCAAAAAGTAAAAATCGCACATGTGATCAAATACCACCAAAAGAAAGCTCTGTTTGTGGGAAAAAAAGGACGTCAAATTTATTTGGGTACAGCGTCGCACGACCGCGCAATTGTCCCTTAAAGTCACGCAGTGCCGAATCGCAAAATAGGCCCTGGTCAGGAAGGGGGTAAAATCTTCCGGGGCTTAAGTGGTTAATCAAATTTCAAGAGCCAGTCATGTACTGTTTGTCAAACTTTCCTTGTCACCCAGAGCGCCCTATTCTCCACACTCCTTAAATAGCAGACAATAAGATGTGGCAGAGGGTTATAACAAACTGTGTTGCAGATTCCTACCTTTTGTTATTCTGAAGAAATCTCTGTTTGTTCCTCTGTGCTGAGTGGGTCAAATTGGAGAGCTCTAATGAGGAAAGCTTGCGGGACCTGCATCCCTTTAGACGTGTTCCTATTGGAAGTATCGCACCAAAAATGACCTTTTTGTTGCAGGGGATGCCAGAAATCTGACTTGTATCTTAGTGCAGACTTTTGGGAAAATTGGTAAGCAGATTGGTGATCACACAAGCAGGAAATGATGTTTCTGGGGGTGTGGTCAGTATACATTCTGTGTACAGAACAGCTCCAGGCAGCCAAATTGCATTTTCAGAAAATTACAACAGCTGCAGATTGAAAAGGAAAGATCATTTTTAATAACGTTCAATTACAATATGATTTGTGTAGCAATTGTATAGGCTATATTATTTTTTCTTTTTTTTTTGCCTTTTTTCTTAAGTGGAGTTACGCTTTAAAAGTGAAAGTTCGGTCATACTTCTCCCCCTGCTTGCTCTAACAAATGTATTTCTGACAAGTTCTCCCTCCCACTTTCTTAAGCTTGGCCTTACCCCTCCTGGTCTGGCTGCGGGACCTGTCTGGAAACACCAGGCGATCTCATGCATGGACAATGGGGAGCCAGCTGTAAGGCCCCTTTCACACTTGCGGACCGTTCCGATCCAGTTTTTCAGGCGGATCTCAACAGATGCCCCACGCATCTTTATGGGGCATCGGATGTCAGCGGAGACATGTCCGCTGACATCCAATCCGATCCTGTCCGTCAAACCTGGACAGATGGAAACCCTATTTTCCATCCGTCTGGCGGATCAGATCGGATGGGAACGGACAGGCGGTTCGTTCTTATCCGATTCCCCCATAGAGAAGAGCGGGGACCTGACAGCTCTGTCTCTGCACACAGCACGGAGACAGAGTTGCCATCTGCCTGCTCAGCGGCAAATCGGTGGATCAATCCCCTACTGAGAAAAACGGAGTCCGCCGACGGACTCCAAGTGTGAAAGGGGCCTAAGACATCAGAAGGTCACAGCAGGCTCCAATATCCAAGATAGCAAGACAAGGGATCCTAAGTCCTGTGAAGGATCGGCTCCAGGAAATCGGTACTGAACTCTTGGGCTGCTAAAGGGCCGTACACACGTGACGAAAATCGGACGAAATATCCTCCAATTTTTCTCTGTCTTCTCAGCGGTCATTACCGTTTTTAGTCGACAGTGCATAAATGTTAACGAAATTTCTCGTCCGATTTTTCTTTTTTTTGGCACATTTGTTCCTAGACTTCCGGGTTGTCGGCAACTTCAGATCATGCGCGGTCTTTCGTATCCGATTTTTCACGGACGTACTGCATACACATTAAACGAAAATCGGTCGTCTGGGGACGGACGAAAAAAATTTTGGTGTTTGTCCCTCCGTTTTTTTAAGTTGAAAAGGTCGGCATCGGCCGCTGAAAGTTGTGTACACACTAGGCGAAAATCGGACGATTTCACATCGGGCGGGAATTTACGGCAGATTTTCTACTAGTGTGTACCCTGCTTAACCACTTGCCCACCGCTCACATGGAGCGTACTGCGGCAAAGTGGCACGATCCCGTCCAGCGACGTAGACCTACGTCGCTGGACTCCTCCCCCCGGAGGCGCGCTCCCGCTGTTTTCATTCACAGCGGGAGTCGGGCCAGGGGAGGAGCAGCGGCGATCGCCGCTGCTCTGCCCCGATCGTCGGGGAATCGAGTGAGGAGATCCGCCCACCTCTGTAAACACAAGCGGGCGGATCTCCATAGTGACAGGGACTGACAGATCGGAGTGTTCAGCATAGCTGGACATCCGATCTGTCCCTGTCTCACAAAGTCACCTCCCCCCCCACACGTCAGTAAGCACCAGGCATACATTAACCCCTCCCTCTCCAATAAAATTAACCCCTTCACTGCCAGTGTCATTTTTACAGTAACAGTGCATATGCATAGCACTCATTACTGTAGTAATGTCACTGGTACCCCCCAAAGTGTCAAAAATGGCAGTCAAGGGTCCGATCTGTCCGCCGCAATGTCGCAGTCCCGCAAAAAAAATCGCAGATCACCGCCATTACGCGTTAAAAAAAAAAACCACCAAAAATGACAGAAATCTTTCCCTTTATTAGTAAACGCAATAACTTTTGCGCAAACCAATCAAAATGCGCTTATTGCAATTTTTTTTACCAAACATAGGTAGCAGAAAACAAATTGGCCAAAAATGTAAAAAAAATTTGATTTTTACATTTTTTGGGGGGGAATTTCATATAAAAAAATGTTAAAAATATTGTTATTTTTTCAAAATAAACGCTCTTTTTTTGTTTATAGCGCAAAAAGTAAAAATCGCACAGGTGATCAAATACCACCAAAAGAAAGCTCTGTTTGTGGGAAAAAAAGGACGTAAATTTCTTTTGGGTATGGCGTCGCACGACCGCGCAATTGTCAGTTAAAGTCGCACAGCGCCGAATCGCAAAAAGTGGCCTGGACGGAAGACAGCAAAATCCTCCGGTGGTAAAGTGGTTAAGTGTCTGCTTGTAGTCAGCAGCTATGGTCATTGTAGCTGCTGAATTTTAATTTTTTAACACAGAACCGAAGTTCCTCTTTATTGAATACACAGCTGAATTAATCAGTGTCTTTTATGTTTACACGTCTCACCTACTAGGCTTTATATTCAACCTTCCGTACTATTAATGAATAATTTCCACCTAAAGGATAATCTGTGCATTGTCTGCAATGAAAGAAGTTGCAAAATGTCTAAATATAATTGTGTCCCAGTTCTTTTTGATTTCCCCGCTCTGGGAGCTCTGATAATATGAAAATTGCCACCTCCATGTCTCCTTTATTTGAATTTTTTTTTTTTTTTAAGATTTATTAGAGACAAAGGCACTCTCGGAAACAGATATTTCACACAGTTTCTAATTTTGTCTATTCTAGAATATAGTTGAAATACGCAGCTTAGAAAGTGTACAAGAAGTGCTTTGGAAAAGTATCATGTCAAGCATTACTGCTGTCACTGATATGGAAGTAAAATCATTAGTATATTTCCATACAATTGTTAGAAATGAAGACACACAGGAGACAGAGAGTGCATAAGGAAATAGCTCATGATATAAAAAAAATGGAGTTCAGGGGTAAGATAAGCTTTAGGCCCCTTTCACACAGGCGGACCGTTCAGATCCGCCTGTCCGTTTTTTTGGCGGATCTGAACGGGCCCCCCCCATGCATACCTATGGGGCATCGGATGTCAGCGGAGACATGTCCGCTGACATCCGACCCGATCCGATCCGTCAAATCTGGACGGATGGAAACCCTATTTTCCATCCGTCCAGCGGATCGGATCGGGTGAGAACGGACTGACGTCCGTTGACATCCGATTTCCCCCATAGAGATGCATGGGGAACTGTCAGCTGTGTCTCCGCACAGTGCGGAGACACAGCTGTCATCCTGCTGCTCAGCGGGGGATCGGCGGCTCGATCCCCCGCTGAGAAAAACGGACTCCGTCCAGCGGACGGAGTGTGTGAAAGGAGCCTTAAAGAGGGAAAACAATCAAAAAACAAGTGTGGTGGTTTTGGTGGTGGGGGTTGGTTGGTTTGTGCTCCAGGGGAGCAAAGGAGATCTGTATCTCAATGAAATAACGAAATAAAGTATAACCACGTTTTTAAAGATATAGCATCCATTCCCCTTGGAGAACACATCTTTCATTGTACTTATGTCTGCTTTTGAGGATCCAAATCCCATTGATGCTGACAGTTCTTTCTGGAGAAAATAACAGTGGGCAACGACATGGCAAATGAGTTTTAATGTGGAGAAGTGGAAGGTTTTGCACTTGGGGACTAAAAACATAAAAGCACAATACACTTTATGGGGGTAACCCTTGGGGGAATCAAAAATGGAGAAAGATCTGGGAGTCCTGATAGAGGTTAGACTAGGCAATAGCATGCAATGTCAAGCGGCAGCTGCCAAAGCCAGCAGAATATTAGCATGCATAAAGAAAGGGATGTATTCCAGAGATAAGACTATAATCCTTCCACTTTATAAAACTCTGGTCCGACCGCATCTGGAGTATTCTGTCCAGTTCTGGTCGCCAGTCCTCAGGAGGGATGTGTTGGAGCTGGAGAAAGTCAAGAGAAGGGCAACTAAACTAATTAGGGGATTGGAGGACCTTAATTATGAAGAGCGTCTACAATCGCTCGATTTATTCTCCCTGGAGAAGAGACGCCTGAGACGGGACATGATAGCAATTTATAATTATCTCAAGGGTGATCTCGGCATAGAAAAAAAGCTATTCAGTCGCAAGGATTGCATGAGGACTCGAGGGCATACAATGCGATTAGAGGAGAAGCGTTTTTACCTCAGGCAACGTGGGGAGTTCTTTACTGTTAGGGCTACAAGATTGTTGAATTCTCTACCACAAGATGTGGTTTCTGCGGGAAGTATGGTGGCTTTCAAAAGACTCTTAGACGTACATCTCAAGGATCAGAACATTCAGGGGTATGTGAGATGATTACAGCCACACACACCTACACAGGTTGAACTGGATGGACTATTGTCTTTATTCAACCTCACCTACTATGTAACTATGTAACTATGTAACTGGAATGTAAGAACTGGCTGCATTTAATTGACAAATATTAACCACTTAAGCCCCGGAGGATTTTCCTGCTAAAAGACCAGGGGGTATTTTGCGATTCGGCACTGCGTGACTTTAACGGACAATTGCGCAGTCGTGCGACGCTGTACCTAAACGAATTTGGCGTCCTTTTTTTCCCACAAACAGAGCTTTCTTTTGGTGGTATTTGATCACCTGTGCGATTTTTTGATCACGCGCTATAAACAAAAAAAGAGCGACAATTTTGCAAAAATAGCAATATTTTTCACATTTTTTTATATGAAATTCCCCAAAAAAAAAATGTAAAAATCAAAATTTTTTAACATTTTTGGCCAATTTGTTTTATCCTACCTATGTTTGGTAAAAAAAATCGCAAAAAGCGTATTTTGATTGGTTTGCGCAAAAGTTATCGCGTTTACTAACAAAGGGAAAGATTTTTGTCATTTTTGTTGTTTTTTTTTTTAACGCGTAATGGCGGTGATCTGCGATTTTTTTTGCGGTACTGCGACATTGCGGCGGACAGATCGGACCCTTGACTGACATTTTTGACACTTTTGGGGTTACCAGTAACATTTCTACAGTAATCAGTGCTATACATATGCACTGTTACTGTAAAAATACACTGGCAGTGAAGGGGTTAACTTTATTTGGGAGGGAGGGGCTGTGTGTGTCCCTAGGGGCGTGATTCTTACTGTGATTGGCTGTGGCTCTAGCTGTAAGGACACTGATCAACGGATCTACATACTAGATCCGAGTAATCAGTGTCTTTACAGCGATGAGAATGACAGGCAGCTTGTTTACACAAGCTGCCTGACATTCTCCCTCTTCCCCCGACGATCGCCGAGTGGCCGGCGGACATCGGGTCCGCTGGTCACACGCGCGGGGGGGTGCGTGACCGCGCGGGAGCGGGAGCGCGCCTCCGCGGGCGCGCGCTCGCTCCCCAGACCCTCCCAGGCTAGTGACGTTAATTAACGTCACTCTGCCTGGCAAGGGCTGACCGCCGCAGTAAATCTACTTGCGGCGGTCGGCAAGTAGTTAAAGGACCTCTTTGGACCATATATCATTGTGGTGAAGTAGGATAAAGTTTGGTGACAATTAAATCCTAAAGTGTTAACAAACCTTCAAAAATAATTCTTATTTGCTCTTTTTTGTTCTGTTAAAGCGGAGTTCCGGGCACAAAAACATTTTTTTCAATGAATATACCCCCGGACAGTCAGGGCTAGTACATTCCACAATGGCTAGCCTCTGATCTGTCCCGGTTCGCACTTACCTGCAAGAAGAAATACTCACTTATGAGTAAAATAATTAAATAAAATTTCTTCTACAGCGTTGCCATCTCTGTTGTGGGCAGCTGAAGCCGGCGCTGAAGCCGGCGCGATCCTCTTCTGCGTCCTCTTCCGTGTCTTCTTCTCCCAGAATGCGCCTGCACCGGCCCCTCTCATCACTTCCGGTGTGGCGACGCATTCCTAAACAGCTTCTGGGCATGCCCAGAAGCTGTTTAGCAGGGAATGCGGCGTTGCACCGGAAGTGACGAGCGGGGCCGGTGCCGTCACATTGATTCCTGGGAGCGATGACGTTCAGCTCCCAGGAACCATTGCAAACCGGAAGTGACGGCGCGGGCCGCGGCCACAGAGGGAGGAAGTGGAGTATTTCTTTCTACAATTACAAGGTAAGTAAAAAAAAAAAAAAAAATAATCCTAACTATCCAATTCCTTTTCAGGTGAAGAAGAGCAAGCGGATGGCCACAAAATCGGTTCCCCAGTGGGGACTCCATGCCCTATGACCATAGGCCTTTTTTTTGTCCTTACACCCCCAAACCTTTTTATTTTTTGAAAAAATGGTTGGCATTGGTGTGAGATGCTCACTGCTCAATTTTCTCAGAGGTTTCCCTAGGTGCAACCAATAAGGACTAGCCAAAATGACATTGTCTTTATTATCTGGCTGGTTCTGTAGGGAATTTTGCACTTTTCATATTCTGGGTATGTCTATCAGCGTATTTAGTTGATTCTCAGAGACTTCTGCATGTGACCTTATACTGCACTTTTGCCTTTGTCCTAAATAAAGGATTAAAAAAAAAATGTTGATCCTGACAGAAATATAATGGTATCCTGTTTTGTGTATTCTGTGTACTTTATGTAATTAGACCTACAGAATGCCTTCCCCCACCTTTGGGATGAGTAGATGTTCTATCATCCTCTAAAACCTTTCCTGTCCTGGGGGTAACCATGCTTCTTTTTATTAACCACTTTACTGCTGCTCACTGAGCCTCTACTGCGGCAAAGTGGCTCGATGATGTCTGACGACGTAAACCTACGTCGCCAGACATTCCCCTCTCTCGGTGGCACGTGCACGCCGCCGGAGGCTCGCTCCCGATGTATTCAGTCACCGCCGCTCTTCCCCGATCGTCGGGGAATCGAGTGTGAAGATCCGCCTGCTTGTGTAAACAAAGTGGGCGGATCTCCTAAGTGACAGGCAGGGTCAGATTGCAAGGTTCAGCATAGCTGAACCTGCGATCTGTCCCTGTATCACTCAGTCACCTCCCCCCACACATGTCAGTAAGCACCAGGCATACATTAACCCCTTGATCACCAATAAAAATTAACCCCTTCCCTGCCAGTGTCATTTTTACAGTAACAGTGCATATGTATAGCACTGATTACTGTAGTAATGTCACTGGTACCCCCAAAAGTGTCAAAAATGTCAGTCAAGGGTCCGATCTGTCCGCCGCAATGTCGCAGTCCCACAAAAAAAATTACAGATCGCCGCCATTACTCGTTAAAAAAAAAACACCAAAAATGACAGAAATCTTTCCCTTAGTTAGTAAACGCAATAACTTTTGTGCAAACCAATCAAAATACGCTTATTGCGATTTTTTTTTTACCAAAAATATGTAGCAGAAAACAAATTGGCCTAAAATTTTAAAAAATTTTGATTTTTACATTTTTTTGGGGTGGAATTTCATATAAAAAATGTGAAAAATATTGTTATTTTTTCAAAATTGACACTTTTTATTTGTTTATAGCGCAGAAAGTAAAAATCGCACAGGTGATCAAATACCACCAAAAGAAAGCTCTGTTTGTGGGAAAAAAAGGACGTAAATTTTGTTTGGGTACGGCAATGCATGACCGCGCAATTGTCAGTTAAAGTCGCACAGTGCTGAATCGTAAAAAGTGGCCCAGACGTAAGACAGCAAAATCCTCCGGTGGTAAAGTGGTTAAATACTATATGGTAAGTGACCACTCTCACCCTAGCACACACAGGAGATGTGTGACTGGCAGAATCACCAAGTAAGAAATGAAGTAAAAAAGGTTCTTGGCTTTAAATACACTTTAAGGTTTACAGAAATGTTGGGTGGAGGAACATGTACAAATAAAATAGGACGGCACAATCACAAGAGGCCAGTTTTAGAAAAACAGAGAATGTCCCTGGGTTTCCCACAAGGCGAGACACAGGGGTATGGGGGATTGTTTTACGTGCCTATAATAAATCAGATGATAATATGTTTAAAAACATTTATTAATCTATAGAAAAAGTTATTTTAAAAACATATATGCAGTGCTGCCAATTTTTTCATACAGTCAACAGAACCCAGAGTGATGGTGGGATCAACTCGTTTCACCCAAATTGGGCTTATTCAGGATCTGCTAGAGGTTCACATAATATATTAACCCAGAGATGCAGATACAGCAAACAATGGATACAAAGGCTGGTTTGTCATAATAGGAAATTACATCAAGGGAGTGTTATTTTGATAATAAATATGACTGGCTTCAAAATGGGCCCACACCAAGGGCCAGTAGAGCAGAGCAGAGTGTTGAAAAAGGAAACAGTGGTCACGGCGGTCTGGGCTGTCCATGGGGCTTTCTGTGTCTTTGTTGTGACCATACAACATAGTTAACATAGCTACTGACCCACAATGGCTGACTTATGGTAATGCTCTTGATGTGCTCTGGTCTACTGGTCCTTGATGCGGGCCTCTTTTATAGCAAGTCATATTTATAATCAAGATAACACTCTCTTGATAGAATTTCTTATTATAAAGAACCAGCCTTTGTTTTCATTTTTTGTTATATCTGCATCTCTGGGTTAATATATTATGTGAACCTCAAGCTTCCTGAAGAAGCCCAATTTAGGCGAAAAGCATCAATCCCACCATCACTCTGCGTTCTGTTGACTGTATGGCAAAACTGACACTGTGTGCATGTTTTTAAAATATCTTTGTATAAATGTATAGGTACCTAGTGTGACTCACAGGTAAAAAAGCACTTGTAAGTGCATTTGAAAGTGCAGTCACTGTAGATCTGAGGGGTACATGCAAGGAAAATAAAAAAAAAAAAAAAACATTTTTGCTTGCACATGATTGGATAATAGAAATCAGCAGAGTTTTCCCTCATTTCAGATCTTCCCCTCAGATCTACATGACTGCACTTCCAAGTTCACTTTCAAGTGCACTTGCAGTGCACTTGTAGCGCACAGTGGATTTGCCCTTAGTAAATCAACCCCTATGAAAGTTAACATAAACATTAAAAATCAGTGGTTCAAATCAGTGAATGATCACCATTTGACATAAAGTCAGTAAGAAATTTTCTTATATTAGATAGCGAAAATAGCGAAAACAATCTCTCGTATAGCAAGATTCAGAATGCAGTCATCTCAAAAAGGATAAAGGAAAGCTATCACCAACACCTCCAAGAGTGGATACTGCTCCTTCTACAGTGAATACTTACCAGATCTAGATAAGTGTAAAGCATTAACACTGGGTGATAATTAGACGGACACTCCACGGACCAAGCTGTTCTAATATCCGGGTAGGTGCATCACACACTAATAGACTTGTCCCAAAGAGGAATAAAGCACAAATCCATAGCGAATCCAATTTCACAAAAATGTATTAAACTTAACCACCCCTGTATAAAACACATCTACAAACACAGATAAATATTCCTCATTCATTAAATCCAGCCAGTGTGCCAACAAAAGGTCCAGTGTAATGTTCCGGTACCTTTGGTACCCTAAATTACACTTTCCACAAGTGTATGCGCCCCACCATTTACTTTTGGAAAGGTGCGCATACACCTTTAAGACTGGAGCTGTCATCACTCAGCGCCGGACTAGATGGCTATTTAAGGAGTCGGTTCTCACTCACATGTGTTCGTTCAAACACCCTTACCTGGATGCTAACCTTGCTTGAAGCTTCCATGCTTGCAAGCTTACTTCGCTGACGGAACCTCGCTGCGCTGATCCCTGTATCCCGCTACTGGATCATCCGCCTCTCCTGAACCACCCTTCAGCTGTATCGCTAATAGTGCTAAGTACCCCGCAGGGGAATTCTCTATAAACTTATACTAAGCTTACACTATCTAGCTCTGCATAGTAAAGACTGTTTATCACATCTGCATAACTAGATTGCTAGCTCTTGAGACTACTGCTACTTTTCTGCACTGGGTTGATCTCTTTTGTATGTCCACCTGCTATTCTATCATCTGCTATCATACAACATTGCTAAACCTTCCTGCATCCATCTGCTACTGTCTCACCTTCAAGTGTCTATCACCTACCACCTCCACTCAACCTATCCCTCAACCTTCATCATTGTGTTACCACATACATAAAGTCACTCTAGGAACCAGCTTGCTAATTGTGTGTATTTACTGGCTGAAATAAGACCTTCCACACATGATGAGTCATTGAGGTTGGGAATGGTATCTCAGCATATCTCTTACATGACTGCTGACGTGGGACTATTTCTGCAGCTGAAAATCCACACCATATAAGAAACGCAGAAGCGTTACATCCAGCAGGCATCTCTTAATACCCGGTCGCTCTCTGGCCCTGCTAGTCCCTCTCAATAGGCACGCTGACGTCAATTTTGGTCGTCATATGGCCCAACCCTGATGCGTTTCGTTATCATGATATCATCTGTGGGTGTACAACACAAAGTGCCAAGTTTTATAACCACTCCTTAGACAAATTTAACTGTTACTAATCCATAGTGGGCCTACTCCGATCGGGCTTTTGCCACACGCAAAGCGACTACTGCAACTTCAGAATGGATGTGGGCACTCGCCAATAATCTATTGCAGCACAGACATCCACACCTCATTCACATATGGAAAATTACAGTTCAAATACATTAGATAAACCGCAATACTAGTAAAGTCTAAAATTTAAATACAGGTACAGTACATGGTGAATATAAAAAAAAAATAAAACAAACAATAAAAGGAAGATTAGATCCTTGGTACAGAGAGACAGACCAATCTGATAAATCCCATAACATTGATCATTCCAATCCAAATCAAAAAGCCCTTAATGGTCGCTGATAAAACAATTAATATCCAGTTCTATAATCATGTATTAATGTATTTTTTAAAAAAAATCCATCTTCTTCCTTTTCTCTTAGATAGTTCCCTCACCAGGTTGGGTCCTCTCCACATAGGGTAGATTCTATCTACCCCCCAAAACTTTAAACCCGAGGGATCCTTGTTGTGATAATTCTTAAAATGCAGAGAAACTCTGTGATGTCTGAAACCTATCTCAATATTAGGGATATGTTCTTAGATACTATTCTTTAGGGGTCTTTCAGTGTGGCCAACAAACATTAGGCACCAAGGACATTGTAAAACATTTACAACATGTGTAGTGTTACAAGTTATAAATTCTGATATTTCAAACTCTCTACTATTCCCTGTAGATTCAAACTGATCCAGCCTTCAAGTTCGATTATGTACTTGGTGACACACTATGCATTTTGGTCATGCAAAAAAACCCGCTTGATCCCAAAATATCCAGGGTCTGGTGGGAGGGTCTAAAACTTTTTTTAACTACCTTATCCCTGAAATTCGGGGCCTTCCTGTAAATTAGGGATTAGCTGAGAGAACTTGATTAAGGACCCTGTCCATACATAGGACATGCCAATGTAATTTCCAAATACAGACTTGTTCTCCTACTCCCCCTTGAATAAATTTGCCAGACTGGGCGCGGATTTCACGCCCATCGCGACACCCTTTTTTTTGTGAGTAAAACTGGTGGTCATACCAAAAATAGTTGTGGGATAGTCAGAAATCCAACACCTGTCTCAAAAAGATATTTTGCTCAAAGGAGATATCATCCCCCTGGCTCAAGGCCCAATTTAACGCAAGTATTGCGTCATCGTGTTGGATAATACTATATAATGGTGAGACGTCAGCTGTCACCAAAAATGCTTTGAATTTATCCGACAAATATCCACCTCCCCAATTAATTGAAAAAAGTTTTTTGTGTCCTTCAAATAGGCTTCAAATAGGCTTTGATCTGGATAACACTGGTTTGCAAAAATGTATCCAAATATTGGCCCATCCTTGCTGTCACTGACCCTATGCTGTTCACAATGGGGCGCGCTGGGGGAGTCCTTATGTATCTTTGTATACTGTATATAGTAGGAATACGGCAAAGATTAGGTACCAAATATTTCCTCTCTTATGAAGTACCCTATTTTGGAATCCCAAATCCAAGAACCTTTGTAAATCTTTCTGATTCTGATATGCACTAGTTGGATCAGACCCTGTAATTAAAAATTTAAAGAATCAGCGCTCAACTCTCAATGAGGGGAACCACTCTCTCTAATTCCAATGTGTAATGAGGAAATGTGTCTTAGGATCATAAATAACTAGTGGTCAATATCTATGAATGTGTCAATAAAAATAGGAGAAAAAAAAAAAAAAAAGGTTAATCAAAGTGATAGTAAAATGAATAGATGTATACAATAATTCAGATAATCATCCAATCAAAAAATAATCCAGGTGAATAGATAAGGTGCAATCATGAGTGACTGATCATGCAAAACAAAATAATGTGCAACTCTTATATGATCAGATAATAAACACAACGTTGAACATAGGCAAAGTGAACAAAATATAAACTCCACAAAATTGTAGCAATGATCTGCTGAAACGTGCTTCAAAAATCCATAAACTGAATATAATACTCTAAAAGAATATATAAGAATAGTCCCAAATGAAGTGAGTAAAGTGCAATGTACCAAAAGAAATTCTTCTATATATGGTGATCTTTACAATCAACTCTAAAGGTGAAATGTGCTTTTCAAACACAGCAAGGTGAGTATGTCCCGGTAAGCGCACAATCCAGACACCGAGTGCAGTGGCCGCTCACCTCCACAACACTCAGACTGAGCGTTATATATGAATATCCTGGCCACCCTTTCAACTCGTTCACCAATTGCCTAGCGTCCTCCAGCAGCAATGGATCAAACAATGGGAGTATAGCAGCATAGGAAACTCAAAGTGCCTTAATTCCTGTATTGGTGCTCAAAAAAGAGAGGCTCTCATGGTGCAGAAACGTAGGGTAGTTTTTATTAAAAAAAATAGTAGTGCAGGCTACTCACATTACAGAAGTATTAAACGTGCAGACAGTGTCACAAACCGCCGATGCGGTGCGATCCGAAGCTTCCGGTCTCGGCCGAAGACCGGAAGTGACGTCGATACGGCTTACCTGACGCGTTGCGCTACGAACACCCGTAGCTTTCTCCCTTTGAGAAAGCTACGGGTGTTCGTAGCGCAACGCGTCAGGGTAAGCCGTATCAACGTCACTTTCGGTCTTCGGCCGAGACCGGAAGCTTCGGATCGCATCCCCCACTGAGCAGAACGGACTCCGTTCCATGTGAAAGGACCCTAATGGTTGTGACGAGACCAATCTCGCCACTGGGCGTTGGAGAAGCCTGGTTGCTTGCCTCCTGCAATGTAACTATGGACCCTCTCATCAGTCCATGCTAAACATAAACACCATGGCAATTTGACTGTGTTTGTGGCATCTGAGCGCTGTTTGGATATGTTGAGCGCTCAGATCCAGGCTATCGGGGGATGGGTTGAATGTGGGGGTTCTGTTCAGTAGACTGGGAGTTATGCATTTTTGTGTCTTTTTGGGTTTCTTTAACCATGTGGCTAATGGAGTCTTGCCTCTATCTTGGAAGCTAAAACGTATTCCTGTAAACTGTAAGGAACAGGAAGTCAACTCCTAATATGGTCATCCCAGGAAGTTCTGAGGAGACAGACTGTCTAAGGTGGCTCCCCATTCACCTTTTGTCAGGTGTGCTAATGACCTGACCTGTTGTCTGCTAAGGGAGGTATTGACACTCAGAGTAATGTGTATTGAGGGCTCATTAGGGAACCATTGTTCTGTGTCTGACTATAGTTTACATTGATTGCCCCCTGGGGCTTCTGTCTCCTTGCATTGGTCAAAGCTATCTGACCAATCACTGTTGACTCATTTTCAAGCCCTCATTTGCATGGGCTGGAGAGGACCTTATTGGGAACTGCAAGTACTTTACAATTGACCAATGGGAAAGCGGTTGTTGGGGGAAGGATGTTCCAATTTCTGTATAAAAGTGTGCTGTGTTTTTCCAATAAATGTTGTTGTTGTTCCTGTTTTACCCTCAACTCGGAGCTTTGTCTCGTTCTTGGGGGAATCTGCTGCAGGGATTGCTATGGTCTTCCATACTCCCTTAGAGAATCACTAAGCTCTTGTAAGAGCTTGTGTAAGAGCTTGTTCTGCTGCACTCTCTGGGGAAAGAGAAGTTCACCCACAGGAACCTGGAGCCTTGTCGTTGGTCCAGGGTGGGTAGGAGATGCCAAGACCCTAACTAAGCTGCGGCGGTTTGTGGAGTCTGAAGTGCTTACGGTGTCTGGTGGAGTGCTTGGAGCCCTCGGGAAGCACTAGGAGCATCTGTCAACGGAGGTACCTGCTCAGGGGTGCCCTGTTCCGTAACAATGGTGATCAAATACCACCAAAAGAAAGCTCTATTTGTGGAAAAGAAAGGACACCGATTTTGTTTGCGTGCAGAGTTGCACAACCGCGCAGTTGTTAGTTAAAGTATTGCAGTTCCGTATTGTAAAAAATGGCTTGGTCATGAAGCAGGGTAAACCTTCCAGAGGTTTATTTGGTTAATAAAACAATATAGTACAGTTTCTATATTCCCACATTGTATTTGACACATGTGGAAACCTTTTAAACTAAAAAATGACTTTAATTATGCATATTTTTTCATAGAAATGATTGTATTTAACAACTCATATTTCACAGGTGGACAATGAATGTGCTTTAAGATTCTCTTTTTATTGTGCTACTTCATTTCCCATGAATAGAACATATCATTATAAACAGCCCTGGGTAAGGCAGAACCACATTTAGCACAAAATACTATGAAGTTATAATTATTTGGTTTGTTGTACATGGGGAATGAAGAGAGAGCGCACAGTAGTAGGTGGGACTGATTGTATTTCTCTATCTCGCTTTTTTGTTCTCCACAATAACAGAATTATTAAGATAAATAAGGCACTATCGTTTTCAAAGAGCCTGATAAAAATAACCTATGATGCTGGTGGTAGGTGGTAAAATCTGTGCTGGTTATACTTTTCAATGTGTCTACATAATATACAGTTCCCACTTCTACTCTGCTAGGGACGACTGGATGAAATTGGATAATGCATACCCTACCTGAGGCTACAGAAATGAAAAGACTTCAAATATCCTGCAAAATTCTAGTTATGACCTTGAAAACAATACAAAGCAACTTTCTGAAGGTGGCCTTTATACATCATGCAATCAGGTACATAGAAATACAGTATGTGAAATAAAGGTACGTGGAGGGATAGTGGAATTTGCTCTGAAATGCACTGACACTGCAGGAACTTTGATTATATCATGGACTCCAGTTGTTCTGGCTTTGTAACAGGACCTCAGGAGGAGATGACCAGCACAACCACCCACAGGGTCACAGTATGTAGACATTACCAGATCATACTGCAGGCCTGTGGGAAACACAAGTAGACACACTCCGTAAATACTTAACAAAATTAGCTGTAACAGGTTTTCCAGGCCTGTGGCTTGATGTGGGTCTGCCATCGGTACCGGTTACCCCTCCAGCCCTTGTGAGCTGCGACCCTGGGTGTGAGCACTGAGACATTGACAACTCCGGCATCTTTGTTTTGTTGTTTTATTGAATTCAAGGGGATGGGAGAAGGGAATGAGTGGGATACTTCTTTGGGCTCAACTAAATACAATTGTGTGACTTTTCTGGCAAAAATGCCTGTTAGCGCTGTCTTGACGCCAACCGACGCTAGCCAATGCTTCCTGACGCTTGAACACTGTGTATCACTGAAAACTGTGCTGGATCCCCGACTTTAGTCCAGAAGATCCAGGACCTTAGAAATGTTTGACTTCTAATGCTGCTTTAGCTCAGAGTCACTGAATGGCTCCCTCCAGCACTGCACTGGCTGAGAAAGCTCCTTGTAAGTTCCTGTACTGCTGCAACTCTCAACTGGCACACTTCACACTGTGCACTGGCACTTCAGGGCCCAAACCGCAGGTGCCCCCTTTAAACTTTAAGCTCTTCAGGGTCCACTGACTATGTACCCCCTCTGTCACTTCAGGGTCCTCAACCTAGGTACCCCCTTTCACCACTAGCTGGCACTGGATCCCCAAACCTCTTCCGGAGTGGTCCCCTCTAACTTCAGGCAGATCCCCAGGGGCAATCCTCAGTACTCACGACCTGTGTAGGCTTTCCTGGGACTGGACCCCTCTGACTCTCTGAAGGTTCTCGGCACCAGATCCCCTCAGCTTAGCTCAGCACTCTCTGAATCTTCAGGCAGCACCCCGAGATCCTCCTCCTCAAACAGGAGGAGAGATAGCCGTTCTCTCCCTCCTGGGACTCTGCTCCCGCCAAAGACATTATGTCATGCGCCACCCCCAAACGTATACCCACTCCCAGAATCTTTTGCAGCACAATCTGCCTTCTGGGGTAGCTACAAGCCTGGATGCATCCCCTGATTGGGTTTCCTCCACCATCCTGTGAGAAGCCTCTCACAGGAGCCAGTGGTGAGACTCCCCCTTCAGCAGGCACACCTGGAAACCATGACACCCTGACTAATAGATCACAGCCTTGCTGTTAAGCAGACAAGGCCCACTATACCTTTACCTAGCACCTACCTGTAGGGTGCTACATAGCCTTAAATAGAGAGTCTCTAAAAGGATTCTACTGGCTTATTCTGTCTACACAAAGGTTACTTCCATTGCATCAGACTCCTGATGCAATTGCCGAATTTTGACTTTGAGGGACTCGGAGCACTTTTAGGTTTGGTGGCCCTTAACATAGAAATGAATAGATATGACAAATAAAAAAGTAAACTGAAATGAACTACACTTGGTGCAAGACACGTAGGGAAGGAAGGTACTCTACTCTCTGCCAATTTCATCCGACACTCTGCTATGTCTTTCTGGCCATATTCCGATTCAGGGCCACAACTGTCCTGAATTCGACCACTCTTGTAATTTCATGTAAAACTTGCTTACAAATTTTAACCCTATTTGAGATTGCAGAGTGATTGATTCGCCCCTTGATCCAATCAGGGTCATGCGCGGCAGTGAGCTTCTCTCATATTTTTCTCACTGCGATAAATCAATGCTAGACATAAAAATGGTTGTCTGGACTCTCATCTTCCACTCCCACCAGAAATCTCAAGGGAAAATCATACAGCACAATAAACCTTGGCTCACAACATACTATATGGCAGAGGGGCCATTCTCAAGCAATGGACAGCATCCTTCCTCCCCTATTAAAGACATTAAAAATGATCTACAGAACTCGCTGTGGAGGGAGAGGCTGGACCTAGTCCTATCTCACCACTGGACTTCAGCTGGCTTCCATTGCAAATGGGACCCCTACATAGCAAAAATACTCACAAATTTAGAGTGTCAGAGCTTAAGAGTCACCCCCTTTCATTTTTTACTTGCCTTCCTATAACACCCGGTAAACAAGCTGGATCACCAACTAACATAGATACTAGCCAAAGGACGGTTTATAGTCCTTATTATCCTCCACATTCCCTATGTATTTGGAAATCCATGATTTAAATTCATATTTAACTCCATGGAAACATTTGACACGGACTCATCTCCTCATACTACGTTTACCTCCTTTCTACAAGTGGGACTCTCTATTGGATAGACTTGCTTGCCTTAACCGAGTCTAGCGAATGCTCACCTAGTATAAATCCTATTGCATTTCCCACTTCTCCTACCCACCCCACCTCCCTTCCTTTCTCCCAATTTCCAATACCCTCCCCACACTTTTTTAATCAAGAATTTTCGCATTGTACCTTTTCATCTATGTAATGAACAGAGTTTACGCAATATGTCATTTCTAGTTCTGTGTTTTACATGTCTGTATTACGAAAACACCAATAAAATGCCACAAAAAAAAAAAAAAATCATAAAAAGTGGTTGTGAAAGGCAGAAGTTTTTTTTTTTTTTTTTATCATAATGCATTCTATGCATTAAGATAAAAAAGATTCTGTGGGCAGCTCCCCCTCAGCCCCCTAATACTTACCTGAGCCCTATCCCAATCCAGCGATATTGCATGAGAGCTTCAGCTGTCTGGGATTTTCCCTCTTCATTGGCTGAGAAAGCAGCGAGCGCCATTGGCTCCTGTGGCTTTGAGCCAAAGGCAGTGAGCCAATGAGGAGAGAGAGGAGGTGGTCCCGAGCTGCAGCCCTGTGTCTGAATAGACACCCAGAGCAGCGGCTCGGCTCGGGTGCCCCCATTGCAAGCTGCTTGCTGTGGGGGAACCCAGCAGAAGGGAGGGCCAGGAGCGCCGGCGGTGGACTCGAGAAGAGGAGGATCTGGGCTGCTCTGTGCAAAGCCACTGCACAGAGCAGGTAAGTACAACAATTTCCGTTTCCGTTTTTTCTGCCAACATATTTTGTGTTTTTTAATACATTAATATGTTTTTTCCATGTTTTTTTGGGCTATATGGATTTATTGTATTTAAGTGTATAAATGATTTTAAGTATTGCTTATAATTGTAATCGTAATTGTACAATGACAGGCATTTGGACAATGCATGGATGCTGCAAAGTAACGCCATGGGGTCATAAGTTATACATCCGGAATCATTTCCTGTGTTCCGTGCACTTTTCTACGTGAATTCGATTAAGCCCGCCCTTTAGGATGTATGGGCGGATGTCGGTAGTTTTTGGAAAGTGTGGACACAGGCTTTGGGCGGATGTCCTGCTATTAGCGTCGACGTCATGAGGGTTTCAAGTCAGGTAGACATCTGACTTACGGTTAGGCGGTGAGAGGGTCTAGTGCGCCGTAAGACGCATAAATATTGGTCGGCCGCTCCACGCACTCACGCTCTCAGTGGAAGTCCGTAACGACGAAACGCATCAGGGCGTGAGTGCGCGGTCGCCATATACAACAACAGACGCCACGCTTGGCCACGCTACGAGCACCTGGAGGATACGGGGTAGCGGCGGTTCACAGTGCGTGCATACATTTGCTAATGCCTTCATTTCATTGGACTCCTGTAAGTAGGACCAGGAGGGGAGTGGGGTCAGTGTGTTTTGGTTTACTTTAATAAAGTGTTACAGAATTACGCTATGTGCCCCCACTCTTTTCATTTCCATGACTCATTTCCATGGAGATACGATCCGGGACCAGTTTGTGGCTTATGGGAGAATTCTGATCTAGTATCTGGTGAGTGTCCAGAGTGAGGGGGGAGCACCGGTGTTTGGTGGAGGTTTAGTGGATGACAGAGATCTCCTTCACACCCTTCCCTTTGATCGGATAAAGTCACACTGGATTCCAATTGATACTTATCAGAGACTTTATATAGTTGTCAAGCGATTCCTTTTTGCATGATTGACATTTAGTTGTGTATAAGTACCTGTTTTGTGTACTTACTAGCGCTGCTGGTGTTGTGGTTATATCTATATTTTTTTTAGATTATTTCTATTACACCTGTTACATATACAGGTAAGTACAACATGTTTGTTATTTTTAAACAAAAAAAAAAAAAACAAGACTTTAATTTCACTTTAACCACTTCCCACGAATCGACGTAGGTCTATGTCAGCTGCAAGAAGTGGTTGTACCTGAGTGATGCCTGCAGCTAGAGGCATCATCCTGGTACCATTTTTTAGAGCCGGTGGTCCGCTTTCAGGCGGTAATGAGCTGCTCGGTCGTTACCCCAGCGTGCGGGATGGGACACCCCCGCCACCTTCCACGGCTCTACCCGGGTCTCCTGTCCTACTGGGAGACCCGAGCAACCAGTCGGCACCTCCACCGGCTGGTTGGAGTCCCAAACGAAGCCAGATTCAGCATCGATCGGGTCTCCGATGATGTAACCTGGAAGCGGCGTCCATGACGTCACGTCCGGGTTACTGGGCGGCTACAGGCGCCGAATTTGAAAAGTGACAGCATTCAAAAATGCAGTTTTTGGCATTTTGAATACATTGAAGTGTAGTGGAGAAATCTAGGGTCCCTCCATAAAGAGGTACCTGTCACTGCCTATTGCTGTCACAAGGGATGTTTACATTGCTTGTGACAGCAAGTGATCAGATTTTTTTTTTTTTTTTAAAAAAACCTGTGCTAAAATTAAAAAAATAAATAGGAAAAAAAAATTTGAAACTGTTCCCGTCGCCGTGAGCTCGTTCACAAAAGAAAACGTATACGGAAATCACGCCCGCAAATGAAATCACTGTTCAAACCACACATGTGAGGTATCACCACGATCACCAGAGCGTGAGCAATAATTTAAAAAACAAGATCTACTCTGTAACTCTAAACTGGTAACCGTTAAAAAATTCTAAAGCATCGCCTATGGAGATTTTTATTGACCGTAGTTTGTCGCCATTTTGCGGTGTGCACAATTTTAAACCGTAACATGTTAGGTATCTATTTACTGGGCGTGACATCATCTTTCACAATATACACAAAAATGGGCTAACTTTACTGTTTAGTATTTTTTTAAATGCAGTGAAATGTATTTTCTCCAAAAAAAAAATGGTGTTTGAAAGACCACTGCGCAAATACCGCGAGATAAAAAATATTGCAACGACCGCCATTTTATTCTCCAGAGTCTTTGCTAAAAAAAAAATATATATATAATGTTTGGGTGTTCTAAGTAATTTTCTTGCGAAAAATAATGATTTAACTTGTAAACAACATGTGTCAGAAATGGGCTCGGTCCAGAAGTGGTTAACTTTTCTTCCACTCGATGGGGTCGGGGCTGTTGCCTGGCACTTTCCAAAATGTTTTAAACTTTTCCCTTGTCCCACCCACTTGTCCCCCTCTAATCAAGGCAATAAATTCCATCATGTTAAAACAAACATCTTGAATAGTAAAATAATATGAGAAGTAGTGATGGGCCAAACACCCCCCGTTCGGTTCACACCAGAACATCTCGAAAAGGGAAAAAGTTCTAGCGAACATGCGAACTCTATTAAATTCTAAGCAATGCTTTTAATGATGCTTAAAGTGAAACAATAAAAATAAAAAAAATACTTTAAATATTGTGCTGGGGGGGGGGGGTCTACTTAATGTGCCTGTAAAGTGGCACATTTGTGCAATGTATATAGCCAGCTGCAGCAATACTGACATTTCTAAAGGGAAAAAATGTAATTTAAACTTGCTCATGGCTGTACTGTATTGCTGGCTCCTGAACTCCTGAAACATGAAAAAAATGGCATAGGGTCCCCCCCCCCCCAGTCCATACCAGGCCCTTATCTGAGCATGCAGCCTGACAGGCCAGGATGGGGGGACGAGCAAGCGCCCCCCCCCCTCCTGAACCATACCAGGTCGCTTGCCCTTAACGTGGGGAGGGTGCTTTGGGGTGCCTCCCAAAGCACCTTGTCCCCATGTTGATGGGGACAAGGGCCTCTTCCTGACAACCCTGGGCTGTGGTGTAAGTCTGCAGTTGGTTAACCATGTGAATGGTTATAGGGTACATTGTACCCCTACCCATTAACCAAAAAAGTATAAAAAAGGAAAAAACACAGTACACAGTTTTTGGCAAGTTTTTTATTAAAAAGAAAAAAACAATAGTGTCCCTCGATGTAAATCCATCGTCAATCACAATGCCCGCCAAACCGTTCAACCTCACTAACTATGTAACTAGGTAACTATGTAACTCACCGCCAGACCCCCAAAAAAAAAAGAAGAAAAAAAAAAGCTCAAACAAGGCTAACTGCCATCTGCCTGCTCTGCCATCTGACAGTTCTTAAATAGGTAAGGGGTGGAGCCACAGCCCCCATGTAAAGTCACTGATCGGTGTATGCTGGGTCAGTGACTACAGATGCCACCAGGTGACATCGGCAGGTGGCTCCGCCCCTTACCTATTTAAGAACTTATGGAGCAGGTTTATGGCGGTTAACAATCGGTGTTCCAATTCATTCCAAAGGTGCTGGAATCGGGGCTTTGTGCAGGCCACTGAAGTTCCTCTACACCAGGGGTCTCCAAACTATGGCTCGTCGACCAAATCCACCTCACTGCAAGATGTTATCAGGAACTCTAATGTAAGAGAGAACTTTGATGGAAACCTTGAAGTAAAGGGAAACACTAATGGGGATTCTCATGTAAGTGCCTTCCAAAGGGACTGTGATGTAAGAGGACTCTGATGGGAACTCTGATGTAATGAAGACTTCAATGTAAGGGGGGCTTTGTTGGGGACTCTGGTTTCTGTTAATGCCCCGTACACACGTGCAGATTATCTGAAGACTTTTGTCTGCAGACTTACCAAAACCATATAATATGAGGTCAAACCCAAACACTTTCAATTTGTATGCAATCCGGCAGGCCCTTGCACTACATAGAAAAGATAAATCTGAAGACAAAAGTCTTCAGATAATCTGCACGTGTGTACGGGGCATTATATTGAAGTTGTTTAGATCACTGCTCAGGAAGAGGAAGTCTGTCCTCGTTCACAATGAATCACAGTGGTCTTCACATGCCTTTCCTTCTGGCCCTTTTGATATAGTAGGTGTGCTTTAGTTTTTAATTGAGCAAACACAGGCTAAATTATACTTTGAAAGAAAGAGTAAACTATTATGTATTCTGACACTCAATCACGCTAATAACTTTTTAAGGGCATAACAAGCTGGTAATAAATGTGAATTGATCACAATTAAGCTGGAGAACAGGGACGGTGAATGTGAATCATAATTGTTCTGCTCTTTTACAAGATGCAGAAACATTTTGGGTATCCACAAATACAGTGTATGTGAAAATCTGATTCCCCATCTAGCAATAAGATGAGAAAAAGTTTTGTCAAGCTTTTATTACATACAGTATCTCACAAAAGTGAGAGCACCCCTAACATTTTGTAAATATTTGATTATATCTTTTCATGTGACAACACTGAAGAAATGACACTTTGCTACAATGTAAAGTAGTGAGTGTACAGCTTGTATAACAGTGTAAATGTGCTGTCCCCTTAACAACTCAACACACAGCCATTAATGTTTAAACCTCTGGCAACAAAAATGAATACATCCCTAAGAGAAAATGTCCAAATTGGGAACAAAGTGTCAATACTTTGTGTGGCCACCATTCTTTTTAAGCACTGCCTTAACCCTCTTGGGCATGGAGTTTACCAGAGCTTCACAGGTTGCCACTGGATTCCTCTTCCACTCCTCCATTATGACGTCACAGACCTGGTGGATGTTGGTAACCTTGCACTCCTCCACCTTCTGTTTGAGCATGCCCCAATGATGCTCAATAGGGTTCAGATCTGGAGACATGCTTGGCCAGTCCATCAACTTTACCCCCATCTTCATTAGCAAGACAGTGGTCGTTTTGGAGGTGTGTTTGGGGTCGTTATGTTGGAATACTGCCCTGAGTCTCAGTCTCCGAAGGGAGGGGATCATGCTCTGCTTCAGTATGTCACGGTACATGTTGGCATTCATGGTTCCCTCAATAAACTGTACCTCCCCAGTGCCGGCAGCGCTCATGCAGCCATCCTCCCACCACCATGCTTGACTGTAGGCAAGACACTCTTGTCTTTGTACTCCTCACCTGGATGCCGCCACACAGGCTTGACACCATCTAAACCAAATAAGTTTATCTTGGTCTCATCAGACCACAGGACATGGTTCCAGTAATCCATGTCCTTAGTCTGCTTGTCTTCAGCAAACTGTTTGCAGGCTTTCTTGGTCATCATCTTTAGAAGAGGCTTCCTTCTGGGAAGACAGCCATGCAGAACAATTTTATTCAGTTTGCGCTGAATGGTCGGAACACTGACAGGCAGACCCCCCTACACCTTCAACCTCTGCAGCAATGCTGGCAACACTCATACGTCTATTTCCTAAAGACAACCTCTGGATATGACTCTGAGCATGTGCACTCAACTTCTTTGGTCAACCATTGCGAGGCCTATTCTGAGTGGAACCTGTCCTGTTAAACCGTTGTATGGTCTTGGCCACCGTGCTGCAGCTCAGTTTCAGGGTCATGGCAATCTTCTTATAGCCTAGGCAATTTTTATGTAGAGCAGCCACTCTTTTTTTCAGATCCTCAGAGAGTTCTTTGCCATGAGGTGCCATGTTGAACTTTCAATGACCAATATGAGAGAATGAGAGCGATAACCCCAAATTTAACACACCTGCGCCCCATTCACACCTGAGACCTTATAACACTAACAAGTCACATGACACCGGTGAGGGAAAATAGGTAATTGGGCCTTATTTGGACATTTTGACTTAGGAGGTGTACTCACTTTTGTTGCCAGCGGTTTAGACATTATTGGCTGTGTGTTGAGTTATTTTGAGGGGACAGCAAATTTACACTGTTATACAAGCTGTACACTCACTACTTTATGTTGTAGCAAAGTGTCATTTCTTCAGTGTTGTCACATGAAAAGATATAATAAAATATTTTCAAAAATGTGAGGGGTGTACTCACTTTTGTGAGATACTGTATTTGACTGCCATGCTGCCTATTGCACTCTACAGTCTACAGACCTGGTGAGACACTATAACCCACCTATACTCCTAAAGTGCACCAGATTGAGAGATGGGAAGTGCATTTCTACTGCGAGGGAAAGATATTTTAAAGTGTTTTTTTTTTTAAAGCTCAAGGTTTATTACCTTCATGCATTCTATGCATGAAGTTACAAAAGCTTCTGTGTGCAGTGCCCCCCCCCAATACTTACCTGAGCTCCCTCTCAATCCAACAATGTGCGCGAGAGCTGAGTCTCTCATTCCTCATTGGCTAAGACAGCAGCAGCAGCTAATGTCAATTGAGGCCAGTGAGCCAATAAGGAGAGAGCAAGGATGGGGGCGGGGCCGAGCCACGGCACTGTGTGTATTATGGAAGCATAGAGCAAAGCTCGGGGCCGAGCACACACCAGTGCCCAGAGGACAAGCGGCTTGCTATTGGCTGAAGAGGAGGAGCCATAAGCATCAGCAGGGGACCCAAAAAGAGGAGGATCAGGGCTGCTCTATGCAAAACCACTGCACAGAGCAGGTAAGTATAACATGTTTGTTTTTTAAATTTTTAAAAGAAGGAACGTTTATTTTCACTTTAGGGTATTTTCCGCCAAATTAGTGAAAATCAAAATGTAAGTCAGTGTAGGGCCATAAAAAGATAAAAAGCCTTAGAAAAAAAACCTACGTTGAGAAAATATGGAGGCTGCCATTACTGAGCTTTCCTTTTGAAAATCTTGTTGCCTGGAAGTATGGGCAACTCAATCCTGATAATACTTCTATGTAGAAGCTGCATGCAAAAAGCTGTTGTGGCAACAGCACGTGGGGGTCTGTGCATGTTTGTGCAGCCAGCAGCCTGTCATTGATTTCAGCAGGCTGCTTGCATCCCCACTGCACAGAACAGACGGCATTCCCGGCAACTGAAAAAAGCCCTTTGTACGGGCGTATGGATTGGTACGCCTGCGTAAATGGACCTTTAAACCCGGGGTCCCCAAACTATGGCCCTCCAGTTGTTCAGGAACTACAATTCCCATCATGCCTAGTCATGTCTGTGAATGTCAGAGTTTTACAATGCCTCATGGGACGTGTAGTTCCGCAACAGCTGGAGGGCAGTAGTTTGGAGATCCTTGCATTAACCACTTGCCGACCGCCGCACTATTTACTGCGGCGGTCAGCCCCTCACAGGCAAAGCGACTTAGGACTACGTCGCTAGCCTGTGAGGCTCTAGGGAGCGAGCGCGCGCCGCCGGAGGCGCGCTCCCGCTCGCTCACTGACCCCCCCGCGCGTGTGCCCGGCGGACCCGATGTCCGCCGGGCACTCGCGATTGTCCGTTACAACGGGAGAAAGGCAGGCGGCTAATGTAAACACAGCCGCCTGTCATTCTCCCCTGTGTAACAGCAGAGATCACACAGTCCTGCTATGTAGGACCGTTGATCTCTGTTCTTACACCTCAAGCCACATCCAATCACAGTTAGAAGCACGCCCCTAGGGACACACTTAACCCCTCCCTCTCAAAAAAAGTTAACCTCTTCACTGCCAGTGTCATTTTTACAGTAACAGTGCATATGTATAGCACTGATTACTGTAGTAATGTCACTGGTAACCCCAAAAGTGTCAAAAATGTCAGTCAAGGGTCCGATCTGTCCGCCGCAATGTCGCATTCCCGCAAAAAAAAAAATCGCAGATCGCCGCCATTACTCGTTAAAAAAAACAACAACAAAAATGACAAAAATCTTTCCCTTTGTTAGTAAACGCAATAACTTTTGCGCAAGCCAATCAAAATACGCTTTTTGCAATTTTTACCAAGCATATGTAGCATAAAACAAATTGGCCTAAAATGTTAAAAAATTTTGATTTTTACATTTTTTGGGGGGAATTTCATATAAAAAAATGTAAAAAATATTATTTTTGCAAAATTGACGCTCTTTTTTTTGTTTATAGCGCATGATCAAAAAATCGCACAGGTGATCAAATGCCCCCAAAGAAAGCTCTGTTTGTGAGAAAAAAAAGGACGTCAAATTCGTTTAGGTACAGCCTCGCACGACCGCGCAATTGTCCGTTAAAGTCACGCAGTGCCGAATCGCAAAATAGGCCCTGGTCAGGAAGGGGGTAAAATCTTCCAGGGCTTAAGTGGTTAAACCTAAAGATTTGCAAAGCTTTATATTCTATTATCTTTCTTTCCTAATGTAATTTCTCTGTATGTCTTCCATATTTTATTCATTTTTCCCCTACCCTGTCATCAGTCTTCCCAGTGTACTTACAGTGTTTATTCTATTTCTTTCAAATCACTCATTGGATGTCTGATTCTACCGTCTGGCAGACAGGTCCGCATTCATACAAATATGGAGCATCTTATACGTAAGACATGTAAGCCATAAACAGGTTATAGCCCAATGATACAAGCAATTCCCTGCTCAAGTTGTCTAGTCTGCAGAAAAGAAAGGTGCTTTATTTTTCTTTTTTGAAATGTAATACAAAGTTTGACCTCTCATTTTTGAATTAAATGCGCTTGTATAACACCGTTCTTTATTCCGTGTGAAATTGATTTTCTTTCAGTGGCTCTAAATCTTTGCCAGGGAACTTCAAAGGCTGTATATCTTTTGGAGTTGCATTAAAAATATCAGACACACGTACAAAAGCTACTATGATGGGCTTTTAACTTAAAGTGAACCTGTCTCAAATGTGAGCAGATCGAACTAAAGCAGAGGTTATCATCAGCGAAATCTAAAAGTAGAAATCATCAAGGGATCATCCAGAGGTCTAAGCTGCTAAAGTTAAAGGCAAATCTCAACTTTTCCTATAAAATGTTGGCTTATCTCCACCCTCCAACCACCATATTGATAAATTAGGCCCCCTATGCCGTTACAGGTCCAATAAAGAGGCTTGGGAGGTGGGAAGGTTTCAGGGCCAGTCTCAATGTTCAAGGAATGGGAGGTTTGTGTATAACTTTAGGTGTCAATATCCCTGTTTCACCATATACTCAATTTGAATTGGTTTGTGGAAGGTTTCCTTCAACCACTTTACCACCGGAGGATTTTGCTGTCTTACATCTGGGCCACTTTTTGCGATTCGGCACTGTGCGACTTTAACTGACAGTTGCGCGGTCATGCAACAACGTACCCAAACAAACTTTTTTCCCACAAACAGAGCTTTTTTTTGGTGGTATTTGTGCGATTTTTCCTTTTTGCGCTATAAACAAAAAAAGAGCAACAATTTTGAAAAAATAACAATATTTTTCACATTTTTTTATATGAAATTCCCCCCCAAAAAAAATTTAAAAATCTAAATTTTTTTATCATTTTAGGCCAATTTGTTTTCTGCTACATATTTTTGGTAAAAAAAAATCGCAATAAGCGTATTTTGATCGGTTTGCGCAAAAGTTATTGCGTTTACTAACTAAGGGAAAGATTTCTGTAGTTTTTGGGTTTTTTTTTTTTTTTTTACAAGTAATGGTGGCGATCTGCAATTTTTTTTGCGGGACTGCGACATTGCAGGAGACAGATCGGACCCTTGACTGACATTTTTGACACTTTTGGCGTTACCAGTGACATTACTACAGTAATCAGTGCTATACATATGCACTGTTACTGTAAAAAATGACACTGGCAGAGAAGGGGTTAATTTTATTGGAGAGGGAGGGGTTAATATATGCCTGGTGCTTACTGACATGTGTGGGGGGAGGTGACTATGTGACACAAGGACAGATCGCAGGTTCTGACCCTGCCTGTCACTTAGGAGATCCGCTCACTTTGTTTACACAAGTGGGCGGATCTCCAGACTCGATTCCCCGACGATTGGGGAAGAGCAGCGGCGATCGCCGCCTCTCCTCCCCTGGCCCGACTCCCGCTGTGACTGAGTACAGCGGGAGCGAGCCTCCGGCGGCACGCGCGCGCCGCCGAGAGGGGGGAGGTCTACGTCGCCAGACGATAACGAACCACTTTGCCGCAGTAGAGCTCTAGTGAGCAGTGGTAAAGTGGTTAAAATAAACCTTTAGAATTATGTAGGCTGCCATTGCTACAACCTTCTGAAAATACTAGTTATCCAATGCCATGGTACTGCATTTAAGTCATGTGAGTAGCTGTCATTGGAGCCTGGATCATGCTTTTGGATCTGCCTACATCTTTGCATAGAAGGAGCCTGGATCTGGCTTTGCTGTCAGCTTAAGCCTTTCCATCTTTTCCGCCTGCCTACATCTTTGTCATAATGGGAACAGGATGGGCAGGCAGCAGCCTAAGCTTCTTCAGCAATGATGACATGACCGATGCCTAGGCATTATTTTTTTAAGTCATGAGACTAGCTCAACAGGCTTTTCGGCCTGCCTACATCTGTGAATCAAAGGTCCAGGGTGGGCAGTCAGCACCCCAAGCTTCTTCAGTAAAGATCAGATGTTGAATGTCCAGATACTGTATTTAAGTCATGTGCAGGTCTGCCATGGGAGACCGGATCAGGCCTTCCTGCCTGCCTACATTAACGCATCAAAGAAGCCTAGATCAGGCTTTTCTGCTTGCCTGCATTATTTCCTTCTTTTCTACCTGCATACACCTTTGCATCCAGGGAACAGGGTAATATATTTAAGTCATACAACTAACTACCCTGGGAGCCTAGATCAGGCTTTTTGGCCTGCATACACCTTTGCATCAAAGGAACAGGGTTGTCAGGCAGCCACCTAAGCTTCTTCAGCAATTATCCAATGACTAGTCACCCTATTTAGGTCATGAGCAAGAATGTCATGAAGCATAGGTTAGGCATCAAAGGAATAGGGAGGGCAGGCAGCCCTCTAAGCTTTCTCAGCAATGATCAAATGTTAAATGCCTAGTTACCATACTAAGAGCATGTGTCTAGCTGCCATGGGGCATGGGTTAGGCTTTTCTGCCAGACTACATTTTTGCATCATTGGAAATGGAACAGGGTGGGCAGGCAGCCCCCTAAGCTTCTACGTGATCCAATGCCTAGTCACTATATTTCTGTCATAAGCAAGACTGCCATAAAGCATGGGTAAGGCTTTTATGTTTGCCTACATCCTGCAGCACAGAAGGTTTTTTACTTTAATGCATAGAACGCATTAAGGTAAAAAACCTCAAGGCTTTATAACAACTTTAAGTCATGTGTCTAGCTGCCATGGAGCAAGGGTTAGACTTTTCTGCCTGCCTATATCTTTGCATCAGGGGAGAAGGGTGAGCAGGTCATGTGACTAGCTGCAGTGGAGCAAGGGTTAGGCTTTTCTTCCTGCCAACATATTTGCATTAAGAGAACAGGGTGGACAGGTAGCCTCTAAGCTTCTTCAGTAATGATCACATGTTGAATGCTTAGGCACCATACTTGGGCCATGTGTCTAACTGCCCTGGAGCATGGGTTAGGCTTTCCGGTCTGCCTACATCTTTGCAACAAGGGAAAAGAGTGGGCAGGCAGCCCCCTAAGCTTCTTTAGTAATAGTCACATGTTACATGCCTAGGCACCATATTTAGGTCATATGCAGGGGTGCCATGAACCATGGGTTAGGCTTTTCTGCCTACATCTTTGCTTCAAAGGAACAGAATGGGCAGGTAGCCCCCTAAGCTTCTATAGCAATGATCACATGTCGAATGCCTAGGTATCGTACTTGAGTCATGTATCTAGCTGCCATGAAGCATGGGTTAGGCTTTTCTGTCTGTGTCCATCTTTGCTTTAAGTAGGGTGGACAGGAGTTTGGAGGGGGCTTATTTTCAATAGGTCAGCTTCAAACACATCAAATATATTGCCATAAATGGACCAGTAATGGTCCACAAGAAAATGTTGGTGGTCCCCAGGGGTTCTGTTGCAAATCAACATTGTGGTGGATGTATACTGCCCAATGTTGTTTCCAGTGTCTTTAGTAAGGATGGGCTGCACCTTAATGGGGACGGTACAGCTCTTTTGGGGAGAAAGATGGCCACCAAGTTGGAGGGGTTTTTAAACTAGGAGACGGGGGGGAGGGCTCAGAAGTAGAGTCAGGAGGGAGGGAGCCAAGGACAGAAGGCAGTAGTAGTGTCAGCAGTGACAGTAGTTCAATAATGTCAATTGGGAGGTCTGTGCGGGAAAACCTCAGACCAAACAGGAATAAACATAATCACCATTCATGATCAACTTCCCCAAAACTAAGAGGGGTATATGCTAATGCCAGGAGCCTAGCTAATAAAATGTTGGAAATGTTAGTACATGAGGAAGACATAGACCTTGTGGGAATAACGGAAACTTGGTTCGACCCCTCACATGACTGGCTTGCCAATATCCAAGGGTATTCGGTGTACCGGAAGGACAGGGTAGGAAAAAGAGGGGGAGGGGTATGTCTCTATGTCAAGAATAATGTAAGGGTGATAGAGAGGAATGATATTATGGAAGGGATGAGTATGTAGTTAGAATCCGTGTGGGTAAAACTCCATAGGGAAGAAGAAAAGGAAAAAGTAATTGTGGGGGTTTGCTATAGGCCACCCAACCAAAGGGAGGAGAGAGAGCTGGAATTTATATCACTGTTGGGTAAAGTGGCAAAACTGGGATCAGTCATCATATTGGGGGGACTTCAATTATCCTGACATTGACTGGGAAGAGGGGACTACACACTCACAGAAGGCCCGTCTATTCACGGAAACCTTACAGGACAACTACATGTCACAGTTGGTGGATTCTCCTACTAGAGAAAATGCAGTCCTGGATCTATTGATCACTAATGACCCAGACCTAATCTCGGAGGTAGGAGTCCAGGACAACCTGGGCTCTATGATCACAGGATGATCACATTTAGTGTAAATAACAATATAACAAGGTAAGTGGGGAACATAAAGAACCCTAAACTTCAGAAGGGCAAACTTTCCAAACTTGTGCTCATTGATGGAAAGGGTAAACTGGGACCAAACCCTGGGATCACTGACCACTGAGGAAAAATGGGAATGCTTTAGGAACATATTAAACAAATGCATCTTGCAGTGCATTCCTATGGGAAATAAATTTAGAAGAGACAAAGCCAAACCTGGCTGGCTAAACCGTAATGTTAAAAAACTTATTAGGGGAAAAAACATGGCCTTCAAGAAATATAAATCAGAGGGCACAGTATCGGCTTTCGAGCAATACAAGGAGGCAAATAAGAAAAGTAAACACGAAATCAAAATGGCTAAAATCAACTTTGAGAGACAAATAGCGGAGTATAGTAAAAAGAACCCAAAGAAATTCTTTAAATATATCAACAGCAAAAAAGCTAGGGCAGAGCATATTGCACACATAATTATCGATGATGGGAGGATGGTTACAGAGGACACTGAAAAAGCAACCGTGCTGAATGCTTTTTTCTCGTCAGTCTTTACACAGGAGGGGTACACTGACCACGACTAAATGGTTAGTAGTAATACACAGGTCTTGCCACTATGGCTAACAGAGGGTGAAATCATGGAAAGGCTGGATAAAATTTACACAAACAAATCACCAGGCCCGGATGGCGTACATCCGAGAGTACTCAAAGAACTCAGTAAGATTATATCTAGACCACTGTTCCTGATCTTTGCTGACAGTATTATGACAGGAATTGTACCAGGGGATTGGAGGAAAGCTAACGTGATACCGATATTCAAAAAAGGGCAGAGGCATATCCCGGGAAATTATAGGCCTGTCAGTCTGACATTGATAGTATGTAAACTTCTGGAGGGGATGATAAGGGACTATATTGTAGAGTTTGCTAAAGACAACAACATCATCAGCAGTAATCAGCACGGGTTTACAAATGGGCATTCTGGTCAAACCAATCCCTTAACATTCTACGAGGAGGTGAGCTGTGAGCTAGATAGGGGCAGACCAGTGGATGTGGTGTACCTGGATTTCGCTAAGGCGTTTGATACAGTTCCCCACAGGCGCTTAATTTATAAAATAAGGTCTGCAGGTATCGACTGAAGGGTTTGCTCTTGGATACGGAACTGGCTAAAAGGGGGTATCCAAAGAGTGGTAATAAACAGCGCATTCTCAGATTGGTCTGAGGTGGTAAGCGGGGTCCCCCAAGGCTCAGTCCTGGGACCACCCTTGTTCAATTTATTCATAAACAGCATTGAGGACGGGATCAGTAGTTCTATATCAGTTTTTGTAGATGACACAAAAATTGGGCAGGGCAATAACTGCACAGCATGAAGCAGATATCCTACAGAATGACCTGGACAAAAAAAAAAAAGAGTGGGCAAGGACATGGCAAATGAGGTTTAATGTGGAGAAGTGTAAGGTTTTGCACTTGGGGACTAAAAACATAAAAGCACAATACACGTTAGGGGGGAACCCTTGGGGAAATCAAAAATGGAGAAAGATCTGGGAGTTTTGGTAGATGATAGACTAGGAAATAGCATGCAATGTCAAGCGGCAGCTGCCAAAGCCAGCAGAATATTAGCATGCATAAAGAAAGGGATGTATTCCAGAGATAGACTATAATCCTTCCACTTTATAAACCCTGGTCCAACCACATCTGGAGTATTCTGTCCAGTTCTGGTCGCCAGTCCTCAGGAGGGATGTGTTGGAGCTGGAGAGAGTCCAGAGAAGGGCAACTAAACTAATTAGGGGATTGGAGGACCTTAATTATGAAGAGCGTCTGCAATCGCTTGATTTATTCTCCCTGGAGAAGAGATGCCTGAGAGGAGACATGATAGCAATTTATAAATATCTCAATGGTGATCTCTGCATAGAAAAACAGCTATTCAGTCGAAAGGATTGCATGAGGACTTGAGGGCATACAATGCGATTAGAGGAGAAGTGTTTTAACCTCAGGCAAAGTTAGGGCTACAAGATTGTGGAATTCTCTACCACAAGAGGTGGTTTCTGCGGGAAGTATGGTGGCTTTCAAAAGACTCTTAGACGTACATCTCAAGGATCAGAACATTCAGGGGTATGTGAGATGATTACGGCCACACACACCTACACAGGTTGAACTGGATGGACTATTGTCTTTATTCAACCTCACCTACTATGTAACTATGTAACTATGTGTGTTGTTCTCAAAGTGCTGACAGACAATACTGTCAGCATGCATTGATACCTGATGCCTCCTCTGTAGTTCCAGCTCCTGTAAACTCAGAGGGAGGCACAGGGAGTAGTGCAGAGAGTGGGACGAGGAGGGGTCTTCCAATGGCAGTGCTGATCACAGACTGTGGGAGGGAGCATGTAGTTCAAGCACATGGCTGGATGAGGAGGTGAGACCCAATGATGAATCTGTGTAAGGCAGAAGTGTGATGTGGGGAGAATAGAGCTGGAGCATTTCGTGTATAAGGCAGCAGTGTGGTCCAGGGGGAGTGGGCAGAGAGCTGGAGCATTTTGTGTAAGGCAGCAGTGTGATCCAGGGGGAGGGATTCAGAAAGCTGGAGCATTATGTGTATAAGGCAGCAGTGTGAACCAGGGGGAGGGATGCAGAGAGCTGAAGCATTGTGTGTATAAGGCAGCAGTGTGATCCAGGAGGAGGGGGGCAGAGAGCTGGAGCATTGTGTGTATAAGGCAGCAGTGTGATCCAGGGGTAGGGGGGGCAGAGAGCCAGAGAATTGTGTGTTTAAGGCAGTAGTGTGATCCAGGGGGAGGGGGGCAGAGAGCTGGAGCATTGTGTGTATAAGGCAGCAGTGTGAACCAGGGGGAGGGATGCAGAGAGCTGGAGCATTGTGTGTATAAGGCAGCAGTGTGATCCAGGAGGAGGGGGGCAGAGAGCTGGAGCATTGTGTGTATAAGGCAGCAGTGTGATCCAGGGGTGGGGGGGCAGAGAGCCAGAGAATTGTGTGTTTAAGGCAGTAGTGTGATCCAGGGGGAGGGGGGCAGAGAGCTGGAGCATTGTGTGTATAAGGCAGCAGTGTGAACCAGGGGTAGGGGGGCAGAGAGCAGGAGCGTTGTGTGTATAAGGCAGCAGTGTGATTCAGGGGGAGGGGGGCTGAGAGCCAGAGCATTGTGTGTTTAAGGCAGCAGTGTGATCCGGGGGGGGCAGAGAGCAGGAGCATTGTGTGTATAAGGCAGCAGTGTGATCCAGGAAGAGGGGGGCAGAGAGCTGGAGCATTGTACATATAAGGCAGTAGTGTGATCCAGGGGGATGGGGGCAGAGCTGGAGCATTTTGTGTAAGGCAGCAGTGTAATCTAGGGGGAGGGATGCAGAGAGCTGGGGCATTGTGTGTAGGGGAAGGAGGGAATAGAGCTAGAGCATTTTGTGTATAAGGCAATGGTATGATTCAGTGGGAGGGGGGAAGAGAGCAGGAACATTTTGTGTAGGACAGCAGTGTGATCCAGGGGGAGGGATGCAGAGAGCTGGAGCTTTGTGTTTATAAGGCAGCAGTGGTATCCAGGGTGAGGGGGTCAGAGAGCTGGAGCATTGTTATTATCAGGCAGCAGTGTGATCCAGGGTGGGGGGGCAGAGAGCTGGAGCATTGTGCATATAAGGCAGCAGTGTGATCCAGGGTGAGGGGGGCAGAGAGCTGGAGCATTGTTTGTATAAGGCAGCAGTGTGATCCAGGGATAGGGGGGCAGAGAGCCAGAGCATTGTGTGTTTAAGGCAGCAGTATGATCCAGGGGGAGTTGGACAGAGAGCTTGAGCTGTGTGTGTATATGGCAGCAGTGTGATCCAGGAATAGGGGGGCAGAGAGCTGGAGCATTGTGCGTATAGGCAGAAGTGTGATCCAGGAATAAGGGGGCAGAGAGCTGGGGCATTGTGTGTATAAGGCAGCAGTGTGATCCAGGGGAGAGGGCAAAGAGCTGGAGCATTGTGCGTATAAGGCAGCAGTGTGATCCAGAGATAGGGGGGCAGAGAGTAAGAGCATTGTGTGTTTAAGGCAGCAGTGTGATCCAGGGGGAGTTGGGCAGAGAGCTGGAGCATTGTGTGTATAGGGCAGCAGTGTGATCCAGGGGTAGGGGGGGCAGAGAACAGGAGCATTATGTGTATAAGGCAGCAGTGTGATCGAGGGGGAGGGGAGAGGAGACCTTAAGCTTTGTGTATATAAGGCAGCAGTGTAATCCAGGGAGAGGGATGCAGACAGCTGGAGCATTGTGTGTAGGGGGGAGGGGGGTTAGAGCTAGAGCATTTTGTGTATTAGGCAGTGGTGTGATCCAGGGGGAGGGGGCAGAGAGCTAGAACTTTTTGTGTAAGGCAGCAGTGTGATCCAGGGGAAGGGGGGGGGGGTCAGAGAGTCAGAGCATTGTGTGTTTAAGGCAGCAGTGCGATCCAGGGGGAGAGGGCAAAGAGCTGGAGCATTGTGCGTATAAGGCAGCAGTGGGATCCAGGGTGAGAGGGGCAGAGAGCCGGAGCATTGTGTGTTTAAGGCAGCAGTATGATCCTGGGGGAGTTGGGCAGAGAGCTGGAGCATTGGGCGTATAAGGCAGCGGGGTGATCCAGGGGTAGGGGGGCAGGGAGCAGGAGCATTGTGTGTAAAAGGCAGCAGTGTGATCCAGGGAGAGGGGAGAGGAGACCTTAAGCTTTGTGTATATAAAGGCAGCAGTGTAATCCAGGGAGAGGGATGCAGAGAGCTGGAGCATTGTGTGTAGAAGGGAAGGGGGAATAGAGATGGAACATTTTGTGTATAAGGCAGTGGTGTGATCCAGGGGGAGGGGGGCAGAGAGCTGGAACTTTTTGTGTAAGGTAGCAGTGTGATCCAGGGGAAGGGATTCGGAGAGCTGGAGCATTGTGTGTATAAGGCAGCAGTGGGATCCAGGGTAGGGGGGCAGAGAGCCGAAGCGTGGTATGTATAAGACAGCAGTGTAATCCAAGGTGAGGGGGGCAGAGAGCAGGAGCTTGCGTGTATAAGGCAGAAGTGTCATCCAAGGGGAGGGGGCGGAGAGCCGGATCATTGTGTGCTTAAGGCAGCCGTGTGATCCAGGGGGAGGGAGGCAGAGAGCTGGAGCATTGTGCGTATAAGGCAGCAGTGTGTTCCAGGGGGAGGGGGACAGAGAGCTGTAGCATTGTGTGTATAAGGCAGCAGTGTGATCCAGGGATAGGGGCAGAGAGTTAGAGCATTGTGTGTTTAAGGCAGCAGTGTGATCCAGGGATAGGGGCAAAGAGTTAGAGCATTGTGTGTTTAAGGCAGCAGTGTGATCCAGGGGAGTTGGGGGTCAGGGAGCAAGAGCATTGTGTGTATAAAGCAGCAGTGTGATCAGGGGGGGGACCTTAAGCTTTGTGTATATAAGGCAGCAGTGTGATCCAGGGGGAGGGGGCAGAGATCCAAAATAGTGTGTGTATAAGGCATGTAAAATTCACGATAGTGGTCCTCTGGATTCAAAACTGAGTTTAGTAGTCCGTGATGCTAAAAGATTGGCTACCACTGCCATAAAGCATAGCAGGTATACAAAAGTTTGCAGGCAAACATAGAAGAAAGTGTTTGTTTTTACAGACTGAAGGATCAAGACAGGTTGAGCAGAGAGCAGCTCATAATAAAAGACCATCACAGAGATATTAATAATGTTTACTGACTGGAAATTGCCATAAAGCTCACAGTGAAACATATTCAGCTGGCTGCTGCAGTGAGCGCCTTCTATCACTCACTGTGACACGCAGCAGAAAGGGACTCAGAATTACACTAATAAAACTTTATTAATACCATAAACAAGGTGTTTGCTGATACATTTGGACATTCTTTATAGCAAGCAAATGTGCAATCTCAATAATGAGACTGTTGCTTTCGTTAGCTTGTCATCGGCATCAGATGTGAAAAAATATACAGATCGCGTTTAACGATTGTCAGATGGAGGATAACGCAGCTGCCTTTTAGAAGACTAGGGGCAAGGAATGGAGTTTGGTTATAGGAGAATGGAAAATAGGAGGTAAAGAAAGGTGATACATGAAACAAACTTTGTTGGCTTATTCTCTGGAACAGAGTGGGCAAGCCAGAAGAAGCAATCAGAGCATGAGATGGATTCAATAAATTCAATTCTGATTGGATAATTTGGTTATTGCATTTTCTTCATTGGGCTGGATATATAGCCTTGTCTGAAGATGGATCAGTTCTTGGTACCCATAGCAAGCTAAAAGTCCAATTACAATAATCCGAATGCACATGTTCCTGAGGATGGCTGTTCAGTATTGGTGGGTGCTTATGTGACCCCAGGCTGGGAACTGTAGACACTCAATGTGAAGAAAGGTCACCAGCATACCAAGGATTCCTCTAAAGCTTTATTATGTGGTCAAATGGTAAATACAAAGGCAATGTTTCAGAGCCACACAGGACCCCTTCGTCAGACAGTGACCACAGCAAACCATAAGACTATCCTGGTAATTTCTACAAAGCATTGCAGAACGTTTAGGGCAGGTTCACACCAAATTTTTTCTGCATCAAAAAACTGTTAACTAAACCCCTGTTTTTAACGTATATTGTTAGACAGGTCAATTCGGTTGAGTATATTTCACTAAAGGCCGGTTGTTCTCATGCACCTCATTTAACCACTTAAGCCCCGGAGGATTTGGCTGCTGAAAGACCAGGGGGTATTTTGCGATTCGGCACTGCGTGATTTTAACGGACAATTGCGCGGTCGTGCGATGCTGTACCTAAACAAATTTGACGTCCTTTTTTTCCCACAAACAGAGCTTTCTTTTGGTGGTATTTGATCACCTGTGCGATTTTTTGATCATGCGCTATAAACAAAAAAAGAGCGTCAATTTTGCAAAAATAACAATATTTTCACATTTTTTTATATGAAATTCACCCCAAAAAAATGTAAAAATCTAAATTTTTTAACATTTTCGGCCAATTTGTTTTATTTGTTTTACTAACAAAGGGAAAGATTTTTGTCATTTTGATCGATCTGCAATTTTTTTTTGTGGGACTGCGACATTGGGGCAGACAGATCGGACCCTTGACTGACATTTTTGGGGTTACCAGTGACATTTCTACAGTAATCAGTGCTATACATATGCACTGTTACTGTAAAATTACACTGGCAGTGAAGGGGCTAACTTTATTTGAGAGGGAGGGGCTGTGTGTGTCCCTAGGGGCGTGATTCTAACTGTGATTGGCTGTGGCTTGAGCTGTAGGAACAATGATCAACGGTCCTACATAGTAGAACCGTATGATCATTATTTCTACACAGGGGAGAATGACAGGCGGCTTGTTTACACTAGCCGCCTGCCTTTCTCCCTCTCCCCCGAAGATCGCTGAGTGACCGGCGGACATCGGGTCCGCCGGTCACACGCGCGGGGGGGGGTGTCCGTGACCGCGCGGGAGCATGGCGGCGCGCGCTCACTCCCCAGAGCCTCACAGGCTAGTGACGTACCGATACGTCACTCTGCCTGTGAGGAGCTGACCGCCGCAATATATGTACTTGCGGCGGTCGGCAAGTGGTTAAAGTCCCAAACCTTTTTCCTCATTAACCATATACAGTGATGGAGACGCTGAGCCTTACCTCGCTTGTGCCTCATTTAAAGTCCCAAAACTGCTCTTGTTCCATAATTTGGTTATTGTATTTTCTTCATTGGGCTGGATATGTAGCCTTTTTCTGAAGATGGATCCGTTCTTGGTACTCATAGCAAGCAATAAGTCAAATTACAATAATCCCAATGCACACGTTCCAGAGGATGGCTGTTCAGTATTGGTGGGTGCTTATGTGACCCCAGACTGGAAACTGTGGAGACTCAATGTGAAGAAAGGTCACCAGCATACCAAGGATTCCTCAAAAGGGTCTAAAGCGTATTGTGTGGTCACATGGTAAATACAAAGACAATGTTTCGAAGCCACGCAGGACCCCTTCGTCAGGTAAGTGACCACAGCAAGCAATAAGACTATCCTGGTAATTTCTACAAAGCATTGCAGACCATTTAGGGCAGGTTCAAACCAGATTTTTTCGGCATCAAAAACGCATACGTTATATGGGTTCCAATGGCATAATTCACACTAGCGCAGTGCATTCCAGTGCAATCAAAAAAATTAGAACATGCTGCATTTTTCTGCATTAAACTGTACTGGAATCCAATAAAACGCAGAAAAAAAAAAGAAGAATAAGAGGAAAAAAACACACTGGAACGCATTGAAAATACATAAAAAAAATGCGCATGAAGAAACGCTTCAAGATTTCGTTTTTGTGCTGTGAATGGTAAGCAAAAACGCATCTGGAACACATTTGGAGAGCATTTTTGTGGCGTGAACCGGACTTCAGATTTAAACCCTTTCAGTCTTGCACAGTTATACAGGTTTCTGTACTGAAATTGATATAGTGAGCAAGATCGGCGCTAATTCAAAATATGAACATTTATTCAACACTTTATTTTGAATTAGCGCCGATCTTGCTCACTATACACATTGCAATTCACGGTGGGGACACCAATTAAGATTGGCAGCTTTTTCTGTTTTATATTCTCACTTACTTACTCATTTCTTGTAGTATCAGACCCCTCGGGTAGCGCACTGGATCTCGTTTTCCATTGTTCTGTACTGAAATTGACTAGTCTTTTTTTTCACTGCACACTCTTTTGGATGCCCTGCCACGCTCCATTGCTTGGAAACATTGAGTCCCACCACAGAGTTAACTCCATGATTAAAGCAGAGGTCTATAGGCAGATGGATAAAAACAAACCTTCGTCTATCTCCAAGTCTGTCTAGGTTCAAGAAAAGTCTTTCTGGACCTAAATGTCGTAGATCAAAGGCAGTTTGATGTAAATGGACGTAAGATCCAACACAGGTCTGCAAACGTTGGCCAAAATGTGGTAAAAAAAAAAAAATGAACGAGCCTAGATTTCACAAAAGTGACTTCCGTCCCATTTTGCGTTGAATCACAGGGGATTTGTTTCCCCTGCTAAACTGAATGGAGTGGACCCTAAATCATGTGGCAGATTGAGCTGTACATTAATGGCACTTTTCCACTGCAAGTACCGGCTAGTACCGGCTCGGCTCTACTCGGCCCTGCTTGGCCCGGTTTGCTTTTCCACTGCGGTACTGCATGGTATAGTGTCGGAACGGTTCGGTACGGTACGGTATAGGTTTGCTTTTCCACTAAAGTTAAGTGGGTGGGATAACAACGGGGTGGGTGTGATTCTCTGACCAATCAGTGGCTAGTAGTGACTGCATGCAAAGGATTGTGGGATATGGTACCAGTTTGGTACCTGTTGGAACCACAATCGAGTAGGTACTGTTTTTTCAGAGCCGTACCGTACCGTTCGGTTCCATGCAGTGGAAAAGCAAACCTATACCGTACCGTACCGAACCGTTCCGACCCTATACCATGCGGTACCGCAGTGGAAAAGCACAAAAGCGTGCCGAGCCGGTACGGTTCTATGCAGTGGAAAAGCGCCATAATATGATAAGCAAAGTTGAAGGTGGACATGACAGGTCCTTGTATCGAGCTGGTGAGAAGAAAGTGGTATCTCAAGTTAGAATGGTGCCATGCGCCTGTGCATTATGCTTCAGCACTGTTGCTTGTAGTATACACCATAGTTACATACGGTAGTTGGTATGGATGAATAAAGACATCAGTCCATCCAGTTCAACCTGTGTGGGTGTAAGTATTATATCCCTGCCATTACCCATATCCTTGAATATTGAATTCAAAAGGATGTCCATCTAATTTACAGCTTTGAACTTCGATTATGGAACGGGGTTCTACATCCTTACCACTCTAAAACCCTTACGCAGTTTAAGCTTGAACCTTTTCTCCTAACCTTTACACCAGATACGTATGTGCCAGCATGAAAACACAGGAGAGCTTATGCTAGCCAAGAACAAAGTGATGTCACTCCATAAAAAAAGTGCCTAAACAACGATCTTCATTGTAATATTATATCAATGAAACCTAGAAATTTAAAGACTCTAAAGAATATGTAAACCCTTTGCATTGCTTCCTTTGTGTGAAATCCCTGGTGTTCCTGTCAGTCCCTCGGCTTTACTGTTAAAATCTGACAACACTGGGCATGAGAGAACAGCATGGTCAGTTCTCTAGCTATGCTATGTTTCTCCAATGATCAGACTTGTCCTGACACCCCCAACTACCCCCCCCCCCCCTGCACAGCCATTAATTGAGAAGACCAGTATGCTGCTGCTTCTCATCCTCCACCTTTGTAATGTTTTTTTATGTATCCTTATACAATTGTTTTGCCTTTCATTTTTAGTTTAAGAGTCGGCTCACACTGAGGCGACACGACTCTGTACTACTTCGGGGGCGACTTGTGCATTGCCATGCACCACGACTTCGGAGCGACTCGCAGGGACTTCACATAATGGAAGTCTATGCAAGTCGCTCCGAGGTCGCCCACGAAGTAGTACAGGACCCTTTTTCGAAGTCGGAGCGACTTGTGTCGCTCCTATTAGAACGGGTCCTGTAGCGGTCAATGGACCGCGAGGGAGCCCGACTTGTCAGGCTGACAAGTCGCCTGACAAGTCGCGCTAGTGTGGACCGGCTCTAAACTGACTTATTTCTTTTTTTTTTTTTTTCATTTTTATAATTTTTAAAGAAAATATTACAAAATACATAAAGTAGCTGGCACTTTAAATAGAATAAATATCAGCACATCTACCACAGTGTACAATATAGACCTACGTATATACACGGTAGATAGTGGAGCTACAATTAGTGCCTGTCAGGTCACCTGTGGCCAGGTGACAACTGCACCCTGTTGGAGGCAGGGGTGCACCGCAAGGTTGTGAACCCAGTAGCTGACTGCTGCGGATGGACAGAAACGTGAACCCAAGTTTCCCCAGGGCGCGGAGTCTAAGACCCAGCAGGTGTTCACCAGAGCCTCAAGTGGTGAGGATGGACTTGGCTGCAGCTGGGCCCAGATCACGGCCCCTGGGGTCCCCCGGGTCACGCTCCGTAGGGAGAGAGGGGAAGCAGCCACTCAGGACACAAGGGATAGTGATGGGTAAGCCGAGGTCAGGACAACAGGCAGACGAGGGAAACCAAGGGACAGGCCAAAGGTCAGGGTCACAGGCAAACAGGAGTAGTCAGGGACAAGCCAAAGTCAGTACACTGGAAGGTAATCAAGCACACGGCAGACAGGAACAAGAAACAAACACCGTTGAACAGCAAAGCAGACCTGCAGTGCACTGGTTAATATAGACTTCCTGTGATGGCCTGGGGTGGGGCCGAACTGGAAGGAGAGATGATATAAAGGAGCCAGAATGGGAATCTGGCCTCTAATGCAGATATGAAGGAGCAGGTAAGCTGCCAAACTCTATTATAGCAAGCCCATGACAGTGCCACTATTTACCATGTATATTTGTACAGAGAGGGAAAAAAGTATTTGATCCCCTGCTGATTTTATATGTTTGCCCACTGAGAAAGAAATGATCGGTCTATAATTTTAATGGTAGGTTTATTTTAACAGTGAGAGACAGAATAACAACAAAAATATCCAGAAAAACATTTCAAAAAATGTATAAATTAATTTGCATTTTAATGAGTGAAATAAATATTTGACCCCTTCACAAAACAGGACTTATTTTGTGGTGGCAAAACTCTTGTTGGCAATCACAGAGGTCAGACGTTTCTTTTAGTTGGCCACCAGGTTTGAACTCATCTCAGGAGGGATTTTGTCACACTCCTCTTTGCAGATCCTCTCCAAGTCATTATGGTTTTGAGGCTGACGTTTGGTAACTCGAACCTTCAGCTCCCTCCACATATTTTCTATGTGATTAAGGTCTGGAGACTGGCTAGGCCACTCCAGGACCTTAATGTGCTTCTTCTTGAGCCACTCCTTTGTTGCCTTGGCCGTGTGTTTTGGGTCATTGCCATGCTGGAATACCCATCCACGACCCATTTTCAATGCCCTGGCTGAGGAAAGGAGGCTCTCACCCAAGATTTGACGGTACATGGCCCCGTCCATCGTCCCTTTGAACCGCACCTGAGATCGCTCCCCGTGGAGACAAAACAGCGGTCTGCCATTGTAAATATGGCAGACCGCTGTTCTGTCAGTTATGAACACAGGGATCCTCCTATTTAGGAACACTCTGTGTTCATGCAGCAAGCCCATTCCCCCCACAGTTAGAAAGCACCCCCTAGGGATACATTTAACCCTTTGATCACCCCTGGTGTTAACTCCTTCCCTGCCAGTGTCAGTACAGTAACAGTGCATATTTTTAGCACTGATTACTGTAGTAATGTCACTGGTCCCCCCAAAAGTGTAAAAAAAAGGCAGTTAAGTGTCCAATCTGTCCGCCGCATAATCGCAGTCCCGCTAAAAATCGCTGATCACCGCAATTACTATTAAAAAATAAATATGGGGGTGGAGCAATGGCTGAGTGAGGACGCTCGCCAGGTAAACAGGTGCGCTCCGATCGGTCTCCTCCCCAGCAGCTAAGCAGCCCAACCTAGCCCAGCCTAACCTGAACCTCGTAGCACGAGGAGATAGCGGCATTGTGAACCCCCCCAGCACGAGGAGATCGCGGCATTGTGAACCCCGCAGCACGAGGAGATAGCGGCATTGTGAGCGGCGAGGAGTCATACAGCCCAGCACAGCGGGCTCCGGTGTGCATACCACATACCGCATACCGCACATATTTTGCATACCGTGCATACCGCAGATCTCCGCAGCAAGAGGAGACAAGAGGAGGTAGCGGCATTGCACATACTGGGCATACTGTGCATTCCGCACATCTCGGCAACCCCGCAGCACGAGGATATACGAGGAGACAGCGGCACTGGTAACCAGTGTGGGGTCATATAGCCCAGCGTAGCGTACGGGGCACCGGTGCGCATACCATACATACCACACTCACTTTACATACCGCATACACGGTGTGAGCCCCCGAGGTCGGATGGGAGAAGACGGAGGTCAGAAGTAGGAGATCCGGAGCTTGTGCACCCTAGCGTGGACATATAGCCACACAGCCTTAGCACAGTGGATAGTACAATACAGGGACTTTGGGGCTACAGTGCACATTTCACACATATCGTGCATACCGCATACCACACATATCTCAAATTAGGATACCGCAAAAGCCGGGATACGGAGAGCCTGGTGAGACTGTGTGAACTGTGTGAACGGAGCCTGTGCACTCTAATCCGCCTCAGTGCGGATACGGTCAAGCTTGGGTGGAAAGACTATGAGAGGTGGCAAGTTGAAGAAAGGAAGAGGAGCTGCCAGGATCACACGCTCATTTGCAGCAGTGGCTGCAGCCAAGGAGATCAGCCGATTCTTCCAACAAGCCAACTCACTACCTATGATGGCTATGTCTACAGCCGCGGCATCGGCGGAGATGCAGTGCACCCTGGACGCCTCCCTGGTAAGCACCCCTGATAAATCAAACACCTCAGACACCCTAAACACTTGTGACTTTTCTGTATTGTCTGTGGGGGGGGCGCCAGTGGGGTTGGATACCGTAGAGCCCAGAGAGGTTCAAGAGGGCCCAGGCAAGCACTGTTGCTAGCACTTCCCACTAGGGCGGATATAGAGGTAATGATGGGGCGGATGGAAGAAAACCATAGGAGAGAATTGCAGGAGCTCACCAAAGAGGTTCGCTAAGTATCTAATAGAGTGTCAGCTGGGGAGTCCGCCACAGCAAATATGGAGGTACGAGTGAAGGCATTAGAATCAGCACAAGAAGCGCAGGCAAGCTCAGCTATAGACCTACAATTACAGCTTGAGAATATTGAGGATCGGAGTAGGCGTAATAACCTACGGATCCGCGGGCTGCCAGAAACCGCAGAAGCAGAAGATTTAACAGCAACTGCAACTGCTATTTTTCTTCAAATTACAGGACCCGACATCCCTGAGGTAGTGCGGATCGATCGAATTCACCGAGCATCAGGCCCACGCTCGTTGGACCCTAACAGGCCACGAGATATAATATGTAGGGTTCATCATTACCCACATAGAGAAAGTATAGTTCGAAAAGCATGGGATTTAGGAGATATCAATTTTAGGGGAGCTAACTTGAGGATACTCCCCGATCTATCGTGGGCTACATTGCAGAGGAGAGGAATGCTCAAGCCGCTATTGGAAAGAGCCAGAGCACAGGATGCTTCATATCGCTGGGGATATCCGTTCTCTGTAACTTTCCAGAGAGAGCGCCGTTTTTGCACTATGAGATTCCGAGAGGACCTACCAGCGGTCTTTTCCTTTTTAGAAGTCCCTGCTTTTGAAGTGCCTGATTGGTTAATTTTTCTCCCTCACCCTTCAGGAGGCAATCTCAAGACAAAGAAAGGCAAAGCCCGACGGGACCCTAAAGAAGGCAATAATGAATTAGGGTGATGAAGAGGGAAGGAAGAGGTCCGTAGCAGCTGGTGCGGAGTCTACTTTTCTTGACTTTGCCTTTACTTTTTTTTTTGTGTGGATTAAGTCGGCTGGATTAGATTTTTCCCTTTTTTTTTTTTTTTTCCCTGAAATTTTTTTTTTTTTTTTTTTTTTCTCGTTTTTGGATGAGGGTCCTCCCTCCCTCCCCTTTTTTTTTTTTTTTTCCTCTTTCTCTACCCGTTTTCTATCAGTGTCCACTCTATAAGACTCTTAGATGGACTCCTCATGGACTCTGTGGCTCCAATAGTTGGTGTTTATGCAGACAGGAGTACATCTAGGAGTATAGTATACAGAATTTCCTATCAGTAACTACCCTATAGACTCTCAGATGGACTCCTCATGGACTCTGTGGTTACAATATATGTTTTTTTTATGCAGACAGGAGTACTGATAGGAGTATAGTATACAGAATTAAAGTATGCAGAAATGATAAAGGGTATAAGGGTATAATAACTATTAATAGGACTGAAGAAAAAATAATTAAGTTATTGAATTAAAGGGTATGTATCAGTAAAGATCAATGAGGGAATTTATAGAGTTTCATGGGGATGAGGGGGGAGGATTAGGGTCTTAGAGGTAGAAATGTCAGTGTAGCTATGGGGCAGGTGACATTTGGTGTTAGGTGACATAAGAGTCCGGTGTTGGTGAGGAAAGGGGGAGACGAAGGTTTTCCCTTCTGCCTTCATCCAACATATAGGGGTTACAAAGGGATTAATGTTGGTTACTGTTACACTGACAGATATAGTATAGAGTAAGATCCTGTCTCATATTTTAAGAGCATTAGTTCTAGACTATGTGGTGAAGACTAGGGTTGAGCGAACACCTAGATGTCCGTGTTCGACGGGTTCGGCCGAACTTTAAAAAAAAGTCCGGGTCCGTGTCCCGGACTTTTACCGAACTTTTCCCGGACACCGAACCCCATTGAAGTCAATGGGGACCCGAACTTTAAGGTACTAAAATGGCTCTAAAACACCAAAGGAAAGGGCTAGAGTGCTGCAAATGGCAGCAAAACGTAATTAAGAGCATGGCAAGTGCTCTGCAAACAAATGTGGATAGGGAAATAACTTAAAACAACAAAAAAAAAACAGAAAAATAAAACAATGTTCTTCTTCATCTCTGAAGGACGAGGCCCATATGGAGTAGGAGGGAGGTTGAGGTGGTGGTGGATGTGGCGGTGACATAGGCGTGCGCACAGGGTGTGCTGGGTGTGCCTGGGCACACCCTAATCACCTAGGGCACATAGCATTGCCAGTGAGGAGATGGGAAAGATCTCCCTGGGACCTGCTCTGCTCTATTTCTCCTTGCCTACAGGTACATGGCCCCGATACATTACTCTCCCTGCTGGCAAACACATGCATGTGTATTTCAACTTTGGGGTGCACACCTTAATGCAATAGGCTGCGCACACCTATGGGCGGTGTAGGTGGAAGCGGCGGTGGAGGAGGACCAGGGCCGGATTAACAGCATCATGGGCTTGGTGCTGAGGATTTTGAAGGGCCTTAAGGGCCGTGCCTTGCCATGCACCCAGAGGAGGAAGGGTGCAGCCATGCATGCCTAATTCAACATGGGATGCTGTCTCTGAAGCCCATAAACACATCCATGCATCGCCAACTGTCCCTCCTTGTCCGGCCTTCACGCTGTGTGGGGAGGTTCTGAGGGTGCTGCCTGGGGAAGCGAGCATAGAAGCCAGACTTCTGTGTTTACAAGTGACAGAAGAGCGGTAACAGTGAATATGGCCAACCCGGGGCCTATATAAAAGGTAGGGGCCTGGAGCTGCAGCTCCAATAGCCCCTACATTAATCTGGCCCTGAGGAGGAGGACGAGGTAGCCAACACTGCTTCTTTTCAAAAATTTTAAATGAGGGTACACCCCAAAAGAGTGAGAAAGAGCAAAAATGGAACAATGGGTGGGTAAGGTCGGTATCCATTGCTATTCTGCATAAGGTACGGAAAAGTCCCGTGGGATCCATGCCTGGTTCATTTTAATGAACATGAGCTTGTCCACATTGTCTCTGGACAGGCGGCTGCGCTTGTCTGTTATAACGCCCCCAGCCGTGCTAAATACCCGTTCAGATAATACACTGGCTGCAGGGCACGCCAGCACCTCCAAGGCGTAAAGGGCAAGCTCAAGCCATGTGCCCAATTTGGAGACCCAGAAGTTGAAGGGGGCAGACCCGTCATTCACTACATGTAGGCGTGTGCACACATACTGCTCCACCATGTTGGTAAAATGCTGCCTCCTGCTAAGACGTTCCATCTGAGCTGCTGGTGCTGCTGTTTGTTGTGGCGTGCTGACAAAGCTTTTCCACATTTCGGCCATGCTAACCCTGCCTTCTGAGGTGCTGGCGGTGCCCTGGTTGCGTTGGCGACCTCCTCCTCCTCCTCCTCTGCCTTGTGCTTCCACTGTGGCCCCGCTGTCAGATGGGAATGCCAGCAGCATGGCGTCTACCAGCGTGCGCTTGTACTCGCGCATCTTGCGATCGCGCTCCAGTGAGTGAATTAAGGACGGTACGTTGTCCTTGTAACGGGGATCCAGCAGCGTGGCCACCCAGTAATCAGCACAAGTTAGAATGTGGGCAACTCGGCGGTCGTTGTGGAGACACTGCAGCATGTAATCGCTCATGTGTGCCAGGCTGCCCAGAGGCAACGAAAGGCTGTCCTCTGTGGGAGGTGTATCGTCCGTGTCCTCTGTATCCCCCCAGCCACGCACCAGTGATGGCCATGAGCTGGCCTGGGTGCCACCCTGCTGTGAACATGGTTCCATCTCCTCCTCCAGCTCCTCCTCCTCCTCATCCTCCTCATCCTCCAGAACTGTGCCCCTGCTGGACAATTGCGTCCCTGGCGTTTGCGTGTGCAGGAACCCACCCTCGGAGCCCCTTGCGAATGACTGCCCTGAAAGCCTTGGAAATGTTACCTCTTCATCCTCCTCCTCCTCCTCATCCTGTGCCACATCCTCTTCCATCATCGCCCGAATTGTTTTTTCAAGGAGGCATAGAAGTGGGATAGTTAAGCTGAGAACGGCGTCATTGCCACTGGCCATGTTGGTGGAGTACTCAAAACAGCGCAACAAGGCACACAGGTCTCGCATGGAGGCCCAGTTAAATTAAATAGCGGAATAGAAAATATGATCCAAAAAAAGTGTATGTATATCACACGTACACAACCACACTGGGCCCCAATTACTATTGTTTGTACCCCTAAAAGGCTAGATGAGGAGTAGGGGGAGTATGGAACAGGCAGCACCCTCAAACCTTCAGAAGTATGAGATGAACCCCAACAACTTGGAAAGGTGGATCTCTCTCACACGTACCGACACAGACTATCCCGCAATTCAATTGATCCTCAAAGGTTTTTATTGAATAGCGGAATAGGAAATATGATCAAAAAAAGTGTATGTATCTCGCACGTACACAACCACACTAGGCCCCAATTACTATTGTTTGTACCCCTAAAAGGCTAGATGAGGAGTAGGGGGGGTATGGAACAGGCAGCACCCTCAAACCTTCAGAAGTATGAGATGAACCCCAACAACTTGGAAAGGTGGATCTCTCTCACACGTACCGACACAGACTATCCCCCAATTTAACTGATCCCCAAAGGTTTTTGATTAAATAGCGGAATAGAAAATATGATCCCAAAAAAGTGTATGTATATCACACGTACACAACCACACTGGGCCCCAATTACTATTGTTTGTACCCCTAAAAGGCTAGATGAGGAGTAGGGGGAGTATGGAACAGGCAGCACCCTCAAACCTTCAGAAGTATGAGATGAACCCCAACAACTTGGAAAGGTGGATCTCTCTCACACGTACCGACACAGACTATCCCGCAATTCAATTGATCCTCAAAGGTTTTTATTGAATAGCGGAATAGGAAATATGATCAAAAAAAGTGTATGTATCTCGCACGTACACAACCACACTAGGCCCCAATTACTATTGTTTGTACCCCTAAAAGGCTAGATGAGGAGTAGGGGGGGTATGGAACAGGCAGCACCCTCAAACCTTCAGAAGTATGAGATGAACCCCAACAACTTGGAAAGGTGGATCTCTCTCACACGTACCGACACAGACTATCCCCCAATTTAACTGATCCCCAAAGGTTTTTGATTAAATAGCGGAATAGAAAATATGATCCCAAAAAAGTGTATGTATATCACACGTACACAACCACACTGGGCCCCAATTACTATTGTTTGTACCCCTAAAAGGCTAGATGAGGAGTGGGGGGAGTATGGAACAGGCAGCACCCTCAAACCTTCAGAAGTATGAGATGAACCCCAACAACTTGGAAAGGTGGATCTCTCTCACACGTACCAACACAGACTATCCCCCAATTTAACTGATCCCCAAAGGTTTTTGATTAAATAGCGGAATAGAAAATATGATCCAAAAAAAGTGTATGTATATCACACGTACACAACCACACTAGGCCCCAATTACTATTGTTTGTACCCCTAAAAGGCTAGATGAGGAGTAGGGGGAGTATGGAACAGGCAGCACCCTCAAACCTTCAGAAGTATGAGATGAACCCCAACAACTTGGAAAGGTGGATCTCTCTCACACGTACCGACACAGACTATCCCGCAATTCAATTGATCCTCAAAGGTTTTTATTGAATAGCGGAATAGGAAATATGATCAAAAAAAGTGTATGTATCTCGCACGTACACAACCACACTAGGCCCCAATTACTATTGTTTGTACCCCTAAAAGGCTAGATGAGGAGTAGGGGGAGTATGGAACAGGCAGCACCCTCAAACCTTCAGAAGTATGAGATGAACCCCAACAACTTGGAAAGGTGGATCTCTCTCACACGTACCGACACAGACTATCCCCCAATTTAACTGATCCCCAAAGGTTTTTGATTAAATAGCGGAATAGAAAATATGATCCAAAAAAAGTGTATGTATATCACACGTACACAACCACACTAGGCCCCAATTACTATTGTTTGTACCCCTAAAAGGCTAGATGAGGAGTAGGGGGGGTATGGAACAGGCAGCACCCTCAAACCTTCAGAAGTATGAGATGAACCCCAACAACTTGGAAAGGTGGATCTCTCTCACACGTACCAACACAGACTATCCCCCAATTTAACTGATCCCCAAAGGTTTTTGATTAAATAGCGGAATAGAAAATATGATCCCAAAAAAGTGTATGTATATCACACGTACACAACCACACTAGGCCCCAATTACTATTGTTTGTACCCCTAAAAGGCTAGGAGTAGGGGGAGTATGGAACAGGCAGCACCCTCAAACCTTCAGAAGTATGAGATGAACCCCAACAACTTGGAAAGGTGGATCTCTCTCACACGTACCAACACAGACTATCCCCCAATTTAACTGATCCCCAAAGGTTTTTGATTAAATAGCGGAATAGAAAATATGATCCCAAAAAAGTGTATGTATATCACACGTACACAACCACACTAGGCCCCAATTACTATTGTTTGTACCCCTAAAAGGCTAGGAGTAGGGGGAGTATGGAACAGGCAGCACCCTCAAACCTTCAGAAGTATGAGATGAACCCCAACAACTTGGAAAGGTGGATCTCTCTCACACGTACCAACACAGACTATCCCCCAATTTAACTGATCCCCAAAGGTTTTTGATTAAATAGCGGAATAGAAAATATGATCCAAAAAAAGTGTATGTATATCACACGTACACAACCACACTAGGCCCCAATTACTATTGTTTGTACCCCTAAAAGGCTAGGAGTAGGGGGAGTATGGAACAGGCAGCACCCTCAAACCTTCAGAAGTATGAGATGAACCCCAACAACTTGGAAAGGTGGATCTCTCTCACACGTACCAACACAGACTATCCCCCAATTTAACTGATCCCCAAAGGTTTTTGATTAAATAGCGGAATAGAAAATATGATCCCAAAAAAGTGTATGTATATCACACGTACACAACCACACTAGGCCCCAATTACTATTGTTTGTACCCCTAAAAGGCTAGGAGTAGGGGGAGTATGGAACAGGCAGCACCCTCAAACCTTCAGAAGTATGAGATGAACCCCAACAACTTGGAAAGGTGGATCTCTCTCACACGTACCAACACAGACTATCCCCCAATTTAACTGATCCCCAAAGGTTTTTGATTAAATAGCGGAATAGAAAATATGATCCCAAAAAAGTGTATGTATATCACACGTACACAACCACACTAGGCCCCAATTACTATTGTTTGTACCCCTAAAAGGCTAGGAGTAGGGGGAGTATGGAACAGGCAGCACCCTCAAACCTTCAGAAGTATGAGATGAACCCCAACAACTTGGAAAGGTGGATCTCTCTCACACGTACCAACACAGACTATCCCCCAATTTAACTGATCCCCAAAGGTTTTTGATTAAATAGCGGAATAGAAAATATGATCCCAAAAAAGTGTATGTATATCACACGTACACAACCACACTAGGCCCCAATTACTATTGTTTGTACCCCTAAAAGGCTAGGAGTAGGGGGAGTATGGAACAGGCAGCACCCTCAAACCTTCAGAAGTATGAGATGAACCCCAACAACTTGGAAAGGTGGATCTCTCTCACACGTACCAACACAGACTATCCCCCAATTTAACTGATCCCCAAAGGTTTTTGATTAAATAGCGGAATAGAAAATATGATCCCGGGGCGTGTCCTGGACATGGCGGCGTGAAGAAGCATACTCCCTGAGCTCCGGCCGTCTCACCCTATCCCGACCTGCTTCTAAGCCATTCTTAGCCACGGAATGAGCAATAACCGAAGGAGGGGACCCCGGAAGCCACTCCGCACCCCTCCGGGATCGGAACTCAGCCGATACTTTCCTGAGACCCGCTCGGCCTCTGCCCGAACCGGCCGCAACAAGCCACGTGGGGACTCTACGACAGCTATGGCTTCGGCACCTGTCTCCCCGACAGCACCGGTCCTGTTTGGAATGGACACACAGCCTCCGTCCCCCTCGATCTCTACGGCCAGCTCGCACGCGATGCCCCTGTCGGCGGGTGATGCGGGGGATCTGCGGGCCCTGATCCAGGCGCTTCCCACGAAGCGGGACTTTGAGGCCCTGGCCCTTAGACTGGAAGAAGCCCACGCTAGGGACATCCAAGCCGTCCGCACGGATGTGCAGGTACTGACGGAACGTGTTTCTGCGGGCGAGACTGCAGCGTCTTCTTTGGAATCCAGAGTGTCTCGCTTGGAGGCGGCTCAAGTGGCCCAGGACCTGTACGTGGGCGAGCTCCAACTACGGCTCGAGGAGATGGAGGACCGCAGCCGCCGTAACAACCTACGGCTGCGGGGCATCCCGGAGGCAACAGGTCCGGAGTCGCTGCAGCCTACGGTCCTGGCTATCTGCCAGCGCCTGGCACCGGATATACCACCGTCCTCCCTGGAGTTTGACCGGGTCCATAGAGCCCTGGGACCCCGCTCCCCAGATGTCGCTAGGCCGCGGGACGTCATATGCCGGCTCCATCGGTACTCCCATAAGGACACGATCATCCGTCAGGCCTGGGATGCCGGGGAGGTGGATTTTGATGGGGCGAGTGTACGCATTCTACCTGACCTGTCCCGGGCCACCCTGCAGAGGAGGGCTCTGCTGCGACCCCTCCTGGAGCGTATACGGCAGTTAGGCTGCACATATCGCTGGGGCTTCCCCATCTCCCTGACAGTTCGTAAGGGTTCTTCTTCCTTCGTGCTCCAGCATCCGGATGAACTTCCTGGGCTGTTCGCCTTCCTAGGGGTGCCGCCTGTGGAGGTGCCGAATTGGCTCCAGAGGCTCCCCAACTCCCGCAGACGGGCTGCCTCGGCGGCCAGGATGGAGGGGGGACCCCTTCCCCGTACCCCACGGAGGGGCCGCCGGGCCCGTGGGGAACCGTCGGTGGCTACGCGAGAGGACTGAGGAGACCTTCCGGAGGTGACTTGACTCAACGGCACAGATGAGTACTTTTTCCCCTGCTGCTTAATGTCCCCTATGCATCCCTGACACGAGACTGCCCCGGCCTGTCCCGGACCCACACAGCTGCTCTCATGGGGGGTGGTCACCGGGGTTACGAGACGTTGTGGAACCACCCGGTTCCCGTGGCCTGGTCCTGGAGCCCTGCACCCGCTATGGTGACCCCCCCCCCCTTCTTTATACCGCCATCCCCGGGTGTCTTGCTGCGGGGCTCGGAGTATCTCCTGTGGATTCGTACGCTGCCCTGCTCTGCCCGCCCGGAACGTCCTTGATCCGCTCCCCATCCCTATCTACCCGATGAGGCTGTTGGACATGGCCTCGGACTCTGCGCTATGGACCTACACACTCCCGGTCTCTCCCTTTTTTTTTTTTCTTGGGAGAGGCATGATTTCTGCTCTGCCCGCGGAACATTCCTAGAGCCCCATGTTCTACGGCAGTCTGCCTGATGGAGCTCCACCCGGATGACCCGTCCCCCCCTTGACCCCCTGTTGTACCCGCTTCCTTGAGCCGGTGGTCGGCCCTGGTTGCCATTACCTGGCCTGCCCTGACCCTGCAGACATCAACGGTCTCTGTGGTGCGCCCACTTTTTGGTGATGGGGGTCATGTCTGCGGACGCCTTCCTACTGTGACTGGCTTGGCTGGGGGGCTGACGGGGGTGAGATCCACGGTTAACTTTAGACTGTTGGCTGATTGTGGCTGGAGGGCGGGGGGGGGAGGGGGACGGGTGTCCGTGTCTTCGTCCACTGGCGCAGTGCTCCCTTTGGCTTTCTATGTTGGCTGGGGGAGTGGGGCGCTGGGGTCGCGGATGCGGGTGCCTGGGAATGTGCTGTGTTGTGGGGGTTTGGGCGGGACCCGGGAGGGGAGATACGTTGTATATTTGGAAATGTCGGGGGATGTTGTGTGGGGGGCCTGGGGAGCCGGGGGGACTGGATGTCCGTCCCTCCTGGCTGCTGCACGGGGACCTTGAGCGACTGTTTATGTGGCTGTTTCTCTGTGCTGGATGGAGGCCTCGGTCGGGGTTAGCTGACCCTACGGGGCAGTGGGTGTCCCCCTTTCGCCACCTGTGGTTTTGGTTGGTGGCTGAGGGGTACCTCCACCTGGGTTATTCGCCTCTGCTGTGTCCTCTGCTGTGTACACCTGTAAAGCAATGTTATGTTTGAGTTTGCATATTACACTTGCGTCATAATTTCCGTGGCACTGTAGTACCATTACTATGTTTTGAATTGCATTGGCTTGACTGTAACGTTCCAGAGGGGATGGGGTGGGATTGGTCCGGGAGGCTCGTTTACATCCCACCCAGTCTCCGTTTCTCTGTTCTACACCCCCCTCTAGGACTACACCTCGTATCCGGGCTCTCTCCTGTGTGAGAGGTAGGCCCAAGGGGTGTCTCTTTTCTGTTTTGTTTGTTTCCCCTGGTCCTTTCTTTCCTGTGCACCCCTCCCCTCTTTCCCTTTGCACGGTCCCTGATCGGTGGACACTCTACTGATTGCTCTCTACTGATCCTCCCCCCCATCTCTTTCTCACCTGCTCTCCTTTACCCGTCGGTGCTCTTCCCCCCCTCCTCTGACCCCTCCCCTTACGCCTTACCCTTCTCCCCCCCTCCTTGTTCATTATGGATCCTGTGCGGGTGACCTCCCTTAATGCAAGGGGACTGAACGTGCCTGAGAAACGCCGCATGCTACTTGGGGAGCTGCGGCGCCTCCGTTCTGACGTGGCCTTTATACAAGAGACTCACTTCCGGACGGGAGGCCTTCCCCTCCTACAAAATAGATTCTACCCATGTGTGTACCATGCCTCCAATCCGGAATCCAAGTCCAAAGGGGTCTCTATCTTGATCTCCAACAGACTCCCCTGGACCCTTCTGGAACGTCGGGAGGATCCGGGGGGTAGGTTCCTGTTTCTCAGGGGCCGACTGGGGGATGTTGCGGTGACCCTGGCTACGGTATATGCTCCAAATGTCCACCAGGATGTGTTCCTCCGGAAGGTACTGACGGAGCTTGTCGACTTCGCGAAGGGACGTCTGCTGCTGGGTGGGGATTTTAATCTCCCACTGGACCCGACGTTAGATACCTCCACGGGATCGTCGTCGGTGCCCCGGGGTACGCGCCGACTGGTTCAGTCAGTCCTACACGACCTTCAACTGGTGGACGCGTGGCGGCTCCTGCATGCAGGGGAACGTGATTACACGTGTTTTTCCGCTCCCCATCAGGCCTATTCCAGGATAGACCTGTTTCTGATCCCACACCGCCTCCTCCAGTACGTAGGGGCTGTGGAGATAGGCGCCGTTACCTGGTCCGACCACGCTCCGGTCACGCTGTCTGTCGGCCTCTGCGGAACCCTCCGGGACGCGGATTGGCATTGGAGGTTGAACGAAGGGCTTCTACAGGATGCCGACGTTCTTGCGGACGTCACGCAGCAACTTCAGACTTATTTCCGCTTGAACTCCACGCCGGAGTGTGATCTGGGCGTGTTGTGGGAGGCCCACAAGGCAGTGATCCGAGGGGTGCTTATCCGTCATGGCGCTCGCCTCAAGCGGGAACGGGAGGCTAAATTATGTGTCTAAGAGCAGGGGAAAACGTTTCTATGGTGATATTAAGTAAGGCGAGAGCCGCGGTAGGTGTGACCACGGATTTCGTGATTTCAGAGATCGTATGAAAGACATCTTGCCAGTATGTACGGAGAGACGGGCAGTCCCATAGAATGTGGTAAATGTCGCCCAGGTGCCCGCAGTTCCTCCAACATAGTGGAGAAGAGTGCCTATAGAATTTCGCCAATTTGGTAGGTGTTAGGTGCCAGCGAAGTGTGATTTTAATTGTTTGCTCCCATAAAGCCGAGCATTTGGTGTGTTTATATGCATGTCTCAGTGCCGTTTGCCATTGAGCTGTAGTGAACGATTGGTGGAGATCCGCCTCCCATTGAAGAAGAGGACGCGATTTGGTAAATGTGGATTTGTCTTGTAAGGTCTGGTATATCAGTGATATGCCTCTAGAGGCAGCAGATGGGTTGAGTAGGAAATGCCATACAGTGCTTGGTAGTCTGTAACATGGTGTCGGTAAGGTAGAGAGAAGATGCTTAAGTCTGATATAGGAAAAGAGTTCAGATGCAGGAAGATGGTATGCGTGTTGAAGGGACGAAAAGGATTTCAGCTTCGTATCGTGGAACAGATGTTGTATTGTCAGTATGCCTCGTGCTTTCCAAGCTGTGAGGGAAATATCAGGAATCAGTAGGGTGAGTGTTTCCAAAGGTAACGGTGGAGACATCAAGTTAGGGTTTTTCTCTGTCATGATCAGCAATTTACGCCATACTACCAATGATGCTACCATCGGGGGAGAAAAGGAAGTTGGGATTTTTGGACCATATGGGGCGCAGAGAAGCCAGATCCGCAGGGGCACGTGAGGAGTTTGAGAGGATTCGATCTGCCCCCAGCTAGTGCTGAGTGTAGAGCGAAACCATTCTTTAAGTTGAGTTGTCAGCGTGGCGTGGTAATAGTCGCGAAAGTCTACATACCCAGCTCCACCCGCGAATCTATGTTTGGCTACGATCGAATGGGCGCAACGTGATTTCTTATGCTGCCACATATATGCTCGTAAAGTGGATTGTAGGGACATGAAGTACGAGTTGGGAAGAGGGATAGGTAACGTGCGGAATAAATATAGCAATTGGGGGAGAATCATCATTTTAAACGCCGCAAGTCTACCCGACCAGGAGAATTCATGGTTTTGGAGTTTTTGAAGGTCAGAGTGCATTTTGGACAGGAATGGGGCATAGTTCGTTTTGAAAAGGAGTTTCACCGATTTGGTTAGCTGGATACCCAGATACGGGATGGAGTGATCAGCCCATGAAAATGGAAATTGTTGTTGTAAAATAGTTTTAGTCGTCAAGTCAAGATGCAGGTCAAGTATTACAGATTTGGTCACGTTCATTTTGTAGTATGATATGTCGCTGAACCACTTCAATATTCGATAAGTTTCAGGTAGGGAAGATGTGGGATTTGTAAGCATCACTATCACATCGTCAGCGAATAAACTGATTTTGTGTGTTACCGATCCTAGTCGAAATCCAGATATAAGGGGGTTGGAGCGTATATGGGCTGCCAGAGGTTCCATGAGAAGATTAAAGATCAAGGGGGAGAGTGGGCAACCCTGACGAGTGCCATTTGTAATATTAAATGGTTTCGATAACATGCTAGCCGTGTATACTTTAGCTGAGGGAGTAGAATATAGTGCAAGAACTGCCGACAATATGTTGCCCTGGAACCCGAACTTGAGTAAAACAGCTCTTAAGTAATCCCAATGGATCCTGTCAAACGCCTTCTCTGCATCTAAGGAAAGAAGCAGAGAAGGCGTTCGAGAGATCTCAGCATGGTGGATGATGTCTATCAGTCTTCTGGTAGCATCTGATGCCTGGCGGAATGGAGTGAAACCAGATTGGTCCAAGTGGACAATGGAGGGGAGAATTTGCTTGAGTCTGTTAGCAACCAACTTGGCGTAAATTTTGGTGTCAAGATTTAGGAGGGATATTGGCCTAAAATTTTGTGGAAGGGTGGGCGATTTCCCTGGTTTAGGAAGTGTAATGATCAAAGCTTGTAGCATTTCTGCTGGGAATTTAGAGGAAGAAGCGGCTTGGAGGAAGACAGGTAGCATATGAGGTGTCAGAATTGTTTGGAAGCACTTGAAGTACTCGCCTGACAGGCCGTCCGGCCCAGGCGACTTATTCGAGGGCAAAGTGGAGATGGTGTCCACAATTTCCTGTTCCGTAAACGGAGCATTTAAAGTATCTAATTGGTCCTTGGATAGGGAGGGGAGAGAGACATCAGCCAGGAATTTATCTATTTCCTCCCGAGAGGGTTGGTGCGTCCCCTGGTCGCATTTTATGTTATATAGAGTCTCATAATAGACACTAAACGCGTCTGCAATGGCTTGTGGGTTGTATTCCTTCCTAGAGGTGGAAGGGTTGTGCAAATATTCGATTCTAGATTTCACTCTTTGTCCCTTAATTTTTTGTGCCATGCTCTTCCCGGCTCTATTGGAGGTGGCGTAAGACACTGCTTTACACCGGCGGTGGAACCGTTCAAAGTCCACCAACAATAAAGACCGTAGCTCCTGTCTCATCGCAGTAAGTGTCACCCTATTGCCATGATCAGGGTTAGCTTTATTCTTCAAATCTAGGTCAGTTATAGAAGAAAGGAGAGAATCTATGCGATTAGATCTTTTCCTCTTTTCTCTAGAGCCCGCCTGAATCAACAATCCTCTCACAAACGCCTTGTGGGCGTTCCACACCACAGCCGGGTCGGACACTGAGCCCTGATTAGTGACAAAAAATTGTCGAAGGTGACCAGAAATATGTTCAATGATTTGGGGTTGTTGTAATAGGAAATTGTTAGTGCGCCACACAAAGTGAGATTGCTGGGGTGACTTGTCTGACAGGGTGAGTGTCAGTGGGGCATGGTCCGACCAGGCTATCGTATGGATTTCAGAAGCTAGCACACGTTGCAGTAACCATTTATCCAGTAGGAAGAGGTCGATTCTCGAGTAAGTATTATGGCTCGGCGAATAGTATGTGAAATCACGTTCTTCCGCGTGTTGACATCTCCACGCATCGTGAAGGTCATAGGAGTGGATCAGCGACTTTAAGCGGGAGCCATGGCGTTTGGAAGGGGCAGTAGAGTCCAAAGAAGCGTCAGGGATGGTGTTAAAGTCCCCGCATACAATAAGATGTCCTTTTTGAATCTTGGTGGCAAGTTTGAGGACTTTGGAGATGAAAGGCATCTGTCGCTGATTGGGCGCATATAAATTAAGAATTGTATATTGCTCATTGTTTATGGAACAAACAAGGACAAGGTAACGGCCTTCTGCATCTGTAAGTAAGTCAATTTGCTGAAAGGAGACCGAGTCCCTAACGGCTATCATCACACCTCGTTTCTTGGCTGTGTAGCAGGCATGCACCACATAGGGAAAGTTTTTATGTTTGCAGTAAGGCAGTGGAGTCTGAGAGAAATGAGTCTCTTGCACGCATAGTACATCACTTTTATGGAGGTTGGCAGTAGTCCATAGCGATTTTCGCTTGACCGGGTGGTTTAACCCCCTTGCATTAATAGATAGTACTGTGAGTGGCATGTCTTATCTAGGACGGGCTAGAAGTGTTGGCAAGGGTACTCACACTTTAGACGATTGACACCAAACGAACAAGAAGTGTACGGATGACTGCTGGTCCCACAAGGGCCTGAGTGGCTGGGAAACGTCTTCACTGAAGGATCTGGAACAATAAAGCGAACACCAGTATCCACAAATACAAACAAACAACAAAAAGAAAATTTGGCTGCAAAGCAAACTTAGAAGAAAAAATGTGGTACAGAGCAGGCGGTCGTATAGCCGCTATTAGTAGGTGGAAAAGCGTTTGAGGTGCTGCGAGGGATGAGAGTCCACCTGAAAAATGGAAGGCACCGGTAGGGGACACAGACGTGGTGTGCTACCAGTGTATTGGGGGAAAGAGTCTTACATCAGAGCTCTGAGAGGAGAACGGAGGAGGGAGTTGATGCTGTGTAGGGTCCACTGCACCCGGCACTCACGGACGCTGGTGTGAGTTTCCAGTGTGGTGGTACCTGGACTGCCTGGTTCCCGAGGCCATGGTCTGCATTGGCTCATCCCTGGGTGGAGTAGGTACAATTCCCCATGAGTTAAGTAACCGCATGCCATTTTGCAAAGTGGAAATGGTATGGGGAACCCCATTTTTGGTGACTAAAATAGTAGCCGGATGCCGCCATTTATACGGGATATTGTGGTTCATCAAGGCTTTTGTGATGGAGCTGAGTTGTCTCCTCAGTTGGAGCGTGTATTTGGAGAGATCCGCAAATAACTGTATCCCCTCATAAGGAGCAGGGAGTGTGCGTTGAAGTCGTGAGGCAGCCAGGAGATGGTCCTTAGTTTGGTAAAAATGGACCCTCATAAGGGTGTCCCGTGGTACTGAGTCAGCGAGATGAGAAGCCTTAGGCAGCCTGTGAATACGATCTATAGTGAGATCCATAGCAGAGCAGTCAGGGAGCATGGCCGCCATGAGGGAGCTGGCATAGTTATGAAGTTCACTTTGAGGGACAGACTCAGGGATGCCACGCAGCTTAACATTGTTGCGCCTAGATCTGTCCTCCAAGTCAGCCAGCTTAGCTTTGATCCACAGTTGTTCATCCCTAGTTTCATCGAAGGTGTCTATGATATCATTGATGGTGTCAGTACAGTCAGCCATCTGCGATTCTACAGAGGTGAGTCTGCGATCCATCCCCTGCACATCAGATGCAATTTTGCCAAACAGGGAGGTCAGATTTTGAAACAGGGACGATTGGAAGGATAGTAACATGTCCTTCAAGGTAGTATCTACCACAGGCTGACCAGTAGTTGGAAAGTCTGCAAAGGAGGCCTGCAAGGAGGGGGCTGAAAGGATGTCAGTGTCCTGGCTTTCATGAGGGAGACATGTGGGCTGCAGCTCCAGCCTCATGCGGGCTTTTGCAGGGCTGGAAGAGGCTGGGGAGTATGCTCCTGGTCCAGAGGGGGAAGATGGGGAAGTCTGGGGCGGTATTACCTCCGACGGATCCCCGATGTCCCCCGATCCATGAGGAGAGATGAAGGCCGCGGGAGCGCCGGCGCCATCTTGGCGGGAAGCGGCGCGCTGCGGGGGCCTGGAGAAGAAGGCAGTGAGCTTCTGCGGCCGATGATTGTCCTTCCTCTTTCGGGACATTGTGGGCAGACCGTCCACGGGAAGCTCCGGAGTCGGTGTGAGCGGTGGAACGAGTGCCGGTGGGTCCGTCGTCGCTGGGAAGCCTCCGTTGTCCTCACAGAGAAAAGGCTTAAGCGGCCATCTCTGGTGCCGGCAACGGGAGGCTAAATTAGACGCACTCCTGCAGGAGGTGGTCTCGCTGGAAGAGCGACACAAACGGAGACCAGATGGGGAGACCGGCCTGAGGTTGACTCATCTGAGGTCGCAGGTGGCGGATCTCTTGCGTTTCAGAGCCAAGGCCGCACTGCAGCGCTGTAAGCGGGTTTCCTATGAAGCGGGGGACAAGTGCGGGAAGGTGCTGGCGCGCGCACTTCGGGAGCAGCAAAAGGCCTCCTATGTACCTTTCCTGTTGGACGCCAGAGGTTCTAAAGTCCACCTCCCTAGAGAGATATCTAGGTGCTTTGCTGAATTTTATTCGCGTCTATATGATCTTCCCCAACAACCGTCGCATGAGGGCGCCACATTGGCCTATCTTGACTCCGTGGTACTCCCGGGCATCTCCTCCTCGGATCGAGAGGAACTGGAGGCGCCGTTCACGTTGGAGGAACTCACTGTGGTGATCTCCTCTGCGAAAAAAGGTAAAGCCCCCGGGCCGGATGGCTTACCTGTGTCCTACTATCAGACGCTGAAGGAGACCCTTGCCCCCCACTTATTGCGATTCTTCAATGCGGTGGGGACTATCACTGCTTTTCGGGAAGAGGCCCTGGGTGCCCACATCTCTGTGATTCCGAAGGAGGGGAAGGACCCCTCCGCCTGCGGGAGCTACCGCCCGATTTCCCTGTTGAATGCGGACCTGAAGTTTTTTACCAAACTTCTGGCCCTCCGACTTCAGATGCTCTTACCGGCACTGGTGCATCGAGATCAGGTGGGTTTTGTCCCCACCCGCGAAGCCAGGGATAACACCATCAAGGTTATCGATCTTATACACCAGGCTCGCCACACTAATCTCCCCACGGTATTTTTGAGCACGGACGCGGAAAAAGCGTTTGACAGGGTAAATTGGCACTACCTGTTTGCGACGCTCCGCAGGTTTGGCGTGGGAGATCGAATGCTGGCGTGGATTCGGAGTGTATACACCAATCCGAGCGCACATGTGAAGGCGAATGGGGTCCTCTCGGATCAGATCCGCATTCGCAATGGTACCCGCCAGGGGTGCCCCTTGTCGCCTCTCCTCTTCGCGCTTTCCCTGGAACCCTTCCTGAACCGAGTACGGTCGAATGCGAGCATCTCGGGCATCCTTGTGGGGAATACCACATACAAGGTCTCGGCGTACGCCGATGACCTCCTATTTTCCCTCTCCCAGCCCCTTGTCTCCCTCCCGTGCCTATTGCGGGAGTTTGAGGTGTTTGGATCCGTCTCCAACTTGAAGATCAACCTCTCCAAGTCAGAGATCATGGGGGTGGCCCTCCCACGGCCTCTTCAGGATTTGCTGGCCTCGGACTTCCCATTCAGATGGGCCCAAGGGGGGCTTAGATATCTAGGGACCGTGCTCTCCCCCAATCCGGCCGACCTGTTTCGCCTCAACTTCCCTCCCCTCCTGGTGAGCATCCGGACCCTGTTGGAGAGGTGGACAAAGGGGCTCCACTCCTGGTTCGGCAGGTGTAATATTTTGAAGATGTCGATCCTTCCCAAACTGTTATACCTCTTTCAGGCACTGCCGATATCACTCCCGGGGGGGTTCCTGAAGCAGGTTGAGTCGATCTTCACCGATTTTGTGTGGGCAGGCAGGCGACCGCGTTTGGCTCGCCGCTACCTGGTGCTGCCTAAGCGACACGGTGGTGTGGCGCTTCCGGACCCTAGACGATACTACCAGGCGGCCATGCTCACCCGATGGCTAGACTGGGCGCGTCACGCAGATCTGAAACTGTGGGTTGCCCTGGAGGCCTCCCTATTTCCTATATACTTACCGCGGGCCCCGCTTGTCCTCAGGGGAGTTCCTGCGGAGGCAATGCGTCACCCTACTATAGGGCCCACACTTAAGGCGTGCTCTCTGGCGGCCTCGGATAGAGGCCTCTCGAGGGGTAGAGGCCCGCTCTACCCTTTGCTAGGGAATCCGACGTTTGGGCCTGGTTGTGAGGGCGGCAGGTTCGGCGCCCTGATTAGGGAGGGTATCTTCCAGGTATCACACTTCGTCTCGGGTACGGGCTGGCCGACTCTCTGCCAGCTGACTTCCCTGAGTGGGAGATTTCGGTTGCTCAGGTGGCAGGCCCTGCAGCTTCTTCACTTCCTTGGAGGCCTGGGCGAGCCCTCGACATTTGGGCGAGACCTGACGCCCTTTGAGCAGTTCCTGTCCACACAGGGCCACTTGCCGCATGCCCTCTCGCAGATTTATGCCCTGATCTCGGACCCTCCCGCGGACTTTGCCCTACCGGGTATCCTTAAATGGGAAAGGGAACTGAACCAGACATTCTCTGAATCCCAGAGGCGAAATATGATCCGTTTCTCCCTCAAATCTTCCATCTGCACGAAGATACAGGAATCCAACTACAAGGTCCTTACACACTGGTACTTTACTCCGGCCAGACTGCACCGGTTCTTCCCGGAGGCGTCCGACATGTGCTGGCGTTGCCATCAGGAAGTGGGCACCATGTCCCACGTTTTCTGGTACTGCTCTAGGCTTCGGAACTTCTGGGCCGAAGTGCGTCGTATCTCCCAACTGATGACAGACCGGGCTGTCCCCGACGACCCGGCATTCTTCCTGTTGCACTGCACGGGCATTGCTCCTAAACGCTATAAAAGCTCGGTGTTGAGGCATCTTGCCGATGCAGCGAAAGCATGTATCAGCCTCTGCTGGAAGAGCCCCTCTCCCCCGACGATTGCCCTTTGGTTGCAGAGGGTCAAGTGGATAAACGATTTGGAGGACATGGTGCTCACTGCACAGGGCAGAAAGGAACAGTACTCCAAGACTTGGTCCGTCTGGAATGTATTCATATTCTCTGCTGAGGGGATGGCACTTCAGGGACTGACCTCGGGGCAGGAGCTGTGATTGTCAGCGGGGTCGCCCGCGCAGGAGGACACTGATGACACCTGACTGGCCTTCCCCACTTACCCACACCACGATGTGTCTCCCGGTCTCCCGGCGTGATGCCGGAGCTTCCCCCACTGCTTTCTTTCCCCCCCACCCTTGTCCCCTACTCACTCCCCCTCCCTTCTTCCTTTTACCCTGGATGTTTGCATTTATCCCTCTATCCTATCGCTCCAGATGTTTAATGGAAACACCTTTGGATGTCTGAGGTCCCGTGTGCGTGAGACTTGTTGCATCCTCCTAGCACATCTTGAGACGATTGCAGTGATTGTCTTGAGCTTAGTTGATTGCACTCTACCGGTCTGGAAAAAACGGGAATGTTTACCTCATATGGATATTTTACGGGTATGCTGTCTTCCCCTATAGATTTTATCTCTGATGTCATGCACTTTCTGGGATTGCTGTTTACCGATACCGTTTATTGTATCCTGTAGTATTATTCTTTTGTTTGATACTTGCTTTGATCTCTTGTATGACTTATATAAATAAAGAATTTGAAAAAAAAAAAAAAAAAAAAAAAAGAAAATATGATCCCAAAAAAGTGTATGTATATCACACGTACACAACCACACTAGGCCCCAATTACTATTGTTTGTACCCCTAAAAGGCTAGGAGTAGGGGGAGTATGGAACAGGCAGCACCCTCAAACCTTCAGAAGTATGAGATGAACCCCAACAACTTGGAAAGGTGGATCTCTCTCACACGTACCAACACAGACTATCCCCCAATTTAACTGATCCCCAAAGGTTTTTGATTAAATAGCGGAATAGAAAATATGATCCCAAAAAAGTGTATGTATATCACACGTACACAACCACACTAGGCCCCAATTACTATTGTTTGTACCCCTAAAAGGCTAGGAGTAGGGGGAGTATGGAACAGGCAGCACCCTCAAACCTTCAGAAGTATGAGATGAACCCCAACAACTTGGAAAGGTGGATCTCTCTCACACGTACCAACACAGACTATCCCCCAATTTAACTGATCCCCAAAGGTTTTTGATTAAATAGCGGAATAGAAAATATGATCCCAAAAAAGTGTATGTATATCACACGTACACAACCACACTAGGCCCCAATTACTATTGTTTGTACCCCTAAAAGGCTAGGAGTAGGGGGAGTATGGAACAGGCAGCACCCTCAAACCTTCAGAAGTATGAGATGAACCCCAACAACTTGGAAAGGTGGATCTCTCTCACACGTACCGACACAGACTATCCCCCAATTTAACTGATCCCCAAAGGTTTTTGATTAAATAGCGGAATAGAAAATATGATCCCAAAAAAGTGTATGTATATCACACGTACACAACCACACTAGGCCCCAATTACTATTGTTTGTACCCCTAAAAGGCTAGGAGTAGGGGGAGTATGGAACAGGCAGCACCCTCAAACCTTCAGAAGTATGAGATGAACCCCAACAACTTGGAAAGGTGGATCTCTCTCACACGTACCAACACAGACTATCCCCCAATTTAACTGATCCCCAAAGGTTTTTGATTAAATAGCGGAATAGAAAATATGATCCCAAAAAAGTGTATGTATATCACACGTACACAACCACACTAGGCCCCAATTACTATTGTTTGTACCCCTAAAAGGCTAGGAGTAGGGGGAGTATGGAACAGGCAGCACCCTCAAACCTTCAGAAGTATGAGATGAACCCCAACAACTTGGAAAGGTGGATCTCTCTCACACGTACCGACACAGACTATCCCCCAATTTAACTGATCCCCAAAGGTTTTTGATTAAATAGCGGAATAGAAAATATGATCCCAAAAAAGTGTATGTATATCACACGTACACAACCACACTAGGCCCCAATTACTATTGTTTGTACCCCTAAAAGGCTAGGAGTAGGGGGAGTATGGAACAGGCAGCACCCTCAAACCTTCAGAAGTATGAGATGAACCCCAACAACTTGGAAAGGTGGATCTCTCTCACACGTACCAACACAGACTATCCCCCAATTTAACTGATCCCCAAAGGTTTTTGATTAAATAGCGGAATAGAAAATATGATCCCAAAAAAGTGTATGTATATCACACGTACACAACCACACTAGGCCCCAATTACTATTGTTTGTACCCCTAAAAGGCTAGGAGTAGGGGGAGTATGGAACAGGCAGCACCCTCAAACCTTCAGAAGTATGAGATGAACCCCAACAACTTGGAAAGGTGGATCTCTCTCACACGTACCAACACAGACTATCCCCCAATTTAACTGATCCCCAAAGGTTTTTGATTAAATAGCGGAATAGAAAATATGATCCCAAAAAAGTGTATGTATATCACACGTACACAACCACACTAGGCCCCAATTACTATTGTTTGTACCCTTAAAAGGCTAGATGAGGAGTAGGGGGAGTATGGAACAGGCAGCACCCTCAAACCTTCAGAAGTATGAGATTGTGTTCACTGTACCCCACAAAGATTGAGTTCACTGCACCCCACAATGATTGTGTTCACTGCACCCCACAAAGATTGTGTTCACTGCACCTCACAAAGATTGTGTTCACTGTACCCCCCAAAGATTGTGTTCACTGCACCCCACAAAGATTCTGTTCACTGTACCCCACAAAGATTGTGTTCACTGCACCCCAAAAAGATTGTGTTCACTGCACCCCAAAAAGGATGTTGTTCACTGCACCCCAAAAAGGATGTTGTTCACTCCACCCCAAAAAGATTGTGTTCACTGCACCCCACAAAGATTGTGTTCACTGCACCCCAAAAAGATTGTGTTCACTGCACCCCAAAAATGATTTTGTTCACTGCACCCCAAAAAGGATTTTGTTCACTGCACCCCAAAAAGGATGTTGTTCACTCCACCCCAAAAAGATTGTGTTCACTGCACCCCAAAAAGATTGTGTTCACTGCACCCCACAAAGGATTTTGTTCACTGCACCCCAAAAAGATTGTGTTCACTGCACCCCAAAAAGGATGTTGTTCACTGCACCCCAAAAAGGATTTTGTTCACTGCACCCCAAAAAGATTGTGTTCACTGCACCCCACAAAGGATTTTGTTCACTGCACCCCACAAAGATTGTGTTCACTGCACACCAAAAAGGATTGTGTTCACTGCACCCCAAAAAGATTTTGTTCACTGCACCCCAAAAAGATTGTGTTCACTGCAGCCCAAAAAGATTGTGTTCACTGCAGCTCACACACAGAAAAATGGATGTGGATCACTGACACCTGCCTATCTCCAATCCCACACCACACAGCAATATCGATTGTAGTTTGTAGAACACAGTTTCCCTAAAATTCAGCAGACTCTGTCCCTAACAGGATTGAGAAGAGATCGTAGATCAGGATTGAGTGCAGATTCACCCCACCCCCCACACAGCAATATCGATTGTAGTTTGTAGAAGACACTGACCCTATAATTCAGCAGACTCTATCCCTAAAATGCCTACAACTCGCCCTGCCTAAACACTCCGACCTGTCCCTCAATTCTATCCGGACACAAATGGTTTTTTCCTGCCTATCTTTCCCTAATCAGCAGCCAGCACGTTGATGTGTGCTCTGTCCCTGAATCTAAGCAGCATAATGACGCCGCTGCGGCTGCCTCGAACTTATAAAGACTTGGTCACATGCTTCAGACGGCCAATCACAGCTACTGAGACATTTGCAGGCATGGCTGGGATGGCTTAAGGCACACCAGTTAAACGATTGTTGATTGGCTGTTGAAAGCCCGCCATGAAAAGAGCGCCAAAGCATGCAAAACCCGGAAATAAAACGACCGAACACGGATTTTTACCCGAACATACAGTAAAGTGTCCGTGTCCGTGTTCGGGTACAAAAAATCCAATTATTCGGTACGAACACGAATAATACAGTCCGTGTTCGCTCAACACTAGTGAAGACGGATATATATAGATATATTTAAACGCCTACGCCAGTTTACTTCATACTTGTATTGGGGGTGATTCCTGGTATAGATAAGTGTAGCAAATGGGGTTAGCAAATTAAATAATCCTCCCGATCTGGCCTTTTGGAAACCCCCTTTTTTTTTTTTCTCTCCCCGAGTTGACCAATAGGAAGGAGAAAGGGAATATTTGGAGATTACAGGGGAAATATTCCCCCTTTCTCTACTGTACTATCTATCCATGTTTAGTATAGGCAAAGGTGAAAGGGGGGAGAAGGGAGGGAGGAAGGGTGAACTTGTACAGGGGAATATATATTGAGGCTGGGGAGGAGTAGGAGGGGGGGCGGCCTATAACGGCTATTTTTCTCCAAACCCCCAAATAGGACAGTGCGCAAAGGGGGGGGGGACGCTTGATTGTAGCGCACAGTGCACGTTAGTGCTGACACTGTAGGGGGGATTAGTGGGGAATTGAGGGAGTAGATTTGGGTTTTGTTTTTTAGGGGTTTTTTTTTGGGGGGGGGGGGGGGTTTGGGTTTTTTTTTTTCCTTCACTTTTGTGTCTACCATGGAGGAGATCAGGTTACTATCACTGAATGCCAAAGGACTCAACCAACCAGAAAAAAGACGTATGCTTTGGGAGGATTTGAGACGCATGAAAGTGGATATAGCTCTGATTCAAGAGACTCATTTTAGAACTAATAAATTCCCAATTTTACAATCTAGACATTTTCCTCATGTGTACCATTCTACTAATTAGGAATCTAAGTCTAGGGAGCATCTATTCTTATCACAAACAGATTACCCTGGATATACAGAGACTCTATTGTGGACCCTAGAGGTCGGTTTGTCTTTGTAAAGGGCATGGTAGGGGAAGCCTTGATTACAGTAGTATCCCTATGTAGCAGGGTTAAACATGCCTAAAGACACTGTTTGATATGTGGGAAGGAACTAGGCTCCCTCTAGTGGTAGCTGCATGGAATTTCCTGGGCTGTGACTTCCTTTTCACAAGATGAAGAAACTACATCTCCCAGGCTGCTTTGCAAGATCCAGGAACTAGGCTCCCTCTAGTGGTAGCTGCATGGAATTTCCCAGGCTGTGACTTCCTTTTCACAAGATGAAGAAACTACATCTCCCAGGCTGCTTTGCAAGATCCAGGGTGCACGGCTGCACCGCACGGCACTATGGGGGAGGTTATTTAAAGGAAGAGAGAAGCGCGCGAAAGGGGGGCCTTTCTGCGCTGGACTCTGAGGAACCAGCGAGCGAGAGTGAAGGACTGACACTGGATATTGGGCCAGAGCCTTTTAGCCTGGAGGGACGACGTGGAACCGTCCCATCTCAAGCACGAGGCACATTCCTGGAGGTCATACTGCTGTTTGCCGAGACCGGAAGTCATCTGCCAGAAGGACCCCGTGCGGCTGGCATATAGCCAAAGGACTGAGACCGCAGTGGAAGCGCGCGAAGGAGAAACTTCTGTTGGTGAGAGGGCACATGCCCAATAACTGACTTTATCTGCTGAAGAGACAGTTTTATCTACAGATAGCGGTAGCGCAGCAGGAGGTGATAAAACCCCGGGGTTTATCACCATACTCTCTCAGGAGACTCATAGACAAACAATAAGGTCTGTAAAGGAGTCGCCAGAGGCTTATCTCTCTCGCAGAAGTTATTGCTCAGTTACGCAGACACCCTGCGGTGACAACTAACAGCTCGTTGTTTTCTCTCTCTTGATCTTTATTCCTAATCTGGATTACAAATGAGCTCTATTCAATAACCTTGCTAGCGAAGATCAACAAGAAAGAAGAGAACTCTGGGGGAGGGACTCAGATAGGCCCACCTACCTGGTACTGTGTCTAGCCTTAATGCAGGAGGAGTGTGGGGGTATTCTTTTACCTTTTTAAAGCTGTTTTAACTAACCTTTTATGGACTTGTATTGTATTGTATTGTATCTCCCCTATTCAATTTGATATATAGTAAACTAAGTTTGGTTAATTACAATCTTGTGCGTTGTTCCATTGTGTCACCCAGAGGGACTACTATTCAAGAAGGTAACAAGGTATTGTTGCATAGTGAAGTATTGTATTCCAACCTGTGTATCTATTTGATAGTCCAGTCCTATTCTGGGTCAGTTGTGCCTGAGGAGGGATCGAGCCAATTTGATTGGGTTGTTAGGCAGGGTGTAGACCCAATAATATAATCAGCAGCTCCTGCGGGGGTGGTGCTACACGTGGGGGCTCGTCCGGGATTTCTACAGTCCTGCAACACAACCCTCTCAGCCCCAGAATCCCCTCCCACGCAGAAATGGATCCTGTCGCTGCTGCTGAGTGGTGCAAGGAAGAGAATGTCATAGTGGAAAATGGCCTGGTGGTTGAAATCAAGGGAGAAGCCTGGACTGAAGAAAAGCTCCTCCCTGTTTTAAGGGCACTATCCACAGACAGGAAATTCTGGGTGATTGACATAAAAACTGACACCACTGCCCCACACACGTATGCACTGTGTGAGTGGAGGAAAGGGGTCCCTGATTATTTCAATGGAAACAGTGTAAAAACTATTGACCAAACAGAACTTTTCCTGATACATCCAGGAGTTCCTACTGCGGGTCCCTCATCCACCACCCCTGGGGTATCCAGCCAAGAAAAAGGTGTCCAAGAAGGGCATCCTGAGTCATCACCTTTGTCGACTTTTAGCTCAGAACTGTGTGCTGTTCTTGGGGAGATTGTGGCAAAATGTAGCAGGGACTCCTCGAGCTATCTGATGACTGGATATAGGAAGCTCCGGACATTCTCTGGGAAACAGCCTGTGCCTTCAGCAGAAGATGGGTTCGAAGAGTGGCTAGATACCGCCACTCAGGCTTTGGAGGAATGGGAGGTACCAGAACAGCACAAGAAGCAGAGGATCACAGAGAGTTTAAGGGGACCTGCATTAGAGGCTGTACGTAATCTAAAGCTTAGCAAGAAGAACTGCACTGCACAGGATTATTTGGACATTCTGCAAGATGTGTTTGGTCGGACGGAGAACGCGGCTGAACTTCTCTACCAGTTGGACCACTGTTATCAAGAAGAGGGGGAGAAGTTGTCCGAATTCATTAAACGTCTGGATAGGATTATCCACCAGATTTTGTTAAAGAAAGGAATAGACCCCCGGAAAATAGATGAGACTCGTGCACGACAGGTTCTGAAAGGGGCTCAACCTTTAGATCCCATTGCCATACTGTTACGAACTCGTCGAGATGGCGGCATTCTAGAATATCCCGATCTGATTCGAATGGTCAGAGAGGAAGAGGTCATGTTGGACAACAAGAAGAAAAGTCGGCAGTTTGACTCAACTGCCCGGGTTGGAGTGATAAGTGTGGAAGAGGGTGACTCTCAAGTTGAACTCCTAAAGACCCAAGTGTCTCAGTTGATAGAAATGGTGTCCATCCTGACTGGTCAGGTATCCACTCTACCCAAGGGGAGTATATCGGAGAGGCCAGATGAACCTGTTAGTCTCAGCACAGATCCAGAGCCACGGCCTGCAAAATTGTTAACTTGTTTCAACTGCGGGGGAGTTGGGCATGTTAGAAGGGTATGTCCCAGCTCAGGAAATGCTGCCGCGAAACCTCGCGAGCCAGCGGGAAACTTCAGAGGACACCGGTGAAGGAGTCAACCGGGTGTCCGCCAGTCTTAAGGGACTCCAGAAGTGGTGCAGGATCAGGGAAACTGAGTCAGGGGGTCAGACCCAAATATAACACCCCCAGTTCTAGACTCCGGGTTACTGAGGGAAGGAAAGTCAATGCACACCGGATTCGGCGGGGGCCTAGATCAAGGAAGAAAAAGGAGAAGAGGGCCAGGGTACAGAGAACTGAATCAGATAACAAGGCTACATCAAGAGAATTCCCAACTAACTTGGTCGGGCCCTCCCCAGTGGTCTCGGTTCAGGTGGAAGGAATTTACACAAGAGCCCTCCTTGACACAGGGGCCCAGGTGACTCTTTTGTATAGAGACTTCTATGATAAATATCTTACCCATCTACCTTTGCAGAAGTTGGAAGATCTGGAGATATGGGGTATTGGGACCCAAAGTTTTCCCTATGACGGGTATCTGCCAATCAAGTTGACCTTTGATCCATCAGTGGCTGGTGAAGCGGAAACCTTCGACACCTTAGCGGTGGTCTGTCCTCGTCCACCAGGGGCCAACCAAAGCTCTCTCATCGTAGGAACAAACACTGACCTGGTAAGGCGCCTTCTGATACAACTGGTCCAGGGACAAGATGCTCAGGCGCCAAGGATCCATCCCATGCTACGACAGGCCTACCAACGATTAGTGTTGGAGCAAGAGACCCCCGCAGAAGGAGTTGGACGACTCTGGAAGCTGGATAGAGCAGAAAAGGTCTTACAGCCAGGAGAGGTGGCCTGTTTTAAGGCTTCTGTTAAACTCACATGGCAACAGCCGGGTCCCTTCATTATCTTTGAATCAGGTCAAAAGGAGAGACAGAGAGGGATAGAAGTGATCCCTGAGGTGATCCCTTTGAAGGTGTTACAGGAAAACCGTGGAAGGGTTTTAGTGAGTGTCAGAAACACCTCTATTACACCAGTGAAGGTACCGGCCAGAGTGCTCCTGGGCCAAGTCAACCCGGCTACCCCAGTTGCCCCCATTGATTTCAAAGAAAAGGAACAGGGTGAAGCGGTTATAGAGGAGCTTTGCTCTGGAAACGCTGCCCTCCCGCCGGAATGGGTGAAGAGGGCCAAGGCACAACTTGCTCGATGGAGGGAAATATTCTCTAAGGACGAGTTTGACGTGGGATGTGCCAGGAGCGCCACTCATAAGATCCGCCTGAGTGAGGACAAGCCTTTCAGGGAGAGAGTCCGGCGAGTCCCCTTAGGTGACTTAGAAGATCTACGTCAACAGCTGGCAGAGCTCAAAAAGATCGGGATTATCCGAGAATCCAGGAGCCCGTATGCTTCCCCGATAGTGGTAGTCCGGAAGAAAAATGGATCTTTGAGGCTTTGTATCGACTACCGAACGCTGAACAGAAGAACCATCCCAGACCAGTATACCACTCCTCGAATCGAAGATGCCCTACAGAGTCTGTCAGGGGCGAAGTGGTTCAGTGTGATGGACTTAAAGAGTGGGTATTATCAGATCCCCATGCACCCCGAAGATCGGGAGAAAACAGCCTTCATCACCCCTGTGGGGTTCTTTGAGTTCAATCGCATGCCTCAGGGGTTGTCCGGGGCCCCTGCTACCTTCCAAAGGCTGATGGAGAGGACCGTTGGAGATATGAATTTGATAGAGGTACTGGTATACTTGGATGATGTTATCGTGTTTGGCAGAACTTTAGAAGAACATGAGGAGAGGTTGGAAAAGGTCTTGAAGAGGCTACATGAAGAAGGTCTGAAACTTTCTCCTGAGAAGTGCCAATTCTATCAGTCCTCGGTCCATTACCTGGGCCATATCGTGTCTGAAGAAGGGGTGGCCACTGACCCGGACAAGCTGGATGCTGTTGCTTCCTGGCCGAGACCCACAAATGTGACCGAACTCCGGTCATTCTTGGGCTTTTGCTCCTATTACAGGAGGTTTGTGGAGGGGTTCGCCCAGATTGCCCGACCCCTAAATGAGCTCCTGAAGAATGAAGAAGATGATGTCCCTGAGTTGGTAAAGCCGGCGAAGTCCACCATAGGCCCCCGGAAGGCTAAGGAATCCATCCAGGATCAGTGGACCCCGGAATGCGAAGGGGCCTTTGTCCAGCTGAAGGAAACCCTAACCACTGCCCCTGTGTTGGCCTATGCGGACCCCACAAAACCATATGAACTGCATGTTGATGCCAGCCGAGATGGGCTGGGGGGGGTACTTTATCAGGAGCATGAGGGTCATCTGCGACCTGTTGCCTATGTGAGCAGAAGCCTACTGCCTGCTGAAAGGAATTATCCTACTCACAAACTTGAATTCTTGGCCTTGAAGTGGGCAGTGGTTGACAAATTGAAAGACTACCTGTACGGAGCTGAATTCATTGTCAAGACAGATAATAATCCCCTCACCTATCTGTTGACTACGGCCAAGCTGGATGCAACAGGACATCGATGGTTGGCTGCCCTCTCTAGCTTCAATTTTAGCCTGAAGTATCGGCCAGGAATCGGAAATAGGGATGCAGATGCCCTATCCAGAAGGTTGCATGTTCCACAGGAACCTGCGGAAGAATGGACTCATTTGGCTCCAGAAGGGGTGCGTGCCCTATATCAGGGAACTGAATTTCGATCCCGAGGAGGGTCAAGAGCAGAAGAGATTGGGGTTTCGGCTATCGGAGTACCCAAATGCTACTGCCAGGTGACCCAAGTTGAAGGGGAGGGTTTGCCCCGGCTGTCCAAAAGGGACTTGCGGAAGGAGCAGTTGGAAGACCCTTTGGGAAAACTTCTCTTGGAAGCCCTGGAGATCCAGAGCCCTGAGTTGCTTCTAACTGACTCCCCTCAGGGGGCCCGTCTGTTGCATAGAGAGTGGACCCGGTTACAGATCAGAGAAGGAGTGGCCTACCGGAGAGGTCCATCTGAAGATCTGGAGGAGAAGTGGCAACTGTTCTTACCAGCTAAATACAGAGAGGGAGTTCTGGCCGCTCTTCATGATAATCATGGCCATCTGGGGCCCGAAAGAACCTTTCAGCTTGTCAGGGACAGGTTCTATTGGCCTTGTATGAGGGCCGAAGTTGAAGGATACTGTCATTCTTGTGTCCGGTGTATACAGAGGAAGACTCTGCCACGTCAAGCAGCCCCAATGGGCCATCTACAAAGTCAGGGACCCATGGAGCTGGTGTGCATTGATTTCCTTTGCTTAGAGCCTGATCTGAGTGGCCAGGGGAATGTCCTTGTGGTAACAGACCATTTTACCAGATATGCTCAAGCATTCCCAACAAGGGATCAGAAGGCCTCAACGGTAGCCAAAGTTCTTGTAGAGAAGTTCTTTGTACATTATGGGTTACCACAGCGCCTCCATTCTGATCAGGGAAGGGACTTTGAAAGCAGACTGATCAAGAGACTGTTAGATATGTTAGGCATTCAAAAGACTAGAACCACTCCCTACCATCCACAGGGGGACGCCCAGCCTGAACGATTTAACAGGACTCTTTTGGATATGTTGGGGACTTTGAGCTCAGAGAAGAAACAGCATTGGGGCAGGCACGTAGCTGCCATTGTGCATGCCTACAACAGCACTGTCAGTGATGCTACTGGATATTCCCCTTATCGGCTGATGTTTGGAAGGGAGGCTCGGTTGCCAGTGGATTTGGCCTTTGGCATTTCGCCTGATCATACCTCTTCAGCATCGCATAGAGGATATGTGGACCGACTGCGGAAGAGTCTGAAAGCGGCCTATGACAAGGCTCAGGCCACATCTGATCAACGTGGACTGCGGAATAAAAAAAATTTCGACCTAAAAGTTCGGATCCATGACCTGCAACCAGGGGACAGGGTTTTGTTGAGAAACTTGGGTGTCCCGGGAAAACACAAGTTGGCAGACCGCTGGAAGTCCCAACCTTATGTTATCTGTAAGCAACTGCCAAACCTTCCTGTGTACCAAATTCGGCCTGAGGGAAGTGTGGGTCCATTGAAGGCTTGGCATCGGAACCATTTGCTGCCTCTCTCTGAAGCGGTTCGTATGCCCCCTGTGGAAGACTTGTCAGCGGCCCCTTCGACTTCTCGCCGGTCCAGACCAGTTACCAGATCTCAGACGATGCTCCCAGATGAGGGAGAGGGAAGTTCTCCATCTGAAGATTTGGAAGATGAAGAGGAGGTACCCGACTGGTTGTGGTCATCTCAGTTGCCAGAACCCACACCTGCCTCCCTGTCTTCGTCTGACTTGGCTGATAGAGGAGCCCTTCGGGCAGAAGCCCCTGAATTCATACCCTTTCATATGCTTCCAGAAGAAGCAGCTGAGGATGAAGATCCTGAGGAGGAGGTTGCACCCTTCTCTGAAGAAGAACTGACCTCTCTTGAGCCATCAGGTGCCTCTGTGTTGGAACATGAGGAGGGGGACATGGAAGAATCCTCAGAAGTGCCTGATCCTAGTACCTCTGAGAGCATGCCTCCACGGGAACAGAGGGAAAGGAGAGTCATTCACCCACCTAAGAGACTGACCTATGATCAATTGGGTGAATGTTCGGAAGAAGCTGTTTTTATCTCCAAAAGGTCTCCTGACCAGCCTAGTTCCTCCACTGTAGATTTGGTGGGGGACAACCCTAGCTCACCCCCAGGCACAACTGTACAAGCCACCCAAGTTTTGGGGGGTCTGTGAGAGATCATGAGAACAAAGTATTGAAGTAGAAAACGTTTGCATTTAAGTTTGTACATAAGGATATTGGGTTTGGCCATTATAATAAGCACAGTTTTTGAGGTTCACAATTTGGTTTACTTTGTGAGTTAATGTTTGCGCACATTTTGTTGCTCTGACCTCACTATATGTTTTTTTTCTTTCTCACCTTTTGATGTTTTTTTTTCAACACAAACTTTAAGATGTAAGTGTTTAAGAAATTGCAAAGGCACATGTGCTTTTTAAAGGAGCACTATATAAAAGCACTAGAAATTAGCACTATATTAACACTGTAGAAATCACTTATTTGCTTATTAATTGCACTTTATCGTTTTACTGTTGCACTGCTATTAGAATACAAAATTGGATATATTCAGATTGACTTATTTCAGCAAAATGTTAATGTTTTTGTTGTATAATGCCAACCTATGCACTAGGGTACATACTGTTGACCTCTTTGGGGACCAAAGTTTCTCAAGTGGGGGGAGTGTGTAGCAGGGTTAAACATGCCTAAAGACACTGTTTGATATGTGGGAAGGAACTAGGCTCCCTCTAGTGGTAGCTGCATGGAATTTCCTGGGCTGTGACTTCCTTTTCACAAGATGAAGAAACTACATCTCCCAGGCTGCTTTGCAAGATCCAGGAACTAGGCTCCCTCTAGTGGTAGCTGCATGGAATTTCCCAGGCTGTGACTTCCTTTTCACAAGATGAAGAAACTACATCTCCCAGGCTGCTTTGCAAGAAAGATAGGTGCTGGACAGCACCCCCTTTTTTCCTGCGCTCGGAACCTGGTCCTCAGGCTGTTACAATCCTGGAACTCGTACTGGTATTAGGCATCCATGATGGCTAGGCTTTGCTGCCCCTTACGACCAGGGTGGTCGACCAGACACTGAAAATACAAAGCAAAAAAGGGCGCACCAGCCTAGCGCATTATCCTTAGCAAGTTTATTTGGATAAAATTGTTTAAAATCAAATACTCACAAACAAACAAGAAGTTTCAGGCACATCAATTCCATACACCTGCCTCCTACCAGAGGATCAACGTCTTTACTGGAAGCAGAGGGCTGAACCGTTTCGAGGCTGTGCCTCTTCCTCCGTCTTTTATGAGGTAGTCCTTGGGGAACTTAGACAATTATGTACTAGAAAGGACTACACCAAGCCCAATTCCAAGCGCAATATCCTGACCCAGGAAGGTCTTACGATGGGTGATGTGATCAAAGAATTGAAGGGCAGAGATGATGTTATTATTAGGCAGGCTGATAAGGGGGGGAGCCTGGTAATACAGGATAGGTCGGCCTACTTAGCAGAAGCCTTCAGGCTATTAGGTGATGAATTAACGTATGAAAAGCTTCGAAAGGACCCTTTGTGCGACTATAAAAGGTCGCTCAAGGTCCTTCTCGATGACGCACTGTCCAAAAGCATCATCTCGAAGAGTGAATATCACTTCCTGTATGTCCCGCATCCCAGAACCCCACACTTTTACCATATTCCCAAGATACATAAAAATGAGATCAACCCCCCGGGTAGACCGATCATAGCTGGCATCGACAGCTTGACAAGTAACTTGGGTAGCTACATCGACTCCTTCCTACAAGATATAGTGATGGCATTACCGTCATACGTCAGAGATTCAGGACACATGCTTGATATCCTGGCACCTATACAATGGCTGAGACATTATAAATGGGTATCACTAGATGTATCATCCTTGTACACGTCTATTAGACATGACTTTGGTGTCGCAGCAGTCGAGTATTATTTAAAAACCAGTAATTTTCACCCCTCCCAAGCGAAGTTTTTGGTTGATTGTATAGAATACACATTGAATCACAATTACTTCGTATATTTGGATGAATACTATAGACAAACCAGAGGCACAGCTATGGGAGCTCGATTTGCCCCAAGCTATGCCAATTTGTTTATGGGGTACTGGGAGGATCAGTATATCTGGAATAATAACCCCTACAGAGTCCATCTGGCCTTGTATTCCAGATATATTGATGACATATTGATCATCTGGGACGGTACTAGTGAGGAGTTGGATGGGTTTATCTCACATTGCAGCAGCAACCCTTTTGAGATATCCTTCACTCATGTTGTAAGCGATAACCATCTGGTGTTCCTGGACCTTGAACTGCGAGCTACTCAGGAAGGGGGCATAATTTCTAAAACACACTTCAAACCGAGTGGAGGGAACTCCTACCTCCACGCGGAGAGCAATCATCACCCGAGGTGGATTAGAAATGTCCCTTTCGGCCAATTCTGCAGACTACAAAGAACTTGCACTTTGGTCACGGATTATGAAGAGCAGGGCCAGGTACTGAAAAATAGATTTTTGGAAAAGGGATATCAGGCTTGTCTCATTGACGAGGCCTTCAACAAATACTTACAACACTATGAGGGAGAGGGTACCAATGTCGGCGGTATCCAAGCCACGAACACATGTCGGGTGGTCAGGCCCAAGAAGCCGTGTGCTAAGTCATCAGGAACTAGGATCACCAGGTTTAGCACTATTTATAACAACAAAGCCTTTAGCATACAGCGGACCCTGAAACGCAATTGGAATATTTTGAAACAAGATCCAGTCCTGGGCTCTCTCCTCCCCCCGGCCCCAGAGGTGGTCTTTAGAAAACCTAGGGACCTTAGGAGTCAGATTGCCCCCAGTAAAGTCAGGAAAATTAAGGAGTGCGGTGGTATCATCCCGAATAACCCGTGGTTTACTGTGTTTGATCAAAAGGGCAGTTTTAGGTGTGGAGTGAGGAATTGTGGAACCTGTTCATATATGTGGCATAGAAAGAGTGAGGTCCTCGGGCTGGATGGCCGCAGTAGGAACATCAAACAGTTTATCAATTGCGGCACCAACTATGTAGTTTACGGTATAGTCTGCCCGTGTAACCTACTCTACGTAGGCCGCACTATACGGCCCCTTAGAGTAAGGTTCAGTGAACATAAGTGCAGCATATTGAACAGGAAAACGAAGGCTGGAGTTAAGGACCGCAACAGCTACTCCATACCTCGCCACTTTGAGCAGCACCATGATGGGGATCCAACGGGCCTACGGGTCTTTGGCATTGAGCAAATAGCTAAGGACCCCGATGAGGGGGCTAGATTCCAGAGGCTGTGCAGAAGGGAGTCTTACTGGATCTTCACCCTAGGGTCTATGGCCCCTGGGGGTTTGAATGAAGATCTTGAAATCCAGAGTGTACTGTAGTTTTTCGCAGTGCATTCCTGCTTTCTCCCCCCTTCCGTATGTGTCTCTGTCCCCCCGACATCCGCTGCAGTTACCATTGTTCCTTCTATGGCCCATCCTAGTACCACACCACCCTCTATTTTCTTTTTGGGGTCTACACGCATACGCTGGTGTATATGTTCAGGCTGACGTATGTGCATGTGTGTGCCCCTCCCCCCTCCCCGTCTCCTCAATTGTGTGGATATGTGTGTGCGTAGCCTATGCACGCACATATACACACACTGCTTGCTACACCATCCTCCCTTTCCTTTTTCCTTCCCTTCCTCTCAATTTATTTTGAAGCGTATAGTTCCTTAGTATAGGTCCCACACCTAAAGTTTTTTATATTTGACTTACCGAGTTTAGTTTGTCAAGCTTTCCAAGGTATGTTTATAGAGGAGGTATGGCACGCGTAAATTGGTGTCTGAAGCTCCACATGCCATATCTAACGAGTCACACTATATGTACACATATATTTAGATGGTTTTAATATGGATTTTATATAATGAATCATTATGGTTCAGCATGTATACATAGGTGTCTGTATATACATGTATATTTATATGTGCATGGTATGTATAATTTTTTATAATAATAATAATTTTTTATATATGTGTATATACTTATTCACAGGTATATAATTTAATTGAATATTGAATAATCTTTTATCCATTGATCTATTCTTTTATACATGTGATTCTCATTCAGGCTTAGCAAGTTACATTATTAGTACACAGGTACCCATCATTAATATTATTAGTGTTAATATCAATTTTAATTTAATTTAATTTTATTGGTTTGGGTTGTTCTATCAGATGTACAATATCTTCACTGTTATTTTAAATATGTACGACCATCCTTTTCCAAACTTGGTGGGCGCTCCAATCAACTCCCACCAGAGTCGACTCCGTATGATGCATCTTAATTTAGTTCCCCTGGACTTGGTCCGGTGTATATGTCACATCAGCGGGGCATACTTGTGTCCTCCCCTTTGCGGTCTCCATAGGAACGGCTTGCCGAGGACGGAGGTTGTTGTTGTCTGGATGGGCGGAAGTGACGTTACGCGGTGATGCGCACGCCAGTTCCGGGTCGAGCGGCGTGCGTTCCACCGCTGTCCCGCCGCCCATGCATATGGAAACCGGAAGCCGTCACGACCTGGATGGGCGGAAGTGACGCTATGCGGTGGTGCGCACGCTAGTTCCGGGATGAGCGGCGTGCGTTCCACCGCCACCCCGCTGCCATATTATACCATCCTAAATATCCTGGTAGCCGATCTTACAGTGAACACCATTGGACCACCAGGGAATATGCCCAATATGCCCAGTATAAGTTAGTGGACTATCAACCAACACGATGGTCTCAGCTCGATGCCCTATTTGGTTCAGGACCACGACACGTACAGGTCAGTCTACCATATCAGTTATTATCCTTATATTATTAGTATCTAATATGATTATTATTATTATTTTCTGTGAAATGGAGTCCACGATGAGCTGGGAAGTGTTTTGGATAGCTCACCAATGGAACAGATGGTCACGTGGGGCTTTGCCAACTAAAATGTAAATGTAACTACACTTGTGACTTGCAATAGCTTTTGGATAAATGGCTGTGTAGCCACGCCCATTTGGGCGATATCTCCTCCCACATCTCCCAGGGGTCATATGGAGGCCTGGCCCTACATACTATATTTAAACGATGGACTTGACCATGGCCTCCAGGCTCTGAGGAAGAGGCACAGCCTCGAAACGCGTCAGCCCTCTGCTTCCAGTAAAGACGTTGATCCTCTGGTAGGAGGCAGGTGTATGGAATTGATGTGCCTGAAACTTCTTGTTTGTTTGTGAGTATTTGATTTTAAACAATTTTATCCAAATAAACTTGCTAAGGATAATGCGCTAGGCTGGTGCGCCCTTTTTTGCTTTGTATTTTCAGTGCTTTGCAAGATCCAGGGTGCACGGCTGCACCGCACGGCACTATGGGGGAGGTTATTTAAAGGAAGAGAGAAGCGCGCGAAAGGGGGGCCTTTCTGCGCTGGACTCTGAGGAACCAGCGAGCGAGAGTGAAGGACTGACACTGGATATTGGGCCAGAGCCTTTTAGCCTGGAGGGACGACGTGGAACCGTCCCATCTCAAGCACGAGGCACATTCCTGGAGGTCATACTGCTGTTTGCCGAGACCGGAAGTCATCTGCCAGAAGGACCCCGTGCGGCTGGCATATAGCCAAAGGACTGAGACCGCAGTGGAAGCGCGCGAAGGAGAAACTTCTGTTGGTGAGAGGGCACATGCCCAATAACTGACTTTATCTGCTGAAGAGACAGTTTTATCTACAGATAGCGGTAGCGCAGCAGGAGGTGATAAAACCCCGGGGTTTATCACCATACTCTCTCAGGAGACTCATAGACAAACAATAAGGTCTGTAAAGGAGTCGCCAGAGGCTTATCTCTCTCGCAGAAGTTATTGCTCAGTTACGCAGACACCCTGCGGTGACAACTAACAGCTCGTTGTTTTCTCTCTCTTGATCTTTATTCCTAATCTGGATTACAAATGAGCTCTATTCAATAACCTTGCTAGCGAAGATCAACAAGAAAGAAGAGAACTCTGGGGGAGGGACTCAGATAGGCCCACCTACCTGGTACTGTGTCTAGCCTTAATGCAGGAGGAGTGTGGGGGTATTCTTTTACCTTTTTAAAGCTGTTTTAAATAACCTTTTATGGACTTGTATTGTATTGTATTGTATCTCCCCTATTCAATTTGATATATAGTAAACTAAGTTTGGTTAATTACAATCTTGTGCGTTGTTCCATTGTGTCACCCAGAGGGACTACTATTAAAGAAGGTAACAAGGTATTGTTGCATAGTGAAGTATTGTATTCCAACCTGTGTATCTATTTGATAGTCCAGTCCTATTCTGGGTCAGTTGTGCCTGAGGAGGGATCGAGCCAATTTGATTGGGTTGTTAGGCAGGGTGTAGACCCAATAATATAATCAGCAGCTCCTGCGGGGGTGGTGCTACACCTATATGCACCAAACTATCAGCAAGATTCATATTTGTCTCAGATTCTGGACAAATTGTCAGATTTTGTTGAGTGACAATTGATAGTGGGTGGAGATCTAAATATCTCGCTGGTCCCCTCAATGGATGTTTCTTCGGGATCATCCACGACGGCACCTAGGGTGCATAAGGAAGTGTCCCGCGCCCTTAATCGGGCGCAACTAATGGATGTGTGGCGGCTCTTTCACCCGTCAGAACGGGATTTTACTTTTTTTTCTCCACCACACCAGGTCTATTCTTGACTGGATTATTTCCTGATTCCACATGCACAACTCCACTCAGTAATTGATACCTCTATAGGCAATATCACGTGGTCAGACCATGCCCCTGTGTTCCTTAGATACTCACTAGGGAGTATGTTATCAAACTCCTCAAAGGTATGGAAATTGAATGAAAGTATACTAGAAAGTCCTGGGGTGATAGCGGAAGTAAAAGAGGCCCTTAGGGAATACTTTAGAATTAATGATACGGACGATTGCAATATCGGCCTATTATGGGAAGCCCACAAACCCGTTGTACGCGGCATACTGATCAAACATGGGGCACGCATTAAAAGGGAGAGAGAGAGCACCCTCCAGTCGCTGCTGGCTAGGCTACAAAAAGCGGAAGCATGCCACAAACATGCCCAAACACCAAATAACACGCAGGAACTGGTTACTATCCGCCGACAGATTACGGACATACTCCATGATAGAGCAAAAAAGGCTATCCAAAGAGGAAGGAAAATAGGATACGAGGTAGGAGACAAATGTGGGAAGGCATTAGCAAATGCAGTACGGGACGTCAGGACTTCATCATATATTACGCAGGTGAAGAATAAGCAGGGTGAAAAACTTGTGATGCCAACTCAGATGACGCAGGTCTTTCGTGAGTTCTTTAAAGACCTGTATAATCTACCAGCTGCTACCCCGGATCTGGCCCAGGTGAAGGAATATATTGCGAACTCAGGGATGCCTCGGCTATCCTTAGAGGTGACGGAAAAACTCGAGACACCCATAATACAATCAGAAATATTCCAAATTATCAAATCGATGAAACCGGGCAAGGCGCCTGGACCGGATGGGTTTACTCAGTTTTATTATACCTCTTTTTTTTCAGAACTAGGCACTCATTTGGAAAAACTTTTTAACTCCATCAGAGAAGGACCAGCCTTTCTTAAAGAAACTCTGAAAGCACACATCACTTTAATCCATAAGGAGGATAAGGACCCAGCAGATTGTAGTAGTTACAGACCGATCTCCCTTTTAAATTTTGATTTAAAAATTTTCACAAAGTTATTGGCAGCACGATTGTCCCAACATATACAACCGCTGATACATTTAGACCAGGTTGGGTTTATACCTAATAGAGAGGCTAGGGACAACACAATCAAGACCCTTAACCTAATTCATATTGCCTCCAATGCCCGCAAACCGGGAATTTTTTTAAGTACAGATGCCGAGAAGGCATTCGATCGGGTCAATTGGGATTTTATGTTCGCTGTACTGAGGCATGTGGGCTTAGAAAATAATATGCGGAATTGGATTTCGGCATCCTATTCCATGCCATCTGCACAGGTTAAGGTAAACAGTTTTCTTTCAGATCTCTTCCCCATTAGCAATGGGACACGGCAAGGTTGCCCCCTGTCACCCCTCTTATTCGCGTTGGTTTTAGAACCCTTTTTATGTAAAATACGCAGCCACCCAGATATTTGGGGTATTCCGGTGGGTGGGGTACAACACAAGATTTCGGCATACGCAGACGATCTGCTGTTTTCACTAGCTAACCCGATGATATCACTTCCTAACTTATTGCAGGAGTTTGACATATATGGGAAACTCTCAAATTTTAAAATTAATTTCACCAAGTCTGCGGTGATGGGAGTACATTTAACTACACTTATGCGAGAGTCGATTCAAAAGAACTTTAAATTTAAATGGCCTGAGCAAGCTAATCGCTATTTAGGAACTAATATACCAACTAAATTAAGTCAACTATTTACTTTGAATTTTCCCCCACTTATGGTTATGACACGGATACTGTTAGAAAAATGGCAGAAGGGACTACACTCGTGGTTCGGGAGGTGTAATCTTCTTAAAATGTGTATCCTCCCAAAGTTCCTATATTTATTTCAAACTCTACCATCTCAGATCCCATTGAAGTTTTTTAATCAGGTAAATACTTTATTTTTAAAATTCATCTGGCCAAATGGGAAACCACGGATATCAAAAAATTGGTTGAGCCTTCCGAAGAGAATGGGAGGGATCGCTTTACCTGATATTAGGAAGTACTACCAAGCCGTTCACCTAGATAGAGTGGTAGACTGGGGTTGCCACTTTAACGCCAAAATCTCAGTTCAGATAGAGCAAGCACAGACCCCTGTGGCATTGAGTAGGACCCCCTGGATGTGGAGGGAATGCCCCTCGGCATTGAAGACACATCCTCTGATAAGCGCGACACTGAGATCGTGTGAGGCAATTCGACTTAAACAGAGGTTATTCTCAAGAGACTCCCCACTCTACCCAATTTTAGGTAACCCTAAATTTGAGCCAGGACTATCTTCTAGTCGTTTTTTGAATCTGCGCAGAACCGGTTTATTCCAGGTAACAGATTTCCTGATAGAGGATAGATGGCCAACGCTATCAGAACTGACAGAAGCACAGGGTCCATACACTCTAGCGGTATGGCAGGCTTTACAATTGCGCCACTTCCTAGGTTCGCTCTCACCACCAAGTACTTATATTAGATCTCTTACGGAGTTTGAGGATTACTGTTCCAGTCAAGGCCAGAAGAAGGGCACTTTGTCATATATGTATGGGCTATTGGTTACTCCACAGAATCAACCGGCTTTACCCTGGATTCGTAAGTGGGAGATTGAGATGAGTAGAACATTCTCACCTGCCCAAATTAAGAAGATGCTTGCACTAACACTAAAGTCCTCCAGATGCACTAAATTGCAGGAAACAAGTTATAAGATTATGTCAAGGTGGTACTATACACCAGCTAAACTGCATAAATGTTACCCGGAAGTGTCAGAGGCATGTTGGCGCTGTAACAGTGCAGAGGGAACTATGCTCCATATCTTTTGGACTTGCCCCCGATTAATACATTTCTGGTCGGAAGTCCGTAGGATTATTCAGAAATTTACTTTACACACAATTCCAAATGATCCTGCTTTCTTTTTATTGAATATGTCGGATCTTCCGATGTCAGTATTCCAAGAAGGCATTATTGGCCATCTCCTTAGCACAGCTAGGGCTTGCATACCTTCAAAATGGAAGCAAAGCTCACCCCCTACGGTTTCGAGTTGGATACTTAAAGTAGAAGCAATCAGGAGGATGGAGGAGTTGGTATGGGCATCTAAATACAAGCAGGAGAAACTCACCTTACTATGGGGAGGCTGGGACGGATTTGTGACATCTGAGGAAGGAGCCTTACTACAGGGTGGTCGGTAGAGTGTGGCGTTCGGTTGGTGGACTGGTTCCCTCCATGGTGATCACAGTGTTGGATATTTTTTTTTTTTTTTTTTAGGTGGGGGGGGGGGGGGCGGGGGGGTTATAGCAGATATGGTATGACATGATTTTTCTAGTTGAATACATTTAAGATTAGGAAGATGGTGATAACTGTATCTGTGTTGCCGGAATGTGCTCTTTTTTCCTTTTTTTTGGGTGATATTTTGTAACACAGTGTTTGTAACTTTCAGCAACGATAAAATAAAAAAAAAAGATTTAAATTAAAAAAAAAATAAAATAAATAAATAAATACAGAAAAATGACATAAATCTTTCCCCTCATTTGTAGACATGATAACTTTTGCGCAAACCAATCAATATACTCTTACTGCGATTTTTTTCAACCAAAAATATGTAGCAGAATACAAATTGGCCTAAAATGATAAATAAATTCGATTTTTATTTTTTTTTTTTTTATTGGGAATGTTATATAGCAGAAAGTAAAAAAATATTGTTTTTTTTTTTTTTTCATAATTATCGCTCTTTTTTTGTTTATAGCTAAAAAAATAAAAATCGCACAGGTGATCAAATACCACCAAAAGAAAGCTCTATTTGTGGTAAAAAAATGGACATCAATTTTATTTGGGTATAGCATCGCACAATCGCACAATTGTCAGTTCAAATAACACAGTGCTGAATCGCAAAAGATGGCCTGATCATTAAGGGGGAAAACCTTCCGGTCCAGAAGTGGTTAAGGCTTACCTTTAGGTACTGTAATTATCTCCTAAACGTGCACCATTTAGGATATATTTACTTTGCATGCAGCCAGTGACATCACTGGCGCATGCGCTCTGAAGGAACGGCCGCCTGTGCCATTCCTTTAGAGCCCTGTGCCATGAACAGCAGCTCCCGTGCTCATGCACGGGAGTGACGTGATCACAGCTCCGGCCAATGAGATGGCCGGAGGACGCAAACCCAGAAGGAAGACGGGTGAACATGTCGGCTGTGTCAGCATATACATATGTATATATATATATATATATATATATATATATATATATATATATATATATATATATATATATATATATATATACATACATACATACATACATAAATACATACATACATATATATATATATATATATATATACATGTTTTTTTTTTTTTTTAGAAGAGACCCTAGAGAATAAAAAGGAGAACTTTGCAATACACAATTTTATTGGGAAAAATACACTTTTTTAAATTAACATAATAATACGAAAACAGTAAAGTTAGCCCAATTTTTTCTGTAATGTGAAAGATGATGTTACACAAAGTAAATTGATACCTAACATGTCATGCTTCAAAATGCGCACTTAAAAATCTCCATAGGTGACGAGGAGGTCTAGGGCTAGAATTTTTGCTCTCACTCTAACAATCGCGGTGATATCTCACATGTTTGGTTTAAACATCGTTTACACATGTGGGTGTATGCGTTCGCTTCTGCGCGCAAGCTCGGAGGGACAGGGTGCTTTCATTTTTTTCTTATTTATTTTATTTTTTATTTTTACAGTGCAACTTTAAAAAAAAAAAGAAGTTTTGATCACTGTTATTCCTATTACAAGGAATGTAAACATCCCTTGTAATAGAAATAAGTATGACAGGTCGTCTTTAATGTGAGATCTGGGGTCAAAAAGATCTCAGATCTCACATTTACACTTAAAAGCAATAAAAAAAAAAATGTGGCCCTTTAAGGCCGTTGAGCAGGAGGTGGATTGTATCCACCTTTGGATTTTGGATTGTATCCAAAGTTCACATGGGGATGTGATGTCACACACTCCCCCCTGCACCTTGTCGTGGAAATTAATAGGGCTTGTACTGAAAAGTACAAATGCACTGCTCTCCTGTATAACGATTTACCAAGCGCTCGGCGATAAAGAAAGGAACAGACACGCTGGGTCATTTCGATGCCATCTGCCAGGTCTCTCTCCATTGGATATGTATGTGTGTGCATGTGTGTAAGAGCAAGTGTTTGTGTGTGAGAGGTTATGTGTCTCTTAGCTGCTGTGTGAGCTTGTGTGTGTGTGTGTGAGTGTGTGTGCGTACATCTGTGTGTGTGTGTGTGTGTGTGCCTTCTTCTGTGTCCTCTGTCCTCTGAGTGTTCTGTGTGTCCCAGGGCAGGCTTGTTTTATTTACAGAAAGGGAGTTACAGGGAGTGGCTTCAAGGCCACCAATCACAGACATGTATACATTCAAAAAACACAATAGAAGCTGTGGAGTACATGCCCATAGATGGACACGAATAAACAAAAGGTTCAACTGCCATAAGAAGCACATGGCTTTTCATTGTTCATTCATGTCAATCCATAAACATGTACTCCATTACTTGTTGGTGGGTCTTCATCAAACATGATTCACATATAAACCATTTTTGGTAGTGACCATTCTATTTGTTCCAGTTGATGAGGCTTTATCTGCATAAGATAATAGCAGCAGCCCCCCCCCCCCCCAGTCACACCGATCAAATGTGACTATAAGGAGCCATCTATTAATCTTGGTAAAATAAGAGTTTTCCATATCACAGACATATCTCAGCAGCGCAGGGCCCTGAACCGCAGACCTAGATCTATGCGATGGACTCTCTTTGCTACAAGTATTTTGCCATCTCATCCATTGGAAGATTTTCACCAGCAAGTCTTTCCTGCAATGACAGTTAAAGCGACAATCACTGTAAATAGCGATTATCAGTAAAACCGACACTGGGAGACATTATGACTATTTAAACTAAAGAAATGTCTATCAAAATTTCCACAACAACCTTATAGGGAAATGTGCACAATTAAGTCAATCACAGGTTGTGTGCTGGAGCTTCCCTCCCTCATCTCTCTCGATCCCATGGAGTTGGCACAGCATGTCAGAAATTATTCATGCCATTAGCAGAGGAACAAAAAGAAAGAAAAGAGGGAGGGGCATAGGGAAGGAAGGAAAAAAAAAGGAAAGAAAGAAAGAAAAAAAGAAAGAAAAAAGAAAGAAAGAAAGAAAGAAAGAAAGAAAGAAAGAAAGAAAGAAAGAAAGAAAGAAAGAAAGAAAGAAAGAAAGAAAGAAAGAAAGAAAGAAAAGGGAAGGAAAGAAGAAAGGAAAAAAGGAAGGAATGAAAGAAAGAAGGAAGGAAAAAGGAAGGAAGCAAGGAAAGAAAAAAAGAGAGAAAAAGGAAAGAAACAAGGAAGGAAAACGGAAGAAAAGGAGGAAGGAAAAAAGGAAGGAAAGAAAGAAGGAAGGAAAGAAGGAAGGAAATAAATAAGGAAGGAAAAAGGAAGAAAAGAAGGAAGGAAAAAGGGAAGAAAGGAAAGAAAGAAGGAAAAAGAAAGGAAAGAAGGAAGGAAAAAAGGAAAGAAGGAAGGAAAATGGAAGAAAAGAAGAAAGAAAGAAAGAAAGAAAGAAAGAAAGAAAGAAAGAAAGAAAGAAAGAAAGAAAGAAAGAAAGAAAGAAAGAAAGAAAAAAAATAAAGAAGAAAGGGACAAAGGAAGGAAAGAAAGAATGAAGGAAAAAAAAGGAAGGAAAGAAAGAAAGAAAGAAAGAAAGAAAGAAAGAAAGAAAGAAAGGAAGAAAGAAAGAAAGAAAGAAAGAAAGAAAGAAAGAAAGAAAGAAAAGGGAAGGAAAGAAGAAAGGAAAAAAGGAAGGAATGAAAGAAAGAAGGAAGGAAAAAGGAAGGAAGCAAGGAAAGAAAAAAAGAGAGAAAAAGGAAAGAAACAAGGAAGGAAAACGGAAGAAAAGGAGGAAGGAAAAAAGGAAGGAAAGAAAGAAGGAAGGAAAGAAGGAAGGAAATAAATAAGGAAGGAAAAAGGAAGAAAAGAAGGAAGGAAAAAGGGAAGAAAGGAAAGAAAGAAGGAAAAAGAAAGGAAAGAAGGAAGGAAAAAAGGAAAGAAGGAAGGAAAATGGAAGAAAAGAAGAAAGAAAGAAAGAAAGAAAGAAAGAAAGAAAGAAAGAAAGAAAGAAAGAAAGAAAGAAAGAAAGAAAGAAAGAAAGAAAGAAAGAAGAAAGGGACAAAGGAAGGAAAGAAAGAATGAAGGATAAAAAAGGAAGGAAAGAAAGAATGAAGGATAAAAAAGGAAGGAAAAAGGGAAGGAAAGAAAGAAAGAAAGAAAGATGGAAGAGAAATGGAAGAAAAGAAGGAAGGAAAAAATGAAGGAAAGAAAGCAGGAAGGAAAAAGGAAGGCAAGAAAGAAAGTAGGAAATAAAGAAATAAAAAAAGGAAGAAAGAAATATATTTACAGTATTTGCAATGAGTTATAAATATTTAACCTGAAAGAGAGACGATAGAGGATAGGACTGTAGCTAGATGCTTTCACCAGAGAAAACTAGAATACAAATATGCTGAGCTGAAATGAAATGTTTTATCTACAGTAAGCAAATTATGCTGAAACAGGAGTTAATTCCTCTCTGAGCTTCTCATTATGCAGCAGCCTTGGAAGGTTTACATTTAATTAACCTCTCATCATTGGTCATTGTGGATATTCCAGTTACATTGTAGCATCTGGACGTCAAGGTAATTTTCTTCGGCCTATGTAAGTGATGGGAATTAGCCAATGGCTGAGCAGCTGCAGACTTTGTATCACATGTGGCACCTGAGAAACGCACTAAGGAGACGTCTGCCGGATAGGTGACAGATGTGCCTGTGGAGCAGAGAGACACAACGGAAGATGCGGCAATGACAGTTCACACTACGAGACATCCGCTAATAAGGAGCGGTCACATGCACTAGAGATCTGTTAATGGGATGAGAAGTGGAGTAAGCAGCTGTGTTGTATCTTCACATTCTGAAGCAACCGTCTGCTCCTCCTGTACTAATGTTCAGACCTTTTATTAGATGTGATAAAATATTTCGCTATATGAACAGTGGCTGCGATGTTCCTGGATACTGACCATTGCTCATCATTTTTTCAATATCTGGCGTGGGGCACATCATGTGGCTAATGGTTTGTGGACACCTGACCATTACAACTGCACTATATGGCCAAAAGTATGTGGACACCCCTTGAACCTCTTGACGCCCATGTAACGCATATCTACTCAGTAAAGAGGGTGGGCTTAAACACCCATGTGTGTCTATGGACAACAAAGGTTTCTGTGCTCTGTAAGAGCATTACCGGCACAGTGACTGTGTCCGAGGCAGCTCTTGGTTTCAAGTCATGATTGGTATCTGGTGGCACTGGCTCCCAGGAATGTGACCATTGTGAAACCAATCATGTTGTTCATTTGGTAAAATGAATGAAGGAGCTGCATGACTGGGGCAGAGAGAGTCCCAAGAAAGAGTTCAAATGTATGAGGATAGCGTGGGTGCAAGAGGCATTACCTGACTGAAAGTTGACAATCAAGTGGTTGAGAGTAGCCACCGGGATAAGAGTTGGGGGAATTGCTGGGAGACCAATTCTGGAGGGTGCACAAAAGATAGTTATCCACCCACCCCTCCTCATTTCTTGTATGTTATATGGGTCAGCTTATAAAAAGATTTGTTATAGCAAATGGGTAGGGGGTCTGCAGAATAGAGGGGTGGTTAAAAAATGTGGGGCACATGTGCTATTAAAGCGGAGTTCCGGCCACAGAATCGTTTTTTTTTTTATAAATACTTCCCAAACAGTGATCCACCGCCCTTCATACATCAGCTAATCCGGTTTTATACAGTTTATTAATAGATTGTCAATCAGAAAATCTTACTTTATAAAATGTGTGCAGAGCGCCGCCATCTTTGTCTGGGTCACCCAAAGCCGCTGTATGCAAATGTCTGCCTTGCTTCTGGTTGTAGATGGAGGAGGCCGGTGAATGCAGCGCGAAATCTCGCGCATGCCCAGTACTATGCGATCGGCATAGTATGTGTTTCCATAGGGACACCGTCCATGGCGCCGTCCGCGATGGGCTATGCCTATCATCGCGTCATTTCCTGTTTGGAAATAACGCGATGAGAGGAGCGGCTGGCCGCCTACGTCACTGCCCATTGCATCCTGGGAGTGATGAGTAAGAGCTCCCAGGATGCATTGCAGGACAGGAAGTGACGGCGCGGGCCTTGGCCGAGGAGGGAGGAAGTGGAAGGAAAGGTGAGTATATTTTATTCTGAAACAAGTAAAAAAAAAAAAAATCGGGAATATCCAATTCATTTACAGGTGACAATAAGGAAGCGGATGCCACAAAATCTAATGTAATGATTTTGTGGCCGGAACTCCGCTTTAAGGTGCTCCCTCATTTGGTATGAGCCATCTTTACCGGGGCTTGGTCCTTCAGGAAGGCAGACAATGGTTGATTGGAGCTGTCCTTAGGCTGGTGGAGTGTGACTCAAGACAGCATTGGATCTTAGGTAGGTCATACATGATGCAGGTTGAATGAAAAAAATAAAACTGATTCCCCATCCACAAATTCAATGTGGATGGGGAAATCACTCCCGCTGATTTATTGTAAGCTGCCGGAAGTGAGACTTCCCAATCAGCAGAATACAATGATCAGTGTAATGACTAAGTGTTTGAGAAAAACCCGACAGGCTGGTAGATCGACTTGTGTACAACTAGCTAGCCCATACATGGATCCAAATTTGTCCGATCTCTTCTGACTCGGCCAAATTTTGAATAATGCATGGCCGGCATTAACCAAAACTTTTGGCTTGCAGACACCAAGAACCCCCTTAGGAACCCAAAAGTTGTCATATGTATTCGGTATGATTTATTTTGTCTTGTTTTTTTACTAAATTGTTCATTGTTTTATGGTGTTCACATTGTGCAGCCTTTGTATATATTGGTGTTCAATGGAGGGGAAGAAATGTACAAATCCAGCAATGAATCATGCAAAGGCATTTTGGACAAATGTGTGCTTCCAGCCTTATGACAACAGTATGGGAAAGGCTCTTTACTCTTCCATGGTTATTAAAAAAGATATGGTTCGATGAGTTTGGTGTGGAGGAACCCAAGTGGCCTATACAGGGCCCTAACCTCAACCCTACTAAATACCTTTGGGATAACCTAGAATATTGATTATGAGCTAGGTGTTATTGTTCAGCATCAGGTCAAATGCTCAATGAAAACAGATTCTCACACTCCAAAAGGCTCATATAGATTTGAAAGTTCAGGTTAGGTCACATAAAATTAACCTTTGAACAAAATAAAAAAATGTTTCAAGTATCTTAAAGTTAGTGGTTGTAAAGGCTGAAGGTTTTTCGCCTTCATTTATTCTATGTAAAATACCTTCTGTGTGCTGCTCCCCCTATGACCCTCTTTAATACTTTGAGCCCCATCACAATTCAGCGATGTGCACGTGAGCTCCAGCTCTCCCAGGTCTCTCTCTCCTCATTGGCTGAGACACAGCAGCAGGAGCCATTGTCTCCCACTTCTGACAATCACAGCCAGTGAGGAGCAAGTGGGGGCAGGGCTAAGCCATGCTCTATGTGTCTTATAGACACACAGAGCAGGGCTCGGGAGTGAGCATGCATGGGTGCCCACAGAGCAACTGGCTTTCTCTGGGGGCACTCAGAGCATAAAGCAGGGCACAGAGCAGGTACAGCAAGTATAATTTGTTTATTATTTAAAAAGAAAAACAATCCCGAGCCTTTATTTTACTCATGCAGGGCTGAGCAATAGTTTCACAAAGCTTTCACTGTCCCTAGCAGCAACATCCCTAACCTACTTAACTCTACTGCCACTTTGCAGGGCTCTCAGGAATGAAGAGAAATATCTGATATTAATAGGTATGGGGGTCAGATTACTTTTCTCACACATGACAACAGTGGTGGTTGGCGATTGGACCAGCGCTCTTACGTGGGGGCAGAGGTATCAGCGATAAAGGTAAGTTAAAAGGAAAACACACAGTAGTTTTAAAGACATTTTCTTTCTTTATAATAGATATGGCAAGTAAATATGAAGCATTTCATATCAATACTTCAAACCAATACTTTGTATTCTCCTTAGGAACCAGCTGGTTGCACTCTCAGCTCCTTTTTACATGCTGCTTACACAGCTCAATAGCTTAAAGCGGAGTTCTGGCCTCGGGGGTGAAATTTAGCTAAAAATACCCCAGGGACAGCCAGGGCTAGTACATTCCATAATGGATAGCCTCTGTGCTGTCCCGGGTCGCACTTACCTTTTAGAAGAAATACTTACCTTGAAAATGTCTTCCCCAGCGCCTCCATCTTGGATGTGGGCAGCTGAAGCCAGCGCGTCCTCTTCTGCGCCCAGAAGCTGTTTAGCAGGGAATGAGGCGCCCGCACCGGAAGTGACGAGCGGGGTCGGTGCATTGATTCCTGGGAGCGATGACGTTCAGCTCCCAGGAATCAATGCAAGGAGGAAGTGACGGCGCGGGCCGCGGCCGCAGACGGAGGAAGTGGAAGAAAGGTGAGTATATTTTCTTTAATAACAAGGTAAGTAAACAAAAAAAAAAAAAAAATCGTAACTATCCATTTGTTTTTCAGGTGATCAAGAGCAAGCGGATGGCCCAAAATCGATTATGTCGATTTTGAGGCCGAACTCCACTTTAAGCTTAAATGGGTCAGAGTTTCAAAAGGCATGCTGTCCTCTCTCTTTTGAAAAGATGTGTTTTAAAAAAAAAAAAAAAATTGCATTGATACATGTCCCCCAGGCCCTAGGCCCAGGTCCCCATACCCTTTGTATGATACAGTTTTAATCCTGTGCCGAAAGTCTACCATGTCCCTATACCTGTGCAGTAGACTTCTATGGGGCTGTGTCCAAGTACTCTGGTCTCTGTAATTTGATGCCATCAAGGGGGTAAAACCTCTCCGGTCCCTAAGTGGTTAAACTTCCCGTATTGAGATCCCTTTAGGCCCCTTTCACACTTATGCAACGCGACTTTGCGGCGCGATTTTGACGCGACTTTGCCGCGACTTTGAAAGCAATGGTTATGGCTCAAAACGCAATCAAATCGTGGCAAAGTAGTGCAGGAACTACTTTGAAGTCGGTGCGACTTCAAAACGCTCTGATATGAATGGGGCTCATTGAAAATAATGGAAAACGACTTGTCATGGGATTTTGCGGTCCAAAATTGCGGGACAAGTCGCACTAGTGTGAAAGGGGCCTTAATGAGAGATATTTGTCTATTGTTTACCTTTCCCAAAGCTGAGACAATAGTCGGTCACTGGATAACCAGGCTTGTCCACCTGTTGTGTCCCAAAGTCTACCTTGTTTTCACACTCCACATTCTGGTAAACTTCGGTCAGTTTGTTTTTTATCACAGGTGTGTAAGTACATTCTAAACCATTGTTTCTGTCCCCAGTCCTGTAAGCAGGCTTGTTTACCGACCCCCCAACAGTTCCAGTTGAGAAAAACAGAATGTCTCTGTGACTTCAGACCTGAAATTAACCCTGGATCTCTGGGGCTCCTTCAGTCCTAAAACGTCCAATGATTCCAGCTGGAGAAATGATGAAATTATAATTTATCTCATAGAAATTCTAACATTCTGTTTACCTGATGCTAACTTGTAATTGGGTCTCCTATGAAATCAGAAAACGCTTGTATTTTTTCCGATCAACAAGGTTATGACATACTGAGAAGAGTGGACACACACAGGAGCTGAAATTCTAAATTATGCATATACAATGGGCAGTTAGAGGCAAGAGAACATAATGTTTCCTTTCGCTGACAGGGTTGTACTATTTACAAAACTGCTTTGGGATTGTACTGTTGGTCACTGGTAATGCCTAGGGTGCCTATCCAGATATTTTAAGAAATAATCGTGTAGGTGTAAACAGTAGGACCATTTTATAAAAGTCATTCTTATTTTCACAAAAATGAAAACCAGATTGTCCCTTTGAAATGCTTTAGTGTTTTTTTCCGTATGCAGAACTTGAGCTGGTCAGTATAATCCACTGATCAAAGGCCGGTTAGAGAAAAAAGTGTGCATAGCTTCATGTTACCGGAGCTACCAAGCATTTTTAATTAATATTATTAATTTTTAATTAATAATTACAGATCCTGAGGCCCCATAGGTAAATATTTAACGGGAACCCTATTTTGTTATTAGCAGGAGAGCTGTCAGCATAGTCAGTGCATTGCTAGGGACCCGAGCTGATGTCAGAGAAGAGAAGGGGCATCAGTGCATATAAACTTGCTAAGCAACTGGTAAATTGGAAGAACAGATATTCCAAAATACTTGATGTATAAACTGACTGTATAAATTACTTTTTTCTATCACTAAGAAGCAGCAATACAGTATCCTATCCTGGCTAAGAACCAGGAGAACTACTAGGCAAGATCAACAAAAATGGGCTGAAGGGGTCTAGCTTTTTGCAGCTGAGGGACCACCAGACACTGCAAAACAGGGGTTTATATCTACTCACAGACCATGGCAATATCAGTCAAGACATACAACCTCCAGCAGGGTAGCCAAGCTTTACGCTCAAAAGGGGGGTCCAGGGGGAAGCAGACCCCTTACCTTGAGCAGAAGGGTCCACCATGCCCACTGGGAGAGAAAAGAGAAGAATTTCTCAATGCTACAGTCTATTTAATAGTGACACAGCCACCATCTGGGCACACCTACCCAGGGATTGGTTAGGCTCTACTAAATATTCAGGCGGAAAATTTGAATCCTCCCGCCCTAAGCTCTAGAAGCTTCTTCTAGAGGCAGGCAGGAGTAATCTCCCAGCCTGTGAAACCCTGGACAGACTTTACTAAACAATTACTACTTCTTTGACTACAGAAGAAGCCTAAACACTTAATTCTCCTATCAGCTTAACTAAGAGGGCGCTACAATTTTAGCTATTATAAAATGAGTCACGCGCTGTCTACGGAAAGGTATATTAAAAATAAACCCTTCCCAAATGCTGCATGTATCAGTACTGAAAACCAGGCAGTAAAAACTAGTAGTAGAGTTGGGGGATACTGCGCTTCTGGGAAGTATTGGTGGCGAATTATGAAATAAATATTTAAGTGAAATACAAGTGTAAAAATATGTAGAAAAGTGATTAAATGTATAAACTAGGGTCCCTTATAGGTAGGGGCACAATAAAACAATGTTTGTTTATAAAAGGTGCTACAGTAAATCTTATACATAAATAAGATAAAGGAAATAGTGCTCTTATCTCCAAATAAAACCAACAGGTGTAAAGTGCATTAATGTGCTCCATAAATCTCAATAAATTATAACTTATAAATATTCAGGTGACAGGTAAAGTGCAGTGCATTAGACAAATAAATTGTGCATAAAATAACTCAGTCCTTTATAAAGTGCCACAGGTGGCTACACAAATTCTTTCAGGTGAAAAAAATGAACTTGTGTGTCCAGGTCCCTCCACCTAAACACCGTGTAGAAAATATGGGGTGCTTCTTCTCTCTTGCATACCCCTCTGGGTGTGCTAATCGCTCACCTCTATATCTCAGAACATGCGCCTTATTCAAATTTCCAGAGCTCCTCTCCACTCCTGCTCTGATTCTCAGTGGATAGTGGTATTCAGATAGCCTAGGATGTATCAGCCTTCTATATTTTCTCAATGGCCAGCTGATCTCAAAATCAAAAGGGCTCACAATAGTGCAATATTGCCGTAAACAATCAACTTTATTTCAATATTGGATTAAAAACACTCACATTTGTAGTACAAACAATGCACCTTAGGTTGAGTAAGGGGAGATCGCGGTCCTCACTTCCGCGTACGTCACTTCTGGTATAGCGTCCCTACGCGTTACGCCACTTCCGTTCACATGGCTTTTTCAGAGGATCTCAGCTACAATTTTAGCGTTAAATTTCCAGCTAACCACTCTATCCTCAAAAGCTACTTTTTAAATCTTTTTCACCATCTCAGAGTCTCAGCATAATTTCTAATTCATACCATTTCTTCCACTGCCAAGGCAAGTAAGTGCTTATAGAAGCGGTGTAGCAGTCAGAAAAAAAAATTAACCTAGGACCAGAAATCATCCAATGTGCAGTACCCTCTAAACCTGAACAATACATAAATAATTAATATACAAAAAAACATATAAATCATTTGTAATACACCATAAACCTGTGTCAAAATGCAAATAATCACTTGCACTAGTGCACATCTGTATGTAAATGTCCCCTTTAAATTAAATTACATAAAAATAGCAATATCCAATAATTTATGTCCATCCAAAGAGAATCTTCTTATATTCCACCTTGTGTATTGAGTGATTCCCACCATCGTTTACCATATGTGCTCACCTCCAATGGTGTACTTCCCAAATGCCAGGTCTAATAATGCTTTCCCAACTTTGGGGCTACTGTTTGGTTCCACTTGGTTAAAGCCGCACTTGGATATCCTCCCTTTCTGCCAATTTAGATGGTGTAGAGTAAAACCACATGAATGGGCGTATGGCCCTTTAAGAGAAAGTAAATTCTTCCTGCAATGGACTCATATAATAAAGGGGTATGCCTTTTAAAACATTTTTATTAATTACCAATGCACTTACGTAAGACTAAAAAGCAATTCCATGTAAACAACATAGCGGGGCTGCGGCTCCCGTGTCACTTCTGGTTTCGGCACTTAGTCATCCGGCTCGACCAAACGCGTGTCGTCAGTCACGTGACTTCCCAAGGGTCCAGTGTACCGGAGGCTGCCCATAGTCAAGTCTGGATTGGTACTTTCAAAAATGTTATTATGCCCTTACTGGTTACAGAAACGACTCCCCAGTAGCCCATCATTTTTACTTATTTACACCCCTCCTTGTTCTTTTTTGTGGGGAGCAAGAACTTGGTCAAAGTTGTCTTGCTTTGTCAATGACCTGCCTATCTGGATGATCAACCTGAAATCAATATATGCTGGCCACATCTTCTTCTGTTAGTGCTAACCCGCATTCCCATACATCCATGCATGTTTCATGCTACATGGTTATGCTGGTCTACTTTTAAATCCTCACTGATGTACGCGGAAGTGATGGGGACGGTCCCGCTTGCACAGGTTGGACTTACCTGCAGAGATGGTGGACCCGGGGGCACGGGGGGGCCGGGGCATGCACCTGGCGCGTCTTCCCCAACGGTCTTTTCCTCTCCTCCCCTCGGCTTTCGTCTCTTCCTATAACCTTCTCTGTTTGTTCCCTCTGGACCTTTTCCCTAATCCCTCTCACTGCCCACCACCTCCCCCCCCCCCCTTTTTCCTTTCTTTTTTTTTTTTTCCTTTTCTCTCTTTTCTTTTCTTTTCTTTTCTTTTTTCCCTAGCCCTGCCGGTTTTGACGCGTTGGAGAGCCCGACTGTGATCGACCCCGTGGGCGGGTCGGGGTGCTTCATTCCTCTGTATATGCACTGTTACCTCCACTTTGATTGTTGCCCACATGGCCACAATATGTGTCCCATGCTTTGGACACCTTTACCTGTCTCGTCAATGTACAACGTGTTAATGTTACTATTCATAATGTTTATGTTATATTTTCATGCGCTCCTTAGAGCAAAGTTTGTAAACCCCTTTTTCTTAAATTTGAATAAACTATTTTGATGGAAAAAAAAACTAAGCTATGAAGTTCAAGGAATTGTCTGTAGACCTCCGAGACAGGATTGTATGGAGGGGGAAAGGTACAGAAACATTTCTGCAGCATTTTAGGTCCCGAAGAGCACAGTGGCCTCCACCACCTGTAAATGGGAGAAGTTTGGAAGCACCAGAACTCTTGCCAGAGTGGGCCGCCAGGCCAAACTAAGTGTTCGAGAGAGAAGGTCCTTAGATGGAAGCCGCTCCTCAGTAAAAGGCACATGGCAGCTTGCCTGGAGTTTGCCAAAAGGCACCTGAAGGACTTTCAGACCATGAGAAACAAAATTCTCTGGTCTGATGAAACAAAGATTGAACTTTTTGGCCTGAATGGCAAGTGTCATGATTGGTGGAAACCAGGCACTGCTCATCACCTGGCCAATATCATCCCTACAGTAAAACATGGCGGTGGCAGCATCATGCTGGGGGGATGTTTTTTAGTGGCAGGAACTGGGTGACTAGTCAGGATTGAGGGAAAGATAAATGCAGCAATGTACAGAGATATCCTTGACAAAACCTGCTCCAGAACGCTCTGGACCTCAGACTGGGGTAAAGGTTCATCTTCTAACAGGACAACGACCCTAAGCACACAGCCAAGATAACAAAGGAGTGGCTACGGGACAACTCTGTGAATGTCTTTGAGTGGCCCAGCCAGAACCCAGACTTGAAGCCTATTGAATATTTCTGGAGAGATCTGAAAATGGCTGTGCACCGACACTCCCCATCCAACCTGATGGAGCTTGAAAAGAATGAGAGAAACTGCCCAAAAATGAGTGTGCTAAGCTTGTAGCATCATACTCAAAAAGACTTGAGGCTGTAATTGGTGCCCATGGTGTGTCAACAAAGTATTGAGCAAAGGCCGTGAATACTTATGTACATGGGATTTTTTTTTCGTTTTTTTTATTTTTAATAAATATGCAAAGATTTCAAACAAACTTCTTTCACATTGTCATTATGGGGGATTGTTTGTGGAATTTTGAGGAAAATAATGAATTTAATCCATTTTGGAATAAGGCTGTAACATAACAAAATGTGGAAAAGATGAAGCTCTGTGAACACTTTCCGGATTCACTGTACCTAGCACCTACCTAGAAGGGTGCTACACATGTGATCAGCTGTGATTGGACACAGTTAATCACATGGTAAAGGACTGCTGTGATTGGCCCTTTACCACGATCTGTGACGGGGTGTGCCCTGCTGGAGCACCCTCCCTTGTCACCTTTTTTCTCTTGGTGTCAAAAGCAACTTATGCAATAGCAGAGGAACAAAGCAGCAGACAGAAATGACACTTAGTGCTCTTGATTGATACATGTACACACTATGGAGGGATATGCTTAGTTCATATTTCATGTCTGAGGTTTACAACCACTTTAAGTCAATAAGGTTATAGAGATTTATTTTATTTTTTTAACTGCAGCTTTAAATGCAATCTCTTACACAGCAAGACTACATTGCAAGCTGTCATTAAGAGTTTGATGTAAAATAGATAAACCTCCCATGTGTCTGCTGGGCTTTTGCTGTTTCTGTCAGAATTTGTGCTGAATGCCTGATTCCGGCCGCCAAGAGGAATATGACACCTGTGAGCCATGGCGGGCGTTCATTAATCACCAATCAAAGGTGCTGTGACAATTAACTGTGCTCTATAACACACACCATAAAAATAAACAAGCCTGACACTGGTGTTAGTTTAGAGTATATGCTGTTAACTGATCCCTTGTAATACAAATAACTGTTCCACTGGGGGCACAAAGAACAATCTTTAAAGCTGAACTCCTGGCACAAAAAAATGTAATTGGAACATATTCCTAAATAGCCACAAAGGATATAAACCTAGATATTATCTTGTAAAAGTAGCAGTGACATCATCACTGTGCTGTACATACCCTGTGCAGAGAGCAGAGCTGTGGGAGGGGCCCAGCAGACCCTTCCACTACAGGCTGCTTGCAGAAAACTACAGGAGGGGGCGGAGACAAGACCGGTCACACTGCACAAGGAGAGAGAGCAGCAGTGAGCGGTCTTTATTACAGGAAGCTCCTGCACAGAGGGAAAGTCTCACACTTGATTACTGCACAGACCTGGAAGAAATACAAAAATCACACCAAGATCCAAGTAATGGATTCAGACAATAATTGCTAATAAGTCTCAAAGTTCACCTTTACTTAGTTCAGCTCTTTAACCACTTAAGCCACGGAAGATTTTACCCCCTTCCTGACCAGGGCCTATTTTGCGATTCGGCACTGTGTGACTTTAACGGACAATTGTGCGGTCGTGCGACACTGTACCTAAACGAATTTGACGTCCTTTTTTTCCCACAAACAGAGCTTTCTTTTGGTGGTATTTGATCACCTGTGTGATTTTTTGATCATGCGCTATAAACAAAAAAAAGCGTCAATTTTGCAAAAATAACAATATTTCTCACATTTTTTTTATATGAAATTCCCCCAAAAAAATTTAAAAATCAAAATTTTTTAACATTTTAGGCCAATTTGTTTTATGCTACATATGTTTGGTAAAAAAATAAATTGCAAAAAGTGAATTTTGATTGGTTTGCACAAAAGTTATTGCATTTACTAACAACGGGAAAGATTTTTGTCAATTATTTATTTAACGAGTAATGGCGGCGATCTGCGATTTTTTTTTTGGGACTGCGACATTGCGGCGGACAGATCGGACCCTTGACTGACATTTGTGACACTTTTGGGGTTACCAGTGACATTACTACAGTAATCAGTGCTATACATATGCACTGTTACTGTAAAAATGACACTGGCAGTGAAGGGGTTAACTTTTTTGAGAGGGAGGGGTTAAGTGTGTCCCTAGGGGCGTGATTCTAATTGTGATTGGATGTGGCTTGATGTGTAAGAACAGAGATCAACGGTCCTACATAGTAGAACCGTTTGATCTCCATTCTTACACAGGGAAGAATGACAGGCGGCTTTGTTTACATCAGCCGCCTGCCTTTCTCCCGGTGTAACGGACGATCGCGAGTGACCGGCGGACATCGGGTCCGCCAGGCACACGCGTGGGGGGGTCCGTGACCGAGCGGGAGTGTGCCTTCGGGGGCGCGCGCTCGCTCCCTAGATCCTCACAGGCTAGCGACGTAGTCCTATGTCGCTTTGCCTGCGAGGGGCTGACCGCCGCAGTAAATAGTCGTGCGACGGTCGGCAAGCGGTTAACCACTTCCTGACTGCTCCATAGCAGATTTACTGCAACAGGGCGGCCGCTTGGTGCAGAATCATGTATATAAGTGATCCTGCCCTTTCGGATTTTTGGCGCGAATATGCACCGCTGCCGGCTCGCTCCCACTGAGATTTTACACAACAGGAGCTGATCAGCGGATCCCACAGACCCGATCTCCACTGGGATCCGCCGATCATTCGTTACACTGACAGAATGACAGCAGGGCCACCTTACAGAATGGGCATGCTGGGCAGTTGCCTAGGGGCCCCACTTGCCCAGTGACCCAGCCCCAGCCAAGCATTAGTCCCAATTCCCATGTGCATCCCGCCGTCAAACTTAGCAGGTGTCATGCGCCTGTCGGCCCTGCGCTACTGTCAGACCACTTGGACCGTGGAGGGGGAGCCCACAACTGCAGGAATGCCTGTCCGCCTCCATGTGAACAGGCACACACAGGACAGTCAAGTCTGACTCCCATCCATGTGTGTGTGTTAATTGGACCCAGCCGCCCAAATTGGAAGCTGTCATTAGCCTGGCACTGCTGTACCAATAAATATCACCTTATTGATAATTTGCATTTTTATTCTCGTGGGTGAATGTTTAGGAAGGGCCCCAATGCACTGCATTTCCAGGGGCCCTGTAATGCTCTTAAGATGGCTCTGAATGACAGTCTGCCTATGTAAACATGCCTTCCACTGGTAAAAGCACCTCCCCCACTACACTAAAACACTGGCTAGGCACACAGGTAGCCCCTTGATTGGCCCTGATATTAACCCCTCCCCTGCCAGTGTCACTAGTGCAGTGCCAGTGCATATTTTTAGCACTGATCACTATATTAGTATCAATGGTCCCCAAAAAAGTATCAGTTAGGTGTCCGAGTTGTCTGCCGCAATATCGCAGTGCCGCCATATGTCGCTAATGGCCGCCAATACTAGTAAAAATAAATAAATAAAAATATCCCATAGTTTGTAGACACTTTAGGGCTGATTTACTAAAACGGGAGAGAGCAGAATCTGGTGTAGCTGTGAATGGTAGCCAATCAGCTTCTAACTTCTACTTGTTCAAAAAACCTAGAAGCTCTATGCAGGGCTGCACCAGATTTTGCCGGTTTTAGTAAATCAACCCCTATACCTTTTGCGCAAACCAAATATACCCTTTTTGGGTTTTTTTTTTTTACCAAAAATATGTAGCAAAATACATATTGGCCTAAATTTATGAAGAAATTTGATTTTTTTTTTTACATTTTTTTATTAAATATGTTTAACCACTTTAGCCCCGGAAGATTTTACCCCCTTCCTGACCAGGGGGTATTTTGCGATTCGGCACTGCGTGACTTTAACGGACAATTGTGCAGTCGTGCCTGTATCTAAACGAATTTGGCGTCCTTTTTTTTCCCACAAACAGAGCTTTCTTTTGGTGGTATTTTGATCATGCGCTATAAACAAAAAAAGAGCGTAAATTTTGCAAAAATAGCAATATTTTTCACTTTTTTTTATATGAAATTCCCCCCCAAAAAAATGTAAAAATCAAAATTTTTTAACATTTTCAGCCAATTTGTTTTATGCTACCTATGTTTGGTAAAAAAAAAATCGCAAAAAGCGTATTTTGATTGGTTTGCGCAAAATTTATCGCGTTTACTAACAAAGGGAAAGATTTTTGTAATTTTTGTTGTTTTTTTAACGCGTAATGGCGGCGATCTGCAATTTTTTTTGCGGTACTGCGACATTGCGGCGGACAGATCGGACCCTTGACTGACATTATTGACACTTTTGGGGTTACCAGTGACATTACTACAGTAATCAGTGCTATACATATGCACTATTACTGTAAAAATACACTGGCAGTGAAGGGGTTAACTTTTTTTTGAAAGGGAGGGGCTGTGTGTGTCCCTAGGGGCGTGCTTTCTACTGTGATTGGCTGTGGCTTCAGATGTATGAACAGTGATCAACGGTTCTACATAGTAGAACCTTATGATCATCCTTCATACACAGGGGAGAATGACAGGCAGCTTGTTGACACAAGCCAAAAAAGATAAGTGCTATACAGCACCCCCTTTCCTGCGCTCGGAACCTGGTCCTCAGGCTGCCTCAATCCCGGAACTCGTGCTGATAGTAGGCATCCATGATGGCTAGGTTTTGCTGCCCCTTACGACCAGGGCGGTCGACCAAACACTGAAAATACAAAGCAAAGAAAAGGGCGCACCAGCCTAGCGCATTATCCTCAGCGAGTTTATTAAATAAAAATTAAAATCAGCTACTGACAAACAATCGTGAAATTGTTTACACAAGCCGCCTGACTTTCTCCCTCTCCCCCGACGATCGCAGAGTGACCGGCGGACATCGGGTCCGCCGGTCACACGCGCGGGGGGGTGCGTGACCGCGCGGGAGCGGGAGCGCGCCTCCGGGGGCCCGCGCTTGCTCCCTAGACCCTCACAGGCTAGTGACGTAGACCTACGTCGCTTTGCCTGTGAGGGGCTGACTGCCGACGTAGATCGGCGTTAGGCAGTCGGCAAGTGGTTAAAAGCAGAAAGTAAGAAATATTGCTTTTTCGTTTTTCACATTCACAATATTTTTCACATTCCCAAAAAAATTTTAAAATCTAAATTTTTCATCCTTTCAGGTCATTTGTATTCTGCTGCATATTTTTGGTAAATAAAATTGTAATAAACGTATTTTAAATTGGTTTGCGCAAACGTTATCACATCTACAAACTAGGGGAAAGATTTATGTCATTTTTATTTCTTTATTTTTCTTTTACCAGTAATGGCGGCGATCTGCAATTTTTAGCGGGACTGCGACATTGTGGTGGACAGATCAGACCCCTAACTGACATTTTGACACTTTTGGGGGTACCAGTGACATTACTACAGTAATCAGTGCTAAAAATATGCACTGTTACTGTAATAATGACACTGGCAGGGAAAGGGTTAAAGCGGAGTTCCACCCTGGATTTTTTTTTTTTTTTTTTAAACCCCCGGGACAGTCAGGGCTAGTGCATTCCACAATGGATAGCCTCTGATCTGTCCCGGGTTGCACTTACCTGTTAGGACAAATACTTACCTTGCAAACGTCTTGTCCAGCGCTGCCATCTCAGATGTGGGCAGCTTGAAGCCAGCGAGATCCCCTTCAGCGTCTTCTTCCTCCTTCTTTGGTCCCACGATGCTCTGCGCCGGCCCCGACGTCACTTCCGGGTCGCACGCGTCATCCCTCTACCGCTTCTGGGCATGCCCAGAAGCGGTTTAGAAGGGGATGACGCGCGCGACCCGGAACGGACGTCGGGGCCGGTGCAGGCGCAATGATTCCTGGGAGCTATGACGTTCAGCTCCCAGGAATCATTGCAGAGCCAGGAAGTGACGACGGGTCGCGGCCGAGGAAGGAGGAAGAAGGAAGTAAGGTAAGTATTTTTTCTTCGCTACGAGGTAAGTAAAAAAAAAAAATATGCGATTATTCATTTCTTTTTCAGGTGACCCGGAGCGAGAAGATGGAGGTAAGTATAAAAATAGGGTGGAACTCCACTTTAACCTAGGGGTGATCAAAGGGTTAAGTGTGAGCCTAGGGGAGTGTTTACTAACTGTATGGGGGGCGTGGCTTATGAAATGACCATAGAGACCTGTGTTCCTATATAGAAGGATCACAGGTGCTCTGTGATCATTCCAGGGAGAAGAATGGTCAGCTGTGTTTACAATAGCTGACTCTCCTTCTCTCTCAGCCAATCGGAGCCGCCTGCCCCGTGCATCGGAGTCCCCACTACCGAGTGGGGGGCAGGAGAGCGCCGGCGGCGGCGCGTGCTTGCTCCCTAGCTGCAGGTGCGTGAACAACGTATACCTACGTCGGTTCACGCAGGAGGGGCTGCCTGCTGCAGTAAAACTGCGGCGGGTGGTCCGGAAGCGGTAAAGTAACGCAGTGCCATAGGTGAAGTGGTTAAAGAGCTCCCCCACTGTTACCAGAGCCCTGGAACACAGCCACCGGCTAGGGGAGGGAGATCGCTGTGAGACCGAAGCAAATCCATGCCTCAATCTCACATGCAAACTATGAAACTGGAAGTGATGTCACAGCCAGGAGAGACATCTAACCAAGACGATCTGTGCTCCGTTAGATAGGGTGAAGGGCAGGGGAGAAGTTGGGATCTATTAGACCCTTAATGTCTCCATAAGTGCCGGTTCACACATATGCAATGTCAGACATCGCATGTGATTCGGATGGCACTGCTCTGCTAATCACATGCAATGTCTGTGCGTTGCAAATTCAGCCATACAGATTGTATGGCTGTATTTGCATCGCATTCGGACCAAAGTCGCAAAGGACCCTTTTTTGTCCGCACCAGAATCGGATCGCATGGGTGTTCACACCTATGTGATGCCATTCATGTCCGAACTGACAGTTCGCACTGCGCTATGCCAACTGATCTAGGGGTGTTGTTAACTTTGTATTGAACTGCCTGCGAGTTGAATGAGATGCGGGGAACCCGCAGTGGATTTGCAGGGTCCCCGCATTGCATATGTGTGAACTGGGACTAAAGGGTACCTGTCATCTGCCCAATGCTATCACATGGGGTTCCAGGTGAGTTCAAAACAGATACCTTGCGAGAGTGGTTCAAGGGTGTAGGAAAGCCCGTTTATAGGTGCACTGCACATTAAAGAAAAGTTCCGGAATCGCTGGAACATTAAAGAAAAGTTCCGGAATGTAGGATATTTAATTACAATTGTATTTAAAAAAATACAATTGTAATTAAATATCCTACATTTTTTAACAAAAATTGCCATACCCCCCTTGCCCCGCACACCTGTGCAAACGCAGGCCCAGGGTGTGCACACGCATGTAAACTGTGGTCGCACTACACGTGTGACATATCGCCACGAACGTCAGAATGAGAGCTCCTTGTTAACTCTAAACTGATGAGCTGTAAAGGCTTTGAAAACATCACCTATGGAGATTTTGGGCACCATAGTTTTTGGCGATATCACAGGCCAGGGCTGGGATAAGGGGTAGGCAGAAGGGATAGCTACCCTGGGCACTGTGGTATCATGTAAGGTGTAGGGGGGGGGGGGGGGAGCCACAAAGAGATTGGTGGGGAGGGGATTTGTGTTGGAAGGGGGAAATTAGGAGCCTGCAGGGTGTAAGTATTGGTCCAGGAGAGGAAAAAAGGGGGTGGGGTGATTTAGAGGGTTTTGTGTTGGGAGGGGCATGAGGGGAAGAAAATTAGTGCTAGGTGGGGGGATTTGGGGGGAATGTGTGCTGGGGGCGGATTTAAAGTAGGAGGGGGGAGAAGATGTGCACACAGTAGGAGAAATTTTAGGGGTAAAAGGTACTTTTTTTGGGGGGGGCTCTAGAAGCCATGTTAACAGATGCCTTGGCTCCCCAAATCATCACTGCCTGTGAAAAATTTTGCCTTTCATTTGGAAATCAAGGTCCCAGAGTCTGGAGGAAGAGTGGAGAAGCAACGAATCCAAGTTTTATGAGGTCCAGTGTGAAGTTTCTACAGTCAGTGATGATTTGGGGAGCCATGTCATCTGCTGGTGTTGGTCCACTGCATACCTGCCAACTGTCCCATTTTTCCCGGGACAATCCCGGCAAATAGGAGCCTGTCCCGGGTATTTTACAGTGTCCTGTTAATCATGTAAATCATTTTTAAAAAAAAAAATATATATATATTTTTTTTTTTTTAAATTTTGTGCCACACAGTGTCGCTCTCACCCCAGCTAGGAGTTGTAGTTCTGGCAGCAGGTTGTCTCTCTGTGCCCACTCACTCTTCCCGCCTGTCGCAAATTTAACGTGTCACCGAAGGCAGGGTGTCAGCATGGTGCACTTTCCAAAATCCGCCAGCAGGGGGAGGCAGAGCACCTTCCGACAAGCTGGAGGCCTCACACTCCATTAATTACTACTATCAATAATGTTTTTTTATAGATATAATTTATACACCTGTTAATTGATACATATATATATATATATAGTTTTCTAGCTCTAGATAAATGTGTAATACAAATATAAGGGGTTTGCGCTTAGGATTAATAGGTGTTATTACTCCAATATATATAAATATAAATAAAAATATAAATAAAAATATATGTATAAACCAAAATAAGCCGCTGCAGGTAAAAAAGGTGATACCTTTCAAACAATAAAACAACTATATACCTGCGCTCCTTGTGCCTGAACACCTCAAAATATGTGTCAAAATGAATAAAGTGCTAGTGCAAAATTATGCTGAGTGCAACCTTAATTATTATGCATGCATATCACATAAATATACACAATATATATCGGTTATAAATATCTAAATGTAAATTCCATGTTAAAAAACTTGTGCAAATATATCATGTGCATCAAAAAAACTCTGTAAATGCATATATAAATTATATTGTATAAAAGTCCATATTATTAAAGTGAAAAAGTCTCTGTGCTCATTCAAGTGCTTGTGCTCCGTTAATAAACGAATATTAAAGTGCCAGTGCTCAATCCAGGTGAGGTGGTGCTCCCCTCTCAGTTCCCCACTCACCAGAAATTGGATGTAAAAACGCCTTATCAGTAGTTTTTATGAAGTTGACCCCTCGGTGGATCGTCAGCAGGAGCAGGGTATCGAACCACAAGCCTCTCACTCTATCTCCAGGTTATACTCTCACGGTTCATAAAAAGAAAGGGGCCATCATCATGCAGTATGTTAAACTATTTATTAGCACGCAAAATGAAATACACTTACACTGTGCAGGGAAATATACAGCCTTATGCAAACCCGCGGGACGCCAAGCAAATGGCCGTGCGTTCCACCCGCGTAACCGGAAGCCGGAAGCCGGAAGTGGTTGCAGCCGGAAGTGACGTATTACGTATTCGGACGACTTGACGCGTTTCGCTCCGCCAATCAGAGCGTTATCATATGGACTGGGTAATGTGTTAGGATCTATACTGATATGGACTGGGTAATGTGTTAGGATCTATACTGGTATGGACTGGGTAATGTGTTAGGATCTATACTGGTATGGGCTGGGTAAGGTGTTAGGATCTATACTGGTATGGGCTGGGTAATGTGTTAGGATCTATACTGGTATGGACTGGGTAATGTGTTAGGATCTATACTGATATGGACTGGGTAATGTGTTAGGATCTATACTGGTATGGACTGGGTAATGTGTTAGGATCTATACTGGTTTGGACTGGGTAATGTGTGAGGATGGTATGGACTGGGTAATGTGTTAGGATCTATACTGGTATGGACTGGGTAATGTGTTAGGATCTATACTGGTATGGACAGGGTAAGGTGTTAGGATCTATACTGGTATGGACTGGGTAAGGTGTTAGGATCTATACTGGTATGGACTGGGTAATGTGTTAGGATCTATACTGGTATGGACTGGGTAATGTGTTAGGATCTATACTGGTATGGACTGGGTAATGTGTTAGGAAGGAAAGGATGCTACATTGTTTTATGTAAATGAAAATTATCACCCTACAGAGGGCTGAATTCAAAGACAGGTGAATAAAGTGTGAAATGTGCTCAGGTGTGACCATACAAAAAATGTAATATGTAAATATAAATAAAGTATTAGGTGTAAATAAGTACAATAAAACCTAATTATACCAGATAGTATAATCATACTTATTTACACTTTGTACTTTATTTATATTTCCATATTACATTTTTTCTATGGTCACACCTGAGCACATTTCACACTTTAGAATTGCAGGGAATTGTGATGAGAATTTTAAACTTTAGGCAGAAGTAGTGCAGCTGAATGGGAGAATTATTCCAACTCTGCTACTTTGGCCTCAAGTTTTCAATTCCCTTTTTAATTTCCTGTAATTCTCTCTTTATGAAGTAGACCCTATAATCTGATAAATAGGCAGAGATTAATTATGCAGAGTGGGCGGAGCTTCAGGGAAGTGGGTGTGGTAAGTAATTGATAGCTGCGCTGCAAAGTGTCCCTGGAAATTTTTTTCAAATGTTGGCAATTATGCCACTGTGTTTTATCAAGTCCAAAGTCAGTGCAGCCCTCTACCAGGAAATTCTAGAGCACTTCATGCTTCCCTCTGCTGACCAGCTTTATGGAGATGCTGATTTCATTTTCCAGCAGGACTTGGCACCGCCCACACTGCCAAAACTACCAATACCTGGCTTAGCCACTTATGGCACTTTTCCATTGTAAGTACCGGCTCGGCTCTACTCGGCCCTGCTTGGCCCGGTTTGCTTTTCCACTGCTGGTACCGCATGGTACGGTGTTGGAACGGTTTGGTACGGTACGGTATGGTTTGCTTTTCCACTAAAGTAGTACTAAAGTTAAGTGGGTGGGATAACAACGGGGTGGTGGGATTCTCTGACCAGTGGCTGCAGTGGCTAGTAGTGACTGCATGCAAAGGATTGTCGGATATGGTACCGGGTATGGTACCTGTTGGAACCACAATCGAGGTGGTATTGTTTTTGAGAGCCGTACCGTTCGGTTCCATGCAGTGGAAAAGCGCAGCCGTACCGTACCGAACCGTTCCTACACCATACCATGCGATTCCAGCAGTGGAAAAGCACAAAAGCGAGCCGAACCGTTCGGTTCCATGCAGTGGAAAAGCGCTTTATTGTTCAATAGTTTTTATTGAAAATTTTTCAATACAACATACAAGAATGCAAGAAACATTGCAAAGAAATATTGTTCCAAGTAAAGAATAACATAGAACAGCCAACCGCAACAAATCTGCGTCAATAACAACCAGACAGAAATAGCAAAACATGGGGTCATCATAATAACAGCAGTAGGTGTCAATTAGTCATCGACTAGATCTAGGTTCAAATTCAGGGTAGAGCAGGCGTAGGTAAAGGGTGGTACCATTGTGACCAGGGTTGCCACAAGGAGAGGGACCTTTGATAGTTCCCTCCGCTCGAGGCAAACATCAGTTCATACATACTGTGGGTGTGTACCATGTCCAGGACTTCGTGTAATGAGGGGGGTTGCGTCCGTTTCCAATTTCTTGTAATGGACAATCTAGCTGCCAAAAGAACATGGGTGACTATGTGTCTAAGAGCAGGGGAAAACGTTTCTATGGTGATATTAAGTAAGGCGAGAGCCGCGGTAGGTGTGACCACGGATTTCGTGATTTCAGAGATCGTATGAAAGACATCTTGCCAGTATGTACGGAGAGACGGGCAGTCCCATAGAATGTGGTAAATGTCGCCCAGGTGCCCGCAGTTCCTCCAACATAGTGGAGAAGAGTGCCTATAGAATTTCGCCAATTTGGTAGGTGTTAGGTGCCAGCGAAGTGTGATTTTAATTGTTTGCTCCCATAAAGCCGAGCATTTGGTGTGTTTATATGCATGTCTCAGTGCCGTTTGCCATTGAGCTGTAGTGAACGATTGGTGGAGATCCGCCTCCCATTGAAGAAGAGGACGCGATTTGGTAAATGTGGATTTGTCTTGTAAGGTCTGGTATATCAGTGATATGCCTCTAGAGGCAGCAGATGGGTTGAGTAGGAAATGCCATACAGTGCTTGGTAGTCTGTAACATGGTGTCGGTAAGGTAGAGAGAAGATGCTTAAGTCTGATATAGGAAAAGAGTTCAGATGCAGGAAGATGGTATGCGTGTTGAAGGGACGAAAAGGATTTCAGCTTCGTATCGTGGAACAGATGTTGTATTGTCAGTATGCCTCGTGCTTTCCAAGCTGTGAGGGAAATATCAGGAATCAGTAGGGTGAGTGTTTCCAAAGGTAACGGTGGAGACATCAAGTTAGGGTTTTTCTCTGTCATGATCAGCAATTTACGCCATACTACCAATGATGCTACCATCGGGGGAGAAAAGGAAGTTGGGATTTTTGGACCATATGGGGCGCAGAGAAGCCAGATCCGCAGGGGCACGTGAGGAGTTTGAGAGGATTCGATCTGCCCCCAGCTAGTGCTGAGTGTAGAGCGAAACCATTCTTTAAGTTGAGTTGTCAGCGTGGCGTGGTAATAGTCGCGAAAGTCTACATACCCAGCTCCACCCGCGAATCTATGTTTGGCTACGATCGAATGGGCGCAACGTGATTTCTTATGCTGCCACATATATGCTCGTAAAGTGGATTGTAGGGACATGAAGTACGAGTTGGGAAGAGGGATAGGTAACGTGCGGAATAAATATAGCAATTGGGGGAGAATCATCATTTTAAACGCCGCAAGTCTACCCGACCAGGAGAATTCATGGTTTTGGAGTTTTTGAAGGTCAGAGTGCATTTTGGACAGGAATGGGGCATAGTTCGTTTTGAAAAGGAGTTTCACCGATTTGGTTAGCTGGATACCCAGATACGGGATGGAGTGATCAGCCCATGAAAATGGAAATTGTTGTTGTAAAATAGTTTTAGTCGTCAAGTCAAGATGCAGGTCAAGTATTACAGATTTGGTCACGTTCATTTTGTAGTATGATATGTCGCTGAACCACTTCAATATTCGATAAGTTTCAGGTAGGGAAGATGTGGGATTTGTAAGCATCACTATCACATCGTCAGCGAATAAACTGATTTTGTGTGTTACCGATCCTAGTCGAAATCCAGATATAAGGGGGTTGGAGCGTATATGGGCTGCCAGAGGTTCCATGAGAAGATTAAAGATCAAGGGGGAGAGTGGGCAACCCTGACGAGTGCCATTTGTAATATTAAATGGTTTCGATAACATGCTAGCCGTGTATACTTTAGCTGAGGGAGTAGAATATAGTGCAAGAACTGCCGACAATATGTTGCCCTGGAACCCGAACTTGAGTAAAACAGCTCTTAAGTAATCCCAATGGATCCTGTCAAACGCCTTCTCTGCATCTAAGGAAAGAAGCAGAGAAGGCGTTCGAGAGATCTCAGCATGGTGGATGATGTCTATCAGTCTTCTGGTAGCATCTGATGCCTGGCGGAATGGAGTGAAACCAGATTGGTCCAAGTGGACAATGGAGGGGAGAATTTGCTTGAGTCTGTTAGCAACCAACTTGGCGTAAATTTTGGTGTCAAGATTTAGGAGGGATATTGGCCTAAAATTTTGTGGAAGGGTGGGCGATTTCCCTGGTTTAGGAAGTGTAATGATCAAAGCTTGTAGCATTTCTGCTGGGAATTTAGAGGAAGAAGCGGCTTGGAGGAAGACAGGTAGCATATGAGGTGTCAGAATTGTTTGGAAGCACTTGAAGTACTCGCCTGACAGGCCGTCCGGCCCAGGCGACTTATTCGAGGGCAAAGTGGAGATGGTGTCCACAATTTCCTGTTCCGTAAACGGAGCATTTAAAGTATCTAATTGGTCCTTGGATAGGGAGGGGAGAGAGACATCAGCCAGGAATTTATCTATTTCCTCCCGAGAGGGTTGGTGCGTCCCCTGGTCGCATTTTATGTTATATAGAGTCTCATAATAGACACTAAACGCGTCTGCAATGGCTTGTGGGTTGTATTCCTTCCTAGAGGTGGAAGGGTTGTGCAAATATTCGATTCTAGATTTCACTCTTTGTCCCTTAATTTTTTGTGCCATGCTCTTCCCGGCTCTATTGGAGGTGGCGTAAGACACTGCTTTACACCGGCGGTGGAACCGTTCAAAGTCCACCAACAATAAAGACCGTAGCTCCTGTCTCATCGCAGTAAGTGTCACCCTATTGCCATGATCAGGGTTAGCTTTATTCTTCAAATCTAGGTCAGTTATAGAAGAAAGGAGAGAATCTATGCGATTAGATCTTTTCCTTTTTTCTCTAGAGCCCGCCTGAATCAACAATCCTCTCACAAACGCCTTGTGGGCGTTCCACACCACAGCCGGGTCGGACACTGAGCCCTGATTAGTGACAAAAAATTGTCGAAGGTGACCAGAAATATGTTCAATGATTTGGGGTTGTTGTAATAGGAAATTGTTAGTGCGCCACACAAAGTGAGATTGCTGGGGTGACTTGTCTGACAGGGTGAGTGTCAGTGGGGCATGGTCCGACCAGGCTATCGTATGGATTTCAGAAGCTAGCACACGTTGCAGTAACCATTTATCCAGTAGGAAGAGGTCGATTCTCGAGTAAGTATTATGGCTCGGCGAATAGTATGTGAAATCACGTTCTTCCGCGTGTTGACATCTCCACGCATCGTGAAGGTCATAGGAGTGGATCAGCGACTTTAAGCGGGAGCCATGGCGTTTGGAAGGGGCAGTAGAGTCCAAAGAAGCGTCAGGGATGGTGTTAAAGTCCCCGCATACAATAAGATGTCCTTTTTGAATCTTGGTGGCAAGTTTGAGGACTTTGGAGATGAAAGGCATCTGTCGCTGATTGGGCGCATATAAATTAAGAATTGTATATTGCTCATTGTTTATGGAACAAACAAGGACAAGGTAACGGCCTTCTGCATCTGTAAGTAAGTCAATTTGCTGAAAGGAGACCGAGTCCCTAACGGCTATCATCACACCTCGTTTCTTGGCTGTGTAGCAGGCATGCACCACATAGGGAAAGTTTTTATGTTTGCAGTAAGGCAGTGGAGTCTGAGAGAAATGAGTCTCTTGCACGCATAGTACATCACTTTTATGGAGGTTGGCAGTAGTCCATAGCGATTTTCGCTTGACCGGGTGGTTTAACCCCCTTGCATTAATAGATAGTACTGTGAGTGGCATGTCCTATCTAGGACGGGCTAGAAGTGTTGGCAAGGGTACTCACACTTTAGACGATTGACACCAAACGAACAAGAAGTGTACGGATGACTGCTGGTCCCACAAGGGCCTGAGTGGCTGGGAAACGTCTTCACTGAAGGATCTGGAACAATAAAGCGAACACCAGTATCCACAAATACAAACAAACAACAAAAAGAAAATTTGGCTGCAAAGCAAACTTAGAAGAAAAAATGTGGTACAGAGCAGGCGGTCGTATAGCCGCTATTAGTAGGTGGAAAAGCGTTTGAGGTGCTGCGAGGGATGAGAGTCCACCTGAAAAATGGAAGGCACCGGTAGGGGACACAGACGTGGTGTGCTACCAGTGTATTGGGGGAAAGAGTCTTACATCAGAGCTCTGAGAGGAGAACGGAGGAGGGAGTTGATGCTGTGTAGGGTCCACTGCACCCGGCACTCACGGACGCTGGTGTGAGTTTCCAGTGTGGTGGTACCTGGACTGCCTGGTTCCCGAGGCCATGGTCTGCATTGGCTCATCCCTGGGTGGAGTAGGTACAATTCCCCATGAGTTAAGTAACCGCATGCCATTTTGCAAAGTGGAAATGGTATGGGGAACCCCATTTTTGGTGACTAAAATAGTAGCCGGATGCCGCCATTTATACGGGATATTGTGGTTCATCAAGGCTTTTGTGATGGAGCTGAGTTGTCTCCTCAGTTGGAGCGTGTATTTGGAGAGATCCGCAAATAACTGTATCCCCTCATAAGGAGCAGGGAGTGTGCGTTGAAGTCGTGAGGCAGCCAGGAGATGGTCCTTAGTTTGGTAAAAATGGACCCTCATAAGGGTGTCCCGTGGTACTGAGTCAGCGAGATGAGAAGCCTTAGGCAGCCTGTGAATACGATCTATAGTGAGATCCATAGCAGAGCAGTCAGGGAGCATGGCCGCCATGAGGGAGCTGGCATAGTTATGAAGTTCACTTTGAGGGACAGACTCAGGGATGCCACGCAGCTTAACATTGTTGCGCCTAGATCTGTCCTCCAAGTCAGCCAGCTTAGCTTTGATCCACAGTTGTTCATCCCTAGTTTCATCGAAGGTGTCTATGATATCATTGATGGTGTCAGTACAGTCAGCCATCTGCGATTCTACAGAGGTGAGTCTGCGATCCATCCCCTGCACATCAGATGCAATTTTGCCAAACAGGGAGGTCAGATTTTGAAACAGGGACGATTGGAAGGATAGTAACATGTCCTTCAAGGTAGTATCTACCACAGGCTGACCAGTAGTTGGAAAGTCTGCAAAGGAGGCCTGCAAGGAGGGGGCTGAAAGGATGTCAGTGTCCTGGCTTTCATGAGGGAGACATGTGGGCTGCAGCTCCAGCCTCATGCGGGCTTTTGCAGGGCTGGAAGAGGCTGGGGAGTATGCTCCTGGTCCAGAGGGGGAAGATGGGGAAGTCTGGGGCGGTATTACCTCCGACGGATCCCCGATGTCCCCCGATCCATGAGGAGAGATGAAGGCCGCGGGAGCGCCGGCGCCATCTTGGCGGGAAGCGGCGCGCTGCGGGGGCCTGGAGAAGAAGGCAGTGAGCTTCTGCGGCCGATGATTGTCCTTCCTCTTTCGGGACATTGTGGGCAGACCGTCCACGGGAAGCTCCGGAGTCGGTGTGAGCGGTGAAACGAGTGCCGGTGGGTCCGTCGTCGCTGGGAAGCCTCCGTTGTCCTCACAGAGAAAAGGCTTAAGCGGCCATCTCTGGTGCCGGCAAGCCACGCCCCTGGAAAAGCGCTTTAAAGGACCGGATGGTTTTACCCCCTTAATGACCAGGCCATTTTTTGCGATTCGGCACTGCGTATCTTTAACTGACAATTGCGCAGCTGTGCGATGCTGTACCCAAATACAATTGATGTCCTTTTTTTCCCCACAAATAGAGCTTTCTTTAAGTGGTATTTGATCACCTCTGCGATTTTTATTTTTTGCACTATAAACAAAAAAAGAGCAACAATTCTGAAAAAATGAACAATATTTTTTACCTTATTTTTTAAAACATTCCCAAGAAAAAAAAAAAATTAAAAATCTAATTTGTTCATAATTTCCGGCCAATATGTATTCTGCTACATATTTTTGGTAAAAAAAAAAAAAAAATCCTAATAAGTGTATATTGATTGGTTTGTGCAAAAGTTATCGCATCTACAAGCTAGGGGGAAGATTTATGTCATTTATATTTATTTTACTAGTAATGCGATCAGCGATTTTTAGCAGGACTGTGACATTGCGGTGGACACATCGGACCCCTAACTGACACTTTTGGGTTGACCAGTGGACATTACTACAGTAATCAGTGCTAAAAATATGCACTGTTACTATACTAATGACACTGGCAGGGAAGGGGTTAACGTCAGGGGCGATCAAAGGATTAGATGCGTCCCTAGAGGGTGTTTTCTAACTGTGTGGAGGATGGGCTTGCTGGATGAACACAGAGACCTGTGTTCCTAAATAGGAAGAACACAGGATCCCTGTGTTCATCACTGACAGAACAGCGGTCTGCCGTTTTTTTACATCGGCAGATCGCCGTTCTGTTTCCATGGGGTGCAATCGCGGGTGCCCGGCAGACATCGTGTCCGTCTGACCCGCTGATTGGCTCCCCCTGTGGCCAATCGGAGCGCGCGTGCCCCCAATAGCTATCTCACAAATCGATGTACAGGTACGTGGACAGAGCCGACCTGCCACAGAAAAAGTACCGCGGCTGGTCGGCTAGTGGTTAATGATCATGGCATCACTGTGCTTGATTGGCCAGCAAACTCACCTGACCTAAACCCCATAGAGAATCTGTGGGGTATTGTCAAGAGGAAGATGAGGGACACCAGACCCAACAATGCAGATGAGCTTAAGGCCGCTAACAAAGCAACCTGGGCTTCCATAACACCTCAGCAGTGCCACAGGCTGATCGCCTCCATGCCACGCCGCACTAATTCAGTAATTCATGCAAAAGAAGCCCCGACCAAGTATTGAGTGCATTCTATACTGTACATGGACATACTTTTCAGCCAATGTGCCTAACAAGTGTAATATGTGCTGCTTTTACTAATCAATGTGGCTGATTTTTCTCCCTGCTTTGCAGGGAGAAAAATACATCCACTTTGCTGTTCCGTGCGCAGAGCCCTGTGTTGTTAGTAAACACAGGGCTCTGTATTGTGATTTGCCAAGCCGATCAGCAGGTCCTGGCCATAAATCATTGGCTGGGACCTGATAACTAACTTGAGCTGTACCGAATCACAGCACAGATGGGACAGCGGGCACACGTGCCGGTGCCCCCTACCCAGAAATGCCAGGTCACGTACATGTACGTGATCCAGCACAGAGCAGCTGCCCTGTTGCCGTATATGTACATGGAGAGGACCACAGGTAGATAATAAGGCCAGCTACCCGGTAAAATCCATTGCAACAATCATTCTATTGGCTACATGGCAGGATATATCAATAACTTGCTAACAAGTTTCCGCAGAAGCCTTACTCATTGTAGCAACTTTAGCTGAAACGCATTAGCGTGTTACTGTTTATTCTGCCATGTAAGCAAAGAAGAATTGATGCAATGAATGTTATGGAGTACTAGGCTTCATTATATTAGAGAACTAATGTTGCTACATTCCAAAGGCACTTGGGCCAGAGCACCGGATCCCGGTCTTCCATGTAATTTGCGGTAGAACATTCTCTGTTGGACTGTATTGTAACTGTACTGTCTATCCTCATGTTGTAAAGCGCTGCGGGACTGTTGGCACTATATAAATCCTATATAATAATAATAATATAAGTACTAGAAAACGTACAAATTCAGGGGAAATTGTGGGAAGTGTTCTTGCGGCCACCACACTAGTTTAGAACATTCCGCCGTTCATTCCTGAACATTTTGATGTAACATTTGTGTAGGTGGCCTTAAAGCGGAGTTCCGGGCACAAAAACGATATTTTTTTTTTGTGCCCCTCCGCTAGTTCGAGATCACCTGAAAAGGAATTGGATAGTTATTTATTTATTTTTTTTGTTTACTCACCTTTTAATTGAAGATCGTAAATACTCACCTCAGAGTACTTCCTCCCTCGGAGCCGCGGCTCACCTCGTCACTTCCTGTCTCGCTATGATTCCTGGGAGCTGAACGTCAACGCCGCATTCCCCGCATTCCCCTGCTAAACAGCTTCTGGGCATGCCCAGAAGCTGTTTAGGAATGCGGCGCCGCACCGGAAGTGACGAGAGGGGCCGGTGCAGGCGCATTCTGGGACAAGAAGACGGGGAAGAAGACACAGAAGAGGACCGCGCCGGCTTCAGCTGCCCACAAGAGAGATGGAAACGCTGTGGAAGAAATTTTATAAGTAAGTATTTCTTCTAAAAGATAAGTGCGAACCGGGACAGATCAGAGGCTAGCCATTGTGGAATGTGCTAGCCCTGACTGTCCCGGGGGTATGTTTATTAAAAAATGACTTCTGTGCCCGGAACTCCACTTTAATAATAAGGGAGTGGCAGCAGTTTAGAAATTGTGGCAAGATTTCTTCGCTCCCCTCTCGGAATCTTCATCTCCACTCGTCATCTCCACTCGTCATCTCCACTCGTCATCTCCACTCGTCATCTCCACTCTTCATCTCCACTCTTCATCTCCACTCTTCATCTCCACTCTTCATCTCCACTCGTCATCTCCACTCGTCATCTCCACTCGTCATCTCCACTCGTCATCTCCACTCGTCATCTCCACTCGTCATCTCCACTCGTCATCTCCACTCTTCATCTCCACTCGTCATCTCCACTCGTCATCTCCACTTTGAACATTCCGCCATTCATTCCTATGGGGCCAATTCAGGACAATTTCGCCACCAAAATGATATTTCGCAAATCGTTCGGCTAAACCTTCCAAAAAGTAATAGCAACACAATCTGGAGTGATCCCCTCGTTTCGCTATATTTCTTGTCTATGTAGTGTAAAAACTGTGGGAGGAGTTAGGCTGCCAAATTTTCCCATAGGCTTTCACTATAATAAGAATAATATATATGTGAAAGAATAGTAAGTGTACTTGCCATAGGCAAGAACACTTAATAATTGGGGGTGTACAGGTGTGCAGGAGCTGACTGGCAACTTTCAGCCCAGGGGGCAAGTACAATCCAGAGGTCCATGGTGCAGCGACTCGCCCCCCCCCCTCTTCCCGGCCTCCTTCTGACCCCCATTCCATGCTGAAGCTCCACTCCAGGTACTCTCTAACCACCGGCCGAATCTAGGTTTCTGACCTGGCCAGCAGGGGGCGGTTGGGGGGACCCGGGACAGCTCGGTTGGGGCTGGCGGGGGGAGAGTCTCCAGTGGGGCATGGAACCGGCCTCTGCTCAGACAGAGTTTACACCATCCATGCTGGGGGGGGGGGGAGGGGGTTGTGCTCTGTCTTTGTCTTCATCCTGCACTCAGTAGGTCAGCAGTGGGGACTTTTTACTTCTCTTCACTAGGAATCATTTAGGCATATCTGTGGCAGAAGCGGTGCAGCCTTTTTATAGCAGTTGCCCCCCTGCCCCTCCTAGGTTGGTGCTAGCTAAAAGCATTTGTTTGCTTCATCTGCTTATCAGGGGAGCCTGATCAGTAGTTTTGCCTGTCACATGTGTCCATGTGTGATTCACTTGATCTGAGGGAGTGTCCCCCCGTATCCAATAGGGGAGCCTGTTGGACAGTGGAGGAAACCCAGCCAGTGACACACAGGCTTTTGTGGCTGTCTCAGTGGGAGAGCACAACCGCTGTGCATCCTGGGATAGGTCATAGAAGCCGGGGGCACATGTGACAGGGTGTCTTTGGGCTGGAAGTCAGGTACTAGGAGGAGGTGAACGGCTGTCTCTCCTCCTGCAGGTGAGGAGGGTGGTTCGGGCGGTCGGCCTATGGAACCAGGTGTGGAGCTGAGCTGCAGAGGATCCAGAGTGCTGACATTGGAGCTGCTGGTAGAGTCTCTTGAGAAAAGCATTGTCCGTGAGTACCAGGAGATTTGCCAAAGGGTCTGCCCAGGAAGGGGAGTCAGGGGATCAGGGAGCTAGCTCACACAGAGAGTGTTACAGAAAAGGGGTGCCGTGTAGAAAACCCTGAGGAGTAGGAACAAAGGGGGTGCCAGGAAGGGCCCTGAAGATTGTTCTGCAGTACAGTACAGCTTATCTAAGACAGTTCATTTACTAATAGTTCCCTGCTAATGACAAGGTGAAGCAGCGGCCTTGCCTCACTCAGCAATATCTAGTCGTCCCAGCCAATTGTGCATAGTTTATTCAAGTTGGAGTATCCCACTAATTTTCTTCTCCCATCCAAGTTCTCAATAAAATCACAAAAAAACTAAAGCTCCTGGACTGTTTCCTGACTGATCCAAAAACACTTTGAAAAATGCTGAACTGTCATGCTGTTGCTAATGGTAACCCAGGGGAACCCGCAGCTAGCAGCTCCCAAGGGAGTAGTGCTACATACAAAAAAAAAATGTAATTGTGTAAGAGGGAGGGGAAGGCAGATGGGAAGAAGTTTATTTCATGGGTGAAATCTGCTTTAAAAATGGAAAAGGATACCAGCTAGCATCTTCGCTCTCCCCTTCAGCAACAGAATTCTAAAGAAAGCGTAAAAAAAAAAAAAAAACTGCTTTGACACGTGTTGTTTTTCTAGCCGAGGCCCCATTTACCGCTGCCGGTGAGAAGCACTCACAAGAAATAAGACGAGGATATATCTGAGCCGAGAACGGTCTAACACCTGGATCTGCTGCTCTTCTGCAATGAGAGGCGGCAGCTGCGTCTGGATGGAAAGATCGGCATGGGGTTATTATGGAGCATCCTTTTATAGGTCTGACTGTTCCTGGAAAAAAAAAAAAAAATCCCTCGTGCAAAATTTGATTTCGGTTGAACAGAAATACCGCCAGTCCTTGATGGACACCCGCTTCCCCCTCTTCGGTTTTAATTCAATTCTGAATTAACATTATATTTATCAGAGAATTCCAGCATGGGGCCGGTGATAAAGGGTCAGTACTGGGGCATGCCATTTTCCTGTAAATAAAGCTGTGTTTTATGCACCAACTTTGGCATTGTCTGGATTTGCTGTGATTTGAAATGAAGGACTTAATTCAGCATATCGACTGTTGAAAAGTTCTATTGCTTGCCAAGTTCACAGGATTTTTTTTTTTTAACTACTGCCTAGCTTGTATGGTTCAACACTGCCACCTAGTGGACGAATGGAGGTATATCATCGCTGCATACAAGCATAATTAATTACAAATACATGGGGCCATATTTTTTTTCCTCTGCGATTAATCTGTTTGCCACATTTTCACTAGCTGGGTCATTTGCCTTAGCTAAAAATTTGCATGTTTGCTGGATTAGGTAAAAATCATTCTTTAACCACTTTAACCGTTATTTTAATGGACAATTGCGCGGTCGTGCGACGCTGTACCCAAATAAAATTGATGTCCTTTTTTTCCAACAAATAGAGCTTTCTTTTGGTGGTATTTGATCACCTGTGCGATCTTTTATTTTTTGTGCTATAAACAAAAAAAGAGCGACAATTCTGAAAAAAAAAAAAAAATAATAATATTTTTCAAATTGTGCTATATAACATTCTCAAAAAAAAAATTTAAAATCAAATTTTTTTTAACATTTTAGGCCAATTTGTCTTCTGCTACATTTTTTTGGTAAAAAAAAAAAAAAATCGCAATAAGCGTATTTTAATTGGTTTGCGCAAAAGTTATTGCATTTACTAACTAGGGGAAAGATTTATGACATTTTTATTGTTTTATTTGTTTTTTTACTACTAATGGCGGCAATCTGCGATTTTTTGCGGGACTGCGACATTGCGGTGGACAGATCGGACCCCTGACTGACATTTTTGACACTTTTGGGGGAGACCAGTGACATTACTACAGTAATCAGTGCTAAAAATATGCACTGTTACTGTAATAATGACACTGGCAGGGAAGGGGTTAACATTATTGGTGATCAAGGGATTAGGGCCAGCCCTGGTCTCAGTAACATTTATAATAGAGCGAACAGTTTAATTACCAGGCAATAAAAAGTGTAGAAATGGTGCGCTTGTTCCAATCCCCTTACATCATATTGCACAAGAAAACATAAAAAAAAAAATAGAATTATAACAATAGATTTATTCTTATAACATAAACTATTAAACGGTTTCCATTCAAATAAAGCTAAAAAAAAAAAAAATTGGGAAAAAAGTGCAGAAAAAAAAATTGGGAAAGTTCAATTTAACCATGCAGGTGTTCCATCCAAAATAAACCAGCCGTTGCTAGTAGATGTGCCCAAAAACCAAAGAACTCTTATAAAGGTGAATAGATAGCCTACACCAGCCACCTTCACCAAAAACCAAGAACTCATATAAAGGTGAATAGATAGCCTACACCAGTCACCTTCACCAAAAACCAAAGAACTCCTATAAAGGTGAATAGATAGCCTACACCAGCCACCTTCACCAAAAACCAAAGAACTCCTATAAAGGTGAATAGATAGTCTACCCCAGCCACCTTCACCAAAAACCAAGAACTCATATAAAGGTGAATAGATAGCCTACACCAGCCATCTTCACCAAAAACCAAAGAACTCTTATAAAGATGAATAGATAGTCTACACCAGCCACCTTCACCAAAAACCAAAGAACTCCTATAAAAAGGTGAATAGATAGCCTACACCAGCCACCTTCACCAAAAACCAAAGAACTCCTATAAAAAGGTGAATAGATAGCCTACACCAGCCACCTTCACCAAAAACCAAAGAACTCCTATAAAGGTGAATAGATAGCCAACACCAGCCTCCTTCACCAAAAACCAGCCACCTTCACCAAAAACCAAAGAACTCCTATAAAGGTGAATAGATAGCCAACACCAGCCTCCTTCACCAAAAACCAGCCACCTTCACCAAAAACCAAAGAACTCCTATAAAGGTGAATAGATAGCCTACACCATCCACCTTCACGAAAAACCAAAGAACTCCTATAAAGGTGAATAGATAGTCTACGCCAGCCACCTTCATCAAAAACCAAGGAACTCCTATAAAGGTGAATAGATAGCCTACCCCAGCCACCTTCATCAAAAACCAAAGAACTTCTATAAAAGGTGAATAGATAATCTACACCAGTCACCTTCACCAAAAACCAAAGAACTCCTATAAAAGGTGAATAGGTGGCTGGTGTAGACTATCTATTCACCTTTATAGGAGTCCTTTGGTTTTTGGTGAAGGTGACTGGTGTAGACTATCTATTCACCTTTATAGGAGTTCTTTGGTTTTTGGTGAAGGTGGTTGGTGTAGACTATCTATTCACCTTTATAGGAGTTCTTTGGTTTTTAGTGAAGGTGGCTGGTGTAGACTATCTATTCACCTTTATAGGAGTCCTTTGGTTTTTGGTGAAGGTGGTTGGTGTAGACTATCTATTCACCTTTATAGGAGTTCTTTGGTTTTTGGTGAAGGTGGCTGGTGTAGACTATCTATTCACCTTTATAGGAGTTCTTTGGTTTTTGGTGAAGGTGGCTGGTGTAGACTATCTATTCACCTTTATAGGAGTCCTTTGGTTTTTGGTGAAGGTGGTTGGTGTAGACTATCTATTCACCTTTATATGAGTTCTTTGGTTTTTCGTGAAGGTGGCTGGTGTAGACTATCTATTCACCTTTATAGGAGTTCTTTGGTTTTTGGTGAAGGTGGTTGGTGTAGACTATCTATTCACCTTTATAGGAGTTCTTTGGTTTTTGGTGAAGGTGGCTGGTGTAGACTATCTATTCACCTTTATAGGAGTCCTTTGGTTTTTGGTGAAGGTGGTTGGTGTAGACTATCTATTCACCTTTATAGGAGTTCTTTGGTTTTTGGTGAAGGTGGCTGGTGTAGACTATCTATTCACCTTTATAGGAGTTCTTTGGTTTTTGGTGAAGGTGGCTGGTGTAGACTATCTATTCACCTTTATAGGAGTCCTTTGGTTTTTGGTGAAGGTGGTTGGTGTAGACTATCTATTCACCTTTATATGAGTTCTTTGGTTTTTCGTGAAGGTGGCTGGTGTAGGCCATCTATTCACCTTTATAAGAGTTCTTTGGTTTTTGGTGAAGGTGACTGGTGTAGGCCATCTATTCACCCTTATAGGAGTTCTTTGGTTTTTGGTGAAGGTGGCTGGTGTAGGCCATCTATTCACCTTTATAAGAGTTCTTTGGTTTTTGGGCACATCTACTAGCAAGGGCTGGTTTATTTGGAATGGAACACCTACATGGTTAAATTGAACTTTCCCCATTTTTTCTGCACTTTTTGTAAATTTTTTAAACTTTATTTGAATGGACACGAGTTAATAATTTAGGTTGTAAGAATAACTATTGTTATGATTCTAATTTTTTTTTCATGTTTTCCTGTGCAATATGATGTAAGGGGGTTGGAACAAGCGCACCATTTATATACTTTTTATTGCCTTGTTTATAGTGTTTAAGTTCACTATCAGCTGTTGCAGCTGTTCATTCTGAAAACAATTAGGAACAGTATATCGTTTTTTTCATTATTTTCTCTGTTTTTGTTCATAGCGGCGCATAAGTATCCTCATACAGATATGTTTTTTTATTACCAGGCCACATATGACTTTTGTGTTGGCCCAGGATATGTTTGCTTTTTTCTTTGATTCATTTTCCATTAAAATCTATTCAATGTATGGGAACCCACCATAACATAACATGCGTCAACATTAGATGATGTGCATTGAAATCTAACACAATACATTTAAATAAATAGTAACAATTTGCAGTGATGTGTTAACACCTGTGTTGACATGCTTTTTGATGCACTTCCATTGGCATCCAGCCTTAGGATGGGCAGCCATCAAATTCATTGGAAGAGTGGCCCTGCATGTTCTCCAGGACTCACCCATGCACACTTGTCCTATAGATTTGTCCGATGCAAATTTCTACTGTAATATCAAATAAAGAGTTTAAAAAAATACAAATCACATGTATGTATCACGTATGACCACCTTAAACGCACCTTGAAGATTCTGAGGCCACATGGAAAAAGGTGTTATGGTCAGATGAAATTAAAATTGAATGATTTGGCCTCAACACCAAACAATATGTCTGTCAGAAATCCAATACAGCTCACCATCCAAATAACACCATTCCTACAGTAAAGCATGGAGGAGGTAATATCCTGTTATGGGGGTGTTTCTCTGCAGCAGGGACTGGAGCACTTGTCAGGATAGAAGGAAAGATGGGTGGGGCAAAATACCATCAAATTCTTGAGGAAAATCTGCTGCCCCCTGCCAGAAAGAGGTCAATGGGAAGAAGGTTTACCTTCCAACATGACAATGACCCAAATCACACAGCAACAATGACCACACAGTGGTTGAAGGATAAAAGGGTAAATGTCCTTACAAGGTCTAGTCAGAGCCCAGACTTAAACCCCATTGAAAATCTGTGGAATGACTTGAAGACTGCAGTCCACAAATGCTCACCATCAACTTTAACTGAACTTGAACAATTCTGCAAAGAAAAGTGGACAAATAATGTAAAGTCTAGATGTACAGAAATAGTAGAGAAATATATAAACAGATGAAATGCTATAGTTAAAGCAAAATGTGTCCAACAAAATACTGACTCAAGAGGGGGGGGGGTGATCTTTTTTCCAATTCAGTGATTCTGTTTTTGATTTTTTTTCCTGACATATTAGTGTTATATCTTTCACTTGGATGTTAAAAGTTGCATTAGTAAACACAGCTTGCTAAAACAAAAACTGTGTCTGTCTTCACTTCAGGCTGCAAAGCAACAAAATGTGATTATTTTAGAGGGGGGTGGTTCTTTTCTATACCCGCTGTGCCTACGTTTGTTCTCCATGGTCCCACTGTATGGAGGAATGTAATCACCTTCCCTTGCTTGGTCCTGAGATGAACTGTGGACTATGGTCTATGGGATTTGTAGTATGCATTGAGCAGTGCACATGACCACAACTATGGTACGTGCTTCATTCCAAACAAAAGGAAGTGAGGGGGAAAGGTCTGGCAGTATACCAAGTATGTCAAACTCACCTGCTCTATGTAATGATCCTCTTCTGGGGTCCCCTGCCGATGCTTTCGGCTCCTCCTCTTCTGCATCTGTCACCATAGGAAGCCATTTCCTCTGGTGGCACATGTGCCGGTCTGATCCCGAGCCAGGCTGTGTGAGTCTTGTGACACACATAGTGCGGCTTGGCTATGCCTCCTACACCCTCCTCACTGGATTTGATTGACAATCAATGACTCCTGCTGCTGCCTCCATGTCCATTGAGGGTAGAGAGAGCAGAGCCATGGCTCTCAGCAATAGCATTGGATTAAGATCAGGCTCAGGTAAGTATTTAGGGGGGGGGGCTGAACATAGAAGGTTTCTTACCTTAATGCAGAGAATGCATTAGGGGAAAAAAAAGTCTTAAGCCTTCACAACCACTTTACCACTTCTCCCAAATGGACGTACCCATACGTCTTCGGGTTTCAGTGGTAATACCAGGATAATGCCTGCACCTATAGGCATCATCCTGGTATCATTTTTGAAGCCAGTGATGCTCTACAATGCAGAAGTGATCTGAGCGGCTAATTAGCCACTCGATCACTTCTGCGGGTGGCAAAAGGATGTCACACCCCCCTCCGCCACTGCCGCCACCGCCTCTACCGGGCTCTCTGGTCCCATCGCGGAGGCTGGGAACGATGTGGCCGGCGACGATGGCTGCCTGGTTATGGCTAACTTTATTGCTATCATAAGGGATGGACAACATCCCTTGTGACAGCATGGGCCGTGACAAGTCCTCTGGGGGCATGGGCCTGACGTCGTTCCCCTCTCTCTGTAACCTTGAAAACCGGGGACGACAAATATTCATCACTTCCTCTTCCACCCCTTTGTTTACCTGGCCACCAGCGGCCAAAGAAGGAGCCAATCAGACCGATTTTGGTCTGATCGGCTGCATGGGGGGCCAGAGGAGAGATCTGGGGTCTAATAAAAAAAAAAAAAAGACAGCATTCAAAACAGCCAAGCCACAAAATTACCTGTCAAAAAAAAATGTTTTAACCACTTGCCGACCGCCGCACGACTATTTCCTGCGGCGGTCAGCCCCTCACAGGCAAAGCGACGTAGGTCTAGGTGTGGGCTCCCGCTCGGTCACGGACCCCCCCCCCCCGCGCGTGTGCCCGGCGGATCCGGGAGAAAGGCAAGCGGCTGATGTAAACAAAGCTGCCTGCCATTCTCCCCTGTGTAAGAATGGAGATCATACGGTTCTACTATGTAGGACCGTTGATCTCTGTTCTTACACATCAAGCCACAGCCAATCACAGTAAGAAACACGCCCCTAGGGACACACACAGCCCCTCCCTCTCAAAAAAAGTTAACACCTTCACTGCCAGTGTCATTTTTACAGTAACAGTGCATATGTATAGCACTGATTACTGTAGTAATGTCACTGATGTGTCAAAAATGTCAGTCAAGGGTCCGATCTGTCCGCCGCAATGTCGCAGTCCCGCAGAAAAAAAAAAGAAAATCGCAGATCGCCGCCATTACTTGTTAAAAAAAAAAAAACAATAAAAATGACAGAAATCTTTCCCTTAGATAGTAAAGGCAATAACTTTCGCGCAAACCAATCAAAATACGCTTTTTGCGATTTTTTTACCAAACATATGTAGCATAAAACAAATTGGCCTAAAATGTTAAAAAATTTTGATTTTTACATTTTTTGGGGGGAATTTCATATAAAAAAATGTGAAAAATATTGTTGTTTTTGCAAAATTGCCACTCTTTTTTTGTTTATAGCGCGTGATCAAAAAAAAATAAATCGCACAGGTGATCAAATACCACCAAAAGAAAGCTTTATTTGTGGGAAAAAAAGGACGTCAAATTCGTTTAGGTACAGCGTCGCACGACCGCGCAATTGTCCGTTAAAGTCACGCAGTGCCGAATCACAAAATAGGCCTTGGTCAGGAAAGGGGTAAAATCTTCCGGGGCTTAAGTGGTTAAACGTACAAAAATATTGGCCCATATCGGCCGATACGGATATTCAATGGCCAAAATATTGGTATAGGTATCGGCAACAAAAAAACGATATCGGTCGATCACTATTTGACACCCCTGCCTTTGATGGTACGATTGCAAGCTGGAAGGTCTCGATGCCTGCCTCTCTCCTTGTCACAGATTGATCCCATTAGAGGTGATCGGGAGGAGATCATGGCCTTGAACCCCTCACCTTCATAACCTACAGGTGCTTCACTTCTCCTTATCTTCTCATTTTCTGCTCATGGTTATCTACCCCCACAACATTTTTTTTTATATGTACAACTGTTCTGGGTGATATTGTATGCAAACCCATTGTAACCGTTCTCTCAATAAAATATTTTGAACGAGAAAAATGTGCCAAAAATCTGCCCAATTTGAGCGAAAAAAAAAAAACCCCAGAACTTGTTTGAGCTTCAGGCAATTTGGAGTGTAGATGTGAACCTTCTCCATAAAGAATAATCTATTTTTTTCTCCTCCAGCATTTCTGAGCTTCAGGCAGAAAATCGCTCAGGTGTGACTGGGGCCTAAGCCCCCGTTCACACCGAATCTGACTTTGAAATCGATGCGACTTCACTTGAAATTGCACGATTTCAAAGCCGCATGTCAGTGCGACTTCAGGGGCGGCTTGGCAGACATCTGTGCGACTTCATGCACAGATGTCTATGCAAGTCACACCTGAAATCGGCAAAAATAGTGCAGGAACGTCTTTTTCAAATCCGCACAGTCGGTGTCTCACCGATTTGATCAGTTCTATTGCCGACAATAGGGTGCGACTTGTCATGCGATTTGGACCTGACGAATTGCATGACAAGTCGCACTGGTGTGAACGAGGGCTAAAGGTGTAACGTAGCGGAGTTGTAAAGCTCAATGTGAATATTTGCCTTTCTCTCCTTTCAAAGCTACACTGCAATGCTTGTAGAGCAAAAAACGGCGTTTGTGTAAATTGTTAGCATAATAAAATCAGATTGAATCAATTAAGGGAGGAAATGAACACAATGACAACATTTTCACAGTTCTATGGCTGGAAAAATTCGGAATTAAATTCTATTTACTCACATGAGCATGTGAAGTGGTATTAAAGCAGAATTAAACATGACATATATGATGCAGTCTGTCTCTAACATTAACACAGCAGGCACTGCTGTCCCCCCTCCCCGCAGATGCATTGTATTTGTATTTGCATTGCCTGATACAAAGGGCTCCCATGAAGAGATGCGTATTAGGATATAAAACCCAAGAGCTGATCATTTGAGCTTCTAGTAGCCCAAAAAGCCGCTAGGACCCACAAGAGCCTCTGATTCCCAGCTCCATATAAAAAATAACACCTGGGACTCAGGTCGCTGCCATGTTTCCCAGGCTCCGCACTCTCATTGGTGGACCTAGAACCGGCATGGTCAGTGCTGCCGGGTAGCAGGGAGGGAATCCAGCAAACATCCAGTCTCTGCTGTCACTTTCTTTGCACTATTATTAGCTTTAACTGTGGCATAGGCATGCGCACAGGGTGTGCAGGATGTGCCTGGGCACACCCTAATCACCCTGTGTGGTGCTGATTTCCCCTGCTTCCCGACTCCCCCCTGCAATGCTGCCAGCTTTACTCCTCTCCTCTCAGGAGCGGGGAAGGGGCTGGTAAATATTTCCTTAACCCCTTCTTTTTCTGAATGAACACAGTGAGGGATCTGTACCATCACCCCTGTCTTCATTCCGAACTGAAGTATAGGGATCTATGTTTACTGAAGGCTGCAGAGAAAGGGACTGGGGAATCTCTGTCCTCAGTCTCTCTGTCTCAAAAGTGAGACCTCAGGGATCTGTTTAGACCAGGCAAAAGAAAGGGAGAGGTGATACCCCTGATCACCACTAATGTAACACCCTGATATAACAGGGACGGTCAAATGACCTGTGCTACAGTCTCTCCTATCTCAGCAAAAAGCTGGGCAGTCACCAACCAAGAAATTAATATGAAAAAAAGGGGGGGGGGGTGAAATCTGTAAGATGCAGAGTCACCAGTAAGAAGGTTGAATGCGAACACACGGAGAATATGAAACGTAGCTTTATTAAATCAATAATAAAAAAACAACAAACTGACCACCAAGGGCTGTAATTGCAGCCCAGACAATTAAAACCAGACAACGTTGTCTAATCGGGGGGAGATAACCAGCAGCTGCTCATGTATTACCCAAAACCACGCAGGCAACATTCATTCAGGAAAAGGATAGGTAATAGTACCAAATAATGGAATGTATGGTAAGTACTGAGTAGAAGTCCATTTGTAGCGGCCCCTTTGGCATCGAGTAAATAACGAGGGGAGAGCTTCTAATGGGTGCAGTACTTTTATTCTTTTGCATCAAAGGTGTGCAGGAGGGTTGAACACCACCAACGTTAATCTCTTTAACACCTTGAGCACCGTAAACCATAAGCACCGAGCACCGTGAAAACTGTAAAATGACAAACAAAACATTTGTTTACAGTGTTCACCAAAAAAGGGGGTTACAAGGTTAATTACAAATGTGAAGTTACAAAGTGGATTTCAGTTGTCTGCACACATATCTAAATTACATTAAACATCTAAGGAAACATGACTACATGTAAAATGGTTTGGATTATCTATAGCAGGAGTTCCCAAACTGTGGGTCGCGAGCTGCATTGGAGTGGGTCGCTCTCAGCAGGAAATCACTGAGAGCGAGCCCGCTTAAATTGTTCTGTGCAAGTCCGCGCAAATTACAGAGAGCCAAAGCAGTCAAATCGAGATGGATTCAGGACCCGCCACGCAGTTTACGGAGGCTGGTCTGCCTTTCCCGTGAGGAGGATACTTGCATCAGTGAGTACGTATGTGGGCTGTTATGTAGGACATGTTTATGGGGTGCAGAGCCAGCTCCTCGGTCCTGCTGGTGGCATCGGTGGTGGCTAGACTGGCGGCGGGATTCTCTCAGCTATAGCGAGCAGAGACAGCAGCCTCTGTGTCATAGAAGGACCAGGTGGCCCGGCGGTGTGGAGACCACTGTGGACCGCTGGGAGAGGAAGGAGGGTGAGTGCCATATAGCCTGCTAATCACTGTCCTAGGGTGGTTGATTTCTGTCCTCTGCCTGCCTTATACTGTCTATGAGGGTGCTGATTACTTACAACTCCGCTTATATGCCACACATGCCACAGTTTTCTGACCCCTCACTTAAAACATCTGGCAAGTGTATTCAATAATAAGTTGAAAAGTAGTAAATTGATATTTTTAATTTAACATCCCCATCCCTTTAAAACATGCATTATTATTATTTGCATTTATATAGCACCAACAAATTTTGTAGCGCTTTACAATATTCAATTACAAGCAAGTGGGTCCCGAAAAATACCTGTACTCAGAAGTGGGTCTTGGCCCAAAAAAGTTTGGGAAGCCCTGATCTATAGCATATTTTTAACTAACAGCATGGACACAATTTATGTGTAAGAACATATATACTTTTATATATAATGCACTTTTACTGCATACCTCGCTCCGCTTGCCAAGGGGTGCAACTTTAAACCTTAGAAATCCTCTATAGCAATCGCTTTCCCATGAGGTTCTGCTGACATGCTTTGCATATAAAATCTGAGTCACAGAAAAGCCTTCCCTCTAGGGGAAGGAGGAGTGGTCTGGTGATTAAAACATTCCCCAGGGAAACAAGAGGAAGGCAGAAAGGTTCCACCTGGCAGTAAGTGCTGAACAAAGATTTAAAGTGATAAGCGGACAGTTACACCATTAATTCATCTTCAAAGCGTATGAGAATGTCATAAGGAATGCGGGGGTTCATGTGCGGTTACGGGTGTAGAGGAGGCTATAGGCTTCACATTGAGGCAACAGTGTATCTAAATCATCGATAAGTTAGTAATGGGCCATACACACTATACAATTGTCTTTAGATTTTTTCCTTTAGATTTACCAAAACCATATAATATGAGGTCAAATCTAAACACTTTAAATTTGTATGATATCAGGCAGGCCCTTGCACTACATAGTTGAAGGTAAATCTAAAGGAAATCTAACAACAAAAGTTGTATAGTGTGTATCCAGCTTAAGGCTCCTTTCACACAGGGAGTCCATCAGGCGGACTCCGTTTTTCTCAGCGGGGGAACGATTCGCCGATCCCCCGCTGAGCAGGCGGATGACAGCTCTGTCTCCATGCTGTGTGCAGAGACACAGCTGTCAGGTCTCACTGTTCTCTATGGGGGAATCGGGTGGGAAAGGACCGTCTGTCCGTTCTCATCCGAACCCATCCGATCCGCTGGACGGATAGAAAATAGGGTTTCCATCCGTCCAGATTTGATGGATCGGATGTCAGTGGACATATCTCCGCTGACATCCGATGCCCCATAGAGATACATGAGGCATCCGTTCAGATCCAACAACAAAAACAAACAAGCGGATCTGAGCGGTCCGCCTGTGTGAAAGGGGCCTAAAGGCCCGTACACACGATCCGAAAATCGGAAGTAAAATTTCATCCAACGAACGATCTGCCGATTTTTTCGGATTGTTAGTATGGTGCTTTCTACAGCCGATTATGAATTTTCAGACAAAAACTGGATGTGTAGGCTATAAAATTTCTATCGTACATCAACACAACGTCCGATTTTCATTTAAATAGTACAGTTTTTCGTCCGAAAAAAAATCATAAGAGCAAGACTAGGCATGCTCAGAAACAAAAGAACACATAGAAAACAATTCAACACATGACATCACTTCTGAAGTTGAATCCTGTCATACGGGAATTTTCGTATGAAAAGAACCCCTTCACTTTCCACATGAGACTAGCATGCAACAAAAATTTACTGCGGCAGTCAGCCCCATGCAGGCAAACCGACGTAGGGCTACGTCGCTCGCCTACGAACCTCTAGGGGGCAAGCTCGCGCCGCCAGAGGCGCGCTTCCGCCCCCGCTCGTTCACTAACATCCCCGCGCGAGTGACCGGCGGCTCCGATGTGCACCGGTCACTCGCGATCTCCCGCTGGAGAGGGAGAAAGGCAGACGGCTGATGTAAACAAAGCCGTCTGTCATTCTCCCTGATGTAACTGCAGAGACTATACGATCCTGCTATGTAGGATCATATGTCTCTGTGGTTACATCACAAGCCACGCCCCCCCACAGTTAGAGTCATGCCCCTAGGGATACATTTAACCCACTGATCACCAATAAAGTTAACCCCTTCCCTGCCAGTGTCATTTTTACAGTAACAGTGCATATTTTTAGCACTGATTACTGTAGTAATGTCACTGGACCCCTAAAATGTGTCAAAAATGTCAGTTAGGGGACTGATCTGTCCGCCGCAATGTCGCAGTCTGGCTAAAAATCGCAGAACGCTGCCATTACTAGTAAAAAATAAATAAATAAATAAAAATGACAAATTATTCTCCTAGTTTGTAGATGCGATAACTTTTATGCAAACCAACCAAATACGCTTTTGGGATTTATTTTTTTTTTTTTTTTACCAAGCACTGACTACTGTAGTAATGTCACTGGTACCCCCAAAAGTGTCAAAAATGTCAGTCAAGGGTCCGATCCATCCGCCGCAATGTCGCAGTCCCGCAAAAAAAAAATCGCAGATCGCCGCCATTACTAGTAAAAAAGAAAATCAATAAAAATTACAAAAATCTTTCCCGTAGTTAGTAGACGCAATAACTTTTGCGCAAACCAATCAAAATACGCTTATTGCGATTTTTTTTTACCAAACATATGTAGCAGAAAACAAATTGGCCTAAAATGTTAAAAAATTTAGATTTTTACATTTGTTTTGGGGAATTTCATATAAAAAAAATGTGAAGAATATTGTTATTTTTTCAAAATGGTCGCTCTTTTTTTGTTTATAGCGCAAAAAGTAAAAATCGCACAGGTGATCAAATACCACCAAAAGAAAGCTCTGTTTGTGGGCGGGGGGGGGAGGGGAAGGATGTCAATTTTACTTGGGTACAGCACCGCACGACCGCGCAATTGTCTGTTAAAGTCACGCAGTGCCGAATCGCAAAATAGGCCCTCGTCTTTGAGCAGGAAAATCCTCCGGGGCTTAAGTGGTTAAACAAGCCAATTGCTCAGTCCTGGGTGAGAGAGTTCATATAAGAGATGCCGATATCCACTCACCGATCTGTGCATGTATGAACGTACTTCGGTCCATGCTGTGAATTGCTGCAATAGATGTCGATATCACTACACCGGCTTCAGGAAGCCACCTCAACCCATATAGCCAAAGGTAGTTGCAGGGTGCATTTAGGCTGATTACCATCCCAAGAAATGGCAGTGAGGATGACCAGGTGCTGACATGTTTTGTTAGCCTACCACGGTAACTTCATTGGAGCTCTTGAAAGACCGCTGCACGAATACCGTGTGACATAAAATATTGCAAGGACTGTATTTTCCAGAGTCTTTCCTAAAAAAAATTAAAATAATATATATATATATATGTTTGGGGGTTCTAAGTAATTTCCTAGCAAAAAATACTGGTTTTAACATGTGGGCAACAAGTGTCAGAAATAGGCTTGCCCCTCAAGTGGTAAAGGATTGCCTATGGAAAATGTAGGGTACCAAAATGTGTTGCCGTTTCACGGGCACGTGCAATTTTAAGGCTTGACGTGTTGGGTATCTTTTTATTTGGCCCGGCCTCATCTTTTATATTTTTTTTACATCTTATGTATTTTAACTTTAGTGTATTTTTTGCTGAAATATGTTGCTTGATAATTGAAATGGTAGAGGCTACAGTGTTGTAACTCCCCCATAGGAAAACCCATAAATTGGGCTTCAGCCAGGGGTGGAACTGACAGCCAGCAGAAACATAAAGCATTTTACTGCACAATGCAACCACAGATCAGAACAGGACCAAATGCTCCATGCTCTTTGTGCCAAGAGCAAGTACTGGGACAGGGTTGTGCAGCGCTCAGGGCAAGAATCCACAATTGTGCAACACCCCCCCCCCCCCCCAACCGACTGTGTCAATTTTTTGCCCTGTTGCTTCCAGGACAACTTGTACTGGCCCTACCAGGAACATTCTACAAGTTTTGAAAAGTTATGGTGATTCTTCTTCTCCATGACAGGTCATGTGATGGATCAGCAACCTCTTCATCTTCACCTGTTTTTCAGGCTGGGCGGTCCTTACTGATGCAGAGAGCGGCACTGATGTGATAAATCCAAAACAGGTCGTTGCAGAACAGCTTTGTAGTTCTGAGTATATCATGCTCTTCATCAGGCCTATTGTAAGTACAACCCCAATCCCCCAAAAAATGGGATGCAATGTAAACTCTACATAAAATCAGAATACAATTATTTGCATATCTCATAAACTAACAAGAAAATGTACCATTTTAAGAAAGTCTTTTTTTAAATGGATGTCAGCAACATGTTTAAAAAAAGCTGGAACAGGGCCATATTTACAACGGTGTCTCATCCCCTCTTCTTTTTCCAACACTCTGTAAAGGTTTGGGACCTGAGCAGACCAGTTGCTGGGGTTTTGGGAGACAAATGTCCCATTCTTGCCTGATATAGGATTCTAACTGTTCAAAAGTCCTGGGTCTCCTTTGTCATATATTTAACTTCAAGATGCGACAAATATTTTCATTTGGTGAAAGGTCTGGACTGCAGGCAGACCTGTTAAGCACCCAGAATGTTCTACTACGAAGCCATGCTTTTGCCATAGATTCAGTAGGCGGTTTAGCATTGTTCTGTTGCAATATGCAAGGCCTTCTCTGAAAAAAAAATTATCGGTATGCAAGGATATGGTCTGGAGGACTTGGCATCCATGGTTGCTAAAAAGAAGGTCAAATTTCCATTTGTTTGACCACAGAATAGTTTTGTACTTTGCAACAGACCGTTTTAAATGAGCTTTGGCCCAAAAGTGATGGCTGCGTGTTTCAGGTTCAGGTATGGCTTCTTCTTTGCTTGATAGAGCTTTACCGTGCATTTTTGGATGGCACGGCGAACTGTGTTCACAGGCAGGGATTTTTAGACATTTTCTTGAGCCAATGCAGAGATGTCCATCACATAATCAAGCCTGTTTTTAATGCAATGCCATCTGAGGGCCCAAAGATCACGGATGTCCAATATTGTGTTTCGGCCTTTCTCCAGATTCTCAGAATCTTTTGATGATATTATGTACTGTAGATGATACATTTAAAGTCTTTGCAATTTTACATCGAGGAACACAGCTTTTCACAGATTGGTCAATGTCTGCCCATCTTTACTTCTGAGACACTCTGAGTCTCTAAGATGCTCTTTTTATACACAATAATGTTCCGACCTATTGCCAGTTATCCTAATTAGTTGCAAAATGTTCTTCCAGCTATTCCTTGTTAGTACCAATTACTTCTCCAGCTTTGTTGTGACCTGTCCCAACTTTTTTCAGACATGTTGCTGCCATCATTTTCAAAATTACCTTATTTTTTTCTTACAATTGTACATTTTCTCAGTTTAAACATTTGATATGTTTTCTTTGTTTTCTATTGTGAATAAAATATTAGTTTATGCAATCTGCAAATCATTGCATTCTGTTTTTAGATTTTATACTGTGTCCTAACTTTTTTTGGAATTCAGAATTGGGGAAGTGTCATCAATGGTTTAAAGGGAACAGGAAGGAAATTACATCATCTACTCACCAACACCATATGTGCACTCTGATATTCATCTTAACCACTTCAGGCCCTTAATAACCAGGCCATATTTTTGCAATTCAGCACTGCGTTACTTTAACGGACAATTGCGCGGTCGTTCGATACTGTACCTCAATAAAATGTATGCCTTTTTTCCCCACAAATAGAGCTTTATTTTGGTGGTATTTAGTCACCTGTGTGATTTCTATTTATTGCGCTATAAACAAAAAAATAGCAACAATTCTGAGAAAAAAAAAAAACAATATTTTTCACTTTCTGCCATAGAACATTCCCATTTAGGCCAATTTGTATTCTGCTACATATTTTGGTAAAAAAAAAAAAAAAAAAAAGATCCCAAAAAGCGTATTTGGTTGGTTTGCATAAAAGTTATCGCATCTACAAACTAGGAGAATAATTTGTCATTTTTATTTATTTTTTACTAGTAATGGCAGTGTTCTGCGATTTTTAGCCAGACTGCGACATTGCGGCGGACAGATCGGACTCCTAACTGACATTTTTGACACTTTTGGGGGGACCGGTGACATTACTACAGTAATCAGTGTTAAAAATATGCACTGTTACTGTAATAATGACACTGGCAGGGAAGGGGTTAACTCAGGGGCGATCAAAGGGTTAAGTGTGAGCCTAGGGCAGTGATTGCGAACCATGGCACCCCAGATGTTTTGGAACTACATTTCCCATAATGCTCAACTACACTGCATAGTGCACGAGCATCATAGGAAATGTAGTTCCAAAACATCTGGGGTGCCAAGGTTCGCCCTCACTGGCCTAGGGGGTGTTTTCTAACTGTGAGGGGGATTGGCTTGTGGAATCAACACAGAGACCTGTGAGCCTAAATAGAAGGATCACAGGTGCTCTGTGTTCATTCCAGTAAGAAGAACAGTCTGCTGTGTTTACAGCAGAAGACCGCTGTTCTCTCTCCACGGGGAGTGATCGCGGGTGCCCAGCGGCAATCACAGCCTCTGGCCGCGTGGATCAGCTTCCCAGCTGCCTAATGGGAGCACGAATGCACCTCCAGCAGCGTGCATGGGCCCCCAGGAGCGTTCCTGTGAACCGCCGTACAGGTACGGCAGTTTGCGCTCTCGAGCCAGCCTGCCGCAGTATTTCTGCGGTGGGTGGTCGGAAAGTAGTTAAAAAGGAAGGATAAATAAAAAAGATAAAGATATGAATCAACATTCGCTTTCTTAGTGAAAATAAGATACTTGAAATATAACATACAATGCCAATCAATTAAATGAATAGAAATGTAGCACTTTTTTGGGAGGGGGTAATGACAAATGACCCCCCGAAACGAGACATTGTGCTAAACCTGTAGGTAAAAAAGAGAACCAAAACCTACACTATGGGGAAGAGTGGGTTTAAAGTTGGCAATGCCGCACTTGATCCCATGAAGAAGCCATGTGAGCGGAAGTGACGTAACGCGTAGGGCCGTTTGACCGGAAGTGACGTTTGTATGCGGAAGTAAGGACCGCGATCACCGGTTTGCAGCTTAAGGCGCAGTTTTTAACGCTGTTTGTAAGTGCATTCGATTTATTTTAAATAAAGTGGTTTTATGATGGCAATATTGCACTATGTGAGCCTTTCATTTTGAGATCCGCTGGTTACCTGGAGAACATGGTACCCCGATCCATGTAAGGCAGACTGAGCACCATCCCTGATTGAAGTATAAAGGAAGGAGAGGAGAGGAGCATTTACTGTATATCAAAAGGCGCATGACCATATAAATTGAGGTGAGCAAGTAGCACACCCTGAGGGGTAACGAGTGAGAAGAAGCACCCCACAACTCAACACGGTGTTAGGTGAAGGGCGAACACCCTGTAGAAGAAATACATCACCTTGTTATTTTTTTCTATTTTTTCCTAATTTTGGTCACTATCAGCACTTTACAAGGACTGTTTACTAAGATTGAAAATGTATTCACCCACCTGTTTTTTCAAGCACTGAGCACTTTATTTGTCACCTTTATGTATTTTTTGTCTTTTTAAGTTATTCGGCTAAGAGTGTTAGCATTTTTATTTACATCAATTCTTCATACACTGGTGCACTTTATATGTCATTTATTTGTATTTGACCGAACACATATTATTTTTTGGTATTATGGATTTTATATATATTTAATATTTTAGAACTGCACATAAATATTTGTAATTAATATATAGATGTGGTTGAGCCAGATCATAGTTATTGAACGCGTGTTTGGTCTGTGTTCACCAACAACTTAGGAGACTAAGTACGATACTTCCCAGAGGCCCTCAATTTGTGCTTTACACTGTATGGTTTTCAGTATCGGTAAATGCGGCATCTAGGAAGTGTACACTAAAAAAATCCCTCAGACAGCGCGAGACTCACACCAAAATGGCTGTGTTTTGCTTCATCTTGCCCTGGAGGTATCCTTTAAGCCGTAGTTTTCAAAATAATTCATCAATGTCACTGCATAGCTTGGTTTTGTCAATGGGTTTTTCTGGGTAGAATTTAAGTTCTTTTGAAATTACAGCTACAGTAAAACCTTGGATTGCGAGCATAATTCGTTCCGGAAACATGCTTGTAATCCAAAGCACTCTTATATCAAAGCGAATTTCCCCATAAGAAATAATGGAAACTCAGATGATTCGTTCCACAACCATTTATTCATAAGTCCTTCAGTTTATAGTCTATATAAAAAGATCATAGCATTGCGATAGGTTGTGTAACCATAAAATGTCCTCCACAAATAGCTGCTTCCACAAGGGGATTAGAAGCAAAATCCAGCAGGAGCTACAGAGTATAAAAGAGAAGAGAGGCGCCTCTAAGTGTAGCAATATGGTTCCATTTAATGAAGGTACAACATTTAGCAACTCACATGGTTGATGAATAAAACAGGCACATCTAAGTATGCAGGCATCCGGGGTAAAGCTGTCCACATAGACTATCTTCTGCACCGCCGGCTGCCAGTCTGTAATCCTGATCGGGAAGACCACCCTGCAGTAAAGCGATCTGAAAGTGAGGGGCAGCGTGGAAGGGATGATGTTGATGGCGGTGTGGAGGACGGTCTATGTGGACAGCTTTACCCCAGATGCCTGCATCCTTAGATGTGCCTGTTTCAATCATCAGCCATGTGAGTTGCTAAATGTTGTACCTTCATTAAATTTAACCATATTGCTACACTTAGAGGCGCCTCTCTTCTCTTTTATACTTAGCTGTGACTTAAGACTACTTGTATATCAAGACATTGCTTGTATATCAAGTCAAAATGTATTTGAAAATTTTGCTTGTCTTGCAAAGCGCTCTTAAACCAAGTTACTCTCAAACCAAGGTTTTACTGTATTTCTGTTTCTGTACATTTTTATAAAAGAAGGTTGACAAGAAAGTTTTGCTGTTTTTGTACGAGTTGAGGCATCCAGCTTAAGTCTGGGTCTTTGAAGTTTCTTCTTTTTGTTGTTAATTAGAATTTTTTGTAGTCTTTTGTAAAAAGATTGTAGTTTATCTTCTATGTCAGTGGTGGCATTCTCTGGCAGTCTGACTGAGTTCTGTATTTCCACTTTTACAGATCTCTGTTCAAATTTTGATCATTTTATTTTGTAGTCTTCTGAACTCCAGGTTCACAGATGTTCTACACATCTGCTGCTGTATTTGTGTGGAGTGGGGTTCCGAGTTTTGAGTCCTTGTAGGATTCGACGCACCTTTTTCGACATTGTGAAAAAGAGAAGGAAGATGTCTCTGTCCAGTTGTGTGAATTTCTTCAGATGCTTTTTTTTAAATATTTATGGTAAACACTTAGATTATAGGTCTATTATATACACTGTTTTATGATATGTATTAAATATTGGTTAATGACCTTAAATCAAAAAAAAGTCCATAATCATTGAATTCAAATTCATCCAGGTGCTCCTGGATGAATTTGAATTCAATGATTATGGACCTTTTTTTGATTTAAAAGTGTTGCTAAACCCAGGACTCTGCATTCACCATATCTGATCTCCCACAGTATACAGAAAATGGAAATGCAATTATTTTAGTAAATATAAACTGCTTAATACTTTTTTCCATCAGCAGTACATAGCACTCTTGTGACGTCTATTAGTGTCCAGCCAAGCACTAGTTGAAGCTTGTAGGAGGAGTTTTATGATTGTCCTATGAGACTGCAAGACCCATGACCCTCTGTCGGGACAGTGCTGATTGGCCCTGTGCTGATCACATGCGCTCTCCCAAGAAAAAAAGAAATCTCTCTAGCAATAAACATCAGACTGAGTATGTGCAGCCTGACTCTATAGACTCTGTGTTATCAGGAAATTATTAGGAGTCAGTAGAAAAAGGGGAGGATCAGAGAAGACAGGATCAAACAGCTTTTTTACACATTGTGGAGGATTAACCCCTTAGGTTCGACAGTGAGCATAACAAGCATGCTTTACTGCATATACGGACACATTTTACTGTTGTGGATTTAGTAACACTTTAAGGTCATATTGTACACTTATGAGATATTATTGTTCACATTAAACATATTTGTATATTATGTTGTATGGTTTACATTATATAATTTAACACTCTATACACGTTTGGATGCATATTTAAAGGGATAACACACAATTTTTTTTTTTTTTTTGCAACACAATTCTCATAGTGAATATACTATTCTAGATAGAAGGGTGAGCATGATAGAGTCTGCATTAATCTTTATATTTTATCTAGTTAACCACTTCAATACCGGGCACTTTAACCCCCTTCCTGCACAGCCCATTTTTCAGCTTTCAGCACTGTTGCACTTTGAATGAAAATTGCGCGGTCATGCAACACTGTACCCAAACTACATTTTTATCATTTTGTTCACACAACTAGAGCTTACTTTTGCTGGTATCATAAAACAGATAAAAAATATCAGTGTACTACTGTGTTCCTGCCCCCACATCTCTAAGCCCCTTGTGAAGCTGAGAACAGAAATTTTGTAATCACTTACTGTATAAAATAAAGTGTTTGTGTATATATATATATATATATATATATATATATATATATATATATATATATATATAGCACTATCCCCCTAGGAGGTGCTGAAGTCAGGGCTCCCCACTGTTAAATGGCCAGTCACTCCTGCTTTCATATGAACACAGGAATTAGTCTTTGGCTTGTTTTTGTAGTTTTATTGGGGGATGAGAACTTGCATGGGGTAAGGGATTATGGGATGCCCAGTGTGACAACAACAATTCAGGGACACTTCCTCCCTATTCACAGATTCCTCTTCTTCCTTCCACTTGCACAAACTTGGTTCCTCTATGTAAAGCTTCTGTTGGTTCACTCCTGAGGCGGGAACTGACAGTCTATTGTCAGCTCAACTAGAGCCCATCACAGGCAGGAACTCTCAGTCCCTCGGCAAAGCAAAACATAAAGATTGAGCAGCATATCACATCACCTTCCCTGTGGCCACTGGTCCCAGTTCCACTGCTTGTAGAAATTTCTAGTCTACCTGGCTGCCTTCCTTTTCCCAGTCCTCTCAACTGACACACACATGGGAGTCTACTCAGGACAAGGTTGGATGGTGTCTGTCCCTGCACCATGCTGATCTACTCACTGACTCTCCTTGCTTTCTCCCCTGCCTCTCTGTATTGAATCCCTTAAGCTGCCTTCTGGGGTAAGATTCTCCCAGGCCAGACACCTGAGCCCCCCCCCCCCCAAGGACAACAACAGTCTCCCTCAGCACTGCTTCTCCATCTTTCACCTGACTCACTTACTGTCATGGTTCATGTCTGTTTAAGGGCTTCTTTAGCTCCCTGCCAGACCCCTAAACTGTAGATTGGCTAAAGGCCCCTAAATATTCAGGACAAACCCTCCGAGCCTCTGCCCACTATTTTCTAGAACATTCTCCAACATTCTAGAAACAGGGGGAGGCACCAGAGTGCTGCCAGGATTAGTCACCCAGCCCTGAACTCTTGTAACACTGACCCAGATTCAGTGACTCAGGTTTATCCCTTGGCCAGACTATAGTTTATTTTATTTTTTATATATATATATATATATATATATATATATATATATACACAAGGAACCACTAAAAAGTTTAGTGGTTGGTCCAATATCTCAATGGCGACATGAGCCAGTTGCGGGGGCATGCACGAGGCTATACAGAGACCATCAGGGTAAATCCGGCCAGTCGAACGTAGTCCGTGTGAGAGGTAGGGTCACAGTGCAGTGGAGCAATGAATGAACATCAAATTCTGCTGCAAATTGGGGAAAATGGAGACGTATGAAATGTAAGTGCAATTGTACGGGATAGAAGTTGTGAGCAGAAAATATGTTTACGATTGGTTCAAATGCTTTCCCAACAGGAAGGAAACAACTGAGGATGAGCCACATTCAGATTGGCCATCGACAAGCAGAACCCTAGACATGATTGCGTGAATAAGACAAATTCTGGCACGAGATCCGCTACTGACTCTGCAATTGATGGCGGAGGAATTAAACATTAGCAAGGATACGGTGCACACCATCATTCGCAAAGATTTGGGTAAGTGGAAGATCTGTTCCCGGTTTGTGTCGCACAGAATGCAAAACAGATGTAAGTCTCTGGAGATTTCATTACCATGTGTAACCAGGATCTATCCTTTCTGCAAACCATCGTCACAGGGGATGAGACCTGGTGCTACCAGTTCCATCCAGAACCCAAGCGGCAATCGCTGGAATGGCGTTCACTGTCTTCCTCGCGACCCTGCTGACTTCTTTCTGTTTCCCCGCATGTAGAGAGTCATGAAAGGTACAAGTTTTGTGGACATGGCTGCAATCCAAAAATGTGTGACTACGGTTCTGTGATTGATTCCTAAAGAGGCCTTTACTGACAGTTTCCAGAAGCTTTATGAACCTTGCCAAAAGTGTGTTGTAATGGATGGGTATTACTTTGAAGGCTGATAAAGGTAATTTCTTTGTATCTTCTGTTTTGTTTGTTTTCTGATACTATTCACCAAACTTTTTAGACACACCTCGTATGTATACAGTATCTGACAAAAGTCCTGTTCTGATCTGTGGTTGCATTGTGCAGTAAAATGCTTTATGTTTCTGCTGGCTGTCAGTTCCACCCCTGACTGAAGCCCAATTTTTGGGTGTTCCTATGGGGGAGTTACAACACTGTAGACACTACCATTTCAACTATCAAGCAACATATTTCAGCAAAAAATACACTAAAGTTAAAATACATAAGATGTAAAAAATATATAATAGATTAGGCTGGGCCAAATAAATAGATACCCAACATGTCAAGCCTTAAAATTGCACGTGCCCATGAAACGCCAACACATTTCGGTACCCTACATTCTCCCTAGGCAATCCTTTACCACTTAAGGACCAAGCCTATTTCTGACACTTGTTGCTTACATGTTAAAATCAGTATTTTTTGCTAAAAAATTACTTAGAATATATACATATATATATATATCCAAAAAAGGAGCAAGTAGGCGGGGCACTACGAGGGACTATAAACACCTGCTCAACCGGCGCTAAAATACAAGTACCTTAAAATCTATTATATAAAAGATATATGAATGCTTGATACAAACAATATATCTAACAAAGCTGCTGCTATAAATAAAATGACGTACAATAGAGGTGCATATATAATAGTATCACAAACAAGATATACTACAACGCACTAGCAGCGCTAAGAACATAAAAAAGTATAAATGCAGTCCACTGGGATAAAGTCCATGTGCTCATATGATCATGCAATGTGCCCAGGATATTCTCTCCTGACAATCCAAGGTCGTGAGTATGTTGGTGAATACACCGGACCCTCCACCGCACCAATGTGCTCCCCCAAATTAGAAACACTCACCAGAAATCTGGTCAACAAGCAGAGGCCGGTCCCCGTAGTAGCAGTTCGCCGCTGGTACCAAGCGATGGCGAGCCTCGGGTACAGCATCGGACGCTGGTCTGCCTCGTGACCGCGTGACCACCTACTGACGCGTTTCGTTAGCAAGTAACTTCAACAGAGGACGCCCTCTGTTGAAGTTACTTGCTAACGAAACGCGTCAGGGCGTGTTCACGCGGTCACGAGGCAGACTGGCGTCCGATGCTGTACCCGAGGCTCGCCATCGCTTGGTACCAGCGGCGGACTGCTACTACGGGGACCCGCCTCTGCACGCAGGTTATGCCTCATCTTTTATGACAAGCTTGCTTTGTTTTGTTATTCTGTAAGTGCATCAGCTACTGGGGGTATTCTTTTGGATAATAAAGCGGTGGTTTTAGCCATGCAATATTGCCCTATGTGAGTTATTATTTCCACATGTACCACCCCTGTTTGATTGGAACCTCCTGTGGGTATACCACAAGAATTGATCCGATTGAGACGGTTCAAGTGCCGGCGCTCCTGGTTAATTCCTGAGGAGATCGTTTCTAAGCCTGTGATAGGCTGATGTTACAGGCGCTTGTTGACCAGATTTCTGGTGAGTGTTTCTAATTTGGGGGAGCACATTGGTGCGGTGGAGGGTCCGGTGTATTCACCAATATACTCACGACCTCGGATTGCCAGGAGAGAATATCCTGGGCACATTGCATGATCATATGAGCACATGGACTTTATCCCAGTGGACTGCATTTATACTTTTTTATGTTCTTAGCGCTGCTAGTGCGTTGTAGTATATCTTGTTTGTGATACTATTATATATGCACCTCTATTGTATATATATATATATATGTATATATATATATATATATATATATATATATATATATATATATATTTTTAATTTATTTATTTCAGGTTCTTATATAGCGCTGTCAATTTACGCAGCGTTTTACATATACATTGCACATTCACATCAGTCCCTGCCCTCAAGGAGCTTACAATCTAAAGTCCCTAACTCACATACATACACAGTAGGGCTAATTTTATACAGGATCCAATTAATCTACCAGCATGTCTATATATATATATATATATATATATATATATACAGTATCTCACAAAAGTGAGTACACCCCTCGCATTTTTGTAAATATTTTATTATATCTTTTCATGTGACAACACTGAAGAAATTACACTTTGCTACAATGTAAAGTAATGAGTGTACAGCTTGTAGATACTGTATATACAGTATGTAGATATACAGTATATTTAATATTATATTACATTGCTATATTTATTAGAAGCTTTTAGTAAATACATGCCAACACTTGCAGTTTAACACTCCTGCTCCATATGGTATGTCAATAATAGCTCATCTATCCTCTAGTTTGATTACACTCTGCAAGTGAAACCGAATATAAAATTGGCCACTAAGAGGTGCTGTCATCACACAAGACTGAGCGTTAACTGTTTGTCTTCTCCAGCAGAGAAATACAACAGTTATGAATACCATGAAGAGAGAAGAATATAGACTTTATAAACACCTCTTTTAGTCCCCGTTCACACTAAGGCGACCTGTGAGGCGACCTGGTCGCCTCACAGGTCGCCGTAGGTCGCCTTCCATAGGGAAGCTGCGGACCCATTCTAATAGGAGCGACACAAGTCGCTCCGACTTAGAAAAAGGGTCCGGAGCTTCTTTGGGGCGACCCGGAGGCGACCGCCATAGACTTCAATGTTATGAAGTCCGTGGCGGCCGCTCCGAGGTCGCGGCGCGCTGCTCGCACCGTGACCTCGGAGGTCGCCCCCCCCAAGTCGGATCGCGGCAATGTGAACGGGGCCTTATCAATGTAATTAAAAAAGCGTTTTTAAACCCAAAGATAAAAATGTTATATGTTACAGCTTACCAATCTTTAGATGTAGTGGCTGCATTCGTTTTCCTTTTTTTTTTTGCTGGTAATCTGGCTGGTAACACACTCTGGTTAGAGGGACAACAGAGACACTTTGGACAGCAGAATTGTTGATCAGGGAAGAGGGTAGTGTTAGATGTTCTAGCAGATTTCGATGGACTTGACTAACAAACTGAAGCTGAACTCCAGCTCACACTTTTTAAGCAGGTACAGCAGCAGTTATGTAAAGGTTTTACTTAAATGAATAAAAGTTGACAATTGTAAGCACCCCTGTCAGTGGTAAATGGTTTATCTCAATACTTTGCCACTTTTCCTTGACAGCTTGTTCTGTCAAAAGAACTAAAAAATAACAAACTTCACTGTAGGATCACCAGCTGAAAATAAAAGGGGAAAATAAAAGGAAAAACTAATGTAGCCACCACACTACGAACTGGTAAGCTGTAATAGAATACTCTTATTTTATTTTTTATTTTTTTTTGGGGGGGGACCATATAATACACTATCACAAAGGGTTTGATGCCACTCCAGGTGAAAGATAAGTATCCAATCTGTGCTGGGTGCAAGTCTAGTACGTGGACCATGGAAGTAGTAATTGTATAGGAAATGGTCTGACAGCACTCCAGTGTCAGCGGATAAAAAGTCTTTATTTCTCCAAAAACATGACAGCACAATGAACAGATGCCCCAAACAGCAGACGCGTTTCACGAATCAGGTTCGCTTATTCATCCAGTGTCAGCGGATAAAAAGTATTTACAATGAACACAATGAACAGATGCCTCAAACAGCAGACGCGTTTCACGAATCAGGTTCGCTTATTCATGGAATAAGCGAACCTGATTCGTGAAACGCGTCTGCGGTTTGAGGCATCTGTTCATTGGGCTGTCATGTTTTTGGAGAAATAAAGACTTTTTATCTGCTGACACTGGAGTGCTGTCAAACCATTTCCTTGGAACCATATAATACTCTGCAGGGGCGTAACTACAGGGGTTGCAGGGGTTGCAATCGCAACCGGGCCCCATGCTCAAGGGGGCCCATGTGGCTCCCCTGTACACCTGAATAGGAGGGGCGGCGGGGGCAGCATGTAGAGAAATCACTGTCCTCCTTTTTCCTTCTGTAGCTGCAGGAGGAAAATTGAGGAGATTGGTTCCTCTGTACGCTGCCCCCACCACTTCTCCTATCCAGTATACTTGTGTTCTGCTGTCTCTGGGCCCCTGTGTGCTCCCCTGTTCCTCCCCCCTTCTGTGCTCCCCCCCCCCTTCAGAATTCTCCCTTCCCTCACCGTAATAAAGGGCCCCGCAACTAGAGTAAAGGGCGCCAGGGGTCCAGGGGGCCCTTCATGGTTTCTTGCACCGGGGCCCTGAAAGTTCTAGTTACGCCTCTGATACTCTGTCTGTGAGGCCGCTCATGAATCCAGGTTATGGTATCCAGATGGTAGCCATATTTTATATACACTGCTCAAAAAATGAAAGGGACACTTTTTACTTGGAGTACAGCATCAAGTCAATTACACTCCTGGGATATTGATCTGGCCAGTTAAGTAGCAGAAGGGGTTGTTAATAAGTTTTAGCTGCTTTAGTGTTAATGAAATTAACAACAGATGCCCTAAAAGGGCAACGATGAGACAACCTCCAAAACAGGAATGGTTTTACAGGTTGAGGCCACTGACATTTTTTTCCCTACTAATTTTTTCTGACTGTTTTTCACTAGTTTTGCATTTGGCTAGGGTCAGTGTCACTACTGGTAGCATGAGGCGATACCTGGACCCTATAGAGGTTGCACAGGTAGTCCAACTCCTCTAGGATGGCACATCAATACGTAACATTGCCAGAAGATTTGTCTTCCAGCACAGTCTCAAGAGCATGCAGAAGATTCCAGGAGATAGGCAGTTACACTAGGAGAGATGGACAGGGCCGTAGAAGATCCTTACCCATTGGCAGGACCGGTATCTGCTCCTTTGTGTAAAGAGGAGCAGGATTAGCACTGCCAGAGCCCTACAAAATGACATCCAGCAGACCACTGGTGCGAATGTCTCCGACCAAACAATCAGAAACAGGTTCCTGAGGGTGGCCTGAGGGCCCAACATCCTCTAGCGGGCCCTGTGCTCCCTGCCCGGCACCGTGGAGCTTGATTAGCATTTGCCATTGAACACCAGAATTGACAGGTCTGCCACTGTCGCCCTGTGCTTTTCACAAATGAGAGCAGGCTCACCCTGAGCACATGTGACAGACGTGAAAGGGCCTGGAGAAGCCGTGGAAAATGTTTTGCTGCCTGTGACATCATTCAGCATGGCCGGTTTGGTGGTGGGTCAGTGATGGTCTGGGGAGGCATATCCATGGAGGAACGCACAGACCTCTACAGGCTAGACAATGGCACCCTGACTGCCATTAGGTATCGGGATGAAATGCCCGGCCCCTATATGGCGAGAGCATTCAGCCAGTTCCTGTAGGATGAAGGAATTGATACCTTTAAATGACCCCCAAGCTCGCCTTAACCTAAATCCAGTAGAACACCAATGGAAGATTATGTTTCGGTCAATCCACAGCTGCCAGGTTGCACCTCAGTCTGTTCAGGAGCTCAGTGATGCCCTGGTCCAGATCTGAGAGGAAATACCCCAGTACACCATCTGTTGTCCCTTTAGGAGTATGCTCCCACATTGTCAGACATGCATACAACCACGTGGGGGCCATACAAACTACTGAGGACCATTCTGAGTTGCTGCAATGAAATGTCAGCAAAATGGACCAGTCTGCTGCATCATTTTTTCCCTATGATTTTAGGGGTGTCTTTGAATTCAGCCCTCTGTAAGGTGATCATTTTTATTTCCATCAAACAATGTGGCATCCTTTCCTTCCTAACACCTTACCCAGTCCATACCAGTATAGATATCCAGCATGAAATGTTTCCCCATTGAGATCTGATGTGTTTTCATAGTATTCCTTAAAACTTTTTAGGCAGTGTATATATATATATATATATATACAGTATCTCACAAAACTACTTTACGTATATATATATATATATATATATATACATATATATATATATATATATATATATATATATACGGTATTCCTGTGTTTCTGGACCTTTGCTTCTACACAGGAATCTTTGTTGCTGATGTCTGGACTTTGTTGTTCACTTTCTTATCTGATGGACATTCTTTCATTTAGTTTAAAATTGTAATTGTTTTTTTTTTTTTTTTTTTTGCGCTGCACTTCTACATGTTTTAACTGTTGCCTTTACCATTATATTGCTACTTTAACTGGAGATTGTGTGGCTATGCAACGCTGTACCCAAACAAAATTTTTTATTTTTTTTTTGTTGCACAATTAGAGCCTTTTTTTGTTGTATTTGATCACCAATGGGTTTTTAATTTTTTGCACTCTAAAGAAAAAAAAGACAGAAAATGTTGAAGAAAAAAATATATATTTTTTACTTTCTGCTTTAAAACATATTTAATAAAAAGATTTTAAAAATCAAATTTCTTCATAAATTTAGGCCAAAATGTATTCTTCTTCATGTTTTTGATAAAAAAATTCCCAATAAGTGTATAATTGATTTGTGTGAAAGTTATAGCGCCTACAATCTATGAGATATATATTGGAATTTTTATTTTTTTATTTTTTTTATACTACTGATGGCAGTGATCAGCGGCTTATAATGGGATTGCGATATTGCGGCAGACAATCTGACACTAACTGACACTGGGGGGAACTAACTAGCTGCCACTGACCTCACCAGTATCATTAATACAGTGATCATTGATAAGAAAAAGAAAAAGAAAAAAACAATAAATGTACATTGATTGGTTTGCGTGAAAGTTATAGCATCTACAAACTATGGGATATATACTGGAATTTTTCTATGTTTGGATTGCTTTTCAGAGGTAATTCACAAGAGGCGTGGAGGTGATGTGTTACCTTCTCAATGTCTATTTTAACCCCATTTTTGCTGAACGAACGTGCTGCAACCACGTGCATTGTGGTGCTTTCCCATTTGCTTGAATGGGACACATTCGGTGGGCTTACCGTCCGCCGATTGTGATATGTTGCACAATTTCAGCAAATGCCATTGCAGTTTAAAGAGAATCTTCAGGCTCCATTCACTCTTTCCGATTTGGAATCGCTCGCGGAATCCAATTCCCATGGCAATCAGTGCAAAACATGCAACCTGCAATTTGAAGCTATTCATTCTAAATGGCACCCCAAACACTTGTCGCGTGACAGAATTGTGCTGTAATCGCTGCAAAGCGTGACTTTAAAAGTCGTGTGAGCTTTTTTTGGGTGACAAACCAGCATAGGGAAGCTAATTGAAGTGAATAAGCTGCCCTGTGTGTGACACGCAGGATTGTGTGAAAATCTCCCACACAAAATCGCAATATGCGAACTGTGAATGAGGCCTCAGTCTCTAGGAAAAAAAAATAATAAACAAAAGTCAGCAGTCAGTTTTAATATAAGAACACTTACCTGTCCAGGGATCCAGCGCTCTCTTCACCCGGGTCAGTTCTTTGCTGGTCCTCAGGTCCCTGGTACCATCATGTTTACTGTGGAAAGCCAGCTGTGACTCCTTGCGGTTTCACAGCCAGCCTCCCACTGCGCATGTGTGAGCCATGCTGCACTTTGTGAATGGTTCCACAGCAGGGGCGCCATCCCCCTATCCATGTGTCTGACCTCCTAATCTCCATGCAGGGCGCCGGACACATGGATTCCAATAGGGGATTTTTTTCTTTTTTGAAGCACGTGATTAGAGCCAGAGGCTCTAATAGGCTTCAGAAAAGGATGGGCTCGGGGCGCACAGCACTGTGCCCTGAGCCCACCCAGTTGTGTGACAATAGCGAATGAATATTCGCTATCGTCACACTGACTCTCCTCCCAGCCAATCAGGAAGAGGGTTGTGAGACCCCTTTCCCAATTGGCTAAAAGGAGAAGCGATCTAAGTGGCCCATGGCAAAGAAGAGGCAGAAGACACACGGCGGCTGGAGGAGGACAGTGGCTCAGCCATCCAGCACTCCCTGGCTCACGACAGGAGGAAGGAGGAGGTGAGGAGGCAGAGGGAGGGGGGAGGAATGTGTTGCCGAGGAATGTGTCACCTGACTGACTGACCTGACGCCCCAATGACCCGACCGAACGACCAGTGAGCCGACCCGCATTGGTTTGCCGCCCCCACCCCCCCGAATTAACAAGCACCAGCCGCCACTGTCCCACAGCCTACTGGGATCCGTGACATGTTCTAAAGGTTGCAGGGAGGGGGAACGAACTCCCGCCTAGACAATTACAGCGGAAGAGGGAGCGGTTACCTGCCAAGACTAGATACCTGCTCCCCAAAAAAAGTAAACCTCCAATAATGTTACAGGAAGGGGGAAAATTCTTAAAAGAGGAACCATTTAGAGTGAAGTTCTGCTTTAAGTGGGGAGGTTGAGGTGGGGTGAAAATGCGTCTCTACTGCACATTTTTGACGCCCCAAATTACTAGTCTAAATGTAGCACCCTCTAGCTAGGGTCTAGTGTTTATAGTTATTAGAGTAGGTAAATTGGCCTGGCTGAGAGACAAACCTGGGCTGAATCTGGATCTGGGCTGAGTGACTCAGGAAGGCTGGTGACTCAGCAAGCGGCATCTATGGTGACTCCCCCTGCTCTCTGGAACACGAGAGAAGCTTCCAGATGCAGTAGGGAGGAGTCTAGGAGGAGCTGCTAGGAGTATTGATAAGGGCCTCAGCCAATCCAGAGCAACGTTGGCTGGAAGGGGGCAAGACCTTATAAATACTCACTGGTCATGCCAGCAAGGGGCAGTCAGGTGGAAAAATGGAGAAGAAGTGCTGAGGAGGATGTCAGAGGCCATTGAAGGGTGCCCCCCGGTCTGGGGGGGGTGATCAGGCCTGGGGCTCCGGTGCTGGAGGGACCCTCTACAACACACAGAGGAATTCTTCCTGGAGGCACGGGAGCAAGGAGAGGACAGTGAGAGAGAGTCAGCACGTCCAGGAGTCTCCAGAAGAGTCAGCCAGGTGGGGCTGGTGAGTGAGTATTCTGGGAAGACTGTGGAGAAGTAGCCAGGAGGGCTAGTAAAAGGAACAGCTGCTGACAGGCGGGCTGGCAGTGGCTTAAACATCGGTGCTAGGATCAAAGGCCACAGGGATATAAGCTGGACACTGGACTTTGCTACACAAACAAAGAGGCATGGGGTCCCTGCCTGTAAAGGGCATTTGCTTTTATCTGGCGTGCTATGCCAGATTCACTAAAAGTGCCCCAGCTGAGTCTGAAGTTCTGCAAGCAATTATGCTGGAGGCAGTGATGAGTGCACATAGCTGTATATAGGAAGAGTTGTCCCTGAAGAGTTTTCTAAAGACAAGTGAGCATCCCATAATACCTCTAACTCCATCCAAGTTTTATCCCCTCAATAAAATACAAGAACAAAGTACTGGACTGTTTTCTGACTCTATGAGACTGTGAAAATTTGGTGTGCCTGGCTGTCCAGTGTGGGGAATTCCATTTTTACATGAGGCTCCTTAGGCTTCGTTCACATCTTGGCATCCTGGATCGCAGGCAGAATCGCTGTGATTCCGAATCACGGCAAATCGTAGGATGCCCGCGCAATTCCCGTCACTTCCAATGGCACCCCAAACACAGCGTGATTTTGCCGCGATTGTCGCCCGGCAAATCATGACAAAATTGCGCAGACAGAATCACGGGATGCCTGTCGCCCAAAGAAAAGTACAAGAACGTCTTTTGGGTGACAGGCCTCCTGCGATTCGGTTTGCGCGATTGCACCTCGATTTGTTGGGCGACAATCACGGCAAAATCATGACAAATTTGGGATGCCATTGGATGTAACGGGAATTTGCTGTGATTCGGGATCGAGGGCAGAATCCCAGATACCAAGGTGTGAACAGAGCCTTAGGGGGTTCGCTACATAAACTCTTCCCCAAACCCAAAAGAAAAATATAACAATTTCCCCGGAGTTAGGCTTTACTTACTTTACTTTTTATGCTTTCATCATCTCCTTATTTAATCTTTTTTTTAACATTTACATTTAGTCACCGCATGCTATTCTGGTGCCGCATGTCACCATGGTAACATTTTTGGTCCATAGCGTAAGACCTGTTTACAAAGTGCAGATATACAATGAAAGTAGACAGGATTGTGTTCTTAGTATATATAAACTCTAGATAAGTGAAACAGTTCCCAAGGATTTTCCTTGAATTCATTTCTAATCTGACTAGAAAAAGGGCCAACTCTAAACGGCCTTTTCTATGTCCCCTCAGCGAGCTCCGGCCTCCCACCGTCCACCCCGCCGCTCCGGCCTCTCAGGACTGATTGCTGTATTGAATGAGTCAGTGGCCCGCGTCTGTCGCTGTTTAGTTATTCAATTCAAATTAATTGAGGACATTTTCCTATCCAGTGTGAGGGCCCAGAATCTAAAAAATTATTTCTGCGCTTAGTAATCGCTATGACGGCTGTTTTCACGCCAAATAAAAATGTCTGTTATTTAACCACTTCTAGCCAATTCTGACATTTCTCACACACATTTAAAAATCTGCTTTTTTTTCCCCTTCAAAGCTACTAAGAACCTCCAAAAACCAAAAAAATAGATATTTTTCTGAAAGCAAAAGCCCTGAAGAATAAAACGATGGTTGTTGCAATTTTTTATGTCACACAATATTTGCGCAACAGTTTATCAAAGGCATATTTGCAGTAAAAAATACACTTTTAGTGCACACAAACACAACCTAATATCCTTCTTTTTGGTAAAATATATGTAGCGCTACTCCCATGGGAGCTGCTGAGTGTGGGTTCCCCTGGGTTACCATTAGCAACAGCAGAACATTCTGACATATTTCCAAGTGTTTTTACCTCAGACAAGGACCAGTCCAGTTTCTTTGGTTTTTATGTTTTATTAGGAACTTGGATAGGAGAAGGGATGACTTTACCTAGCACCTACCTAGGACGGTGCTACATATAAAAGATGATGTTACGCTAAGGAAATAGATACCTGATGTGTCACACTCTAAAATTGCGCATATGTGTGGAACAACAACAAACCTCAGTATATTAACCGCTCGCCGACCGCCGCACGACTATTTACTGCGGCAGTCAGCCCCTCACAGGCAAAGCGACGTAGGTCTACGTCGCTAGCCTGTGAGGCTCTAAGGAGCAAGCAAGCGCCGACGGAGGCGCGCTCCCGCGCGGTCACGGACCCCCCCGCGCGTGTGCCCGGCGGACCCGATGTCTGGCGGGCACTCGCGATCTTCCGTTACACCGGAAGAAAGGCAGGCGGCTAATGTAAACAAAGCCGCCTGTCATTCTTCCCTGTGTAAGAATGGAGATCATATGATTCTACTATGTAGGACCGTTGATCTCTGTTCTTACACTAGTAGCCACAGCCAATCACAGTTAGAAACACGGCCCTAGGTACACACTTAACCCCTCCCTCTCCAATAAAGTTTACTCCTTCACTGCCAGTTTCATTTTTACAGTAACAGTGCATATGTATAGCACTGATTACTGCAGTAATGTCACTGGTACCCCCAAAAGTGTCAAAAATGTCAGTCAAGGGTCCGATCTGTCCGCTGCAATGTCACAGTCCCTCAAAAAAAAATCGCAGATCGCCGCCATTACTCGTTAAAAAAAAAAACAACAAAAATGACAAAAATCTTTCCCTTAGTGAGTAAACGCAATAACTTTTGCGCAAAGCAATCAAAATACGCTTTTTGCAATTTTTTTTACCAAACATATGTAGCAGAAAACAATTTGGCCTAAAATGTTAAAAAATTTAGATTTTTACATTTTTTTGGGGAATTTCATATAAAAAAAATGTGAAAAATATTGTTATTTTTGCAAAATTGACGCTATTTTTTTGTTTATAGCCCATGATCAAAAAACCGCACAGGTGATCAAATACCACCAAAAGAAAGCTCTGTTTGTGGGAAAAAAAGGACGTCAAATTCGTTTAGGTACATCGTCGCACGACCGCGCAATTGTCCGTTAAAGTCCGTGGTCAGGAAGGGGGTAAAATCTTCCGGGGCTTAAGTGGTTAAATTATCCATACACAATGCTTTAACCGCTTCCTGATCGCCTGCCGCAGCTGGCTCATCTGCGTGAACCGCTCTACCTGTACGGCGGTTTGCAAAAGCACTCCTGGGGCGTGCGTGCGCCATTGGAGGTGAATGCCCGTCTCCCTTTAGGAAGCAGCTAAGCCGATCCACAGGACCGGCAACCGCAGTTGCGGCTGGGAACCCCCCATCGCTCCACGCTGAGAGAGAACGACGGTTTGTTGTAAACGCAGCAGACCGTTGTTCTCTCTTGAATGAACACAGAGTGGCTGTGATCCTCCTATATAGGATCACAGGTCTCTGTGTTCATTTCACAAGTCTCTCCCCCATACAGTTAGAAAACACCCCCTAGGCTCACACTTAACCCTTTGATCGCCCCTGGGTTAACCCCTTCCCTGCCATTATTACAGTAACAGTGCATATTTTTAGAACTGATTACTGTAGTAATGTCACTGGTACCCCCAAAAGTGTCAAAAAGGTCAGTTAGGGGTCCAATCTGTCCGCTGCAATGTCGCAGTCCCGCTAAAAATCGCTGATCGCTGCCATTACTAATAAAAAAATAAAAATAAATATTTTGTAGATGCGATAACTTTTGCCTAAACTAAGGCTTTTGAGAATGCTCTGATTGGCAGAGCGAAACGCGTCAAGTCGTTACTCTCACGCACCGCGTCACTTCCGATCCAAGCGGGTGGAACGCATAGGAATGTTTGGCGTCCCGAGATAGGAGCTTATACTGCATGTTTGACATATAATGCTGTAAGTGCAATTTTAATTGATCTTTAATAAAGTCGATAATACTGCACAATGAGGTCTCTCTATTTGAACTTTCATATGGTGGATCTGTTCCTGGATGGTACTAATTGGAGACTGCTGCGATTTGAGTAAGAGGAGATAGTGATCTGGGGTGCTATAAACCTGGGGCTTTCCTGGGATCCTGGCCGTTGTGAATGATATAAAGGCTTGATTCCATTAACAGTCCGGTGAGTAGGGGACTGAGAGGGGAGCACCCGGACGCATGAACACTGAGCACTTTGATTATCTCCATACTGGTGTAAGACAGCAGACAAGCACTGAGCACTTTTTGTAGGAAGAGGAGAGTTTATTTATTGTCACTAAGCACTGGACACTTTGAATAATATTTATTTGGAATCATTTATACATTTATGTAAATGAGCTGAAAAGCAATAATATATAGCACTTTATAATTAATTTTGGATAATATATAGCACTTTATAATCATTTCTGGATATTTTGTACATTATTTATCTGGATTTATGTATTTATGTTAATGAGTTTAAAATAATATCACTGAGGACTTTATAGTACATTTCATGTAGATGATGTATTTCACATGGTATGGTATGATAATGATATTTATTTAACCACTTAAGCCCCGGAAGATTTTACCCCCTTCCTGACCAGGGGATATTTTGCGATTCGGCACTGCGTGACTTTAACGGACAATTGCGCGGTTGTGCGACGCTGTACCCAAACGAATTTGACGTCCTTTTTTTCCCACAAACAGAGCTTTCTTTTGGTGGTATTTGATCACCTGTGCGATTTTTTGATCATGCGCTATAAACAAAAAAGAGCGACAATTTAGCAAAAATAACAATATTTTTCAAATTTTTTATATGAAATTCCCCCCAAAAAAATGTAAAAATCAAAATTTTTTTAAATTTTTGGCCAATTTGTTTTCTGCTACATATGTTTGGTAAAAAAAAATCACAATAAGCGGATTTTGATTGGTTTGCGAAAAAGTTATTGCGTTTACTAACTACAGGAAAGATTTTTGTCATTTTTTTTGTTTTGTTTTTTAACGCGTAATGGTGACGATCTGCGATTTTTTTTTTGCGGTACTGCGACATTGGGCAGACAGATCGGACCCTTGACTGACATTTTTGACACTTTTGGGGGTACCAGTGACATTACTGCAGTAATCAGTGCTATACATATGCACTGTTACTGTAAAAATGACACTGGGAGGGAAGGGGTTAACTTTATTGGAGAAGGAGGGGTTAAGTGTGTCCCTAGGGGCGTGCTTCTAACTGTCATTGGATGTGGCTAGTGGTGTAACAGCACAGATCAACGGTACTACATAGCAGGACCGAGTGATCTGTGTTTTTACACAGGGGAGAATGACAGGCGGCTTTGTTTACATTAGCCGCCTGCCTTTCTCCCTCTCTGCCCGACGATAGCGAGTGACCGGCGGACATCGGGTCCGCCGGTCACACACGCCGGCTTCCTCTGGTACGAGCGGGGGCGGGAGCGCGCCTCCGGCGGCGCGCGCTGGCCCCCTATTTGCTCTTAGGCTAGTGACGTACCGGTACGTCACTTTGCCTGGGAGGGGCTGACCGCCGCCGTATATAGTTGGGCGGCGGTCGGCAAGTGGTTAAAAGGATATTTTGCACATATTTTAGCACAATATTTGTTCACATAATAGCACGGTATTTATTATTGAACAGCGCTGATACTTACCCATTTAACTTATATAAAAGGTCTTTCCTTTTTTTTATCAGCAGCAGCCTACCCATAATTTATTAACATTTTTTAGATATTTATTACCTAAGCGCAGGCACTTTTCAATATAAATCAAAATATTGCTTATTGCGATTTTTTTTTTTTTTACAAAAATATGTAGCAGAATACAAATTGGCCTGGAATGATAAAAAAAAATTATAAAAAAAAATGAATTTTTTTTTGGGGGGGGGGGGAGGGGATTTTATATAGCATTAGCAGATAATGAAAAATATTGTTTTGTGTTTTTTTTTTTTTCAAAATTGTTGCTTTATTTTTTGTTTATAGCGCAAAAAATAGAAATCGCACAGGTGATCAAATACCACCAAAAGAAAGCTCTATTTGTGGGAAAAAAGAACTTCAATTTTATTTGGGTACAGCGTCGCACAATCGCGCAATTGTCAGTTAACGTAACTCAGTGCTGAATCGCAAAAAATGACCTGGTCATTAAGGGGGCAAATCCTTCCATTCCAGAACTGGTTAAAACAGGTTACCAGTGGGGTTGAGCGGACACCTAGATGTCCGTGTTCGACGGGTTCGGCCGAACTTTAAAAAAAAGTCCGGGTCCGTGTCCCGGACTTTTACCGAACTTTTCCCGGACACCGAACCCCATTGAAGTCAATGGGGACCCGAACTTTAAGGCACTAAAATGGCTCTAAAACACCAAAGGAAAGGGCTAGAGTGCTGCAAATGGCAGCAAAACGTAATTAAGAGCATGGCAAGTGCTCTGCAAACAAATGTGGATAGGGAAATAACTTAAAACAACAAAAAAAAACAGAAAAATAAAACAATGTTCTTCTTCATCTCTGAAGGACGAGGCCCATATGGAGTAGGAGGGAGGTTGAGGTGGTGGTGGATGTGGCGGTGACATAGGCATGCACACAGGTTGTGCCGGGTGTGCCTGGGCACACCCTAATCACCTAGGGCACATAGCATTGCCAGTGAGGAGATGGGAAAGATCTCCCTCGGACCTGCTCTGCTCTATTTCTCTTTGCCTACAGGTACATGGCCCCGATACATTACTCTCCCTGCTGGCAAACACATGCATGTGTATTTCAACTTTGGGGTGCACACCTTAATGCAATAGGCTGCGCACACCTATGGGCGGTGTAGGTGGAAGCGGCGGTGGAGGAGGACCAGGGCCGGATTAAGAGCATCATGGGCTTGGTGCTGAGGATTTTGAAGGGCCTTAAGGGCCGTGCCTTGGCATGCACCCAGAGGAGGAAGGGTGCAGCCATGCATGCCTAATTCAACATGGGATGCTGTCTCTGAAGCCCATAAACACATCCATGCATCGGCAACTGTCCCTCCTTGTCCGGCCTTCGCGCTGTGTGGGGAGGTTCTGAGGGTGCTGCCTGGGGAAGCGAGCATAGAAGCCAGACTTCTGTGTTTACAAGTGACAGAAGAGCGGTAACAGTGAATATGGCCAACCCGGGGCCTATATAAAAAGGTAGGGGCCTGGAGCTGCAGCTCCAATAGCCCCTACGTTAATCTGGCCCTGAGGAGGAGGACGAGGTAGCCAACACTGCTTCTTTTCGCAAATTTTAAATGAGGGTACACCCCAAAAGAGTGAGAAAGAGCAAAAATTGAACAATGGGTGGGTAAGGTCGGTATCCATTGCTATTCTGCACAAGGTACGGAAAAGTCCCGTGGGATCCATGCCTGGTTCATTTTAATGAACGTGAGCTTGTCCACATTGTCTCTGGTCAGGCAGCTGCGCTTGTCTGTTATAACGCCCCCAGCCGTGCTAAATACCCGTTCAGATAATACACTGGCTGCAGGGCACGCCAGCACCTCCAAGGCGTAAAGGGCAAGCTCAGGCCATGTGCCCAATTTGGAGACCCAGAAGTTGAAGGGGGCAGACCCCTCATTCACTACATGTAGGCGTGTGCACACATACTGCTCCACCATGTTGGTAAAATGCTGCCTCCTGCTAAGACGTTCCATCTGAGCTGCTGGTGCTGCTGTTTGTTGTGGCGTGCTGACAAAGCTTTTCCACATTTCAGCCATGCTAACCCTGCCTTCTGAGGTGCTGGCGGTGCCCTGGTTGCGTTGGCGACCTCCTCCTCCTCCTCCTCCTCTGCCTTGTGCTTCCACTGCGGCCCCGCTGTCAGATGGGAATGCCAGCAGCATGGCGTCTACCAGCGTGCGCTTGTACTCGCGCATCTTGCGATCGCGCTCCAGTGAGTGAATTAAGGACGGTACGTTGTCCTTGTAACGGGGATCCAGCAGCGTGGCCACCCAGTAATCAGCACAAGTTAGAATGTGGGCAACTCGGCGGTCGTTGTGGAGACACTGCAGCATGTAATCGCTCATGTGTGCCAGGCTGCCCAGAGGCGACGAAAGGCTGTCCTCTGTGGGAGGTGTATCGTCTGTGTCCTCTGTATCCCCCCAGCCACGCACCAGTGATGGCCATGAGCTGGCCTGGGTGCCACCCTGCTGTGAACATGGTTCCATCTCCTCCTCCAGCTCCTTCTCCTCCTCATCCTCCAGAACTGTGCCCCTGCTGGACAATTGTGTCCCTGGCGTTTGTGTGTGCAGGAACCCACCCTCGGAGCCCCTTGCGAATGACTGCCCTGAAAGCCTTGGAAATGTTACCTCTTCATCCTCCTCCTCCTCCTCATCCTGTGCCACATCCTCTTCCATCATCGCCCGAATTGTTTTTTCAAGGAGGCATAGAAGTGGGATAGTTAAGCTGAGAACGGCGTCATTGCCACTGGCCATGTTGGTGGAGTACTCAAAACAGCGCAACAAGGCACACAGGTCTCACATGGAGGCCCAGTTATTGGTGGTGAAGTGGTGCTGTTCCGCAGAGCGACTCACGCGTGCGTGCTGCAGCTGAAACTCCACTATGGCCTGCTGCTGCTCGCACAGTCTTTCCAGCATGTGCAAGGTGGAGTTCCACCTTGTGGGCACGTCACATATGAGGCGGTGAGCGGGAAGGCCGAAGTTACGCTGCAGCGCTGCCAGGCGAGCAGCAGCAGGGTGAGAACGCCGAAAGTGCGCACAAACGGCCCGCACTTTCTGCAGCAGCTCTGACATATCGGGGTAGTTTTTAAGGAACCTCTGTACCACCAAATTCAGCACATGCGCCAGGCAAGGGATGTGCGTCAAACCGGCTAGGCCCAGAGCTGCTATGAGATTTCGCCCGTTATCGCACACCACCAGGCCGAGCTTGAGGCTCACTGGCAGCAACCACTCATTTGTCTGCTGTTCCATGCTCCTCCACAACTCCTGCGCGGTGTGTGGTTTGTCCCCCAAACAGGCAAGTTGTAAAACTGCCTGCTGTCGTTTACCCCTGGCCGTGCTGAAGTTGGTGGTGAAGGTGTTACGCTGTCCGGATGAGGAGGCGGTAGAGGATGAGGAAGCGGAGTAGGAGGAGTTAAGAACAGGAGGCAAACTGAAGCGCCCTGCAATCCTCGTGGTGGAAGGACATGCGCCAAATTGCTATCCGCCTCAGGCCCATCCGCCACTGCATTTACCCAGTGTGCCGTTAGGGAGATATAACGCCCCTGACCGTGCTTACTGGTCCACGTATCGGTAGTTAGGTGGACCTTGGCACAGATGGCGTTGCGCAGTGCACACCTGATTTTTTCCCCCACTTGGTTGTGCAGGGAAGGGATGGCTTGCCTGGAAAAGTAGTGGCGGCTGGGCACGACGTACTGTGGGACAGCCACCGACATAAGGTTTTTAAAACTGTGCGTCTCCACCAGACGGAATGACAGCATTTCAGAGGCCAATAATTTTGAAATGCTGGCATTCAGGGCCAGGGATCGCGGGTGGGTAGGGGGGTACTTCCTCTTCCTCTCAAGTGTTTGGGAGATGGAAAGCTGAACGCTTCCATGGGACATTGTGGAGATGGTTGTTGGTGACCCAGGTGGTGGTGTCGCTGACAGATCGTCTGTTTGCGGGGTGGCAGGTGCCGGTATCACTACAGATGTGGCTGGAGCGGCCGAGACTGCAGCAGAAGAGGAAGCAGGATGAGCCAGAGACGTTTCTTGGTTTTGAAGGTGTGTACTCCACTGCAGCTCGTGCTTTGCACTTAGATGCCTGATCATGCAGGTTGTGCTCAGGTTGAGAAGGTTTATGCCTCGCTTCAAGCTCTGATTGCACAGGGTGCAAACCACTCGTGTCCTGTCATCAGCACATTTTCTAAAGAACTTCCACGCTAGAGAACTCCTTTGAGCTGACTTTGGTGCGCTTGTTCCCTTGCTGCGTTGGGCAGTAGCGGGCGTAGTGTCTAGGGCACGGCCGCTCCGCTTCTGCACCCTGCTCCCTCTTCTGCTGTGCTGGTGGCTCTGTGCGACCACCGCCTCTTCCTCCAAACTACTCAGGTCACCTGCATGACGTTCATTCCATGTGGGGTCGAGGACCTCATCGTCCTCCACATCATCTTCCACCCAGTCTTCACCCCTGCCCTCCTTGTCGGTCTCCACAATGCTGAACGCCGCAGCAGTTGGCACCTGCGTTTCGTCATCATCGGAGACGTGCTGCGATGATCCTTGCATGTACTCATCTTGAGAAATAAGTGGTTGGGCATCGCTGCACTCAATCTCTTCCACTTCTGGGGCAGGGCTAGGTGGATGGCCCTGGGAAACCCTGCTGACAGAGTCATCAAAAAGAAGAAGAGACTGCTGTATGGCTTGGGGCTCAGACTGCTTGCCTGATTTGCAAGGGGGTGAGGTGAAAGACGGTTGGACATCGGCTGCAGGTGCCAACTGTGACCTTTCTGCAGTAGACTGGGTGGGAGACAATGTGAAGGAACTGGAGGCACTGTCAGCAGCAAACCAATCTACTATCGCCTCTACTTGTTCTGGCCTCATCACTTCTAGGGGCGTATGATGCCCTACCAAATACTGATGCAGGTTCTGTCGCCTACTCACACTTGAGGAAGGTGTTTCACTTGTGCGTGTAGCTGGCACAGATCGACCACGTCCTCTCCTTGCAACAGGAGCTCTACCAGCAGCACCACGACCCAGGCCACGGCCCTTATTTGACGGTCTCCTCATATTTCTGTAATTTAAGATCTTGCCCTAGAAAGGTTTTTATTGAATAGCGGAATAGGAAATATGATCCAAAAAAGTGTATGTATCTCGCATGTACAAAACCACACTAGGCCCCAATTACTATTGTTTCTACCACTAAAAGGATGGATGAGGAGTAGGAGGAGTATGGAACAGACAGCACCCTCAAATCTTCAGAAGTATGAGATGAACCTCAAAAACTTGGAAAGGTGGATCTCACACGTACCGACACAGACTATCCCGCAATTCAATTGATCCTCAAAGGTTTTTATTGAATAGCGGAATAGGAAATATGATCAAAAAAAGTGTATGTATCTCGCACGTACACCACCACACTAGGCCCCAATTACTATTGTTTGTACCCCTAAAAGGATGGTTGAGCAGTAGGAGGAGGAGTATGGAACAGGCAGCACCCTCAAATCTTCAGAAGTATGAGATGAACCCCAAAAACTTGGAAAGGTGGATCTCACACGTACCGACACAGACTATCACGCAATTTAATTGATCCCCAAAGGTTTTAATTGAACAGCGGAATAGAAAATATGATCAAAAAGAAAGTGTATGTATCTCACACGTACACCACCACACTAGGCCCCAATTACTATTGTTTGTACCCCTAAAAGGATGGTTGAGGAGTAGGAGGAGGAGTATGGAACAGGCAGCACCCTCAAATCTTCAGAAGTATGAGATGAACCCCAAAAACTTGGAAAGGTGGATCTCACACGTACCGACACAGACTATCACGCAATTTAATTGATCCCCAAAGGTTTTAATTGAATAGCGGAATAGAAAATATGATCAAAAAGAAAGTGTATGTATCTCACACGTACACCACCACACTAGGCCCCAATTACTATTGTTTGTACCCCTAAAAGGATGGTTGAGCAGTAGGAGGAGGAGTATGGAACAGGCAGCACCCTCAAATCTTCAGAAGTATGAGATTGTGTTCACTGTACCCCACAAAGATTGTGTTCACTGCACCCCACAAAGATTGTGTTCACTGCACCTCAAAAAGGATTTTGTTCACTGCACCCCACAAAGATTGTGTTCACTGCACCCTAAAAGGATTTTGTTCACTGCACCCCAAAAAGATTGTGTTCACTGTACCCCCCAAAGATTGTGTTGACTGCACCCCACAAAGATTCTGTTCCCTGTACCCCACAAAGATTGTGTTCACTGCACCCCACAAAGGATTTTGTTCACTGCACCCCAAAAAGATTGTGTTCACTGCACCCCAAAAAGGATGTTGTTCACTGCACCCCAAAAAGGATTTTGTTCACTGCACCCCAAAAAGATTGTGTTCACTGCACCCCACAAAGGATTTTGTTCACTGCACCCCAAAAAGATTGTGCTCACTGTACCCCCCAAAGATTGTGTTCACTGCACCCCACAAAGGATTTTGTTCAATGCACCCCAAAAAGATTGTGTTCACTGTACCCCCCAAAGATTGTGTTCACTGCACCCCACAAAGATTGTGTTCACTGCACCCCACAAAGGATTTTGTTCACTGCACCCCAAAAAGATTGTGTTCACTGCACCCCAAAAAGGATGTTGTTCACTGCACCCCAAAAAGGATTTTGTTCACTGCACCCCAAAAAGATTGTGTTCACTGCACCCCACAAAGATTGTGTTCACTGCACCCCACAAAGGATTTTGTTCACTGCACCCCAAAAAGATTGTGTTCACTGTACCCCCCAAAGATTGTGTTCACTGCACCCCACAAAGGATTTTGTTCACTGCACCCCAAAAAGATTGTGTTCACTGTACCCCCCAAAGATTGTGTTCACTGCACCCCACAAAGATTCTGTTCACTGTACCCCACAAAGATTGTGTTCACTGCACCCCACAAAGGATTTTGTTCACTGCACCCCAAAAAAATTGTGTTCACTGCACCCCAAAAAGGATTTTGTTCACTGCACCCCAAAAAGGATGTTGTTCACTGCACCCCAAAAAGGATTTTGTTCACTGCACCCCAAAAAGATTGTGTTCACTGCACCCCACAAAGATTGTGTTCACTGCACCCCACAAAGGATTTTGTTCACTGCACCCCAAAAAGATTGTGTTCACTGCACCCCAAAAAGGATTTTGTTCACTGCACCCCAAAAAGGATGTTGTTCACTGCACCCCAAAAAGGATTTTGTTCACTCCACCCCAAAAAGATTGTGTTCACTGCACCCCACAAAGATTGTGTTCACTGCACCCCAAAAAGGATTTTGTTCACTGCACCCCAAAAAGATTGTGTTCACTGCACCCCACAAAGATTGTGTTCACTGCACCCCAAAAAGGATGTTGTTCACTGCACCCCAAAAATATTGTGTTCACTGCACCCCACAAAGATTGTGTTCACTGCACCCCACAAAGGATTTTGTTCACTGCACCCCAAAAAGATTGTGTTCACTGCACCCCAAAAAGGATGTTGTTCACTGCACCCCAAAAAGGATTTTGTTCACTGCACCCCAAAAAGGACGTTGTTCACTGCACCCCAAAAAGATTGTGTTCACTGCAGCCCAAAAAGATTGTGTTCACTGCAGCTCACACACAGAAAAATGGATGTGGATCACTGACACCTGCCTATCTCCTATCCCACACCACACAGCAATATCGATTGTAGTTTGTAGAACACAGTTTCCCTAAAATTCAGCAGCAGCAGCCTCTCCCTAACAGGATTGAGAATAGATCGTAGATCGGGACTAAGTGCAGACCCCACACAGCAATATCGATTGTAGTTTGTAGAACACTCTGACCCTAAAATTCAGCAGCAGCCTCTCCCTAACAGGATTGAGAAGAGATCGTAGATCAGGATTGAGTGCAGACCCCACCTCCCACACAGCAATATCGATTGTAGTTTGTAGAAGACACTGACCCTATAATTCAGCAGACTCTATCCCTAAAATGCCTACAACTCGCCCTGCCTAAACACTCCGACCTGTCCCTCAATTCTATCCGGACACAAATGGTTTTTTCCTGCCTATCTTTCCCTAATCAGCAGCCAGCACGTTGATGTGTGCTCTGTCCCTGATCTAAGCAGCAGAATGAAGACGCTGCGGCTGCCTGGAACTTATAAAGACTTGGTCACATGCTTCAGACGGCCAATCACAGCTACTGAGAAATTTGCAGGCATGGCTGGGATGGCTTAAGGCACACCAGTTAAACGATTGTTGATTGGCTGTTGAAAGCCCGCCATGAAAAGAGCGCCAAAGCATGCAAAACCCGGAAATAAAACGACCGAACACGGATTTTTACCCGAACATACAGTAAAGTGTCCGTGTCCGTGTTCGGGTACAAAAAATCCAATTATTCGGTACGAACACTAATAATACAGTCCATGTTCGCTCAACACTAGTTACCAGTTTAGAGTTTAACCGAAGGTGTGGAGCTGGAATTATTGCTCTCACTCTGACGTTTGCTATGTCATGTCACATGTGTGATGCAATCACTATTTTCATACAATATATTGTCCAAAGCAGTGCTTTAAGTGGGCCGGTATGCACTGGTACTCAGTACCACCACTTCCAAATATGGCTCTTGAGCATACCGCCACCTCTCCGTGCGCCTTAGCGTACCAGTACGCTCATTTTGTACATCTGCGCCCTCAGTTGCCCCCCCAAAAAAATATTTCCCACTCCAGAGCCAGACCAGTCACCACCAGTGAGTCCCCCTGCTCCGGAGTTCCAGCCCAGGCCAGGGGGGGGGGGGGTGCTCTGTGGGGACCCTGATGTGGGGTGGGGGGGGCGACAAAATTTATAGGCTATAATAGAGTACCGACACCTCTTTTGGGCCACTTAAAGCACTGGTCCAAAGTATTTGGACGTCTGCCTTTACACGCACACAAACTTTAATGGCATCCCAGTCTTAGGCCCATACACACAATAAGAATATCGTCCAACTAATGATCTGCCGACTTTGCGGATCGTTAGTATAGAGCTAACCCTTTTTACCAACCCGATTACCAATTTTTGAAAGACAAAAGCTGAATATGCAGGCTAACAATTTTTTATCGTACATGAACACAACTTACGATTTTCTTTTAATTACTGTATTTTCTGGCATATAAGACTACTTTTGAACCTCAAAAAAATCCCCCAAAAATGAGAGGTCGTCTTATACGCCGAGTATAATATCTCCAAGGTAACCTAAGTATAAGTATTACCGGTAGATCATGTAATAGGGGGGTCGTCTTATACGCCGGAAAATACGGTAGTACAGTTTTTGTCTGAAAATGATCGTAAGAGCAAGACGAGGCAAGCTCAGAAACGTAAGAACACATACAAAACAATTCAACACATGACATCACTTCTGAAGTTGAATTCTGTCGTACGAGAATTTTCATATGAAAGTAACCTCTTCACTTTCTATATGAGACTAGCATGCAATAAAAAACAGACAAAAATTGGTCCGATAATCTGATTGTGTGTACGAGGCTTTAGTCCGTAGGGTTCAATATTGAGTTGCCCCACCCTTTGCAGCTATAACAGCTTCAACTCTTCTGGGAAGGCTGTCCACAAGGTTTAGGAGTGTGTCTATGGGAACGTTAGACCATTCTTCCAGAAGCACATTTGTGAGGTCAGGCACTGATGTTGGATGAAAAGCCTGACTCGCAGTCTGCATTCTAATTTATCCCAAAGATGTTCTATCGGGTTGAGGTCAGGACTCTGTGCAGGCCAGTCAATTTCCTCCACCCCAAGTTCGCCCATCCATGTGTTTATGGACCTTGCTTTATGCCCTGGTGCACAGTCATGTTGGAACAGGAAGGGGTCATCCCCAAACTGTTCCCACAAAGTTGGGAGCATGAAATTATCCAAAATGTCTTGGTATACTGACGCCTTAAGAGTTCCCTTCATTAGAACTAAGGGGCCAAGCTCAACCCCTGAAAAACAACCCCACACCATAATCCCCCCCTCCACCAAATGATTTGGACCAGTGCACAATGCAAGGTCCATAAAGACAAGGTATTTCTGGTTTTTAGCTAGCTTTATGTCAAATAAAATTATGTATTGAGAAATTATTTCTTCTCTTTATCTTTACTACATTTTTCTGATCATATTTAACTTTTTAAACCTATCGCCCTTCAAAGTCCTGCATAGAGGGAAATTGTGTTTTGTGATACTTGTTTTGGAATGTGGGCGGACATTGATCTAATTGGCTCCAGTTAAGGCAATTTAATATAAAGACATAGATGAGCAAGTTTGGGGTGGAGGAACTTGACTGACTTGCACAGAGTCCTGACCTCAACCTGATAGAACACCTTTGGGATGAATTAGAGCGAAGACTGCGAACCAGGCCTTCTCATCCAACATCAACGCCTTACCTCACAAATGCCCTTCTAGAAGAATAGGTAAACATTCCCATAGACACTCCTAAACCTTGTGGACAGCCTTCCCAGAAGAGTTGAAGCTGTTATAGCTGCAAAGGGTGGGCCGACTCAATATTTAACCCAACGGACTAAGACTGGGAGGCCATTAAAGTTCATGTGCGTGTAAAGGCAGGCGTCCCAATACTTTTGACCATGTAGTGTATGTGTGCGTGAACTATGTGCACATTAATATTTTGTGGATGAGCATAGAGGGATGGGAGAAGTTTTTGTAAATAAAGTTGTAGTTTAATTTAAATTGTTTTTGCTATCACGAGGGAAGAACAACATCCATTTCGATAGTGTGAGCATTGATAGGTACTCTTTACTGAAAGATCTATAAGACCCCTGATCTCTCCTCTACCCTCAAAAGGCAGTAGAGGCCTTGTGTGTCCGGTAATGACTTATAAACAACAAACCAAAATCGGAAGCAAACAAATTAACATCGCTTATGGCTTAATCTATCGCAAAGAAGGGGAATGTTCATTCCGTGCCCGAATACTCAACCAGCCCAACAAAGCGCAGTGGACCGGGGCTTCCCGATCACACCCGTGAGACCCAGGAACAGTGGCCGTTGGCGGTGGGAAGTGGGGGGCTCTTCCACACCCTGTAAAAGTGATTAGGCGGCTGTAGAGCTGCTTGGATCACTTTTACAGGAAAGCCGATCGCTGGCTGCAAATATTGATACCATGATCATGGCTGCAGCTGCATGATCCTTGTATAACCACTTCCTTCTGAGGGCGTACAGGTAAAGTATGACTCATCAAGTGAACTGTCCTCATTTTTGGGGAGAAAATATCATACATTTTAAAAATTATTATTTGTCAGGTGGGTGTGTCTGTCAGCACGGCTGGTGGGCGTTATCTATTTCAGGGCTGACAATGCCTAACCTTTTCTCTGCCAGAGCTGTTTTTGTGTTTTTTTTGCACATGTTTAAAATATAATTTGAGGCCTGAAGATTAGTTAAACCCCCAATCATTATATATACTGAACAAAATTATAAACGCAAAACACTTGTTTTTGCCCCCAATTTTCATGAGCTGAACTCAAAGATCTAAGAAAACCAGGATTTATCCGTGAAGAGAACACCTCTCCAAAGCGCCAGATGCCATTGAATGTGAGTATTTGTCCACTCAAGTTGGTTACGTCGATGAACTGCAGTCCGGTGGAGACCCCGATGAGGACGACAAGCATGCAGATGAGTTTCCCTGAGACGGTTTCTGACAGTTAGTGTAGAAATTCTTTGGTTATGCAAACCGATTGTTGCAGCAGCTGTCTTTGTGGCCGATCTCAGACCATCTTGGAGGTGAAGATGCCGGATGTGGAGGTCCTGGGCTGGAGTGGTTACACGTGGTCTGTGGTTGTGAGGCCAGTTGGATGTACTGCCAAATTTTCTGAAATGCCTTTGGAGACGGCTTATGCTAGAGAAATGAAAATTCAATTAATGGGCAACAGCTCTGGTGGACATTCCTGCAGTCAGCATGCCAATTGCACGCTCCTTCAAAACTTGTGACATCTGTGGCATTGTGCTGTGTGATAAAACTGCACATTTTAGGGCTCTTTCACACTATCCGCTCCGTCGGCGGACTCCGTTTATCTCAGCGGGGGATCAATCCGCCGATCCCCTGCTGAGCAGGAGAAGGACAGCTTTTCTCCACGCTGTGTGCGGAGACACAGCTGTCAGAGCCCCATACATCTCTATGGGGGAATCGGATGGGAAGGGACTTTCGGTCCGTTCTTATCCGATCCCATCCGATCCGATCCGCTGGACGGATGGAAAATAGGGTTTCCATCCGTCCAGATTTGACGGATCGGGTCGGATGTCAGTGGACATGTCTCCGCTGACATCCGATGCCCCATAGGGATGCATGGGGTGACCGTTCAGATCCGCCAAAAAAACTGACAGGTGGATCTGAACAGTCCGCATGTGTGAAAGGGGCCTTAGAGTGGCCTTTTATTGTGGCCAGCCTAAGACACACCTGTGCAATAATCATGCTGTCTAATCAGCATCTTGTTATGTCACACCTGTGAGGTGGATGGATTATCTCGGCAAAGGAGAAGTGATCACTAACACAGATTTAGACAGATTTGTGAACAAAATTTGAGAGAAATAGGCCTTTTGTGTACATAGAAAAAGTCTTAGATCTTTGAGTTCAGATCATGAAAAATGGGGACAAAAAAAAAAGTGTTGCTTTTTATAATTTTGTTCAGAGTATTTTTAAAAGCAGACACCCTAGAGAAAAAGCTGTGGTAGTTCCAATTTTTTTTACATCAAATGATATTAGCCCAATTCATTTATGAAATGCTAAATTTCAGTATAAAGTGCATTAAAGGTAATTTAAGGGTACACAAATGCATTAACCAATTTCCTTTTGATAAAATGTAAAAGATGAGGTTGAGCTGAGCATATAGATACCCAACATGTCAAGTCTTAAAGTTGCATGCACCAACAGCAACAAACTTCAGTTCCCCTTTATTTTCCATAGGTGACACTTTATCAGCCCCTACAGATCACCACCTTAGAGATAACCAGGAGTAATGGGTCTAAAATTAATGTTCACTCTGGCATGCTTGGCAAAATGTAACATGTTGCGCAGTTAACATTTTGCACATAGGTTCCCCAACGCTTGTATTTACATTAATACTTTACATGTGTGTATGTTGGGGTGGGTTTAAAACATTTTGGGGGGATCTCTTTAATTAGACATCAGGGGTCTAAAAGACCCCTAATGTCTCACCCGCCTTACCTGCCCTCCAATGAAGCTAATGGAGTGCAGGTTCACACACCATTAGCTTCTTCTCTGTCTATACTGACTAGGGAAAGTGACACCAGGACCTGGCAGCATTCACCAATCTTAATTGGTATGGCCTACAGTTAGATGGTTGCAAACATTCCCCACTCTTCCCAGGTCCGCTGATGAGTTTTCAGAACCTGAAAAACCTGGCAGGGCATGGGACAGGAGAAATGGCAGTTACGGGGGGGTTGTGTAAGTGATTCGGAGGCTGAACAGCAGCCAGATTGCTTTCATCTGACAGCTGACAGTGGGCTTGTCAGATTTACACACACTCCTGGCATCTGCAGCCTCCGGGAATGTGTGTAAAACCCCCCACCCCCACCAACATATTGCATATGGCATTGGCGATAAAAGGGTTAGTGTACAGGGCCCTAAATATACAGTAGATACCATTCTGTAAGTTATTGCCAGTGGTACAGGCTGGGAGAGGGTATACAATTAAATATTTGATGTGACCTGGTGAATCTCTCTTCCCCCCTGGGCTCCTGATTAGGGAGGGTGTGTGCTAGATGTTTCTTCCTCCTAGATCTGATGCCAAGGTAGGGCACCCATGACTTTGTAAGACAAGGCCTGAATCTATTGACGTCCTCCCATGATCGCGCTGGCCGCGCGCCCCCTGTGACTCGTGGGCAGCTCGCTCTGTGATTGCTGAGTCCTTTGGACTCAGCTGATCCCAAATCAGGGTAAGGGGCCAATCATAGCAACCCTTTACCACCTGATCAGCTGTGTCCAATGACAGCTGATCACGGATGTAAACACTAGCCTTTGACAACATGAGGAGAGAAGAAGGGAGCTGATTACCGGCTTGTGGTAAAGGGACATCGGCATGAATAATCAGGGCACTGATTATCAGTTCAGTCCCAACAGTGCTCACCAGTCCTGCCAATCAGTGCTCATCAGTGCTGCCAATCGATGGCTATTAGTGCTGCCAGTCAATGCCTATCAGTGCTGCCCATCAGTGCCTTCTCATCAGTGCCACCTATGGGTGCTGTCTATCAGTGCCCATCGGTGCTGCCTACCAGTGCTCATCAGTGAGGCCTATCAGTACAGCCCATCAGTGCCACCTATCATTGCCCTTCAGCGCCGCCTATCAGAGCCCATCAATGCCACTTTTCAGTGCCCATCAGTGCAGCCTCATTTGTGTCCACCAGTGCCGCCTTATCAGTGCCCATCAGTGACATCTATCAGTGCCCATCAGTGCAGCCTACCAGTGCCCATCAGTGTAGCTTCATCAGCGCACATCAGTGAAGGAGAAAAATTACTTGTTTGCAAAAATTGTATAACAAACTATGAAACATGTTTTTTTTTTTTTTGATTTTCTGCCTTTTCTCGTTTGTTTTTTTTATTTTTTAACAAACAGTGGTAATTAAATACCACAAAAAGAACACGCTATTTGTTTGAAAAAAATGATATAAATGTAATTTGGGCACAGTGTTTCATGACCGCACAATTGTCATGCAAAGTGTGACATTGCCGAAAGCTGAAAATTGGCCTGGGCAGGAAGGCGGTGAAAATGCCCAGTAGGCAAATGGCTAAAGGTTCTTTAACTGTGAAGATTGTGAGTGTGATTTTTCTTGGAGTCTGCCATGCCTTTGGATGTCCTGTGATGCAGAGGCGTAACAAGAACCTTAAGGGCTCTGGTACAAGAAACCATGAAGGGCCCCCGACCCAAGTGCGACCTTTGTGACCCTGGTAGTTCTGCCACTGGTGTCAGTAGTTTTTTTTTTTTTTTTTTTTATATTTTTTATTATTTTTTAGAAACCCAGTTGGGGGGGGCTTTGGTTAAATACTGTATCAGGAGTCTAAACAGACCTTTGAGGTAGAGAAAGGAAATTGAGGACACATCGTTCATTTTCCTTACTTGCAGCATCAGCTACACAGAATAAATGGACAGGAATAGCTCTGTACAGAGCTTCCTGTTCATTCACAAACTGAAGCATAGTAAACACAGTTTACTATGTTTCAGCCATGAATGGACAGCGTCAGTGATCGGTATTGATCACTGACTCTCCATTTAGAACAGGAAGGGGGAGGTAAATGACACATTTACTGGCCCCCTCCCTGTTCTCCATCCTGACAGATCCCCTGTAGCAGCCAGCGGGGGAGGGGAGGAGAGAAGTGGAGGATATGGGGGGGGGGGGTCAGGAAAGAGCACAGCGGTCTGGAAAGTACACGGGGGCAGCAGAAAGAAGCTGGATAGAAGGAGCGGTGGGGGTGGCTGCATATAGAAGAACAGATATCTCCCTTTTCCCTGCTGCAGTCGCTGAATGCCCGCTTCTCCTTCTCTCCCACATAGGTCAAGTGAGATGTAAGGTGGATGCTAAAAGTCTAAATCTACTAATTCATCCTCCTTTATTCAATCCTTAGATACAAGCTGCAATATATGTTGATTTTTGTTAATAGAGGTATTAGACCAACTTATACAAAACCAGGTTCTTTCCCTCAAGCTGAATTCCTTTGTCTTACACTACTTGTAAATGTGAGATTACATCCCATCTCATGGTTCATCATGGGACATTGTCACCCCAGAACCCGACAGGGGAAATAAAAATGTTGCGATGCCTCACTTTTTATTAAATATCCTACTGACTGTTTACATGGAGATGCTGCTAGCATTTACATTGTCGGCGTACCCTTCAGTAGTGTTTGTTTATGTTAAATTCTGCATATTATGCCTTTACCATGTTTTAAAATGTTGGTTTTGTCCACATTTATGAATGAAAGCTGCTTGTTATACATCAATAACCGATCCTGACATATGAAAGCGTACACTTTACAATTTTAATGAAGGGATCAAAAAATCAATGAGCCTAGAATCACCAGTACCTTACATTGAGTTCAACACTTGCCATAGACTTTAAAGTGGTCCTTCCATGGCAAACTGAAGGTCCACTTTTTTTGCAGCCCACTCCCTCCCTAACACAATGGCATTTATGTCTGGTGACCCTTCTTTTACAAAGCATATGTGCATGTATCTAACACACAATTAATATGTATTTTGCTGATTTGGTTTACAGTTTCTAAAAGGTTAACAATATTTTACATGTGGACATTGCACATTACTAATTTTTTGGTAAATGCATTGGTTTTAATTCTCTGTTTTTGCAGATCAAATGCCCCACAACCTCTAACCCAGGGGTCCTCAAACTACGGCCCACGGGCCGCATGCGGCCCGCCAGGGTCCTGAACCCAGCCTTCCGGCCGGGATGTATCGTTCATTTTGTTTGCCGGGCACGGCAGCCGCAGCTATCGCGGCGCCGCGAGACTCCCAAGACTCCATCGGCATAGGGCTGACTGCCTGTCACTCACTGAAGCTCTAATAGGCTTCATAAAAGGGTGGACCCGGGGCACAGAGCACTGCACCCTAGCCCACCCATTTGTGTGACAATAGCGAATTAAAATTTGCTATTGTCACACGGATCCTCCTCCTGGCCAATCAGGAAGCGGGTCCGAGACCCGCCTCCTGATTGGCCGAAAGGTGAACCCATGCCATTGGCCGCGGAGGAGGCGGGAGGACTCTAGGAGACGTGGGGGACTGAGGAGAAGCCGCTGCTGCAGGTAAGTGCACTGGTCTATCTGCATTGATGGGGGCACACTGTGGTCACCCGGCATTGATGGGGGCATGCTGTGGTCACTCTGCATTGAAAGGGGGCACGCTGTGGTCACTCTGCATTGATGGGGGCAAGCCGTGGTCACTCTGCATTGAAGGGGGCACGCTGTGGTCACTCTGCATTGATGGGGGCACGCTGTGGTCACTCTGCATTGATGGGGGCATGCTGTGGTCACTCTGCATTGATGGGGGCACGCTGTGGTCACTCTGCATTGAAAGGGGGCGCGCTGTGGTCACTCTGCATTGAAAGGGGGCACGCTGTGGTCACTCTGCATTGAAAGGGGGCACGCTGTGGTCACTCTACATTGATGGGGGCATGCTGTGGTCACTCTGCATTGATGGGGGCATGCTGTGGTCACTCTGCATTGAAAGGGGGCATGCTGTGGTCACTCTACATTGATGGGGGCATGCTGTGGTCACTCTGCATTGATGGGGTCATGCTGTGGTCACTCTGCATTGAAAGGGGGCATGCTGTGGTCACTCTACATTGATGGGGGCATGCTGTGGTCACTCTGCATTGATGGGGTCATGCTGTGGTCACTCTGCATTGAAAGAGGGCACACTGTGGTCACTCTGCATTGAAAGGGGGCACGCTGTGGTCACTCTGCATTGAAAGGGGGCACGCTGTGGTCATATATATAAATAAAACAATAAATATTGTATTGTTTTTCCTGTTTTTTTGTGCACTACAAATAAAATATGCGCATTGGAATTCGTTCATATTTTTTTTCAATCTATAGTCTGGCCCCCAACAGTGTCTGAGGACCCCTGTTCTAACCCATCAGGTTCAGGCTCTCCCAAAAGCTGAGGGCAGGAAACATGAAAATTTGTCTCTCCTGTGTGTGTCCAGGAGCCCAAAGGATTGTGTAAAAGGAATTAAAGGAGTCCACACCTTCATCTTAGAGTAAAGGGGCACTCTGCTGCATTACATCCCACTTGAACTTGTATCTGGCAATGTTGCGGACCATACAAGTCACCCTGTGGAAGGGGTTCATGGGGTCTCCCAAAGTTATGTCTCTAGGAGCTATTCAGGGATTAAGCCTCTGTTCTATTTTTGTGCTACAACAGACGACTCATGTATTTCTTCAGTTGCGTTGATGGATAGTGGTTTAGAAGGCTCCACAGCAGGAGCATAGAACTAAGCTAGATGACCAGTGGGCTGTGCAATATTGTCAGGATCAATGGCTTGACCTGGGGGTCTTGGAGATAATGGTGGAAAAACAGGAGGCAGCCCCAGTTGTACATCTGGTGTCTGAGATGTTTGTGGCTTAAGAACTTTGACAGGTTCTTAAAAAAAAAAAAAAAACACTCTGTGCTTACAGTATAGGTGTCTCAGTTTTCAGGAGTTCTTTTTCTCTGGATATTAATGACTGACACACTTTGAATAGGCTTGTAAGGGGGGTAGACAGATTGTCCGTCACCTCTTCCATGTTTTCCTCACTCGTTGGGTGCCAAGCAAGGGTCACATAAGAGATTCCCCCTCGGTGTGGGTTCTTTGGACTATACCAGGCATTGAAGGGTGTCACTAACCCTTGCACATAGGGTAATGCTTTGCCCAAAGGCGTGCTCACCAATGCTCAGGACCAGGCAGGAGCCGCAGTCTTGTGAAAAATAAAACATTAAGGCAGTCTCCCAACTCGGAGATGAGCCACATGTGTGCAGTACCCAAGGTAAGGAGTTCATCCTTAAGCTTCTTTGGCCCATGTCCTACACACGTGTACTGATGTATGTGCATTGGGAAGGATAGACTGAGCCGCTGCCCACAACACCAGTCAGCGTACCTCTGCTACCTCACTGCCAGTAACAGAATGGGGTCCTATCGGCACATAGCATAGACCTTATGCATGCTCTTACCCAACTCTCCTGTTACCAAGGTACCAGACCATAAAACTCGAGAATGCTAGTCACCTCCAGGTGACGGACGGAGATGCACAGATAGGGAGGGAGTTCAAGTACTGACCCCTCTCTGCCAGAGAACCTGTCACCTATCAGGTACTATGCCAATGACTGGTTGAGGTTTTTCCTTGTAGTTACGCAGGAACCTTTGCCGTAGGGATGTTACCCATACTGTGGTTAAGGACCCAAAGGCAGAGGAGCACACTGGACACCCAGCACATAGCACAGGGGAAGCAAAAGTGTCCAGTGCGTCCCCTCACCAATATTATATCAGTACAAACTACTGGTCACTGCCCCCTCCTATAACTGGCCTTCACCGCCAGGAGCACATGGAAGGGCAAGGCATGTCAAACAAAATGAAAGAAAATTCCCAGCTTAACTCACCAGTCAGCCTGCAAACAACCAAATTCTCCTGTCTAACAATTTGCATTAAAAACAGGGTAAATTGTACCCTTGTGCTGTGTGCTGGTTGTCCAGTATGCCCCTGTGCCTTAAGGAGGTGTGGGTTCCCTCCAGGCTCACCGGCCCTCTATCTATCCATTAGGCCCCTTTCACACGGACTTTCCACCCAGTGGACTCGGTTTTGCTCAGTGGGGATTGATCCCCACTGATTGCATTTATTTAAAAAAAAAAAAACCTTTTTTCCGGTTACCTTTTTCCGGTGGTCACATGACAGCATTGCCTCTTATGCCCCTCATCTTTTTTTTTTTTTATTAAATTTGCCATCAAATTTTTTACCAGGTATAATAGAGATGCAAAATTAACAACCACACAGTAAAAAAACAAGTCTGCAGACTACAATTACCATTTACCAATTACCAGGAAACCTAGGCAAGCATAATGATACATACAGGCCTCAGCCTCAGCCACCCCAAGGTTAGAAGCATAGCTCCCAACTGTCTCTGATTTGGAGGGACTGTCCTTGATTTGGAACAAAGTCCCTCTATCCCTATTTCCTCCTCATTTGTCCCTCATTTTGATCTGATCAATAAAGTTGTATAAAAAAAATGCTTTATTTATCTTTAAAAAAGTGTTTCCTAGTGCTAAACCTTTCATCTAGTTTCTAAATTGCTGTATTTGTAGATTTCAAAAGCCAGTATTAAGGAATAGTAGTGGTAAAAAAAGGGCTTGTGAGTTTACCCAATCTTTTTTTTTTTTTTTGTTTAATTCTCCTTTAAGAGGGCGTGTCCTATGCTTACATACTTTTGCTAAAAGTTGTCCCTCATTCCCATCTCAAAAATTTGTGAGGTATCCTAGAAGTAATCTATAACTACAACATGTGGCAATCTCCATTCCATCCAGTAGGGAACCAGTCAACACCCCCCCCCCCCCCCCCCCAGCCCTCCCTGGGAAAAGCTACACATCTGGGGAGGCATGCATCACTGGCTTCCACAGCGGAGTAGCATGGTTTACACCACAGGTGTCAAACACAAGGCCAATGGACCGAATCCGGCCCATCAGACCATTTCATGTGGCCCTCTCACACAGGGCTTTTTTTCAGCTTGAACGTGGTGGAACTCCGTTCTGCCACCTCCGGCTCTTGCAGATCCCTGCCTACCCTGCATGCATTCACAGCAGTGCCGACCAATGATCTTCCTTCAAGTGAGAAGAGACACGGAGCCACCTACACTGCCGGGAGGAACTAAAGTCAGGCATATGAGATGTAAAGAAGCTTTTTGGGGGGTGGGGGCACTCTGTACTCTGCACACTCCTGAACTCTGCACACCATGTACTTCTTATCTCTGCACTCTGTACATAGCACACCCATAAACCCTGCGTCTGTATGTCATACACTCCTCAACCCCCCTGTCTGTACATAGTGCACCCCTGAACTCTGCAATCTGTATGTAGCACACTCGTGAAATCTACACTCTGTACACTGCATGCTTCTAAGTATCTAAGTGGATGCATAGTCTTACAGATACAACCCGCCATTTAAGGACAACCCTAATGCTGATGCAGCCCACAATGAAATTGAGTTTGACACCCCTGGTTTACACAATCCTCAGGAAAGATGGAGGACGTGACAAATGTGACCAGTCCTCTAAGCTGCCCTGGAGGTTTAGGCTCTTGCCACTCTGGAGAGATATCTTATTGCGGCACATCAACATGGCATCCTGTAACTCCCATCATTAATCCAAGGGATGCAAAATGACTTCTCAAGCACAGTTCTGCTTCTGTTTTTGGTTGCAGTCAGTTTAAAACAGGAAGAGCTGCTGACAGAATCACCAGTTATTTTACGAGTTGTGACAACTCCATCCCCAGAATGCGCTGTAAAAAAAAAAATGTTGTAAGAGCAGAAGCATTGTCATGGTGGAGAATCCACTTTTCAGGCCAAAGTTCGGGTCTGTTCTAAACAGATTCCCAAAACTTTTCAGAATTTCCAGGTAACAATGTTGGCTGACTGTTATACCATGTTCTATGAACTCATAGTGAACTATTCCCTTGTGATTAAAAAAACACACAAGCATGAGCTTACGAAGGTTTGCACTCTGTCCACATTTGCATCCGTCCTTTGTTTTTTTGGCTGGCCACTGCCTATGTCATTGTGGACATCTTCCCTTCCCTCCTTAAAAATCTGAGCCATTCAAAAACACTTTAATTCTTCATGGAATGTTCACTAGAGTTGAGCGGACACCTGGATGTCCGTGTTCGGCGGGTTCGGCCGAACTTGAAAAAAAAGTCCGGGTCCGTGTCCCGGACTTTTTCCTAACTTTACCCGGACACCGAACCCCATTGAAGTCAATGGGGACCCGAACTTTCAGGCACTAAAATGGCTCTAAAAAACAAATAGAAAGGGCTAGAATGCTGCAAATGGCAGCAAAATGTAGTTAAAGCAGAGTTCCACACTGGTTATACATTTTTTTTATAAAAATACCCCCGGGACAGTCAGAGCTAGCACATTCCACAATGGCTAGCCTCTGATCTGTCCCGGGTTGCACTTACCTTTCAGGAGAAATACTTACCTTGAAAATGTCTTGTCCAGCGCTGCCATCTCAGGAGTGGGCAGCTTGAAGCCAGCGCGATGCTCTTCCTTCTTCTTCGGTCCCACGATGCACTGCACCGGCCCCGACGTCACTTCCGGGTCGCTCGCGTCATCCCTCCACAGCTTCTGGGCATGCCCAGAAGCTGTTTAGAAGGGAATGATGCGCGCGCCCCGGAACTGACGTCGGGGCCGGTGCAGGCGCAATGATTCCTGGGAGCGATGACGTTCAGCTCCCAGGAATCATTGCAAAAGCCAGGAAGTGACGAATCGCTGTGGCCGCCGAGGGGAGGAAGAAGGAAGTAAGGTGAGTATATTTTCTCTAAAAGGTAAGTAAAAAAAAAAAAAAAAATTGCGATTATCCATTTGTTTTTCAGGTGACCCGGAGCGAGAAGATGGAGGTAAGTATAAATTTCGGGTGGAACTCCGCTTTAAGAGCATGGCAAGTGCTCTTAAAAAAAAAATTCCCCTTTAAATTTGTAATTTTTAAATAGCAGATTAGAACAGCACTCTGTAGTAAAATATAGCTGAACGCTGCACACAACAGGCTGATAAAATATATTTTTTTCTCCCTCCTCCTCAGTGGGCTCAAGTGAGGGCAAAAAGATTGTTCATTGCACCACCCCCCACACAGCAAAATCGATGTAGATCGCTAACGGACGATTGTTCTGTCCTGTGTCTCCTCATCTCTCCCTGCCTAATCTCTCCAGCCTGTCCCTAAAATGCTCAAATATCTTTCCCTGCCTACACTCCGACCTGTCCCTGCATTCTTTTCAGCACAATGTTGTTTTACCCTGTCTGTCTCTAATCAGCAGCAGCCAGCACCGTTCTGTGTGCTCTCTCCCTACACTACAGCAGACTGACGCACCGAGCTGTGTCTCTCGAGCTTATAAAGACCTGGGTCACATGCTTCAGCTGGCCAATCACAGCTACTAATACATTAGTAGGCATGGCTGTGATGGCGCACACCAGTTAAACGCTTGTTGATTGGCTGTTGAAAGCCCGCCATTAAAAGCGCGCCATTACATACAAAGCAGGAAATAAAATTACCGAACACGGATTTTAAACCCGTACATACAGTAAAGTTTTCGGGTCCGTGTTTTCGGGTCCGTGTTTTCGGGTAACAAAAATCCAATCATCCGGTACGGACCCGAATAATACAGTCCGTGTTCGCTCAACACAAATGTTCACCATAAACCTGTTGTAACAGAGCTAAAGTTCCACTCGCACTTTTCCTAATTTTCTACTAAATTTGATGTTAATCCACTGCTCTAAATTCCTGCCACTCATTTTCCGCCAACAGTGCAACGCACACAAGTCTTATTTCTTCTACTACTCCATAAAGACTGAGTCAACTGGTCTGCGACCCAGGCGAGAGCTAGTTTGAACATGTCAGAACACGCTTGAGTGCGCATGGCTGTGTGACTCACCACCATAGTCCTACGCGGTGGGCATTCCGGGAATTAATTGTCACGCCTCGTACAGCAGCAGAATAATTAAAAATATTATGCTGTATCTAAGAAATACAGTATATGTATACACAACACATTAACAATCTTAATTTGTGGGGTAATATACACTTTAATTAAAACCTTATTTTATAAAACTTTCAGCATTGCTAATCACTGAGTAACGTCACATTGACTAACGCCCCCGTCAGTGCGGCTGCCAGGCAATCCTTGATGTGTAAATCCTGAGTTCGCTCTTCGCTCAATATCACTTCACATTTCTTGCATCCATTTTCAAAGTTGTTTACAGTTTAATGTCCACCTTTGACCAGCAAGCGAGAACAGATTATCTGTGTCACTCAGGGGGCGCCGATGACAAAATCATCACCAGAAATCCAATTGTTGAGCCTACAGCTTAGCGGGTCACCACTGGCAAACATAGAGATATAATTTCATTATGTATGAGGAGCATTGAGCTGTTTAGAGAAAGGCCTGCAGTCTCAGGATTCATTGGGAAAGGCTATTAATGGGTTGCTAAACATACGTTACCTATGTCGTAATATACAGGAGAACCGTTAAAGAACCTCCATAGTGAAAATGATTGTATTCTGGTAACTGTATACTGGTAGGTAAAACTTTATAAATAACAAGTTTTTGAAATACGGTATATTGTTTCATCTCAGATATTACTGGTATATTTGCAACCCCCTTTCCAGGCAGAGCTTTCTTGAATTTGGGGATAGATCGCTTCTGGCTGCTAGACTAATCATCACGAGACGGTGGAAGTCGAATATGTCACCCAATATATCGGAAGTCATAGAGTTGATAAAGCAACATCATATACAGTGCCTTGCGAAAGTATTTGGCCCCCTTGAACTTTTCGACCTTTTGCCACATTTCAGGCTTCAAACATAAAGATATAAAACTGTAATTTTTTGTGAAGAATCAACAACAAGTGGGACAAAATCATGAAGTGGAACGAAATTTATTGGATATTTCAAACTTTTTTTAACAAATAAAAAACTGAAAAACTGGGCATGCAAAATTATTCAGCCCCCTTAAGTTAATACTTTGTAGCGCCACCTTTTGCTGCGATTACAGCTGTAAGTCGCTGGGGTATGTCTCTATCAGTTTTGCACATCGAGAGACTGAAATTTTTGCCCATTCCTCCTTGCAAAACAGCTCTGTTAACAAATAAAAAACTGAAAAATTGGGTGTGCAAAATTATTCAGCCCCTTTACTTTCAGTGCAGCAAACTCTCTCCAGAAGTTCAGTGAGGATCTCTGAATGATCCAATGTTGACCTAAATGACTAATGATGATAAATAGAATCCATCTGTGTGTAATCAAGTCTCTGTATAAATGCACCTGCACTGTGATAGTCTCAGAGGTCCGTTTAAAGCGCAGAGAGCATCATGAAGAACAAGGAACACACCAGGCAGGTCCGAGATACTGTTGTGGAGAAGTTTAAAGCCAGATTTGGATACAAAAAGATTTCCCAAGCTTTAAACATCCCAAGGAGCACTGTGCAAGCGATAATATTGAAATGGAAGGAGTATCAGACCACTGCAAATCTACGAAGACCTGGCCGTCCCTCTAAACTTTCAGCTCATACAAGGAGAAGACTGATCAGAGATGCAGCCAAGAGGCCCATGATCACTCTGGATGAACTGCAGAGATCTACAGCTGAGGTGGGAGACTCTGTCCATAGGACAACAATCAGTCGTATACTGCACAAATCTGGCCTTTATGGAAGAGTGACAAGAAGAAAGCCATTTCTTAAAGATATCCATAAAAAGTGTTGTTTAAAGTGGCCACAAGCCACCTGGGAGACACACCAAACATGTGGAAGAAGGTGCTCTGGTCAGATGAAACCAAAATGGAACTTTTTGGCAACAATGCAAAACGTTATGTTTGGCGTAAAAGCAACACAGCTCATCACCCTGAACACACCATCCCCACTGTCAAACATGGTGGTGGCAGCATCATGGTTTGGGCCTGCTTTTCTTCAGCAGGGACAGGGAAGATGGTTAAAATTGATGGCAAGATGGATGGAGCCAAATACAGGACCATTCTGGAAGAAAACCTGATGGAGTCTGCAAAAAACCTGAGACTGGGACAGAGATTTGTCTTCCAACAAGACAATGATCCAAAACATAAAGCAAAATCTACAATGGGATGGTTCTCAAATAAACATATCCAGTTGTTAGAATGGCCAAGTCAAAGTCTAGACCTGAATCCAATCGAGAATCTGTGGAAAGAACTGAAAACTGCTGTTCACAAACGCTCTCCATCCAACCTCACTGAGCTCGAGCTGTTTTGCAAGGAGGAATGGCCAAAAATTTCAGTCTCTCGATGTGCAAAACTGATAGAGACATACCCCAAGCGACTTACAGCTGTAATCGCAGCAAAAGGTGGCGCTACAAAGTATTAACTTAAGGGGGCTGAATAATTTTGCACGCCCAATTTTTCAGCTTTTTATTTTTTTTAAAAGTTTGAAGTATTCAAAAAATTCCGTTCCACTTCATGATTGTGTCCCACTTGTTGTTGATTCTTCACAAAAAATTACAGTTTTATATCTTTATGTTTGAAGCCTGAAATGTGGCAAAAGGTCGAAAAGTTCACAAGGCACTGTATATGAGAGTCTGTGGGGCGGAAACTATTTGACCACCATTGGAATCTGTGGCATGATTGAGTTGTGAAACACTAACTATATAGAGCTGTGTTTGGTCATTTTGAAATCTTCTAGGCAGGGCTTTTTTTCTCCGATAGTAGGTGCAGGTACTCTATCCTTCTGAATCAACCCTTGTCTCCACCCCCTATCCACCTCCAAGCATTGTTTCTTGGTTCCACCCCCTACCCACCTCCCAGTATCGGCCCTTTTAGAGAATGCAGAATCAAGTATCATTTTGCAGTGTTATTGAATTTGTTAAAAATAGCAAGAAAAGCAGTAAAATAGATCCCCTGTAGCCAGCAACAATAGCCCCCCAGCAACCATAGAACCCCCAGCAACAATAGATCCACCCCAGCAACAATAGATCAGTTCCATCAATACATAAAATACCCCCTATAGCAACAATAGGTCCATCCTAGCAAAAATACACCCCTCCAAGAACATTTTTACACCAGCTATAACAGATCTACCCCAGCAACAATAGACCACCCCGCAATAAAAAAAAAACCTCCAGCAACATGATCCACCTAGCAACAATAGATCCCCCCTTTTAAAAATTACCCCTCCCCCCCCAACCCCAGCAAAAATACACCCCCGGATTTGTCCGCCAACAACAACAGATCACTGGTTAGGACACATTATTAGACTCTCCACTAGCCAGCAACAACAGACCTCTCCCTCAACAGTCAATCATTTCTAGCAAAAATGACTCCCAGTAACAATAGATCCCTTACCAGCAACAATGGATTCCCCTCAGCAACAATAGACTCACCAGCAGCTAACATCAATAGACCATCTAGTACACTTCAGCACCTCCTGCCATTACATACATTTAATGCTGAAGGTGCTGGAACTGCGTTCCCCTGCATTCCTGTTAAAGAAAAAGCCCTGCTTCTACGTCATATTTTCATTGTATCTAATGTTAATCTCAGATCAAAGTTTGTTGATTGTTCACCTGTTTTGTATGTATTCTACAAATGAACAAAACTCAGGAATCGTATGCTTATATTACCATTATAAACCCTCAGGGGCTTGCTTTTTCCATTCCTTTTGTTAAACTTTGTTTATATCACCTTTTTGATATTGATTAAAAATAACGAAATAAACCAAAACCTCATATATAATTTTTTTTTGTTTTTTGTTTTTTATTTGTGCACATGTATATATTTACAATATATTGTTCTCACATTTGCACAGTTAAGCTTTCTATCAAAAATGTCAGTTACAGGGCCATATAACGCTGCCATGGGTACTTACGTCACTCAACTTTTATACTGTATACCCAATTTAACATTTTTTTTCCAAGAGAACTGCTGCCCGGTATCTGGACCATACTGCTGGCCATCAAACACCTGACAATAAGTAGGCTCCAGTCACTTACTTCTTTTTATTATTTATTGTGTTCCTGAAGCTAGAGACAGGATTTAGAGGAATAGGATACCCAAAAACTAAATAAGAAGACCGAATACTAAATCAGCAATAGGTCCAATGTGACTTCCAAAAATGGATGATAATAGACAGAGGACAGCCAGATAAATCATAATTATTTGAAAGCAGTCACAGAATTTCGTTGCACCAAGATTTAACTTTTCTCCCTTGGTAAGAAGTCCAAAATACCTGAGTACCTAGGGAAAGGTCCCTCTTCCAAGGTCCAAATGGCAACTTGCCCCCCAACTCTTCTGTGACCCTCTTCAGGGTCTATGAATGCAAGAGAATCTTTCATTCATACACCCATCCTCCATTCATAGAGCTTAATGTCCACCTTTGACCAGCAAGCGAGAACAGATTATCTGTGTCACTCAGGGGGCGCCGATGACAAAATCATCACCAGAAATCCAATTGTTGAGCCTACAGCTTAGTGGGTCACCACTGGCAAACATAGAGATATAATTTCATTATGTATGAGGAGCATTGAGCTGTTTAAGGAAAGGCCTGCAGTCTCAGGATTCATTGGGAAAGGCTATTAATGGGTTGCTAAACATACGTTACCTATGTCGTAATATACAGGAGAACCGTTAAAGAACCTCCATAGTGAAAATTATTGTATTCTGGTAACTGTATACTGGTAGGTAAAACTTTATAAATAACAAGTTTTTGAAATACGGTATATTGTTTCATCTCAGATATTACTGGTATATTTGCAACCCCCTTTCCAGGCAGAGCTTTCTTGAATTTGGGGATAGATCGCTTCTGGCTGCTAGACTAATCATCACGAGACGGTGGAAGTCGAATATGTCACCCAATATATCGGAAGTCATAGAGTTGATAAAGCAACATCATATACAGTGCCTTGCGAAAGTATTTGGCCCCCTTGAACTTTTCGACCTTTTGCCACATTTCAGGCTTCAAACATAAAGATATAAAACTGTAATTTTTTGTGAAGAATCAACAACAAGTGGGACACAATCATGAAGTGGAACGAAATTTATTGGATATTTCAAACTTTTTTTAACAAATAAAAAACTGAAAAATTGGGCATGCAAAATTATTCAGCCCCCTTAAGTTAATACTTTGTAGCGCCATCTTTTGCTGCGATTACAGCTGTAAGTCGTTTGGGGTATGTCTCTATCAGTTTTGCACATCGAGAGACTGAAATTTTTGCCCATTCCTCCTTGCAAAACAGCTCGAGCTCAGTGAGGTTGGATGGAGAGCGTTTGTGAACAGCAGTTTTCAGTTCTTTCCACAGATTCTCGATTGGATTCAGGTCTAGACTTTGACTTGGCCATTCTAACAACTGGATATGTTTATTTGAGAACCATTCCATTGTAGATTTTGCTTTATGTTTTGAATCATTGTCTTGTTGGAAGACAAATCTCTGTCCCAGTCTCAGGTCTTTTGCAGACTCCATCAGGTTTTCTTCCAGAATGGTCCTGTATTTGGCTCCATCCATCTTGCCATCAATTTTAACCATCTTCCCTGTCCCTGCTGAAGAAAAGCAGGCCCAAACCATGATGCTGCCACCACCATGTTTGACAGTGGGGATGGTGTGTTCAGGGTGATGAGCTGTGTTGCTTTTACGCCAAACATAACGTTTTGCATTGTTGCCAAAAAGTTCCATTTTGGTTTCATCTGACCAGAGCACCTTCTTCCACATGTTTGGTGTGTCTCCCAGGTGGCTTGTGGCCACTTTAAACAACACTTTTTATGGATATCTTTAAGAAATGGCTTTCTTCTTGCCACTCTTCCATAAAGGCCAGATTTGTGCAGTATACGACTGATTGTTGTCCTATGGACAGAGTCTCCCACCTCAGCTGTAGATCTCTGCAGTTCATCCAGAGTATTTATATTACCATATAAATACCCCATAGGGATAGGGGTCCAGTGATGGTTCCTTTAAGGCAGACTCTTTAGGTTAGCGCATAGGCTTATTCTACCTTTTTATAAAATTTTGAATTAAGTGTATTCAATGCCACTGGATATACCCATGTTCTGAAATTATTTACTCCGGTGAAAATTTGTGACTTTGCCCAAGTAGTCGTAGAAGTCTTCATAGTATGTAAGCTAGTTAACAAACTACTTTTGATATTTGGGAAAGGAAGTTGGATATCCTGGGCTGAATTTTTCTAGCCAAACTAATTGAGTTGTGTAAATTACCAGGATCAAACAGAAGTCAATTACAAAGGTGTAATAGGCATCCCGTCATCCTCTGTGTTTGCTCTTCTAAAAATAAGCCATCTCAGGAAGACGGCTGTCATTTGGTGGCCTTACAGCAACCTCCGAATGATTCCCTGCGCTCCCCTGAGGCCTGGACAGTGTAACAGATATTGACATTTCAATGTCTCCTTCGTGATCCATGCAAAGCCGCATCTGCCTGCTCACTCTCCCATTGGATAGCACGATGGTTTAGTAAATATCAACAGCATAATCCATCACCTCTTCAAACAAACTTTCAATGTAGCAATAAACCCATGGGGGCCCCCCGGGACGGACAGCAGCAGATGTGGTTTAAGGGGAATAGATTAAACTTGGTGAACGCAGAGGCATCAATCAAAATAGTTAAAGATTTTAGAATACGGCAAATAGACTTGCTGGCATAACCCACTGAAAGCTCGTCAGCTGTTAGTCAGTCATTAGTTTGTCAGAGAAGTACAGACAAGAGAAGTTCTACAGCAAAATATTGTATCATTTTTGTATGTTTTTGGGGGGTAGTCATAGTGCAAATTATAAAGGTGACCATTTTTTGCAGTACTGCAGAGTTCCCAATTGTTCTTCTTTTGTAGCCAAATGTTTCAGTCCTTCTTTTTTCCCTAATGTTTTTATTTTTTTATTTAAAGCAGTAGTAAACTCAGCTGCATGAAACCTCAAAAATAGTAAGTAAAATTCTAAATAGTGGTGCGCTGTCCCTTTAAACATACATGATAATGTACAATAAAATAAAATGAATGTGATGGATAAATCAACCTTAACACATCATATAATAAACAAGCAAAAAATTGGGGGAGCAAACCCTGAACATGTGTATCTAAAGCAGGTGCAGCTATGGACCAAGCAACATGTATATTAAAAAAGAATAGCGTACACATGCAAAAGAAATGACTATCAAATATGGAGACAATCCATAAATAAAAATGGGGATTTAGTCTCACCATATGGCCATATCGTGCTCAAGCCCACCACTGCGTCAAAGTACCCCATTATCAGTGGGTAGGGTTGAGCGGACACCTAGATGTCCGTGTTCGACGGGTTCGGCCGAACTTTAAAAAAAAGTCCGGGTCCGTGTCCCGGACTTTTACCGAACTTTTCCCGGACACCGAACCCCATTGAAGTCAATGGGGACCCGAACTTTAAGGCACTAAAATGGCTCTAAAACACCAATGGAAAGGGCTAGAGTGCTGCAAATGACAGCAAAACGTAGTTAAGAGCATGGCAAGTGCTCTGCAAACAAATGTGGATAGGGAAATAACTTAAAACAACAAAAAAAAAACAGAAAAATAAAACAATGTTCTTCATCTCTGAAGGACGAGGCCCATATGGAGTAGGAGGGAGGTTGAGGTGGTGGTGGATGTGGCGGTGTCATAGGCGTGCGCACAGGGTGTGCCTGGTGTACATGGGCACACCCTAATCACCTAGGGCACATAGCATTATCGCTCTGTTTGCCAGTGAGGAGATGGGAAAGATCTCCCTCGCACCTGCTCTATTTCTCTTTGCCAGCAGGGAGAGTAATGTATCGGGGCCATGTACATGTAGGCAAACACATGCATGTGTATTTCAACTTTGGGGTGCACACCCTAATGCAATAGGCTGCGCACACCTATGGGCGGTGTAGGTGGAAGCGGCGGTGGAGGAGGACCAGGGCCGGATTAAGAGCATCATGGTCTTGGTGCTGAGGATTTTGAAGGGCCTTAAGGGCCGTGCCTTGGCATGCACCCAGAGGAGGAAGGGTGCAGCCATGCATGCCTAATTCAACATGGGATGCTGTCTCTGAAGCCCATAAACACATCCATGCATCGGCAACTGTCCCTCCTTGTCCGGCCTTCGCGCTGTGTGGGGAGGTTCTGAGGGTGCTGCCTGGGGAAGCGAGCATAGAAGCCAGACTTCTGTGTTTACAAGTGACAGAAGAGCGGCCACAGTGAATATGGCCAACCCGGGGCCTATATAAAAGGTAGGGGCCTGCATGGAGCTGCAGCTCCAATAGCCCCTACGTTAATCTGGCCCTGAGGAGGAGGACGAGGTAGCCAACACTGCTTCTTTTCACAAATTTTAAATGAGGGTACACCCCAAAAGAGTGAGAAAGAGCAAAAATGGAACAATGGCTGGGTAAGGTCGGTATCCATTCCTATTCTGCACAAGGTACGGAAAAGTCCCGTGGGATCCATGCCTGGTTCATTTTAATGAACGTGAGCTTGTCCACATTGTCTCTGGACAGGCGGCTGCGCTTGTCTGTTATAACACCCCCAGCCGTGCTAAATACCCGTTCAGATAATACACTGGCTGCAGGGCACGCCAGCACCTCCAAGGCGTAAAAGGGAAGCTCAGGCCATGTGCCCAATTTGGAGACCCAGAAGTTGAAGGGGGCAGACCCCTCATTCACTACATGTAGGCGTGTGCACACATACTGCTCCACCATGTTGGTAAAATGCTGCCTCCTGCTAAGACGTTCCATCTGAGCTGCTGGTGCTGCTGTTTGTTGTGGCGTGCTGACAAAGCTTTTCCACATTTCGGCCATGCTAACCCTGCCTTCTGAGGTGCTGGCGGTGCCCTGGTTGAGTTGGCGACCTCCTCCTCCTCTGCCTTGTGCTTCCACTGTGGCCCAGCTGTCAGATGGGAATGCCAGCAGCATCGCGTCTACCAGCGTGCGCTTGTACTCGCGCATCTTGCGATCGCGCTCCAGTGAGTGAATTAAGGACGGTACGTTGTCCTTGTAACGGGGATCCAGCAGCGTGGCCACCCAGTAATCAGCACAAGTTAGAATGTGGGCAACTCGGCGGTCGTTGTGGAGACACTGCAGCATGTAATCGCTCATGTGTGCCAGGCTGCCCAGAGGCGACGAAAGGCTGTCCTCTGTGGGAGGTGTATCGTCCGTGTCCTCTGTATCCCCCCAGCCACGCACCAGTGATGGCCATGAGCTGGCCTGGGTGCCACCCTGCTGTGAACATGGTTCCATCTCCTCCTCCAACTCCTCCTCCTCCTCATCCTCCTCATCCTCCAGAACTGTGCCCCTGCTGGACAATTGTGTCCCTGGCGTTTGTGTGTGCAGGAACCCACCCTCGGAGCCCCTTGCGAATGACTGCCCTGAAAGCCTTGGAAATGTTACCTCTTCATCCTCCTCCTCCTCCTCATCCTGTGCCACATCCTCTTCCATCATCGCCCGAATTGTTTTTTCAAGGAGGCATAGAAGTGGGATAGTTAAGCTGAGAACGGCGTCATTGCCACTGGCCATGTTGGTGGAGTACTCAAAACAGCGCAACAAGGCACACAGGTCTCGCATGGAGGCCCAGTTATTGGTGGTGAAGTGGTGCTGTTCCGCAGAGTGACTCACGCGTGCGTGCTGCAGCTGAAACTCCACTATGGCCTGCTGCTGCTCGCACAGTCTTTCCAGCAAGTGCAAGGTGGAGTTCCACCTTGTGGGCACGTCACATATGAGGCGGTGAGCGGGAAGGCCGAAGTTACGCTGCAGCGCTGCCAGGCGAGCAGCAGCAGGGTGAGAACGCCGAAAGTGCGCACAAACGGCCCGCACTTTCTGCAGCAGCTCTGACATATCGGGGTAGTTTTTAAGGAACCTCTGCACCACCAAATTCAGCACATGCGCCAGGCAAGGGATGTGCGTCAAACCGGCTAGGCCCAGAGCTGCTATGAGATTTCTCCCGTTATCGCACACCACCAGGCCGGGCTTGAGGCTCGCTGGCAGCAACCACTCATTTGTCTGCTGTTCCATGCTCCTCCACAACTCCTGCGCGGTGTGTGGTTTGTCCCCCAAACAGGCAAGTTGTAAAACTGCCTGCTGTCGTTTACCCCTGGCCGTGCTGAAGTTGGTGGTGAAGGTGTTACGCTGTCCGGATGAGGAGGCGGTAGAGGATGAGGAAGTGGAGTAGGAGGAGTTAGGAACAGGAGGCAAACTGAAGCGCCCTGCAATCCTCGGTGGTGGAAGGACATGCGCCAAATTGCTATCCGCCTCAGGCCCATCCGCCACTGCATTTACCCAGTGTGCCGTTAGGGAGATATAACGCCCCTGACCGTGCTTACTGGTCCACGTATCGGTAGTTAGGTGGACCTTGGCACAGATGGCGTTGCGCAGTGCACACCTGATTTTTTCCCCCACTTGGTTGTGCAGGGAAGGGATGGCTTGCCTGGAAAAGTAGTGGCGGCTGGGCACGACGTACTGTGGGACAGCCACCGACATAAGGTTTTTAAAACTGTGCGTCTCCACCAGACGGAATGACAGCATTTCAAAGGCCAATAATTTTGAAATGCTGGCATTCAGGGCCAGGGATCGCGGGTGGGTAGGGGGGTACTTCCTCTTCCTCTCAAGTGTTTGGGAGATGGAAAGCTGAACGCTTCCACGGGACATTGTGGAGATGGTTGTTGGTGACCCAGGTGGTGGTGTTGCTGACAGATCGTCTGTTTGCGGGGTGGCAGGTGCCGGTATCACTACAGATGTGGCTGGAGCAGCCGAGACTGCAGCAGAAGAGGAAGCAGGATGAGCCAGAGACATTTCTTGGTTTTGAAGGTGTGTACTTCACTGCAGCTCGTGCTTTGCACTTAGATGCCTGATCATGCAGGTTGTGCTCAGGTTGAGAAGGTTTATGCCTCGCTTCAAGCTCTGATTGCACAGGGTGCAAACCACTCGTGTCCTGTCATCAGCACATTTTCTAAAGAACTTCCACGCTAGAGAACTCCTTTGAGCTGACTTTGGTGCGCTCGTTCCCTTGCTGCGTTGGGCAGTAGCGGGCGTAGTGTCTAGGGCACGGCCGCTCCGCTTCTGCACCCTGCTCCCTCTTCTGCTGTGCTGGTGGCTCTGTGCGACCACCGCCTCTTCCTCCAAACTACTCAGGTCACCTGCATGACGTTCATTCCATGTGGGGTCGAGGACCTCATCGTCCTCCACATCATCTTCCACCCAGTCTTCACCCCTGCCCTCCTTGTCGGTCTCCACAATGCTGAACGCCGCAGCAGTTGGCACCTGCGTTTCGTCATCATCGGAGACGTGCTGCGATGATCCTTGCATGTACTCATCTTGAGAAATAAGTGGTTGGGCATCGCTGCGCTCAATCTCTTCCACTTCTGGGGCAGGGCTAGGTGGATGGCCCTGGGAAACCCTGCTGACAGAGTCATCAAAAAGAAGAAGAGACTGCTGTATGGCTTGGGGCTCAGACTGCTTGCCTGATTTGCAAGGGGGTGAGGTGAAAGACGGTTGGACATCGGCTGCAGGTGCCAACTGTGACCTTTCTGCAGTAGACTGGGTGGGAGACAATGTGAAGGAACTGGAGGCACTGTCAGCAGCAAACCAATCTATTATCGCCTCCACTTGTTCTGGCCTCATCACTTCTAGGGGCGTATGATGCCCTACCAAATACTGATGCAGGTTCTGTCGCCTACTCACACTTGAGGAAGGTGTTTCACTTGTGCGTGTAGCTGGCACAGATCGACCACGTCCTCTCCTTGCAACAGGAGCTCTAGCAGCAGCACCACCACGACCCAGGCCACGGCCCCTATTTGACGCTCTCCTCATATTTCTGAAATTTAAGATCTTGCCCTAGAAAGGTCTTTATTGAATAGCGGAACAAAAGAACAACAGTATCGCACGGGTGTATCTCACAGTCAAATATGCAAACTATGCCGCAATTTAATGTTTTTTACACCAAAAGGGTGTGTATTGAATAGCGGAATAGGATAAAAAACTGTGTATCTCACACTTACAAACACAGACTAGGCCCGATTAAATTTTTTCCTACCCTAAAGGGAGGATGAGGAAGAGGAGTATGGAACAGGCAGCACCCTCAAATCTTCAGAAGTATGAGATGAACCCCAAAAACTTGGAAAGGTGGATCTCACACGTACCGACACAGACTATTCCGCAATTTAATTGAGCCACAAAGGTTTTTATTGAATAGCGGAATAGGAAATATGATCAAAAAAAAGTGTATGTTTTTCACACGTACAGAAGCACACTAGGCCCCAATTACTATTGTTTGTACACCTAAAAGGATGGATGAGGAGGAGGAGGAGGAGGAGGAGTATAGAACAGGCAGCACCCTCAAAGCTTCAGAAGTATGAGATGAACCCCAAAAACTTGGAAAGGTGGATCTCACACGTACCGACACAGACTATTCCGCAATTTAATTGAGCCCCAAAGGTTTTTATTGAATAGCGGAATAGGAAATATGATCAAAAAAAAGTGTATGTTTTTCACACGTACAGAAGCACACTAGGCCCCAATTACTATTATTTGTACACCTAAAAGGATGGATGAGGAAGAGGAGGAGGAGGAGTATAGAACAGGCAGCACCCTCAAAGCTTCAGAAGTATGAGATGAACCCCAAAAACTTGGAAAGGTGGATCTCACACGTACCGACTCAGACTATTCCACAATTTAATTGAGCCCCAAAGGTTTTTATTGAATAGCGGAATAGGAAATATGATCAAAAAAAAGTGTATGTTTTTCACACGTACAGAAGCACACTAGGCCCCAATTACTATTGTTTGTACACCTAAAAGGATGGATGAGGAGGAGGAGGAGGAGGAGTATAGAACAGGCAGCACCCTCAAAGCTTCAGAAGTATGAGATGAACCCCAAAAACTTGGAAAGGTGGATCTCACACGTACCAACACAGACTATTCCGCAATTTAATTGAGCCCCAAAGGTTTTTATTGAATAACGGAATAGGAAATATGATCAAAAAAAGTGTATGTTTTTCACACGTACAGAAGCACACTAGGCCCCAATTACTATTGTTTGTACACCTAAAAGGATGGATGAGGAGGAGGAGGAGGAGGAGTATAGAACAGGCAGCACCCTCAAAGCTTCAGAAGTATGAGATGAACCCCAAAAACTTGGAAAGGTGGATCTCACACGTACCGACACAGACTATTCCGCAATTTAATTGAGCCCCAAAGGTTTTTATTGAATAGCGGAATAGGAAATATGATCAAAAAAAAGTGTATGTTTTTCACACGTACAGAAGCACACTAGGCCCCAATTACTATTGTTTGTACACCTAAAAGGATGGATGAGGAAGAGGAGGAGGAGGAGTATAGAACAGGCAGCACCCTCAAAGCTTCAGAAGTATGAGATGAACCCCAAAAACTTGGAAAGGTGGATCTCACACGTACCGACACAGACTATTCCGCAATTTAATTGAGCCCCAAAGGTTTTTATTGAATAGCGGAATAGGAAATATGATCAAAAAAAAGTGTATGTTTTTCACACGTACAGAAGCACACTAGGCCCCAATTACTATTGTTTGTACACCTAAAAGGATGGATGAGGAAGAGGAGGAGGAGGAGTATAGAACAGGCAGCACCCTCAAAGCTTCAGAAGTATGAGATGAACCCCAAAAACTTGGAAAGGTGGATCTCACACGTACCAACACAGACTATTCCGCAATTTAATTGAGCCCCAAAGGTTTTTATTGAATAGCGGAATAGGAAATATGATCAAAAAAAGTGTATGTTTTTCACACGTACAGAAGCACACTAGGCCCCAATTACTATTGTTTGTACACCTAAAAGGATGGATGAGGAGGAGGAGGAGGAGGAGTATAGAACAGGCAGCACCCTCAAAGCTTCAGAAGTATGAGATGAACCCCAAAAACTTGGAAAGGTGGATCTCACACGTACCGACACAGACTATTCCGCAATTTAATTGAGCCCCAAAGGTTTTTATTGAATAGCGGAATAGGAAATATGATCAAAAAAAAAGTGTATGTTTTTCACACGTACAGAAGCACACTAGGCCCCAATTACTATTGTTTGTACACCTAAAAGGATGGATGAGGAAGAGGAGGAGGAGGAGTATAGAACAGGCAGCACCCTCAAAGCTTCAGAAGTATGAGATTGTGTTCACTGTACCCCACAAAGATTGTGTTCACTGTACCCCACAAAGATTGTGTTCACTGTACCCCACAAAGGTTTTGTTCACTGCACCCCACAAAGATTGTGTTCACTGTACCCCACAAAGGTTTTGTTCACTGCACCCAACAAAGATTGTGTTCACTGTACCCCACAAAGATTGTGTTCACTGCACCCCAAAAGGATTGTCTTCTCTGCACCCCACAAAGATTGTGTTCACTGTACCCCACAAAGGTTTTGTTCACTGTACCCCACAAAGATTGTGTTCACTGCACTCCAAAAGGATTGTCTTCACTGCACCCCACAAAGATTGTGTTCACTGTACCCCACAAAGGTTTTGTTCACTGCACCCCACAAAGATTGTGTTCACTGTACCCCACAAAGGTTTTGTTCACTGCACCCCACAAAGATTGTGTTCACTGTACCCCCCAAAGATTTTGTTCACTGCACCCCACAAGGATTGTCTTCACTGCACCCCACAAGGATTGTCTTCACTGCACCCCACAAAGATTGTGTTCACTGTACCCCACAAAGATTGTGTTCACTGCACTCCAAAAGGATTGTCTTCACTGCACCCCACAAAGATTGTGTTCACTGCACCCCACAAAGATTGTGTTCACTGTACCCCCCAAAGATTTTGTTCACTGCACCCCACAAGGATTGTCTTCACTGCACCCCACAAGGATTGTCTTCACTGCACCCCACAAAGATTGTGTTCACTGTACCCCACAAAGATTTTGTTCACTGCACCCCACAAAGATTGTGTTCACTGTACCCCACAAAGATTGTGTTCACTGCACTCCAAAAGGATTGTCTTCACTGCACCCCACAAAGATTGTGTTCACTGTACCCCACAAAGGTTTTGTTCACTGCACCCCACAAAGATTGTGTTCACTGTACCCCACAAAGGTTTTGTTCACTGCACCCCACAAAGATTGTGTTCACTGTACCCCACAAAGATTGTGTTCACTGTACCCCACAAAGGTTTTGTTCACTGCACCCCACAAAGATTGTGTTCACTGTACCCCACAAAGATTGTGTTCACTGCACCCCACAAAGGTTTTGTTCACTGCACCCCACAAAGATTGTGTTCACTGCACCCCACAAAGATTGTGTTCACTGTACCCCACAAAGGTTTTGTTCACTGCACCCCACAAAGATTGTGTTCACTGTACCCCACAAAGATTGTGTTCACTGCACTCCAAAATGATTGTCTTCACTGCACCCCACAAAGATTGTGTTCACTGTACCCCACAAAGGTTTTGTTCACTGCACCCCACAAAGATTGTGTTCACTGTACCCCACAAAGATTGTGTTCACTGCACTCCAAAATGATTGTCTTCACTGCACCCCACAAAGATTGTGTTCACTGTACCCCACAAAGGTTTTGTTCACTGCACCCCACAAAGATTGTGTTCACTGTACCCCACAAAGGTTTTGTTCACTGCACCCCACAAAGATTGTGTTCACTGTACCCCCCAAAGATTTTGTTCACTGCACCCCACAAGGATTGTCTTCACTGCACCCCACAAGGATTGTCTTCACTGCACCCCACAAAGATTGTGTTCACTGTACCCCACAAAGATTTTGTTCACTGCACCCCACAAAGATTGTGTTCACTGTACCCCACAAAGATTTTGTTCACTGCACTCCAAAAGGATTGTCTTCACTGCACCCCACAAAGATTGTGTTCATTGTACCCCACAAAGGTTTTGTTCACTGCACCCCACAAAGATTGTGTTCACTGTACCCCACAAAGGTTTTGTTCACTGCACCCCACAAAGATTGTGTTCACTGTACCCCACAAAGATTGTGTTCACTGTACCCCACAAAGGTTTTGTTCACTGCACCCCACAAAGATTGTGTTCACTGTACCCCACAAAGGTTGTGTTCACTGCACCCCACAAAGGTTTTGTTCACTGCACCCCACAAAGATTGTGTTCACTGCACCCCACAAAGATTGTGTTCACTGTACCCCACAAAGGTTTTGTTCACTGCACCCCACAAAGATTGTGTTCACTGTACCCCACAAAGATTGTGTTCACTGCACTCCAAAAGGATTGTCTTCACTGCACCCCACAAAGATTGTGTTCACTGTACCCCACAAAGGTTTTGTTCACTGCACCCCACAAAGATTGTGTTCACTGTACCCCACAAAGGTTTTGTTCACTGCACCCCACAAAGATTGTGTTCACTGTACCCCCCAAAGATTTTGTTCACTGCACCCCACAAGGATTGTCTTCACTGCACCCCACAAGGATTGTCTTCACTGCACCCCACAAAGATTGTGTTCACTGCACCCCACAAAGGTTTTGTTCACTGCACCCCACAAAGATTGTGTTCACTGTACCCCCCCAAAGATTTTGTTCACTGCACCCCACAAGGATTGTCTTCTCTGCACCCCACAAAGATTGTGTTCACTGTACCCCCCAAAGATTTTGTTCACTGCACCCCACAAGGATTGTCTTCACTGCACCCCACAAGGATTGTCTTCACTGCACCCCACAAAGATTGTGTTCACTGTACCCCACAAAGGTTTTGTTCACTGCACCCCACAAAGATTTTGTTCACTGCACTCCAAAAGGATTGTGTTCACTGCACCCCAAAAAGATTGTGTTCACTGCAGCCCACACACAGAAAAATGGATGTGGATCACTGACACCTGCCTATCTCCTATCCCACACCACACAGCAATATCGATTGTAGTTTGTAGAACACACTTTCCCTAAAATTCAGCAGACTCTGTCCCTAACAGGATTGAGAAGAGATCGTAGATCAGGAGAACTAAGTGCAGAACCCACCCCACACAGCAATATCGATTGTAGTTTGTAGAACACACTGACCCTATAATTCAGCAGACTCTATCCCTAAAATGCCTACAACTCGCCCTGCCTAAACACTCCGACCTGTCCCTCAATTCTATCCGGACACAAATGGTTTTTTCCTGCCTATCTTTCCCTAATCAGCAGCCAGCACGTTGATGTGTGCTCTGTCCCTGATCTAAGCAGCATAATGACGCCGCTGCGGCTGCCTCGAACTTATAAAGACTTGGTCACATGCTTCAGACGGCCAATCACAGCTACTGAGACATTTGCAGGCATGGCTGGGATGGCTTAAGGCACACCAGTTAAACGATTGTTGATTGGCTGTTGAAAGCCCGCCATGAAAAGAGCGCCAAAGCATGCAAAACCCGGAAATAAAACGACCGAACACGGATTTTTACCAGAATATACAGTAAAGTGTCCGTGTTCGTGTTCGGGTAACAAAAATCCAATTATTCGGTACGAACACGAATAATACAGTCCGTGTTCGCTCAACACTATCAGTGGGTCCTACACTATCCATATCCAAACCTCAAAAATAGTAAGTAAAATTCTAAATAGTGGTGCGCTGTCCCTTTAAACATACATGATAATGTACAATAAAATAAAATGAATGTGATAGATGAATCAACCTTAACACATCATATACTGTCATCAATTAATAATAAATTATCAAACATTAAAAAGATATGAATTTAAAATTCATGCAGTGATTGATGTGCTCTCAAATACACTATATTACCAAAAGTATTGGGGCACCTGCCTATACGCGAACATGAACTTTAATGGCATCCCAGTCTTAGACTGTAGGGTTCAATATTGAGTTGGCCCACCCTTTCCAGATATAACAGCTTCAACTCTTCTGGGAAGGCTGTCCACAAGGTTTAGGAGTGTGTCTATGGGAATGTTTGACCATTCTTCCAAAAGCGCATTTGTGAGGTCAGGCACTAATGTTGGAAGGCCTGGCTCGCAGTCTCGGCTCTAATTCATCCCAAAGGTATTCTATCGGGTTGAGGTCAGGACTCTGTGCAGGCCAGTCAAGTTCCTCCACCTCAAACTCACTCATCCATGTCTTTATGGACCTTGCTTTGTGTACTGGTGGAACAGGAAGGGGCCATCCCCAAACTGTTCCCACAAAGCATGTCCAAAATGTCTTGGTATGCTGATGCCTTAAGATTTCCCTTCACTGGAACTAAAAGGCTGAGCCCAACCCCTAAAAAACAACCCCCACCATAATCCCCCCTCCACCAAATGATTTGGACCAGTGCACAAATCAAGGTCCATAAAGACATGGATGAGTGAGTTTGGGGTGGAGGAACTTTACTGGCCTGCACAGAGTCCTGACCTCAACACAATAGAACACCTTTGGAATGAATTAGAGCAGAGACTGCGAGCCAGGCCTTCTAGTCCATATCATTGCCTGACATTACAAATGCGCTTCTGGAAGAATGGATGAACATTCCCACAGACACACTCCTAAACCTTGTGGACAGCCTTCCCAGAAGAGTTGAAGCTGTTATAGCTGCAAAGAAACGTTTGACTTCTGTGATTGCCAACAAGGGTTTTGCCACCAAGTACTAAGTCATGTTTTGCAAAGGGGTTTAAATACGTATTTCACTCATTAAAATGCAAATCAATTTATAGCTTTTTTTGAAATGCATTTTTCTGTATTTTTTTTTTGTATTTTGTCTCTCACTGTTAAAATAAACGTACCATTAAAATTAAAGACTGGTCATTTCTTTGTCAGTGGGCAAATGTACAAAATCAGCAGGGGATCAAATACCTTTTCCCCTCACTGTACTTGTAAGTAATTTCAGAATGCCTTACATCAGCCATGTCCAACCTGTGGCCCAGGACTGCAGACAATGCGGCCCACTGCCACCTGACAATTTTTCTTTTGCTGGGGAGGAAGGAAGTATAGTCGGGGGCACGGCCACAGCGGCTTTCAACTAAATGTAGGCAGAGGCTGCCTCAGAGGGGGGGGGGCGAGTGCCGTGGGATTACAAACAGAGCGGGGATCTTCTGCTTAACCGGCCGCCGCTGTCATACGAAGCCCCGCCTCCTGGACAGGCTCCTATGATAGATAGCACATTGGTGACATCTATCATAGGAACAGGTCCAGGAGGCAGGACTTTGTATGACAGCGGTCACCGGGTAAGCGGGAGATTCCCGCTCTGTGTAATCCAGTGGCTCTCCTCTCTTTTCATTGCAGACTGCATTGGATGGGCACGCACTGGTGAGGCTGCATTGGATGGGCATGCACTGGTGAGGCTACATTGGATGGGCATGCACTGGTGAGGCTACATTGGATGGACACTGATCAGGCTACATTGGATGAGCATGCACTGGTGAGGCTGCATTGGATGGGCATGCACTTGTGAGGCTGCATTGTATGGGCACTGATCAGGCTGCATTGGATGGGCACGCACTGATGAAGCTGCATTGGATGGGCATGCACTAGTGAGACTGCATTGGATAGGCACGCACCTGTGAGGCTGCATTGGATGGGCACTGGTGAGGCTTCATTGGATGGGCACTGATCAGGCTGCATTGGATGGGCATGCACTTGTGAGGCTGCATTGGATGGGCACTGATCAGGCTGCATTGGATTGGCATGCACTGGTGAAGCTGCATTGGATGGGCACTGATCAGGCTGCATTGGATGGGAATGCACTGGTGAGGCTACATTGGATGGACACTGATCAGGCTGCATTGGATGGGAATGCACTGGTGAGGCTACATTGGATGGGCACTGATCAGGCTGCATTGGATGGGCATGCACTGGTGAGGTTGCATTGTATGGGCACTGATCAGGCTGCATTGGAAGGGCATGCACTGATGAAGCTGCATTGGATGGGCACTGATCAGGCTGCATTGGATTGGCATGCACTGGTGAAGCTGCATTGGATGGGCACTGATCAGGCTGCATTGGATGGGAATGCACTGGTGAGGCTACATTGGATGGACACTGATCAGGCTGCATTGGATGGGAATGCACTGGTGAGGCTACATTGGATGGGCACTCATCAGGCTGCATTGGATGGGCATGCACTGGTAAGGTTGCATTGTATGGGCACTGATCAGGCTGCATTGGAAGGGCATGCACTGATGAAGCTGCATTGGATGGACATGAACTTGTGAGACTGCATTGGATAGGCACGCACTTGTGAGGCTGCATTGGATGAGCACTGGTGAGGCTGCATTGAATGGGCACTGATCAGGCTGCATTGGATGGGCATGCACTGGTGAGGCTGCATTGGATGGGCACTGATCAGGCTGCAATGGATGGGTATGCACTGGTGAAGCTGCATTGGATGGGCACTGTTTAGGCTGCATTGGATGGGCACGCACTAGGCTGCAAGTGCCATGGGATCTCCCGACTGCCGCGGTAGGCTTAGGATGTCTGCAGTCAGTGACACAGCCGCTGCTTCTTGTATAGTTCCAGCTCTGTCACAGGCGGAGTGATATGAAATGCACCCCTCCTCCGCCTGTGACAGGAGCCATACAGGAAGCAGCGGCTCTGCTCTATACTGCAGCCGCTGCTTCCTCCAGCAGCACCCAATGTCATGACCAGCATTACCCACATGACCAGCAGTAACCGCTAGCAGTAACCACACCAGCAGTACCCACCAGTAGTAACTGCCAACAGTCTGCAAAATAAGTAGAAAAGGTGTGTGCATTAGCGTGTGTAAAATGTTGCAATATGTTTTTCAATAACTAGTTTTGTCATAATATGTCATGTCCTTGTTCATACATGTATGAATAAGGACATGACATTTTCCGGCTGCCTAAGTCATATGTGCTAGGGGTACAACTAGCCCCCAGCACATAACTGTAAATTTCCCAGCATGTGCAGTGTTTCTGACTCCTACCACCATCACCACTTCAAACCACTGAAGTGGTCATGGTGGTTTGAGTGTTCCTTTAATATTTCCCAGAAGAAGTAAACCTCTGTATACTGATTTCATTTCATTTGATTATCCTCTAGTTGTTAAATTAGTGTGGGGGGGGGGGGGCGGTGTCGCTGGAAGGGCACAGGGGCGTTTTATTACTTATATACCTTAACTATAGTATATATTTTATATACGGCCCGGGAAAAAATCTCTCTAGACTCAATGTGGCCCAGAGAAGCCAAAAGGTTGGACACCCATGCTTTACATGCTAGGTAGGGCATGAAAGTTTACCACCACCAAAAAAATTTCAAATTGAGATGAACATTTAAAGCCCATTTCCAGCCTATTTTGTTTTAGAATAGAGTGAGAAAAAGTTAGACAAAAAATAAGATAACTGGCACAAAATTAGAGTTCACAGCGTCACCTCAACAACTGGTGGATAATAGTGGGGAAGAGAGGGGGAGATAACAAGCAAGGACAGTCAATGTGAATGCTGCTCACTATAGCGGCTGCTAGTGAAGGAGGTAGAAGCAACTCTAAAGGAACAAGGAAGAGAAAAGCACATCGTCTTCTAAGTGCAGCAGTGAAGCAACTTTAATGTGGGTATAATAAAAACGTACTCACAAGGGTAAGCTTGATAAAAGCATGTAAAATCAACTAGGGAGTCTTAACATCGCAGTCCTGGGGGTCCTGGGTGGTGATATCCCCGCTGGCTGGAGGGATTCCTGGGTGTAGTCTGTGGTTTCCCCCGGTCCGTGGAATGCTCCACAACACCTCGCCGATTACATCGTGACCAGAAAGTGACGTCATGTCCTCAGACTTGTATAAAGTACTCGAAATTTCTACTTGAGTAAAAGTACAAGTGCTCGATCAAAAAATTACTTGAGTAGAAGTGGAAGTGCTCGCAGAAAAAGTTACTTAAGTAGAAGTACTAAAGTATTCAACATTTTTTTTACTTAAGTATTGCAAGTAGTTTTTTCAAAAAATTTGCTACTTAAGTACTAAAAGTAAAAAGTACCAGTAGTTTTGAAAAAAAATTTCTACTCAAGTACTGAAAGTAGAAGTACAAGTACTGTGTTATGTAGTTATTAAAGAAATAAGTCAAAAGTTTGAACATCATATTGTTTTTATTATTTCAAATGATTTATTCAAATGATTAACCTGTGTTTGTTAGTAGTTTCTTGATGCACTTTAAGCGCTGTAGCACCATTTATTTGTTTGTTTCATATTTTCTTTTTATTGGAAAGATTTGGTATAGCAGCTTTTATTATACACAGCCTTTATTTTCGTATGCGCTGATTTACAAATGACATTATACACATTTTTTTGAGCTTTATGCAACCTGCCATCTACTGTTCTGGCACTGGTAATTTTTTTAAAAGTAACGAGTAACTATGCAGCACAAAAAAAAAATACTTGAGTAGAAGTATCGAAATCATCGAAAAAATGTAGTGAAGTAAAAGTAGAAGTAGGAGAAAAAAATTCTACTCTCGGAAAGTACAGATACCGCATTTCGGTACTTAAGTACAGTACTTAAGTAGTTCTACTTCGTTACTATACATCTCTGCATGTCCTGTCGGAGCTGATCCCCTGCGACCCAGGAAACCATGGACACCACCCAGGAATCCCTGCACTGTTAAAGCCAGTGGGGATATCACCATCCAGGACCCCCAGGACTGCGATGTTCAGACTCCACAGTTGATTTTACATGCTTTTATCAAGCTTACCTTTGTGAGTACATTTTTATTATACTCACATTAAAGTTACTTTACTGCTACACTTAGAAGGCGCTGTGCTTTTCTCTTCCTCTAGAAAAAGTTAGAACTTCCTTCAAGTTTTAAAGCTGAACATTAGACAACCATTTGTTTTTTTTTTAATTTAAAGTGGTTGTAAAGCCTTTCTATGCATAAATGGGAAAAACCTTCTGTGCTACAGCTCCCTCCAAACCCTTGAGGGCTTCACAGAACAGCTGTATTTATACTGAGATTAATTTACACACAGGTGGACTCTATTTACTAATTAAGTGACTTCTGAAAGCAATTGGTTCCCCTAGATTTTAGTTAGGGGTATCAGCGTAAAGGGAGCTGAATACAAATGCATGCCACACTTTTCAGATATTTATTTGTAAAAAAAAATTGGAAAACCATTTATCATTTTCCTCCTACGTCACAATTATGTGCCACTTTTTGTTGGTCTATCGCATTAAATCCCAATTAAATACATTTACCTTTTTGGTTGTAACATGACAAAATGTGGAAATGTCAAGGGGTATGAATACATTTTCAAGGCACTGTAAGTAGACAATAATTTCTTATCCCGGAGTTCAGCTAAAATTCTGTAGTGAGAAGGGGGCATTTAGGTCTAGATGCCCAGGTTTAGGTAGGTCAGCATGCATTGGTTGATTTAACTCTATGGCTAACTTGGAAACCTAAATATTTGTTGTATTTTTCGAAGGGTTTCCAAACACATTTCTCACGGTCATGATCAGAGGGTAAGACCACTTGGGACTGTAAACTCAAGATCTAGCAGGCCAATGGAACAACTAAAGAGGTGTACCTAGGTATCGGTCCTCACAGACACAGGGGCAGTGTGACCGCACGCAAAAAGAGGTGTGCCATAGTCGCAGGATCTAAGGAGCCACCTGGCCTTCACCAGAGCCACTGGAGGTGTAGAGGTTGTCCGACGAGACAGCCCCCAGGGTGCAACCAACTAATAGCAGGCTGAAAGGACTTGGGGAATGCACAGGCGACAAGGAACCAAGGAAACCTATTGCAGCTAGTTAGGAAGGGACACCATGGGAGTAGAAGCAGAGAGCAAGCGTAAAGCACAGGAAAGAGGGGGATGCAGAGCATGGGTGCAGAGAGAGAGAGACTCAGCAAGCTGGAAAGGGCTGCAGGCAAACAACAACAATAAAAAAAATGCTGAGAAAGACACACAGCAACAGGAAATTAAAGTGGTTGTAAACTTAAAAAAATAAAAATAAAAAATATAAAAAGCTGCAAGACAAAGGCATAATAAGCTAGTATGCATCGCATACTAGCTCATTATGAATTACTTACCTTAGAACGAAGCCCCCGACACGGACCCCTGAACACCGCTGCGGGCGCTGACATGATCCCTCGGCGTCTCTTCCGGGTTCGGCGGCTCCGGCCGGCTGTAATTGGCCGGAGCCGCGATGATGTCACTTTCCGGCAAGCTCCCGGCAAGGAAAGCTGAAGGTCCGCCGGACCTTCAGAGCGCATGCGCCGCTCGCGTGAGCGGCTGCATGCAGTGCAAATATCTCGTAAACCGTGCCGGTTTAGGAGATATTAATTTTACCTACAGGTAAGCCTTATTATAGGCTTACCTGTAGTTAAAAGTGGCAAAAAGCGGTATACTACCGCTTTAAGGGATCCACAGACAGAAACCAACAGGAAAAACTAACTGTACAGCCAGAGGGAAACACTGAGAATAAAGACAAGATCAAACAATCCAAAGAATATGAGAATACACAGCATTGGGAAACACCAGAGGAACAGAGGGGTCCGGCTTCAGCGTGGAGACACGTTGCTCAAACACTAACCCACAGGTGCAAATGCAAAATACCTAGGTTCAGGGCGTAAAGGCAGACTCTCAGGAGATCTCCTGGACATGTTGACCTGCTCCTGCTGTCCTCTTACTTGCTCCTGTGCTCATAGGAGGAAGGATGCCTCCCTGTGTTGTAGAGGGAATCTTCCAGCACTTGAGCCTCAGGCTCAAGGTCACCCCCCCCCCCCCAGACTAGGGGGCACCCTGCAAGGGCCTCTGACAGCCTCCTCATCACTCCATCTCCCACCGACTACCCCTGCTGGCATGACTCATACCTCTTTTTTGCTGGGGATTGGCTGGGGTCCTCATAAATATGCATGACAGACCCTCCTAGTCTCCATCCACTACATCTAGAACCTTCTCCAAGGTTCCAGAAGAGCTGTCGGGTGAGTCATCAAGCCTCCCTGAGTCACTAAACCCTGAATGAGATTTCCCTTCACTTCCTGTCCCATAGTCACAACAGGAAGTGAGAAGAAACCCCTCCAAAGTGAAAGAATTAGTGGTTGGAATTAGTGTCCCCATTGGAAGGTCTCCCCTCTATTCCTGTTCTGGAGTCATAATTTTAGATTTCCTTTCACTTTTGGTGATAATGGGAAGAATAGAGAGGGTGAATCTCTCTGATGGGAGTAATAAAAACCCGATAGGTGTTCTAATTCTTCTCCATTCTATCAAAAAATAAAAAATAAATAAAAAAGTTTTGCCTTTTATTATACTTTATCCTTCACTAAATTACATTTAGTTTGCTAAACAACTTTTATACACAATTACCATTACAAGTAAAATACTGTTTTTGTTTTTTTATTTTTTCATTCTGTTGCATCTCAGTGTTGCTGATCTCCTGCCGCCTCTTTCTGTCATCATGTACTCCAGTGATGCCTGCATAGCATTTCTCAGTACAGAATTCTAGACGGTGACAACTGAAGACCATGCCTGTGTAATATGTGCTAAATAAGTGCTAAAATTCCCATCCTATTTCAATAGGAAGCCCATGTAACAAGGTGACAATGCAAAAGTACAGTTGGCAGTTGTCACCCTATAACAGGAAGTGCCTGAAAAAGGACCTCCATGGTAGGGTCATTGGGTAATATTTTAACCACTTGCCGACCAGCCACCACAGATATATGGCGGCAGGTTCCTGCGAATCACCGTACCTATACGGTGCTTCGCAGGAGCGATCGTGGGGGCGCGCACGCGCCTATTCGCCAGCAGGGAAGCTGATCCACAGGGTCGGTGGCCGTGATCGCTCCCCGGGGAGAGAGAACGGTGGTCTGATGTTGTAAACACAGCAGACCGTTGTTCTCTCAGCAATCATCACAGGGCTCCTGTGTTCCTCCAATTTAGGAACACAGGTCTCTGTGTTGCCCACAGTTAGAAAACACCCCCTAGGCATACATTTAACCATTTGATCGCCCCTGGGTAAACCCCTTCCCTGGCATTATTACAGCAACAGTGCATATTTTAGCACTGATTACTGTAGCATTGTCACTGGTCCCCCCAAAAGTGTAAGAAATATCAGTTAGGCATCCGATCTGTCCACCACAATGTCGCAGTCCCACTAAATATCGCTGATCGCCGCCATTAGTAGTAAAAAAAAAAAAAAATGACATAAATCTTCCCCTAGTTTGTAGATGCAATAACTTTTGCACAAACCAATCAAAATACGCTTATTGGGATTTTTTTTACTAAAAATATGAAGCAGAATACAAATTGGCCAAAAATTATGAAAAAAAAAATAGACTTTTTTTTATTATTGGTAATGTTATATAGCAGAAAGTGAAAAATATTGTTTTTCTTTTCAGAATTGTCGCTCTTTTTTTGTTTATAGCGCAAAAAAATAAAAGGTGATAAAATACCCCCAAAGGAAAGCTCTATTTGTGGGAAAAAATGGACATCAATTTTTTTTGGGTACAGAGTCATACGACCGCGCAATTATCAGTTAAAGTAACGCAGTGTCGTATTGCAAAAAATGGCCTGGTCATTAAGGGGTAAAATTTTCCGGTCCAGAAGTGGTTAATGAAAACTGCAAAGTATTAAAAATGATAACATGTTTTTTTTTTCTTTTCAAGAAAAATAAAACTTTATTGAGCATCGAAACAGTGTAAAAAAAAATCTCCTTCCAGCAAAACTGAAACACACATATATGTACAAACCATGTTTATTCCACCATAAAGAACAGTTTACCAAAAAGAAAAATGGAATGATGCTCAAAAGCCATAACTTCCGCAGTAGAAAAAGAAGGAGGTTTACCTTTAGCAACGTATTGATGCAGAAGAGGAGAACATACATAGAAATTAAGCAAGCACAGAAATAAAAACCATAAAAGAAGGAAAAGAAGAGGGGGGAAGGGGAAGGGGGGGGATAGGGTAAAGAGGGGAAAAGGGGAAGGGGAGATGGGAGAAATAATGCATCTCACTGTGGACAACACACCAGGAGTACCCCTGGACCACACGCCACCTCAACCCTCCAACAGTCTATTCATCACTAGTTGATGTGGTGCCAGGCTAGGATCATCCAACCAGGGCTGCCACATTGAATAAAATTTCCTGGGGAAATTTGGGTGTTGATAGGTCAACTTTTCTCTTACAAGTAATGCATTGACTTGCCCAACCCACTGACTGTCCCTGGGGACCCGGGGGAAATCCAGTATCTGGTAATAATTTACGGCCCACATAGAGCAGACGTATGAGAGCTATGTGAGCATTCAGGGTCAGAGTTTCCATCTCCAGTGCACCCAGTAAGCACACAATGGAATCCCTAGGCAGCTGAAAGTTGTATACCCTAGAAATTGTGGTGATTACAACTGTCCAATAGCTAAACAATTTTGGGCATCTCCATATCATTTGGATAAGGGTACCTTGATCCCGTTCGCACTTCGGGCAAGTAGATGTGGCTCTGTTTCCCCATTTAAACAGCTAGACCGGGGTTCTATAAGCTCTGAGTAAGAGAAAGAGGTGGGAGATCTTCTGTGATGCCGACACCGACACCAAGGGCACCGTGGAGAGGTGCAATTCCCACGTATCTCCATCTATAACTCCCAGGTCCTTCTCTCAACCCCTTTTAGCTGGTAGTTTGGATATGTCCTGCATGGAGTTTAAGATGATAGAATAAATATTGGAAATCATACTCTTTTTGTCAGTGGTCTGGAAAACTTCTCCCGTCAACCTATGCTCCGTTTGGAAACACGAGACAATTAAGGGCGTGTCACAGCTGTAGGTATCTTAAGAATTGGTGTCTGGGGGTTGCAAACTCCTGCTGCAGGTCTTGAAAAGACTTAAGAACATCAACACTGGATAACTGTGCCCAGAGCCGGTGCTAGACTATTTTGCACCCTAGGCAAGACCAGCTCTTTGCATCCCCCCCCCCAAAAAAAAAACTGTACACATCCCCCCCTTCCTGTACATAATGCCTCCCCTTTCCCCCTTTTAACTCCACTCTCCCCGTCCTGTATACATTGCCCCCTTTAATCTTACACCCCCCCTTCCTGCGCACACTGCCCTTCTTTAATGCTACACCCGCTTTCCTGCACACACTGCCCCCTTTAACCCTACACCCCCCTCATATACACACTGCCCCCCTTTAATCTTACACCCCCCCTCATATACACACTGCCCCCCTTTAATCCTACACCCCCTCATATACACACTGCCCCCCTTTAATCCTACACCCCCTTCATTTACACACTGCCCCCCTTTAACCCTACACATCCCTTCATAAACAAAGTGACCCCCATTTAACCCTACACACCCCTTCTTGTACTGACTGCCTCTTCCCCCTTCCTTCACACACTGCCCTTATTTAATGCTACACCCCCTTCCTGAACACACTGCGCCCCTTTAACCCTGCACACCCCTTCATATACAAAGTGCCCCCCTCTCTAGAGGTGACCTCATCTGGGGATGAGGAGGTGACAGGAGAGGAATGGGGCACTGGCCATGGCTGCGCCCTAGGGGTGGCAGTGCGCCCTAGGCGGCCGCCTAGTTTGCCTAGTGGTAGCACCGGCCCTGACTGTGCCATGAATCCGATGCACAGATCTTCCCAAGCATCAAATTCCTCCAATTTGAGTAATTCACAATAATAGGAATTCCGCCAAATAGGAGTCTTCAGGAAAAAGCCCTGTATGTCTAACATAGTTTTAACATGTTTCCATAGGAGTTTAAAGAGTTTCATTGTCGGTGGAGAGTCAGGTATGTGGGTGAATCCCGCCTCAAGATGCAGGAACGCCTCATAAGGAGAGTTCTGTGGGATCAAAAGGGCTCTGATAGGATCCAACGGGTCGTGTACCCCCCACCCTCCTAGTTGCTGTAATTGAGAGGCTATAAATACGCTCTGGGAAGTGGTACCGCCAGTCCACCACTGTCTTTTCTCAGTTGTAGGGTAAACAAACTAATACGAATCACTTTTTTACACCAAATTAGGTCACGGAATTAAGATTCTATAAGCATAAACCACCTCCTGGGGATGCAAATGGGGGCATTGTGAAGCATGTATAAAAGTTAGGGCGCCCAGACCATTTTCATCAGATTTATTCTCCCTGCAACTGACAAGGGAAGTTTGCACCAAGACGTGCATTTCGGGCGAAATTTATGCAACAGTGGTAATAAATTTATTTCCACGTACTGACTAGGATAAGGAGACACCTGAACACCCAAGTATTTAAATGGACATTAACATGTTAAAGCTTGTATGAGATTTTAACGGCTGGGTTTACATCTATGTTAACTGCTAAATGAGCCAATGTGTAATTCAGTGTTATTAAAAAGTCATTATGATCAGCTGCCATGGTTTTTTAAAATATCAAAAAAAAAATTGGACTTAGTCTGTAAAGCAAAGAAGCTTTCTAAATCCTAAAACTCTATTTTACTGGCCCGAATGGGTTATTTATTTAATTTTTCCTTGGAAAAAGTAAATTTCACCTTCAAAGTCGGAGTTACATTTTAATCAGATATATGTGAGCCGAGAGCGGTGCCGACGCACCTCCCTTCATTGTGCGCACATGAAAAGACCCGCATGTATTATTAATGAATGTTAGGTGACTTTTGGCAGCGGCCTTTTTTCCACGTCTCTCATTTTATAATAATCCATTCATAGTGCAGCCATCTCCCTAAACATGTGCTCATGTATGTCTGAACAAATAGCGAACATTTCCCCATAGATCAGTGCACTGAGCCGAGCGCGGGAAACAACTGTCACACGGCGACACCGTTTTACCTGGAGTCTTCCTGCAGGTCACACAGCTTGGGACAAGTGACTCATCTCCAGAAAGGAAGAATGGGTTCCGCCACTGTGTGTTACATCCAGTAGATCATCTGTTCACCTGTCTCTCTTTTAAAGCGAATTATAGGCAGGTAGAATAAAACACAAATTAAAGTGAAACTGAACAAAAATATATTTATTCTCCAAAAATAATCCAATAATAAAAGAAAAAAAAATGTAATTTCAGACATTTTTTCCATTATGTTTTCAGACTGCGATCTTAAATCTAATAAAGCTAGCCACAAGTGGGAGCAAGATCTCTTTATCGACCTCTCCATGGAGAAGTGGGAATGCATTTATACTTATATCCATAAGGGGACAGTCAATGTCTCCGATCAGGAAAATGGCTTTAACCGCTTGCCGACCGCTAACAGTAATATTACTGCGGCAGTGCTGTTCCCCTGCGTCCAATCACATAGTACTACGTGACTGGAGCGCATGTGATTCCAGTGGCGCGCGCGCCGCTGGAGCCGCGCTCCCGCTGTGTTTAGATCGTCCGGGAAACAGAGAGAAGACCCGTCTGCTTATGTAAACAAAGCAGGCGGATCTTCTCTCAGACAGGCAGGGAGAGATCAGCAGCTTCAGCTAAGTTGAAACTGCGATCTGTCTGTGTCTGTCACAGAACCCCCCCCCCCTACCCCCACACACACACACACACACACACACACACACACACACACACACACACACACAGTTAGTAAGCACATAAGCATACATTAACCCCTTTGATCCCCCACAGGGTTAACCCCTTCCTTGTCAATGGCATTATTACAGAAACAGTGCATAATATTTAGCACTGATTACTGTAGTAATGTCACTGGTCCCCCTAAAAGTGCCAAAAATGTCAGTTAGGTTTCCGATCAGTCCGCCGCAATGCTGCAGTACCGCTAAAAATTGCAGATCGCCGCCATTACAAGTAAAAAAAAAAAAAGCAATAAAAATGACATAAATCTTTCCCGTAGTTAGTAGACGCGATAACTTTTGCGCAAACCAATCAAAATACGCTTATTGCGATTTTTTTAAGAAACAGTATGTAGCAGAAAACAAGTTGGCCTAAAATGTTAAAAAACTTTGATTTTTACTTTTTTTTTTTGGGAATGTCTTATAGCAGAATGTGAAAAATATTGTTTTTTTTTTTTCACAATTGTCGCTGTTTTTTTGTTTATAGCGCAAAACATAAAAATTGCAGAGGTGATAAAATACCACTAAAAGAAAGCTCTATTTGTGGGGGAAAAAAGGACGTAAGTGTCGTTTGGGTACGACCGCGCAATTGTCCGTTAAAGTAACGCTGTGCCGAATGTCAAAATAGGGCCTGGTCAGGAAGGGGGTAAAACCTTCTGGGCCTGAAGTGGTTAAAGTGCTCTCAAGATGGTATAGAACCCCTTTACAACTTCATAATTTCTCCCCTAATACCGCTTTTCACCGCCTAACTGTTGGCAATGCAATGAGGAGATGGGCTCCCTTCTACATATCTGGTGGTCATGTCCACTGATTCAACCCTTTTTGGAAGGAAGTCCACCACCTCACTACTCAAATCATGACTCACATGCTAGACTATACCCTAGCTCAGTTTCTCCTCCACCACACTTCACTCCCACGAGCATCATATTTCCGAACGTCGGCTATGCATCTAGTCAACACGGCAAAAAAGTGCATTCCAACTTGTTGGCGTACACCACACCCATAGTCTACAGCTGAATTGCTTCGACAAGTAAACAAGATTGCAGAAATGGAGGACCTTGTGCATCAAGTGAGAGAGACGCCCTCAGAATATAGGAAAACCTGGGCATGTTGGCATCAGTTTGTAACAACGGATGAATATACTCAACTGATAACATAACCTTATATACAATCAGTGTGTTACCTGTTAGTAGAGGAGGACGGGTAGATACCCCCCCCCCCATTATCCCCTCTGTTCCCTTCTTTTCCCACTCCACCTCTTCCCCCCCACCCAGTGCCGGGACAAGGTCATCTAGAGACCAGGGCGAGCATGCCAAGTTGTGCCCCCCCCCCCCAAGGTGTATGAGCATTATGTGTCAAAAATCCCCCTCCCAATAAAAATCGAGCACTAATCTGCATGCACACATCTTTGCCCTCCAGCTGAAATCCTCTCTCCCAATATGCACCCAGCACAAAGTCCCCCCCCCCAAAAAAAAATGTCCCCCTCCTAGCACAAATCTTATACCCCTCAAATGTCCTCTCTGAGCACAATTCCTCTCCCCTTCCTACTCTAAATCCCCCCAACAAGAATTCCCCTTCCCCCAATCTTCCCCATCATAGCACAAATTCCCCCCCCCCCCCCCAAAGTTCCCCTCCTAGCACAAATACCCCCAATCACCCCCCCAAAAAAATTCTCATAGCACAAATCCCTTCCCCTACCGTTTCTAGTACAAACCTCCCAAAATCCCCCCTTCCTAGCACAAGTCCTGTTTCCCCCTCCCAACACATATCCTCCCAAATCACCTCCCCAAATTTCCCCTCCCTGAACCATTCTTACCATCTGCCGCCCCCAATTTTCTTCTTCCAACACAAATCCCCTTGTAACGGAACCTCCGACCCACACTGTACTGGTGGTCTTCCGTCAGTATATGGCTTCCTAACAGTCATGAACATATATAGATATTCCTGCCGTCCTCCATACAAAGCTAGCCTAACACTTAGCGTGTACTCGAATCACTCTTTATTGAACAGTCACACAGAATTTATATACAGCATGGACCTCCCCTCCTGATCATTTTACCACACACAGGTCAGGGATTGCATGATTACATTATTTATCATATACAGATGAAATTGTATACAGAAACAGAATTAACCTGAACCAATTATCTAGCCATCTGGACAGAACAATGTGGGCTCATTAACATTTAATAATGGGACAGGCAGACTTAGCACAATATACAGTCCATCTCAAAACAGAAAATAGGACAAGTCTGCCAATGACAGTCTAAACGTCCCTCACATTGAAGCACATGTAATATACATCTAGGTGTCACAGACTCCATGGCAACAGGCTACAGGTTTCACAGTGAAAAGGGGGATCAAATCTCCACATTTCTTGAGAGCCACCGTTGACAAATATCACTCTCCCATCTGAAGCCATCCAAACCATTCTCTCAGCGTCCCCCAAGTATCTGTCCCTCACTCCCAGTGACAGGGAATACCGTCACACCCCTCCCCCCCCAAACTTCTTGAGGTGCCTCCTCAACTCACATGACACCACAGTGCACAGGGCAGCCGCCCCTCCTGCCCACCCCTTGTTGCGGCCCTGCCCCCACCTTCCTTTTCCCAATTTTTCCCCTCCCCGCCCCCTTTTTTTTCATTTTCCCCCTCCCTGCAGTTGACGTAGACCTGAAGATCTGGGTCCACAATATCTCTATGACTCATGGTTGTACTCTCTATACCCAACCACTTCAACGGAATACCCATTCTATTTTGTGCATATCATTTTTTATGATCCAGAGTTGTTATAAGTTAATACCTCATCAGCTAATAATTGTTATGCTATGATATACCTGTTATATACCATGACAGGAACTAGGGTAAGGGAATATCTTTAAATGCGGAATTTTGCTTCATTTTACTTTGTCTGGTTTACATACGTGTAATTCATTGTATATTATCGCACTCCCGGCAGGGAACTCTATCTTGCAAAGTTTGACGATTTATACATTATGTCATTGTTTATAAACCATGTTCTATTTGCTAAATAAAGTTATTTGAAAAAAAAAAAAAACAAGAAAATCTATTGTAACACAAACCCCCAAAGGGGCACCTGGATTTCCCCAAGTTCCTTCCTATTCAGTGCAGAGGCAGCCATGCACATAGCAAACAGTTCATTCATTCCTGCACAGAAAACATTCTAGGGATGTCGTTTTGAAGTTTATTGCTGTGCAGATTGAACAGAAGGAGAACAATGGGGAATGGGACACTCCAAAATGCTCGAGTGCCAATTTAAGCTGAAGACACCTCTTTCCATAGCAGCAGTGCAGTCACTATGTTCGCAGCTGACAACCATTATCAAAAGGATTTTTAGCAAAGTTTAGGCCCCTTTCACACATACAGTCCGTTCAGTTCATCAGTTCAGTCACGTCAAATTTTTCATCCGTTTTTCGTCAGTTGTTATCTGTTTTTCATCCTATTTTCATTCGTTGTCGTCCGTTTTTCATCCGTTGTCATCCATTTTTCGTCTGATCCGTTTTTTTGATGGATAAAAATAGGGCATTCATCCGTTCAAAAAAACAAAAATTGACGGAAGCGGATGAAAACGGATGTTAACGGATGATCATCCGTTGTCGTCCATTTTTACATAGAGATACATTGATGTCCGTTTTTCATCCGTCAACTGATGGATGAAAAACGGACAAACGGACAGCATGTGTGAAAGGGGCCTTAAAGTTAAATGGAGCAGCCTAAAACCCTTGCAGCGGAGAACCATGTACAATCTTGAACACGATCAGGGCTAACTGGAACATACACTATCCACAGCTGGGAACCATGGAGACTACAGCTTGGAAATAACGCACTCACTCCTCTGTTGCCGCTTGGAAGATGTCCCATCAGACAAAATGCGCAGGGCAGAGCCCAGAGGTGACGTCATCATGTCTGTCTGGAGAGCCAGTGGATGTTTGTGATATGCTCCTACCTCTATATTGTTTGTGAGTACATATTTTAATAAATGGTGGTTTTAACATCCTTCAGCATAGGATCCGCTTGCTTTTTCCCTTGGTGTATTTGGTGGTGCTTTGGCATTAGTGTGAGGCACCACCAATTTGTGCCTGTGAAAATTCGGTGTGTCTGGTTGCGCAGGGTGGAGGATCCCAGTTTACTTGTGGCTCAGTAGGGGGTGCGCTACACATCTTCCACTCTACTCACCATCAACTCCCCTGTGCATCCCACCTCCTACAAGCACACTTCAGACCTCAAGTACATAATTACAAAGCATTTCTTCTGTTTCAAGCTCTGATTACTGAGTAAAAAAACGTAAACTGATAATCATCATTAAGCAAGATTCCATGTATTGGCCATATTTGGCACGCATTTCACATATTTGGCAGTAACAGTTCCATACAATAGGTGGTAACAGGTCTATGGCATATTCCAGTACATGGCAAAGTTAAATTACATACACATAATACAGTTTGCATGCAACAGAGGGGGTGCTTGCTCTGCATCTCATAATCTTGCTACATAATTCCCTAAACTACACCTCCCGTGGACTAGTTACACTGTCCTTGCAACGTGGGCCAGTCCTACATGCTGGATTCTCACTTCTCCCTCTGGTGAACAAAGTTGCTCCCTGGACAGGGGCAGCAATGTGGTACTGTAAATAGAAAACAAAGAAAGGGGCGCACCAGCCTAGCGCATTATCCTCAGCGAGTTTTATTAATAAAAAAAGTAAGAATCAGCTACTCACAAACATGCGTAAAAGTCAAGCATTTCAATTCCATAGAGTGGCATCTTTCTAGGAGTCCAATGTCTCGTAAAGACGGAGGTCTGACGCGTTTCGAGGCCATGCCTCTTCCTCGGAAGCTCTCGAGGCACGGCCTCAAAACGCGTCAGCCCTCCGTCTTTATGAGACATTGGACTCCTAGAAAGATGCGGCTCTATGGAATTGAAATGCTTGACTTTTACACATGTTTGTGAGTAGCTGATTTTTAATTTTTTTATTAATAAAACTTGCTGAGGATAATGCGCTAGGCTGTTGCGCCCCTTTCTTTGTTTTCTATTTACAGTGTCTGGTTGACCACCCTGGTTGTAGAGGGCAGTAAAGCTTAGCCATAGTGGATGCAAAGTATAAGTTCCATGACAGAGGCAGCCTGAGGACCAGGTTCTGAGCGCAGGAGCAGGGTGCTGAGCATCACTATTTTTATCTGCAGCAATGTGGTACAAACCACCCACCTACATAGTGGCTTCTCCTTTTCCATCTCCTATGCAGGACTACCTATAAAATGGAGAGCATGGAACATATACTGTATACCGTTGCGCCAAAATGGCCTACGTGTACAAGGAAGTTCCATGCTCTACAACCTGCTGGTGATATTATTTGGTTCTACGTATACAAGTATTATCAATATCCTATCGAGTCTAATTGTGAGGTCACACAATATATACGTCCTGATTAGGGTTGAGCGGACACCTAGATGTCCGTGTTCGACGGGTTCGGCCGAACTTTAAAAAAAAGTCCGGGTCCGTGTCCCGGACTTTTACCGAACTTTTCCCGGACACCGAACCCCATTGAAGTCAATGGGGACCCGAACTTTAAGGCACTAAAATGGCTCTAAAACACCAAAGGAAAGGGCTAGAGTGCTGCAAATGGCAGCAAAACGTAATTAAGAGCATGGCAAGTGCTCTGCAAACAAATGTGGATAGGGAAATAACTTAAAACAACAAAAAAAAACAGAAAAATAAAACAATGTTCTTCTTCATCTCTGAAGGACGAGGCCCATATGGAGTAGGAGGGAGGTTGAGGTGGTGGTGGATGTGGCGGTGACATAGGCGTGCGCACAGGGTGTGCTGGGTGTGCCTGGGCACACCCTAATCACCTAGGGCACATAGCATTGCCAGTGAGGAGATGGGAAAGATCTCCCTGGGACCTGCTCTGCTCTATTTCTCCTTGCCTACAGGTACATGGCCCCGATACATTACTCTCCCTGCTGGCAAACACATGCATGTGTATTTCAACTTTGGGGTGCACACCTTAATGCAATAGGCTGCGCACACCTATGGGCGGTGTAGGTGGAAGCGGCGGTGGAGGAGGACCAGGGCCGGATTAACAGCATCATGGGCTTGGTGCTGAGGATTTTGAAGGGCCTTAGGGCCGTGCCTTGCCATGCACCCAGAGGAGGAAGGGTGCAGCCATGCATGCCTAATTCAACATGGGATGCTGTCTCTGAAGCCCATAAACACATCCATGCATCGCCAACTGTCCCTCCTTGTCCGGCCTTCACGCTGTGTGGGGAGGTTCTGAGGGTGCTGCCTGGGGAAGCGAGCATAGAAGCCAGACTTCTGTGTTTACAAGTGACAGAAGAGCGGTAACAGTGAATATGGCCAACCCGGGGCCTATATAAAAGGTAGGGGCCTGGAGCTGCAGCTCCAATAGCCCCTACATTAATCTGGCCCTGAGGAGGAGGACGAGGTAGCCAACACTGCTTCTTTTCACAAATTTTAAATGAGGGTACACCCCAAAAGAGTGAGAAAGAGCAAAAATGGAACAATGGGTGGGTAAGGTCGGTATCCATTGCTATTCTGCATAAGGTACGGAAAAGTCCCGTGGGATCCATGCCTGGTTCATTTTAATGAACGTGAGCTTGTCCACATTGTCTCTGGACAGGCGGCTGCGCTTGTCTGTTATAACGCCCCCAGCCGTGCTAAATACCCGTTCAGATAATACACTGGCTGCAGGGCACGCCAGCACCTCCAAGGCGTAAAGGGCAAGCTCAGGCCATGTGCCCAATTTGGAGACCCAGAAGTTGAAGGGGGCAGACCCGTCATTCACTACATGTAGGCGTGTGCACACATACTGCTCCACCATGTTGGTAAAATGCTGCCTCCTGCTAAGACGTTCCATCTGAGCTGCTGGTGCTGCTGTTTGTTGTGGCGTGCTGACAAAGCTTTTCCACATTTCGGCCATGCTAACCCTGCCTTCTGAGGTGCTGGCGGTGCCCTGGTTGCGTTGGCGACCTCCTCCTCCTCCTCCTCTGCCTTGTGCTTCCACTGTGGCCCCGCTGTCAGATGGGAATGCCAGCAGCATGGCGTCTACCAGCGTGCGCTTGTACTCGCGCATCTTGCGATCGCGCTCCAGTGAGTGAATTAAGGACGGTACGTTGTCCTTGTAACGGGGATCCAGCAGCGTGGCCACCCAGTAATCAGCACAAGTTAGAATGTGGGCAACTCGGCGGTCGTTGTGGAGACACTGCAGCATGTAATCGCTCATGTGTGCCAGGCTGCCCAGAGGCAACGAAAGGCTGTCCTCTGTGGGAGGTGTATGGTCCGTGTCCTCTGTATCCCCCCAGCCACGCACCAGTGATGGCCATGAGCTGGCCTGGGTGCCACCCTGCTGTGAACATGGTTCCATCTCCTCCTCCAGCTCCTCCTCCTCCTCATCCTCCTCATCCTCCAGAACTGTGCCCCTGCTGGACAATTGCGTCCCTGGCGTTTGCGTGTGCAGGAACCCACCCTCGGAGCCCCTTGCGAATGACTGCCCTGAAAGCCTTGGAAATGTTACCTCTTCATCCTCCTCCTCCTCCTCATCCTGTGCCACATCCTCTTCCATCATCGCCCGAATTGTTTTTTCAAGGAGGCATAGAAGTGGGATAGTTAAGCTGAGAACGGCGTCATTGCCACTGGCCATGTTGGTGGAGTACTCAAAACAGCGCAACAAGGCACACAGGTCTCGCATGGAGGCCCAGTTATTGGTGGTGAAGTGGTGCTGTTCCGCAGAGCGACTCACGCGTGCGTGCTGCAGCTGAAACTCCACTATGGCCTGCTGCTGCTCGCACAGTCTTTCCAGCATGTGCAAGGTGGAGTTCCACCTTGTGGGCACGTCACATATGAGGCGGTGAGCGGGAAGGCCGAAGTTACGCTGCAGCGCTGCCAGGCGAGCAGCAGCAGGGTGAGAACGCCGAAAGTGCGCACAAACGGCCCGCACTTTCTGCAGCAGCTCTGACATATCGGGGTAGTTTTTAAGGAACCTCTGCACCACCAAATTCAGCACATGCGCCAGGCAAGGGATGTGCGTCAAACCGGCTAGGCCCAGAGCTGCTATGAGATTTCGCCCGTTATCGCACACCACCAGGCCGGGCTTGAGGCTCGCTGGCAGCAACCACTCATTTGTCTGCTGTTCCATGCTCCTCCACAACTCCTGCGCGGTGTGTGGTTTGTCCCCCAAACAGGCAAGTTGTAAAACTGCCTGCTGTCGTTTACCCCTGGCCGTGCTGAAGTTGGTGGTGAAGGTGTTACGCTGTCCGGATGAGGAGGCGGTAGAGGATGAGGAAGCGGAGTAGGAGGAGTTAGGAACAGGAGGCAAACTGAAGCGCCCTGCAATCCTCGGTGGTGGAAGGACATGCGCCAAATTGCTATCCGCCTCAGGCCCATCCGCCACTGCATTTACCCAGTGTGCCGTTAGGGAGATATAACGCCCCTGACCGTGCTTACTGGTCCACGTATCCGTAGTTAGGTGGACCTTGGCACAGATGGCGTTGCGCAGTGCACACCTGATTTTTTCCCCCACTTGGTTGTGCAGGGAAGGGATGGCTTGCCTGGAAAAGTAGTGGCGGCTGGGCACGACGTACTGTGGGACAGCCACCGACATAAGGTTTTTAAAACTGTGCGTCTCCACCAGACGGAATGACAGCATTTCAAAGGCCAATAATTTTGAAATGCTGGCATTCAGGGCCAGGGATCGCGGGTGGGTAGGGGGGTACTTCCTCTTCCTCTCAAGTGTTTGGGAGATGGAAAGCTGAACGCTTCCACGGGACATTGTGGAGATGGTTGTTGGTGACCCAGGTGGTGGTGTTGCTGACAGATCGTCTGTTTGCGGGGTGGCAGGTGCCGGTATCACTACAGATGTGGCTGGAGCGGCCGAGACTGCAGCAGAAGAGGAAGCAGGATGAGCCAGAGACGTTTCTTGGTTTTGAAGGTGTGTACTCCACTGCAGCTCGTGCTTTGCACTTAGATGCCTGATCATGCAGGTTGTGCTCAGGTTGAGAAGGTTCATGCCTCGCTTCAAGCTCTGATTGCACAGGGTGCAAACCACTCGTGTCCTGTCATCAGCACATTTTCTAAAGAACTTCCACGCTAGAGAACTCCTTTGAGCTGACTTTGGTGCGCTCGTTCCCTTGCTGCGTTGGGCAGTAGCGGGCGTAGTGTCTAGGGCACGGCCGCTCCGCTTCTGCACCCTGCTCCCTCTTCTGCTGTGCTGGTGGCTCTGTGCGACCACCGCCTCTTCCTCCAAACTACTCAGTTCACCTGCATGACGTTCATTCCATGTGGGGTCGAGGACCTCATCGTCCTCCACATCATCTTCCACCCAGTCTTCACCCCTGCCCTCCTTGTCGGTCTCCACAATGCTGAACGCCGCAGCAGTTGGCACCTGCGTTTCGTCATCATCGGAGACGTGCTGCGATGATCCTTGCATGTACTCATCTTGAGAAATAAGTGGTTGGGCATCGCTGCACTCAATCTCTTCCACTTCTGGGGCAGGGCTAGGTGGATGGCCCTGGGAAACCCTGCTGACAGAGTCCTCAAAAAGAATAAGAGACTGCTGTATGGCTTGGGGCTCAGACTGCTGGCCTGATTTGCAAGGGGGTGAGGTGAAAGACGGTTGGACATTGGCTGCAGGTGCCAACTCTGACCTTTCTGCAGTAGACTGGGTGGGAGACAATGTGAAGGAACTGGAGGCACTGTCAGCAGCAAACCAATCTACTATCGCCTCAACTTGTTCTGGCCTCATCACTTCTAGGGGCGTTTGATGCCCTACCAAATACTGATGCAGGTTCTGTCGCCTACTCACACTTGAGGAAGGTGTTTCACTTGTGCGTGTAGCTGGCACAGATCGACCATGTCCTCTCCTTGCAACAGGAGCTCTACCAGCAGCACCACGACCCAGGCCACGGCCCTTATTTGACGGTCTCCTCATATTTCTGTAATTTAAGATCTTGCCCTAGAAAGGTTTTTATTGAATAGCGGAATAGAAAATATGATCCAAAAAAAGTGTATGTATATCACACGTACACAACCACACTAGGCCCCAATTACTATTGTTTGTACCCCTAAAAGGCTAGATGAGGAGTAGGGGGAGTATGGAACAGGCAGCACCCTCAAACCTTCAGAAGTATGAGATGAACCCCAACAACTTGGAAAGGTGGATCTCTCTCACACGTACCGACACAGACTATCCCGCAATTCAATTGATCCTCAAAGGTTTTTATTGAATAGCGGAATAGGAAATATGATCAAAAAAAGTGTATGTATCTCGCACGTACACAACCACACTAGGCCCCAATTACTATTGTTTGTACCCCTAAAAGGCTAGATGAGGAGTAGGGGGGGTATGGAACAGGCAGCACCCTCAAACCTTCAGAAGTATGAGATGAACCCCAACAACTTGGAAAGGTGGATCTCTCTCACACGTACCGACACAGACTATCCCGCAATTCAATTGATCCTCAAAGGTTTTTATTGAATAGCGGAATAGGAAATATGATCAAAAAAAGTGTATGTATCTCGCACGTACACAACCACACTAGGCCCCAATTACTATTGTTTGTACCCCTAAAAGGCTAGATGAGGAGTAGGGGGGGTATGGAACAGGCAGCACCCTCAAACCTTCAGAAGTATGAGATGAACCCCAACAACTTGGAAAGGTGGATCTCTCTCACACGTACCGACACAGACTATCCCGCAATTCAATTGATCCTCAAAGGTTTTTATTGAATAGCGGAATAGGAAATATGATCAAAAAAAGTGTATGTATCTCGCACGTACACAACCACACTAGGCCCCAATTACTATTGTTTGTACCCCTAAAAGGCTAGATGAGGAGTAGGGGGGGTATGGAACAGGCAGCACCCTCAAACCTTCAGAAGTATGAGATGAACCCCAACAACTTGGAAAGGTGGATCTCTCTCACACGTACCGACACAGACTATCCCGCAATTCAATTGATCCTCAAAGGTTTTTATTGAATAGCGGAATAGGAAATATGATCAAAAAAAGTGTATGTATCTCGCACGTACACAACCACACTAGGCCCCAATTACTATTGTTTGTACCCCTAAAAGGCTAGATGAGGAGTAGGGGGGGTATGGAACAGGCAGCACCCTCAAACCTTCAGAAGTATGAGATGAACCCCAACAACTTGGAAAGGTGGATCTCTCTCACACGTACCGACACAGACTATCCCGCAATTCAATTGATCCTCAAAGGTTTTTATTGAATAGCGGAATAGGAAATATGATCAAAAAAAGTGTATGTATCTCGCACGTACACAACCACACTAGGCCCCAATTACTATTGTTTGTACCCCTAAAAGGCTAGATGAGGAGTAGGGGGGGTATGGAACAGGCAGCACCCTCAAACCTTCAGAAGTATGAGATGAACCCCAACAACTTGGAAAGGTGGATCTCTCTCACACGTACCGACACAGACTATCCCGCAATTCAATTGATCCTCAAAGGTTTTTATTGAATAGTGGAATAGGAAATATGATCAAAAAAAGTGTATGTATCTCGCACGTACACAACCACACTAGGCCCCAATTACTATTGTTTGTACCCCTAAAAGGCTAGATGAGGAGTAGGGGGGGTATGGAACAGGCAGCACCCTCAAACCTTCAGAAGTATGAGATGAACCCCAACAACTTGGAAAGGTGGATCTCTCTCACACGTACCGACACAGACTATCCCGCAATTCAATTGATCCTCAAAGGTTTTTATTGAATAGCGGAATAGGAAATATGATCAAAAAAAGTGTATGTATCTCGCACGTACACAACCACACTAGGCCCCAATTACTATTGTTTGTACCCCTAAAAGGCTAGATGAGGAGTAGGGGGGGTATGGAACAGGCAGCACCCTCAAACCTTCAGAAGTATGAGATGAACCCCAACAACTTGGAAAGGTGGATCTCTCTCACACGTACCGACACAGACTATCCCGCAATTCAATTGATCCTCAAAGGTTTTTATTGAATAGCGGAATAGGAAATATGATCAAAAAAAGTGTATGTATCTCGCACGTACACAACCACACTAGGCCCCAATTACTATTGTTTGTACCCCTAAAAGGCTAGATGAGGAGTAGGGGGGGTATGGAACAGGCAGCACCCTCAAACCTTCAGAAGTATGAGATGAACCCCAACAACTTGGAAAGGTGGATCTCTCTCACACGTACCAACACAGACTATCCCCCAATTTAACTGATCCCCAAAGGTTTTTGATTAAATAGCGGAATAGAAAATATGATCCCAAAAAAGTGTATGTATATCACACGTACACAACCACACTAGGCCCCAATTACTATTGTTTGTACCCCTAAAAGGCTAGGAGTAGGGGGAGTATGGAACAGGCAGCACCCTCAAACCTTCAGAAGTATGAGATGAACCCCAACAACTTGGAAAGGTGGATCTCTCTCACACGTACCAACACAGACTATCCCCCAATTTAACTGATCCCCAAAGGTTTTTGATTAAATAGCGGAATAGAAAATATGATCCCAAAAAAGTGTATGTATATCACACGTACACAACCACACTAGGCCCCAATTACTATTGTTTGTACCCCTAAAAGGCTAGGAGTAGGGGGAGTATGGAACAGGCAGCACCCTCAAACCTTCAGAAGTATGAGATGAACCTCAACAACTTGGAAAGGTGGATCTCTCTCACACGTACCAACACAGACTATCCCCCAATTTAACTGATCCCCAAAGGTTTTTGATTAAATAGCGGAATAGAAAATATGATCCCAAAAAAGTGTATGTATATCACACGTACACAACCACACTAGGCCCCAATTACTATTGTTTGTACCCCTAAAAGGCTAGGAGTAGGGGGAGTATGGAACAGGCAGCACCCTCAAACCTTCAGAAGTATGAGATGAACCCCAACAACTTGGAAAGGTGGATCTCTCTCACACGTACCAACACAGACTATCCCCCAATTTAACTGATCCCCAAAGGTTTTTGATTAAATAGCGGAATAGAAAATATGATCCCAAAAAAGTGTATGTATATCACACGTACACAACCACACTAGGCCCCAATTACTATTGTTTGTACCCCTAAAAGGCTAGGAGTAGGGGGAGTATGGAACAGGCAGCACCCTCAAACCTTCAGAAGTATGAGATGAACCCCAACAACTTGGAAAGGTGGATCTCTCTCACACGTACCAACACAGACTATCCCCCAATTTAACTGATCCCCAAAGGTTTTTGATTAAATAGCGGAATAGAAAATATGATCCCAAAAAAGTGTATGTATATCACACGTACACAACCACACTAGGCCCCAATTACTATTGTTTGTACCCCTAAAAGGCTAGGAGTAGGGGGAGTATGGAACAGGCAGCACCCTCAAACCTTCAGAAGTATGAGATGAACCCCAACAACTTGGAAAGGTGGATCTCTCTCACACGTACCAACACAGACTATCCCCCAATTTAACTGATCCCCAAAGGTTTTTGATTAAATAGCGGAATAGAAAATATGATCCCAAAAAAGTGTATGTATATCACACGTACACAACCACACTAGGCCCCAATTACTATTGTTTGTACCCCTAAAAGGCTAGGAGTAGGGGGAGTATGGAACAGGCAGCACCCTCAAACCTTCAGAAGTATGAGATGAACCCCAACAACTTGGAAAGGTGGATCTCTCTCACACGTACCAACACAGACTATCCCCCAATTTAACTGATCCCCAAAGGTTTTTGATTAAATAGCGGAATAGAAAATATGATCCCAAAAAAGTGTATGTATATCACACGTACACAACCACACTAGGCCCCAATTACTATTGTTTGTACCCCTAAAAGGCTAGGAGTAGGGGGAGTATGGAACAGGCAGCACCCTCAAACCTTCAGAAGTATGAGATGAACCTCAACAACTTGGAAAGGTGGATCTCTCTCACACGTACCAACACAGACTATCCCCCAATTTAACTGATCCCCAAAGGTTTTTGATTAAATAGCGGAATAGAAAATATGATCCCAAAAAAGTGTATGTATATCACACGTACACAACCACACTAGGCCCCAATTACTATTGTTTGTACCCCTAAAAGGCTAGGAGTAGGGGGAGTATGGAACAGGCAGCACCCTCAAACCTTCAGAAGTATGAGATGAACCCCAACAACTTGGAAAGGTGGATCTCTCTCACACGTACCAACACAGACTATCCCCCAATTTAACTGATCCCCAAAGGTTTTTGATTAAATAGCGGAATAGAAAATATGATCCCAAAAAAGTGTATGTATATCACACGTACACAACCACACTAGGCCCCAATTACTATTGTTTGTACCCCTAAAAGGCTAGGAGTAGGGGGAGTATGGAACAGGCAGCACCCTCAAACCTTCAGAAGTATGAGATGAACCCCAACAACTTGGAAAGGTGGATCTCTCTCACACGTACCAACACAGACTATCCCCCAATTTAACTGATCCCCAAAGGTTTTTGATTAAATAGCGGAATAGAAAATATGATCCCAAAAAAGTGTATGTATATCACACGTACACAACCACACTAGGCCCCAATTACTATTGTTTGTACCCCTAAAAGGCTAGGAGTAGGGGGAGTATGGAACAGGCAGCACCCTCAAACCTTCAGAAGTATGAGATGAACCCCAACAACTTGGAAAGGTGGATCTCTCTCACACGTACCAACACAGACTATCCCCCAATTTAACTGATCCCCAAAGGTTTTTGATTAAATAGCGGAATAGAAAATATGATCCCAAAAAAGTGTATGTATATCACACGTACACAACCACACTAGGCCCCAATTACTATTGTTTGTACCCCTAAAAGGCTAGGAGTAGGGGGAGTATGGAACAGGCAGCACCCTCAAACCTTCAGAAGTATGAGATGAACCCCAACAACTTGGAAAGGTGAATCTCTCTCACACGTACCAACACAGACTATCCCCCAATTTAACTGATCCCCAAAGGTTTTTGATTAAATAGCGGAATAGAAAATATGATCCCAAAAAAGTGTATGTATATCACACGTACACAACCACACTAGGCCCCAATTACTATTGTTTGTACCCCTAAAAGGCTAGGAGTAGGGGGAGTATGGAACAGGCAGCACCCTCAAACCTTCAGAAGTATGAGATGAACCTCAACAACTTGGAAAGGTGGATCTCTCTCACACGTACCAACACAGACTATCCCCCAATTTAACTGATCCCCAAAGGTTTTTGATTAAATAGCGGAATAGAAAATATGATCCCAAAAAAGTGTATGTATATCACACGTACACAACCACACTAGGCCCCAATTACTATTGTTTGTACCCCTAAAAGGCTAGGAGTAGGGGGAGTATGGAACAGGCAGCACCCTCAAACCTTCAGAAGTATGAGATGAACCCCAACAACTTGGAAAGGTGGATCTCTCTCACACGTACCAACACAGACTATCCCCCAATTTAACTGATCCCCAAAGGTTTTTGATTAAATAGCGGAATAGAAAATATGATCCCAAAAAAGTGTATGTATATCACACGTACACAACCACACTAGGCCCCAATTACTATTGTTTGTACCCCTAAAAGGCTAGGAGTAGGGGGAGTATGGAACAGGCAGCACCCTCAAACCTTCAGAAGTATGAGATGAACCCCAACAACTTGGAAAGGTGGATCTCTCTCACACGTACCAACACAGACTATCCCCCAATTTAACTGATCCCCAAAGGTTTTTGATTAAATAGCGGAATAGAAAATATGATCCCAAAAAAGTGTATGTATATCACACGTACACAACCACACTAGGCCCCAATTACTATTGTTTGTACCCCTAAAAGGCTAGGAGTAGGGGGAGTATGGAACAGGCAGCACCCTCAAACCTTCAGTATGAGATTGTGTTCACTGTACCCCACAAAGATTGAGTTCACTGCACCCCACAATGATTGTGTTCACTGCACCCCACAAAGATTGTGTTCACTGCACCTCACAAAGATTGTGTTCACTGTACCCCCCAAAGATTGTGTTCACTGCACCCCACAAAGATTCTGTTCACTGTACCCCACAAAGATTGTGTTCACTGCACCCCAAAAAGATTGTGTTCACTGCACCCCAAAAAGGATGTTGTTCACTGCACCCCAAAAAGGATGTTTTTCACTCCACCCCAAAAAGATTGTGTTCACTGCACCCCACAAAGATTGTGTTCACTGCACCCCAAAAAGATTGTGTTCACTGCACCCCAAAAATGATTTTGTTCACTGCACCCCAAAAAGGATTTTGTTCACTGCACCCCAAAAAGGATGTTGTTCACTGCACCCCAAAAAGATTGTGTTCACTGCACCCCAAAAAGATTGTGTTCACTGCACCCCACAAAGGATTTTGTTCACTGCACCCCAAAAAGATTGTGTTCACTGCACCCCAAAAAGGATGTTGTTCACTGCACCCCAAAAAGGATGTTGTTCACTGCACCCCAAAAAGGATTTTGTTCACTGCACCCCAAAAAGATTGTGTTCACTGCACCCCACAAAGGATTTTGTTCACTGCACCCCACAAAGATTGTGTTCACTGCACACCAAAAAGGATTGTGTTCACTGCACCCCAAAAAGATTTTGTTCACTGCACCCCAAAAAGATTGTGTTCACTGCAGCCCAAAAAGATTGTGTTCACTGCAGCCCAAAAAGATTGTGTTCACTGCAGCCCAAAAAGATTGTGTTCACTGCAGCCCAAAAAGATTGTGTTCACTGCAGCCCAAAAAGATTGTGTTCACTGCAGCCCAAAAAGATTGTGTTCACTGCAGCTCACACACAGAAAAATGGATGTGGATCACTGACACCTGCCTATCTCCAATCCCACACCACACAGCAATATCGATTGTAGTTTGTAGAACACAGTTTCCCTAAAATTCAGCAGACTCTGTCCCTAACAGGATTGAGAAGAGATCGTAGATCAGGATTGAGTGCAGACCCCACCCCCCACACAGCAATATCGATTGTAGTTTGTAGAAGACACTGACCCTATATAATTCAGCAGACTCTATCCCTAAAATGCCTACAACTCGCCCTGCCTAAACACTCCGACCTGTCCCTCAATTCTATCCGGACACAAATGGTTTTTTCCTGCCTATCTTTCCCTAATCAGCAGCCAGCACATTGATGTGTGCTCTGTCCCTGAATCTAAGCAGCATAATGACGCCGCTGCGGCTGCCTCGAACTTATAAAGACTTGGTCACATGCTTCAGACGGCCAATCACAGCTACTGAGACATTTGCAGGCATGGCTGGGATGGCTTAAGGCACACCAGTTAAACGATTGTTGATTGGCTGTTGAAAGCCCGCCATGAAAAGAGCGCCAAAGCATGCAAAACCCGGAAATAAAACGACCGAACACGGATTTTTACCCGAACATACAGTAAAGTGTCCGTGTCCGTGTTCGGGTACAAAAAATCCAATTATTCGGTACGAACACGAATAATACAGTCCGTGTTCGCTCAACACTAGTCCTGATGAAAGCGGAATGTCTGAGCCTCTGAAATGCATTGGCTCACTTCTTTTTTTAATTATTTGATTAAAAACTGCTCTAGACACTAGTACCATTGGCCTGGTGCCCTTACTGCTTGGAACAGCCTTTAAATAATCTGTACACCCAAAACTGTTATTTTGGATAGATGTTGAGGGTTCTTATATCTCCTGGGGCCTCTGGAAGAGAGATTTGTGCATCAAAATCCCAGTCTCCACCCATAAACCATTACTAGTATTTATTAAGCCTTCCCTCTGGTTATCCTTTTCATTAAGCAGAGGGACACAGACTACTACACCGTGTTTGCACGCTTTCAGATTTGTATAAAGTACTCGAAACCCATACTTGAGTAAAAGTACAAGTGCTCGATCAAAAAGTGACTTGAGTAGAAGTGGAAGTGCTCAATCAAAAAGTGACTTGAGCAGAAGTACTAAAGTATTCAACATTTTTTGTTCTTAAGTATTGCAAGTAGTTTTTTTTAAAAATTTGCTACTCAAGTACTGAAAGTAAAAGTACAAGTACTGTGTTATGTAGTTTTAAAGAAAGAAGTCAAAAGTTTGAACATCATATTGTTTTTTATTATTTCAAATGCAGCTTTTATTTATACATACAGTAGCATTTATTTTCGTATGCGCTGATAATACACATGTTTTGAGCTTCATGAAACCTGCCATCTACTGTTCTGGCAGTGGTAATTTTTATAATTGTAACGAGTAACTATGCAGCACAAAAAAAAAATATCAGAGTAGAAGTATTGAAATCATCGAAAAAATGTAGTGAAGTAAAAGTGGAAGTAGGAGAAAAAAATTCTACTCTAGGAAAGTACAGATACCGCCTTTCGGTACTTAAGTACAGTAGTGAAGTAGTTCTACTTAGTTACTATATATCTCTGGTCTCCACCCATCAACCATTACTAGTATTTATTAAGCCTTCCCTCTGGTTATCCTTTTCATTAAGCAGAGGGACACAGTGTGTTTGCACGCTTTACAGCTTGTATAATACAACCTTGTGTCTGCACTTTCACCAATGGTCTATGACGATGAGGGGGTTAATAAAAAGATGCGTAGCATGTCACCTGTGTAGGCACAATGGAACTGCTCATTCATGCAGATGTTCCCTTCGTGAACGACCTCCAGACATTTTGGCGCTGGATAGTGAACAGATGCACACACGGCATCTGATGATAAAAATGTACTGAGCAGAAACAGTATGAAACCGCAGTTTAACAAAAAAAAAAACCTCTCTTGTTTGTCAAAGACAATTATTACATAACATAAGTTTTCTATAGACAGCAATCACACACTTTTTTTCAATAGCTTTGATGATTTCCAAAATAGCAAGGTTTGATACGGTGTATCATAAAACATTACAGCTGAACTACAGGCAGAAAATGTTTAATGTAGATATATTCCTCAATAGCGGCAATCAATATAAATGCACTTTGCGTGCGCCAAATGATTTTGGAAGCTCAGATACTATGATAGAAAATTACAGCTGTGTGAATGAAGCCTAAGAAGAAATTGCTCATTTCTCAAGGAGTCACTTGCAAGCTCTGAAGGAACCGTAAGGTTTCACGATATTCTGTCAATGGAGCAGTAATAAGATAAGGTAAGGATTTAAAGCGAGACTGATGCTGATAAAAAATGTTATTCAAATGTCTCTAGTAAAGGAAAGACTTTATACTTACCTATCTTGGAGTCCATTCATAGAATCTTTACTCAGTTGCAGAGCATCATTTATATTCCATAGATAGGGCCTCCTCACATCACCATCATCTAGATCAGTGGTCTCCAAACTGCGTCTCTTTACTTGTGTTTATCCGGCCTTTGGGGCACTATTCCCACCACTAACTTTACCAATGGGGCATAACTCCTGCCACTGACACCAACAGTGGGGCACTATTCCTCCCACTGATACCAATGATGGGGCACTATTCCTCCCACTGACACCAATTATAGGACACTATTCCTCCCACTGACAATTAGGATGGGACACTATTCCTCCCAATACGACCAATGATGGGGCACCATTCCCCTCACTGACACCAACGTTGGGGCACTATTCCTCTTACTGACACCAACAATGGGGTACTATTCCTCCCACTGACAACAATAATAGGGAACTTTTCCTCTTATTGACACCAAGGATGGGGCTCTATTTCTCTCACGGACACCAATAATGGGGCACTATTCCTCCCACTGACACCAATGATGAGGCACTATTCCTCCCACTGACACCAATGATGGGGCACTATTCCTCTCAAGGACACCAATGATGGGACACTAATCCTCTCACTGACACCAATGATGGGGCACTATTCCTCTCAAGGACACCAATGATGGGACACTATTCCTCTCACTGACACCAATGATGGGGCACTATTCCTCTCAAGGACACCAATGATGGGACACTAATCCTCTCACTGACACCAATGATGGGGCACTATTCCTCTCAAGGACACCAATGATGGGACACTATTCCTCTCAAGGACACCAATGATGGGACACTAATCCTCTCATGAACACCAATGATGGGGCACTATTCCTCTCAAGGGCACCAATGATGGGACACTAATCCTCTCATGGACACCAATGATGGGGCACTATTTCTCTCATGGACACCAATGAGGGGGCACAATTCCTCTCTCTGGCACACATGATGGGGAACTATTCCAATAATAGGGGACTATTCCTCATACTGACACTAACGGTGGGGCACTATCCCTCTCCTGGACACCAATGAGATGAGGGGGCACATATCCTCTGACTGACACCAACGATATTCACTCCCAGTAACGCCAGGACATTTTCTACTCCCACGGGCCACAGTCCAGCCCCCTCTAAAGTCTTAAAGACACTAAACTGGCCCTTTGTTTAGAAAGTTTGGATACCCCTGTTCTAGGTGATCAATTGAGGGACCCCTTTAACAACCTTTAATTAATACAAGGTAGCTAATGTATTTCAAGAGACAAGTCCTCTTCCTTACTAGATGATGGAGAGGTAAGGAGGTTGTATCTATGGTGTATGATGGACTGTTACATGCCTGTAATTGTAACACTTTGGTGAGTGTTTTATTAATATATAAAGCTGTGTCAAAGGTGTTGCACAAGACCAGAGTGCTCTCTTTTTTTAGTAATTACAGCATTGATTGAAGATTTTCCTGATCTGAAAGGATCTACAAATCTGTTAAGGATTCCATGACATCATTGGAAATGGATTGGTGTATAAGTAGAGCTTACAGTTAAGTGTATGACCTGTATCCTTTAGCGCTCAAATGCTCGCGATGTGGCAGTTTTATTTGGAGAGGTAAGTATTGGGTGTTATCATTTACAGGACCCTTTTATTTTTATTTTTTTTCAGGCAACAACGTCACTTTAATGCCTTCTTTTAGCTTTTGTGATTTCAAGGATATGGGTTGGTCATGTTAGTGAAAGGGTTTTTCTAGCAGTGTGCAGTACATTCTTCTTGCGAGAGCCATTCCCAAGAAGGATTCTGTGGAACCCTAGGTTTCTCCAGAGGCTGCTAGGGGTTCCTTGAGTTGTGACTGACTGACCTCCCATTTGATGGTGCCCGCATATTTTTGGGTCCAAAGCAACTTGGCAGAGCAAGTGGCATGTCACCATTGATCTTTTCAGCTGCCTATAAAGATGGCATTCTGTCCACGAATGGAAGAAGGACATTCTTCCCATTGATCCCCAAATAATTTAATTTTAGCAGGGGTTCCCTGAAACCTGAAATTTTTTTTAAGGGTACTTCTGGAGCAAAAAAAAAGACTGACACAGAGCTTGTAGGACAATTACTGGACCTAGGGAATGCCAGATACTGTGGGGCCTGCAGATACTTTTTGTTTCTTCTGAACAGAACATGTTTGTTCAATAAAGTCTTCAGCAACAATGTAATAGTAATACCTTCCAAAATTGTGAGATGGTAAAGCAGGGGCCACACTCTAATATATATATATTTTTTTTTTTTTAGAAAATGGCACATCCCTGCCATTCTGATAAAGCAGGTCATAAAAAATTAAAAGCGGTCTGTTAAACCGATTGACGTGGTTTTCAAACATATGTTCTCTTTACAACACTACTTAAGGATAACCAGTGCAATTATTTTAAGATTGCATGAAAATTTAACACAATATAAAGATTTTGGCAGTTAAACAAAACATTTTTATACAGGATTCTAAAGCTGATGTAAAATAGGGACATTTATGGAATAAAGGGGGATCGGATGAGGGATTTGGTACCAAAAGAGGCTTAGTCCATCAAAATAAGGGACAGTAGAATGGGCAAACAATGACTGTTCTGTATTCTATAATGGCACTTTTCCACTGCAAGTACCGGCTAGTACCGGCTCGGCTCTACTCGGCCCTGCTTGGCCCGGTTTGCTTTTCCACTGCTGGTACCGCATGGTATAGGGTCGGAACGGTTCGGTACGGTACGGTATAGTTTTGCTTTTCCACTAAAGTAGTGCTAAGTTAAGTGGGTGGGATAACAACGGGGTGGGTGGGATTCTCTGACCAATCAGTTGCTAGTAGTGACTGCATGCAAAGGATTGTGGGATATGGTTCCAGTTTGGTACCTGTTGGAACCACAATCGAGTAGGTACTGTTTTTTCAGAGCTGTACCGTACCGTTCGGTTCCATGCAGTGGAAAAGCAAACCTATACCGTACCGTACCGAACCGTTCCGACCCTTTACCATGCGGTACCAGCAGTGGAAAAGCACAAAAGGGTGCCGAACCGGTACGGTTCCATGCAGTGGAAAAGCGCCATAACAGTCTACATAGTGTGGCTGACTATTTTTGCACAATGGGAGCTATAAGCCACCCTCTTCCCCAGCCCTTTGCATATGACTAAAAACAGAAAGAAGATGTTGGGTCAAAGCAGAAGAAAACAAAAGTGGGCTGGAACAAGTAGAAGGTAGGTCAGTCTGACCTTTGCACACTGTGCATTATGCACTCCCGGCCCCTGCACTCTGTGTGTTACTTACCCCTGATCCCTGCACTTTGCATGTTCCACACTCTTGATCCATGCACACTGTGCATTACTTACTACTGATCCCTATATTCTAGGGGTTACGCATTCCTGACCAATGCTCTATATGGGGTTGATTTACTAAAGGCAAATAAACTTTGCACTTTACAAAGCGTGGTTGCACTCTGCAAGAGCATTTGCTCCAGAGCTAAGTAAATGAGCAGAAGCTCTGCTGTTTTCCATCATCCAATCATATACAAGCAAAATGCTGTTTTTTTTTTTCTTGGACGTGATTGGGTATTTTTTACAAAGTGAAGCTTTACCTCATTTACTAGGCTCTGGAGCGACTGAACTTGCAGAGTGCAACAGTACACACTCTATTTTCCTTTACTGTAGTAAATCAACCCCTGTGTTATGCAGTTCTGCCCACTGCACTCTGTGCATTACATACTCCTGACCGCTATACTTTGTGTGTTTCTCACTCTGATCGCTGCACTTCATGCATTACTAACTCCTGACCCCTGCACTTTGAGCATTTCTTACTCCTGACTTGCGTTTGTGTGTTACACGCCCTTGACCCTTCCACTCTGTCCGTTAATCATTCTTGATCCAAAACTCAGTTTGGTCAGCAAAGGGAAGCATGAAGTGCTCTAAAATTTTCTTGATAGAGGGCTGTGCTGACTTTGGACTTGATAAAACACAGTGGACCAGCAACAGCAGATGACATGGCTCCCCAAATCATCACTGACTGTGGAAAATGTTGAATTTCATTTGGAAATCAAGGTCCCAGAGTCTGGAGGAAGGGTGGAGAGGCACTAAATCCAAGTTGCATGAGGTCCAGTGTGAAGTTTCCACAGTGAGTGATGATTTGGGGAGCCATGTCATCTGCTGTTGTTGGTCCACTGAGTTTTATCAAGTCCAAAGTCAATGCAGCCCTCTGACAGGAAATTCTAGAACACTTCATGCTTCCCTCTGCTGACCAGCTTTATGGAGATGCTGATTTAATTTTCCAGCAGGACTTGGCACCTACCCACACTGCCAAAAGTACCAATACCTGGTTTAATGATCATGGTATCTCTATGCTTGATTGGTCAGCAAACTCTCTCGACCTAAACCCTATAGATAATCTATATTGTCAATAGGAAGATAAGAGACACCAGACCCAACAATGCAGACAAGCTAAAAGCCACTATCAAAGCAACCTGGGCTTCCATCACACCTCAGCAGTGCCACAGGCTGATCACCTCCATGCCACGCCACATTAAGCAGTAAATCATGCAAAAGGAGCCCCGACCAAGTATTGAGTGCATACTATACTGTACATGAACTTACTTTTCAGTAAGACAACATTTCTGTATTAAAAATCCTTTTTTTATTGGTCTTATGTAATATTTTTATTTTCTGAGATACTGAATTTTGGGTTTTCACTAGGTGTAAGCCATAATTATCAAAATAAAGGAGGGGAATGCTTAAAATATATCACTCTGTGTGTAACGCATCTATATAAAATATATGAGTTTCACATAAATTGAAATAAATTAACTTTTTGATGATATTCTTTTTTTTATATGCACCTGTACATACACATACGAACACAAACAAATGCATCAGGGACGCCTACCTACCAAAATGTTGATTGCGCTACAAGAGCATTTATTCCAAGGCCATTATTCACTGTTAAACTGATGACCTGTAGCGCCATTTAAAGCATCGTCAGTAGAAAGCTTAGTGTACTGAATTTCGTCACTGTTTAATGGACCCTCGCAGTTTTAAGGCTTGACATGTTAGGTATCTATTTACTCATTGCAGCCTCATCTTTTATATTTGCCAAAAATTGTGAAATATATACAGTGGGTACGGAAAGTATTCAGACCCCCTTAAAATTTTCACTCTTTGTTATATTGCAGCCATTTGCTAAAATCATTTAAGTTCATTCTTCTTCCTCATGAATGTACACATAGCACCCCATACTGACAGAAAAACACAGAATTGTTGACATTGTTGCAGATTTATTAAAAAAGAAAAACTGAAATATGACATGTTCCTAAGTATTCAGACCCTTTGCTGTGACACTCATATATTTAACTCAGGTGCTTTCCATTTCTTCTGATCATCCTTGAGATGGTTCTACACCTTCATTTGAGTCCAGCTGTGTTTGATTATACTGATTGGACTTGATTAGGAAAGCCACACACCTGTCTATATAAGACCTTCCAGATCACAATGCATGTCAGAGCAAATGAGAATCATGAGGTCAAAGGAACTGCCTGAAGAGCTCAGAGACAGAATTGTTGCAAGGCACAGATCTGGCCAAGGTTACAAAAAGATTTCTGCTGCACTTAAGGTTCCTAAGAGCACAGTGGCCTCCATAATCCTCAAATGGAAGACGTTTGGGACGACCAGAACCCTTCCTAGAGCTGGCCGTCCGGCCAAACTGAGCTATCGGGGGAGAAGAGCCTTGGTGAGAGAGGTAAAGAAGAACCCAAAGATCACTGTGGCTGAGCTCCAGAGATGCAGTCAGGAGATGGGAGAAAGTTGTAGAAAGTCAATCATCACTGCAGCCCTCCACCAGTCAGGGCTTTATGGCAGAGTGGCCCGACGGAAGCCTCTCCTCAGTGTAAGACACATGAAAGCCCGCATGGAGTTTGCTAAAAAACACCTGAAGGACTCCAAGATGGTGAGAAATAAGATTCTCTGGTCTGATGAGACCAAAATAGAACTTTTTGGCCTTAATTCTAAGCGGTATGTGTGGAGAAAACCAGGCACTGCTCATCACCTGTCCAATACAGTCCCAACAGTGAAGCATGGTGGTGGCAGCATCATGCTGTGGGGGTGTTTTTCAGCTGCAGGGACAGGACGACTGGTTGCAATCGAGGGAAAGATGAATGCGGCCAAGTACAGGGATATCCTGGACAAAACCTTCTCCAGAGTGCTCCGGACCTCAGACTGGGCCGAAGGTTTACCTTCCAACAAGACAATGACCCTAAGCACACAGCTAAAATAACGAAGGAGTGGCTTCACAACAACTCCGTGACTGTTCTTGAATGGCCCATCCAGAGCCCTGACTTAAACCCAATTGAGCATCTCTGGAGAGACCTAAAAATGGCTGTCCACCAACGTGTACCATCCAACCTGACAGAACTGGAGAGGATCTGCAAGGAGGAATGGCAGAGGATCCCCAAATTCAGGTGTGAAAGACTTGTTGCATCTTTCCCAAAAAGACTCCTGGCTGTATTAGATCAAAAGGGGGCTTCTACTAAATACTGAGCAAAGGGTCTGAATACTTAGGACCATGTGATATTTCAGTTTTTCTTTTTTAATTAATCTGCAACAATGTCAACAATTCTGTGTTTTTCTGTCAGTATGGGGTGCTATGTGTACATTCATGAGGAAGAAGAATGAACTTAAATGATTTTAGAAAATGGCTGCAATATAACAAAGAGTGAAAAATTTAAGGGGGTCTGAATACTTTCTGTACCCACTGTATATGTGCCCTAAAACTAATGTAGCACCCTCCTAGGTAGGTGCTAGGTAAAAGCATCTTATGCTCCTTCTGCCTATCAGGGGAGCCTGATCTATTAGGTTGCCTGTTGCATGTTTCCAGGTGTGATTCACTGTGTCTGAGGGGGTGTCCCCACTGTATCCAATAGGGTAGCTTGTTGGACAGTGGAAGGAACCTGTTCAGTGACACATTGGCTTTTATGACAGTCCCAGTGGGAGGGCACTCTTGCAGTGCATCCTGGGATTGCTCATAAAGGCTGGGGGTACATGTGAAAGGGCGTCTTTGGCGGGAAGCAGAGTCCCAGGAGGAGGCTGACGGCTGTCTCTCCTCCTGCTGTATGAGGAAAGTGGTCTTAGGCAGTCGGCCTAGTGGACCAGGTGTGGAGCTGAGCTGCAGAGTATCCAGAGTGCTGACAGTGGAGCTGCTGGCAGAGTCTTCCAGGAAAAACAGTGTCTGTGAGTACCCGGGGACTTGCCAAAGGGTCTGTCCAGGAAGGGAGCTCACTCCAGTGAAGTCAGAGGATCAAGGGGTCAGCTCACACCGTGTCAGAGTTAAAGGGGGTGCTGTTTATAACCCTGAAGAGTAGGGACAAAGGGGGTGCTGAGTAGGACCCTGAAGAGTGATTCACAGTGCAGTACAGTTCAGTTAATTCTTCTTCACTAAAGTGGCAAGGTGAAGCAGCGGCCTTGCCGCACTCAGCGTTACATAGAAGTCCCAGCAATTGTGCATAGTTTGTTCAGTTGGAGTATCCCACTCATCCCTTCTCCGATCCCAGTTCTCAAATAAATCAACAAAAAACCAAAACCCCTGGACTGTTTCCTGACTGAGCCGAGCACTTAGAAGATGTTATTTTGTCAAGTTGTTGCTATGGGTAACCCAGGGACATCCGTAACCAGCAGCTCCCATGGGAATTGTGCTACACTAACTTTACTGTATTTTTTACTTTAAATTCTGTGTTTTATAAATCATTACGCTAATATTGTATGAAATAAAATTGTAACTACCACTATTTTATTCTTCAGGGTCTCTGCTTTCAGAAAATATATAATATCTTGGGGGGTTTAAATAATCTTTAGGCCTAAAATAATTTTTTAAACATATGTTCAAAAAAAAAAAACGCAAAAACGGCTCTGGCGTTGAGAGGGTTAAATATCTGGTTATTTCTGTGGTTTCGCTGGAGTTCTACTTTGTTCCATTGTTTTTCTTCCTATACTGATGGTGGAGAGTGGAAGAATGTGCCCTCATGTATGCGGAGAGGTGTAAAATATTCATGTCCTCCTCGTGGACCTTGTTTGCTCTTTGATGAGTCGGTCTGATTGTACTTTTAAGCTGCTGCCAGATCGAACCTTTCCGGGAATGATTAGACAAACAGAAGACCCTGTGAAAGGTAATGATGTTTTTTTGTAAAAACGGACCGACCCTCACCTCTCCCCTCTCTGCTCCTAGTCACTGTGATAATCATCGCTGCCTCTGACGCTGCTTGAGGGACCAGAGACGCCTTCAGCGACCGGGACACAGCATGAAAATAACTGTATCATCTGGAGTACAAAAAATGTATATTTCCAAAAAGATGTTTTATTTTTTTATACTTCCTTTTACTAAGTGTTTTTTAATTCTTTATTTTGCTTTATATACATTTTTGGGATTATATAAAATTGCTTATTTAACCACATAACGACCGCCCGCTGCAGTTTTACTGTGGCATGCAGCCGCTCCTGGGCAAAGCGACGTCGCGCGCTCAGGAAACTCTAGGGGGCGAGCGCGCGCCGCCGACGCCACGCTCCCGCCCCCGCTTGTTACCTGGGGAGCCAGTGCGTGTGACCGGCGGCTCCGATGGCCGCCGGCCACTCGCAATCTCCCGCAGCTGAGAGAGAAGGACAGGCGGCTGATGTAAACACAGCTGTCTGTCATTCTCCCTGAAGTGATCACAGAGGCTATGCGATCCTGCTATATAGGATCGCATGTCTCTGTGGTTACTTCACAAGCCACGCCCCCTGACAGTTAGAATCACGCCCCTAGGGACACATTTAACCCACTGATCACCAGTAATGTTAACCCCTTCCCTGCCAGTGTCATTTGTACCGTAACAGTGCATATTTTTTAGCACTGATTACTGTAGTAATGTCACTGGTAACCCCAAAAGTGTCAAAAATGTCAGTTAGGGGTCCGATCTGTCCGCCGCAATGTCGCAGTCCCGCAAAAAAAATCGCAGATCGCCGCCATTACTAGTTAAAAGAAAAAAACAATAAAAATGACATAAATCTTAGTCATTAGTAAACGCAATAACTTTTGCGCAAACTAATCAAAATACGCTTATTGCGATTTTTTTTTTACCAAAAATATGTAGCAGAAAACAAATTGGACTAAAATGTTAAAAAATTTTGATTTTTCCATTTGTTTTGAGAATTTCATATAAAAAAATGTAAAAAATATTGTAATTTTTTCAAAATTGTCACTCTTTTTTTGTTTATAGCGCAAAAAATAAAAATCGCACGGGTGATCAAACACCACCAAAAGAAAGCTCTATTTGTGGGAAAAAAAGGACGTCAATTTCGCATTACCGTGCAATTGTCCATTAAAGTAACGCAGTGCCGAATCGCAAAATAGGGTCTGGTCATTGAGCAGCCAAATCCTCCGGTCATTAAGTGGTTAAATACAGAGCACTTATGCAAAATGCAGACAGTTCTGGGCATTCTGTCCAAAAAAAAAAAAGCCCAGCAATGGCTTATTGGTTGCTAGCTACCTCATTGTATGCTACATGAAAAATCCAGGCTGGTTTAAAGGGGTGGGGGCTTAGTTTGCTTGGGGTGATTCAGGGTTGTCATGTCTCTCATCGTACCTATTCAGCTGTGTGTGTAATTTAGGATAGATCATCATCCTCCTCACCCACTCATTAAAATTCTCACTCCCCCTTCCCTTAACTCAATCACAGAATTATGTTTTTATAATCCAATCATTTTTTATCCAAGCTTCCCAAATTCCAGTATTCTAGTCTACGCAAGCATGACATACCCCAGTTACCCAAAGCCTTGTGGGATACTCAGGTCATGGATCCCAGTAGGCTTTGGGGCAATTCAGAACACTGCATGTGTGCAGTATGTCATCTGGGGTATCAGGACAATATCCCCCCGGACATTATCCCCGGGACAATATCCCCCCGGAAAACATCCCCCTGGACAACATCCCCCCGGGAAAACATCCCCCCGGGACAACATCCCCCCGGATAATATCCCCCCGGGACAATATCCCCCCGGAAAACATCCCCCTGGACTTAGGGTTAGGGGGTTAGGGTTAGAGGGGGGATATTATCTAGGGGGATATTGTCCAGGGAGGATATTGTCCGGGGGGATGTTGTCCAGGGGGGATATTGTCCGGGGGGATATTGTCCTAGAATCGTCATCTGGAGGCCAGTTGAAAAGACATAAGCCAATGATCCCCAATGCTGTCTTTGAGCCAATGAGGAGGGAGAGAGCTGATAGAGCCCCTGCTCTCGCCCACATCGCTGGATCGAGAAAGGGCTCAGGTAAGCAGAAGGGGTGGCTGCAGAGAATGCAATAAAATGTTTGTTACCCCAACACTTCATTCTGGTATGTGTCGGCTGTACCATGTACTTGTATGAGAGTCTCCTGTTCTCTTTGTATTGCTTCCAGACTTGTATAAAGTGCTCGAAATTTCTACTTGAGTAAAAGTACAAGTGCTCGATCAAAAAGTGACTTGAGTAGAAGTGGAAGTGCTCGCAGAAAAAGTTAAGTAGAAGTACTAAAGTATTCAACATTTTTTTTACTTAAGTATTGCAAGTAGTTTTTTCAAAAAATTTGCTACTTAAGTACTAAAAGTAAAAAGTACCAGTAGTTTTGAAAAAAAAATTCTACTCAAGTACTGAAAGTAGAAGTAGAAGTACTGTGTTATGTAGTTATTAAAGAAAGAAGTCAAAAGTTTGAACATCATATTGTTTTTTATTATTTCAAATGATTTATTCAAATGATTAACCTGTGTTTGTTAGTAGTTTCTTGATGCACTTTAAGCGCTGTAGCACCATTTATTTGTTTGTTTCATATTTTCTTTTTATTGGAAAGATTTGGTATAGCAGCTTTTATTATACACAGCCTTTATTTTCGTATGCTCTGATTTACAAATGACATTATACACATTTTTTTGAGCTTTATGCAACCTGCCATCTACTGTTCTGGCAGTGGTAATTTTTTTAAAAGTAACGAGTAACTATGCAGCACAAAAAAAAAAATACTTGAGTAGAAGTATCGAAATCATCAAAAAAATGTAGTGAAGTAAAAGTAGAAGTAGGAGAAAAAAATTCTACTCTAGGAAAGTACAGATACCGCATTTCGGTACTTAAGTACAGTACTTAAGTAGTTCTACTTCGTTACTATACATCTCTGATTGCTTCCTTTGTGTGAAACCCCTGGTATTCCTGCCAGTCCCCTTGCTTTCCTAATAAATACTGAACACACTAAGCAGGAGAGCACAGCGTGGTCAGTAATCTAGCTATGCTGGGAACTAAGTATGATCTCCTCCAATGATCAGACTTGTCCTGACACGTCCCCGCTGCACTGCCTGTCACTGGGAAGCTCAGTGTGCTGCTGCTTCTCCCTCCCAGCTCTTATGAAGCTGAGAACAGAGGAAATGTGATCACTGATAAAAAGGGGAAAAGGGTATTTATTCATAATGTTTTTTTATATCTGTACACAAATGTTTTGCCTTTCATTTCTAAATTAACCGGTTGCCGACCGTCGCATGACTATTTACTGCGGCGGTCAGCCCTGGCCAGGCAAAGTGACGTATATATACGTCACTAGCCTGGGAGCCAATAGCGGGCGGGTGCGCTCCCGCCTCGGCTCGTTCACGGACACCTCCGTGCGTGTGACCGGCGGACCCGATGTCCGCCGGTCACTCGCGATAGTCCACTGTGAAGGGAGAAAGGCAGGCGGCTAATGTAAACAAAGCCGCCTGTCATTCTTCCCTGTGTAAAAGCACTGATCACTCGGTCCTGCAATGTAGGACCGTTGATCTGTGCTGTTACCAGGGCTTTTTTTCAGCTGGAACGCAGGGGAACGCAGTTCCGGCACCTTCAGTACTGAATGGTACTTTATTTAATGGCAAGGGGTGCTTGGGTGTGCTGGAGGGTCTATTGATAATGGCTGCTGGGGGAATCTTTTGTTGCTGGAGGGGATCTATTTTTGCATGGTTGTTTATTGTTTCTGGGGAGGTCAATTGTTGCTGGTTTGCTGGAGGGGGGCTTATGATGCTGGGGAGTCAATTGCCGCTGTATAGGACTTGCTGTTGAGGAAGGGGGTCTGGCTGCTGGGCGATCTGTAGTTGCTGGGGAGCAGAGATATATAGTAACTAAGTAGAACTACTTCACTACTGTACTGTACTTAAGTACCGAAAGGCGGTATCTGTACTTTCCCAGAGTAGAATTTTTTTCTCCTACTTCCACTTTTACTTCACTACATTTTTTCAATAATTTCAATACTTCTACTCCAATATTTTTTTTTTGTGCTGCATAGTTACTCGTTACTATTATAAAAATTACCACTGCCAGAACAGTAGATGGCAGGTTTCATGAAGCTCAAAACATGTGTATTATCAGCGCATACGAAAATAAATGCTACTGTATGTATAAATAAAAGCTGCATTAGAAATAATAAAAAACAATATGATGTTCAAACTTTTGACTTCTTTCTTTCATAACTACAGTGCATAAAACAGTACTTGTACTTTTATTTTCAGTACTTGAGTAGCATTTGGTTTTCAAAACTACTGGTACTTTTACTTTCAGTACTTGGGTAGCAAAATTTTTAAAAAAACTACTTGCAATACTTAAGTACAAAAAATGTTGAATACTTTAGTACTTCTACTCAAGTCACTTTTTGATAGAGCACTTCCACTTCTACTCAAGTCACTTTTTGATCAAGCACTTGTACTTTTACTCAAGTATGGGTTTTGAGTACTTTATACAACTCTGCTGGGGAGGGTCTATTGCTGGTGGATGCAGGGGATCTATTTTACTGGGGGGGCGTGTCCGGCCGGCGCTGAATATGGCCGCATAGCGTGAGAGCTCCCTGCCATCTCTCCTCACAGCGGCTCACAGCGGCGGATCGAAGCGGAATTCCGTGCCGGCAACTTCTCCACAGCCTCCCGAGCCTCCCGCAGACCGGCCCCGAGCATGTCCAAGCGGCGCAAGGCTATCAAGCCGCCGCAGCGGCTGACGGACTTCTACCCGGCGGCTCCTCACAGAAGCCGGCAAGATGGCGCCGGCTCCGGACCTGGTCTCCCGCGCTCAGATGCAGGTACCATCCCTGCTTCAGCCCTGTCCCCTCAAGCCTCTGGATCCCCCCAGGGCGCCCTGGATGTGCCTTCTCCACCCCTGTCTCCTACCACCAGTAGCCCCACAAAAACTAAGTACCGCAGGCATGAGGGAGAAGACCCCCCTGGAGCTCGTGCTGCGGCCTGTCAGGAACTACTTCTGTCTAACCCAGGCATAACTATAGAGGCATTCCCTGCCTCAGATCAGGCAATCTCAGAGGCCACCATGAAACGGATGCTCCTCTCTATGAAAAGCACCCTGTTTAACGAACTTGCCACCATGTTCTCTCCACTAAATGACACTGTACAAATACATGATGACAGGATACAGCATCTAGAGTCTAAAATGGCAGATTTGTACACTGCTCACAATGACCTCGTTGATGCCTATGCTGACCAGGAAAGTGAGATGCAGCGCCTCCAGTACAAACTTGCGGACTTAGAGGACCGCTCTAGGCGCAATAACATTAAATTCAGAGGCATCCCTGAATCTGTGCCGCATAAAGATTTGACCAACTTTGTCCAGCGCCTTATGAAGTCACTTATCCCCTCTCTCAGTGATATTGAGTTGTGTGTGGATAGGGCCCACCGTATCCCTAAGCCTAGCTTCCTGCCAGACACCGCACCTAGAGACACTCTGGCCCGTATCCACTACTATCATGTTAAAGAGAGGGTTATGGCGGCAGCCAAACACGACCCGGTTGTGCCTGATGAATTTACGGGTATATCCCTCTACACTGATATATCCCAACAAACGGCTCTCAACAGGAAGAAATTGTCCCCGCTTACGAAAATTCTCCGTAACAACAGCGTTATCTACAAATGGGGCTTCCCCACTAAATTGCTTGTTATGTGGAATGGTAAAATGTTTCCTATTCACAGCGTGGATAAGGGTATCCAACTGTTCAAACAATGGAACCTGCTGCCAGCTGACTCTGAGCCGCCTGGGAGGTCCACCCCTGAGCGCATGCATCAAGCCGGGTCTGGGATGGATACTTGATTTGTTCTGCTTCTCCGCTTCCTTATGCCACTATAGGATGGATGGGACGGGGGACCTCTCACGTTAGTTGACGTTTTGTCTCTCGGTGATGCTTATCTGTTATCTCCCCCGATGTGCTGTAGCGGCTTCGGCCGCCCATTGTGCCTGCATGCTCAGGCTTTTTTTTATGTGCACCTGTGTACCTTTTTGGTTTGATTTTTTTTTTTTTTCTCCTGCTTTCCCTTCTTCTGGCTTTCTTCCTCCTGGTCCAGGATCCACCGTGGCTCATTGTGTTCACTATCGTCCTCCTGTTTGGCTGCCAAAGTGCACTGTTGCTCCGAGATGTTGTGATGACTGCTCCCCAGGTCACTTGGACTTTGTGGCGTATACCCAACCTCGGTGCAGGTCCTTTAGTTTTAAGTCATCTTTTATTGCATTTCATTGCCACTAAGCTACGCATCCCTCCTCTGCTGCTATGCCACTGAAGTTCGTGTCATTGAATGCTAAGGGCCTGAACTGCCCAGCTAAAAGGGCCTCCTTGATGAGGGAAGCAAAGTCCCTTCGCGCAGATGTTTTGTTCGTGCAGGAATCCCACTTCGCCAAGGAAAAGTGTCCGAAGTTCTCCTTCCCTAACTTTTCTCACCTGTATATGGCTAATGCTCCCAAAAAGGCATGCAGGGTTTTTATAGCCATAAACGCCTCGGCTTCCTTCCTACACAAACGCACCATTGAGGATCCGATGGGGAGGTACATTGTTCTTGTGTGTGAAATCAACGGTTCCCTTTTCACCCTGGTGAATCTATATGCCCCCAATACCAGGCAGAGGAAATTTCTCACCCATCTCTTTAATCTATTGGAAGGTAATGTGCAGGGCACGCTTCTTATTGGAGGGGACTTTAATACTGTTGTACAACCGTCTATGGACTCTACTGCCCAAGCTAGGAGGCCATCCTGCTCTCTCTCCTCCCTGCTGCAGAAACATGATCTATACGATGTATGGAGGTGCTTCCATGGGAACGAGAGAGACTTCACCTTTTTGTCAGCTGCTCACTCATCCTACTCTCGTATAGACTATTTTCTGACTGATAAAAGATCTCTGCAAAATGTATTGCGCGCTGACATTGGTACGATATCTTGGTCCGACCATGCCCCGATCACATTGGAATTTGATGATAAGCTTGGCAAATCTCCCCCCCCCCTATTTGGAGGATGAATACCTCCTTGTTGGAGGACAAGATTTCATACCAAAAGATAGTGCAGGCTCACAATGATTTTTTTGAATTCAATGATAAGGCGGATGTTTCACGATTTACTCTGTGGCTCACGTATAAGGGATCTATTTTACTGCTTTACTTGCTATCATTACCAAATTCCATACAAATTACTTAGCACCAGAAAATGATACCTGACTCTGTATTCTGTAAAGGGGGCGGCACTAACAGGGGTGGGTAGGGGAAGAGACAAGAATTTAACCAGAAAGGGGGGAGTTCCTGCAGCTACTCTCTGAGAAAAAAAGCCCTGGCTGTTACACACACAGCCACATCCCTGCACAGTAAGAAGCTAGGGACACACATAGTCACTGCATCTCTAATAAAGTTAACCCCTTCCCTGCCAGTGTCATTTTTACAGTAACAGTGCATATGTATAGCACTGATTACTGTAGTAATGTCACTGGTACCCCCAAAAGTGTCAAAAATGTCAGTCAAGGGTCCGATCTGTCCGCCGCAATGTCGCAGTCCTGCAATAAAAATTGCAGATCGCCGCCATTGCGCGTTAAAAAAAAAAACAACAAAAATGACAAAAATCTTTCCCTTAGTTAGTAAACGCAATAACTTTTGCGCAAACCAATCAAAATACGCTTATTGTGATTTTTTTTACCAAACATATGTAGCAGAAAACAAATCGGCCAAAAATTTAAAAACATTTTGATTTTTACATTTTTTTTTGGGGGGGGGGGAATTTCATATAAAAAAATGTTAAAAGTATTGTTATTTTTTCAAAATAATTGCTCTTTTTTTGTTTATAGCGCAAAAAGTAAAAAGAGCACAGGTGATCAAATACCACCAAAAGAAAGCTCTGTTTGTGGGGGAAAAAAGGACGTAAATTTCGTTTGGGTACGGAGTCGCACGACCGCGCAATTGTCAGTTAAATTCGCACAGTGCCGAATTGCAAAAAGTGGCCTGGACATAAGACAGCAAAATCCTCCGGTGGTAAAGTGGTTAAACTTCAGCTCTGTTCACAACATAGGCTATTTACAGCAAAGCAGTTAAGTCAAAATGCAAATAAAGGGAGAAATATAGGGTGGCCTCATGACACTGGGCATTAGGGGTTCTCTAAAGAGAGTATTTTTAGCTGTGTGTCTACCTGCTGGTCTGGAGTTCAGCTTTAAATATATTGTAAATGATGGCAAGTATGCACACTGCATATTTTCTTTTATAGGAGAAAATAAGGATTAGGAAGCCCTTGCCAAAGAAAAAAAAGATTAGAATATCTATGAAATTAAAATTTGCACCTCAATTTTTCAAAGTGCAGCGAGAAATATTGGGATAAGAAATTTAATTTAAGGCCAGGCACGAATCGGACTAAACAGCAGACAGAAATATTAAACAGCAAGAATGTTAATGCTGGATGTGTTGTTCTTTAGCAGTTCAAGACAAAAATGGCATCTCAAAAGTAAGCTAATGGGTACAATTCACAAAGTTTTACACACCAGGTTAAGGAACCCTATTTTAAAAAAAGTGACAGTTATTTTTAATCACTTAAAGCAGAGTTGCACCCTAAAAAATGTTTTTGCACCGTCCGCTTGCTTTAATTTACAAAAAAAAAGGATTGGATAATTTAAATTTTGAAAAAGAATTGGATAATTTACAATTTTTTTTTGTTTCACTTACCTTGTTTTTAATGAAAATATACTTAGCTTCCTTCTTCTTCCTCCCTCTGCGGTAACGGCACATGACGTCACTTCCTCCTTGCATTGACTCCTGGGAGATGAGCGTAATCGCAGGGATGACGCGTCCGGAAGTGACGAGCAGGGCATTCAGGGACTCCGATGTCACCGAAGAGGACGCTCTGGCTTCAGCTGCCCACAACTAAAATGGCAGCCCTGGACAAGACATTTTCAAGGTAAGTATTTCTTCTTACAGGTAAGTGAAACAGGGGACAGTTCAGAGGCTATCGTTGCTGAAATGCACTAGCCCTGACTGTCCCGGGGGTATTTTTAGGTAAGAAAAAATGTCTAGGGTGGAACTCCGCTTTAAGCCCCAGGCCTATTTCTGACACATGTTGTTTACAAGTTAAATTCAGTATTTTTTGCTAGAAAATTACTTAGAACCCCCAAACATTATATATATATTTTAGCAGGGACTATAGAGAATAAAATGGAGATTGTTGTAATACTTTATGTCACACTGTATTTGCGCAGAGGTCTTACAAACTCAATTTTTTTGGGAAAGAAAATGTAATTGAATTAAAAAATAGGAAAAAAGTAAAGTTAACCCAATTTTTTTCTAGAATGTGAAAGATAATGTTACGCCGAATAAATAGATACTCAACATGTCATGCTTCAAAATTGCGCACGCTTGTGGAATCGGCGACAAACTTTGCTACTTAAAAATCTCCATAGAGGACATGTTTAAAAATTCCTACAGGCTACCAGTTTCGAGTTACAGAGGAGGTCTAGTGCTAGAATTATTGCTCTCGCTCTAACGATCGTACAATACCTCACATGTCGGGTTTAAACACCGTTTACATATGTGGACGTGACTTGCATATGCGTAGGCTTTTCTGCGCAAGCTTAGAGGAATATGGCGCTTTACATTTTTTTTTATTTTTACACTTTCCCTTTAAAAAAATGTTTTTGATCACTTCTTATTCCTATTACATGGAACGTAAAAGCACTTAACCACTTAAGCCCCGGAAGATTTTACCCCCTTCCTGACCAGGGGGTATTTTGCGATTCGGCACTGCGTGACTTTAACGGACAATTGTGCGGTCGTGCGACGCTGTATCCAAACGAATTTGGTGTCCTTTTTTTCCCACAAACAGAGCTTTCTTTTGGTGGTATTTGATCACCTGTGTGATTTTTTGATCACGCACTATAAACAAAAAAAGAGCGTAAATTTTGCAAAAATAGCAATATTTTTCACATTTTTTTATATGAAATTCCCCCCAAAAAAAATGTAAAAATCAAAATTTTTTAACATTTTCGGCCAATTTGTTTTATGCTACCTATGTTTGGTAAAAAAAATCGCAAAAAGCGTATTTTGATTGGTTTGCGCAAAAGTTATCGCGTTTACTAACAAAGGGAAAGATTTCTGTCATTTTTGTTGTTTTTTTTTTTAACGCGTAATGGCGGCGATCTGCGATTTTTTTGCGGCACTGCGACATTGCGGCGGACAGATCGGACCCTTGACTGACATTTTTGACACTTTTGGGGTTACCAGTGACATTTCTACAGTAATCAGTGCTATACATATGCACTGTTACTGTAAAAATACACTGGCAGTGAAGGGGTTAACTTTTTTTGAAAGGGAGGGGCTATGTGTGTCCCTAGGGGCGTGCTTTCTACTGTGATTGGCTGTGGCTTCAGATGTATGAGGAGTGATCAACGGTTCTACATAGTAGAACCGTGTGATCATCCTTCATACACAGGGGAGAATGACAGGCAGCTTGTTTTCACAAGCTGCCTGACTTTCTCCCTCTCCCCCGCCGATCGCAGAGTGACCGGCGGACATCGGGTCCGCCGGTCACACGCGCGGGGGGGTCCGTGACCACGCGGGAGCGGGAGCGCACCTCCGGGGGCGCGCGCTCGCTCCCTAGACCCTCACAAGCTAGTGACGTAGCCCTACGTCACTTTGCCTGTGAGGGGCTGACTGCCGACGTAGATCGGCGTTAGGCAGTCGGCAAGTGGTTAAAAGCAATAAAAAAAAATTTAATTAAAAAAAATGGGCCCTTTAAGGCCGTTGGGCGAAAGTGACGTTTGAGGTCGCTCCGGTCCTCCAAGGGCATAGAGTCGAGTAGGGGCCATCTTGCCCTCACTCGACTTCCTGGCCATCAGGAGAGGGGATCAGATACTTTTCCCCGCTACCGATGGTTCCGGTAAGCAGGGAAAACGACAGGTGAAGCGGACTGTCCTCTGAGTAAAAAAAGCGGCTATGGAAGCTTTGTATTTAACGTCAATGTAATGACCTAAACACACGGTGAGCGGTCCGGAAGTTGTTAAGCGGTAATTAAAGTGATTGTAATGTCTTGTTTTTTTTCTATTAAAATAACAAACATGTTATACTTAGCTGCTCTGTGTAGTTGGCTTCGAACAGAGTGGCCCTGATCCTCCTCTTCTCGGGTCCCTTTTTGGCTCTCCTGAACCCTCCCTCTTGTTCAGTGCCCCCACAGCAAGCAGTTTGCTATGGGGGCACCTGAGACAAGTTGCAGCTCCGTGTGTTTATCCACACAGAGCTGTGGTTTGGCCCCGCCTCCTCTCTCTTCTCATTGCCTGAGTTTGATTGACAGCAGCAGGATCCAATGGTGCCACTGCTGTGTCTCAGCCAATCAGGAGGGAGAGTTCCGGACGGCTGAAGCATTCGTGGACATTGTTGGATAGAGAGGGGGCTCAGGTAAGTAGTAGGGGGGCTTAGGGGGGCTGCTGCAAACAGAAGGCTTTTTATCCTAATGCAAAGAATGCATTAAGATAAAAAAAACCTTCTGCCTTTCAACCCCTTTATGTGTCTTTATTTTTATTCATGTGACTGTATTTTTCAAATCTCATTGGCTGTAAATGACTGCCATTTTTCTAAATAATATAATCATTTTCCTGGTGTGATAGATTTGTGAATTGATCCTTATGTATGCTTTCTGCCAATGCTCATGACACACTCAGCTACTTACGCATGTATGCTCACAACCACCATCCCCATTGGAAGTCACGGGTACGACCAAAGGGAATGGCAGCCGCGAGCCTGCGCCTTTTGATGTTTGCCAGCTGTTGGAGGGAGAAGCGGACTGCTTGAATTTGGATGGGGTTTGTGAGTACGCGCCTTGGACTTTGGCGTTCACCAGCTATTGGTGTGAGGAGTAGGCTGCTTGAATTTGGATGGGGTTTGTGAGTACGCGCCTTGGACTTTGGCGTTCACCAGCTATTGGTGTGAGGAGTTGGCTGCTTGAATTTGGATGGGGTTTGTGAGTATGCGCCTTGGACTTTGGCATTCACCAGCTATTGGGGTGAGAAGTGGGCTGCTTGAATTTGGATGGCGTTTGTGAGTATGCGCCTTGGACTTTGGCATTCACCAGCTATTGGTGTGAGGAGTGGGCTGCTTGAATTTGGATGGGGTTTGTGAGTACGCGCCTTGGACTTTGGCATTCACCAGCTATTGGTGTGAGGAGTTGACTGCTTGAATTTGGAGTCAGTGGATAATCAATATAACGCCGACCGGGAAGCACAGGAGATATATGCATGCAGGTGGTGACCTATCCCCCATTGACTGTACCCCAATGCAATATATTGAGGCTTTCCTGCTAGCATGGCTCCACAATGGCGTTACTTCTACTATCCCTGCATTAATGCCAAGGGCCCACGAGCACCTCATCAGAGATATTACTTTTGGACTTGTATCCAAGAAGTCCTAGTGCTCCACTCCTTTACATGCAATAATCGTTCCGCCCTGCGGACTGACCACGCTTTCAGTTTTCACAGTTATCACCTCAGTTGATGGACTCTGTGCTAAAAGTGCTACCTAGCTATCAATTTCATGGTCTTTCTGTATGTATGGATGGTTTGGTTGTGTGTATGTGTGGTATGGTATGCGCAGCGGCCAATCCCCCCTTGTTTGACAACGTTGTCACTATTTTAATTTAGGTATTGGGGAAGACATTTGTATGCTGTAGCAATCAATTATTTGTATTTATCTTCAATAAAGTATTTTTTTTATCACCAGTGTCCTTTATGTGACTCACTTAGTGGACTTGGTTCCTCTCTCTACCAACTGTGCCAGTTTACCATATATGGGTACTCTATGTCCACATAAATTGGACTTCTTAGTAGCTTTACAAGGCTGCATACTGTAAATACATTCCTAATATCACAGAATCCAGCAAAAATATAGTATTTCATTTCCTGTAGCTTTTATAATGAAAGTGTGATGGTACTCACCGTCACTGGGGGTGAAAGACAGACATCCCGTGACAGATACCTAATGGACACTGAGAAAATGGTTTGGATAACTTCAAATGGGAGAGTAATATTTATCAACAATATCTCTCAAGAAATATGAAGATTTAATCCCACTTTACACTGTGAGACCTATAGTTTGTTGCCATGAAGTCTGTGACTCCTAAATAATCAAAGCAATACTTAGATGTGTATTGAGATGATGTGTATTGTATTCCAGGAGCTCCAGGACGGCCGTCTGCTATTTAATTGGCTCAGTGACATTACTACAGTATTTGAGTACTAAAAATATGCACTGTTACTGTAATAATGACACTGGCAGGGAAGGGGGTTAACCCAGGGGTGATCAAAGGGTTAAATGTAAGCCTAGAGGGTGTTTTCTAACTGTATGGGGGATGGGCTTGTGAAATCAACACAGAGACCTGTGATCCTATATAGGAGGAACTCTGCATTGATTCCTGAGAGAACAACAGTCTGCCGTTTTTATAACAGCAGACCGCTGTTCTCTCTTCACGGAGAGCGATTGCGGGTGCCCGGCGGCAATCGCGGCCGCTGGCCCCGGGGATCAGCTTCCCCGCTGGCGAGTGGGCGCGCACCCCCAGGATCGCTCCCGGGGACCGCCGTACAGGTGCGGCGATTCGCAGGAACCTGCCACCGTATATTTGTAGCGGCTGGTCGGCAAGTGGTTAAATGCAAGGATACCCAACTGATATTGCTGAAAAAGCTCAAGATTGTCTGTACAGAACCCAGCAATATGTAGATTCAAGTTTAGGCTAAACCTGATGCATTGATAAAGCACAGATAATAATCCAAGCAATGGTCTATGTAAGGTACTGTATGTGTTTTTGACCATGACACAGCGATGTGCAATAGGGTTGCTATCTCTGGAGGTGTTTGTAGGACGGAGCAAGATTTGGCACTAGCAGGTCAATCTTTCTAATTGTAAAATAATTCACCTAGGAAAAAAGAATCCCTTGGTAGACTACAATATTTAGGATACAGTGTTGGCCAGAACTACAGAGTAAAAAGATTTGGGGGTACTTACTTATTTTTAGATGATTGCAAAATGAACAAAGAGCGTACTCATGCAGTGGGAAAAGTGAATAGAATTCTAGGATTTTTCACCAGAGGGGTCAACAGCAGGAGGAAGGAGATCCTGATTCCACTATACAGACATTTAGTTATTAGACAGATCACTTCACACCAAAAGAAACAGGTCTTCACGCCCGCCAGGGACACCAATTCTGGTCTTGACACAGAGTCATTATGAGGGAAACTGTACAGAACACGGATCATCCTCCACCAGTTCTTATACATGCAGTATGCTGTACTTTCAGCCCGAGAACATGGAGGAAAGCCACCGAACACTTTCGAGGCCTATCACATTTGTGGTCCAAGCTCAGTCCTGTGAGGTGAGGCTCCGTTCCACAGTGGGCCCAAATATAGGGTCCCTTCCACTGAGAAAAACACTATAACTGGGAGTAAATCCACCCCTCCTACCGAACCTCTGTCATTGAGCATCACCTCTCCCTCTTCTGAACTAAATGCTCCTTATCCTCCATGCAGATGTTACTTTTACCTACTTCAATAACACCTTGGTTTAACACACTTCATTCCCCTTTAGCATTCACTGTAACAGCACACACTTGATTCCTTCATAGAGTGACCGGACGAGACATTGTTGGATAATGGAACTCGTTTACGGAGTTTTGCATTATTAGCCTTTAAAGCGGAGTTCTGGCCTCGGAAATTATTTTTTTATAAAAATACCCTCGGGACAGTCAGGGCTAGTACATTCCACAATGGATAGCCTCTGAACTGTCCCAGGTTGCACTTACCTTTTAGAAGAAATACTTACCTTGAAAATGTCTTCTCCAGCGCTGTCATCTCTGGTGTGGGCAGCTGAAGCCAGCGCGTCCTCTTCTGCGTCCTCTTCCGTCCTCTTCGATCCCACAGCACTGCACCGGCCCTGCAGTCACTTCCGGGGCAGGAGCGTCATCCCTTCAGAGCTTCTGGGCATGCCCAGAAGCTGTTTAGCAGGGAATGCTGCGCCTGCACCGGAAGTGACGAGCCGGGCCGGTGCAGGCGCATTGATTCCAGGGAGCAATGACGTTCATGCTCCCAGGAGTCATTGCAAACCGGAACTGACGGTGCGGGGCCACGGCCACAGAGGGAGGAAGAGGAAGAAAGGTAAGTATATTTTCTTCAATATCAAGTTAAGTAAACAAAAAAAATTGTGACTATCCATTTCTTTTACAGGTGACACTCAGCAAGCGGATGGCCCAAAGTCGACTTTCAGGCCGGAACTCCGCTTTAATAGCAGGTTTCTCACAGATCAATAGTGCAATACATTCAAGTGTACATTGCCTGAGAACAAGACTTTTCCTTAAATAAACAGAAGACCAAACTTTAAGAAGTTACATAAACTGTGGATTCGGCTGTGGCAATGGTGCACAAACCATTAGCTTTTACACTTCCCAAATGAATGCTAGTCAGTCTCTCTATTTATCATACTAGGGTCCCATAAGTTCAGGTAATTACTCTATATTGAACAGTAACTACATTGTTGCATGTGAGGCCTTCCTTCCACCTCTCATGCAAAGAGCCCCTGGGAACAACTTAGGGGAACAGCTTTCTTAGACCTGGTGGTAAAACACGAGTTTAACTCTAAGGTGAGAGGCCCTCTTTAGGTGGTGGTGGAAGCACTAAGCACTTTAAAGCACCCTCTTCAGCCAATTTTTGCACAGGGCGGAGGAAGCTATATGAATGGACTGAGACACTTCATATGGACACCTAATTGCATTTTATGAGAGAATTATTTATGTTGGGCACTATTTGATTCATCTTACACATTGATTATTGCATGCACTTTATTATTTTGCTTATTTGCACAGTGATATTGTTGCTAGGCACAAAGTAGCACTGTACCTTTAATATACCTTGATTTCTGTGTTATGCAGTGATAAGCATAGTCAGTATAGCAGCTGCAGGTTTGCACTATACTCATTTATTTATATTTTGGTTGATATTATTTTCACATTAGTTGCACTGATTTTTCTTTTTACAATATGATCGCTTACAATCACTTTAAGTCATCCTAATTCCCAATTATGTTATCGAGATGAGGAGACGGGAAGATATTCTGTAGTTCCAAAATACTTTCTATCCGTGATTGACATGCTCCTCAATAGATACAGTACATGAATGAGGTATTGCAGATATTACGGCTGCCTTACCTTATTCAGAAACCAACCTAGTTTGCCAACCTTAAGAAATGGCACAAATACCTTTTGGATTTTGAAAAAAGGCCATAGCAGCCAATTTATTAAACAAATTAAAACAAATTAAAAACAAATTACCATTTTATTATAACAATACATAATACTGTTCTTTTTTAACTTCTTGAACTGTAATGTCCTATAATCAGTACAGTGACTAAACCTTGCTTGTCACCGTCTAGGGTCTTGGAAGGCAACTTGACTTACAACTGGCTGTATCTCTGATCAAAATAGACTCCCAGGCCCTCAGCCGCAACAAACAAAATAATGGGGTGGGCAACTACATGGCAGATGAGGTTTAATGTTGAAAAATGTAAAGTAATGCACTTGGGGGCCAGAAACCAGAAAGCAAGCTACTCACTAGGGGGGAAACCTCTGGGTGAATCTAAGATGGAAAAGGAAAAGGGGTCCTAGTGGACAACAGGCTTGACAGTGGCATGCAATGCCAAGCCACTGCAAGCAAAGCCAACAGAATACTAGGATGTATAAAAAAGGGGATTCACTCCAGAAATAAAGAGATTATTCTCCCGCTCTACAAGACTCTGGTCCAGCCACATCTGGAGTATGCTCTCCAGTTCTGGGCACCGGTCCTCAGGAAGGATGTGCTGGAACTGGAGAGAGTCCAGAGAAGGGCAACAAAAATAATTAGGGGAATGGAGGACATCAGCTATGAGGAAAGACTACAAGCACTGAACTTATTCTCTCTGGAGAAGAGACGATTGAGGGGGGATATGATATCAATGTACAAATACTGTACTGGTGACCCTAGCATAAGGAACAAACTATTCAGAGAAAGGGAATACAATAAGACACGTGGCCACTCACTAAAACTTGAGGAAAAACGGTTTAACCTTAAAGTACGTAGGGGGTTCTTCATTGTCAGAGCGGTAAGGATGTGGAATTCGCTTCCACAAGCAGTTGTATCAGCAGGGTGCATCGATAGTTTCAAAAAACAATTAGATGGGCACCTTAAAGACCACAACATACAGGGGTATACAATGTACGGTTAACAGCAAACACGCACGCGCATCATAGGTTGAACTGGATGGACTGATGTCTTTTTTCAGCCTCACAAGCTATGTAACTATGTAACCAGCTGGAGGACTATTACTATTAAGATACCATTGATACAGCCAAATGACTCTTAACCATTACTGCCTTCACTTGTTACCAGGGTAGGTACACCCATACCTGAGATGGGCCCCACCCCTCCATTTTCACCTTTTTAAACCGTCACAGCATTCCAAGACCCTGAGACCCCTGCTAACTGCTATGACAAGTAAAAATAACTATAATACCCAGCCCTACGAATATAGCCCCATCAGGACCAAAATTACCATCAAGAAATTAGGGAGGGAGGGCGGGAGAAGCTATCCCCATGCTGTTCTGGCTCCGACTGGCTTCCAGAACCCTAGTACCACCACCTAAACCACTGGTGGGGAACCTTTTTTCTACCAAGGGCCATTTGGATTTTTGAAACATCATTCGGGGGCCATACAAAATGTATGCATAAATGTAATTGGCATTGCTTTGCGGCAAAAAACGCAGACAAAAGTGTGAAAGGGGCCTTCAGTAATCAAGGTATAGTGTGCCCCATTTCAATGCAGACTGACCACAGCGTGCCCCCCTTTCAATGCAGACTGACCACTGCGTGCCCCCCCTTTCAATGCAGACTGACCACAGCGTGCCCCCCCTTTCAATGCAGACTAACCACTGCGTGCCCCCTTTCAATGCAGACTGACCACAGCGTGCCCCCCTTTCAATGCAGAGTGACCACAGCGTGCCCCCCTTTCAATGCAGACTGACCACTGCGTGCCCCCTTTCAATGCAGACTGACCACAGCATGCCCCCCTTTCAATGCAGACTGACCACAGCGTGCCCCCTTTCAATGCAGACTGACCACAGCGTGACCCCCTTTCAATGCAGAGTGACCACAGCGTGCCCCCCTGAAAGATTGTATTAACATGCCTTATTATATTTCATATATATTTCAGCTTATGCCCACTTATCAATGGAATGTGGTCCCTTGCAATTACATGTTAAACACCTTTCCATTCATTCATTTGAACACTTGACAGTTGGATATTTTGCATATAGATTACTGACACCACCCATAAACAATTCACAATTGCTTACATTAACACATGACAGCTGAACACAGACAGAGCGGCTCTCCCACAAACGCAATCTCCAACACATGACACCCCACACTTACACAGGTGTATAGGGAAAACAAAAGCCTTTTCATGTAACTGTTTCTGTGAGATATGTCCTTTTGTTAAATTGACCGATAAAGTGTAACCAGTTTAAAGCAGTTTTTCCCGCTCAAACTTGCCTTAAATATGAGCTAAACTTGTAATAAAATCAGATGTGTCTACACCTTGTTTGAGTGCGCTGTGTCCTCGCATCTCCCACCTGGAGAGAGGGAATTCACTATCCAGGGGGGTTAGCAACTGAAGGGCCGTATATCATCTTGTAAATTGCCTCCTGACGAGATTTGAGCTAACAGTTTGGTGTCAGAAAGTTGGATCTGCCAAAACACAGTATTGGGTGAGTAATTATATTTTTTATTATTATTATTACCACCCTATACTGTCAGATCAGATAAACGGTACCCAGTTAACCGCTATTTTTAGCGCCTCCCAGGAATCTGATATTCCCAAAGATAAGATGGGGTCTGATACTCCAGGGCCTGAAGCCCCAAGGATAAGATGGGGTCTGATATCCCAGGGTCTGAAACCCGATTACAAAGCAGTACTGTGTGTGATAGTGAATTCTCCCTCTAAAACTTGTGTATTTGTATAGACATTTAAGTGTATTTTTAGTCGTTATATAAGATTGCATGCCATTGTATAGATGTATGTGGAGATTGTATGTGATATTAAGATGAGCTTGAAGGTATAAACTTGCCCACCAAAGGATAGTTAACAGAAAACCATAAATTGGGTGTATATAAATCTGATTATAAAGACGCAGGAAACAACATAAGTTGGGAAATTAGGTTTTCCAATAAAGTCTAAATACTGACCTCACCATCCCTATATATATATAAACCTTCAAACTCAGCTGATCTCACTTTGTATTCTGAGCTTAAGATAATGGGAAATTCTCAAGGTAAGGAGAATCCCGAGGAAAAAAAATAATGAAATTTACGTTTAGGAGAATTGTATGAAAATTGTATCGTGTGTGGGCAACCTTAGAAGTGTGTGGGATTCATGAATCGTTATGTTGTGTTAGTTTTAATACTGTTCCTAGGAGTGCTGTATGAGCAAAGCATTTCATAACACTGAATGAATACTGGTTGCATAATGATTTGTTTTGTGTTTATTACTTATGTTTTAAAGTGATGTTATTTTGCCACGGGTACAACAAAAAAGGTAAATCCGTACTATGCTGGTCATGGCAGCTTTTAGAAGCAAGAAAATATATTTGGTGTGTAAAGTGTGACCTTAAGGACTAAAATTGTATTTCTATCCTTACAATCGTGAGCAATTTTGAACTTTGTCATTGTTGGTGCTTTTTTTAGCACACAAACCCCCCCTTCTCCTGTCTGTGACACAGGTAATTGCAAATTTAACTATCAGTTTTGCTTTTGTAGAGAAAACCAGTTTTGAGGAATGTTCCGAATGGGTGAAGAATGGTGACGTATGGGTTCTTGTATCCAAATGGGAAATTGCTAATGTTTATTTTTGAGCTGCTCATTTTTTAACCATGGTGAACAATAAAAATTTTTTCTTTAAATTTATGGTATACCATAACATAACAAAAATATAGAAATCCACGTGGTAATAATTAATTTGACGTCAACGATTTTTGGTATTAGAGAAGTGCACTGTTAGGAAGGGAAATGTTTGACATGCTTACTGTATGCTAAATTCCTCTAACCGTTGGTTTATTTTTAGGAGGAAAAGTAAAATGTTTTGTTACTAAACCTTTCTTGATGCTCATTTCTCAGATAAATTTAATTTGAAGACTTTCAGAACGAAGGACAATCACAGCCCTCAACGACAACTCAACCTTATGGGAGTATTGTTTACAAATAGTTTTTTTTCTGATTGATTAGACTGTTTTTATGGGTGTTAGAAAGTTCTTGTTCATTGGGTGTCAGATATTTGATGTGTTCTAGTTTGACATATATGAGCTCTGGCATTAATGAGGTGCTATGCCTTAGATAATTAAGCATCTCTGGTCTTTTTAAAGTTTTCTTTTATGAAAAAAATAAAATAAAAAAATAGGATGGATGGAATGGGATAACTTGTTGACAGTGTGCTAAGAATTATAATAAATTTATGCCAGCGTTGCTACTTTGATATTGTTAAAGATTTAAAACTTTAAAGACAAGGTAACCTCCTGAGGTGAATTCAATTAGTTGCAAAGGCCAAGCGATCTCTTTTCATTCTAAGGTGACTCATTGCCCAGGCTTTGCATATAAATGGTCCTTGAAGTCAGATCCTGTGTCTCCAAGGCTATTTGGTTTCAATTTCCTGTTCGGTGTCACCGAGCAATTGTGCAAATCCTTATAAATTTATGTTTGCATAAGTACTTACTTCTAGCTGTTTTGTGTGTCTCTATGTGTCCATGTACACAAGACAGCTTGAATTTTACTCCCTGCTTTTCAGTGATCACAGCATCTTAGCCATGAAAGGGATTCTCAGTTCTAGGTAGCTGCCTGCTTGGGTGAGTCAGAGGACTGCAAGCTAACCCATCTTCACCTTTGGAGAATACAAGGCAGTTCAACCCCTCCAAGGGCCCTCACCATTGTTGCATGTGTGGACATGCTGTGTTCTCCCAAAATAGTGCTATTAGGTATCCTTCCTGTCTTGAAATTACCTGCCTTCCTGTAGGCCCTAAACCCCACTGCTGCGAGTAGTTCTTACTAGCATTTATTTTGCTGCCTGCCTGTGAGGCCTAAACCCCAGTGCCGCAATATACATTCTTGTAAAACTTGTATTCTTGTCTCTGTACTTACCTGCTATTTTTGCTAAAGTCAGAATGACTCTAGACCATGTACCAAGCTATCTCCCTTTGAAATTTTGATGGGGAAACCCTTCCCAACCTCATGAATCCATAAATTATCATATCTAGAGATTTTGCAAGAGGAATATGTGGCAGAATTAATTGAAAAATTAAACAGTGATTATGGTGATATTTCGCTCTCGTTTCGTTTGTCAACAGGTGCACCGACCCACCCATTCAAGCCTGGAGACAGAGTCCTGGTGAAGGCCCTCCATAAGCTGACGTTGCTAGACCCACCCTACGGACCTCCTGCGACAGTTCAAGCAGTGACCAGAACAGCGGTATTGACAGACGACTCCCCGGTTTGGATCCACGCATCAAGACAGACGGAAGCCCCACCTCTGGACCAGTGTTAATTCAGTCGACTAAAACCGACTAAAACGTTTTCGTCGACTAAATTAACACAATTTTAGTCGACTAAAATACGACTAAAACTAAAACAATTCAGATGACTAAAATACGACTAAAACTAAAATGGCATTTTAGTCTTAAGACTAAAATACGACTAAAACTAAAATGGCATTTTAGTCAAAAGACTATAAAACTAAATCGAAATTTGCTGCCAAAATTAACACTGGTGCATGCTCAAAGCTTAATACCATAAATAATAACATATTAGATTTTGCACTCCAGGACCAGCAGTAGTATATAATGAGTTTGGAAATTTTAGAGAAATGCTTAAATAATGCATTACAAATTACAATTGAACTACACCCATTCGATTATAGATGACTAAAATGAGTTATAGTCGACTAAAATGTAGGACGTTTTAGTCGACAAAAATGTTGAACGTTTTAGTCGACTAAAATGTACTGGAGTTTTAGTCGACTAAATACGACTAAAACTAAAACACTTGCAGAAGACTAAAATGGGACTAAAACTAAAATGCCATTTTAGTCCTAAGACTAAAACTAAATTGAAATTTGCTGCCAAAATTAACACTGCTCTGGACGCCACGACTGAGGATCGGAGATTGTGACGAGCACCAGACGAATTACCGGAGATTGTGACAAGCACCAGACGACTTACCGGAGATTGTGACGAGCACCAGACAAATTCCAGCTGGATCCAGACAGACGCATTGGTACAATGCCAACGGACACCCCTACTCCTGGAAGACTTCGCATTCGTGCAACAGTGGTACGCCTTGTAGCAAGCTTAGCACTAGTGGCCACTGTCTGGTTACTTGCAACATGTGCTCACCACCCGGAGAACCTCATTTTGCCCTTCCTCACCCCAGGAAAAGAAAGAGACACAAGACATTCATGTCTCCACTTTACAGTCGAAGTCAAGCCTATTGGACACAAAGGACAGTGTTTTACGTTGTAGCCGCCAGGGATTTAGTCTGACCGCTCTGATGAGACGAGGGTCGAAAGGGAATTTTTTCCTCCGATTGAATGTGGGGGGTTTATTTTTGCCCTTTCCTGGCAAAGGCTTTAGGAGATGTTGAAAATTCACATGCTATAGTCAACAGGTGGTATGTGCTGCCAGGGTCTATTTGTAGTGACTTTATTGCCAGAATATGGACTTTGGATTTTTCAGGCCATGGATTCTTGCAAGCTATGGCCCTCCCCATTGAACATGTCTGTTTTTGATTTGATAGAATTCTAAGAAGTTATATCCCTATGTGCACACAACCAAGTCACCAGCCCACACCTTGGAATATAATGTCACCTGTTTTGTGCAAGTTAGTTACCAATAATATGACATACAATAACACAACCCAGGTATGTCAAGAATGTCCAGCTCATTCATAGTTGGACATATATCCCAGGAGGGCACATAGTGCTATTCACAGACCCTAGGTGATCCCACCCTTATGAATAAGGTTGGGATCAAAGGTTGGGTTGAAAGATTGTATTAACATGATTTATTATATTTCATATATATTTCAGCTTATGCCCACTTATCAATGGAATGTGGTCCCTTGCAATTACATAGTAACGAGCCAGACTAACATTCATTCATACACCCTGGACAGCAGACAGCTGTATTTTGCATTTAGATGACAAGACGTTGACATGTTAAACACCTTTCCATTCATTCATTTGAACACTTGACAGTTGGATATTTTGCATAGAGATTACTGACACCACCCATAAACAATTCACAATTGCTTACATTAACACATGACAGCTGAACACAGACAGAGCGGCTCTCCCACAAACGCAATCTCCAACACACGACACCCCACACTTACACAGGTGTATAGGGAAAACAAAAGCCTTTTCATGTAACTGTTTCTGTGAGAAAAGTGTGTAAAGTGTAACCAGTTTAAAGCAGTTTTTCCCGCTCAAACGTGCCTTAAATATGAGCTAAACTTGTAATAAAATCAGATGTGTCTACACCTTGTTTGAGTACGCTGAGTCCTCACATCTCCCAGCTGGATGTAATGTTCTGGTACCTTTGGGTACCCTAATTACTCTTTCATAAGTGTATGCGCCCCACCATTCTCTTTTGGTAAGGTGCACATACACCTTTAAGACTGATGCTGTCATCACTGAGCGCCGGACTGGATGGCTATTTAGATTGCCGGCTCTCACTCACATGTGTTCGTTCAAACTGCTTTGTGCCTTGATGCTAACCTGTCTTGAAGCTCTCATGCTTGCAAGCATACCTCGCTGTCGGAACCACGCTGCGCTGATCCCTGTATCCCGCTACCGGATCATCCGCTCTTGCCGAACTTCTCCTCTGCTACATTGCTATTAGTGATAAGTACCCCACAGGGGAAACCTCTATAACCTTTATACTAAAGCTTACACTATCTAGCTCTGCATACTAAGGACTATTACTACATCTGCATTATCTAAGATTGCTAGCTCTTGAGCCTACTACCACCTGTTCTTGCACTGGGTTGATCTCTCTTGTATGTCCACCTGCTACTCTGTCATCTGCTACCATACATGATTGCTAAACCTATCTGCATCCCATCTGCTACTATCTTACTTTCAAGAACATTTCCTTTCAAGTGTCTGTCATCTACCATCTCTACCCAACCTGTCTCTTCAGCCTATCATCACTGTGTTACTATATACATAAGTCACTCTAGGAAACATCTTATTGAGTGTGTGTATTTACTTGCTGAATTGAGATCATCCACACATGATGAGTCATTGAGAGTTGGGATTGGTGTCTCAGCGTTTCTCTACATGACTACTGAAGTGGAATATTTCTGCAGCTGAAAATCCACATCATACATAAAACGCAGGAGCGTTACAGATTGAACGAACCACAAATGGATTCAGCAGAAATAACCACTCAGATGACACAATTAAAACAGCAAGTACCTGCGTTAATACACGCACTTGCTGAATTAAAAGAAGACAATCAGGCTCTGTCGCAGCAGGTAATTAGACTGACACAACTTACCACTGCTCAGTCCCCTGAACCCAAAATAAATCCTCCTTTGGTATTTACAGGCGATCGCAAAAAATTTCGCGAATTTAAAAACGCATGTGAGTTACTTTTCTTGCTAAAACCCTGTACCTACCTTACTGATCACATTAAGGTTTGTACTATTATTTCTTACCTAACAGGCGATCCTCGGGCCTGGGCAGACTCTCTTTTTGAGATAAGCGACCAGCTTCTCAACTCCTATGCCTTGTTCCTAGCAGAACTCACTAGCCTATATGATGATCCCAATAGGCAGAGTACTGCCGATCTTCAATTAAGATCCTTGAAACAAGGTGGGAGACCTGTAGAAGACTTTGTCGCAGAATTCAAGAGATGGACCTTTGATTCAGAATGGAATGATGCATCTCTGAAATCCCAATTTAGGCTTGGCCTATCAGAGGCCGTTAAAGACGAGCTCGCCCGAGCGGATCTGCCAAAAACCCTGGATGCATTGATACAACTCAGTATCACCATAGATAGAAGACTACGAGAAAGAAAGGCTGAGAAAATGGGAATGCCATTATCCAGTTCTTCTCGGATTTCGGCCATTGACCCCGCTCCTATGGAGGTAGGAACCATACGCCCACCTCTATCAACTATGGAAAGAGCCAGAAGACGATCTGGTAATCTCTGCTTGTACTGTGCATCCCCGGTTCACAAGATAAACGTCTGTCCCCTAGTCTACAAAAAGAAGGGTGAGTGTTCACATGTCCTCCTAGGGGGATTGACAACTTCAATCACTAACCCTTACCTTTCTGTTTGTTTAACATTACAGTGGGACCAGAACAGGATTACTACTAAGGCCATGATTGACACAGGATTTTGTGGAAATTATATTGACATATGTTTTGCTGCTTTAAATAAAGTTCCTATTATTTCTAAACTTAAACCTGTCTCAGTAAGTCTTATTAACGGTGTTCCTTTATCCTCTGGTCCGATCACTGATCAGACACAGGCACTCCTAGTCACTACTAACGGGTCTCATATGGAGACCACTACCTTTGATCTAATACCTTCACCCCACTTTCCCATTGTTTTGGGACTTCCCTGGTTGCACACACATCAACCAACCATAGATTGGAAGGAACGGACCCTGACCTTCCTCTCTTGCTATTGCGAGGGTACGTGTAACCTCCCGTCTTTCGGGAAGATCCTGTCTGTGGTGACAGATGAGATTGCACCACTATGTTATCAGGATCTCTCTGAGGTTTTTCTTGAGAAAAATGCTCAAGCACTACCTCCCCATCGAGACTATGATTGTAGCATTGATCTACTCCCAAATAGCAAATTGCCGTTCGGTCATGTTTATCCTCTTTCACAGGATGAACTTTCCCATCTCAAAGACTATTTGGATGAGAATTTGGAAAAAGGTTTTATTAGACCTTCCACTTCTTCCACAGCAGCAGGACTCTTTTTTGTCCGCAATAAGGACTCAAGTCTCAGGCCTATCATCGACTATAGGCAATTGAATGCTATTACAATAAAAGATCGCTATCCTCTACCGCTTATCCCTGAGCTCATTGAGCAGGTGCGTGGAGCTACCTATTTTTCGAAATTGGACCTGAAAGGAGCATACAATCTCATTCGAATCCGTGATGGACACGAGTGGAAGACTGCATTCAGAACCAGATATGGATTGTTCGAATATCTTGTAATGCCATTCGGGCTATGCAACGCCCCTGCAGTTTTTCAACGATTTATAAACGATATTTTCAGAGACTTACTAGATGTCTGTGTTGTGGTATATCTGGACGATATACTTATATATTCACGATCCCTGTCTGAACACATAAGACATGTAAGACTAGTATTATCGAGATTGCTTGCACACAACCTTTATGTGAAACTGAAAAAATGCTTGTTTCATAAAGAAGAGGTACTGTTTCTAGGCTACATCATATCCAAAACAGGAATCGAGATGGACATGAGTAAGATATCCTGCATTCAGGATTGGCCTACACCAACCACACGCAAGGTGCTACAGCGATTCCTTGGATTTTCGAATTTCTACAGGAAGTTCATTAGAAACTTCTCTGCCATTGTGAGACCCCTCACACAGCTCACTAGCATTAAAAAACCATTCAAATGGTCAGATGAAGCAAATAAAGCTTTTCACCTGTTAAAGACAAGGTTTACTTCTGCTCCCATACTACATCATCCAGACCCATCCCTCCAATACATTCTGGAAGTAGATGCGTCAAACATGGCAGTAGGAGCAATACTCTCCCAACGACCAACTCACACTTCACCACTTCATCCAGTCGCCTTTTTTTCTAAATCCCTAAGCAGTCCAGAGATAAATTACCCCGTGGGTGAAAAGGAACTGCTTGCTATAAAATTGGCTCTGGAGAATTGGCGACATCTACTAGAAGGCACCCAATTACCAATACTTATATACACGGACCATAAAAATCTCCAATATCTTCAGACTAACAAAACTCTCTCGCACCGACAGGTACGATGGTCACTATTCTTTCTAAGGTTTAACTTCCTAGTGACCTACACACCTGCAGATAAGAACAAAAAGGCGGATGCACTATCACGACTAACTGAAGAAAACTACTTCGAAATCCCTTCCGTTCTTATAATATCTCACAAACGCATTATTGGAGTTGTCCGTTCCTTGAAGGAAGAGGTTTTGCATGGTATAAGTTTGGATTCACCCCCACCACAACTAAATACTGATGCAGAAGGCTTCCTCTACTACAACGACAAACTTTACATACCACCTACCATGCGCACCAAGATCTTGGAATTATCGCATGATGTGCCTATGGCAGGACATATGGGTATGACAAAGACTCTTAATCTGATTACCAGGCAATTCTGGTGGCCTGATATGAAAACATCTATACAAAAATTCGTCTCTTCATGCAATGTCTGTGCCAGGTCCAAAATTGACACTACGAGACCATCCGGTCTACTATGCAGTCTACCAATACCCCAAACTCCATGGGAAGTTGTGTCCTTGGACTTTATAGTGGAATTGCCTCCTTCCAAAGGATTTAATACCATCTTAGTGTCAGTGGACCATCTGACAAAAATGGCACATTTCATTGCTATTCGCAGACTACCTTCGTCCAAACAAACGGCAGAACTCCTGATAAAACATGTCTTTAAGTTACATGGTATCCCAAAAACTCTTCTGTCTGACCGTGGATCACAATTTATTTCCAAGTTCTGGCAAGAACTATGTCACATACTACGGATCGAGCGGAAGCTCACTTCTCCTTACCATCCGCAGACCAACGGACAGACTGAAAGAGTCAACCAATGCATCGAGCAATATTTACGTTGTTACACTTCTTACCAACAGGATGATTGGGTGGATCTTCTCCCTCTGGCAGAATTTGCCTACAACAACGCAACCCACAGTACCACCAAGCAGAGTCCGTTCTACTTGAACTATGGGTTTCATCCCTCTATTCTTCCACCACGCATCCTTCCTTTAAATAACCCAGTAGCTTCAGACTATCTTACCCAAATAAAGGACTCTCTGGGTTTGCTTAATACTACCATTGCACACGCTCATAGTCAACAAAAGAAGTACTATGATCTTCGCAGAAGACCTTCTCCTCAGTACGCTATCGGGGACCTCGTTTGGCTCTCAATAGACCTCAAAATACATCCCATTTTCCATGTGTCGCTACTGAAGCCCCATGTTCCTGACCAAGGAATAAGGCCTACTATCCCACCTCCTCCTCCTGTACAAGTTGAGGGTGGAGAAGGTTGAGAAGAATATGAGATAAAAGAGATTCTGGATTCTCGTATCCACAGAGGAAGACTTCAGTACTTGGTTCGATGGAAGAACTATGGGCCCCAAGACGACACCTGGCTAAACACCTCTGACATACATGCCTCTAGATTAATCCGCAATTTTCATGCGAAGTACCCAGACAAACCAGCTCCAGAGGCCTTCAGGAGCCGGCCTTAAGGGGGGGGGGGGGGGGTACTGTAATGTTCTGGTACCTTTGGGTACCCTAATTACTCTTTCATAAGTGTATGCGCCCCACCATTCTCTTTTGGTAAGGTGCGCATACACCTTTAAGACTGATGCTGTCATCACTGAGCGCCGGACTGGATGGCTATTTAGATCGCCGGCTCTCACTCACTCACATTGATGGGGGCACGCTGTGGTCACTCCGCATTGATGAGGGCACGCTGTGGTCACTCCGCATTGAAAGGGGGCACGCTGTGGTCACTCCACATTGAAAGGGGGCACGCTGTGGTCACTCCGCATTGATGGGGGCACGCTGTGTTCACTCCGCATTGAAAGGGGGCACGCTGTGTTCACTCCGCATTGAAAGGGGGCACGCTGTGTTCACTCCGCATTGAAAGGGGGCACGCTGTGGTCACTCCGCATTGAAAGGGGGCACGCTGTGGTCACTCCGCATTGAAAGGGGGTACGCTGTGGTCACTCTGCATTGAAAGGGGGCACGCTGTGGACCAGCGTAACCCCGCGAAGGTTCCCTTCCTATCCTGCTAACCCAGTCATGTCTGGCCTTCCGCCTAATGCTGCCCATCTGTCTCCAGACCTCTCTCTTAAGTTAGCATTGTCACCCTAGGAAGGAAGTGTGTTACTGGCAGGATCACCAGGTGAAAATAAAGGGAAAAGGCCTGAAAAAAAGAAAACGAATGCAGCCAATATATCTAATGCCTGGAAAGTTGCAATATACTGTATTGCATTTTTGTTTTGGGGTTCAGATATGCTTTAAACTGAAGTCATTAAGATTTGTGGTCCTGGAAATGGTAACTGCACAGAGGAAGTCCTGGATTTGATGGGTATTGATTTACAGACATTTTTTGCTTCATAACAGGTTCCCTTTTAGCTGTCAGTCCAGGAGGAGATGGGGATGATTCACGTTCGGTGATATTTACACAATTGGGATGTAAATATTGCTATTGACTGGATATGACTTCAGCAGCTCCCTGTGTAATTGCAGCTGCTATGACGGAATGTGTGAACATGTCTTGGACCTTTCGTAGTGATAGAAGGCCAGGCGCAATATCAGAGACTTGTTTTTCCCATTTTTCCCAATAAACATTCTAGAAAACAAAGCTGGTAATTTGTATTTGTATACAATGGAAATAAAGCAAGCTATTTGCTCTTGGAGGAGAAATTGCTTTTCCGGTGTATTGTATGTTCAGCAAAGGGTATGTAGTCCCTCAGCACTTAGACTTTTTCACCACCAGTCAGAATCCATCCTTCATTGTAAGGAGAAAAAAAAAAGGTGTTCATACACTATATTACCAATAGTATTGGGTCGCCTGCTTTTACACACACATGAACTTTATTGGCATCCCAGTCTTAGTCCATTGGGTTCAATATTAAGTTGGCCCACAATTTGCAGCTATAACAGCTTCAACTCTTCTAGGAAGGCTGTCCACAAGGTTTAGAAGTGTGTCTATGGAAATGTTTGACCATTCTTCCAGAAGTGCATTTGAGTGCAGGCACTGATGTTGGACAAGAATGCCTGGCTCGCAGTCTGCACTCTAATTCATCCCAAAGGTGTTCTTCCAAGTGTAGCACCCTCCTAGATAAGTGCTAGGTAGGCAGAGTAGTTTTGGCTCTGCCTGCTTAACAGCAGAGCATCGAGCTAAATGAATGTGCTCCCTGCTTCTCAGGGAGCAGGATTTAGTAGTTAGGCCTGCTCCATGTGTCCAGTGTGTGATTTATCTGGGCTGAGGGAGTGTCCCCACTGCGTCCAATGGGGAGGCATGTTGGACAGTGGAGGAAACCCAGCCAGTGACACACAGGCTTTTTTACTGCCCCAGGGATTGGCACAGACTGGCTGTCTCGGTGCATTATGAGGCAAGGTATATAAAGTCAAGGACACATGTGCTCAGGGTTTTGGGTGGGAACCCAGTCCCAGAAGGAAGGTGAAGGCTGTCTCCTCTTCTGCAGCAGTGGATGGTGATCACAGGCAGTTGCCCTGGTGAACCAGAGTGTGTGGCTGAATCCGGTGGCCCAAGAGAAGCTGACTGGTGAAGTTGGGGGCATCAGTGAAAAAGCAGTGTCTGTGAGTACAGAGGAACTTGCCCGGGGTCTGCCTGGGAAGAAGACCACTCCATAGTATAGGAGTCAGTGGACGGGTGTCAGCTACACTGAGAGAAAGAAAGGGGGTGCCAAGTTAGAACCCTGAAGATAATTACAATTAGGAACACTTAATGTACCTTGATTCCAGTGGCAGAGTCAAGCAGTGGCCTTGCCGCATCCTCAAGTCAGATGTCCTGAATACTGTGAACAGTTACTAGTTGGAGTATCCCACTCATCCCTTCTCCTATCCCAGTTCTAAATAAAACTACAAAACAACATCCCCTGGACTGATCATTGACTGAGCCAAGTACTTAAAGTGATAGGTTTCTGCAAGCAGTTGCTACGGGTAACCCAGGAGAATCCAGAAAGTGTTATATCCAGCAGTCCCCTAGGGGGCAGTGCTACACAAGTTTAGGTCAGGACTCTGTGGAGGCTAGTCATGTTCCTCCCACTCAAACTTGCTCTTTATGGACCTTGTTTGTGCACTGGGGCGCAGTCACGTTGGACCAGAAAGGGGCCATCTGAAAACTGTTTCCACAAAGTTGGGAGCATGAAATTGTCCAAAATGTCTTGGTATGCTGACACCTTAAGAGTTCCCTTCACTGGAACTAAGGGGCCAAGCCCAACACCTGAAAAACAACCCCACACCATAATCCCTATCCACCAAATGATTTGGACCAGGGCACAGACAAGGTCCAAAGGGAACTCTTAAGGTGTCAGCATACCAAGACATTTTGGACAATTTCATGCTCCCAACTTTGTGGGAACAGTTTGGGGATGGCTCCTTCCTGTTCTAACATGACTGCGCACCAGTGCATAAACAAGGTCTATAAAGACATGGACATGGATGAGCGAGTTTGGGGTGGAGGAACCTGACTGGCCTGCACAGAGTCCTGACCTCATCCCGATAAAACACCTTTGGAATGAATTGGAGCGCAGACTGTGAGCCAGGCCTTCTCATCCACAACAGTGCCTGACCTCATAAATGTGCTTCTGGAAAATGGTCAAACATAACATTCCCATAGACAGCCTTCCCAGAAGAGTTGAAGCTGTTATATCTGTAAAGGGTGGGCAAACTCAATAATGAACTCTACGGACTAAGATTGGGATGCAATTAAAGTTCATGTGCGTGTAAAGGCAGGTGTCCCAATACTTTGGGTAATATAGTGTATATAACTTTTTTATTATAAAATTGACTTGTAGGGGGGTGTTGCTGGTAGCTAATGCCCCTGGAGCGGGTGTCAGCATGGAATGGAATGCAGCATTCTGCAGATCCCTCACTCATGTCCTGGTTGCCCTGTGTGCAGGATTATAAGTCGGGGGCCTTCTGTAAAAAAAAAAAAAAAAATGGTTGTGGTTTGCATTGTCCTGTTTTTTGAGCATGGCTTAACCTTCTTAGCGGTATTCCCGAGCGTGGCTCGGGGTTAAATTTCAGACCCAAAAGCGGTAACTCCGAGCCACACTCGGGGTACCACCAGAAGCATCGCTGGATCCTGTAAGCAGGGTTACTTACCTTGTCACCGGGATCCAGCGATGTGTCCCGGCGGTGTCTCGCGGCGGATCTTCCCCCCGATCCTCTCCGTGCCCGGGCTTCCGTCTCCTGCGATGTGACGTTCGCAGGGGGGTGGAACCGGCGGCAAATTCAAATGTAAAAACACACCAAACACACTGATACCATTCAAAATAAAAAAAAAATCATATTAGTTTGCCCCCAGTGCCCTTTCCTGAAGTTTTACTGTACTTTTTATGTATATATATATGTGTATATATATATATATATATACGTGTATATGTATGTATATATATATATATATATATATATATATATATATATACATAATTCTTGTGAATGAGCAGCCCAGACCAACTGTATACATTTATTATATATTTATATATATATATGTATATATATATATATACGTGTGTATATATATATATATATATATATATATATATAATGTATACAGTTGGTTTGGGCTGCTCATTCACAAGAATTACATGCAAAATAATGGTACCGCTTTCAGCACCTAAAATCCAAAAGAATCATACCGCCAGGGAGGTTAAAGGGGTGTGGTAAATGGAGTCTGAGACATCAGCTTCCTCTCGCCCCCTCCTAACATTGGCCAGGAAGCACAAGAGGCAGAGCAATCGGAATCATGGATGAAATGTACCCTTAATTTGCAGGAGTACAGATGTCCACAGAGGATGGCTGGTTCAGATGCCTAGGCAGGAATGCAGTACTTAGGCAGAAGTTTGGTCCAGGCCGCAGACAGAAAAGAAAGTCAATAAACAAGCAGTGGATCAGTTCAGGCAGCAGGCATAGATATGGTAAGAAAGCAGGCAAAGGGTCGATACACAGGAGATCAAAATACAATCCAATGGCAGTTAGTTAGGCACAAGGAAAAAAGCTGTAACATGCACCAGGCATAGGATCCATGGTGTTTAACGTCACTAGCCTGTGAGGCTCTGGGGAGCGAGCGCGCGCCGCCGGCGGCGCGATCCCACTCCTGCGCGGTCACGGACCCCCGCCCCCCGCCCCCCGCGTGTGTGACCGGCGGACCCGATGTCCGCCGCTCACTCTGCGATCGGCGGGGGAGAGGGAGAAAGTCAGGCAGCTTGTATAAACAAGCTGCCTGTCATTCTCCCCTGTGTAGAGACACCGATCATACGGTTCTACTATGTAGGACCGTTGATCAGTGTAACTACAGCTCAACAGACAGCTAATCACAGTTAGAATCACGCCCCTAGGGACACACACAGCCCCTCCCTCTCAAATAAAGTTAACCCCTTCACTGCCAGTGTATTTTTACAGTAACAGTGCATATATATAGCACTGATTACTGTAGAAATGTCACTGGTAACCCCAAAAGTGTCAAAAATGTCAGTCAAGGGTCCGATCTGTCCGCCGCAATGTCGCAGTCCCGCAAAAAAATCGCAGATCGCCGCCATTACGCATTAAAAAAAAACAACAAAAATCTTTCCCTTTGTTAGTAAACGCAATAACTTTTGCGCAAACCAATCAAAATACGCTTTTTGCAATTTTTTTTTACCAAACATATGTAGCATAAAACAAATTGGCCGAAAATGTTAAAAAATTTTGATTTTTACTTTTTTTTGGGGGGGAATTTCATATAAAAAAAAAGTGAAAAATATTGTTATTTTTGCAAAATTGACGCTCTTTTTTTGTTTATAGCGCGTGATCAAAAAATCGCACAGGTGATCAAATACCACCAAAAGAAAGCTCTGTTTGTGGGAAAAAAAGGACGTCAAATTTGTTTAGGGAAAACGTCGCACGACCGCGCAATTGTCCATTAAAGTCACGCAGTGCTGCATCGCAAAATACCCCCTGGTCAGCAAGGGGGTAAAATCTTCCGGGGCTTAAGTGGTTAAATCAGACGCCTCTGCATGGGTGAACCAATCAGGACAGAGGTGAGGAATGAAGGAAGGCATTGCATGCCAACCAGGTTTCCAAGAAGTTTATTCACAGGCGACTGCTCAACTGCAAAGTCGGATAAGGAGCCCAAGGTGCAGCCACATTGCCTAAATGACAGGACCCTGGGCTGTATAGCCACATGAATCACTAGCAGATGGAGAAAGGACCAGTGTGGGACACAGGAGGGGGAGAGCCTGATGGGAGCATTCAAGAGTGACAGGCATGACTGCAGCTGCGATGGGACCACATTATTCCCATCACATGTAGTGTATGAAAACTTAGCGAGCCCCATACCCTTTGAGCACACATTGCACCGATGAAGGATACACCCCTGGCTGCTTACTTCTGGTGCTATGAAAACCCTGCAGAGAACTGACTTGTCCTCTGTGCTGGAATTCCTATGGCCATCTTGGGAAAGATTTAGGCAGTCATCTTTGCCCAAAAAGGCTATACATATAGTCTCTGTTGGTATACTTTTGGCACACCCTGCAGTGCGGGGGAGTTCAGATAGGGAAAGAGGCCTGCTGTTGAGGGAAAGCTGAATTCAACATAGAAAAGGATACCATGGAGGAGGGTCAGTTTAGGATTGGTCCTGCAGTCACTGGAAGCCACCTGGTTTTTGTAAGATCCTTTCTGCCAGCCTGCACATGGATTGGCGCATCCTTGTGTCGCCAGCCCAGCATCTTATCTGGGAGGCCCATTGTGTAAACCCAAGAAGACCTGCTTAAAGCGGAGTTCCGGGCACAAAATCGACCTAATCGATTTTGTGGCCATCCGCTTGCTTTGCTTCACCTGAAAAGGAAATGGATAGTTAGGATTATTTTTTTTTTTTACTTACCTTGTAATTGTAGAAAGAAATACTCACCTATTTTCCACTTCCTCCCTCTGTGGCCTCAGCCCGCGCCGTCTCTTCCGGTTTGCAATGATTCCTGGGAGCTGAACGTCATCGCTCCCATTAATCAATGCGACGGCACCGGCCCCGCTCGTCACTTCCGGTGCGACGCCGTATTACCTGCTAAACAGCTTCTGGGCATGCCCAGAAGCTGTGCAGGAATGCGGTGCTGCACTGGAAGTGACGAGAGGGGCCGGTGCAGGCGCATTCTGGGAGAAGAAGACGCGGAAGAGGACGCAGAAGAGGATCGTGCTGGCTTCAGCTGCCCACAACAGAGATGGCAACGCTGTAGAAGAAATTTTATAAGTGAGTATTTCTTCTTGCAGGTAAGTGCGAACCGGGACAGATCAGAGGCTAGCCATTGTGGAATGTACTAGCCTTGACTGTCCCGGGGGTATGTTCATTGAAAAAATGTTTCTGTGCCCGGAACTCCGCTTTAAGAAAGAGCTGTTCAAGCTCAATGCCTCATGTGGATTGCATAGTTGAATTTACTTTTTACGGAACCGTAAAGGTGCCCAGCTGTTCATACAGATAGTTTGAAGATAACCATCACATGGCTGCATCTTCTACTATTCATTCCATAAAAATTTCCAATTTCCAGAAAATCACGATCATTTCTAAAAGATGTTGTCTTCCTGGTCCCTTTAACTTTCTGCCACCCAGTTTGCCCCAACCACACACTGTGGTATGAAGATTTGCCCCTGGTACCTGGAGGTCCCTGGCACTGTGCTTTCCTCTTGCTTCCTCTTGTGGGCAAAGTGTTGTAATGTTGAGATATCAGTGAAATATTGGCTTTTAGAATTTACAAATGTAACAATTTAGAAATTGGATGAAAGGTTTAGCACTGTAAAACATTTTTTGATAGATAATTAATGCATTTTACACACAACTATATAGATCAGACCAAAATGAGGGACAAATGAGGAGGAAAGAGAGACTTTGTTCCGAATGAGGGACAGTCTCTCGAAATCAGGAACAGTCGATAGCTATGGAACTATGCTTTATGAAAAGGGTGAATGGAGCCCAATGAAGTTTCATTAATTTAAGGGCAAATGTTGGAAGAATGTACAGGCAACATCATGTCATCTCCTTTATAAACAGACCCCCAAAGAGTGTACTTTTAATTTCATGTTGGCTTTGTTTACACATACCTATCAATAGAAGTTCATTTAGAATAGCAAAAATAAGTAATCTTATTAATCAATATCGCTGACACGTCGTGGTGACATGTGTGGCCGTGATTTGACATTGCGCAAACAAAAAGAAAATTGGCTTGCCCTTACATTAATTAAAATATGGCTACCGAGGGCAGGCCTCTTCACCAAGAGGTGACAAGCCACATAACTTTTCCAAGGGGGACCCCAAAGGAGAGGAAGGATATAGTTACATAGTTACATAGTTACATATTACATAGTTACATAGTAGGTGAGGTTGAATAAAGACAATAGTCCATCCAGTTCAACCTGTGTAGGTGTGTGTGGCCGTAATCATCTCACATAGCCCTTAATGTCCTGATCCTTGCATAGGTGTGCGCAGCCTATTGCATTAGGGTGTGCACCCCAAAGTTTAAATACACATGCATGTGTTTGCCTACATGTATATGGCCCCGGTACATTACTCTCCCTGCTGGCAAAGTGAAATAGAAGTGTGTGGCACTTCTCTTATGGCAGAGCAGGTCCGAGGGAGATCTTTCCCATCTCCTCACTGGCAAACAGAGCGATAATGCTAATGTGCCCTAGGTGATTAGGGTGTGCCCAGGCACACCCGGCACACCCTGTGCGCATGCCTATGGATCCTTGATATGTACGTCTAAGAGTCTTTTGAAAGCCACCATACTTCCCGCAGAAACCACCTCTTGTGGTAGAGAATTCCACAATCTTGTAGCTCTAACAGTAAAGAACCCCCCACGTTGCTTGAGGTTAAAACGCTTCTCCTCTAATCGCATTGTATGCCCTCGAGTCCTCATGCACTATATTATAATTGGGGCTCATTTAAAAAATATAATTGGGGCTCATTAAAAAAAATGCATCTGCATTGGCCAAAGCTAATAATCGCATTGTAGGTGTTTTTTTTTCCTCTAGCGTGAGCTTGAAATGTAAATTGAAAATTTATTTGATTCCTTTGGGTGACTTGTGGATTTTACTTTTTTTGGATTTGGTGCAGACACACACTGGAAGTCTTGCAAAGGTCTAAGCTTCTGATGCAGTGGTTCTTAACCTTGTTGGAGGTACTGAACCCCACCAGTTTCATATGCGCATTCACCGAACCCTTCTTAATTGAAAAAATAAAATATGATTTTTTCAAATTCAAAACATAGGTATATATTTAGATATATATTTATACATAGGTGCACAAAATGAACAAAACCATTAAAAAAACAAAATCATAAAAAAAAAAAAGGCTCCATAGCTCAGGGGTTAGAGCACTGGTCTTGTAAACCAGGGGTCGCGAGTTCAAATCTCGCTGGGGCCTCCCTGCAAGTGTTGGCGACTGTATCTCAAAAAACAAAACCATTAAGAACAAAGAACAAAACCATTAAAACATGGGGTGTCAGGAGGGCACACCATGGGGTGTCATGAGAGAACACACTGAGGGGGGAGGTGTTGGGAGGGCATACTATGGGGTATCAGGAGGGCACACACTGGGGGGAACACACTGGGGGGAGGTGTTGGGAGGGCATTCCATGGGGTATCAGGAGGACATACACGGGGGGGGGGGGGGGTTGTGGGAGGGCATACCATGGGGTATCAGGAGGGCACACACTGGGGGGGTTGGGAGGACATAGCATGGGGTGTCAAGAGGGAACACACTTTGGGGAGGTGTTTGGAGGGCATACCATGGGGTGTTAGGAGGGCATACATTGGGGGGAGGTGTTGGGAGAGCATTCCATGGGGTATCAGGAGGGCACACACCAGGGGGTATTCACAATGCTTTATTGAGCTAAATGAAAAGGACATGCATCTCCATCTGTCAGCTAACAGCACCTCTATGCTAAGCTGCAGTAACTCAGCAGACGTAGCATAGAGGTGCTTGTAAACGAATCCACCATGTACAGCTAGCTGAGCCTACCTCCAGGAACATTCACTCGGCTCCCTCTGCTCAGCTGCTCACACTTCCCTCTTCCAGGCGGGCGTGATCTCCGTGGTCAGGTACATCCCCATCCTGCCCACTCACGCAGCAAGCAGCCTGCAGGAGATAGGCTGGAAACCTGCTGGGGGAGGTACAGGGGGCGGAGTGTCAAGTGTCTATGTGTAATGGCTGTGAGTTGTCCCGACCGCAGCTCTGATTTCCCGGGGTGCGCTCGGCCTCACAATCAGTAATATTTTCTCGGGGGGAGCAATTGCCCCTTTGTCGTACCCCCCCCCCCCCGCCAAACCCCGGAGACTGACTCACCGAACCCCTGGGGTTCGATCGAACCCAGGTTAAGAACCACTGTTCTGATGTATTAAAGAACATGTAAACCCAACATTTCAAATTCCTGATATGTGACTGTGATACCATGTATGAAAAAGTATCCCGTTCTCCTGTATTGCTTTCTTTGATGAAATCCCTGGTGATCCTGCCAGGGATGGGGCTTTCTTATAAAACTGACCATACTAGGCAGCACAGTTCTCTAGCTGTGCTGGGAACTCAGATCAAAAAAGCAAGGGGATATCCAGTCACAGCTTACCAACCAGCCAGCGACCAACCGAATTGACCTGTCTGACAGTATGTGTTAAAAACAGGGGTTTAGTTGCACACATTTGCAAATACATGCGTAAGCTGCAGGCCCCAGGAAGGCACCCTGATATCTGCAGTCCCTAACTCTACAATTTAAAGAGTCTCCACAATGGGAGCAAATGCATTCTAATGGATAGATGGAGGACAGGTGACTGGAGGGAGCCCACCCCTCCTTAACCACTTCAGCCCCGGAGGATTTGGCTGCTCAAAGACCAGGCCCTTTTTTGCGATTCAGCACTGCGTGACTTTACCGGACAATTGCGCGATCGTGCGACGCTGTACCCAAATGAAATTGACACCCTTTTTTTCCCCACAAACAGAGCATTCTTTTGGTGGTATTTGATCACCTGCGCGATTTTTATTTTTTGCGCTATGAATAAAAAAAGGGGGCATGATTCTAACTGTTAGGGGGCGTGGCTTGTGAAGTAATCACAGAGACATGCGATCCTACATAGCAGGATCACATAGCCTCTGTCATTACTTCAGGGAGAATGACAGACGGCTGTGTTTACATCATCCATCTGTTTTTCTCCCTCTCCTGTGGGAGATTGCGAGTGGCCGGCAGACATCGGAGCCGCAGGTCACACGCACTGGGGGCATGAGCTCGGCGGCGGCGGCACGCGCTCGCCCCCTACAGGCTCTTTGGCAAGCGACGTAGTACTATGTCACTTTGCCTGTAAGTGGCTGAGTGTAAAATGTACAGGAGGTGGTCGGCAAGTGGTTAAAGGGTCACACTGAACACCCAGCACATGCCACCATGGCAGCAAAGGTGTCAGTGCGTTGCCTGGCCAATATAAATATGAACGATAATACAAAAAGTGGTCACCACCCCCACCTATAACTGGTCTTGATAGTAAGGATCACTGGAAGGGCAAACGCAGATCAAAAAAGCAAGGGGATTTCCAGTCACTACTTACCAACCAGCCAGCAACCAACCGAATTAACCTGTCTATCAGTATGCGTTAAAAGCAGGGGTTTAGTTGCACACATTTGCAAATACATGCGTAAGCTGCAGGCCACGGCTAGGCACCCTGATATCTGCAGTGCTGGGAACTCAGCCTGCTTTTCTCCAATGACTAGACTTGTCCTGACAGCCCCCCCCCCCCCCCCCGCACAGTCTTTCACTGGGAAGATCAATGTGCTGCCCTTTCTCATCCCATAGCTCTTATGCAGCTGAGAAAAGAGGCAATGGGATCACTTAGGGCTCTTTCACACAGCCCGTCCGTCGGACGGACTCCGTTTATCTCAGGGGGGGGATCCATCCGCTGATCCCCCACTGAGCAGGAGGATGACAGCTGTTCTCCGCACTGTGTGCGGAGACACAGCTGTCAGTTCCCCATACATCTCTATGGGGGAATCGGATGGGAACGGACCGTCGGTCCGTTCTCATCCGATCCGATCCGCTGGACGGATGGAAAATAGGGTTTCCATCCATCCAGATTGACGTATCGGATTGGATCTGATGTCAGTGGACATGTCTCCGCTGACATCTGATGCCCCATAGGGATGTATGGGGGGACTGTTCAGATCCACCAAAAAAACGGACAGGCGGATCTGAACGGTCCGCCTGTGTGAAAGGGACCTTAAAAAAAACATGTATTTGGAATTTTTTTTTATATTTATACATTTGGCTTTCATTTCTATTTGAAAATGAATGAGTTGTTTTACAGGGTGATCAGTTACAATCACTTTAAGAAGAAAGAGCTACTTCCAGATGAGCCTGCTCTCTGTTTGTGCATTGCTATATACACTATATTGTCAAAAGTATTGGGACGCCTGCCTTTACACGCACATGAACTTTAATGGCATCCCAGTCTTAGTCCATAGGGTTCAATATTGAGTTGGCTCATCCTTTGCAGCTATAACAGCTTCAACTCTTCTAGGAGAGATGTCCACAAGGTTTAGGAGTGTGTCTATGGGAATGTTTGACCATTCTTCTAGAAGCGAATTTGTGAGGTCAGGCAGTGATGTTGGAGAGAAGGCCTGGCTCGCAGTCTTCACTCTAATTATTCCCAAAGGTTTTCTATCGGGTTGAGGTCAGGACTCTGTGCAGGCCAGTCAAGTTCCTCCCCCCAGACTCGCTCATCCATGTCTTTATGGACCTTGCTTTGTGCACTGGTGCGCAGTCATGTTGGAACAGGAAGGGACCATTCCCAAACTGTTCCCACAAAGTTGGGAGCATGAAATTGTCCAAAATGTCTTGGTATGCTGACGCCTTAAGAGTTCTCATAACTGGAACTAAGGGACCAAGCCCAACCACTGAAAAACAACCCCTCACCAAAATTATTTGGACCAGTACACAAAGCAAGCACTTTTCAACAAAAATACATTTAATAAAAAAAAACATTCCCTTAGACACACTCCTAAACCTTGTGAACAGCCTTCCCAGAATAGTTAAAGCTGTTGTAGCTGCAAAGGGTGGGCCAACTCAATGTAAAACCCTACAGACTAAGACTGGGATGCCAATAAAGTTCATGTGCGTGTAAAGGCAGGCGTCCCAATACTTTTGACAATATAGTGTATGTTACCATAGCTTGGAACTAATTTAAAGTTAGTAGCCAAATTCATCAGAGGTGCCTTCACAAAGCTATGTGGCTTTCACATGTATTTGCAAACGTATGCAAGAACAACCTCAGTTTTTTGGTTGAGTATGTAAGTTAATTTAGGCTCCTTTCACACGGCCGCTCCGTGTGAAAGGTCCGCTGCGGGACTTTTTTTTTTTTTTTCCACGGAGCGGCCCAGTCTCCGAAGGGATGGGGTCATGCTCTGCTTCAGTATGTCACAGTACATGTTGGCATTCATGGTTCCCTCAATGAACTGTAGCTCCCCAGTGCCGGTAGCACTCATGCAACCCCAGACCATGACACTCCCACCACCATGCTTGACTGTAGGCAAGACACACTTGTCTTTGTACTCCTCACCTGGTTGCCACCACACACCCTTGACACCATCTGAACCAAATAAGTTTATCTTGGTCTCATCAGACCACAGGGCATGGCTCCAGTAATCCATATTCTTAATCTGCTTGTCTTCAGCAAACTGTTTGTGGTCTTTCTTGAGCATTATCTTTAGAAGAGGCTTCCTTCTGGGATGACAGCCATGCAGACCAATTTTATGCAGTGTGCGGTGTATGGTCTGAGCACTGACAGACTGACCCCCCCCCCCCCCACCCCTTCAACCTCTGCAGCAATGCTGGCAGCATTCATATGTCTGTTTCACAAAGACAACCTCTGGATATGACGCTGAGCATGTGCACTCAACTTCTTTGGTCAACCATGGCGAGGCCTGTTCTGAGTGGAACTGTCCTGTTAAACCACTGTATGGTCTTGGACACCGTGCTGCAGCTCAGTTTCAGGGTCTTGGCAATCTTCTTATAGCCTAGGCCATCTTTATGTAGAGCAACAATTATTTTTTTCACATCCTTTGCCATGAGGTGCCATGTTGAACTTCCAGTGACCAGTATGAGAGAGTGAGAGAGATAATACCAAATTTAACATACCTGCTCCCCATTTACACCTGAGACCTTGTAACACTAATGAGTCACATGTCACTGGGGAGGGAAAATGGCTAATTGGGCCCAATTTCGTCATTTTCACTTAGGGGGGTACTCACTTTTGTTGCCAGCAGTTTAGACATTAATGGCTGTGTGTTGAGTTATTTTGAAGGGGACAGCAAATTTACACTGTTATACAAGCTGTACACTCACTACTTTACATTGTAGCAAAGTGTCATTTCTTCAGTGTTGTCACATGAAAATATATAATAAAATATTTACAAAAATGTGAGGGGTGTACTCACTTTTGTGAGATACTGTATATCATGTCTCCCAATGCTCTGGCTGTGAGATGTTTGCCTATTTAATTATCACAGCTGTAGCGCTACTTCCAAAGGCACACAGGCTCATTCACATGTTTCTTCAATGACAAGTCTAGGGGTGTTTTTGTTGTTTTTATTTTTGGAGAATATGGATAGAGATGAGGGAATTAGGTGGGGTAATCTAAAAACCAGAACTATGTACACTTGAGGACTTAGGTATTCTTCAGAACAAGCTATAATAATGGAAGGCCCGAAGCTAGGAGGAACAAATGAAGCGTAGGGAGGGCTGGCAAGAAAGGGTGGAAGGGGAACCAGACAGCAGAGAGTTAATGTACAAAAGAGAGAGGTGGGAGTCTTATTTACTGTACGTGATTGGTTCAGTAGATGGGTGATGGGGAGGAGCATAGAAGAAAAGACTGTAGGAAGGGGTGGTACAGTAACAGCTGGAGTAGGGAGCCATTGGATGAACATCTTGCCCTAACCTAAGCGGTTAGAGGGGTAGGTACGGAGATGGCTGTTGGGACCCCTTGGATGGGGTTAAAAATCGGTTGGTGTGATACAAGTGGGGAACCATCGTTGGTATGGTGTCCTCTGGTTGGGTGTGGTCCAATGAGAGGGACCAGGTAGTGTTAGACCTGTAAGGTCTGTGGGACAAGTGGTAATGTCCCCGAGTCGGTGTTCTGTGCCTGGGGACATCTAGCTTTGGTTTATGTAACTGTTATTTTATTGTTATTTAATATTTATGTTGATATTTATGTTGTTTATGTTGTTATTTATGTTGTTTAATAAAATGCCGGAAGGCCATTTAACTCCACCTTGTGTCTTGTGTCTTAATAGGGTAAAAGGGGGGGTGGGGCTTATAAGGGGACCTTGGACAAAGCTTTTTGGGACACTAGCCTGTTTCCCTTTAAATAGACCCACAGCTGACTCTCTAACACCAAAGGTGTTCCAAAAGCACAAAGGTCCACAAGGTCTCTCAAAGCATCTGTACTCACGCAAGGCCCAAAGAAAAACTGGTTGCCTCCTTCCAACTTCCAAGCGACACCTTACTTCGGTGATATCAGACTAGATGTTTAGCGGACAGCCCCCCTCAGTCAGTTCTCTTTAGTTCCTGGGTCTCAGCATCCAGACCCTCAGGTTGCCCACCTGAACCTTTACAACAGTAGACATAGCAGCAGTGCTTGAGAGGGCGGTGTGCCCTCCAGGCTGGACTAATCCTCTCCAGGAAAAGACCCAAAGCTCAGTGTGTTCACAGTATATACAGTCTCCCAGCATGCCATCAGAGCCAGCTTCTCCGCGATTCACCAGAGCTGTATCCATATGCATACTGCTATCTGCATGGCTCCACTCCTGTCATCCAGAAACTTCTCAAGTTCCCTGGATACAGAGGAAGCTATCAGACAGACTGGCAGCAGCTGAGCACACTGAGCAGACCTAACTAATTGATCACAGTTACTCTGAGTACAGTGAGCAAATTATACTTTTAACTAACAAACAATTACAGCCACACTGACTACAGTGTGTCAACTAAATGTACCTAACAAAACACAAACTAATTCTATTTATCTAAACCTGCACCTTTCTAGGAGGGTGCTACACAGCTATTTATATAGTGCAGGCACTTTATGAAGCACTTAACATACTGTACATTTACATCAGACCCTGGCCTCAAGGAGCTTACAATCTAAGGTCCCTAACTCACATGCATACTCAAACGAGGTCTAGCTTAGATGGGGGCCAATTTTCCTACCCGGAGTACCTGGAGGAAACCCATGCAATCACAGGGAAGACATCAACTTGATGAACAGGGTTTCCAGGTCTCGATCCATACTGAGCTGTGCTGCAAGGCAGAAGCTCTAACCACTTTAAGATTCACAGTGTTTAAAATTAGAGTGCTTAACTGTCCCTGGTTTCTGGGTTTGGTCCCCATTATGGTAGTGTTGGTCCCAGAATACAAGGCTGGGCATTAAACTTTGCATGTGCAAGGAAGAAGAAGGATAGCCATAGACAATGTGGGCTATGTGGGACTTTAAGTGAGACACCAGCAGGTATGCCCAGCGTCTCCATCCCTATATCGGAAAAAATGAATTGAAAAGGATTAAGAGAGGTGCATGGAAGCCAGCCAGCCCCCAGTCTGATGTACTCACCCTCCAGTCTGCCACCAACTAAGTAGACCTGTCTCATGATATAAATAAAGAACAGGGGTTTAGTTGACACGCATTTGCAAACGCATGTGTAAGCTGCAGGGCCACGACACGGCACCCTGTTTTATCTGCAGTCCTAACACTTTTGAATTTGAGTGTCTCCACTCTGGGAGTACATGGCTGCTAATGGATGGATAGGAGGCAGGTGAGAGGGAGCAGCCCAAACTTCCCCCAACCCACCTCCATCCATGACTGGTCTAGTATCTCAAAACTCTAATAGCAATGTTCTTAAGATGGTACATACTGAAAACAACCGGCTGAGAAGCATACACCTCCAACCCCTTGGTGGATGCAGTGCAAAACACAGATTGGGACTTTATATGAGGCTATTTGCCTGTATAGCTCAGTGCCTCCATCCCTAATTTCATAAAATATTTGGAACTTTACATGAGCAAGCAGGTCATGCTATGGTCTCCATCCCTGTATATGAAAAAACTGGGGTCAAATTAGACTGCATCCACCAAAAACGCACGAAAATCGCACGTTGGGACTTTAAATGAAGCACCAGCCTGTAGGCAAGGTGCCTCCATCCCTGGTTACATAGACAGGGTGCCATGTCGTGGCTCTGCAGCTTACACATGCATTTGCAAATGCGTGTCAACTAAACCCCTGTTCTTTATTTATATCAGAGACAGGTCTACTTGGTTGGTGGCAGACTGGAGGGTGAGTACATCAGACTGGGGGCTGGCTGGCTTCCATGCACCTCTCTTAATCCTTTTCAATTAGTTTTTTCCGATACAGGGGTGGAGACGCTGGGCATACCTGCTGGTGTCTCACTTAAAGTTCCACATAGCCCACATTGTCTATGTAACCAGGGATGGAGGCACCTTGCCTACAGGCTGGTGCTTCATTTAAAGTCCCACCGTGCGATTTTCGTGTGTTTTATGTGGATGCTGTCTAATTTGACCCTCGTTTTTTCATATACAGGGATGGAGACCATAGCATGACCTGCTCGTCTCATGTAAAGTCCCAAATATTTTATGAAATTAGGGATTGAGGCACTGTGCTATACAGGCAAACTGCCTCATATAAAGTCCCAATCTGTGCTTTGCACTGCATCCACCAAGGGGTTAGAGGTGTCTGCAGTGGCGTCGGCAGGGGGGGCTGACCTGGTCTATAGCCCCGAGTGTGCTCCCCAAAAGCCCCGGGTCTCCTGTTGCTTTTTTAAAATGATTAGCCCCAAGTCCCAAAGCTCAGCAGTGTAAGATTTATAAAGCACATCCAATGATTGGTGGGCAATCCGGGGCAGCCACAAGGAGAGTGAATGCAGCTGTCAAGTTTCAGCATTGATGTCGGGTGTGGGCGGGGCCGGTATGCCACGCCCACCTTCCTCCCCAGACAGCTTCTGTTTCTCTATGCACGGAACAATGGGGCGGAGCCCCGCATACCGGTCCCGCCCACACCCGAAATCAATGCTACTTGACAGCGGCAATCACTCTCCTTCCTTGCGGCTGCCCCAGATCGCCCACCAATCACTGGATGCAGTGGCGTAAAGGGCACTGTGTAAAGGGCAGGCAGTGGCAGCTCCTTCAGTCCGGGGACTAGCGGGGGCGGAGCCGCGGCGGGAAGGGGGCGGGGACTCGGCGGGAAGAAGGGGGCGGAGCCTCGGCGGGAAGAAGGTGAGTACCCATTGCCCAAGTGTGTGTGCTGGGTAGTAGAGGGATGGGGAAGCTGAATATAGAGGAATTCATCTTTCCCTATTCTTTCTGCAGCTGCTGAATAACCGATTCTCCTCCTCTCCCTCCTGCAGGAAGAATAGGGAAAGATCAATTCCTCTATATGCAGCTGCCCCATCCCCTCCTATACAACTTCTTTTGCTGGCTCACCAGTGCTCTTAACCCCCCCCCTCCAGTGTTCTAATCCCCCCTCAGTGCTCTTATCCCCCCCCACCCTCAGTGCACTTATCCCCGCCTCAGTGCTCTTATCCCCCCCCCCCTCAGTGCTCTTAACCCCCCCCCACCCAGTGCACTGGACTGCCCCCTGTTCTTTAGCCCTCCCCCGGTGCTCTTCAGCTCCCCACTGTGCTTTTCATCTCCCCCCCCCCTATGCTCCCTGTCCCCCCCAGTGCTCTCCACCCCCTGCGCCTTCCAACCCCCTGCAATGCTTTCCAAACCCCCTCTTAATACTCTCCAGTCCCCCACCCCCACCCCACCGTGCCCTTCAGCTCCTCCAGTGCTCTCTGCTTCGCCTGTGCTCTCCGGCCCCCCTAGTGCTCTTCTATCTTCTATCATGTCCTCAGTCTCTGAGCATCTCCTGTATCATGTCTGCAGTCTCTGACCGTCTCCTGAACCATGTCTGCAGTCTCTGACCATCTTCTGTAACATGTCCTCAGTCTCTGGCCATCTTCTGTTTAATGTCCTCAGTCTCTGACCATCTCCTGTATCATGTCTGCAGTCTCTGACCATCTCCTGTATCATGCCCTCAGTCTCTGACCCTCTCCTGTTTAATGTCTGCAGTCTCTGACCATCTCTTGTATCATGTCTGCAGTCTCTGACCATCTCCTGTATCATGCCCTCAGTCTCTGACCCTCTCCTGTTTAATGCCTGCAGTCTCTGACCATCTCTTGTATCATGTCTGCAGTCTCTGACCACCTCTTGTATCATGTCTGTAGTCTCTGACCATCTCCTGTACCATGTCTGCAGTCTCTGACCGTCTCATGAACCATGTCCTCAGTCTCTGGCCATCTTCTGTTTAATGTCCTCAGTCTCTGACCATCTCCAGTATCATGTCCTCAGTCTCTGACCATCTCCTGTATCATGTCCTCAGTCTCTGACCCTCTCCTGTTTAATGTCTGCAGTCTCTGACCATCTCTTGTATCATGTCTGCAGTCTCTGACCACCTCTTGTATCATGTCTGTAGTCTCTGACCATCTCCTGTACCATGTCTGCAGTCTCTGACCATCTCCTGTACCATGTCTGCAGTCTCTGACCGTCTCTTGTATCATGTCCTCAGTCTCTGACCATCTCTTGTATCATGTCTGCAGTCTCTGACCACCTCTTGTATCATGTCTGTAGTCTCTGACCGTCTCCTGTACCATGTCTGCAGTCTCTGACCATCTCCTGTACCATGTCTGCAGTCTCTGACCATCTCCTGTACTATGTCTGCAGTCTCTGGCCATCTCCTTTAGCAAGTCTCCAATCTCATACTCAAACTTAAACACATTGCTAATAGTATTAGCTATCTATTTATGCTGAAGGTAGGACTATGCAGGGGAGGGAGGCAGAGAGTGCAAAAGGGGGAACTGTGATTAGAGAGACGGAGGGCAGACTGCAAGGGGCACTGTGATGGGGGGCTGTGAAATGTGTGCAATAAATATTCTTGAAAACATTACACTTTTAAAGTTGGGGGGTGCCAGATATAGGATCCGCCCCGGGTGCCAAATGCTCTAGGTACACCACTGACTGGATGTGCTGTAATACATTTGCTTTCTAAAAAACCCCAGTGAGTCGGCGCACAATAGAAGAGATCTCAGAAGAAACTCAGACCGAGTCAACCAATCGCAGCAAGACCTCCCAAACTAAAATAAGAAAGGGGTCACACCATAAATATGTACCAATGTTTAAGAATGACCAAATAAATAATCTATAAGCAGCTAAAAAATCAACTGATTGAAGCAAACAACATATAAAATCCAACTCTTGTAGGCTGATCCGATTCCTTAAAAAAATTCTTAAAAAATCCTTAAAAAAATTCCTATATTCGCCTAGGATATATGAAGATAGGAAAATATATCCAACTTATAGACAACTCCCAATCTATATTAAAAGACGTGTATGATGCGAATCCTAAAATTGATCCAATTCCTTAACACTAATCATAAATAAGTAATCTAAATATCTGTTCCCAGTGGAATTATGGCTTCTTTTCCTAAAACAATATGAGATGAAAACAGGCTAAATAGTCGCAACAGCCGACTGGATCGCAATACTAGTTCGTAATTCACAAATATAGCCAATATTCTCACAAATGAATCAGTGATGATGCATGTGTACCCAAAGATCGTAAAGCTGTTGCAACTATTTAGCCTGTTTTCATCTCATATTGTTTTAGGAAAAGAAGTATTCCACTGGGAACAGATATTTAGATTACTTATTTATGATTAGTGTTAAGGAATTGGATCAATTTTAGGATTCGCATCATACACGTCTTTTAATATAGATTGGGAGTTGTTTACAAGTTGGATATATTTTCCTATCTTCATATATCCTAGGCGGATATAGGAATTTTTTTAAGGATTTTTTAAGAATTTTTTTAAGGAATCGGATCAGCCTACAAGAGTTGGATTTTATATGTTGTTTGCTTCAATCAGTTGACTTTTTAGCTGCTTATAGATTATTTATTTGGTCATTCTTAAACATTGGTACATATTTATGGTGAGACCCCTTTCTTTTAGTTTGGGAGGTCTCACTGCGATTGGTTGACTCGGTCTAAGTTTCTTCTGAGATCTCTTCTATTGTTCTCTAGTGAGAAATACTAGAGTTGGCTGCATGTAGAATCGGATTGAATCCGAATCTCAGAGTTATATATTTGTCACCAGCTGCAAAAAAACACATTAGAGGAACCCTCCTACTCGGATACACACGTGACAGCGCATATATATGACCCTATACTTTTTTAATACATTTACTTTAAAGCAGTCCTAAACACTAAGATATACTCTGAATGTCTTTCAAACATTATTATTGCTTCTGAAAGCATTAAAATCTCTTATTGGGCATCTGCAGGTTTCTTTGGGCTCTAGAGCTGGTAGAGCAGGGGTGGTATCAGTTTGTAGGCAGAGCTATTGATTGGCTGCTAAAAGATATCCAGTTATTGGCTGCAGCTGCACACAGATCCCACCCTCCTGCACCAGATTGTTGAGCTGCCCAAAGAAAGTATTACAGTTGTCTTCATCAATCTGGGTTAGACAGCATCAGAGGGAATTTAAAATAGATTTAGTGCATATTAGGGCTCTGGTAAACTTTAAACTACACTCCAAAGCTCATTGAGCACAGCCACGTTTCCCATGCAAACATGTATGTGCAAGTACTGGATGTTGAGTAAGTGAGCATGAAGGGAGATTGAACATTAAAATCTCTGGCAGTTTGCCTTTACTAATCACTAGTGGCCCAAAGTCTGACACCTGACGATCATACCTATGGTATATGAGATTGTTGGACATCCCTTTTAAAAACTATGGGCAAGAAAGTAGACTTTCACCCTCTGAATGCACTTGGCATCGTTATTTTTTTCTCTGGTTTGTTCTCCTTTTTTCATTTTTTTTTGTACACCCTGTCTTGCGGCTGCCATTCTTGTCTAGGTGAGAATGACGTCTCTAAGACTTTGAAATGTGTTCACCACATATACCAGGATGCTTCGCTTTCCATTCACAGGCCTGTGGAAGAGGTGCTGCAAATCACAGCAGGACAATGCTTGCTGGATCTGTTGGGTTGGGCAGGTGAGTGTTCCCACGTATAACATGTAAGAGGAGGGAAAAAAAATGATGGGACAATGGTCAGACATGGGGTGGTATGGAGAGGAGTACAGGGGGTCAGACATGGGGTGGTATGGAGAGGAGTACAGGGGGTCAGTCATGGGGTGGTATGGAGAGGAGAGGAGTACAGGGGGTCAGACATGGGGTGGTATGGAGAGGAGTACAGGGGGTCAGACATGGGTTGGTATGGAGAGGAGTACAGGGGGTCAGACATAGGGTGGTATGGAGAGGAGAGGAGTACAGGGGGTCAGTCATGGGGTGGTATGGAGAGGAGAGGAGTACAGGGGGTCAGACATGGGGTGGTATGGAGAGGAGTACAGGGGGTCAGACATGGGTTGGTATGGAGAGGAGTACAGGGGGTCAGACATGGGGTGGTATGGAGAGGAGAGGAGTACAGGGGGTCAGTCATGGGGTGGTATGGAGAGGAGAGGAGTACAGGGGGTCAGACATGGGGTGGTATGAAGAGGAGTACAGGGGGTCAGACATGGGGTGGTATGGAGAGGAGTACAGGGGGTCAGACATGGGGTGGTATGGAGAGGAGAGGAGTACAGGGGGTCAGACATGGGGTGGTATGGAGAGGAGTACAGGGGGTCAGACATGGGTTGGTATGGAGAGGAGTACAGGGGGTCAGACATAGGGTGGTATGGAGAGGAGAGGAGTACAGGGGGTCAGTCATGGGGTGGTATGGAGAGGAGAGGAGTACAGGGGGTCAGACATGGGGTGGTATGAAGAGGAGTACAGGGGATCAGACATGGGGTGGTATGGAGAGGAGTACAGGAGGTCAGTCATGGGGTGGTATGGAGAGCAGAGAAGTACAGGGGGTCAGACATGGGGTGATTTGGAGAGGAGTACAGGGGGGCAGATATAGGGTGGTATGGAGAGGAGCGGAGTACAGGGGGTCAGTCATGGGGTGGTATATTGAGTTGGTCTCACCTTTGCATCTGTAAACAGCTTCCACTTTTCTGGGAAGGCTTTCCACAAGATTTTGTATTGAGCTTGTGAGAACTTGTGCATTTTTGAGGTCAGGTACTGATGTTGGACAAGAAGACCTGGCTGTTTACATTTACGCCAAAGGAGTTTAATAGGATTGAGTTTAGGCTGCATTAATTTATGTTCCATCTGATGCCGGCAGTACTCCTCTCCATACCACCCCATGTCTGACCCCCTGTACTCCTCTCCATACCACCCCATGTCTGACCCCCTGTACTCCTCTCCATACCACCCCATGTCTGACCCCCTGTATTCCTCTTCATACCACCCCATGACTGAACCCCTGTACTTCTCTCCTCTCCATACCACCCCATGACTGACCCCCTGTACTCCGCTCCTCTCCATACCACCCTATATCTGCCCCCCTGTACTCCTCTCCATATCACCCCATGTCTGACCCCCTGTACTTCTCTGCTCTCCATACCACCCCATGACTGACCTCCTGTACTCCTCTCCTCTCCATACCACCCCATGTCTGACCCCCTGTACTCCTCTTCATACCACCCCATGTCTGACCCCCTGTACTCCTCTCCTCTCCATACCACCCCATGACTGACCCCCTGTACTCCTCTCCTCTCCATACCACCCCATGACTGACCCCCTGTACTCCTCTCCTCTCCATACCACCCCATGTCTGACCCCCTGTACTCCTCTCCATACCAACCCATGTCTGACCCCCTGTACTCCTCTCCATACCATCCCATGTCTGACCCCCTGTACTCCTCTCCTCTCCATACCACCCCATGACTGACCTCCTGTACTCCTCTCCATACCACCCTATGTCTGACCCCCTGTACTCCTCTCCATACCACCCCATGTCTGACCCCCTGTACTTCTCTCCATACCACCCCATGTCTGACCCCCTGTACTCCTCTCCATACCACCCCATGTCTGACCCCCTGTACTCCTCTCCATACCACCCCATTTCTGACTCCCTGTACTCCTCTCCTCTCCATACCACCCCATGACTGACCTCCTGTACTCCTCTCCATACCACCACATGACTGACCCCCTTTACCACCCAATTTCTCACCCCCTGTACTCCTCTCCATACCACCCCTTGACTGACCCTTGACTGAGGGGGCCATTGGGTGGAGCTTGGGCGGTACTTACTTTTAAATATGGGAGGAGCTTGGGCGGGGCTTACTTTAAAATGTGGGAGGGGGTTATCAAATTTATCTTCGGGCTGAAGCCCCTGGTCTTTTTCCCACCTAGCAACGCCCCTGGGTGTCTGCTTCTCAGCTGGTCGTTTTCAGTTTTAACCATCTGAAGAACATTGCTATTAGAGTTTTGAGATACTAGACCAGTCATGGATGGAAGTGGGTTGGGGGAAGTTTGGGCTGCTCCCTCTCACCTGCCTCCTATCCATCCATTAGCAGCCATGTACTCCCAGAGTGGAGACACTCAAATTTAAAAGTGTTAGGACTGCAGATAAAACAGGGTGCCGTGTCGAGGTTCCAATTTTAAAATTGGAAAATAAAGTGGATCAGTGCTGCGCTAAAACCATGAAGACTAGTTAGACTTATCTAACATATAAGTGCTACATATAAACAATTAAAAAATATAATGGTGCAAAATCAACTACCAGAACAGCCCAAAGCAAATACAAACTGCTCCATTGATTACAGAGGAGCCAAAAGAACTAAATGTACTTAGATTTCCTAGTATCCTATCTAGGGTGCTACATAGGAATGCTTTGAATCATGTTAGTAGGACAACAGTGCCCATACTGATATCCTCACAGATTTCCTCACCAACCTGTACACATGAGAAAAGAAGATAATAAGTAACTAAAACTATTTACAAAGTTAATTGTTTTTTTTTTGTTTTTGTTTTTTTGCCCAGTGTTCCAAATCGAAATTTGTTATAGAAGTAAGTAGAAGGAGCAAAGTAATAAAAGAAGGAGACTGTCTGAATGTGCGATGTGTGTCATCGGAGAAAGAAAGAGGATTAAACAAATGAGCAGAACAGGGAAAACGCCGGTATAAATATTCTGATATCGAAACTATGTGGATTCATTTCTGAAACAAGAGTTCTGAGTATAAGGAATAAATCCTGGGTGACAGGGGTGATGTACAATTACAGGGCCTGTCTAGAAAAAGTAAAGATTGATCATTTATTATTTTTCATCCTGGTAAATTTAGAGCCATGGGGGTTTGTGTACAGGGGGTACAAACCATACAGATCTGCCCAGTCTGGTTTTGGAGGGATCTGAATGCAGCAGTAAATTATACTATGGTCCATGCACAAAGCTGCATTGTGGACGGTAATCCCATGTAGCATTGAGCTGCGTAAAACTGAAGTTAAAAATGTACAATTGCCCATCTGATTTAGAATGTATTGTACATGCGAAAGGTGTAAATGGACATTGCCCTGTGATACTGCCGGCAGTGGTTAGGAGTATGTCCTATACAGCCCTACATACAAAGTGCAGTATTTAGGAGTATGTCCTATACAGCCCAACGTACAGAGTGCAGTAGTCTGGAGTATGTCCTACACAACCCAACATGCAAAGTGCATTAGTCAGGAGTATGTCCTACACAACCCAACATACAAAGTGCATTAGTCAGGAGTATGTCCTTTACAGCCCAACATACAAAGTGCATTAGTCAGGAGTATGTCCTATACAACCCAACATACAAAGTGCATTAGTCAGGAGTATGTCCTATACAACCCAACATACAAAGTGCATTAGTCAGGAGTATGTCCTATACAACCTAATGTACAGAGTGCAGTAGTCTGGAGTATGTCCTATACAGCCCTACATACAAAGTGCAGTATTTAGGAGTATGTCCTATACAGCCCAACGTAAAAAGTGCAGTATTTAGGAGTATGTCCTATACAGCCCAACGTACAGAGTGCAGTAGTCTGGAGTATGTCCTATACAACCCAACATACAAAGTGCATTAGTCAGGAGTATGTCCTATACAACCCAACATACAAAGTGCATTAGTCAGGAGTATGTCCTATACAACCCAACATACAAAGGGCATTAGTCAGGAGTATGTCCTATACAGCCCAACATACAAAGTGCATTAGTCAGGAGTATGTCCTATACAGCCCAACATACAAAGTGCATTAGTCAGGAGTATGTCCTATACAACCCAACATACAAAGTGCATTAGTCAGGAGTATGTCCTATACAACCCAACATACAATGTGCATTAGTCAGGAGTATGTCCTATACAACCTAACGTACAGAGTGCAGTAGTCTGGAGTATGTCCTATACAGCCCAACATACAAAGTGCAGCATTTAGGAGTATGTCCTATACAGCCCAACGTACAGAGTGCATTAGTCAGTAGGGATGATCGAACTTTTGAAAAGTTCGGTTCGACCAGAACACCCGAACTTCACGAAAGTTCGGCCCGGATTTCAGAACCCCATTGAAATCAATGGGACCCGAACTTCTGTAATCAAAAAACACCATTTTTAAGCCCTAAAACCCAATAAATGCCCCTAAAAAGTGCCTAGGGTTCTGGGTCATGCCCCATTAACTATTAATCACACAAAAAAAAGTTCTTAAAAATTGTCATTTTTGATAAAAAAGCCAATTATTGAAAAATTAAAAAAAAAAAAAGAGATTTTTTTGATTTTTACTTTGGATTTAGTATCTGGGGGGTCTAAAAGGTGTACATGTGAAGTTGCAGCTCTGTAGCATGTCCAGAACCATGAAAAAAAAAAAAAAGATAATTTTTCAGTAGAACAGGGATGTGGGTCGGGACCCTCCTTTAACTTTAACACCTATATGATCTTTTTTTCTGGTTCTGGACATGCTACAGAGCTGAAACTTCACAGGTACACCTTTTAGACCCCCCAGACACAAAATCACACAAAAAAAGTTCTTAAAAATTGTCATTTTTGATAAAAAAAGCCAATTATTGAAAAATTAAAAAAAAAAAAAAAGAGATTTTTTTATTTTTACTTTGGATTTAGTATCTGGGGGGTCTAAAAAGTGTACATGTGAAGTTGCAGCTCTGTAGCATGTCCAGAACCAGAAAAAAAAAGATCGTTTGTATTAGAAAACTTTAAGCACAGGAATATGGCTTCTCTGCTGTAACACCTTGCCGGTTTAATAGCAGGCATTTTTTTGGGTTCTTTGCAGTCAGGAAAAACATCTGAACTTGTGTATAGTGGTACTGTGCACAAGTTCTGATGTTTTGCCTGCCTCCAAAACCCCCCAAAAAATGCCAGCAAAAACACACCTGGGCATTTTTTTTTTGACGCTAGCGTTTTTTTTGGCATTTTTTGGGGTTCTTTTGAGGCAGGCAAAACATCTGAACTTGTGTATAGTGGTACTGTGCACAAGTTCTGATGTTTTGCCTGCCTCCAAAACCCCCCAAAAAATGCCAGCAAAAACACACCTGGGCATTTTTTTTTTTGACGCTAGCGTTTTTTTGGCATTTTTTGGGGTTCTTTTGAGGCAGGCAAAACATCTGAACTTGTGTATAGTGGTACTGTGCACAAGTTCTGATGTTTTGCCTGCCTCCAAAACCCCCCAAAAAATGCCAGCAAAAACACACCTGGGCATTTTTTTTTTTGACGCTAGCGTTTTTTTGGCATTTTTTGGGGTTCTTTTGAGGCAGGCAAAACATCTGAACATGTGTATAGGGGGTATATATAGGCATATATGTCTGAATATATACCCCTAGACATATATAGGTGTGATAGTAGCAGAAATATATTACTGTAAATGATTTCATTAGCGCAAGCATTTATTTCTGCTACTATCACACCTATATATGTCTAGGGGTATATATTCAGACATATATGTGTATATATACCCCCTATACACATGTTCAGATGTCATGTCTGACATCAAACATGTCCTCAAAAAAGCACTGGCAGTGGCAGCCCCTGCAGCATTAAAAAAATGCTTGGCTGGTGAGAAGCCATAATGGTGTCCCGAAGCAACTCAGAGAAATGATCATTTCTCTATAGCGGTCACCCTGCTATGGAAGGGTTTTGTCACCCTGCCATAGCAGTCACTGTCAGTTAACCCTATACTAAACTACGGTCCCCTGACACTTAACACTTTCCCTACAGAAACTAAATTTTTGAAGCTAACTTAAGTGTAAAGGAGCACTCTAACTACACTAGATATCCCTTTCCTCACACTAAAAATAGCTAAATGACACTTTTAAAGTAAAATTAACAGAACTGCTTCCACTCTCTTCCATGTCCAGTATAACAATGCTAGGAATATGGCGGGGGCTATCTTATATACTGGGGGGCGTATTCACTAATGATTGGTCTAGGGACCCCCTAGTCACTCCAATCACATTCCTAGCATTCTCCTGCCCCCTCAATTGGCTTTTGCTAATGGTTCTGGTCCAATCACGGGCTTTTAAAGCCCATTTCCTGAAGCATTGCATTTTGGGCGGTTCTGGTTGCCGAATTCCGAACTTTTTGGGCAAAAAGTTCTAAATTCGGCCGAACCTCGAACACCCAATGTTCGGGCCGAACCGATGGTGGACCCGAACCGTTCGATCATCCCTATTAGTCAGGAGTATGTCCTATACAACCCAACATACAAAGTGCAGTATTTAGGAGTATGTCCTATACAGCATTGGCCTAAAAGGATGAAAACAATAGATTTCTAATTTTTTTTTTTTTTGGGGGGGGGGGGGATGTCATATAGCAGAAAGTGAAAAATATATATTTTTTTCAGAATTGTCGCTCATTTTTTGTTTATAGTGAAAAAAATAAAAATCGCACAGGTGATCAAATACCACCGAAAGAAATCTCTATTTGTGGGAAAAAAAGACATCAATTTAATTTGGGTACAGCATCGCACGACCGCGCAATTGTCCATTAAAAATTAACACAGTGCCGAATCACAAAAAAATGGCCTGATCATTAAGGGGGCAAATCCTTCCGGTCCAGAACTGGTTAAACACAGGGATCCTCAAACTATTTTTTTTTTTTTTGTTGAACCAGATAGACTTGTGTCTTTTTTCAACCTGACTAACTATGTAACTATGTAATTATGTAACTATGTGACTACGGCCCTCCAGCTGTTGCGGAACTACACATCCCATGAGGCATTGTAAAACTCTGACATTCACAGACATGACTAGGCATGATGGGAATTGTAGTTCCTGAACAACTGGAGGGCCGTAGTTTGAAGACCCCTGAGGATAACGCAACTTTCACAACAAATCCTTCCATTGTTCTTGTACGCTGGATGCAGCACTCAGTCTCGCAGAGCTGCCCCTGACGTCCACTAGAGGGCAGTCTTGGCAGATGAGAAATGTATTGCGCAGGATGAGCTAATAGGACTAAGTTTTATCAATTTGTTCCTGGACTGAAACTTGAACGGTGTTATCTATCTGCTTTACATAAGACATTTAACCAAGGTAAGACTTTTATTCGGTTGTATACTCATCAAGCTTTTGTCTATATAGAGGTTTGCGATATTGATTTGCAGTTGATACGTTGCGTGATATCAATAGGATGAAAAACACCTGTAGGACACGAATCCTGGAATTATTATAAACCACCGCCAAAGCTGACTCTTAAATATCTTCCCTTTTTTCAGGCTTTGTGGTTTATTAAATGTGACCCAGAGGAGCGGTGGGTTTATTTTGCTCTTGTGGTTTATTGGCTTTTGTTTTATTACATTTTGTAATACCTGAATATTGACAGAGTCTCATTACATCGTATTTCATTTGTCCAGATCCGTGGGCTTGTCATCTGCATGTAAAAAATAAAAATAAAAAAAGAATTCAGTTACAATGGATTGGTGTGCGCAAACTGGGGAAAGTGTCCGTGCCGTCCATAATGACCAATTAACCACTTCTGGACCGGACCGGATTTGCCCCCTTAACGATCAGGCCATTTTTTGCGATTCGGCACTGTGCTATTTAACGGACAATTGTGCGATTGTGCGAGTCTGTATCTAAATAAAGCTGATGTCCTTTTTTCCCACAAACAGAGCTTTCTTTTGGTGGTATTTGATCACCTGTGCGATTTTTATTTATTGCGCTATAAACAAAAAAAGAGCAACAATTCTGAAAAAAAAAAAAAAAAAAAAACAATATTTTTCACATTCTGCTATATAACATTTCCAAAAAAAAAATTTTAAAAATAAAATTCTTTTTTTTTTTTTTTGTTTACAAAATTCTTTCATCCTTTTAGACCAATTTGTTTTCTGCTACATATTTTTGGTAAAAAAAAAATCCCAGTAAGCGTATTTTGATTGGTTTGTGCAAAAGTTATTGCATCTACAAATTAGGAAAGATTTATTTTACTTTTTATTTTTACTAGTAATGGGGGCAGTCAGCGATTTTTAGTGGGACTGCGGCATTGCGGCAGACAGATCGGACCCCTAACTGACATTTTTGACACTTTTGGGGGGACCGGTGACATTTCTACAGTAATTAGTGCTAAAAATATGCACTGCTACTGTAATAATGACACTGGCAGGGAGGTGGTTAACACCAGGGGTGATCAAAGGGTTAAGCCTAGGGGAGTGTTTTCTAACTGTATGGGGGAGGGACTTGTGGAATCAACACAGAGACCTGTGATCCTAAATAAACAACATAATTTACAACAGCAGACCATCGTCCTCTCTCTCTTGTGGATCGGCTTCCCTGCTGCCTAATAGGGGCGGGTGCGTGCCTCTGGCAGTGCGTGTGCGCCCCCAGGAGCCTTCCCATGAACCGCTGTAAAGGTACGGCAGTTCGCGCAGCCGAGCCAGCCTGCCGCAGTAAATCTGCAGCGGGTGGTCGACAAGTGGTTAAAGTAGAATTCCATTTACCCACTTCATGACCAGGCCATTTTTTAGCGATAATGCATTGTGTTACTTTAGGCTGCATTCACATGTCAGTTTATAATCGCGGGCAGAACCGCCGCGGTTCGGCCCGCGATTCGGAGATTTATTGCAAATCACAGGACCCCTAGCGTTGCCCGTTGATTTGCAATAGCCCCCCAAACGCCGAGCGATGTTGCCGCGATTTACGCCCGCCGAATCGCGGCAACATCGCGCAAACAAAATCGCGGGACGCAATACGCTCCAAAGAAGCTCTTGTACTTTTTTGGAGCGTATTGCGATTTTGTTTGCGCGATGTTGCCGCGATTCGGCGGGCGTAAATCGCAGCAACATCGCTCTGCGTTTGGGGGGCTATTGCAAATCAACGGGCAACGCTAGGCGTCCCGCGATTTGCAATAAATCTCCGAATCGCGGGCGGAACCGTGGCGGTTCTGCCCGCGATTATAAGCTGACATGTGAATGCAGCCTTAAATGACAAATGCGCGGTCTTGCGACACTTCACCCAAATAAAATTAATGTTCTTTTTTTTTTTTTTTTTAGTGGTCACGTCTGAGCTTATTTTTTGGGCTATAAACAAAAAAGAGCGACAATTTTGAAAAGTAAAACAATATTTTTTACTTTCTGCTTTAAAAAAAAATAACAAAAATGTAAAAAAAATCAAATTTCTTCATAAGTTTTGGCCAAAAAAAAATCCCAATAAGCGTATATTGATTGTTTTTTATGCAAACGTTATAGCATCTATAAACTATGGGATATATTAATAGAATTTGTATTTGTTTATTTATTTTTTACTAGTAATGGCGGTGATCAGCAACTTATAGTGGGACTGCAATATTGCGGTAGATAAATCGGACACTAACTGACACTTTTGACACTTTGTGGGAACCAGTGACACTAATATAGAAAATATGCACTGTCACTGTACTAATGACACTGGCTGGGAAGGGGTTAACATCAGGGGTGATCAAAGGGCTAACTGCGTTAGCCAGTGAATTTGTGTGTACAGTGTGCTGCTTTCTCACCCCCCCCCCCCCCTTCAGAAATGATACATGCCTTGTTTACATAGGCATATCGCAGTTCTCTGTGTATTACTGATGATCAGCAGGTGCCAGAGGACATCGAGTCTATGGGGCCCGCAGATCAGCTTTTGCTTTGAATTATCATACAGAAGCGGCATGCTGGTGGAGCACGCGCCCCCTGCAGGCGGAAGTGCAGGAATACGTATATATATGTGATCCTGCGCACAGCTGCCACCCTGTAGCAGTAAAAGGGCTATAGGGCGGTCAGCAAGTGGTAAAGTCAAATTAAACATGAAATTCTACTTAGAGGAAATCTATGGTCACAGAATACACTTTCATTTTCAATCATCGTCATTGTACTTACTTACCTCCCAACTTTTTGAGATGGGAACGAGGGACACCTATTATCAAAAGTATGTAGGCATAAGACACACCCCTTGCCACACCCCCTTAAAGGAGAATTAAACCCACGAGTGCCTTTTTTTAACACTACAACTTTTTTATACTGCCTTTTGAAATTTATAAATGCAGCAATTTAGAACTTTTAGGCATTGGGAAACACTTTTGCATTGACAAATAGTGCATTTTAAATACAACTATATATATAGATCAGACCAAAAATGAGGAACAAATGAGTAGGAAAGAGAAACAGAGGGACTTTGTTCCAAATCAGAGACAGTCCCTCAAAATCAGGGACAGTCCCTCGAAATCAGGGACAGTTGGGCGCTATGTAATTACAATACAAAAAATAGTTGTATTTGACAATACAATATAGTATTCAGTGAAAAAACTCTTTCATGTTGTGAGTTCTGCCTGTCTGCTGGCCATCTCTTTCCAAATCTTCCTGGATTCCCTGCATGCTTTACAGCTTCTCCTCCATTTCTAAGGACTACATATCCCATGGTACCATGCTGCCTGCAAGCATTGATTCCTGTTCTGACTCCGCCTACTGAAACCCCTCCTCTCAGCATGTCTGTAGATCAGAAGGCAGGCTATGTGAAATGTGTGACACAGCAGTGCTTACCCACAGGACATAGTGACTACATGTCACAGAATTCAAGAAGTAAATGTGTGGGATCTTCACAAAGTGATTTTACAAACTTCAAGATCATTCAGAATAAAAGGAGAAGGCTAGAAATAATTGAAACACAATGTGGAAATGAGTATATTTAAAGCGGTATTACACCAAAAGGCAAACATTTATTATAGTGCGGCTTAAAATTTCTTAGATGTGATGTCTGCGTTCGTTTTCTTTTTTAGGCTTTCTTTCTTCTATTTTTATCTGGTAATCTGGTCAGTAAGTCTGTTGTTTTTCAAAAGGGCAAGCTCTGTTCCAGATCTATCAGTTTACAGGGATGAGACAAACATACCTCCAACATTTAATTCGGAATGAGGGACAAGATCTGCGGCGCGCATAGTAAAATGTGGGTGTGGACAATCGCTTAGCAGTGGGAGGGGCTTAAGGGATGTGGTAAACAAAACCCAGGATTCCTTGTACCCATAAAATATGCTTTGATTGTTTTGTCTGAGCCTACCTTAAAGACAAACCTCCTTAAAATAGTCAGGGACTGCAAAGCAACCAGCAACTGTTGAGACAATGAAGATTTTGGTGAGAAGTATATAATGTACAGTATTGTGTATATAGTGCAGGAGTGTGTAATGTACAGAATGCAGGGGGCAGGAGTGTGTAATGTACGGAATGCAGGGGGCAGGAGTATGTAATGTACAGAATGCAGGGGACAGGAGTATGTAATGTACAGAATGCAGGGGGCAGGAGTATGTAATGTACAGAATGCACGAGACAGGAGTGTATAATGTATAGAATGCAGGGGACAGGAGTATGTAATGTACAGAATGCAGGGGACAGGAGTATGTAATGTACAGAATGCAGGGGGCAGGAGTATGTAATGTACAGAATGCACGAGACAGGAGTGTATAATGTATAGAATGCAGGGGACAGAAGTACGTAATGTACAGAACGCAGGGAACAGGAGTATGTAATGTACAGAATGCAGGAGACAGGAGTGTGTAATGTACAGAATGAAGGGGACAGGAGTATGTCATGTACAGAATGCAGGGGACAGGAGTATGTCATGTATAGAATGCAGGGTACAGGAGTGTGTAATGTACAGAATGCAGGGGACAGGAGTATGTCATGTACAGAATGCAGTGGGCAGGAGTATGTAATGTACGGAATGCAGGGGACAGGAGTATGTAATGTACGGAATGCAGGGGGCAGGAGTCTGTAATGTATAGAATGCAGGGGGCAGGAGTGGGTAATGTACAGAATGCAGGGGGCAGGAGTGGGTAATGTACAGAATGCAGGAGACAGGAGTGTATAATGTATAGAATGCAGGGGACATAAGTATGTAATGTACAGAAGACGGGGGGCAGGAGTATGTCATGTACAGAATGAAGGGAACAGGAATATGTAATGTGCAGAATGCAGGGGACAGGAGTATGTCATATACAGAATGCAGGGGACAGGAGTGTGTAATGTAAAGAATGCAGGGGGCAGGAGTGTGTAATGTACAGAATGCAGGGGGCAGGAGTGTATAATGTATAGAATGCAGGGGACAGGAGTATGTAATGTACAGAAAGCAGGGGGCAGGAGTGTGTAATGTACAGAATGCAGGGGACAGGAGTATGTAATGTATAGAATGCAGGGGGCAGGAGTATGTAATGTACAGAATGTAGGGGACAGGAGTATGTAATGTACAGAATGCAGGGTGCAGGAGTATGTCATGTACAGAATGAAGGGAACAGGAATATGTAATGTACAGAATGTAGGGGACAGGAGTATGTCATGTACAGAATGCAGGGGACAGGAGTATGTAATGTAAAGAATGCAGGGGGCAGGAGTGTGTAATGTACAGAATGCAGGGGGCAGGAGTGTATAATGTATAGAATGCAGGGGCAGGAGTATGTAATGTACAGAAAGCAGGGGGCAGGAGTATGCAATGTACATAATTCAGGGGATAGGAGTCTGTAATGTATAGAATGCAGGGGACAGGAGTGTGTAATGTACAGAATGCAGGGGGCAGGAGTATGTAATGTACAGAATGCAGGGGACAGGAGTATATAATGTGTAGCAGCTACATCCATTCCCCCAATCCCATCCTGGCTCCATCCACCACCCTGATCCCATTCCGGCTCCATCCACCACCCCGATCCAATCCTAGCTCCATCCATCCTCCGATCCCATTCCAACTCTTTTTGTTCCCTGATCTCATCCCTGCTCCATCCGTCCCCTGATCCCATCCCCGCTCCATCTGTCCCCCGATCCCATTCCGGCTCCATCCGTCCCCCGATCTCATTCAGGCTCCATTCATCCCCCGATCCCTTCCCAGCTCCACCCCCCCCAACAAATGCCCCCGAGCTCCATTCACCCCAAATGCTCCCCCCAGCTCCATTACCCCCCCCCCAGCTCCATCCACTCAAAATGCCCATCCCAGCTCCATCCACCCCCTTCCCTATGCTTTCCTCCTCTGCAAGTTAGTATAGTAGTTAAAATCACAGACCTCAGATCAGCTGCGTTGTGGCAGAGTGGTGTGCTGCTCCTCGCTTCCTCCTCTGTATACAGGAAAACACAGGAAGGAGGAGGGGCGGGTTCAGTGCACACCACTCCCTGCACTGTGTCAGAGGCAGCCGGGGACTGAGACCAGCTGCCATGTGTTGCTCGCGGCGTGTGGGAACCAAGCCACCCCTCACTGGCCGCAGGCATTCCGGGACTTGGTCACGGTCACGGCTCCAAACCTTTTTCTGCACTGCGCCTTTTAGGGCTGGGCCTTTTCGGCTATAGGCAATTTTTGTTACCAGGCCTCAGGGCCCGGCCAGTGCACCATGCATGGCCACTTATTTATTTAATTTTTTTTTTCTCCCACGTTTGTCACCTTTCACTTTTGTGTGTGTTTTTCTCACGGGTGAAGGGTGTAAGTCCTTGGGCTTGCCATGATGTCTAGGGGAGGATGTGTGGCCTTCTGGTTCCTTCCTCCCTTGCCCCTGGGGGGTCTCTCTTTGGGAGAGCCCTTCAACCAAGTATTCGGTGGCAGCTTCGGCTGCCCAGATAAACGGGGTCCGCCAGGCCTTCTGGCTAGGCGGACAATGTAAACCCTTTGCCCCTGTCAGGAGCCTTGCGTCCCAGGGGATCAGGGTAGAAGTCCTACCCCTTCGGCGGGTGGACTAAAAGCACACCCTTAAGTGCACTTTTAATGTGTGTTCACCTACACGTTTTTTGTTCACTTACGGGTTTTTTCGTTGTCATTTTTGCACCACCTCGGATTCAAAAAATAAAAAGCCTGTTATCCTATGTGTCCATGCACACATAGGCTGGTATCAGCAGTTTCTGGCTGGAAAGAACCCAGAACTAGGGGGTTTTGAGAAGAGTTTTTCACCTGTAAAAATGCTCTAACTCTAAAAAAAGCTGAAAAACATTAAAAAAAACCTGAAAAACTCAGCTATTTGGCGTTTATCTACATTTTTGACCCATAAGCTTTTGTGGGAATATAGTTTTGCTACAAAAAAGCTAAAAAACACTACAGCTGAAAAAAGCTAAAAAACTCCTTCTACAGCTACAGATTTCTACTGGTGTTTTGATAACATCCAGTGTGCAGGAGGCCTTCCCGTAGATAAGGACAACTCTCACTTGGCCTCACCAGGTTATTTGTGGAAGCAGACACACTGCTTTTACCATACTGCCACTTGTATGGAGGAATTATGTATTTTTGCTCTTTCTTGCAGCAGATTTGATGCAACTACTTTATCTTCAGGACACTCTTTAGCATCACCTTTACTGACACCTGTCCACTGACTATTCCAGTAGAAAGGATGGCCCTCTCAGGACTGGCCCCATGACACAGATCTGTACTAACTGTAGGCAGAATCAGATCCTTTCCAGTGTCTCCCTTCCAGTCAGCTCTACAGGACCTCTGGGTTCAGCTTCTCTCTGACTCTCAGGTTGACTATCCGAGGCCGCATGGCAACTTCTACAGAGGAGGGGCAGCTGCCCCCTCCCTCCGGGACCCCGTTTTCCAGAAAAAAGAGCCCGAGCACATGTGCCTTTGGCAGTTATACAGCATCCCAGCATGCACAGAGGCGCTTTCCCCTGCCAATCACCAGGGCTGTAACAATGCCTGTGCACTCATTCGTCAGGTTTCCCCCCACTGTCCAATATGCCTCCCTATTGGAGCAGTGTGAAACATTCAGAAAAACTGAGCTGCACCTGAGCACCATGAGCAGACCTCACTAGCAGATCCTGCTCTCTAGTAGGCAGAGAACAATATAGATTTACCTGGCAATCTTTCTGGTAAGAAACACCCAAAAACTATACTCTCTATAGCACCTACCTAGGAGGGTGCTACATACATTATATTGAAGCTCACCAATGCTTAGATCTTAGAAGACCTTCCCTTTATTTTCATCTGGTAATCAAGCTAGCAAGGTTGTTGTTTTTCAGAAGCACAAACTCTCCAGCAGAATGTATCAGTTTATGGGGATGAGACAAACCACTTTTGCCCGCTGGACACTGCCCCCCCCCTCCCTTTCCTACCCAGGAAAATGTTCAGCTTTCAGCGCTGTCGCACTTTGAATGATAATTGCACAGTCATGCAACACTGTACCCATATGACATATTTATCTTTTTTTTTGAGACAGATAGAGCTTTCTTTTGGTGGTATTTAAACATTTTATTTTTTTGCTAAACAAACAAAAATTTTTTCTCCTTCACTGACGTGCGCTGATGAGGCTGCACTGATTGGCACTGATAGGCCCTGATAATGCGGCACTGATAGGTGGCACTGATGGGTACTAACAGGTGGCACTGATGGGCACTGATGAGGCGGTACTGGTGGGCACTGATCAGGAGGCACTGATGAGGCTGCACTGATAGGTGGCACTGATGGGCACTGATAGGTGGCACTGAAGGGCACTGAGAGGTGGCACTGATAGGCGGCACTGAAGGGCACTGATAGGTGGCACTGATGGGCACTGAGAGGTGGCACAGATAGATACTGGTAGGTGGCACTGATGATGAGGTACTGATGGGCACTGATTGGCAGCACTGATAGGTGGCACTGATAGACGGCACTCATGGGCACTGATAGGTGGCACAGATAGATACTGGTAGGTGGCACTGATGATGAGGTACTGATGGGCACTCATTGGCAGCACTGATAGGTGGCACTAGTAGGCATTGATTAGTAGTACTGAAGGGCACTGTTAGGTTGCACCGTTGGGCACTGGTTAGCAGCACTGGGTGGGGACAGTGTGGGACCGATGTCCCTCCTACAGAAATCGGTAATCTGCTTTATTTTTTTCTCCTCACGCTGGAAAAAAAGCTGATGACCGCCTTCTGTTTACATCACCTGATCAGCTGTCATTGGCTGATAGCTGGTCATGTGTTAAAGGACCAGCTGTGTTTAGCACACAATAGGAGGATGTCCAGGTTTGTCCTCCCAGCATTTTAGGCCCATGCTGTAGCCACCTGTGTTCTAAATGCAGAAGGTTTTTTTTATCCTAATGTATTCTATGCATTAGGATAAAAAAAAAAAAAAACCTTCAGTGTGAAACTCCCCCTAATACTTACCTGAGCCCCATCTCTATCCAGCGAGTTTGCATGAGAGATTGAGCTGTTCGGGCCCCTTCCTCCCTCCATGTCTAAATGGACACACAGAGCATCGGCTCGGCTCGGGTGCCCCCGTAGCAAGCTGCTTGCTGTGGGGGCACTCCACAGGAGGGAGGAGCTCCAGTCAGGGACCCTAGAAGAGGAGGATCTGGGCTGCTCTGTGCAAAACCAACTGCACAGAGCAGATAAATATAACATGTTTGTTATTTAAACAAAAAAACAAGACTTTAATGTCACTTTAACACTGACAGGGGTGCTTACAATGATCAGCTTTTCATTATTCATGTAAAAACTTTATCCCAAAAGGAAAATAATTGTTTGCTGTAACGAATTATAAAGGTGAGCTGGAGCTTGGCTTCACTATTTTAGTGTATCTAAGGCTTAATGTACACTAGCCTATATTAGCAGTTCCTTAACTTTACTTTAGGAGCAATTGGCGTTTTTTTTTTTTTTTTTTTTTTGCCAAACCTCCTAAACTCAACTCCCTAAAAGCCTATGGAGTTGATTTACTAAAGGCAAATGCATCGTGCTCTTTGTTTCTCCAGAGCTTAGTAAACAAGATAAGGCAAAGAATACCCAATCACATGCAAGGAAAATAAAAAAAATGTTTTTTGCTTGCACATGATTGGATGATGGAAGTCAGCAGAGCCCCCACTCATTTACTAAGCTCTGGAGCCACTGCTCTTGAAGAGTGCAACTGCACAGTCTATTTACCTTTAGTAAATCAACCCCTAAGTGTCTGTGTACACACAGGCTTTTAGCGGAGGTTAGGAGCTGCCGCGTTTGGGTGAGCTTCAACCCCCCTCTCCTGAACACGGAAATATCATGTTCAGGATAGGAATGTTTCTATCACTGGCCATGGGAAAACGCAAAACGCGGCAAAATTGTAGCTAAAACATGGCACGGTTTTGCACCCCGCAACCCTACACTCTGTACATAGCACACCCCTCATCCCAGCACTCTGTACATAGCGCACCCCTCATCCCTGCACTCTGTACATAGCGCACCCTGCATCCCTGCACTCAGTATGTAGCACAACCCGCAAACCTACACTCAGTACGTAGTGCACCCCGCAACCCTGCACTCAGTACATAGCGCACCCCTCATCCCTGCACTCTGTACATAGCGCACCCCTCATCCCTGCACTCTGTACATAGCGCACCCTGCACTCAGTATGTAGCACAACCCGCAACCCTGCACTCAGTACGTAGTGCACCCCGCAACCCTGCACTCAATACGTAGTGCACCCTGCAACCCTGCACTCAGTACGTAGTGCACCCCGCAACCCTGCACTCAGTACGTAGTGCACCCTGCAACCCTGCACTCAGTACGTAGTGCACCCTGCAACCCTGCACTCAGTACGTAGTGCACCCCGCAACACTGCACTCAGTACATAGCGCGTCCCGCAACTTTGCACTCAGTACATAGCTCACCCCGCAACCCTGCACTCAGTACGTAGTGCACCCCGCAACCCTGCACTCAGTACATAGTGCACCCCGCAACCCTGCACTCAGTACATAGCGCACCCCGCAACTCTGCACTCAGTACATAGCGCACCCCGCAACCCTGCACTAAGTACGTAGTGCACCCTGCAACCCTGCACTCAGTACGTAGTGCACCCCGCAACCCTGCACTCAATACATAGTGCGCCTCGCAACTTTGCACTCAGTACATAGCGCACCCCGCAACCCTGTCTCAGTACGTAGTGCACCTCGCAACCCTGCACTCAGTACGTAGTGCACCTCGCAACCCTGAACTCAGTACATAGTGCACCCTGCAACCCTCCACTCAGTACATAGTGCACCTCGCAACCCTGCACTCAGTACGTAGTGCACCTCGCAACCCTGAACTCAGTACATAGTGCACCCTGCAACCCTGCACTCAGTACAAACTGCACCCCGCAACCCTGCACTCAGTATGTAGTGCACCCCGCAACCCTGCACTCAGTACATAGCGCACCTCACAACTCTGCACTCAGTACATAGCGCACCCCGCAACCCTGCACTCAGTATGTAGTGCACCTCCCAACCATGAACTCAGTATGTAGTGAACCCCGCAACCCTGCACTCAGTACGAAGCACACCCTGCAACCCTGCACTCTTTATGTTGTAAAAGAAAGTAGTAAAAAAAAATGCAGACCCCTGCTTTCTGTGCATTACACACTCCTGACCTCTGCCACCTCCACCATATGCATGGGCAGGGCAAAGGGAGTGGAGTCAGGGGTGGAGCCAAAGGGGGCGGCAAAATGAGGATATTGCCTGGGGTGTCAAAAATCCTTGCACCAGCCCTGCCTGGGTGCCCAGAAAAAGATCCAGCCAGCACTTTTTTTGGCATCCCTACTTGACGGATACCTTTGGTGGCGGTAGATCTGCTGTAGTTGTTTGCTAAGCAGTTAATAAGGTTCACACAAGAGTGGACATCACATTAGAGAGAGAGTGAGGACTAAGGCCGACGTAGTCTCCAGTTGATCATTGAAGGCATTGTGCTATATCTGCCCCCCCCCCCCCCCCCCTCAATGATCAGCTTTTATTTATTTATGTAAAACCTTTATCCCAAAAGAAAAAGAATTGTTTGCTGTAACTAATTATAAAGGTGAGCTGGAGCTTGGCTTCACTTTTTTAGTGTATCTAAGGCTTAATGTACACTAGCCTACACTTCCAGCTCCTATACTTCAGGTTAGGAGCAATTGACGTTTTTTTCTTTTTTTTTGCCAAACCTCCTAAACTCGTCTCCAAAAAAAAAAAGCCTATGGAGTTGATTTACTAAAGGAAAATGGACTGTGCACTAAGGCAAGGAATACCCAATCACGTGCAAGGAAAAAAATAAAAGTTTTTTTGCTATCACATGATTGGATGATAGAAGTCACCAGAGCTCCTCCTCATTTACTAAGCTCTGGAGCCACTTCTCTTGCAGAGTGCAACAACACAGTCTATTTGCCTTTGCAGGGTTGCGGGGTGCACTACGTACTGAGTGCAGGGTTGCAGGGTGCACTACGTACTGAGTGCAGGGTTGCGGGGTGTGCTATGTACAGAGTGCAGAGTTGCGGGGTGCGCTATGTACTGAGTGCAGGGTTGCGGGGTGCACTACGTACTGAGTGCAGGGTTGCGGGGTGCACTATGTACTGAGTGCAGGGTTGCGGGTTGCGCTATGTACTGAGTGCAACGTTGCGGGGCGCGCTATGTACTGAGTGCAGGGTTGCGGGGTGCACTATGTACTGAGTGCAGGGTTGCAACCCTGCACTTTGTATGTAGCGCCACCCTGCACTCTGTACATAGCGAACCCCTCATCCCTGCACTCTGTAAGTAGCGCAACCATCATCCCTGAAATCTGTAAGTAGCGCACCCCGCATCCCTGCACTCAGTACATAGCGCACTCGCAACCTTGCACTCAGTACATAGTGCACCCCACAACCCTGAACTCAGTACATAGTGCACCTTGCAAACCTGCACTCAATATGTAGTGTGCCCCGCAACCCTGAACTCAGTACGTAGCCCATCCCGCAAACCTGCACTCAGTACGTAGCACACCCCGCAACTCTGCACTCAATACATAGCGCACCCTGCACTACACTGTGATTGGCTAAAGAGTGGACATAACATTGGAGAGAGAGTGAGGACTAAGACCAGAGTATCTCCAGTTGATCGTTGAAGACATTGTGCCATATCTGCTAAGCTAAGTCCCTCCAGAGTTCCTTGGGGTCCCTTGAGCAGTGGACTGGCCTCCACTGATAGTGCCTTCATAGTTATTGGGCCAGCATCACTTGACAGAGCCAGTGGCATGACACTAGTAATCTTTTTAGCGGTCTGTATTCCTCCCATTCACAAGAACTGTTAGGGGAGTATTCTCCCGACTGACCCCCAACCCCCCCCCCCCCCCAATGAAACGGTGCATTCTTTCCCAACAATGTAATCGGTCTTCTTCCACTCATTGAACAAAGCTGCAAGGGTTACCTCTTTCACTAACTCACAGTTTAAAGATACCCTTCTTCTGTTGACTTCAAATGTAAGGTGACACCTCTACTATGGTGTAACAGGACCCTTCACTGATTGTAAGGAGGCATTTCTTCACTGACAAGCAGGAATGAACCACAAAGCTATTCACCATCTCACCTGCCATCAGTGACGGTCAACTACAAGAAAGCAACTGCCATAGGAAAATGACAAAGAGAGAGAAAGAGGATCATAGACTCAGAGTTAAGCTGAACCCATGCTAAAGTCGTCAGTTTTCATTTGAAATAAGCTGCAGATCTAAAGCTTGCACCTACTGTTTTGCTAACTGCTCATTTTTTTGCTTGGCTAGGCCCAAGGCAGCCAAGTTACCTGTTCTGCTCCTCAAATTGCTGCAACTGCGCACACCCTAACATCTGACTGCTGCAACCGTGCACGCCCTAACATCAAACTGCTGCAACTGTGCGCAACCCTAACATCTAACTGCTGCAATTGGGTCTGCCTCTGTCAAAAGTACTCATCTGCATCTATAGATTCCCCTCTCTTGCTAAAACCAACTTCTCAGGTACAATACCTTAACACCCAGTTTATAGGCACACCCTTATTTCCCAGCATGCCAGCATCTCCAAAGGGCCCCAATGTAGCCGGCAGAAGGATAACCTCAAAGTGTATACTTAAATCACTGTATCCTAAATGGGCAGATCTGTGTTGAACTTGAAATCTTTATCTCTCAGGGCTAAACCTAGCCCCTTTAAGAGCTCTCAAGTGGCATAGTTGATCCATGTTGTTACTTTGTTATTCACTTAGGATGATTTATCTCATATTGAGAGCTACTGTGTATGTTCTTCAGGTCACAATATATGCTGGAATGTGAAGCTAATTGTGCATTCAGTATTACGTTCATGCTTGACGTGCCAATATACTCTGTGATATTTTTATGAATTTAACCTGCCAATACCATCTGCTTTTCTTTTCTAGAGTTGTGAGTCTAATGCATGTGCGCCTGCTAAGGTTTACAGAAAGTTTTCTTGGTGGTGTCAGTGAGGTTAAAGCCTCACATAGAGCTGGACAAGAGCAGAGAAACGCAATCCTGTGGGGGTATTGCTACAGAAATATCAAATTTATAACAGTATTTGCTGAGTACATGCAGGTACCCTGTAATAAGAACTGCAATGTTGAACAAGACACCCCCCTCAGTGCTCAGCCGTCCAACACTGCAGCTAGAAAAGATGGCCACTTTCTAATCCTAATCTAATTTTTACAGAATGGAATTCGATGTAAAATTTAATTCAAATTTTAATTTCAGAAATTTTAATGAATTTCGTTTAGTTATTCTGAACATTCTGTAAACTTGTTTATGCTGTAATTCGGATATTCGGACATATCCAAATCCCCGAATGACAAAAAGTTTGTCTGAATATTTATTCGGAATGAAACAAATCGCACATATCTAGTCATAACACCATTGCTTGCTATCTCTCAGATACCCAATGGGAAATATGTTTCCTAGTCTGTGTTATCCCAGGGAAGGTGATCCACTTCTTCACATGGTTGACCTAGATCAGTGGTCTCCAAACTGTGGCCCTGGGGCTGAATGCGGCCCTTTGTTTGTCTTTATACAGCCATTAAAGGCATTATTCCTGCCACTGACACCAACAATGGGGCAAAATTCCCTCCATTGACACCAACGGTGGGGCATAATTCCTTCAGCAAAAATGGGGCACTATTTCTCCCCCTAATACCAAAGATTGGGCATTGTTTACTCCCTCTGGGCACAGTCCGACCCCCCTAAAATCTGAAGAACAGTAAACTGACCCTTTCTTTATAAAGTTTAGAGAGACCCTTGGCCTAGATCATTCCATCCATTCACTATTATAGTGGGGGGTTGTTATGGTGCCTCGGGCCAAAAGGGTGGGACTTTATGGGCAAGTGATCATGTACACGGGTTATACATAAAATCGAAAGATAATTTATTGAATAATAGATAATTTGAACATAAATTCAGGAAACACATATAAAATTGTGTTGGTAAGTGTTTGATGTTGGTAATGTTTCGATGATACATTATTTGATTGACCGTGGTCCATATAGCCAATAATTGATTTATTATTGCTATTTTTACAGACTGGGTGATAAATCCTTGAAAAAGGCTATAAATTAGCCAAAACGCATCAGATAAATATTGAATGACCTCTGTGAATATCTTTCCAAGCCTCCAAACATGGAAAAACAGAGATAGCATCCATATTAAGTCACCATATTCACACCTGTCACTGAATTTTCTGAATCTTCTTTTCTAACCTTTTCACTTTTGGGTCTTTAACCCAAACACTTATCAACACAATTGTATATGTGTTTCCTGAATTTATGTTCAAATTATCTATTATTCAATAAATTATCTTTTGATTTTATGTATAACCCGTGTACTTGATCACCTGCCCATAAAGTCCCACCCTTTTGGCTCGAGGCACCATAACAACCCCCCACTATATACCAAGGGAAGGAGGCAACCAAAACTGTCTTAGCTTTTTAGAGATCAAACCATACCCTCCATTCACAATTATTAGCCTTAAATAAGGTGTCATTATGTCTGCTTTGGTTCATACAAGCATTCTGGTTTCTTCCACTGTTCAGTCATTAGAACTTCTGGCCTCCACCAAGTTTTGGGATATACAAAATTTGGGTTTCTCCAGCCATGCCCCTGAAAATTTGGATCGTTGGTTTCCTTTTAGATGTTTGTGCTTCCCCCTTTCACAAGATCGCAGCAAGAGTGTAACTTTGGGGTGCCGTGTCATTGACCCCGCCAAGGGACATTGGTTCTGGAACTTTGCTGGCACCATCAGATAGAGTGTTACTTATCAATAGCTCAAGGAATCCTTAGTATTCTCTGGAGAAACCGTATTTGAGAATATCTGTTCTACATTATATAGAATCCATTGGGCAATATGACATCATCATCATTGTTCTTGTGTTAAAGTCAGAGCAGTTTGACAAAAAAGGGAGTTCTAGTGAAAATAGCTCATGGGGACTGTCAAGGGACATCTTAGACCAGGGCTTCTCAACCAGTGTACCATGGAACCCTGGGTTCCTCTGGAGGATGCTAGGGGTTCCTTGAGCAATGAGCAGTTTCTGCCTCTCAGATATGTTCCACTGACAGCATTGATCTTTTTAGCTATCTGTAATGGGGTAATTCTTCCCAATGGTCACCAATGTAAGGAGCATTCTTCTCAGTGACCATCACACTAATGTATCATGAGTTTTATATATAATAATTTTCAGCAGTGGTTCCCTGAGACCAAAAATAAATTGTTGCAAAGGTTGAAGGAGGCTGTCTGAGACTCTGAAAAGGGTAAGTATCTAAGTAAGATCAATTGATTATCAATCAATGCATTATAACGTGCCTTCTATTATCGTTAAGAGCCTGCAAATACTTTTCTGTATGGCCTTCTGATTTTAAATTGTTCTTACAAAGAACTTTCCTACAGTGGTCCTAAATCTCACCCCCCCATACTGCCCATTGTCCAAAGAGAACACATAAATGGCCCTCACTGAACAGCAGGTTGGCCATGTGGCTAGAGCAGGGTTTCTCAAATAGGGTTCCTCCGGAAGTTGCTAGGGGTTTCTTGAGCAATTTCTGCCTCTCAGATAAGTTTCCCCTGATGCTAATGGTCTTTTTAGCTATCTATAACCACTTAAGCCCCGGAAGATTTTACCCCCATTCCGACCAGGGGGTATTTTGCGATTCGGCACTGCGTGACTTTAACGGACAATTGCGCGGTCGTGCGACGCTGTACCTAAACGAATTTGGCGTCCTTTTTTTCCCACAAACAGAGCTTTCTTTTGGTGGTATTTGATCACCTGTGCGATTTTTTGATCACGCGCTATAAACAAAAAAAGAGCGTCAATTTTGCAAAAATAACAATATTTTTCACATTTTTTTATATGAAATTCCCCCCCAAAAAAATGTAAAAATCAAAATTTTTTAACATTTTCGGCCAATTTGTTTTATGCTACCTATGTTTGGTAAAAAAAATCGCAAAAAGCGTATTTTGATTGGTTTGCGCAAAAGTTATCGCGTTTACTAACAAAGGGAAAGATTTTTCTCATTTTTGTTGTTTTTTTTTTTAACGCGTAATGGCGGCGATCTGCGATTTTTTTTGCGGTACTGCGACATTGCGGCGGACAGATCGGACCCTTGACTGACATTTTTGACACTTTTGGGGTTACCAGTGACATTTCTACAGTAATCAGTGCTATATATATGCACTGTTACTGTAAAAATGCACTGGTAGTGAAGGGGTTAACTTTATTTGGGAGGGAGGGGCTGTGTGTGTCCCTAGGGGCGTGCTTTCTACTGTGATTGGCTGTGGCTTCAGCTGTAAGGACACTGATCAACGGATCTACATAGTAGATCCATGTGATCAGTGTCTTTGCAGCGAGGAGAATGACAGGCAGCTTGTTTACACAAGCTGCCTGACATTCTCCCTCTCCCCCGCCGATCGCCGAGTGACCGGCGGACATCGGGTCCGCTGGTCACACGCGCGGGGGGGTCCGTGACCACGCGGGAGTGGGAGCGCGCCTCCGGGGGCGCGCGCTCGCTCCCTAGACCCTCACAAGCAAGCAACGTAGCCCTACGTTAGTTTGCCTGTGAGGGGCTGACCGCCGACGTAGATAGTCGTGCGGCGGTCGGCAAGTGGATAAAGGGGTAATTCTTCCAAATGACCACAAGTGTAAGGAGCATTCTTTCCAATGACCATCACACTAATGTATCATAAGTTGTAGCTATAGTCATTTTTAGCAGGGGTTTGCCAAGACAGGAAAAATATGTCAAGGGTTTCTCTGTGTTGAAAAGGTTGAGAAAGGCTGGACTAGAGAATGGTTCTCCAGAAGTTGGGGATAGTCTTTAGTAATCAATTTAAAATATGATCAGAAGGTAAAGTAAAGATCAAAGGTAAAGTATGATCCTAACTGCCGGTTCACACTGTTCCGACTTGTCAGGTGACTTGATCCCCTGACAAGTAGCGGTCCATGCTGTGCAATGGTTCCCGTTCTAATAGGAGCGACTCAAGTCGCTCCGGCTTAGAAAAAGGTTCCTGCACCTTTTTTTTTGCAAAGTCAGAGCGACTTGCATTGACTTCCATTATGTGAAGTCGTTGCAAGCCGCGCCAAAGTCGCGGTGCACGGGCGACGGCATTAGTCGCCCGAAGTCGGGTCGGATCAGTGTGAACTGACACTTAGGGTACCTGATCTTAGGCTGACAGGTTCACCTTTAAATTGCATTGTGTGACAATATAACAGTAACAAGCTCACATGGTTAGCAAGACCACTGCGTATTTATATATTGGCAGTGGCACTCAGTCTTTTAACCGGTTGCCGACCGCCGCACCACGATATACGTCGGCAGTCAGCCCCGACCAGGCAAAGTGACGTATATAGCCTGTCACTTGCTTGGGAGCCAATAGCGGGCGAGCGCACCCGCGGAGCCATGCTCCCGCCCCGGCTCGTTCCCCAGTAAGTCCGTGCGTGTGACCGGCGGACCCGATGTCCACCGGTCACTCGCCGATTGTCGGTGCAGAGGGAGAAAGGCAGGCGGCTAGTGTAAACAAGCCGCCTGTCATTCTCCCCTGTGTAGAAACAATGATCATACGGTTCTACTATGTAGGACCGTTGATCACTGTTCCTACACTTCAAGCCACAGCCAATCACAGTAAGAATCACGCCCCTAGGGACACACACCACCCCTCCCTCTCAAATAAAGTTAACCCCTTGACTACCAGTGTTATTTTACAGTAACAGTGCATATGTATAGCACTGATTACTGTAGTAATGTCACTGGTAACCCCAAATGTGTCAAAAATGTCAGTCAAGGGTCCGATCTGTCCGCCACAATGTCGCAGTACCGCAAAAAAATCGCCGCCATTACACGTTAAATAAAAACCACCAAAAATGACAGAAATCTTTCCCTTAGTTAGTAAATGCAATAACTTTTGCGCAAACCAATCAAAATACGCTTTTTGCAATTTTTTTTTACCAAACATATGTAGCAGATAATAAATTGGCCAAAAATGTTAAAAAATTTTGATTTTTACATTTTTTTGGGGGAATTTCATATAAAAAAATGTGAAAAATATAGTTGTTTTTGCAAAATTTACGCTCTTTTTTTGTTTATAGCGCAAAAAGTAAAAATCGCACAGGTGATCAAATACCACCAAAAGAAAGCTCTGTTTGTGGGGAAAAAAAGGACGTCAAATTCGTTTAGGTACAGCGTCGCACGACCGCGCAATTGTCCGTTAAAGTCACGCAGTAAAAAATCGCAAAAAAACCCCTGGTCAGGAAGGGGGTAAAATCTTCCGGGGCTTAAGTGGTTAAGATTGCTTCTACACCAGCAGATCAGAATAAAGTTGACTGGGAAATATTTGCAGGCACAAACTGTTGTTGTCTGGTGTTGAAGCTTCATATATCAACATGTCCTGCCTTGCAAAGACTGCATTTATCATCCTGGCTGTTCAACGTTCGAATGGTTGTTTGTTTGATTACAAAGTCATTAGGGCAGTGTACTCAGAATAATTATTAGCATAGAGGTTTGACACAACTTTTTATGGCCTAAAATCTGCTTGAATAAGTGCACAGCTCTTGAAGGAATCCTCCTATCCACAAGAGTAATTAGATGGCCCCGAGGTGCAATGTGCAATAAATCTCACATAGACATGACTCAAATATCGAACACAGCAAGTTTTTGACAAGCAGGCTGCCTATATCACAAAGCCCCCAAATCTCTCTTAGGTAAGTGGCATGTTGAACAAAGCCAGTGGACAGGCTGGGTCAGCTAGACCTGACTTCTCATAGAGGAACACAGATTGAAATCGTCATAAACTTTACAGTCAGCACAGCAGTAAAAAGCCGCTTTGATTTATGTTAACAGCAGGTCACTTGGCTTTCTTTTCCCTTTCCCTTGTAGCAGCCGAATTAGACTACCCACAAATGTGCAAACTGAAAGAAAACCATGACAGATAAAGACACAGAGTACATAGTAAGAACTGCAATTATTGTTAGGCATCCATGGGCCTCCTCATAAGGCCACAGGTTAAAGGGAGACCATAGCGTCTTCTCAGCAAATACAATGGTTCAGTCATTGTACATTTTACAATACTTTTTTATTTAGAACATCATCTTCCTTTTTTGAACAGCTGTCAGATTTTTGCACTGCTTACTGATCTATATTAGATAACTGTATACAGTATATAGAAAATGCAGAACATTTCTAGAGCCTTAGTGCCGGTTCACACTAATACGACTTGTCAGGCGACTTGGTCAGCCTGGCAAGTCGTGCAGCGTCGCGGTCATTGAGTAGTACACAACCGGTTCTAATAGGAGGGACACAAGTCGCTCCGACTTAGAAAAAGGGTCCTGTACTACTTCGGAGCGACCTGGAGGCGACTTGCATTGACGTTCATTTTATGAAGTCCATGCAAGTCGCGGCGAAGTCGCGCTGCACGCGACTTCACAGGTCGCCCCCTAAGTCGGAGCGTCCTAGTGTGAACCGGCACTAATAGTATCCAGGCATTTTTTTAAGGTTAATTCAAGTCAGGACCAGGAGACATTAATGGACACTAGACTGGGTACTCCAGGTCCTCCCCCTTAGTAGGGTATATAAATCTCACAAATAAAGATAAATCCTCCAATTGGTGGGAGTATATTGGTAAAGTACAAAAGGCAAAAACTGAGTTAAAAGGCCTGATTAAACTCAACCACCAGAGGAAAAAATAAAATGCATACTGCAACTCACTGTACTATTGTTAAATATTTATTTTATTAATTACTCAAAAAGGGATGATTAACTGCAAAGTTGTATAATTAAAATGGTACCACACCACACCATACACACCTAAAAACACGCATTCACCTCTCTTACTATAAACATATATCATAACATCCCCTACAATGTATATGCAATATACACTGCTCTAAAAAATTAAAGGAACATTTTTTAATCAGAGTATGGCATAAAGTCAATTAAACTCCTGGGCTATTGATCTGATCAGTTAAGTAGCAGAGGGGGTTGTTAATCAGTTTCAGCTGCTTTGGTGTTAATGAAATTAACAACAGGTGCACAAGATGGCCAACTACCTCCAAAACAGAAATGGTTTTACAAGTGAGGCCACTGACCTTTTTTTTCCCTACTCATCTTTTCTGTCTATTTTTCACTAGTTTTTCATTTGGCTAGGGTCCGTCTCACTACTGGTAGCGATACCTGGACCCTATAAAGGTTGCACGGGCAGTCCAACTCCTCCAGGATGGCACATCAATACGTGCCATTGCCAGAAGGTTTGCTGTGTCTCCCAGCACAGTCTCAAGAGCATGGAGGAGATTCCAGGAGACAGGCAGCTACTCCAGGAGAGCTGGACAGGGCCATAGAAGTTCCATAACCCCTCAGCAGGACCGGTATCTGCCCTTTTGTGCAAGGAGGAACAGGATGAGCACTAACAGAGCCCTACAAAATGACCTCCTGCAGGCCACTGGTGTGAATGTGTCTGACCAAACAATCAGAAACAGACTTCATGAGGGTGGCTTGAGGGCCTGGTGTCTTCTAGTGGGCCCTGTGCTCACTACCTGGCACCGTGGAGCTCGATTGGCATTTGCTATTGAATACCAGAATTGGCAGGTCCGCCACTGGTGCACTGTGCTTTTGACAGATGAGAGCAGGTTCACCCTGAGCACATGTGACAGACGTGAAAGGGTCTAGAAAAGCTGTGGAGAATGTTATGCTGCCTGTAAAATCATTAAGCATGACCGGTTAGATGGTGGGTTAGTGATGGTCTGGGAAGGCATATCAATGGAGGGATGCACAAACCTCTGCAGGCTAGACAATGGCACCCTGACTGCTATTAGGTATCTGGATGAAATCCTTGGACCCATTGTCAGACCCTACACTGGTTCAGTGGTTCCTGGGTTCCTCCTGGTGCACAACAATGCCCGACCTCATGTGGCGACAGTATGCAGCCAGTTCCTGGGAGATGAAGGAATTGATAACATTGAATGGCCCCCACGCTCGCCTGACCTAAATCCAATAGAACACCTCTGGGACATTATGTTTTGGTCCATACGATGCCGCCAGGTTGCACCTCAGCCTGTTCAGGAGCTCAGTGATGCCCTGGTCCTGATCTTGGAGGAAATACCCCAGGACACCATCCGTCGGCACATTAGGAGCATGCCCCGATGTTGTCAGGCAGGCATACAAACACGTGGGGGCCATACAAACCACTGAATACCATTTTGAGTTGCTGCAATGACATTTTAGCAAAATGAACTAACCTGCTGCATCATTTTTTCACTTTGATTTTTGGGGTGTCTGTGAATTCAGCCCTCAGCAGTAGGTTGCTCATTTTACTTTCCATCGAAGGATGTGCCATCCTTTTCTTCCTAACACATTACCCAGTTCATATCAGTATAGATATCCGGTGTGATATTTTTCCCCATTGAGATCTGATTTGTTTTCAAAATGTACCTTTCATTTTTTTTGAGCAGTGAGTATATATATATATATATGTGTATGTGTGTGTGTGTGTGTGTGTGTGTGTGTGTGTGTGTGTGTGTGTGTGTGTGTGTGTGTGTGTGTGTGTGTGTGTGTGTGTAGGAGTAACGGATGGTGATCCTAGGCAGAAGATAAGGGATGTAAACCAGCAATGAACATGTATGAGTTTCTATGCATATGGATGTTAGTTCATGACACTCATCCAATAATGATGTCCTTGTCAAGGAGTGATGGGAATTCCAGATGTGCCTGGTAAGTAAAAGGTACTGTATTTCCTTGGTTAACTCCGGTACCGGTGAAATTCCTTTATTGGAGAACAGGGAGTAATGTGGTCCAGAGGAGTGTAGATGTTCACTAGTTGAGTACAGTCATTTGGTTTCACAGGCATAGGGCTACATATCCATTCAGTAGACCAAAGTGTATATGTGTGAACATGAACAACCCCTCCCTCACACACTAGTAAAAGTTCCAGGTTATCTATTCCATCACCGCCTTGGAAGTAGGTCCTCAAGGCCTTAGATACAACTTGAATAGCCAACCGATCTAAAGATGTTCCAGGATGACCGGATGACCAGGAGACATTACCTTTGTTAAAATTTTAGAGTGAATGCAAACCACTTACGTTGTGTTTAGCATGAGCATTGACATTCTTATTTTAGCATTTTGCTCTGATGTGCAATTTTTATTATTTAGGTTTATTCACAACTTGAGCCAAAATATGATGGGTTGTAACATGTTGCATTTAAATCCATCAAAATATATTTTTTTTCCAGTACACTCTAATGCAGAGTGTTGGTGAACTTGGCCAAGTGGAAATATTGTTTCTGCTTGTTATTGCATTAGGCCGATGTTGAGCTACGTAGCTCAGTGAAGTGTGAAAAAGCAGTTATGGTGCTAACCAGGAAGGGGTATTGAATAAAAGAGTCCTATAAGTGGTTCCTTAGGAAAGTCTAATAAAAGGCTGTGGAGGTGCCATTGATGGTGGCGGGTTAGCCATGAGGCAGGCGAGGCAGCTGGAGTGTGCAGTGATCAGCTGGCAATCTGGAGCGGGGAGGCCAAAATCCATGAGCTAGCCAGGGCTGGAGCCGAGACCCACCACCATCAACAATGCCTCCACAGCCAGACTGACACCATCTTCCAGCTGCTTCCAAAGCCTGATCCTTCTTACCCAGCCGTGACCTTCTGCAGTTCCTCCATCTGGATATGTTTATAAATTTCCTATAAAATGTGAGTGCAAACTTTACATGTACCCTTTTTTTTACCTACAACTAGCAATCTACACTTAGAGGGTGGCACTTCCCATACATTTTTTCGTCACACAGAGCAGCCCAGTGCTTGTGATATGAATGGGCCCAAACTGTTTTTTTTTTTCTTTATTAGTGCTCTACCACAGCCCCAAATGTCCTTTTCATGACAGAACACTGGTGATGAAGACCACTGCGCTATATGTAGAGCAGCCTTCCAGATCTCCATTCTCCAACCCTACTCCACCCCAGTAGCAAAAGCTCACGCTCCATTGGAGCACAGTAGTTGTGACACTGTAGGGGGAGTGTTGGACCACTGGAGATTTCGAGCACATACAGAGTGGAGAAGTTTTCATCCTCAGCTTTCTGCCATGGAAGGGAAGTTTGAGGCTGCGATTGCCATTGGAGGGACAAGGTTTTATAGCATCCTAGGCAAAAATGCCAAAGTGTGCTCCTCACCCACTACTTTAGCGGCATTTATTGAAGGCCTCGTCATTTTTGCACCTCCCTCCTGTTGATGTGGCCAAGGTGGCCACTTCTTCTGTCTACCGCTCGGCTTGACCCTGGTAATGAAGCAATAAAGAAAATAAAAAAATATATATTTTTTTAATGTTTTCTGCTCCCTAAATTTGACTAACTTATAAAAATGAAGTACAGTTGCGCTTTAACACCAGACAGCCGTGACCAGCTGAGAGGCCAAGAAATATTTGTGGCAATCGGGGAAAGCCAACCCCCCCCTGAGAGAGGGGGCGCATAAGGGTGGGGAATTTGTATCTAGGGGGGCGGGGACCCCAGAGGAAACTGGAGAACAGCCTATTAAGCGCAGTGAAAAAGGACTTCGGAATCCATTGCGGAGAGTGACGGAACAAGTAGGTCAAGTTTCATTTTAATTAAATTGACTTTGCCTAGTAGGGAAAGAGGGAGGTTCTCCCACGCCTTCAACATGACCCTAAGCGCAGCTACAGCCGGGCCCAGATTCAGGGTAATAAAATCAGCAGGGTCCCGTGAGACCCGGACCCCAAGATAAGTGAAACTATCCACCCACTGAGGAGAAACATCCGGCAAACACCCGCTCCTAGCCCCAGGGTCAATCGCCAGCAACAGGGATTTGGACCAATTAACCTTGAGCCCCGTCACCTCAGAGAAGGCATTTAGGATCCTGAGGGCACCCTCGAGGGACGGTCCAGCATCATTAAGAAACAGGAGGAGGTCATCCGCGTACAGGGCCACCCTCTCCTCCAGCCACGCCACGAAGTACAGTTGCGCTTTAACAATTAACTTTCTTAACCTGAACATACTTAAGAAATATAAAGTATATGTAAAGATAAGATGCTTTAAGACATAAAATGTGTGAATAATAAAAAAATAATTTTGGTATAAGAGATTATTATTTGGGGTGCTATTTCATAGCTATTTTTTGATTTTAAAATATATTTGTTAATTTTATTGTTTTCCATTAATTGTATTCACTTTACACTGATGCAGTTTATTTGGAATTTATGACATGTAAATTGTTATGTATTTAATGAGCCCTAAGGGACATCTAATTCACAGACATAAGGGCGATTGCTTTCCAATCTGGAAAATGTGTGCACTGATTTACTGGCTTTTTTCCATTTGTACTGCAGGAAATGTCAGGCAGCTCGTTAACTTTTCTGTGGGTGATTCAATCAGAATAGTAGATTTCAGTAGAAGAATCTCTGCCCAGGGTCATTTTGGTGTGGGGCTGGGTGTGATTGGCACTAATGCTTCAGACACAGACTAAGAATTATTGGGCTTCCTCTATAAGAAGAAACTCTCATTTTTTTCATCTCTGTGTAAGTCCCAATTTAGGTGCTCCCAAAGCTCAGGGCTGGGCCCACTCTTCACTTGGGTGCCTTTTAATGGAATGTGTCTTTTTTCATATTTGCTCATGTAGGCAATAAAAACCTTTGCTTGCAATTAAAATGTTAGAGAAAATGTAAATGTAGTCTTTCTGTGCTAGCTACTGTAGATTTCCCATAATGGAACTTTAGTAATGTTTACTTTCCCCTGTTAGTTTACCTGCTAATACTTGACTAAGGCACCCCAGATGTAATTTGAACACTTACCATAACCCTTATACCAAATCCCAACCCTTTCAATAAACTTCCTACAATAAATACACGGACACCTTTATTGGAGTAAAATTGGCCAACGTGGCCATTTATTAACCAATAACAAAATATATATAACACGTTCCTTAGAACAGGAACCAAAATATTATAATAAAAGATAACATAAGGTTTCCGATCTTTGGAGGCCCCAAATACCAAGTACCATTTGTGTATCTGTGTAACTCTTAACTGTCCCCAGCCGCAGCACCGGCTCGGGGACGACCTCAACACACAGCAGATACCTCCCAATTTAAAACACCAGTTAACCCATCTATTAACTGGCATTCCCCAGGTGACTCCATACCTTAGATGGGTCCCTCAGCTGCTAAGTACAGCAGGTTTTACCAGAAACACCTCCAAAGACCCCAACCAAAAATCAGCAAACAAGCACATTAAACAGACATTTCAATGTAGGGGCGGGCGGGCGGGCGGGAATGCTTCTTCACCCACGCTGAACTGCTGCCCGGGAAAGAATGCAGTGAGCTAACTCCCCCCCTCTACAGCCCCTCCCTTAACTGCACCTTGACCAATAGAAGGGAAACCCCCACGACTGCCTAACTTGTTAACCCTTGCTAGGACAATTCCACTGCTGGCCAAGTCATGCTCGCCCTGCGCTTATTTCTTTGCTATTTTGCTCCGGGCTGTACTTTCTGCTGTTATTGAATAGGGTAAGTATGCTGTTGGATGGGTTATGTAGAAAAGCTATACATTAGGTTATGGGTAAGGTTAATTTTAGTGTCAAGCAGGGCCCGTTGGTATCCATTTGACCAACTAAGGAAGCTGCCTCAGTGATGCTGGGCCTTGGATGTTTTTTGGCAACAAAGGCCAAAAAACAAATGTTCTGCAGTCCATAACTATAACAATTTCCCCCTAATATTATAATGGACACTGAGTTTACAGGGTTGGTATCACCCAATAAAGATGGGTTGGGAGGGGTGTGCCCATTTGTGAGCAAACCATTGGACGTCCAAGACTCTCTGCGACAAATATCTGATGATGTGCACTTGTCATACTTTTCTCTAAAGTAAAGGATTGAACTAAGCCACATATTTTCCTAAAATTAGTAAATCTCCCTGTGATATAAGGAGCCAGAGGCATTCATTATTTTTCCCTAGGAGGCTTAACCGCCTTAGCGGTATCCCCGAGCGTGACTCAGGGTAGGAATTTTCTGCTATTAGCGGTATCCCCGAGTCACGCTCGGGGTCAATGGGCAGAGCTATGCAGACAGCGCAGCGGAGCGTCTCTTACCTTATCCTGGCGATCCAGCGATGAGCTCTCATTGCTGTGACCGCCAGTGAGATCTCCGCCACTCGTCTGTCGGTAGGAGGACTTCCTAGTTCCGTTCCCTGCAGCAGCAATGCTGCATGGGAGCGGAACTAGGGAGGGAAAGTCAAAAAAAAAAAAAAAAAACGTTGCACAAAACACATAACACATTTTATATTATATATATGCATATATATATATGCATATATATATATATATATATATATATATATATATATATATATATGCATATATATATATATATATATATATATATATATGTATATATATATATATATATATATATATATATATATATATATATATATATATATATATATATATATATATATATGCATATATATATATATATATATATATATGCATATATATATATATATATATATATATATATATATATATGCATATATATATATATATATATATATATATATATATATATATATGCATATGTATATATGTATATATATATATATATATATATATATATACCTATATACACACACACATATATATATATATATATATATATATATATAAAATTATATTATTGATTCGATTATAATTCATGCGTTATATATATATATATATATATATACACACACACATATATATATATATATATATATATATATATATATACACACATATATATATAATATATAACACATGAATTATAATCTAATCAATAATATAATTTTATTATATATATTATATATTAAATAATAAAATAATATTATTGATTCGATTATAATTCACTTGTTTGTGTTTCAAATTTATCACATCTGGGATGTCTACTAGAGTCTTGTTTTGGTCAGGTTTAAGTCAGTAATTACTAAGAATTGTAGGCCTATAATACATAACGCCAAATTTCCATGAAAAGAATTGTACCGCTTTTGGAACAGAATTCCTGACAGAATCATACCGCGCCAGGGAGGTTAATTATTCTTAGTGATTCTAGAAATTGAGAGCACCACCTATTTATGGCCTTCATAGTGTCTTGGAACTGTGCCAGCCCTCCACCTCCCCCCTCAGCTGGGACATATACAACTTCAAATTAATTGAGAGCAAGCTCACACATCTTACTTTAAGGAACCCTGTGCTGTGATAGATCCAAAGGCTGTTATTGCTTTCTATGTGGGCCCCTAGGACGACGTCATCTGTGACAAAACACATCGGGTGCTGACATCACTGTGTACAGTGTCCCAGAAGGACGGGTATGTTTGTATAGCCGGCCGGCATCTATTACAATTACAAATATGCATCTTTCTACATCTGCTGCAAGTGCCATTTTATATTCTCTAGTCCAAGACTTTCTGCGACAAATATCTGATTATGTGCACTTGTCATACTTTTCTCTAAAGTAAAGGATTGAACTAAGCCACATATTTTCCTAAAATTAGTAAATCTCCCTGTGATATAGGAAGCCAGAGGCATTCATTATTTCTCCCTAGGAGGCCTAATTATTCTTAGTGATTCTAGAAATTGAGAGCACCACCTATTTATGGCCTTCATAGTGTCTTGGAACTGTGCCAGCCCTCCACCTACCCCCTCAGCTGGGACATATACAACTTCAAATTAATTGAGAGCAAGCTCACACATCTTACTTTAAGGAACCCTGTGCTGTGATAGATAAAAAGACTGTTATTGATTTCTATGTGTGCCCCTAGGACGACGTCATCTGTGACAAAACACGTCGGTTGCTGACATCACTGTGTACAGTGTCCGAGAAGGATGGATATGTTTGTATAGCCGGCCGGCATCTATTACAATTACAAATACGCATCTTTCTACATCTGCCGCAAGTGCCATTTTATATTCTCTACAATAAATATTGAGGTTTTACACTATGGCGATTATTATAATTTTTTTATTTGGAATGACATCTCTATAACTGTGGAGGTGGATGTGTGGATATCAACCTCAGGATCATTATCCGTGTCTCCTTGATATAAAAGAGGCCCTGGTGGGGTTACACCACAGGTATTGCTAATCTTTACAGGTCTCCTTGTTATGGTAAGAGGACATCTTAACTTGGTGGAGGAACTTCACTTTGGGTGACGATAATCACACATTTGCGGGTGGAATACGTTTGAAGATATTTTTAACTTTACTGGTGTTTTACATTGAAGAGCTATGGACATTTTTCCACTATATTTGAATTCACATTTTTATGATTTGTATTGATTGATTTAGCACAACTTTTTCTTTTCTTATTGTTATTGGTTTCTCCTTGTTCTGCTAGTTACCTGATCACCTGACCATCAGGCTGATTTCAATGGCTTCAGTTCTCTGAGACTGAACAAATAAGCAAAACAGTTTTGAATAGAGTAATATTTCATTTCAAATTTTGCCAATAATTGGGGCTGTTTGGCATAATTTCACCATATTGGTAATATCGGTAAGATTGAGTGCATGGCCATGAAGATCTTGCATGTGAACATACTGCAGTTCATGGCCTGGTGCATAGAGTGAAACCTTTGTACCTGCTAATGTGCATGCACACATTCATTAGTGTGCATTTCCAGCATACGGAATACGGAGCAAAAATAAATAATTAATATCAATAAACTATTTTCAATGGTCATTCAAATATATATATTTGAAATCAAATCTTTATTATTTCTGGGCAATAACATGGTTGATTTATGCTACCTATGTTTGGTAAAAAAAAAAACGCAAAAAGCGTATTTTGATTGGTTTGGGCAAAAGTTATTGCATTTACTAACTAAGGGAAACATTTTTGTCATTTTGTTGTTTTTTTTTTAACGTGTAATGGCGGCGATCTGCGATTTTTTTTGCGGTACTGCGACATTGGGGCGGACAGATCGTACCCTTGACTGACATTTTTGACACTTTTGGGGTTACCAGTGACATTACTGCAGTAATCAGTGCTATACATATGCACTGTTACTGTAAAATTACACTGGCAGTGAAGGGGTTAACTTTTTTTGATAGGGAGGGGTTATGTGTGTCCCTAGGGGCGTGATTCTAACTGTGATTGGCTGTGGCTTGAGGTGTATGAACAGTGATCAACGGTCCTACATAGTAGAACCGTATGATCACTATTCCTACACAGGGGAGAATGACAGGCGGCTGTGTTTACATTAGCCGCCTGCCTTCCTCCGGCTCTAACGGACGATCGCGAGTGACCAGCAGACATCGGGTCTGCCAGGCACAGGCATGGGGGGGTCCGTGACCGTGCGGGAGCGCGTCTCCGGCGGCGCGCGCTCGCTCCCTAGACCCTCACAGGCTAGCGACGTAGCCCTACGTCGCTTTGCCTGTGAGGGGCTGACTGCCGACATAAATAGTCGTGCGGCGGTCGGCAAGCGGTTAAAGACACAGTGTCTGGAAAATTGAAAGAAAAACCTAGCTGCAAAGGAGTGTATCCAGCTTAAGGCAGAACTTTACCCATAACAACTTGATAAAAAAAAATAATGTTGTTTAACAAGGAACATACATTCCACATTAAAGAGGAGTTCTGGCCTCAAATACCTTTTTTAACTAAAAATACCCCTATAATACTAATCCATTGCCCTTTACAGAACCGCTATTCTCATACTTACAAGGTGTACGATATTGGATTTTATTCAAAATCTTACTTTTAAAAAAGCTGTCATCTTGGATGTGGGCATCTGAAGCCGCAGTGTAATCTGCTGTGTCCTTCTTCCTGATTCCAGGGAGTGTTCTAGGAGTTCTTCCTGATTCCAGCCTCCTGGGAGTGATGACAAACAGCTCCCAGGATGCAATGCAAAGGCGGAAGTGATGTCGGTGGCCGCGGCCACAGAGGGGGGAGAAGGAGGAAGTACAATCAAAAATGCCCTGAAAATAAGGTAAGGGACCCCCAAAAAAAATTGAAAATGCCCAATATTTGATCAGCATAGGGAGCACTCCAGGAATCACTAAAGTTGCAAAATAGGCCGGAACTCCGCTTTAATAATTATGCTACCAAAATGAGAGTGTGCTGTAAATTGCCCCCCAGCATTGCTCCTGTTTCTTCTTACCGGAGGTTGCCATTTTGCTGAAGCCCAGAACCCCGAAACAGCAGTAAATCATAAAGCATAACTAAACCCATCGATTTAATGGTTTCAAAAAACAGTTACATTCCTGGAATGCTGGCAATGCTAACTGTCACATTTGCTTGTGTCGTCAACCAAACTGTCAAACCATCAAATGTCTGGTGTCATAACTGATCACATGTGCAGCCCCATGGCAGTTGCAGATCAAACAGAAGCAGCTTCCTTGGCTGTAAATGATAGGGGGGTTTATTTTGCTTTAAGGCAGACCTCTACAAATTCAGCAATGCCTAAAAATGGAGAGCAACTGAGCATGTACAAAGCCATACACAACTCTGCCCCCAGCTACATCACTAACCTAGTTCCAAATTACCAACCAAATACTGCGGCAAGCCAAAAATATGTAGCAAAATACAAATTGGCCTAAAATAATGAAAAAATTTGATTTTTAATTTTTTTTTTATTGGGACGGTTATATAGCAGAATGTGAAAAATATTGTTTTGTGACATGTGATCAAATACCACCAAAAGAAAGCTCTATTTGGGGGGGGAAGGACACAACAAATTTATTTGGGTACAGCGTCGCAATTGTGAGTTAAAATAACGCAGTGCCGAATCGAAAAAAATGGCCTGGTCATTAAGGGGGTAAAACCATCCGGTCCTTAAGTGGTTAAGGTTGTTTGTGCTGTTTTTAAAGGGGGGGGGGTTAGATTGCTCCCATGGTTTTCAGATCTCCTTTCAGCTGTCATAGACTTCATAGGTGTGTGCAGCCTATTGCATTAGGATGTACACATCAAAGCTTAAACACACATGCATGTGTGCGTATGTATGTATATATATTGTACATACAGTCTTCCTTGCAGCACTCTGCCCACCATCACATGATCTCCCTGTTTGCAGATTAGAGTGAGAAAGAAAGGCTTCCACACTTCTCTTTTAAGCAGAATTGCTCAGTGGGAGATTTTTCCCATCTCCCCACTGGCACACAGAACAAAAATGCTAATGTGAACAGGGTGATTAGGGTGTGCCTAGGCACATCTGGCACACCCTGTGCACACGCCTATGATAGACTTGTTTTAAAGCCAAAAAAAGGCCGCTCATAAGCTTCAACATTTTAGGGCTTGTGAGTGCCTTGCAATGAACCACATGGTGTGGTGTACCTGGGCCACTGCATCACATCTACACTGAGCTGTGCAAGTGCAAATTCTACAGTCCTTTGCAAGCGGGAAGATTTTAATGCAGAAGACAAATAGGGCTTCATTTACTAAAGGCAAAAAGACTGTGCACTTTACAAAGTGCAGTTGCACCCTGGAAGAGCATTTGCTCCAGAGCTTAGTAAATGAGGTAAAGGTTCACTTTGCAAAGAATTCCCAATCACACGCAAGGAAAATTAACAACTTGCCTACTGGGCACTTATACTCCATTCCTGCCCAGGCCAACTTTCATCTTTTAGCGCTATCTCAATCTGAATAACTATTGTGTGGTCATGCAACACTGTACCCATATGAAATTGTTACAATTCTTTTCACACAAATAAAGCTTTATTTTGGTGGTATATAATCACCACTGGGTTTTTTATTTTATGCTGAACAAAAAAAAAGACCAAACATTTTTAAAAAACTATATTTTTCTTAGTTTCTGTTATAAGATTTTGCAAACGGGTAATATTTCTCCTTCACTGATGTGCGCTGATGAGGCTGCACTGATGGGCACTAATAGGTAGCACTGATGGGCACTGATAGGCTGCACTGATGGGCACTGATGAGGCGGCACTGATGGGCACTGATATGCTGCACTGATGGGCACTGATGAGGCAGCACTGATGGGTACCGATAGGCTGCACTTATGGGCGCTGATAAGGTGGCACTTGTGGGCACTGATGAGGCTGCACTGATATGCGGCACTGATAGGCAGCACTAATGCGCACTAATTTGCAGTACTGAAGGGCAATGATGGGCACTGATAGGCGGCACTGATGAGGAGGCACTGATTTGCAGCAGTGATGAGCACTGATTGGCAGCATTGATGGGCACTGATAGGCTGTACTGATGGACACTGATGAGGCGGCATGGATGGGCACTGTTTAGGAGGCACTGATGTGGCTGCATTGATAAGCAGCACTGATGGGCACTGATAGGTGGCACTGATGGGCACTACTAGAAAGCCTTGATGGGCACTGATAGGCAGCACTGGTAGGTGGCACCGATAAGGAGGCACTGATTGGCAACACTGATTGACAGCAAATATTGGCAGCATGATGGACACTGATTGACAGCACTATTTTGCAATGCTGATTGGCACTGATTGGCAGCACAAATAGGCATTTATTGGTAGCACTAATGGGCACTGATAGGCAGCACTGATGGGCACTGATAGACTGCACTGATGGGCACTGTTGAGGCTGCACTGACAATCAGGACACCAAAGATCAGTGCCCTGATTATCGGTGTAGATGTCCCCTTTCACACTAGGCGGTTACCAGCCTTTCCTGTCCTCACGCTGTGGAATGCAGATAACTGACAAGTGTGAACATCGTTATCAGCTGTGATTGGACACAGCTGATAACATGGTAAAGAGGCGCTGTAATTGGCTCTTTACCCTGATTTGTGATCATCTGTGGGTATGCGACCGGCGCGATCACGTCATATGGTGGCCTCCCAGAACTGGCTGACCATGCTGTAGCCATCATTGTGCTATAGCGCAGTCGGCAAGTGGTTAAAAAAAAAAAGCATTTTTGCTTGCACATGATTGGATAATGAAAGTCAGCAGAGCTTCTGCTCATTTACTAAGTTCTGGAGCAATTGCACTTGGTAAATCAACCCCATAGTATGTCTCTTCTTGTAACAAATGTGGGAACAACAAAATGTATAATGAAGGTATACTGGACAGGCACTGAAATATCTAGTCTAGTGTATATTTAAAATGAACAGACACGCCAAGAGCAGTTTTGATAAAAAGCATAAAACACAACTTTACTGAACATCAAAATACATAAAGCTTCTTACACATAAAAGTAACTATGAACATTAACAAGACTCAAACATACACTCCTATTCCCAATATCCCAAAGAAAGGTCAAATAATACCAAAATCTGGTAGATGAATGTCAACAGCTTACACCGGATAGCTGGAGGAACAGGGCAATAAGAAATCCTGGCTGCATGCTTGGTCTTTCCACAGCTCCAAAAAAAAACCCAGACTATTCCTCATGCTATGGACTCTTTTTATAGTCCTGTATACCAGAGACCTGTATACACAGGGTGTAATCATTCCTCTTGACCACTCACAGGTCATTTTGTGAGTGAGGTCAGCAACACATGGTTGCACTTCCCCGACAACCACATGGTCAGTTGGATATGCGGCAGCCATCTTTAAAGCGGAGTTCCACCCTGGAATTTTTTTTTTTTTTTTAAAAACACCCCCGGGACAGTCAGGCCTAGTGCATTCCACAATGGCTAGCCCCTGATCTGTCCCGGGTTGCACTTACCTGTTAGGACAAATACTTACGATGAAAATGTCTTGTCCAGCGCTGCCATCTCAGATGTGGGCAGCTTGAAGCCAGCGAGATCCTCTTCGGGGTCCTCTTCCGCCTTCTTCGGTCCCGCGATGCCCTGCGCCGGCCCCGACGTCACTTCCGGGTCGCGCGTGTCATCCCTCCACAGCTTCTGGGCATGCCCAGAAGCTGTTTAGAAGGGGATGACGCGCGCGCCCCGGAACTGACGTCGGGGCCGGTGCAGGCGCAATGATTCCTGGGAGCGATGACGTTCAGCTCCCAGGAATCATTGCAGAGCCAGGAAGTGACGACGGGCCGCGGCCGAGGAAGGAGGAAGAAGGAAGTAAGGTAAGTATATTTTCTTCGCTACGAGGTAAGTAAAAAAAAAAAAAAAAATGCGATTATCCATTTCTTTTTCAGGTGACCCGGAGCAAGAAGATGGAGATAAGTATAAAATTAGGGTGGAACTCCACTTTAAATACACAACGTCAAAAGCTCACTAAACCACCTGTGGGTGAGAGATAGTATTACACATGTATGGGGACATTTGTCATAATTCAGCTAAAAAATATCCACAACTGATACACTTCTGTAGAAAAATATATATTTTATTTTTTTTTATTTTTTGGTCATAGGTTAAACTCCACTTTAAACGCAGTAACGGTGCTAAAGAGCTTAGTTTCCTGAATGGCATCAGTATGATGAAAATTACATCTAATAAGTTATTTCTGTAGTGGACAGTCAGTTATGGCGTAACATATTTCATTCAACCCTGCCTCCATTCAAACACAGCTCACCTTAATGCCTCGTACACACGCAACGATTGTTGGCCGTGAATTTTCGGCCAGCGTCCGATCGGCCGATTTTCGGCTTGTTAGTATGATGCTTCCGACAACCGACTGCGACTTTTCGGCGGAATAAAATCTGGTGTGCATGCTATAAAATTTTTGTTGGCCGTCACCACAACGGCCGATTGTTCGTCAGTCAGTACAGATTTCGGCAGACAAAAATCTGATGAGCAAGACTGGGCATGCTCAGAGAAGAAAAAACACACAGAAAGTAAACCAGCACATGACATCACTTCTGAAGTTGGTTTTTGTTGGCCGAGAAAATTCGTTTGTGCAGTCTAGAGCACATTTCAACCAACACAACAACACTGGACAAAAGTCGACCGATCGGTCGGCCGATAATCGTTGCGTGTGTACGAGGCATTACACACATTGGGGTTATTTACTAAAACTGGAGCATGCAAAATCGGATGCAACTCTGCATTGAAACCAATCAGTTTCCAGGTTTTATTGTCAAAGCTTAATTGATCAAGCTGAAGTTAGAAGCTGATTGGTTACCATGCACAGCTGCACCAGATTCTGAGTGCTCCAGTTTTAGTAGATCTTCCCCAGTGATACAAAGCACAGAAAGTTGGGGGTATCAAAACTTTTAACAAGATCATACAGTAAATTGTACTTTGCAGAGTTTGAAAAGCCTATTAAAGTAGAACTTCACCCAAAAGGGGAAGTTTCGTTTTATGTCCTCCTCCCCCTTTCTCTACCACAATGGGCACTTTATATGTTTTAGGGGGAGAGTGAAGGGGGTGGGGGGAGCATGGTGCAGTGGCAATAAGTCACACAGTCAGGTGCAATAGAAAACCTGTATTGAAATAATACAGTAACAGTTCACAACAAGCCTGGTGGTAAGACTGCCCAACCAGGTGCACCCATGGTTTCCAGCAACGTGAAGGAAGCAATTTTCAGCTGGACTGACAGCGTCTGATGATAAGGGTAGAATGGGATCTGGCCATCTCTTGTCCAAATGGGAAGTTGCTCCGAAGAGTTACGACCCTATGCTTTCCCTCCTCGTCAGGAACCTCTTTGGTCAATAACAAGCCGGGTACCTTTCCCTGTGCTACCCATTTGCAAAAAGCGCAACAAGCCCAGGAGCTGAGGCCCTAAAAAAGCTCTGCCTGACCCAAGTTGCCTGCCAGGGTTGCATCCAACTGGATTGTTTCCCCAGTGACCCAGGAATCCATAGAGGAACCATGTTCCTCATGACTTCCTCTCTAGATGCAGGCCACTGTGGTTGAGCACCAGCTGCAGTGGAGAAAGTAAACTGCACCTGCCTACAATTGGGCATCTGTTTTGGACAGGTACCTGCTCCCACTTGGATCACCTAGGCCAGTGATGGTGAACCTTGGCACCCCAGATGTTTTGGAACTACATGTCCCATGATGCTCATGCACTCTGCAGTGTAGGTAAGCATCATGGGAAATGTAGTTCCAAAACATCTGGGGTGCCAAGGTTCACCATCACTGACCTAGGCATTCAAGAGGAAGTTTGAATTTTTTTGCCCACCCTTCTGAGACACTTCACAGGTCCCAAAAAGCTGCAGGATCATTCACACAGTGCAGCCCGCCCATACCCAGTAGGAAGCTGTCTGTGAAGCCCCATGGTGTCATATCCCACAGTAAACATGCTGGGGCCGAGGACATGAAGACCATGAAAGAACTAGCGTGAGTGAGGACGGCGCCGAATCCCTGGATGGGTAACTGTCCTTTTATTAAAAGTCAGCAGCTGCAGTATTTGTTATGACTAAAGCCCACCCACACTGAAACGTGTCAACGTTTGTGCATTGTTCTCTTTATCTGGATGGATTTGACGTAAATAAAGAAGAATTTATGCAGATGACACGTCTTGTTGCCGACCTGTTACTGGAAGATAATTTGATAGTGTTTACGGCTGTGATCTGAGCATAGGTATTTCATAGCTCCCAACTCTCCCTGATTTCGAGGGACTGTCCCTGATTTAGAAAAAAAGTCCCTCTTTCCTCCTCATTTGTCCCTCGTTGATCTAAATGGTTGTATATAAAATGTACTATTTGTCTTTCAAAAAGTGTTTCCCAGTGCTAAACCTTTCATCCAATTTCTAAATTGCTGAATTTGTAAGTTCCAAAAGCCAGTACAATGGAATTTATTTTGTACAACGTTCCTTTTAGGGGGCGTGGCAGGGGGTGTGTCCTATGCCTATATATTTTTGCTACGGTAATAGGTGTCCCTCATTCTCATCTCGAAAATTTTGGGAGGTATGGTATTGTCATTACACGTTTGCAGGGCACAAGGGTAGAAGCATCACGCTTTAATTTTAGTTCCTGCTGCCACACCTAACTCTCTGACAACCTAGACTCCCAAGATCCTCCTGGCAGATATAAAATACACAAATTATTGTAGCTCTGTATTCATTATTACATTACTATATAAAGTATATAACTTTAATGCAAGCCGTGTAAGTGCTTGAGTTTTACATGGTATCAGCATCTTGCAATCCCCTGTACAGCAGAGTGCAGATGGGGAGAGGGAGAAGCAATACCAGGAGTCTTTCAACTGCATGAAATGCTGATAGGAGGAAAGAGCAGAGTGACAGAGTTATGCTGCTTCTCCATTCACAGGCTGGGGGAGGGACAAGACCTGTAAATGTTACTTAACCTCCCTGGCGGTATGATTCTTTTGGATTTTAGGTGCTGAAAGCGGTACCATTATTTTAGGTGCTGAAAGCATGTAATTCTTGTGAATGAGCAGCCCAAACCAACTGTATACATTTATTATACATATTATATATATATATATATATATATATATATATATATGTATGTATACATATATTATGTATACATATATTATATATATATTATATATATATATATATATATACATATATATATATATATATATATATATATATATAATGTATACAGTTGGTTTGGGCTGCTCATTCACAAGAATTACGTGTATATATATATATATATATATATATATACGTGTGTATGTATATATATATATATATATATATATATATATATATATATATATATATATACATATATATATACATATATATGTATATATATATATGTGTGTATATATATATATATATATATATATATATATATATATATATAATATGTGTGTGTGTGTGTGTGTATATATATATATATATATATATATATATATATATATATATATATATATATATATATATATACTGTATATATATGTATATATATATATATATACATATATTTACATAAAAAGTACAGTAAAACTGCAGGAAAGGGCACTGGGGGGTAATGTAATGTGATTTTATTTTATTTTGAACGATATCAGTGTGTTTGGTGCATTTTACATTTGAATTTGCCGCCGGTTCCACCCCCCGGCGGACGTCACGTCGCCGGAGACGGAAGCCGGGGCTCGCAGACGATCGGGAGAGAGCTCCGCCGCCGCACACCGCTCGCAGTCTTCGCTGGATCCCGGAGAAAAGGTAAGTAAAACCTCCTCCAGCATCCAGCGATCTTCTTAGCGCTACCCCGAGTGTGACTCGGGGTTACCGCTTTTGGCACTAAAATCTTACCCCGAGTCACACTCGGGAATACCGCTAGGAAGGTTAATTGCAGCAGATAAAAATCAGGTCTTCTGCCCTGCCAGACAGGGCTGTGTTATGTTTTGGGCTGTGTAACTGGAGGGACAAAAATATGATTCTTTGGTAAGTGAGACAGCTTCATTATATGCAGAGTTTTTTCTCAGATAATAGGTGCAGGAACTCAACCACGACCCCCCCCCCAAAAAAAAACATCCCCCCCACACACACACCCTCAAAACCGCATCAAATAGTGGGTGTGGTCACATTTCACAAAGAGTGGGAGGGTCTTATATGGGCATTAAATACCAGGAGTGCATTATGTACAGAGTGCAGAGTTTGGGGGTGCGCTAAACACAGAGTGCAGGGTTCATTCACAGCTGCTTACCTCATTCACATCTCACTTTTATCCCTCTTTAGCTCTGATCTCTGCATACAAACCCCATCCACTGCCCCCATCTCCGCCCCCCCCCCCCCACCCCTTAAAAGCTCCACCTGCATCTCCCTTGTCCCCATCCTGCACTCCTCAGTGGGAGCCAATGGGAGACAAGTCATTTCTTGTCAAACACAGAAGCCGGACTTCTGTGTTTACAAGTGATAGTGGAGAGCAGGGAGCCGAGGGCCCGAGCCAGAGGTGGTGGAACTGAGTTCTGAGTTCCACCAAGTTCCAGCTGAAAAAAGCCCTGATTATATATATTTTAGCTATGTATTAAAGCGGAGTTCCGGCCACGAAATTTTTTTTTAATAAAAATACCCCCGGGACAGTCAGGGCTAGTACATTCCACAATGGATAGCCTCTGTACTGTCTCGGGTCGCACTTACCTGGAAGAAGAAATACTTACCTTTAAAATTTCTTCTCCAGCGTTGCCATCTCAGATGTGGGCAGCTGAAGCCGGCGCGATCCTCTTCTGCGTCCTCTTCCGTGTCCTCTTCTCCCAGAATGCCCTGCACCGGCCCCTCTCGTCACTTCCGGTGCGGCGCCGCATTCCTCCACAGCTTCTGGGCATGACAAGCGGGCCCGGTGCCGTCACATTGATTCCTGGGAGCGATGACGTTCAGCTCCCAGGAATCATTGCAAAACCGGAAGTGACGGCGCGGGCCGTGGGAGGAAGTGGAAGAAAGGTGAGTATATTTTTCTACAATAACAAGGTAAGTAAAAAACAAAAAAAAAACGTAACTATCCATTTCCTTTTCAGGTGACGAATAGGAAGCGGATGGCCACAAAATCGATTATGTTGATTTTGTGGCCGGAACTCTGCTTTAAAGAGGTTGTAAACCCCCAACATTTTTTTTTGCCACCTGCAAGAGAAACACATAATGAGCTAGTATGCATCGCATACTAGCTCATTATGCAATACTTACCTTAGAACGAGCCCCCGCCGTGCAGTCCGCTTACCTGCATGACGGGCGACATGTCCAGTCGCCCGTCTTCCGGGATCGCGGCATCCGGCCATCTGATTGGCCGGAGCCACGGTGACGTCACTCCCGCGCACGCGTGCGGGAGCCGACGGTCGCGGCACGGGGCTCTGAAGGAACGGCACCAGCGGCCGTTCCTTCAGAGCGCATGCGCCAGTGATGTCACTGGATGCATCTAAGGTAAATATCTCCTAAACGGTACATGTTTAGGAGATATTTACAGTACCTATAGGTAAGCCTTGTTATAGGCTTACCTATAGGTACAAGTGTCAGAGGAGGGTTTACTTCCTCTTTAAGCTGCATATTTGGAGTTCGACTTTAAACATTTCACTCCTAAAATTTCCAAGCCATAGGGGTTGGTTCAGGCAAATAGACTGTTCACTTTGCAAGGTGCAGTTGCTCCAGAGCTTAGTAATTGAGCAGAAGCTCTGCTGAATTTTATCATCCAATCATGTGCAAGCAAAAATGCTTTGTCCTTGCATGTGATTGGGTATTCATTGGAAAACTAGCTTTCCCTCATTTACTAAGCTTTGGAGCAACTGCACTTTGCAAAGTGCACAGTCTATTTGCCTTTAGTAAATCAACCCCATAGTGTTTTCTATATCGCTGGAAGAACAGAGTAAAGCCTCCATCTCCCTCCTCCTCCTCCTCTACAATATTATGTATATTACAAAAGGATGGGGAAGCACAAAAGCTGCAGGAAATCTTTAATTTTTATTATTTATATACACATTTTTTTATTCTTTATGAACAAGTGTAGAGGGACATCCGCATAAATACTGACATGATAAGACTTCAGCTGAACCTCCCCATGTGTGGGATTTAATGCTGTACCTGGATACACAGGTATAAGACCTTAGATAGATAGATGGATAGACGGATAGATGGATAGACGGACAGACGGACAGACGGACAGACGGACAGACAGATTGATATGTATAGATGGAAATAAATAGATAGATAGATTGATTCACACACATGACTTTCCTATTCCCAGGAAAAATGTTGCTCATTTCAATACTAAGCTGACTTAAAGGTGGGGGCCCAGGGGACACCTCCAAGTAACCTGATGGAATGTGCTGTGACTTACAGCTGAATCTCACTAATCACAGAGCAGAGCCTGGACGTCAGCAGCACATTCATCCTCACCCAGGCGGACGGAGCACATAAATACTCAGGGCAAGTGCTGGCTGATCATTGAAGTCTGCTGGATCCAAGTGGACATCTGCAAGGTATGTACAGAAGAACCCCCCCCCCCCCTTCCCACCCCATCCCATCTCACTGCTGTCATTATTGCTGGAACTTCCTCATTGTTATCCATCTGCAATGCAAGACTTGACAAATTTAGTTGTATATATATATATATATATATATATATATATATATATATGCACAGATGTAGATATAATTCTAACAATTTGTACAATATGGTATATATATATTTGTGTGTATATATACACCTGTATATATATATATATATATATATATATATATATATATATATATATATATATATATATATATATATATATATATATATATATATATATATAAAATATATAGATAGATAGATAGATAGATAGATAGATAGATAGATAGATAGATAGATAGATATAGATTGATATCTATCTATCTATCTATCTATCTATCTATCTATATATATTTTTTTTTTCTTTTACTAATTTTAATAGGTTTTTTTGTGCAGCAGTGGATATAGTTACATGCAGAAATGTATATATATAAAGATGACTGCAGAAAAAGTGAAAAAGTTACAGGTTTTTTTTTTTCTACAGTAGATGAGTCAGTCACTAGCTCTGCTGGATGTATGTCCCAAGCATCCACTACACCTTCAGTAAAATAACTTTCTAACATTTTATTTGAAGTTTCCTTTGATTCGTTTAAGATAATGTCCCATTAATTATGTCAAAAATGGCATAGAATCAGAATTTATTCTCAAAACACATGAACAACTTGAAACCCTCTGGATCTGCCTACAATATATATATATATATATATATATATATATATATATATATATATATATTTATTTATTTTTATGTTTTCCTTAATTTATTATATTATAATGTTTAGTTTTCTATAGAGAAAGAGTATGACATATGAATAAATTTCAAATTAAAATGAATTTCATAGAAAAGACCAAGTCTTAAGTATTCTGGATTACAGATGTACGGTATATACATTCCTGAACATACTGACACCCCATCACCCTTGCCAGGCACATCCCATTTTTTTTTCTTCAAATACAAAATGTCATAAATGTGTGCATTTTCTACACGGTGGATTGATTGCCAGTCTTAAATGTTGACGAGTTAAACAAATTCTGTGAAGTACAATGTAATTATTATTTATAATGTAAACACATTTGATTTTTTGGATGATTGTATAGCATGATTGGTAATATAATCAGTAGTAGTAAGGCATGCCATAGAAAGAGAGAAACTTAGGGGTCTATTTTTCTGTTCTAATAATTAAATATTAGGCTGAAAAAAGTGTGACATTTTTTTTTAAAGTTGTGTGAATTTCGGGTGAAGACATTGAAAAGTATTCCTCTTACCGCTCACTTCTCCATGTTTCCAATCACGTGGCAAACCGCACAACAAATGCACAATTTGCCTCACGTTTTGGAAACGCGCATTGCACTTGCATTTCCCTTAAATTTTAATGACTCCCCAAGTGTGGGTAGCAATTGCGAATTTGCCATGCGTTTTGTCACATGACAAATGCACTGCAAGCGCACCAAAAAGTGTGGTTAAAAAACCCGCTACTGTCTGCTCCAAAAAAGTACAGGAGCTTCTTTGGGGCATTTGTTACCTGTTAGGATAGCCCCGTTCAAGTGAATGGGCTGCCCTATGCGCAACGCACATTAACATGTGGAAAAGATAAAAAAAACACGCAAGCTGGAATGCGCAGATGTATATGCAGCCTTAGGGAGGGAGAGCCAGAAATTGCCTAGATTAATCCTCATTCTTTGTCTTATATTCAAGTGTGTTCTATCTATTTCTATCTATATTCTTAATATATGGGTAAATAGCTAAACATGTACTGTATATATATATATATATATATATATATATATATATATATTTATATACATATATCTCGAACATACAGTGCATATATTCTGTGACACAGGACTAGGAAAAGCAGCTCTTTAGGAATAGGGATTACCCAGACTTGAAATTATGTTTCAGCCGATAAAGAAAGGGGTTAAGTCTCATTCAAACTGATCTATAGCTAGGTAAATATTTTCTTCATTGACATTCAAACGGTTCTGTCACAGCCATTGTGAAAATTCCAATGCCTGCTGATACAGCTTACTGACCTAGTGCAGTGCTTTCTGTCCAGCACAGCCAGTTATACATGTTGGCTTACCAGCAATCCCCTGTCTATGCCCTGCAAGTAGGGGGCAGCAGTCCCAACCAGGGCACAAAGAGCAGATCTTTACCTTCTGCAATCCTACCTAGGCTGGACTGCGTGGATAAAAAATTGTATACAAAATGTTTGTATGTATTCCCGGAAAACGTTTTACCACAAGTCCTTTATACTTTAGTGTTTTTATGTTATTCAATTTTTTTTTAGTTTATTTATTTATTTATTTTTTTTCCGTAAAGTTTTTATTGGAAATAAATGGGAACAAGCATAACAGAGTAAGGTACAGAAACACATAGTACAATAGGCTTGGTAAAGGACATGTTTTGCTAATAACGTATCTATGAGTTCTTTAACGTCAGGACTTAACATAACATAAAATTGTGTTGTCTAGAAAGAACGTAATTGAAAATGATGTAAGAAAGACTATGGTCATCTCCAGGGATACTAGATATTGGGAAAGGTTCTTAAGGCCCCTTCCATGTGGGGTGGACTCCGCTAGCTCAGGGGGGATAGCTCAGTTGAACCCCGTTGAGCAGGCGGATGGAAGGTCCATCTCCGCTCACTGTGCAGAGACGGACCTGTCAGAGCCCCGCTCTCCTCTATGGGGAGATCGGATGAAAAATGGACAGCATGTCCGATTTCATCTGATCCCATCCGACCCGCTGGACGGATGGCGAATGTATCACCATCCATCTGTTTTAAGGGGATCTTGTCGGATCAAATGACTGACGGGTGTCAGTGGACACATCTCCGCTGATATCCACCTCTCCATAGAGTAGAATGGGTGGCCCGATCAGGTCAGCCTGGAAAACGGACAGCTGGACCTGACTGGTCCGATCGTGTAAAAGGGGCCTAGGAATTAGGTATATTGGTAGGAAGTACAAATGTCTAAAGGCATCAGTTATACAGATTGTTTCGTATTATTTTCTAATGAAGTATACTAACATAGGTTTAGTCAAGTAGCTAAACTCAAGTTTATCTGAGGTTATGTCTTAAAGTTATGAATAGAGTCATTCATTGATGCAGTTTAAGTGTTGTAGCATGGGTGATTGTGTTTGGCTTGGTTGAGGAGCTCTGGAGTGATTGTGTTTGGCCTGGTTGAGGAGCTCTGGATAGAGGTCCTTGTGATTGTGTTTGGCCTGGTTGAGGAGCTCTGGATAGAGGTCCTTGTGATTGTGTTTGGCCTGGTTGAGGAGCTCTGGATAGAGGTCCTTGTGATTGTGTTTGGGTTGGTTGAAGAGCTCTGGATAGAGGTCCTTGTGATTGTGTTTGGCCTGGTTGAGGAGCTCTGAATAGAGGTCCTTGTGATTGTGTTTGGCCTGGTTGAGGAGCTCTGGATAGAGGTCCTTGTGATTGTGTTTGGCTTGGTTGAGGAGCTCTGAATAGAGGTCCTTGTGATTGTGTTTGGCCTGGTTGAGGAGCTCTGGATAGAGGTCCTTGTGATTGTGTTTGGCCTGGTTGAGGAGCTCTGGATAGAGGTCCTTGTGATTGTGTTTGGCTTGGTTGAGGAGCTCTGAATAGAGGTCCTTGTGATTGTGTTTGGTTGAGGAACCCTGGGTGGAGCTCCTTGTACATAAGGAGCTTATATAAGAGTAAAAGGAAGAGTTTCTGTATGACTTTCTATATGAATAAGGGAGGGATAGATGTTGGGGGGTGGGAGGATGGGAGAAGGGGGAAGACTGTAAGAGGAATTTGTGGAGGAAGGGGAGGAAGCTTTTTTAGGGGGTTAGGTGGTGAGATGTGGGGTGAGTGGAGGGGTAAGGGTGCAGGGGACGGAGAGGGTGGACGTCCATCTCTCTCTACCTCTGTCGGGGAATGAAAGGGGATTTTTAGGTTTCTATATGAATAACGGAGGGGTAGGGGTTGGGGGGGGTAGGAGGATGGGAGAAGGGGGAAGACTGTAAGAGGAATAGGGGGAGGAAGGGGGGAGGAGGGGGAAGCTTTGGTAGGGGGTTAGGTGGTGAGATGTGGGGTGAGTGGAGGGGTAAGGGTGCAGGGGACGGAGAGGGTGGGCGTCCATCTCTCTCTCCCTCTGTCGGGAATGAAAGGGGATTTTTAGGTTTCTATATGAATAACGGAGGGGTAGGGGTTGGGGGGTAGGAGGATGGGAGAAGGGGGAAGACTGTAAGAGGAATAGGGGGAGGAGGGGGGGCTTTGGTAGGGGGTTGGGTGGTGAGGTGTGGGGTGAGTGGAGGGATAAGGGTGCAGGGGACGGAGAGGGTGGGTGTCCATCTTTCTCTCCCTCTCCTTTGCTCTCTCTCCCTCTGCCTGGAAATTAAGGTTTTGGAGTTGGAATGAGTCTTGGATAGATATTTTAGTTTTATAATGCAAAGTTTCCCTAAGAAAACTTTTGGACATGCCTTTGCCACTCTTATATACTTGCTGTGCCAGTGATTTATAATTGCAATTGAAAGTTCTCTCTTTATTGGTTACCCGCTATGTCAGGCAGTGCAGTCAGCACACAAATCCTGGAAAAAAAAAAATCATTTATCTATAAAAGGCAATAGGGTTGCTTTGAAAAAGATTAACAGTAAAGCACAGCTACTGGGCTGCCTTGCCGTTTAATTATTTCCACATATGTGAAGTTTTGTAGACACCAGAGAGGCCCAGAGTTAAAAAAAGAAGAGCTTAAATGGAGGGCCGGCAAGACAGGGGTTAAAGAGGAAGTAAACCCTCCTCTGTAACTTGTATGATAAGGCTTACCTATAGGTACTGTAAATATCTCCTAAACATGTACCGTTTCGGAGATATTTACCTTACATGCAGCCAGTGACGTCACTGGCGCATGTGCTTTGAAGGAACGGCCTCTCGTGCCGTTCCTTCAGAGCTCCGTGCCGTGACCGTCGGCTCCCGCGCGCACGCGCGGGAGTGACGTCACCGCGGCTCCGGCCAATCAGATGGCCGGATGCCGCGATCCCGGAAGTCGGGCGACTGGACATGTCGCCCGTCATACAGGTAAGTGGACGGCAGGGGCTCGTTCTAAGGTAAGTATTTCATAATGAGCTAGTATGCGATGCATACTAGCTCATTATGTGTTTCACTTGCAGGTGGCAAAAAGAAAAAAAAAATTTCTTTGGGGTTTACAACCTCTTTAAAGGGTCTGGGAGCTGTAGTCTTAGGTCTATAGTAAAAAAAAAAATAATAATAAGACCCAATTTAAAAAGAAAGTTTTGGATTGGGTACAAGTCTAGGAGAGGGTGGAGCTGTTGGGCGGAGTGGGGGCAGGGGTCTCCAGTCGGAAGAGAGACCAACAAGGAAAAACTTCCCTTTAACTTCCCACCCACCCTGGTAATTTTACTTTTTCTGGTAAGTAACTTATTGTTGGGTTGGGGGTTGTTGGGGATGATTGTTGTCTATCAGCTGGTGGGGTGCAAGGTTCTTGAAGGTTACTGTGAGCACTAAAAAGGTACTTGGTAGGGACCCATCTGAGGTACGGCTCTCAGTTGTTCTAATGGAGGTATCTGCAGCTGGTTGTCCCTGAGTCGGTGGTGTTGCGGCTTGAGGCCTGTTTTAAGTAGGTCGCAGATGTTTTTCTTGCAAGTGATGCCTACTAGGACCTGGAGGCTTCAGTAATACTGTATTTACCTTGTATTTAGGTTGTTATGTTTTTTATATGTGTTATTTATTACTTTGCTTAATAAAAGTCTGTTTTGGCCATTAACTCCATCTTGTTGTCCGATTATTAACCTGCTTAGCGGTATCCCCGAGCGTGACTCGGGGTGGATTTTCTATGCTAGGATCGGTATCCCCGAGTCACGCTCGGGGTGGATGTGCAGAGCGAGCAGCGCTGTCTCTTACCTTCTCCTAGCGATCCAGCGATGATCTCCCATTGCTGTGATCCACAGCCGAGATCCCCGCCGCTCGTCCGTCGGTATGAGGACTTCCTGGTTCCTTTCCCTGGAGCAGAAATGCTGCATGGGAGCGGAACTAGGGAGGGAAATGCAAATGTTGCACAAAACACAAACACATAACATTTATATTATATATATATATATATATATATATACACACACACACACACATATATATATATATATATATATATATATATACATACAGGGAGTGCAGAATTATTAGGCAAATTAGTATTTTGACCACATCATCCTCTTTATGCATGTTGTCTTACTCCAAGCTGTATAGGCTCGAAAGCCTACTACCAATTAAGCATATTAGGTGATGTGCATCTCTGTAATGAGAAGGGGTGTGGTCTAATGATATCAACACCCTATATCAGGTGTGCATAATTATTAGGCAACTTCCTTTCCTTGGGCAAAATGGGTCAAAAGAAGGACTTGACAGGCTCAGAAAAGTCAAAAATAGTGAGATATCTTGCAGAGGGATGCAGCACTCTTAAAATTGCAAAGCTTCTGAAGCGTGATCATCGAACAATCAGCCCATGAACTGAGAAAAGTCAAGCGTGCAGCTGCCAAGATGCCACTTGCCACCAGTTTGGCCATATTTCAGAGCTGCAACATCACTGGAGTGCCCAAAAGCACAAGGTGTGCAATACTCAGAGACATGGCCAAGGTAAGAAAGGCTGAAAGACGACCACCACTGAACAAGACACACAAGCTGAAACGTCAAGACTGGGCCAAGAAATATCTCAAGACTGATTTTTCAAAGGTTTTATGGACTGATGAAATGAGAGTGAGTCTTGATGGGCCAGATGGATGGGCCTGTGGCTGGATTGGTAAAGGGCAGAGAGCTCCAGTCCGACTCAGACGCCAGCAAGGTGGAGGTGGAGTACTGGTTTGGGCTGGTATCATCAAAGATGAGCTTGTGGGGCCTTTTCGGGTTGAGGATGGAGTCAAGCTCAACTCCCAGTCCTACTGCCAGTTTCTGGAAGACACCTTCTTCAAGCAGTGGTACAGGAAGAAGTCTGCATCCTTCAAGAAAAACATGATTTTCATGCAGGACAATGCTCCATCACACGCGTCCAAGTAGTCCACAGCGTGGCTGGCAAGAAAGGGTATAAAAGAAGAAAAGCTAATGACATGGCCTCCTTGTTCACCTGATCTGAACCCCATTGAGAACCTGTGGTCCATCATCAAATGTGAGATTTACAAGGAGGGAAAACAGTACACCTCTCTGAACAGTGTCTGGGAGGCTGTGGTTGCTGCTGCACGCAATGTTGATGGTGAACAGATCAAAACACTGACAGAATCCATGGATGGCAGGCTTTTGAGTGTCCTTGCAAAGAAAGGTGGCTATATTGGTCACTGATTTGTTTTTGTTTTGTTTTTGAATGTCAGAAATGTATATTTGTGAATGTTGAGATGTTATATTGGTTTCACTGGTAAAAATAAATAATTGAAATGGGTATACTGTATCTTTGATTTTTGTTAAGTTGCCTAATAATTATGCACAGTAATAGTCACCTGCACACACAGATATCCCCCTAAAATAGCTAAAACTAAAAACAAACTAAAAACTACTTCCAAAAATAGTCAGCTTTGATATTAATGAGTTTTTTGGGTTCATTGAGAACATGGTTGTTGTTCAATAATAAAATTAATCCTCAAAAATACTCATTTGCCCTAATAATTCTGCACTCCCTGTATATACATACACATATATATATATTATATACCGCATGAATTATAATCTAATCAATAATATAATTTTATTATATAATATATATATATATATATATATATATATATATATATATATATATATATATATATATATATATACACATATATATATATATATATATATATATATATGTATATATATATAATATTATATTATATATTATAAAATGAAAATTCTATTATTGATTAGATTATAATTCATGCGTTTGTGTTTCAAATTTATCACATCTGGGATGTCTACTAGAGTCTTGTTTTGGTCAGGTTTAAGTCAGTAATTACTAAGAATTGTAGGCCTATAATACATAACGCCAAATTTCAATGCAAAAAATTGTACCGCTTTTGGTACAGAATTCCTGACATAATCATACCGCCAGGGAGGTTAAAGGGGTTGGAGGGCGTGATACAGGTGAAAGCGGAAGGAGACAAGACCTCTTTAGTACCCTAGTCATGTCAATAACACCAGAGTGTCTCTGTAGGAATTTATTCAGAATCAGCCAAATGGGTATTCGGAGGTTAGAAAATTATATTGGATTAGAAAACTTGGCTCACAATCAGTATGATCCAAAAGTGTCCAAAAGGTGTTCAGTAAGGTTGGGGTTCAGGGCTCAGTGCAGGTCACTTGAGTTCCTTCACATTCAACCTATGAAACCATGGAGTTAACTTACTAAAGGTGGGCCCCGAGCCCACCCTTTTTTGAAGCCTATTAACCACTTAAGCCCCGGAAGATTTTACCCCCTTCCTGACCAGGGCCTATTTTGCGATTCGGCACTGCTTGATTTTAACGGACAATTGCGCGGTCGTGCGACGCTGTACCTAAACTAATTTGACGTCCTTTTTTTCCCACAAACAGAGCTTTCTTTTGATGGTATTTTATCACCTGTGCGATTTTTTGATCATGCGCTATAAACAAAAAAAGAGCGTCAATTTTGAAAAAATAACAATATTTTTCAAATTTTTTTATATGAAATTCCCCAAAAAAAATGTAAAAATCAAAATTTTTTAACATTTTAGGCCAATTTATTTTCTGCTATGTATGTTTGGTAAAGAAAATCGCAATAAGCGTATTTTGATTGGTTTGCGCAAAAGTTATTGCGTTTACTAACAAAGGCAAAGATTTTTGTCATTTCTGTTGTTTTTTTTTTTAATGAGTAATGGCGGCGATCTGCAAATTTTATTTTTGCGGGACTGCGACATTGCGGCGGACAGATCGGACCCTTGACTGACATTTTTGGGGGTACCAGTGACATTACTACAGTAATCAGTGCTATAGATATGCACTGTTACTGTAAAAATGACACTGGCAGGGAAGGGGTTAACTTTATTGGAGAAGGAGGGGTTAAGTGTGTCCCTAGGGGCGTGATTCTTACTGTGATTGGATGTGGCTGTGTGTAACAGCACGGATAAACGGTCCTACATAGCAGGACTGTATGATCTGTGCTGTTACACAGGGGAGAATGACAGGCGGCTTTGTTTACATTAGCCGCCTGCCTTTCTCCCGCTGTAACCGACATAGAAACATAGACATAGAAACATAGAATGTGTCGGCAGATAAGAACCATTTGGCCCATCTAGTCTGCCCAATATATCTGAATCCTATGAATAGTCCCTGGCCCTATCTTATATGAAGGATAGCCTTATGCCTATCCCATGCATGCTTAAACTCCTTCACTGTATTTGCAGCTACCACTTCTGCAGGAAGGTTATTCCATGCATCCACTACTCTCTCAGTAAAGTAATACTTCCTCATATTACTTTTAAACCTTTGCCCCTCTAATTTAAAACTGTGTCCTCTTGTGGTAGTTCGCGAGTGGGACATCGGGTCCGCCGGTCACTCGCACGGGGGGGGTCTGTGACCGAGCGGGAACGCGCCTCCGGCGGCGCGCGCTCGCTCCCTAGACCCTCACAGGCTAGCGACGTAGACCTACGTCGCTAGCCTGTGAGGGGCTGACCGCCGACGTAAATCGTCGTTAGGCAGTCGGCAAGTGGTTAAGAGCACTACGTGTCACTTTTGTCTGCTGCTTTTTTCCTCTGAAATCAGCATGAATCACTTCTGACAAGTTTTCCTGACACCAAGAGAAAAAAAGTGACAGGGGAGGGATTACCAGCTTATTGTTCCTGTATGCTGTGTGGAGGGAGGGGGGGGGGTATGGTGTCTCTTCCCTCCAATCGGCTCTCAGAGCCCTCCTCACTGAGCTCTGCAGAGTGTAACTTCAGCTCTCCACCCCCTTTTTTCTGACAGAGCAGACAGGCTTTATAAATGCTGGACTTTGAATGGATGTAGAAAAGAAAAGACTGCCGATAAACATGTACAACTTATGTAGGAGAATTTGTTTCATCTCTGTGTATCACCTAAGGCCAGTCACTTCACTGGATATATGTAAGGGTTTAAGTTTAAGTTTTTTGCTTTGAATGGTGGTTAACAACAACATTCTACCAATCTGAAAGAAGAAAGATTGTTTTTATTTGGTCTTCCAGTTCCCGAAGCTTGAGGGAGATCCAGCCCCTGGGGACACCTACCATAGCCTTCCTATGTATTATCTGTAAAGGGTCTCTTTAGGAGGCTAAAACCTGGTTATTTCCATATTCCAATAAAATGGTTGACTGATCAGGACGGAGTAATATATATGTAGGTCTAGATCAGTGGCCTCCAAACTGCAGCCAGGGGGCCGGATGTAGCCCTTTGCTTGCCTTTATCTGGCCCTTGGGGAACTATTCCTCCCACCAATACAAGGCACTATTCCTCTGACTGACACCAGCAACGGGGGGAAATAATTCCTTTCACTGATACCAACGATGGGGAACTATTCCTACCACTGACCTCAACAATGGGGCAATATTCCTCCCACTGATACCAATGGCAGGACATTATTATTCCCACTGACACCAGTGATGGGGCACTATTCCTTCCCCTGATACCAGCAATGGGACAATATTCCTCCACTGACACCAATGATGGGGCACTGTTTACTCCTATTGCTCCCATTGACGTCAGGGCATTTTCTACACTCATTGGCCACAGCCCGGCCCCCTCAAAGTTCGAAGGACAGTAGAAAGTTTGGCAACCCCTGGGCATGTAACGGGTTCTTGTGGTCTAGGAATATGTCTTACAGCACTTTTTGTATACACTATTACATAGTAGGTGAGGTTGAATAAAGACAATAGTCCATCCAGTTCAACCTGTGTAGGTGTGTGTGGCTGTAATCATCTAACATAGCCCTTAATGTCCTGATCCTTGAGATGTAAGTCTTTTGAAAGCCACCATACTTCCCGCAGAAACCACCTCTTGTGGTAGAGAATTCCACAATCTTGTAGCCCTAACAGTAAAGAACCCTCCTCGTTGCCTGAGGTTAAAACGCTTCTCCTCTAATCGCATTGTATGTCCTCAAGTCCTCATGCAATTCCTTCGAATGAACAGCTTTTTTTCTAAGCTGAGATCCCCATTAAGATATTTATAAATTGCTATCATGTCCCCTCTCAGACGTCTCTTCGCCAGGGAGAATAAATCGATTCTCCCTGATGTGTTGGTTTTAAACACTTTTATTATGTTGTTAATAATACATTTTGTATATTTATATAAATTTTAAGCACTGACTTTTTTCTTTTCGGATTAATGGTGGCTACCTTTAACGTCCTATATACATATATGGTTCATTTTACCTGCTCTAGATCATCTGCACACAATTTTCATCTGATCCCCAAAATGGTTTACTTCATTACTGCAAACTGACCAAAAGTTACAGATTCATTAATTTGACATTTATTGACAATGCTATTAGCAACACAACACAATCAATTCTTCAGTGAGAGCATGATAAGAGATTTTTTAATCAAGGTTGGAAATGATTAAAACCTCTTTCAGGGTTTGTTTTTTGGTGTCTGCATCCCATTGAAGAGATGCCCTTCATGCCCTGGCCTGTAGACATATCAGGGAGTGAGGAGAAACATCTGCAAAGTGAGGGAACCCTTCCCTTAGAAAGTTACCACTGCAAATGTCTCTTTTGGAAGACTTTCCCTCTAGGTGACGACTGTTGCATCTAATTTTGATTTCATTCTCTACTCCACCTTTAACCACTTGCCGACCAGTCACGTTGACTGTACTGCAGCAAAGTGGCTCGTTCCCGTCCAGCGTCGCTGGACTCCTCCCCTTGTGGGCGGCGCGCGCGCGCCGCCGGAAGCTCGCTCCCGCTGTTTTCAGTCACAGCGGGAGTCGGGCCAGGGGAGGAGCGGCAGTGATCACCGCCGCTCTTCCCCGATCGTCGGGGAATCGAGTCTGGAGATCCGCTGGCTTGTGTAAACAAAGCGGGCGGATCTCCTAAGTGACAGGCAGTGACAGATTGCAGGGTTCAGCATAGCTGAACATGCGATCTGTCCCTGTGTCACTCAGTCACCTCCCCCCATACACGTTAGTAAGCACCAGGCATACATTAACCCCTCCCTCTCCAATAAGATTAACCCCTTCCCTGCCAGTGTCATTTTTACAGTAACAGTGCATATATATATAGCACTGATTACTGTAGTAATGTCACTGGTACCCCCAAAAGTGTCAAAAATGTCAGTCAAGGGTCCGATCTGTCCGCCGCAATGTCGCAGTCCCGCAAAAAAAATCGCAGATCGCCGACATTACTCGTTTAAAAAAAAAAAACACCAAAAATGACAGAAATCTTTCCCTTAGTTAGTAAACGCAATAACTTTTGCGCAAACCAATCAAAATACGCTTATTGCGATTTTTTTTACCAAACATAGGTAGCAGAAAACAAATTGGCCAAAAATTTAAAAAAATTTTGATTTTTACATTTTTTTGGGGGGGGAATTTCATATAAAAAAATGTGAAAAATATTGTTATTTTTTTCAAAATTTACACTATTTTTTTGTTTATAGCGCAAAAAGTAAAAATCGCACAGGTGATCAAATACCACCAAAAGAAAGCTCTGTTTGTGGGAAAAAAAGGATGTCAATTTTTTTTGGGTACAGCGTCGCAGGACCGCGCAATTGTCCGTTAAATTCACGCAGTGCTGAATCGCAAAAAGTGGCCTGGACGTAAGACAGCAAAATCCTCCGGTGGTAAAGTGGTTAAAGTAATCTACAGGCATTAGGATAAAAATAATAACTAGGTATATTATTTCACCATTGCCATGAGGACCACCCAATAATACCTCTACTGTCCTAAAGCCGAACCATCTGGGTTTTTTGGCAAAACGTTTGACAAAGCTGGACATTTCTTGTACCTGTATGCACTCCAGTAAAACGAGTGGGGGCTGATCAACTCCTGCTAACCAGAGAACACTTGTCAGTACACAAGGAACAAGTGCATTTGTAATCATACAGAAAAACAATCATGGAGAGGGCTCTCATGGGAACAGAAATCAGGAGTCATTAGACTTGTAAAAAGTCTACGCACTTTTTCTATAAATAAATGCCAAGCTTGACCGGAGGGAACAAACAATTTACTGGAGAGGGCACTTGCAACAGGAAAACAGGAAAAGGAAATGTTATATATATATATATATATATATATATATATATATATATATATATATATACACATATATACACTATATTACCAAAAATATTGGGACACCTGCCTTTACACGCACATGAACTTTAATGGCATCCCAGTCTTAGTCCGTAGGGTTCAATATTGAGTTGGCCCAGCCTTTGCAGCTATAACAGCTTCAACTCTTCTGGGAAAGCTGTCCACAAGGTTTAGGAGTGTGTCTATGGTAATGTTCATCCATTCTTCCAGAAGCGCATTTGTGAGGACAGGCACTAATGTGAATGAGAAGGCCTGACTCGCAGTCTCCACTCTAATTTATCCCAAAGGTGTTCTGTCGGCTTGAGGTGAGGACAGTCAAGTTCCTCCACCCCAAACTCGCTCATCCATGTTTTCATGGACCTTGCTTTGTACACTGGTGTGCAGTCATGTTGGAACAGGAAGGGGCCATCCCCAAACCGTTCCCATAATGTTGGGAGCATGAAATTATCCAAAATGTCTTGGTATGCTGACGCCTTAAGAGCTTCCTTTACTGGAACTAAGGGGCCAAGTCCAACCACTGCGAAACAACCCCACACCATAATTCCCCCTCCACCAAATGATTTGGACCAGGGCACAAGCAAGGTCCAAAGGGAACTCTTAAGGCCCGTACACACGATAAGGAAATCTGAAGGGAAATTTCGTCCAACGACCGATCTGCCGATTTTCGGATTGTTAGTATGATGCTTTCGACAGCCGACTCCGACTTTTCGGCTGACAAAATCCTGATGTGCAGGCTATAAAATTTTTGTCGTCCGTCAAAACAACGTCCGATTTTCCTCTCATTAGTACAGATTTAGACGGAAAAAAATCTTAAGAGCAAGACTAGGCATGCTCAGAGAGGAAAGAACACATACAAAGCAATCCAACACATGACATCACTTCTGAAGTGGAATTCTGTCGTACGGGAAAATTTGTATGAAAATAACCTCTTCACTTTCCACATCAGACTAGCATGCCACAAAAAACAGACGACAGATCGTTCGATAATCTGATCGTGTCTACGGGGCTTTAAGGTGTCAACATACCAAGACATTTTGGACGATTTCATGCTCCCAACTTTGTGGGAACAGTTTGAGGATGGCCCCTTCCCGTGTCTACTGTGTCTACCAGTGCACAAAGCAAGGTCTATAAAGACATGGATGAGCAAGTTTGAGGTGGAGGAACTTGACTGGCCTGCACAGAGTCCTGACCTCAAGCCCAACCCTGAAAAACAACCCCACATCATAATCCCCCCTCCACCAAATGATTTGGACCAGTGAACAAAGCAAGCTTTTTAAGCAAGCTTTAGGCTGTTTAATGCTCAATTGTTACTAAGGGGCCCAAAGTGTGCCAAGAAAATATACCCAACGCCATTACACCATCACCAGCAGCCTGAACCGTTGATACAAAGCAGGATGGATCCATGCTTTTATATTGTTTACACCATATTGAATTAAACCCTGGCTGTGCGTAAAAATCCCAGTAGATCAGCAGTTTTGAAACTTTGGTTTGAACTTCAGCAAGGCGTCCTCATCACGTCTAGAAGCCTAAATGTATTGAGTTGCTTCCTTGTGATTGGCTGATTAGCAATTTGTGTTACCAAGCAATCGAACAGGTCAAACATCTAGGCTTCCTCTTCTAAAGTCTGTAAAACCCCTAATCTAAAAACAACCCAACTTGGATCTTAGGACCAGATTGTAGAAGGAGCCTCGAATTTTGGACGTGTTGAGTAGAGATGTATAGTAATTAAGTAGAACTTAGTAGAGTAGAATTTTTTTCTCCTACTTCCACTTTTACTTCACTACATTTTTTCAATGATTTCAATACTTCTACTCCGATATTTTTTTTTTTTTTTGTGCTGCATAGTTACTCGTTACAATTATAAAAATTACCACTGCCAGAACAGTAGATGGCAGGTTTCATGTAGCTCACAACATGTGTATTATCAGTGCATACGAAAATAAATGCTACTGCATGTATAAATAAAAGCTGCATTTGAAATAATAAAAAACAATATGATGTTCAAACTTTTGACTTCTTTCTTTAATAACCACATAACACAGTACTTGTACTTTTACTTTCAGTACTTGAGCAGAAAAATTTTTAAAACAACTACTTGCAATACTTAAGTACAAAAAATGTTGAATACTTTAGTACTTCTACTCAAGTCACTTTTTGATCGAGCACTTCCACTTCTACTCAAGTCACTTTTTGATCGAGCACTTGTACTTTTACTCAAGTATGGGTTTCAAGTACTTTATACAACTCTGAATAAATACCAACTCTAGCCTTCTAATTCCTGGTCTTGCTTTTGCAGTTTCTGGAAGAATTGCTGAGACTAAGCTGAGTGAATTGTCACTTGACTGAGTGTCCTAGCAAATGCTGCATTTGGGGGAGAGTTGAGACTGCCGGTGGCTGATGTGCTCTGTGAAGTCACAGCCAGTCACACTCTAGGTGCCACATGAGTGAGTGGAGACTCCATAATGACTCCTTGTGGAGCAAATTCTGTGTTGGCCGCTCAGTTATCACTGAAGAATGTGTGACTGATATTTGGAAGCTTTTTTGGCAATAGAATAAAGCTCTGTTGCCAAGTAAGTGTAAGCTCTGGTGTCAAATGGTGCAATTTCCTCCCTGTTCGCTCTCTTCTACCTCTAAAATTAGTTGTGAACCTCAGACATAAAATATGAACAAAGCATATCCCTCTATAGTGTACACTTGTCTCAATTAAAAGCACTAAGTGTAATTTATGTCTGCTGCTTCGTTCCTCTGCTATCTTCAAGAATCACTTCTGACAAGTTTTCCTGACACCAAGAGAAAAAAGGTGACAGGGGAGGGATCTGCAGCTGATTGACAGCCTTAGCTCTGTTCCTGTTTGCTGTGTGAAGGGGGGGGGGGTCTCTTACCTCCAATCAGCTCTCAGAGCTCTTCTCACTGAGCTTTCCAGAGTGTAACTTCAGCTCTCTGTCCCTTTTTTTTCCTGACAGCTCAGACATGCTTTATAAATTCAGCACTTTGGATGCATGTAGAGGAGAAAACACTAAAAGAGGAGAAAAGAGTAAACAGGTACAACTTATGCAGGAGATTTGTTTATTCTCTGTGTATCACCTGAGGAAGGTCACATCACTGGGTATATATGAAGGTTTACAACCACTTTAGGCAAAGGGCTGTGTCTGATTTATCTGACTCTAATATCTGAGAGACTCTGCATGTCTGCTGATTCGGTAAAGTTGTATCTTCTGCAACATCTAAGGATAAAGGAAGTTGTATTTTGGGCTACAAAGGATATATAGATTAGACCTTTTTTTTAAAAACCTTTATTGTTTTCTTCATGTTTTGTTCATTCTTGTAGACTCTCAGCTTCTGTCGTGGACTTTTTAAGCTTAAAATGTTACTAAACCCACAGCAGTAAAATCAATCTGTATATGCAGTAAAGCATGCTTATTGTACTCATTGTGGAACCTAAGGGGTTATTCCTCTGCATTGTGTAAAAAGGCTGTTTGATCCTGTCTTCCCTGATCCTCCCCCTTCTTCCACAGTCCCCAATATATCTGCTGATAAAACAGAGCTATGGTAGCACTCTGCACATGCTCAGTTTAGTGTGTATTGCTAGAGGATTTATTTATTTATTTATTTATTGTTGGGGGGGGGGGGGGGAGGGTGCATGTGATCAGCACAGAGCCAATCAGGACTGTCCTGACATAGGGTCAGAGGTCCTGCAGCATCATAGAACAGTCAGAGGAAAATGAAAACTCCTCCTTCAAGCTTTAACTAGACACTGATAGAAATAATAAGACTGCTATATACTGCTTATGGGAAAAGGTATTTAGCAGTCTATATTAATTAAAATAATTGCATTCCCATGTTCTGTGTACTGTGGGAAACCAGATTTCCAGACTGCTGATAAGGCAGTACAGCTAGAACCTGTCTTATTGCAAACAGTGATCCTCTTCTGCATCCCCCTGCAGCGCTGCCAGCTTCTCCTCTTCTTTGTCTCTCGAATTGCACTGCAGGGGGTTGGTTCTAGCACATGCACCCCTTTCATGTGCTGTTTAGGCCCCCATGTGTGCCCCTTTCCCCTGACATGCTACCAGCTCCCCCCTCCCCTCTTCCAGCTGCAGGCACTGCAGGCACACAAGGGGATGTTTCAAGATGGAGAGCAGGGGAAGGGGCCGGTATATATGAAATGTACTGGTCCCTTCCTTTCCAGGATGTACACAGTGAGTGATCATTACCAATCACTCCTGTGTCCATTCATAAAGGAAGCATAGTTAACTGTGTTTGCTATGCTTCAGTTTAAAGCCTGAGAGAACTTCCTATTCATTCATCTGTGCAGCTGAGGCTACAGAGAAAGGGACTGATAAAGCTATGTCCTCAGTCACTTTTGGACGGAGGAAGGGGGCCCTGTCATGTAGGCTGCATGAGGCCCCGTGATTTCTAACAGCAGCCCTGTTAGATATAGTGAATGCAGGGTCCTGGGTTTAGTGACACTTTAATCAAGTCATGGGGAGAATGTGGCTGTGTGCCAACTGTCTCGGTTGGTGCAATCTCACCTTGCCACCCAAAATTATTACCAGCACACCCATTACATAGACAGTGGTACATAAGAATCCTCAGGTTGTGACACTTAGGGGTTGATTTACTAAAGGCAAGAAGACTGTGCACTTTGCAAAGTGCAGTTTCTCCCGAGCTTAGTAAATTAGCAGAAGCTCTGCTGACTTCCATCATCCAATCATGTGCAAACAAAAATGCATTTTTTTTTATTTTCCTTGCATGTGATTGGGTACTTTTTGCAAAGTGAAGCTTTATTTCATTTACTAAGCTCTGGAGCAACTGCACTTGCAGAGGACAATTGCAGTTTGCAAAGTGCACAGTCCGTTTGCCTTTAGTAAATCAGCCCCTGAGACTCCTATAACCCCTTCCATACATATGTTGGCATTAATCGTCCTCGTTATATTACATATACAGGTTGTTTACACACACTCACATATATATTTAAATTGTGTGTTACCTTTAAATATCGGACCCATGTGCTTGAAATTACTTCCCATCTACATCAGTGGTATACATTCTTGAATAATTGGACACCCCTACCCTCCCTTAAATCGACAGATGAGTTACATTTTTTACATACTCTCTACGTTACAACCTTGTGGTCGTTCTTATCTATATAGTCCCAGCACCTGCCCCGGAGGTGATACGCCTGGTGTGTCTGTATATGGGATCAGAGCCTATATGCTTATATGTCTTTTTTGTTTTAATGCTATACATACCTAATGTCAGGGCTTGACAAATTTGCCTGAAATCCGGGAGCCAGCTAAAAAAAGTTAGGAGCCAGTTTTTTTTTTTTTTTCAAACTAACAACCAAGCTTTATTTAATAAAACGTATACTAAATTTACACATAAATACGACTAGAACCCCACTCTCCTCTATAGCGCAATTGGATGGAAACAGACTGTCTGTCTCTTTCCATCCGATGCCATCTGATCCGATCCACGGGATGGATAGAAAATAGAACCACCATCCGTCTGTTTTTGGCGGACAGGATCAGATGGCGGCAGATTACTGCTCCATAGAGGAGAATGAAGGGTCTGATCAGGTCTGCCTGAAAAACTGACAGGCGGACCTGATCATGTGAGAGGGGCCTTCGGCTGTGAGGGAAAAAAAAAAAAAAAAGATTATATATATATATATATATATATATATATATATATATACATATATTTTTTTTTTTTAATAATATTAATAATTGAAAAAAAAAAAAGAAAAATATATATTTTTTTTAATAATTAAAAAAAAAGAAAAAAAATATTATTATTATTATTATTATTTTTTTTAATTTAAAAAGAAATTAATAATAATAACCACACTCCCTTTCCACTTACCTTTAAGCAAAGGTAACTGGACAGGGAGATGAAGCCTTCAAAAACTTCCCTCTTATCTCCTCTTGGGAAGGAGATGGGAATGCATTGAGAACAGGCAGTGGAAACAGTCATTACTCCCGGCCACCACAAGAGGGCGCCAGTTCCCCATTGGAAGCCTCTCTCATCTCACAGAAGAAGGCAGAAAAGCCGGGGCCTCAATTTTCGGACGGTGCCGAAGTCCGTGCACTCGGGGAGGAGGTGGGGGCGCAAAAGGGACAGGACACCTCCTTCAGGGCACCCCAGGCGCCTGGTCGCTAATTCTAGTCGAAATTGCGACCTGGCACCCGGGGTTTGTCGAGCCCTGCTTAATGTGATGCTATATGTGATCAATATACGTTATCTTCTTGTAGAAAAATGTCTAGAAGGTCTCTCTTGCCCTGAAGAAGCCTTTGGCGAAACACGTCGGCTCTTTGAGGACCTACAGACTTTGTTAGCAGAGACATTGCTTTTGCCAGTTTGGTATCTTGTATCTAGTACATTCCTACGGGAATGTTTTTTTATGTGCATTATATTGTGTGTATACATACTCTTTTACCTATATGGAATAATAACATTTGTTATTATTTTAATGATTTGTGATCATCCCTTCTTTCTGGCCTTGAAAGTCCCGCTTTCCTCTTTTTTATGTGTTTTGTCTGATATAATTGGGATGATGGCCATTAGTTCACGGTGCTCTGTGAAAAACTCTTATATCCTCTGTGCTGAGGATTCTTACTTATAGTTTTAAGCTTAGAAAGCTACATAGGATACATAGAATAGTTATCTTGAATAAAAAACTTTATTGACTTCCTCACGTTCTTTCTTCACCCAATAATACCAAACCTCCAGCCATACGATGTCTAAAATCTGACCTTCCACTAGTTGGTAAACTTCTACCACCTAAACCACTTGGCTGATATATTTAAAAGCCTGGTCATTTTTTTATACCAGTCCTGAAAAGTGATGGGAAATAACGAAAGGATTAGATCTATAAAATGTTTGGTCATTAGGTCCTGATCTCTGACGTGATCTCACGTAGATCTCAGATGATCTAATGAGACAATTAGGCACCAGTTTAAAAAAAAAAAAAAGAAAAGCCATGTGTTCACTCTGAAGCTATTGTCTCAAGAGAATTATGAGTTAGGGTGTCAAAAAGTCGCCATATTTCAGATTTCTGAGATAGGATTACATCATACATAAACTACTTCATTGTATTTATTGATAAAAAGAAAGTTGTTTACCAGCTGAAAAAAATATTTATAACCTTCAAGATTTTCCAATTACAGCAAATGGTGTCAAATGGTGTCAAATGGGGAGGGGGGCATTCTTAAAAACTGTAATTACACCAGCAATGTGAGTAATGCCTCGTACACACGCAACGATTATCGGCCGACCGATCGTCCGACTTTTGTCCAGAGTGGTGTTTTGTTGGTTGGAATGTGCCTAGACTGCACACAAATCTTCTCGGCCAACAAAAATCTACTTCAGAAGTGATGTCATGTGCTGGTTTACTTTCCGTGTGTTTTTCTTCTCTGAGCATGCCCAGTCTTGCTCATCAGATTTTTGTCTGCCGAAATCTGTACTGACTGACGGAAAATCGGCCGTTGTGTTGACGGCCAACAAAAATTTTATAGCCTGCACACCAGATTTTTTTCGGCCGAAAAGTCAGAGTCGGTTGTCGGAAGCATCACACTAACAAGCCGAAAACTGGCCGATCGAACGTTGGCCAAAAATTCCCAGCCAATAATCAATGCTTGTGTACGAGGCATAAGGGCCAATATACACCAGAACGCGGTATGGCGTGTACGTTTCCTGTACCGTGTTCAAAACCAACTGAGTGTGCAATCTGCTGCGGGTGTCAATATATTCTTAAGGACCCTGCACCAGGGTCCTTTGCCTGGACCAAATCGCATGGTACTGCAGCACCTTGAAATTTGATGCAGTGCGTTTTTGGAAAATAGTGCATGCACAGCTTTTTCTGCAATTCAAATGAATGGGCTGAAAATCACACCATAGCAGAGGGATCGCACAGGAACGTGGACCGTTTCCTGTGCGATTCAGGTGTTAACCAGCCCGAAAGTGGGAAACATCTACTTGTTGACCTTTGTGTTGACAAATGCTGGCTCTTGAGAGGCAACTCTCCCTTTTTCCTCTTTTCTGTTTAGGCCAAGGTAAGATAATTACCGAACCATTCAAATAGTTTTCATTATCTACTTTGTTCTTAAAGTTTCTACGCTACATCCAGTCAAAAATGTTCATGGGAACATCATGCTCTATCAATATTGGCCTTACTCAACTTTTTTGCCCCAGAAGAATCCTAGAAATATTTTTGAAGCTTTGGGTAACCCCTGTCAAACGAATTCATTGAGAGTTATTAGGAAAAAGGCGCTTTACATTGATGACCACCTGGAAAAATGACCCCCAACCAAGTGACATTGGCCTGGAATTATCCAGGCAACATTAAACTGAAGGTCAATCCAAAGCTCAAGGAATCCCTAGCTAAAAATGGAGGAACCCTAGTAGAGAATGGCTGATCTCTATGAACTTGAGGAAAGTGTCCTCCGTGACATCAACAAACATCTGAACATTTCCATTAGTGCACAATGGATACTTCTAAAGTCTGCAAAAACTTCAAATTCAACTCCAATTACCACAGTCGACCAATCCTCCTTCTCGTTTCCTCCAGGACATTGGCTTTAAAGCAATTCTGTTGACAAAGTTAGATATTTTGCTTCCTGGCTTTACAATATCGAATATCAAAATGTACGTCACTACAGAATAAAAGTGAGAGGGCCTTTTCACTGAGTTTTATAATTTACTTAACTGATATCAGTTTCATGAGCTTTTAGGGCTGATTAGCTCTGTATTCTTTCCCCATGATTCCTTACTACTGTTGCATTCACCACCGCAAGGACACGATAAATTGGACCCGAGGTTCTTTCTCCAATAGGTTCTCTAGCAGCCAGACACAGCTTCAGTCACTCCTCCGGCTCGATGATCCGTCTAGGGGTATTCTATTGCTAGCTTTATTGAACAAAAACCTGAACTTGGATGAGTGCGGGGTAATCTTGGGATACTCCAGCAACAAGTAGTAACCTGAGGACACCTATCTTTTTCTTAGAGATTCTAAACACAGTCCTTGTAGCAGCAAATGATGGGCTGAGCTACACAGGGACACCATGGGCAATGGGGGAGATTTATTAAAACTGGAGTATTTAGAATCTGGTACAGCTTCGCATGGTAGCCAATCAGCTTTTAACTTCAGCTGGTTCAGTTAACCACTTAAGCCCCGGAAGATTTTACCCCCTTCCTGACCAGGGCCTACTTTGCGATTCGGCACTGCGTGATTTTAACGGACAATTGCGCGGTCGTGCGAAGCTGTACCCAAACGAATTTGACGTCCTTTTTTTCCCACAAACAGAGCTTTCTTTTGGTGGTATTTGATCACCTGTGCAATTTTTACTATAAACAAAAAAAGAGCGTCAATTTTGCAAAAATAACAATATTTTTCAAATTTTTTTATATGAAATTCCCCAAAAACAATTGTAAAAATCAAAATTTTTTAACATTTTAGGCCAATTTGTTTTCTGCTACATATGTTTGGTAAAAAATTTTTCAAACAGCGTATTTTGATTGGTTTGCGCAAAAGTTATTGCGTTTACTAACTAAGGGAAAGATTTTTGTCATTTTTGTTGTTTTTTTTTTTTAACGAGTAATGGCGGCGATCTGCGATTTTTTTTTGCGGTACTGTGACATTGCGGCGGACAGATCGGACCCTTGACTGACATTTTTGACACTTTTGGGGGTACCAGTGACATTACTGCAGTAATCAGTGCTATACATATGCACTGTTACTGTAAAATGACACTGGTAGTGAAGGGGTTAACTTTTTTTGAGAGGGAGGGGTTATGTGTGTCCCTAGGGGCGTGATTCTAACTGTGATTGGCTGTGGCTTGAGGTGTATGAACAGTGATCAACGGTCCTACATAGTAGAACCGTATGATCACCATTCATACACAGGGGAGAATGACAGGCGGCTTGTTTACATCAGCCGCCTGACTTTCTCCCTCTCCACCCGACGATCGCGAGTGACCGGCGGACATCGGGTCCGCCAGTCATGCGCGCGGGGGGTCCGTGACCGCGCGGGAGCGCGCCTCCGACGGCGCGCGCTCGCTCCCTGGACCCTCACAGGCTAGCGACGTAGCCCTACGTCGCTCTGCCTGTGAGGGGCTGACTGCCGACGTAAATAGTCGTGCGGCAGTCGGCAAGTGGTTAAGCTTTAATAACAAAACCTTGTAGCTGATCGGTTTCTGTGCAGAGCTGCACCAGAGTTAGCACGCACCAATTTTATTAAATCTTCCGTAATGTCCACTCTTGACTGCCTAGAAGGGCAGTAGCCCTTTAGGCTGGGATCTCTTTCTCCTGGACATGAAGCCTCTGTTTCAGGCACAAAACTATTTATGCTTCCTCCCAGCCACCATCTGGGCACCCTCCCCCAGGGGTTGGCTTGGATTGCATAAATATTCAGCTGCTAATTTAACTCTTTCAGCCCACTACGTTCCAGACCCCTCTAGAAGGTAGAAGGAAAGCAGTCAATATTGCAACCAGTGAGACACAGAACAGCCCAAAATAATTACAAGCAGTTCATCTGATTACAGTAGAGCTATTAACATAATTTACCTAACCGAGCACCTATCTCAGAGGGTGCTACACTACTATAAACATTGGCTTTGGTATTTAGATACTCTAGGATGCTTAATCTGACTGGCCCTGGTTCAGCATCTGCACCAACATTCTGAGAGTGTGAGTTTTATGTTTGCTGAGATACATTCAAAGGTTGCTGAACATCTGGGGATTACGGATGGAAGAGATGGAAGTGATTTACTAAAACTGGAACACACAGAATCTGGTGCAGCTCTGCATAGAAACCAGAATCTAACTTCAGCTTGTTCAACTAAGCTTTGACATAAGCCCTCATTCTTATTGGAGCTACTTGTCATGCAATTTGACAGGTTAAATTGCATGACAAGTCGCACCCTATTGTCAGCAATGACCGTGTTCAAATTGGTGCAACGCCAACTTTATGGTGACGCACCGATTTGAAGAAGTAGTTCCTGCACTACTTTTGGCGATTCCAGGTGCTACCTGCATAGACATCTGTGCATGAAGCTGCACAGATGTCTTCAAAGTCGCACCTGAAGTCACACTGACATGCTGCTTTGAAATCGTGTGATTTTTAGATGAAGTCGCACTATTTCAAAGCCGCATTCAATATGAACGAGGGCTAAAACCTAGAAGCTGATTGGCTACTATGCACAGCTACACCAGATTGTTTATGCACCAGTTTTAGTAAATTCCCCCCAATATTTCTTACTATAGAACTGATCATGTGTTCATTATGTAAAAATGGCTTCTTGTGTTTTTCCTCTGCAGGTTCCTGTGAACTGTGAGTCACATCTGCTAACCAATGGCCTGTCAGAGACACTTGCTGTTCCTGCTCCTGGTTCTGTTTGCAGTCAGTACACAGCTGTCACACGGCCAGCACTGGTCCCATGGGTGGTACCCAGGAGGCAAGAGGGAGTTGGACGTGCCTGCTTCTCCAGAGGTATATTAACATTGTTTTCGAACTAAGGGTTTTGACATACACTATATTACCAAAAGTATTGCTGCAGAGGTTGAAGGTACTCACTTTTGTTGCCAGCGGTTTTAACCTCCCTGGCGGTATTCCCGAGTGTGGCTCGGGGTGGAATTTCAGTGCCATTAGCGGTAACCCCGAGCCACACTCGGGGTACCGCCAGGGAGCATCGCTGGATCCTGGTAGAGGTTACTTACCTTGTCCCCGGGTTCCCGCGATGTATTCCTGCAGCATACAGCGGCCGGATCTTCCGCCTGATGCTGGGAGCCCCGGCTTCCATCTCCTGCGAGCATCACGTCACAGGGGGTCGAACCGGTGGCAAATTCAAATAGTAAAACACACAAACACACTGATATATTGTAATCCTATTGGATTACATTACTAAATAAAATAAATTGACATTAGATTGCCCCCCAGTGCCCTTTCCTGCAGTTTTACTGTACTTTATATACATATATAGATATCTATATATATATATATATAATATATGTATACGTTTATATATATATATATATATATATATATATATATATATATATATATATATATATATATATATATATAATATATATATATATATATATATATATATATATATATATATATAATATGTATTTTTTTTCCAAAATATAATATATGTATATGTGTATATATATATATGTATATATATATATATATATATATATATATATATATATATATATATATATATATATATATATATATACTTTAACTTATTTATAGTTATTTATTATATTATGATTTATGATTTTGTGTTTTAAACTTTATCATATCCGAGATGTTATAAAGAAGAACGCACAGTAAAAAATAATCATATGTAAATAGTTGGTTTGGGCTGCTCATCTTTAAAAATTACATGCAAAATAATTGTACCGCTTTCAGCACCTAAAATCGGAAACAATCATACCGCCAGGGAGGTTAATGGCTGCGTGTTGAGTCATTTTGAGGGGACAGTAAATTTACACTGTTATACAAGCTGTACACTCACCACTTTATATTGTAGCAAAGTGTAATTTCTTCAGTGTTGTCACATGAAAAGATATAATAAAATATTTACAAAAATGTGAGGGGTGTACTCACTTTTGTGAGATACTGTATATATATATATATATATATAAAACCAGAAGTTATTTTAAGAAAAGCAGATATAAAATACTTCTAAAAAATAACTGAAGACCAATATAGTTTCCCTTTTTTTTTTTTTTAACCCAGGAAGGTGTTAGGATGGTAGGCATGAGGACTGTTGATGAGCTTAGTTTTTTTGGGAAAAATACAAACTAATATCTTTTGATTTTGTGTATTTGATCTTTTGTTGAACAAGAAAAAAAAAGCGTTAAAAATGCATGCCAGCCCATCTGCTTAACAAATAGGATAGATCCTAGGAGACCATATACAAGAATTGTGCATTTGCTTTTGTTTTTTATCTTTGTAAGTTGCTTAATTCTGTCTGTGACCCCATTTTAGAGATTTTCCCTACTTCCTGTCTCTACCTACAGAAGACCGGAAGGCACGGGCAATCAAAATATTGTGAGAAGTTGTAAACCTTGGCCGTTCTACTCCAAAGTTTGTCTGTGATCCCATTGGAGATATCACCCATCATTTCCTGTTCTCTCCAATGGTGGTAACAGATGGCCATAAAAGCATTTTTTACTTTTTTTTTTTCTCTCCACGTGGCTGTCACTTCACTCCTTTTGGGTGTTATTTGTATTCACCCACGGATAGTAGGATGTGGATCTTCAGACCAGTAGCGGCTGGTGCTCAAAATTTTTTGGGGGGGGGGGGGGGCGCAAAAAGAAAAATGTAATAGGTATTGCTTCGCGGCAAAAAACGCTGTAAAAAAATTGCGTGACTTTGAGGTCATGGTACAGGCATGGCACAGGTGATGGTATAGGCATGGCACAGGAGATGGTACAGGCATGGAACAGGTGATGGTATAGGCATGGCACAGGTGATGGTACAGGCATGGCACAGGCATGGCACAGGTGATGGTACAGGCATGGCACAGGCATGGCACAGGTGATGGCACAGGCATGGCACAGGTGATGGCACAGGCATGGCACAGGTGATGGTATAGGCATGGCACAGGTGATGGTATAGGCATGGCACAGGCATGGCACAGGTGATGGTATAGGCATGGCACAGGTGATGGTATAGGCATGGCACAGGTGATGGCACAGGCATGGCACAGGTGATGGTATAGGCATGGCACAGGTGATGGTATAGGCATGGCACAGGCATGGCACAGGTGATGGTATAGGCATGGCACAGGCATGGCACAGGTGATGGTATAGGCATGGCACAGGTGATGGTATAGGCATGGCACACGAAAGTGGGGGTGTCCTAGCGCTTTGACCTGCGCCCAGGTTACACCCCCAGAAGGCAGCCAATCGGCGCCTCTTCTGGGTCGTAAAGCCCACCCCCCCCCCCCCCCCCATAGCCACCACATAGGCCGGCGAACGCAATTTTTTTTTAAAAAACTTTATTGTTCTTTTTGTAATTTTTTTTTCCTTTTTTTAGGGGGGGGGGGGCAGAGCCCTGGCGCCCCCTACGCACAGGCCGCCACTGCTTCAGACTACCCTGAAGTCTAGGGGATGAAGCGAGATGAAGGGGAATGAAGGGGGATGAAGGGGAGTGAGATTTGTGTCCCTTAGTTTCCTTTCTCCCTTTCCTTGGGGGTCTCTGTTTCGGAGAGCCGATAACCTAATACCTAGTGGTCGGCTTCAGCTGATCACGAGCAGAGGGGTCCCCTGGATCCTTCAGCTAGGTGGACCTGTGTGTGCCTTGCCCCCATCAGGAGTCTTGTACCTTGGAGATCAGGGAAGGGTCCTTCCTCTTCAGGTGGGGACCATATGACACACCCTACTGCACTTATTATCAATTTTGGTGTTTTGTTTTGGTGCACTGCATGATGAGCTGAAAAAAGAAAAAGTTAAAGGAGACCTGTCAGGAACGCTGCTTGTAGGCAGGTGCAGTCTGCTTCCTCCACTGTAGGTGGCGCCCGATCTGAGTGACATCACAAACTGGACAGGAAGTCAAGGGAAAGTTGGTTTCTCTGTGGTTTGCAGGTTCTTGGAAGCAGCATTCCAGTTGGCTGCACTGCATCCAGGTGACCTTGACAGCCATCTTGGATCAGCAGAGTCATTTTAAGTCCTTGTTCTCCAGGTTTTGGCATGCATTCACGTATGGGTTGTGTAGGGATAGGTACCCAGTCTTTCAGGGACAGTATTAGGGACAGGGAGAGGTTCCGGGCGAGAAGGGAAAGCTTAGGAATTGCAATCGCCTTGGACATCTTCCTGTTTAGGTGCGAGACGGCCAGGCCACATTCTGCCCCTCCAGACAGACGCTGTCAGTTCAGCTGATACCTGCCCCGCTACGCGATGATATTCGTGAGTGTTCCCGGCTCGGTCTTCTCCCAGTGCATTTGTTGTGAACTGTTTGCCTTTTCTACAAGTTTTGCCTTTTCTGCAATGTAAGCTATACTGATCGCACCTTGACTTTGTGTGCATTATTGCTGCTGCACCAAGCTGCATCCACCCACATGCTGGATTCCTATCCAGCCTTGTATCATTGTAGAGTTCCTAACATGTTCCTTTCAGAGCATCCCCCTGTGCTCAGGAACACTTGTGCGTTGTGATAATGCACTCCAAAATGCATTAACATGCATTGCCACCATGCATGGCAATAAACCTGCCCTATGCGTGTTGGAAAGCCATTAATTGTGAGCAGAACTCGATGCATTGTAGAGTAGAGACCAACACACTTCAGCGCAGCCTATTCCATATACACTATGTTGTCAGAAGAATTGGGACACCTGCCTTTACACGCACATGAACTTCAATGGCATCCCAGTCTTAGTCCATGGGGTTCAATATTGAGTTAGCCCATCCTTTGCAGCTTTAACAGCTTCAACTTTTCTGGGAAGGCTGTCCACAAGGTTTAGGAGTGTGTCTATGGGAATGTTTGACCATTCTTCCAGAAGCACATTTGTGAGGGTTAGGCACTGATGTTAGACGAGAAGGCCTGGCTCGCAGTATCCATTCTTATTCATCCCAAAGGTGTTCTATCGGGTTGATGTGCAGGCCACTCAAGTTCTTCCACCCAAACCATGCTTTGTGCACTGGTGTGCAGTCATGTTGGAACAAAAAGGGGCCATCCCCAAACTGTTACCACAAAGTTGGGAGCATGAAATTGTCCTAAATGTTTTGGTATTCTGACACCTCAAGAGTTTCCTTCACTGGAACCAAGGGGCCAAGCCCAACCCCTGAAAAACAACCCCACACCATAATCCCCCCACCAAAGGATTTGGATTAGTACACAAAGCAAGGTCCATAAAAACATGGATGAGCGAGTTTGGGGTGGAGGAACTTGACTGGCCTGCACAGAGTCCTGACCTCAACCTGATAGAACACCTTTGAGATGAAATAGAGTGGAGACTGCGAGCCAGGCCTTCTTATCCAACATCAGTGCCTGACCTCACAAATGCGCTTCTGGAAGAACGGTTAAAAATTCCCATAGACACACTCCTAAACCTTGTGGACAGCCTTCCCAGAGGAGTTGAAGCTGTTTTAGCTCCAAAGAGTTGGCCAACTCAATATTGAACCCTACGGACCAAGACTAGGATGCCATTAAAGTTAATGTGCGTGTAAAGGCAGGCGTCCCAATATTTTTGATAATATAGTGTGCCTTGCATTTTGAATAGGTCACATTTTGTCTTCCGCTATGGTGCGGTGCCAACCCATTCATAATGAATGGTCTGCCTTAACACAGCTCACAATAACACGTGTCATATCACTTGTTAACGCCTGTACACTAGTGCACTGCAATGGAACGCCGTAGTCCTGATATGGCGGACCTCATCTGGAGGTGGCTGGTTCCCTTTAAGATCCTGATGATACCACACCGCTCAGCCAAGCTGACACAACACACAAGAGAGCGGAGAGTAGATTGCGTCTCGTCTCAGCGCTGGGACTGCAGTGAAATTTTATGTCAACGATGGGATTGCGGTGAAACGTCCCCTATCACGGCAGATGTTCCACAGATCGTTGGGCCATTGAAGTTTGTCTCACCTCGGCAGCAGGATCTGATCAGTAAACAACATGTGAGGGAATGGAGGGGATTTTCATCTCTCGGAAAGAACAGAAGTGATCATCTCTGGAGAGCAGGAAGAGCGCCGGCGGTTTACCGAATTAAAAAGTTTCCTATCTTTTTTTCCAAAAGTGTACACAGTATGGCAAGGCAGCTTAGATTTGTTTGCAAGACATGGGCATATAATGTTATTAAAGAGATAATAGAGGATAAAAAAAGAACACCGGTTTAATAGCAGAATTCAACTCTCTCAATCAACATTAATTATTTTTAATCCTTATGCTGCTTGCATTAGTAAATAGATAGGCAGGTATAAAATAATTACTTGTTTTAACCAGTTCTGGACCAGAAGGATTTGCCCCCTTAATGACCAGGCCATTTTATGCGATTTGGCACTGCGTTACTTTAAAGGAAAATTGCACGGTCGTGCGACACTGTACTGAAATAAAATTGATGTCCTTTTTTTTCTACAAATAGAGCCTTATTTTGGTGGTATTTGATCAACTCTGCTATTTTTATTGTTTGCGCTATAAACAAAAAAAAAAAAAAGAGCGACAATTCTGAAAAAAAAAAAAATATATATATATATATATATATATATATATATATATATATATATATATATATATATATATATATATATATATATTTCACATTCTGCTATATATCATTCCCAAAACAAAAAAAATGAAAAAGTCAAAGTTTTTCATCCTTTTAGGCCAATTTGTATTCTGCTACATATGTTTGGTAAAAAAAAAATTGCAATAGGTGTATTTTGATATACAAACTAGGGGAAAGATTTATGTCATTTTTATTTATTTATTTTTTTTTACTAGTAATGGCGACGATCTGTGATTTTTAGTGGGACTGCAGCTCCTAACTGACATTTTTGACACTTTTGGGGGTACCAGTGACATTTCTACAGTAATCAGTGCTAAAAATATGCACTGTTACTGTACTAATGACACAAGCAGGGAAGGGGTTGACCCAGGGGTGATCAAAGGGTTAAATGTAAGTCTAGGGGGTGTTTTCTAACTGTGGGAGTCTGAGCTTGTGAAATGATCATGGAGACTTGTGATGCTATATAGAAGGATCACAGGATCTGTGATCATTTCAGAGAGAAGAATGGTCAGCTGTGTTTACAACAGCTGACCGTACTTCTCCCCAGCACCACGCTCGTGAACGACGTAGTGCTAAGTTGTTTTGTGCAGCTGAACCAGCCTGTTGCAGTAAATCTGCAGGGGGCGGTCGGCAAGTGGTTGAACTTTTTTCTTTACTTTTTTTCAGCTGCTTCCTGGTTTCCTGGCCTAGGCCAAAATGATGTCATACATCCCAGGAGGCTTCATGGGCATTTTTTTTTTCTTTTATCTGGAAGCTTTTTTCACACCCTTTTGCATGCGTGCCTGAGCTAAGGGCAGATGGATTTCAGGAAGTAAATGCTAGATGAATCATCTGCCCTTACTCAAGATGGCTAGAAATGCTAGAGGGTGTTTTTCTAAGTGATTTCTCCACAAAATAATGCGTGGTGACATGGATGGATAGATTAATTTGCTTTGAATATTAAAAATGAATTGACCAGTGTTTTCAGTTTGTGGTGTTCAGGTACAGTTTAGTTCCACTCTTAAGTCGCAATTATGATATGACAGCTGTGTAATTATAAGATTCTTGACTTTTTGCGTGCATACCGTTCTTGATTTTGTCAGTATTTTAGCAACTTAAAGCTTAAAGTGATTGTAAAGGATCACCTTGTAAAACAGCCCATTCATTACAATAGAAATGGAAGGCAAAACATTTTAGTATAGGTATAAAAAAAAAAAAAAAAAAAAAAACTTTATAAATACCTTTTTTCCCTTTTTTTATAAGTGATCATATTCCGTCTGTTCTCAGCTTAAGAGATTGGGGGAGGAGAAGCAACAGTACAGTGAGCTTCCCAGTGAATGGCTGTGCAGTGGTGGGATGTCAGGTCAAGTCTGATCATTGGAGGAGAGTACAGTATGGAGCTAGAGAACTGACCGCGGTGTGCTCTCCTGCTTAGTTTGGTCAGCAGGCATTTCACACAAATGAAGCAATACAAAGAGAACTGGATACTTTCTCATACAAGTACATGGAACAGCAGGCACATATCAGGAATATAAAGTGTTGGGGTAACAAATGCCTTAGGTACTCATATTGAATGAGAAATGTCCATTGTGGTTGTGGCTGCTATGTTTGGTAACATCTTCATTACTCCCCCTCCCCCCGCCTAAACACACCCCCAGCTCTGATCTTTTAGTGCTTGTGGGAGTTAACGCGAGCCACTGGACCTGTCATAGGCACTCATTAGAGGTTCCAACTATGCCCTATACCTTTTTTTTCCCCTCCTCCAGTCATAGTAGCTATACTGATGCTTCCCGCGATGAAAAGAGCTCTATGCATGAAGAACGAGCAGATGAGTGAATTGTCTGCCGCCTCCATTCATAGGTTGCTTTACATCTGCATTAATGAAGCCAAAAGTTAGGGCTCTGATGTGAAAAAGGGACTGCGTGATTGGGGGAACTCTGATTTCATTGCAGACCTTTGATGTATAGGGCTGAATCTAATGTGATGGAGAGTATTTACAAAAAGCCTCTGATGTATAGGGGTCCTGATGTGATGGGAGACCTCTGACATGATCAGGGAACCTCTAATGTGGAGGGAGGCTTCTGATGTATAGCTAATTTCCTCAAGGTGGTTGTGTGCAAAAGGTGACAATGAATTAAAGTGTTTGTTCACCAATCACCAATGTCAGAAGTCTGCCAAGAAAGATATGTGAGTTAGAAGTTTTGGTGCACAAAGAGAAATATGATTTAATTGGTATTGCTGAAACTTAGCTTCATTCTTCATATGACATATGATTCAGAACAAGGTCATGTTACCAGTGGGGTACCTCAGGGATCTGTACTGGGACCAATTTTGTTTAATATCTTCATAAGTGATATTGCAAAAGGCCTCGATGGTAAGGTTTGTCTTTTTGCTGATGACACAAAGATATGTAACAGGGTTGATGTTCCTGGAGGGAAAGGCCAAATGGAAAAGGATTTAGGAAAACTAGAAGAATGGTCAGAACTCTGGCAACTGAAATTTAATGTGGATAAGTGCAAGATAATGCACCTGGGACGTAAAAACCCAAGGGCAGAATATAGAATATTTGACACAGTCCTGACCTCAGTATCTGAGGAAAGGGATTTAGGAGTAATTATTACAGAAGACTTAAAGGTGGGAAGACAATGTAATAGAGCAGCACGAAATGCCAGCAGAATGCTTGGATGTATAGGGAGAGGTATAAGCAGTAGAAAGAGAGAAGTGCTTATGCCGCTGTACAGAACACTGGTGAGACCTCACTTGGAGTATTGTGCGCAGTACTGGAGGCCATATCTCCAGAAGGATATAGATACTCTAGAGAGAGTTCAGAGAAGAGCTACTAAACTAGTACATGGATTGCAGGAAAAAACTTACCAGGAAAGGTTAAAGGACCTTAACATGTATAGCTTGGAAGAAAGAAGAGACAGAGGGGATATGATAGAAACTTTTAAATACATAAAGGGAATGAACTCGGTAAAGGAGGAGAGCATATTTAAAAGAAGAAAAACTACCACAAGAGGACACAGTTTTAAATTAGAGGGGCAAAGGTTTAAAAGTAATATGAGGAAGTATTACTTTACTGAGAGAGTAGTGGATGCATGGAATAACCTTCCCGCAGAAGTGGTAGCTGCAAATACAGTGAAGGAGTTTAAGCATGCATGGGATAGGCATAAGGCTATCCTTCATATAAGATAGGGCCAGGGACTATTCATAGGATTCAGATATATTGGGCAGACTAGATGGGCCAAATGGTTCTTATCTGCCGACACATTCTATGTTTCTATGACTGGGCTATTAATATGCCTGGCTTAGCTCTCTTTCAGAGAGACAGGGTAAAAAGGAAAGGTGGTGGTGTCTGTCTCCATGTGAGAAGTGAGCTTGAAGCGAGTGTGAGTGAGGACCTAGTTGATGAAGAGACTTGGCTCCTTGCAAGGGCTGGGACATTGATAATTATGGGGGATTTTAACTACCCGGAAATTGACTGGAGTATTGGGACTGCAGGAACAGTTAGAGGGCAAAATGTTTAAACCTATTACAAGACAATTTTAAGGTCCTGTTTATGGAGGCCCCAACTAGGAATAACACTTTGCAGGACCTAGTAATCTCAAAACATGTAGAGCTTATTGCTAATGTTCATATAAAAGAACATCTGGGTAGCAGTGGCCATAACATTATTCTGTTTAATCTTAGCTGTAAGTGCCGGTTCACACTTGTGCGATGCGGGAACGCTGCGAATATGCAGCGTGTTCCCGCATCGCATCCGCACATCTGGCAGTTCACACTGCCATATGTGATACGCAGAGGGTGTCAATTAAAAGTAAACGACACTGCCAGTTGCGATCGCAAATCGCAGTGCGATCTGCAAGTTCGCACAGAATCGGATCGCACAAGTGTGAACCACTGTGCGATCCGATTCTGATGCGGCTCAAAAAAAGCCTCATGTGCGAGTTTGCTGCAGATGCGCTGCGAATTCAGCCATACAAGTGTATGGCTGAACTCGCATCCGCACATGAGATCGCATGTAATGAAGGAGCAGTGCGCTCCGAACAGGGCCGGAGTGGGACTCATTTTCAGCCCTGGAGTTTCATGCCTTAGACCGGCCCACTTTAGTTCACGACTGACTATATTAAAATAATGTAATTAAAACCTCAGAATATAAGTTTGCAATGGCGCACTGTTCTCTACAACCTTGTAATTCATTGTATTTTTCAAAAAAATATCATCATTTACAATTCAGTGCAAATACAGTAGCCTTCTCCGCCATGGATTCCCCCAGATCCTCCCCCCCCCCCCCCCAGTATGTATGATGCATGCATATTCTTAGCCCCCAAGTGCATAACTTTACATTTATCAACATTAAACCTCATTTGCCACATAGTTTTTTTTAAATGTACGAAAATATCGGCCAATATCGGCAAAAGCCGATATTCAATGGCCAAAATATTGGTATCGGCAATAAAAAAACTATATCGGTCAATCACTAATTCATAGTGCTGCCAAAGCAGCCTATTCCATGTTTTAGCTTAGTATTAAAAATGAGATTAAACATTGCAGTGATATAAAGTGGGGAACTTTTGTAATCTGTTCTCCGGCTATAGCTAACACAAAACCTCTACCCTGTACAAATCTCTAGAGAAATACACAGACATGCAACGATGTAGAATCCACAGATCACATTCAGTTTGGTGAAAGGTGACAGTTACATTCGGTGTATGGTCTATGTGCATTTGTTCAAAGACCTCAAAAGCCCCTAAACTGCGTCCATTGGAGGCTTTTTTCCAATTTTGCTTCAGTAAACTACCAAACCCTGCAACTGTGCTGCAGTCAGAAATTAATTTACTTCACCTTAATCTGAATTTTATGTATTTTTAAGAATTATGCAAAAATCTAAGATTCATGCAAGCTCCCACATGGAACGCCTGCTTCTTGTTCTTGTACTGTGCAGTTGTCTCAGGGACACCAAAATGAATGATGGCAACCAGAGGACCTTGCAACTCAGGGGCAATATCTCCTTATTCAAGGCCATCCTTCACCTCACCCTCCATAAAATGCTAGTTAAAACTGCAAAAAAAAAAAATCCCCTAAATACCTGTAGGGGGGGGGGGGGGGAATGAGCCTCCTCCAGAGGTAGCTTACCAAGGAGAACCTCATCTCCTCCTATTGAGATCCTGGGGAATATTGAGTAATGCAAAGCTCATGAGAAGACAATCCTACACTGTGACAAGGGCAGTGATTTTTAGCAGGAAGAAGAGCAGAGCCAGAGCGAGGACAACATGAACAATCCACTTACCTGCAGCGAGGAGGAGGTGGGTGGAGCTACTTTCTTGGCGCGGAGGAGGAGGAATTTAAACCCTCTTCCGCTATGAATGCTGGGCTTCTGCCTGTGTGTGCCTGATGTCACTGGAATCACCAGTTCAGGAATCACACAGTGTGCGTTTCATTTTGGGACACTGCTTTGTCCTGGAATAAAACTGCCTGCACTGTCATGCTACACGACACCCCCTCAGATGTTGCGCCCGGTGCGGCCGGACCCCCTGCACCCAGTGCCGAGACAAGGTCATTCAGTGCCCAGGGCAAACATGGCAAGCTGTGCCCCCCCCACCCCATAAGGCTAATAATGGTAGAAGGTTTGTTTCAGGCAGTAGGGAGGCGATACAACGGCTCCTTACCTCCTGTCAAATGCTCTCTGAAGAGCAATCTGCATGATGGTTGCTTTTCAGAGACCAAAACACGTGTGAACAAGCCCTTAAGTATTTATTTTTTACAAATGTTTTACATTATTTATATTGTGTTGAGAATTTATATGTACAGTGTATATATATATACTTTTTACATTTTTAACTGCCCTGTTGGGGGGCTTTTATGAAATATCAGGGCTCTAAACAGACCCCAGATGTTTCACTTTTGAGACACCATGTGGTTTGGTGCCTGTGTTAGCAGATGTGTGGGGTGCCATTACCAATAAATGGCACTGTCGCACGTCTACTAATGGACAATTTGTTTCTGTGTGTGTGTCAGGAAAGCCACAATCTTGTGACTGACATTCAAAGGTGTGAAGTTTGCCTTATAGTGGGGTCACACCGGTGCATTGCAGTTTGGTCACAGTGTGATTGTATGTGCGTTTTACCTGGATTTAGGTGTACTTCTATTGAATTCCATTACACAGTGCGTTTTCTGAAACCGCATCAAAGATGCAACATGCAGGACTTTGATGTACTTTCATGAAAACACACTTTGTAATAGAAATTCAAATAGAAGTGAACCTAAAATCCAGGTAAAACGCACACACAATCACACTGTGACCAAACCACAGCGCACAGGTTATTAGGTATAGGTATGGGGGGGGGATAGGGATAGGGGGGAATAGGTATAGGGGGGATAGGTATAGGTGGGGGGATAGGTATGGGGGGGAATAGGGATAGGGAGGAATAGGTATAGGGGGGATAGGTATAGGGGGGGGTAGGGATGGGGGGGGGCAGGTCTGGGTAATAAGAATATGTGTTAATGAAGAACAGAGTGAGGGACTGTAAAGAAAGTGCTAATGCTGCATTTTAGGATAGGACAGGGTCAGCTAAATGGCTGCTTGGATAGCCCAGAGTTGGGACCAGAGGCTTCAGGACATACAGTGCAGATTTATGGAGTGGACAGCTGAAAGAAGAAGGTGAAGGGTTAATGTGAACAGGAGAGAGGAGCAGAAGACTCGGCGCTGACTTACTATTGTTCAGGGAAGGTAAAGAGACGACATGCTGCGGACAAAGTGAAAGTGACCAACAAGGAAGACTCAAGTGACCTGGCCGGGAACGGGGAAGTAGAAGAAGCTGACAGGGGGGAGGGGAGCTTGTAAAGAGTAGAGTGATAAACAGCTGAAGGAGAGATAAGGCAGAGGTGAAGTGAATGGAATGAACAAGTCCGGGGATCATACATTGTTGTACAGTGACAGGAGGGAGAATGATATTCACCCCTGTCAGGCAGGAGAAGGCAAAAGCTCTCAGTGCGCCCCCCCCCCCCCTTCATCACAGATATGGACATGTCCAGGGCAGATGATACTTGTAACTTTCGGCATTACACCGGCCCTGCCTGCACCCCAAATGGACCAGCCCACCTGGAATTCTCCAGATGCTCCCGATTAGCCAATCCGGGCCTGGCTCCGAATTACATGCGATCAGCGCATCCGCACAAGTGTGAACCGGCACTTAACAACAAACACATACTGGAAATATAAAAACACTTAACTTTAAGAGAGCAAAATTTCCAAAGGTGAGGGCTGCTCTCCAAGACTTAGACTGGGAGAGAATATTGGCATCGATGAGCACAGAACAGAAGCGGGAATCCTTCATAAAGACTTTATGCAAAGTATATTCCCATGGGCAATATGTTTAAAAAATAAAAATAAAACCTATGTAGCTCATGGCAAAGTTAAAAAAGCGATCAATAATAAAAAAAGAGCCTTTGAAAAATATAAACATGTAGGAACACTATCATCATTTAAATGTTAAAAAAATATAACAGAACATATAAAAAGGAAATCAAGGCTGAAAAAAATCAAAACGAATGACAGATTGCAAAAGACAGTAGGACAAACCCCCAAAAATTCTTCAAATATATTAACAGTATAAAGGTCAGGTCTGGTCATGTCGGCCCTTTACAAAATAATCTGGAGTGGGTGACTGGGAACAAAGAAAAGGCAAATTTATTAAATACCTTCTTCAGCTCTGTATATACAAAGGTGCATGGGGGAGCTCATGTCCATAATGAGGACGGTATTGACACAGCCCCAAATGATCCACAATGGCTCAAAACTGATATGGTCCAGAAATATTTAGACAGAATTAATGTGAATAAGGGCCCTTTCACACGGGCGCTCCGTATGTCCGCAAATTATCCTATTTTTTTGCGGATGATTTACGGACATAATGTAAGTCAATGGCATTGCGGATGTCAGCGAATACCATCCGCTGACATTCGATTTTTCTTCCTTTCAGTTCTGTTCCGTTTTTTGGAACGAAACAGAATACTATTTTTCCTCCGTTCAAAAAACAGAAAGGAGGCAAAATCGGATGTCAGCGGTGTCATCCGCTGACATCCGCAATGCCCATAGACTTACATTATGTCCGTATATCATCCGCAAACGAAAAAAAAAAAAAAAAAATGACCGGAGCGGAGAATAAAAACTGATCGCCCGTGTGAAAGAGCCCCAAAGCACCTGGACCAGATGGCATCCACCCACGGATCCTAAAAGAATTGAGCTCTGTCATTTAAAAGCCATTGTTTCTAAAGTTTAGGGACTCTTTAATGACAGGCATAGTACCACTGGATTGGAGTAAGGCTGGCCATACACTATACAATTTTCTTATTCAATTTCCTTTAGATTTACCTTAAACTATGTAGTGCAAAGTCCTGCCTGATTGCATACAAATTGAAAGTGTTTAGGTTTGACCCTACATTACATGGTTTTGGTAAATCTAAAGGAAAGTTGAACAAGAAAATTGTATAGTGTATGGCCAGCCTAAGGCCAATGTGGTGCCTATATTTAAAAAGGGATCAAAGTCTTTACCAAGTAACTATAGACCTGTTAGTTGGGAAGATACTGGAGAGTTTAATAAACGTCAAAAACAAGACTGATGCAATTTGTAGAGATATTTCCACTATACGGGTATCTTCCCCACTTCATATACCCTGTCTAACAGCACATTCAATTCTCTCCTCTTTTGACCCAGCTACTACTGATGAGGATACCAAACTTTTCTCAGATGCCCACCTAACCAGTTTTCCCCTTGATCCCGTTCCCTCACAACTACTACAGTCACCCTCTTAGTTAGTGCACTATGACACCCTTGGTAGTTAAATAATACCGTTTTCTTTAGAGGTGTATATTTCATAACAAAAAGAGGGACAGAGGGATTTGGCTTTAAAAGAGTCCCTCCAAATGAAGGGAATGGGAGCTATGGCGGGAAGAACCACTGAGAGCAGCAGCAGAAACAGGACTTCCTGAAAGTACCAGCTTCTTCAGAGAGTTTGGGGAAGGTTTCCTCTTTACCAGAGCAGTGTTCAGTGGTGCAGATATCTGGACACGTAAGCAGGACTGTGATAAGGAGTGGGCAGAAGGGGCAGAAGGGGCAGCTGCCTCGGACAGAGGCAGCTGTAGGGGGTGCACCCACTTACAGAATGCATGCTTTAGATCAGTGACTGGCAACCAGTAGGCTGTAGCTTTATATGTGCTCTGACAGCTGCTGCTGTCACATTGTGCTCCAATGTGCCCACTTTGTACCCCATGTGCCCAAAGCTGAAACAAAAAACATGCATGCATAACAACCTTCTAGATGTTAGGAAGCAAGCAATTGGCCATGCAAGGGCAGTGCACATTCCGTACCAACCATGGGCAGCTGGAACAAGGGGTAAGAGATTTTTTTAGTATACATTAGCAATGGGAGAGGGGGGCACAGTTCTGCATCCTTGGCTCTGGACAACTTCTCCAAGTACTGAAGTTAAATATTTTGACTCTTTTTTGTAGGTAACTCTGTGCGCCGGTTCACACTACCGCGACGCTACTTTAGGTGGCGACCTCCGAGGTCGCGGTGCGAGCAGCGCGCCGCGACCTCGGAGCGGCCGCCACGGACTTCATAACATTGAAGTCTATGGCGGTCACCCCAAAGAAGCTCCGGACCCTTTTTTTAGGTCGGAGCGACTTGTGTCGCTCCTATTAGAACGGGTCCGTAGCTTCCCTATGGGAGGCGACCTGCGGCGACCTGTGAGGCAACCAGGTCGCCTCACAGGTCGCCCTAGCGTGAACCGGCACTGTGTGTTGTATTTATAAACAGTTTTTTAGCAATTCACCAAATAAAATGCAAATGTGCATTCAGTATGTGCAAATGGGACAAAATCCAATGTTTTTTGGGCTATTTCCTGTGCTGTATGAATGTTTTTCATTGATTTAAAATGGAAAAATCCGCATTTGGCCACTAGATGGAGTTTAGTACCATAGGAAATTCCTGTGATACTTACCACCATCTAGTGGCCAAATGTGATATTTTTTCCATTTTAAGTAAATGAAAAACAGCCAGCACAGGACATAGCCCACAAAACACTGTATATTTTCTGTTTATAATCAAAGAAAAACATTTTCCAGCATAATAACATTCATTTTCTGCCCCATTTCCACAGAACAAATGTGCATGCGCTTTAACTGGGCAAATTGCCATGCATGTTTTTTTTTAAATACACCCTGTAGTGTTGCCATATTTTATTTAAGCATCAAAGTCACTTTAACACTCATCAACACAAAAAGAAATTGGAAGACTATAGTTGAAGTCAACACAAAATTTATAAAAGTTTAAATGTGTCCAAAATGCGAAGGGGATAACACACACGCCAACCGAGCACATCTGGAGTAAATGTAGCATTACAGGTACATCTGTTACAAAGACCGGGTCATTAGCGGCTGAGCTAATGCACGCCTGATAAATTGCCTATTTGGAAGGTTCTCCGCTTAGAAGGGCTGATGATATTCAGAAGCAGTTTTTTCTTTGATCTTTAACCCATTTATGGGAAGATGTAGTGGCATTTTCAGCAAACTCATATTTTAATTTTTTTGACAGTCCAACGCCGGACTTGTGATGACATCAGTTCAGCTCTTTTCATTTTTACACTGTGAGTGCAGGGTGCCATCTTCAGGTGCTGGGTCATTAACACCCTGCATTCACAGTCTGGGTGTCATTCGACTAGGAAGACTGGGGACATCTTGTGGTGAAGAAGAGGGAGGCAGAGCTTTGTGGTGAAGAAAGTGGGGAATAGGCAGGTGGGTGGGGTGGTAGGAAGGAGGGAGAGGAAGTAGGGAAGGTCCAACAGCATACGTCGGTCACGCTAGGGGACGCTAGGGGGCGTGCACGCGCCTTTGGCGGCACGCTCCCGCCCCCGTTTGTCAGCGGGGAAGCCGATGCAGCGGGCAGGCGGCTCCGATTGTCGCCTGACACCCGCGATTGTTCCCCGCTGAGAGAGAACGGTCAACACAGGTCTCTATGGTCATTTCACAAGCCACGCCCCGCACAGTTAGAATCACTCCCCTAGGCTCACATTTAACTCCTTGATCAGCCACGATGTTAACCCCTTCCCTGCCAGTGTCATTATTACAGTAACAGTGCATATTTTTAGCACTGATTACTGTAGTAATGTCACTGGTGCCCCCAAAAGTATCAAAAATGTCAGTTAGGGGTCCGATCTGCCCGCCGCAATGTCGCAGTGCCACAAAAAATCACAGATTGCCACCATTACTAGTTAAAAAAAAAAAAGAAAAACAATAACATATATCGTTCCCATAGTTAGTAGACGCAATAACTTTTGCGCAAACCAATAAAAATATGCTTATTGCGATTTTTTTTACTAATAATATGTAGCAGAAAAAATTGGCCTAAAATGTTTAAAAAAAGTTTGATTTTTGCATTTTTTTTTTTTGGAAATGTCATATAGCAGAATGTGAAAAATATATATATATTTTTTTCAGAATTGTCGCTCTTTTTTTATTTATAGCACAAAAAATAAAAAATGGCACAGGTGATCAAATACCACCAAAAGAAAGCTCTATTTGTGGAAAAAAAAAACGTAAATTTCGTTTGGGTACAGCATTGCATGACCGCGCAATTGTCAGTAAAAGTCGCGCAGTGCCAAGTTGAAAAAAGTGGCCTGGTCATTAAGGGGGCAAATCGTTCCGGTCTTAAAGGGGTTAATGCATACAATGCAATAGGATAAAAACCTTCTGCCTTTACAACTCCTTTTATTATATAGCTGCAGGTGTGCAGAGTCCAGCCAGAAAAGCCTCGTACACACGTACCGATCGTCGGCTGAACGATCGCCGTCTTTTGTCCAGGGCTGTCGTGTCTGTTGAAAACTGCAAAAGACTGCACATGAATTTTGTCGGCCAACGACAGCCGACTGCAGAAGTGATGTCATGTAATGGTTAACTTTCCTTGTCTTTTTTCTTTTCTGAGCATGCCCAGTCTTGCAAATCTGCTGTCTGTCGGCCGAAATCTGTACTGACTGGCGAACAATCGACCGTTCTGGTGACGGCCAACAAAAATTTTAACGCCTGCACGACAGATTCTGTTCGGCCGAAAATGCGCTGTCGGCTGTCGGAAGCATCATACTAACAAGCCTACAATCGGCCGATCGGTCGTCGGCCGAATATTTACAGCCGACAATCGGTACGTGTGTACGGGGCTAAACTCTCAATCTAAACTAGAATAAAAGTGGATCACACCTCGCTAATTATCCCAGGTAAAACGATATAGTTCTGTGTCCACAACCAGTGTTGGGGTAGTTACTCAAAAAATGTAACTAGTTACTAGTTACTTCTGTAAATTGTAACGAGATTACTTTACTAGTTACTGCATTTGAAAAGTAACTTCACTACTTATTACTTTACTTTCCTCTTTCTTAATTGACCGTGTAGAAGAAGATACATGACACTCTTTCTGCATAGAGTTTATTGTATAAACACAGGCTTTGGGAAACATGAGAACAAAACCTGAAAAAACAGAATAAAACATAAAGTGCAACAAAAAGTCATAAACTTCATCCCTCTCTATTCTTCCAAATAACGATTGTATCGCACGGCTTGGGTAACGCAGGAAAGCGCGTTCCTATAGTCTAGTAAAGTAGTGTAGTTACCTCCTTCCTCCCTTTGTCGGTCCGAGGAGCTTCCACAGTGTCCCTATGTGCACTGAGTAAGCAATCTCATCAGTCTTTGATATTTGCTTATGATGGGTTTTAATTGTATTGTTTTTAAGTATATGGTTTTTATTTTTATTTTTATGCATATGGTTTTAATTATACGTATATACACTTTTAATATTGTATTGTACTTACATGATCGATGTATGCCACTGTATACCACTAATGATGTAATGAGAGGGAGTGTCGTGGTGCTCTAGCCACCCCCCCGGGGGAAGGACACTCCCACCTGGGGGTAGGGACTAGATCAGTACACCACTACTTAAACCAAGGAGATAGCCATGACACAGTGGCTCTGAGGAAGAGGCTAGGCCTCGAAACGCGTCAGCCGTCATCATATCGATTATGAACGATTGTATGGACTACACCCGGACATTGGAGCAATCTAGCTTGATATGATGTATTTTCATCTACGTCTGTGAGTAGCCATTTTTTATTGTTACATAAATAAAGCCTTCTACTGAGGATAATGCGCTAGGTCGGTGCGCCCTTTTTGTTTTCTTTGATTCTAGTACCGGTGGACGACCCCAGTCCGATATGGGCAGCAAGACTTAAGCCATTTGAGAAGCCAGTTGTGAGTCCCGTGAGGAGTGTGGTCGAGGGGTTTGGATACCAAGCGCAGGAGGAGGGTGGTCACACCCTATTGGTTTTTGGAGTTACCTCCTATAGCCTAGTAAAGTAGTGTAGTTACCTCCTATAGCCTAGTAAAGTAGCGTAGTTACCTCCTATAGTCTAGTAAAGTAGTGTAGTTACCTCCTATAGCCTAGTAAAGTAGTGTAGTTACCTCCTATAGCCTAGTAAAGTAGCGTAGTTACCTCCTATAGCCTAGTAAAGTAGCGTAGTTACCTCCTATAGCCTAGTAAAGTAGCGTAGTTACCTCCTATAGCCTAGTAAAGTAGTGTAGTTACCTCCTATAGCCTAGTAAAGTAGTGTAGTTACCTCCTATAGCCTAGTAAAGTAGTGTAGTTACCTCCTATAGTCTAGTAAAGTAGTGTAGTTACCTCCTATAGCCTAGTAAAGTAGTGTAGTTACCTCCTATAGCCTAGTAAAGTAGTGTAGTTACCTCCTATAGCCTAGTAAAGTAGTGTAGTTACCTCCTATAGCCTAGTAAAGTAGCGTAGTTACCTCCTATAGCCTAGTAAAGTAGTGTAGTTACCTCCTATAGCCTAGTAAAGTAGTGTAGTTACCTCCTATAGCCTAGTAAAGTAGCGTAGTTACCAATATTAGTACTGTAACTAGTTACTTTACTTAGTTACCAAAAAAAGTAATTTAGTTACTGTAATTAGTTACTTTGTAACTCGTTACCCCCAACACTGTCCACAACACCGGTTGATACTTTATAATATAAAATAATCACAATAAAGTCTTTCAGCAAAGATGCAGAGGTTAGATCAGGGGTCTCCAAACTTTCTAAACAAAAAACCAGTTTACTGTCCTTCAGACTTTAGGGGGGCCCAGTGGAAGTAAACAAAGCCACATCTTTGGTATTAGGTGGAGAAATAGTTAATGTAAGGAAATTATTTATACCCCATCGGTGGTGTCATTGACAGGAATTATGCCCCATTGTTGGTGTTTGTGGCAGGAATAATGCCTCAAGTGCCAAGTATATACACAAGCAAAGGGACACCCCGGGGCCCCACGTGCCACAGTTTGGAGACCACTGTGTCAGACCCATGGTAGTGGGAGACTTTATATGTATCAGATGAAAAGGAGTCTTCACCAATGATATACAGTGCATCCAGAAAGGATTCACAGCGCTTCACGTTTTCCACATTTTGTTATGTTACAGCCTTATTAAAAAAATTATTAAATTCATTATTTTCCTCAAAATTCTACAAACAATACCCCATAATGACAACGTGAAAGAGGTTTTTTTTTTTTTTTAAATCTTTGCAAATTTATAAAAAAATTCAGAGATGTATAGTAACTAAGTAGAACTACTTCACTACTGTACTTAAGTACGGAAAGGCGGTATCTGTACTTTCCTAGAGTAGAATTTTTTTCTCCTACTTCCACTTTTACTTCACTACATTTTTTCAATGATTTCAATACTTCTACTCCGATATTTTTTTTTTTGTGCTGCATAGTTACTCGTTACTATTATAAAAATTACCACTGCCAGAACAGTAGAGGGCAGGTTTCATGAAGCTCAAAACATGTGTATTATCAGCGCATACGAAAATAAATGCTACTGTATGTATAAATAAAAGCTGCATTTGAAATAATAAAAAACAATATGATGTTCAAACTTTTGACTTCTTTCTTTAATAACTACATAACACAGTACTTGTTCTTTTACTTTCAGTACTTGAGTAGCAATTTTTTTTTTTCAAAACTACTGGTACTTTTACTTTCAGTACTTGAGTAGCAAAATTTAAAAAAAACTACTTGCAATACCTAAGTACAAAAAATGTTGAATACTTAAGTACTTCTACTCAAGTCACTTTTTGATCGAGCACTTCCACTTCTACTCAAGTCACTTTTTGATCGAGCACTTGTACTTTTACTCAAGTATGGGTTTCGAGTACTTTATACAACTCTGAAAAAATCCCACGTACATAAGTATTCACAGCCTTTGCTCAATACTTTGTTGAAGCACCTTTGGCACCAATTACAGCCTCAAGTCTTATTGAGTATGATGCTACATGCTGGCACAACTATTTTTGGGCAGTTTCTCCCATTCTTCTAAGCAGGACCTCCCAAGCTCCATCAGGATGGATGGGGAGCATTGGAGCACAGCCATTTTTATAAGGTTTGCCCCAGTCTGAGGTCCAGAGCGGTCTGGAGCAGGTTTTCATCACGGATGTGTCTGTACATTGCTGTATTCATCTTTCCCTCAATCCTGACTAGTCTCCCAGTTCCTGCCGCTGGAAAAATATCCCCACAGCATGATGCTGCCACCACTCTTTACTGTAGGGATGGTAATGGGCAGGTGATTAACGGTGCCTGGTTTCCTCCAGACTTGATGCTTGCCATTCAGACCAAAGAGTTCAATCCTTGTTTCATCAGACCAGAGAATTTTGTTTCTCATGGTCTGAGAGCCCTTCAGGTGCCTTTTGACAAACTCCAGGTGGGCTGGCATGTGCCTTTTACTAGGAAGTGGCTTCCGTCTGGCCACTCTACCATAGGGGCCTGATTGGTGGAGTGCTGCAGAGATTATTGTTGTTCTTCTGGAAGACTCTCCTCTCTCCACAGAGAAATGCTGGAGCTCTGTCAGAGTGACCATCAGGTTCTTGGTCACCTCCCTGACTAAGGCCCTTCTCCCTCGATCGCTCAGTTTGGCTGGGTGGGACGCTCTAGGAAGAGTCCTGGTGGTTCCAAACTTCTTCCATTTACGGATGATGGAGGCCACTGTGCTCATCAGGACCTCTAATGCTGCATAAATGTTTCTGTACCCTTCCCAAGATCTGTGCCACCATGCAATCCAAACACACTCTCACTCCAAAAATGGATGCAAGCCCTATACAATCCTGTCTCGGAGGCCTACAGACAATTCCTTGGACTTCATGGCTTGGTTTGTGCTCTAACATGCACTGTTAACGGTGATACCTTATATAGATAGGTGTGTGCCTTTCCAAATCATGTCCAATCAACAGAATTTACCACAGGTGGACTCCAATCAAATTGTGGAAACATCTTATGATGGATTAGTGGAAACAGGATGCACCTGAGCTAAATTTTGAGCATCATGGCAAAAGCTGTGAATACTGACGACGTCAGCCTATGACGAAACACGTCGGGAGGAGCCTACGGTGACGCTAGCCCACACAAGGAGACGCGGTGGCCATTTTGTTGGCGGGATAGGGACGCGAACCGCGATGCAAGGAGAATTTCCACTCCGCTCCACTATATCCACTATCTTGTAAGCTGCCTTTTATTCATTTGCGTGGTATTAAAATTATTTGTGCATATTACGCTATGGACATTTCCTTGTCTTGTTTTACCGGGGCACATTTGGAGACAATTGTTCCTGACATCTTGGAGGAGTGCTGATTGTATACATATGTGAATGCTGAACATGGCCTTTGTAATGAGGGTCCATGTTATCCGGTAAGAGGCAGTGTGTTTCTCAACTTGGTGGTGGTCTTGGAGTTTGGACTTTTCAACCTGTATACACATCCTTGTGGAGTGATATTAACACCTTGTGGACTTTCCTTGTTTATGGACTTGCATATTTCAGATTAGCGCTACACTTTTAATATATACATGCTTACTGATCTGTTTTTACAATTTGGATCTGTGGTAGCTGCTTTTCGCCTATTTTTTATTTATCTTTATATTTTAACCTAAGCGCAGCAAAATTTTTATACAAACCCTAACTAAACCTAAATCTATTTCCACCCCCATTCTAAGCCTATTCGACCTACCCTATTAAAGGAAAGATGCCTGTACTTACCTGTTCTTACCTATTCTGAAATCGCTATGGCCCCATCACATGACCGTCTTCCAGTGCTGGCTTCATTGTATAGGAGGGACAGCTGACATCAGATGCTCCATAGTAAGTCCATGGATGGTGTACTACTCTACACTGAAGCCAGCACTGAAGAGATCATGTGACCAGACCGGAGCACTTAAATAAAGGTACTACACTGAGCGAAGGGTGCGTTCCCTATGCACCATAAGCCAATGGTATTTTCACTCCTGATGAAGCCTATTTATTAAGCGAAACATGTAGAGTTATAGATTTTTGGGAGCACTATTATTATTTGGGGTACAGCATGGTTTGTGTGGAGGTTGGCAGATAGAATTAGTGTTATTAGCATCTAGCTTTATTATGAGGCAGGCTTGAATAGTATTTTCAGCTTTTAAGTTGAATCAGACTAGGCAGGAGAATATTTGCTAGTCCAATAGCCAGTCAGCCACCTAGCTCTTGTCAAGGTCTTACCTTGCCTTCCTGTTGGCAGCCATCTTGGACTTGTGCAGACTGCTGCTTGTCTGCTGCCTGGGCTTCGGTCAGTGATTATGTTGCACACCTTACTATATATATCACCTGATGGCTTTCAGACCTTGCCCTTGCTTTTGTGCTGCAAGGTGCATTTCTGCTAGCAGTCCTCTGGTCTCTGTGGTTTCTCTGTGCATGACTTAGCTTGGCTGATGGCCTTCCTGGCTCTGGATTCCGCATCTGTGTTTCAGCCAATGAGGACAGAGAGACCCAGGGCAGCCGAGACTCCAGTGCAAATTGTTGGATCGAGAGGGGGCTCAAGTGAGTATTAGGGGTTCATGCATAGAATGCATGAATGTAAAATATCTTGAGCCTATACAAGCACCTTAACATATCATATTGATATCATATACTCCTTGTCAAAACTTGTCAGCTATGTTGCAGTGGAACAGCCCTGATCCTCAGCTTCTCAGGTCTCCTGTTGGCGCTCCTGGCTCCTCCCCCTTAAACAGCACCCCCCAATAGCAATCCGCTTGCTCCTGAGCCCTGCTATATGCTGCTTCCATAAGACACATAGACCTGCAGCTTAGCCCCATCCCCTTCTCTCTCCTCAAAAAAAAAACAATAAAAATGACATAAATTTCCCGTAGTTAGTAGCTGCGATAACTTTTGCACAAACCAATCAAAATAAGCTTATTGCGATTTGTTTTGCCAAAAATATGTAGCAGAAAACAAATTGGCCTAAAATGTAAAAAAATTTAGATTTTTACATTTTTTGGGGGGGAATTTCATATAAAAAAAATGTGAAAAATATTGTTATTTTTTCAAAATTGTCGCTCTTTTTTTGTTTATAGTGCAAAAAGTAAAAATCGCACAGGTGATCAAATACCACCAAAAGAAAGCTCTATGTGTGGGGAAAAAAAGGCCGTCAATTTAATTTGGGTACAGCGTCGCACGACCGCGCAATTGTCTGTTAAATTAACGGAGTGCTGAATATGGCCTGGTCAGGAATGGGGTAAAATCTTCCGGTCTTAAAGTGGTTAAAAATACGCTCATTGAGAATTTTTTTGTCAAAGACATGTAGCTAAATACATTTTGGCCTAAATATATGACAGAAATTGAATATATTGGTTATTTTTTTAACTGTCAAAGTAGAAAAATATTGTTATTTTTTCAAAATTGTCGCTTTTTATTATTAATATCGCAAAAAATGAAAATCGCACAGGTGATCAAATACCACCAAAAGAAAGCTCTGTTTGTGGGAAAAAAAGGACGTAAATTTTGTTTGGGCACGGCGTTGCATGACCGCGCAATTGTCAGTTAAAGTCGCACAGTGCCGACTCGCAAAAAGTGGCCAAGACGTAGGACAGCAAAATCCTAATAAAGGGGTTAATGCTCTTTGAACTTGGTTGGGGTACAGGGAAGCTTTGGGATACTACAAATTTAGTGCACAAAGTAACTAGAGGACACTCTCTGCCCTGTCTACTCTCTTCAGGGTAATCTCCGTCTTGGCAGATACTAGGTATGCAACTCTTCCTTGTGTGTGAATAGCTGCTATCCCCATTGTGGACAATGGTTCCTCCCAGTGGCTCACACATCACTACAGATTGTATTAGCTGGCGGGAGGAGCTACTGTTTGCAGCAGGGGAAACAGGTACTCTTATATATATGCGTTTTTGGTGCGTTTTTTTTTTAACTGAACAAAAAGGCAGCAAGCAAGATTTTTAACACCACAATGGAAGCACAAATGTGAAGATATAAATAGAATTTAAAGGGATGCATTTTTCTTGAGCTTTTCTTGCACTAAAGGTGCCAATAATGGGCAACAATAAATTCATATTAATTAAAATTCATGATATTAAATAACCGCTTGCCGACTGTATATCTTACATATACAGCGGCAAGGCGGTTCTGCTGCGCTGGATCACATACCTACTATGTGATCCTGCACTTCCAGGTATCGGCAACAAGTGTGCGCCGCTGGAGACCTGCTCCAGTTGTGATTATACAGGGATCAATGCCTTCCTCTAGTAAAAGCACCTCCCACACAGTACAGAAGCACTGGCTAGGCACACATTTAACCCTTGGATCGCCCCTGATGTTAACCCCTTCTCTGCCAGTGTCATTAGTACAGTAAGGTGCATATTTAGCACTGATCACTGTATAAGGCTCCGTTCACATGTTAGCGTATGGATCGCGGGCAGAACCGCCGCGATTCCGCCCGCGATCCGGAGATTATTGCAAATCGCGGGACGCCTGTGCGTTGCCCGTTGATTTGCAATAGCCCCCCAAACGCTGAGCGATGTTGCCGCGATTTCCGCCCGCCGAATCGCGGTAACATTGCGCAAAAAAAAAATCGCGGGACGCATTACGCCCAAAAAAGTACAAGAGCTTCTTTGGAGCGTATTGCGTCCCGCAATTTTTTTTGCACGATGTTACCGCGATTCGGCAGGCGGAAATCGCGGCAACATCGCTCAGCGTTTGGGGGGCTATTGCAGATCAACGGGCAACGCACAGGCGTCCTGTGATTTGCAATAATCTCCGGATCGCGGGCGGAATCGCGGCGGTTCTGCCCGCGATCCATACGCTAACATGTGAACGGAGCCTTAGTGTCACTGGTCCCCAAAAAAGTGTCAGTTACTGTCAGAATGTCCACTGCAATATCGCAGTCCCGCTATAAGACACTGATCGCCGCCATTACTAGTAAAAAAATAAATAAACAAATAAAAATTCCATAAAAATATCCCTTAGTTTGTAGGCGCTGTAACTTTTGCGCAAATCACTCAATATACTTTTATTGGGATTTTTTTACCAAAAATATGGAAGAATACATATAGGCCTAAATTGATGAAAAAAGTACAATTTTTTTTACATTTCTTTATTAAATATGTTTTATAGCAAAAAGTAAAACATTTTTTTTTTTTTTGATTGGCTTTTTTTTTGTGTATAGCCCAAAAAACAAAAATTGCAGAGGTGATCAAATACCACCGAAAGCTCTACAGTATTTGTGGGGGAAAAAATACATTGATTTTATTTAGGTACAGCATCGCACGACCGCGCAACCGTCCGTTAAAATAAGGCAGTGCCGAATCGCAAAATATGGCCTGGTCATGTAGGGGGGTAAATCTTCCGAAAGTTAAAGTGGTGTTCAGCTGGGGAAAAAAAAAAAAAAAAATTCAGCAGCTACAAATACTGTACAAATACTGTAGCTTCTGACTTTTAATATATAAACACTTACCTGTGAAGGGAGCCGGCACTGTCAGCACCCCAACAAATTTTCGGATCGGCTGCTGGGTGCTGCCGCCGCCATTCTTTCTAAGGGAAAGCCTTTTGGCTTCACAGCCAGATCCCTACTGTGCATGCTCGGCAGCGGAGGAAGAAGGAGGGGGCCGAACTTCTGAGGGACGACGCCGCGGCGCTGTCTTCTGGAAGTGGGAAAGGATGCCTGTCAAAAACAGGTATCTGTTCCCCTCATCTCCCGGAAAGGTGCCAAATGTGGCACCAGAGTGGTGGAGGAAGCAGATGAGCGGAAGTTCCACTTTTGGGTGGAACTCCGCTTTAAAGCATAACTCTTTTGTTGAGAAAAAATCATTCCCCTCTGGGTGATCTCTGTACAGGGCCGCTGATAGAAATCATGGGGCCCCGTACAGCCTAGCTGACGGGGCCCCCTTAAGCCCCACCCATGGCCCCACCCCAACCCCGCCCCTGGTCACATCCCAGCCCCACCCCCGGCCCCACCCTAGGCCCCGCCTTTAAACAAAGTGCAGTTTTGTCTTCAAGTGATATTTACCTTCCTCCAGACAGTTTTGGGTTACTTCAAATGAAATGGAATCAGTATACAGAGGTTTACTTTTTCTGAGAGATATTAAAGGAACACTCTAACCACCACGACCACTTCAGTGATCTGAAGTGGTGATGGTGGTAGGAGTCAGATACACTGCACATGCTGGGATATTTACAGTTATGTGCTGGGGGATAGTTGCACCCCTAGTACCTGTGACTTAGGTAGCTAGAACATGTCATGTCGTCCTTATTCATACGTGTATGAACAAGGACATGACATATTATGACAAAACACAACTAGTTATTAAAAAACATATTGTAACAATTGACACACGCTAATGCACATACCTTTTCTAAGACTGCTGTCGGTTACTGCAGGCGGGTAATGCTGGTGGTTACTGCTTGCGGGTAATGCTGGTCATGCGGGTACTCTGGAAGAAGCAGCGGCTGCAGTAGAGAGCAGAGCTGCTGCTTCCTGTATCTAAAACCAAAAAAAAGAGACTAAGCGCTGTGATAATCATGTGCCTATAGCTGCCAGAGAGGATCAACCTAGGGACCGTGAGGATGCTAGGAAAATGCACACAAAAGAGTCGCTTGGGAGTCTCACCAGGAGACGCTTGGGGCTGTGATGAAAAATACTAATGCCATTGCAAATAAAGTAAAACAACTTACTGTTTATTAAGATGAACAAGGGAAACAGTTAAAATAATAATACTGTCATGTGCTTTCTGCTTCACTGACCCTTTAAGACAAGCCGAGTGTTCTGGTCAGTGGATAGAGCCGAATAGGAGCCAATCCTGCAGCTGTCTAAAAAAGGCTGGGAGTGCTGGGAGAAAAAGGACAACCTGTTCCTTGTAATGCTAACCCCAGTGGACTGTGTAACATACCATGGGGGACTTCCAGCGGTCCGCTTGTAGACACACAAAGGGCTCTGTCCAGGCAAAGAGGTGGAGGGGAGATCAATGGCGATGGAGCCGAACACTGCAGCTGGAGGATGACGTCACCGCTGTGAGCCGACCGACAATCCGATGGTATGGGACAGGCCGCACTCGGCTACTGAAGGCCGTGTGATGCTTGGACAAAGCCATCCCATACCACCAGAGTGTCGGTCGGCTCACAGCGGTGACGTCATCCTCCGGCTGCAGTGTTCGGCTCCATCGCCGTCGGTCTCTCCTTCGGCAGACATCCTAAGTCTCCTGCGGCAGCTGGGAGATCGCACGGCAGTTGCGGGTGTCCGTGAGCCACCAGCCAAAGGTGGGAGACTCCCGCAAGTCGCGAGAGACTTGGGATGTCTGTGATCGGCTCCAATACCCGGAAATGTAGAATCTCATATATATATATATATGATCCTGTGCAGCGCGAAGGCCCTGTAGCAGTAAATCTGCTACGGGGCAGTCAGCAACTGGTTAAGATCATCAGCATTATGATAACTCTGTCGTGTGTATGGTAACATCCATGCCATATTGTGCTTCAGAGACAGTGCCATCCATGCCATTGATGCAATGCCATAATGCATGTGCTGCAGAGATGGTGCCATCCATGTCGATGCAATGTATGTGCTGCAGAGACAGTGGCATTCATGCCGATGCCATGTATGTGCTGCAGAGACCGTGCCATCCATGCCAATCCAATGTATGTGCTGCAGAGACCATGCCATCCGCTGTAGAGCACCTACATGGCATTGGCATGAATGACACTGTCTCTGCAGCACATACATGGCATCGGCATGGATGGCATGGTCTCTGCAGCACATACATTGGATTGGCATGGATGGCACGGTCTCTGCAGCACATACATTGCATCGGCATGAATGCCACTGTCTCTGCAGCACTTACATTGCATCGTCATGGATGGCACGGTCTCTGCAGCACTTACATTGCATCGGCATGAATGCCAGCAGACAGTGCCATCCATGCCGATGCAATGTATGTGCTGCAGAGACTGTGCCCTTCCAATGCCATGTATATGCTGCAGAGACAGTCCCCCCATGCTAATGCCATGTATGCGCCGCAGAAACAGTGCCCCCCCTTCCAATGCCATGTATCATACATGGAATTGGCATGGGGGGGGCACTGTCTCTGCGGCACATACATGATATATGTGCTGCAGAGACAGTGCCCCCCCATGCAAATGTCATGTATGTGCATCAGAGACAGTGCCCCCACCCCATGCCATGTATGAGCTGCAGTCAGAGACAGTGCCCCCCATGCCATGCATCATACATGGCATGGGGGGAGGGCACTGTCTCTGACTGCAGCACATACATGGCATGGGGGGGGGCACTGTCTCTGTCAGAGACAATGCCCCCCCCCCCCCATGCCATGTATGTGCTGGCGCTGCAGCTAGAGACAGTGCCCTCCCGCTCCCCCCTCATGCCAAAGCCATCCCCCAAGCACACACCTGTTGTAAAACACTTGCGTCCTCCTCCTGTCTGGACTGCTGAACTCACACTTTAAAAAGCAGCTGCCTCCTCCTCTGATTGCTACACAGCCTACTACAGTCTACACCGCTGTAGCTTCTAAGCTGAGTTGGGCTGTCACTCACTGAGTCACTCACAATCACGAGTCTCACACAGCACAGGCAGCCTCTGTCTCTCGTCGCAGGATGAGTGGAGAGCAGAGCAGAGCTTAGTGCCGGCCGTGGGCGGAGCCGCGGAGGATAATAGATCCCTCCGCCAGAGAAGGTATAGGCATTCAAGGCAAAGTGAAAGTGCAGACAGGCGGCCGGGACTTGAGCCGGACGGCGCCCTCCGTCAGCGTAGAACGCGGCGCGGGGCTGATGACATGATGCGCCGGCGCCCGAAATAGAAAAAATAGTCCCAGACTCCCCCCAGCACACAACATCGCAGAGGGGCCATAGAAAGAAAAAAAAACACACACACACAGGCGCAGCCTAAGATGCATGCAGTAAGGCTTTTTTTTTTTTTTTTTGCGCTGTTTAGAGATTTCACCGGGCCCCCCTACTGAGCTGAGGACTCCGGGCCCGGTACAACAGGGCCGGTTGTACTGGCCTATCAGCGGCCCTGTCTCTGTACATTGCAAGGATTTTAACAAACTTTGTTGCAGATTCTTACCTTTTGTTATTCTAAAGAAATCATTGTTTGTTCCTCTGTGCTGAATGGGTCAAATGGGAGTGGTTTCATAATGATCTATCAGCTGTGGCAGCTGCAGGGCTTTAATGAGGAAAGCTGCTGGGCCTGCATCCCTTTAGACGTGTTCCTATTGGGAGTATCTCACCAAAAATGACATTATTGTTGCAGGGGATGCCAGAAATCTGACTTGTATCTTAGGCAGACTTCTGGCAAAATTGGTGTGCCAATCACACAAGAAGGAAATGATGTTTCTGGGGGTGTGGTCAGTATACATTCTGTGTACAGAACACCTCCAGGTGACCATATTGTATTGCAATTTCCAAAAATTACAACAGCTGCAGATTGAAAAGGAAAGGTCATTTTTAATAACATTAAATCACAATATGATTTGTGTCGCAATTGTATACACTATATTGTTTTTTCTTTATTTGCTTTTTTTTCCCCACAAAAGTGGAGTTAACCTTTAAGTGGTTGAAATATAAAACAATTATATATAAAAAAAAATAAATATATATATATATTTAAAAAACTGTCATTTTCGGTTTCGAACCAAGTGCATCCTAAATTTTCAGTTTCAGTTTCGGCACCAAAATTTCCATTCGGTGCACCTCTAGGAATAATAAAGTGGCTGGTGAGCAGCACTGCAGCTGCCTTCCAAAGGCTTGAGCTACTGGAAAGGGAAATATAGTGACAAATCCTAGCAAAAATTAACAAACTTCATCTAAGAAAAAAAATAATATTAAAAAAAAGGTATAAAAGATAATGTTTAATCTATGTATATCATTTTGGTTATTTCAGTATTAATGAGTACACTTTACATTGATTTCTTATATACTGTATATGACAGCTGTTGCTGTGCCAGGTCACTGGATATTTATCAAGGATCCTTCTGACAAACATCAAAAGCAATTAACAGAGATGTCAACAAAATCTTGGAAATATGGATCTCGTTTGTCACCTGCAGGCATTTTACAGGAATACATGAGAAAGGGAATGAGCTTAAGGCTACGCTCACATGTCAGCGTAGCGGACCGCGGCAGAATCACCGCGATTCTGCCCGTGATCCGGAAATCATCGCAAATCGCAGGACGCCTGTGCGTTGCCGTTGATTTGCAATGGCACCCCAAACGCTGTGCGATGGTGCTACGATTTCCGCCTTTTGAATCGCGGTAACATCGTGCAAACGAAATCGCGGGTCGCATGGCGCTCAAAAAAGGTACAAGAGCTTCTTTGTTCTCTTTGTATTGCTTCCTTTGTGTGAAATCCCTGGTGATCCTGACAGTTCCCCCTGCTTTCCTATTAAAAACTGACCACACTAAGCAGGAGAGCACAGCGTGGTCAGTTCTCTAGCTAACCGGTGAACTCAGTGTACTCTCCTCCAATGATCAGAGTTGTCTTGACATGCCCCCACTGCACAGCCATTCATTGGCAAGCTCAGTGTGCTGCTGCTTCACCTCCCCCAGCTCTTATGGGAACAGAGGGAATTTAATCACTTATAAAAAAGGGGAAAAAGTATTTAAACTGAATAGCTTGTTTTACAAGGTGATCATTTAAAATGACGATTTCGGGAGGTCAGGGCTCCTCCCGCGGCCCGCTGTGTCTAAACACAGTGGGAGCGCGGCTCCGGCGATACGCGCGCGCCGCCGAGACCGTGAGCACAAAATCATGTAGATCTACGTGACTTTGTGCAGCCGAGGTGCCCTGCTGCAGTAAATCTGCGTGGGCAGGTCGGCAAGTGGTTAATGACCAGGCCAGTTTTTGCGATTCAGCACTGCGTTATTTTAACTAACAATTGCGCGGTCGTGCGATGCTGTACCCAAATAAAATTGATGTCCTTTTTTCCCCACAAATAGAGCTTTCTTTTGATGGTATTTGATCACCACTGCGGTTTTAATTTTTTTGCGCTATAAAAAAAAAAAAAGAGCGACAATTCGGAAAAAAAAAAAAAGAACAATAGTTTTCACTTTCTGCTATATAACATTCCACAAAAAAAATTTTAAATCTAATTTTTTCATAATTTTATTCTGCTACATATTTTTGGTAAATAAAAATCCCAATAAGCGTATTTTGATTGGTTTACACAAAAGTTATCACGTCTACAAACTAGGGGAAAAATTTATGTCATTTTTCTTTTACTAGTAATGGCGGCGATCAGCGATTTTTAGCAGGACTGCGACATTGCGGCGGACAGATCGGACCCCTAACTGACATTTTTTACACTTTTGGGGGGACCAGTGACATTACTACAATAATCAGTGCTAAAAATATGCCCTGTTACTGTAATAATGGCACTGGCAGGGAAGGGGTTAACGCAGGGGCGATCAAAGGGTTAAATGTAAGCCTAGGGGGTGTTTTCTATTACTAACTGTGGGGGGGTGGGCTTGTGCAATCAACATAGAGACCTGTGATCCTAAATAGGAGGAACACAGGCGCTCTGTGTTCATTCCAGAGAGAACAACGGCAGACATCCGTTCTCTCTTCACGGGAAGCGATCGCGGGTGCACGGCGGCAATCGCGGCTGCCGGCCCTGCGCCTTGGCTTCCCCGCTGTAGAGTGGGCACCTGCAGGATGGCTCCTGCAAACCGCTGTACAGGTACGGTGATTCGCGGGAACCTGTCGACCTGCCGCCGTGTAACTGCGGTGGCTGGTCGGCAAGTGGTTAACAAGACTCAAATATACACTCCTATTCCCAATATCTCAAAGAAAGGTCAAATAATACTTAACTCTGGTAGATGAATGTGAACAGCTTACACCGGATAGCTGGAGGAACAGGACAATAAGAAATCCTGACTGCATGCTTGGTCTTTCCACAGATCCAAAAACAAAACTGATTATTCCTCATGCTATGGACTCTTTTTATAGTCCTGTATACCAGAGACCACCCATAGGATGTAATCATTCCTCTTGACCACTCACAGGTCATTTTGTGAGTGAGGTCAGCAACACACGGTTGCACTTCCCCCCACAACCAAATGGTCGATTGGATATGTGGTAGCCATCTTTAAATACACAACGTCAAAAGCTCACTAAACCACCTGTGGGTGAGAGATAGTATTACACATGTATGGGGACATTTGTCATGAATCAGTTAAAAAATATCCACAACTGATACGGGATGTGTAGTGTGCCTTGAGCAGTGTACCAGAAACTATTTCATAAAAAATTGAGTATAGATAGACATGTGCAACTTGTTTAGTTACAAATTCATTTTCGGAAGAAATTCGACATATTCGTTCATTCGGGAGCATCCGAATGAGCAAATGACTCTTTTGACGAATGCATACAAAAACAAATTGTCAGAAAGAATAAAAATCCAAAAGAATGATAAACAATTCAATATACAAGTTTGACGAATTAATTACATTCGGATAATTTAGTTTTTTGTATTTTTGTTCCTTCTGACTATTCGTTATTGCTGAATATAAAGAAATAATTGAAGAATGCATTCGTGTTCGTATTTTTTTTGGATATATTCAGATGGGCAGTGTTAGTGTTTTATCTCTGGCCAATGAGCCTAAAGCCCCGCTACGAATTTCCGCCGACCTCTCGTCCGTTTTTTGTGGCATGCTGGTCTGATGTGGAAAGTGAAGAGGTTATTTTCATACGAATTTTCCCGTACGACAGAATTCTACTTCAGAAGTGATGTCATGTGTTGGATTGCTTTGTATGTGTTCTTTCCTCTCTGAGCATGCCTAGTCTTGCTCTTAAGATTTTTTTCCGTCGAAATCTGTACTGACTGCACGAAAATCGGACGTTATATTATGGACGACAAAAATTTTATAGCCTGCACACCAGGATTTTTTCTGCCAAAAAGTCGGAGTCGGCTGTCGGAAGCACCATACTAACAATCCGAAAATCGACAGATCGGTCGTCGGACGAAATTTCCCTTCCGAATTTCTTACCGTGTGTACGGGGCTTTATACCCTTCTGTGTTTTTCTGTGTCAGACCGTATTCCATCCAGAGTCCAGACAGGGTGTGGTGAGCCAATGGCACTGTTTTGTTTTATTTGTGAGTCTTTGGTGAAACAGAGAGTGAGAGATAGATTATTATGAATGCATCCAAAGTTACAAATTATCCGAAGTAAGGAATGCCGCATCTAAACGAACTGAACGGAACGAATACAAATGCATCTGAAGTTACAAATTATCCGAAGTACCAAATGCTGCATCTAAACGAATGGAACAGAATGAATACGAATGCATCCGAAGTTACAAATGATCCGGAGTAACGAATGCAGATCATAATGAATCCGATAAACAAACAAAAAAAAAAAAAACAAACAAATGAAACAAAACCAATTTTTCCGCAGTGCATATGTCTAATTATAGGGCCATTATGTAGTAGATGTGTAAGGATTAATTTTTTAGAATAAGGATATCATTTAGGGGGTAGATTTACTGAAGGCAAATAGACTGTGCACTTTGCAAGTGCAGTTGCTCCAGAGCTTAGTAAGTGAGCAGAAGCTCTGCTGACTTCTTTTATCCAATCGTGTGCAAGCAAAAATACTGTTTTTTTTTCATTCCTTTAACGTAATTGAGTATTTCATTATTTTTTTCCCTATTTATTTTATCTTTTATTTTTAATTTTTACACTTTTTTTTTTGATCACTTTTATTCCTATTACTGTACAAGGAATGTAAACATCCCTTGTAATAGAAATAAGCAGGACAGGACCTCTTTATGGTAAGATCTGGAGTCAAAAAGACCTCAGATCTCACATCTACAAAAAAAAAAAAAGAAAGTGATTTTTTCATGATGAAAGAAATCGGTTGCTAGGAAGCGACATATGACGTTGCTCCGGTCCTCCAAAGCCATAGAGTCGAGTGAGGGCCATCTTGCCCTCACTCGACTTCCTGCCTGAGAGGAGAGCGGACCGGATCTTTTTCCCCGCTACTGACAGGTCCGGTAAGTGGGGAAAATGACCGGGAAGCAGCCGGGTGGGGGGTACACCTCTCCCGCCGCCCATAAGGGTGATCCCACTGGAACCATCCTTATGTTAAAGTGGACCGCCCGCCATTTAAAAAAATACTTGGGCTATGTGACATAATCCTGGTATTTAACGTCAAAATACTGGCATAAATACACGGTGGGCGGTCCGCAAGTGGCTAGGAGGAATATAGCTTATAACAGCAGACTCCCAAACATCTAATACCTCCATTTGGGACCACTTCTACCTCCATCCACTGGGGCCTCCCTTGGTACACAGATAGGTAATTCCCAGAATAACAGGGGTACTGCTCCTTTAAAATTGCTCTATATTTCATGCGGCCAGATAGATGATATTCTCAATGTGACAAGCATAAATGAAGGGCTCTCATAGTGTAATAAAACTCAAACCATCAAATTTATTAAAGGTAATAATGATGACAATTAAATATCAACACTAACAATTAAAATATCAAAAAAACGCCTTTAAAACTATTCAATAGCCAAATACCTTCCTTACACGTCACTTCCGGTCCGCACTGTCTCTGCTTGCATCCTACGCGTTACGTCACAATCACTGAACTTCATCAGGGGAGCATTAATATCCATGTTTAATTGTAAAGCAAATGATCTTACTGTTTTTTTTTTTTTATGTTTTTAAATATAATTTTTTTATATGAAAAATAAATGCCCTGTCTTCACTCCGACCTTCTGTTTTTCTCCTGGGAATTGAAGTCTTTTTAATATATAAAGCTTTTATTGTGTTTCTGTCTTAAGGTTTCAGAAGAAATCAAGTTGTGCGAAGGAGAAGAGTGTGCTTACCTCAGGAACCCCAGGAAAAACCTTCTAAAGAACATATTGGTAAGATACACACAGGAGCTGTGGTTGGAAGAATGTAATGTAGGAGTAGCTGTTATATACTGCTGCAATGGAAGCTGCCATGCCTGTTTTTGGTATGATGCCAATGCCATGCCCGCATCCTACCCCACTGCAGGAGAGTAGTTACCAAAAAAAATTATATTTTACCAAATTTTCCATCAAATATAAGTTCTTTTGCATCATTAAGCCCAACTGAAGTTTCACACATTTTTTCTCTCTTTATAGTCCGGTGCCATTGTGTGTTACTTTAAAGAGGAGCTTCAACCCAAGGGTTCATTTCAATTGTATAGTGAGTGCAATGATAACTTTTTTCAGAATTTATTACCAACCTGCTACCATCCCAACTTAACACCATCCAAAAAAAAAAAAAAAACATTTTTTTTAAAGTCCCATGGGGCTGGTGGAGATTTTGTGGGATCATTTTGATCCTAAACCTCTCTTACCTGGCCTGCTGGTTTCAGCTGAAATAGCATACACACCCACCCAGCAAAACCAGGGCTGTCCTGCCATGATCCACTGAAAGTCGCTGCATGCTGGGTCCCACACCACCATCTTCTATGCTTACCTCTCCACCGGGGCCTAGCATCATGTACTCTACAGTGCCTTGAAAAAGTATTCATACCCCTTGACATTTTCCACATTTTGGCATGTTACAATCGAAAACGTAAATATATTTTATTGGGATTTTATGTGATAGACCAACACAAAGTGGCACATAATTGTGAAGTGGAAGATAAATGATAAATGGTTTTTAAAATATTTTACAAATAAATATCTGAAAAGTGTGGCGTGCATTTGTATTCAGACCCCTTTACTCTGATACCCCTAACTAAAATTGAGTGGATCAAACTGCCTTCAGAAGTCACATTATTAGTAAATAGAGTCCACCTGTGTGTAATTTAATCTCAGTATAAATACAGCTGTTCTGTGTAGCTCTCCGAGGTTTGCTACGAAACAAACAGCATCATGAAGGCCAAGGAACACACCAGACAGGTCAGGGATAAAGTTGTGGAGAAGTTTAAAGCAGGGTTAGGTTATAAAAAAATATATTCAATCCATCATCCCAAAATGGAAAGAGTATAGCACAACTGCAAAACTACCAAGACATGGCCGTCCACCTAAACTGACAGGCCGGGCAAGGAGAGCATTAATCAGAGAAGTGGCCAAAAGGCCCATGGGAACTCTGGAGGACCTGCAGAGATCCACAGCTCAGGTGAAAGAATCTGTCCACAGGACAACTATTACTCATGCACTCAACAAATCTGGCCTTTCTGGAAGAGTGGCAAGAAGAAAGCCATTGTTGAAAGAAAGCCATAAGAAGTTCTGTTTGCAGTTTGTGAGAAGCCATGTGGGGGACACAGAAAACATGTGGAAGAAGGTGCTCTGGTCAGATGAGACCAAAATTAAACTTTTTGGCCCAAAGGTAAAAGGCTATGTGTGGCAGAAAACTAACACTGCACATCACCCTGAACACACCATCCCCACCGTGAAACATGATGGTGGCAGCTTCATGTTGGGGGGATGCTTTTCTGCAGCAGGGAAGCTGCTTAGAGTTGATGGGAAGAGGGATGGAGCCAAATACAGGGCAGTCTTATGCCCCATACACACGTGCAGATTATCTGCAGACTTTTGTCTGCAGACTTACCAAAACCATATAATATGAGGTCAAACCTAAACACTTTCAATTTGTATGCAATCCGGCAGGCTCTTGCACTACATAGAAAAGGTAAGTCTGCAGACAAAAGTCTGCAGATAATCTGCACGTGTGTACGGGGCATTAGAAGAAAACATGTTAAGAGTCTGAAAAAGACTTGATATTGGGACGGAGGTTCACCTTCCAGCCGGACAACAACCCGAAACATACAGCCAGAGCTACAATGGAATGGTTTAGATCAAAGCATATTCATGTGTTAGAATGGCCCAGTAAAAGTCCAGACCTAAATCCATTGGAGAATATGTGGCAAGAGTTGAAAATTGCTTTTCACATCCAATCTGACAGAGCTTGAGCTATTTTGCAAAGAATGGGCAAAAATGTCACTCTCTAGATGTGCAAAGCTGGTAGAGACATCCCCAAAAATATTTGCAGCTGTAATTGAAGCGAAAGGTGGCTCTACAAAGTATTGACTCAGGGGGGCTGAATACAAATGCACCCCACACTTTTCACATATTTATTTATAAAAAAAAATTGCCGATTGCCACCTGACACCCGCGATCGCTCCCCGCTGAGAGAGAAGGACAGTCGGCTGTTGTAAACACAGCCGACCGTCCTTCTCCCTGCAATGATCACAGATCTCATGTGATCCTTCTATATAGGATCCCATTTCTCTATGGTCATCTCAGAAGCCACGCCCCCCACTGTTAGAATCACTCCCCTAGGGTCACATTTAACCCCTTGATCACCAACAGGGTTAACCCCTTCCCTGCCAGTGTCATTATTACAGCATATTTTTAGCACTGATTACTGTAGTAATGTCACTGGTACCCCCAAAAGTGTCAAAGATGTCAGTTAGGGGTCTGATCGGTCCGCCGCAATGTCGCAGTCCCGCAAAAATTGCAGATCGCCGCCATTACTAGTAAAAAAAAAATGACATAAATCTTTCCCGTAGTTTGTAGACGCGATAACTTTTGCACAAACCAATCAAAATACACTTATTGTGATTTATTTTTTTACCAAAAATATGTAGCAGAAAACAAATTGGCCTAAAATGTAAAAAAAAATTTGATTTTTAAATTGTTTTTTTTTTTAGAATGTCATAGAGCAGAATGTGAAAATAGTGGGTTTTTTTTTTCAAAAATTTTTGTTTATAGCGCAAAAAATAAAAATCGCAGAGGTGATCAAATACCACTAAAAGAAAGTTCTATTTGTGGGAAAAAAAGGACATCACTTTTATTTGGGTACAGTGCCGCACGACCGCACAATTGTCCGTTAAAGTAACGCAGTGCCGAATCGCAAAATAGGGCCTGGTCATTAAGGGGGCAAATCCTTCCAGTCTTAAAGTGGTTAAAAAATGACTTTCAAACTAAAATAACTTTAGTAGTTAGTTTGTGATTAAAAATATAAATATATGGACACCTGAAATTTTACACTTGCCTGGAATTTTTCTATACTTGATGATCTCTCACTATAATAAATGGCTTATTTTTTTTTTTTTTAGGCTGATGTCTTGGCAAGACAACTACAGAAAAAGTGACAAACTAACGTAACTCCTTCCAAATCTTCGTCTTCAAGCCATGTTTCCTTTAAGAACCCTACTGTCTTCTTCAGTTGCATCGCCGTCTTCATTAATGATGTCATTATTCTGCTGCTGGGCACTGATCAGAATTCTGGACACTCTTTCAAAAAACTTTATTAATGTGTATGTTTATCATTTTTAGGGCCAACCCAACCAGAAACTGCTATTGCGGATCTGAAGTAATAATTAGTGGCTTCTTCCATGGTTTTTTGGGGTTGAGATTGGTAACATTTTACTAGAAGAATTCCCATTCCCAACTGCTATGGCTAACACAAAGCCAAATGATGGTGTCAGGCTCTAAAAATGGTTGCAGCGTGACGTGCTTGTTGAGGCTCCGAGACAAGAGGCAGAGTTTTTTGGGGGGATAACAAAAAAAAGCTGATGGGTGAACTCATTGGTGTACAGCCAAAACCTAGTTATCGGTTTTGGGTTGGGTTGGCCTTTAAGAGATCTTCTTTTTTTATGTTGAATATTCAGACCGAGAATTCTGTCCCTTTCATACTTGTTTTACATTTCCAACTGGTTGAGAAACATTGTTGGCTTCAGATAATCTGTGTTCTCAGAAATGTCTTATTCCCAATAAGCTACATTTTGTATAAAGTAACATTCCTGGAGTTTTAGTAATGGTTTTCAATGTATTTAGCCAGGAGGCTTCATAGGACTAAATATGGAACATCAGATCTTTAAATAAAATTCCTTAGGTCGTAAGACCATCTGCCTTGTTTCTTGCATAGCTAAGAGGGAGTGGAGCATCTATGGTAATTCATGTAATTACAGATACAAGCTTATTCAGTAAGGCAGCGTGAGGACCACTGATGATAAGTGCTAGTAATTCACTGAAATGAATCAATAATTACCTTTTAACCATTTTACCACTGGAGAATTTTGCTGTCTTACGTCCAGGCCACTTTTTGCGATTCGGCACTGTGCGACTTTAACTGACAATTGTGCGGTCGTGCGACGCCGTACCCAAACAAAATTTACCTCCTTTTTTTCCCACAAACAGAGCTTTCTTTTGGAGGTATTTGATCACCTGTGCGATTTTTACTTTTTGCGCTATAAACAAAAAAAGAGCGTAAATTTTGAAAAAATAACAATATTTTTCACATTTTGTTATATGAAATTCCCCCCCAAAAAAATGTAAAAATCAAATTTTTTTTAAATGTTTGGCCAATTTGTTTTCTGCTACCTGTGTTTGGTAAAAAAAAATCACAATAAGCGTATTTTGATTGGTTTGCGCAAAAGTTATTGCGTTTACTAACTAAGGGAAATATTTCTGTCATTTTTGGTGTTTTTCTTTTTAACGAGTAATGGCGGCGATCTTCGATTTTTGTTTTGCGAGACTGCGACATTGCGGCGGACAGATCGGACCCTTGACTGACATTTTTGACACTTTCAGGGGTACCAGTGACATTACTGCAGTAATCAGTGCTATAAATATGCACTGTTACTGTAAAAATGACACTGGCAGGGAAGGGGTTAATTTTATTGGATAGGGAGGGGTTAATGTATGCCTGGTGCTTACTAACGTGTGTGTGGGGGGGGGGGTGACTGAGTGACACAGGGACAGATCGCAGGTTCAGCTATGCTGAACCCTGCAATCTGACCCTGTCTGTCACTTAGGAGATCCGCCCGCTTTGTTTTGGATCTCCAGACTCGATTCCCCCGACGATCGGGGAAGAGCGGCGGTGATCACCACCGCTCCTCCCCTGGCCCGACTCCCGCTGTGACTGAATACAGCGGGAGCGAGCCTCCGGCGGCGCACGTGCGCCGCCCACAAGGGGAGGAGTCCATCGACTTAGGTCTACGTCGCTGGACGGGAACTAACCACTTTGCCGCAGTAGAGCTCGAGTGAGCGGTCGGCAAGTGGTTAACTGGATTCTCTGAAAGCATATCTGAACCCACACCTTGTTACATAGTAAGTGAGGTTGAATAAAGACAATAGTCCATCCAGTTCAACCTGTGTAGGTGTGTGTGGCTGTAATCATCTCTCATCCCTCTGAATGTTTTTCTCCTTGACATGTACGTCTATGAGTCTTTTGAAAGCCACCATACTACCCGCAGAAACCACCTCTTGTGGTAGAGAATTCCACAATCTTGTAGCCCTAACAGTAAAGAACCCCCCATGTTGCCTGAGGTTAAAACGCTTCTCCTCTAATCGCATTGTATGCCCTCGAGTCCTCATGCAATCCCTTCGACTGAACAGCTTTTTTTCTAAGCTGAGATCCCCATTGAGATATTTAAAAATTGCTATCATGTCCCCCCTCAGGCGTCTCTTCTCCAGGGAGAATAAATCAAGCGATTGCAGACGCTCTTCATAATTAAGGTCCTCAAATCCCCTAATCAGTTTAGTTGCCCTTCTTTGGACTCTCTCCAGCTCCAAAACATCCCTCCTGAGGACTGGCGACCAGAACTGGACAGAATACTCCAGATGCGGTCGGACCAGAGTTTTATAAAGTGGAAGGATTATAGACTTATCTCTGGAATACATACCTTTCTTTATGCATGCTAATATTCTGCCGGGTTTGGCAGCTGCCGCTTGACATTGCATGCTATTGCCTAATCTATCATCAACCAAGACTCCCAGATCTTTCTCCATTTTTGATTCCCCCAAACGACCTATCCAGTTCAAAGTAGAAAAGTAAGGCAAAACATTTGTGTGTGTGTGTATAGATATACTGTATATGTATGTATGTATATATATATATATATATATATATATATATATATATACAAACATCCGACTTACAAACGACTCCTACTTACAAATGGAGGGAGACAACAGGAAGTGAGAGAAAATCTCCCCCCACAGGAAGGGAAATTCACTCCCGGAAGAGTCATCATGGGAAAAAGTGTCTCCACTGAAGCTTTATTACCGTTCCTTGCTTCCTCAACAGCCCAAAATTTTCAAAATCCAATTATCACAGGGACAGAAAGAGGTGAAATCTTCTGAACAGGGGCACAGACAGCAAAACAAATGTTACAGGGGTATTAACCCTTCCCTATGCTGTCCAAAAAACTTTTTTTTCTGGCTGGAGCTACACTTAAAAAATGTACCTGTTCCGACTTACAAAGAAATTCGACTTATGAACAAACCTACAGTCCCTATCTTGTTTGCAACCCTGGGACCGCCTGTATATACTGTGTATATATATATATATATATATATATATATATATATATATATATATACTGTATATATGACCATTCTTCCAGAAATGCATTTGTGAGATCCGCTCTAATTCATCCCAAAGGTGTTCTGTCGGGTTGAGGTCAGGACTCTGTGCAGGCCAGTCAAGTTCCTCCCCAACAAACTTGCTCATCCATGTCTTTATGGACCTTGCTTTGTGCCCTGGTCCAAATCATTTGGTGGAGGGGAGATTGTGGTGTGGGGTTGTTTTTCAGGGGTTGGGCTTTACCCCTTATTTCCAGTGAAGGGAACTCTTAAGGCGTCAGCATACCAAGACATTTTGGACAATTTCTTGCTCCCAACTTTGTGGGAACAACTTAAAGATGGCTCCTTCCTCTTCCAACATGACTGCGTAAAGACAGGCATCCCAATACTTTTGGAGATATACTGTGTGTGTTTATATATATATATATATATATATATATATATATATATATATATATATATTCTGACTCCAACTGTTGTAATAGTGGCTTATCTCTTGCTGAGACCTATGCCTGGCCTGAATAAGCAGATGCAATTACTGCAAACAGTCTTTACCAGATAGCTGAACTCATCAAATGCCTTTTTCCCATCAGCTAAGATCTTCATTGCAAGCAGGAGGTATAGCAGACAATAGGATATGGCAGATGATTAAAAAAAAAGACAGTTCCGGATACAAGAAGATTGCATGTGAGGCCTAGTGACAAGTGGAAATTTTTATCCCCACAAGACAATACATCACGAGAATGGGAGGGGACACAGATAAGACAGAAAAAGATGGTGCTGTAACCAAAATAACCACAAGATGGCAGTATAATAACCAACTATACAGAAGCCAAATAAACAATGGCTTAGGAGTAGGGTTGAGCGAACACCTAGATGTCCGTGTTCGACGGGTTCGGCCGAACTTTAAAAAAAAGTCCGGGTCCGTGTCCCGGACTTTTACCGAACTTTTCCCGGACACCGAACCCCATTGAAGTCAATGGGGACCCGAACTTTAAGGCACTAAAATGGCTCTAAAACACCAAAGGAAAGGGCTAGAGTGCTGCAAATGGCAGCAAAACGTAATTAAGAGCATGGCAAGTGCTCTGCAAACAAATGTGGATAGGGAAATAACTTAAAACAACAAAAAAAAAACAGAAAAATAAAACAATGTTCTTCTTCATCTCTGAAGGACGAGGCCCATATGGAGTAGGAGGGAGGTTGAGGTGGTGGTGGATGTGGCGGTGACATAGGCGTGCGCACAGGGTGTGCTGGGTGTGCCTGGGCACACCCTAATCACCTAGGGCACATAGCATTGCCAGTGAGGAGATGGGAAAGATCTCCCTGGGACCTGCTCTGCTCTATTTCTCCTTGCCTACAGGTACATGGCCCCGATACATTACTCTCCCTGCTGGCAAACACATGCATGTGTATTTCAACTTTGGGGTGCACACCTTAATGCAATAGGCTGCGCACACCTATGGGCGGTGTAGGTGGAAGCGGCGGTGGAGGAGGACCAGGGCCGGATTAACAGCATCATGGGCTTGGTGCTGAGGATTTTGAAGGGCCTTAAGGGCCGTGCCTTGCCATGCACCCAGAGGAGGAAGGGTGCAGCCATGCATGCCTAATTCAACATGGGATGCTGTCTCTGAAGCCCATAAACACATCCATGCATCGCCAACTGTCCCTCCTTGTCCGGCCTTCACGCTGTGTGGGGAGGTTCTGAGGGTGCTGCCTGGGGAAGCGAGCATAGAAGCCAGACTTCTGTGTTTACAAGTGACAGAAGAGCGGTAACAGTGAATATGGCCAACCCGGGGCCTATATAAAAGGTAGGGGCCTGGAGCTGCAGCTCCAATAGCCCCTACATTAATCTGGCCCTGAGGAGGAGGACGAGGTAGCCAACACTGCTTCTTTTCAAAAATTTTAAATGAGGGTACACCCCAAAAGAGTGAGAAAGAGCAAAAATGGAACAATGGGTGGGTAAGGTCGGTATCCATTGCTATTCTGCATAAGGTACGGAAAAGTCCCGTGGGATCCATGCCTGGTTCATTTTAATGAACGTGAGCTTGTCCACATTGTCTCTGGACAGGCGGCTGCGCTTGTCTGTTATAACGCCCCCAGCCGTGCTAAATACCCGTTCAGATAATACACTGGCTGCAGGGCACGCCAGCACCTCCAAGGCGTAAAGGGCAAGCTCAAGCCATGTGCCCAATTTGGAGACCCAGAAGTTGAAGGGGGCAGACCCGTCATTCACTACATGTAGGCGTGTGCACACATACTGCTCCACCATGTTGGTAAAATGCTGCCTCCTGCTAAGACGTTCCATCTGAGCTGCTGGTGCTGCTGTTTGTTGTGGCGTGCTGACAAAGCTTTTCCACATTTCGGCCATGCTAACCCTGCCTTCTGAGGTGCTGGCGGTGCCCTGGTTGCGTTGGCGACCTCCTCCTCCTCCTCCTCTGCCTTGTGCTTCCACTGTGGCCCCGCTGTCAGATGGGAATGCCAGCAGCATGGCGTCTACCAGCGTGCGCTTGTACTCGCGCATCTTGCGATCGCGCTCCAGTGAGTGAATTAAGGACGGTACGTTGTCCTTGTAACGGGGATCCAGCAGCGTGGCCACCCAGTAATCAGCACAAGTTAGAATGTGGGCAACTCGGCGGTCGTTGTGGAGACACTGCAGCATGTAATCGCTCATGTGTGCCAGGCTGCCCAGAGGCAACGAAAGGCTGTCCTCTGTGGGAGGTGTATCGTCCGTGTCCTCTGTATCCCCCCAGCCACGCACCAGTGATGGCCATGAGCTGGCCTGGGTGCCACCCTGCTGTGAACATGGTTCCATCTCCTCCTCCAGCTCCTCCTCCTCCTCATCCTCCTCATCCTCCAGAACTGTGCCCCTGCTGGACAATTGCGTCCCTGGCGTTTGCGTGTGCAGGAACCCACCCTCGGAGCCCCTTGCGAATGACTGCCCTGAAAGCCTTGGAAATGTTACCTCTTCATCCTCCTCCTCCTCCTCATCCTGTGCCACATCCTCTTCCATCATCGCCCGAATTGTTTTTTCAAGGAGGCATAGAAGTGGGATAGTTAAGCTGAGAACGGCGTCATTGCCACTGGCCATGTTGGTGGAGTACTCAAAACAGCGCAACAAGGCACACAGGTCTCGCATGGAGGCCCAGTTAAATTAAATAGCGGAATAGAAAATATGATCCAAAAAAAGTGTATGTATATCACACGTACACAACCACACTGGGCCCCAATTACTATTGTTTGTACCCCTAAAAGGCTAGATGAGGAGTAGGGGGAGTATGGAACAGGCAGCACCCTCAAACCTTCAGAAGTATGAGATGAACCCCAACAACTTGGAAAGGTGGATCTCTCTCACACTTACCGACACAGACTATCCCGCAATTCAATTGATCCTCAAAGGTTTTTATTGAATAGCGGAATAGGAAATATGATCAAAAAAAGTGTATGTATCTCGCACGTACACAACCACACTAGGCCCCAATTACTATTGTTTGTACCCCTAAAAGGCTAGATGAGGAGTAGGGGGGGTATGGAACAGGCAGCACCCTCAAACCTTCAGAAGTATGAGATGAACCCCAACAACTTGGAAAGGTGGATCTCTCTCACACGTACCAACACAGACTATCCCCCAATTTAACTGATCCCCAAAGGTTTTTGATTAAATAGCGGAATAGAAAATATGATCCCAAAAAAGTGTATGTATATCACACGTACACAACCACACTAGGCCCCAATTACTATTGTTTGTACCCCTAAAAGGCTAGGAGTAGGGGGAGTATGGAACAGGCAGCACCCTCAAACCTTCAGAAGTATGAGATGAACCCCAACAACTTGGAAAGGTGGATCTCTCTCACACGTACCAACACAGACTATCCCCCAATTTAACTGATCCCCAAAGGTTTTTGATTAAATAGCGGAATAGAAAATATGATCCAAAAAAAGTGTATGTATATCACACGTACACAACCACACTAGGCCCCAATTACTATTGTTTGTACCCCTAAAAGGCTAGGAGTAGGGGGAGTATGGAACAGGCAGCACCCTCAAACCTTCAGAAGTATGAGATGAACCCCAACAACTTGGAAAGGTGGATCTCTCTCACACGTACCAACACAGACTATCCCCCAATTTAACTGATCCCCAAAGGTTTTTGATTAAATAGCGGAATAGAAAATATGATCCAAAAAAAGTGTATGTATATCACACGTACACAACCACACTAGGCCCCAATTACTATTGTTTGTACCCCTAAAAGGCTAGGAGTAGGGGGAGTATGGAACAGGCAGCACCCTCAAACCTTCAGAAGTATGAGATGAACCCCAACAACTTGGAAAGGTGGATCTCTCTCACACGTACCAACACAGACTATCCCCCAATTTAACTGATCCCCAAAGGTTTTTGATTAAATAGCGGAATAGAAAATATGATCCCAAAAAAGTGTATGTATATCACACGTACACAACCACACTAGGCCCCAATTACTATTGTTTGTACCCCTAAAAGGCTAGGAGTAGGGGGAGTATGGAACAGGCAGCACCCTCAAACCTTCAGAAGTATGAGATGAACCCCAACAACTTGGAAAGGTGGATCTCTCTCACACGTACCAACACAGACTATCCCCCAATTTAACTGATCCCCAAAGGTTTTTGATTAAATAGCGGAATAGAAAATATGATCCCAAAAAAGTGTATGTATATCACACGTACACAACCACACTAGGCCCCAATTACTATTGTTTGTACCCCTAAAAGGCTAGGAGTAGGGGGGAGTATGGAACAGGCAGCACCCTCAAACCTTCAGAAGTATGAGATGAACCCCAACAACTTGGAAAGGTGGATCTCTCTCACACGTACCAACACAGACTATCCCCCAATTTAACTGATCCCCAAAGGTTTTTGATTAAATAGCGGAATAGAAAATATGATCCCAAAAAAGTGTATGTATATCACACGTACACAACCACACTAGGCCCCAATTACTATTGTTTGTACCCCTAAAAGGCTAGGAGTAGGGGGGAGTATGGAACAGGCAGCACCCTCAAACCTTCAGAAGTATGAGATGAACCCCAACAACTTGGAAAGGTGGATCTCTCTCACACGTACCAACACAGACTATCCCCCAATTTAACTGATCCCCAAAGGTTTTTGATTAAATAGCGGAATAGAAAATATGATCCCAAAAAAGTGTATGTATATCACACGTACACAACCACACTAGGCCCCAATTACTATTGTTTGTACCCCTAAAAGGCTAGGAGTAGGGGGAGTATGGAACAGGCAGCACCCTCAAACCTTCAGAAGTATGAGATGAACCCCAACAACTTGGAAAGGTGGATCTCTCTCACACGTACCAACACAGACTATCCCCCAATTTAACTGATCCCCAAAGGTTTTTGATTAAATAGCGGAATAGAAAATATGATCCCAAAAAAGTGTATGTATATCACACGTACACAACCACACTAGGCCCCAATTACTATTGTTTGTACCCCTAAAAGGCTAGATGAGGAGTAGGGGGAGTATGGAACAGGCAGCACCCTCAAACCTTCAGAAGTATGAGATTGTGTTCACTGTACCCCACAAAGATTGAGTTCACTGCACCCCACAATGATTGTGTTCACTGCACCCCACAAAGATTGTGTTCACTGCACCTCACAAAGATTGTGTTCACTGTACCCCCCAAAGATTGTGTTCACTGCACCCCACAAAGATTCTGTTCACTGTACCCCACAAAGATTGTGTTCACTGCACCCCAAAAAGATTGTGTTCACTGCACCCCAAAAAGGATGTTGTTCACTGCACCCCAAAAAGGATGTTGTTCACTCCACCCCAAAAAGATTGTGTTCACTGCACCCCACAAAGATTGTGTTCACTGCACCCCAAAAAGATTGTGTTCACTGCACCCCAAAAATGATTTTGTTCACTGCACCCCAAAAAGGATTTTGTTCACTGCACCCCAAAAAGGATGTTGTTCACTCCACCCCAAAAAGATTGTGTTCACTGCACCCCAAAAAGATTGTGTTCACTGCACCCCACAAAGGATTTTGTTCACTGCACCCCAAAAAGATTGTGTTCACTGCACCCCAAAAAGGATGTTGTTCACTGCACCCCAAAAAGGATTTTGTTCACTGCACCCCAAAAAGATTGTGTTCACTGCACCCCACAAAGGATTTTGTTCACTGCACCCCACAAAGATTGTGTTCACTGCACACCAAAAAGGATTGTGTTCACTGCACCCCAAAAAGATTTTGTTCACTGCACCCCAAAAAGATTGTGTTCACTGCAGCCCAAAAAGATTGTGTTCACTGCAGCCCAAAAAGATTGTGTTCACTGCAGCTCACACACAGAAAAATGGATGTGGATCACTGACACCTGCCTATCTCCAATCCCACACCACACAGCAATATCGATTGTAGTTTGTAGAACACAGTTTCCCTAAAATTCAGCAGACTCTGTCCCTAACAGGATTGAGAAGAGATCGTAGATCAGGATTGAGTGCAGATTCACCCCACCCCCCACACAGCAATATCGATTGTAGTTTGTAGAAGACACTGACCCTATAATTCAGCAGACTCTATCCCTAAAATGCCTACAACTCGCCCTGCCTAAACACTCCGACCTGTCCCTCAATTCTATCCGGACACAAATGGTTTTTTCCTGCCTATCTTTCCCTAATCAGCAGCCAGCACGTTGATGTGTGCTCTGTCCCTGAATCTAAGCAGCATAATGACGCCGCTGCGGCTGCCTCGAACTTATAAAGACTTGGTCACATGCTTCAGACGGCCAATCACAGCTACTGAGACATTTGCAGGCATGGCTGGGATGGCTTAAGGCACACCAGTTAAACGATTGTTGATTGGCTGTTGAAAGCCCGCCATGAAAAGAGCGCCAAAGCATGCAAAACCCGGAAATAAAACGACCGAACACGGATTTTTACCCGAACATACAGTAAAGTGTCCGTGTCCGTGTTCGGGTAAAAAAAATCCAATTATTCGGTACGAACACGAATAATACAGTCCGTGTTCGCTCAACACTACTTAGGAGCCATTCACTATATCTGCTCTCACACAGTACACAGAACATGGAAATGCAATTATTTTAGTAAATAAAAAACTGCTAAATACCTTTTCTCATAAGCAGTGTATAGTAATCCTATGATGTCTATGAGTTTCTGGTCAAAGCTTGTAGGAAGAGTTTTCATTCTACTCTGACTGTTCTATAAAGCTGCAGGACCCTTGACCCTCAGTCTGAACAGCGATTATTTTGACCCTGTGCTTATTGTATGCACTCTCCAAAGGAAAAAAAAAAAACTCTGTAGTAAAACACACTAAACTGAGCATCTGCAGAGTGTCCACATAGCTCTATTCTATCAGGAGCTGGATTGGGGACAGTGGAAGAAGGGGAGGATCAGAGAACACAGAATTAAACAGCTTTTTTACACAATGTGGAGTATTAACCCCTTAGGTTCCAAGTGAGTAAAGCAAGCATGCTTTACTGCATATAGAGACCAATTTTACTGTTGTGGGTTTAGTAACAATATATACAGTATATATATACAGTGCCTTGCGAAAGTATTCGGCCCCCTTGAACTTTGCGACCTTTTGCCACATTTCAGGCTTCAAACATAAAGATATAAAATTGTAATTTTTTGTGAAGAATCAACAACAAGTGGGACACAATCATGAAGTGGAACGAAATTTATTGGATATTTCAAACTTTGTTAACAAATAAAAAACTGAAAAATTGGGCGTGCAAAATTATTCAGCCCCTTTACTTTCAGTGCAGTAAACTCTCTCCAGAAGGTCAGTGAGGATCTCTGAATGATCCAATGTTGACCTAAATGACTAATGATGATAAATAGAATCCACCTGTGTGTAATCAAGTCTCCGTATAAATGCACCTGCACTGTGATAGTCTCAGAGGTCCGTTTAAAGCGCAGAGAGCATCATGAAGAACAAGGAACACACCAGGCAGGTCAGAGATACTGTTGTGGAGAAGTTTAAAGCCGGATTTGGATACAAAAAGATTTCCCAAGCTTTAAACATCCCAAGGAGCACTGTGCAAGCGATAATATTGAAATGGAAGGAGTATCAGACCACTGCAAATCTACGAAGACCTGGCCGTCCCTCTAAACTTTCAGCTCATACAAGGAGAAGACTGATCAGAGATGCAGCCAAGAGGCCCATGATCACTCTGGATGAACTGCAGAGATCTACAGCTGAGGTGGGAGACTCTGTCCATAGGACAACAATCAGTCGTATACTGCACAAATCTGGCCTTTATGGAAGAGAAGAAGAAAGCCATTTCTTAAAGATATCCATAAAAAGTGTTGTTTAAAGTTTGCCACAAGCCACCTGGGAGACACCAAACATGTGGAAGAAGGTGCTCTGGTCAGATGAAACCAAAATGGAACTTTTTGGCAACAATGCAAAACGTTATGTTTGGCGTAAAAGCAACACAGCTCATCACCCTGAACACACCATCCCCACTGTCAAACATGGTGGTGGCAGCATCATGGTTTGGGCCTGCTTTTCTTCAGCAGGGACAGGGAAGATGGTTAAAATTGATGGGAAGATGGATGGAGCCAAATACAGGACCATTCTGGAAGAAAACCTGATGGAGTCTGCAAAAGACCTGAGACTGGGACGGAGATTTGTCTTCCAACAAGACAATGATCCAAAACATGAAGCAAAATCTACAATGGAATGGTTCACAAATAAACATATCCAGGGGTTAGAATGGCCAAGTCAAAGTCCCAGACCTGAATCCAATCAAGAATCTGTGGAAAGAACTGAAAACTGCTGTTCACAAACGCTCTCCATCCAACCTCACTGAGCTCGAGCTGTTTTGCAAGGAGGAATGGGCAAAAATTTGAGTCTCTCGATGTGCAAAACTGATAGAGACATACCCCAAGCGACTTACAGCTGTAATCGCGACAAAAGGTGGCACTACAAAGTATTATTTTAAGGGGGCTGAATAATTTTGCAAGCCCAATTTTTTCTGTTTTTTATTTGTTAAAAAAGTTTGAAATATCCAACAAATTTCGTTCCACTTCATGATTGTGTCCCACTTGTTGTTGATTCTTCACAAAAAATTGCAGTTTTATATCTTTATGTTTGAAGCCTGAAATGTGGCAAAAGGTCACAAAGTTCAAGAGGACCGAATACTTTTGCAAGGCACTATATATATATATATATATATATATATATATATATATTAAAATACCTTTTTTTCTCCTTTTTTTTTTAAAGTGATCACATGACCTCTGCTCCTAGCTGCGTAAGGGCCCTAGGGGGGTGGGGGTGGAGATTGCAGGGGGGGCATGTCAGCAGAAAGCAGAGAAACAGCAGCACACTCATCTTCCCAGTTATTGGTTGTGCAGGGGAGGGAGTGTGACAACACAAGTCTGATCATTGGAGGACAGGCAGCCTGTTCTCCCAGCTCAGCCAGAAAACTGACCATGCTGGGATTTGCGCACATGTCTAGCATAGTCAGCCTAAAATAGGAAAGCAGGGGGACTGGCATGATCACTAGGAATGATCGAACGGTTTGGGTCAACCATCGGTTCGACCCGAACATTGACTGTACGAAATTCAGCCGAATTCCGAACTTTTTGCGGAAAAAGTTTGGAATTCGGCAACCAGAACCGACCAAAATGCAATGGGACAGGAACTGGGCTTTAAAAGCCCATGATTGGACCAGAACCATTAGTAAAAGCCAATTGAGGGGACAGAAGAATGCTAGGAATGTGATTGGAGTGACTAGGGGGTCCAGAGGCCAATCATTAGTGAATACGCCCCCCAGTATATAAGATAGCCCCGCCAAATCTCTAGCATTGTAATACAGGGATGTGGAAGAGAGTAGAAGCAGTTCTGTTACTCCTGCTTCAAAGTGTCATTTAGCAATTATTAGTGTGAGGAAAGGGATATCTAGTGTAGTTAGGGTACTATTTTCCACTATAGTTAGATTTAATAATCTTGTTTCTGTAGTGAAAGTGTTAAGTGTCAGGGAACCATAGTGTAGTGTAGGGTTAACCGACTCTGACTGCTATGGCAGGGTGACCAATCCCTTCCATGTCAGGGTGACCGCTATAGAGAAAAGATCGTTTCTATTAGAATTGCAGTAGAGCAGGATAGTGGCTTCGCTACTTTTACACCCGGCTTTTTGTTGCAGGCGTTTATAGGGCTTTTTTGTGGACGTGTTTGGAGGCAGGCATGACATCTGAACTTCTGTGTAGGGGTATATATACACACACACATGTATGTATATATACAGATACACATATATAGGTGTGAAAGTAGCGGAACCCTATGCTTGCGCTAATGAAATAATTAACAGGCATATGGCTTCGCTCCTATCACACCTATATGTGTGTATGTGTATAAATACATATAAGTGTGTGTGTATATATACCCCTATACAGAAGTTCAGATGTTTTGCCTGCCTCCAAAGACCCCCAAAAAATGCCCAAAAAAAAAAACTCCTGCAACAACACACCTGGGCGTTTTTGTAGCAGGCGTTTTTTTGGGCATTTTTTGGGCGTCTTTGGAGGCAGGCATGACATCTGAACTTCTGCACTGAACTTCTGAAGCTCAGCCACGCCCCCTCCAACTCCTGATTGGCTCACTGGCTGTGACTGACAATGGCTCCTGCTGCTGCCAAAAGCCCCAGAGAGGCAAGGCTCTCAAGGACATCGCTGGATTCTTGATCACTGTTACTGGCCGTCCCATGATAGGGAGCCTGTCCTGCCGCTGTGTATATATATCTGCACCACGTGTGTGTTAAGGCCCGTCGTCTCTGCTGCCACACCATACACATTACAATCGGACCCTACAATTTCCTTCTAGCAACTACATCAGCGTACAGGTCTGCCTGATTGGATACAAATTGATTGGGTGCTCTAGGTAGGTTTACATGTTACATAGTTCTGGCAGAATGAAAACTGATTGTAATGTGTATGATGGCCCACACACAACAGGCCCACGGTCCAAAACATGACATTGCCCATAGCAACAGGCCCAATGTGCAAAAATATGGCAAAGCCTATAGCAACAGGCTCAACATACAAAAAACATGGTGTTGCCCATAGCAACAGGCCCAGTGGGCAAGAATATGACATTGTCCATAGCAACAGGCCCAACATACAAAAAAACATGGAGTTTTCCATAGCAACAGGCCCAGTGAGCAATATGTTGTTGCCCATAGCAACAGGCCCAACATGAAAAAAGATGGTGTTGCCCATTGGAATAGAACCAGTGTGCAAAAAGATGGCATTACCCATAGCAGCAGGCCCAGTGTGCAAAAAGATGGCATTGCCCATAACAGGTCAAGTGTGCAAAAAGATGGCATTAGAACTTAGGGAGAGCCTTGCCTAAAACCAGGGACAAGCCTGGTGTGCTAGGCCAGAATCAAACCAAGAGTGAATAAAGGCCTTCTCACTATTACCACCCTATTATATCAAGAGGTATCAAAGGGGAACAACTTTGTACCTCCTAAAAACTGATAAGAAGAGATACTACACTCGATCTTAGCCAAAAGGCCAAGAAAAGGCCGACCCTTGGACATAGAGCTTTGACCAAAATTGAATAATGTCCTTGCTACAGAAGCGAGCTCATTCAAACCCCCCACACATGTGCTTTCTCTCCCCTGATACAGTAACTCTGAGCTCAGCATTTGAAAGCCCACTACTGTGATGGTGAAGGTGAACAGTAACAGCTAGGTGTCTCTTAGAACCGTCTGTAGCAACGTCAAGGTTAGATTTCCAGTCAGGCCCCAGGAGATGCATAAATGGCCCGCACCTATAGCAAGGGTATTATTTAAAGTGTTACTAAACCCAGGAGCCTGCATTCTCTATATCTGGCCTCCCACAGTACACAGAACATGGAAATTCAAATATTTTAGTAAATATAAACTGTTAAATACCTTCTTCTCATCAGCAGTATATAGCAGTCTTGTCACTTCTATCAATGTTAGATTAAAGTTTGTGGGAGGAGTTTTCATTCTTCTCTGATTGTCCTATGAGGATGCAAGACCCCTGACCCTCTGTCTGGACAGTGCTGATTGGCCCTGGGCTGATCACATGCATCCCCCCCCCCCCAAGAAAAACAAAAAACTCTCTAGCAATACACATCAAACTGAGCATGTGCAGAGTGACTCCTAAAGCTCTGTATTATCAGAAGATGGATTGGTGACAGTAAATGAAGGGGAGGATCAGAGAAGATAAACATCCTTTTTTCACAATGCGGAGGGTTATTCCCTTAGGTTCCACAGTGAGTATCACAAGCATGCTTTACTGTCAATACAGACTGATTTTACTGTTGTGGGTTTAGTAACACTTTAGTCAGAACAGCACAGTTTGTTTTTATATACACACAGCCCTTATCTGCATTTTTTTGGTAAAGGTGAACTATTAACCACTTGCCGACCGCTCACTGAGCTGGTACTGCGGCAAAGTGGCTCGTTATCGTCCAGCGACGTTGCTGGATCCCGTCCCCTCTCGGCGGCGCGTGCGCGCCGCCGGAGGCTCGCTCCTGCTGTATTCATACACAGCGGGAGTCGGGCCAGGGGAGGAGATGTGGTGATCGCGCCACTCTTCCCCGATCGGCGGGGATCGAGTGAGGAAATCCGCCCACTTGTGTAAACAAAGCGGGCGGATCTCCTATGTGACAGACAGTCACAGATTACAGGATTCAGCATAGCTGAACCTGCGATCTGTGTCTGTGTCACACAATCCCCCTCCCCCCACACATGTCAGTAAGCTTGAGGCACACATTTAACCCCTTGATCACCAATAAAGTTAACCCCTTCCCTGCCAGTGTCATTATTACAGTAACAGTGCATATTTATAGCACTGATTACTGTAGTAATGTCACTGGTCCCCCCAAAAGTGTCAAAAATGTCAGTTAGGGGTCCAATCTGTCCGCCGCAATGTCACAGTCCCGCAAAAAAAAAAAAAAATAATCGCAGATCGCCGCCATTACTAGTAAAAAAAATAAACAATAAAAATGACAAATCTTTTCCGTAGTTAGTAAACGCAATAACTTTTGCGCAAACCAATCAAAATACGCCCATTGTGATTTTTTTTACCAAAAATATGTAGCAGAAAACAAATTGGCCTAAAATGTTAAAAAATTTTGATTTTTAAATTTTTTTTTTTTTGGGAATGTTATGTATCAGAATGTAAAAAATATAGTTTTTTTTTTTCAAAATTGTCGCTCTTTTTTTTCAAAAATTAAAAATCGCACAGGTGATCAAATACCACCAAAAGAAAGCTCTATTTGTGGGGGAAAAAAAGACATAAATTTAATTTGGGTACAGCGTCGCACGACCGTGCAATTGTCAGTTAAAATAACGCAGTGCCGAATCGCAAAATATAGCCTGGTCAGGAATGGGGTAAAATCTTCCAGTCTTAAAGTGGATAAAAATACACTCATTGAGGATTTTTTTGTCAAAGACATGTAGCTAAATACATTTTGGCCTAAATATATGACAAAAATTTAATATATTGGATATTTTCTAACTCAAAGTAGAAAATGTCAATTTTTTCGCAAAATTTTCGCTCTTTTTTTATTAATATCACAAAAAATGAAAAGCGCCGAAGTGATCAAATACCACCAAAAGAAAGCTCTGTTTGTGGGAAAAAAAGGATGTAAATTTGGTTTGGGTACGGCGTTGCATGACCGCACAATTGTCAGTTAAAGTCTCGCAGTGCCAAGTTGCAAAAAATGGCCTGGACGTAAAGCAGGAAAATCCTCCGGTGGTAAAGTGGTTAAAGTGGATTTCCAGTCATTTTTGTGTTTATTAAAAGTCAGCAGATACAAAAACTGTAGCTGCTGACTTTTAATATTAGGACACTTACCTGTTCTGGAATCCAGCAATGTCGGCACCCCAGCCAATATCTCCATCGGCTCTCAGGTGCTGCCTCCGCCATTGCCGGTAAGGGAAACTGGCGGTGAAACCTTGCGGCTTCACAGCCGATTCCCTACTGTGCACAGAGATGTATAGTAACGAAGTAGAACTACTTAAGTACTGTACTTAAGTACCGAAATGCGGTATCTGTACTTTCCTAGAGTAGAATTTTTTTCTCCTACTTCTACTTTTACTTCACTACATTTTTTCGATGATTTCAATACTTCTACTCAAGTATTTTTTTTTTGTGCTGCATAGTTACTCGTTACTTTTAAAAAAATTACCACTGCCAGAACAGTAGATGGCAGGTTACATAAAGCTCAAAAAAATGTGTATAATGTCATTTGTAAATCAGCTCATACGAAAATAAAGGCTGTGTATAATAAAAGCTGCTATACCAAATCTTTCCAATAAAAAGAAAATATGAAACAAACAAATAAATTGTGCTACAGCGCTTAAAGTGCATCAAGAAACTACTAACAAACACAACTTGGCTGTGCGAATAAAGTGCCTGTGCAATCGATAATATCATTGTTGCCCCCAGTGCCCTGCCCACACTCCACACAGTATCAAAAATAAAGTGACATGAATGTGCTAAAGCCTAAATGCAGTGAAAATAATTATTCCCACAATGTAACAGTAAATTCAATTCATATAAAATATGACAATAAATCACAATAAAATAAGTTATGAAATAAGTTAGGTCAGGTGCGTGCAACAAGTTGAAGTGTGTAAACCTATCTATAACGAAAAGTCCATAAATGAATTCTAGTGTGCAAATCTAAAGTGTCACTTCACTTGTCAGATGCTTCCACCTCCTTCAGTGCTCGAGTGACCGACCAACACACTTAATGGTGGTGGCACTGGTGGATAGCGTCTGGGTGGCACTGTGGCACTGGCACTGACTGCACTGGTTCAAAAAGCCATATATATATTTAATTATTTCAATTCTCAATCTCATAGGTCCTCTCCTCATAAGATATTAATAACTTAATATTCGGCCCTGGCAGGATGACGGGGACACCCGCCACTTCTGGAGCCGAGCCGCTGTGATTCCCCAACATGTGACAAAGTGACAGCCAGGAGATCTAGTGGCTAGTAGTGCTCAACAATACCGCTTTTATATATAAAAATGAAATAAAATATACCGACTCACAATTTAGTAGTAGGTAGCGTGTAGCAGTAGGCAGCACAACTCAATTCAATCAATCCCACAGCCTCGCTCGCGCTGCGGCCCACGGAATCACTGTCATGATCATCAAGTTAAGACCGCACAGGAGGAGCCGCGCTGCCATCTTCCCGCTCGAGGTCTCTGCCTCTAGACGTGTTGTGTGTCACTCAGACTCCACCCCTTAGGGCACTTACTGAGAGGAGTTGTGACACGGGCGGCGGGACGCGGGAGCATTTTCTTCGTTATCTCATCTTCTTCTCTCGGTGAGTGAGGTGGACCGTGGAGAGGGCCTAATCCTTGCCATGGCAAATGTGCCATTTGAGAATCAAATAATCAATATAAAATATTAATATATTATATACACACGGGTCATGGGTGGCTTTTTTGAACCAAGAAGAGTGAGACTGACGGCTATGATGATTATCCGACCATCCATGGTCCATGGACCATAAGTGTTGTGTTGTGGTGCGGCCTGTGCTTCCTGCGGCCTGCCTCTGCCTGTGCGGCTGTGCCTGCACTGCAGTGGCCACTGGCAGTGGCACTTGACTTGAGCAAAGCAAATGAGCACTACTAGTGTGAAGGACAGGTGGTGGAAGCATGTTCTGACAAGTTCTTATAATGAAAATAATATAGACAGCTTTTTGAACCAGTGCAGTGCCAGTGCTACTAAGGTGAGAGGCAGAGAGAGAGTCTATCCAGTCCACCACTTTACTTGAGCAGATCACAGAAGAAAGGTGGAAGCATCTGACAGCAAGTGACAGCACTTCTTAGATTGCACACTGGAATTCAGTTATGGACTTTTCATTATAAAGTTTAGTTTACACACTTAAACTTGCACCTAACTTATTCACAATCACAACTTATTTTATTGTGGTATTGTCATATATATTTTATATGAATTAAATTTACATTGTGGGAATAATTTGCACTGCATTTAGCACAGACATGTCACTTTATTTTTGATACTGTGGGCGATGATTTTGAATACAAGAAGAATATATTTATATAATTGCAGGCACTTTATTAGCATTTTTAGCACAGCCACTTTGTTTGTAGTTTTTGATGCATTTTTCACTTTAAGCGTTGTAGGTTTGATGAAGCTGGCCTGGCACATCATCATCAATTGAGCAAATCAAATCAAACCGCGATTAAGAAGACTGCGCATGCTCCTGTTCTGCCTTTTGATCAGCTGAAAAGATGGACGAACCAAAAACACCACCTTCCACCCCTGGCCCTTCAACTTCAAGTGATCTGCCTGGCTGTGAGAGTGAGGAAGCTCAGGATGGAGACCACCCCTGGCTTTAAAAGGGGAAGGGAGGGACATACTTTATCTGTTTTTTGTTTACAAAAAGTTACAGCCTAAGGAATTGTGATTGTCCTTTAGGTTAATCGTTTGAATAAATCATTTGAAATAATAAAAAACAATATGATGTTCAAACTTTTGACTTTTTTCTTTAATAACTACATAACACAGTACTTGTACTTCTACTTTCAGTACTTGAGTAGAAATTTTTTTTCAAAACTACTGGTACTTTTTACTTTTAGTATTTAAGTAGCAAATTTTTTGAAAAAACTACTTGCAATACTTAAGTAAAAAAAATGTTGAATACTTTAGTACTTCTACTTAAGTAACTTTTTCTGCGAGCACTTCCACTTCTACTCAAGTCACTTTTTGATCGAGCACTTGTACTTTTACTCAAGTAGAAATTTTGAATACTTTATACAAGTCTGACTGTGCATAAGTGAAGCGCTCTGCACTTTCCGAATGGCCCGGCGGCGGGGAAGAAGGGGGGCTGAACTTCTGATGGACTTCGCCGTGGTGTGGTCCGACGGAGGTGGGGACGGGTACATGCCAAATGAGGCACCGGAGGGGGGAGGAGACAGATAAGCGGAGCTTCCACTTTTGGATGGAACTCCGCTTTAATAAACAGCCACTCACCTGTCCCGTGATCCAGCATGCACTCACCCCAGTCGTCTTCTCTCTGTGTCCTCCCTCTGCGGTAATGGCATCTTCACTATGGGCACTCTGCTGTCACAGCTTGCGGTTTCACAGCCAGGTGGGCGCTGCGCATGTGTTAGTGGCGCTGCACGCTGTGATTGGTCCTGAAGTCTTCTGGGACCTGTCATGTGTCCCAGAAGACTTCGGGAAGGAGAAATTCTGCTTCTGATTGCAAAAGGAAGTGGGAGCGGGTACCTTTCAAAATTGGGTATCCGCCCCCCCCCCCCTCCTCCCCAAAGCTCCATTTCACTAACAGGAGCTGGGGAGGAGGCCTTAAAGCACAAATTCCCCTTTTGGGTAAAGCTCTGCTTTAACCACTTGCCGACCGCCGCAAGTACATATACTGCGGCAGTCAGCCCCTCACAGGCAAAGTGATGTATGGGTACGTCACTAGCCTGTGAGGCTCTGGGGAGCGAGCGCACGCCGCTGGAGGCGCGCTCCCGCTCCCACGCGGTCACGGACCCCCCCACGCGAGTGACCGGCGGACCCGATGTCCGCCGGTCACTCGCCGATCGTCAGTGCAGCGGGAGAAAGGCAGGCGGCTGATGTAAACAAGCCGCCTGTCATTCTCCCCTGTGTAGGAATAGTGATCATACGGTTCTACTATGTAGGACCGTTGATCACTGTTCCTACACCTCAAGCCACAGCCAATCACAGTTAGAAGCACGCCCCTAGGGACACTCACAGCCCCTCCCTCTCAAAAAAAGTTAACCCCTTCACTGCCAGTGTCATTTTACAGTAACAGTGCATATGTATAGCACTGATTACTGTAGAAATGTCACTGGTAACCCCAAAAGTGTCAAAAATGTCAGTCAAGGGTCCGATCTGTCCGCCGCAAAGTCGCAGTCCCGCAAAAAAAATCGCAGATCGCCGCCATTACGCGTTAAAAAAAAAAAAAAACAATAAAAATGACAAAATCTTTCCCTTTGTTAGTAAACGCGATAACTTTTGCGCAAACCAATCAAAATACGCTTTTTGCGATTTTTTTTTACCAAACATATGTAGCATAAAACAAATTGGCCGAAAATGTTAAAAAATTTTGATTTTTACATTTTTCTTTTGGGAATTTCATATAAGAAAATGTGAAAAATATTGTTATTTTTGCAAAATTGTCGCTCTTTTTTTGTTTATAGCGCATGATCAAAAAATCGCACAGGTGATCATATACCACCAAAAGAAATCTCTGTTTGTGGGAAAAAAAGGACGTCAATTTCGTATGGGTACGGCGTCGCACGACCGCGCAATTGTCCGTTAAAGTCACGCAGTGCCGAATCGCAAAATACCCCCTGGTCAGGAAGGGGGTAAAATCTTCCGGGGCTTAAGTGGTTAAGGCTCGGTTTGAAAACCATTGGATGTTGTCACGTGACAGCAAGTCACCAGCCCAATCAGCAGCGGCCATGTAATAAAGGGGCGGGGATGGCGGTGACATCGTTGACCTAATATGGCCACGTTTGGATGATGTCATTAACCAAATGTGGCAATATTAGGTGAATGATGTCACCGCCATCCCCGCCCCTTTGTTTTGTGTTGAACTCCACAGGCCTTGGCCATAAGCATGCAACATATCCCACAATATATGACAAGGTTATATTAGGGTGTAGATATGTTTTATGTTATAACATGCTGATGAAATAAATGTCCTTTGTGCACTCATCTCTGTTTTATCCAATGCATGGTGAGTGACACCCAACCCAGCTCTCTACTGACTCCACCCACTCTCTGGCAAAGACACTCAGCCTGCGACTGTAGTCTTGGCTCCGCCCACTTACTAGCGGCAGCCTTCTTCGGAGCGGCCACGCCCTCCCCGGTCAGCAGCGGCTGCGGCGCTTATGGGGAGATTGCTGACGTCATCAGCGTGCGCTGGAGGATTGCGTCTTTCCTCAGTGCATGGAGCCGCGGTGACTGGGAAGAAGCGGAGTGTGTTCCCGGTGTCTGGTACGTGTGAGCGCCTTATGTTATCGGGGAGGGCACGGTGCGGGTCTCTGTGACTAATATAATGGTGTCATAGCAAGGGGGCAGCCTGGCTGGGTTCATTCTACGACCTCCATAGGGGGTGTCCCTGACATATAAAGGGGCTCATTTACCTTCTGGGTGTCAGGAATGGAGAGGGTTCTTTAGGTAAAAATGCTCAGAGAAGAGGGGGGTTTTTGTCATTACTATAGGAAAAATAAACCGGGGAGGCTAGGCAGTTGCTATGGACAATGCCATCTTTTTGCACACTTGGCTTGTTGCTATGACAATACCATCTTTTTGCACACTGGGCCTGTCGCTATGACAATGCCATCTTTTTGCACACTTGGCTTGTTGCTATGACAATGCCATCTTTTTGCACACTGGGCCTGTCGCTATGGGCAATGCCATCTTTTTGCACACTGGGCCTGTCACTATGGGCAATGCCATCTTTTTGCACACTTGGCCTGTTGCTATGGGCAATGCCATCTTTTTGCACACTGGGCCTGTCGCTATGGGTAATGCCATCTTTTTGCACACTTGGCCTGTTGCTGTGGGTAATGTCATCTTTTTGCACACTGGGCCTGTTGCTATGGGCAATGCCATCTTTTTGCACACTTGGCCTGTTGCTGTGGGTAATGTCATCTTTTTGCACACTGGGCCTGTTGCTGTGGGCAATGCCATCTTTTTGCACACTTGGCCTGTTGCTATGGGCAATGCCATCTTTTTGCACACTTGGCCTGTTGCTGTGGGTAATGTCATCTTTTTGCACACTGGGCCTGTTGCTATGACAATGCCATCTTTTTGCACACTGGGCCTTTCGCTACAGACAATGCCATCTTTTTGCACACTGGGCCTGTCGCTACAGACAATGCCATCTTTTTGCACACTGGGCCTGTCGCTATGGGTAATGCCATCTTTTTGCACACTGGGCCTGTCGCTATGGGTAATGCCATCTTTTTGCACACTTGGCCTATTGCTACGGGCAATGCCATCTTTTTGCACACTTGGCCTGTTGCTACGGGCAATGCCATCTTTTTGCACACCTGGCCTGTTGCTATGACAATGCCATCTTTTTAGACACTTGGCCTGTCGCTATGGGTAATGCCATTTTTTTTGCACACTTGGCCTGTCGCTATGGGTAATGCCATCTTTTTTGCACACTTGGCCTGTCGCTACGGGTAATGCCATCTTTTTGCACACTGGGCCTGTCGCTACGGACAATGCCATCTTTTTGCACACTTGGCCTGTTGCTACGGGCAATGCCATCTTTTTGCACACTTGGCCTGTTGCTACGGGCAATGCCATCTTTTTGCACACCTGGCCTGTTGCTATGGGCAATGCCATCTTTTTAGACACTTGGCCTGTTGCTATGGGCAATGCCATCTTTTTGCACACTTGGCCTGTTGCTATGACAATGCCATTGTTTTTGCACACTGGTTCTATTCCTATGGGTAACACCATCATTTTGCATGTTGGGACTGTTGCTATGGGCAACACCATATTTCTCACTGGGCCTGTTGCTATGGGCAACATCATATTCTTGCCCACTGGGCCTGTTGCTATGGGCAACACCATATTTTTTTATGTTGAGCCTGTTGCTATAGGCTTTGCCATATGGGCTATGGGCAACACCATATTCTTGCCCACTGGGCCTGTTGCTATGGGCAACACCATATTTTTTATGTTGAGCCTGTTGCTATAGGCTTTGCCATATGGGCTATGGGCAACACTATATTCTTGCCCACTGGGCCTGTTGCTATGGGCAACACCATGTTTTTTTATGTTGAGCCTGTTGCTATAGGCCTTGCCATATTTTTGCACGTTGGGCCCATTTGCTATGGGCAATGTCATGTTTTTGGACCATGGGCCTGTTGTGTGTGGCCCATTATACACATTACAATCATTCATTTTCATTCTGCCAGAACTATGTAACATGTAGACCTACCTAGAGCACCCAATCAATTTGTATCCAATCAGGCAGACCCGTACGCTGATGTAGTTGCTAGTAGGAAATTGTAGGGTCCGATTGTAATGTGTATGGTGTGGCAGCAGAGACGACGGGCCTAAACACACACGTGGTGCAGATATATATACACAGTGGCAGGACAGGCTCCCTATCATGGGACGGCCAGTAACCGTGATCAAGAATCCAGCGATGTCCTTGAGAGCCTTGCCTCTCTGGGGCTTTTGGCAGCAGCGGGAGCCATGGTCAGTCACAGCCAGTGAGCCAATCAGGAGGGGGAGGGGGCGTGGCTGAGCCACAGCTCTGTGTGTGAATGGACACACAGAGCTGTGGCTCAGGAGCGCGCCTGCTTCTGTGCCCACAGAGCAAGCTGCTTGCTGTGGGGTCACCCGGGAGGAGGGAGGTGAAAGGAGAGACGGCAGGGGACCCGAGAAGAGGAGGATCAGGGCTGTTCTGTGCAAAACTACCTGTGTACCCAAAGTCTAACATGTATGTTATTAAATAAAATAAAAAAAGAAGAAAGTTAGTGGTGCTCCGAAATAAATTCTGGACCAAAACAAAAAATTTAGGATGCATTTGGCCAAAAAACAAAATGGACTGTGTGTGTGTGTGTGTGTGTGTGTGTGTGTGTGTGTATATATATATATATATATATTATATTATATTTTTTGTGGAAAAGTGCATCCCTTTAAGTTCTATGTATGTCTTCACACTGGTCTGTTGTGATGTAAAGCCCCTCCCCCTTGAAATGCATTGAAATTGATGCAAAAATGCATCTGTGTTGAGTTTTTGATGCAGTTTGAGTCATATGACCTATGAAAATCACAGCAAAATCACACATTTCGGTAAAACGCAGATAACCCTGTTTTCAGCTGATAATGTTCAGCAGCCAATATATCACTGCATCGGAACTTAACCACTTCAGCTCAGGAAGGTTTTACCCCCTTAATGACGAGGCCATTTTTTGCGATTTGGCACTGCGTTGCTTTAACTGACAATTGCGCGGTCATGCGATGCTGTACACAAAAAAAAAAGTTTTTTTTTTTTGCCCAGAAACAGAGCTTTCTTCTGGTGGTATTTGATCCCCTGTGCGATTTTTACTTTTTGCGCTATAAACAAAAAAAGAGCGACAATTTTGAAAAAATAACAATATTTTTTACATTTTTTTTTTCACAACGACCCTAAGCACACAGCCAAGATAACAATGGAGTGGCTACAGGACAACTCTGTGAATGTCCTTGAGTGGCCCAGCCAGAGCTCAGACTTGAACCCGATTTGTACATCTCTGGAGAGCTCTGAAAATGGCTGTGCACTGACCCTCCCCATCCAACCTGATGGAGCTTGGGAGGTCCTGCAAAGAAGAACGGGAGAAACTGCCCAAAAATAGGTGTGCCAAGCTTGTAGCATCATACTCAACAAGACTTGAAGCTGTAATTGGTGCCAAAGGTGCTTCAACAAAGCATTGAGCAAAGGCTGTGAATACTTTTATATACGTGTGTTGTGGAATTTTCCTCAGGTCCAAAATACCTGTTAGTCAGTGATACCAAATCAGAAATGTGTGTGTATATATAGCTATATATTATGAGATCTGACAGTCTCAAAATAGTTGAATCAAATGGCACTTTTCCACTGCAAGTACCGGCTAGTACCGGCTCGGCTCTACTCGGCCCTGCTTGGCCCGGTTTGCTTTTCCACTGCTGGTACCGCATGGTACGGTGTCGGAACGGTTTGGTATGGTACGGTATAGGTTTGCTTTTCCGTCCTGGGGATCGGATGAGAGCGGACAGGCGGTCCGCTCTCATCCGATTCCCCATAGAGAGCAGCGGGAGCTGTGACACCTCCCTCTCCGCACTGCAAGCGGAGACGGAGCTGTCATCCGCTGGCTCAGCGGGGATCGCGGATCGATCCCCGCTGAGCAGCACGGATCCGCCTACGGAGGCAGACCGTGTGGAAGAGCCCTAAATTGTTCTGTGGTCAAGATGTGCAGACGGAGTTCCTCTTCATGAGAGATAGGGAATTTTGGAAGTGCGGAAATATCTCAGCTAATATATATTTTTAGCTTTTGAAAGCTCATGATACATGTAAGGAAATCAAGAGACATTGAGATTAATACCTTTAGCAGACATTTTGTATACAAACGGACATCTTTTTCACCTCACGGGTGATTTTTTTTATTTTTACTAAATTTGCAAAGAATTCAAACTTCTTTAACGTTGTCATAATGGGGATTGTTTGTATTATTTAAAGAAAATAATGAATTTAATCTATTTTGGAATAACACTGTAACATAACAAAATGTGGAAAAAGTAAAGCGTTGTGAATACTTTCGGGAGGCACTGTAAATACCTCTGTACTCCTCCTCTGTGTATATAAGACAAACTATTTGTTGTATCTCTTGATACCGTCTCTTCCCCTTTTCCTGCTATTTTTGCATTACAGATATTCACCTCTGTTGTGGATTGTCTTACCTAATCTATTTTAAGCGCCTTGTAAATGATCTTATTTTGGGAGATGGTATTTACCATACCGCTGTTTCTAAAAGTGTTTAAAGTGTTTGTCAAGCCAAAACAACCTTTTTTTTTTTTTTTTTTTTTTTTTTAACTTGCTATGGAGAGAGTTGGGATGGATTAGAACCCCTGTTGGGCTGAAAGATTTAGCCTTGTTTCAGGTCATGACAACTTTTTCGCCATACAGGAAGTGTGGGGAAATCTGCTACAGCAACACCGAAATACAGTAAAACCTTGGTTTGCAACCATAATTAGTTCCGGAAGCATGCTTGTAATCCAAAGCACTCTTATAATAAGAAATATTGGAAACTCAAATGATTCGTTCCAGAACCATTTATTCGGCAATGCAAAATACAGTATGAAGTGTACTATGTAATTTGGTCCATGTCGGGTGCCGACGCCGTCCCCTTCTAATGCTGAAAAACCTTTAATATCTTATATAAGTCTCTTTGTTTTTCCAATGCTATCTGCTCCTGTCACTGTGTTTTATAAAAAAAAATGCTGGCTTTACCTGATTTCAGAGCGCTGCTCAGCTGTCACGTGACCGGCCGGCTCTCTCCTCCTCCCCTCCTGACTGACGTCGGGGGGGGGGGGGGGGGGAATCTTGGCTCCGCCTGCTGCAGCTGTCAGGCAGAGAGAGGGAGCGGGTCACATGACGGCCGAGTGGCGCTCTGAAATCGGGTAAAGCCAGTGTTAGCTCAATTCTCGTCAGGAGGCAATCACGATGATATTACAGCCCTTCAGTTGCTAACCCCCCAATAGATAATGAATTTCCCCTCCATCCAGCTGGGAGTTATGACGACACACAGCACTCAAACTTTGTGCAGTCACAACTAATTTTATTGCACGTGAAGCTCATATTTAAGGCATGTTTTGAGAAAGACTGCCCAAACCGGTTTACAATTCATCAGTCAATAGCACATATCAGACAGAATAGTACATAAAAGGGCCTTTGCTTTCGCCATGCATTTGTGTCAATATGAGGTGTTTTGTGTCTGAGATGGTGTTTGTGGACAAGGGCTGTTCCTCCTCTACTCAGCTGTCATGTGTTAATGCAAGCAATTGTCAAATGTGTTTAGGTGGTCTCAGTAATTTCCATGCGCAGACTTAACTTTGTCAAGTGTCCCAATGAATGAATGAACAGGTGTTTACATGTCGTCTAAATGCAAAACATAGCTGTCTGCTGTCCAAGGTGGATGAATGATTGTCCGTCTTAGCTCGTTACTATGTAAATGCAAGGGGGCCACAGTCTATCGTAGAATGAGCATAAACTGAAATATATATCTGAAATATCATAAGGCATATTAATACAATCTTTCAGCCAGCATTTGTTTTTTTTTTTTTGCGTAACAGTGACTGGGTCACCTAGCATTGGAAAACAAAGAGGATTATAGTAATATAGCAGTGTAGGTTAAGAAACACTTGAACATTGTGAGTGTCATTCTTCTTCTTTTTTTTTTTTTTTTTTTACATTAACCACTTTCAGACCAGAGGATTATGCTGCTCAAAGACCAGGCCCTGTTTTGCGAATACGGCACTGCGTGACTTAAACGGACAATTGCGCGGTCGTGCGACGCTGTACCCAAACGAAATTGACGTCCTTTTTTTTTCCCCACAAATAGAACTTTCTTTTAGTGGTATTTGATCACCTATGCAATTTTTTTTTTTTTGCAGGACTGCGACATTGCGGTGGACAGATCGGACCCCTAACTGACATTTTAGACACTTTTGGGGGTACCAGTGACATTACTACAGTAATCAGTGCTATACATATGCACTGTTACTGTAATAATGACACTGGCAGGGAAGGGGTTAACATTACTGGTGATCAAGGGGTTAAGTGTGACCCTAGGGGCGTGATTCTAACTGTAGAGGGGCGTGGCTTGTGAAGTAATCACAGAGACATGCAATCCTACATAGCAGGATCACATAGCCTCTGTGATTACTTCAGGGAGAATGACAGACGGCTGTGTTTACACCAGCCGTCTGTCCTTCTCTCACTACTGCGGGAAATGGCGAGTGAACGGTGTCCATCAGTCACCGGTCACACGCGCTGGCTCTCCAGGTAACGAGCGGGGGCGGGCGTGCCCTCGCCCTTTACAGTCTCCTGAGCGAGCGACATAGGGCTACGTTGCTTTGCCCAGCAGTGGCAGAGTGCTGCAGTAAATGTATGGTGGGCGGGGCGCAAGTGGTTAAAACTACTGCTTGGATATTGCTTGTAAACCAAGGCAACATTTAAAAAAAAAAAAATTTGCTTGTCTTTCGAAACGCTTGTAAACCACGTTACTGGTAAACCAAGGTTTTACTGTATCCTGACCAGGTCAGCAGGAGAGAAAGTGAAGCTTAAAGCGGAGTTCCACCTAAAACAAAAAAAATACATAAAAATACCCCCGGGACAGTCAGGGCTAGTACATTCCACAATGGATAGCCTCTGAACTGTCCCAGGTTGCACTTGCCTGCAAGAAGAAATACTTACCTTGAAAATGTCTTGTCCAGCGCTGCCATCTCAGGTGTGGGCAGCTGAAGCCAGCGCGATCCACTTCTGTGTCCTCTTCTGTCCCACGATGCACTGCACCGGCCCCGCCGTCAATTCCGGGGCTGCAGCGTCATCCCTGCACAGCTTCTGGGCATGCCCAGCTGTTTAGCAAGGTATGACGGCGCCTGCACCGGAACTGACGTCGGGGCCGGTGCAGGCGCATTGATTCCTGGGAGCGATGACATTCAGCTCGCAGGAATCATTGCAAAGCCAAGAAGTCACAACGGGCCGTGACCACAGAGGGAGGAAGTAAGGTAAGTATATTTTCTTCTAAAACAAGGTAAGTTTAAAAAAATAAAATTGCTATCATCCATTTGTTTTTCAGGTGACCTGGTGCAAGAAGATGTGGGTGGAACTCCACTTTATTCTCTCGAAATGAGCCCCAGATGTCAGTAAAAATCTGACAAGCCTTTCTTACCCTTCTGTGCTCTACTACTAAGGGAAAAAAGAGTGTTTTGGCTGGACCTATATTACACGGGTATATTGCCAACAAGATCCTACATACCAAGTATTGTCCATGTAATGTTTGCATGAGCACAGAATGTGTGAACCCTAAATGTCTGATGGCTGAGCTCATTCTGCGAATGCACTACCACTATATGAATGACTTGTTCATGTGAACCTCAATGGTGTGTAATTGGCAATGGCAGCACTATTGGGTACGGATTTTGATATTCACGTGTCAGTCCTAAATAGTGGCGGCTGCCCAGAGGGTCCATGTTCTTGTGAGGTTCAGTTCACATGTATGAGGTTTGGGAAACAGTGAATCCTGTGTGTTTCCCGCACCGCATTGAAATTGCACGCCAATTATGCAAACCGCAGTGGGTGTCAATGTTAAGGTATCACACGCAGTGTTCTCCACCACGTTATATGTGAACCCAGCCTAAATGTTGGCATACATGTTTACATACATAAAGCATAATATACAGGACTGTGAACACAGAATATTCTAATTTTGGTTTACGCAGCTGACTGCTGTGGACCAACAAGGAGTAGTTTGAATAGGCCATAGTATGCAGTACTGCTGCGTTGAGATCCGTATAAATTTATGGGTCTGTATGTCTGTGGGCCCTAAAGCGTACAGGATTTTCGGTATTTAGCCATTAGAAACAGGTGATGTAAAAGATTTGTCTGATAAACAATCATCCAAGAATTTGGGACCGTTCCAAAATTTTAAAAGATAACCTGAAGGCTGCATTCACACCTAAACAGTTTTTTTTTTTTTTTTTTTTTTTTTTTTTTTAGCGCATTTGCACGTGTGTTGGAAGCATATTTCTATTTTTTTAATGTGAATATGAAGTAGTTGTAAACCTCAGACATGAAATATGAACAAAGCATATCCATCTATAGCAGGGCTCAAAATTTAAAGTCTTGAGCTACTAGCCAGGCCTTAAGGTTTACTCGCCACCAGTTGCCCCACCCAACTCCTACCCTGCCCCACCCCTAAACACGCCCTCTTATCTCATAAAATTACACTGTTAAATGTTTTTGCATTAATGCAGAAGTTACAAAAATAATTAACAATGTTTTCAGTGCCCAGCAGTGCAGCCTCATCAGTGCCCATCAAGGGTCTGGAGGACGGAGGGCTGAAGAGCACTGGGGGGGGCTGGAAGGGGGGGGCTGAAGAGCACTAAGGGGCTGGAGAGGGGTGGATGGACAGCACTGGGGGGGCAGCAAAAGAAAAAAAGTTGTATAGGAGGGGGGATGGGGGGCTGCATATTATTATGTAGTATTTGTATAGCACCGACTTGAAAAACGCAGAAGGCACCCTGGTTGAAAATGGCTGTTTCAGAGTGTGTCATTGCCTGTGACTTGAAGCTAGGCTGTTATTGCAGAAGAGACTCTGTGGGGTTGACTTACTAAAACTGGAGAGTACAAAATCTGGTGCAGCTGTGCATGGTAGCCAATCAGCTTCTAACTTCAGCATGTTCAATTATGCTAAACTTGAAGCTGATTGCTTTCTATGCAGAGCTGCATCAGATTTTGCACTCTCCAGTTTTAGTAAATAAACCCGTGTTGCTCTCATGTAATAAATGCTAATTTTCTTCCTGACACCATTTTTCTTCGGCTTTTAACTACTTGCCTTCTGTGCACTTAAACACCCTTCCCATCCAGACCAATTTTTAGCTTTCAGCGCTCTCACACTTTGAATGACAATTGCGCGGTCATGCTACACTGTACCCATATAAAATTTTTATCATTTTTTTCACACAAATAGAGCTTTCTTTTGGTGGCATTTAATCATCTCTGGGTTTTTTATTTTTTACAAAAAAAAAGAAAAAAGACCGAAAAATTTTGAAAAAAAAAAAAAGTTTTTCTTATTTTTTTGCGAGTAAATTTTGAAAATTTTTTCTCCTTCACTGATGTGCGCTGATGAGGCTGCACTGATGTGCGCTGATGAGGCTGCACTGATGGGCACTGATAGGCTGCACTGATGGGCACTGATAGGCTGCACTTATGGGCACTGCTGAGGTGGCACTTATGGGCACTGCTGAGGTGGCACTGATGAGGAGGTACTAATATGCCGCCCTGATGAGCACTGATAGGCGGCACTGATGAGCACTGAGGGGTGGCACTGGCGGGTGGCACTGATGGGCACTGGCGGGTGGCACTGATGGGCACTGGCGGGTGGCACTGATGGGCACTGGCGGGTGGCACTGATGGGCACTGGCGGGTGGCACTGATGGGCACTGGCGGGTGGCACTGATGAGCACTGATGGGCAGCACTGATGAGCACTGATGGGCAGCACCATCAGTGCCCACACTCAGTGCCCATAGTGCTGCCAGTCAGTGCTCATCAGTGCCTAGATGAGCAGGCACTGATGGGCACTGACTGGCAGCACTATGGGCACTGATTGTGTGCACTGATGGTGGGCACTGTGGGCATTGAAGGTGTGTTTGGTGTACCTCTAGTAATCAGGGCACTGGTGATCGGTCCCCGGCGCTGTGCAGCTCTCCCTCCTTCCTCACACGCAGGCTCTGTGTGAGGAAGGAGCGCCAGCGATGAGAGATGATCTCATATGTTTACATATGAGATCATCTCTCATTGGACGGCTTGATCACGTGGTGAATGGCCGCTGTGATCGGCTGTGTCCAAGGGACACGGCCGACACAGATTCCCCCCAATGCGCGCTCGTGGGAGCGCACGGGGGGCGTGTCACTGGGAGGCCGTTTAAAAACGGCCTCCCGAAAATTTGAGTCCGCGCTGCAGCCGTATATAGGCTGTAGCGCGAATGGCAGGAGGTTAAAGTGAGCCACACAAGCACAGGTCAATGTACAATCTCAGTCTGCCTTGGGTCCAAGGATAAAGTAACTCCCCATATGCATGTATGGGAATCTGTTATCCACGCCAGTCAGGATAGCTAAGGATGACAAACACTGGGCCAAGATGTCAACAGTGACAATGGAGACTGTGGGTGTTGAATCGCTTGAGATGAAGTGCTTTCAGAGGGAAGTGTGTTACAATGCACGATTATGCTGTGCATGTTATAGCAAGAGCCCACGCACCACTCAGAAGACTTTAGTTCTGTTTTAACATTAACCACTTCAGCTCCCAAAGATTTTACCCCCTTCATGACCAGGCCATTTTGTTGCTATTTGGTACTGCGCTATTTTCAGGGGGTTTTTTTGTTATGTAAATGAAAAATTACCAAAAATTTGGAAAAACAAACATTTTTTTACTTTTTGATATAAAACGTATTCAATAATAAAATTTTTTTATATATATAATATATAATTTCTTCATACATTTTGGCCAAACCATATTCTGCTGCATGTTTTTGATATAAAAAACAAAAAAACAAAAAACAATCTCTAAGTATATATAGATTGGTTTGCGTGAGAGTTATAGCACCTACAAGCTATGGTGTGTGTGTGTGTGTATATATGTATATATGTGTATATATATATATATATATATATATATATATATATATAGCGGTTTTGACGAGGCACAAGCTCGTCTTCCTCAGGATAACAAACAAGTGAAGCAACACAACATATATACCCTAAAACCCCTCCTATCATTATCACCCACATGGGATGACATCAACAAGTGCAAAGTTCCTGCTAAAAACAATCATGGGAAAATGTCCAGCTTTGGGAGAACAAAAAACAACAAACTTGCCTATAAAGGGGCATTAAAAAGAGACCAAAAATAAGGCAGCAAAGACAAAACTGCATGACATATCGTGTTATCTATGGCCGTCCATGTTAAGGCAGAGTTGGACTGGGGAGCATGGTGGACATATAATGTGTATGGGGAAAAAATACAAGGGGGTGCTGCACCAGGAATGTAGATTAAGAGACAGGTATAACAAAAGACATTAACTCAGTGTAAAGTCACCAAATAAATGTACTGAAGGTGAAAATAAACAGATAAGTGATAAATTAAAAACAATTTGAGAGCAGAACAGGGAGAGCATCGACGGTGCCAACACCCATAGCAGAGTAATCACACTAGTCGCAAAGAAAATGGATAAGGAAGGTATTCCACAGACCTGTAGCAGTTGCCATCAGAAAGGAGAGAGAGGAGGGTTAACCCCAGGGCTGGAGTTGATCTCCTTTCTGATGGGGACATAGGCACACACACTTACGTGTATGTGTGTGTGTTACGTGCCCTCTGTCTGGCTGTTCTCCTTCCGGCAATGTAAGATCGAAGATAATAAGGTAGAGGCATCGGTTTACACTTACGCTTACACACTGTAGGAAGGAATCCGTGAAACAGGGACTGACAGTGATTTGTTTTAACTTTAGAGTGCACTGGTAGGGCTGTCCCGGGAGAGGCAGGGGGAGCTGGGATGATGTAATCGATGCGGTTGTTCTTAGCATTGATGCTGAATCGTTCAAGGCTGCAGTGAGATGCATCGATTCTACAATTATTTTCAACATCCCTTATAAAAATATATGTTGGATTTTTTTATTTTTTTTCTTCTACTTTATGGTGGCGATCAATGACTTAACATGGGACTACGCTGGTGCAAGCAGCAATCTGACACTAAGGCCTCTATCACACAGGGCGGAATCCATCCAAGCAGATCCGCCTGCTCAGCGGGGGGGATCTCTACCTTGAGCAGGCGGATGACAGGTCCGTGTCTGCTCTGCTAAGCAGAGCGGACACAGCCCTGCCCTCTATGGGGCGGTCGAAGGGAAATGGACTCCATGTCCATTTCCATCCGACAGTCATCCGATCCGCCGGACAGATGGCAAGCGTATCCCCATCCGTCTGTTTTTAGCAAATTAGGTGACGGCGGGTAACAGCGGACACAATGACATCTGGCGCTGGTCTGATCAGGTCTATCTGAAAAACGGACAGGCGGACCCGATCGGCCCACTGGTGAGAAGGGCACCTAACTGACACTCGAGTGAATGGACTAACTGCCAATGACATCATCAGTGACCCTAATACAATGATCCGTGATAATACCATACACTGTCATTATACTATTGACACTGGCTGGGAAGGGATTAACATCTAGGGCAATTTAAGGAGTATACTGTGCTGCTTTTACTAACAGAGCTCTGTTTTTTATCCCTGCTTTGCTGGTAGATAGCTCCCTCTGTACAGAGCTCTGTGTTGTTTACCAACACAAGCTTTGGGCTGTATTTACACACAGCCGATCAGCATGTCCCGGCAATCACCAGTGGGTGCCCGACTGGGGGCGTGCATGCACGCACCCGAAACCCAGAAGTAGGCAGCAACGTACAGGTATGTCGCTTTGCCTACAGCGGCCGGCCACTCATTTTTTTCTATTTGTTTTGGAACAAGATAACATAAAAATTATGGTAAAACCAAACTGAGCTTTGTTGAAGACTTTCAATGGATGCATCTGTTCAGCATCTTCCATATTTGTCCTACGACCAGTTCAAGGCTCTGAAATGCTTTTAAATCCAAACCATACCATTTTCTGACTACTTCTTACCATAGAGCTTGTGGATTATACCTCTGACAAGCAAGACCTTTCAGATTGTATTTTTTGTACGATAAAGACTACATTAATTTTTATTCATGGCGGACACTCATCTGCATTCTTCATCTGCCCTTTTTCAGTAATCGAAGGTTATCCCGTGGGATTCATGGCTGTTGTCCTCTACCGAAGATTGCAAAGATCGGTTTTCCAGGCGGCTGCCATCTCAACTTCTAAATGGGCGTGGATTAAATCTCCTTTTCAACTTGGAAGAAGTTACCTTTTTAATTCGACCAGCGACGCTAACCGAAATGGGTGGAATCATCAGGAGTCTCCAGATGCTAATGAAGCTACTACATATGCCGGTCAAGTAACTGATAATCCTAAAAAAACGGAAGAAAATGAAGTTCATTCCTTCGATGATTACCCGGTACTTGTTTCTGTATCACCAACAAAGACGTATGCAACTAGCCCGCAATTTTTATTTAAAGACAAAAAGATAGGCTTGAACCTAGATTACCGAGAGCCACCTAGATATAGAAAAACTTCCAAAGCTCTTAGGAACAATTTGTATAAGGATATAGAAACGTACAGTACTAAGCAAGATCCCAGGGCTTTTCAGCAGCATAGACCAGAATACAAATCAATGTGCTACAACTCAGAGTGTCTTATGGAAACCTCTATTGAGGAAGGTGAGAGCATTCTGCAAAGAGTTACTGGTAGCCTCACACCCAGTGACGTTTCAGAATTCTTAGAAAAACTTAGTTATTTACCTAAAGAAAAACTGGTGTCTATCAAATCCAATGCAAAATTTCAAATGCTCTGCAGCTGCAGCACTTCAAACCTTCGTTTGTACACAAACTCAGAGATCATCAAGATTCTTGGTGCTTTTGTACGTCTTGAAATTTCCACAAGCCACCCCATACTTAAAAAATATGAGCAAGAGTTTTGTCTTAGGGTTTGGAATTTCTCTACCAATGAGTTGTTGCTTGTGGCAGATAGTTTTAGGTATATGAGTCTTAATGTACCAAAGTTCTTGGACATCATGTACAGTTGTATGCAGCTACGTTGTTTGGACTTAAACTTGCCCCAACTAATGCAATTGATATATGTTGTCGGTGAGGGAAGGCATGCACCACAGGAATTACTAGAGAAAATTGAGGCAATGGTTCTGAAATATCTAACATCCCTTAACCTTGAAGAAATTGGTACGGTCTGTCTTGGCTTTTTTAAAACTGGCAGTGGACTATCAGAACACCTCATGGAACAATGTGGCAATATTGTAGTAGAAAATATAGAGCAAATGAGCAATTACGCCTTAGTGAGTGTGCTTAAAATGTTCCGTTTTACACGAGTAGGCCACATGCAGTTTTTCAGACAAGTTGGAAAAGATGCTTCTAAACGCGTACCTGAAATGCCAACGCAGGGCATCATGCACTATGTCTTGACCTTTGCTTCAATGCACATTCTTGATGAGGACCTCATGGATGCTGTAGCCTTAGCTATCCCCGATAGGGTTTCCTACTGCAGAAGCAAAGACCTTGCTAAGTTTTTGTGGTCTTTTGGTGTCCTCAAATATGAACCACCAAATTCTGATATCTTCTACTCTGTTTTTATCAACCAAATCCGTAAAAATCTGGAGGAATTTGAGAGATTTCCTGAGCACTTCCTTACTTGCTTGATGGGGCTTGCTTTCTGTCAACAATTTCCACTTGATTTGATTAATATCGCACTGAGTAAGAAGTTTGTCATGAATTCAACTAAAATAAGTATGTTCGAACTTAAAAAGGACCTTTTTACTATTGCTGGTACTGTGGAAATAGAATGCCCTCAATACACTGGTAATACTATCTCTCCAGAGTTCCGCAAAGAAGTAACAGACATGCTTGTGGAACTTTCAACCCGGGACATTCACACGAGAGAAGAAGTGATTGAAGCTGGAATTTTGTTGCAGCAAGTTTTGGGTGGACCGCAGTATGTAAAGGAACATATGATCTTGCCTCATACCAGGTCAAAAGATTTTGAAGTCCACTTGGATGTAAATAGGAAGCCTGTTACTATTAATTCTGTTATTGAGGAGCTTGACCGACCTTTAATAAAATACCGTCATGTTAAAATCACTGATGACCTCATAAGTAAATTGACAAATACATCTAAGTTAACACCTACCAGCCAAAAGAATAGCGATGTTAAGAATCTTGAGAATCCCATCATTGTTGAGGACTTGTCGATGACGACCTGTCCAGAGGAGAAGGAGGAAAATCTGACTAGCCAATCTGATGTCATTAAGTTGGCTATCCAGGTTACCAACCGCAATCAGTACCTCTACGCTTCCAAACAACTTTTGGGGCTCCATGCTTTGAAAAGACGTCAGCTGCGTAAGCTGGGATACGTAGTGGTCGAAGTGCCCTTTTGGGAATGGTTTCCTCTTGTTAAATGTACACGATCAGAAAAACTGTCCTACTTGCACCATAAAGTGTTCAGCTCTGTTTAGGTTAAATGATGGAAAACGTGTTTAATAAAATGGTTTATATTGTGGTACTGTGATCATATGTATAGAATTGCTAAAAATATGAAGCTTTGATTGTTTTTTTTTCCCACACCATGTTTTGCTTTACATGCAGAAGCAGGAATTTTATGTCGGAGGATGTAACCATTAAAAAAAAAAATATATATATATATTGTACCTTTTTAAAAAAGGTTAAACCACATAGAGCTTGTGTGGTGTCTTTTCCCCTTGTATGCGGTAAAAAACCTGGTTGATCCTGCCTGTTACTGTGTCCCCCTGTGTGCGCTAAATGCAGTAATTATGGCTGCTGAGCCATGATACCATGGTCAGTTTACGTGCCTCCGTCATCCACAGTCTTTCCCTCTTACTCCCTGCCTTTTAGCTCCTGTGTGTGAGACGACCCTCCCCTTCTGCCGCTATTCTGTATGGCAGTAAAGTTAGTGTACTCAATTATTGGCAGCCTGTACTACAATGTTTTTTTTTTTTTTTTATTATTTTCCTAAATTCCTTAATCCACATCGCCAATGTGCAGTCACCTGACCCACCCGGCTAACGTCAGAGGGAGATCTCAGCCCCCCCACTGTAGTCCTTGGGTTGGGGAAGGAGAGGGGTGGGTGGTCACGTGACCGAACATCGGCAGTGTGGCCTAAAGTATTTCAAATTCAAATAAAAAAGAAAAAAAAAAAAAAACACTGCGTTGTATATCTTATTATAACAGAAGGGCTTTCAGTAATTGGAAACACTGACTTAACAACCACTTTAAGTATCTCTCCATTGACATTCCTCTCCCTTACCCAAGAAAATATGAGCCAGTTATATCACTGCAGAAGTAGAGCTCCAATTCTAGGAGTTGGGAAATAATTTGGCCTTGATGTTGTAGTTGGACAAGTAGATTTAGGCCTCTTTCACATTGGGCGCATGCATCTGTGCCCTGTGTAATGCCTGCACAGGGATTCACAAGTGTTCTGTGCCTCCCAGTGCAGGCAGTTCCATTGCTGTCTTATGCACACAGTCCCATAGCTAGCAATTGAGATGCAGCAGCTGCATGGACACAGCTGCTTCTCACATGGCCACAATCTCTTGTTGTCTGCGTTGTGTTAAAGCGGAGTTCCGGGCACAAAATCTGTATTTTTTTTTTTTTTGTGCCCCTCCGCTAGCTACACATAACCTGAAAAGGAATTGGACAGTTATTTTTTTTTTTTTTTTTTTTTGTACACTCACCTTGTAATCGAAGATCGTAAATACTCACCTCAGGGTACTTCCTCCTCCAGCGCCGAGGCTCACCCCGTCACTTCCTGCCTCGCGATGATTCCTGGGAGCTGAACGTCATCGCTCCCAGGAATCAATGCGACGGCACCGGCCGGGCGACGCCGCATTCCCCTGCTAAACAGCTTCTGGGCATGCCCAGAAGCTGTTTAGGAATGCGGCGCCGCACCGGAAGTGACGAGAGGGGCCGGTGCGGCGCATTCTGGGAGAAGAAGACACTGAAGAGGACCGCGCCGGCTTCAGCTGCCCACAAGAGAGATGGAAACGCTGTGGAAGAAATTTTCAAAGTAAGTATTTCTTCTCGCAGGTAAGTGCGAACCGGGACAGATCAGAGGCTAGCCATTGTGGAATGTGCTAGCCCTGACTGTCCCGGGGGTATGTTCATCAAAAAATGAGATCTGTGCTCGGAACTCCGCTTTAAGGGCCTTGCACCTGCATGGATGTCAATTCGAAGCAGCGGCTGTGTCCGTGCAGCTGCTGCATCTCAGTTCACAGCTATGGGAATGCACAGAACACCTTGACATCCCTGTGTGGGTATACACAGCCCTTGTGGGGCACAAATGCATACAACCCATGTGAACAAGGCCTTATGCCCTATTCATATCTGCGAGTTCAGGGAACATGCCTGGAAAACACATGTCACACTTGCAGTGCCATTAATTGTTAGTGATTCTAAAGGAAATAATTTTTGTAAAAAAACAAACCTGTTATACTTACCTGCTCTGAACAAGGGTTTTGCACAGAGTAGCTCCAATCTTAATTTTAGTCCCCTGCCAGTGGTCTTGCCCCCCCCCCCCCCCCCACACTGAATGCCCCCAATAGCAAACTTCTTGCTATGGGGGAACTTGAGCATGCTTGCTCCCAGGCCATGCTCTGTGTCCCCTTTCACACATTGCGTAGGTTGGCCCTGCCCCTGCGCTCTCCCTATTGGTTCACTGGCTGTGATTGACAGCAGGATCTGCCGTGTGAGCCATATGGAGAGAGCGACATCAATGGATCGAAATAGAACATGGGTAATTATAAGGTGGTGGGGAAGCTGCACCCACGGTTTTTACCTTAATGCATAGGAAAAAAAGACCTTGAGCCTTTGGAACCATTTTAATGGCACCCCAAACATAGCTAAGAAATGTGCATTTGTCGTGTGCTAATCTCACTGACTGAAGAGGTGCGGGAGCCTCTTTTAGTGCATTTGTTGTGCAAAGGCCACCTATCCAAGTGCATGGGCTGCCCAATGCTGACGCACTAAAAATGCACCAATTTTTTGTACGTAGTGGGGAAGAATCCAGCTTTGTCAGGTTTTTATGTAGTCTGTGCCCCATTTGCAAAATTTCCCCTCACGAACTTTCCCTGTGACACCCCTACAAGTGATGGGGGGTGGATGGTAATAACTGGGCCTGGAAAGCACAGATGTCTCTGAGACTGGAAGACACAGACGGCAATAAAAAAAACTCTACAAAGTTTTAACCCAACGTTGTCGTGTCATTGGAGGGATTTCTGTCCTGACAAGTAGAAGTGTTCCAGTATGGACAGAAACAGGCTTTGGGCTTGTGTTAATGGTATTGGTTTGATATAAGCTTTAGATGCTTCTGAGATCATTAAAAATGTGATAAATTCAGTTGACTTGTCAATAAAGGTATGTATGTGTGTGTATATATGTTTGTGTGTGTCTGTGTATATATATGTGTGTGTGTATGTATGTATGTATGTATGTATATATATATATATATATATATATATATATATATATATATATATATATATATATATATATATATATATATATATATATATATATATATATATGTATATATATATATATATATATATATATATATATATATATATATATGTATATATGTGTGTGTGTGTATGTATGTATATATATATATATATATATATATATATATAATTAGTATGTGTAGGGAGCGCTGATCGATTCAAAAAAGCTGCAACTAAAATCCAATAACCCAGTGGGGATAATTAAGTGTACAAATGATTAAAATGTGTAGTACGCTAATTCTGTGAAACTTATAAACATAAATATGTAAACAATAGTGACACCAATATCATAAATAAATAGGATGAGATCTAAAACATAAAAGTCCATGAAATTCATAAAAGGTCCATATATGCGACAGTTCACATAAGTCTTTGAATGAAGAGATCCCAATACCAAACAAGTGATTTCAATGAAAACAAATGAGGGAAAGGTGTTTCAAGGTGCTTGTTTAAAGTGCAGGCATTCCCCTTACCAGATGGGTGAAAAATAAGCTGCAATATATCTCAAAATGAAAAGATGCGTGCAGTGATATAGATAGCCCAGCTCTACCCACCTCGTGGCCGGTTTAAGAGTAGATAAGACTCTTACCAGATGACATAAAAGTTAAGGTGTATGGATAACTTCTGGATATCTTTCAGCCCAATTGTAATGACCGTCCCCCAGGCTTGCGGCTCCCTGTTGTCCCTTGGAAGTGAAACTTCATCCAGGTGTTCACAGGTGATTTCCCAAAAATAAACAAGGGGGGGACTAATAGTGAATTATCCTTATAACTTTTATTGCTGATACTCAAAGATGCACCTACAGTTACCCTGTAGATCCGTGGCCGCCTGCAGTGCGTCCCGCGGATATAGTTAGTGACGGCGCGTTTCCTCCGAGCTGACTTCTACTGAGACAGGATGGATGTCCGCGCCGTCACTTCCGCCTTTAAATACACATCTATCCAACACAGTCCTTCCGGTGTCCGCAATGAAAAACCGGAAGTGGATTGTCTTTTGTGTAAATCGCTATAAAACCTTCTCTTATTACAAAAATGTATTACCATCTGCATTACGAACATTAAAATACTAAAATATCCAATGTTTATGCTGTTTTTCCACAAGTTCAATGTTTGGGCACAAACAGGAAGTGATGTTAGTGCAAACCAAAGTCACTTCCTGTTGACACCGGAAGGAATGTTTCCCTTCTTCCTCTTCACTGTGTCATTCTGACAGAACGGTGAACATAGCTGCGAGTCTAAAAATCTCACATTTTTTATATATATATATATATATATATATATATATTATCTTAAAATTAAGCTTAAAAACATATTAAACTTGGTGATGGTAAAATGACATATATAGAATTAAAACAATATATGAAAATGACGCTAAAATCCCTTAACTTTTACCTAAACAGGTTATCAGAATTAGGTTAAAATCACATTGTAGAAATTTAATTTGGTGGAATGAAATAAAATAAAAGAGTTGATCAACTATTGTTGATGTGGGAATTATTAATATCGCACTCTATGTTGTGTCCCCACGGACGATAGCTTTTGAGCTCATAGATCCAGAAGGTTTCCCTTCTGGAAATCGTTCTTTTCAAATTGCTACCCCTCCAATGTGGTATGTATTTCTCTATCACAATCACTTGGAGATTTTTGTGTTTCTTTTGATGAAAAATGGCAAAATGTTGGGACAAATTATGTCCTGTGAATCCCTTGGCAATATTTGCCAAATGTTCTCCTATCCGTATACAGCCAGTGCGTATGGTCCTACCCACATATTGTTGACCACAACTGCACTGTAGGAGGTAAACCACACCTTTAGTGTGGCAGGAGATGAATAAGTTTTGCCAGTAACTGATGAGGAAAATTTGTTGGTTTTAATTGTGTTGGAATCTTTGCAGATCCTACAATTCCTGCAAGGAAAGAAACCCTTTATATCCGGAAACATCCTTGGGATGGAGGGCTTCTCTATAGGGTTTGGTGCTACAAGATGTTTCAGATTGGGAGCTCTTTTATATATCATTTTAGGTCTTTCGGGAAGCAATGGCCCTAGGACCTTATCTCCCTTTAGCGCTCCCCAATATTTTTTAAAAGTATGATTCAGCCACTTGTAGTTGCTAGAGAATTGGATGACAAACGCAAAATCAAATGGTTGTTTAGCCTTAAAAGGGTTCTTTTTTTCTTTATGTACCACCAATTCACCTTGTTTTAATGGTCTAACTTCTTCAATATCTTTATCCAGATTCTGGGGGCTGTATCCCTTTTCTAGAAACCTTTGCTTTAGAACAAGAGCTTGTTTTTCAAAATCGGAATGATCTGTGCAGTTTCTTCGAATCCTCCGAAACTGCCCTTTCGGAATGGATCTCAGCCATGTGGGATGGTGGCAACTGTCCAATACAATGAAGCCATTTCTGTCAGTGGGTTTAAAATAGGTCATCGTAGAAAACCCAAAGCCTTTCCTGGTAATGACCAGATCCAAAAAATTAACAGTATTGGGACTATATTCGTACGTGAATCTTATACCCCATCCATTGCAATTAAGATCTTCCATAAATCCTTGTAAGGAATTTACGTCCCTTTTCCAAATGAATAGGGTATCATCGATGTATCTTCTCCACCAAACTAGCTCTTTGGCCCTATTGGAAAAAATATTCTTGTCCTCCCATAGGACCATGAACAGATTGGCGAGGCTGGGAGCAAATTTGGCTCCCATAGCCACGCCTGTCCATTGCAGATAAAATTTATTCCCATAGAAAAAATAGTTGTGTTCCATACCAAAGGTAAGCAACTCCAGAATAAACTTTTTTTGCTTCAAAGGAATCTCAAAATCATGGTCGAGAAAGGTACTGGCTGCCTCATACCCTATATGATGGGGAATAATCGTATATAGGTATGACACATCTGGCGTAACTAGCAGAATGTCACTCCTAATTTCCAATTCCGTCAGTTCCCTAATGCATTGTGCCGTATCCTTTAGAAAAGCGGGTGTTTCTTGCACGGTCATCCCTCCTGTCTCAGTAGAAGTCCGCTCGGAGGAAACACGTCAGAGAGGAGGCGCGCCGTCACTAACTATATCCGCGGGCCGCACTGCAGGCGGCCACGGATCTACAGGGTTCCAGCAAGCTTATTATATCGTCTTAACTGTAAGTGCATCTTTGAGTATCGGCAATAAAAGTTATAAGGATAATGCACTATTAGTCCCCCCCCCCCCCTTGTTTATTTTTGGGAAATCGCCTGTGAACACCTGGATGAAGTTTCACTTCCAAGGGACAACAGGGAGCCGCAAGCCTGGGGGACGGTCATTACAATTGGGCTGAAAGATATCCAGAAGTTATCCATACACCTTAAGTTTTATGTCATCTGGTAAGAGTTTTATCTACTCTTAAACCGGCCACGAGGTGGGTAGAGCTGGGCTATCTATAGCACTGCACGCATCTTTTCATTTGGAGATATATTGCAGCTTATTTTTCACCCGTTTGGTAAGGGGAATACCTTCACTTTAAACAAGCACCTTGAAACACCTTTTCCTCATTTGTTTTCATTGAAATCACTTGTTTGGTATTGGGATCTCTTCATTCAAAGACTTATGTGAACTGTCGCATATATGGACCTTTATGAATTTCATGGACTTTTATGTTTTAGATCTCATCCTATTTATAATTGATATTGGTGTCACTATTGTTTACATATTTAGGTTTATAAGTTTCACAGAATTAGCGCACTACACATTTTAAATATATATATATATATATATATATATATATATATATATACATACATACATTTCCTGAATTTCCGGTCCGAGAGACAGTGTTAAAACGTGACAGGGCTTTAATCCCTTAACCACTCTATCAACAAAAAAAGTTTAGTTCTATAGTGGGGATACTTAGTACACTAGCTTTAAATGATGATTTGTATAGTGTTTATTTTATTTATATATATATATATATATATATATATATATATATATATATATATATATATATATATATATATATATAAAATAAACACTATACAAATCATCATTTAAAGCTAGTGTACTAAGTATCCCCACTATAGAACTAAACTTTTTTTGTTGATAGGGCTGGGCTGGGGGATGGGCTTGTGGAATCAACACAGAGACCTGTGATCTTAAATAGGAGGATTACAGGAGCTCTGTGCTGATTCCTGAGAGAACGGTCTGCTGTGTTTACAACAGCAGTCCGCTGTTCTCTCTTCACAGGGAGTGATTGCAGGTGCCCGACGGCAATCACGGCCGCCGGCCCACAGGAATTAGCTTCCCTGCTTGCCAGTGGGTGCACACGCCCCCAGGATCGCTCCCGCGGATTGCTGTACAGGTTTGGCAAATCGCGTAGCTGAGCCAGCCTGCCGCAGTATATCTGCGGCGGGCGGTCGACAAGTGGTTAAACAATGGCAATATGCCTTAAGTCTATCTTCCAAGCATTGAAATGTACCAATCATTGGGCATTGACCCAGAAGATTGCCCTTCGATCGTACCTGACTCCCTATAGCAGGGATTGCCAAACTACGGCCCTCCAGCTGTTGCAGAACTACACATCCCATGAGGCATTGTAAGACTCTGACATTCACAGACATGACTAGGCATGATGGGAATTGTAGTTCCTGAACTGGAGGGCCGTAGTTTGGGAATCCCTGCCCTATAGGATTTCTAAATACCTCTTATCCCAGTCTCCCCTGTGCTGGAGAGAATGTGGAACAGTGGGCCACCTCATGCATATCCTTTGGTCTTGTAAACCTCTAACGAGCTTTTGGAACAAAATATTCTGCATAATATCTGAAATAACCGAGATCCTCACACCATCCTTCCCAGTGCTGGTGATACTCAATTTGGGTATTGATGGATTACCCCCAAATTCAAAAAAATTGTAATTGCTAGCTGCTAGGGTGCTCATAACTAGGCAATGGAAATCTAAGTTATCGCCAAATGCCTCAGAGGTCATCGACATGGTAAAACTAAATTACGCTTATGAAAGCCTATTGGCATACAAACACGGTGGCAAACCTCTATTTGATCAACATTGGAATTTATGGACCCTGTGGATTAGGAACCACAAACGATACTAGTATGCATCATATATAAGCTGCTTCTTTCTTTTTCTCCTCCTTTTTTTTTTTTTCTGATATAACCAATACAATGTGCTTAGTCGAAAAACAACCTTTTACCGACCGTCCTTTCTTCCTTTTTGTGGTTTTGTTCTGATCTGTTATATTTGCTATGCTTTATTTCTTAACACATTGTTTAAGCTCAACTAGGAGAGAGCCGTGCAGTAGAATATTGTCAGTCACAGTTTCTGTAAACACTTCGTGTATGTATTTCTGGCTCTATTCTGCGTTTTGCTGTATTCGACCACTAATTTTAAATAAAAATCAATACAAAAAAAAGGGAGAGCGCTGAAAGCTAAAAATTGGATGGGGGTTTAAGTGCTAAGTGGGTAAGTGGTTAAAGAGAAAGTAAACCCTCCCTTTTCACATGTACCTATAAGGCTTACCTGTAGGTACTGTGAATGTCTCCTAAACTTGCCCAGTTTAGGAGATATTCAGAGTGTATGCAGCCGGTGAAGTCATCGGCGCATGCAGAAGTAACACCTGGGAAGATGTCAGCCATCTCAGCAGTGTGCGGGCACCGCTGAGACAGCTTCATTCTAAGGTATTTCATAATGAGCTAGTATGCGATGCATACCACAGGGTTCATACGGTCCTTGAAAACCTGGAAAAGTTTTGGAATTTTGAGATGACACTTTCCAGGCCTGGAAAGGTCATGGAAACTTAGGATTCCACTAAGGTTTTGGAAAAGTCATGGAAATATATACTGGGGAGGAGCGGGAAGCGGATGCTTAAAGTTTAATTTATTATTTTATTCCGTAATGTTTAATAAATTATTGCCAGTGCCACATACTATTTGCCTTCCGGGTCCGTGGTATGCCCGTGCACTGTCACTGGCCAGCAGCAGCCGAGGAGATGATCGTGAACCAATCACTGGAACGTGATGATGACACGGAAGGGGGCGGTAACCGTTTCTGTTACCGCACCCCCACGTCATCACGTTCATGCGGCCGGCCCGCCCTCCGGTGACGCTTCCGCTACCTGTGATTGGTTTGTTTTCTCCCGGCTGTTATTGCTGCTGCTGGCCAGTCAATGTCTCCAGGCAAACCGTGGCCGGCCCTCCCCGCTGCCAGTGATTGGTTCACGATCATCTCCTCGGCTGCTGCTGGCCAGTGACTGACAGTAGGGCAAACTGCAGACCCGGAAGGACACCTACCTGTGATGTCCGCAGCCTCTGACCACCTCCTATATCATGTCCGCAGCCTCTGACCACCTCCTGTATCATGTCTGCAGTCTCTGACCACCTCCTGTATCATGTCTGCAGTCTCTGACCATCTCCTGTATCATGTCTGTAGTCTCTGACCATCTCCTGTATCATGTCCTCAGTCTCTGACCATCTTCTGTATCATGTCCGCAGCCTCTGACCACCTCCTGTATCATGTCTGCAGTCTCTGACCACCTCCTGTATCATGTCTGCAGTCTCTGACCACCTCCTGTATCATGTCCTCAGCCTCTGACCTTCTCCTGTATCATGTCCGCTAAATGTACAGTGTGTGTCGTAAAACGTTTGACATTTCAAACATGGGAGAGGCAGCGCTGTCTAGCCACGCTAAAGGTGCAAAGCACCAGTCTGCAGCTGCATGCTTGACAGCTTCCAATTCGATCGCTGGCTTTTTCACCCGTGCGCCTGAAGTGACACCGGCTCCCAGCTGCGGCAGCGGTGCTTCCATCTCATCCACTGTAAAACAAGGGACCATTTTGAGTCACGCTGTATCCAGAAATGAAACCCTAACTGCAGAGGTACTGTACACTACAAAGATTGTCATTTATTTTAGTAAAAATAGGCTGGGTGTGACATAAATTTTCTTCTTATTTAACATCTATACATAGACATTTCATGAAACATTAGGTCATGAATATTTACGTGAAGTCATGGAAAAGTCATGGAATTTTGTTGGTGAAAATGTGTATGAACCCTGATACCAGCTCATTATGCCTTTGTCTTACAGGTGTTTTTTTTTTTTTTTTCCAACCCAGGTTTAGCAACCTCTCTAAGTGGTTAAACTGCCCAAAAAAGCATCAGGCAGGATTTTTCACGCAGCAACGGAAGCACAACACCCCTGTGTGAACACATACATAGAATTTAAAGATAAGCATTTTTCTTGAGCTTTTTTTTGGGGGGGTGTTTAATGCAAAAGAGCTTAAAAAAAAAAACTCTGCCAAAGTGGAATTAACCACTTAAGCCCCGGAGGATTTTCCTGCTAAAAGACCAGGGGGTATTTTGCGATTCGGCACTGCGTGACTTTAACGGACAATTGCGCGGTCGTGCGACGCTGTACCTAAACGAATTTGACGTCCTTTTTTTCCCACAAACAGAGCTTTCTTTTGGTGGTATTTGATCACCTGTGCGATTTTTTGATCACGCGCTATAAACAAAAAAAGAGCGACAATTTTGCAAAAATAGCAATATTTTTCACATTTTTTTATATGAAATTCCCCAAAAAAAAATGTAAAAATCAAAATTTTTTAACATTTTTGGCCAATTTGTTTTATCCTACCTATGTTTGGTAAAAAAAATCGCAAAAAGCGTATTTTGATTGGTTTGCGCAAAAGTTATCGCGTTTACTAACAAAGGGAAAGATTTTTGTCATTTTTGTTGTTTTTTTTTTTAACGCGTAATGGCGGCGATCTGCGATTTTTTTTTTTTTTGCGGTACTGCGACATTGCGGCGGACAGATCGGACCCTTGACTGACATTTTTGACACTTTTGGGGTTACCAGTGACATTTCTACAGTAATCAGTGCTATACATATGCACTGTTACTGTAAAAATACACTGGCAGTGAAGGGGTTAACTTTATTTGGGAGGGAGGGGCTGTGTGTGTCCCTAGGGGCGTGATTCTTACTGTGATTGGCTGTGGCTCTAGCTGTAAGGACACTGATCAACGGATCTACATAGTAGATCCGTGTAATCAGTGTCTTTACAGCGAGGAGAATGACAGGCAGCTTGTTTACACAAGCTGCCTGACATTCTCCCTCTTCCCCCAACGATCGCCGAGTGGCCGGCGGACATCGGGTCCGCTGGTCACACCCGCGGGGGGGTGCGTGACCGCGCGGGAGCGGGAGCGCGCTCGCTCCCCAGACCCTCCCAGGCTAGTGACGTTAATTAACGTCACTCTGCCTGGCAGGGGCTGACCGCCGCAGTAAATCTACTTGCGGCGGTCGGCAAGCAGTTAAACTCAAAATTGTGAAAAACACCACAGGCTGGGCTGTTATAACAGAAGAGACCCTAGTGGTCTCTTCTATTATGAATACTTCTCCCTGCCTATCAGCAGTAATGTACATTTAGGGCACTGCTCAATGCCATGAAGTGACTGTGCAGAAGTGATGTCTTCGTGGCCTGACCATTCAAACAGCTGAACAGAGCAAACCTGGAAGGAAGACCGGGTGAGAATGGAAGCTCCCAGGACCTGCTTGGAGGTCTTCATTTTACAGATAAGTCTGCCATAATGTGCAAATATATGATGCATACTAGCACATATTGGCTTTTTTTTTGTGGTGCATGCTAGCACACATATTGGCTTGGTTTATTTTTTTTATTTTTTGAGCAGACATTCTACCTTAACTTCATATGTACAGCAGGTGGCACTGCAGCTCTACAATACATCTGCTATAAGCAGTGGCTGAATCATTTAATGTTAACTAGATCAGTATTATATAAAGTTTCTTGCATAAACCATGAAGACTGATACACATGAAGAGTCTCCGCAATAATTCTGTTGTCTTATTTTTTTTTTATGGAATTTCTATTGACCACTGTGTATAGGAATGTCTGTCACTGAGAACAATGTGACCACCGCACACCCCAGCCTTCCTCCACACTATATTATTATTATTATTATTATGCAGGATTTATATAGCGACAACAGTTTGTGCAGAGCTTTAAAACATGAGGGCAGACAGTACAATTTAATACAGAAGTAATCAGAGGGACCTGCTCGTTAGAGCTTACAATCAAGAAGACAATGAAGCTGTGCTGTAGATCTTTTCATGAATCCCTCCCGTGCACGAGAAAATAATAAAAATAAAAACATGGCTGTTGACATAGGCTATGTATGTATGTATATATGTGTGTGTGTGTGTGTGTGTGTGTGTGTGTGTGTATATATATATATATATATATATATATATATATATATATATATATATATATATATATATATATATATATATATATATATATATATATATATATATAATGGAGTATAAAGGCAAGTGTGCCTTGCCTACAGTCACTACAGAACTCCATGCCCAAGAGGGCTAAGGCAGTGCTGGAAAATAATGGTGGCCACACAAAATATTGACACTTTGGGCCCAATTTGGACATTTTCACTTAGGGGTGTACTCACTTTTGTTGCCTGCAGTTTAGACATGAATGGCTGTGTGTTGAGTTATTTTTAGGGGACAGCAAATTTACACTGTTATACAAGCTGTACACTCACTACTTTACATTATAGCAAAGTGTCATTTCTTCAGTGTTGTCACATGAAAAGATAGAATAAAATAATTACAAAAATGTTTTGTGAGATACTGTAGGGGTGTGTGTGTGTGTGTGTGTGTGTGTATGTATGTATGTATGTACAGGGAGTGCAGAATTATTAGGCAAATGAGTATTTTGACCACATCATCCACTTTATGCATGTTGTCTTACTCCAAGCTGTATAGGCTCGAAAGCCTACTACCAATTAAGCATATTAGGTGATGTGCATCTCTGTAATGAGAAGGGGTGTGGTCTAATGAAATCAACACCCTATATCAGGTGTGCATAATAATTAGGCAACTTCCTTTCCTTGGGCAAAATGGGTCAAAAGAAGGACTTGACAGGCTCAGAAAAGTCAAAAATAGTGAGATATCTTGCAGAGGGATGCAGCACTCTTAAAATTGCAAAGCTTCTGAAGCGTGATCATCGAACAATCAAGCATTTCATTCAAAATAGTCAACAGGGTCGCAAGAAGCGTGTGGAAAAACCAAGGCGCAAAATAACAGCCCATGAACTGAGAAAAGTCAAGCGTGCAGCTGCCAAGATGCCACTTGCCACCAGTTTGGCCATATTTCAGAGCTGCAACATCACTGGAGTGCCCAAAAGCACAAGGTGTGCAATACTCAGAGACATGGCCAAGGTAAGAAAGGCTGAAAGACGACCACCACTGAACAAGACACACAAGCTGAAACGTCAAGACTGGGCCAAGAAATATCTCAAGACTGATTTTTCAAAGGTTTTATGGACTGATGAAATGAGAGTGAGTCTTGATGGGCCAGATGGATGGGCCCGTGGCTGGATTGGTAAAGGGCAGAAAGCTCCAGTCCGACTCAGACGCCAGCAAGGTGGAGGTGGAGTACTGGTTTGGGCTGGTATCATCAAAGATGAGCTTGTGGGGCCTTTTCGGGTTTAGGATGGAGTCAAGCTCAACTCCCAGTCCTACTGCCAGTTTCTGGAAGACACCTTCTTCAAGCAGTGGTACAGGAAGAAGTCTGCATCCTTCAAGAAAAACATAATTTTCATGCAGGACAATGCTCCATCACACGCGTCCAAGTACTCCACAGCGTGGCTGGCAAAAAAGGGTATAAAAGAAGAAAAGCTAATGACATGGCCTCCTTGTTCACCTGATCTGAACCCCATTGAGAACCTGTGGTCCATCATCAAATGTGAGATTTACAAGGAGGGAAAACAGTACACCTCTCTGAACAGTGTCTGGGAGGCTGTGGTTGCTGCTGCACGCAATGTTGATGGTGAACAGATCAAAACACTGACAAAATCCATGGATGGCAGGCTTTTGAGTGTCCTTGCATAGAAAGGTGGCTATATTGGTCACTGATTTGTTTTTTGTTTTGTTTTTGAATGTCAGAAATGTATATTTGTGAATGTTGAGATGTTATATTGGTTTCACTGGTAAAAATAAATAATTGAAATGGGTATACTGTATATTTGATTTTTGTTAAGTTGCCTAATAATTATGCACAGTAATAGTCACCTGCACACACAGATATCCCCCTAAAATAGCTAAAACTAAAAACAAACTAAAAACTACTTCCAAAAATAGTCAGCTTTGATACTAATGAGTTTTTTGGGTTCATTGAGAACATGGTTGTTGTTCAATAATAAAATTAATCCTCAAAAATACTAATTTGCCCTAATAATTCTGCACTCCCTGTATGTGTGTGTGTGTGTGTATAAAATAAATTATATATATATATATATTTCTCTATCGCTCATTGACAGACGTAGTCTTCTTGATTCTCAAGAGCTGGGTTATGTTGTCTCCGCAGGAGTAGGACTAGGCAGAATGACAAAACGTTCTGGCTCCACCCTAGGGGGCAGTCCCTGAGGGCATATCCTCCCCCTCTCCGCTACAGGGAATCAGTTTTTTTCTGTCTAGTCAGGAGTAAGGACCTAAGTTCCTTGCTGGGATCTTTTGGTCCTGGCAAGACTTTTTTTCTTTAAGAAAAAGACATTTTTTAGGTAGTTTTCTCCAGTGTTTTTTTCCTGTGAGATCTTCAAGCAAAAATGCCGGACTGGGCGACACTTGTGGTCACCCCAGCCGGCCTACGAGCGCGTGCAGACCATGGCATTGCGCTTGGTCGGCCGCGACATATTCAAGTAAGTATGCGGGGCCGGGCGACGGGCTGGATGTTGAGATCCAGTGGTCACCCCGGTTTCTGCCTAAAAGCGCGTGCAGACCAGTGCGCTGAGTCGGCCGCGACGGAGTCCCAGTAAAGGGACTGACTTTGCGAGTTAAAAGCTCGCTTGGACGCCAGGACCAGAGAGTCGAGGCGTCCACAAACCCCCACCCCGGTGGAGAGGGTATTGTGAAGAGAGGGTGCCTGTCGGTTCGGTATGGTGAGTAAACGTTCCCTTTTTTCCTCATTTATGAGGCAGTATATTATATGGTCAGTATATATCTGATACTTACAAGTCCCCCTTGTAATACAGCATGTGTTTGTGGGAAGTGGACTTGGTTCAAGAGCTAACACTCTACCCAGCAGACTGTAACATTACAGCAGACATAGGAGGTATAATCCTACCTTATGTGCAGTGTATCTCTGTAGATCCATATGTCACCTCTCAGCAGAGTGCAGGTGGATGTGCTGGGAAAACGATATCGGCGGTCCGCCGCCATTTTGCCGTAGACCGAATGCATATATGTCCTCAGGTCACGCCGGCCGCCATGTTTTTGGAGTCTTATGTCTCTTCTATGGGGTCGGCCATGTTTTGTGAGCCCAGCTTCCTCGTGGAGGGCTGGGAACGCCGGAAGGCGTACACAGGGGGCGGAGCCACGCCTTCTGCCCGGGAAAAAGCAAACAGCTCCTTCCAGTCTGTGTAAGACAGACGCTGGCTGCAGTTTGTTGGAAACTGCACTGCATCGGTTGGTGAGCCTTGGGGGTCCCTCTCTCTCTCTCTGGGATCGAGAAGCAGGTACTCTGCGGGGCGCTATTGCGCTAGGGGGAGACACACAAAAAAAAAAAAAAAAGAAAAAGTTTTTTTGTTTTTGCTGGCAAAAGTGTCCTGTATTAACATGGACCCTGCCACTCATGTATCTCCTCCGGATCCCCTCGAGGGGTCTGCGGGATCCTCCAGCACCCCATTGACAATTGAATCTTTGTCAGCTATTATGGAAACTTTTGTGTCCCGGGTGGAAGTGGCTTGTCAGGGACAGGGCGCAAGAAAGCGACCCCCGCCTAACCCCTTATTATCTGAAACCTCGGATTCAGACTCTGAGCCTATTTCTGCAGTTGCAGGTACTTCATCTGGTATTGGTGTCTCGGGTCCTGTCTCTTCAGACAGTGAGGAGGATGTTTCGGCATCCGCCATAGCCCGAGAGGAAGCGTTGGTAAACGCACTCATTGTATCTGTTCAAGAGACTTTAAGGTTACAGGGTATTCCATCAGAAATAGCTGAAACTGAGATCCCCTTTGGGACTAAAAAGCGCATCAAAGTAGCAAAGGTTTTTCCATTGCCCAAATGTTTTGGCAATCCAATCGATGAAGAATGGCGTCTGCCAAAACGCACTTTTAATATTTCTAAACGCATTGACAGGCGTTATCCGTTTGAGGAAACCCTTATTAAGAAATGGACAGAACCACCTGTGGTGGATTCACCTATTGCTAGATTGAATAAAGCCACGGTTATTCCTTTAGAAGACGCTCCGTCTTTTAAAGATCCAGTGGATCGCAAGATAGAAGCTATGTCTCGCACCATGTTTTCCTTGATTGGATCAGCTTTCAGGCCAATAATTGCTATTGGTCTGGTTTCGCAGGCTGTAACTGAATGGACCAAGTGGTTACGCCGGGACTTAGAAGAAGTCCCTCAGGCGGTATCAGATTTGTTGGAACAAATGATACAGGGGTTACAGTTTGTATGTGATGCGGCGTTAGACGCCACTCCATTAATGGCGCGAGCATCAGTCTCAGCAGTGGTTCTCAGGCGTACACTGTGGCTAAAAGGTTGGTTAGCCGACCAAGGTTCCAAAAAAGCATTGGCTAATATCCCCTTTTCAGGAGAGCGTCTATTTGGAGCCAACTTAGATGAGATCATTAAGGATCTCACCGGTGGAAAAAGCACCTTTTTACCGCAAAATTTTAAAGGTAGAGGAACTCGTCAAAGACGAGGGCCTTCTTTTTCTGCTCACAAGAGGTTTTTTCGTCCAGCGGGTGAAAAAACTAAGTCCTCCAAAGCTCCTGCAGGAGGCGTCAGGGGTCGTTGGTCGGGCAAGCAAAAGCCCGCCCCCTCCAGACCTGAAGATAAACCATCCAAAGCCTGAAGGTGCGCCCCCACCCATAACTGGGGTGGGGGGACGTCTTCGCCGGTTCCCGGATCCATGGCTTTCCAGAATCCCGGACAAATGGGTTTGCGAAGTCATAAAGTCAGGGTACATGATCGAGTTTCGATCTCTCCCACCGGCGCGATTCTTCCCTTCCAATATCCGACTATCTCCGGATCGTCTAGAAGATCTGCGGAGAGCAGTCACAGATCTACTACAAACAAGGAGTGGTAGTCCACGTTCCTTGGACAGAACGGTTTCAAGGGTTTTATTCAAACCTGTTTACAATACCCAGGAAAGAGGGCAAAGTGCGTCCAATTCTGGACTGAAGAGCGCTCAATTCTTTCGTCAACATAAGAAGATTCAGGATGGAGTCCATTCGCACGGTAGCAGCCTTCCTGCATCCAGGGGATGTCCTAGCGTCCATAGACATCAAGGACGCCTATCTTCACATTCCCATTTTCGCAGGACATCAGCGTTTTCTACGCTTTTCCGTAGAGGAGAACCACTATCAGTTTGTGGCGTTACCTTTCGGTCTCGCCACGGCTCCGCGGGTCTTCACAAAGGTGTTGGCCCCAATGTTGGCACTTCTGCGCCAAAGAGGTATATCGATTCTAGGTTACCTAGACGATCTTCTGCTTCATGCAGAGTCTCCTCAGACCTTGCTACAAAACATAGAAATTACTACGATTTCTTTACAGGAATTCGGGTGGCTGGTGAACCAGCAAAAGTCATTTCTGGTTCCCACCCAGAGGCTCGAATATCTGGGTCTAATTCTAGACACAGTCAGGACAAGAGTTTTCCTTCCGGTAGGGAAACTCCGAAAGATTCAATCAGCAGTCCAGTTGTTACTGTCCAACAGCTGGTCTTCCCTTCGGACTTGCATGAGGGTTCTGGGGTTGATGGTGGCTTCATTCGAAGCAGTCCCATTTGCCCAGTCCCATACCCGAATTCTTCAGCAAGAGCTTCTTCTCAGATGGAATCGGAATCCGGAATCCCTGGACAATCAGATCCGATTGAGCAAACAGACCAGAGAGTCTCTGGTTTGGTGGCTTCGGTCTCCAATGCTCAGCCAGGGAAAGTCATTTCTGCCAATATATTGGACGATAGTGACCACGGATGCCAGTCTATCCGGATGGGGAGGAATTCTCGGTCAGTTATCTGTCCAGGGACTTTGGTCCCCGGAAGAATCCAGATTACCGATAAATGTATTGGAACTGAGAGCGATCAGACTTTGTCTGATTCACTGGACTGAGCAGCTCCAGGGCAGCCCGGTTCGGATCCAGTCGGACAATGCCACGGCCGTGGCTTATGTCAATCATCAGGGGGGCACCAAGAGTGTCCGAGCGGCCAAAGAAGTGGCTTGCATTCTTCGCTGGGCGGAACGATTTGTTCCAGCAATCTCTGCGGTGTTCATTCCGGGGGTGGAGAATTGGCAGGCAGATGATCTCAGCCGTCAGACCCTGGATCAGGGGGAATGGTCCCTCCATCCAGACGTTTTCCACCAGTTGTGCCTACGGTGGGGCACCCCGGATGTGGATCTGTTGGCATCACGATTCAACAGGAAAGTTCAGAGATTCGTGGCTCGCTCCCGCGATCCTCTAGCAGAAACCGCAGAAGCACTGATCGCCCCGTGGGGGCAATACCAGCTAATATATGCCTTCCCTCCTCTCGCGTTACTGCCAAGACTTCTTCGCAGGGTAGAGGAGGAAGGAATCCCAGTAATCCTGGTAGCTCCGGACTGGCCTCGTCGAGCTTGGTACGCCGACATGGTCAGACTGGTGGCGGACGTCCCATGGAGACTTCCTCTCAGAGAGGATCTACTGTCTCAGGGACCGATCTTCCATCCTGCTTTACGATCGCTGGCTTTAACGGCCTGGCTATTGAGACCCAGGTGCTGAAGGACAAAGGTTTGTCAGCTTCAGTTATTCCTACTCTAGTTGAAGCAAGGAAAGCGACTTCCAGAAAGATTTATCATCGCACATGGAAGTCCTACATTGCATGGTGTGAACCTTTGGGGTTCCGTCCTCGGTCTTATTCGATTAGTCGAATATTGGCTTTTCTGCAACAAGGGGTTGAGCAGAAACTGGCCTTGAGTACTATCAAGGGTCAGGTCTCAGCATTAGCCATCTTCTTTCAGAAGCCTTTGGCTACTCATTCCTTGGTGCGGAATTTCATCCAGGGGGTGCGACATCTGGCTCCGCCAGTGCACGCGCCGTTACCCCCCTGGGATCTTAATTTAGTGTTGTCGGTTCTTCAGAAACCTCCCTTTGAAGATATTAGGGAGATTCCTCTACCCACGTTGTCCCAGAAGGTGGCCTTCTTGGTGGCTATTACTTCTGCACGCAGGGTGTCAGAACTGGCCGCATTATCTTGTCGTTCACCATATCTGGTGGTTCATAGAGATAAGGTGGTTCTTCGTCCGAATCCATCCTTCCTACCAAAAGTGGTTTCAGAATTTCATCTGAATGAAGAAATTGTATTACCTTCCCTGTGTCCTAAGCCCAGTCATCCTCGGGAATTTGCTTTGCACTCCTTGGATGTGGTCCGGGCGATCAGGGTATATTTGAAAACGACAGACTCGTTTCGCAAGACGGATTCACTTTTTGTGATCCCAGATGGACCCCAAAAAGGGGTTGCCTGCATCTGCCGCGACCATTTCCAGATGGATCAGACAGACGGTAGTGCAGGCTTATTCTATTAAGGGTCGGGAGCCCCCGTTCCCTGTTAAGGCGCACTCCACTCGGGCACTTAGTGCGTCATGGGCCTTTCGCCATCAGGCGTCAGTGGTCCAGGTGTGCAAGGCGGCTACCTGGTCGTCGGTGCATACCTTCTCTAAACATTATAAAGTTGATGTAATGGCATCGTCTGATGCCTCATTTGGCCGCAAGGTTTTGCAGGCCGCAATTTGAGGAGACCAGTGGTCTACCTCGAGGGTTTTTTTCCGTTGGAAAATTTTTCTTTAGCCTCATTCTTTGTTTATAATGAGCCTTTAAAACTTCTAGTTTGGCACCGGTTGGGCCTTCTAGATTGGATTTGATTTTGTCAATCCCACCCCTCATTTGTGGCACTGCTTCTGGATGTCCCAGCTCTTGAGAATCAAGAAGACTACGTCTGTCAATGAGCGATAGAGAAAAATGGATTTTTGTAAGAACTTACCGTAAAATCCTTTTCTCTTAAGCTCATTGACAGACGTAGTACCCGCCCCTCTATCATTGAGTTGGGTTGGGTTAAATTCTCTGTACTGCTTTAAACAGAACTGATTCCCTGTAGCGGAGAGGGGGAGGATATGCCCTCAGGGACTGCCCCCTAGGGTGGAGCCAGAACGTTTTGTCATTCTGCCTAGTCCTACTCCTGCGGAGACAACATAACCCAGCTCTTGAGAATCAAGAAGACTACGTCTGTCAATGAGCTTAAGAGAAAAGGATTTTACGGTAAGTTCTTACAAAAATCCATTTATATATATATATAAACTGATGAGATTCTTTTACACAGAGTGGATCTCTTGTGTATTTGAAACATTCAAACACTATATACTCTTCCTTTAACCCTTTCACAGCTAATATAGCCATGAGTTTGTTTTTGTTCCACAGGCTTTCATATAGAAGCAAATCGCTATAAATCGGGGCCTGATCAATTATGTTAAAGCCCAACTCTGGGCAAAAAAAGAATCCCTTCCAGTGGGGCTGTGCCCCGGCATAGGTGATGGACCTATGGCCCTCCAACTGTTGCGGATCTACAAGTCCCATCATGCCTCTGCCATTGGGAGTCATTCTTGTAACTGTCAGCCTTGCAATGCATCATGGGACTTGTAGTTCCGCAACAGGTGGAGGCCTGCCAGTTTCACACCTGTGGTCTAGGGAAGTGGTCCTCAGGGCCCACTAACAGGCCAGATTTTAAGTATTACCTTGGGGAGATGCAGACTAGAGTAATGCAATCACTGAGCAGCAAATGATATCACCTGGGATGTATTTCAGTTATCTTGCAAACCTGGCCTGTTAGTGGGCCCTGAGGACCAGGGTTGGGGACCAGGGGTCTAGGGGAACAAAAAGTAAATCTACTTACTTGACTTCGCCAAGACCAGAACAGAGTCCATAGCTCTGCACTGGACATGGGGTCGCCAGTTGATAATCCACTGCGGGTCATGGGGGAGCTGGCAGGATTAACAGGTGAAAGAATCTAATTGAAGGAAAAAATAAAACCACTGGAGCAAGGGGAGGACACCGCCCTATGAGTGTTTAATTTTACATAATTACATAGTTGGTTAGGTTGAATAAATACACCAGTCCATCCAGTTTTCTTGTGTGTGGTTGTCACTACCATTTTCTTTATCCCTGTAAATTGTGTTGGCAGAGATTTTTTTTAAACCACTTTTAGATGTGGGGGTTGAGGGTAAATGCCAGCGCTATGGAGTTTTCAGTATGTTGATAGTGGTAGTTTTTAGTAATGGTGATGGGCTGCCACTGAGGCAGTATGTAATGGGAAAATGCAAAGTTGTTGGTGCTAGGCGCTATCACCAAAAAATGTGTGCTGTGCGTTTTTAAAAACTTTGTGTTTTAAACTTGTGCTATGCATTTTAAAACATATGCTGTGCGTTTAAAACATGTGCCCTGCGTTTTAAAACCAACCCGTTTTAAAAGTAATCTTTCTTAAAACCAATGCAATGTTAGCACTAAAATCATACCATCATAAAGGTGCATATAGTGCATACAATGAAACCATATAGTGTCACCACTTGGTTAATACAAAGTGCTTTGGTGCTTGTTGTGAGCCAGTGTTTCAAGTGTACAGTAAGGTATTTATACAGTAGGTTATAGCAACCCGTGGATCCCCACTGGGTGTAATTGCTTACCGCACTCTTGTCTTGTTTGGCTCGGTTACCCTCATTCGCTGAAACAAAAAATAGCCTCCATTGCGTAGTATAGCATGTGTGAGATGAAAGCAGGTGTAATATCCACTCACATAGTAGGAGTTCACTCTCAGCGTGCAGGGTCCGCCGGGCTGTGCCACTTCCGCATTCCACCGGTCTGAACCACCGCTACCGGAAGTGACGTACTGACGCAATAAGCCATGCCCTACGCGTTTCGTCACTACACTTCTCTCTGACACCACCAACTGTGGAAGGGAGTTCCACATCCTTACCTCTCTTAACAGTAAAGAACCCCTAACACAGTTTAGGATTGAACCACTTCTAGTCCAACATCATGTGTTTTCTTTAGGGACCTTAAGTTAAATATATCCTCCAAATGCTAGAGTCACCATTTAAAGATTTGTATATTGCAAACATATCCCCTCTCAAGCGTCTCCTCTCCAGGGAGAATATGTTTTGTTTTTGTAGTCATTCCTCATAATTTGAGGTCCTCCAGCCCTCTTATTAGCATTATCCTTCTCTGGACTGTCGCCAGTTCAAGGATATCCTTCCTGAGGACTGATGACCATAAGTGGACGGTATACTCAAGAAGTGGCCAAATCAGAGTCTTGTAAAGTGATAGAAGTTTAGTTTTATCTCTGGACTAAATACTATTTTTAATGCATGATAGTCTGTTAGCCTTGCTTGCTGCAACTTGGCATTGCATGCTATTATTGAGTCTGTGATCTACTGTACCAGGACCCTCGAATCCCTTTCCGTCCTCTGTTCCCCAAGGAGTTCTCCCCCCTAGGATGTAACTTGCATTCATGTATTTAGCTACCAAGTGCATTACTTCATATTTTTCAATATTCAGCCTCATCATATAGCTGCTCACCCAATATCTTAAAGAAGAACCCCCCCCCCCCCCTTTATTTTTGAAATCCTCCTAAATCTTTTTTTCACTGGGTTGTTTTTTCATAAGCTTGCTTACAAGAGATTACACTGCCATCTTCCTTCCTGATGTCCTGTGCGAGTCTGCGGTCTCTTCCTGCTTTTCAATCAGGCCTCCTGATGACAGGCCAGTGTTCAAGAACCAAGAAGAGAGAGCCAGACTTCTGATAATGCAGTGCACACCCAGTAAAGTGCCCCTGAAGCCTTCTTGGAAGCTTGATGTGCAGGAAACCGCGGCTGGCAGGTTGGGGACGTCATTCTAAACTGGGTGACAAACATAGAAGTGTGGGGTTAACCAAAAAAAGGTATTTAAAATAGGAAAAAATGTTGATTGTGGAAAAGGAAGGGGAAAAACTATGCAAAGTAGGTCAAGGTGAGGAAAATGTACATAGACTCACTTGGATTGTACCTGCAGGGTACTTGTTATGTAATAATCTGAGTCCACTTTCTGACATTTAATTAGTTTTCCTTCTCTTCCAGGTGTTTTTTCTGGAGATCTCACACTGATCAGGCAGGATGGTGGTCAACCTTTGTCTTCCTCAATTTAGGCCATGCGTAGCCTGCAACAAGGTACATTCTAAATTGTTTGATTAGAAACTCTCCTCTGGGCATCCAGATTTAGCGTTGAGCTTAACTAAAATGTATCTGTAGTTTTAACCACTTGTGGACAGGCCCATTGTAGGGGGGTAAATCTTCTGGAAGTCAAGTGATTAAAGCAGTCTGTTGTTCACATTAAAACGGGAATCACTAGGGCACAGCACAAACAATGTACATTTAATAATATTCTGAGTTTAAAAAAAATACATTTTTCTTTCGTTCATTGGCGGACACAGCTCCTTAAAATTCTTGACCATTGGGTTATACTACAGGAGTAGGACACTAGGCAGAAAAAGAACTTTACTACACCTATGGGCAGTCCCAGGAGGTATACCCCCCCCCCCCTCTCTGCTATAGGTACTTTTTTTTTTCTGCCAATCAGGAGTAAGGACCTAGTTCCTTGCTGGGATCTCGAAGTGATACGGTCCAGCTACAAGATCGAAGTTTCGTTCTTACCCTTTGGAAAGGTTCTTTCCTTCTAATGTGCGCTTGTCCCCGGACCGATTGCAAGACCTGCTGCTTCAGGGTGTGATTGTCCCGATTCCGGCCTCAAAATGGTTTCAGGGTTTTTATTCAAACCTGTTTACAGTCCCAAAGAAAGAGGGCAAGGTGCGTCCAATTCTTAATCTCAAGGCCCTGAACTGCTTTGTGCGGGTACAGAAGTTCAGGATGGAGTCCATTTGCATGGTAGTGGCATCCCTACATCACAGGGATTTTCTTGTCTCTATTGACATCAAGGCTGTTTACTTGCACATTCCAATCTGCGCTTCCTCCGCTTTCCTGTAGGAGAGGAGCGTTATCAGTTTATGGCACTACCCTTTGGTCTCGCCTCCGCTCCTCGAGTCTTCACAAAACTATTGGCCCCAGTTCTGATGTTGCTACGTCAGCGGGGGATTGCAGTATTGGGCTATCTGGAGGACCTTCTCTTGCGAGCTGAGTCCTCTGGTGGAAGAATGTGGAGATCACTATACAGACCCTGTGAGAGTTTGTCTGGCTTCTGAAGTCAGAAGTCTGCTCTGATTCCATCCAGAAAATTGCAATATCTGGGTCTTTCTCTGGGGTCAGCTCTAGCCAGAGTGTTCCTTCCTTTGGACAAACTCCAGATGTTACATGCTGCGATTCATCTCCTGCTGTCCAGAAGGTGATGATCCCTCCGGACTTGCATGCGGGTGCTGGGCCTGATGATATCTACGTTCGAGGCGGTTCCAATTGCATAGTTCATACGAGGTTCATGCAAAGGAAGATCTTGGCCAATTGGGACAAGTGCCTGAAGTCTCTGGACAATCCGATCCGGCTGAAAAGGGAAACCAAAGGGTCTCTGGTCTGGGGGCTTGATTCTCTGGCTCTTCCACAGGGCAAATCCTATCTCCCCTTGTATTGAACAGTGGTCACCACAGGTGCCAATCTGTCTGGGTGGGGAGGTGTCCTGGGTCGGAGCTCAGCTCAGGGTGTTTGGACATTGACAGTCCAGACTACCGATCAGTGTCCTGGAATTCTAAGTGATTAGGCTGTGCCTGGACCACTGGATGGATCGTCTTCAGGGGTTTCCAGTACGGATTCAGTCGGACAACACCAGGACTGTGGCTTGTGTCAATCGCCCGGATGGAACAAGAAAGGTGTTGGCAGCTCTGGAGGTAGCCAGCATTCTACGGTGGGCAGAATGCTTCATTCCGGCCCTCTCTGACGTACACTTTCCAGGGGTGGAAAACTGGCAGGCAGATTATATCAGTTGGCAGGCGTTGGACCAAGGGAAGTGGTACCTTCACCCGAATGTGTTTTATCAGATATGTCTCCAGTGGGGCACCCTCGGGGTGGATCTGTTGGCGTCTCGGCTCAACAGAAAAGTTCCGAGATTTGTGGCACGGTCAAAGGATCCTCTGGCGGACGTCAGACGCACTTGTGGCCCCATGGGGCCAGTATTGTCTGATCTTCGTTTTTCCTCCTCTCAAGCTTCTGCTGAGGCTCTTGCGCATGATCGCGGTTATCTGGGATTCTGGTTATTCTAGTGGCCCTGGACTGGCCTCGCTAGTCTTGGAACGCTGACCTAGTGCGGCTGGTCACTGACGTCCCTTGAAGATCTGTTGTCCCAAGGGCCAATCTTCCATCCTGCTTTAGTCGCTAGCTTTGACAGCTTGGCTGTTGAAAGCCAGGTGCTGAAGGATAGAGGTTTGCCTGGGCTGGTGATTCAGACACTGCTTAAGGCTAGGAAGTCTACCTCTAGGAAGATCTACCATCAAACGTGGAAAGCGTACATTTCGTCGTGTGAGTCGCTTGGTGTCCACCCTTGCTCTTTCTCGGGGGCTCGGGTCGTGACCTTCCTTCAACGGGGGCGTTAAAACAGAAGTTGACCTTGAGTATCATCAAGGGTCAGGTGTCTGCCTTGGCAGACTTCTTTCAACGATCCCTGGCCACGCACTTTCTGGTGCGTACCTGTTTTATTCAGGGGGTTCGTCATTTGACTCCACTGTTGCGGTCTCCTCTACCACCTTGGGATTTAAACTTGATGCTTTCAGTCCTCCAGAAGCCTTCCTTTGAAAATTTTTGGGAAATCCCTGTGCTTACGCTATCCCAGAAGGTGGCGATCACCTCTGCTCATAGGGTGTCGGAATTGGTGGCATTATCTTATCGCACCCCTTACTTGGTGGTCCACAAAGATAAGGTGGTTCTTTGCCCCTGTCTATAGTTCCTTCCTAAAGTGGTCTCTGATTTCGATTTGAATGAAGACATTGTGTTGCCATCCCTGTGTCCCTGGCCTAAACATCCTAAGAAAATTGTGTTGCATGCCCTGGATGTTGTTTGTGCGATTCAGGTGTACCTGGCAGCTACGGAGTCTTTTCGGAAGTCAGACTCCCTTTTTTTGCTCAAGGACTGTCCGCTTCTTCTGTGACCATTTCAAGATGGATCAGACAGACGGTGACTCAGGCGGTGACTCAGACCTGGTTGATCAATGGTCAGGTTCCTCTTTTTCCCTGTAAAGGCGCTCTCTACTCTGGCGCTTAGTGCTTCTTGGGCCATCCGTCATCAGGCTTTGGTGACGCTGGTTTGCAAAGCGACCAGCTGGTCGTCGGTGCACACTTTCACTAAATTCTATAAAGTGGATGTGTTGGCATCTGCGGATACTTCCTTTTAGCCGCAAGGTTTTGCAGGCTACTGTTTAAAGGGTCTGTTCCCTCTTTGGGGGAGTATTGTTCAGGTGGGCTCCAGTTGTCTTTTTGTTGAGCTCCTGTTACTTGGTTGGCTAATGTTTACCCTATGTAAATTTTTGCTGTTCCCACCCCTCATGTTTGACACTGCTTTGGGACATCCCAATGGTCAAAAATCCTAAGAAGCTGTGTAAGTCAATGAACGCAGAGAAAATCAATTTCCCTGACATTCATTGACAAACCCAGCACCCTGCCCTCTGGAGTTGTAATACTTCTGAAGCTGCTTAGAACAAAACTGAGTACCTATGGCAGAGAGGGGGCATATACGTCCTGGGGCTGCCCATAGGTGTAGTCAAGTTCTTTTTCTGCCTAGTGTCCTACTCCTGTAGGGCGCAGTATAACCCAATGGTCAAGAATCCTAAGGAGCTGTGTCCGTCAATGAACACAGAGAAACAGATTTTACGGTAAGTCAAAACTTTTTTTCCATAGCTACCGGCCTAGGCATTCTAAATGCTGCTAGATCAAAATGTGCACCCCCCCCCCCCCCCCCAATTTTTTTGCAGGCTCCTGTTTTCCACAAGATCAACAGGTATTTTTTTAAATTATTAAACAGAAATAAAATGCTTTCAATATAGCCAACAGGGCAAAAGAAAACCATTAAAAACGAGTTTGTCATAAGGGCTTACATATACTTTACCCACTTAGGAGGGGTTCAGCTCGGAGGCAGATGAGTGAAAATTGTATGTGTTGCCTCCTAACACAATGCGGCAACACTTGGGCTTCATTGCAATCAACAGAGATTATTCTTTGATTAGCCTTTAATGCAGGGGCGGGGAACCTTTTTTCTGCCAAGGGCCATTTGGGTATTTATAAAATCACTCGGGGGCCTTACAAAATTTTCAACTTAAAATGTGCCTGTTATATTTGGTCAAACATTTAATTAACTCACCCCTAATGTGATAGCTGCAACTGCTTCTCTTTGGTGAGGTGTGTGATGTTAGCTGGTATTGATGATGTTGCTACTCGGAACTGGTTTTCCAGGTTTGCGTCGGTCAGTCTGGAGCGCAGTCGCCTTTGTGGTGGTAAGTTTTGAAAAGAACTGCTGGCAGGTTAAATGCTGGTGGGCATAGCTGGCTGGTACTGCTGGTGGGTACAGCTGGCTGGTACTGCTGTGGGTACTGCTGGCTCAGGCTGTTACTGCTGGCTTGTACTGTGCTGTGTGAACTGCTGGCTAGTACTGCTGTGGGTACTGCTGGCTCAGGCTGGTACTGCTGTGGGGATTGCTGATTCAGGCTGGTACTGTGCTGTAGGTACTGCTGGCTGGTACTGCCTTGGGTACTGCTGGCTCAGGCTGGTACTGCTGGCTGGTACTGTGCTGTGGGTACTGCTGGCTGGTACTGCTGGCTCAGGCTGGTACTACTGGCTAGTACTGCTGGCTCAGGCTGGTATTGCTGTGGGTACTGCTGGCTGGTATTGCTGTGGGTACTGCTGGCTGGTACTGTGCTGTAGGTACTGCTGGCTGGTACTGTTGTGGGTACTGCTGACTCTGGCTGGTACTGCTGTGAGTACTACTGGCTCTTGCTGGTAATGCTTTGGGTACTGCTGGTTCTGCTGTGGGTACTGCTGACTCTGGCTAGTGCTGCTGGTTCTGGCTGGTACTGCTGGCTCTGGCTTATACTGCTGTGAGTACTGCTGGCTCTGGCTGGTACTGCTGTGAGTACTGCTGGTTCTGGCTGGTGCTGCTGGCTCTGGCTGGTACTGCTGGTTCTGGCTGGTACTGCTGGTTCTGGCTGGTACTGCTGGTTCTGGCTGGTACTGCTGGTACTGGCTGGTACTGCTGTGTGTGCTGCTGGCGGGAAATGCTAGTTAGCAGTGGTGCCGCGCTGGAGGAAGAGGCAATGTTTCCTGTATTGGTCACAGGCGGAGTGCATTTAAAATCACTCCGCCTGTGACTCACTCAGACTGTCACAACAGAGCCGGAACTATACAGGAAGCATTGGCTCCATTCTGACAGATCAGCTGAGAGACACAGACTCAGCTGCACGGGGGGCCGGACCAAATGACTTTGAGGGCCGCATACGGCCCCCGGGACATAGGTTCCCCACCCCTGCTTTAATGGGTAAGACAAATCAGACTGATCTGTAAAGTTAACCTGTGCTTCAAGTTCACTTAAATCATGGGTGCTCAACTTGCAGCCCTCCAACTGTTGCGGAACTATAAGTCCATCATGCCTCTGCCTTTGGGAGTCATGCTTGTAACTGTCAGCAGCTTGCAATGCCTTGTGCGACCTGTAGTTTCACAATAGCTGGAGGACCACAGGCCATGACCCTAAATGGTGATTCCTTCAAGAATATTTATTTTCTTCACTTCCCTGTCTGTTTAGCTGCTGTTAGTGCATAGAGGAGGCTGTTTTTGAGTTCCAAGTCTCTACTTGGAGGTTACACGTGGCTTTTGCCCCACCATCATGTGATGGCACTGAGCCAATCACCAGTGTTGACACCTGGGAGGGAGGAGGATGTTGCATGCTCTCCCATACCCGCAAAGGCTGAGTATTTTCCTTTGCTCCTTCTGGTGAAGGAGTGAGGGGAAGAGTTGTATGTTCTGCTACCAGGGCCCCTTTGCAAGGGCATAGCACAGAAGAAGACTTTGCAAGTGGTATCCTATATAAATTCGCTGTTAGTGGTAACCACAATCCAATACCCAATTATCTGTCCCTAATACCCCCTATTTAATTTTGAATCTTACATGAGGGCATTTTATAGTGAATGTTTTTTTTTTTGTTTTTTTTAAACCCTTTTTTATTTTTTGCAAAGGATGCAAATACAGTTTTACACAACAAAGTGATTAAGGATCAGCTGTATAGAATGTTTTATTTATTATGTGGATAGCTCATTGACTGCATATCCTCTGGCTATATATCTATTTTGATTCTTTAACTCTTTCAGATAAGTGCTGATGGCTATGAAGTGGAAAATATAATCTCCGAAGACCTTGCTAGAAGGAACCGAGGGTTTCGCTGTGAATACTTTATCAAGCCGCCTGTGCACATCACCATCACTTTCCCATTTAACATAGACATATGTAGGGTAAACATAGACACATCCTCCGGGGGTCACCCTCCCTTCACAGGAATGGACATCTTTACAGCTTCCTCCACCAATAAAATGTGTTGGAACAGCCAGGAGTGTGGTCAGCCTGTTATGGGTTGCCAAGGAGCAGACAAAGAACTGTTTGCTTTGGTAGGTAAAGTGCTACTGAGAAATCAAAGCAAGGCTACATTCAATAACCGAGGCTTCAAGCCTAGACACCCATTCCATCATACCGATAACGTGATGTCTTACCATGGGTCTTCATGCCAGGATCTCTGGAATAAAGGCCAGCACTCTCTTAGCAATGTCACCCACCTGAAGATTTGTATAACGCACATAGCTGGTGGTGCTCCTTGCTCTATAAAGAGGGTGGAGGTTTGGGGTCAGCCCGCTAAGACGTGTCCCAAAGAAGTGGTGGAGAGTGTGTACCAGGTTGCCTTTATGAGCCTCCCCAATAGTTTTGGGCAGCCCCAACCCGCCTCACCAATGGAAAGTAACCACTTGTCTTACAATAACTCAGACAACGCACAACATAGCCTAAGCGAACTTGCCAATGTTCTCCAAGATGTGCCAGAGGAATTTCTTGATCCCATCACGCTGGAAATCATGACTTTCCCCATGATTCTGCCATCCGGGAAGGTTGTTGACCAAAGCACACTTGATAAATGCAACCAAAGTGAAGCATCATGGGGTAGAATGCCAAGTGACCCATTTACTGGAGTTCCGTACACTTCCCAATCTCAGCCCCTTCTCCATCCCTCTCTGAAAGCCAGGATAGACTATTACCTCCTCCAGCACAGTGTCCCTGGGTCCAATCTCCTGGGGAGGGCAAGACCAGGGGGACCTGTGACCCCTTCTGCCATAGCCTTGTCTTCCATGAAGAGGAAGGTGGAGTGGATGGAGGATTCAGCCAATGATGGTGATAACGTAGACACGTATTTCTCAGCGGTTAGCGGCCTCTGCTCTTCTACCTCAGATTTTAGTACAAAAAAGATGAAGATTGAAGGGGATTGTCAAATGTCACAAATGGACTGCTCAAATTCAGGTATCTACTAAGCTATTCACAAAGCCAACTATTTTAACTGCTTTTTTCATGCTTTGAAATCTTGCTCGCTTTTTTAGTGCCTAGATTGTTTAAAAGCTGATGATCCCTAACTGCTACACCCGCAGAACAGGTTATTCTGTTGAAAAACAGACTTATGCTGGCCATACGCCAGCCAAAAAATCCTTCAAACTCGTTTTCGAATAATGAACATTGGGCCGTGAAAGCAAAAGATTTTGCCATGTAATGATCAAATTTTGATCGATAAATTGTTCAATGGACATAAATGTTGATTTTTTTTTTTTTTTTTTGATTTGTCATGTATACCTAGTGCAAACAGTTCGGGTGAGAAACACATTACCCTTTCAATTTATTGTTAGTTTGGCGGAATTTTCCAAACTGTTTCTTCGATTTTTCAGCTCCGAAAAGTTAAAACCGATTTTCTATTTGTGCCCATTAACTGAACGAAAAATGAAGGGACTAAATGACAGATTATTGAATGATTTTTCTGGCTAGCGTATGGCCAGTAATCAGATCACCAGGTAAAATCAAAGGAAAGAGAGCCTAAAAAAAAAAAAAAAAAAATGCAGGCGCCACATTTGGTAAGCTGAAATATAATAATAGTTTGCTTTTGGGATTAATACTTAAGTAAGTCACTCGGGACTAAAAATGCAGTTACTGCTAATGTCTAGACCCCTTCCCCCCCAACACTTACCAGACTCCTCCACTGATCCAGCACCTCTGCTCCTTCCTAGTCTCACAGTAGACTGAGTGGGGCAGGAGCCATAGGCATGGTCAGGCCAAGCCTGTGAGGAAGGAGCAGGGATGTGGCCGAGCTGCGTTTGTGTGTGTGTGTGTGTGTCGTGTGTGTCGTGTGTGTGTGTCTATGGATGCATGACTCGGGAGCGCTCCTGCACAGGGGGCATCTGTAAGGAGGAGGCGGGGACAGCACCAGTGGGGGCCAAAAGTAAGGAAGGTCATTACTCTCTGCAATATCATTACACAGAGCAAGTATAACCCTTAACAAAAAAAATTGCTTTTAATATCACTGTAAAAGGCTAGTAAGAAGGGAAGGATCTGCCCTTAACACTGCGGGTGTTAGATATCTTCTCTCCTCACTCTAAAATGAAGGGTCTGCCCTAAGAAGACTTGTTTTCTAGGAGCTGTGCCCAGAAAAGGTAAGCAGAAGGTAAAGGACTAGCCTCCAGTGTCTGTGTGAAGGTAGCCATCTTGGTAGAGGTAGATTTTGCTTCCTACTGTTGTAGCTGCCCCCCTGCTGATTTTAATGATTTGTGGGCAAGAAACTTGGAGAAAACACAGATTCACCGAATGAATACAGAAGAAACTGGGAGACCCTTGTGCTTCAACTTTGAGCATCTGAATAGTGACATCACCAAATCTGTTGAGACTAGCGATCAGAGGCAGCAGTGCCTTACATGACCTCAAACTGTATGCAGTGGATGTAAAAAGTCAACACACCCCTGTTAAAATGTCGTCCGGTTTCCGTGATATAAAAAAATGAAACCAAGATAGATCGTTTTCAGACTTTTTCCACCTTTAATATGACATATAAACGGTACAACTCAGTTGAACAACAAACTGAAATCCTTTAGGTTGAGGGAAGTAAAAATAAAAAACGAAAATCTGGTTGCAGAAGTGTGCACACCCTTAAACTAATACTTTGTTGAAGCACCTTTTTAATTTTATTACAGCACTCAGCAATTTTGGGTATGAGTCTGTCAGCATGGCACATCTTAAATTGGCAATATTTGCCCACTCTTTTTTGCAAAATTGCTCCAAATCTGTCAGATTGCGAGGGCATCTCTTGTGCACAGCCCTCTTCAGATCACCCCACAGATTTTCAATCAGATTCAGGACTGGGCTCTGGCTGGGCCATTCCAAAACTCTGGTGAAGCCATTCCTTTGTTGATTTGGATGTATGCTTTGGGTCGTTGTAATGCCTGAAAGATGAAGTTCCTTTTCATGGTCGGCTTTCTAGCAGAAGCCTGAAGGTTTTGTGCCAATATTGACTGGTTTTTGGAACTGCTCATAATTCCCTCTACCTTCACTAAAGCCCCTGTTCCAGCTGAAACAGGCCCAACGCATGATGCTGCCACCAACAGGCTTCACTGTGGGTACGGTGTTCTTTTGGTGATGTGCAGTGTTATTTTTGCGCCAAACATATCTTTTGGAATTATGGCCAAAAAGTTCAACTTTTTTTTTTTTTTTCAGTCCATAACACATTTTCCCACATGCTTTTGGGAGACTTCAGATGTGTTTTTGTAAAATGTAGCCGGGCTTGGATGTTTTTCATCGTAATAAAATGCTTCGGTCTTTCCACTCTACCCCCACAGCCCAGACATATGAAGAATACGGGAGATTGTTGTCACATGTACCACACAGCCAGTACTTGCCAGATATTCCTGCAGCTCCCTTACGTTGCTGTAGGCCTCTTGGCAGCCTCCCTGAACAGTTTTCTTCTAGTCTTTTCATCAATTTTGGAGGGACGTCCAGTTCTTGGTAATGTCACTTGTTCCATATTTTCTCCACTTGAAGATGACTGTCTTCACTGTGTTCCATGGTATATCTAATGCTTTTGGAAGTGTTTTTGTACCCTTCCCCTGACTGATACCTTTTAACAATGAGATCCCTCTGATGCTTTGGAAGCTCTCTGCAGACCATGACTTTTGCTGTAGGATGCGACTAAGAAAATGTTATGAAAGACCTACTAGAATAGATGGGTTTAATCGGAGGCAAATTAAATGATGACAGGTGTGTACGGACTCCTGTTTAACATAGGTTTCAATTAGGGGTGCACCGATCTGACTTTTTTTTTTGTCCCGATACTGATATCTGGCATTGTGTATCTGCCGATACCGGTACCGATCCGGAACTACACACATAAAGCATGCAGCTGCAGTACAGAGCAAAGCCGCTGCTTCATGTGTACGGCTCCTCCCATTCACAGGTGGCGTGTATCTGATATCACTCCGCCTGTGAGCCAGACCTATACAGGAAGTAGCAGCTCCCATCCCATACTACTACTACACCAAGTAAGGGATGGTTGAGCCGGGACTCGGCAAAACCGGATCGGCCCATGGATCAGTTTATTTTACCGATTCCCCCGATCCAGCTATTGTGGCAGTATCGGCGCCAATATCCGATCCTAATATCGGATTGGTGCATCCCTAGTTTCAATGCGATTGCTTAATTCTAAACACACCTACATCCCCAGTTATGAGGGTGTGCACACTTTATACAACCACATTATTTTAGGTTTTTTTTTTGTTTTTTTTTTTTTTGTTTACTCCCCTTCCCTCCCAAAAGATTTAAGTTTGTTTTTCAATTGTGTTGGTACACTTTATAGGGTCACATTAAAGGTGGAAAAAGTTGTGAAATTACTTATCTTTGTCTTTTTTTTTTTTTTTTTTTTTTTACATCACCGAAACCTGACCTTTTAACTGTGGTGTGTAGACTTTTTATATCCACTGTAGATATAGTATATGTGTGTGTGTATATGTATGTGTGTGTGTATATATATATATATATATATATATATATATATATATATATATATATATACACAGTGGGTACGGAAAGTATTCAGACCCCTTTAAATTTTTCACTCTTTGTTATATTGCAGCCATTTGCTAAAATCATTTAAGTTCATTCTTCTTCCTCATGAATGTACACATAGCACCCCATACTGACAGAAAAACACAGAATTGTTGACATTGTTGCAGATTTATTAAAAAAAACTGAAATATCACATGGTCCTAAGTATTCAGACCCTTTGCTCAGTATTTAGTAGAAGCCCCCTTTTGATCTAATACAGCCAGGAGTCTTTTTGGGAAAGATGCAACAAGTCTTTCACACCTGGATTTGAGGATCCTCTGCCATTCCTCCTTGCAGATCCTCTCCAGTTCTGTCAGGTTGGATGGTAAACGTTGGTGGACAGCCATTTTTAGGTCTCTCCAGAGATGCTCAATTGGGTTTAAGTCAGGGCTCTGGCTGGGCCATTCAAGAACAGTCACGGAGTTGTTGTGAAGCCACTCCTTCGTTATTTTAGCTGTGTGCTTAGGGTCATTGTCTTGTTGGAAGGTAAACCTTCGGCCCAGTCTGAGGTCCAGAGCACTCTGGACAAGGTTTTTGTCCAGGATATCCCTGTACTTGGCCGCATTCATCTTTCCCTCGAATTGCAACCAGTCGTCCTGTCCCTGCAGCTGAAAAACACCCCCACAGCATGATGCTGCCACCACCATGCTTCACTGTTGGGACTGTATTGGACAGGTGATGAGCAGTGCCTGGTTTTCTCCACACATACCGCTTAGAATTAAGGCCAAAAAGTTCTATTTTGGTCTCATCAGACCAGAGAATCTTATTTCTCACCATCTTGGAGTCCTTCAGGTGTTTTTTAGCAAACTCCATGCAGGCTTTCATGTGTCTTACACTGAGGAGAGGCTTCCGTCGGGCCACTCTGCCATAAAGCCCTGACTGGTGGAGGGCTGCAGTGATGGTTGACTTTCTACAACTTTCTCCCATCTCCTGACTGCATCTCTGGAGCTCAGCCACAGTGATCTTTGGGTTCTTCTTTACCTCTCTCACCAAGGCTCTTCTCCCCCGATAGCTCAGTTTGGCCGGACGGCCAGCTCTAGGAAGGGTTCTGGTCGTCCCAAACGTCTTCCATTTGAGGATTATGGAGGCCACTGTGCTCTTAGGAACCTTAAGTGCAGCAGAAATCTTTTTGTAACCTTGGTCAGATCTGTGCCTTGCCACAATTCTGTCTCTGAGCTCTTCAGGCAGTTCCTTTGACCTCATGATTCTCATTTGCTCTGACATGCATTGTGATCTGGAAGGTCTTATATAGACAGGTGTGTGGCTTTCCTAATCAAGTCCAATCAGTATAATCAAACACAGCTGGACTCAAATGAAGGTGTAGAACCATCTCAAGGATGATCAGAAGAAATGGAAAGCACCTGAGTTAAATATATGAGTGTCACAGCAAAGGGTCTGAATACTTAGGACCATGTGATATTTCAGTTTTTCTTTTTTAATAAATCTGCAACAATGTCAACAATTCTGTGTTTTTCTGTCAGTATGGGGTGCTATGTATACATTCATGAGGAAGAATGAACTTAAATGATTTTAGCAAATGGCTGCAATATAAAAAAGAGTGAAAAATTTAAGGGGGTCTGAATACTTTCCGTACCCACTGTGTGTGTGTGTGTGTGTGTGTGTGTGTGTATATATATATGTATGAATATATATATATATATATATATATATATATATATATATATATATATATATATATATATATTTTATTCGCTCATGGGAAAATCATCCACAAACACATCCCAAGTATTCATTGCAGAAAAGAAAAATTGGAGGGGGGAAACCCCCTACTCAAGAGTATATCATTTTAATGGTTGTGGAGTTGTCAGCCAGGTAACGCAACAATTAACCATTTTTGTAGAAATACAACTTTGTTGCACTAAGGCCCCATGCACACGGGGCGTTAGAAAAAACGTACGTCAAAGTTAGTTCTGACGCCGGAAAAAGCAGCTGTAAAAACGTGCTTTCAGTAGCTTTTTCCATTGGCGTTATTGCACGTTTTGCCACGTTGCTTTTAGCAGCGTTTTTTTTTCTTCCATTCAAAATCAATGGTTCCCTATGGGAGCCTATTGATTTGAATGGAGGTCGCACCGCAACACCGCAAGTCGGATCCGACTTGCGGGGTGACTTGCGCTGTGGGAATCTTGAGGGGGAACTCCACGCCAAAATGTGAAAAAAACGGCGTGGGGTCCCCCCCCAAGGTTCCAAACCAGGCCCTTCGGGTCTGTTATGGAATTTGAGGGTAGCCCCATGCCGAAAAAACGGCGTGGGGTCCCCCCCAAAATCCATACCAGACCCTTATCCGAGCATGCAGCCCGGCAGCCCGGCAGGCCAGGAAAGGGGAGGGGACGAGCGAGCGGCCCCAACCCCCCTGGACCACACCAGGCCACATGCCCTCAACATGGGGGGGTGTTGGTGCTTTGGGGCAGGGGGAGCTCTGCACCCCCCACCTCAAAGCACCTTGCCCCCATGTTGATGAGGACAAGGGCCTCATCCCCACAACCCTGGCCGGTGGTTGTGGGGGTCTGCGGGCAGGGGGCTCATCGGAATCTGGAAGCACCCTTTAACAAGGGGGCCCCCCAGATCCCGGACCCCCTCCCTATGTGAATGGGTATGGGGTACACTGTACCCCTACCCATTCACCCCATAAAAGGCAGTGTATGGAAATAACGACAAGAGACGTTTTGGAAAGTTTATTAAAAATCTTCATCCGACTCTTCTTGTCTTCTCCTCTCCGGGGTCTTCTCCGGGGTCTTCTGCTCTTTTGCTGTCCGCCCTTCTTGTCTTCTCCTCTCCGGGGTCTTCTGCTCTTTTGCTGTCCCCCTCTTCTTGTGTTCTTCTCTCCGGGGTCTTCTGCTGTCCCCTCTTCTGCTGTCCTCTCTTCTTTTCTTCTCCTCTCCGGTCTTCTGCTCTTTTGCTGTCGGCTGTCTTCTTCCTCCGGTCCTCCTCCTCCGACGTCTCCGCTGATTATGCCTATCTCCGGTCTCTTCAGCTTATTATATAGCCATTAGGGGCGTGGCCCCGATGATGTCATCGGGAGGCCCCGCCCCCTCATGTCACAGATGACGTCATATGTGACATGAGGGGACGGGGCCTCCCGATGACGTCATCGGGGCCACGCCCCTAATGGCTATATAATAAGCTGAAGAGACCGGAGATAGGCATAATCAGCGGAGACGTCGGAGGAGGAGGACCGGAGGAAGAAGACAGCCGACGGCAAAAGAGCAGAAGACCGGAGAGGAGAAGAAAAGAAGGGAGGACAGCAGAAGAGGGGACAGCAGAAGACCCCGGAGAGAAGAACACAAGAAGAGGGGGACAGCAAAAGAGCAGAAGACCCCGGAGAGGAGAAGACAAGAAGGGCGGACAGCAAAAGAGCAGAAGACCCCGAAGAAGAGTCGGATGAAGATTTTTAATAAACTTTCCAAAACGTCTCTTGTCGTTATTTCCATACACTGCCTTTTATGGGGTGAATGGGTAGGGGTACAGTGTACCCCATACCCATTCACATAGGGAGGGGGTCCGGGATCTGGGGGGCCCCCTTGTTAAAGGGTGCTTCCAGATTCCGATGAGCCCCCTGCCCGCAGACCCCCACAACCACCGGCCAGGGTTGTGGGGATGAGGCCCTTGTCCTCATCAACATGGGGGCAAGGTGCTTTGAGGTGGGGGGTGCAGAGCTCCCCCTGCCCCAAAGCACCAACACCCCCCCATGTTGAGGGCATGTGGCCTGGTGTGGTCCAGGGGGGTTGGGGCCGCTCGCTCGTCCCCTCCCCTTTCCTGGCCTGCCGGGCTGCATGCTCGGATAAGGGTCTGGTATGGATTTTGGGGGGGACCCCACGCCGTTTTTTCGGCATGGGGCTACCCTCAAATTCCATAACAGACCCGAAGGGCCTGGTTTGGAACCTTGGGGGGGGACCCCACGCCGTTTTTTTCACATTTTGGCGTGGAGTTCCCCCTCAAGATTCCCACAGCGCAAGTCACCCCGCAAGTCGGATCCGACTTGCGGTGTTGCGGTGCGACCTCCATTCAAATCAATAGGCTCCCATAGGGAACCATTGATTTTGAATGGAAGAAAAAAAAACGTATAACGTGGCTTAACGCACGTTAAGCAACGTTATAGCAAAGTTATTCAGTTTTTAGCAGCGTCAGACGTTTTTAACGCTGTAACGCTGGTCCTCAGAACGCGCAGGTGGTGGGTTCTTGTTGCAGCCTAAAAACGCCTAAGCCACTTACAGCTCAAAAACGTCTGAGTGTGCATGAGGCCATAGAATAACATGGAGGGGCGTTTTTAGGCTGCAAAAAGAAAACGCCTGACGCTGCTTACAGCAGCGTTAAAAACGTCCCGTGTGCATGGGGCCTTAGATGAAAACAGTTTTTAGGTCAAAGTGACCATACAAACAACTATTTAAAAACATTCAAATAGTGGTAAGACTTTACCCACCTCATTCCCAGGCCTATTCTGACACTTCGCTCCTACATGTAAAAATTTTACTTTTTTTTTTTGCTAGAAAATTACTCCCAAACATTTTTTTTTTTAGCAGAGACCCTATAGAATAAAATAGTGGGTGTTGCAATTTTCTATGTCACACGGTATTTGTGTAGCTGTTTTTCAAACGCAATTTTTTTTTTTGGAAAAAACATTCATGAATTAAAGACAAAACCGTAAAGTTAGCCCAATCTTTTTGTATAATCTGAAAGATGTTACATGAGTAACTAGATACCTAACATGTCACGCTTTAAATTACGTCTGCCCGTGGAATGGTGGCAAACTACGGTGCTTAATATTCTCCATAGGATGACGCTTTAAACGCCTTTACAGGTTACCAGCATAGTGTTGCACAGGAGGTCTGGTACTAGAATTATTGCTCTGACGTTTAGGACAATACCTCACTTGTGCGGTGCGATCACGGTTTACATACAGTGCATTGCGAAACTATTCGGCCACCTTGAACTTTTCGAACTTTTGCCACATTTCAGGCTTCAAACCTAGATATAAAACTGTAATTTTTTGTGAAGATCAACCAGTGGGACACAATCATGAAGTGGAACGAAATTTATTGAATATTTCAAACTTTAACAAATAAAAAACTGAAAAATTGAGCGTTCAAAATTATTCAGCCCCTTTACTTTCAGTGCAGCAAACTCTCTCCAGAAGTTCAGTGAGGATCTCTGAATGATCCAATGTTGACCTAAATGACTAATGATGATAAATAGAATCCACCTGTGTGAAATCAAGTCTCCGTATAAATGCACTTGCACTGTGATAGTCTCAGAGGTCCGTTTTTAAAGCGCTGAGAGCATCATGAAGAACAAGGAACACACCAGGCAGGTCCGAGATACTGTTGTGGAGAAGTTTAAAGCCGGATTTTGATACAAAAAGATTTCCCAAGCTTTAAACATCCCAAGGAGCACTGTGCAAGCGATAATATTGAAATGGAAGGAGTATCAGACCACTGCAAATCTACGAAGACCTGGCCATCCCTCTAAACTTTCAGCTCATACAAGAAGAAGACTGATCAGAGATGCAGTCAAGAGGCCCATGATCACTCTGGATGAACTGCAGAGATCTACAGCTGAGGTGGAAGACTCTGTCCATAGGACAACAATCAGTCGTATACTGCACAAATCTGGCCTTTATGGAAGAGTGGCAAGAAGAAAGCCATTTCTTAAAGATATCCATAAAAAGTGTCGTTTAAAGTTTGCCACAAGCCGCCTGGGAGACACACCAAACATGTGGAAGAAGGTGCTCTTGTCAGATGAAGCCAAAATCGAACTTTTTGGCAACAATGCAAAACGTTATGTTTGGCGTAAAAGCAACACAGCTCATCACCCTGAACACACAATCCCCACTGTCAAACATGGTGGTGGCAGCATCATGGTTTGGGCCTGCTTTTCTTCAGCAGGGACAGGGAAGATGGTTAAAATTGATGGGAAGATGGATGGAGCCAAATACAGGACCATTCTGGATGAAAACCTGATGGAGTCTGCAAAAGACCTGAGACTGGGACGGAGATTTGTCTTCCAACAAGACAATGATCCAAAACATAAAGCAAAATCTACAATGGAATGATTCACAAATAAACATATCCAGGTGTTAGAATGGCCAAGTCAAAGTCCAGACCTGAATCCAATCGAGAATCTGTGGAAAGAAAACTGCTGTTCAGACGCTCTCCATCCAACCTCACTGAGCTTGAGCTGTTTTGCAAGGAGGGATGGGCAAAAATTTCAGTCTCTCAATGTGCAAAACTGATAGAGACATACCCCAAGCGACTTACAGCTGTAATCGCAGCAAAAGGTGGCGCTACAAAGTATTAACTTAATGGGGGCTGAATAATTTTGCACGCCCAATTTTTCAGTTTTTTGTTTGTTAAAAAAGTTTGAAATATCCAATAAATTTCGTTCCACTTCATGATTGTGTCCCACTTGCTGTTGATTCTTCACAAAAAATTAGTTTTATATCTTTGTTTAAAGCCTGAAATGTGGCAAAAGGTTGAAAAGTTCAAGGGGGCCGAATACTTTCGCAATGAACTGTGTATGTATGTGGGAGTAACCTATGCGTTCACATTTGCACGTAAGCACGGTGGGAGGTAGCGTTTTTATTTTATTTTTTCACAAACTTTATTGCTAATAAAAGGGATAATCCACATCCCTTGTGACAGCATGGGCCGTGACAGGTCCTCTTTATGGAGCGATTTGGCTCCACACCTCCAAGATGACCACTGCCTTGCTAAAGAAGCTGAGGGTAAAGGTGATGGACTGGCCAAGGATGTCTCCAGGCCTAAACCCTATTGAGCATCTGTGGGGCATTCTCAAATGGAAGGTGGAGGAGCACAAGGCCTCTAACATCCACCAGCTCCGCAATGTCGTCATGGAGGAGTGGAAGAGGACTGCAGTGATAACCTGTGAAGCTCTGGTGAACTCCATGCCCAAGTGGGTTAAGGCAGTGCTGGAAAATAATGGTGGCCACACAAATTATTGACACTTTGGGCATAATTTGGACATTTCCACTTAGGGGTGTACTCACTTTTGTTGCCAGCGGTTTAGACATTAATGGCTGTGTGTTGAGTTATTTTGAGGGGACAGCAAATTTACACTGTTATACAAGCTGTACACTCACTACTTTACATTGTAGCAAAGTGTCATTTCTTCAGTGTTGTCACATGAAAAGATATAATAAAATATTTACAAAAATGTGAGGGGTGTACTCACTTTTGTGAGATACTGTATCAACTGTATGAGTGGTTAGATAATTGTGTTCGCTGCAGTTCAAGCAAGAAAGGGAGACCACATTCACAGACCCTGGCTAGTCCATAGGGGGTGGTCAGACGAGTACTGGACCATCCAGAGGTATTTGCGTAATGGTCTTTTAAACGCAATTAAAAAAGGTTACCCCCATTTTTTGTATATTGTGAAAGATGATGTTACGCCGAGAATCGTGATCTTTATTCCAGGGATCCTCAAACTATGACCCTCCAGCTGTTGCGGAGCTACACTTCCCATGAGGCATTGTAAAACTCTGACATGCACAGACATGACTAGGCATGATGGGAATTGTAGTTCTTGAACAACTGGAGGGCCATAGTTTGAAGACCCCAGTTCCAAGCAAAAAAATGATGATTCTCATTTTATCTAGAATTGTGCAGCTCTAGGTGGAATCTACTTTAAGGCATCAACCTATGAATGATGTAAAGCAGTTTGTTTCCCTTTGATTTATCAGAAACCAATGGGAAAATGCTGATCACCTGTTCACAACACTGGCCTAAAAACAAAAATCTGTTTATAAGTGATGCAAAACTCTAGTAAAGCTGCCTTGTGAATGCAACTTAATAATTTATGTGTTCTGTATTTGTAAACAGAGTCAATATCACACGAACAGCGGCTTACACAAAGTCTGGACCAGGCTCTCACCTCCGCCCTGGGCTCCATGCCCACATACACTGCGAAATTTATGAAGAATCAACAGGGATTTCATGAGGAGAGTGCCAGCAGCTCGTCCTGGGCTGCAGGCTTCACTGTGACTGGTACTTACCGCATATCACTGACTGTTCTTTTACCATTTCACTAGAAGTCTGTTTATCTTCCTAAAGTATAACTGAGGGCCCTTTCACACAAGCGTTCCGCATGTTCGTATCCTATTTTTTTTGCAGATGATATACGGACATAATGTATGTCAATGGCATTGCAGATGTCAGCGTATGACCATCTGCTGACATCCGATTTGCGTCCTTTCAGTTCTGTTCCGTTTTTTGGAACAGAACCCTATTTTTGTTCCATTAAAAAAACGGAACGGATGCAAAATCGGATGTCAGCGGTGTCATCCTCTGACATCCGCAATGCCCATAGACTTACATTATGTCCGTATATCATGCGCAAACGGATGGGATGATATGCGGACTTACGGAGCGGATGACACAAGTCGCTCCGTGAAAAAAAAAAAAAGTGCCGGAGCGGATCGCAATGTGAAAGAGCCCTAAAGGAAAAATTTTTTTTTTTTTTTTTTTTTTTTTTTTTTTTAAGATTTGAGAGGAATTTGTTTCTGGGGAAATTCACCCTCTCTATGTCGTGTTTACTGTTATCACTAAAAGTTAAAAGAAAATTACAAATTTAGAATTTTCCCTAGAACAGTAATAGATGGGAAATCTTAGTTGTGGTGACAACCAGGGATTCCCTCATTTTGGTGAGATTTCCTCCACTTCCTGTTATGGGACTGGAAGTAAAAGGAGACTGATGTAAAAAAAATAAAAATAGCAACCCTCTTAAGCCTCGTACACACGCAACGATTATCGGCCGACCGATCGTCCGACTTTTGTCCAAGTTGTGTTTTGTTGGTTGGAATGTGTCTAGACTGCACACGAATTTTCTCGGCCAACAAAATTCTACTTCAGAAGTGATGTCATGTGTTGGTTTGTTTTCTTTGTGTTTTTTATTCTCTGAGCATGCCCAGACTTGCTCATCAGATTTTTCCCTGTCGAAATCTGTACTGACTGCACGAAAATCGGCCGTTATGTTGACGGCCAACAAAAATTTTATAGCCTGCACACCAGATTTTTTTTCGGCTGAAAAGTCTGAGTTTGTTGTCGGAAGCATCATACTAACAAGCCGAAAATCGGCAGATCGGACGTTGGCCGAAAATTCCCTGACAATTTTCGATGCGTGTGTACGGGGCATTACTCTATCCAAAATGAACAAAAAAAGGAAAAAAGTGCCTTTAGTTTTACTTTAACAGGCCAGTTTGTTTTGAATTATTGTTTTTTGACCAGCTGCTCATTTCGTTCATTGTATACAGGTGTATTTGATAATGTTACCCTTTTCAAAGCCGAAATTATTTTTTTCCTGCCAAAAGTTGGTTTGTTTTGCGCTAAGGAACCTCTGCCAAATAGCACAGTCAGATCAGTGATCTGAATTTTTTGCACAGCAAGCTCTGCTCCAGAGGATTCAAAATGTCATTTTTTAGTAAAGAAATAGCTTATAAACAATGGAAACACAGTTTTTGCATCCATTTTTGCGTTGGTAGTGGATGTAAAAAAACTGATGTGAAACTGATGTAAACTTCATCCGTTTTTTTTTCTTTGAAAAAAACGTGACTGAACTGATGAAATGAATGGTCCGCATGTGTGAAAGGGGCCTAACAAAACGTGGTGCAGTTATGCCCCGTACACACGTGCAGATTATCTGAAGACTTTTGTCTGTAGACTTACCAAAACCATATAATATGAGGTCAAACCTAAACACTTTCTATTTGTATGCAATCCGGCAGGCCCTTGCACTACATAGAAAAGGTAAATCTGAAGACAAAAGTCTTCATATAATCTGCACGTGTGTACAGGGAATTAGTTGCTGACCACTCTCCAGGTCCAGGACAGTGACAATCCAAATCCTGACAGTGGTAGTCCCTCTCCATGGAGCAGAAGGAATGCCCTTCCTAAGCAGGTAAAGTGAGGAGTTACTTGGAAAAAAAGGCAGTCGCTCCCAGCACTCAGAGATCCTCCACAGTGGGATTGGACTTAGAAACAACAAATCCATAAACATCTGGAATGCTTGGTGGATGTAGCCCTCCTTAGGGAATCTAGTATGAAACTACAAAAAAACGATAAGAAGGTGCAAGCACCTAGTGCATTACTATCCATTTTTAAAATATAAAACTGGTAAAAACGGATAGTCACAAAGGTACAACGTGTAAGAGTGTGTAAACTAGAAGATGCCATACAGTGCAGGCTATACATACTCCAACACCTGTCTATGCTGGCAGGCTAACGCGTTTCATGGGGGCGCATCTTCTTCCTCAGAGGGGGGTGTTAAGATTATGCATATCCTGCACTGTATTGAGTCTTCCGGTGTACACGCTCTTGTACTTTTGTGTCTATCTGTTTTTACCAGTTTTATATTTTTTCAATACATTTTTGGTAATGCACTAGGTGCTTTTGCCTTCCTAAATGTTGTTTTTTTTTTTTAAGTGAAGAGTTACAACTTGGTGGATTCTTACTTGATAGGGTGACTCAGGAGCTTTGCCCCTTCTTTTGTGGAGTCCCTCGACCCCACCGAAGCCCCGCTCATTCCCCAGCCTGTGGCACAGAGGGGGTGGACGTAGGAGTACCTTAGGTTGGTAGAAGTGTGTTTCAAGGGAACTGAAACACTTTTAAGTAGTTTGTCACAGGGCTAGCATAGTGTGCACCAATTTTGTAAGGTTTGTTGCAGCCATTAACATAGTATGAAACATTTTCTACGTGCTAAAGGAATTTTGGAGGAGTCCCTGTGACCAGTTGTGAGCAGTGGCCCATGCTGTGGGCATAGTTCTGCCCTCTGTGCAGTAGGATGTTCTCAGACCTGGGCGCCATCTTAAAGCATATTGCTGTGATACAGACAAGCACATTACAGCTCCAGCAGTTACTCCACTCTGAGTTGTGGTCCAGGTGTCCCAGCAGCCTTCTGCTTCAAAGCCAAAAGTCTCTACACTTTTTAAAATATAACTACAGGTACACGTGTGTGTGTGTGTGTGTGTGTGTGTGTGTATTAACCACTTAAGCCCCGGAAGATTTTACCCCCTTCCTGACCAGGGCCTATCTTGCGATTCGGCACTGCGTGACTTTAACAGACAATTGCGCGGTCGTGCGACGATGTACCCAAACTAATTTGACGTCCTTTTTTTTCCCACAAACAGAGCTTTCTTTTGGTGGTATTTGATCACCTGTGCGATTTTTTTTTTTGATCATGCGCTATAAACAAAAAAAGCGTAAATTTTGCAAAAATAACAATATTTTTCACATTTTTTTATATGAAATTCCCCCCCCAAAAAATGTAAAAATTAATATTTTTTAACATTTTCAGCCAATTTGTTTTATGCTACATATGTTTGGTAAAAAAAAAAATTGCAAAAAGTGTATTTTGATTGGTTTGCGCAAAAGTTATCGCGTTTACTAACAAAGGGAAAGTTTTTTTTGTCATTTTTTTTTTTTTTTTTTTTTTTTTTTACGCGTAATGGTGGCGATCTGCGTTTTTTTTTTTTTTTTTTTTTTTTTTTTGCGGTACTGCGACATTGTGGCGATCAGATCGGACCCTTGACTGACATTTTTGACACTTTTGGGGTTACCAGTGACATTTCTACAGTAATCAGTGCTATACATGTGCACTGTTACTGTAAAATTACACTGGCAGTGAAGGGGTTAACTTTTTTTGAGAGGGAGGGGTTGTGTGTCCCTAGGGGCGTGATTCTAACTGTGATTGGCTGTGGCTTTAGGTGTAGGAACAGTATAATCACTATTCCTACACAGGGGAGAATGACAGGCGGCTTGTTTACATCAGCCGCCTACCTTTCTCCCTCTGCACCGACGATCGCTGAGTGACCGGGAGGGGTCCGTGACCGCACGGGAGCGCGCCTCCGGGGGCGCGCGCTTGCTCCCTAGACCCTCACAGGCAAGCGACGTAGAACTACGTCGCTCTGCCTGCGAGGGGCTGACCGCCGCAGTAAATAGTCGTGCGGCGGTCGGCAAGCAGTTAATAAATATATATAACAAATACACTTCTCAAGAAAATTTAAAGGTACAGTTTTTAATCCGAGCATAGCATCAAGTCAATTAAACTCCTGGGATATTGATCTGGCCAGTTGAGTAGCAGAGGGGGTTGTTGAACAGTTTCAGCTGATTTGATGTTATTGAAGTTAAAGAGGAAGTAAACCCTCCTCTGACAGTTTTGCCTATATTAAGGCTTACCTATAGGTAGTGTAAATATCTACTAAACATGTACCGTTTAGGAGATATTTACCTTACATGCAGCCAGTGACGTCACTGGTGCATGCGCTCTGAAGGAACGGCTGCTGCTGCCATTTCTTCAGAGCCCTGTGCGGTGACCGTCGGCTCCCGCGCGTGTGCGCGGGAGTGACATCACCGCGGCTCCGGCCAATCAGATGGCCGGATGCCGCGATCCCGAAAGACGGGCGACTGGACATGTCGCCCTTCATACAGGTGAGTGAGCGGCACGGCGGGGGCTCGTTCTCGGGTAAGTATTTCATAATGAGCTAGTATGCGATGCATACTAGCTCATTATGTGTTTCTCTTTCAGGTTACAGAAAAAAAAAAAAACGTTCATGGGTTTATAACCTCTTTAACAGGTGCACTAGATTGAAAGTTGCCTCATTGTTGCCAAAGTAGGAATGATTTTACAGGTAGAGGCAACTGAAAATTGTTTCCCTACTCATCTTTTCTGACTGTTTTTCACTAGTTTTGCATTTGACTGGGGTCAGTGTCACTATTGGTAGCATGAGGCAATAACTGGACCCCTATAGAGGTTGCACAGTCAGTTCAACTCTTCCAGGATGGCACATCAATACGTGCCATTGGCAGAAGGTTTGCTGTGTCTCCCAGTACAGTCTCAAGAGCATGGAGGAGATTCTAGGAGAGCTGGACAGGGTCATAGAAGGTCCTTAACCCATCAGCAGGACTGGTATCTGCTCCTTTGTGCAAGGATGAACAGGATGAGCACTGCCAGAGCCCTACAAAATGACCTCCAGCAGGCCACTGGTGTGAATGTCTCTGATAAAAGAATCAGAAACAGACTTCATGAGGGTGGCCTGAGGGCCAGATGTCCTCTAGTGGGCCCTGTGCTCACTGCCCGGCACCATGGAGCTGGATTGGCCTTTGCCATTGAACACCAAAATTGTCCTGTCCAAAGGACCTTCTTACGCAATGCAGAGGATTAACCCCTTAGGTTCCACAGGGAGTATAACAAACCTGCTTTACTGCATATACAGACTGATTTTTACTGTTGTAGGTTTAGTAACACTTTAGTTTGCAGGGCTTATAACCCTCCCTTACTCTATCCAAAATGAAAAAAAAAAAAAAAAAAAGTGTTGCCTATAGTTCTAATTAAAGGTTGTGAGTACAGTACTTTGCACGGTTTACTTTTTTTTTAAACTTTATTGAAGTGCCACAAAATGGCACACAACACACCCTTTTAAGTCCCTTCACTGCAGCAAATACATAAACAGAAATGCACTTATGTAGCACACCTCAATGCTGCATTATGGATATGAAACCCCTGCTTTTCTCCCCAGCGCTTTGGGGAATGGATCCGATCGATGCTCTGTGCAGGCGCTAACCAATCCCTGCGAGGGAGTACGACTTATCATGTGACTTTGCAGTCCCAATTTGCAGAACAAGTGTGAAAGAAGCCTAAAAGCTATGAGTTTCTGAAACTCTCCTGCTGTGAGCTGCAATGTCTGGGTAGGGTGTATGTGAGACACAAATAAAGGAGGGATTGGCTCAGTAAGTAAAGGTAAAGGGTTTTTTTTTTTCTTCTCTTGCTTTTTAGGCTTATGAATCACTTAGTAACTGGATTTGGGACTTGTTCAAACTGTTATAGTTGTTCTTAAATGTGTAATAACCACCATTTTTTTTTTTTGATTTATGGTATATGCAATAGCTTTCAGTTTTTGAAGCGCAATTGCAACAACTAAATACTTTCCTTTCCTGTGACATTCTATGTCGAATTTTCAGAGTTTCCGTTTATTTGTATCTGAGTGCTAAACCCTGTTGGTTAGATGCCATGAACTCTTAGTAACGCTTTTCTATATATGTTTTTTTTTTTTTTTGTATCTCCAGCACACAATAGAAGCAACACGAGTCAAGGCTGTGCTTCCTGTATGAAGACATTTTCATCTTACTGTAGAACAGAGCCTGTTTACCAGCTCTCTTGCGGCCACCTCATGTGTCGTCCTTGCTTAGGTGAAACACAGAAAAGTTTCTCCATTGTTTGCAAGAATTGTAACAGCTCTGTGGCCACCCGTGATGTACTGCGAGTCCATCTGTAAGTCGCACAGACTGGAGGTTTTCTCCAGGATTTCACTGGAAAGATTTCTGCGCACAGGTCCCCTCCGAGGACGTCATGCTTAACATAACCAATATTTGCTGCTAATCAATACAGACTTGTATGTATTTACGTAGGTGGCCAAATTTGGAGGGATAAACCTATTGCTGAGGCAGCTTTTGCCTATCCATGCTAAAAAAAAAAAAAAAAAAAAAGACCTCCCTTACGCCCCCCCCAAAAAAACGGATACTTTTTTTTTGTTTTTGTTTGTGTTTACAGAGATTAATCGCTGTGCTAGCTTAAAACCACGTGGACACTGTCAAGGATTCTATATTGGAATTAAGTGCACTTGTGTATTGTGTGCCATATGCGTCCCTCAAAGGAAAGCTCTATTTTATTTCAAATTTGATATGGTAAGACAGGGCAGTAAAATTGGCAACTTTGTAAATTGTAATCCTTAATCACTCTGCTCACCAATGGCTTGGCTGGTGTGACTAAAATTTGCACATGATCACTATACCACAATGGCAGCCTAAAGCTGCCCATCAAAGGTAATTTATTTTTATTTTTTTTTGCACAAACGAGGTGGAGGGAGGAATCTTGTCACTGGAATACTGTTTTCTGGCTGCGGGACCTGCCGCTGTCCGAACTCATTGATCAGCACTTTGATGATTGACAACTGTTTTTTAGCATGCCCATTTGATCGACTTTTGTAAAGCGGGAAGAGCCACAGATTGATCAAAATTTAGCCGTTTCCTGTTTAACTGAATGAACTTTGATCAGTATAAGGCCAGCTTAACTTACGGTTCACACTAGGTCGCTCCGACTTAGGGGGCAACCTGTGAAGTCGCGTGCAGCGCGACTTGCACGGACTTCATAAAATGAATGTCAATGCAAGTCGCCTCCAGGTCGCCCCCAAGTAGTACAGGACCCTTTTTCTAAGTCGGAGCGACTTGTGTCGCTCCTATTAGAACCGGTACTACTCAATGACCGCGACGGTGCACAACTTTCCAGGCTGACCAAGTCATCTGACAAGTCGTATTAGTGTGAACCGGCACTTCAGCGGCTGTAAACCCTCACATTGTAAAACCACTCATTCAGTTTAAAATAGAAATGAAAGGCAAAATATTTGTGTATAGATATAAAAAAAAAAAAAAGAAAAAAAACGTAAATAACTTTTTTTTTTTTTTTTCCTTTTTTTATAAGTGATTACATTCCTTCTCAGTGGAAAAACAGCATTACACTGATAAATCCAGTGAATTGCTGACTGTGTGTGGTGGGGGGAATAGGGCAATATCAGGACACATCTGATCATTGGAGGAGGACGGCTGAGTTATCACTTTTGGATAGGAAAGCAGGGGGACTGGCAAGAACACCAGGGATTTCACACGAAGAAAGCAATACAAAGAGAACAGGCTACTTTTTCATATAAGTACATGGTACAGCAGCCACATAGCAGGAATATGGAGGAGGCTATCTGTCACTTTAGCTCCACAGAGTAATGCTTGCCTTACCCGCACTCCCCCACCACCCTGTTCACCTGTCTGAACCCTGCATCTAATCCCCCAGTTTTGTGTCAGGGCTTATGCAGGTTAACAATCTCCCTCCCCTCCTCCACATGATGCTGTTCAGGCCTGTCGATTCGGGACTCGACACAACATCCTGGAAGGATGGGGAAAAGGATCACGCCCCCCCATTTATCAAAAGTACCAGTTATTTTTGGGGACACCGTCAAGACAGACCGTGAAAAGCACTTTGCAGCTTCAAGGGAGTGTTTTTTGTTAGGGAAACCTGTGACTTTAGCTGGAATGAGTAAAGCAACTGGTTCCCTTTTAACTTGAGATCATTAGGCAATGCCAGTATGCCAGTCATGTTGGCTTTGATAGACAGGGCTTAAACTGACTGCAGTGTGTGTCTATGCTTAGCAGGATGTACCTGATGTGCTTCTGCCCAAATGTATGTCCATTCAGGTGCGTCAGTGCAAACACAATAAGCTTGTGTCAAGGTCGTCTTTTACTGAACTGATTGGATGTAGGTTAGTATAGGCAGGCACCATGTCAGTTTATATGCAGCCACTAAAAGAGCTTACATGGGCCCTTTTTTTCCATCAGAATAAATTAGAAATTGGTCTGGACATGTCACAAATGTGACAACCATTTCCTAGAATCAGTCTAGGATCCACTGCTGGGATAGAACAGGCGATGCCAATGTTAAAAGGACCTAAAGTGTAGTGCAAGTCAGGCATGTGATGCTTATAATTCTTATTAAAAGCAAAGTAGAAGATAAAAAAACACTTTGTGCAGCCTGAGGCTTCATAGAAGGGCCTTCCTGTGCCTCATTCCTCTTATGGATTAGACACATCCTCATTGGAGCCCTATAGCCTAAAGCATGGATCCTAAAACTATGGCCCTCCAGTTGTTGCGGAACTATACATCCCATGAGGCATTGTAAAACTCTGACATCCACAGACAGTACTAGGCATGATGGGAATTGTAGTTCCTGAACAACTGGAGGGCCATAGTTTGAAGACCCCTGGTATAAAGGAAAGGATTCCTCTCTTTTATGTTAGGACCCACTACCAGCTCTGTTAGTGCTGAAGGTAGCTGTGTATAGTTAGACTAAATATTCAGTGTCCTGCAACCATACTATATAAAAAGTACAAGTCCAAAATCTATTCTGAACAAGCATTAGTCACTTTAAAACAAGATCTCATTAACCTCTGTAGTCAGAGGTGTTGTGGAGAAATTTTTGTTAAGATACATTTTTTATTTATCATGTGAAGCTGAACTCCCCTGACTTCCCTTCACTGCACAGTTGTTCAGGCTCTGTTCCTGTAATAAAATAGCTCAATCTTGGTTTACTGTACATTGTCAGCTTCTCACAGCGTGCATTAAAAGCTGCAACAAGTCAGAGCTTATCTCTTTTTCTGGCTGAAAGTCACACGACATCGTCTACGCCAGTGGTTCCTAATCTATTTGGGACACTTCTAGCCTGTTCCTTCCCATCCTACCTTTTTCACTGAATTTCAGTCATGAAGGTTCATCATCACATGTGAACTATGCATTCTGCCTAGAAATGCCCACTGCTCCAAATGGACACTCTCCCCTAAAGGTATTTTAATATTTGCAGAACTCCTCATAGGAGCCAGACCACTGCTTTCCTCAGGGCTGAAGGCTCCTAGGGGTACTAAGTCATGATGCTGGGTTTTCTGTAAGTTATGTACAGCACCCCGTTGGCCCATCCATGCCATTATCTGCCTGTGTTGCCTAACCACTAATATACAGCAGTACATCCATCAGTGGTGGTTAAGTGGGCCCTTAACCACCAAAAGAAAGCTTTATCTGTCTCAAAAGAATTATGTAAAACTTATTTGGGTACAGTGCACTTGACAATTGACGGTCAGATTATCACATCGCTGAAAAATGGCCTGGTGATTTAAGGGCATTACAGGCTGATACTTAAGTGGTAAAGAAGCACAGAGACCCAGTGATGTACCAAAAATGGAAAGTTATTTACAGCTTTCATTCAAGGTGGACTCTTTATTTTCAACCTATGTTACACCTTTTTTTAGGGTGTAACATGCTACAAGGCAAACCCCACCACAACTACCCCCCCCCAAATCCAAGAGCCCTCAGATCCTGACAGACAGGGTGGTTCTCCCCTGCAGCTACTGTCACTTTTGAAATTGGCATGGCTGTTCAGGGCTTCGCCTGCACATATATTTACATAGATCTGTGAATGCATGAAGTACAAGTCCCCTCTGCCACCTCAGACACAGTTGTAGTCCATTGACACTTCTTCATCTCCATCAACTGAAAGCCCATACCTAGGTACAGGCAGGGTACTGGAGGACGTCTGCAGAAGCCTGGCATTGCACTCATAATTCACTGATTACGGTTGTGGGCACAAAGCATTGCAGGCTCCTGGTTAGAAAAGTGCATTTTTTTTTCCCTGCCAAAAATGTTAAAGCGGAGCTCCAGTCCCCCAACTACTTTTTTTTTCCCCCAGACTCCTCTGTATTTGTCTAAACAATTACACTATTAACATTTGCAACAAGTCATATGTATGGTAGTTTTAGTTTATGTAAAAATATTTTATTACTAACCAGATCTCGGAAGCAGGCAGGTTCCATGTTAGCTGTGGGCAACTGCAGTCCTCCTTTCTTCATATTCAGCTGGCTACCCAGCATGCACCTCCCAATCTCGCACCTGCGCAGTAATGCCACAGCGTGGCTCTCCCTCTTCCTGACAGGTTGCTATAGCAGTGTTGGCGCCGGCGGAAGTTCCCGCCCTGTTGCTATAGCAACCTGTCAGAGGACAGGACTCCTCCCGTTCGTGTAATTTCCAGCCTGCAAATAACGCAAGATTTCATCAGTAGGCAATTCCTGGAATACATGACGCCACTATTCCAGGAGCTCTTGCAAATTGCCTAGTGACGTAATCGCCTACGCGGCCACTGTCTCCAACTGTAATAAGAGGAAAAATTGTATTTGCTTACTAAAAACAAAAACTTACATTGGGAAAAGCATGCTGAAAGGGGAGAAGATAGATAGTGAGTACATAAAATGGGTGGAACTCCGCTTTAAGTGGGAAAGGAGAAACTAGGAAAGACAAATTATAAGCGGATACAACTTTCAACAACCAACAAGGTGCATAAACATGAAAAAAAAACGAAATCAGAGCCTATACAATACAATAATTTACCAGTTTCATATGCCAAAGTATAATTGGCTCCCTCTGTGTGACCATTGTAATACTGCATAGGCTGTCATTTGTTTTACAAATAGTGATCATTTGTGGAAATTCTCCATTAGCCAATCCCTTCTGTTTGCGCAGGCTTTTGATCCCAGGGGATTGCCATGGGGGAAGAATAGAATCCACTGTGTGATTGGAGGGCGGCTTGATGTAGAAGTATAATGAAAGGTTAGGACATCATTCCCCCAAACTATTCATATTCCAAGTGTGGATATTTCCCGTAGTGCCTGCATGTGTGTTATGGAACACCGTGGTTTGAAAAATGTTTACAAACTTGACAGATTTTCCTCTCCTGCCTTCCAGTGGTAACGTTGTCATAACGGTGGTGTTATGCTTTTAACGCCTTGTATGTTCTATGTGATTCAGTAACATATATCTTTATAATTAACATACAAGTCTAAGAAAATGGCATACGAACCTGTACTGGTCAATTGAGCATAGTATTATAACTGCAGGATTTGGGCATTTTTGCACACAAAACCGCCCATGTCTTCCTCTTACTTGATCTTAAGCCTCCTTCTAGACTTGCAAGTGGGTTGTCAGGAGGATACAATAAAAGACGCTTTGACAAGAACTAACAGTGAGGTCATTGGTGCTTCCTTGTTCTCAGTGTGGTCTCTGAATGCTTATGATCCTATTTAAGCCAGAACATGGCAAGTGTTCCATGCAAATGGTCAACTGCTAGGGGGTTATGCTGCCTAAGGGCTATTGGGCTGTGATGACAGAAAATGACATTAAACGTCTGTGTGTGTTGAAAACCTGGCAAAAACAATCATTTACTTCAGACATCCAAAGAGCTGTCAGAGCAGACCTTGCATCCAAACACTCAGCATTTAAAAAAAAAAAAAAAAAAAAGTTATTAAATGTGAAGTACTGAGTTTTTGTTAAGGGGGAACTCTATTTAAAACCAAGGTATCCAACCCGCGGCCCCAGAGAGTTTGGCATGCGGTCTCGGCCTGTCTGGAAGAACACCGGGGATCTGTGCAAGCACAGTAACTGACGCAGACAAGCCCAGCCCATGCACATTCGTAGGGATACTGTGCAAACATAGCAGCTGCGACAGCCTACATTATAAAGCCAGGCAAATTCACGCCTGGAGGGGTGCCAGGGTGGCCATGTTTGCAACAGTACTGCCAACAGGCAATGCAGGGGTGCCAGGTAAGTAAATACTGCATGGCCAGATCCAGGGGGTGCTGGGGTGGTCTTCGGTAGCATTGTTAATCTTAGGAGAGGGGAGTGTTATATGGACTACCAAATTTAGATACACTAACAAATTGAAGCGGAGCTCCAGCTACCACTTTGTAAGCAGTTACAGCAAACCTTTTTTTTTCTTTTGGAAGAAAGATTTTTACATAAATGTAAGCTGATCATTGTAAGCCCCCCATCGGTAGTAAATAGTTTGTCTCAACCCTGTAACTGCTACATCTGCAGAACAGTGTGTTCCTTTGAAAAACAATAGGCTTGCTGGCTGGATCACAAGGTGAAAATAGAAGGAAAGCATAAAAAAAGAAAACAAACGCAGCCACCACATCTAAGAATTGGTACGCTGCAATATAGTAAATGTTTGTTTGCTTTTAGGATTATTGCTGCTTTAACAAAACAAAAGGGTGAGGAAGTAAGAGAAATTCATTGTTCACATTTACATACATTTTAATGGGTAGACCTTGAATTTGGGTGCAAATTATTACTAACGTTAGTATCCATAATCCTTTGCACTAGTGATCGACCAATATCGTTTTTTTTACCACTGATACTGATATTTTGATCATCAGATATCGGTATCGGCCGATATCTGCCAATATTTTCGGACATTTTTTTTTTTTTAATGTCTACAGGTACTGTGGTGGAGGGATCTGGGGGTCTAAAATACCCCAACCCCCTCCTCTGCACTTAAGCATTCCAAACGCCAAGTTTGGCTGTTTTGAATGCTGTAAGTTTTTTTAATTCGGCGCTGCCAGTACCCGGAAGTGATGATCACTTCCGGGTACGCGGCGGCGCCGAAGCTGAATTCAAAGAAATGGGCGAGCCGTGGAAGGCGTCGGGAAGGGGGGGATGTCCCCTCCCGCTCCTTGGAATGACAGCCGAGTGGCTTCTCAGCCGCATCGGTTATCATTACGTCATTACAAGACAGCCGACCGTCGGCTATGGACACCGGTAACGGGGTGATGCCTCTAGCTGCAGACATCTCTCCGGTACATGCACTTTCCCTGAAATATCGGTAAATAAAAAGCCGATTCCGATATATTGGGGAAAGTCCATATCCGCCCTCGATATATCGGCTTTGGTCGATCTCTACTTTGCACGCTACTTTTAAAGCTTATCATGTGTCAGCTTGTCTCCTAAAAAGAGGAACTTTTTTAAAGTATTTAGTTGATACTGCTTTTGTAAACTTGAAGTTTGCAAATTTGCTTCTATTCTTATGCATTAGGTTCACAGGTCATACCTAAAATGCCTACCCTTATAAAATATTAGCACATTAACAAGATTTTCTTGACGAAGCTGAAACTTGCGCTCATAATTTGTATTCTTCTTATAGGACCGTCTTCCTACTGTTTCTAATAACTTGGTTAGGATGCTAAATGGTTCATAGAGCTACTATAGTGCTTTGCAATACATATTCATCTGCCTTGGACACCATATGCTTTAGTATCACATGCTGAAAAAATAATTCCGTTTTTTGAACAGCCTAGGGAAGGGGTAATACCCCTGTACGGTTTGTTTTGCTGTCTGCCCCTGTTGAGAAGATTTGACCTCACTTTCTGTCTCTGTGACAATTGAGTTTTGAATATTTTGGGTTGTCGTGGAAACAAGTGTTAGTGATAAAGCTTCAGTGGAGACGCCTTTTTTCCATGATAACTCAGTAGTGAATTTTCCTTCTTAGGGGGAGATTTCCTCTCCCTTCTTGTTGTCTCCCTCTGTAAGTATGAGTCGTATGTAACTGGGGGACTGCCTGTAATATCACAATGGGAAAGAAGTCTACATTAGTTTTCCTAACTATTTACAAAAATCTGAAAAATCCAGGATTGCATATGTATAGTCATGGGGAAAAAAAAGTAAGTAAATTGTTGACTTTTTATTTGATCATGCAAACATGAGATCTTTATTCAAACAATGTCTGCAGATAAAGGTGAAATGCCTAAATAAGAGTACCATACATTAAAAAAAAAAAAAAAAAAGATCTTTTCTCTTGTACTAGCATAATGTAGAAAGTACACATTTGGCATCAAATTCTGGTATCGCTGCTACACAACTTATTGTAACTTTGTAAAACTCAGTCTCTAACATTGACTTTTTGAGCACTGCTTCATCCAAAATGCATGTATTTGCATTGTTCATGTGGGTATTCATGTATGCATAGAAATCAAAATCCCTTACAAATTTCAATTATTAAATCAGGGCTTTGACCATGGCAGTCCCTGACTTTTTTTTTTTTTGTACCATTCCTTGGTGGATTTGCTAATGTGCTTAACAGGGGCAGACTGGACAGGGGGGTAATTGCCCCCTGGGCTGCTCTGATGTCCTGTACTACTTCTTCCACAAACATGCCTAAAGGCTTCCTGGTGAAGAGGAGTAAAAAGTCCCCCGTCAGTGCCCTACTGCACACAGGATGAGGATAAAGTACAGGATGTGATACACCATGGCCGAGCAGAGGCAGGCTCCTTGCCCCCACTGGAGGCTCTCCTCTGCAGACCAGCTCTGACTGAGCCATCCCTGCTAAGTCCTGTCGGCTAGTTCGGGATCCTGTGGTCAGTACAGCTGGCGCTGTCCAGCCTAAACCACCTGGTGAGCAGAGAGTACCAGGAGTGGAACTCCCACCTGGGGTAGGGGTCAGGAGGGGCCAGGGAGGAGGGCAAACAGGAGTGGGGCCAAGTCGCTGCTCCATGGGCCCCTGGGTTTTACTTGCCCCTTGGACCACAAGTTGCCAGTCAGCCCCTGGTGCTTTCGATCTTTATTATGTGGAAGTACTTCTTTTTGGTTCAGCTTCAATTTTTGGACACATGGGGCATGATTTACAAAAGGCAAATAGGCTGTTAACTATGTAAAGTAATTTTCCCTTCACTTTGCAAATGTGGTGAAGCTCTACTGCCTTCCATTATCCTAAAATGTGATGCAAAAATACTTTTCTTTTTAAAAAAAAAGTTTCTTGCATGTGATTAGGTAGTAGTTACAAAGTGGGTTTTTCCTTATTCGGTGAGCCAAGTTAAAATTGCCCTGAAAAGTAAACAGCCTGTTTCGCTTTTTCAACCCCTATGCCCCATTCTCATTGAGCACACTTTGCACTTTACAATGCAGGATATTATAACCCCATTCTCATTGAGCACACTTTGATACGATACAGAATAGTTGACTCGATGACTGCAAGCTGCCCAGGCCTGAAACCAGCAAAGCAATTCTAAACCATAACATATTCACTACCATTGAAAGTTATAATGAGGTTCTCCTGAGATATTTAGCCTTCGCTTTGCTGCAAACATGTCTACTGTTACTGTGACCAAATCAACTCTGTCTTTCATTGATCAGCCCTCAGCACATTAGTTCTGAAGGCCTGGTCTTTCCCTGTACGTTTAATGACAAACTAGTTTTGCTCTACTGTTATTTTCAGAGAGCAAATGTTTTTCCTTTACACACTTCCCCCGTGGGTTAAATTGGTGTAAGGTCTTTTTGACTGTAGATATATGCGCTTTGACCCCAACTGTTTTGAAGAATTACCTGAACACCATCCAATGAAATTTTGGGGTTCTTGAAGACTTCTTTTTGGGTATCTGTCAGTGATCTCTTTAATTTTCGTGGACAATCCGTTCTGAACAAATGACAGTGGTTCTAAAGGTAAAAATGTTTTACTGTAATGCATTTCCTGCTTAAAGGTAAAAAATGTGTTGCCACTTGCTGTGCCCTTCACCCCCCAAACACTTACCTAAATGTATTCAGTGCTGTGCCCTTACGCTGGTCTCCTCTCTTCTCTCACAAGCTTGGCTGAGAGCAGCGGGAGCCATTGGCTCCAGCTGCTGTTAGTCAAATCCTGCAAGCAAACAGCAGAGGTCAGGGCTGACCAGCACTGTGTCGCTTAATGTAATCTAAGACCAAAGCTAAGTGCAGCACTGGTGTAGAAAATCATCAGAGATAGGAGTAACTAAAGGTTACATATAACATAAACAAACGTAGGTCTGCAGCCGAATGGTCCCCTAACCATGTACAGATACATTGTTGGGGGGGGAAGGAGGGAGGCTGGCTGACTGACAAAAAGGGGAAAGAAAGGGAAAAGAAAGAGTAAGAGGAGGGGAAGGTATGACCAAAGCCAGGGGTGGACAGCCAGAAGAAATGCTACAAGACGTCGGACTTGAGACAGGGCTTACCCTTCCCCTGAAAGAAGGTCTCAACCTAGAGGACTCCCTAAACATCTTCCAAGAGTGTAAGCACTATTTAAATTAAGACTTAGTCTGATTGTTCAAGTAGGTTAAATTAACTCATTGATTTCCATGGTGCGGTTACTTTTTCATATGATTTATTTATTCCCTAAGTTTAGAGCATGCGGCTTCCTTCACCAGTTGCATAATTTGCTAAATAGACCTCTGGGCAAATAAAGTGTTATATCAAAACAAGTACACCTGGTTTTGGAAGGCCTCAAAGTTCATAAAAGAAAATCTAAACAAATGGCATCCTGAAGACCAAAGATTAAACAAGTGCGTTAGAATATAGTCCTGGAGTCAGTGAAGTCCTTACTTCCGTTCTCTAAAGCCCCGTACACACGCACCGATTGTTGGCCGTAAATTTTCGGCCAACATCCGATCGGCCGATTGTCGGTTTGTTAGTATGATGCTTCCGACAACCGACTGCGACTTTTCGGCTGAACAAAATCTGGTGCGCATGCTATAAAATTTTTGTTGGCCGTCACCAGAACGGCCGATTGTTCGTCAGTCAGTACAGATTGCGGCTGATCAAAGTCAGATGAGCAAGACTGGGAATGCTCAGAGAAGAAAAAACACACGAAAAGTAGACCAGAACACGACATCACTTCTGCAGTTAGTTGTTGTTGGCCGAGAAAATTTGTGTGCAGTCTAGAGCACATTTCAACCAACACAACAACACTGGACAAAAGACTGCCGATCGGTCGGCCAACAATCGGTGCGTGTGTACGAGGCTTTAGATGTGCCTTGCAACAGACACCAGCCAAGGAAGGGGTTCTGGGCACCTCCTTGATGCAGAGAAGTTGGACTCTGGAAGGATCCTGTCTCCTGATCAACATTCTGGAACTTCAGACTGAAGGGTCATCTGATCAGAATTGAGTTAAACAACTGATATCCCATCAGTGAGACTGAGATCTATTCGTCATGATGGCCATAGCATGTTGATATACCCAGTAAACTTGATTCAGAAACCTTGATCCATCTGCTTTACATCTATCCAGTTTTGACATATCTGTTTTAAGTGGGCTAACCCTTTGCTAAGCTGATCTGTGAAGCCAAACAGAAAGAAGTATAAAGTATTACTCCTAAAACCTTTTTCCTTTCATTTACCTGGACTGGTGGTATGACAGGCAGATGATTATCATCATCCTTAAGGCCCGTACACACGTACCGATCGTCGGCATACAAACGTCGGTGGACGAAGGATCTGCCGATTGTACGCGTGTTAGTATGGTGCCTCCGACAGATGTCTGCGCACAATCCGCGGACAAAAGTCTTTCGTGCAAACATGAAAATATTTGTATGCCGACACCAGAACGGACGATTGTTCGCCTGTCAGTACACAATTCGGCCGACAGACCGCAGATTTGCAAGACTGGGCATGCTCAGAAAATAGAAAACACAGGGAAAGTTAACCATTACATGACATCACTTCTGCAGTCGGCGGACAAAATTCTTGTGCTGTCCTTGTGCTGTCTTTGCACTTTTCAGCAGACACCGACATCCCGGGGAGAAAAGAGGAACATTTGTAAGCCGACCATCGGTACGTGTGTACGGGGCTTTAGGTGTGACTTCACACTATTTATTGCTAAAAGCCAACATAAAACAGGCCATATGTGTTCACTTTTGGTTCATATATGGTTAAGACTGGACTATTGAGTTCTTCATTTGGTAATGGGTGGACTGACTGTTAAATGTGTATCATAGGCACTTAGCTCAAAGCCTGAGTTTCAGGTATATCTGATGACTCATTAAAGATCTAAATCATATGTGAGTCTCATGTTTTATTTCTTGGAGCTTTACTGATGATAAGGCTAAATAGTGGCAACATAGCAGTCATAAGAGTTTGTATTGAATATATGAAATATTGCCACATTTATCGCTTTACTAAATCTACACAGACTAAAATGGTGATACGTTATATGGGGAAAGTCTATGGAAACCTGACCATGACACCTACAGTTCTGTGGAAAAGTATTTGCCCCCTTCCTTTTTTTTATTTTATTTTTTTGGATATTTGTCAAACTTAAATCATTTTCAAACAAATCCAAAAATAACCTGAGTAAATACGCAGCTTTTAAATAATGATTTAATTTATTAAAAAAATTAATAAAAAAAGCTGCCTGGTCCTATGTGAAAAAATAATTGCTGTCGCAACCCCCTCCCCCTTGGTAAATCATGAATTAAATATGATTAACCACATTTTTTGGAAAGCTGAGGTAATTTTCCCTTGCCACACCCAGACCTGATTACTACCAGACCTGTTGAATCAAGAATCATTTAAAGTGTAAGTTCACCTTTACAGAAAATCTGTTGGTGATCTTACACTCAACCCCATCCCACCAGGTCCCGCTATACCAGATTGCCCCGTTGTTAGACACCGAAAAGCCACTTCACCAGTTCGGGGATTTGAAATCCCAGCAGCCTTCTCTCTTCACTTCGCAGTGCTAACAGTACGGGATAGATGAGTTCTGATTGGTCAGCTCTGTCCAGGTGATAGTGCTGACCATTTAGAATCCCTGTAATCTGTACTGGCTAAGCAATACAGACACAAGATTAAGTCACTGGGGTTTCAAATCCCTGGACTGGTAAAGTGTTTTTTTTAGTGTCTGACAGTGGGAGATTGCGGCAATCTGGTACAGAGCGGGATGGGGAGGGAGTCAAGTATAAGGTCACCTTACAGATTTTCGGTAGTGGTGAACCTTACCAGGAGTGGTGGCCTACCAAAATTACTTCAAGAGCTCAACTACGACTCATCCAGGAGGTCATAAAAGAACCTCTAAAGAACCGCAGGCCTCACTTGCCTCAGTTAAGGTCAGTGTTCATGATTCAACAATAAGAAAGAGACTGGGCAAAAATTACATCCATGTGAGAGTTCCAAGGCCAAAGCCACTGCTGACTAAAAAGAACACAGGCTCATCTCACCTTTGCCAAAAACACATTGATTATCCCCAAGACTTTTGAGCAAATATTCTGTGGACTGATAAGACAAAAGTTTATCTTTTTGGAAGGTGTGCATCCCGTTTCATCTGGAGTAAAACTAACACAGCCTTTCATAAAAATAACCTCATATCAACAGTCAAATATGGTGGTTGTAGTGTGATGGTCTGGGGCTGCTTTGCATAATTGATGGAACCCCGATTTCCGCGCTCTACCAGAAAATCCTGAAGGAGAATGTCCGGCCATTAGTTCACGACCTCAAGCTGAAGCGCACTTGGGTTATGCAGCAGGAAAATTATCTGAAACACACCAGCAAGTCCACCTCTGAATGGCTCAAAAACAAGTTTAAGGTTTTGGAGTGGCCTAGTCAAAGTCTAGACATAAATCCTATTAAGATCCTGTGGCATAATCTTAAACAGGCCATTAACGCTGGAAAACCCTTCATTGTGGCTGAATTAAAACAATTCTGCAAAGAAGAGTGGGAAAGATTCCTCCACAGTGATGTGAAAGACTCATTGCCAGTTATCGCAAGCACTTGATTGCAGTTGTTGCCACTTGCCACCAACCATGGCACAATCAGTTATTAGGTTTAGGGGACAATTACTTTTTCACAGGCAGGTTTGGAGAGCTTTCTACCTTAATAAATGAAATAATTATTTAAAAACTGCATTTTGTATTTACTTGGATTACCTTTGTGTAATATTAAAATTTGTTTGATTATCTTAATCATTTAAGTGTGAGAAATATGCTAAAAATCAAGAAGGGGGTAAATACTTTTTACAGCACTGTACCTATATATCCGAACTTATGTTGACACTTTTGAGATGAATGTGAACGCTGACTGCGAGCCAGATCTTCTCATCCAACATCAGTACCTGACCTCACAAATGCTCCTTTAGCTGAATGGGCCAGGATTCTTACCTACACCCTCCAAAATATTGTGGAAAGCCTCCGAAAACAGACAGCATGGATTCATGAAAGACAGAAGTTGTCACACAATCCTGATTTCTTTTTATGAGGAGGTAAGTAAAACCTTGGACAGAGGGGTGGCTGTGGACGTAGTATACTTGGATTTTCCAAAAGCGTTTGACACAGTTCCCCACACACGGCTAATGTGTAAGGTAAAATCTACAGGCTTGGAAAGATCAGTTTGTAAATGGATAGAAAACTGGCTAAAAGATAGAATTCAGAGAGTAGTGGTTAAAGAGGTTGTAAACTCCCTATTTACACTTCAGCTCATTCTAATCTGCGTAAAGAAAGCAATAGATTGGTGCCTGTAAAAGATTACTTACTTGTATAATCTTCCTGTAATTCTTGATGACGTCATCGGCGCATGCCCAGTTTGTCATTCAATTCACGGCACGATATGTGGGCTGTTTCATTAACATAACAAAGAGTGCTCTCATAAAAAATGGCACGGCTATTAATGATTCTTACTCTGAATGGTCTAAGGTTATCAGTGGTGTACCCCAAGGTTTAATGTTGGGACCCTTACTTTTTAATACCTTTATAAATGATATAGGGTCTGGGATTAAAAGTACCATTTCAGTCTTTGCAGATGACACCAAGCTTTGCAGTGGAATAACTTCCTTACAGGTTGTCTCCAACTTACAAGCCAACCTCAATGTACTGTTTTATTGGGCAACTATGTGGCAAATGAGGTTTAATGTTGATAAATGTAAAGTTATGCACTTGGGGGGGCTAAGAATATGCATGCATTATACATACTAGGTGGACTAGAACTGGGGAAATCCATAGCGGAGAAGGATCTGGGTGTTCTGGTAGATCATAAGCTTGATAATAGCATGCAATGCCAAGCTGCGGTTTCCAAAGCAAGCAAAGTCCTTTCTTTTAATAAAAGAGGCATGGACTCCAGAGAGAGAGATATCATTTTGCCTCTGTACAAATCATTTAGTAAGACCTCATCTGGAATATGCAGTTCAGTTTTGGGCACCAGTTCTCAATAAGAATATGAGGGAACTGGAGAAAGTGCAGAGAAGGGCAACCAAACTGATAAGAGGCATTGAGGAGCTCAGCTATGAGGAAAGATTAGAGGAACTGAATTTATTCTCTCTTGAGAAGAGGATTAACCAGTTCTGGACCGGATTTGCCCCCTTAACCACTTAAGCCCCGGAGCATTTGGCTGCTCAAAGACCAGGCCCTATTTTGCGATTCGGCACTGCGTGACTTTAACGGACAATTGCACGGTCGTGCAACGCTGTACCCAAATTAAATTGAAGTCTTTTTTTCCCAAAAATAGAGCTTTCTTTTGGTGGTATTTGATCACCTGTGCGATTTTTATTTTTTGCGCTACAAAAAAAAAAAAGCGCGACAATTTTGAAAAAATAACAATATTTTTCACATTTTTTATATGATTTTTTTTTTTAATTTAAAAATCAAAATTTTTTAACATTTTAGGTCAATTTGTTTTCTGCTACATATTTTTGGTAAAAAAAAGTCGCAATAAGCGTATTTTGATTGGTTTGCGCAAAAGTTATTGCGTTTACTAACTACGGGAAAGATTTATGTCATTTTTACTGTTTTTTTTTTTAACAAGTAATGGCGGCGATCAGCGATTTTTTTTTTTTTGCGGGACTGCGACTTTGTGGCGGACAGATTGGACCCCTGACTGACATTTTTGACACTATAAGGGGTACCAGTGACATTACTACAGTAATCAGTGCACTGTGCTGTAAAAATGACACTGGCAGGGAAGGGGTTAATTTTACCGGTGATCAAGGGGTTAAGTTTGTCCCTAGGGGCGTGATTCTAACTGTGGGGGGGACGTGGCTTGTGACGTAATCACAGAGACATACGAACCTACATAGGATCGCATAGACTCTGTGATTACTTTAGTGAGAATGACAGACGGCTGTGATTACATCATCCATCTGTCTTTCCTGGACCTCTGGGTTCAGCTCAGTTGCTCTGGTCCCCAGGCCGACCGCCTGTGACCACATGCCACTGCTACAGAGGAGGAGGCAGCTGCCACCCTCCCTCCGGGGCTCTCCAGCCAAAGACCCTGCAGCACAACCATTTCTGGCTTTTATACAGTATCCCAGAATGCACCGAGACAGCCTGTCTCTACCAATCACCAGGACTGTATCAAAGCCTATGTATCCATTGGTCAGGTTTCCTCCCACTGTCCAACATGCCTCCCTACTGGACCAGTGTGAAACACTCCTCTAGACTCAATGAATCACACACTGAGCAGACCTAATGCCCCATACACACGTGCAGATTATCTGAAGACTTTTGTCTGCAGACTTACCTTTTCTATGTAGTGCAAGGGCCAGCCGGATTGCATAAAAATTGAAAATGTTTAGGTTTGACCTCATATTATATGGTTTTGGTAAGTCTGCAGACAAAAGTCTGCAGATAATCTGCATGTGTGTATGGGGCATAACTCACAGATCCTGCTCTCTGTTAGACAGAAAGCAATATAGATTTGCCTGCTGCTCCTCTGATAGGCAGACAGAGCCAAAAACTGTACTCTCTCACTAGCACCCACCTAGGAGGGTGCTACATACTCCTGGAGTAAAAATCGAATAATAAGTTATTATTTATGGTATTAAGGTTTGAACACGCACTACAGACACAAATTTATGTGATATATAACGTCTTTATAAATAAAACCAAGTTCATAAACAAACAAAAATATTGCTTTTTGACAAACAAAAGTGCAACTTTAAATTACCAAAAAAAAAACACAAAATGTAAATTCCATTGGCTGTATGTTTAAACTTTATTGTGCTATTATTACAGGCTCTGAATGGAATTGTGTTGCCAATTTAGAAATGGCCAGCAGAGTAGTGTTAATTTTTATGTCAATGTTTGATTTAGTTTTAGTCATATTCTTAGTTTTAGCCGTACTTTAGTCATGTGAATTGTTTTAATTTTAGTCATATTTTAGTCTAATAAAACTGTATTAATTTAGTCTACGAAAATATTTTCGTTGACGAAATTAACACTGGTATCAACACACTGAGTATTGCAAAACACCCAGTATGAACAGCGCCACACCCACTAACATTCGCTATCAAATAGACACTGTAGCACAACCCAGCACCTCTTGCCATTACATACATTCAGTGCTGGAGGTGTCAGAACTGCATTCCTGCTAAAAAATAAACCCTGGGTATTTGAAGCATTTACGTAAGTACCCATACTCGCACAAATGCTTGGTATCGGCACCTATCTTAGGGTATCCTCTGTAGGGGATAATATAGCAATTGAACAGACAAGGACTCACTGCTCAAGGTGGTGTAATTGCCTGATGACTCACACAGGTGCATGCCCCGGCTCGCCTCCGTGAAAACTTAGTAATGATTAAGCACACAGTCAGTGTGTGAAACGCGTCTACCTTGTCACGATTGTCATTATTTGGATGTCCAGTCAATAAATCTGGATTTTGACTCAACCCGGAGTGCTGCCAATTCCTTTTCCTTTATAAGGGGATAATATAGGTTGCACTTGGAGTTTAGCTACAAAAATTGGCTATCATTTTCAGCAGAAGTTCTGTAATAGCAAGCTACATTTTTTTTCCAGTACAGGTTTCCTTTAAAGAGGAAGTAAAGCTTCCTCTTTAACTTGTACCTATAGATAAGCCTATAATAAGTCTTACCTATAGGTACTGTAAATATCTCCTAAACATGCACCATTCAGGAGCTATTTACTTTGCATGCAGCCAGTGACATCATCTCGCGCATGCGCTCTGAAGGAACAGCCGCCCGTGGCATTCCTTCAGAGCTCTGTGCCGCGAACGGCAGCTCCCGTGCGCATGTGCGGGAGTGACGTCATTGCGGCTCTGACCAATCAGATGGCTGGAGGACGCAAACCCAGAAGGAAGACGGGTGAACATGTCAGCGGTGTGCGGGCGCTGCTGCGGGGGCTTCGTTCTAAGGTAAGCATTGCCAGTGGCGGCTGGTGCTCAAGATTTTTGGGGGAGCGCAAACAGAAAAATGTAATAGGCTTTGCTTTGCGGCAAAAAACACTGTAAAAAAATGGTGTGACTTTGAAGTCACAAAAGTGTGAAAGGGGCCTTCAGTAATCAATATATAGTGTGCCCCCTTCAATGCAGAGTGAGCATCGCCCCCCCCCTTTAATGCAGAGTGACCGTCGTGCCCCCTTCAATGCAGGATGACCAGTGTGCCCCCTTTCAATGCAGAGTGACCATCATGACCCCTTCAATGCAGAGTGACCAGCGTGCCCCCTTCAATGCAGAGTGACCAGCGTGCCCCCTTCAATGCAGAGTGACCATCGTGCCCCCTTCAATGCAGAGTGACCATTGTGCCCCCTTCAATGCAGAGTGACCAGCATGCCCCCTTCAATGCAGAGTGACCAGCATGCCATGCCCCCTTTCAATACAGAGTGATCAGCGTGCCCCCTTTCAATGCAGAGAGACCATCGTGCCCCCTTCAATGCAGAGTGACCAGTGGGCCGTGCCCCCTTTCAATGCAGAGTGACCAGCGTGCCGTGCCCCCTTCAATGCAGAGTGACCAGCATGCCCCTTTCAATGCAGAGTGACCAGCGTGCCGTGCCCCCCTTCAATGCAGAGTGACCAGCCTGCCCCTTTCATTGCAGAGTGACCAGCATGCCCCCTTTCAATGCAGAGTGACCAGTGTGCCCCCCTTCAATGCAGAGAGACCATCGTGCCCCCTTCAATGCAGAGTGACCAGCATGCCCCCTTTCAATGCAGAGTGACCAGCGTGCCCCCTTTCAATGCAGAGTGACCAGCGTGCCCCCTTTCAATGCAGAGTGACCAGCGTGCCATGCCCCCTTTCAATGCAGAGTGACCAGTGTGCCATGCCCCCTTTTAATGCAGAGAGACCAGTACACTTACCTGCAGCGGCTGCTTCTCCTCAGTGCCCCCGCGTCTCCTCGAGTCCTCCCGCCTCCTCCTCGGCCAATGGCATGGGTTCGCCTTTCGGGCAATTGGGAAGCGGGTCTTGGACCCGTTTCCTGATTGGCCAGGAGGAGGATTCGTGTGACAATAGCGAATTTTCATTCGCTATTTTCACACAAATGGGTGGGCTAGGGCGCAGTGCTCTGCACCTTGGGTCCACCCTTTTCTGAAGCCTATTAGGGCCTCTTGCTCTAATCAGGTTATTCAGAAAAAAAAACAATGAACTCCATGCGTCCGGCACCCCGCATCTAGATTAGGATGCATGGATGGGGGGGGGGGGGGCGGCGCCCCTTATGCACCAGCCGCCACTGTAGTATGCCATGCATACCAGCTCATTATGCCTTTGTCTTGCAGGTTTTAATTTTTTTATTTTTTTTAGGTTTACAACCTAACGATCGTCAGCGGGGAAGCCGATGCAGCGAGCAGGTGGCTCCGATTGCCGCCTGACACCTGCGATCGTTCCCCGCTGAGAGAGAAGGATGGTCAGCTGTTGTAAACACAGCCGTCTGTCCTTCCCTCTGGGATGATTATAGAGCCCATGTGATCCTGCTATATTGGATCACAGATCTTTATGGTCATTTCAGAAGCCACGCCCCCCCCCAGTTAGAATCACTCCCCTAGGCTCACATTTAACCCCTTGATCGCCCACAGTGTTAACCCCTTCCCTGCCAGTGTCATTATTACAGTAACAGTGCATATTTTTAGCACTGATTGCTGTAGTAATGTCACTGGTCCCCACAAAAGTGTCAAAAATGTCAGTTAAGGGTCCGATCTGTCTGCCACAATGTCGCAGTCCTGCTAAAAATCACAGATCGCTGCCATTAGTAGTAAAAAAAATAAAAAATAAAAATGACATAAATCTTTCCAATCAAAACCAATCAAAATACACTCATTGCGATTCATTTTTTTTGTACCAAAAATTTGTTGCAGAAAACAAATTGGCCAAAAATGTTAAAACATTTTGATTTTTTAATTTTTTTTTTGGGAATGTCATATAGCAGAATGTGAAAAATATAGTTTTTTTTTCTTTTCAAAATTGTTGCTCTTTTTTTGTTTATAGCGCAAAAAATAAAAATCGCACAGGTGATCAAATACCACCAAAAGAAAGCTCTATTTGTGGGAAAAGAAGGACGTAAATTTAGTTTGCGTACAGCGTCGCACGACCGCGCAATTGTCCGTTAAAATAACGCAGTGCCGAATCGCAAAATAGGGCCTGGTCAGGAAGGGGGCAAATCCTTCCGGTCTTAAAGTGGTTAAAAGCCATCTGAGCTGGGCCAGACAAGCTAAACCTCACACTGTTTTGCTTTTTTTTTTTTTTTTACATGCAAAATAATTGTTAATCGTGACTTTTTTTTCTAACTGAGACATACACCAAATTGCCTTGATATTTCCCCCGCTTTTCCTGGCAAGCTGTGAACTTGTAATTGGCTGTATTAAGTATCTCCAAGGAAGACTGAGCTGTATATCTCCGTCATTTTGCTGCTCTTAAGTGTGCCCTGACCTGCCTCTAAACAGAGACTGTCATCGCTCAGCGAGGAAAATTAGACAGACTTGTAATTGTGTTCAGCATATTATGGGCATTGTGCAGCACTGAATAAGGAGTGAGCGCCGACTTTCACAATCTTTTGTGTCTTTGTCTCCACCGCTCCGTCCCATTGGCGGCTTTCAGTTTCCAGCCTTTGAAGTGGCAGCACTTCGTAATAATTCCATTAAAATAATCACCTCTGCTTGTATGATTTGTATGTTTAAAAGCATCTGATGAAAACACAGACATATGTCCTTTATTTCCATCTCTGTCTCTATTGTGTTTGTATACATGTAGCGGGAAACTATGAATAGGGCCACATGAGTCAGAAGGTTACAAATAAATGGTTAAAGGAGACCCTTGGGCTTGGTTACTAAGTAAAAATGTAATATATAAACTTAGAAATCAGTCATTGTTTTCACTCCAGTGCAGTTGGATTTTGTCACAGGACTGTTTATAAGGCCTGTTTCATATGGGCTTCAGCTTGTATAAGAGCAGTGTGAACAGCAAGCTTTTTCATAGCTTTCGGCAATCTTGAAGCAGCTTTTTCTAAGCCTTTAACCACTTAAGCCCCGGAGGATTTGGCTGCTAAAAGACCAGGGGGTATTTTGCGATTCGGCACTGCGTGACTTTAACGGACAATTGCGCGGTTGTGCGACGCTGTACCTAAACGAATTTGACGTCCTTTTTTTCCCACAAACAGAGCTTTCTTTTGGTGGTATTTGATCACCCGTGCGATTTTTTTTGATCATGCGCTATAAACAAAAAAAAAACGTAAATTTTGCAAAAATATCAATATTTTTCACATTTTTTTATATGAAATTCCCCCAAAAAAATGTAAAAATCAAAATTTTTTAACATTTTCAGCCAATTTGTTTTATGCTACATATGTTTGGTAAAAAAAAATTGCAAAAAGCGTATTTTTATTGGTTTGCGCAAAAGTTATCGCGTTTACTAACAAAGGGAAAGATATTTGTCATTTTTGTTGTTTTTTTTTTTTTTAACGCGTAATGGCGGCGATCTGCGATTTTTTTTTTTGCGGTACTGTGACATTGCGGCGGACAGATCGGACCCTTGACTGACATTTTTGACACTTTTGGGGTTACCAGTGACATTACTACAGTAATCAGTGCTATAAATATGCACTGTTACTGTAACAAATACACTGGTAGTGAAGGGGTTAACTTTATTTGATTGGCTGTGGCTTGAGCTGTAGGAACACTGATCAACGGTCCTAAATTGTAGAACCGTGTGATCAGTGTTTCTACACCGGGGAGAATGACAGGCGGCTTGTGTAAACTTTCTCCCTCTCCCCCGATGATCGCCGGTCACACGCGCGGGGGGGTCCGTGACCGCACGGGAGCGCGCCTCCGCGGGCGCGCGCTCGCTCCACAGAGCCTCACAGGCTAGTGACGTAGACCTACAGTGGGTACGGAAAGTATTCAGACCCCCCTTAAATTTTTCACTCTTTGTTATATTGCAGCCATTTGCTAAAATCATTTAAGTTCATTCTTCTTCCTCATGAATGTACACATAGCACCCCATACTGACAGAAAAACACAGAATTGTTGCAGATTTATTAAAAAAGAAAAACTGAAATATCACATGGTCCTAAGTATTCAGACCCTTTGCTCAGTATTTAGTAGAAGCCCCCTTTTGATCTAATACAGCCAGGAGTCTTTTTGGGAAAGATGCAACAAGTCTTTCACACCTGGATTTGGGGATCCTCTGCCATTCCTCCTTGCAGATCCTCTCCAGTTCTGTCAGGTTGGATGGTAAACGTTGGTGGACAGCCATTTTTAGGTCTTTCCAGAGATGCTCAATTGGGTTTAACTCAGGGCTCTGGCTGGGCCATTCAAGAACAGTCACGGAGTTGTTGTGAAACCACTCCTTTGTTATTTTAGCTGTGTGCTTAGGGTCATAGACTGGGCCGAAGGTTTACCTTCCAACAAGACAGAGGTCCAGAGCACTCTGGAGAAGGTTTTTGTCCAGGATATCCCTGTACTTGGCCGCATTCATCTTTCCCTCGATTGCAACCAGTCGTCCTGTCCCTGCAGCTGAAAAACACCCCCACAGCATGATGCTGCCACCACCATGCTTCACTGTTGGGACTGTATTGGACAGGTGATGAGCAGTGCCTGGTTTTCTCCACACATACCGCTTAGAATTAAGGCCAAAAAGTTCTATTTTGGTCTCATCAGACCAGAGAATCTTATTTCTCACCATCTTGGAGTCCTTCAGGTGTTTTTTAGCAAACTCCATGCGGGCTTTCATGTGTCTTACACTGAGGAGAGGCTTCCGTCGGGCCACTCTGCTATAAAGCCCCGACTGGTGGAGGGCTGCAGTGATGGTTGACTTTCTACAACTTTCTCCCATCTCCTGACTGCATCTCTGGAGCTCAGCCACAGTGATCTTTGGGTTCTTCTTTACCTCTCTCACCAAGGCTCTTCTCCCCCGATAGCTCAGTTTGGCCTGACGGCCAGCTCTAGGAAGGGTTCTGGTCATCCCAAACGTCTTCCATTTGAGGATTATGGAGGCCACTGTGCTCTTAGGAACCTTAAGTGCACCAGAAATCTTTTTGTAACCTTGGCCAGATCTGTGCCTTGCCACAATTCTGTCTCTGAGCTCTTCAGGCAGTTCCTTTGACCTCATGATTCTCATTTGCTCTGACATGCATTGTGATCTGGAAGGTCTTATATAGACAGGTGTGTGGCTTTCCTAATCAAGTCCAATCAGTATAATCAAACACAGCTGGACTCAAATGAAGGTGTAGAACCATCTCAAGGATGATCAGAAGAAATGGAAAGCACCTGAGTTAAATATATGAGTGTCACAGCAAAGGGTCTGAATACTTAGGACCATGTGATATTTCAGTTTTTCTTTTTTAATAAATCTGCAACAATGTCAACAATTCTGTGTTTTTCTGTCAGTATGGGGTGCTATGTGTACATTCATGAGGAAGAAGAATGAACTTAAATGATTTTAGCAAATGGCTGCAATATAACAAAGAGTGAAAAATGTAAGGGGGTCTGAATACTTTCCGTACCCACTGTATGTCGCTCTGCCTGTGAGGGGCTGACTGCCGCAGTAAATATACTGTGAGCAGTCGGCAAGCGGTTAAAATGCCCTTCATCTCCTCTTTGAAAGCGTTATATACAGACACTTAAAGTGTCTCTTCAGTCATTTTGTCATCTTTCCATCTATTAAATCCTTTGCCCTTGTTGTTTTAACTTTGGATAGTAAAACTTTTTTTTTCTGCCAGTAAATGCCTTATACAGCCCACTTCTTTCCTGTCTGGTAATTAGCCTAGGCTAATGACATCATGCACAGCTCTCTCAAAATAACTCAACACACAGCCATTAATGTCTAAACCGTTGGCAACAAAAGTGAGTACACCCCCAAGTGAAAATGTCCAAATTGGGCCCAAAGTGTCAATATTTTGTGTGGCCACCATTATTTTCCAGCACTGCCTTAACCCTCTTGGGCATGGAGTTCACCAGAGATTTACAGGTTATCACTGCAGTCCTCTTCCACTCCTCCATGATGACATCACGGAGCTGGTGGATGTTAGAGACCTTGCGCTCCTTCACCTTCTGGTTGAGGATCCCCCACAGATACTCAATAGGGTTTAGGTCTGGAGATATTCTTGGCCAGTCCATCACCTTTACCCTCAGCTTCTTTAGCAAGTCAGTGGTCGTCTTAGAGGTGTGTTTGGGGTCGTTATCATGTTGGAATACTGCCCTGCAGGCCAGTCTCTAAAGGGAGGGGATCATGCTTTGCTTCAGTATGTTACAGTTCATGGTGGCATTAGTGATGGGCCGAACACCCCCCTGTTCGGTTCACATCAGAGCAACAGGGAAAATGTTCTAGCGAACATGTGTACTCTATTAAAGTCAATGAGACACGAACATGAAAAAAAAAAGTCCTGATTTTATAAGGCTTATATGCAAGTTATTGCCATAAAAAGTGTATGGGGACCTGGGTACTGCCCTGGGGGACATGTATCAATGCAAAAAAAAATGTTTTACGTTTTTACAGGAGCAGTGATTTTAATGATGCTTAAAGCGGAGTTCCGGGCACAAAAACGATTTTTTTTTGTGCCCCTCCGCTAGGTAGACCTGACCTGAAAAGGAATTGGATAGTTATTTTTATTTTTTTTGTTTACTCACCTTTTTATTGAAGATCGTAAATACTCACCTCTGACTGCTTCTTCCCTCGGAGCCGCGGCTCACCCCGTCACTTCCTGCGCTGCGATGATTCCTGGGAGCTAAACGTCATAGCTCCCAGGAATCAATGCGCCGCACCGGCCCCGCTCGTCACTTCCGGGCGACGCCGCATTCCCCTGCTAAACAGCTTCTGGGCATGCCCAGAAGCTGTTTAGGAATGCGGCGCCGCGCCGGAAGTGACGAGAGGGGCCGGTGTGGCGCATTCTGGGAGAAGAAGACGCGGAAGAAGACGCAGAAGAGGACCGCGCCGGCTTCAGCTGCCCACAAGAGAGATGGAAACGCTGTGGAAGAAATTTTCTAAGTAAGTATTTCTTCTAAAAGGTAAGTGCGAACCGGGACAGATCAGAGGCTAGCCATTGTGGAATGTGCTAGCCCTGACTGTCCCGGGGGTATGTTCATCAAAAAATGACATCTGTGCCCGGAACTCCGCTTTAAAGTGAAACAAAAAAAATGAAAAATTCCTTTAAATATCGTGGCTGAGGGGGGGGGGGGGAGGTCCCCTTAATGTGCCTGTAAAGTGGTGCATTCGCACGATGTATGGAGCTTGCTGCAGCAATACTGACAGAAAAAAAAAACAATGTCATTTAAACTTGCTCGCGGCTGTAATGTATTGTCGGCTCCCAACAATACAGATAAAAAAAAAATGAAAAAAAAAAATGGTGTAGGGTCCCCCCCCAGTCCAGTCCATAACATAGTTACATAGTTAGTCAGGTTAAAAAAAAGACACAAGTCCATCTGGCTCAATCAATAAAGAACGAAAAAAAAACAGTAAATAAAACCCAACCATACAATCCCATATACACAATCCTATACCCGCAGTTGATCCAGTGGAACATGACATTGCGTGACGTCAGAAGGGGCGGTGCCACCGGGTGACGTATCTGGGTGGCCCCCCCATCCCCTTGCCTGTAAAAGAACTGTCAAAGATGAGGATCGGGCAAACAGCGGGTAACCCCTTATGAGGCGGAAGCGTTTTTTGAATTTTTTTCTATTTTTCGGGTCCAGTGGGCGGCGTGATGGACTATGGATTTACATCGAGGGACACTATTTGTTTTTATTTTTCATAAAGGACTTGTCAAAAACTGTGTTCTGGGGTTTTTACTTGTTTACACTTTTTTGGTGAATGGGTAGGGGTATACACATTCACATAGGGGGGGGGGGGGCGGGATCTGGAGGCCCCCTTGGTAAAGAGGGCTTCCAGATTCCAATTATCCCCCCCCACCTGCAGACCCCCACAATCACAGCCCAGGTATGTCGGGAAGAGGCCCTTGTCCCCATCAACATGGGGACAGGGTGCTTTGGGGCGCCCTTTTTCAAACAAATGGATTTTGGGGGGGGAGGGGGGACTCCATGCCATTTTTATTATTCTGTCATAGGGTTCCCCTTAACCACTTAAATACAGGGTGCTTTCAACCCCTTCCTGCCCAGCCCAATTTTCAACTTTCAGTGCTTGTCAGCATCTATGGGAAACATTGGTCAGCTTGACATGGCACTGCTCCCTATCTTTTATATTGGCGTCTATGGTAAATCTTGGTCAGCTTGACATGGCATTGCTCTCAAACCTTAAGTGACAGAGACACAAAACTTGGGGAGCACTGAGAGGGGACCCAGGACTACAACATATCCATACATTTTAAAAGTGGAGTGTGCCTGTCTGTTTTATCAGGAGTGCGACATTGCGATGAACAAATCTAACACTAGGTGACACTTTTTGGTGGCCATTGACACTAATACAGTGATCAGTGCTAAAAAAAAAAAAAAAAAGATGCCACCACCGTACTAATGACACTAGCAGGGAAGGGGTTAACATCAGGGGCAATCAAAAGATTAAGTGGGCTCCTAGGGAGTGCTTTCTAACTGTGTGGGGATTGGAAAGTTGAAGTTTTAAATGTATTAGTAGGCATGTACAGATAACTTCCCATTTCTGCCCAATAGAAGAGTTGCTATGGGTTATTTCTGATATTTCCTCTGATTTCAATAAATAATCCCCAAAATACCTCCTATTTGTCTGTTAAAAGTGTTTCCAACTTAGTTTACCTTTTTTTTTTCCCTTTGACTGAGATAGAGAAATGTCATTGTATAATTAGCATGTTTTAATAAAATTATGAGTCTGCAATCTTGTTATTCATTCATTTCCCTAATTTGCTGTGGTAGCACTAGCTTGTTTGCATTGTAATAAGTCATTTCAGTAGAATGCAAAAAGCTGACGAGTTTTATTCAGTGCCGCTCCTGGAACCATTGTTGACAAATCCTATCGAGCCTTTGGCCTGTGTTGATAGGTCACACTTTACGCAACATATAGTCACTAACCAAAGTGATGACGGGTTCATTAAGAAAAGGTTAGTGCGGAGACCATACCACATTAATATTAGTTACTGATAGGGAATTAGGACCAAAAAAAAACACCACAAAGCTTATTAATACAATAATGTCATAGACCGCTTATGTGATTGTTTTAATGACAATAATTACACTCTGCAGATGGTTTCATTTGAATGTCCTGATTTTTAGTTAATTTCTATTTTTCCCATAAAATAGAATGGTTGTTTTCTGAATATTTTTGTTATTCTGTACTTATATGTGTAGCACTGCCCCCTAGGGAGCTGCTAAGTGTGGATTCCCCTGTGTTACCCATAGCAACAGTCCGTAACACTTATCACTTGTAAGACTTGGCTCAGGCAATGAACAGTCCAGGGGATTTTTTTTTTTTTTGTGTTTTATTTTGAAACTTGGATGGGAGAAGGAATGAGTGGGATACTCCAACTTGAACTATGCACAAATTCTGAGGACACTAACTACAATGAGTGTGGCAAGGCCGCTGCTTCACCTTGCCACTGAAGTGAAATGCAAAATAGATTCCTGACTGCATTTCTCTTCAGGGTCCTGACTTGGCACCCCCTTTCTCACTTCCCGTGCATGCTAGCCCCTTGTCCACTAACTCTCCACTGGAGTGGTCCCCTTCCTGGGCAGACCCCTGGCAAGCTTCCCGGTATTCACAGACACTGTATTTTCTGGTGTTGCTCTGCCTTCAGCTCCACTCATCAGTATGCTGGACCTCCTGGCTCAGCATCACACACTGGATCCACAAGGCCGACTGCCTGTGACCACCTTCCTTGCTGACAGGAGGAGAGACCAACGTCACCCTCCTCCTGGGACCTGGCCAAAGACGCCCTGTCACAAGTGCCCCTGGATTTTATAGCCTATCCCAGGATGCATCACTCTTGTGCCCTCCCACTGGGACAGCCACAAAAGCCTGTGTGTCACTGGCTGGGTTTCCTCCACTGTCCAACAGGCTCCCCTATTGGATACAGTGAGGACACTCCCTCAGACCAAGTGAATCACACATGGACACATGTAACAGGTAAAACTACTGATCAGGCTCCCCTGATAAGCAGATGGAGCAAACAATGCTTTTACCTAGCACCTACCTAGGAGGGTGCTAAATCTGTTACAGTGCTTCCCCACTTATCATGGCTTATGTTAGCCAAAGGTTAGTGTATGTCCAGGCAAAACATTTTTGGGATAGAGTGGGAAAGGGTTAAAGCCCATTGTCAGGGTATGTCTGATATAAAATTATTATTGATACGAATATCAATGGGATCTGCAGTCTAACTTTACACCTACACAGCATTTCACGTGTTTACCAGTCTCAATAAAGAAAGACCCTGAGGGATTAATATGCAAGATACTTATGCTGGACATACATGGATCGAAATTTGGCCAGCTAAACAGGGACCAACTGGTTTTTCAGATACACTGTCTTTTTATATAATGATTTGTCTTATGTGCTGTATATACAGATGCTTGTTTAAAAGAATTGCGAACCAATACATACCCCCTGAAGAAGACTTATTTAAAGTTGAAACACGTTGGGGTTTCTTGGGGGTCCGACATTTTGCCATCCCAATTTGTCTCCAATATTGTGTGGTATCCATTCTTTGTACATCCATGAATGTTGATGCATTGAAGGTCTTTTACAAACCAATATGTTTTTATAATTAATTGTCCATGCCAGTCTTCCTAAGACTGCTTGCTTGTTATTATTGTCACTATTTTTCTTTTGTAAATAAAAGTTTTCCAATTTTTATATATACCTTTTGCTTCACATTTTCTTTAAACGCAAAGCATCATAAACATCCCTTCTCCCCTGTTTTTCTAGAAAATCCTCCCCCAAGGTTGTTTTTCCAGGTTTTTTCAGGGACCAACTGAATTTCTGGTTCAATAATTTGTATTGCAAGTTTATCATTAAAAAAAAAAGTAATACCAAAAGCACTTAGTCCGCCCACACAGAGCTATGACTGGCGACCATGGGCATCCGCAGGTAGGGGCAAGGGGGGGCAAATGCCCCCTCTTGGAATCTCAACTTCCCCTTTTAAGTGGTTGCTAAGCTACTTTATACCATCCTGTCTGTTCTGTTTAATAATCATGTGTGCCTGTGTGTCTGTGTTTTAAAAAAATAAGCTGTTCTTTACCAGTTTTCAGAGGGCCGAGCGCCACTCACGTGACCCGTCGGCTGTCTCCTCTCTCTGGCTGACAGCTGCCTGCAGTGGGCGGGGCCAAGGATTCCTCACTGATGTCAGTTGGGAGGGGAGGAGGAGGGGAAGAGGAGAGGAGGAGAGAGGCGGCGGGTCACGTGAGCGGCGAGTGGCACTCTATACTTGTAAAGAATGGCTTATTTTTATAAAAAACAGACTGTAGACAGGATATGAAACTTTGAATGAAACTACAGCAGCAGGGGAGGAGGGGGGGTGGGCACTGACACCGGAGCAGACAGGCAGGGAGGGGGGGAGAGAGGACAGAGGAGGACAGGAGGGCTGCGGATGATGGGAGGCACGTAAACTGACCACGGTGTCAGGGCTCAGCAGCCATGGTATACCATGGTCAGTTTACAGAGGGGAGGACATAGCCACCCAGGATCAGTCAGGTATTTTAGGTGATAGAAGGGGCCAAATTACACAGCGAAGCACTGTGCTGTATAACATGCTTTAAGGGAATATACTCAAAATAAGTTTAATGACTAAGCCCCTCCCCTTCATGACATTGTTGAAAGGGGGCGGAGCATGGGTGACCTTAAAATTATGCCCCCCCCTGAAAAAAGTTCTGCGGACGCCCATGCTGGCGACATAAAGAACAGGAAGGCCTCCTTTCCAAGCATTCACAGGAATGCTAAATATAACATACTGTATATGTGTTTTGGGGTAAACCCCACAGTTTGTAAAAGTAGCCAGGACAAGTATGCCAAAAACCCAGTTTTTAAGTAGTCCTAGCCATTAATAGACAACTAAAGAGGGCTTAGGAACCCGTCAAGGAAAAAAAAAAAAAAAAAAGAGAACAGAAAGGAAAGACAAAGATGAAAGTTGGGGGAGAAAGGAAGAGTAAGGACCCAGGATTGCTCAACACAAGTTAGTGCCGACCCATGATTGTCAGGGGGAGATTGGGGAAAGCATAAGTCAACCATGGTTCCCAAATCTTAAGAAACTTAGCATGCGTGTGGACCAGCAGAATTTCAATCCATGTTTGGGAAGGCTGGTTGTACACACATTGTTCTATTGATCGACTTATGTACAACCATCCTGTTGGGTTATTCCCGAATGATCAGTGATGGCTACAGCCGTCAACACTGATCATTGTATTCTGATGGCAGGGAAGGCTTATACCCCGTACACACGCAACGATTATCGGCCGACCCATCGTCTGTCTTTTGTCCAGAGTTGTGTTTTGTTGGTTGGAATGTGCCTAGACTGCACATGAATTTTCTCGCCCAACAAAATTCTACTTCAGAAGTGATGTCATGTGTTGGTTTGCTTTCTTTGTGTTCTTTCTTCACTGAGCATGCCCAGACTTGATCATCAGATTTTTCCCTGTCTAAATCTGTACTGACTGCACGAAAATCGGGCGTTATGTTGACGGCCAACAAAAATTTTATAGTCTGCACACCAGATTTTCTTCGGCCGAAAAGTCGGAGTTGGTTGTCGGAAGCATCATACTAATAAGCCAAAAATCGGCAGATCGGTCGTCGGACGAAAATTCCCTGCCAATTTTCGATGCGTGTGTACGGGACTTAACTTCTATGAGAATAAAATATCCACATGGAATGTGTGGATGGGGAAATCATGTAATTTTTTGTTGAATCTACTGGTTGAATGAAAAAAAAAAAGCATCAATACATGGGCTGCCTTAAGCCTCGTACACACGCACCGATTGTTGGCCGACCGATCGGACGTCTTTTGTCCAGTGTTGTTGTGTTGGTTGAAATGTGCTCTAGACTGCACACGAATTTTGTCGGCCAACAACAACCAACTGCAGAAGTGATGTCGTGTTCTGGTCTACTTTTCGTGTGTTTTTTCTTCTCTGAGCATGCCCAGTCTTGCTCATCTGACTTTTGTCGGCCGAAATCTGTACTGACTGACGAACAATCGGCCGTTCTGGTGACGGCCAACAAAAATTTTATAGCATGCACACCAGATTTTGTTCGGCCGAAAAGTCGCAGTCGGTTGTCGTGAAGCATCATACTAACAAGCCGACAATCGGCCGATCGGACATTTTTTAGCAAATGGCTGCAATATAACAAAGAGTGAAAAATTTAAGGGGGTCTGAATACTTTCCGTACCCACTGTATATATGTCTAGGTGTATATATACATATAAGTATGTGTGTATATATACCACTATACACAAGTTCAGATGTTTTGCCTGCCTCCAAAGAACCCAAGAAAATGCCCAAAAAAACGCTAGCGTCAAAAAAAAAAAAAACACCCAGGTGTGTTGTTGCAGGCATTTTTTTGGGGGGTTTTTGGAGGCAGGCAAAACATCTGAACCTGTGTATAGTGGTATATATACACACATACTTATATGTATATTACACTTAGACATATATAGGTGTGATAGGAGCGGAGCAATATTAGTGTAAATTATTTCATTAGCGCAAGCATATATTTCTGCTACTATCACACCTATATATGTCTAGGTGTATATATACATACAAGTATGTGTGTATATATACCCGTATACACAAGTTCAGATGTTTTGCCTGCCTCAAAAGACCCCAAAAAAATGCCAAAAAAAACGCTTGCTACTAAACCGGCAAGGTGTGAAAAGAGAGAAGCCACTAACCTGTTCTATAAGTGACCTAATACAAACAATCTTTTTTTTTTTTTTATGGTTCTGGACAAGCTACAGAGCTGAAACTTCACAGGTACACTTTTTAGACCCCCCAGATACTAAATCCAAAGAATTTTTTATTTTTTTTCAATAATTAGCTCTCTATCAAAAATGACAATTTTTAAGAACTTTTTTTGTGTTATTAATAGTCCCTGGGGTATGACCCAGAACCCTAGGCACTTTTTAGGGGCATTTATTGGGTTTTAGGGCTTCAAAATGGTGTTTTTTGATTACCGAAGTTCGGGTCCCATTGATTTCAATGGGGTTCTGAAATCCGGGCCGAACTTTCGGGAAGTTCGGATGTTCTGGCCGAACCGAACTTTTGAAAAGTTTGATCATCCCTACTGGTCACCATCTATAGCAATCCTGAAGCTGGTAAGTTGTTCCCAGCAAAAGATTGCTAAAGAGGGTAAACATACCCCCACCTGTTTTCCTCACTGTGGTACACATGTGGTACTGCCAGAGGCGTAACTATACCCTTCAGGTTCAACCACATTTACCCGCCACTTCTTTGCTCTCCATCCTGACAGTATCCCGCATAGCAGCCGGCAAGAGAGGGGAGCAGGGAACCTGGTGGCACTTTGGGGGATGGGGCAAAGTGGGGCCTGGGGCAGGACAGGGATAGGGAGGCAGAAGGGGCGGCATGTAAAGGAACTGATCCTCTGCAGCTGCTAAATGCCTGGAGGTGGGAGAGGAGGAGAAGCAGGCTTTTAGCAGTTGCAGGGGATCAGTTCCTCTAGATGCTGCCACCCCTCCTGTCTAGGTGTACAGGGGGCCGCATATGCCCCCTGGAGCATAGGGTCAGGTCGCAATCACGACCCCTGTGACCCCTGTATGAACACCCCTAGGTATTAAACAGTTCATGCAGTACCGCCTCCTGCATGATCTTGCTGCATCACTCACTGTTCTCCCTCACAGCGGCACACTGCAGGATTTCTTCTGACAGCTGATCCCGCAGTTCAGTATGTTAGGTTATTAAATGAAGATTACATCAACACGGGATGGTACTGTGGGTGCAGAGATAGATGGTAATAAGTGCCACATTCTATTAACTAGACTGCATGGATGCAAGAGAATCATGGACTTTTTAGGCACATATGTGTAAAATCCAAAAAGTTTATTCAAAAACAAGACAAAATACATATCATATATAAAAACATATAAAATCAACCTAGTTTGATTCAATATGTTAGGCTTTTATGTTTATAATGTGTACCCAATCAGATAGCCTGGAACTGCAGCCAAACAAGAAATTATACTGATACTGATACTGCCATGTGCTAGTGGTAGACCTTTCCTAATTGGCTGCAGTTCCATGGCTTCCGATTGGTTCCATTGCATAAACTTAGTGGAGTGCAAGACCAGCTGCTGTATAAGGTATGTGAGGGGGGCTCCTGGTTTAAATGGCCACTGTTGATGTGAATGGGAACTCCTAATGTGAAGGGGGAGACTTCTGATGTAAAGAGGGATTCTAAAAGAAAGGGAGACACCTGATGTTCAGTTGGAGGCTCAGGGTCGTCTTTAAGGCAGGGTAAAAGGGGGCACTTGCCCAGGGCCCTGTCAATGTTGAGGGGCCCAACATCCTAACAATCCCTCCATGTTACACAGTGCAGCTGCAGGGAAAGGGAATTAGTAAGCGGCAGTGTCTTTGGCTGACAGCGGGAGCTGACTGAGTGGAGAGACATACTGACAAGCAGTGGAATCGGCCAGAGGAGTGAGGGAGGATCGCTATGAGGAGGCAATGACATAGGCAGCATAGATGAGCAGAAAGTCGGTGGGCGGCAGGAGTTACATCTGAATGAGAATGTGTGCTTGGCTTTTCATCACCTTTCTCTGCCCCTCTGCTTGCTGTTAACATCACCAGCCCCGCATGTACATAACACCGGTCAGTCGGCCGGCACAGATGAGTGGACAGCTGGTATGTTTTGTGATTACCAATCTGAATGAGCTAGTTTGCCCTGCTGTATTGAACTTTAACTGCTTTAGCCACTAAATTATCACTTATCTGGCTTTCTGCTTGCTATGCTCATTGACAGTACTGTTTTGAATGTTTTCCTGGTCGGCTTCATTAACCCCATATTTTCTGCCACATAATACATTCTGCTGCAAGGGAAAACTTCTACTCTGGCAAGGGGACTGTTGTGTGTTTGTAGCATATTCTATCTAGCAACCAGTTCGTTAGCAGTAATGATGTGCAGTAACCTGTAGCAACCAATCAGCAGTAATGATGTATAGTAACCTATAGCCACCAATCAGCACAGTACTGATATGTAATAACCTCTAGCAGCCAGCCAGTTTACAGTAATGATGTGCAGTAACCGCTAGCAACCAGTGAGCAGTAATGATGTACAGTAACCTCTAGCAACCAATCAGCAGTAATCACATCCAGTAACCTCTAGCAACCAATCAGTGAGTGGTAATAATATGCAGTAATCTCTAGCAGCCAACCAGTTTACAGTAATGATGTGCAGTAACCGCTAGCAACCTGTGAGCAGTAATGATGTACAGTAACCTCTAGCAACCAATCAGCAGTAATGATATCCAGTAACCTCTACCAACCAATCAGTGAGTGGTAATAATATGCAGTAATCTCTAGCAGCCAATTATTTTGCAGTAATGATGTGCAGTGACCACTAGCAACCAATCATTGAGCAATCACTGCCTTATCTGCTGCAGTAAACTGATTTTGAGTTTAGCTGCTACTTATTGTATCTCTCGGAGCAGGTGGAGAGCAAAATTGCATGGTGGCATGATGGGAGCTGGGGGGGGGGGGACCCAATACATTTCTTGCCCAGGGTCCTGAGGAGGCTACTGATGTAAATCAGTACTACTGAGGGACTTTGATGTTAAAGGGGGACTTCTGATGTAATTAGGGACTACTGACACAAAGGGGAACTTCTGATGCAAAAGGAGACTCTTAACGTTAATTAGTGGGCTCATGATGTGAAAGGGGGCTCCTGATGCTAAGTATGGAGCTCCTGATGTTAAGGGGACTGCTGATGTCAAGTAGGGTTGCATGTAAATCTGACTACCTCATAAATTACATTTTAGTTTTAATTATCATGATATAAAATAATGGCTGTAGGGTCTTTTGGTGGGTGTGATTTTTTTTTTTTGGGGTGGAGGGGGCAGCATTTCATTCTTGGACCCAGGCATCACAATGTCTTGGGCCAGCCCTGCACCACAGTGATCTTCATGTGGTAAAGTATAAACTGATCTCTCAACTACAAAATGTCATCCAATTTCTGAATTGAACTGAATTTGGACTTATCTAGTTTGATAGACTATAGGCGGTAAATCACATTCAAAGGTGTCATCTCCATTTAAAGAATCAAAGTATTTAAGTTGAGTTGTTTCAGCATAACTAGTAGTATAAACCCAATCCTAGCATTCTGTTGCAGAGAATTAGAGGAAAGACTGATTGGGGTGGACCATGTTGTTCATATGCATAATCTAACCTACTAGTATTCTGAGATGGTGGTGACTATACCTACTGAATGGAAAATGGGGAATTTGATTTCTCCTAAATTCCCTGGCCCTGGTATATAGTTATACTTATTACTGCTAAAGAAATGATATAATAAATTGATATAACTGTGATTTTGTGTATCTCAAAAAATCAGATATATATGATAGTGACTTGACAACAAATAAATTAATTGAAAATCATATTGTGATAAAAATCTCTATATAGACCTAAAAAAACTCAGGAATTTAATCAACTCAGTGTGGTTTATGTTTAACCAATACATTTCATGATAATTAAGTTGACACTCCGGAAGGCTGGTGGCACTGTCTAATATAAAAATGCTATAAAAACTGCTCCATTTATGTCAACACATAGAACCCCTGGTTTGCCAGGGTGACAAATGCCAGTGGGACCTATGCTGGGCTTCTTCCAATAAAGTGGCACTTCTGCTCTTGTTCATCTGAACATCTCTTCTCTCTCTTCATAAATAAACTTGCATCCATAATACTGCTGTTCCACATCCACCTTAACCTCCCTGGCGGTATGATTATGTCAGGAATTCTGTACCAAAAGCGGTACAATTTTTTGCATTGAAATTTGGCGTTATGTATTATAGGCCTACAATTCTTAGTAATTACTGACTTAAACCTGACCAAAACAAGACTCTAGTAGACATCCCAGATGTGATAAATTTGAAACACAAACGCATGAATAATAATCTAATCAATAATATAATTTTATTATATAATATAATATATATATAAAAAGGAGGTGATGCAATGGAATCTGAATTTATATATAATAAATTTATATTTTATATATATATATATATATATATATATATACATACATATAGTTTATTATATATAATTTCATATTACATTGTATCACCTCCTTTTTATGTGTTTGTGTTGGTGCAACTTTTGAATTTCCCTCCCAGTACTGCTCCCATGTACCATTGCTGCTGCAGGGAACGGAACCAGGAAGTCATCAGAGCGACGGACGAGCGGCGGGGATCTCGTCGGCGATCACAGCAATGGGAGATCATCGCTGGATCGCCAGGAGAAGGTAAGGAACCCCGCTGCAGGCTCTGCACATCTACCCCGAGCGTGACTCGGGGATACCGATCCTAGCATGAAAAATCCACCCTGAGTCACGCTCGGGGATACCGCTAAGGGAGTTAAACTGAATACAGACTGCCTCAATGCCTTAATTGTAAACTTGCATCTATATTACTGCTGTTCCATACCCATCTGTAACTCTGTTCAACATTATTAAGTTGATGTTTTTTTTTTTTAATTCCTTACCCTAATTATGGCCCAATCCTTACATTTAAAACCATGCCCTTTTGGTCCCCTTGCAGTTTGATTGTGATGTGAAAAGTTTGCTGTGATAGATGTGTGCCTGATATTAACTCCTGATTGTTTAAAACCACTTCCGCCTAGGTGGACGTCATATGACGTCCTGGACTTTGAGTGGTTAAATCTGAATGATTCCATTAACACCCACCACAGTATAAAACAAGAGCACCTTTAAGGGGGACACATGCCAGGGGGGACGCATGCTGGAGTTCTTCCAATAAAGTGGTGTTCTTTAATTAAGTGGCACTTCCGCTCTTGCATTTCAGCCATTGCACAAAGCGTACATCTACAAGACTGCAGGTGACTTTGTTTCCCCATTCAGCTCTCCCTCCTCTCTGCAACATGCACTCTTTACCTTTGCTTTTCACAGTTGTATCCTCATAGTTGGTGAGGTCTAAAAAAGACATCAGTCCATCCAGTTTAACCTATGATGTGTGTGTGTGTTTGCTGTTAACCGTACATTGTATACCCCTGTATGTTGTGGTCTTTAAGGTGTCTGTCTAATAGTTTTTTGAAACTATCATTGCTCCCTGCTGATACTACTGCTTGTGGAAGAGAATTCCACATCCCCACTGCTTTGACAGTAAAGAACCCCCTACGTATTTTAAGGTTAAACCATTTTCCTCTAGTTTTAGTGAGTGGCCACGTGTGTTATTGTATTCCCTTTCTCTTAAAAGTTTGTTCCTTATGCTACGGTCACCAGTACAGTATTTGTACATTGATATCATATCCCCCCTCAGTCGTCTCTTCTCCAGAGAGAATAAGTTCAGTGCTTGTAGTCTTTCCTCATAGCTGAGATCCTCCATTCCCCTAATTATTTTTGTTGCCCTTCTCTAGACTCTCTCCAGTTCCATCACATCCTTTCTGAGGACCGGTGCCCAGAACTGGACGGCATATTCCAGATGTGGCCGGACCAGAGACTTGTAAAGTGGGAGAATAATCTCTTTATTTCTGGAGTGAATCCCCTTTTTTTATAAATGCCAGTATTCTGTTGGCTTTGTTTGCAGAGGCTTGGCATTGCATGCTACTGCCAAGCCTATTTTCCACTAGGACCCCCAGGTCCTTTTCCTCCCTCCCTCCCTAAATTCTCTTTCCTTCACCCCACAATCTGTATAGATCACTCTCACTTCTGCCTTCTCTTTATTACTGCACTCATCATCTTCTCCTAATTCTAATCCCGCATGCTAATAAAACCTCCAGGATGCTGAGGCATGTCTCCTCATATAAATCGTACAATAAATCGTCATATTACCTTCCTCACCCTTCTGCTTCTTCTAACCTCTGGAGATATATTCCTAAACCCTTTATTTAACTGTACACAAGCACCCATCACCCAGTACCCTCTGGTAGCAGCGGCAATCCACACAATTTAGTTTCCATTCCTCTTCTTCCCAAAACCAGCCTCCTCTTCTCCTGTGCCCTCTGAAACGCCCACTATGTCTGCAACATACTCACCTCTGTTCATGACCTCTTTGTCATTAAAATAATAATCTACTTGCTGTCAACGAAAACCTGGCTTCACGAATCCAGCACTTCTTTTCCTGCGTCCCTCTCCTATGGTGGCCTTCAATGGATCGACTCCCCTAGACCTAGTGGACGCAAGGGAGGTTGAGTGGGAATCCGCCTATCCCCACAGTGCACCTTCCAGGTTCTTCACACTTCTCCCTCTCTTTCCCTCTCATCATTTGAAGCTCACTGCATACGCCTATGTTTTCCAATTTCCTTAAAGTGAATGTAAAGTCTCCTTTTCTTCTCTATTAAAATAACTAACATGTTATACTTACCTCTTCTGTGCAGTGGTTTTGCACAGGGCAGCCCAGATCCTCCTCTTCTTGGGTCTTTGGCTGAAGCTCCTGGCCCCTCCCTCCTTTTGAGTGCCCCCACAGCAAGCAGCTTGCTATGGGGGCACCTGAGCCAAGCTGCAGCTCCATGTATCCATTCAGACATGGAGATGCAGTTCAGCCTGCCCCTTCTCTCTCCTGATTGGCTAACTGAGTTTGATTGACAGCAGCGGGAGCCAATGGCGCCACCGCTGTGGAGTTCTGGCTGAGGCACTTGTGGACAACGCTGGATAGAGGAGAGGCTCAGGCAAGTATTAGGGGGACTGAGGGGTGCTGCTGCACACAGGAGGCTTTTTAGCTTAATGCATAGAATGCATTAAGACAAAAAAAACACCTGCCTTTTCAACCCCATTTAAGAATTGCTGTGATCTATCGGCCCCCTGGGCCTGTAACAACTTTCCTTGATGACTTTTCTGCCTGGCCACCATACTTTCTCTCTTCTGAAATTTTCACAGTCATTCTTGGCGACTTCTATATCTCTGTTAATATTAACACTCCTACTGCTTCTAAACTTCTTACTCTAACCTCCTCATTTGACTTGAAGCAATGAGTACATGCTTCTACTCACTCTGATGACAATTCCCTCCACCATGCATTCTCCTACTTATGCACCCCGTACAACCTCTCCAACAATTCTTTTCCTCTTTCTGATTACTACTGATTAGTTTTGCTCCCTCCCTGTCTTCCACCACCTTTCCCTCCAAACGCCTAACAATTACCTGTATCTCACCCTGTCCTGCCCAAATCTAGCCACTTCTATATTCAATAGATCCCTGTCCTCCTTCCTGGACGAGCTTGCCCCCCCCCCCCATTACACACAGAATCAGGCCCCAACCCCTTCAACCCTGACAAACAGATGACACCAGAAGTCTCAAAAAAGTAGCTACACTTTTGAGCATCTGTGGAATACGACTAAGTCTCACAAAGATTCCAACCAATGTAAATCTTCCCTCCAAAAATACAATTCTTGCCTATACTGCCAAGTAGACCTATTTTATCACTCTCAATAACATCTTCTCATCCAGCCCCCATCAACTCTTCTCTACCTTTAACTCTGTATTTCACCCTCCACTCCCTTCACCCAATATCCCATGTCCACAGGTACAATCAACACTCCCTTTTATTTAACCCTGATACTATAGACGAGGATGCTAAACGTATTTCTAACACCCACCTAACCACCTGTTCCCTCTCCCAGTTCCCTCTCAAATACTGTGTCCGCCCTCTGACGTTATCCTAGTCTCCAAACATGCGCTAGTCACCCCCTACCTGAAAAGCATTGCTTGAAACCTCCACCAATCTTAACAACCTTCAGTATGGATTTCACCCTCAACACTCCACAGAAACTGCTCTCCTAAAACTCACAAACTACATACTAACAGCAAAAACCAATGGGCACTAGTCTGTACTGTTACTTCTGGATCTTTTGGCTGCCTTCGATATGGTTGAGCACCCCCTCCTTCTCAAAAAACTATACTCCTTTGGTCTCCGTGACTGTGTTCTTCATTGGCTCTCACCCTACCTATCCCACCGCACCTTCAGTATCAAAATTCAACTTCCTCCTCTCCTCTTCCTTTCTCCATCGGGGTCCCCCAAGGTTCTGTTCTCAATCTACTCCCTGGGTCAGCTGATAGCCTCCCATGGCTTTCAATATAATTTCTACACTGACAACACCCAAATCTATCTCTCTACCCCTCAGTTCACTCCATCAGTCTCCTCACACATCACTAATTTACTAACAGACATGTCTGTCTGGATGTCTCACCACTTTCTCAAACTCAACGTGTCCATAACCAAGCTAATATTTACTCTCCCACGTGCCCCTTCCTCTTACTTCTCTGTCAAGATTAATGGCACAACCATCACCCATACCCACATGCCAGGGAGGGTGCTAGGTGTTATCCTAGACTCTGAACTCTCCTTTTCAGCCCAACATCCAATCACTTTCCAAAGCTTTCCACCTCAACCTCCACAACATCTCAAAAATACGTCCCTTTCTTACCAAAGAGACCACAAAGCTTCTAATTCACTCCCTGGTTATCTCTCGCCTCGACTACTGCAACCTTATTGGCTGATCTTTAAATAGGCTATCCCCCTTCAGTCCATAATTAATTCTGCTGCCAGACTCATCCACCTTTGAAACAGCTCAGTGTCTGCTACCCCTCTCTGCCAATCACTCCACTGGCTTCCACTCACCCAACAAATTAAATTCAAAATTCAAACAATAACTTACAAAGCCATCCACAACTTGGCCCCCAGCTACATCACTAACCTAGTCTCAAAATACTAAACAAATTGTTCTATTCGTTCCTCTCAAGACCTTTGGCTCTCCAGTTCCCTTGTCATCTCCTCCCATGCTCACCTCCAGGACTTCTCCCAAGCTTCTCACATCCTTTGGAATTCCCTACCCCAATCTGTCCGACTATCTCCTACTCTATCCACTTTTAGGTGATCCCTGAAAACTTAAAACTTTTTCTTCAGAGAAGCCTATCTTGCCTCCACCTAAAAAATGCACTTTTTTTTTCCCCACCAGCTCTTACCTTTTGTATCACTTGACCCTCCCTTTTAGATTGTAAGCGTTAACGTAAAGGGCCCCTTTTAGATTGTAAGCGTTAACGTAAAGGGCCCTCTGATTCCTCCTGTATTGAATTGTATAGTAACTGTACTGTTTGCCCTATCATTGTTAGCTGTTGGCGCTATATAAATCCTGTATAATAATAATAAAGTTATGACTCCATCTAATATGTTTTGTTAAAAGAGAAGTATGGGAATCAAGGTTATTGCACATTTATACTTACCTAGGTCGATGCAGCATCAGTCCGATGCTGCATCTGTCCACTGCGGCCTCTACACTACCATGGTCATGATCTTGCCCGACCCTGGATCAGCTCTGTGATGTTAGCAGACAGCAGACTTCAGCCCAGCCCAGTCTTCACTTCCTCTTCCTTGAAATGTAGATTCCTAATAGCCTACAACTCACAAGAACTCACAAGTAATACAGTGAAATGTAACAACAAGAGGTAATGTGCACCTCAATAGTAGGCAACTGCCTACACGCAGCAACCTTGTCTGTGTAATACAGAGGCTGGCACAACTATCACCAGCCAGCCATGGACATCCCCTAGTCCCGAACACAGACCCCCCCTCCCCCCATTCTAAGATTGTTTTCCTATTTAAAAAATATTATTCATTTTTTTTTTATACTTGATTTTTTGTTTTTTACCTTCATTGCTATCACAATGTAGCTAATAAGCCCCCTATTCTATAACATTGGCAGGCGATAGGATCTCTTAATGGAGGCATCAGGGGTCTCTCAAACCCTTAATGTCTATTCTGACCTCTACCCAAGTGGATCAAGCACAGATTTGTGCTTGATTGATTGTTTATCCTTAATTTCAGCCTCCCTTTTGAGAGTTCTGAACCTGGAAATGCTCAGAGTTGAGTGCATTACTTCAGAGGAGATTGGGGAATGGATGTTCCCCGAGCTCCTCCAGCTTGCCATTCTGACACTGTTTACCATGGTTCTTGGAGGAGCAGGACATCCCAGGAACCATGGCAAAAGACATGAAAGGGCTAGGGTTCTCACCCTAAAGTACCATAAAAGTGTTTAGGAACTTTTTAGTCACTCAGATCACTGGTAGGTGGTTGAGAAAAAAAAAAAAAAAACAATTACAAGCCCACGACAGCCGCGGCAGCAGTGAGCTTGTTTTAATACATTTAAGCATACATTGGTATACAAGTGTTTAGATTACAGCACTTTTTCCTTCCTACGCACCGAACCTTTACAAACTTCTATAACTTTATGCTTTGGACATAGCTGCTTCCGCTGAAATTCAGTAAACCTGCTCAGTCATGTACTCCTCACATTGTATTTTTGCGTGCGGTGATGAAACTGTGCCTTGACCTCTTTTGTACTTTTTTATTAAACAAAGATTTAACTATACTACATGATTTTGTGCCGTCTATTGTTCCTGTGTACCTATGTAACACTCTCCACGTGGGTATGAAGGACATTCTATATGTAGGTCGGAAGAATAGGCAGAATAGGTCACAGTGTCTTTCACATTCATATGACCTTTGTTAGTATTGTATTGTTGGGAAAAATTTAGAACAAAATTGTATCTGAGAACTAGATGGAAACACATTGTCAGTTCTCGGCCCGGTTATTAATTGGTTTCTACATCAGAACAATGGTCTAATTTATGTCTTTGTTTCTTCAGGAATCCTTCACCTATCTAGATCAAGTTCATGACATTCCTACCTCCAATCCAGTCCTTAAAAAACAACGCTGTGTCTGAATCCTGCCTATTGTGTTGACGTAAATGCTTTGTATTATGCTTATTTCGATCATCATTGTAGCTCTGTATTATCAGACAAGTAAATAATCGATAAACCTCAGAATAAGTCTAATATTCTATATGTTATGATATTTGTCTCCAGTACTAGGTGTGAGATTTCCTGGACTCAGGTACTAGAGAATACTTGGTCATTGCTAGAGCTATTGCTAATGATTAAGTTCTGAACTTGAGCTAACCTATGCGGTAACTTCAGGTACACCCTTGCTGGTCACTACAACAGAAGCAGGTGGAAACTGAGATTCTGGAGGCCTGGAAGACAGTAGTAGAATGAAGAGGCCAAAAGACAAATGAAAAGCATCGCTTGCCAGTGTCTGTACTCAAAGGACCAAGGGCAAACTGGGATCAAAGGGTAGAAAGGCCCAGAAACAAAGGTGAGATGTGTCAGTAGACTAAAGCCTCGTACACACGCGTCGAAAATTGGCAGGGAACTTTCGTCCAATGACCGATCTGCCGATTTTCGGCTTGTTAATATGATGCTTCCGACAACCAACTTGGACTTTTCGGCCGAAAAAAATCTGGTGTGCAGACTAAAATTTTTGTCCGCTGTCAAAACACGGGCGATTTTCGTGCAGTCAGTACAGATTTCGACAGGGAAAAATCTGATGAGCAAGACTGGGCATGCTCAGATAAGAAAGAACACAAAGAAAGCTAACCAACACATGACATCACTTCAGAAGCAGATTTTTGATGGGCGAGAAAATTCGTGTGCAGTCTAGGCACATTCCAACCAACAAAACACAACTCTGGACAAAAGTCGGACGATTGGTCGGCAGATAATCGTTGCGTGTGTACGGGGCTTAATAAAGATGTTTAGACATAAATCAGGCATCTTGATGGATATTCCGATACACAGATGCATACTTTTAGGACCTTCTCCCTGGAAAGGCAGCAGATGTACATAGGTTAGGTCCAGAGGGCCTTAGGTGAATTGCAGAGGATGTCATTAAACTCATCTACATTAATACTGTATATTCACTTTCAACTTTTGCTGACACACTTATTCCCAAAATCAATATAAAAATACCCTCTACCTGCTCATTCTGGATGAATTAAACAATTATTATCACACAATGTGTACAAATAAATTATAATTTGTGAATTAAAACAAATCACTGTATTTGAATGTGACAAATTATACATATGTAGCAGTATTTCCAGGTCTTATGCCTGATGTAGGTCTGCCATTGTTACCAGTGACACTTCCAACACATTTGAGTTGTGACCCCAGGTGTGAGAACTGAGACAATGACCATTCCGGCATCTTTGGTTAGTTTGTTTTATTGTATTTGGGGATGGGAGAAGGGAATGAGTGGGATACTCCTCTGGCTCAACTAGGTACACTTTGGGACACTTGAAGAAAAATGCCTGTTGGAGCTGTCTTAACGCCAGCTAAATACCGACCAGCGCTTCTGTTGCACATATGCTGAAAGTATGGTCAATAATTCCAATGTGCGAAGGGATTGGACCGGGTGAAACCAGAATTATTTTTATTGAAACCGTTTCTGCAATGATAAGGACATGAGTTTTGACTTTTTATTCTGAGGGACAGGAACTGCTATTCTGTCCCCAGGAACAAAGGTCTAACTTTTTAGTTCCTCCCATGCCTTGCTTGCAGTTGTGCTTTGTGCTGCCATCTACTGGTGATTTCATAGAAATGCCATAAAACGGAAATGTGTTGTTTTTATGGGACACCTGACATCCCTTACACTCTCCCCCACAAAATTTTATGTCGTCCCAGACATATGCAGATTTAGTATTGGAACCATTCCATTCCCCATCTCACAATAGCCATTGGGAGCCAAGGTTAAGTAGTAATCCAATTACTAGAGGAACCGTCCTCCCTGTGACATCTACTCCCAGTTATGTCACAGTTTCCCACCAGGTCCAGAGCGCTCATGTACCTGGTGAGATATTGTTGCATATAGCCAACCAATTAGTAAACCTCTACAGCACAGGTTTGTGTAGGCTATTGAGAAGATGAGGTTTGATGGAGAACTAGGGAACACCTTAATACTTCTGTCCATTGTTTTGTTTTAAGGTGGAATACCCATGGTACGTTATCAATACAATACAGCATAACCACCTAATACTCTCTATCCATTTTTGTTGTCGGCCGACTTTACCTTAACTACCTAGTTCCATCAAATGAAGCTATTTTTGCTTGACCTGGAAAATCTGCAGTGAGAGTGCAAGAAATGTCCTTCTGTTAACTACAGAAATTAACACCTAACATCTTCAACATAAGCAAACAACTGTAACATAGTGATAATTAATAGACCATATCATAATATATAGGACTGTTTTTACCAGTTTTTAGAGTCCTCAGCAAAACATTCTGGACTTAAATACCAGCTAGGGCAAACGGGTAGTGTATGAATACAGTCTATGACCTGTACAGCTGCATTTCTGGCAGTACTACTGGGTTGACCCAAAGTGTCATAAGTCAGAACTTTTGGTTGTCTCCTGTTCCTGCTGGGTTGTATCCTGCGTAGAGGAAGGGCATCCGAAGTGTCCTCATACTCGCCTTCGTCACAGTCAACTGTCTCTGTTGGCTTTCCTGGTGAAGGATTTTCTTCTTCTATATCTCCTGGTGAACATGCAGTTAGTTCAGGTTGACCCACAGGCTTGTCCTCTGCAGTTTCCACTGTAGCTTGCTCTGTAATTTCCGCTGTAGCTTCCTCTGTACTTTCTTCTGTAACTTCCGCTGTACTTTCTTCTGTAATTTCTGCTGTAGCTTCCTCTGTAGTTTCCTCTGTAACTTCCGCTGTACTTTCCTCTGTAACTTCCTCACTCGTTTCAAACTGAAAAGGGTTGAACTCTGCTGCTTCTGGATTCAACTCTGTGTCTTTATTGGCGTGATCTCTCTGAGTTACAGGAATGAAAGATCTCCATTGCTCTTGTTCATGGTCGGATTCATCTTCTGATACTTCCTCCGATATCTGTGTAGGCAGTTGAGTAGTCTTTGGAACTTTGCCTTGTTTTCTGGCACTGGATCTGTCAGGTATCTTCTGATCTCTATCGACGGATAGGTAATCGCATGGCAATAACAAATTGCGGTGTAGAATTCTTGTTCGGCCTTTTCCAATTTCTGGCTTGACCTCGTACACTGGACTATCTTCACCCTTTTTCCTAAGGATAACATGTACGGCATCTTCCTAGAATGATCTCAATTTTCCTGGTCCTCCTCTTTCAGTAAGATTTCTTACAAGAACTCTGCTGCCAGGTGCAAGTTCAACTCCATGAGTCTTCTTGTCATAGTGTTCTTTTCCTCTTTGTGCAGCTTGAGTAGCTACCTTTGAAGCAACTTGGTAGGCTTCAGTCATCCTATCTGTCCACATTTTCACATACTCAGAGTGAGTCTTGTATTTTTCTGTTACTAGAGTGTCAAACATGCTATCTATAGGTAATCTTGGAGACCTCCCGAACAGTAGAAAGAATGGAGAATACCCTGTAGCTTCACTCTTGGTGCAATTGTATGCATGTACGACCTGTGCAAGTGAACTTTTCCAGTCTTTCTTGGAATCTGGTGACAGGGTCCGAAGCATAGACAACAGGGTACGATTAAATCTTTCACATTGTCCATTGCCTTCTGGATGATATGGAGTTGTGTGGGAGTTCTGAATATGGCAGTGTTTCCCTAATACCAAAAACAATTGATTTTCAAATTCTTTACCCATGTCATGGTGAATTCTGGTAGGAAATCCAAACTTCAAGACAAAGTCACTGAATATCTTGTCGGCAACAGTCTTTGCTGACTTGTTTTTGGTTGCGTAGGCTTAAGCAAACCTGGTGAAATGGTTGATTACCACTAATATGTACTCATAACCTCCTTTACAAGTCTCGAGATGGAGAAAGTCAATGGAGACCAGCTCAAAATGATAAGTGGTGGCAATACTGTTCAATGGAGCTCTAGTAGGCTTATGTGGGCGTTTGTCTTTCAGACAAGTGCACTGGTGGTTGATGTATTGCTCAGCGTCTCTCTGCATATGTGGCCAAAAGAATCTTTCTCTGATCAGGTTTACATTCCTTTCGACTCCTAAGTGTCCCATATCTTCATGTAATTCTTTCAACACCAATTGATGATACAACTTGGGCAACACTAGTTGAGAACCTGATGATGTTTTCCGTCTCAAGATTCCATCTTCATCAAGGTATAGCTTGGTCCACTGTTTCATTAGTATGAAGAGATCAAGTGGTCCACCTTGTCGTTCCTGTTTTGATGGGAACCGGTTTTGGCTCTTGTACTTCCACACTGGGCCAATCACAGAGTCTTCTTTTTGGGCTGTCCTAATGGTCCCTTTGGGTATTTGAGCTACCTTATTTTGGGTACCATCTATTGCTGATGTCATATGGGCGATGGTTACTGGACACAGCCAAGGCATTTCTTCCTTCTGACGTACTTGAAGTGCTTGGGTTATGCATCCGATGATTTTGGGGTCCACTTCTTGCGAACACTGTTGCATGTATTGTTCAGGACTTAATGGCATACGGGAAAGTACATCTGCGTCCGCATTCCTTTTTCCTGGACGATACTTGATGGTGAAATTGAAGTCAGCTAATACTGCAACCCATCGATGACCTGTTGCGTTTAGTTTAGCTGTAGTGAGGACATAGGTTAGGGGGTTATTGTCCGTATATACTACAAAGGATGGACAGTAGTATAGGTAGTCTCGGAACCTATCAGATATGGCCCACTTCATTGCTAGGAACTCTAGTTTCCCCGAATGCATGTGATAGTTCTTCTCGGCAGGTGTGAGAGTTCTAGACCCGTAAGCAATTACCTTAAACTTTTCCTCTTGCTCTTGGTACAGCACAGCTCCTAGTCCTTCTTGCGAGGCATCACAGTGTAGAACAAAGATTTGCTGTAGTCAGGGTAACCCATCACTGGAGGATGAGTTAACAACTCAATAAGCCGGTTAAGCACTACCTGGTGGTGGTCAGTCCAGACTATCGACTGATGAGAGGGTAGTTGACCTCTTAGCTTTGGTGATGGCTTCTTCTTCTTCCTGGACTGGCTAGTTGGTGCTGATGATGCAGCAGGTGTTGTATCCGCTGACAGTAATTCATAGAGGGGTTTTGCAATTCTGGAAAAGTTTTGGACGTAAGGGCGATAGTAGGAGATGAATCCTAGCAGTTTCTTGAGTTCTCCAACAGTCTTTGGCTGGTTGTTCTTCAATGCCAGCACAGGCGCAGTGTCTGCTGGATCCACGGAATGGCCATCTTTGGACACGATCTTGCCCAAGAATCTGACTTTGTTTCGGAAGAGTTCACACTTCCCTGCTGTTAACTTGGCTCCATGTTGCTGATATCGTTGCAGTACCAACCTGACATGCTCCACATGTTCTTGGAATGATCTGCTGTGAACAAGGTTGTCATCTAGGTACGGCAGACAGATCTCATCCCTCAGTCCCATTAAACAGGTTTCCATGCTGCGTTGAAACTCAGCTGGTTCAGAGCTAAGGCCAAAGGGTATTCTGATCCACTCATACAGACCCCAAGGTGTGATAAATGCAGTCAGTGGTCGACTGGATTCTTCCACAAATCCTTGATGGTAGACTTTCCCTTGGTCTAGCACCGAAAACCATGAACTTCCTCCTAGGCTGTCCAGCATGTCTTGGATCCTAGGGATTGGATGGCGGTCAGGGATGGACTTCTGGTTCAATTCTCTGTAGTCACAACACAGTCTTAAACTACTGTCCTTCTTCCTTACGCACACAATGGGTGATGAGTATGGAGATTTTGACTCCGCAATCCATCCGCGGTTCAGTAGATCCTGCAGGTACTCTTTCACTTCTCGGTGCAGTGGTTTCGGTACAGACATGTAAGTTCTCCTAACAGGTATGTTGTCTTTGAGGCGAAGTTGCAATTGTAGGGAAGGAATACATCCTACATCAGAGTCATCTTTGGAGAAAGCATTGCATTCTTCCCTTAACATCGTCTTGACTACCTGCTGATCCTCCTCAGGTAGGTGTTCGATAGCCACTGGTGGATCCCAGTGTTCTTGATTAGCATCGCTTACCGGTGATGGACTCATGTTTAGGTTATCCACTCGACCTTCCAGCCCTGGTCTGGATGTTGGTGGCCGATGAGTTGGTGGCCACACTCACTGATTGTTTCAGTTTCACCTGAGCTGGGTAAGTTGCCTTTATGGGCTCGAGGCACCCCATTCTAGTCTGACCTGATAAAATAATGTCCTGCTTAGTTGTGTTCCAAACCGGGATGGATAGTTTGGAAAATTGTCCCTTTTGGAGTGATACTAATGTCTCACCTACATGCAGTCCATCAGGCCAGTGATGGGCCTCATCAGGTGTAAACAAAACTGTCTGATCTTGCAGTGCTGGTTTGGCGTGAGCCCTACACCTGAGATACGTCCCAGTGTTTGCTGGAATTCTTTGGCTCTTAGTACCAGTCTTTAGTGTAGCACCACCAGTTTCCCTGTGACTGGCTTGTAGTAGACTTACAAGGATCTCTGTTTTGGTGGTCGACAATTCCAATGCTGTCCCTAGTACATCTACAAAACCTGGAATGGCTTTCTTTCCCTTGGCAGATGTCTCCTTGAAGAGTTCTTCAATAACCTTATAACCGATGATGGGCTTTTCAGCTACTTTCTCATCCTCCGATACCACAAGGGGCACTATTAACTTTTGGCAGGTGTTACTTCCCAATGTTAGCTGAAAAACTACCTCAATCCAGCCGAAAAAAGGAATCTCAGTCTCATTAGCTGCTTTACCTTAGAGTACTCCGGGCCCAAGCAATTCTTCAAAAGATCGGAGCACCGTATGTGGCAGAACCCGCTGTCTCCAGCTCTCATTGATAATGCTAACCTGAGAGCCGGTATCCCATAGGGCCTGGACAGGAGTATTATCTATTTCCCAGTTCACAAGGCACTTTTTTCCAATGAGACTCAGTAACTTGCTGTTTTGTCTCATGGTAACACCGTCCACATGAGTTGGCACTTCCTCAGCCACCTGGTAGAATCTTTGGTTACTGCGGGTGGGTACCCTTTGCAAGGGATCTGGGTTCACCCTTCCAGGCGTGGCACTGATGGTGGTTTGAGAACTTGTTTCTTTGCTACCGACAAGAGTTTCACTTTGGGACACAGGGTTGGTTCTCGCACAGGTTACTGTCGGTCCCTTGACAGCAACCCTCTCCCGTTTAACTGGTTGGGACTGGTCATTTTACAGTATCTTGCTATATGTCCAGATTGACCACAATGGAAGCAATGGTCACAGGCAGTTCTCCGACCAGTTCTTTTACAAGATTGACAACCTCTATTGCTCATGCCCATTGTTACCTGAGGCCCTCTAAGTTCACGATCTCGTCGAGTTCTCGAGTCTTGGAGAAGTTTTTTCATCTCTATCATCTCTTTTTGCATCTGGAGTATCAGCTTTTCCAGTTCAGAGTTGCTCTTTGATAGATGTTGGATGGTTGGGCTACTTGATCTTGTGTCGGCAGTCGTTGTCAGGACATCTGGTTCCTGAGGACACTGTAAGACATTGGACTGACACTCTTTCCCTTTCATCGAATTGCTGGGTTGAGTTTTCTTTTGCTTCTGTTCCCTTTCCATCTCCATATTAGTGGCTTCATTTGTTTTCTCTATGAGCACCTCATCTGGAATGGACAGATCATCTAAATACTGCTTTAACTGGAACTTGATGTGGTCACTTCTCAGTCCAGTACCCACTGACCTTAGGAATTTCTTTTGTATCAGCTCAGCGCTGAAGTGTTCATCCGAAACTTCTCCTTGTGAGACAAACAACAGGCGGTCCTTCAATTCAATAGCTCTGAACAGGAAATTCTGAGGAGTTTCCTTACTATTCTGTGAGATGTTTGTCAATTGTTGGTACAGTTCGGAAGCATTTTCCTCCTTGTAATGGCTTTTTAGGATTCTCCTAAGTTTCACTAGGGTCAGTCCATTCTTCATTTCCAGCATACCTCTGAGACTAAGGCCGGGACTTATGGCTTTTACCACAGCTTCCACAATCTCGGACTCGGGATACCCTTTTTGTAGTCCCATGTCGATCTGGTGCATGAGGTTTGTATAGGACAACTTGTCTTTCTGTTCCTTTTCACCTATCTGACCAGCAATCTTAAAGTCCTTTCTGATTGTCACCTCTGGCAAGTTACAATGGTGAAGTCTCTGAGTAACTGGTATAGGTTCTTGTTTTGAATGACTGTCATTTGAGTCCTGTTTTTTAGTACTCAGCTCTTTTATCTGATCCTCGATCATTCTGGACGTTTCCTGGAACTTCTCCTGCATAGTGTGGTATTGTCGTTTCAGATTAGTTAATTGCTGTTCTGGTTGGGGGTCTTTCTCACTGGTGTTTGGTGCTTCAGCATTGTCCCTCTTTTTCTCTAGCTCACTGACAAATCTTGCAGTTGCTTGGAGAAATTGTGTCACAGCTTCTTCACTTTCAGTGTCGACCAGTTCATCTATCACCTCATTGACTATCCGCATGTAGTGGCGCCGGGTTTTTCCTTTCACCATACTTGCTTCGGAGGCCTTGATAAACTGGCAAGTCTCAATGAGATCACTGACTGTCATGTGAATCAGATGACCAATGATTTCATCTTGCAACTTTTCTACATCCATCTGTGTGTGATTCCTGTGCAGCAACGGTTAATAATCTAATCTTCTCTCAGCTTCGCCACGGACAGCGTAACCACTCTCTTCCAGTTCCGTGACCTTTGCGTTTTCTTCACCTGGTCCCTGTTCGGGCGCCAATTTTGTTGCACATATGCTGAAAGTATGGTCAATAATTCCAATGTGCGAAGGGATTGGACCGGGTGAAACCAGAATTATTTTTATTGAAACCGTTTCTGCAATGATAAGGACATGAGTTTTGACTTTTTATTCTGAGGGACAGGAACTGCTATTCTGTCCCCAGGAACAAAGGTCTAACTTTTTAGTTCCTCCCATGCCTTGCTTGCAGTTGTGCTTTGTGCTGCCATCTACTGGTGATTTCATAGAAATGCCATAAAACGGAAATGTGTTGTTTTTATGGGGCACCTGACATACCTTACACTTCCTGACGCCTATAGATACTGTAGTACTGAAACTGTGCTGGAACCTCGACTTTAATCCAGAAGATCCAGGACTGTAGAACACTTGACTCCTGACACTGCTTTAGCTAAAAAGTCACTGAACAGCTCCCTCCACTGGCTGAGGTAGCTCTGTGTAGATACTTGTGCTGCTGCAACTCTTAACTTGTACACTTCCCACTGTACACTGACTCTTCAGGGCCCAAACTACAGGCGCCCCCTTTAACACTTCAGGGTCCTCCACCTAGGTACCCCCTCTAATATTTCAGGGTCCTCTAACTAGGTACCCCCTCTAATACTTCAGGGTTCTCTGACTAGGCACCCCCTTTCACCGATAGCTGACTCCTGGATCCCTAGAACCTTCTCCAGAGTGGTCCCCTCTGACACTAGGCAGACCCCCAGGGGCAGTCCACAGTACTCACAACCTTTGTAGGCTTTCCTGGAACTGGACCCCTCTCTCTCTCCGCTGGTTCTCGGCACACTGGATCCCCTCTGCAGCTCAGCTTCACACTCTCTGGATTCTCAGGCTGCCACCCGGGACACCTGCTTTCTCTGACAGGAGGAGAGACAGCCGTACTTTCCCTCCTGGGACTCTGCTTCCCACCAAAGACGCTGCGTCATGCGTTCCCCTAAAAACTTATACCCACTCCCAGAATCCTCTGCGGCAGAATATGCCTTCTGGGGTAGATACAAGCCTGACTGAGCCACTTATTGGGTTTCCTCCACTGCCCTATAAGAATCCTCTCACAGGGCCAGTGGGGAGATTCCCCTCTCAGTAACCTCACCTGGGAGACATGACAGTCCAGCTCAAATCATGGCCCTGCTGTTAAGCAGCCAAGGCCCACTATACGTTACCTAGCACCTACCGTAGGGTGTTACACATATAATATTGTGAAGCAGCTGGTTGTAAGGCATATCAAGCTTGAGATAAGTGTAACAACAAAATCGAAAACGTGCTCACTTTAAAAAATAAATACATTTCTTGTGTTAAACTGAAAACATAACAGTGTCCATACATGACCACCAAAGTGCTCCAAATAGTGGCTCCACACAGCAAAAAGAATTGTGGGTTGTGTATCTTCTACCACCATCAGAGAGATTTCCTACCCACCAGACACAAGCATATGGAATGCATGTTAAATCATTTAGAGAGATCTCTCTCCAATAAATGGACGCTCCCCAATGTCACTCCAATCCAGTCAGATAGTATTTCCAGAGTGGTGTACCGTAAAATCAGGACAAAAGAGCCTTTATAATGTAGTATTTAAATAGTTTATTCGTTGCCCAATAGTTTAAAAACACTTACAGATGTATCAAATCCAAAAGGGCTCGTTTGCATGGCAGGGGCGCCGATTCGCATTCCACCTGGGTTCCAAGATGGTGGAAGTGACGTGTCACGCTGATCCCATCCAACGTATTTCGTCAGCAACGTCTGATGTCATCAGGGGTCACATGACCAGACATGTCTCTTCCTTCTATTTATTTTACCGCCATATTAGGATATCCAATCCATTTCAATCCTTCTATACCGCAATTGTAACCAATTCTTTACAATGTTAAAATATACACAAAACCTACATTTTACTGCCCATATAAATTAAAAATTCTTCAACTAAAAATTACTTTTAATAGACGACTCATAGGAATCAGGTATATATACATAGCACCACCCTCTAGGGATGACAGAGAGTAACACACCTAATTAATATTTAGCCCCATCTAGTGGGAACTTAAACGAACACACCTCAATTGATATATCAGTAGTATTAAACATAAAAAAAATCATAATACATTTTTTTAATCTACTTCATAAATTATTATTAAAAAATATTTTTTAATAATAATGTCTATATGATTGAGATTGAGATTGAGTTTTAAAACACCTTTACGTTTAGAAATTTGAAATATAGCAGTTCAAGTCAATATCCACATTCATTCCTACCAGACCTAAAGTACATAACTCAAAAATCCATTTGGTTTCATTTTTCTTGTATATTTCTGTTTCATATTACCTCCTCTCCAATGAGGTTCAATCCTATCAATCCCATAAAAAGTTGCCAGACTAGTATCCCTAATTAGAGTTGAGCGAATACCTGGATGTCCGGGTTCGGCAGGTTCGGCCGAACTTGAAAAAAAGTCTGGGTTTGTGACCTGAACTTAACCCGAACTTTACCCCGATTCCGAACCCCATTGAAGTCAATGGTGACCCGAACTTTTGAGCACTAAAATGGCTTAAAAAAAAACATAGAAAGGGCTAGAGGGCTGCAAATGGCAGCACAATCTTCTTAAGAGCATGGCAAGTGCTCTGCAAACAAATGTGGATAGGGAAATAAACTTAAAATAACATAAAAAACATAAAAATAAAAAAATGTCATCTTGATCTAGGAGGACGAGGCCCATATGGAGTAGGAGGTTGATGTGGCGGTGTAGGTGGAAGCGGCGGTGTAGGAGGACAACGTAGCCAACACTGGTTTTGTTTTTAATTTTACATTTCTTTTTAAATTAGGGTACACCCCAAAAGAGTGAGAAAGATCAAAAATACAACAATGGCTGGGTAAGGCCGGTATACATGTCTATTCTGCACAAGGTACGGACAAGTCCTGTGGGATCCATGCCTGGTTCATTTTAATGAACGTGAGTTTGTCCACATTGGCTCTGGACAGGCAGCTGCGCTTGTCTTTGATAACGCCCCCAGCCATGCTAAATACACGTTCAGGTAATACACTGGCTGCAGGGCAAGCCAGCACCTCATTCAGTACGTGTATAGTACGTAAGGAACGGTAAGGAACTGTATATGGTATATAGTATATGGTAAAGAACGGTGATGGCGGCAGGGGGGGGGGCTTTTTTCCCCCTTCTGGGTTGAGTCTGGCCTAAGAAAAGGTATGTGTCCCTGGTTGTGGGTCAGCTCTCCCAAAGCTGTCTAAGTTCTGAGGCCTTCTGGTAGGGACAGGGCTGCACTGGTCTTGCCAGGGACCGGGATTCTGAAAAGCCTGTGGTGTATGTGCCCCTGGAGTGGCAGTCCAGGGGTTCCAGGGATGCCATAATTCACGGTGGATGGCAACACTATGAGTATGGCACCAAGGACACTGCACTTCCTACACACGTTTTTCACACTTGGTCAGGAGTCAGAACCAGAGGAATTTTTTATTCCTGGCCGAAGGGCCTGCCATAGTATTGCAACGTGGCACTAACCTTGCACTTCTCCACTATCCCTTCCCCCACTTTTATGTGATGTGTGTCTCACAGTCTTGGGAGGGGGTGGATATGGCCTTCTGGCTTGGTTCACCCTCTCTCATGGGGTCTCACTTCGGGAGAGCCCCACCTAGTATTTGGGGTGTTCTGTTTCAGCAGACCTCCTAAAGAACGGGGCTGCCTGGTTTCGGCCAGGTTAGCCAGTGTAAGTACCCCAGTCCCTGTCAGGAGCCTTGCGCCCCGGGGGATCAGGGTCATAGACCATGTGTACACCCTGTGCACTTTTTGTGTTTCACTTTTTTGGTGTGCACTTTTTTATGCGCCCACCGGGTGATAGTCTGAGTGTGTTCACACACCACAGGCTTAAAAAAAAAAAAAACAGCTGGTGGTCCTGGTTGTTGTGGCGTGCCGACAAAGCTTTTCCAAATTTCATACATGCCATCCCTGCCTTCTGAGATGCCGGCGGTGCCCTGGCTGTGGTGGCGACCTCCTCCTCCTCCTCCTCCTCTGCCTTCGCCTTGTGCTTCCACTGTGCCCCCGCTGTCAGGTGGGAATTCCACGAGCATCGCTTCTCGACCTTTTGGCTAAGATCAAGTAAAGTATCTGTTGTTATCAGTGATCTGGGTGCCACCCTGCTGTGAACATGGCTCCTCCTCCTCATCCTCCACCTCGTCATCCTCCAGAACTGTGCCCTTGCTTGACAATTGTGTACCTGGCGTTTGTGGGTGCAGGAACCCACCCTCGGAGCCACTTGTGAATGACTGCCCTGAAAGCCTTGGAAATGATCACTGCTCCGGATGCGAAGGCGGTAGTGGATGAGGATGAGTAAGCGGAGTAGGAGGAGTTAGCAACAGGAGTCAAACTGAAGAGCCCTGCAATCCTCTGTAGTGAAAGGAGATGCGCCAAACAAATTTAAAGGGTGTATCTCACAGTAAAATAATCAGCAAACGCTGCAAAATTATTAATTTTCCCCTAAATGGGTGTTTATTGAATAGCAGAATAGAACAACAGTATCCAAAGGGTGTATCTCACACGTACAGATACAGACTAGGCTGCAATTTAATATTTTTTCCCTAAATGGGTTTTTATTGAAAAGCGGAATAGAACAACAGTATCCAACGGGTGTATCTCACAGTAAAATATGCAGACTAGGCCGCAATTTTTTTTTTCCCTAAATGGGTTTTTATTGAAAAGCGGAATAGAACAACAGTATCCAACTGGTGTATCTCACAGTAAAATATGCAGACTAGGCCGCAATTTAATTTTTTTTCCCTAAATGGGTTTTTATTCAAAAGCTGAATAGAACAACAGTATCCAACTGGTGTATCTCACAGTAAAATATGCAGACTAGGCCGCAATTATTTTTTTCCCTAAATGAGTTTTTATTGAAAAGAAGAATAGAACAACAGTATCCAACGGGTGTATCTCATAGTAAAGTATGCAAACTAGGCCGCAATTTAATTTTTTTCCCCTAAATGGGTGTTTATTGAATAGCGGAATAGAACAACAGTATCCAAAGGGTGTATCTCACAGTAACGTATGAATGACAATTTTTTATTTTTCCCTTCTCTGCATACTTTGTGACCAGTGTCATTTTTTTATGTTTAATACACTTTTTTCAGTTGACCATGCTCCGTTCAACAAAAAGTTGATTGTTTAATTGACGTTTGTTGAAGGAGCCTGCTGGGGAATTTTCAGCTGAACTACGGCTGCTTCCAATCAAATGGACAAAGGGTTGACACCACTATTAGGGCTTAAGTACACTGATGAAGAAAGGCACACATGCACTCTAGCATTAAATTCCCAGTGGTTTTCCATGTCCAGATGTCCAGGGAGCCGCAGGTGCCACATACAGCCAGCTATAGAAGAGAATAGCTGTACACGTACTCATGTAAACATCCATGTTTTCTTGCATCGGTGCTTACACGTACATACTCCTATACATTTTTCCTGAACATATAACTTTTGTCCTTGGGAAATACATCAGATATGTATGAGTGTGTAAATGCAAGAAAGACATACAGCTGCAACTAGTCATTGGCATAGTCCAGAATAGAAAAGGGTACAATGTAGGGGTGAACTTCGGCATGAACTCATCTCTAGCTGAGCTCCAAACTCCTACACTGTGCTCCAAACACACAAAGAAAATAAAGAATGGCTGCACGCCAATGATTTCACAATGTTTGGCAGTTTATTTTACACACAACCAGATCATTGGTCCCCACCCAGAGACCACCTCGTTGTAATGTATTTCACCCAATAGGGCTTAGTCATGAAAGATAGAGTGGAGTAGAGTGTAGACATGAGCTGGGACATCCTCGGAACTCATCTCTAGCTGAACTCTAAACTCTTTTTTTGCTCCAGGGAGCTGCAGGAGAGGCATGCTGCATCTCACTGGAGTAACCAATGACCTGACCCCCGGCTCATAGCAGTGCAAAAAGAGATGAGTTTTGAGGATGCTCGGGTTCCTCTCTCTATTTGACAACTGTACAGTTCTAACCATGTGGACACAATTTGGGGAACGCTCTTTTTGTTCCAGCATGACTATGCCCCTATTTACAAAGCCAGCTCCTGGGTCCTTTCACCCCCTTCCTTCTCAGACCAATTTTCAGCTTTCAGTGCTTTCGCACTTTGAGTGACAATTACTCACTTTGTCATGCTACACTATACCCAAATGACATTTTTATAATTTTGTTTACACAAATAGAGCTTTCTTCAGTGATATTTATTCAGCACTGGGTTTTTTTTATTTGGTGGCGATATAAGCGGACAAAAAATGAAAATTTTGAAAAAAAAATAATTTCTCTTACGTCCTCCGACAGTCGCCGCCATCTTCATATTCGTCACAATGGGGTATTAGACTTTTCTCCGAAGGAGTAGCTAGGCAACAGAATATGTTAATATAAAAGCTTTAACACATCCCACCCCCAGGGGGTGGTCCCCTCAGTCAATACCCTCCTACTTCCTGTATCCATACTTCAGTTTCAATGTCTAGCTTGTCAGGAGTAGCTGGATGTCTCTATGCTGGGGCATTTTGTCTCAGCCTTTCTCTTTTTTGAGTTTTTGTTTTGACTTTTTTCTCTCTCTTTACTTAGCTGTTCTTTTTGTCAGCATTAGTTAGTTCTTCTGATGAAGAGGATTCGTGCGGGCTGGGTCTCGGGCTGATCCCCCTGGTCGCAGGTTGTGGGTCAGTGGTTTCCTAGCCTGCCGTCGAGCGTTCAGCCAGGTAACGCTCCTGGCACAGTGAACGACCCATCCCTGTTCGGTGCTGGGATGATCGGTGAGGTGGCTACCTCACTGGACGCTGTGCGGTTTCTTAACCCCAATTTTGTGCGTCCTGGATGCGACTCTCCCTGCCTCATGTGCAGCGGCTTGTTCGCCTGTGCGGGTTCCCCACGCCATTAGGAGGTAAGTGTATCTATGTGGGGACCTGTCTGTCGGGGGGTGTCAGTCTGGGACTGTTTAACCTGCCTCTGTTCACACTGTTTGGCTCCCTGTCACTCTGACTGCACGCTGTGGGCTGCAGGGGGGGGGGGCTGTGTGGCACTGTCTGTGTCAGCCTGTGTACAGTGTGAAAGGCTGTGTGCTGTGGGGCATGTTTTTTGGCATGTTGGGGCACAATACAGCGATCGCTGCGGCGATCCGCCATGTTTTTTTGCATGGGTGGTGTTGTACTACATCACAGGAGTGGGGGAGCGGCGGTTTCGGCGCCAAACGACGCCATTTTGCCTGCGCTCGCCCCAGCCGCATGTTTTCAATGCGGGCGGCCATTTTCTTGTAGCCTTCCATAGGCTTTGATAGAGCGCCCTGATTTCATCACTTCCTCTTTCCTGGTGTGCACCGATCGAGGCAGCAGCAGCAGCAGGGGTCTCCTCAGGTTTTTTCTTTCTGTTCTTCCTATATCCATTGCCTGTGTTCTGTTTTATCCCTGTGGGGGTCTCATTGTGCCTGTGTGTGTGTGCGGTGGGCTGCGCTCGCCGCGCTTGTTAAAGGGGCAGTTAACCCTTTATTCTCCGGCAGATTTTTTTTTTGGGGCAATGGATTCTCAGGAGGGCAAATTTCCTGCCACCTTGGTGGGAAGCCAGGGGACTGCTGTTTCCCCCCTAGGGGGGGATTTGGCTGCGATTGTGGCTAACCTTGCTGCTCAAGTGCAAATGCTTGTGGCTGCTCAATCCACAAAAAGGTCCAGAGCTTCAATTTCCTCTGGTTCAGAGGGTGATGGTGATGGGGCTGATATGGCTGGGGTCTCCTTATCGGGGTCCCGTTCCTCCCTGGATCTTGTGGGGTCCGAGGTGGAGGCTGAGGTTGAAGGGGTGGATAATTCTCCCCCTGGCTCGTCTGAAGAGCTTGCACTCATGGATGAATTGGTTGCTTCTATTAAGCAGACGCTGCGCTTGCAGGATGAGCCATGTCCTCCTACTGCCTTGGCAGCTTATGGGACAAAGAGAAGACGCAAAACATCGCAGGTTTTTCCCTGCACGGATGATTTCCAGAGCGCTGTTAAGGAACAATGGCATAATATCCGCAAGCCTTTTGCGGTACCCAGTAGGTTCAAACTGCGCTATCCTTTCACGCCCGCTACTGATGAGCGTTGGTGCGTGCCGCCTCCGGTGGATCACGCGATAGCGGTTTTGAATAAGTCTACTGCGATTCCTGCTGAGGATACCCCAGTGTTCCGGGATGCCACGGACAAGAGGCTGGAGTCTCTTGCCCGTCATACCTATTCTATTATGGGTTCTATGCTGAAAGCTCTGTTTGCTTCCCTTATGGCGGCCCAGGCGGTCGCGAGCTGGACGCAGGTGCTTAGGCGCGTTTTGGTGGCTGATTCTGCCCCATCTGCGACATTGGATATGGTGGATCAAATCCATCAGGGTGTCATGTATTTGTGCGATGCGGACTTGGATATGGTCCCGTTGGCCGCACGTGTACACGGTGTGGCGGTGTTGTCTCGCCGCTTGGTTTGGTTGAAGTGTTGGTCGGTGGACCAATCTTCGCGCAAGACCTTAGCCAATCTGCCCTATGAAGGTTCTCGCCTTTTTGGCGAATCCTTGGATACACTGATAAAGGGGATCACGGGGGGTAAGAGCACGCTCTTGCCCCAATCCCACAAGGCTAAGGTGACTCCCGGTAAGAAGCATGCTTCCTTTCGGCCCTCTCAGGGGTCCTTTCGTGCCTTTCGGTCGCACTATAAGGGCAAGCCGTTCAAAGGTCAGGGCTCCCAGAAGAAGCCGTGGACAGGTAAGCAGAAGTCCGGCCAGTCCGGATCCGCTGCCCACAACAGTGCGGCCTGAAGGGGCGCCCTCACCCGGTTCTGGGGTGGGGGGACGCTTGCTCGGTTTTCCACAACCATGGCTGTCCCGGGTTCGGGACAGGTGGGTTCAGGAAATCGTTCGATCTGGTTACAAGATCGAGTTTCTCTCTTGGCCGGAGAGCAGATTTTTCCCCTCAAATCTTCAACTGTCTCCGGAGCGTTTGCGGGATCTGCACCTAGCGGTGCGAGACCTGAGGGCTCAGGGAGTGGTGGTTTCAGTGCCTCATCGGGACAGATTTCGGGGGTTCTATTCCAATCTGTTCACCGTGCCCAGGAAGGAGGGCAAGGTACGTCCGATTCTGGACTTAAAAGCTCTGAACCGCTTTGTGCGGGTCCGCAAGTTCCGCATGGAATCTCTGCGGTCGGTGGTGGCTGCCCTGGTTCCGGGGGAATTCATGGCCTCCATCGACTTGAAGGATGCGTACCTACACATCCCCATTTTCGAGGGTCACCAGAGGTACCTTTGATTCGCCATTGCGGAGGATCACTACCAATTCGTGGCGTTACCTTTTGGCCTCGCTTCGGCTCCGCGGGTTTTCACCAAGGTGCTTGCACCGCTGCTAGCCTTGTTAAGGGCCCAGGGCATCTCTGTCCTGGGGTATCTGGACGATATTCTGGTTCGGTCTGCGACCAGCCAGGGTCTGGAGTCGGATCTGTCCGTCACGGTGCAGACTCTACAGGAGTTTGGTTGGACGATAAATTATCCAAAGTCGACGCTGTGTCCGTCGGTTCGTCTTCCCTACTTGGGGATGATCCTGGACTCGGTCCAGGCGAAGGTCTTCCTACCGGACGACAAACTCAAGACTCTTCAGGGAGAAGTCCAGTCCCTCAGGGACGTTCCGTGCTCATCCCTGCGGAAGTGCATGCGGTGTCTGGGACTGATGGTCTCGGCTTTCGAGGCGATTCCCTTTGCCCAGTTTCACACGAGGGGTCTCCAGGCGGAGATCCTGTCCAGGTGGGATGGGCGTCCGCAAACTCTAGATATCCAGATTTCGTTGAGTCATCGCACCAGAAGGGACCTTCTGTGGTGGCTCCAGTCCCCGGCGGTGTCGGGGGGAAAGTCTTTTCGTCCTCTTTCATGGACGGTGATCACCACGGATGCCAGCCTGTCGGGCTGGGGTGGTGTTCTGGGCGTTCTGTCCGCCCAGGGAACTTGGTCGGAGGAGGAATCCTCCCTTCCGATCAATATTCTGGAGTTGCGTGCGATAAATCTCTGCCTTCAACGTTGGACGGACAGACTGCACGGCTGTCTGGTTCGGGTTCAGATGGACAATGCCACGGCGGTGGCTTACGTCAATCACCAAGGGGGCACCAGGAGTGCCCGCGCGGCTCGGGAAGTGGCCGACATTCTTTCCTGGGCCGAGACTCATGTCCCGGCGATATCAGCGGTACACATTCCGGGGGTGGAGAACTGGCAGGCGGATTATCTGAGCCGCCAGACCCTGGATCAGGGGGAATGGTCTCTCCATCCGGATGTCTTCCAGATGTTGTGCGCGAAGTGGTGTCTTCTGGAGGTGGACCTGTTCGCGTCTCGTCTGAACAACAAGGTAAAAAGGTTCGTAGCAAGAACGCGCGATCCTCGGGCAGACGCGTCAGATGCGTTGGTAGCCCCGTGGCATCAGTATCGGCTGCTGTATGCGTTTCCGCCGATTCAATTGCTGTCCAGGTTCCTTCGCAGGTTGATCTCGGAACCACACATGGTGATTCTTGTGGCACCGGACTGGCCTCGCCGGTCCTGGTACGCGGACCTCGTGAATCTGGCGGTCGACGCTCCTTGGCGTCTGCCTCTTCGCGAAGATCTCCTGTCTCAAGGGCCAATATTCCATCCTGCTTTACAGTCGCTGGCTTTGACGGCCTGGCTGTTGAAACCGAGGTCCTGAAGGATAGGGGTCTCTCTCCGGAGGTCATTCACACTTTGATTAACGCGAGGAAGTCTTCCTCGGGGAAGGTCTATCACCGTACTTGGAAGGCCTATTTTGCCTGGTGTGAGTCCAGGGGGTTTTCACCTCGCACTTACTCGGTGTCTAGGGTGTTGTCTTTCCTTCAGACGGGTGTCGACCAGCGTTTGGCGCTGGCTACGGTCAAGGGTCAGGTGTCTGCGCTGGCCGTTCTCTTTCAACGTCCTGTGGCGTCTAACTCTTTGGTTAGTACCTTTGTTCAAGGGGTGCGACATCTGGTCCCTCCTAGGAGGGAACCTTTACCTCCTTGGGACTTGAATCTTGTTCTGTCCGTGCTACAACATGCTCCCTTTGAACAGATCAGAAAAATCTTGTTGTCCATGTTGTCCAAAAAAGTAGCTTTTTTGGTGGCGATCACTTCGGCTTGCAGGGTTTCGGAGCTGGCAGCTTTGTCCTGCAAGTCTCCGTATCTGGTCCTTCATCTAGATAAGGTGGTCTTGCGACCTAACCCTTCTTTTCTTCCGAAGAGAGTTTCGGATTTTCACATCAATGAGCATATTGTCCTGCCTTCGCTCTGCGCGAAGCCCAAACATCCGAAGGAGGTGGAGCTGCATTCCTTGGATGTTGTTCGGGCGATTAGGGTTTACCTGAAGTCGACTGAATCTTTCCGCAAGTCGGATTCCTTGTTTGTCCTTCCTGAGGGACCTCGGAAGGGCTTGGCTGCGTCGGCCTCTACCATTGCCAAATGGATCAGACAGACTGTGGAACAGGCCTATGCTTTGAAGGGGAAAGTTCCCCCTGTGCCTGTGAAGGCGCACTCTACCAGATCTCTGAGTACGTCTTGGGCCTGTCGTCATGGGGCTTCTGTGGCCCAGGTGTGTAAGGCGGCGACTTGGTCGTCAGTTCACACCTTCACAAAATTCTACAGAGTGGATGTTCAGGCATCGGCAGATGCTTCCTTTGGCCGCAAGGTTCTTAGTGCGGCAGTTCCTTAGAGCCTCTTGTATGGGCTCCTTGGCTGTTTGGGATACATGTTGTTATCCCTGGGTTATTTGTTTTCCTGGGTTTTTGCTTCTGTTGAGCAAGTTTTTTTCTCCTGTTGCCCAGATGGTTTCCTTCCTTTGGTAAGGTTCCTTTCTCTGCTGTGGAGACGGCGTTGCCTTGGGCGCGGCTGCGTTTCCCACCCCTCATGTTTGCACTGCTTTGGGACGTCCCCATTGTGACGAATATGAAGATGGCGGCGACTGTCGGAGGACGTAAGAGAAAACGGAATTTTTGTAAAATCTTACCTGTAAAATTCCTTTCTCTGAGTCCTCCGACAGTCGCCGCCCCCGCCCCTCTTTTGGGGTTGGTTGTATACTCTACTGCTATTCCACTGAAACTGAAGTATGGATACAGGAAGTAGGAGGGTATTGACTGAGGGGACCACCCCCTGGGGGTGGGATGTGTTAAAGCTTTTATATTAACATATTCTGTTGCCTAGCTACTCCTTTGGAGCAAAGTCTAATACCCCATTGTGACGAATATAAAGATGGCGGCGACTGTCGGAGGACTCAGAGAAAGGAATTTTACAGGTAAGATTTTACAAAAATTCCGTTATTATCTACTTTCTGTTTCAAAAGAAATACAATAAAATCAAATTTCATCATAAATTTAGGCCAGAATCTATTCTGCTACATGTTTTTGGTAAAAAAAATCCTGATAAGTGTATGATAATAGGTTTGTGTTAGAGCCTACAAGCTAGGCTACGTATCATTGAAAATTGATCAATCCTGATGTACTAACTACCTATCTGATTTCTTGAGGCCCTAAAATGTCAGGACAGTACAAATACCCCCCAAATGACCCCTTTTTGTAAAGAGGACAGTTTAAGGTGTTTAGTAAGAGGCATAGTGAGTTTTTAAAGTTGCAATTTTTTGCCCACAATAGTTTGGGTAATGAAGATTTTTTTTCCCACAAAATTGTCATATTAGCAAGGTATTTCTTACACAAGGTATAGATAAACTTATAATTACACCCCAAAATATATTCTGTTACTTGTCCTGAGTAAGGCAATACCACATGTGTGAGACTTTTCCAGAGCCTGGACTAATACATACTACAGAGGCCCAACATCCAAGTAGCACCGTCAGGCTTTCTAAAGGCATAAATTACACATTTCATTTCCTAAGTACCTATCAAAATTTGAAGGCCCTGGAGCACCAGGGCAATAGAATTACCCACAAAATTACCCCATTTTGGAAAGAAAACACCCCAATGTATATTCTATGAGGCATAATGAGTCTTTTGAACATGTCATTTTTTTTACACAAGTTTGTGGAAAATGTGGAAAGAGAATTAAAACATATTTTTTTTTTACACAAAGTTGTCAATTTATAAGACATTTCTAACACATAGCATGTACATAGCAAAACTTACACCCCAAAATACATTCTACTACTCCTCTTGAGTGTGGGGATACCCCATGTGTGACACTTTTCCACAGCCTGGCCTCATACAGAGGCCCAACATCCAAGTAGCACCTTCAGGCATTCTAGGAGCATAAATTACACATTTCATTTCCTGAGTACCTATCACATTTTTGAAGGCCCTGTGACAGATGTTGATCACTGGGATGTGGTAGATGTTTACTGGGACAGATGTGTCAGATTGCAGGGTGAGTGTGTGGGCTGTGGCGCTACTCTGGATATAGGTAGTTGGAATGCAAATCCTGGTATGTATAAATAGACAATATCATACTTTCTAAAACTTGGTATCAATATCACAGTCCAATAAATAATCCAATAAATAATAATACAGTGCTAGGTGACAAATCAGTGGATGGGTGGATCAATATTCGCAATAAAATAAATGCAATAAATGAATAATTTGTGCTGAGTAAAAAAAAAAAAAATAGGTGAATGAACCAATGCCTTAGTCCACTGATAAGTGTCTCAGTGCTTTACAGAGAATAAACAATAATCCCACCAGTGGGAAAGATAACTTTCCAATACAATATATCACAAATTTGTGAGCCAACATGCTGCGTGCAAGGAAAAAATTCCCACATATAAATGAACAACAAGTCTGGTAAGTGATATGATGCAATTAGCTGAAAATACAGTGTGTTATAATATAACAAAGTGCTGCATGCAAGGGGAAATTCCCAAAACTGAAAAGTGCAATGAGTTGTTTGGTGAAAAACTGTGCTTATGCCAAATAGAAATAGCATTTAAGGTGCTGGTGCTGATCTGAATCCTTGCTGTGCCCGGTGTGGTGCTCCATTCCCCTTATGTGATTGCACACACCGCAATTCTTTCCCCATAAAGGGGTAACAAGCCTACGTATCCCTCTGGGCATTCATGGATGGTCTACCCCTCTTGGTCCCTTGTGGATGTGTGTATCCAACACACAGAGAGCCTGGCTGCTGGGATCCCGTGGGCTTCAATTGGATGTTAACCCATAGGAGAAAGTAGACATGCCATAGCGTAATACTGCATAAACCTTTTGTAAATAAAAAATACCGTATCCACTCACAAGTAAAGTTCAATGCGGCAAGCTGTGCTGGTACGGCGTCTGTGCTGGATTCCCGGGCACAAAGATGGGGTCCAGTTCCATATTAATGGCCATGGCTTTAGAATGGGATGTCCTGCAAGCTCATTGGGGTGTTATGGTCAGATGTTTTGTAATGTATTTCTACCAAGACTGGAAGAGGAAGTAAGTTGGAAATCTTACCCATTGGGGCACAGATGGTAACAAGAACCTGACATGTTTTCAATCACCCCCTCTATCCAAAAAGAAATGTGTCTGGATTAGAGTACTGTTTACAGTATCAATTTTAAGGGATATAAAAGGCTTTCTTTTTTTTTTGACAAACATGTTATGCTCACCTGCTCTGTGCTCTGTGCCGTGTTGCACAGAGCAGCCCTGATCCTCCTCATCTCGGATCCATCACCGGTGCGCTTGGCCCCTCCCTCCTGCCGAGTGCCCCTAGAGCAGTGATGGAGAACCTTGGCCCCCCAGATGTTTTAAAACTACATTTCCCATAATGTTCAACTACACTACAGAGTGCAAGAGCATCATGGGAAACGTAGTTCCAGAACATTTGGGGTGCTAAGGATTTCCATCACTGCCCTAGAGCAAGTAGCCTGCAATGGGTGCACCCAAGCAGGCTCTTCCCCTAGCCGCGGCTCTATGTGTCTATTCACACACAGAGCCACGACCCAGCCCTGCCTCCTCTCTCTCTCCTCATTGGTTCACTGGCTGTGATTGACAATGACAATAGACAATGGCTCCTGCTGCTGTCTCAGCCAATGAAGAGGGAGAGTCCCCGGAGAGCCAAGGCTCTCGTGCATATTGCTGGATCAAGGTGGGGCTCAAAAAAGTTTTAGGGGGGGCTGGGAGAGGCTGCTGCACAGAGGAGGTTTTTTTTACCTTCATACATAGAATGCCTTTAGAACCTCTTTAATAATAATTATAGAAAATCTTATGAACAAATATGTGAATGGCCCTGTATAAAAGATAGTGGCATTACAGGTGCTCTATGATGTCACAATAATGTCTCTGTCTTCGTAGCACCACTGAAACATGGTGGGTTATATCTATGGCAATATGTGATAAGCTCATTGTGATGCTACACATGCATTACAACACAGCCTCCTCTATGCAACACGTGTACCACCAGCTCTGGGAGTTGGATGTGGCAGCTACTACTCAATTTAATTGCGTCACTCTAAAGAGAGAAAGTGTAAAGGTCAGTACATAAAATTCTCATTCATTTTGTCATACGTTCCATATCGTTCCCCACAAATTTCATGTCACATTCTCTGATTGCATTAAGTGATTCTCCTCGCTGTGCCTGCAAATCCACAGCAAGTCGAAAAATCAGATTATTAACCTTCCCTGACTTTCAAAAAAAAAAAAAAAAGTGTAATTACATTTAAATGTTATATTTAGCAGTTAGCATTCTGGACACAAAGTAAATTTAAATGCAGATTATTCTGCTTTAATGCAATGTTAATGTTAACATGGAGCACTAAATAGACAAGGCACGCTCCGAAAGCAATCTTCTCCAATTTGCTGCTGACATTTCAGATGGAAAAAAGTGTTTTCCCTGCAGATCTAAGACTGAGTTCAGTCAGATTGTGATATAAAGACAGGATAAGCTCATTGAGCGGCACCTTGTACTGGAGGAAAAGCACCCCTGGTGTAGCAAAGACATCATCACAGAGCTTGGGACTTATCACATCACCTCGGAGTCTTCCAGGAACCTCTGATCATTCCCATTCTGCATGGAAGAGCCCAGGTGTGAATTCATGCTTCTCTAGTAGGAATGAGCTTGAGTATGGTCCGAAATTGAACTCTGACCAAACCCAATAGGAAGTAATCACTCCCCCTATCACTGCTGCCCAATCAACTGCAGCTGAAGCGCTCCCCGCCCCGCAGCTGCAAAAAAGGGTGAGGATGACATTTTTAACTTAATATGGCCATGCGGCCAGGGGCAGACTGACAACTTTTGGCCCAGGGGCAAGTACAAACCAGAGGCCCATGGTGCAGCGACTCTGCCCCCCTCCCACTCTCCCTCTTCTGTCCTCCTCCTGACCCCCATTCCAGGCTGAAGCTCCGCTCCAGGTACTCTCTGCTCACCGGCTGAATCCGGGGTTCCCAACCTGGCCAGCAGGGGGCGGTTGGTGGAGCTGGGACAGCTTGGTTGGGGCTGACCAGGGGAGGAGAGTCTCAAGTGGGGCAGGGAACTGGCCTCTGCTCGGACAGATTAAACCATATATGCTGGGAAGGTGGAGGCCTGCACTCTGTCCATGTCTTCATCCCGCACTCAGTAGGTCAGTGGCGGAGACTTTTTACTTCTCTTCACCAGGAATCCTTTAGGCATGTCTGTGGCAGAAGCTGTGTAGCCTTTTTACAGGACATCAGAGCGGCCCGGGGGGGGGGGGGGCAATTGCCCCCCTGCCCCCTGGCCCAGTCCTCCCCTGCATGCGGCCTTCAGGAGTGTCAGTAGTCTTGTGATCAGCCTGACTGACATGATTCCCCCCAGCCTTACTCACATGAGCTTTTTTTTAAATGTTGAATACCACCCCCGCCCTTTCCCCCATTGCATTAATACCTTTTCCCCCACCACCACTAATAATAGAAAAATGAATCACACAGAGAGCACTAACACAAAAACTGACAGCGCTACCACCCTGCAATCCTAATGAGGTCAAAATACCTTGTCAGTTCCCTGCTCAAAGCTATAGGGACAAAACAGTCAAAACAGCCAGAATTTCAACAGGTTAGGATCCAATCTTCTTTAGTGAAAATGATGTTGGGGTGAAGACCAGAAACAAAATAGTTGACATGTTTCAGCCTAGCAGGCCTTAGTCCTGATGCCTAGGCCTGATTAAGGCCTGCATAGGCTGAAACACGTCAACTGTTTTGTTCCTGGTTTTTTACCCCAACATCGTTTTCAAAAAAGAAGATTGAACTCTAACCTGTCGAGCTGCTGACCCTTTTGACTGTTGTCAATCACATGCACAGACATTCAGTTCTTTTATTGGCGGGTTATGGAAACACGCAGTTGATGTGGACTTTGGTACTTGATGTTGACTCAACCATTCCACAGCTTGTTATTTAAAGCCACTATCCAGATATTGACAATGATCATATGCTTACTCTTTGTTTGTTCCAAATAAATACAATAATTTATATAAATGTATACTATTGCTGTATATTTTGACAAGTTAGGAATTTAGTCATGCAGAATGAAAGGTCTTGTTTAAATGCCCTTTGATTGCACTCCTAGTAGGGTTCAGTATTACCCTATGCAAAACGAAAAAAAAAAGGGCCATTCTGGCAGGGCCTGGACAATGCATTCTAGAAGCAATTATGCATTAGTATCCATTGCAATCCTTTGCAAACAGTACCGCCCCCCAGCAAGTACCATGGACTGACCAGTCACAGGTGCCAGGCTCAATATGGGATCCTCCTCCTTGCAGACTTGGACAGACAAAAACTGCCCAGACCAAAACCCGCTGTGTTTTTCTTGTTAATCTCAGCAAGCTTTATTGAAGCCACTTCTTAACTTTTCTTACGTCATCAATCCTGCGGGACATGACTACTCCGCTTATATGTTTTGCCCTCAATCAGGCCTTGAAAGAGTCAGGGGAGATGGTGGGGATTCGGGAAGTCCACATGTAGGGAAAGGTATGAAAATTCATAGGGATAAATGATTTTGAAGGATGGAGATGTCCACCTGAAAGGAAAAATGAACCATTCGTTTGGAATCCTATGCAAATAAAACTAATAAAGAAAGACCATATCCCCTCTCAAAGAAAAACCATCTCAGCTATGAATGTTTCCCAGTATTATAAATGATCCCTTGATTTTGTTTCTTTTTTCTCCCATCCTTTCCTCTCTCTATGCTCATATTCTTTAGATGGATATTTATAGTATCAGTTAATTTAGTCACATCTAACGCTGCTTGGTTTTAATTGCTGGTAATGGTAACCATTAAAGAATAATGTTTTTATGAAGGGTTTATCTTTGAGAGGGAATATTGTATTTATTTTTTGCATAGGATTTTGTATGTATAGTTCATTTTTTCCATTACATTTAGACATTGTAACTGTAAAAAGAAGTCAAATGTCTTTTTATTGACAGTGTTCTGTCCCCCAGGAGTACATCTTTCTACATGCTGTCAAAGGCTAGCTACATCAGTGGTGGTCAACTGGAAAATGATAGAGGACCCCAAGTGAGGCCTCCAACACTTCCAGTGGACCATACAATAGCAGTGCATTTTTA